>NC_060120.1:1010935272-1013868605 GCF_021461395.2 Schistocerca americana | reverse complement strand
AAAGTACTGTACAGTAACGTACTGTTGTGGCACGAAAAAGGCTGTCCAATTGTTGCTATACCACAAAAGATACTACTAAAACATGTTTTACTTTCCAGAATAATGCAGAAAAACTGTGCAGACATAAAACGGAAACACCGCAAAAGCAACATTGTAAATTGTCATTCATTAGTAGCGTCGTGATAAAACCGTGTAGTTGTCACATAAACTAACCAATGTGTCGTCTGTTATCTCACAGAAAGTACTTTAAATCCAGAATGTAATTTCAAGTAAACCAAAATGTTGCATTAATATCTCATTAGCAGTACCGGTATACGTTCTAAGTATGTAAGCCGTATAGTCGTTACGTAATCGTGCAACTAACAAGCAAGAATGTACATACACAATAACACTGTGACGTCTGTTCATTATAACAATGCATTCGTAGTTTCTGTTTAAAAATGTTCCCTAGGTTCTAGACTGGATATTTAACTTCAAACATTATTGCATGTTAACAGTTTCTTAAGTCTGACAAAGCATACTAGAAATGTAAACTCAAAAGTTATGTGGCAAAGACAAAGTTAAAAATCAGATTATCTCTCAATAAACGGTTTTACATGTGACTTGTGGTGTAAACGTTTACTCTTCCTAGTACGCAGTGTTTTCAACTTCGACGCAATTATCATGTGGTATACGTCAGTAAAGAATACTGGAATTTTTCTGAATGTTAGCGTCTATGTAATTTTTCCCTGAGCCAGCCGGCGCACGTGGCTGCCTGCGGTGCTGGTCATTGTCTGCTATCTCTTTGTTGGCGTGCGTCATTATTGGTATTAGGAGACCTAACTTCTACAAATTCACCTTGACGACAAGGCTCTGCCCTGTTTGAAGCTCGCCAGTTCTGATGCAATTCATGTCTGCCATTACGATTACATCGTCTGTCGTCATGTCGGTAGATTCCATAGTTCCTTTCTTGCCGGTCACGTGGTGGGGAATTTCTCCCTGAATCGTAACTGTGCGCTGAACTGTTGCGTCTGAAGTTATTCTGTCTCCCTTGATAATAATTGTTTTTGTTCCCATATTGTCTGTCTCTATGGTAATCTCTGTCATATTCATTACTACAGAAATGCGATCTTCCTTTGTAACTATTATTACTCTGCCAGTGGTTGTCATATGGGTGGTGTCTGTTTTGGTCACGATTTGCGTTGTAAGAATAGACTTGTCATGTCCAGTTATTGTTTCTGTCGTCACAGAATTGTGACGGATGTGACCTGTAGTGAGTGTTTTCCTGTTTTCGCGTCCCGCGACTGTCTGTGTCAATTTCTAATTCTTTTAAGAGTCCCTGAAAAGCTTCAATGTCGTCTTTGCAACGTTCTGCCAAAATAATATGTCGTAAATGTTCAGGTAATTTGATTAAGCAAATGCGGATGAGTTCTGAGGGGCTGTATGGGTTTCACAGGTACTGATTCTTGTGCAACATGTCTTCAAAATATTTCACAAAATTGGAAAATTCACATTGTTCGAAATGTTTCATCATTATGATGCCACGTTTTACTCGGTCTTGTGTGGCTTGAGACCAATATGCTGAGAGGAAGGCATGGTAAAATTCTCCTTCACTGTGGCAATCGTGAATGACCGATCTCATTCTTACAGCTGGTTCATTCTCTAAGTAGCCACACATAAATTCTAATTTGTGTTCTAATGACCACTTGGGAGGAAAACAACGAGAGAATTGATGAAGCCACGCTTGTGGATGAATGTCGTTGCCAGAATTCTTAAATGTTTTGAATTTACGTGTAGTAATGAACAGCTTATAGTCAAAATCATCATGTCGGCGAGTCGCATATCGGTCATTGTTACGTCGTGTCGGCGGTTCCATCTCAAAATTCGGTGCACCTTGCCAATTTCTTTCATAATTTCCGAAATGCCCTGTGTTATTATTTTGCGGCTTTTCCGTATTTCTAAGTCCCTCTTCCCGTGTTGGAGTGCGAGTGTCCTCTGAAATATGTAATTTTTGTATTACTTGTGCCAACTGATCTTGTACTTACCGGATTTCTCTTTTGTGTTGCGTATTAATTTGATTCTGATTTTGTTTGAATTTCTTAATTTGTTCACACTCTTCTGTGTCATTAAAGACTACCGGTTTTGTGTCATTCAGATTATCATCTACCTTCATAGATAGTTTATTTAGCTGTTCCGAAAGTTCGGCTACTTTGTCCAATAGTGTACTTATTTCCTCAGTGTGTTTTTCTGAACCAAGTTTCAGAGTATCTACTGTGTCCTTTAAGTTTTCCTGAGTTTTTGCAAGTTGCGTAACCGAATCGGTAGATGCAACTGAGTCAATTTTTGCTTGCAAGGTGTCGTGATTTTCATGAACAATGGTTTGCAGTTCTTTTATGGCTGCTTCGTGATTCTGTAATGCATTTTCATGCCGCGAAAAATTAGGTTGAAAATGCTCACAAATTTGCGTTTTTACTTTATTACAGACTTTTTGACATTTCGATTCAATGTTATGTAACTCAGTAATTAAATCATCACGTGTTTGTTCAAGTGTGGTGTCTAACTTTTGAAGCTTTTCCTGTGTTTGTCTCTGATTTTGTTCCATTGTGTCTAACTTTTGAAGCTTTTGCTGTTTGTCTCTGATTTTGTTCCATTGTGTCTAAATGTTGCTGTGTTTGTCTCTTGGTGTTGTTCCATTGTGTCTAACTTTTGAAGCTTTTGCTGTGTTTGTCTCTGATTTTGTTCCATTTGTTGCATTAGCTGTAATAACAATGCATTAGTGTCTGGAATCTGTTCCTCTACGCTTTTCGGCAGTGCATTTGCACCGGCAACATTCACATTTTGACAAGCAGAAAATGTGTCTTGACTTATTTGAGAAAACGGTGAGGACGCAAAACCTGAATCTACAGTATTTGCAAAATTGTGTCCTGTCATTTCGGATTCCTGAGGCGAGCTGTTGCCGAGCGATCGGTCGATAATGCTTCCCTGTTCACTAATTGTTTCACTGCCTACGCCATTGTTTGCCGCCCGCTCCATTTCCCTATGCACAATTACCAAATTACTATGTTGAACATTAGTTAATTCATTACACAGTGGCGCTAACACACTGCTTTCGTCTTCACTGTCATTTCTCAGTTTACTTTGGAGCCTAGTATTACGTTTTTCACACGCCATAATTGTCACAATATTTCACACGATAACACAGAAAAGCACAATACAAAGAGCAAAATAAGATAACATAGCAATGGAAATAATGTCTACTTAATTGCAAGCGCAGCTGCGAAATACTTGGTGCAAATCTACATGCGTGGCACAACTGTTTTACTGTACAACAATGAAAAACTACAATTACAAAGGAAATTCTCTCTATGATTACGCGCTAGCAATAAACAAAGGCTACACTAATTACACAAACTACAAGAAAAAAATAAGAAGATTCCAGTGAGGTATCGTCGGCTAAGGGTCGACACATGAAACGTCCCCTTTTGAAAAATTATACATGACTGTGCTTAAACTGACACACAATATTTTTTTAGCGCAACGCAATCTGACTTTCAGAAATCCCTACAAAAGAATGGCCCTGACTAACATTAACCTATACCTTTCACATATCACTTACCTCACAAAAATCTTCGTTACTCAAGCTACAGCAATACAGCGACCGCCACTACTGTCAGCTAAATAAAAGATTCAAACTACGGAAGGCACTAACTACTGATAGGCATAGTTAGCAAATGAAAGATTTTGATAGAGAAGAAACAATGTATTTACATTAATAGTGTTCAAAGGTCATAATATATATAGCAGTTCATGACATCCAGTCTTACAAATTTCAAAACTCCGCCATTTCTCTCCCCACATCCACTGGTGGCGGCTCACCTCCAACTGCGCAACGCTACGCGCTGTTCACATCCAGCTGCCCAACACTACAATGGCAGACAACAATGCAAACTAGCCACAGACTGGTCACAGCACAGCCAGTGATTTTCATACAGAGCGCTATGTGGCGTTACCAATAAGAAAACATAAACAGCCTACTTACAAAATGTGGTGTTTTACTTAATACAATAATACATGCAGGACTTTCTTGTTAATTAGATTTGATGTGCGGTTATTGCAAGAAAAGTGCTCCCTTTTTTTTTTTTGTTCAGATATTACAGCAGATACAAATAAACAGTGTCATATAAACATTAGACTTGTTTGTGGAT
Organism: Schistocerca americana; assembly: GCF_021461395.2. Taxonomy (NCBI): domain Eukaryota; kingdom Metazoa; phylum Arthropoda; class Insecta; order Orthoptera; family Acrididae; genus Schistocerca; species Schistocerca americana. Next base: position 1,013,864,421 of record NC_060120.1, on the reverse strand, counting down.
TACAGCCTATAGGTAAGAGCAGGGCTGTAGGTACCACGCTACGTGCTGTGATCAACCTCCATGCTCCACCCTCAAGATTTGACAATCATATTTCCAATAGGCTCTGCAGTTGAATATGTAGCAAAGGAAAATATGAAAAACGGTGTTGAGGAAGGCGTTGTCGAAAATAACAGTAACAGGGACCTTTCCATAGCTTTTGATAGGGTCTGGTTGAATACAGGCTACACAGTAGCTGATTGGTGTAAGAGGTAGAGTTGCGGACACTGGGAGGTAGTTGATGTGGCAACACTTACCAAGCATTCATATACAAGGATGAAATGAAAAATAAACATTGAGAAGAGGGCACAGCTAATTATTATGCATAAAGTGGAGGTATGGAACTTGCTGGAGTAATTGGTAGTTATCTGTGTTCAGTAAAATGGTACAACATTAGATATATAAAGTATCTTGGTGCCTGTGACTGAAAGGCATTCAAAGACGTTGATACACTGAGGCCCTATGGGAATCATGTAAACATTTGCTAACTAGAGTGTATTGCCCACTCTTAGAACAATATGCGATCAAGACTTCGAGAGCTCAAGGCTAGCATGAAAGGCTAAAAATTTAGCGATGGAAAAAATTTAGAGAGGAAAAACAGACTGACAGATGCTGTTGTAGAGTACATTCAGAAGTTTAATGGTCTAAAAACTAGACAGATTACAGCAGATGTAGAATTAATTAAAGGAGCAGTGTGGACTCAGTTTCTTCACACAACTTCAAGCCATGAGAGTGCACAACATGTGTTATGTCCGAAAGGAGAAGATAGTTGGTGCAAGTACAACAAGGGCAAAAATAACTAAACAGAAATGCAATTACCCTCATTATTTCCCACTAGCCATAGTGGATGAAATAAACCAGTATTCCGAGACGTCGTGGATATTATTAGTCTACTAAACAAATGTCTTCATGGCTGGATTCAAAATCCAAATGAGTGTTTGAAACAGGTGAAATGGAACATACTACCTAAAAATTGTGTTTGGAGGTATGAAAACCTTTCACTTTGACGTTTGTGAGTATGTTTCATCATTCAGTGAGAGTAATATAACATAGTGCGAAGTTTTACAGAAGACTGGTCTCTGTGTAGGAATTCGAACTGCAGCAGCTATACTCTGCGTCGGAACTGCTCAAGTGTTCAGATGATGCAATAAAATCTATTCAAAGACGGCTAGACGCGTAGGAGGGCCGTATAGAGGAAGCTGTTGGACAATTCTGATGATACTAGCTATGGTGCAGGCGTGCACTGAGGTAAAAACTTTGAAGCTCGTTTCCGATAACTTTGTTTCTGTATGTTTAACTTTGTATATAGAGTATATTTTCTCGCAGTCTACTTGTAGCAGTAAGATGAAATTTTTGTCGAGTTGTTCCTTAAGGCCCTCTAATAGATCTGAGTTAAAGATTTGTGAAATTATTTGTATTATGGGATCTTTGTTTTAAATTACTTGTTAAAATTGAAACGTCCCCTTTGAACAATTATACAAGACTGTGCTTAAACTGACATACAATATTTTTAGCGCAACGCAATCTGACTTTCAAAAATCCCTACAAAAGAATGGCCCTGACTAACATTAACCTATACCTTTCACATATCACTTACCTCACAAAAATCTTCATTACTCGAACTACTGCAATACAGCGAGCGCCACTACTGCCAGCTAAATAAAAGATTCAAACTACGGAAGGCACTAACTACTGATAGGGATAGTTAGCAAATGAAAGATATTAATAGAGAACAAACAATGTATTTACCTTAATAGTCATAATATATGTAGCAGTTCATGACAAATTACAAAACTCCGCCATCTCTCTCCCCACATCCACCACTGCTGGCGGCTCACCTCCAACTGCGCAACACTACGCGCTTTTCACATCCAGCTGCCGCTGCCCAACACTACAATGGCAGACAACAATGCAAACTAGCCACAGACTGCACACAGCACAGCCAGTGATTTTCATACAGAGGTGGCGTTACCAATAAAAAAACCTAAACAGCCTACTTACATAGCCCCCATGCTCCCCACAAAAAATTTTACAAATTGGTTTGGGCAGTGGCCAATACAGATTTGAAAAAAATTTTCATAATTACAGTAACAAAGATATCAAATGCACACACTTATTGATACAATGTTGGTCAAAAGCTAAAATTTTCTCACAGTACATAAAGACAGTCCTCATCATTCGTCACAGTAAAATTGCAGTGTTTTTCTCAAAGTCTGAGCAGTAAAAGAAAATGCACACAGAAGTAGTGGATTTCCATGCAGTCTTGAAGAAGTAGTGTTGTCCTTCCAACGAAAAGACAGTGCTGACTCTCGACATGCAGACAAGTAATGCGCCACAACAGAGCAAACCCACAGCAGAGTCAGTCGAAGTTTTGAAGAATATTGGTGGGTAGGTCATCACAGAGCAGACCCACTGTAGTCCTGGTAGAGATTACGGTATTGGTGGGTCATCAAAGGTGCAGATCCACTACAGTCCTTGTAGAAATAATGGTACTGATGAATCATCAAAGGTGTACACCCACTGTAGTCCTTGTAGAAATAATGGTACTGGTGAGTCAGCAAAGACGCAGACCCACTGTAGTCCTTGTAGAGACGGCCTGCAGCCATCTGTTGTGACTGTGCAGGTGCACAATCACCATTGAAGAGTCTTGTGGATAATATAGCAAGTCCATAACCACCACTTGTGCACTCACAAAGTTTATGGAATTGTCCTTAGAACCAGCAATGCTGTTATCCAGTCCCTTGGTGAATTATTAACACACGTGCAAACACTATCAGTCCCTACTTCTCACATATTGTCCATATACTATGACCAACAGAAACGTGTGCAGTGAAATGGAACTTACATGTTAATAATATGATGAACTGATGTCAAGTACAATTTTATAATATAAGAATACAATAACAAAGGTAAAAAATACATCATTAAAGAACATAACAATACAGATAACATTTGAAGTACAGGTTTTACAACAGAATACAAATAAACATATACATCAATGTTACAGGAATTATGACATGAGTACATAGATAAAAGAGCAGAATAACTTTCGGAATATCAACTTCACACATGAGCATTAAAACAAAACAGAAAAAATAATGTCTAAACATCTTTACAAAGAAAATAACATATTATAAATGCAAATTATATTTGAGGATAACAGTATTCCTCATCATAGTGAATGTAGCTTAGTACTAGAACAGAAAAAAATTTCTATGAAACAGTACACAGAGACAGGAAGAAAAGAAATACACAAGGGTACACAAACACATAGCATAATAATACAAAAGGAAAGGACAGGGTTTGTTTTACTGCAGTATTTTGCAAACAAAACTTTCTTTACTTCTTGGAGATCTCCCTTCATTCATCATTATTCCCAAAAAGTCCTATCTATACCTGCTTTCTGTATTCTATTCATATTTCTTTCAAAATAATTATTTCTCAGTGCACAATACTCATTTTTACCAGATCTGTTTCTTATATCTTCTCAATGCGTTTCTTCCAATTCATCGCAACTCATTCTCTTATATAGTCTACCGCCTCTTAAGCTAACTTAAATCTACTGAGCTCAGATGCTAAACTAAGGGACGAGGCAATGCAGCACCACAAAACAAGTAACACAAACATCAATGACAAAAAATTCAAACTGGCAAAGCAATTGCAATATTACAACTAATATAAGGCAACGAGCAGCAAACAGGAAAAATAAATCAGTAGTAAAACTGGCTTAGCAGAGTAACACAAATTAAAATTCAGTAGCACTATGCCTGGCAAACAGCAGCAGCAAATGATATAATTTAAACCTAGACCTCAAGCCGAAAAAAATATTACACTAAAAATGGCCATGTCTAATACCTATGTCACATCTTAACACTAGAGTGATGCATCACGAGAACTTACACTAGCAGATAAGTTACCAAATCGTAAAGAAATTATTTATGCAATTCCTGTGAAGGGAAATGTCTATTTATGTGCCCTCGTTTTCTTGGAAGTAGATCATAAATTTCTTATTGACTGGATCTGTAGGCATAAAATAACTATATTAGTACATATATTAAATTTTATTTTAACCAATGCTGCAGTGCAGCTAGAAACTAGATATTAAAGAAAATGAGCAAATATGTACAAAGGACAGCATGAAACATCATTCATTAACCATATGGCATTTCATAAGGCAGTAAAAATTCTCTCAATTCTTGAGAAAAACGCTTGTCATAATCAGGTGTGCAGATGTAAGTATCTTTCCAAGTAATGAGCGTGTCGTATTTGCGGTGCTTTCTACAAAGGAATGTCGATAGTGAGGATAATGGCATCCCTTTTTTTTTTTCTTCCTGTGCTCTGAAAAGGCACGCGCTAATGGCTTTTTCTCCAGGCGTCTGACACAGCTGGGTGCCCACGACGCATTACGTGCAGGTGGTCACTTAATTTTCTTATGGAAATATTTACGACAGCAGTTTCCACTACAGTGGCAGTCTCATATAAAACATTTCAGAGGTCGAGAATTTGCGTTGCAAATGTGTAGATACAAAATCTTATAAATATAACAGTGTCCAAAAAATTTTCGCCGGCATTGTGATACATTCACGCATTTACACACATTTCATAACTCTTAAAGTACGATTCTTGGTTTCCATCATCCTTTTCCACAAATCAGAGTCCCTAACCACTATTCATTACTCCTTACCTTATTACACATATACATATTCGTCGTCGTAAAAATAACATCAAAACACCTCAGTCTAATCTCACAAACGTCGTAGCTTTATGCAATAATTTCAAAACCTAAAGAAAATTCTCTGCTCATTTCAATAGTGTCATCTACCTCAAACGCACTTTAAAATCATGATCCCATACCAAATACATCATTCAAAGCTCTCATAGTATCACAATGATTCCGAAAAAATATGAACAGTTTACAAAGTACAGACAAAATACAGTTTCATAAGTGTGAAGTTACCCAACAGTGTAATTGCGTAAACATGTGTCACTGATGTAGTAAAGAAGGTTTATCTCTCAGTTAAATGATCAAATAGCTGTGTAATTCTGTGTTAGAGAAATATAGTACCGATGTGTAAAGTTGTATAAGCAAATACCATATTAGCTAGGGCTCCTTGTGCTTGCCAAACACATGATACACAAAGTAAGCGTGTACCCCCCTGAGGATAAATGTAATTATACCCTCAAGTGTTACAGGTTATAGCAATAGAATGAAATGTATCACGGAAAACTTTCTTTGTAATTCAAAAATCATGAAAAATAAATGGTTTAAGTACAAAATTGATCACTCAAATGCATGTCCTGTAGCGCTAAATGTGCGTCTTGCTGTAAGATAATTCTGTGGAAGTGTCGTAGTTATCGTCCTCTGTAAGCAAAGTTCTGCTGAAGTCAATGTACTTACCTCATCATAAACGAAAGTGAAATGCTTTGCGAATAGATATCGTAGTTATTATGTTTATTGGCGTGATGAAGAAATTACTGTACAGTAACGTATTGTTGTGCCACGAAAAAGGCTGTCTCATTGTTGCTGTACCACAAAAGTTACTACTAAAACATGTTTTACTTTCCAGAAGAATTCAGAAAAACTGTGCAGATATAAAACAGATACACCGCAAAAGCAACGAGGTAAATTGTGTCACACATTAGTAGCGTCATGATATAGTCGTGTAGCTGTCACATAAACTAACCACTGTGTCATCCGGTATCTTGCAGAAAGTACTTTAAATCCAGAATGTATTTTCAAGTAAACCAAAATGTTGCATTAAAATCTCATTAGCAGTACCAGTATATGTTTTATGTATGTGAGCCTTATGGTCGTTACGTAATCATGCCACTAACAAGCAGAATGTACACACACAATAACGCTGTGTCGTCAGTTCACTATAACAATGCAATCGCAATTTCTGTTTAAATAAGTTCTCTTGGTTCTTGACTGGATATTTAACTTCAAACATTGTTGCATATTAACAGATTCTAAGTCTGACAAAGCATTCTAGTAATGTAAAGTGAAAAGTTATATGGCAAAGACAAAGATAAAAAGCAGATTATCTTTCAATAAACGGTTTTACATGTGAAATGTGGTGTAAACCTTTACTCTTCCTAGTACGCAGAGTATCAACTTCAAAGCAATTATCACGCTGTATACATCGGTAAAGAATGCTAAAATTTTTCTCAAGGCTAGCGTCTTATGTTATTTTTCTCGGAGCCAGCGGGCGCACGCGGCTGCCTGCTGTGCTAGTCATTGTCTGTCTCTTTGTTGGCGCGCACTGTTATTGGGATTAGGAGACCAAACTTCTACAAATTAACTCTGACGAGAAGGCCCTGCCCTGTTTGAATCCCGCCAGTTCTGATGAAATTCAGCTCTGTCGTTACAAATATATCGTCTGTCGTCATGTCGGTAGAGTCCGTAGTTTCTTCCTTGTCCGTCACGTGGTGGAGAATTTCTCCCTGAATCGTAACTGTGCGCCGAACTGTTGCGTCTGAAGTTATTCTGCCTCCCTTGATAATAATTGTTTTGGTTCCCATATTGTCTGTTTCCCTGATTGTCTCTGTGATAGTCATTACTACGGAAATGCGATCTTTCCCTGTAATTATTACTACTCTGCCAACGGTTGTCGTACGGGTGGTGTCTATTTTGGTTACGATTTGCGTTGTAAGAATAGACCTGTCGTGTCCAGTTATTGTTTCTGTCGTCACGGAATTGTGATGAGTGTGACCTGTAGTGATTGTTTTCCTGTTTTCGCATCCCATGACTGTCTGTGTCAATTTCTAATTCTTGTAAGAGTCCCTGAAAAGCTTCAATGTCATCTTTGCAACGTCCTGCCAAAATAATATGTCGTAAATGTTCAGGTAATTTGATTAAGCAAATGCGGATGAGTTCTGAAGGGCTGTATGGGTTTGAAAGATATTGATTCTTATGCAACATGTCTTCAAAATATTTGACAAGACTGGAAAATTCAGATTGTTCAAAGTGTTTCATCATCATGATGCTATGTTTTACTCGGTCTTGTGTAGCTTGAGACCAATATGCTGAGAGGAAGGCATGGTAAAACTCTCCTTCACTGTGGCAATCGTGAATGACCGATCGCGTTCTTACAGCTGGTTCATTCTCTAAGTAGCCACACATAAATTCTAATCTGTGTTCTAATGACCACTTGGGAGGAAAACAACGAGAGAATTGATGAAGCCACGCTTGTGGATGAATGTCGTTGCCAGAATTCTTAAATGTTTTGAATTTACGTGTAGTAATGAACAGCTTATAGTCAAAATCATCGTGTCGGCGAGTCGCATATCGGTCATTGTTACGTCGTTTCGGCGGTTCCATTTCAAAATTCGGAGCACCTTGCCAATTTCTTTCACAATTTCCGAAATGCGCTGTGTTATTATTTTGTGGCTGTTCCGTATTTGTATGTCCCTCTTCCCGTATTGGGGCGCGAGTGTCCTCTGAAATACGTAATTCTTGTATTACCTGTGTCAGCTGATCTTGTACTTCCCGGATCTCTCTTTGGTGTTGCGTATTAATTTCATTCCGATTTTGTTTGAATTTCCTAATTTGTTTGCACTCTTCTGTGTCATTCAGATTATCATCTACCTTCGTAGATAAATTAGTGACCTGATCCGAAAGTTCGGCTACTTTCTCCGATAGTGAACACATTTCCTCAGTGTGTTTTTCTGAACCAAGTTTCAGAGTGTCCATTTGTGTTGAAATCGAATCTACTGTGTCCTTTAAGTTTTCTTGAGTATTTGCAAGTTGCGCAACCGAATTGGTAGATGCAACTGAGTCAATTTTAGCTTGCAAGGTGTCGTGATTTTCATGAACAATAGTCTGCAGTTCTTTTATGGCTGCTTTGTGATTCTGTAATGCATTTTCATGACGCGAAAAAATAGGTTGGAAATGCTCACAAATTTGTGTTTTTACGTCATTACAGACTTTTTGAGATTTCGATTCGATGTTATGTAACTCAGTTGTTAAATCTTCACGTGTGTGTTCAAGCGTGGTGTCTAACTTTTGAAGATTTTGTTCCATTGTGTCTAACTTTTTAAGATTTTGTTCCATTGTGTCTAACTGTAGCTGTGTTTGTCTCTGATTTTGTTCCATTGTGTCTAACTTTTGAAGATTTTGTTCCATTGTGTCTAACTTTAGAAGCTTTTGTCCCATTTGTAGAATTAATTGTAATAACAGTGCACTGTTGTCTGAAACATGTCCCTCAGTGCTTTTCGGCAGTGAATTTACACCGGCAACATTCACATTTTGACAAGCAGCAAATGTGTCTTGACTTATTTGAGAAAACAGCGAGGACGCAAAACTTGAATATACAGTATTTGCAAGATGGTGCCTGTCAAACTGGATTCCTGAGGCGAGCTGTTGCCGACCAATCGATCGATAATGCTTCCCTGTTCACTATTTGTTTCACTGTCTACGCCATTATTTGCCGCCCGCTTCATTTCCCTAAGCACAATTACCAAATTACTACTTTGAATGCCTGTTAATTCATTACACAGTGGTGCTGATAAGCTACGCTCGTCATCACAATTATTTCTCAGTTTACTTTGGAGCCTAGTGTTACGCTTTTCACATGCCAAAAATATCACGTATTTCACACGATAACACAGAAAAGCACAATTTGAAGAGCAAAATAAGAAAACACATTAACATAGCACTGAAAATAATATCTAGTTAATTGCAAGCGCAGCTGCGAAATGCTAGGTGCAAATTTACATGCATGCCACAACTGTTTTACTGTACAACAATGAAAGACTACAACTACAAAGGAAATTCTCTCTATGATTACGCGCTAGCAATAAACGATAGCTAAACTAATTACACAAACTACAAGAAAAAATCAGAAGATTCCAGTGAGGGATCCTGGCAGGGTCGCCATATGAAATGTCCCCTTTGAACAATTATACAAGACTGTGCTTAAACTGACATACAATATTTTTAGCGCAACGCAATCTGACTTTCAAAAGTCCCTACAAAAGAATGGCCCTGACTAACATTAAACTATACCTTTCAGAAATCACTTACCTCACAAAAATCTTCATTACTCGAACTACTGCAATACAGCGAGCGCCACTACTGCCAGCTAAATAAAAGATTCAAACTACGGAAGGCACTAACTACAGATAGGGATAGTTAGCAAATGAAAGATATTAATAGAGAACAAACAATGTATTTACCTTAATAGTCATAATATATGTAGCAGTTCATGACAAATTACAAAACTCCGCCATCTCTCACCCCACATCCACCAGTGCTGGCGGCTCACCTCCAACTGCACAACGCTATGCGCTGTTCACATCCAGCTGCCGCTGCCCAACACTACAATGGCAGACAACAATGCAAACTAGCCACAGACTGCACACAGCATAGCCAGTGATTTTCATACAGAGGTGGCGTTACCAATAAAAAAACCTAAAGAGCCTACTTACAAAATGTGCAACTTTTTTAACATTTAGAAAAGATAAACTATCTCAAAAGCAAAATTTTCTTTATGCAAAATAATTTTCTCAATAGGAAACCAGGACATATGCATGTGTTCCGCGAAAAAATCAAATAGCTCATGTGGAAATGTTGCTAATTTTTAGCATTTCATATACCCCTACGTTTGCGCTCCATTTTGCTGTAACAACATTTCTCACAAGTGACTGCGTTAGCTTCGTTACAGTGATTACGGTGATTCGTACAGTAGAGGGCACAAGTTAAAGTGTCTCTCAACGTGTGTTCACAGACGTCTCATCCTAACTAGTGCAGCTTTTAATAAATGGGACCATTCACCGAACTGTTCAGGCACACCTTGTATACACAGGATGAATCACCCATCTTCACAAATTATCAGTCCACTTCATATTAGGTCTTCCAACATGTCTTCTACCTGCCAGTTTGTTATTTTAGACTAATTTTGGAAGTCGTTTATGCGAAGTATAACTCGAGAAGTCGATTACTGTCCATTCTTTGTACGTGTCATACCAAATGTTGTATTTGTTGCTTATTCTCCAGCTGGCTCTACTTTTAGTTCTTGTAGCACTGTTTCTTTTCTTATGTGGTCTGTTCTTGAGTAGCCATTTATTCGTTTCAAAAGTTAATTTCCGCACTTTGTATCTTATGTAATTTTCTTTTTGGAGATACCCAGCATTCACTCTCACGAACAAGTGCTGCAAGAGACATATCGTGCAATAATTTTATGAAGTCAGACTCTCGGTTTTTGTGTGATCTTATTTTTAAATGCATTATCCACAATGATTTGCAATCAGACCGGATGTTGCCCCAGAAGCTTATAACATAAATCTTTGTTTCGGAAACTTCCAGATCATATTGTTTGCAAAGATAATTCAGATGGTTTAGTGCTCGTTGTGAGCTGTCTTATTTTTCTTACGATATCAAAACATCATCTGCATAAACAAACGTTTAACAGGTTGTCTTTTGATATTTCAATATCATTTTGAATATGTTACCTAAAATTAAAGATAATATCATTAGTATGAGCATTAACAAGTTGGATTATGTTGGGCACCCTGTTTCTTTCGTTCTTGTTTCACCTGAGTTTATTGACTTTCCGTTCTTCGTAAACGCTTCTAATGGCCCTTCAATAACTTTCTGGGACATCCATTGCATTCAATTACAGCCCAAATTTCTTTTCTGTCCACATTGCCAAATGCCTTTGCCAAATCTGTAAGTGCTATGGGTGCTTGCAATTTATATTCTTATAGAAAAACTTGCAGAGTAAACACACTGCCTGTGATTAATTTTCCTTTTCTAAATCTAGGCCATTTTTTACTACTTACAATTACTTAAGTCAGCTATTTATCATTTTTGCGTAAAGCTGATATACTGATTTGAGATGACTACAATTTACAGAATCTTTCCGATAACCTTTCTTGAACAGAGAGCTATTACTTTTGTAGTTTTCCATGACAGGTATTTTAATTCAAGCATTTATTTCTGTATATAATTATCTCAAAATGTGATGATAATTCTCCTTTTCCATTCCGAATTTTGTGAAATCCTCTGTCTTCCTTCTGATTGCTTGGTGCTCTTTTTGAAATTCTCGGCTTATGTCCTCAATTGTTTTCTTCACCATGTAAGTTACTTTGTATCTGAGTTTGGCTATTAGTCGACGAGATCTCGCAGACTCACTCTGGTTACCGGTTTCAGCATTACAACAATGCCCACAACAATGTCTAATGTCCGACATCATTCATTTACAATTACTCGAAAACTATGCCTTCTTGAAACTGTATTACGGCAGTTCGGGAGCGACTGGAAAGTTAAAACCTGGTTGCCAATTAAACTTACTTAATTTCATTTTTCAGCCTTGGGACACCCAACTAGAATCACTCCGGGTTTGGACTTCTTATAAAAACATCATCAGGAAACACTTCACTGTCGTACACAACGGTGAACGCAAGTATGAATCAGGCTTAGTTTGAAACGTACAGGGATATAAATACCACTGATTTTGCAGCATTTTTTTCGGTCACCTTCATTACCACATATCCTAAAGGAACCATATAAATATCTCAAGAACTATCAATCAAAAACTTGCAGGTTTAATAAACAACGTATTAGAGAGCCTATACATCAAAGGAGGGGAATCTAAAACAATTATGTGAAAAGAGCAAGCTGCTGAAACTTGGGAGAATTATCACAACATGGGTGTTTGACAATTTTTTGTGGTACTCGGATTAAATATACTGCGCCAAACGATAAAAATCTTATAAACTGTGCTCAGTGGAAAATGTTCACCCGTATTTCCAAATTCTGCTTCTTTACCCAATTAATCACTGAAATATAACACTTACAACTTGGCAAAAAGTATCAAAATATGGACACAACATTTTCTTGTTCTTCACTCATAAAATTTAAAAATCTATTTACTAAAATTTCTGTATCTTCCCTTCATAGTTTAGCGAACTTGCGCACATATTCGAACAGAATCTGAGATCTAGAGGTCCCTCTAGACCACCTGACAAGGTATCATGCTACAGGACTACTTCGACACCAACCTTGTTGTTACCTGGAGCAAGACTTTAGAAATATAGAATACTAACGAATCCGGCAATGCTTCACAACTGCTAAATACGGATGAGAATCAGATATACGTAGCCTACTAATTTAAGGTACCCCAGGGAAATGTGTCAGGGCGCAAATTGCGGCTCCTCGTTGTGACTGCTTCCATTTTGAAGATATGCAGCTTGAAATTATACCAAATTACATAGATTATAAATCATAAAGACTTCATTCGGTTTTTATTGTTTTTGGGGTTTTTTAAATTTTTTGTACACAATATAAATACAACGCCGCAGAATATGCAACAGTTTTTGATTTTTGAATACTGTGTGGTAATAGTATGAAATGGTGTCTGAGCTACTAGTTCGCAGAAGGACAACATATACGAAGAATTTGCCTATGTGTTTAAATGCCCTGTTATAGTAGTAAAAACAGCCTGTGAGGAAGGAAAAAAAACAGCACATTTTCACAGAACGTCTATATGTTGTTGTTTAAAAATGTATAGTTTTAGTTTTTGGAATACTCTGGTGACATTTAGTGAAAGGGCACGTGAAGTTCATCCCGGTGAAAATACTGTGATCGTAAATAAATTCCAACGTATTCTACTATCCGACTTGGAGCCTTATTTATTGTTACTGCAAACGCTTGAACTGAGGAGTAAATCGGTAGGAACCACTGGTATATGGGATATGAGAGAGACCTTTCCAGACCTGGATCTGAGTATAATAGCCTTAACGAAATTATTTCTCATATTTCTAAAACGTGAACAGGTAGCATTGGAACGATTTAGATTGCGTAGCTGCATGCTAATCATAAGCCGGTATGCCATGAATATAACCTTCATAACATGTAGGTTTTCTGTTAAAACTGAATGCGAAGAAGAAAAAAAAGCAGTGGTGTGTAAACAGTTTTGTTTTAAACGATATTTTGTTAGTAACTAAAATCTAATGGTTTAAAATCCCTGCTATCGTAGCTGAAACCGACTACGAGAAAGAGAACGAATTTTCACAACACAGCACGGCATTTACTTTCTCGAACTCGTAACAGAAAGTCTGTACATTGTTGCTTATAAAAAGATACAGCTTATGTCTGTCCGAAAGTTTATTAGACTGTCGCTTAAAAATTTGAGGAAAAGCCTTGAAGAACTATTGGGGATTTTTGTCAACATTTCAGCTTTATATATTACACATACACACAGACACACACACACACACACACACACACACACACACACACACACACAGACGCGCGCGCGCTCACAGGCTATAGTCAAGAACATTCACAAATGTATTGATCAGGTAGAACTTTATGACCCTCAACCTAATAGCTGGGCCGGCCGCGGTGGCCGTGCGGTTCTAGGCGCTCCAGTCGGGAGCCGCGCTGCTGCTACGGTCGCAGGTTCGAATCCTGCCTCGGGCATGGGTGTGTGTGATGTCCTTAGGTTAGTTAGGTTTAAGTAGTTCTAAGTTCTAGGGGACTGATGACCACAGCAGTTGAGTCCCACAGTGCTCAGAGCCATTTGAACCATTTTGAACCTAATAGCAGGTATGAGTCCCACAGTGCTCAGAGCCATTTGAACCATTTTGAACCTAATAGCTGGTATGTCCACATTTCACGTGGATAACAGCGGGGCACTTCGTAGCATATATCCAATGAGGCCTTGGCGACGAATTGGCACAACACCTGCACCCGCAAGTCACCTTATCCCGTAAATTCCGGGGATGGGGCCATGAGCTCAGACGCCATGTTCAGTCACAATCCAGATGTGTTCGATCGGGTTCAGATCGGGCAAGTTGAGGGTGGTGGGGGAGGGGGCAGCCCGTCAATTGAAAGTCGCCACTGTGTTCGTCGGTTCCTCGAACCATTCTGTCACACTCCTGGCCTTGTGACATAGCGCATTACCTCGTTGAAAAATGCCACTGCCCTCGGGAAACATGATCGTCATTAAGAGGTGTACGTGGTCTGCAACCAGCGTAAGATACTTCTTGATCGTCGTTGTGCCTTGCACGAGCCCCACTGGACCCAAGGGATACCCACGTGAATGTTCCCCAGGGCATAATGGCTTCTCTGCCAGATTGTCTCCGTTCCGCAGTTCCCATGGAAGACAACAGGTTCGCGGCCTCCCATCAGCATGATAAAGAAGGTATCGAGATTCATCATATCATGCAATGCTGTGCCACTGCGCTAACGTTCAGTGCCGATAGTCACCTGCACAATTCAGTGTGTAGTTGCCGCTGACGTTGTGTTAACATTGGCACATGCGTGGGTCATCGTCTACGGAAATGCCGGCCGCGGTGGTCTAGCGGTTCTAGACGCTCAGTCCGGAACCGCGGGACCGCTACGGTCGCTGGTTCGAATCCTGCCTCGGGCATGGATGTGTGTGATGTCTTTAGGTTAGTTAGGTTTAAGTAGCTCTAAGTTCTAGGGGACTGATGACCACAGATGTTGAGTCCCATAGTGCTCAGAGCCATTTGAACCATTTTGTCTACGGAAACCCATCTTTAGGAGTGTTCGGGTCAGCAGCTCGTGGTCTCGCGGTCGCGTTCTCGCTTCCCGAGCACGGGGTCCCGGGTTCTATTCCCGGCGAGGTCAGGGATTTTCATCTGCCTCGAGATGATTGGATGTTTGTGTTGACCTCATCATTTCATCATCATTCTTGAAAGTGGCGAGACTGGACTGAGCGAAGGTTGGGAATTTGTGCGGGTGCTGATAACCGCGCAGTTGAGCGCCCGACAAAACCAAACATCATCATCATCATCAGGAGTGTTCGGTGCACTGTGGTTTCAGACACACTTGCCCTCTGCTTAGCATTAAAATCCGATGTCGCCACAGTTCGCCGCTGTCCTGTTTCAGCAGTCTACCAGCCCCCCATCTGTAATGACGGGTGGCCGTCCAACTTCACGACTTCTGGACGTGGTTTCACTTCGGTATCTATACGTGTTGAATACACTCACCACGGCACTCCTCGAACACCCGACGAGTCGTGCAGCTTCCGGAATGCTCGTGCCGAGTTTATGGGCCATCACAATCTGGTCTGAGTCAAATTCAGATACATCGCGCACTTTCCCCGTTCTAACACGGACAACACGTTCACACATACTACCTGTCCGCTCGCAGTCACTCCTCGCTAGGTGACGCTGCTATGTCCAAAAATGGTTCAAATGGCTCCGAGCACTATGGGACTCAACTTCTGAGGTCATTAGTCCCCTAGAACTTAGAACTAGTTAAACCTAACTAACCTAAGGACATCACACACATCCATGCCCGTGGCAGGATACGAACCTGCGACCGTAGCGGTCTCGCGGTTCCAGATTGCAGCGCCTAGAACCGAGCGGCCACTTCGGCCGGCACTGCTATGTCCTCGACGGATTCATATCGATAGTAGGTCAGTGGTCACATCATTTTCGCTGATGAGTGTATTTGGAAACAACGTTTCTCCGTTGTATATTAGTACAGGTTAATCTCCCTCATTATGTCATTCTGTTGGGACACAAGGAACACGTTTCCGCACGCAGTCTGAGTGACGAAGTAGCCATCCTTGCTTTTCACTTACGTGATTTGAAGATCCCATGAAGAACACAAGTTTCAAGGACCGGAAAGGGATATGAACCGCTGTCCTTCCAAGAGAGAGTCAAGAGGTTTGACAGTGCGCCGCGTCGCTCCGTTACGCAATCTCAGCAAGTTTTGACGTTATCAGTAATCGCTCTCACAGTATATAGAGATGTTGGAAAGGGAAGGTGTCAGACCGCAGACAGTCGATGTCTAGACTAAGCGTAAAAACTCAATTATCGCGGAAACGATGATGTAAGTAGTAACTGGAAGCTCTTAACAAAATTTACTCATACGCAGAATGTTATCAGTAGTTTATGTAATATCACAAGCTGAAACTGCAGAACTAGTGATGGGATCTATCTCGCTTGTCATACTAAGAAGTAGTAGGTCAGGACACGGAAGGTGCTGATGTAGGCTGCTGCGTGACGCCTGCAAGACCGTGCGTGTCTCAGCAAGGAGATACGCTCCCAGCGAGACACAACATTCCACCGATAATGAAGCTCTGTGGTCAGCGAGTCTTCGTAACCGAAAAATAAAATCTCAAGCTAATAAACAATGATGCAGTCCCGCATGTACGTTTAGGTCAAAAGGAGAAAATCAAGAGCTGAGCTGGGTATTTTGATTCTTTTTAAATCATAAACGTGTTTTAGCAGTGTTATAACAATCATTCAGGGAGGAAAAGACACTGTGACCACCAAATTAGTAGCGCAATGGTGAACTAATGAAACGTAATACAGCAGGGATGCTGCATGCCATGGATTTGGCAAGTCCTTAGTAGGTTTGCGGAAGTATGTGACACCGGGTCACACATTTCCCGTATATTACGGGTTAGTGGTTTATACGAACGGAGCTGGCGCCCGATAGCGTGCCAAATGTATTCCACCGCGTTCAGATCAGGCGAATTTACTGCCCAAGACATAAACGTCAGTTCGCTATGATCTTCCTCAAACCACTGTAGCACGATTCTGACAGTGAGACACGGGCAGTTGTCTTGCTACAAGATGCCATGGCCGCAGGGAAAGACATCAAGCCATGTCCACGAACTCGTAAACTGCCAAGGTGCCTTCCATTACTACCAACTGCTTCATGTAAGCTCAGGTATAAAGGGTGTATCATAATTAATGGCGTAAACGCATACAGTTGGAAGTACACGATACCAGAAGCAAAAAAGTTTTTTGTAAACATAGGGTCGAAAATGCATTCCTTAAGAGCTACGAGCAATTTTTCATGTTCAATACAGTGAGGCAAATCTCTTCTACTGAAAGCTCTTTGCTTTCCATATTTTGGGAAGTAGTAGTATGGAGCAAAACAAGAAAAAAATGTCCAGTAAACATGTGCTCTAAAAGACATACGTTAAGAGCTCTGAGCACGTGTTCATCTTCGCTACTTGGAAACACAACTCTTCTAATGAACAATTGCTCATAACTTATAAGGTATCCCTTTTAGAGCAAATGTCTACTGGACATTTTTTCTTGCTTTTGTCCATACTACCACTTCTCAAAATGTGGAAAGCTTGCAGTAGAAGAGATTTGCTTCACAGTATCGAAGATGAAAAATTGCCCATGGCTCTTACGGTATGCAGTTTCGATCCTATGCTTACTGAGATTCTTTTGCTTCTAGTATCGTGTCCTTTGAACTGTAAGCGTTTACGCCATTAAGGTGAGGTTTACTATCTTCTGGTTCAAAAAATCGATGTCTTTTAAATTGCATTTTTGGATCCATAAAGTGTTTATAATCAACCACTGAAACGGTTTTTCCGAATACGGAACTGAAATGTTCGTTACATGCGGTTGAAAAAAAATGCACCTGCCTGAAATCGGCCTTTTTCACTCACCAGTTTTTTCAGGAATGTCGACTTTGTAGCCATCAAAAATTATTTTATGTGCTTGCCTATGACTAAAACTGATAAAGTGATCAAGGACCTCACGACGTACTACGGCAGGGCCGGCCAAACGCTGCACAGTGTGCAGACGTGCAGAAGTGCTGCACATGTGTGCACGTGTGCAACAGCGAGCGACAGCGACATCTGTTACTAGACATGTGTCCTAAATGAGCGGCGTCGGCTCCTCTTTCCTGTTTATTTGGTACAAGCAAGAGCGCAGCATACCCAGTCTCGTTTACCCCTGGTGACCGTAAACTTAACAGAGAAGAACTGAGAAATGGCAGGTACTGTGAAAAAGCAAACGACGGCAAATCTATGCTCTCGGTCGTTTCAGTCAAGCATCAGTGATGAAAATCTCCCGCAATTACTTGCGTTTGTCAATGAGCCGTGCTTTTGTGCCAGATATTAACTAAATCATTTCGCATGACCAGTGACAAACGTGTTTGGATTTATTCCTTTCATGATTAAAAATTAGTGTTTACTAACTGTGCATTATTGCCTCATTCTGCTCCATGTTACATTATTATCAGGAAAATTGGTCATTAAACCGATTGTTGTATACATACATTTAGGTTTTTTTGTAAATGTGTGAAGGGCTACGCTCAGTTGAAGTCGATAAAACATAACATTCATCTAATTGTCGGTTATTACGCAGATTTCAGACGGAACTGATGAAAGATATAGCAATAATGGTACAGGTGATCATCGAGAGGTCTGCGGTTGTCATTCTGTTCAGAGGTCAGCGAAACAGAAATTATGTGGGTGTAATTGCATTGGTTTAATGTTATTTGAAATCATGACTAAGGTTCGTTGGAAGTCGCTAAGTGCGCTCCTTCTTAAATACTAGATCAAAAACATTACGCGTATTTACGTGCCGTCAGTCAAGCTGCCTTAATAAAAGCGCACGGTTGTTAACTGTGATGTGTTGGCAGAAGCGCCAACACCGTGTTGCTAGAGGAGGCCGAAATGCACGCGTTTAAGCTCACGCAAACTGGCGTGAGGTCTGGAACAGGACTATGTAATTAATATAGCCAATAAGGTACGTTGCTGCTGGAATACTTAACTTTAATCCATAATTGGAGAACATCGCTCTTGTTGATACATTAATAACAATCTCAATATAAACTGGTAGTGGCGCCTTGCTAGGTCGTAGCAAATGACGTAGCTGAAGGCTATGCTAACTATCGTCTCGGCAAATGAGAGCGTATTTTGTCAGTGAACCATCGCTAGCAAAGTCGGTTGTACAACTGGGGCAAGTGCTAGGAAGTCTCTCTAGACCTGCCGTGTGGCGGCGCTCGGTCTGCAATCACTGACAGTGGCGACACGCGGGTTCGACGTATACTAATGACCGCGGCCGATTTAAAGGCTACCAACTAGCAAGTGTGGTGACTGGCGGTGACACCACAAACTGTATTACTTGTCTTACTGGGTTAAACTGTTAACATAAAGTAGACGCCTCAAGGAGTAGACTGTGACAGTATTTTAAATGTTTAATATGCGAAATACCTTCCCATGGTTGGCTTGCAAGCTGTGGAAAGAGCACTAGAATGCGCCGGTACAGAGTATCTCAGCAAGTGGATAAAGCGACATCTGTGCGTAGAAACATGCACTACATGAACACGCGGCTGCGGCGTGCACGCTGTGACCCGGAAGTTGCACATGTGCAGGAGCACCGCACGCGTGCAGAATTTCTGGCCGACCCTGTACTACGGCTTGGCAATCCGACGGCACTCCAATTCAGTGGAACAGATGAATAAGGCAATTTGGGCAACGTGTTTCCACAAGTGTTCGACGGATGACCACGCACAACACTAAAATTTTGCGGCTTGGGAAACTAGTTGGTGCAAGTGGCTCATTGCAGAGGCTACCGGACATCTGGACGAATATCATCACGACAAGCCGCTCTCCAAAGAAGTTCAAAAAGTGCTTCATCCGATCTACGAGGCCCTTTCGGAGGACGAGTTATTATACTGGTGCTTAGGGGGAAACACACAAAATTCTAATGAAAGTTTGAACGCGTGTGTTTGGAAGTTAGCCCCCAAGCATTTGCATTTTGGTGCGAAGACTGTGGAGATTGCGCCGGCCGAAGTGGCCGTGCGGTTAAAGGCGCTGCAGTCTGGAACCGCAAGACCGCTACAGTCGCAGGTTCGAATCCTGCCTCGGGCATGGATATTTGTGATGTCCTTAGGTTAGTTAGATTTAACTAGTTCTAAGTTCTAGGGGACTAATGACCTCAGAAGTTGAGTCCCATAGTGCTCAGAGCCATTTGAACTGTGGAAATTGCGACTTTCCTGGTAGTGAGCAGATTCAACGAATGGTATTCAGCAATTCTGAAGACCATGACAGCGATAGACGTCACCCTGGGACTCTATTCGACGCAGTTTGCCAAGCATTCGGATGACCACCAGATTCAAGCGGCCGAAAACGGCTTGTCACCGGCTGTGCGAGCGGCTCTGGAGCAGCACAGGATGGCCCAGATCGGGCAGAACGCCCTCTATGAGGAAGAGTTTAGGACCAGTTTATGGTCCCGGAATGGCAGACTGAACGTAAGTTACATGATATTGCATTTATATGTAGTCAAACCTTCAAACGCCCTTTTCTCGAAATGACTTTTTTTTAATCGCTCGGTATGGTAACTTCAAATCTACTGAACCGATTGGCATGATTCTTTGTTTCCGACGATGCTAACTAAAATCTCTAGGAGTTGTACCACTTTTATTCCGAACCGTTAACAATACATGTTTTTACTCGGCTGACGAAGTCGAAAAATCGATCAAAAAACCCTATTTTTTCAAATGGTCGCCATTTTGTTTCCTATGGTCCAAATAATTTAAGCGAGGTACAACTCCTAAAGAATCTTATATACTTCGCTAACGTCAACTCAGCTTTGATTTCAGAGGAACCGGCTGACCTGTGACATACCGCGCGTGGAGGTCTACATCGAAATTTCGTTTCGTCCCGACGACACTTCCGCCTTTGCTCTTCGACATTTCCTTTCGAAAAAATTCCAGTTTGTAGAGGAAATATCAACAAACATTTTGAACAAATTTGACATTGATATCTAGAACACATCCGAAAAAAATACTTAAAGACATGCTTTTTTGGTGTCGAAGACGAACCTTCCCTTAATTATGATACACCCTCTATATGCCACGTAGGGTGATAGATTACTGTCTCCGAAAGCCTGTCTCCATAGCACGGTGCGTGTTTCGAGCAGAGTAGCCGTTCACCTGGATGACGGTTTATCAAGAAATGACATTGACCTAGTGTAAGAATGGATGTGATCTGTGATCCCGTATCCACTACAGTGACGCAGTTGCGCCACCATAAATATTGTGCTCTGTCGTGTACAAAGACACAGATCGTCGGCTGCACTGGTTTACAGAGTGGACAAGTTTCCGACGTGGAAGTTTGACGAGGCGAGACTTCCAACACGTTCTGGCCTACTCATCTTTTCACCTTTCTCCAACCACGTACCACAGAGGCTCACGACAATAGCACGCGAACAGGTGACCAACATCGCCGTTTTCGATACACTCGCCCCCGTCGCCCGACTATAACCATTTTCGCTTCTGTAAAGTTCTCTTAGATCTGTGGATTCCCCCATTTACTGCCCATAGAATAATCCCCCATTAGTCTCGGCTCCTCTTCGTACGAGGGTAAGCTGAAAAGTGATGTACAGATGCTTGAAGAAGGCGAAAGAAGTGACCTTCAGAAACGCGCTAGGTGGCCTGTGGAAGGTAACGTCTTTCTCTGTCCGCGTATGCGGTACGAATGCATTGCATTCATCCAGTGTATTTTGATTAGCGGAAGCATGGAGACTTGTTCTAGTGCTATGCCAACGAGAGCTAAACAGCGTGTTGTTATCGAATTTTTAAGTACTGAAAAAACGACCCCTATTCAGATTCATCGTTGTTTAACGACTGTTTATGGTGATGACGCTATTGATACGTCTACTGTAAATCGATGGGTAACAATATTTCGTGGTTGCGAGCCTGGAAAAGCCGTAATAGTCGATGCAACACGCAGCGGACGTCCAAATAATAAATATCTAAAATTCATCGACGATTTGATGCAAAATCACCAGAGAATAATTAAAAAGCATATTGCAGGTCATACTTGAATATCCAAGTAACATGTCGACTTCATTATTAAATAATATTTTTGCAACATAACGAAGCTCGTTCACACATCTCGCGCACAACTAAAGAGGCTATACAAAACCTAAAATCTGAACCGATTCCACACCCTTCTTAGCCCCCCGATCTTTCTCCTTCGCCGCGCGGGGTAGCCGTGCGATCTGGGGCGCCTTGACAGGGTTTGCATGGCTCCCCTCGTATCAGGTTCGAGTTCTCCCTCGGGCCTGGGTGTGAGCGTTGTCCTTAGGGTATCTCAGTTAAAGTTAGATTAAGTAGTGTGTAAGCCTAGGTCCCATAGAACTTACCACAACTTTTTTTCTCCTTGCGATTTTTTTCCGTCTACTCAATAGACATCTCAAAGGCAATCATTAAACTTTGGTTTAAAATGATTCAAATGGCTCTGAGCACTATGGGACTTAACTGCAGTGGCCATCAGTCCCCTAGAACGTACAAGGGGAGGCCACAACGTTTGGAACGAGGATTTACTTTAAACTTTGTACACTCATAGTACTGCATGAGGACACCAAATTGTGTAAGCAGTAGCGCGTACTTCTCAAGCGTTACTGAGAAAATCGCTAGATAATTTCGGTCGTCAAATATATATATATATATATATCTGTGTGTGGTCATTTTTACCATGAAGCGGTGGTTAGCGTCCAAGCCCCGTAATCGCTGGATGGGAGTCCCGTTCGTCTGCTTTCTTTTTTTTCAACACAGTCGTTTTCTATTGATATAACGGGAAAAATACGTGTAATCGGATGAACTTTTATTGTATTTACAATGTTATTTGGCAGTCTATAAATTTTTGTTATTATAAATAATATAATATTCATAATTATCGACTAGTAAACGACCAAACGCATAAAGTGATACTGAAAATGTGATGTCACCGCCAGACACCACACTTGCTAGGTGGTAGCTTAAATCGGCCGCGGTCCATTTAGTACATGTCGGACCCGCGTGTCGCCACTGTGTGATCGCAGACCTAGCGCCACCACAAGGCAGGTCTCGATATACGATAGAGCACTCGCCCCAGTTGTACGGACGACATTGCTAGCGACAATACGGAAGAAGCCTTCCTCTCATTTGCCGAGAGACAGTTAGAATAGCCTTCTGCTAAGTCCATGGCTACGACCTAGCAAGGCGCCAATTGTAACAGTGCATGTATCTTACGAGTCGCATTTGTATAGTCAAGAGAGATGTATCACAAGGAGTCATTAAAGTTAAGTATAAAGCAGCTACGTACTTTACTTGCTACCATTCAATAGTTATCCTGTTCCAGACTTCACGCCCGTCTGCGTTAGATAGCGTGCCTATCGGCCCCCTCAAAATAACACTGTGTCGGCACTTCTGTCGACACATCAGGAAATGTATGCTCTGTGATTTGAGAAATCCCTTATACCTGGAAGGAGCCCGAAACGACTTGTTACCTCCAAGTTTTGACAGGCACAGACGGCTTTCGAAAGATGTACAATTAATCGCCGCTTTCGACATTACGAGTACAAGTTGCAGGATGGTATTTTTCGTAAAAACATGGAAAACATAAAATTAAACGGCACCAGCTGCATTGAATAAATGCTATGTTTCCGCATACGCAAGGTCTTTTGAGGTTTTCAAAAACCTCTCTTTCAGTCGATAATTTGGAAGCAAACCATGCATAACGCAATATTTCCTTAAAAATCGGCGCTGATAATTGGTTATGCAGTTTCGAGTGTATTTCAATAGCGTCTTCTGAGAAGCAATTTCTCGTTCTCTTTCGATTAAATACGAACAATTTTGAAGACACGGGCAAGCATAAATTTTCAGTACCACTTTATGCATTTGGTAATTTACTAGTCGATAGTTATGAATATTATATTATTTGTGATAATAAAAATTACTAGACTGCCAAATAACATTATAAATTTAATAAAAGTATTTTTCCCATTATATCAATTGTAATATAAATAGTAAAGAAAATGACTACATTGAAAATAAAAAAAACTGACGAACGGAAATCGATCCAGAGATTACGGGGCTTGAACGCCGACCACTTAAAAAAAAAAAAAAAAAAAAAACTTCATTTTGATCTATATTGTTCGTCGAATTTGTTCAGGGCGGACGTCCAATGGCACCCGTTCACTTTGTTCGTTGATCTGCTCGCTCACTTTTTGTATTACAAAAGAAAACTACCGCTCTGACAGAACACGCTTTTTTTTATTTTTAAATTCTCATTTTGTTCGCATTTTTCATTGTATCTGCTCGGGGCGGACGTCGTAACACATCCGATTAAGTTCGTTGATGATCGATTAACACATTTTTTTTTTATTACAGAGGGTACGTAACTCTCTGACCGAACAGGCTGAGCTACCGTGCCGGCACCACTGAGCTGCCGCCGCTTCATGGTAAAAATGGCCACACATATATATTTGACGACCGAAATAATCTAGCGATTTTCTCAGTAATGCTTGAGAAGTACGCGCTACTGCTTACACAATTTGTTGTCCTCATGCAGTACTATGAGTGTACAAAGTTTGAAGTAAATCCTCGTTCCAAACGTTGTGGCCTCCCCTTGTTAGAACTACTTAATCGTAACTAACCTAAGGACATCACACACATCCATGCCCAAGGCAGGATTCGAACCTGCGACCGTAACGGTCGCGCGGTTCCAGACTGTAGCGCCTAGAACCGCTCGGCCACACCTGACGGCATTAAACTTTGGACGATAAGCTGAGGCAACTGTCAAGTCCTGCATTCGAGTAAAGTCGGAAGAATTTTTCAGTTATGGAATGGAAAAGTTCGTTAGAGTCTGCGCAGAATACAGTGTCCGACGCACAGGGACCAGTTTTCGTCCACTAACCTTTTGTTTCTTCACGAAGGATATGCTTTTTGTTAAACTACTGACCTCACCTTTCTTCAGGCCTTATTTAATAAACTTAATAAACCACTCCTTTAAAATTCTCTCTCATTTGTGTCTGCAGAACATGTTAGCGAGGTGAGACTGTATAAACTCTTCTGTGTTTTGCCAAAAGGAGCAAAGTTTGACATGACAACAATAGAAATGTGTAGGTTTCGCTCAAAATTCGCCACTCACGACGCTCCTATGGTTATCAACCAAGCGAAAATAAAACTCTGCGTTTTCAGCGGAATTCCTTTTAGATACTAATCAAACCAGACCTGACGGATCTTTCTGAATCGTCACCGTGTGGGGCTTGAGGGGCTCTACTTAATATTTAGAAAAAATGTGATCTTCAGTTTAGAACAGCACTTCCCCTCTAGCGTTCGGCATTCCCCCTACAGCGCCTGCATGTAGCCACCACCAGTACCGCCCTCTACACATGTCCCCTGCCAATTGCGCATCTAACAGCCAACGTATTTTGTGCAGACTATACATATTTGGAGAAATGCGTTAGTCTTAACAGTATGTATGTTGAAAATTTAATATATGAGTTTGAGGGAATTGTACTTTAATGTACTTTTTGCTCGATCTTCTTTATTATTTTTGTTAGTGTTCCACAAGAATGTATGCATTACTTAACAGTGTATCTCATACATTCCATACATATGATATGCCTGTAACTTCATGAGGCCGCATTCAGTCTTGGAATGGGCAGTGGTCACAATGTTTTGGCTCGTCATGCAAGATGACCTTTGTTATTTAAAGGCAGAAATCGACCCATTTTTAACTGAAGACAACCATTTAACGCCAAGTGATCAAGAGAGTAGCACACCATAAGGGCAGACTATTAGCTCCAAACACAACACAGATAAAAGTTTTCACTGTCGACAGTTGAGTAGTGATCTTAATTGTTGCAGTGTTGTCCAACACACACATTATACACGTTTTCTTCTCAGCCTTTGTAGCCCATCTCGACTTTCTGCAGGCCAGTAGTGTAAAGCCAAAATTGAAAATAATTGCTACAGAGGTTTTAATGTTTTGTTGACTTCATCTGTGGCCCACTATGATAATCCTAGATTTTCAGCTCTGGCGGAGTTGTGCTCAGGTGGAGGTGGGTAAGAATGTTCTCCCAAAAGGGGTATTTTGGCGGTTTTACCGTTGTATTTCACAAATATCTCACAGTATCGAAAGCGTGGTCATATCAAAAGTTGATGGGCACTACATTCTGCATTGAATGAGACCAGATTCATATTTAGAACAACTCATTCTCATACTGTTGCTCATGAAAGTTAGATAAATTTTACATATTTGTGAAAAATTTTCTCGATAATACCTACACTAACCCACTCATCAGTAAAGTAGTTCATACAAAAGTTGCAGAGGAATAAATTCTGCGTTCGATGAGATCAAAAGTGATTTTTTGGGACCACCCGTTTCCACACAGCTTCACCTCAAAGTTGAGTCATTTCTCATCAAGACTGTTTAAAATGTAGTTCTTCAATAAGTGTTATTTACACAATATTAAACATAGCACTATAGCAGTGCATTTTACTAGTATTGTACTTAGAAAATATACACTCATGCTCATAAATTAAGGATAATGCTGATACATTCTGAAACAACGCTCTGGTGGGTGGTTTGCGGGTTTAAATTACCTCGGTCTATGACCATGCGGTGCGTTTCACCTGCGGTCGTCGTACGGTGGCGCTAGCAGCAGTCCACATACGCAGCGAGTAAGTGTGCAGGCGTTTTCAGGCGTGTTAATGGTGGCTGTGTGTTGAAAATGCCTCAAAGAACACATATTGATGACGTTATGAGGGGTAGAATACTAGGGCGACTGGAAACTGGTCAAACACAGTAGGTCGTAGCACGGGCCCTCTGTATGCCACAAAGTGTGATCTCAAGATTATGGCAACGATTCCAGCAGACAGGAAACGTATCCAGGCGCTACAGTACGGAACGTCCACAGTGTACAACACCACAAGAAGAACGATATCTCACCATCAGTGCCCGCAGACGGCCACGGAGTACTGGAGGTAGCCTTGCTCGGAACCTTACCGCTGCCACTGGAACAGTTATCTCCAGATACACAGTCTACAGACGACTGAACAGAGATGGTTAATTCGCCCGGAGACCTGCAAGGTGCATTCCACAAACCGCTGTCACAGGAGAGCCCGTAAAGCCTGGTGTCAAGAACACAGTACATGGTCACTGGAACAGTGGTCCCAGGTTAAGTTTACGGACGAGTGCAGGTATAGTCTGAACAGTGACTCTCGCCGGGTTTTCATCAGGCGTGAACCAGGAACCAGATACCAACCCGTTAATTTCCTTGAAAGGGACCTGTATGGACGTCGTGGTTTGATAGTGTGGTGTGGGATTATGATTGGTGCACTTACAACCCTGCATGCCTTTGACAGAGGAACTGTAACAGGTCAGGTGTATCGGGACATCATTCTGCACTAGTATGTCCGCCTTTTCAGGGGTGCAGAGGGTCCCACCTTCCTCCTGATGGATGATAACGCGCTGCCCCAGCGAGCTGCCATCGTGGAGGAGTACCTTGAAACAGAAGATATCAGGCGAATGGAGTGGCCTGCCTGTTCTCCAGACCTAAGCCCCATCGAGCACGCCTGGGATGCTCTCGGTCGACGTATCTCTCCACGTCTTCAAACCCCTGCGACACTTCAGGAGCTCCGATAGGCACTGGTGCAAGAATGGGAGCCTATACCCCATCAGCTGCTCGACCACCTGATCCAGAGTATGCCAACCCCTTGTGCGGCCTGTGTATGTGGGCATGGTGATTATATCCCACATTGATGTCGGGGTACACGCGCAGGAAACAGTGGCGTTTTGTAGCACATGTGTTTCGGGACGGTTTTCTCAACTTCTCACCAATACCGTGGACTTACAGATCTGTGTCGTGTGTTTTCGCTGTGTGCTTATGCTATCAGCGCCAGTTTTGTGTACTGCCACGTTGTGTGGCGCTACATTTTGTAATTATCCTTAATTTATGAACATGGGTGTAATAATGTAATAAAATATTGGAATTGGAGAATATATAAAAAATAAAATTAAAAATGGTTTCATATAGAACATGACAGGATCTTTTCAACTGGTATGAAGATGGAGACAAGATACACAATTTTTGATATCAGTAAGTGATGATTACATATCAGAGTAACAAAAATTGTTGTTACGGGTGTGAAGATGAAAAAGGGCAAAATATATAGGTACACCAGTTTCGCAGACGTTTGACTGTCATTGGGTCCCTCGGCTCCACAAAGTCTGTAATTTGCGATTAGGAGTCCGTCGCCCCTTTCACTCGGCTCCTCAAAGTCTGTAATTTTCGTCACACCCATATACGCAGTCCAGATCTTCGTCAACGTCTGGTTCATTAAATTCATCTGGTTAGAGGTAGTTAGTGCAGGAGTTCCCCTTGCAGATGACACAAATGAGTGAGCACTTAATTTTACAATTTTCTCTGGTATCTCCTGCCCTATCTCCGTAGAGGGTTGTTAAAATCATACGCCAACTTCGGAAGTAGATTCACTTCGAGGGTCATACTCGAAGAAAGGTTTTATTTCTTCCAGAAGACATTTAATTTCAACCAACAGCTTGACCACCTTCTTCTTGCTCTCTTCGAGGAGTGCTAAAGCAGTGTCATGTCTGCTTATAGTATGGAGAGATATGAGTGGCCTTCTGATATTGTCTGCGAGTTTGAACTTGTTGGGACCAAATAATTTTGATGGTGTCGTTTCTCTTCCAGGTTTTGAGGAACACGTGTTTGCTGATAGGCATTGAGCATGATGAGGAGGTCCATATCCTCTTCAACTACCACCACCTTCTCACGCTTCTGTGATACCTCAAGGGCCGTCGCATTAATCAGGTGATCTGCGTCTTCATTAGCTTGCTTTACTAAGAAGCCTTCATCTTCTAGCCTCTCAGTGAGCCAGCTAATGAGACGAGGTTTATTTCTGTCGTTGGACAGGAATTGCTCCTCAGCCAAGATTAGTAACACGGTAAAGATGACTTTTCTTCGACTGAGGCACTCAGCATATTTGATGCCCTTAGTGGGAAGCCATGTCGCGCTTCGACTGTGGTGTCTTTTCAAATAGTCAACGTTTTTCGTTAGGATTAATTGGAATGTTTCACCATTCATCCACACAGATAGGTGGAAAGGAAATCTACCATCAACAGGAACAGCTCATCCAGTGTTGTGAACATGCCATGTAACTCTGACTCGGGAGTCTTCCTCATTCCAACTGCATTGTTGACATCACTTAAAAGCAGCATCCTTTCCGTCTCGTTTCTTCGTAGTGCACTCCAGCAAAGTTCTCATTCCTCTTGATTTTACAGTCTGCCTCATTCTCCTCTATTGTGTTTTCACACACGGGACACAGACATCTGCTTGTTTCCAACCTGTAAAAAAAACCACTTGTAAATTTAAAATGTCAATCAAGTAGCATATTACTGTATTTCCTAGGTACAAGACTAGTACTGTGGTGTGCTATAGTACAATGTTTTGCCCTTTAGCTAACTTCAAAAAAAAAAAGTCTACTCTTGCCCCCAACATACACAATAAATGTGAAGTGGACCAACTTGAATGTGGAGCTGTGCGAAACGAGGAGTCCAAAAAAATTCATCGAACGCAGCATTTTTTCCTCTATAACTTTTTTATTGTACACCTTATTGATAAGTGGGTTATTTTGGTATTACCAAAAAGCAGATGATAAAACGAAAATTTTTCACAAATATGTAAAACTTGTCCAACTTTGATGATCACTAGTATGGGAATGGGTGGTTAAAAAATATGCGTCTGGTCTCATTCATTGAGGAATTTAATAACCTATAACTTCTAATAGCATTACATGAATAAAACCTTTTGTAACAGTTATTCGGATTTTGACTTTAAGCTTACTGGCCTATACATAGAAGAACCAGATCCGATCGTCAATGATGATGTAGCTGTCTCTTTGTAAGAGACGTGCTACTGGATCTACACAGCCGTTTGAAGGTAACATGAAGAGGGTGCCTTAGTTATTGTTGTTGTCGTCGTCGTCGTCGTCTTCAGTCCAAAGACTGTTTTAATGCAGCTCTCAATGCTATTCTACTCTGTGCAAGACGGTTCATTTCCGAGTAACAGCTGCAACCCACATTCATTCCAAATCTGCTTACTGTATTCGTCTCTTGGTCTTCCTCAACGATATTTGCCCCCTATAATTCCGTCCAGTACTACATCGGTGATCCCTTAATGTCTAAGAATGTCTCCTACCAACCAATCTCTTCTTGTCAGATAGTGCCACAAAATTCTTTTCTCCTCATTTCAGTTCAGTACCTCCTCGTTAGTTATGAGATCTACCCACTAATCTTCATCATTATTTTGTAGTATCACATTTCAAATGCTTATGTTCTCTTCTGGTGTAAACTGTTTATCGTCCATTTTTCAAATCCATTCATTGCTACACTCCATACAAATACTTTCAAGAAAGACGGTCTAACACTTAAATCAATATTCGATGTTAACCAACTGCTCTTCTCAGAAATGTTTGCCTTTGCTATGGCCAGTCTACTTATTACATACCCTCCATATCGGCCATCACCAGTAATTTTGCTGCTCAAATAGTGAAACCGTTGTACTACTTTCAGTGCCTCGTTTCATAACATAATTTCCTCAGGATCACCTGATTTAATTAAATTACTTTCCGTTATACTGGTTTCGTTTTTGTTGATGTTCATCTTATATCCTCCTTTCAAGATTCTGTCCATTCAGTTTAACTGCTCTTCCAAGTCCTTTGTTGTCTCTGACAGAATTACAGTGTCATCGGCAAACTTCAAAATTTTTATTTGTTCTTCCTGAACTTCAATTCCTGCTTCAAATTTTTCATTGGTTTCCTTTACAGCTTGTTCAACTGCCGCCTGCTTTCTGCAGAAATAGTAAATTATACTGCCTATATTTTACCCACGCTACCTTCAGAATTTCCAAGAGTATTCCTGTCAAAATTGTCAAACGTTTACTCTAAGTCTACAAATGCTAAAAACGTAGGTTTTCCTTTCCTTAACCTACCTTCTAAGTTAAGTTACAGGATCAGTATTGCCCCATGTTTTCCAACATTTCTCAGGAATCGAAACTGCTCTTCCTGAAGGTCAGCTTCTACCAGTTTCCCCATTCTTCTGTAAAGAACTCGTGGTTAGTAATTAGCAAACATGACTCATTAAACTGATATTCACACCTGTCAGCACCGGCTTTCTTTGGAAATGAAATTATTATACACTTTTTGAAGCCTGAAGGTATTTCACCCATCTTGCACATCTTGATTTCTAAATGTAGAGAATTTAGCTAATAGTGTAGTCAAAAAATAGCATGTTATTCAGTCTGTTTATGTGCATCATGTTTCTTACTACTATGTTGTGACCAACTGCTCTCATGCCTCTGTAGGTTTTCCACCATTTCGTTAGGATTTTTTGACATTTCGACTTCCCTATCTAGAACAACAATAAACAGTGATGGCTCGACAGTTTTCGCAGGCTCTTCCTCAACAAGCCTACAGACGACGCAAGTCATACCGTAGGTTAACGAAGTACTGCACCTGACTTTCGAAACGGTCCATGAAGAAATTGGTAACCACCAGACCAAGAAGACTGCAAATGCCGACTCGTTTCACATGTTCATAGAAATCTCCAGTGAGCATAAAGAAGCTCGTGGAAAAGCATGCATGAAACAGCTTGGTAATGACCTGCGGGAAAATGGAACCGGTATGCTCCACAGAGTCGTTGATTGGCACTTTGATAAACAAAGAAACATCAAATCCGATAAGAACGTCATTTGGTCCAAGTTTTAGTTTCAGCTTCTCAATTAAATGGCCCGAGACTTTTATATGCACTTTGGTCTTCCTCGCGTGAGGCTGAAGCAGAGAGGGCAAGTGTTTCACTAGTTTATACGTTAGTGAGCCAGGAGTGCTTTAGATCGGTTTTAATGGTTCAATATCTTAATGGAATTTTAGTAAACTATACAGCAAAGGTGGTAGGGCTTCCCTGTTGAGCAGGTTTCTCCGTCCGCCCGCCGAGAGAGAAGATAACTTGAGTAACCAATTCGCATTCTGTTTCTTCCCACTGCCTCGGATCTGCACTTAGCCTTCGGTACCTCATCGTATCTAGTAGGCCACATAGATTGTTTTTTGGATTTTCGGTGTCTGTTATAACAATCGCTTTTCCCTCCTCGGCAGGCAGAACCAATATGCTTTAGTCGGCGATAAGGCTCGTGATAACTTGAAACTCTATTTTCAGGTTGTAAACTAATCGTTTTTCTCGACGCGGTATGCTGATTCGACTCCAGTCCGTCACAGGGAATGGAGGGTCAACAATACCAGCCACTGCTGCTACCCATAAGTTAGAAAACTCGTCAAACTAAAGCCGGCCAAAGATTCCGAGGCAAAGGCCAACAAGTAGTAACTGAATCACTTTGTTCATCAACCATTTCCAGGACGCAGTAGATACCAACCGTCCAGGTTGGTGCCATGTCCCTGTACATCTACATCTACATTACTACACTATTACTGACATTCAAGTGCGTGGCCCAGGGTACATCGAGCAACCTTTACACTATTTCTCTACCTTTCCACTCTCAAACAGCTTTGATTTCTATTTTATTACTACGATTATTTTACCCTGTGTTGGTGCACATCAAAAAAATATTTTCGCATTCAGAGGAGAAAATTGGTGATGAAATTTCGTGAAAACATCTCGCCGCAACAAAAAACTTCTTTGTTCGAATGATTGCCACCCCACATCCTGACACTCTCTCCTCTATTTCGCGATAATACAAAAAAGGCTGCCCTTCTTTGAACTTTTTAGATGTCCTCCATGAATCCTGTCCGGCAAGGATCCAATAGTGGAAGGCATTCGATATAATCCCACACTGTCACATGTCAACAAAATGCGAGCATACGCAATATCAGACCGGCTCTGTATTTTAACTGAACCTGCAGAAGATCAACGATTGATGCAGTAATCTTGATGGTGGTGTAGTAGTTGCTGTTAGAAGTAGTTTACCTTGCAGTGAAACTGAAGTAGTTACCTTGAGCTGGAATGGGAAGATGTTATACTCGACAACTGGAATGTATTATTAATTGGTCCCTTTTATCGAGTCCCCGATTCAGATGTTGAGTTGCTGAATGGTCCAAGGAAACTATGAGTCCCATTTTGAGTAGGTACCGGACAATTATATTTGGCAGTGACTGCTGTCTGCCCTCGTTATGCTGTTGACAGTTTATGTTAGGAGTCAGTGATAGACATAAATCATCGTCAGAAACTGTGCTAACTGCTTCCTAAGAAAATTATTTTGAGGAATTAGTTCAGGAGCCATAGGAAGTGTAAATGATTGTGATAATGTGCCAGACCTGTTAGCGACAATCAATCCTGTTTAAATGGAGAGCGTCACACCAGACGTGGGACTTGCTAACGACAAGATCGCTGTAGCGAGGCTGAATACTGTTACATAGAAAAGCCGGCCGCTGTGGACGAACGGCTCTAGGCGCTTCAGTCCGGAATCGCGCTGCTGCTACGGTCGCAGGTTCGAATCCTGCCTCGGGTATGGACGTGTGTGATGTCCTTAGGTCAGTTAGGTTTAAGCAGTTCTAAGTCTAGGGGACTGATGACCTCAGCAGTTATGTCCCATAGTGCTCAGAGCCATTTGAACCATTTTTCTGGTACATACAAAACCATCAAAAATAAACCGAAAATACATCTATGTAATGAGAAGCATATAAAAATTTGCTTCGTGTCTTCCAAAGAGGCAGTCTCAGTTTCCAGGTGTGGCTTAAATTCAAAGAAATAGTGTTGACCTCAGTTGGGAGTTTTATACCAAGTACAAAAATAAGAGACGGAAAGATATTCCATGGTACACAAAAGAGGTCAGGAGGTCAGGACACTGTTGCAGAAGCGAAGCAATGAGAAAAACAGACTAGATTCAAAGGAATGCACATTCCTCATGATGGTTTAAAAATGCTAAAAACTTATAGCTGACTTTAATGCGGAAAACTTTTACTAGCTTCCACAACAACATCTGACCTGCAGTTCAGCAGAAAATCGATTGATATTCTAGTCCCATGTAACACATAACGACGGTGGGACACAATCGGTATCTTCAGTGAGCGAAAGTACTGGGCCATAAGACAAAGACAGGCGAATAAAGTGGAGTTATTAAACACGGTTTCCCGGAATTGCTTTACCAAATAAGATGCAGTAAACATTTCAGAATTCTTCTCAATGACAGCTATCAATAAATACTCTCGGTGTAGAGAAGCAGTGTAAATAAAAAAAGACACGTCTTTGGTCCAGATTGCATACCAGTTAGGTTTCTTTC
The DNA here is from genome assembly GCF_021461395.2 of Schistocerca americana. NCBI lineage: Eukaryota > Metazoa > Arthropoda > Insecta > Orthoptera > Acrididae > Schistocerca > Schistocerca americana. Next base: position 1,013,830,569 of record NC_060120.1, on the reverse strand, counting down.
AGAGCATGCTGACAAAATAGTTCCAGTTTTAACAATTATATACAACCTGTCGCTTGACGAAGGAAGAGTACCTAAGGACTACAAAGTTACGCAGTTGACACCAATAAGCAAGGAAGGAAATACAAGCAACCCGCTGAATTATAGACCCATTTCATTGACATCGATTTGTAGTAGGGTTTTACGATATATTCAGTGTTCCAACATCATGAAATACCTCGAAGAAAACGATCTATTGACAAACAACCAGCACGTATTCAGAAATATTGTTCTTGTGAAACAGCACTGGCTCTTTAACACAGCATTGAGGTCTGTTGATTCCAGACTTTTAGATTTTCAGAAGTCTTCCGATACTATTCCTAGGTTTCTTATCATACTGCGCGACTGTGGAGTAGCGTCTCATTTGCTGGATGGTTCAAATGGTTCAAATGGCTCTGAGCACTATGGGACTCAGCTGCTGTGGTCATCAGTCCCCTAGAACTTAGAACTACTTAAACCTAACTAACCTAAGGACATCACACACATCCATGCCCGAGGCAGGATTCAAACTTGCTACCGTAGCGGTCGCACGGTTCCGGACTGCGCGCCTAGAACCGCGAGACCACCGCGGCCGTCTTTGCTGGACTAGGTTTCGCCAGAGAAGTGTTATAGACACTCTGCCATTCTTAATCTATGTAAACAATTTGGGACACAATCTGACTGTCATATTGTTTGCCGATCATACTGTCGTTTACCGTCTACGTTAGTCATCTGAAGATCAAAACGAATTGCACTATGATTCAGACACGGTAACGGAATGATGCAAAAAGTTCTAAGATGTCCGTAAAAATCGGATACACGATAAACCATATAAATTTAAAGGGTGTCGATTAAACTGAATGATGATGATGAGATCCCATACTCCGAGGGGCGTAGGGAACGATGCGGGAGACCCGCAGCGCCGACTAAGCAAGGTCGTAGCGCAGGTGATTTGCCATTGCCTTCCTCCGACCGTAATGGGGATGACTGATTCTGACGAACACAACACAACAACACCAATTCAGCTGGAGGCACTCAAAAATCCCTGACCCCGCCGGGAATCGAACCCGGGACCCTGTGATGGGGGAAGCGAGAACGCAACTGCAAGACCACGAGCTGGCGACTCAACTAAATACCTGGGGATTACAAATTCGAACTTAAACTGGAGCCGTGACGTAGAAATTCTTGTGGGGCAGGTGATCCAAAGACTGTGTTCTATTGGCAGAACGTTCAGCATTCTTGAATCAACAAATCTACTAAAGAGACTGTTTCCATGCTTTTGTCCGTCCTCTTCCGGAATACTGCTGCGTGGTATGGGATCCTTAAAATATAGAACTGACGGAGGACATCGTTAAAAGAAGGGCAGCTCGTTTTGTATTAACTCCCGATAGCAGCGAAAGTGTTACTATATGATTAAAGAGTTAGGATGAAAATAATTACAACAAAAGCGGTTTACGTTGCGGAGAGATCTTTTCATGAAATTTCAGTCAATTTCGTTCTCTTCAGAATACTAAAATATAATAGGTGATAAAAAGTTACCATTTGAATGTTGCTGCAGCGTATATGCAATGTAGTGCGACCCCAATGCTCAAGTGTAAGGACCGAAGTGCAGCCAATCGATTAAGTGGCATTCGTGTATTTCTGACATGCGTGCGATAAATGCGGAAACGTGAAATATGGCGACGTTATAACCAAATGCTCCCAAACAGGACCAACGTGCTATTGTCCTTTTCTTGTTTGCCGAAGGAGAAAAACTTGTAGGCATCCATCGGAGAATGAAGAATATGTATGGAGCAGTATGTACGAGTTTGCCGAAAACCACTGTTGTTGAATACGGCAAGGCGTGCTGCTGCTTCATGATGAAGCATGTCTATGCATCGTAAATGTGTTGAGCCAGCTCAAGTGTGAGACTCTCCATCACCCACTCTATAGTACTGGTCTCTCCTCATGTAATTATCACGTCCCTTAGAAAAGGCCTTGAATGATTGGCGGTTCCCTGTCGGACGAGGATGTGAAGCAGACAGTTTAGGACTTCTCCATGCAGGACACGGTATCTTACCAAACGGGTATCTTCACGACGATCTTTCTTGAGTGACATATCGATTCTGGACCGCACGGCTTTCAAGCCAGCGCTTATTGATCGCACCTTATATTGTCCAAAGTTTTATTGAAGATTCCCTTTTACGTTTATGAAATTAGAGCTGGTGTGGAAAGATTTAGGTGTTTATTTTTCCCTAGTGCTATTCGAGAGTGGAGCAGCACGGAAACTGTCTAAAATTGATTTCATGAACCCTCTGTCAATGACGCAAACGGAAATACCAGAGTGTTTATATAGCTGTAGCCGTAGATGTAGATGGTCAAACCTACAGAAGCCTTGAATGATCGGCGGTTCCCTGTCGGACGAGGATGTGAAGCATATGACTACCTCTTATTGCTAAGGGAAACATGACAAGTAAACATCTAATATTTGATTGTGATCGCTGTCTTAGAATACTCTCTAAGACAAAAAAAAAAAAAAACGACGCGACAAGAAGGAATTACGCGAATGGCGCGCAAAGCGGTAGTTGTGACGTACATGTACAGCCAAAAAAAGATAACAATTTCAGAAAAATGGGATGATTTATTCAAGAGAAAGAGCTTCAGGGATTGAGCAAGTCAGTAATGCGTAGGTCCACGACTAGCCATAATGCAAGCAGTTACTCAGTTCGGTGTTGCTTAGTAGAGTTGGATGTCCTCGATGGTGCTTCTAGATCCGCTCCGAATGTTCTCAATTGGGCTGACAACGACTACCTTGCTGGCCAAGATTGTATTTGGGAATAGTGTGTATGGTACCACGGAATGGAACGATCGATTACTTAGTTTTATGTTCACCTGCGTAACGCAGAGTTTGGCGAAACACTGGCACAAAAACGACGATATTGACATTTAAGAGCAAGTTGACTACGAGAATAGCCATCGTTTTGAAGGCAAAACATACTGCGCTGTTCGAGACAGTAAGTAAGAGTTTCTTGAGCGAGAGAGAGAGAGAGAAAGGGACAGGAAACAAATAGTAAAGAGTCATGTTATTCGCTCATACACTGAAGCGACAAAGTAACTGCTATAGGCATGCGTTTTCAAATATAGAGATATGTAAACAGGCTGTTGTGTACATAGTTCCGTGTAGTCAGAGCGTACACAACTTTCCCAGTGGAGCGCGCCCCGCTAAGAACAACAGCGCAGGCGCACCGCTCGTCCATCTTCGCACTACGAGATGGCGCTGTCTTAGAGACGGACCAAATTCTGCTTTCGCTGATCCGCGTATTAATATGTAACGCAGCCAATGAGATTGCTTCTAAGGTAGAACCTTTTCTCCTCGAGGATCACACTCGCGCAGTGATACCTGAACGCGCGAGGTATTATAACAAGTGTACAGACCTCCGATTAGTCAGTCTGCATCAGTCTGCTTTAGTCTGCATTGGTCTGCACCAGTCTGTACCAGTCTATAGTCAAGTTTCAGTCTGCGCCTTATAAGATTATCATATTCCTGTACATAGCCATGAAGATAAATGAATAGACACTTTGTCAAGTATCAGAGATATGTGAGAATATGATTAACATACCAAGACCAAAGGAACTTCAGATTGTCAATTGTAAACAGCATCCAGAATCTATATTTTTTATTATTTTAATAAATGTGTGTGAAAAATAATCAAGTTCTGTTTAAAGTTGGTCAGCGTCAATCTACTACTCTAAGCATGCAAGTGGCATTTCTATCGTCTGACCTAACGGCAGAAGATAAACACGCCACGATAAGACCACGAGACATTTTGCCAACACTCGCCTACTTCGTTAGAGCGACAAGTCAAATAATCTGATGGTGTGTGTACCGAGTCTTACAGTACGCACACCACACACGCAGAATACCGCGCTATGGTCGGTAACGCCTACATAAGACAACAACTATCTGGTGCAGTTGTTAGATCGGTTACTGTTGCTACAGTGGTGGGTTACCAAGATTTAAGTGAGTCAGAACGTGGTCTTACAGTCAGACCACGAGCGGTGGGACACAGCATCTGCAAGGTAGGGATGAAGTGAGGATTGTCCCGTACGACTATTTCACGAGTATATCGTATATCCTACCCCCATGAACCATGGACCTTGCCGTTGGTGGGGAGGCTTGTGTGCCTCAGCGATACAGATGGCCATACCGTAGCTGCAACCACAATGGAGGGGTATCTGTTGAGAGGCCAGACAAATGTGTGGATCCTGAAGAGGGGCAGCAGCCTTTTCAGTAGTTGCAGGGGCAACAGTCTGGATGATTGACTGATCTGGCCCTGTAACACTAACCAAAACGGCCTTGCTGTGCTGGCACTGCGAACAGCTGAAAGCAAGGGGAAACTACACCCGTAAATTTTTCCGAGGGCATGCAGCTTTACTGTATGGTTAAATGATGATGGCGTCCTCTTGGGTAAAATATTCCGGATGTAAAATAGTCCCCCATTCGGATCTCCGGGCGGGGACTCCTCAAGACGACGTCTTTATCAGGAGAAAGAAAACTGGCGTTCTACGGATCGGAGAATGAAATGTCAGATCCCTTAATCGGGCAGGTAGGATAGAAAATTTAAAAAGGGAAATGGATAGGTTAAAGTTAGATATAGTGGGAATTAGTGAAGTTAGGTGGCAGGAGAAACAAGACTTTTGGTCAGGTGAATACAGGGTTATAAATACAAAATCAAATAGGGGTAATGCAGGAGTAAGCTTAATAATGAATAAAAAAATAGGAGTGCGGGTAAGCTACTACAAACAGCGTAGTGAACGCATTATTGTGGCCAAGATAGACACGAAGCCCACGCCTACTATAGTAGTACAAGTTTATATGCCAACTGGCTCTGCAGATGATGAAGAAATTGATGAAATGTATGATGAGATAAAAGAAATTATTCAGGTAGTGAACGGGGACGAAAATTTAATAGTCATGGGTGACTGGAATTCGAGAGTAAGAAAAGGGAGAGAAGGAAACATAGTGGGTGAATATGGATTGGGGGAGAGAAATGAAAGAGGAAGCCGTCTGGTAGAACTTTGCACAGAGCATAACTTAATCATAGCTAACACTTGGTTCAAGAATCATAAAAGAAGGTTGTATACTTGGAAGAATCCTGGAGATACTAGAAGGTATCAGATAGATTATATAATGGTAAGATAGAGATTTAGGAACCAGGTTTTAAATTGTAAAACATTTTCAGGGCCAGATGTGGACTCTGACCACAATCTATTGGTTATGAACTGTAGATTAAAACTGAAGAAACTGCAAAAAGGTGGGAATTTAAGGAGATGGGACCTGGATAAAATGACTAAACCAGAGGTTGTACAGAGTTTCAGGGTGAGCATAAGGGAACAATTGACAGTAATGGGGGAAATAAATACAGTAGAAGAAGAATGGGTAGCTCTGAGGGATGAAGTAGTGAAGGTGGCAGAGGATCAAGTAGGTAAAAAGACAAGGGCTAGTAGAAATCCTTGGATAACAGAAGAAATATTGAATTTAATTGATGAAAGGAGAAAATATAAAAACGCGGTAAATGAAGCAGGCAAAAACGAATACAAACGTCTCAAAAATAAGATTGACAGGATGTGCAAAATGGCTAAGCAGGGATGGCTAGAGGACAAATGTGAGGATGTAGAGGCTTATCTCACTAGGGGTAAGATAGATACTGCCTACAGGAAAATTAAAGAGACCCTTGGACAAAAGAGAGCCACTTGTATGAATATCAAGAGCTCAGATGGAAACCCAGTTCTAAGCAAAGAAGTGAAAGCAGAAAGGTGGAAGGAGTATATAGAGGGTCTATACAAGGGCGATGTACTTGGGTACAATATTATGAAACTGGAAGAGGATGTAGATGAAGATGAAACGGGAGAAATGATACTGCGTGAAGAGTTTGACAGAGCACTGAAAGACCTGAGTCGAAACAAGGCCCCCAGAGCAGACAACATTCCATTGGAACTACTGACGGCCTTGGGAGAGCCAGTCCTGACAAAACTCTACCATCTGGTGAGCAAGATGTATGAGACAGGCGAAATACCCTCAGACTTCAAGAAGAATATAATAATTCCAATCCCAAAGAAAGCAGGGCTTGACAGATGTGAAAATTGCCGAACTATCAGTTTAATAAGTCACAGCTGCAAAATACTAACGCGAATTGTTTACAGATGGATGGAAACACTGATAGAAGCTGACCTCGGGGAAGATCAGTTTGGATTCCGCAGGAATGTTGGAACACGTGACGCAATACTAACCCTACGACTTATCTTTGAAAATAGATTAAGGAAAGGCAAACCTACGTTTCTAGCATTTGTAGACTTAGAGAAAGCTTTTGACAGTGCTGACTGGAATACTCTCTTTCAAACTCTAAAGATGGCAGGGCCAAAATACAGGGAGCGAAAGGCTAATTACAATTTGTACAGAAACCAGATGGCAGTTATAAGAGTAGAGGGGCATGAAAGGGAAGCAGCGGTTGGGAAGGGAGTCAGACAGGGTTGTAGCCTGTCCCCGATGTTATTCAATTTGTATATTGAGCAAGCAGTAAAGGAAACAAAATAAAAATTCGGAGTAGGTATTAAAATCCATGGAGAAGAAATAGAAATGTTGCGGTTCGCTGATGACATTGTAATTCTGGCAGAGACAGCAAAGGACTTGGAAGAGCAGTTGAACGGAATGGACAGTGTCTTGAAAGGAGGATATAAGATGAACATCAACAAAAACAAAACGAGGATAATGGAACGTAGTCGAATTAAGTCGGGTGATACTGAGGGAATTAGATTAGGAAATGAGACACTTAAAGTAGTAAAGGAGTTTTGCTATTTGGGGAGCAAAATAACTGATGATGGTCGAAGTAGAGAGGATATAAAATGTAGACTGGCAATGGCAAGGAAAGCGTTTTTGAAGAAGAGAAATTTGTTAACATCGAGTATAAGCAGGAAAAAAAGAATACAAACGTCTCAAAAATAAGATTGACAGGATGTGCAAAATGGCTAAGCAGGGATGGCTAGAGGACAAATGTAAGGATGTAGAGGCTTATCTCACTAGGGGTAAGATAGATACTGCCTATAGGAAAATTAAAGAGACCTTTGGAGAAAAGAGAGCCACTTGTATGAATATCAAGAGCTCAGATGGAAACCCAGTTCTAAGCAAAGAAGTGAAAGCAGAAAGGTGGAAGGAAATCGTTTCTGAAAGTATTTGTTTGGAGTGTAGCCATGTATGGAAGTGAAACATGGACGATAAATAGTTTGGAGAAGAAGAGAATAGAAGCTTTTGAAACGTGGTGCTACAGAAGAATTCTGAAGATTAGATAGGTAGATCATGTAACTAATGAGGAGGTATTGAATAGAATTGGGGAGAAGAGGAGTTTGTGGCACAAATTGACAAGAAGAAGGGACCGGTTGGTAGGACATGTTATGAGGCATCAAGGGATCACAAATTTAGCATTGGAGGGCAGCGTGGTGGGTAAATATCTGGCAGATGAAGAAGCTTGCACAGGATAGAGTAGCATGGAGAGCTGCATCAAACCAGTCTAAGGACTGAAGACAACAACAACAACAACAACCGTGAATGTCAGGAATCCGGTAAAACATCAAATCTCTGTCATCACATCGGCTTGAAAAAGATCCTGCAAGATATGGACCAACGACGACTGATGAGAATCGTTCAACGTGACAGAGTTGCAACCCTTCCGCAAATAGCTGCAGATTTCATTCCTGGACCATCAACAAGTGTCAGCGTGCGAACCATTCAACGAAACATCACCGATTTGGGCTTTTGGAGCCGAAGGCCTACTCATGTATCCTTGATGATTGCACGACACAAAGCTTTACGCCTCGCCTGGACCCGTCAACATCGCCATTGGACTGTTGATGACTGGAATCATGTTACCTGGTCGTACGAGACACATTTAAAATTGTATCGAGCGGATAGACGTGTACGGATATGGAGACTGCCTCATGAATCCATGGACCCTGCATGTCAGCAGTGGACTGTTCAAGCTGGTGGAGGCTCTCTAAAGCTATAGTGCGAATGCAGTTGGAGAGATATGGGACACTTGATACGTCTAGATACGACTCTGACAGGTGACACATTAGTAAGAATCCTTTCTGATAACCTGCATCCATCCATGTTCATTGTGCATTCCGACGGACTTGGGCAATTCCAGCAGGACACTGCGACACCTCACACGTCCAAAATTGCTAGAGGGTGACTGCAGGAACATTCTTCTGCGTTTAAACACTTCCGCAGGGCACCAAACTCCCCAGACATAAACATTATTGTGCATAACTGGGATGTCTTGCAACGTAGTGTTCATAAGGGTCTCCACCGTCCTCGTAGTCTTACGGATTTATGGACAACACTGCAGGATTCATGGTGTCAGTTCCGTCCAGCACTACTTCAGACATTAGTCGTTCCCATGCCAAGTCCTGTTGCGGCACTTCTGCGTGCTCAGGGGGTCCCTACACGATATTAGGCAGGTCTACCAGTTTCTTTGGCTCTTCAGTGTATACAACGCGCTGAAGGAGTATAATTTCTTAACTGCAACTCAAGTTGAGAAGGTAATGAGCATTATCGAGAAATGATGGCATCAAAAGTACTCTTGAAACTTGATATGAGTCTGGGCAAAATGCGCGTTCTTACATAGCTACCGTTTACAGCAAAGTTGTTTTCGAAACTAGGGCGGACCGCACGAGTACGGAGCGCTATCGACATTGTGTTTTTGTGCCATAGGCCGACTTTGTTGCAGTTTTCTGGTAGCATCATAGAAAGCGCAGTGCTCCCATGTTAATTTGTTTTCGCGGAAAGCTGTATTCAATTGTAATCTGCTCTGTAATTAAGCCAAGAGAGTGTCTACTTGATTGCAGTTAGAATTCATTTTTCAACCCTAAGGGTCATGTATGTGATTTGTCCCACTGAAGCTGGAGCTGGCCGGCTTGTCCTGACAGAAAAGAAAACAGTGATCTTTGCCATCCTGGTAACGTTTCTTTATCTATCCGGAGCGCCCCGTCACACAAACCGTCCATCACGAATTAATGAGCCCCCGCCCGTGATGTATCCGCTTGGTTGACTCTTCTCGCGATTAAAGGCTCACTTTTGTGTTTATTCTGATCGCTCGACCCCCAGTGACGAAACATCACTCGATGAGGGAGTCCGTTAGTCACACAAGAAACGCGTTTGATGCGTTCTTTTCTTTTCTTTAATGCAGTCCATCGAAAGCTTGTATCATTTCATTTGCCACGAACGTGCCACGAAATCACATTAATTATTCTTGTCTTTATCATGACTCACAAGAACGCACTTATACATTGGTGTCCAAAATTAAAGCAATGAACGGAAATCTTGCAAGGTTGCGTTTATTCTTATTATAACGGTATAAACAAGTGATAGGAAAATAAGAGCAATCTAAAGAATACAGAACGTAAACAACTGCAACATGCATAAAGTGAACAATAATGTTCTCAGTTTTTTCCCAACTAAACGGATTTGCTCACACATTCTGACAAACTGGTTAATATGCTCAGTATGGGACGTGAGTTCCTGTGGCAGCAACATAGGCCTGACAAAGACGGGGCATGCTGTGAATGATGTCATCAGAACTCCTGCCGAGGCAACAATGCCCATTATTCCTGCCCATTATTTCTCGACCTCCGCTATCGGGTGGAGAAACGTAAGGTCCCCCTGAATAGGTCAAGCGTGCACTGCACGCAGGAAGCGGCTACAAGGGTAGCGGAGTACGTGTGGAGTGCACATGTGGGTTTTTTAGGTTAGAGAATTCCCTCCCTAGACCCGACAAGACGCCTCCTGAGACGCGGCACGGTAAGAGTAGGCCAAATGCAACAGGGAATAACAATATTAATCTGCTAATAGTAAATTGCAGGAGCGTCTATAGAAAGGTCCCAGAACTGCTCTCATTAATAAACGGTCACAATGCCCACATAGTACAAGTGACAGAAAGTTGACTGAAACCAGATGTAAACAGTAATGCAATTCTAAACTCAGATTGGGATGTATACCGCAGAGACAGGCTGGACAGTGAAGGGGGAGGCGTGTTTATAGCGATAAGAAGTGCAATAGTATTGAAGGAAATTGACGGAGATCGGAAATGTGAAATAATTTGGGTGAAGGTCACGGTTAAAGCAGGCTCAGACATGGTAATTGGATGTCTCTATAGGCCCCCTGGCTCAGCAGCTGTTGTGGCTGAGCACCTGAAGGATAATTTGGAAAATATTTCGAGTAGATTTCCCCACCATGTTATAGTTCTGAGTGGACATTTTAATTTGCCGGATATAGACTGGGAGACTCAAACGTTCATAACGGGTTGCAGGGACAAAGACTCCAGTGAAATTTTTTTAAGTGCTTTAACTGAAAACTACCTTGAGCGGTTAAACAGAGAACCGACTCGTGGCGATAACATATTAGACCTTCTGGTGACAAACAGACCCGAACTATTTGAAACAATTAACGCAGAATAGGGAATCAGCGATCATAAAGCGGTTATGCATCGATGATTTCAGCCGTAAATACAAATATTAAAAAAGGTAGGAAGATTTTTCCCTTTAGCAAAAGTGACAAAAAGCAGATTTCAGAGTACCTGATGGCTAAACACAAAAGTTTTGTCTGAAGTACAGATAGTGTTGAGGATATGTGGACAAAGTTCAAAACCATCGTACAGTATGTATTAGATGAGTATGTGCCAAGCAAGATCGTAAGAGATGGAAAAGAGCCACCGTGGTACAAAAACCGAGTTAGAAAACTGCTGCGGAAGCAAAGGGAACATAATCATAAACGTATCCAAAGTCTTGCTGACTAACAAAACTTACGCGAAGCGAAATGTAGTGTGAGGAGGACTATGCGAAAGGCGTTCAATGAATTCGAAAGTTAAGTTCTATGTACGGACTTGGCAGAAAATCCTAAGAAATTTTGGTCTTATGTCAAAGCGGTAGGTGGATCAAAACAAAATGTCCAGACACTCTGTGACCAAAATGGTACTGAAACAGAGGATGACAGACTAAAGGCCGAAATACTAAACGTCTTTTTCCAAAACTGTTTCACAGAGGAAGATTGCACTGTAGTTCCTTCTCTAGATTGTCGCACAGATGACAAAATGGTAGATATCGAAATAGACGACAGAGGGATGGAGAAACAATTAAAATCGCTCAAAAGAGGAAAGGCCGCTGGATCTGATGGGATACCAGTTCGATTTTACACAGAGTACGCGAAGGAACTTGCCCCCCTTCTTGCAGCGGTGTACCGTAGGTCTCTAGAAGAGCGTAGCGTTCCAAAGGATTGGAAAAGGGCACAGGTAATCGCCGTTTTCAAGAAGGGACTTCGAACAGATGTGCAGAATTGTAGACCTATTTCTCTAACGTCTATCAGTTGCAGAATTTTGGAACACGTATTATGTTCGAGTATAATGACATTTCTGGAGACTAGAAATTTACTCTGTAGGAATCGGCATGGGTTTCGAAAAAGACGATCGTGTGAAACCCAGCTCGCGCTATTGGTCCACGAGACTCAGAGGGCGATAGACACGGGTTCACAGGTAGATGCCGTGTTTCTTGACTTCCGCAAGGCGTTCGATACAGTTCCCCACAGTTGTTTAATGAACAAAGTAAGAGTATATGGTCTATCAGAACAATTGTGTGATTTGATTAAAGAGTTCCTAGATTACAGAACGCAGCATGTCATTCTCAATGGAGAGAAGTCTTCCGAAGTAAGAGTGATTTCAGGTGTGCCGCAGGGGAGTGTCGTAGGACCGTTGCTATTCACAATATACATAAATGACCTTGTGGATGACATCGGAAGTTCACTGAGGCTTTTTGCGGATGATGCTGTGGTATATCGAGACTTTGTAACAATGGAAAATTGTACTGAAATGCAGGAGGATCTGCAGCGAATTGACACATGGTGCAGGGAATGGCAATTGAATCTCAATGTAGACAAGTGTAACGTGCTGTGAATACATAGAAAGAAAGATCCATTATCATTTAGCTACAATATAGCAGGTCAGCAACTGGAAGCAGTTAATTCCATAAATTATCTGAGAGTACGCATTAGGAGTGATTTAAAATGGAATGATCATATAAAGTTGATCGTCGGTAAAGCAGATGCCAGACTGAGATTCATTGGAAGAATCCTAAGGAAATGCAATCCGAAAACAAAGGAAGTAGGTTACAATATGCTTGTTCGCCCACTGCTTGAATACTGCTCAGCAGTGTGGGATCCGTACCAGATAGGGTTGATAGAAAAGATAAAGAAGATCCAACGGAGAGCAGCGCGCTTCGTTACAGGCTCATTTAGTACTCGCGAAAGCGTTACGGCGATGATAGATAAACTCCAGTAGAAGACTCTGCAGGAGAGGCGCTCAGTAGCTCGGTACGGGCTTTTGTTGAAGTTTCGTGAACATACCTTCACCGAAGAGTCAAGCAGTATATTGCTCCCTCCTACGTATATCTCGCGAAGAGACCATGAGGATAAAATCAGAGAGATTAGAGCCCACAGAGAGGCATACCGAGAATCCTTCTTTCCACGAACAATACGAGACTGGAATAGAAGGGAGAACCGATTTTTTTTTTTGTCATCAGTCTACTGACTGGTTTGATGCGGCCCGCCACGAATTCCTTTTTTGTGCTAACCTCTTCATCTCAGAGTAGCACTTGCAACCTGCGTCCTCAATTATTTGCTTGAAGTATTCCAATCTCTGTCTTCCTCTACAGTTTTTGCCCTCTACAGCTCCCTCTAGTACCATGGAAGTCATTCCCTCATGTCTTAGCAGATGTCCTATCATCCTGTCCCTTCTCCTTATCAGTGTTTCCGACATATTCCTTTCCTCTCCGATTCTGCGTAGAACCTCCTCATTCCTTACCTTATCAGTCCACCTAATTTTCAACATTCGTCTAGAGCACCACATCTCAAATGCTTCGATTCTCTTCTGTTCCGGTTTTCCCACAGTCCATGTTTCACTACCATACAATGCTGTACTCCAGACGTACATCCTCAGAAATTTCTTCCTCAAATTAAGGCCGGTATTTGATATTAGTAGACTTCTCTTGGCCAGAAATGCCTTTTTTGCCATAGCGAGTCTGCTTTTGATGTCCTCCTTGCTCCGTCCGTCATTGGTTATTTTACTGCCTAGGTAACAGACTTCCTTAACTTCATTGACTTCGTGACCATCAATCCTGATGTTAAGTTTCTCGCTATTCTCATTTCTACTACTTCTCATTACCTTCGTCTTTCTCCGATTTACTCTCAAACCATACTGTGTACTCATTAGACTGTTCATTTAGGTCAGCAGATTATTTAATTCTTCTTCACTTTCACTCAGGATAGTAATGTCATCAGCGAATCGTATCATTTATATCCTTTCACCTTGTATTTTAATTCCACTCCTGAACCTTTCTTTTATTTCCATCATTGCTTCCTCGATGTACAGATTGAAGAGAAGGGGCGAAAGGCTACAGCCTTGTCTTACACCCTTCTTAATACGAGCACTTCGTTCTTGATCGTCCACTCTTATTATTCCCTCTTGGTTGTTGTACATATTGTAAATGACCCGTCTCTCCCCATAGCTTACCCCTACTTTTTTCAGAATCTCGAACAGTTTGCAGCATTTTATATTGTCGAACGCTTTTTCCAGGTCGACAAATCCCATGAAAGTGTCTTGATTTTTCTTTACCTTTGCTTTCATTATTAGCCGCAACGTCAGAATTGCCTCTCTCGTCCCTTTACTTTTCCTAAAGCCAAACTGATCGTCACCTAGCGCATTCTCAATTTTCTTTTCAATTCTTCTGTATATTATTCTTGTAACCAGCTTCGATGCATGAGCTGTTAAGCTGATTGTGCGATAATTCTCGCACTTGTCAGCTCCTGCCGTCTTCGGAATTGTGTGGATGATGTTTTTCCGAAAGTCAGATGGTATGTCGCCAGACTCATATATTCTACACACCAACGTGAATAGTCGTTTTGTTGCCACTTCCTCCAATGATTTTAGAAATTCTGATGGAATGTTATCAATCGCTTCTCCCTTATTTGACCGTAGGTCCTCCAAAGCTCTTTTAAATTCCGATTCTAATACTGGATCCCCTATCTCTTCTAAATCGACTCCTGTTTCTTCTATCACATCAGACCAATCTTCACCCTCATAGAGGCTTTCATTGTATTCTTTCCACCTATCTGCTCTCTCCTCTGCATTTAACGGTGGAATTCCCGTTGCACTCTTAATGTTACCACCGTTGCTTTTAATGTCACCAAAGGTTGTTTTGACTTTCCTGTATGCTGAGTCTGTCCTTCCGACAATCATATCTTTTTCGATGTCTTCACATTTTTCCTGCAGCCATTTCGTCTTAGCTTCCCTGCACTTCCTATTTATTTCATTCCTCAGCGACTTGTATTTCTGTATTCTGATTTTCCCGGAATATGTTTGTACTTCCTCCTTTCATCAATCAACTGAAGTATTTCCTCTGTTACCCATGGTTTCTTCGCAGCTACCTTCTTTGTACCTATTTTTTCCTTCCCAACTTTTGTGATGGCCCTTTTTAGAGATGTCCATTCCTCTTCAACTGTACTGCCTACTGCGCTATTCCTTATTGCTGTATCTATAGCGTTAGAGAACCTCAAACGTATCTCGTCATTCCTTAGTACTTCCGTATCCCACTTCTTTGCGTATTGATTCTTCCTGACTAATGTCTTGAACTTCAGCCTACTCTTCATCACTACTATATTGTGATCTGAGTCTATATCTGCTCCTGGGTACGCCTTACAATCCAGTATCTGATTTCGGAATCTCTGTCTGACCATGATGTAATCTAATTGAAATCTTCCGTATCTCCCGGCCTTTTCCAAGTATACCTCCTCCTCTTGTGATTCTTGAACAGGGTATTCGCTATTACTAGCTGAAACTTGTTACAGAACTCAATTAGTCTTCCTCCTCTTTCATTCCTTGTCCCAAGCCCATATTCTCCTGTAACCTTTTCTTCTACTCCTTCCCCTACAACTGCATTCCAGTCGCCCATGACTATTAGATTTTCGTCCCCCTTTACATACTGCATTACCCTTTCAATATCCTCATACACTATCTCTATCTGTTCATCTTCAGCTTGCGACGTCGGCGTGTATACCTGAACTATCGTTGTCGGTGTTGGTCTGCTGTCGATTCTGATTAGAACAACCCGGTCACTGAACTGTTCACAGTAACGCACCCTCTGCCCTACCTTCCTATTCATAACGAATCCTACACCTGTTATACCATTTTCTGCTGCTGTTGATATTACCCGATACTAATCTGACCAGCAATCCTTGTCTTCTTTCCACTTCACTTCACTGACCCCTACTATATCTAGATTGAGCCTGTAAGTAGGCTGTTTATGTTTTCTTATTGGCAACGTTACGTAGCGCTCTGTATGAGAATCACTGGCTGTGCTGTGTGCAGTCTGTGGCTAGTTTTCATTGTTGTAATACTCGCCATTGTAGTGTTGGGCAGCTGGCTGTGAACAGCGCGTAGCGTTGCGCAGATGCGGGTGAGCCGCCAGCAGTGGTGGATGTGGGGAAAGAGCTGGCGGAGTTTTGAAATTTGTCGTGAACTGCTATATATATTATGACTATTAAGGTAAATACATTGTTTGTTCTCTATTAATATCTTTCATTTGCTAACTATGCCTATCAGTAGTTAGTGCCTTCAGTAGTTTGAATCTTTTATTTAGCTGGCAGTAGTGGCGCTAGCTTTATTGCAGTAGCTCGAGTAACCAAGATTTTTGTGAGGTAAGTAATTTGTGAAACGTATAGGTTAATGTTAGTCAGGGCCACTCTTTTCTATGGATTTTTGAAAGTCAGATTGCGTTGCGCTAAAAATATTGTGTGTCAGTTTAAGCACAGTCATGTTTAATTTTTCTAAGGGGACGTTTCATATGTCGACCCTTAGCCGAGGATACCTCACTGGAATCTTCTGATTTTTTTCTTGTAGTTTGTGTAATTAGTGTAGCTATTGTTTATTGCTAGCGTGTAATTGTAGAGAGAATCTACTTTGTAGTTGCAGTCTTTCATTGTTGTTGTGGTATGCATGTAGATTTGCACCAAGTATTTCGCAGCTGCGCTTGCAATTAACTAGATATTATTTTCAGTGCTATGTTAATGTGTTTTCTTATTTTACTCTTCCAATTGTGTTTTTCTGTGTTATTGTGACAATAATGGCGTGTGAAAAACGTAATACTAGGCTCCAAAGTAAACTGAGAAATGACAGTGAAGACGAAAGCAGTGTGTTAGCGCCACCGAGCAATGAATTAATGGAGTGGGCGGCAAATAATGGTGTAGACAGTGAAACAATTAGTGAACAGGGAAGCATTATCGATCGATCGATCAGACTTGTCTTCGATTTGAGACAAATCAATACCATCATCATTCCTGAAACAGACAGGCCGCAAACGATGGAAGAACTTCTTCAAAATTTTAATGGCGTAAAAGTGTTGTCTTCTATTGATCTCAGATCCAGCTTTTATCAGATCGAACTTCATCCAGAATGTAGAAAATACACAGCTTTCCTTTGTTTCGGCGTTTGTTATCAGTTCGGAAACTTCCTTTCGGTTTGAACATTTCTTCGGCAGCATTCATTCGCGGGCTAAATTCCATATTACCTGAGTTCTTAAAACGTCACATCACCTTATATGTGGAAGATATTCTGATAGCAGAAACCTCATGGGAACAACATAATCGCATCCTCAACAGCGTGTTACATATTGTTGCAGAATCTGGATTACAGTTAACTTGGAAAAATTTGAGTTTGGTAGGGCAAAGGTGAAGTTTTTGGGACATATTATTTCTTCTGGAGGCATTCAGCCGGATCCTGAAAAGTTAGAAGCAATCAGAGCCATTCCAGTTCCATCCACAAAAAAACAAGTCCGCAGTTTTCTAGGTCTCGTAAATTTTTACCGTCGTTTTCTGAATATGCAAATTCTTGTTACACCAAAACTTTGTTCTCTCACTGGAAAAAAATGCTATTTGGAACTGGGACGAACAAGCACAGTTGGAATTCAATTCTTTGAAAGAATCGCTACTTAACGCGCCAATACTAGCTCATCCAGATCTGTCACAAGATTTCTGCCTTAGTACGGATTCTTCTCAAGTCGGTCTTGGTGCCCATTTATTTCAAGAAGCCATAGAAAATGACACTACTGTTCAGAAAACCATTGCTTTTGCTAGCCGAGTGCTAACAAAATCTGAAAAAAATTATTCCGTTACTGAATTAGAAGCTTTAGCTATCGTTTGGGCATTTAACAAATTCCGTTTCTTTCTTACTGGTAAGCACGTAAAAGTATACAGTGATCATCGTGCATTACAATTTCTTATGTTTTCAAAATTAAATCATGACAGGTTGAATCGTTGGTCATTATTTCTGCAAGAATTCCACTTCACAATAGTTTACATTCCCGGCAAGGAAAACATTGTTGCGGACGCACTGTCATGCGCACCGGCTGGGCTTGAGAAAAGTAACACAGAAGGCAACCTCGAGAAAAATTTCAGTATTCTTTACATTCAGAAAGTCGCCTTTGAAAACTTCATCTCCACATCTTTAAAGGACATTGCTCATGACCAAGATAACGATCCGATTTGGAAAGACATCAAAAGTAAATGGCATGAAAAGACACACACTCAGATTCGGCATTATTACCTGGTTAGAAACAACAAACTCTTCAAATGCTGCGCTGTTGATGACAAGCTATGGGTACTTTGCATTCCAGACGATTTGTTAATAAGCTCATTTGGTACATTCATTTCAGCTACGCACATTTTGGTCCACGAGGATGTTATCATATTCTTCGAACGACTTGTTATTTTAGCAATATGGAAAAGAGAATTCGAAGAGTCTTGTCTATTTGTAAACTTTGTCAAAAGGCGAAACCATCTACTATCTCAAATCGTGCTCCGTTGTTTCCTATTATTCCTTCTAAATTAAAAGAATTTGCTGCTGTTGATCTCTTGGGACCGCTTGTCAGAACATCTAATGGATTTTCGTACGTTCTAGTCGCTGTTGAACTTACTTCAAAATTTGTTTCTTTCACACCGTTACGTAAAGCCACTGGACGTTCTGTATCCAATGCCTTTGTTAAAAATTTCTTACGTGAAGTTGGACACGTTAGTAAAGTCATTTCAGATAACGGACCGCAATTCAGATCTACTGTTTGGTCACTCATGCTTCGGAATCATAATATCAAACCTGTTTTTATTTCATTGTACTCACCACACTGTAACCCGTCTGAACGGATTATGAAAGAAATCAACAAGCTTTGCAGACTTTATTGTCATAGAAAGCATCAGCATTGGGACAGATATTTACACTTATTTCATGATGTGCTGAATGAAATGCCTCCTGACTCCACTGCTTTACCACCTATTCTTGTACTGAAGAATGAAGAACCATCAAACAGAATCAGAGAGCTTGTACCTTTCCCGAATACACGTAAACTTCGACACAAAGACATAATTGATTTGGCTATTAAAAATATAAAATCTGCAGCAGACAAAAGGAGAAAACTACACGGTAAAACAAATGCAAAGAAATTATATATTGGTCAGAAAGTTCTCATTAAAGCTCATTCATTGTCACATAAGAAGAAACACTTGAGTCACAAATTCGTTCTTGTTTACAATGGACCTTGCAGAATCCGATGTATACCACATGATAATTGCGTTGAAGTTGAAACTCTGCGTACTAGGAAGAGTAAAGGTTTAAACCACATTTCATACGTACAACTGTTTATTGAAAGATAATCTGCTTTTTAACTTAGTCTTTGCCATAAAATTTTTCACTTCACATTGCTAGTATGCTTTGTCAGACTTAAGAAACTGTTAACATGCAACAATGTTTGAAGTTAAATATCCACTCAAGAATCAAGAGAACATATTTAAACAGAAATTGCGAATGCATTGTTATAGTGAACAGACGTCACAGTGTTATTGTGTGTGCACACTCTTGCTTGTTAGTTGCACGATTATGTAACAACTATAAGGCTTACATACTTAGAACATTTACCAGTACTGCTAATTAGATTTTAATGCATCATTTTGGTTTACTTGAAAATACATTCTGGATTTAAAGTACTTTCTGTGAGATACCAGACAACACAGTGGTTAGTTTATGTGACAACTACACGGTTTTATCATGACGCTACTAATGAGTGACAATTTACAATGTTGCTTTTGCAGTGTTTCTGTTTTATTTCTGCACAGTTTTTCTGTATTATTCTGGAAAGTAAAACATGTTTTAGTAGTAACTTTTGTGATATAGCTACAATGAGATAGCCTTTTTCGTAGCACAACAATACATTACATTATAGTACTTTCTTGATCATGGTAAGGTACGTAATAACTACAGTATCCATACGCAAAGCATTTACTTTCGTTTATGATGAGGTAAGTATATTGACTTCAGCAGAACTTTGCTTACAGAGGACGATAACTATGACACTTCCACAGAATTATCTTACAGCAAGACGCACATTTAGCGCTACAGGACACGCATTTGAGAGATTTTGTGCTTAAGCCATTTATTTTTCAAGATTTTTGAATTACAAAGAAAGTTTTCCATGATACATTTCATTCCATTGCTGTAATCTGTAACACCTGAGGGTATAATTACATTAATCCTCAGGGGGGTACATGCTTACTTTGTGTACCACGTGTTTGGCAAGCACAAGGAGCTAATATGGTATTTGCTTATACAACTTTACACATCGGTACCATATTTCTCCAACACAAAATTACACAGCTATCTGATCATTTAACTGAGAGATAAACATTTTTTTTACTACATCAGTGACAGATGATTACGTAATTACACAGTTGAATAACTTCACACTTATGAAATTGTATTTTGTCAGTACTTTGTGAACTCTTCATATTTTTTCGGAACCATTGTGATACTATGAGAGCTTTGAATCATATATTAGGTATGGGATCACGATTTTTAAAGTACGTTTGAGGCAGATGACACTTTTGACATGAGCAGAGAATTTTTTTTAGGTTTTGAAATTATTGAAGGAAGCTACGACGATTTTGAGAGTTGACTGAGGTGTTATGATGTTATTATTACGATGACTATGTGTATTATGCTGTTGCAGTATGTTTATGATCAGTAAGCTGATGCTATATGAGTTATTTGATTATGCTACGTATCTGTTATGATGAAATATTGAAGAAGTGTCGACAAATAAGGTAAGGAATAATGAGTAGTGGTTAGGGACTCTGGTTTGTGAAAAAGGTTGTTGGAAACAAAGAATCGTACTTTAAGAGTTATGAAATGCATGTAAATGCGTGAATGTATTACAATGCCAACGAAAATTTTTTGGACACTGTTATATCAATAGGATTTTGTTTCTACAGCTTTGTAACGCAAATTCTTGCCCTGTGAAATATTTTTATATGAGACTGTCACTGTAGCGGAAAGTGCTGTCGTAAATATTTCGGGAAGAAAGGTAGGTCTCTGTAAGCACCCAGCTGCGCGACAGATGCCTGGAAAAAAAAAACCATTAGTGTGTGGGTTTCAGAGGCGCAGGTGGAGAAGAAAAAAAAAGGCCATTATCCTCACTATTGACATTCCTCTGTAGAAAGCATCGTAAATACGACACGCTCAAACTTGAAAACATGATTACACTGTAGAGTTCTTAATTTATGATATTTACTGAAATGAAATGATGAGAAACATTTCGTGTGTATTGTCTTGCTAGTTCAAAGATTGTTTACTGCATTATGAAATGCCATATGGCTAGTGAATGACGTTTCACACCTTGCTTCACCTATTTTGCTTAATATCTAGTTTCTAGCAGCACTGCAGCATTGGTTAAAATAAAATTTTATAGATGTACTAATATAAATATTTTCTGTCTACAGATCGAGTAAATAATAATTTTTTCCAAAAAAATGAGGGAGCACAAAAAAGATATTTACCTTCACAGGAACTGCATACATAATTTTCTTTTCAAGTACTTGGTAATTTATTTTGTAGAATAAGTTGTGGTGCACCACTTTAATTACGTAGACATTAAGATGTGAATTTACATTTCCCTTATCTGCATTGTTGTCTTTAGTGTAATATTCTTTCTGCTTGTGCTTTGTCATGTTTACATATTAGTTACTGCATTTTCTGCTGCTGCTTGCCAGGCATAGTGTTACTGAATTTGACTTTATATTACTCTGTTAAGCAAGTTTATTTTACTGATTTATTTTTATTGTTTGCTGCACATTGCCTTATATTAGTTGTAATATTGCAATTGCTCTGCTAATTTATGCTGCTTGCTTTGGCATTTGTATTTTTATCATGCTGATTGTGTTAATTTGTTACGTGCTGCTGCATTGCCTCACACCTTGGTGTATATTTCTGAGCTCAGTAGATTTAAGTTAGCTTAAGAGAGGGTAGACTATATAAGAGAATGAGTTGCGATGAATTGGAAGAAATGCATTGAGAAGCTATAAGAAAATGGTTTGGCCAAAAAAGTATTTTGAAAGAGGATATGAGCAAAAAAAGCAGGGTTTATGGACAACAGGTTTACGTAGGGTTTTCTTAGAAATAAATGAGGTAAGATAATGGAAAATAAATAATGAGGTAACAAATATGTGAACATATAAATACAGAAAGCATGCTTTGATAGGATTTTTTTGGTGGAAACAAATGTTGAAGTAAGACGAAAGACCTATGGAATGAAGTTTTGGGGTGGACTGCAGTACCAAATGTTACATTGAAAACGAACCCTGTCCTTTCCATTGTGTTATCCCCCTATGTGTTTGTATACCCTTGTGTATTTGTTTTCTTCCTGTCTCTGTGTACTGTTTCATAGAATTTTTTTTCTCTTCTAATACTAAGCTACATTTACTATGATGTGGAGTACTGTTATCCTCAAATATAATTGACATTAATAATATGTTATTTTCTTTGTAAAGATGTTTAGACATTATTAATTCTGTTCTGTATCAATTATCATGTATGAAATTAATGTTTCGAAAACTATTCTCATTATTTTATTTATTTACTTATTTCATAATTCCTGTAACACTGATGTATATGTTTATTTCTATTATTTTGTAACATCTGTGATACTACAAATGTTATCTGTACTGTTATGTTCTTTGATGATGTATTTTGTACTTTTGTTATTGTATTCTTATGTTATAAAATTGTAATTGACACCAGTTCATCGAGTTAAGTAACTTCTAAGTTACATTTCACTGCACACGTTTCTGTTGGTCATAGTATATGGACAATATATGAGCAGTTGGGACTGTTAGTGTTTGGACATGTGTTAATAATTCAGCAAGGGACTGGTCAACACCATTGCTGGTTCTAAGGACAATTCCAAAAACTTTGTGAGTGCACAAGTGGTGGTTATGGACTTGCTATATTGTCCGCACGACTCTTCGATGGTGATTGTGCACCTGCACAGTCGCAGCAGATGGCTGCTGGCCATTTCTACAAGGACGACAGTGGGTCTACACCTTTGCTGACTCACCAGAACCATTATTTCTACAAGGACTGCAGTGGGTCTGCACCTCTGGTGGCCCACCAATACCGTAATCTCTACCAGGACTACAGTGGGTCTACTCTCTGATGACCTACGTACCAATATTCTTCAAAACTTCGACTGACTCTGCGGTGGGTTTGCTCTGTTGTGGCCGATTACCTGTCTGCATGTCAAGAGTCAGCACTGTCTTTTCGTTGGAAGGACAACACTACTTCTTCAAGACTGCATGGAAATCCACTACTTCCGTGTGCATTTTCTTCTACTGCTCAGACTTTGAGAAAAACACTTCTATTTTACTGTGATGAACGATCAGGACTGTCTTTATGGACTGTGAGAAAATTTTAGCTTTTGACCAACATTGTATCAATAAGTGTGTGCCTTTGATTTCTTTGTTATTGTAATTATGAAAAATTTTATCAAATCATTGTTGGCCACTGCCCAAAACAATTTGTAAAATTTTTTTTGTGGGGAGCATGGGGGCTATGTAAGTAGGCTGTTTATGTTTTCTTATTGGTAACGTTATGTAGCGCTCTGTATGAGAATCACTGGCTGTGCTGTGTGCAGTCTGTGGCTAGTTTTCATTGTTGTAATACTCGCCATTGTAGTGTTGGGCAGCTGGCTGTGAACAGCGCGTAGCGTTGCGCAGTTGGAAGTGAGCTGCCAGCAGTGGTGGATGTGGGGAAAGAGATGGCGGAGTTTTGAAATTTGTCATGAACTGCTATATATATTATGACTATTAAGGTAAATACATTGTTTGTTCTCTATTAATATCTTTCATTTGCTAACTATGCCTATCAGTAGTTAGTGCCTTCAGTAGTTTGAATCTTTTATTTAGCTGGCAGTAGTGGCGCTTGCTTTATTGCAGTAGCTCGAGTAACCAAGATATTTGCGAGGTAAGTAATTTGTGAAATGTATAGGTTAATGTTAGTCAGGACCATTCTTTTGTATGGATTTTTGAAAGTCAGATTACGTTGTGCTAAAAATATTGTGTGTCAAGATAAGCACAGTCTCGTATATAATTCTTCAAAAGGGGACGTTTCAAGCCTTTGCATTTCCCTTTTCAGATTTTCTAGTTTCCCTACCACGTTCAAGCTTCTGACATTCCACGCCCCGACTCATAGAACGTTATCCTTTCGTTGATTATCCAATCTTTTTCTCATGGTAACCTCCCCCTTGGCAGTCCCCTCCCGGAGATCCGAATGGGGGACTATTCCAGAATCTTTTGCCAATGGAGAGATCATCATAACATTTCTTCAATTACAGGCCACATGTCCTGTGGATACATGTTACGTGTCTTTAATGCAGTGGTTTCCATTGCCTTCTGCATCCTCATGTCGTTGATCATTGCTGATTCTTCCACCTTTAGGAGCAATTTCCCACCCGTAGGACAAGAGAGTGCCCTGAACCTCTATCCGCTTCTCTGCCCTCTTTGACAAGGCCGTTGGCAGAATGAGGCTGACTTCTTCTGCCGGAAGTCTTCGGCCCCCAATGCTGATTTTTTATCAAAATATAGGCAGTGGCGGGGATCGACCCCGGGACTGAAGACTTTTTTTTGTTTAGAATTTCTTATTTTTTTTGTTATTTTTTTTAATAAAATGGAAACTACAAAAAAAAGTGCCACCGCCACTTTTCATCCTATAACAAAAAAGTCTGGTCCACTTCAGGCGTTGGCTCCTGACTAAACCTACCCCAGAGAGCTGCCTATATACCAGGGGAAATATGGGAAATCAAGGTTAGGGCTATCCATACAAATAAAACAAAATCTTCCTTGTTCTGAATTTTATTTTTATTGTTTTTATTTTTTTTTTTTGTTTAGTTTTGTTGTGTAATTGTTCAGAGGCCTTCTGCGTCCCACTGGTAATATGTTGAGTCACGTCTTCTCGAAATTGATGTGTTCCGTTCAGTCGGTCAGAAATGAGCATTGGTTCAAACAGGAAACCTTCTTCTCTCTTGGCTTAACACATTCCAGCTGCGAGGCGGCTCGTGGAAAGCGCTCCCAAGGAAGTTCGAGAAAAATTGTCTGTATTTTGGGTGACGGACAACGACATAATGACGGTCATTGAGGTATGTCCAATAATCGAGTACAGAGTTTACGGTTTGTCCAAATAGGTAGTGAATGGCATGTCCGCGAATCCAATTCACAGCATTGGTCTTTGTCCGAGGAAAATAGTCACGTTCCGGAAATAATAATGAAAGGGGAGTAATCCGACCTGGAATGTCCCGCGTTAGAAAAGCCACAATACGACGAACCAAGTGCCAAACCTCCGCCGCCGGTCCGCAAACAAACCGATGTTCATCATTGTCTGGCACTCCACACGTGGAACATAGAGGTGATTGGGCGAGGTGGATACGATGAAGGCGAAATTGGTTGATTTGCTTACCATTGACAGTTAGGTACCAGACAGATTGAACATTCGTGTCAAGGTAACAGGCGAACACCGCGCGCCATACATGACGCCAGTCAACCTGGGGGAACTTTTGTTCAATCGGGTTAGGTGGACGAGCTAATTGGAGGACATTGTATATTGCCTTTGTCTTGAGCAAAAGCTGTCTTGGTAAGGTGAGGCGTAGATAATGGAACTGGGCCGGAACATCCGAGATCATGACTGGGGCTGACAGTGAGACCGGCGAATATGCCGACAGGAGGAGACCAGAGAGGCTCGTTGGGCAACGTGTCCATACCGTCATCTGGGAGCTGACAAATAGGGCGTGAGCTCTATCCGGCACGTGAAACAGACCTATCCCACCTCGTTTACAGGGAAGAGTAAGGGTTGCATAGTTAACTTTGAACAGCAGCCCAGAGCTGACGAAAGATGCCATCGCTGCCAACATGCAACGTGCCACAGTAAGCAGGAAAGGTAGAACTTGTGCTACATGGGGAACTCGGGATGCGATATATATATTGACATATCGAGCTCGTTGGAGAATATCTAGGGATCGAAGACGATGGTCCATAAGACCTGCACTGATCATTAAAAGGAGGCGTCGGCAGTTGATGGTGGCTGAACGCCGGAGATCAGATGAAAAATCTATTCCCAAACAACGAATGGTATCGACGGTGGTGAGAGGTGTAATGCACTCCACGGGAAGTCCCGTGCCAATGAACGTAACTTGTGACTTATGTACGTTTAAAGAGCTACCCGACGCCTCACCATAAGTCGCTACCCACGTCAAAACAGCTCGAACCTCGTCGCCATTACGTAACAGAGGACTACATCGCCAGCATAAGCCGTGCAACAGAATCGGTAGCGATCCATGGACAACCCTATCAAACGTTGTCTTGGTCCACATAGCAAGGATTCCAAGAAAAAGGCGTACAAAATTGCTGATAGAGGGCAACCTTGACGTACGGATCGACCTATTATTATCGGTGGAGTGAGTCTGCCATTGTACATAATCCTGGATGAGGCACCCCGCAGAAGGCACATCACTACCGTGATAACGACGACTGGGAAACCCATATGGTGGAGAACGGCCGTAAGGAACGAATGGTCAACCCTATCAAAAGCTTGACTAAAGTCCAAAGACGCAAGGGCCCCAGAGAGGCGTTGTGCCTGGGTAACGGCGATCATATCCCTGTAGCGGCATAAAGCCGTGCGGATATTATTATCCCCTCCCAAAGATGCTTGGTCTGGCGACGGAACATATTAGGCAACGTTTTTAAGTCGTGCTGCCAAAAGACAAGTGAAGATTTTCATATTACTGTTAAGGAGGGTGAGGGGCCGATAATCACTGATATTGTTGCCACCATGCGGTTTATGTACAGGAATAATAATTCCTTCCATGAAAGCGTCCGGCACAGGTACTTCCGGAGACATCAGTTCCCGACAGATGGAGGTGAAGGTGGACTCTAACAAATCACAGAAGATGCGATAAAATTCGTGGGGAAGACCGTCGGGTCCTGGGGAGCGATTGATGGTTCCTGCCCAGATCGCATCGCGGACTTCCTCATCAGTCACCTCTGACATCAAGTCAATCGCCGCATCTCCTGGGATACCACCGAAGTTGAGCTGTGTGACTTCCTCGATCAACTCTGGGGAATGTGGAATTGCGGCGTGTGGCTGCTGGTAGTGGGCTTGAAGCACATTCCCTATTGCAGATTGGGTTACGTAGCGACGCCCTTCTTGATCTGTTAGGACGTGAATCAATTTTCGGCGTCGATGTTGGCGTTCTTGGATGATATGGTACATCGACGGATGTTCATGAGGCATGAGGCAGTACGAGATTGTACTACCGCTCCTTCCAAATGCCTTCGCATGAGATTGGTGATTTGGGCCTTAGCATGGTTCATCCTTGTATGGCGTTCAGGGGAGGCTGGCATCGTGGAGCATTCTCGTAGGATCCTGTAGTAAAAGTCCAGAGTGCTCTTCCTCCAGGCGACAACATCTTTGCCGTACCGGATTAAAGTTTTTCGAAGAGCAGGTTTTGCACACTGGATCCACCAGGATATGGTAGACGGATACGTGGGTCGGCGTCTATTACATGTGATCCAAATGTCTTCTATTAGAAGTCGACAGTCAGGTGAATTAAGAAGTGCCGTGTTCAGTTTCCATAACCCACGTCCGTGCCATACTGCCTGTCTTGTGAGAACATCACAGAAGTAAGCCTCATGATCTGAGAAAGCAACAGGCCAGATTTCAGCCTGTCGAGTGTGTTGAATTAGGGATCGCGAGATGTAGATGCGATCCAGTCGGCTAGAGGAGTGCGCAGTGTAGTACGTAAAGCCCAAAAGATCACCGTGAACATGTCTCCACGTGTCAAGAAATTGTAGCCGCGTGACCACTGTTTCCAGAGCTGCGCATGGTGAGTGACGCGGCAATTGATCCTGAGGTCGCTGGGTGCAGTTCAAGTCTCCACCCATGACCCAGTCATCGTGTGGTCCCATAAAAAGGGGTGTAACTTCATTCGCGAAGAAGGCATTGCGTTCACGACGGTAGCTGGAGCCCGACGGCGCATAAATGTTGACGATGCGTACACCAAAGAGAGTAAGGGTCATACCTCTGCCGTTGGGGAGGTGTAGGACATCTTCGGCAGGAAGACCTTCGCGTAAGATGATGGTAACAACACTACCGGTGTCCGAAGCGGGAGAAAGATGCGCCGTGAAGCCATGTGGTGGTGAAAAATCGGCGACATGCACTTCCTGAAAAAGCGCAATATCTATGTCCGTATCATAAATCATATCGCGGAGCAGCGCTAGTTTGTGGGGCGCACGAATGGTGGCGAGGTTAATCGTTGCGACACGATAATGCTGGTGTTAGAGTCCCACAGGCACAGGTGGGGCACCTTCTTCAGGAGCGAGAGGTCGTCGATCTTGCCGGTCCGCCGAAGAGGCTGCTATTGTGGAGAGTTTGCGGGCGCGGGCGCAACCGATGGCGGTGCCCCATCATCAGCAGCGTCCACCCCAGTCCCTTCGATCTCCACGTCGTCTGCCCAGGAGACTGATACTGCGGTAGGGCATCGGCCGTGCACATCATCCACGCGGAGAGGAGACGTAGTTTTCGGCTCAGCGGATAGGCTCTCTTCAGCGTCGACCTGTGGGGGCGACTGCGCCAGTAAGGAGGGGTGTTCGTTGCCAGTGGTCGCCTGTGGCGGGTCTTTCGCATCAGACTTTTGGTCACCAAAGAGCGGTTTGTCGTCCATCGTCGGGTCTGCATCCCTGGTATCCGTCTGTAGAATGGATTCATCAGGTCATCAGGAGGTGTACGGCTACGTTTCTTTCTCTTTCGTTTCGACCCTTGTTTTCGAACAGGTCGTTCAGTGTCCGATTGCGGGTGGCTTTCGTCTGACTCCGGACCAGTCTGAAGGAAAGCAGAAGTAGGTACTACTCCCGGATCAACGTCCATCTCAGTAGCATTTTCAGTCACAGTGCTGCGATGATGCGGCAGGTCAGGATCTGGCGTCTGGGGCACCTCAGAAGGAATCTCAGGAGCGGTTGCATCTACCTGATCAGACGTCGTCAACGGAGCAGGAAGACTCTGTGTAGACGTACTACCTTCCTGGGCAACCTTGGCATATGTGACAGGGATCTGAGTGATCACCGCTGGGGACGGTTCCTCGCCGACCGGCGTCTGGATCAGGCGGCGTCGCATGCAGGCGGATCTGACGTGGCCTTCTTGTCCACATCCCGCACATGTTCGGGGTTGGCCGTAGTACATGACAATGGCTCGCACCCCGCCAATTGTCAGGTATGGTGGTATATGTTTTTTCAGTTCAATTTTGACCTGACGAACACCATTAAGGACATGGTAGGTCGTGAAGGTTTGCCATTTTTCCTCTGCGTAACCGATGACGTAACGCAGAGACAACTTCGTCTTTCGGCACTTCAAAAGGTAGTTCAAACACCCTAATCGTGCGTTGACCGTACTCTGTGAGTTCAAGTGTTACAGCTCCGACGTGACCATCAGAGTATTTGAACTGAAGTCCATTGGGATGGCGGCGAATAACATCTTCACACACCTCGGTGTTTGTCATTTTAATATGAACGACACTACTCGTGATCGAAAAATGGATTCCGATAACGTGATTAGGATCCAAACGAACTTCTTCACGTATGAACGTTTCAACTTCATGTGCACGAGGTCGCGCATGTTCAGCTGGGAAGGAAACTTTAAGGGTCGCACGGCGGTAAGCGCTCGACATGTTGTTCACGGTGGACGGACACAAGCCATAAAGCTACGACGCGGAAGTAAACAACGCCTGCAGCGGAGCACTGGCCGGGGCGCGGGGCCCTCCGCACGCTGCCACGGCTGAGAGCCGACTGATTATGAATCTAAGACGCTACCCCTAGACCACGGGTACGGGTGGAGAACCGATAGAGGTACTCAAAGTACCCTCCGCCACACACCGTCAGGTGGCTTGCGGAGTATGGATGTAGATGTAGATGTAGAGCTGCTCGCAAGTCTTGGAGTGTGGTTGATGAGTGCTGACTGACACAACTTGCCTTCTTAGTTTATCCCAGAAATGCTCTGTGAAATTCAAATCAGGAGAGTGAATAAGTCACGCTGTGGGTGCAATATCATCCGTTTCCATGAAAACGGCAACCACCCATGTTCTATGACGTCGAGAATTATCGTCCATCAATGCGAAGTTCAACCTCATAATAACTGCACATTAGGTCTGAAGACTTCGTCACGATATCTGACAGCAGTTAAACCTTGCCGATTCAACCGTACAATTTCACGAGCAGGTGTTCGACCGGTTAATATAATCCCTGCCCACACCATTAGGCGACTTCCCTCGATATCGGTCTCTTTCCATAGTGTTTGGGTCCCGAAATCGTGTTCCAAGTTCCCTCCATATGTGAATCCGTCGAGACTCACTCTCCAGACCAAATCGGGACTCATCTGTGTAAAGGACATCAACCCAAAGTTCGAACGTCAAGGTGGCATGTTGACGACTCTACACTAGACATTCCCTTCTGTGAAGATGCTTCAGTGGTACGCATACAGCATGCCTCCTACAATAAAGGCCACTATGCTGAAGCCTTCTGTATATCATTTGCCTCGGTACACCACGTACAGTGGATGCTGCGAGGTCAGATGCCAGTTGCCGTGCAGTACTAAGCTGGTATCCCCTTACAGCCAAATAAAGGTCCTCTCTTTCTGATGTCATACGTGGTCAGACCTGGCCTGGTCTTCAGGATACAGCTTCGGTCTCTATAAAATGTCGCCACAGCCGAGAAACAGCAGAACGATTAACATGAAGCCATCAGGCCACATCAGTTTGCGACTCTCGTGCTTCCATCCTTCCTGTGGTCCCCCACGGCAGAGAGTCTCGTAGGTGTCTTCTCCGTGTCATACTGCACAGCCTGTGGGTGTGTACAAAGCGACTGTGGATGTGGGACCACCCGGCAAACATTACCCCCTTTGATAGGTGCCATGACATCATCGCTGGTGTAGTTGTCAGTTGACTGGAATGCCATCTTCGATTGAGAACACGATCGAACAGGCATGTGTTGACTGTATGATTATATCGTAGGTTAGACACAGGATGGGGAGATAGCGGTTTTTTGCTTTAATTTTGGACACAAATGTATTTAAGGGCTTAAGCCGCCGCTAAGCACCGTGATTGAATGTTGTGTGAAATCTTGTAACATCACAGGTGTTGACAATAATAAGCGTACAATAGATAAAGGAAAGGACAAATTTTGCTTTTTCAATGTGTGAATATGTATGTTTGCTGGAACACCAGAAGGGGCTTTAACACACAGCTGAGAGATATCCCTTCATCACCGACTTAAAATATGACCAGTTTTCTATACCACACAATACGCTAAGCGTTGTCCGCGTTTTTTAATACACCTTGTATGTAAGTATAGACGACAACAACTGCAGAGGAAGACAAGAAAAACTTGGTCTGACTAGCGAACGGGAGCCCATTCTAAGACAATGAAAGGAATATAGGTACAAAGAATAGCTTAAAAAACTCTCAAAATGCCCCTTGTTGCACACTTTGTGGTCCAAAAGAGCCCAAACGTGAATAATAATAATAGCAAACCGCACACTGTAATGAAACTTCTTGGACAACATATTCCATATTCACAAAGCTATGTCAGTATTCGTTATACAGTCAATAGCGTCACCTGTTCCTGTCTATTTCCTTATTATGCTATATTTGGTATCAAGGGTTCCTCCTGTTACCTGTGGTTTTTTATATACATATTTCAGGCAAGTGCATTGTTAGTGGTAACGCCTGAAATGTTGTATTGACTCTATGGACCTCGGAATATTGAATTCCGTACCATTTCCGAAATGGAATATCCCATACGTCTAGCCTGGGTTCCCATTACACGTTAAAAATCTGTAAATGCCAATCGTGTGGCCATAATCACGTCGAAAACCATTTCACATCAGTACAAATGAGAGCTCCGACAATTACCTTGTGTACGCGATTGTACAGCCATCTGAATACGTGCATATCGCTATCCCACGACTTTTTTTCACCTCAGTGTAATATATCCAACCTATGAGCCACCTAGCTTCATTGGACCTTACTACGTGATCAAAAGTATCCGGACATCTGGCTGAAAATGACTTAAGAGTTCGTGGCGCCCTCCATCGGTAATGCTAGAATTCAGAGTGGTGTTGGCCCACTCTTAGCCTTGATGACAGCTTCCACTCTCGCAGGCATACTTTCCATCAGGTGGTGGAAGATTTCTTTGGGAATGGCAGCCCATTCTTCACGGAGTACTGCACTGAGGATAGGTACCGATGCCGGTCGGTGAGGCCTGTCACGAACTCGGCGTTCCAAGACATCCAAAGGTGTTCTATATAATTCAGGTCAGGACTCTGTGCAGGCCCGTCATAATAGGGGTGTTATTGTCGTGTAACCACTCCGTCACAGGCTGTGCATTATGAACAGGTTCACGATTGTGTTGAAAGATGCAATCGCCATCCCCGAATTGCTCCTCAACAGATGGAAGCAAGAAGGTGCTTAAAACATCAATGTAGGCCTGTGCTGTGGTAGTGCCACGCAAAACAACAGGGGGAGGGGGGGGGGGCAAGCAGTCTACATGTAAATCACGACCACACCATAACACTACCGCCTCCGAATTTTACTGTTGCCTCTACACACGCTGGCAGATGACCACCCACAGCTTGCCATCGGATCGCCACTTTGTGTACCGTGATTCGTCACTCCAGACAACGTTTTTCCACTGTTCAGTTGTCCAATATTTACGCTCCTTACATGAAGCGGGGCGTCGTTGGGCATTTACCGGCGTGATGTGTGACTTATGAGCAGCCGCTCTACCAGGAAATTCAAGTTTTCTCCCCTCCCGCCTAACTATTATAGTAGATCCTGATGCAGTTTGGAATTCCTGTGTGAATTGCATTCTTGCAAAATTGTGAACTAAAGTTAAGAGACGAAAGCAGAAATTCGTTGATGGAACTTGTAACAGAAGATGAATGAAATATGTAATCAAAAACTTGTCAAGAAAGAGAAGCCTAGGCACTGATGGGATCCCGTAAGAATTTGACACAACATATTGGCATATTATAGGCGATGTATTTTTCAAAGTCGCGAAAGATGAGATCCAAAACAGGAAGCTATACACGGCTACAGTTCCACGAATAACACTACCTCTTCTAGTACACCTGCTGTATACATCGTGTAAACGGGATA
Organism: Schistocerca americana; assembly: GCF_021461395.2. Classification (NCBI taxonomy): domain Eukaryota; kingdom Metazoa; phylum Arthropoda; class Insecta; order Orthoptera; family Acrididae; genus Schistocerca; species Schistocerca americana. Next base: position 1,013,797,914 of record NC_060120.1, on the reverse strand, counting down.
TGTGTAGTAGTGTACGGTTTCCGTTCTATCTGAGTTTCTCTGACAATAAAGTAATCTCCACTGTCGGGTTTGCATGCAAGGTGCAGTTTGTAACTAGTGTCGGTGAAAAATGGGAGAGCTAAATTTCATTAGTTAAAAATACACGGATAAGATCACATTGCACCGAAAACTACAATATCACTTTTTCAATAAAGCCGATGTCTCTTTAAGTAATTTTGTACACTACGTGATGTGGTATATTTTCATAGTACTATAGGTCAGGCTTTACTGCAAATTATTTAAAGACATAACTGTGTTAAATGCATGGCATGCATTCCATCTACTTCACTACAAGCTCATTGACAGAAATGAATGTAAAGAAATACTGCAATTCTTTTCATTAACACAAAAAATCTGCGATAGGAGATAATAAGCAGCAAGGAATTCTATAATAGCAGTTTCAATGTCTTCTGTGAATAGCTGGCTATTCAAGCAGAGACTTAACTGCAGCGCCAAGTGCGTAATAGTAACTTAATTTGCCAAATAATGTATGTGCGCAAATGATACACTACATTCGACACCAACTGCGAGACACTGGGTCTGTCTGTATAAACAAAGATGGATCCGTGTGCTTTTAGCTGTAATTCAATATTACTTTCTTCTGACTTTCAAAAATTTAGCTGTTTCTTTTACAATGTTTGTGCATGCAGTTTATTACTAATATAATATTTCTTTTCTTCAAATAATAAATACTTACGTTTGATTTACTTATAACTTAACAAAGAGTTTGAAAATTACACAGCAATTGTTATCTAACACTTCTTGAAGAAACCCTTCGTTATGAAGTCCTTCACAGTTGTATATTACGTAGTTATTCAATTACGTTTCCATTTCAGTACTTCAGTAACAATAAAGGTATTTGACATCATGTGATTCAGTATTTCTTTTGATTGTTAGCTATTCGTGAGGCAGAGTGCTATCTTTTATTGTAGGACAATTTAATTACATGCCTTCCCATCTAGGCAGGGAAACCTCATAATACGGCATTCAACCTCACATTTACTTACAATGCAATTTACATAGCATGAATTTCGTTGATATTTGTCATAATTTAATTTTCATATTCAATATTTACATTATTGCAGTTTCAGTAAATTAATTTCATACAGTCTTTCGAAATAATCAAAGTTCAATGCTGAAATATCAGCTTGGTAATAATTGATACCTGAAGTTACAGTTTTGCTTTACACATCACTTGATCTGAGGTTAGAACGTGCACTAAACTTTACTCAGCTACAATGTTGTTTAGACTGTTGTTTGGACATTTGTTTCAAGACGCAGAGAGTGGAATTCAGATATGTTTTATCAACGTGTATACAGTTCCCCTTTAGTTATCAAAATACTTGATACGTAAATTGTTACAAAGGGCTGTGACGGACAGAAAGAGTATGTTCTATTTGTTATAAATGAGTAGCGGAGGCAATGGATGGTGCAGCTGATGTCGTATTCAGTCAAGGGTGTCTGGTGTTGTGAAGAGCCATCCACAGCTCGATCGGCAACGGAAGATGAACTTGGACTCGCCACTGCTCGTCGGGTGGGTAAGTACATGAAACAGTCAAAAACAAAACAGAAAACTGTTAATCTATAATTTTCATTATCTTTCTGTGGGGAGACCACATCTTGTTTGGATAACAAGAGGGGCAGAAGAATTCTCTTTACTCTCCCTAATGAAAATAAGCTAAGCTATGGAAACGGTTGTATTCAAGCCTGGTGGTCTCTAAACCAAGTGAATTCAGTCACTTTATTTTTACTATATGTTCTCTCCATTGGGTGCATACATTGTCTTTAAGAATTTTGCTAGAATATTGCCACTACATGCACACTTCAGTATCTTTGTAAGTTACGTTGGCACTTCTGCCAGGGAAAGTAGCAGAATATGGAAACAGCTGATCCGCTGCACTCAAACAGCAATACTGTCTGTCACCTACTATGATTATGAAGTCAGCCTTATACAGTAGACTTATGAGACATCCCATTAGTTATTACAAGAAGCCATTCTGAAAAAGTATTAACGTGCTTCTGTGACGTCTGCTCCACCGATGCCAGATCTCCATAGCTCTCTGCCGGTTCTTTTTACTCTTTTGGTGATAGTTATTCTCCTCTCCGGACTATAGCAAGCCGGTCCACGAAACAGAAAGCAAATAGGTGTTTGTATACACGAAATACCGGCACATTCAAGCATTAAAGCGGTCTGGAAGCGGCGCTCAGTTATTCACCATGAAACGGAATATACGAGGGATGGAACTTTAATAGTGACAACTATTTATTTACAACTCGCACAAAATAGATACGTGTTTCAAAGTTTTACTGACCTTCTAAGTAGTCACCAGCATTGTGTATAACCCGTTGCCAGCGATGTGGAAGTCGTAGGATACTCTTAGCAGTGCCAGTTGTGTTGACAGTTCGAGCGGCGCGGTCTATTGCCCGACGAATCTGTTGCAGTTCTAAAGCGAATGCCGTGAGGTGTTTCCTTCAGTTTAGAAACCGATTTGAACTCATGGGGGCTTAAGTCAGGGGAGTGCAGTGGGTGGTATAGAACTTAGGAGCCCCATCAGTCAAATAAACACTACGTGCTTGAGCATTGTCCTGCAAAATGATGGTCAGGTCCTGCAGAGCGTGTCATCACTTCTGTCTCTATGCTGTTCATTTCTGGAACAAAACCTACGACCAACTTAGTAGCTGGGTGAATACGAACAGGCGACTGCTCCCCTTTCTGTAATAAAAGAACTGCAGTAAAAGAAGTGCGTGCAGTTTTAAGGGATGGAATTCGAGCGATGTCAAGAGACATTCGCACACATCTGCAGAAGAAAAAATGGCAAAGAAACTGGCATAAAGAAACAAAGAGAAGGGAAAAAGTGGTTGTGTGCTGCGATACAGTCCAGAGGCTCTCAGATTCTATCTCACAATAGTTCGCGGAATTTTTTTCCGCTTGACATTAACGCGCTGCTGGAAATTTTTCTGCAGAATGCTGAGTTAAGTTGAAAACTGAGAGTAAAATTAGATCGCTTGACAGTTATAGTACACCTGAGTGTGCAACGTAAGGAGAGGCTGGGTGAAAGAAATTTTCGCGTCATGTGTCACTGCCAAGAATAATAATCCGATAGCTCTTGGACCGTACACAGAAAGAACTGCTACGGTACTGTACAGTACAGAAGGTAACTGAGAAACGCGCAATGAGACGGAGAGAAATGACACTGTTATTCAAAGACAATAATTACAGTGAAGTCAGCGCGATTTGAGGCAGTTCCCGGGCCCTGGTTCTTAATGGGGTGTGTGACCACCACCGACTTTATGCTCTGCAGCATGTTCTTTTGGTAGGTCGTTCCATCCCTCTACCAGCGAGTTTGCCATCTGCTCGATTTCTTAAAATTTTTAAAAAACCAGCCTGCCTCACCGGGCTAGGACGCCGTTTCTACGGCAACTATCGATGCAATTTAGTAACATCTTCCCGGTGTTATTACAGAAATATTGGTGTGGTTCCACTGTAGTACAGTTATTTTCATGGCGCTGACATCAGAAGAGAGCAAAATTCTACGGCATCACATAGCCGTAACATACGACGTATCTCCCGCTAGTACAATCTTTGACAGCACCACCAACGTCCACAGCGGAACAGGACGCCATTTCCATGGTAATCCTCGATTATCCACGTAATCGCTGGGGCAACGACAATCTTTGGAGCAGACTTGTAGCTCTGAGTTTAGAGTGCAGCATACTCTAAGCCTTATTTCATACAAATGAACCATTTTAGTAGTATAATTTATATTCATTGACGAATAATGATCAATAATTGACATTACGATGTATTCCAACTGCAACTGTTCCTTCATAGTTATGTACTATGTTATCTAATCATGAAGGTGTTTTCTGATTAGCTACTTATGATGTCATACTCAGAACGGTGGGTGTGACCAGCCTTATTAATGCCCGTTCCCTCCACGCACAGTCACCAGTTACACCAGCGTCGAGGGACGACGGGACTCATCCACCGCTCTGGGTATAATTTATTACTATTTATCTCACTTTTATATATTTTTATATGCTTTTTATAACGTCTATACTACTTTGGCAATATACACCACTGGCCATTAAAATTGGTACACCAAGAAGAAATGCAGATGATAACTGGGTACTCATTCGACAAATATATTATACTACAACTGACATGTGATTGCATTTTCACGCAATTTGGGTGCATACATCCTGAGAAATCAGTACCCAGAACAACCACCTCTGGCCTAATAACGGCCTTGATACGCCTGGGCATTGAGTCAAACAGAGCTTGGATGGAGTGTACAGGTACAGCTGCCCATGCAGCTTCAACACGATACCACAGTTCAACAACAGTAGTGACTGGCGTATTGTGACGAGCCAGTTGCTCGGCCACCATTGACCAGACGTTTTCAGTTGGTGAGAGATCTGGAGAATGTGCTGACCAGGGCAGCTTCCGAACGTTTTCTGTATCCAGAAAGGCATGTACAGGACCTGCAACATGCGTTCGTGCATTATACTGCCGAAACGTAGTGTTTCGCAGGGATCGAATGAAGGGTAGAGGCACGGGTCGTAACGCATCTGAAATGTAACGTCCACTGTTCAAAGTGCCGTCAATGCGAACAAGATGTGACCGAGACGTGTAACCAATGGCACCCCATACCATCACGCTGGGCGATACGCCAGTATAGCGATGACGAATACACGCTTCCAATGTGCGTTCACCGCGATGTCGCCAAACACGGATGCGACCATCATGATGCTGTAAACAGAACCTGGATTCATCCGAAGAAACGACGTTTTGCCATTCGTGCACCCAGGTTCGTCTTTGAGTGCACCATCGCAGGCGCTCCTGTCTGTGATGCAGCGTCTAGGGTAACCGCAGCCATGGCCCTCGAGCTGATAGTCCATGCTGCTGGAAACGTCGTCGAACTGTTCGCGCTGATGGTTGTTGTCTTGCAAACGTCCCCATCTGTTGACTCAGGGATCGAGACGTGGCTACACGATCCGTTACAGCCATGCGGATAAGATGCCTGTCATCTCGACTACTAGTGATACGGCGCCGTTGGGATCCAGCATGGCGTTCCGTATTACCCTCCTGAACCCACCGATTCCATATTCTGCTAACAGTCATTGGATTTCGACCAAAGAGGGCAGCAATGTCGCGATACGATAAACCGCAATCGCGATAGGCTACCATCCGACCTTTATCAAAGTCGGAAACGTGATGGTATGCATTTCTCCTCCTTACACGAGGCATCACAACAACGTTTCACCAGGCAACGCCGGTCAACTGCTGTTTGTGTATGAGAAATCGGTTGGAAAGTTTCCTCATGTCAGCACGCTGTAGGTGTCGCCACCGGCGCCAACCTTGTTTGAATGCTCTGAAAAGCTAATCATTTGCATATCACAGCATCTTCTTCCTGTCGGTTAAATTTCGCGTCTGTATCACGTCATCTTCGTGGTGTAGCAATTTTAATGGCCAGTAGTGTATCTTTACAGAGTCTGAAGATCACTCTTTCGTAGAGTCGAAACAGGTCACTCACTCGAATAAAAAATATTGTAACAAGATTGCGATCAAAACTGTTTTAAATTTTAATCTTGTTGGATTGTTGTTGGTCGACGTGGTGTATTACGTCTCCCCAACGCATCTAACACCTGCTCGATGGAATTTACGTCGGGGGAAAGAGCAGATCAGTCCATTCGCCTAATATCCTCTCGTTTCAAGAGCTCCAGCACTGGTACCGTGGCTGCGCATTCTCAGTCATAAAAAGGAAGTCATGTTCAAATGCATGTCTGAAAAGACTCGTATGCGAAAGGAGGTCAGTGTCACAACAGTGTTGACCGGTGACTGTGCCGTCTTCGTAGAATTCCCACGCAGCATAATGCCCCCCCCTCCCAACCCTAAAAGTTGGAGTACCAGACTGTCATTTCCGACATGATCCTGGACGTAACCTGATATGGCGAGATGTGGGAACAGATGAGACACACAGAAACGTGATCGTTTTTGTGGTCTAGGTGTTATGGTGTCGGAAGGCATAAGGCTGAATAGGCGTACTCATATTGAAATCGTTGAATACTGTACACTCAGCAGCCAACGTTATTGTGACATTATGCTTCCTCCGCATGTGCGTCTTTTGAGTGATGTAATCGACCCCGATTTCTTTTTTATGCATGATAATGCTCGACCGCATCGAACAGCGCAGGTAAAGGAGCCCTTGCAACGAGTGGATGGACGTTCCCCCTACCTTGTTTTGTTGTGGTCTCCAGTCCAGAGACTGGTTTGATGCAGCTCTCCATGCGACTCTATCCAGTGCAAGCTTCTTCATCTCCCAGTACCTACTGCAACCTACATCCTTCTGAATCTGTTTAGTGTATTCATCTTTTCGCCTCCCTCTACGATTTGTACCCTCCACGCTGCCCTCCAATGCTAAATTGGTGATCCCTTGATGCCTCAGAATATGTCCTACCAACCGATCCCTTCTTCTAGTCAAGTTGTGCCACAAACTCCTCTACTATCCCAATTCTGTTCAATACCTCATCATTAGTTATGTGATCTACCCATCAAATGTTCAGCATTATTCTGTAGCACCAAATTTCGAAAGTTTCTATTCTCTTCTTGTGTAAACTATTTATAGTCCACGTTTCATTTCCATATATGGGTACAATCCATACAAACACTTTTAGAAAATATTTCCTGACACTTAAATCTATACTCGATGTTAACAAATTTCTCATCTGCAGAAACGCTTTTCTTGCCATTGCCAGTCTACATTTTATAACCTCTCTACTTCGACCATCATCAGTTATTTTGCTCCCCAAATAGCAAAACTCCTTTACTGTTTTAGGCGTCTCATTTCCCGACCTAATTCCCACAGCATCATCCGATTTAATCCGACTGCATTCCATTATCCTCGTTTTGCTTTTGCTGATGTTCATCTTATATCCTCCTTTCAAGACACTGTCCATTCCGTTCAACTAATCTTCCAGGTCCTTTGCTGTCTCTGACAGAATTACAATGTCATCGGCGAACCTCAAAGTTTTTATTTCTCCCTCTTGGATTTTAATTCCTACTCCGAATTTTTCTTTTGTTTCCGTTACCGCTTGCTCAATGTACATATTGAATAACATCGGTGACAGGCTACAACCCTGTCTCACTCCCTTCCCAACCGCTGCTTCCCTTTCATGCCCCTCGACTCTTATAACTGCCATCTGGTTTCTGTACAAATTGTAAATAGCCTTTCGCTCCCTGTATTTTACCCCCGCTACCTTCAGGAAATGCAAGAGATTATTCTAAATTCGACCAAATATGTGTGGGTCGTGTTGGGAAGAAGTATTGCAGTACAGTAGAATCCCTCTAATCCGTCACCTTCGTGACCGGGACCATGGTCGGAACGAAAAAATAGGTCGGATTATCAGAAGAATCTAATATTTACTGCAAAAAATATAAAAAGACATTTAGTACAAGAAATTAAACGATTTAAGAAATAAAATACGTCTACAGTAATTTAAAACGATGTTTTTTACACAGTGTTAAATAATATATTAACTAAAAAACGTCTAAACACACTATAATACGTATTGGGTTTAAAAGGAAAAACGACAAACAAATTACATTTCTGTACTGTACTTAATAACGTGTAAACGATATATACTGTAAACTAAAAAATGTTTATAGCACTGTATATGAAAAAGAAATTTTTTACAAAGAAATAAACTACTGTACGTATAAACCAAGAAATGATTATACTGTATGCATTGTTTTTACAGTAAAAACGAAAACAAATTTCTAGTAAAAAAAAAATCAGTGATACGTTTTTGTTTAGCAGATGTTATTCTAGATTTAGCTGCAGTGTCCCTCCATTTCCTTTTCTCTCCACAAAACGTCCATTGGAGTTGAAGTTGGATTTCGCTCGCTGTATTAAAGGGCGATGTGAAAAGCTTTTTTTGTGTCGTTGTGTTAAATCCGGGTGGGGGGGTCTTCGCCGTCCGAGTCCTCATTCACAGTTTCCTGGCTAACAGCGGCAACAATCTGGTCGTCATTGAGCTGTTCAAAAGTGTCACAGTCTTTGTCACATTCGTTGATCCAGTCTTCAACTTAATTGGCAGGGACGTTTGGCTCCAGAGTTTGTAGATCTTTAACGATTTCCAGTACGTCGTTGTTTTGCTCATCTTCAGTATGTTCACTTTCAGTCATAACTTGTGGCCAAAGCTTACGCCACGATTTCCGCAGTTTGTCAGCTTTCAGTTCATCCCATGCTGCAGCGATTGTGTAGATAGCATCTTTGATGTTCAGGGAATTCATTGCCTCAAATAAGTTATGACCTCCTTCAGATTTTTCAAAGATTGAGCTGATACACTTTCTGTGATATCGCCTTTTTAACCATTCGATAACGCCCTGAACCATTGGTTGGATGAGTGATGTCACATTAGGAGGCAGAAAGAGAGCTTTTATGTCCCCTTTCACCAAATCTTCCTCAGATGGATGTGATGGTGCGTTATCCAACAGCAGTAGACAAACTCGTCGATAAACCAGGATTTATAAAGGTTGGAGTCCATTAAAGCAGATTTTTGATTGCGGTAATAAACCGGCAAGGAAGATAAGTTTATATTTTTGAATGCCCTTTGCTTCTTACATTTTCCTATGACGAACAAGGGGAGCTTGTATGTACCATTTGTGTTGCTACAAGGAATGACTGTTATTCTATCCTTTATAAGTTTCGTTCCTACCACGCATTCATTTGAAGCTGCGAGCGTTTTTGTTGGCAACATTTAAAGTTCAGCCCTGTCTCGTCGATGTTATACACTTGGCAGGGTAACAGTTCATTTTCTTCTACAATTTCTTGAAACTTAACAGAAAACTCAATAGCTGCGGCATCGGCAGATAGTTTATCACCGGAAATAGAAACAAATCGGACACTATGACGAGTTTTCCAACGATCAATTCAGCCTTCACTGGCAGCAAATTTACTTTTGTCTTCCAGTTTTTTGTGCAAAACTATCAATTTTTCTTTGAGAATTGGCCCGGATATTGGAGATCCTTTCCTTCTTTCTTGACACAACCACATCCACAATGGGTTATCAAGTAGTTCAAGTTTAGGCTTTTTTAATGTTTTGCAATTCTTCAGAGTGTTTTCACCATCAATCGTAACTGCATAGGATTCAATGCCTTTCCGATTCTTCCTCCAATCCTTAATTGTCTTAACACCTACGTTCAGTTCCTTTGCAATTTTTTGGAGTGATTCTCCTTCGTCCAGTCTTTGTAGCACTGCTAATTTTTCATTTAGTGAAAGAGTTACGTGTTGACATTTGAATCCAGATATGTTGAAAAACAGAAAACTGTACACACAATGAATCTACAGTAATAAGTACTGTAGAGAACACAGAATAAAGCAAACAACGACGTTTTTTAATCCCAACAAAGGATAAAACTGCAGAATAACGTGAAATATAACAATATGCACAGCGATAGACACCGCAACAATGGCCCGACAGACGTCCAGCCAGTGACAAGTCGGCACAGGCTCGCGAGCCTGAGCATAGTTGGACTAACCGGAGTGACGGACCATCCAAGGTCGGATTAGAAGGGTTCTACTGTACGTCCACATATACCAACGACCATCCAACAGTCGTCAGTCGCGCTAGACGAAGAATTCCCCGCCACAAGAACTCTGAACCAACCTTGTGGCCAACATGGGCGTACGTTGCAGAGTGTGAATTGTCGTACATGACGATCACACACCCCATTAACAACCGTCTAACGCCTTTTATAGCGTCCAGGAGACCGCCATAAATCACAGTGATCTCAGTGTAAGTATTGTCTTTGAATAAAAGTGCCATTTCTCTTCGTCTCGTTGTGTATTTCTTTCAGTTACCGTCTGTACCATACAGTAACAGACACAGTTCCAAGTTTCATCAGGCTTTGCTACCTGCCAATGACACATCATATGAGAGTTACTTTGGTCTTTAAGTTCTGCACACGACTAGCTGCAGCGGTTGCCTTGGGAAATACATAATGACTGTCTGTACATCGGACGGAGCCTGACACGGATGACACTGTTAGGAGAACGGTCTACGAAGTAATTTCGGTACCGAAAGGAAATGAAGCTAACTGGAGTCACAGTGAAAGGAGTGCAGCATTTACTAAGAATGTATTTACACTCATGATCAGAAAAAACAGAACACCTTAAACGACTAGAGATGGGACAGTCATATTAACAGGACATGTACATTGGTATGTTCTGCAGACATGGTTAGCATTTCAGTCACCTCGATAAGCCTGTGTCCTGTTGCCTAGTAGGCAGAAGGCTGTACACGGGGAAGAGACCAGTAGGCACCGGAATTTTATGTAATGGTAAACAGAAATTTCGGAACCACATTTTAAACAGTAAGAAATTTTCAGGGGCAGATATGAACTAGGACCGCAGTTTATTGGTATAGAACTGTAGATAACAAGTAAAGAAACTGCAAAAAGGTGGAAATTAAGGAGATGGAAAGTGGATACGTTGAAGAACCAGAGGTTGCTGCGAGCTTTCGAGAGAGCACTTGACAGTCATAGACTACAACAGGGGACACGAATACAGTAGAAGACGAATGGATAGTTTGGAGACATGAAACAAAGAAGGCAGCTGAGGCTCAAACAGTTAAAAAGACGAGGGCTAGTAGAAATCCTTAGACAACACAGGAGATACTCAGTTTAACTGAAGAAAAGCGAAAACATAAAAATGAAGCTAATTAAGCAGACGAAAGGGAAGAAAACAGTGTAAAAAATGAGACCGACAGGAGGTGCAAAATGGCTAAGCAAGAGTGGCTAGAGGACAAATGTAAGGGGTTAGAAGCATATTTCACTAGGGGAAAGATAAATACAGAATACAGTGAAATTAAAGAGGCCTTTGGGGAAATGAAATGCAGATGTATGAACATTAAGAGCTCAGATGGAAAACCAGTTCTAAGCGAAGTAGAGAAAGCTGGAAAGTGGAAGGGGTATACAGAGCATCTGTACAAGGGAGATGAACATCCAGACAATATTACAGAAATGAAAGAGGACTTAGATGAGGGTAAGATGGAAGACATAATAATGCGAGAAGAATTATACAGAACCCTTAAAGACCTGAGTCGAAACAAGGCCCCGGGAGTAGACGACATTCCATCAGACCTACCGGTAGTCTTGGGAGAGCCAGCCATGACAAAACTCCTCCATTTGACACCCAAGACGTATGAGACAGGCGAAATACCCTGAAACATCATGAAGAATATAGTACTTCCAGCTCCAAAGCAAGCAGGTGTGAATATAACTGAACTATCAGTTTAATAAGCCATGGTTGCAAAATACTAACTCGAATTCTTTACAGACGAGTGGAAAAACTGGCAGAAGCTGACCTCGAGGAAGATCACTTTGCATTCCAGAGAAATGTGGACACGCACCAGGCAGTACAGACCCTACCACTTCACTTAGAAGATAGGAAAGGGAAACCTACGTTCATAGCATTTGTAGACTTAGGGAAAGCTTTTGACAATGCTGACTGATATACTGTCTTAGAAATTCTGAAGATAACAGGGATGAAGTACAGGGCGCGAAAGGCTATTTGCAACTTGTACAGAAACCGCATCGCAGTTAAAAGAATCGAGGGAAATGAAAAGGAGGCAGTGATTGTGCATGGTCTGAGACAGGGTTGCAGCCTATCTCTGATGTTATTCAATCTTTACATTCAGCAAACAGTAAAGGAAAGAAAAGAAAAATTTGGAGTAGGAATTAAAGTTCAGGAAGAAGAAATAACAACTCTGAGGTTTATGATGACATATTAATTCTGTCAGAGACAACAAAGGACTTGGACGAGCAGTTGAAAGAATGTGTAGTGTCTTCTTAGGAAACATAAGATGACCAGCAATAAAAGCAAAACGAGGATGATGGAATGTAGTCGAATTAAATCAGGTGATGCTAAGCGAATTTGATTAGGAAACGAGGCGGTTGATGTGCTAGATCAGTTATGCTATTAGGGCAGCAAAATAACTGATGATGGCCGAAGTAGAGAGGATATAAAATGTAGACTGGCAATGGCAAGAAAAGCGTTTCTGAAGAAGAGAAATTTGTTATCATTGAATATTGATTTAAGTGTTAGGGCGTCTTTTCTGAAAGTATTTGTATGGCTTTTAGTCATGTATGCAAGTGAAACAATGATGATAAACAGGTTAGACAAAAGGAGAATAGAAGTCTTAAAAATGTAGTGCTACAGAAGAATGCTGAAGATCAGATGGGTAACTCATGTAACTAATGAGGAGATACTTAATAGAAATGGGGAGCAATTGACTAGACGAAGGGATTGGTATGTATATCACATTCTGAGACAGCAGGGAATCATCAATTTAATACTGGAGATCAGTTTGTGGAGGTAGAAATTGTAGAGGGAGACAGAGAGATGAAAACAGTAAACAGATTTAGAAGGATATAGGCTGCAGTAGTGCAGAAAGTTGCATCAAATCAATCGTCGGACTGAAGGCCACAACAACAAATTCTATAATAGTATTCTGGTTTGGGTATTGCATATCTGTCCATAAAGACAGGTCATTGTTAGTTCAAAGTACACAATGTATTGCTATCAGAATTAACTTATACTACAGTGCTGATGAGCTCAACTTAAAGATTCCCTCCTCCGCTTCCATTGTCATCAACGAGCATGAAAATACTTTAATTTGAAGTTACAGCAAGTTACAGCAAGCGTTTTTCTGATATGAATAACTGCAACTTTCAGTATTATTTGTATCAGTCTTAGAACACGAAATGAACGGGAACTTCAAAACCACCACATATAACTTGGATAAATATCTGCATTGTCATTGTAGGTGTTGGGAGTATGAGTAAACTGTGGGTTGAGGACTGCAACTACCTTCTGCTCATTTTCTGTAATATTAAGCCTGACGGAATTACCGCCTCCAATTTCATGCATTTCAATGCTGAAAAGTCTTGACACTATTTTTAGTCCAGTTTAATTAACAGAGATGAAATGCAATAACTGTAAAATGCCTCTTAAAATTGTACCGTGTCAAGCGCAAACACTTTCTAGAAACTTTACGTATACTGTTGAAACACATTTTCAAACATTTCCAGTCGCGATCTGTTCGTTTGTTCTTTCCATGGTTTCTCTCTGTTGTTTGTAGTCACTTTATCAATTTTCTTCCTTTCTATTGTATCTGTGTAAAGAAACTGGCCCAATGCGATTTCTAGAAACAAATCATTTTCAGATGGGGAAAAGTTCGAAAATCGCTTCTTTTTCTGCTTAGTTTCGTGAATTTTTACAACACGATACATTGGCAAATAAATACTGCATATCTATGATATATGATTAATGTCTGCAGTCGAAATGTGAGAATCGTGTTGATAGCTGATTTTTTTTGGGTTTGATAAGTATATGTTGTGTTAACTTAAATCAGCTCCGAACGTCTTTCTGTGGATCCAAGTGTAGTTTTGTATGATAGAATGAAGTCCTAAACCGAGTTTATTTTCGGAAATAAAGTCGAAATTGACCTCCATTAAGCAATGTTTATACAATGATCCCTAATTGGGCCACCTGTGTTTTACGCTCTTACAGAAGTAATCTTTACTCCTATTGACTGCTAGTAAAGACTATTTTTTGAATCTTTAAAGTGCTATTTTACTTTGGTACAAAAATGAAACTATACTAATCAGGAAGTGCGTATCAGCCGGCCGAAGTGGCCGTGCGGTTAAAGGCGCTGCAGTCTGGAACCGCAAGACCGCTACGGTCGCAGGTTCGAATCCTGCCCCGGGCATGGATGTTTGTGATGTCCTTAGGTTAGTTAGGTTTAACTAGTTCTAAGTTCTAGGGGACTAATGACCTCAGCAGTTGAGTCCCATAGTGCTCAGAGCCATTTGAACCATTTTTTGAAGTGCGTATCAACCTATAAGTAGTATCTGTAGTGCCAATAAGTGAGTCATGTATGTTTTGTACTATTGTTGTTGTTGTTATTGTCTTCAGTCCAAAGACTGGTTTGATGCTGCTCTCAATTCTGCTCTATCCTGCGCAAGCCTCTTCATCTCCCAGTACCTACTGCAACCTACATCCTTCTAAACCTGCTTACTGTATCCCCATATTTCTCAGGATGTATCTTACCAACCGATCACTTCTTCTAGACAGTTGCACCATAAATTTCTCTTTTCCCCAATTATATTAAATACCTCCTCATTAATTACATGATCTACCCGTCTAATCTTCAGAAGTCTTCTGTAGCACCACATTTCGAGAGCTTCTATTACCTTCTTGTCTTAACTGTTTATCGTCCATGTTTCACTTACATACATGGTAACACTCCACACAAATACATTCAGAAAAGTTTTCCGTCACTTAAATCTATACTCGACGTTAGCAAATTTCTCTTCTTCAGAAACACTTTTCTTGCCATCGTCAGTCTATATTTTATGTCTTCTCTACCTCACCATCATAAGTTATTTTGCTGCCCAAATAGCAAAACTGATCTATTACTGTAAGTATCTCAGTTCCTCACCAGATACCCTCGGCAACACCTGATTTGTTTCGACTGCATTCCATTTTCCTTTTTTTGCTTTTGTTGATGTCCATTTTCTATCCTCCTTTAAAGACATTGTCCATTCTGTTCAATTGCTCTTCCAATTCCTTTGCTGTCTCTGACGGAACTATATTGTCATCAGCAAACATCAAAATTTTGTGTTTCTTCTCCCTGATCTTTAATCTCTACTCCCAATTTATCTTTTGTTTCCTTTACTAGTTGCTCAATGTACAGATTTAATTACATTGGCGATAGGTTACAGCCCTGTCTCACTCGTTCTCAACCATTGCTTCCCTTTCGTGCCCCTCGACCCTTGTAACTGCTTTTCGCTCCCTGTATTTTACTAATGCCACCTTTAAAATTTGAAAGAGAGTATTTCAATCAACTTTGTCAAAACTTTCTCGAAGTCTACAAATGCTATAAACGTATTTTTGCCATTCCTTGACCTATCTTGTATGAGAAGTCGTAGAATCAGCATTGTGTTCCTACATTTCTCCGGAATCCCAACTGATTTTCCCCGAGGTCGGCTTCTACCAGTTTTTCCACTGTTCTGTAACAAATACGTGTTAGTATTTTGTGAAACGTGATTTATTGAACTGATAGTTTGGTAATTTTCACACCTGTCAGCACCTGATTTCTTTGGAATTGTAATTATTATATTCTTCTTGAAGTCTGGAGGTATTTCGTCTGTGTCTTATATCTTGCTCACCAGACGGAAGAGTTTTGTCATGGCTGGATCTCTCAGTGCTATCAGTAATTCCAACGAAATGTTGTCTACTCCCTGGACCTTATTTCGACTTAGGTCTTTCAGTGGTCTCTAAAATTCTTCACGCAGTACTATACCTTCCATCTCATCCACATCTACGTCTTTTTCTAGTTCCACATTATTGCCCTCAAGTATATCACCCTTGTAGAGACCCTCTATACAGTCCTTCCACGTTTCATCTTTCCCCTCTTTGCTTAGGACTGGTTTTCCATCTGTACTCTTGATATTCATACAGGTGGTTCTCTTTTCTCCTTGTACTATTACTGAACAATAATGCAGACAATTTAAACGTGGAAATAACGTTGCAGTATTTAATTTGGGGATCCACTGTGTCTTGCACCAAGTGGGGCCAATGATCGAACTACGGTCGTATTTGGGCGCCAAGTGGAAGGTAACGAAAACAAGATGGCCAGTTCTCGGATACACAGCAATTGACTGTTTCATACCAATGGCTAATAAAATATTAGACTGTGATTGGAACAGCAAAATTTGTTGGTATGTGTTGGCTTAGAAGGGCTCTGATTCTCCTGTGTCTACGAAAGGGACGTGGGTCAGAAGAATAGTAGGGAGTGCAGTGTTGGCGAGAGAGGTGGTTGGAATGGATATGGGAGACGACAGGGGGAAGGGGTAATGGAGGAGGTGTATTTTCCTTTGCTCCTTCATGTAGGCAAACTCAAACGTCAGTTTGTACCTATAGTTCTCACTGCATATCTACTCGCGAATATTATATTTTCTCGTGATGTACTTACACACTGAAGTAGATATTAACTTCGTTTGACATAAATAACAACGTTTATTGATAGCAGTTCCAGTTTCGAAGTACATAATCATGTTAAGCAACAAAAACAACGGATTGCAGGTAAATAATACTCTCAGGTAGTGGATTTGTTCAGTTGTATATATAGTTTCCTCTCTCGGCTGGAGGGTCCTATTATGCAGCTGACCTTAATATGGTGTAATTTCTTCACCATGGCTTAAACCTCCAAGACAAGTAGTTAATTAACTAGCTCTCTGGAAGTTCACAGTAATTCAAGCATTGCTTTAGATATTTATTTTTCTCTTTACTTACAGAAAATAGTACTATTAAATTACCGCACTATCCATAAAATTATATAGCATGCTTCTAGCGTCTCTGCATAATACTTGGTAGGAGGCAATCGTTATTCATCTCGGACGACTTCCTAGAACGATGAACCTTTAAAAGACACAGATTAATAAGTTATCTGTTCGTACCTAAGATAGAATTATGAATACTGGAAAGCGTCAATTCATCGAAAAATATTTGCCGTGTCTGTAAGTCATAGTAGTGCCCTTGAATTTTAGTCTCATTCACAATATTTCCCTGTTTTTGTGAGAAAATATGAGGGTTAGACTTCAGTGTGTGCCATTGAAATTCGCAGCGTGAAATATGTAGCAATACAGACCAAGACGAGATAGAAAACTGTTAATTACCGTTATACATTTATTTATTGATGGAAACTATTGTTCGAAACCCAAACTCTGAAACAGCGCTTCAGGCAGCTTGGCCCTGCTCGCGTGTCAAAAACAGTGAGAGGTATGACTCACTGGACAGGGTCGGTGTTACCCGCCGACGCATCTGCTGCCGCAGCGCAGAGTGACCCTGACATGGTCTTCGCCTCGTTATCCGCCACGCGTGCTTCGAGGTCCAAACTCCGGCCGCGATTCTAAGTAAAAAAAAAATTTTTTGCACTGACTCAGATGTTTAATTCGTTCCGTTGGTACATTTTTCTATTGTTCACTAATTCGACACTGAAAATACAGTATTTCACTAAGCCTCTATGTCGGCCGCCCTGGCCGAGCGGTTCTAGGCACTTTAGACTAGAACCACGCTTCTGCTACGGTTGCAGGTTCGAATCCTGCCTCGGTCATGGGTGTGTGTGATGTCCTTTGGTTGGTTGGGTTTAAGTAGTTCTAAGTTTAGCGGACTGATGGCCTCAGATGTTACGTCCCATAGTGCTCAGAGCCATTTGAACTAAGCCTGTATGCATTGTCCTCCCCTCCCGCATTATTTCAATACCCATGTGCCTGTTCGTAATTCAATTCAAGGTATGCCAGATTATTATCCAGGATAAAATTTATTTTTATCCTAATGCCATTAACACTTGTTTAGCTTTTTTTTAATCATAGAATCTACAGTGAGTATTCCAACAGTAATGGACAGTTTTACATGGGATAGCAATGAAAGGATTGTCTTCCTGCGACCTTTGAAGTCATCTTACCTATCAGTTGTCCGCCCCAGTAGCTGAGTGGTCAGCGTGACGGATTGCCGTCCTCTGAGCCCGGGTTCGATTCCCGGCTGGGTCGGAGATTTTCTCCGCTCAGGGACTGGGTGTTGTGTTGTGTTCATCATCATTTCATCCCCATCCGGCGTGCAGGTCGCCCAATGTGGCGCCGATTGTAATAAGACCTGCGATATGGCGGCCGGACCTGCCCCGCGAGGGGCCTCCCGGCCAAACGCTCATTTCCATTTACCTATCAGTTGCAAGAGGAACCGCAGGTTAACTCCGAATTCTAGTGTAAGTTCAAATCTTACACATTAACGTAGCTTTGCTGAGATCAAATAAGCAACAGCCGGTAGATAAAGTACTCGTACATCAGTAGTAAAAATGTTTGCTAAATTTCGGTTGCACCACAAATAACACAAATCTGATGGCCGTTTATTCAGCTACGTACTCAGACGTTACAACAACAAACAAATTAGAACCATCGCAGAGAAAATCTTGTGGGGAAGAAGAATCAAAGAGCGTCTTTCATTAGGAGAACGCTCAGAAGGTCCAACAAAACTACTAAGGAATCTGCCTAGTTTACGCTTGTCCGCCCTGTTCTGAACTATTGCAGCGAGTATGTTATTCTTACCAGATAGTGTTGATAGAGGACATAAATAGTTCAAAGCAGGACAGCTCGTTCTGCATTGTCGCGAAATACACTCCTGGAAATGGAAATAAGAACACCGTGAATTCATTGTCCCAGGAAGGGGAAACTTTATTGACACATTCCTGGGGTCAGATACATCACATGATCACACTGACAGAACCACAGTCACATAGACACAGGCAACAGAGCATGCACAATGTCGGCACTAGTACAGTGTATATCCACCTTTCGCAGCAATGCAGGCTGCTATTCTCCCATGGAGACGATCGTAGAGATGCTGGATGTAGTCCTGTGGAACGGCTTGCCATGCCATTTCCACCTGGTGCCTCAGTTGGACCAGCGTTCGTGCTGGACGTGCAGACCGCGTGGGACGACGCTTCATCCAGTCCCAAAAATGCTCAATGGGGGACAGATCCGGAGATCTTGCTGGCCAGGGTAGTTGACTTACACCTTCTAGAGCACGTTGGGTGGCACGGGATACATGCGGACGTGCATTGTCCTGTTGGAACAGCAAGTTCCCTTTCCGGTCTAGGAATGGTAGAACGATGGGTTCGATGACGGTTTGGATGTACCGTGCACTACTTAGTGTCCCCTCGACGATCACCAGTGGTGTACGGCCAGTGTAGGAGATCGCTCCCCACACCATGATGCCGGGTGTTGGCCCTGTGTGCCTCGGTCGTATGCAGTCCTGATTGTGGCGCTCACCTGCACGGCGCCAAACACGCATACGACCATCATTGGCACCAAGGCAGAAGCGACTCTCATCGCTGAAGACGACACGTCTCCATTCGTCCCTCCATTCACGCCTGTCGCGACACCACTGGAGGCGGGCTGCACGATGTTGGGGCGTGAGCGGAAGACGGCCTAACGGTGTGCGGGACCGTAGCCCAGCTTCATGGAGACGGTTGCGAATGGTCCTCGCCGATACCCCAGGAGCAACAGTGTCCCTAATATGCTGGGAAGTGGCGGTGCGGTCCCCTACGGCACTGCGTAGGATCCTACGGTCTTGGCGTGCATCCGTGCGTCGCTGCGGTCCGGTCCCAGGTCGACGGGCACGTGCACCTTCCGCCGACCACTGGTGACAACATCGATGTACTGTGGAGACCTCACGCCCCACGTGTTGAGCAATTCGGCGGTACGTCCACCCGGCCTCCCGCATGCCCACTATACGCCCTCGCTCAAAGTCCGTCAACTGCACATACGGTTCACGTCCACGCTGTCGCGGCATGCTACCAGTGTTAAAGACTGCGATGGAGCTCCGTATGCCACGGCAAATTGGCTGACAGTGACTGCGGCGGTGCACAAATGCTGCGCAGGTAGCGCCATTCGACGGCCAACACCGGGGTTCCTGGTGTGTCCGCGGTGCCGTGCGTGTGATCATTGCTTGTACAACCCTCTCGCAGTGTCCGGAGCAAGTATGGTGGGTCTGACACACCGGTGTCAATGTGTTCTTTTTTCCATTTCCAGGAGTGTAGATAATCAACGTCGTTATTGTCTTCTGGTTAATCCTGATATAGCTCCCCACTTCTGTTTCTTCTACCATTTAAAGATACATTAACCCAGTCGCCATGAACACTTTCCACCCAATCGGAAGATCCTTCCTTAAACGTTTTTTCAGCTTAATTTTTAACATCTTTGCATAATAAAATATTTCAAATGCTTCGAGGATCTTGTTCCTGGTCTTCCGACCGTATAAAGCTAAATTACTTACAATGATTATTTTTAAGCATACAGTTTCAGTAGTACAAGCAAATGGAATTTTTTTCTCAGAAAGATAGAAAATGTCTTTTTAAAAACGACAGGACACTTCCGGTACCTTGGTATGTTTTTCTATTTTTCTTTTTTTTAGATACATTTTCAGTCCGGATGAGATAATTTTTTCAGTGTCTATCTTAGCGATCAGTTACCCTATAAGACTAGGCTGAACAATACTGATATGTCTGGCAATGCGGAGATGGTCTCTAAGAAAGAAAAAAGACTCTCAGCCCCCACACTGTACCTTCGAAGGCTGAAAAAGCACGTGATAAGAAGGAGACCTTCGGAGTTAGGAACCATCTCAGCGTTCCCTAAAAACGATTTCGAGAATCCACGAAAACCTGACTAAGGGTGGTGCAACGGAAATTCGAATCTCGCTCCTCCCTAATACTAGTCAAGCGTCGTATCTTATCATTCGGACTGGAGGTTCTAATAGATTTACAAAGCACAGGGTAGTTAATATATTTCCACTGTTCTTGCCAAGCTAACGTCAGCCTTGAAACACAGACTCGAAGTCTCACACAGAACTTAACGACAACGTACGTCAAACACACGTTTATAAGGCAAGCTAAAGAAGTCAGGCGAGGCAATGCAAACTAATTAGCGAAAATATATTTTGGAAAACGTCTATATGGAAATGCACTCTATAACCAAGGAGAAGGAAGCGACAACTGCAGCGATTTCACTTCGTTGATTATTCTCCTTCGATTCGTTTTACGTAACACGCTGCTAATAGTTGATATTACATACACACTGATTCATTTACGTTAGCACTCGTTTGGTAAAGACGTTTAACACAACAGTAGAAGGTGACCAGACACCTTGTATGGACAAATGGGCATATTTCCAGACGTCTGAATGACGTTTCAATAATTCCTAGTAAAAATGCAATATAAATTATGAATTCAAAAAATTTCTTTTACAGTGGAACTACTTCTCGACAGAACGAATTCAGTTCTTAATGTATCTTCCATGGTATAGCGGAGTAAAAGTATGTACTGAGGTCGTAGAATTGTAACAATGGGGCAATAAACTGTTCGCAATAAAAGTCGGCTTGAAGCCCACAATCATTTGACGCGCTGCCAGAGAGGAGATGGGCGGGACGTTGGTGAATGTATGATAGCGTTCATTTACTAAGTTCAAATGTCGGAAGTCAGCCACAATCTCATATCTTCTGGAATATCAGGTTATTGACCCTCGGAGATTGACTGCTGTGAAAACAAGTTTAGTGGCTGACAGTATGATGGTCTCTGTTTACACGTATTTACTTGTACCCTGTTTTACAAGAAATGTGAACAATTGCAGCTGTAACATGTTAAAAAGTTTATTGGCATCAACTTAACACGTACACTAGCAAAACAACGGGAGACTTTAGAGATGCTTGTACAAAGGAGCAATAAGTGCAAACTGAAAATAGTTCGGAGTGAAATGATATTTATGTATAACATGACGGTCTGAGAAGTAAGAATCATACAAATTTGGCACTCGTCACATTGTTGCTGTTATACTCTTGCCTGTACCTGGCGTAACTCTTCGAATTGTTTCGTAAACCTAAATCAAACGGCTTTATACATTAGTTGATTTGCACAAAGGCTGCCGGCCGGGTGTGGCCGAGCGGTTCTAGGGTCCTCAGCCGCTACGGTCGCAGGTTCGAATCCGTCCTCGGGCATGGATGTGTGTGAAGTTCTTAGGTTAGTTAGGTTTAAGTAGTTCTTAGTTGTAGGGTACTGATGACCTCAGATGTTAAGTCCCATAGCGCTCAGAGCCATTTGAACTATTTGAGCCCAGCACAAAGGCTCTGCTGTTTATGGAGCTACATGTTTTTCGTTCTCGGCTTACACCAACGGCGTGTTATACCTAACTCCGTTACACTGTGCCATCTCACCAAAGTAAATGTGACAAAATAATTCAGATAATTTCGACGTCCAAATCACGTTGTTTACTTTGGTACAAAAATCAAGGTACTTTCCTTCGTTTGTAGTAATATATTTGTAACCATGATCTCTAATGGTTTCGTGACAAATTGGCACAATTGATTAATAGAGTTTTCCAGCTGTTCTTCCAAGTTTTGCTTTGCATATTAAGCTCAATATATCGACAACTGCCCCAGCTGTCTTCATTGCTACTGCGAGTTTTGCTGTTACGGGAACTCGCTGCCTGGACTCCTGTACCCATAACAGCAAAATTCGCAGCCGCTGAAGAAGATGACTGGGTCAGCCGTCAAACAAATGGAATTATATACTGCAGAAGAAAAACAATCTCGGTTAATATCAATGACCCATTTCACCCTTTATAGGCATCATCACATTGTCTAAAAAACCGAGAAACCGATCAATTAATAACAAATATAGGAAGGGGCACGGTCCTGTCTTGCATGACTACGCAGGTAAAATGAACTCAAAGTAATACAAAGTTTCGTAAAAGGGGCGGCACGTATAAAAAGAATAATTGACATAACAGTAACTGTGTACGTAATCCATCCGTCGTAACACCATATGATATGAGAGGTGGACCTAGTGAAAAGAAACGAAAACCGGCGGTACATCACGAAGAAGGTACAGAAAGGTGGTGGAAAAATTTCACCGACTATTGCATGTTACCTTGAACGCACCATCTGACTCCGCCATAATAGTGCAAGATAGGGCCACGCTTGAAAAATAAACTGAGTCAGCTGGTGTGTTTAAGGTAACATGCAATAGTAGGTGAAATGTTTCCGCCACCTTCCTATATGTCCTTTGTTATATTCTGGCGGTTACCTTTTCTTTTAACTATGTCCACCTTTTATTTCGCGTGTGTTTATGACGGATTGATTACATATAGAGCTACATTTACGTAAGTTTCCACGCTGAAGCGCCAAAGAAACTGGTGTAGGCATGCGTATTCCAATTCAGGGATACGTAAACAGGCAGAATACGGCGTTGCGGTCGGCGACGCCTACGCAAGACAAGTGTTTGGCGCAGTTGTTAGATTGGTGACTGCTGCTACAATGGCAGGTTATCAAGATTTAAGTGAGTTTGAACGTGCAATGGGACACAGCATCTCCGAGGTAAGGATGAAGTGGAGATTTTTCCGTACGACCAATTCACGAGTGTACCGTGAATATCGGGAATTCAGTAGAACATCAAATCTCCGACATCGCTGCGGCCGGAACGGGATAACGACGACTGAAGAGAATCGTTCAACGTCACAGAAGGGCAACCCTTCAGCAAATTGCTGTAAATTTCAATGCTGGGCCGTCAACTAGTGTCGGGGTACCAAACTTTCAACGAAACATCATCGATATGGGCTCTCGAAACCGAAGGCCCACTCGTGTACCCCTGATGACTGCTCGACACAAAATTTTACGCCTCGCCTGGGCCCGTCAACGCCGACGTTGGACTGTAGATGACTGGGAACATGTTGCCTGGTCGGATGAGTTTGGTTTCAAATTGTACCGAGCGGATGGACGTGTAAGGCTATGGAGACAACCTCATGAGTCCATGGATCCTGCATAAGAGCGGGGGACTGTTTAAGCTAGTGGAGGCTCTGCAATGGTGTGGGACGTGTGCAGTTTGAGTAATATGGGACCCCTGATACGTCGAGATACAACACTAACTGGTGACACGCTCTCTGTCCACCTGCATTAATTCATGTCCATTACGCATTCCGACGAACCTGAGCAATTCCAGCAGGACAATTCTACATCCTAACGTCCCGAGTTACTACAGAGTGGCTCCAAGAAACAATGTTGTGAGTTTAAAAATTTCCACTGGCCACCAAACTCCCCAGACATGAGCATTATTGAGCATATCTCGGATGCCTTGCAACGTGCTGTTCAGAAAAGATCTCCACCCCTTCGTATTAGTACGGATTTATGGACAGCCCCGCAGGATTCATAGTTTCAGTTCCCTCCAGCACTACTTCAGACATTAGTCCGCGAGACGTACCGAGCGAGGTGGCGCAGTGGTTAGCACACTGGACTCGCATTCGAGAGGACGACGGTTCAATCCCGTCGCCGGCCATCCTGATTTAGGTTTTCCGTGATTTCCCTAAATCGCTTCAGGCAAATGCCGGGATGGTTCCTTTGAAAGGGCACGGCCGATTTCCTTCCCCATCCTTCCTTCAGCCGAGCTTGCGCTCTGTCTCTAATGACCTCGTTGTCGACGGGACGTTAAACACTAATTTCCTCCTCCTCCTCCACGAGACGTCGTGCTGCGGTACTTCTGCGTGCTAGCGGGCTCGCTACACAATATTAGGTAGGTGTACCAGTTTCTTTGGCTCTCCAGGGATCTCACTTGACATGGCCGGAAACTTGTAGGTTCATCAATGACGCCAGGGTGACGCCGGACAGTGAGGCGACTGTGCTCCACCAGCTGCAGTCATGGGTTGGAGACGGCACTACGCCTGCTGTCTGTCCTTCAAGTGACTTGGTGCCACAGTACTGCCTATCTACCATCTGTCCCTACTGGCCCAGACGCTCAGTTCCTGGTGGGATTTGACGCCACAGCGCCAGTCACTGGTCGATTTCTGTCCAAGAACAGCAGGTTGTACCTCGTACACTGCAGAGTCGGTGGCATTGGCGCAATAGGCTACCGGCCTCAGCAGTTAGAGGTGCCAGCGCAACAGCACCAGGTGAAAGCCACCGTCAGACACAGCCATGGTCAATTAAGAGAGATCTGCTCGTCTCACTTCGTGATGTATCAAAATCAAAAATTTTTTTTAAACTGTTAACAGTATCTATCTACAGAGCCCCTCATCTCTGTCACCACCTCTCCGATGCTACACAGTGGTATCAGCAGGGGATCGTCGTGCCTGTCATGATGATCTCTCCATTGGCAAAAGATTCCGACTAGTCCTACATTCGGATTCCTGGGAGGCCACCGTGACAATGAGAAACAGATTGAATAATCGACGAAAGGACAGCGTTCTATGAGTCGGGGCACGGAATGTCACGAGTCTGAAAGTGGTAGCGAGACTATGACATCTGAAAGTGATATGTTAATGCTCAATCTAGATATGGTGAGGGTGAGTGAAGTGAAATGGAAAGAAGATTTCTGGTCAGATAAGTACAGGTCAATATCAATACAGCAAAAAATGGTATAATGGGAGCCGGATGCGTTATGAACAGGAAGGTAAGGCATGGAGTGTATTACAGTGGACAGTGATGTCCTCATCAGAATTGAAGCAAACTATACCGGCAACAGTAGTTCAGGTTTACATGCCGAAGTCGCAGGCAGAAGACGAAGAGATACAGAAAGTGTATGAGGATACGGAACAGGTAAAGGAGATGAAATTCTGCTAGTTACAGGAGATTAGAACGCGATTGTTGGAGAATGAGTAGAAGAAAGGGTTACGGGAGAATATGGATTTGACAGTTGGAGTTGGTGAGGAGAAATACTAATTGAGTTCTGCAATTAATTTCAGTAAGTAATACCGAATACATTCTTGAATAATGGCAAGAACAGGAAAAGGTCAGTTGGATTGCATCATGGCGAAAAATTGTATTGTAAGGCGTATCCAGAAGCAGATAGAGTCTCAGATCACAGTTTAGTAATTATGAAGGGTAAACTGAAGTTTTAAGAGACTAGTCAGGAAGAATCAAAGCACCAAGAAGTGGGATATGCAAATATTAAGGAATGAAGTAGTACGTTTGAACTTCTTGAGGCTATAGACATTGCGATAATGAATAGCAAATTAGGCAGTTTAGTTGACGAGGAATGGGCATCTATAAAAAGGGCAGTCACAGAAGTAGGGAAGAAAAACATAGGTACAAGGAGGGTAGCTTCGAAGGAACCATGGGCAACAGAGGTAATACTTCAGTCGATCGATTGAAGAACATAATATGAAAATGTTCAAAGAAATTCAGGATTACAGAAATACAAGTCACTTTTTTTGGTTCATCAGTCTTCTGACTCGTTCGATGCGGCTCGCCACGAATTTATCTCCTGTGCCAATCTCTTCATCTGAGAGTAGCACTTGCAACCTACGTCCTCAGTTATCTGCTGGATGTTTTCCAATCTGTGTCTTCCTCTAGAGGTATGCCCTCTACAACTTCCTCTAGTACCATGGAAGTCAGTCCCTGTTGTCATAATAGATGCCCTGTCATCTTGTCCCTTCGCCTTGTCAGTGTTTTCCACATACTCATTTCCACAACCTCCTCATTCCTTACTTTATCAGTCATCGTAATTTTCAACATTCGTCTGTAGCACCACATCTCAAATACTTCGATTCTCTTATTTTCCGGTTTTCCCACAGTCCATGTTTCATTACCATACAATGCTGTGCTCCAAATGTATATTCCCAGAAATTTGTTCCTCAAATTAAGGCCTATGTTTGATACTAGTAGTCGTAGACATCTCTTGGCCAGGAATGCCCTTTTTGCCAGTGCTAGCCTCCTTTGATGCCCTCCTTGCTCCGTCCGTCATTGGTTATTTTGCTGCCTAGGTAGCATTACTCCTTATTTTCATCTGCTTCATGACAATCAATACTGATTTAAGTTTATCGCTGTTAATTTCTGCTACTTCTCCTTACTTTTGTTTTTCATCGACTAACTCTCAATCCATATTCTATACTCATTAGATTCTCCATTCCATCCAGCAGATCATGTAATTCTTTTTCACTTTCACCAGGATTGCAATGCCATCAGCGATTCGCATCATTGATACCACTCCTGAACCTTTTCTTTTATTTCCATCATTGCTTCTTCGGAGTGCAGATTGGACAGCAGGGGCGAAAGACTACATCTCTGCCTTACACCCTTTTTAATCCGAGCACTTCGTTCTTGGTCGTCCACTGTTATTATTCCTTCTTGGTTCTCGTACATATTTTGTATTGCCCGTCTCTCCCTATAGCTTACCCCTGCTTTTTCAGAATATTGGACACTTTGCACCATTTTAGATTGTCGAGCGCTTTATCCTCAATTTTCTTTTCCATTCTTCTGTATATTATTCTTGTCAGCTACTTGGATCCATGAGCCTTTAAGCTGATTGTGCGACAATTCTTGCATTAGTCAGCTCTTGTATTTTT
This sequence comes from Schistocerca americana, assembly GCF_021461395.2. Taxonomy (NCBI): domain Eukaryota; kingdom Metazoa; phylum Arthropoda; class Insecta; order Orthoptera; family Acrididae; genus Schistocerca; species Schistocerca americana. The sequence goes on along the minus strand of NC_060120.1, from coordinate 1,013,770,925 downwards.
CGGAATTGTGTGGATGATATTTTTCCGAAGGTCAATTGGTATGTTGCCAGACTCTTACATTCGACAAACCAACGGGAATAGTCGTTTTGTTGTTACTTCCCCCAATGATTTTAGACATTCTGATGGAATGTTATGCATCCTTTCTGCCTTATTTCATCTTAAGTCCTCCAAAGCTCTCTTAAATTCTGATTTCAATATTGGATCCCCAATCTTTTCTAAACCCACACCTGCTTGTGCTTCTATCACATTACACAAATCTTTTCTCTCATAGAGGCCTTCAATGTACTCTTTCCACCCATTCGCTCTCGCCTCTGTATTTAACAATGGAACTCCGTTGCACTTTTAATATTACCACCCCTGTTTTCAATTTCAACGAAGGTTAATTTGACTTCCCTATATGAGGAGTCAGTCCTTCCGACTATCATTTCTTTTTCGATTTCTTCACATGTTCCATGCAGCCATTTCGTCTTAGCTTACCTGCACTTCCTGTTTATTTCATTCCTCAGCGACTTGTATTTCTGTATTCCTGAATTCCCCCGAACGTTTTTGCTCTTCCGTCTTTCACGGATCAGCTTAAGTATCTATTCTGTTACCCATGGTTTCTTTGCAGCTACGAACTTTGGGCCTACGTTTTTCTGTCCAGCCTCTGTGACTGCCCTTTTTAGAGAAGTCAATTCCTCTTTAACTGTACCGTCTACTGGGCTACTCTTTATTTCTATATCTACAGCTTTACAAAACTTCAACTGTATCTCGTCATTCCTTAGTACTTCTGTATCCCATCTCTTTTCGTATTGATTCTTCCTGACTAATCTCTTAAACTTCAGCCTACTCTTCATCGCTACTACATTGTGATCTGAGTCTATGTCTGCTCCTGGGTACGCCTTACAATCCAGAATCTGATTTTGGAATCTCTGTCTGACCATAATATAGTTTATCTGAAATCTTCGCGTATCACCCGGCCTTTTCCAAGTACACCTCCTCCTTTTGTGATGCCTGAACAGAGTATTCGCTATTACTAGCTGAAATTTATTACAGAATTCTATTACTCTTTCTCCTCTCTCATTCCTTGTCCCAAGTCCATACTCTCCAGTAATCTTTACTTGTACTCGTTCCCCTACAACTGCATTCCAGTCCCCCATAAATTGAATTTTCATCTTCCTTTGCGTATTGTATTAACCTTTCAATATCCTCACATTAAGTAACTTAGGAATGAAATAGGGAAGCTAAGGCGAAATGGCTGCGCGAAAAGTGTGTAGAAACCGAAAAAGAAATATTTGTCCGAAGAACTGTCTCAGCATATAGAAAAGTAAAAGTAACCTTCGGTGAAGTTAAAAGCAAGTTACATTATGAGTGCGGTGGGGCTTCCACTGTTAAATGCAGAGCAGTGACAGGTAGAAAGAGTACACTGAAGGCCTCTATGAGTGGTAGAACTTGTCTGATGACGTGATAGAAGAAGAAACAGGAGTGGACGGGCAAGAGATAGGGATTCAGTAATTGAATAGGAATTTAACAAAGCTTCGAATGACTTAAGATCAAATAAAGCAGAAGGGATGGATAACATTCCTTCAGAATTTCTAAAAGCACTCGGGGAACTGGCAACAAAACTACCACTCACGCTGACGTGCAGAATGTATGGAACAGGCGACATATCATCTGACTTTCGTAAAAATATCATCCGCACAATTCCGAAGACTACAGCAGCCGACAAGTGCAAGAACTATCGCACAGTCAGCTTAACAGCCCATGCAGCCAAGTTACTGACAAGAATAATATACAGTAGAATGGAAAATAAAATTGACGAACTTTTAGAGGAAGATCAGTTTGGCTTTATGAAGGTAAAGGCACCAGAGAGGCAATTCTGGCGTTGCGGTTGGTAATGGAAGTAACAACGAAAAAAAATCAAGACCCTTTCACAGAGTCTGTCTATTTGGAAAAAGCGTTCGGCAATGCAAAACGGTCAAAAATGTTCGAAATGCTGAGAAAGTGAGGTTAAGCTATAGGGGAAGACGTGTAATGTACAATATGTGCAAGAACTAAGAGGGAACAATAAGGGTGGAAGGCCAAGAACGAAGTGATCGGGCTGAAAAGGGTGTAAGTCAGGGATGTATTCTTTCGACCCTACTGTTTAATCTACACACTGAAGAGACAATGAGGAAAATAAAAGAAAGGTTCGAGAGTGGGATTTGAGTTCGAGGTGAAAGAATATCAATGAGAAGACTCGTTGGTGACATTGCCATCGTCAGAGAAAATGAAGAAGAATTACAAGATGGTTGAATGCAATGACCAGTCTAATGAGTACGGAATATGGAACGAGAATAAATCGCAGATACACGAAAGCAATGAGAAGATGCAGAATTGAGAATAGAGAGAAACTTAGCATCAGAACTGGTGATCACAAAGTAGATGAAGTTTAGGAATTCTCCTACGTAGGCAGCAAAGGACACATGACGGGAAGGAGCAGGGAGGACATAAAAACCAGACTAACACTGGAAATGTGGATTATAGACTGTGGGAAAACCGAAACAGAAGAGAATCGAAGCATTTAAGACCCGTAGCTACAGATAAATGTTGAAAATCGATTGGTCTGATAAGGTGAGGAATGAGGAAGTTTTCCGCAAAATTGGCGAGGAAAGGAATATCTATAAAACACGGACAAGAAAGTATCATCTAATAACTTCCACGGTACTGATAGAAGTTGTAAAGGATAAAACCTGTTGAGGAAGACAGAGATTGGAATACATCCAGCAAATATTTGATGTGACGGGTTGCGATTGCGACTCTGAAATGATAAGGTTAGAGCAGAAGAGGAATTTGTGGCGTGCCGCATCTAACTATTTAGAAGACTGGTCACTTCACTCTGCGTCAGTACTCTGGATTAATTGACAAACCTCTCCACTGCGCCTCATGAATGAGTGAATGCGCACGTTCCACTGATCTACATCTAAATTTATACTCCACAAGCCACTTGACAGTGTCTGGTGGAGTGTATTTCTGGTACTAGTATCTGATATTTGCCCACTTCACCTTTCCATGTTCCATTCGCGAATGGCGCGTTGAAGGAATTATTATCGGTAAATCTCTGCATTAGCTCTCATTCCTCGTATTGTCTCGATATGCGATCATTTCGCGAGACGTAAGTGGGGTGAAATAAAGTTGTCCGACTGTTTCCGGAACATACTCTGTCAGAATTACCGTAGTAAACCTCTTCGTAATGTACAATGCCTCTTATACAAGGTCTGCCAATTGAGTTCGTTCAGCTCTTTGTAACGCTCTGGCCACGAAAACGCTGCTGTGACGAAACGTGCTTCTCTCCTTTGGTTCCCTCTCTGTTTTCTTGTAGTCCTACCAGGTGAGGGCTGGAGAGTGATGAGCAGTGCTCATGACTCGGCCGCACAAGTGATTTGTCAGCTACTTCTTTTGTGGATGAATTACAGTTCCTTAATATTCTTCCTATAATCTCACTCTGCCATCTGCTTTCCCTGCTATTTTACGCAGTCATTCCATTTATGGTCGCTCTGAATGTTTACTCCTAAGTAATTTGTGGCAGTCACTGAATCCAGCGATTTATCACTTTCGTTTAATTGTACAGTAAAATATTTCTTCTCCCCTGTATTTGCAGTTATTTAAATTCAGGGTTAAGTGCCAGTCCCTGCTCTGTTCATTAATATGCAAATTAATATTGTCTTCTAATATTGTTTCTTTCTTACTGACAAACGTATCATATGCAAACAGCATGATGTAGCATCCGGCATTATTTATTAAATCCTTTTTACGTACTGTAAAGTAAAGGTCCTCTCACACTTCTTTGGGATACGCTTAAAATTACCTTTACGCCTGTCGATTTCATTCCGTTCTGAGCGACATTTGTGTTCCATGTGCGAAGAAGTCTCGAATCCAATCACAAATCTCCGCCGATACTTGGTATGCTCGTACTTTTGTGCTAAACGGCAGTACGGGACAGTGCCGAGTGGCCTGAAGTCTTGAAACACGGCATCAACCTGAATTCCGATGTCTACAGCGTTGTGGATCTCATGCAGGGACAAAGCGAGGAGAGTTTCACAAGAACTCTCTTTCGGAATCCATGTTGATTTTTTATAGAGAAAGATCACTTTCACCAAAAACGTTATGATACGCGAGCATAAAACATTGTACAACAAATCACTGTCGACAACACAGGTCTCTAAGCTTGCGCATCTGTCCGACGACCCTCCTCAGAAATCTGAAAAACCTACACTTTTTCTCTATTAGCTAGATACCTTCCGTTGCTCCGTCAACCTACGGTAAACTGCTACTAGCTGTGGAGAAATTTTTTTCCTCTAATCTCGTCAGAATATTACAAGTATCTCGTCCGGTGCACATGCCTTTCTATCATTTAGCGATTGTAGTTGCTTTTCTGCTCCACTATAACTTATTCTAGTACCTACCGTTTCGGCAGTCGTAGCATGATTAGCAGGAGGGACCGTATTACGATCTTCCGCAGAGAAACAGTTTCAGAAGACCGAATTCAGTGTTTTTGGCCTTATCTCTGTCATCTTCCGTTTCGGTGCCAGTATGCTCAGTGAGCGGACAGGTGGTTTCGATCCGCTTACCGATTTTTCGTTAGGCTAAATTTTCTTTGGGCTTTTAGTCTGATCGGACGCGTCTCGCACGACTCTTCTTACAATCATTTTGACATCACTTATCTAATGTTTGTCAGCTAGGTTTCGACTTCTCTTAAATATCCGTTGCAGGGCTCTTTATTTACGTAGCCACGTTCTAACACCGATATTAAACAATGGTGGATCTTTTCCATCACTTAAAAACTTGCTCGGAACATACTTGTCTAAGGCGTTTTGAAAAACGTGTTTGAATTTTATCCATTTCTGCTCCACAACCTCTTCCTCAGCAGTGAATATTCGATTTTGACTACCCAGATACTCTGCAATTGGTATCCTGTTATTCTCGATAAGGGAAATATTTTCTTACCTTTCTTAACAGTCGTTATGACACCATACGTCATGGATGGTATCACTGTCTGAGATTACTAACGCCCTCCTCCTCAATAACTGATTCGAGTTTTTCAGGTCTCATCGTTGCTATGATATCCAAGACATTCCTCTCACAAGTTGATTCCCTGCCTCCTTGAAGTCTTTTTCGGTCCAAACATCCAGAATAATGTCGCAGGAATTTCAGCCTCTGGCACCAGGTTTCGTCGCATGACTTGTGATGGTACAGTGTCTGGAGCGCTGTACAATCGGTTTGATCCCGTAGCTGTAGATTTATTACGATGTTTAGATGTGGTAAATGAATTTTATATTTTTTTGTTAGAGGTGTAATATTGGAAGAAATGTTTGTGTTTATTTCTGTTTCATGATACGAGCGGGGGTGTGGCAGGGGCGGAAGGAAAGGTCTTCTCACCGTCACATAGAGCTACCGGCTATCAGAAACGTAACAACGACTGTCGAGTTCCAAAGAAGTCGTCCCGAAGTGACTCGCCTAACCTTGTCGTAATAATGGAAAAAAAGGAGAATGTTACAAACTGAACAATATTTTGTATGGAATTAATACTGTAAAGATCGAGAGAGTTCATGTTCAGCTTTAGTCAAGAATGGATGCAAAATTATTCATCCACGTTGTTAATGTTGGTACGTGGCTCTTTATAACTGTTTGATTTCACTGTATAAAGTGGATAAAAAGTGAAGTTATTAATTTTGAAGTGTTTCGTCGAAAAGTTTATATGAAGATAATTGTTACGAATTGAGTCAGAGTGAAAAATATTGTGGATGAAGTGAAGTTGATTTTTTAATGTTGAAGTTAGCTTAATGAAACGGGAGATCAAATTACACGGGATAATGCTGTCTTTGGAATATTGAATGCAAGAACGTGGTATTTTATGGACTATACCTCACGGCGATTAGGATGCTGAGATTTTCTTTAGCAGGCATACAAAATATAAATCTAAACTCGTAACATTGCAGAAGCGAAGGTTTTACAAATTACGGGCGAAAAAGTTTTCAAGTGACAGTCGTAAATCAACTGCCAAAGATCATCTTTGTACTTGAAGCGCTGGATATTGTAAGCTACGTTAAATGCAATTTTAAATTAGAAAGTGATACTATTTATGAAAAAGTGTTAGTTGGAACTAGTCCAAAAGCCAATTATTCTGTAAAAGTGAAGCTTTCTGTCTGTGTCTTTTTAGTGGAAAAACATAAACTGTTCTAACCTTAAATGATGTTAGGTCCAAAGACCGGTTGCTGTGGAAACTTGACAGAAAGTGAATATCTTTGGGGTTGCTATGTCGACAAGACTGTGATAAGGAAATTTTTATAATCATGAATACTACTAAGGCTACTACTACCAATGCGCTTACACCCTCGACGATCGATCGTTAAAACTGAACCTACACATTGATTATATCTTTGCTTTATTACAGTAGCATATCTTAACTGCCACGTAGCACCTTTTCGTCTCCAAACAAGAAAAGTGGCCCCACCACTGTAGACTCTCCCTTTCTACAGATGTCAAATTGAAGCCTGGCCGTTTTACGATACCGGGATCAGGAAACTTACTCACGAAATTCTGGAAGTTCTCTCTGAAGCGCTCTGCTACCACAGCTGCTTACGCAGCCAATTACCGTCTTTGATCCACCACTGCTGCTTAACTTCACCCAGATCAATTCACACTAGGAATCGGTGGTAACTTCACTAGATATCATCGAATTCTTTACTGCAATAAATCGAATTCTTGTCGGAATATATACTCCGCGGCCCCTGGCGTCTGAATTCTCCTCGCAATGCATAATCCTGTCTGTGTTTAGAACTTCGTTATTATTTACTTCCTGTTCCAACCAACTTTCTGTTTCTAATATTCACTGGGCACTTTCACCTTTAATAAAGGACGCTAACTATCGTATATTGCGATGGATGCATTAGCAGTTTACTAATATCACATTAATCTCTTCTTTTCTGGATGGGCGAGGACGAAAGTTCTCTCACAATAATTACCAATGATATAGGCTGGCATTTCATCACTGACCTTACGACAGAGTTCTTCTAACCTCATGTCCATGCCGCATTTCCTACGCTAACCTAACAGATATTCTCCGACAGAGTGATCCGTCCTGCGGGTAGAGTGGTACGGCTCGGCGGTCCGCTTGTGCAATTAGAGAGCAGAAGCCTATGTGGCAGCATAATTTCATTATCTCCCTTCTTTCTTCATGACACAACTGAAACGTGATACTACGGTTTACGCCTACCGATTGCAGTCACACTCATCAGATACACGCAAGACAGCTCTCTCACATCGCAAAACACATTCCTCCTTTCTTTTACCTGCTGGTGTTACTGAGGACACAGACTTCTTTATTAAAATCCGCTTTTCTTTCAAAAGTACTGTAGCACGCAAATTTTCCGTTTCTCAGAAGAGGTAATGATGCTTGTAAGTTGTTGGACAGAAGAATAGCTACAAGCCTGATCACCTCCATTTGTACACTGCAACATTTGATAAGTTGCTGAAGTTAAAACACGCGGTCAGGGCGGCTGTTTACTGAACTGCAATACGCAAATGCTAATTTACATCTAAATCTGTGTTAGGTAAGCCTCCGTATAGCCCATTATTAAAATTAGTATTTAATGGTATAAAATTAATGTTCAGTGCCAATTTAACCAAGGACTAACTGAAAATCTACATTACTCATCGTAAAGCGGCATATTATCCTGAATAGGGGCTGCAACTGCTGTGTTCGGATGCAGGCTGAGTTGGCATCCCTTCGCTCCCAGCTTCAGGCAGTGTTGGCTTCGGTCACACAGCTTGAGGCTGTTGCCAATGGGCATCACTGTGGGGGTCCGGATGGGGGTTTGTCGGGGACGGCCAGCTCGTCCCACGCATCCCCTGATCGGACTAAGACTGTGGTTGCCCGGGATACTGCCCGCATTGAGGCTGATCCCTCACCTGTGGTAGAGTGGGAGGTCGTTTCAAGGTGTGGCAGGGGGCGAAAGACATTCCGGAGGGCTGAACGGAAAGCCTCTCCAGTTTGTTTGACGAACCGGTTTCAGGCTCTGTCTCAAGCTGATACTGATCTTCGGCCTGACATGGCTGCTTGTCCTGTTCCAGAGGTTGCCCCTCAGTCTGCAAGATCCGGGCAGTTGCAGAGGGTGGGCTTACTGGTAGTTGGGAGCTCCAACGTCAGGCGCGTAATGGGGCCCCTTAGGGAAATGGCAGCAAGAGAGGGGAAGAAAACCAATGTGCACTCCGTGTACATACCGGGGGGAGTCATTCCAGATGTGGAAAGGGTCCTTCCGGATGCCATGGAGGGTACAGGGTGCACCCATCTGCAGGTGGTCGCTCATGTCGGCACCAATGATGTGTGTCGCTATGGATCGGAGGAAATCCTCTCTGGCTTCCGGCGGCTATCTGATTTGGTGAAGACTGCCAGTCTCGCTAGCGGGATGAAAGCAGAGCTCACCATCTGCAGCATCGTCGACAGGACTGACTGCGGACCTTTGGTACAGAGCCGAGTGGAGGGTCTGAATCAGAGGCTGAGACGGTTCTGCGACCGTGTGGGCTGCAGATTCCTCGACTTGCGCCATAGGGTGGTGGGGTTTCGGGTTCCGCTGGATAGGTCAGGAGTCCACTACACGTAACAAGCGGCTACACGGGTAGCAGGGGTTGTGTGGCGTGGGCTGGGCGGTTTTTTAGGTTAGATGGCCTTGGGCAAGTACAGAAAGGGCAACAGCCTCAACGGGTGTGGGGCAAAGTCAGGACATGCGGGGACCAAGCAGCAATCGGTATTGTAATTGTCAACTGTCGAAGCTGCGTTGGTAAAGTACCGGAACTTCAAGCGCTGATAGAAAGCACCGAAGCTGAAATCGTTATAGGTACAGAAAGCTGGCTTAAGCCAGAGATAAATTCTGCCGAAATTTTTACAAAGGTACAGACGGTGTTTAGAAAGGATAGATTGCATGCAACCGGTGGTGGAGTGTTCGTCGCTGTTAGTAGTAGTTTATCCTGTAGTGAAGTAGAAGTGGATAGTTCCTGTGAATTATTATGGGTGGAGGTTACACTAAACAACCGAACTAGGTTAATAATTGGCTCCTTTTACCGACCTCCCGACTCAGCAGCATTAGTGGCAGAACAACTGAGAGAAAATTTGGAATACATTTCACATAAATTTTCTCAGCATGTTATAGTCTTAGGTGGAGATTTCAATTTACCAGATATAGACTGGGACACTCAGATGTTTAGGACGGGTGGTAGGGACAGAGCATCGAGTGACATTATACTGAGTGCACTATCCGAAAATTACCTCGAGCAATTAAACAGAGAACCAATTCGTGGAGATAACATCTTGGACCTACTGATAACAAACAGACCCGAACTTTTCGACTCTGTATGTACAGAACAGGGAATCAGTGATCATAAGGCCGTTGCAGCATCCCTGAATATGGAAGTTAATAGGAATATAAAAAAAGGGAGGAAGGTTTATCTGTTTAGCAAGAGTAATAGAAGGCAGATTTCAGACTACCTAACAGATCAAAACGAAAATTTCTGTTCCGACACTGACAATGTTGAGTTTTTATGGAAAAAGTTCAAGGCAATCGTAAAATGCGTTTTAGACAGGTACGTGCCGAGTAAAACTGTGAGGGACGGGAAAAACCCACCGTGGTACAACAACAAAGTTAGGAAACTACTGCGAAAGCAAAGAGAGCTCCACTCCAAGTTTAAACGCAGCCAAAACCTCTCAGACAAACAGAAGCTAAACGATGTCAAAGTTAGCGTAAGGAGGGCTATGCGTGAAGCGTTCATTGAATTCGAAAGTAAAATTCTATGTACCGACTTGACAGAATATCCTAGGAAGTTCTGGTCTTACGTTAAATCAGTAAGTGGCTCGAAACAGCATATCCAGACACTACGGGATGATGATGGCATTGAAACAGAGGATGACATGCGTAAAGCTGAAATACTAAACACCTTTTTCCAAAGCTGTTTCACAGAGGAAGACCGCACTGCAGTTCCTTCTCTAAATCCTCGCACAAACGAAAAAATGGCTGACATCGAAATAAGTGTCCAAGGAATAGAAAAGCAACTGGAATCACTCAATAGAGGAAAGTCCACTGGACCTGACGGGATACCAATTCGATTCTACACAGAGTACGCGAAAGAACTTGCCCCCCTTCTAACAGCCGTGTACCGCAAGTCTCTAGAGGAACGGAGGGTTCCAAATGATTGGAAAAGAGCACAGATAGTCCCAGTCTTCAAGAAGGGTCGTCGAGCAGATGCGCAAAACTATAGACCTATATCTCTTACGTCGATCTCTTGTAGAATTTTAGAACATGTTTTTTGCTCGCGTATCATGTCATTTCTGGAAACCCAGAATCTACTATGTAGGAATCAACATGGATTCCGGAAACAGCGATCGTGTGAGACCCAACTCGCCTTATTTGTTCATGAGACCCAGAAAATATTAGATACAGGCTCCCAGGTAGATGCTATTTTTCTTGACTTCCGGAAGGCGTTCGATACAGTTCCGCACTGTCGCCTGATAAACAAAGTAAGAGCCTACGGAATATCAGACCAGCTGTGTGGCTGGATTGAAGAGTTTTTAGCAAACAGAACACAGCATGTTGTTATCAATGGAGAGACGTCTACAGACGTTAAAGTAACCTCTGGCGTGCCACAGGGGAGCGTTATGGGGCCATTGCTTTTCACAATATATATAAATGACTTAGAAGATAGTGTCGGAAGTTCCATGCGGCTTTTCGCGGATGATGCTGTAGTATACAGAGAAGTTGCTGCATTAGAAAATTGTAGCGAAATACAGGAAGATCTGCAGCGGATAGGCACTTGGTGCAGGGAGTGGCAACTGACCCTTAACATAGACAAATGTAATGTATTGCGAATACATAGAAAGAAGGATCCTTTAATGTATGATTATATGATAGCGGAACAAGCACTGGTAGCAGTTACTTCTGTAAAATATCTGGGAGTATGCGTACGGAACGATTTGAAGTGGAATGATCATATAAAATTAATTGTTGGTAAGGCGGGTACCAGGTTGAGATTCATTGGGAGAGTGCTTAGAAAATGTAGTCCATCAACAAAGGAGGTGGCTTACAAAACACTCGTTCGACCTATACTTGAGTATTGCTCATCAGTGTGGGATCCGTACCAGGTCGGGTTGACGGAGGAGATAGAAAAGATCCAAAGAAGAGCGGCGCGTTTCGTCACCGGGTTATTTGGTAACCGTGATAGCGTTACGGAGATGTTTAATAAACTCAAGTGGCAGACTCTGCAAGAGAGGCGCTCTGCATCGCGGTGTAGCTTGCTGTCCAGGTTTCGAGAGGGTGCGTTTCTGGATGAGGTATCGAATATATTGCTTCCCCCTACTTATACCTCCCGAGGAGATCACGAATGTAAAATTAGAGAGATTAGAGCGCGCACGGAGGCTTTCAGACAGTCGTTCTTCCCGCGAACCATACGCGACTGGAACAGGAAAGGGAGGTAACGACAGTGGCACGTAAAGTGCCCTCCGCCACACACCGTTGGGTCGCTTGCGGAGTATCAATGTAGATGTAGATGTAGATGTAGATGAATGTGTACTTTTTATAAATCAACATTTGTATCATTGTCGTCATTATCTCGCGGAGCGAATAACGGCGCGCCAATCCTACAACACTGCGGTACATGCCGCAAACCATGGAGCATGGAATGTCGCCTTTATCGCGTCCACCCGCTCTCGGTATGCCGTAGGGGGCTATTGGGCCAGTGTTATATCTGTAAGTAAGCAACCAAACACCTGCAAGTAATAAGAAATAGTGTTCCAAAAAGTATTTTATAAAATCAGATGATTAACAGAACTAATATTGCTATAAATAAACTCTAAAAGAGTTAATCACTCCCCTTTTGATTTTGTTTTAAATGGCATAGGTAATACCACATTTGCTAAAGGTATGAAAAACGAAGATGGTTTCTGGAAAATGAGGTTGTTGGAGTTTCTTTGTTGTAAACAGTCTCGTTACAACCTCGCCCCTACGAGGCTTCATAAAGCCTGAAAAGCCACCGCAGTGGCCATGCGGTTCTAGGCGCTACAGTCTGGAACCGCGCGACCGCTACGGTCGCAGATTCGAATCCTGCCTCGGGCATGGATGTGTGTGATGTCCTTAGGTTAGTTAGGTTTAAGTAGTTCTAAGTTCTAGGGGACTGATGACCTCAGATGTTAAGTCCCATAGTGCTCAGAGCCATTTGAACCATTTTTTAGAGCCTGAAAAGCAAATGAGCAAACAAGTCAAGTCGACATCTTCCCCTATTACAGAGACAGTGGGATGAAGGGCAGCTTTCTCTAATCCACATCTCACTGCAGTGACATACCAACGCCTGTAGTAACTACTGTTTCTGCCCCCCCCCCCCCCCCTGTCATTTTGTCACTGAGGATTTCTATAGGGCTGCTTTCGTTGTTTTCATTTGTAAGAAAATTTTCATGGGGAACAATAACAGGCACGCTTTCATTAAAATTAATGTCAACTGAAGTTTTTGTGAGGATCCTTCTGTTCAACTGTTGGAAGGAAGATTGGATTTGACGTTCCGTCGACATAGTAGCGACTGGGGACTGGGCACAAGCTCGGATTGTGACAAGGATGAAGAAGGAAATCTGCTGTGCCCTTTGAAAGGAACGCTCCTGGCATTTGCCTGGAGCAATTCAGGAAAATCACGGAAAACCTAAATCTGGATGGCTGGTCGCGGGTTTGAACGATCGTCCTCCCGAATGCGAGTCCAGTGTGCCAACCACTGCGCCACCTCGCTCTCAAATGTTTGTGTGCATTGGCTATGTATTCATCGCAATGTACGCAAATCTTGGCGTGGTACACTCACCATCACGAAGTGAAGGAGAGAAGCAACTTCAACAACTGTGTTGCTAATTCTTAGATCATGAGATACGTAATTCTCCTCTGGAAAAGTATCGTAGAGACATGATTTGCCTGAAGCGATTTGGGAAGATAATTCATAATCCATAAGCGTTGCATCATCCTCATCACCTTTTTTTCTGATGGGTGTTCTTTGGAAAATTGTCAGTGAGTGTACAGTTTCTGTTTCATCATCCACTTTTAAGGCAATGTTCATAATAGCCAAAGGCAACACCACATTTTTCGTCGACTGTGTTACATCGCCAGAATCCAAACCATTCTAGTTCTGCTAGTTCTGCAAGGTTCGCAGGAGAGCTTCTGTAAAGTTTGGAAGGTAGGAGACGAGATACTGGCAGAAGTAAAGCTGTGAGTACCGGGCGTGAGTCGTGCTTTGGTAGCTCAGATGGTAGAGCACTTGCCCGCGAAAGGCAAAGGTCCCGAGTTCGAGTCTCGGTCGGGCACACAGTTTTAATCTGCCAGGAAGTTTCATATCAAGCACACTCCGCTGCAGAGTGAAAATCACATTCTGCAAACCATTTCAATGTCCCATGATTCTGGTCTTAATTTCGAGAGCTCTATGACTGTTTATTTTTGAGTTTCAGATTATCACTGACCGACAGACGCATAAGTCAATTCATTTTCGGGAAAGGAAGATACTCATAAATCTGTACCCGGTCTTGACCATCCGTATTTTTCCAGATTTACCAGCAGATCAACATGCTGCCCTCACTGCCCCAGGGGTTCTCGAACCCCCTTCGCTAGAACAGAATCAGTCACTTCTTCTCTCGGGCGATCATTGACGCACGTCGAAAACTACAGTTTCCAGTGCACTGTGCAACAGAACGACGTTCTTGAGAACTTCGACACTACTGACACCTCCCTTCCTCCACCCCTCCTCGGACGATCCAACCTTTCATCGTCGGGCTGCAACGCCTCAGAACGTGGTCCGAAGTCTTTGGAGTGTACCGCGACCGCACTTTTTGCACTGGTACATGGAGTGGAACCATTAGGGACCGTACAGTGCCATTCGACGAAATTTCAGTGTTTATGAAAGATGATGCGGGAAGGGTGAGGCGCGCAGGTGGGCTGTGGGCGGGGGGAAGGGGGGGAGGGGGGGTCAGGTATCACATTGCACACTTGTGTGGCTAAAATGGCAAAGGGCCCATATAATTCTCGCCAGTAAGAGATCACTCTCGGCAGCACTTGTACACCTCTGTTGAGCACTTTAAAAATGTACCTGTACAGAGAAAACCCTTCACCGATTTCTATTCGTCTGCGGGAGGTCAGCTTCCAATACCGCCTCTGGCGGATCGCTTGAACCTGCGTGTGCAACGGCCTGATTAATTTAATTTCAGTAATAATTAATTCGAAAGATAAACAACGTATCGAATGTTTTACTTAATAATTATTTCTCATCGCAGTCTACCTTGCAATGACCTTACAAGCTTCTCACACTGTTTCTGACCACCCTGACTTAGACTATAAATAACGCAAGACTAATGAAGCAGAGAGGACAAAAAAAAACCGCCCACTAGTACACAAAAAAAGGAATTCCTGCCCGAAGAAAGCCTACTAGTATGAAACATCAACCTTAATTTGAGGAAGAAATTACTAAGTATGTACGCTTGATGCACAGCACTGTATGGCAGTGAGTGATGGACTGTAGCTAAAATGGAGAAGAGAATCGAAGAGTTTGAGATGGGGTGCTATAGAATAATGCTGAAAATGGCGTGGGCTGGTGAGCAATGAGGAGCTTCTCCACGGGATCGGCGAGGAGAGAAACATATTGAAACAATGCGTGGGAACAACGGACAGAGAAGGTACAAAATGTCTTAAGCTCTCAGGGAATATCTTACATCCTGATAGAGAGAGCTGTAGAAGGTAAAAACTGCAGGGGAAGACAGAGATTGGCATACATTCGACTGAGGACGTTGAGTGCAACTGCTGCTCTGAGCGAACCTTTTTTCTACCTACCACAGGTTTTCGACTGTAGGAGTATTGCATCCCGAGTGAAAGAAAATTGATAGTAGCAACCTAAAGGCACTTCAGGCAATGGTTTTATGCTACGGTCACGGCTAGCTATTTTGCTTCTGTAGTTCGATGCACGAAGCATTTGGCGAGATAAATTATGACGAGTATAAAGAAATAGTGTCGGATTTACAAACCGATCTGCAATAGTTTTTATTTAGTGACTTGAAGGTAGGTGACGAGTGAAAGGAGGAGTTAAATAACATGAAAAGGGAGAGACTAGTTTTTTATCAGCCATAAGGCGAAGAAGCGAAGATGAAATAGAATAAACTCAGAATGAATATTTTACTGCAGAAGAACAGAGCTGGTTTACTGCCTATATACCAACGCCCTTACACTTCAATGACAAGGTGGAGGACTTCTATAGAAAAAGGTTTATGTTGGTAGATTCCACTAAAAGATGATGACGCGTAACTTCAAACATAAATTAACAATTAATAATTCAATTAATGAGCTTTTGCATCTAGTCAATTAATGAGCTTTTGCATGTAGGCCAGCTGAAGATGAAGTCTGGATTCACAGAAAAAGAAACAAAAAAAAAGTGTAGAATTGCTGCAGAGGGATTGCAGTAAATTACGTATAGTTTTCAAAACGAAGCTTCTGATGTACCATAAAATGAATGTTTTTAACCAGTATGTATTTCAACTTTAGAGTAATGGAAGTGAGGAATGGACTTTTAATGCGAAAACCATTCTATAACTCAGGTATACCAAGTGAACAATTGAGAGATGCAGGTTGCGAATTAACTGGTGCAGCATGAAAACCGACAAATGCAGCAGAGAATAGTCTACTTGTATGTAATGACAAGTAGCCTAGTGGATCGATGGCAAACGAAATAAGGGGGCCTTTGCAGAATTCTAAAGTAGAAAAAAAAAAAACCTTAGACGCCGACCTAATGCAAGACAAGTAGTTGACACTGACAGAGTACTTGCCACTTGAGGTAATAGTTTGGAGAATATAGTCGTAGGTCTCATCAAGAAAACTGTTGTGGCACACACGTGTGGTTATTTAGGAAAACCGTGGGAAAAAGATGACTGCGCATCAATAAGTGGGTGATATATACTGCCAACGTCTCCATAGAGGATTGGATTGGATTGTTTCGGGGAGAAGACCAGGCAGCGATGTCATCGGTCTCATTGGATGGGGGAAGTACGGAGAAGGAAGTCGGCCGTGCCCTTTCAAAGGAACTATCCCGACATTTGCCTGGAGCGATTTAGGGAAATCACGGAAAACCTAAATCAGGATGGCCGGAGGCGGGATTGAACCGTCGTCCTCCCGAATGTCTCCATAGAGTATACAGTGTTTTAACAAAGGCGTCACCTGAGTCAACAACAAGCAAACTATTTGAGAAAAGGGTGGTTGTACAGAAGATTAATTGTAAAGACAGGAAGGACTTAGAAATACTGCGAACCAAGGAAATTCCTTAAAGTTTTCTAAAAGATAAGAGAAACACTAAGATGAGGAACAGAATATATGGAGATGACATAAGATAACTTGCAGTATTAATATAGTTGACAACAGTAATGCACAGAGAAGTTCGGAGGAAGCGTTTATCCACCAGTTGTTGATCATGACTAGTTATGAGTTGGATCAATGACCCAGCGCAACTATTCGTACAACGGAAGAGGACCATATAGAACTCAACAAATTTAATTTGTTGTTGAGGATGATGAGTATCCATTCGTGATTTATATTACTTAAATGATGTGGTAGAAAACGCTTTGTATTCTATAGCAGGTGATGTACAAAGTGCGCAGTAACGCCATAAAACTGTTCTATACAAAATTATATTAACATTTTTAAACCACAATATACTGTACGTATAAATCAACACGGAAAGATAATTTCAAATGACACAAAGATAGCGATGTCTCACCAAAATTATTAATGTACTGTGATGTTCTAGAATGTGCATCGCTATTAATCACTCTACAGTTACCCGATCATGCATATACTGAAGACACTTAATGCGTTCATTTTGCATAAAAGTAAGTGCCAAATTTCAAATATACTCACAGGTAAGTGTAATATAATGTGCAGTCACACATGTTCTCCAATGTTTTCACATACTTGTAATAGGACCATTATATTTAGCTGCATGTGACCCTCCATGTTGTCCCTGATTTCCATAGAAAATATTGTGTGGTTCTTGCCAGGCTAATGTGGAGCTGTTGTGTTGAGATCCTAGAATAGATTAATTGGGGAATTTAATGGCGTGTCATGTTATAATGATATAACAAACAAACACATTGAAAAATATGATAAACAGCAAAAAAAGGAAAAAAAGGATCCTCCTGCAAGGCAGGTTACATTAAAGTACATTTTCGAAAATCTTAAACATGGCTGCTAAACAACAACTGTGTAAATCTGAAGAGGTTGAAAAGAAATCGGACAACCAGCTGCAAGAGAAAGGTTTATTAACCCTTGACCCACGTTTCGACATTTCTAAAGACCCACTCCCTTGGAAGAAGATATGTTTAGAAATAGGTCGAGGGCTAATAAACCTTTGTTTTGCAGCTGGTTAGCTGATTTTTTCAACGTCTTTATTTTCAAATATATGAAATCTGTTGAAATAATACAAATAGTAATCTGAATTAAAATACCTAAAATTCTTTGCACTAACAATATGAAACAGTGTGAAACAAAAGCTATAGTTCTTTCGTGCAGAATATTTACATAGCTTATAGAAAGATCACGACTGTATACTGAACGCTCTGTGGATATGTTATATCCATCAACTTGTTTACAAGTTTTTTTTTTCTTGCTTTTATTTTGATCATCACAAGAGAAATACTTCTAGTCTATTAAGATAATAAACTTGGGACCCTAAAGGAATTCAACAGACTGAGGTTTTCTATTTCACACATACGCCTACCAGACATTAACGACCGCGTCTCCTGACATCAGATGTGTGTAGTGAGCCATCACTATGGTAATAAGTGAACTCTTCACTTTTCACTTGCTAGTCTCTTGAAATTATTTAGGGAACCTATTGAGCACTAATAGTGACAATTCGTGTTATTTTTGTACGAATCACAACTTTTTTAATATAGAACTTACTTAATTAATCTCTCTTCCAT
Source organism: Schistocerca americana (assembly GCF_021461395.2). Lineage (NCBI taxonomy): Eukaryota > Metazoa > Arthropoda > Insecta > Orthoptera > Acrididae > Schistocerca > Schistocerca americana. The sequence goes on along the minus strand of NC_060120.1, from coordinate 1,013,752,939 downwards.
TAAATAATCAGAAGGCACTTCATTACAGTCTACTCTATTTCGTTACTAAATGATCTGTTCGTATGATCAAGTAACTAAAAGAAGGGTGCAGAGATATTATCGTGAACAAACTGATTTTTACACAGTCAAACCTCTTTGAAAACAACTATAAACAGCAACATGCCTAAATGTTATTCGCTGGCTACCAATCATGATGTAACAGCACAATCCACAATATTTTATATCATTATTTTTATTTATTGGGGATTGCTCTATGTTGCACTGAGATAAATTAAACCGGTTTCCTTTTATTATGACGAGTTCCCTTAAACATAGCTTCTCTCTATAATCTATTGACAGTGCGGACCGTATAAACCTGAACTACTTTACTGAATCGTAACATTTAAATCAATACTGGGATAGCTTTGCGATTTTGGAAGATGATAATACACAAAAGGGGAAATTACATACATACGTAGATAGTCCTCACAGCAACTGTTGGAAGTGCTCCCCACCAGTACCGATGCACAACGGCACTCGTTTCGCCATATTCCGCGACCTTCTGTGAACTGTGTCCCGGCCAACATAGCATATTTCTTGTGTAATGGCTTCACGGGGCTCTGCAATTGTAGGTAGTCTAGTCTTGTACACTCGGATGTTAAGATACCACCACAAGAACAGATCCTGGGGAGAGGTTAGGTCAGTTGATTGGGAAGGGTAATCTCTTTTTTAATTGCCAAGGAAACTGGTTACAAGTTGCATGGAAGCGTTAGACGTGTGACACGGTGCTCCATCGTGTTGTAAATACACTCCTGGAAATTGAAATAAGAACACCGTGAATTCATTGTCCCAGGAAGGGGAAACTTTATTGACACATTCCTGGGGTCAGATACATCACATGATCACACTGACAGAACCACAGGCACATAGACACAGCCAACAGAGCATGCACAATGTCGGCACTAGTACAGTGTATATCAACCTTTCGCAGCAATGCAGGCTGCTATTCTCCCATGGAGACGATCGTAGAGATGCTGGATGTAGTCCTGTGGAACGGCTTGCCATGCCATTTCCACCTGGCGCCTCAGTTGGACCAGCGTTCGTGCTAGACGTGCAGACCGCGTGAGACGACGCTTCATCCAGTCCCAAACATGCTCAATGGGGGACAGATCCGGAGATCTTGCTGGCCAGGGTAGTTGACTTACACCTTCTAGAGCACGTTGGGTGGCACGGGATACATGCGGACGTGCATTGTCCTGTTTGAACAGCAAGTTCCCTTGCCGGTCTAGGAATGGTAGAACGATGGGTTCGATGACGGTTTGGATGTACCGTGCACTATTCAGTGTCCCCTCGACGATCACCAGTGGTGTACGGCCAGTGTAGGAGATCGCTCCCCACACCATGATGCCGGGTGTTGGCCCTGTGTGCCTCGGTCGTATGCAGTCCTGATTGTGGCGCTCACCTTCACGGCGCCAAACACGCATACGACCATCATTGGCACCAAGGCAGAAGCGACTCTCATCGCTGAAGACGACACGTCTCCATTCGTCCCTCCATTCACGCCTGTCGCGACGCCACTGGAGGCGGGCTGCACGATGGTGGGGCGTGAGCGGAAGACGGCCTAACGGTGTGCGGGACCGTAGCCCAGCATCATGGAGACGGTTGCGAATGGTCCTCGCCGATACCCCAGGAGCAACAGTGTCCCTAATTTGCTGGGGAGTGGCGGTGCGGTCCCCTACGGCACTGCGTAGGATCCTACGGTCTTGGCGTGCATCCGTGCGTCGCTGCGGTCCGGTCCCAGGTCGACGGGCACGTGCACCTTCCGCCGACCACTGGCGACAACATCGATGTACTGTGGAGACCTCACGCCCCACGTGTTGAGCAATTCGGCGGTACGTCCACCCGGCCTCCCGCATGCCCACTATACGCCCTCGCTCAATGTCCGTCAACTGCACATACGGTTCACGTCCACGCTGTCGCGGCATGCTACCAGTGTTAAAGACTGCGATGGAGCTCCGTATGCCACGGCAAACTGGCTGACACTGACGGCGGCGGTGCACAAAGGCTGCGCAGCTAGCGCCATTCGACGGCCAACACCGCGGTTCCTGGTGTGTCCGCTGTGCCGTGCGTGTGATCATTGCTTGTACAGCCCTCTCGCAGTGTCCGGAGCAAGTATGGTGGGTCTGACACACCGGCGTCAATGTGTTCTTTTTTCCATTCCAGGAGTGTAACTTCTGTAAGTTAGACGTCATGAAGCTGCTCCACAGACGTACTGAAGATGCCCATGTTAACAGTAGTATTGTAGTCGTATCAACCTCCAGTTATCTTGGAGGTTGACACCGCATACCACGTTACAACCTTTCCATCATGAAGTTTTGTTTCTTGGATGATACGGGGGCTCACAGCAGTCCAGTATCACCTGTTTCCTGTGTTGATGCAACACGACAGATGGAACCCTGCCTGTCACTCAAGTGGACCGTGAATAAGAAGCCCCTGAAACCATCGACAGTAATGCCTTCTATTATCATGATCTGTTTCTTGAAATTCTTGCGTCACGAGCACTCTGTTTGATCTCTATCCAGATTTCTTCTCAGCATGTGCCATATGAAATGCCTGTCGTCTATCTCAATCGGCGCATTGATTTCATCGAAGAATTCTCCAAGTGTCTTCGAACATTATCAGCAAACTCTGCACTTAGTGATGGTCTATATGTACCACTGTCATTGTTTAATACACCAGTTTTTTCCAATCTTCCTTGAAAACGATAAAATTGTTGCCTTTGTTGGGACATGGCGCACAATGAATTCTCTCCAGAATGCCCGTAGAGTTGTAACCAATTAACCTGTCTTCCACTGTGTTTTCGCAATAAAAACCCGCTCTCGAAGTGTTTACTTCCTTTTTCTGCCAGTTGAAGACTGCGAACGAATCACGTATTTGCTCGTTACTGCCACGCGGCCCGAACTACACACTCACAGACTTCACAAACAGCGACCGACGAGGCTAAGAACGAACTAACACGAGGCGGAAAAAAGGACATCATGCGCAGACACAACGATCAACTTGCCAACCCCATGCTGTAGTCCATCAAAATTCGGAATATTTTCCGATGTTATTTCACCTCTCTTACTCTACGATACCTGAAATAAAAACTGGCTTTAATTACGTTCTTCCTTACGAGCAATAAGTTATTATTTTCCCTTCCTTTTTACTGTATCTAGCACTGACTTACGATTAATAACAGCTAGAAATGAACCTGAAAATCTCTTCTCAAATATAAAATATATGATTTGTCTCTAACCTTATGTCCCATGATGCATATACAGGTATACAAAATATATCATAATCTGGACTGTGCTGTTTTTTTTCCTCTATACGTCATTAATTATGCTGTGTCTTAGTCACATCATATGTGTCTAATATTTACAGACAGAATCTAAAACATTAAGCCACATACATTCTTCGTTGTTAGATTTATATCTATGGGGGCATGTAAAGACGCCTATGTGTGTGCTGAGGACCATAGTCCTTGCACATTTCGGGGAGCAGATTGTTGACGCATGTCGGTTAAAGTCCATGCCGAATGGGTAAGCTAGATTGCAACAACCTTACCACGTTTTTTACCGTACGTCAAGCTCATCCTGTAGCCTTTAAGTATTATTATCAGCTTTCGCTTTTATCTATACTATACGCCACATACACTATGTGATCAAAAGTATCCGGAGACACTCAAAAACATACGTTTTTAGCATTAGGTGCATTGTACTGCCACCTACTGCCAGGTACTCCATATCAGCGACCTCAGTAGTCATTAGACATCGTGAGAAAGCAGAATGGGGCGCTCCGCGGGACTGACAGACTTCGAACGTGGTCACGTGATTGGGTGTCACTTATGTCATACATCTGTACGAGAGATTTCCACACTCCAAAGCATCCGTAAGTCCATTGTTTCCAATGTAATAATGAATTGGAAGCTAGAAGGGACACGTGCAGCACAAAGGCGTACAGACCGACCTCGTCTGTTGACTGACAGAGACCGCCGGCAGCTGAAGAGGGTCGTAATGTGTAATAGGCTGACATCTATCCAGATCATCACCAAGGAATTCCAAACTGCATCAGGACCCACTGCCAGTACTATAACTGTTAGCCGGGAGGTGAGAAATGTTGGCCGGCCGCTGTGGCCGAGCGGTTCTGGGCGCTTCAGTCCGGAACCGCGCTGCTGCTACGGTCGCAGACTCGAATACTGCCTTAGGCATGGATGTGTGTGATGTTCTTAGGTTAGTTAGGTTTAAGTCGTTCTAAGTCTAGGGGACAGATGACCTCAGATGTTAAGTCTCATAGTGCTTAGAGTCATTTGAAGTTTTTTTTTTTTTTTTTTTTTTTTTAAGGAATGTTCGATTTCATGATCGAGTCACACATCACGCCGGTAAATGCCAAACGACACCCCGTTTGCTGTAAGGAGCGTAAAACATTGGACGATTCAACAGTGGAAAAACGTAGTGTTGAGTGACAAATCACGGTACACAACGTGGCGATCCGATGGCAGGGTGTGGGTACGGCGAATGGCCGGTGAACATCTGCCACCGTCTGTAATGCCAACAAATTCGGAGGCGGTGGTGTTAGGGTGTGGTCGTATTTTTCATGGACGGGGCTTGTTGTTGTGCGTGGCACTATCACAGCACTGGCCTACACTGATGTTTTAACCAACTTCTTGCTTCCCACTGATGAAGAGCAATTCGAGGATGGCTATTGCATCATGCAGAATAATCGAGCACATGTTGATAATGCACGGCCTGTGGCGGAGTGGTTGCACGACAATAACGTCCCTGTAATGGACTGGTATGCACAGAGTCCCGACCTGAGTCCTATGGAAGACCTTTGAGATGTTTGGAACGCCGACTTCGTGTCAGGCCTCACCGACCGACATCGATACCTCTCCTCAGTGCAGCACTCCAAGAAGAATGGTCTGCCATTCCCGAAGTAACCTTCCAGCACCTGATTGAACGTATGCCTCCGAGAGTGGGATCTGTCATCAAGACTAAGGGTGGGTCACAACCATATTGAATTGCAGCATTACCGACGGGATGCGCCTCTAACTTGTAAGTCATTATTAGCCAGGTGTCCGGACACTTTTGATCACACAGTGTAGCTCAAGAATGAGTATCGATAGTCTCAAATGAAGGACAGCATTGTTTTAATAGTGTAATTCTCCATTTGATACAAGTTGCATCCAAGAGAGTGGCTTCCAATCGGGAGCCATGTTTCATATCACGCAACTCGACTTTCAGTTTCTGTTTATCCACCTGTTTTTGTTTTAGAAGGTTTATTCCTCACCTGAGGACCACCCTGCATATCAGTTTGTGGACCACGTACGAAAGAATAAATCCACTGTGGTAACTATAACAGGAGCACAACGTCCATTTGAGCACTTCTCCTTAGCGAAGTGTGAGTGCTTTTGGAGATTATGAGAGAAGGGAGAGAGCGAAACCTGGTACTGGTACATAGACTACTCCTCTCGGAAAAGGGCGCAAGTGCTACTCTGACATGAAGAGGTTAGCACAGTCGAGGAGCTCGTGGCATGCTGCATCAAATCCGTCAGGAGAATTATAATTTTAAAAAAAGGGTTAACTGTTACACAATTCATAATTTTCAGCAATACACGGATCTCCATTACTGTTAATGATTGGTGGTACACCGATGAGGCGTTAAGAGTGCTGTGGTTAGGCCGGTACTACACTATCAAATTTCTTTGTCCAATATCTTTGTCAAAGATATTTGATAGTGTAATAGGGACTTTGTCAAATGTCGTCCAATATTTGATCAAATCTAGGGCCTCGCTGTATATTTGATCAAAGAAACCGCTTGTCTTCTGTTCACTGCAATCTGACATGTTACCACATGGAGCGCTAGCATCGCTGCAGCGTACTGTCGTCTGCAGTGTTTTTATAACCATTGCCGGTAAATACAATTGGTGTGTGCCGACAACTACAAAATTAATAGAGATGTATGAAGCTGATGAGGCGCTTTACAACGTGAGGCACCCTGAATACAAAAATTGATTAAGAAGATTGGAGACCTAACCTGATCTAACCTAACCTAACCTAACATAACCCTCTCCTGTAGCAAGGAATGGGAGTGTTACAGTGAGCCTGTCTTCTGCAGATGTAGCAGTTCTTAAGTGAATATTGTGCTTTGTGATATGAGGATACACTTCATTGAGCACATACAGAAATGTATGCTCATCCATTCTTAAGTAATTGATGTACGACTTGACGTCTTCCACTGCAAGCTCACGTAACAAGTTTTGTTAAATGTTTTTATCGTGCCGTCGTAAAACCCACGGCTTCACCCAGATTAGATTAGTTTTTCGTTCCATAGATCCGTGCTGAGGAGAGCCTCGTGGATGTGCAACATGTCGATTTTTTTTAAGCTGAAATAACAATACTAATAGTATGAATAAATACAATACATCATTTGTTTCTATTAAAAATTTCGCCAATGGAGTAGAAGGAGTTGGCCAGTAGTAAGTCTTTCAGGCTCCTTTTAAACTGATCTTTATTTCTAACTAAATTTTTTATGTTTCCTGGCAAATAATTGAAGATGAGTGTTCCTGAGTAGTGGACCCCTTTTTGAACTAAAGTAAGTTGTTTGGTTTGTGGGATTAAAGGGACCAGACTGCGATGGTCATCGGTCCCTTTTTCCAAATACTAAAAACACCCACAGAGAATTAAAACGAGTAACAGAATAGATCACAGACGCTTTTAAGTCCTTGTGCAGATCATTTTTGTTCCTGGTATTGTATGTATGAACTGAGTTGTTTGTTGGAAAAAGAGATATATTATTTACGACAAATTTCATTAAGATGTAAATATACTGAGAGGCAGTAGTTAGTATACCCAGTTCTTTGAAGAGGTTTCTGCAGGAGGTCCGTGAATTTACTCCACAAATAATACGTATTACACGCTTTTGGACCTTGAAAACTTGTTTGACTTCAAGATTTACCCCAAAATATTATCCCATATGACATTATGGAATGAAAGTATGCAAGCTTTTTCATTTTTATGTTTCCTATGTCTGCTAACCCTCGAATTGCAAATACAGATTTGTTAAGGCCTTTCTGCAGTTCTGTGGTGTGCTCCTCCCAACTGAATTTATTATCAACTTGTAATCCCAGGACTTTTAAGACTGTCAACCTCGTATGTATGGTTCCATTTTTTCCCCCACTTCTTTTCCGCATGTGCACACAATGCAATTTGAGTACGTAGAACTGCTGCGGTTGTAACAAGTTGTTGTCAGCCATCTTGAACTTTGACGAAAACTTTGATGACAGTGTAATACCCCCTCTAGCGCTACTTGAAAGATCTTTATCAAATATATTGGACGTAATATTGGATCACATCTTTGATCAAATCTTTGACAAAGAAATTTGATAGTGTAATACCGGCCTTACTTCCCAACCTTGAGAGGAGCTGGTAGGCAACTGCACACGGCTAGCTTTGAGCGTTTTACATTCCACACGTCGGAACTGATGCACAGTTTGTGTACCAGTATTCAATGCCCGCCCGGCTAGCCGCGTGGGAAGGCGTGCCGGTCCCCATAACAAATCCGCCAGGCGGATTAGTGTCGAGGTCCGGTGTGCCGGCCAGCCTGTGGATGGTTTTCCATCTTCCTCGGCGAATGTGGGCTGGTTCCACTTATTCCGCCTCAGATACACTATGTCGGCGATTGCTGCGCAAACACAGTCTCCACCATAGTTACTCTACCACGCAAACATTTGGGGTTACACTCGTCCGGTATGAGAGGTTGCTACTGGAGGCGGGGGAGGGGGGGGGGGGAGGGCACTGGGGGCCGAAACGCACAATAACCCTGGGGTTTGGTGTGGGGTGGCTGGACTGCTGTGGCCTATCGTGGGGTTGTGTACCACTGAGGGCTACGGCGGGACGAAGCCTCTCCGTCGTTTCTAGGTCACCAGTTCAACACACAATACACCGGTATTCATGTCTCTTATGGGGACATCATGGCTAATTTGTCGATTCTGAATCTGAATGTACGTTACTACTCTGCAAATGACATACAAGTGCCTGGCAGAGTCTTTACAGAACCACTTTCAATTTCTCCACCGTTCCACTCTTGAATGCCATATGGAAAAAATGAACATCTAAAACCTTCCATGGTAACTCCGATTTCTCTTACTGTAAAGCGATGGTAATTTCTCCCTGTGTAAATGGGAATCAAGAAAATAATTTCACCCCTGGAGGAGAAAGATGGTGATTAAAATTCTGTAAGAAGATTTCGCCGCAGCTAGAAACGCCTCTTCCTACCTCGCAAATAATGTCCGTAATACTCCGTCCCATATTTGCGCTGCTTTCTGGACTCGGGTGGGCTCGCCGACCCCAGTACGAATCCGCCGAGCGGATTAACGACGAAGGCCGGTGTGCCAGCCAGCCTGAATGTGATATTTAGGCGGTTTTCCACATCCCACTAGGTGAATACCTGGCTGGTCCCCATGTCCCGCCTGAGTTACACGACTCGCAACACGTCCGCACTATTTCACGATTTACACTAAATGCAGACAGCTGTGGTACACTGATTCCGTTCGGGGGGGGGGGGGGGGTATGGGGTGGCGGCAGGAAGGGTATCAGGCCACCCCTTCGAATTAACCATGCCAAACCCGATTGTAACAGTGCCGACCCTGAGCAAACTGCTGGACAAAGTCTCAAGCAATAGATAGAACTCCGTCCCATATTTCATGATAATACAAAACGAGCTGGTCTTCTTTCAACTTTTTCGACGTCACTTGTCAGTCCTTTCTGGTTTAGCACAGGACGGACAAGTGTAGTGCAGGCAGGCTGATTAGCGTCTTCCACGTCTTCTGTTAATAAAACGAAGTTCCTTGTTCTCGTTCCCAGCAACGTTTTCTCTTTTATGGCCCGAAACTAAGTTGTTCCAAATTGCAATCCCTGGGTACTAAGACGGTCAACGGCTTTGCCCCAGTGGAAACGCCGGTTCCCGTCAGATCACCGAAGTTAAGCGCTGTCGGGCTGGTCTAGCACTTTGATGGGTGACCATCCAGTCTGCAGAGCGCTGTTGGCAAGGGCTGCACTCAGCCGTTGTGAGTCAAACTGACGAGCTACTTGATTGAGAAGTAGCGGCTCCGGTCCCGTAAACTGACATACGGCCGCGAGTGCGGTGTGCTGACCACATGCCCCTCCATGTCAGCATCAGGTGGCGCCTGTAGGCTAAGTATGACACGGCGACCGGGCGGTACCCTAGGGGCTTCCAAGGCCCTTTGGACGTAGTTTAGTTTTAGTCTTAGTTTAGGGTATTTAGACGAATCGAAGGCCCTTAAATATGTATTATTTACCACGTAGACTAAATTTAACGAGTTACGAGCAAACGGGGTAAATGCTTTCATCGAACGTGGAACCTGAGTATTTTAGGAAATACGGGCTACCTGACTTGTGTATTCGGTACGAAAGTCGCAAAGTGTAGAAAACTGAACTTTTGATCAGCTTAAGTGAAGATGTACGCTGTTTTACTGTTGTGGAGGCACACGTGCCGCAGTGAAGCCATTGTCCTCGGCGCGTGGGAAGCTCCGAAACCGCTATCAGCTGGAGCTGACCGTGGGCCAAACACGAGGAGACCCATTGCCCTTTATCGGCTCGACACTGGGAGATGAAACGAGGACAACAGTGGCTGACCCCCATAAAGTGCCCTCTGCACTTCCTTCCGATAAACTTGTGTGGAGGGCGTTAACAGCTTTTAGGAAATTAACCATTTTAGAAATCATAATGTGGCTAACTCAGACCTCTGATAGTTAGGTAATGGAATTTATGTTCAAAACACGTCTGTCGAAACAGTGAACAACGAAATACAAATTAAGCAATTGTGTAACGATTGAGCAATAGGTACAAGAAAACCTTAACTGACACAATCTACCACAATTTTTTGAACTTTTGAAACGCAAGAGTTGCAGAATTATGTATGAAATCGAATTAGTGATAATAAAAAGATTATAATGAGTACTTCATTACTTGAACGAGTGAAGGTGTATTAGTTTGTATGTGTGTGTGTTTGGGGGGCAGGGAGGGGGCAATACAAGTCCCGTTCCTTAGAGAAAATTAAAGTGGACAAACATGGTCATTAGATTCATCCGTCTTGCTCGGTAGAAGAATGAGCAGATGCCCCCGATCAATTTAGTGAAGCTACGGATGGCCAACAGGAATCAAATTTTCCAAAAAGAACTTTAAACGCTGTAGCCTCCCCATAAGAAAACTGTATGTTATCCCGAAGAAGATAAAAAATATATATCTTGCTTGATGCCAAATATGGGTCGACCTATTCCTCCAGTTGTGTCTTTTGCTAATGTCGAATAGAAATGCTAGTTTTCCAGCATAAGACGGTACATAATTAACAGCAAATACAGGTAATTACGTATCCTCTGCACACGGAATCTCTTAACACATTTTAGAACATCTTATTATTAAGAATTTAAAATTCAAAACTAAAAATGAGTTCAAAGGCTCCTGAATGATGTGACAATGTGATTGAAAACTAAGTTTTCAGACCTGATATTCTTATCCAGGTGTCGACATTTAGATTTTCTGTAGCTACTTTAGATGATTTAAGGCGAATGCCTGAATGACTCTTTTCATACTGAATAGGCTGATTTTCTGCCAGTTCGAACCTGTAATTAATCTGTTACGACCTCGCTGTGGACTGGGGGTTAAACCCAACTCTAGAATCGCTTCTTAATTCCTGCTTTCCTGGAAAAATCGGTAAGTACGTACCTTAACCCATGTAAATCGCTAGTTACGGAATTATTAAACTTGTTTATCTGTTTGATGGCGTTATGATCAAATGTTTTAACTGTTGCAAATCGCACTCGTATATGTAATAAGTAACTTCTGATGTTATCTATGTTTACCTCGACAGATATGGCGCAAGAAACCAACGCAATACAGGCATGAAATAAAAATTATTGTATAAATAAACCAGTGAGCCTGTAGTACAGTAACAGAAGAAGCACTTTTATATCTAGAAACTTGAAGCAGATAACCTTATGAACTGATTTTACTAATAAATTGTCGCTGATTTAGTGTTGCGCTGAGGGAAATAACAGCGGGAACTTCAAGTCTCAGGACGTTAGACAGTCAGAATGAAGTGTCAAGCAGTCGGAATTAAAATTTTTCAAATTTATATGGCCTGTGTTGCTTTTGGGCAACAGATTAGAGAGATCTGGTTGGGCGTGCTTGAAAGTTAGTTGCTACAAACGATCATTACAACAGACGAGATGCCTGCGACAAAAAACATTTCTGCTCTTTTCCAATAAGTGAAAGATTATCATCTAACATTGACACACTTGAATACGTCGATATAGGTGTCATGACATTTTGGGAATGATTCAAGACTTAATGACTGAATTTTCGCACCATCAGGTGATACACTAATAATTGCTGACTCAAAAGTAGAACGTAAACAGAAGGAATGGTCAACATTGCTCCATACCTAAGTCCTATCGGTTCATTGAGAGGCAGATTATTTTCCACACCTTTCCACAGCGATACTGAGATGTTTCACGCGTACACGCGTATTATTTAAGGGGCTCCGGAAAGACTCAAAATCATGAAAAGTTCAATTTTTACTTTTTTGTGTTTTCTGAATCTGCAGACTATTACCTTTTAATAGATATATAATTTATTCAATTCCGAGGACTACAACTATTTTTAAATTTTTTTTGAAATGTGTTCTACATGGGCGTGACCCACTGTGGCGCTGTTAAACTGCTGTCAAATGGTGTTATTATTAACGTCCGTGTTCATCAGGTACATTTTAGTGATGTGAGATAAATTATGTGTTGTGGCTAACCTGTGATGGTTCAATATATATCGCTGGTGTGATTGTCGATTGTTTCATGTTTATTTACTCTGTCGTTATCTCGAAAATATTCGTAATTAATTCTGTTTCTTGAGTCTCTGTTTTGTAGAAGTATAATAATGAGAAAAGTAAAGTTATTAGAAATCCTCTGAAGGCTTTTAAGAAAAGGAGAAATGTTGGAAAGCCAAAGGTATGTGTTATTACTGTAAACAATAAAGACGATAACCAAGTGAGTGAACCTAACCTCTCAAGTACACCTGCCCATAGCAGTCAAAGTGGGAAAGAAAATACTTCACAGAAGAAGCTTGGTTCAATGAGTGAAAACTATGAATGTTTTATGGGCGAATCGGATGTGAATGAAATATTTGATATGTCGGTTCTCAAAGGAATTTTTTCAAACTGTGTAAGATGTATTCATTGTAGTGAAGTTGGTCTGGAACTCTCCATAATAAAGCACGTAGGACTTGCTAGTGAAATACAACTGAAATGTGATAAGTGTTCATATATGACCACCTTTTGGAACAGTGTTGCAGTAACTGCAACTGAAGAAAATGGTGGCAAAATCTACGAACACAACAACGAGCGATGCTTGCTTTAGACAAGGAACGCCTTCGGGCTGCAGACAGGGCTGTAAAGAGTCTAGAAATACAAAATACAAGCAAGAGTAAACAGGAGGAGCAACAAGAGGAAGCTGGAGGAGGAATTTGCAGCGGATGAAGATAATCCATCCTATGGACCTGGAATGTACTAAAAAGTTAATCCAATCTTTGTCGCTCGATTACCAAAACTTTTATTTTCTCATACTAATTACATGTTTTCTAAGGATCTTCTAAACATATTTGTTTCAAACTTTCAGTAAATGTTACACAGTACCTTCTGCATAATTTAACACAGCCTTTTTCCAAAAAACTGTATATTTTTGAATATATATATATAAAAATTGCAAAAAAATGTTGTGAATTTTCATTACAATTGAAAAAAAATCGTCTTCAATAACTGAACTAAAATTTTGCAAAATCCCTGTGTTAAGTTGTAGCCCATATTCCAATAAATAAACTGTAAAAAGTTCAACTTCCTACCTCAAATACTTTGTGAGGAAAGATGTAATTTATAAGCGTTATTTTAACATTGCAAGTATAGGGCGTTCCGGAGCCAGAACTCGGGTAAAGAGACTGATCATTGGACTGTTCTCCAACGTCACAGGCTAAACAACCAACTGTAGTTCACAACATACGGTCATATGTCGATCAGATGCGGCCGCTAAGCTGTCGAACACCTCAGTGTGGCCTAGAGGCTTAGGCTGTTTGACTGAATCAAGTTCCCTAACGTGTCTTTGTTTTTTATGGTACTCACCCATAAAAACGCAAACAATACTACACTACACACACACCCTCTCCAATTAGCTACTCATACAGCAGCAAAGGAAACAAAAGAAAAATTCGGAGCAGGTATTAAAATTCATGGAGAAGAAGTAAAAACTTTGAGGTTCGCCGATGACATTGTAATTCTGTGAGGGACAGCAAAGGACTTGGAAGAGCAGTTGAACGGAATGAACAGTGTCTTGAAAGGAGGATATAAGATGAACATCAACAAAAGCAAAACAAGGATAATGGAATGTAGTCAAATTAAATCGGGTGAGGCTGGGGGTATTAGATTTGGAAATGAGACACTTAAAGTAGTAAAGGAGTTTTGCTATTTAGGGAGTAAAATCACTGATGATGGTCGAAGTAGAGAGGAAATAAAATGTAGACTGGCAATGGCAAGGAAATCGTTTCTGAAGAAGAGAAATTTGTTAACATCGAGTATAGATTTAAGTGTCAGGAAGTCGTTTCTGAAAGTATTTGTATGGAGTGTAGCCATGTATGGAAGTGAAACATGGACGATAACTAGTTTGGAGAGGAAGAGAACAGAAGCTTTCGAAATGTGGTGCTACAGAAGAATGCTGAAGATAAGGTAGGTAGATCACGTTACTAATGAGGAGGTATTGAATAGGATTGGGGAGAAGAGAAGTTTGCTTCACAACTTGACTAGAAGAAGGGATCGGTTGGTAGGACATGTTTTGAGGCATCAAGGGATCACAAATTTAGCATTGGAGGGCAGCGTGGAGGGTAAAAATCGTAGAGGGAGACCAAGAGATGAATACACTAAGCAGATTCAGAAGGATGTAGGTTGCAGTAGGTACTTGGAGATGAAGAAGCTTGCACAGGATAGAGTAGCATGGAGAGCTGCATCAACCCAGTCTCAGGACTGAAGACCACAACAACAACAACAACTGCTGTACAGCATACACATCTTTAACAGGCAGTGATATTAGAAAAACTTCGAATTTTCGTAACGCATATGATATTTATATATCTTCTTAAATGAAACCAAACACTTCTTCTGCTGAGTAGTTTTCTTTTGTTATTTGTCTGTTCTCAGTGCCCTTTGAAACTAGCGATTAAGTCGTGTTTCATCTTTCCCTCTACGCCATCTACTTGTTCATCTCGCAAATCAGCTGCCTTGTACAGCTTATTCATTACAGCAACTATCCCTTTAAGATTCTGATCCAGTTGATTTCACTGAACCACTATGTTCAACACACAACTAGAGAAGTTTACATCTCTACGAGCCATGTTTACGAAAAGTAGTGACAAGTCGCATCGCCTAGGACCTTCACGAGGGAAAAGTGGACTGTTTTCGTGCCATTCGTTCAAATGGCTCTGAGCACTATAGGACTTATCATCTGAGGTCATCAATCCCCTAGAACTTACAACTACTTAAACCTAACTAACCTAAGGACGTCACACATATCCATGCCAGAGGCAGGATTCGAACCTGCGACCGCAGGAGCAACGTGGTTCCAGACTGAAGCTCCTAGTACTGCTCGGTCACTGCGGTAGGCGTGGCATTCGTGAATCACGAAACAGGAACATGGAAACATTGATTTTTTTGAGAATAAAAGTTAACGTACTTTCCAGAGGTAGTTTTTCAAGGTACACAAACCCGAATGATGTGATAGCTCCTGGCGTCCAAGCTGGGAACTGGCAGCACAGGAAGCATACCGAGTGAAGGAGTGCGCTTGGTAAGGTACTAGAGTCCTTTCCCCACAGTTCACCGCGTTTCGCCGAAGTCGCTGCCAGCCAATTCTAAGTTGACGTGGCTATTTCCGCCATTATGCCTGTCTGAGTTTGTGCTCTGTCCTAATGGTGCTAGCGCAATGGACCCGCACACGGGAGGACAGCGGTTCAAACTCGCGTCCAGCCATCCTGATTCAGATATTCCGTGATTTCCCTAAATCACTTCAGGCCGATGTCAGGATAGTTCCTTTGAAAGGTCGCTTCGGCCTTTCTCATCCTTCCCTAATCCGACGCGACCGATGAGCTCGCTGTTTGAACCCCTCCCCCCAGATCAACCCATCAACTAATCCTAATTGCGCAAACGTCGAAGATACGTTAAAACGTAACTGTATTTCCTTGATCGGAGCACATGTGGACATGGAAGAAGCCTCCTTGAAAATTGTGGAAACTGCATAATGGAGACTCCAGCCATACCCAAGCAAAACATGGGTCACTGCGTTCCTTTTGCATAATCAAGAATAACGTAGCAATCTATCTAGTAGGATCATAGTTCCCCACAACCACTTCCCTAAATACCAACCTGTCACTCTTGATCAAACCTGGCGATGTAGCTGGACTGACGATAAATCCACTCCACCATATAGGCAATTACAGATGGATACGAAATGCAGAAACTCTTTGCAGTGCTGCAATTTCACTCGTGTACTCACATGCTAAATATCGTGGTCCTTATGGGGAAACAGTGCACATATATTTACGATATATATATGTCCAAATGAGGCCATGAGGGCTGTTACTAGCACTGTCAGGTCTGCTTCCCTACGGTGGTCGCTTTTGCTGTCCAGTAATGCTCCTCCATGTGTTTGAGGAATAGCTACTAAGGTGAAAATTTTTCGATAAGGCAGCTATAAATCTAGAAGTCACGCTATCCACCGTCTGTCTATCGTAGGGTCCCAGAAGGTTTCGATATCACCGATTAGCTGTAAGATCTACCAACTAAGTCAAACTCCAATGAAAAAACTTAGCTGGGTTTGATCTTCCTCCTTGGGAATGGTCGAGATCCAACCGCATCCTAACGTGATGAGGAGTTGTGGTCGTACTTTTGCATGAATAATCCGAGAATATACACTTAAAATTCACGTTTCAAGAAATGAGACGGAAGGTTCGTCTTGACCAAACAGGAAAAACTGGCACGATATATATCTGATTTCTTCAGCTGTCGCTTGCACAGCTCAAAATTCCCTATGGAAATCTCCACTTACACCCACACTGAATCATCACAACCCTCGCACAAAAGGATCTTCGGGGATATCCTTAAACTCAAAAATATCAGATCATCCCTTTTTCGGGTTACATATAAAATTGTCGGTATCCCTTCTCCATGAAGCAACTCGATCATAAAATTCGCGAGTACTAAGCGGGATTCCTCAGAAGTAGGAATTGTTTATAACAAGTATGCAATATCAAAACAACGTTAAAATACAACCTCGAAAAATTATCGATTCTCATGGCAGAGTTCAGAGAAATTAAGACTAAAATTTTATGACAGTATCTACAGACTCACAACAACAGTAGCCACTGACAAAATTGCGATGTACGTAGGACAATCAGAACTGTAACCTGGATACAGCTTGTGAAAAGGTCTTATAAAGGCATAGTTAAGTGCTTCAGGCATTTTTAACAGAAACACAGACAACGAATTTGTAAATGAAAAGTTCTACCAGAAAATGAAGTCACCGACAGACTGAAGAAAGAAAAAGAACTGACGGAGGAAAAAATGAGAGATGCTTTGAATCTCTGAAGACTGAAACTTAACAGCTTTCTCCTCATCTTAGTAATGAAATAATAATAATAATAATTACAACAACAATAATAATCATAATGATAAACAGACTGCCGTCAGACAGATTGAGATACTTAAGGAATGTACAGAAAAAGTAGGGTTACAAATCTCTTCGCTGAAAACTGATTTTCAAAGACGGAAATCGCTAGCCTGAAAACAAAACAAATTAAAATACCTCGGGGGAACTCATCCACCGACGAGACTTAAAAACATCTTAACGCAAAAAAAAATTGAAAAAAGATTAGGGTTGGTTCAAAACATCTGCAACAAGAAATCCTCGTCTAGACAGACAAAAATTCGGCACTACAACATAGTCATAAACCCAAAAATTCTCTACGCAAGAGAAACACAGGTTTTACAGAAAACACGAATTTGAAGAAATCAGAAAAGAGGAGAGAATGGATATTACTCAAATTTTAGGAGCAAGACATACCCAAAAAGATTATAGGCTACAATCAATCAAAGCATCAGAAAAGTTTTCAAAAACTGAAACTGACGCTTAGGAAAGTCGAATGAAATTCTTTGGTCATCTCAAAGGACTACTAGAAAAGATCGCCAAAAGGATAATAGACTACATAGAAACATTGTGAAGAAAAAGTATTAAGTTACTTAAATTAGATGTATATGGCCACGCGAAGCATTTTACATAAATTGTTCTACAACACAGTACTCACCTGTAAGAATCATTGCCCAGAAACGCTACAATAAAAGTACTGCAATGTTGTTCCTGCGGTTCAGAAAATAGTCTTTTACACTGTTGCACGAAAATTGTCTTAAAACAATTCCTTTTTTCAACAGAGCGCAAAACAGTTCCATATTTTGCGCATTTTCCAGTCGAGTATCCCTGAGATCAAAGACTACATCTTCCCTTTTGCCCCTTACTACGGCCAGTGACAAAAACTGCGATATCATATTGATTCAATAGCACAGGAGTTACTGACTGCTTCTCCTCCTGGTCTATAGAGAAATTCCAGTAACATAAAACAGGAGCCAAAAAAATAATAAGAGTGGAAGACCAAGGACGAAGTGCTCGGATTAAAAAGGGTGTAAGACAGGGATGCAGTCTTTCGCCCCTACTCTTGAATCTATACATCGAAGAAGGAATGATGGAAATAGAAGACGGGTTCAAGAATGAAGTTAAAATTCAAGAGAAAAGGATATTACTGACGATATTTGCTGATGACATTTCTGTCGTCAGTGAAACCAATGACGGAGATAAAAGAAAGGTTCAAGAGTGGAATTAAAATTCATAATGAAAGGATATTACTTATGAGATTTGCTGATGACCTTGCTATCCCCACTGAAAGTGAAGAAGAAATACAAGATCTGCTGAATGGAACGAGCAGTCTAATGAGTGCAGGATTTGGATTGAGAGTAAATCGAAGAAACACGAAAGTAGTGTGAAGTAGCAGAAATGTGAACAGCTAGAAATTTAACATCAGGATCGATGATTACGAAATAGATGAAATTAAGGAATTCTGCTACACAGGCAGCAAAATAGCCACTGAGGGACGGAGCAAGGGGGACATAAAAAGCAGACTCGCAATGGCAAAAAAGGGCATTCCTGGCCAAGAAAAGTTTACTAGTATCTAACACAGGCCTTGATTTGAGGAAGAAATTTCTGAGAATGTGCGTTCGGAGGAGAGCATTGTATGTTAGTGAGCCATGGACTGTGGGAAAATCGGAACAGAAGAGAATCGAAGCATTTGAGATGTGGTGTTACAAAAGAAGGTTGAAAATTATCTGGACTGATAAGGTAAGGAATGAGGAAGTTCTCCGCAGAATCGGTGAGAAAAGGGATCTGTTGAAAATACTGGCACAAAAAAGAAAGAACATGATGATAAGACAATTGTTAAGACATCAGGTAATAGAAGGAGCTGTAGAGGGCAAAGCATTTAGAGGAAGACAGACACTGGAATACACGAACAAATAATTGAGAACGTACGCTGCAAGTGGTGCTCTGAGACGAAGGGATTGGCACAGGAGAGGAATTCGTAGCGGGCTGCATCAAACCAGCCTGGAGTCTGTTGACAAAAAAGAAAAAATAACAGCTTAAATGTTCTCACAAGCTCTACTACCCAACCAAGGAGGAAACTTGAAGCACGTTGCAGAAAATAGTGTGCAATTTTGATGTTGCTCGAGAAAAACATTGCCAAATGACAGATTAAGGTCTTCCACTTACTTTGAGAATTCGGTCCCAGTAACGATGATAATAACAATAATAATAAGAAAGGCAATGTTGACTGTAATAGCCTGTTTCATATTCTCAAGGTGGCAGGTGTAAAATACAGAGAGCTAAAGGTTATTTACTATTTGTATAGAAACCAGATGGCAGTTATAAGAGTTGAGGGGCATGAAAGGAAAGCAGTGGTTGAGAAGGGAGTGAGACAGGGCTGCAGCCTATCCCCGATGTTATTAAGTCTGTATATTGAGCAAGCAGTAAAGGAAACAAAAGAAAAATTTGGACTAGGAGTTAAAATCCATGGGTAAGAAATAGAAGCAACGAGGTTTGCGAGGACTTTGTAATTCTATCACAGACAGAAAAATCCCTGGAAGAGCACCTGAACGGAATGGACAATGTCTTAAAGGAGGATATAAGATGAACATCAACAAAAGCAAAACGAGGATAATGGAGATCAGGTGATGCTGAGGATATCAGATGACGAAATGAGACATTTAAAGTAGTAGATGAGTTTTACAATTTTGGTTGGTTCAAATGGCTCTGAGCACTACGGGACTTAACATCTGAGATCATCAGTCCCCTAGAACTTAGAACCTAAGGAAATCACACAAATCCATGCACGAGACAGGATTCGAACCTGCGACCGTAGCAGTCACGCAGTCCCGGACTGAAGCGCCTATAACCGCTGGGTCACCGCGGACGGCTACAATTTGGGGAGCAAAATGACTGATGATGGTCGAAGCAGAGAGGATATAAAATGAAGACTGGCTACGGCAAGAAAAGCGTTTCTGAAGAAGGGAAATTTGTTAACATCGAGTATAGAAATAAGTGTCAGGAAGTATTTTCTGAAATTATTTGTTTGGAGTGTAGCCATGTGTGAAGTGAAACATGGATGATGAATAGCTTAGACAAGAAGAGAATAGAAGCTTTCGAAATGTGATGTACATAAGAATGCAGAAGATTAGATGGGTAGATCACGTGACTAATGAGGAGGTACTGAATAGAATTGGGGAGAAGAGTAAATTGTGGCACAACTTGACTAGAAGAAGGTCTCGGTTGGTAGGACACATGCTGAGGCATCAATAGATCACCAATGTAGTATTGGTGGGAAGCGGTGAGGGTAAAAATAACAGAGGGAGAACAAGAGATGAATGCACTAAGCAGATTTAGAAGGATGTAAGTTGCAATACTTATTCGGAGATGAAGAGGCTTGCAGAGGATAGAGTAGCATGGAGAGCTGCATCAAACCACCACAACAACAATAATAGTAATTGGAACATAGTGGTTAACCTGTGCCACAAGATGAAGACTGTAAATTAGACTTATAAATGGCGTAAATTGTACAGAGATTTTGCTTTTCTCGAGACGGACCATTTGAGATTCTAAGTCCGGAGTAGTTTCCCAGCGCTACTATATCACAGGGACACGTGTGAAACATAGGAACTGTGTCGGCTAGGAGCAAAACATGAGCCGAGGGCTAGTGGCTTGAGTTATCAGGAAGTAGCTGGGGCCACGTGTGGCTGGCCCGCGGGGAGGGGGGCAGAAGAGGCTGCGCGGCGCACGTCAACACCCGCTCGCCTTTCGTATAAAAGCGGGCGCCGGCGCACGCCTACCGTCGACTCGGCGTAGACGCACAGGATACGACGAGCACCATGAGGACCGCCGTGCCACTGCTGCTGGCCGCTCTAGCCCTTCTGGGCCTGGCCTCTGCCACCATCAACCCTGCACCGCACGTCGCTGGTAAGTCAGCTTCCAACAACCCCGTGACATCCGCCCGTTGTGTTGCTGCAAATAGCTACCAGAGGTATAACTCAAATTCGTCGTTTGTTCCTGACCCAATGCATTTTCCTCCATCAACATTTTACTGACGTCTTCCTTTATTTGTTCTGTTCAAAAATGTTCAAATGTGTGTGAAACCCTACGGGACTTAACTGCTAACGTCATCAGTCCCTAAGCTTACACCCTACTTAACCTAAACTATCCCAAGGACAAACACCCACACCCAGGCCCGAGGGAGGACTCGAAGCTCCGCCGGGACCAGCCGCACAGCCCATGATTGCAGCGCCCTAGACCGCTCGGCTAATCCCGCACGGCTATGTGTTCTGTCCTTGTATTAATTTAATACCCTACTTTCAACCAAACAAAATTTGTTCACTTAGCTCCCACTACACCCACCAATATAAATAGTTTGTTTTATGTGTTGCAGGTTTTCCTGCTCTCATACTATCTACTCTGTCGCTGCTTACGAAGCAAGTAAACTGTCCCAAAGTATCTTCCTGTCTGTCCTTAATGTGACCCTTCTAACAATATTCACTCTAGGAACTATTTTTCTTTCCAGCTCTTTCCAATACTACTTAGTTTTACGTAATTCATTGACTATTCATACAGTGTAGCAGTGGTCACATACGCCACTTAAAACAGTTCAAATATAAACCTGTATTAAAAGTCCAATAGTCCGCAACAACTGTAACTATTGAAATCGATTAGATACTCAGGCAACCGGTTTTTCAACTTTATATATATATATATATATATATATATATATATATATATATATATATATATATATATATGAATGCCACAGAGTAGCAGTTGGCGTGTCTAGGACAAGTTCTCAGCCTTCTTCAGCTGGTAAAACCATCATCAGTAATCAATGTCCAGTCTGTGTTAAAATACCGACGAGCGGTCACGATTTGACTTGTGGACCTATATCGAGCAACGCACGGTGCTCGGCACAGGCCCACAGGAACATGTTTTAATCGCTTAAGGGATGACAGTCCACCGATATTTTAACTCAGACTGAACATTCATCAATGACGATGGTTTGATCAACTGAAGAAGACTGAGAACTTTGCCTAGCCATGCCAAATGTTACTCTGCGGCATACTGTAATAGCTCCATATACTATACGACGTAGCATTCTAGTCACCAGAGGATGCATCTCAAAAATTGAGAAACCTGATGTGTCAGTCTCTAATCGACTTCAATAAATACAGGTATTGCGGACTATTGGTCTTTTCGTTTAGTTTTATATTTTAAGTTTTTAACATCTGTATGTAAACACGGTTACACCGTATTAAAAGTCAACTATTTATTTATAACTGCTTTAGCTGTGGCTGCCTTAGTTTTAAAGTTATCTGTAATTGTTTAGTTTGTTACTTCATCCAACTACATCATTTTGACGACGTCACGGAAAATCGAGTAACTTGTCCCACTCTGAACTCGCATTCTGGAAGACTATCTAGATTCTCCGTGATTCCTCTAGGTCGCTTCAGTTAAATGCCGGGATGTTTCCAATGAAAGGACACGGCCGATTTCCTTCTCCTCCCCTCCACCCCCCCCCCCCCACCCCCCACACACACATGCACCATGTGTGACAAGAGGGTCGTTCAATAAGTAATGACCCACATTTGTTTTACAAAATGCCATTAATATACGTAGACAAATCTCCTTGTTGGTGCTTCACATTTGATGTTTCTTCTGTACGCCTGTGAAGTTTCGAGCCATTCTGGCAGAAGGTAGATCTTTAGTAAAGCGTCAAAATGGCGTCTACATAGGACTCACGTCACAAGCAGCGTGCTGTTATTGAATTCTTGTGTACAGAAAAAGAAACCGTGGTAAACATCTATAAACGTTTCTCTGCAGTCTGTGGCAATGCTGCAGTTGATAGGAGTACAGGTGGCTGATTGGTAAACAAAGTTACAGCCTCAGTAAATGCAAAAACAAAAACAAAAAATGGTTCAAATGGCTCTGAGCACTATGGGACTCAACTTCTGAGGTCATTAGTCCCCTAGAACTTAGAACTAGTTAAACCTAACTAACCTAAGGACATCACACACAGCCATGCCCGAGGCAGGATTCGAGCCTGCGACCGTAGCGGTCTCGCGGTTCCAGACTGCAGCGCCTAGAACCGCACGGCCACTTCGGCCGGCAATGGAAAAACAGAGCTTCATGATCAGCCACACTCGGGTTGCACATCATTGCCTCATCCACCGTACGGCGCATACCTGGCATCCTCGGACTTCAATCTCTTCGGGCCGCTTAAGGATTCTCTAAGGGGAACAGACTTTGAAGATGATGAGAGTGTCAGTCATGAAGTGAAAACATGGCTACGCCTACAGGACAAGAGCTTTATCCGGCAGGGAATACATGCTATTCCACAACGTTGGCGTATGACCATAGAACGTTATTCCATTGCGACGAATATTTCAGAAGCGAGTGATAATATTCTCTCTGTTCTTAATATCAGACGGTCATTATAGTCTGCACTCTGTGGCAAGGAGTGTCATTTCTAATGAGCATCCATTTCACTTGCTCTAAATACTACGTTCATGATAAAGTTCAATCTTTTTTGTGGATTATTCTCGTGAATTTTCGCATCCTCGCCAACAACGGTAGAAACGTTTTTCACGAACAGATATGCCATATACCATTCCTACTTATGAACAGCCACAAGACAAAAATTGTTTTAAAATTTTTGGAAATACTGTTTCTGATTTTAGATTTGAAGATACAAATCCAACGTAAGTTTTCATCTCTTGACGGTTCATACTGCTGTGACTTGGTAATACGACGCCACAGAGATCACTAATGGACGGCAAAAACAGTGTGTATTCCGATCGTGTGCTTGTATGAGGATAATCGGTGTACAGTAACGCTGCTAGTTTTCAGTGCGCTTACTTAAAATGTATCAAGCGACATGCTCAGTAGTTACACACCCACGGAACTTCAGGTATCCTTTGATATTAAAAAGTCATCTAATGTACCTAACACGGACAAGTTCTGCACGCTGGAAGGAATCTATTAGAAAGTGTTTCTGTTAAATATCATGGCTTTCTCTGTTACCTAATACCCCTGTTAATCTCATGTTATTTTATCTGCCATTGCGACAGCCACCGCTCATCTAACGGTGACATAAAAAACCATAAATCGATTTTCTAAAAAATTGTTGCATTACATAAGGAAACGGTTTCAGTCGCGTTATTTTAATGCTATCATTCGAGATAGTGTAACAACTGTGCATGAATAAACTGACCACATTGTATCTCATTTTGCAGCTGACAAGGACTTCCTCCTCAGGCAGAAGAGACTTCTTCAGATCCTATGGCACGTCGGACAACCTATACTCGACCCTGAACTGAAGGAGATCGCGAGTTCCTTTAAACTTGAAGATCACGCTGGAGACTTCAAGGTACGTAAAGGAGAGAAACATGTGAATATCGTTTAGGCTGAGCTTATTCGCGGCAAGTGCTGTGTTACTGAGGATATCCTGTGTTGTAGGACCCAGAGCTCGTCAAGACGTACTTAAGGTACTACGCACACGGGTTCTTCAAGAAACGCGGAGAGCAGTTCTCGGTTCACCACAAGTACGACCAGCTCGAGGCTAAGGCACTCGTCGACATCCTGTACCAAGCAAAGGACTTCGACACCTTTTTCAAGGTGGGTACCGTTGCTCATTCCGAGTATCAGCCTGCAGTAGAAGGAATCTGACGCCTGCTTTGTGTGTACAGACCGCCGTCTGGGCCAGGGAACACCTGAACGAGGGCCTGTTCGTGTACGCACTCAACGTCGCTAAGCTGCACCGCGATGACCTCTTCGATGTCGTTCTGCCGCCCTTCTACGAGATCTACCCCCAGCTCTACGTCTCCTCCGACGTCATCAGGGAGGCGTGGGGAGCAACCTTAGAAGGTATGCGTGACAGTCTACTTTCTTCAATATACTTTGTTTACAATGCAAAGTAATTTCGCGCTTCGTTACTCAAGCGCTACAGTGTGGTCTCCTCCTGGTCTCAGTATTAGTAGCCAATGTAATAGTTCGGAGTTTCAAAGATATTACAATCCGCAAGTCATATCTATTGAAATGATATTGGTGTTACCATTAACGTCACCAGGCGACATGATGTCACTGGTATTTCGTTTCTTCACAGAAAGCTATGTCAGTATTTCTCAAGTCAAACCAGAATATGTGGTAAAGGGTAATTTCTACCATAATTTTTCCCTGACTTTCTCTGCACAGCAGTGGACTAAATGTCTACATGCCATCGTAGACGTCTAATCGACGTTGCGTTGTCTTGTACTCCAGTCTCTCCGTATGGTGAAAGTGGGTTTTATATGATTCTTGAAATTTGTGCAACAATGTTTAATTAGAAGAAATTCTCTAAAAGTTCATCACATACGGTCCTTAAATGTATCAGATTCGTACCGAATGAACTTACGTTTTCCTGTAATTACGACAAATGCAGCACATTTGATTTACAGCTAGGATACACGATTAACTAACAGACACCATTAACTGGAATAATTGCATTACAAAGTTCACATTTTCCATGTACTGTCTTAATACAACAGGCGTAAGTATAGATGCACACATGTCTTACAGACACTGATGAAACATTTGCTTTACGAATTATGAGCTAATTAAATTTGAAATGTAAATGAAGCAATATATTCACTTCTCTCCTTGTTAACCGATAACAGTACAGAGAACCAGACTGGATCAGCAGCATGAGGACACACAAAGGGCTTATATGCAGCAGCAACAGTTCTGTTAGACATTGGTAGTGTAAATTCTGATAGCAACTGGTTGTACATTCATAACCGATGTCGCACACTTTTAAATTTATTTAAAGTAGGAGTTAGAATACCGACATGGTTGCAATTGTTTCATAGATATGGTTTCTAGTCAGTGCACACGACCAGCTTCCAGATTAATAATCTCAGACTGTAAAAGTTTGGTATACATGTTTTCGCAGTAATTCGAAAGCTTATAGATCAACATACAAACGTAGGCTCGTTAAGATGACTCTGTAAGGACGCAGACCATAAACTATTTTGCTCCTATGCAACCTTGTCTGTATTCTGACTTTGCCTTAAAAGTACTTTACAGAACTGGAGAGTCTTACTTTACAGTAATCGGTTTCGGAATGTGTATCACAGGTCATGTACAAAGAATAAGTCAGTAGTTACATGAGTGAATGATCAGTGTCCTTGATCCCACCACAGGCAAGACTTTCGACAAGGACCATCCATACGTGATCCGCGCAAACTACAGTGGCTACCCACGCGCCCACAACGCTGACGAACTCCTCTCCTACTACACTGAGGACATCGGCCTGGGCGCCTACCTCGACTTCATACACTACCGCTATCCCTTCTGGGCCAAGCTGTCCGAGTACAACCAGGCCAACTACACCCGCAGAGGGGACCACTTCTACTATGGCATCAAGGCCACCCTCAGCCGCTACTACCTGGAGAGGCTCTCGAACCACCTCCCTGACATCGAACCCGTCGACTACAAGAGACCCGTCCCCGGATCTAAGCCTTACGGCCCATTCGTTCAGTACCTCAGCACACTGGAGAGAAGACTTTGGGAAGCGGTCGATTTCGGCTCCGTGTTTGACGTAAGTGGGAACCTGCACTTATTTCACAATAATCTTCAACGTAAATTTAGAAGCTGTCTTTAACCATTTTACATCTCTATTTGCAGTCCGAATTCAAGAAATACTCTCTTCGCGACCCACTGAACATTGAGATCTTTGGACGGATCGTGGAAGGTAACGCAGACTCCATCAACAGGGATTACTACGGATCATTCTACAACGGCCTCCTGAAGTACCTGGGACACGACGGTGACCATCATCACGGGGTATGAAGTATAAATAATGATTTTGTTTCTTAAAGTTCATTCGACACGACATTACTGGAATAAATATACTTTCTTCCTAGGAGGATCCCTCAGTTCTGGACAGACCAGCATCAACTTTCAAGTCTCCTCTGTACTACAAGATCGTTAAGCGAATTGCGCTGATACTGGACCAGTTCAAGAAACACCTTCCACCTTACTCACAGAAAGAGGTAAGAGACACAGACTTTTAACGTACAGTTTGCGTACAATTAAATAGTTCACTCCTGGCTATAATATTATCATTCGTAGCTTCTTTCAGTAATCTGCAGAAAATACTCAGATCATTCTCGGATACACATTTTTCGCGCCGCTACCTACTAAATGTGTGATATTGTTAATTGTTTGCCTCACGTTGTTCAGAGGCCTTACACGGTTCACACCTGCAAGTTTCCTTTCGGATCGGCAGCTACTACTCACATCAGAAATTCCATTGGCTTCAAGATTAAGCACTTTAATTTACAACAGAGGAGCCACCGTATATCCTAGCCGTGGTATTGACGAAATGTGAGAAGCATGAACTGTGTTCGCATTTGCGAGTGGGGACAACCGTCGGCTGTATAATGGAATGGCGACAGTGAAAATTTGTGCAAGACGTATACTCGAACCTGGATTTCTTGCGAGCCGTCACCTCACCATTAAGCCATCCGGGTCGACTCTCGGACAGACACGATCTCCCATATGTCGTAAAAAATGTGACCTACAACCTGCACTCGTACATATGTATTTTTCCGTAGACAGGGGAAACATTTATAACCGAAAGTCGCTTGCACGGTGGCGGCGTATGAGTACGATATTGGAGTGCCTGTGATGTTCAGAAGTACGATGCAAAGTTCCTTTGGACTTGCATGTTTTCCTTTTTTTTTGTGCATCACTTACATTACATTATACAGGGTGCATCTCCTAAGAGTCACCAGGCACGTTTTCTATGGTGTTTCAGCACATATTTGCAATTTTGTTTTTGCACTGTGTAGCAGGATTCACGACAAAGAGATACCACTCACCACGTCTTCAAGGGACGCACAGTGTCAACGAACAGCGACGTTTTTTTCCCATTACAATCAAATGATTTTTAGATTGGAATTCTACGTGTCCATTCCATAGAGTGGTCCCAGTTTAGCCTAGTAGGATATTCGTTTTAGCGATAGGTATTTACAGGGACAGTACAATACGAAGAATAAACACAACAATCCAGCAGCGACTCGGTAGCGCTGCGTGCTTGGCGGTAGCAGTCGGCGTGGGCCGGGATAGAACTGTCATTGCTGGAGTACTGGTTATTCCTCGCGTTTTACTGTCCCTGTTAATATATGAGTATATCGCTAAAAGAGATATCGAACTAGTGCAGCGCACTATCGAATGGGTACGTAAAATTCCGGTTTAAAAATAGTTTAGTTTTTAGCGGGAAACGAACGGACGCTTTTCGTCGACACTGTGCGTCACACGAAAGACACTACGAGCATTACTTGCCTGCGCGACTCTTGCTACACAGTGCTAAAACTAAATTGCAGATATATGCTGAAACACCAGAGAAAACGTGCCTGGAAAAAAGTATGAGGCCATGGGAAAAGGAAATAAAAGGAATTCAGCTTGGGATTAAATAAGAGCAGAGAATCAGAGATAAGTGCCTGGCTTTCGAGAACGATCTTGGCATTCTAACGAACAATAGAGAGGAAGCCAAACTTGCATTGGAAAAACTACATGAAATCTCACAGAAAACTGGGCTACAAATCTCATACGACAAAACACAGTATATGGAAAACGAACCTGTAGATAATCTTCCCATTACTACTCAGTATAGGAAAGTACACAAGCTGCACACTTCAGATATCTGGGAGAGATAATCCAACCATCAGGACTGAACTCAATAGCCACTAAAGATAGAATCTCCAGATTACATAAAGGATATAAGCTCACTTGGAATCAATATAATAAGAAATATATTTCTGTCAATGCGAAACTAAGGCAATACAATACATTAGTCCTACCAGAAGCACTTTATGGTTCACAAACTACAGTGATTCATGGTCGTACGAAGATCAGAGAGATTGAAAAGCAAGAAAGAAAAATTCTGAGGGAAATATATGGACCAATGTTTCGGGAAGAAATTTGGTTGAAGAGGCCAACTAGGGAGATTTACGAAGACACGGAAACAATAACAAACACCATTAGAAAGAGAAGGATGAAATTTTATGGACATCTCAGCAGGATGAATAAAAGCAGGCACACAAGGTAAATCTTTGACATAATAAACAAGAGCAAAAACAAGACAAAGTGGATCAGTGAAACAGAAAAAGACATTAAACAAAAATGGCTCTGAGCACTATGGGACTTAACTACTGAGGTCATCAGTCCGCTAGAACTTAGAACTACTTAAACCTAACTAACCTAAGGACATCACACACATCCATGCCCGAGGCAGGATTCGAACCTGCGACCGTAGCGGTCACGCGGTTCCAAACTGACGCGCTTAGAACCGCACGGCCACACCGGCCGGCTGCAGACATTAAACAAGTGGGGATCATACAAAACAATAGAGAAGAGCTTAGAAACATCATACAGAAACACACACTTAATCAAGAACACACGGAGAACAGAACGGGAAAAAGATGGTCGGAAGAACGCAAGAGAGAACACAGTGAACGTATGAAGAGAATCTGGGAAGAACGAATAAAGAAGAAGAAATCATGACTTAAAGTTCAGTCGCTCTCTTAAAAGGGAATAATCAAAAATAATAATAAATACATACATATATGGCCCACCCAAAACCGTATGTTATATATATATACACTCCTGGAAATTGAAATAAGAACACCGTGAATTCATTGTCCCAGGAAGGGGAAACTTTATTGACACATTCCTGGGGTCAGATACATCACATGATCACACTGACAGAACCACAGGCACATAGACACAGGCAACAGAGCATGCACAATGTCGGCACTAGTACAGTGTATATCCACCTTTCGCAGCAATGCAGGCTGCTATTCTCCCATGGAGACGATCGTAGAGATGCTGGATGTAGTCCTGTGGAACGGCTTGCCATGCCATTTCCACCTGGCGCCTCAGTTGGACCAGCGTTCGTGCTGGACGTGCAGACTGCGTGAGACGACGCTTCATCCAGTCCCAAACATGCTCAATGGGGGACAGATCCGGAGATCTTGCTGGCCAGGGTAGTTGACTTACACCTTCTAGAGCACGTTGGGTGGCACGGGATACCTGCGGACGTGCAGTGTCCTGTTGGAACAGCAAGTTCCCTTGCCGGTCTAGGAATGGTAGAACGATGGGTTCGATGACGGTTTGGATGTACCGTGCACTATTCAGTGTCCCCTCGACGATCACCAGTGGTGTACGGCCAGTGTAGGAGATCGCTCCCCACACCATGATGCCGGGTGTTGGCCCTGTGTGCCTCGGTCGTATGCAGTCCTGATTGTGGCGCTCACCTGCACGGCGCCAAACACGCATACGACCATCATTGGCACCAAGGCAGAAGCGACTCTCATCGCTGAAGACGACACGTCTCCATTCGTCCCTCCATTCACGCCTGTCGCGACACCACTGGAGGCGGGCTGCACGATGTTGGGGCGTGAGCGGAAGACGTCCTAACGGTGTGAGGCACCGTAGCCCAGCTTCATGGAGACGGTTGCGAATGGTCCTCGCCGATACCCCAGGAGCAACAGTGTCCCTAATTTGCTGGGAAGTGGCGGTGCGGTCCCCTACGGCACTGCGTAGGATCCTACGGTCTTGGCGTGCATCCGTGCGTCGCTGCGGTCCGGTCCCAGGTCGACGGGCACGTGCACCTTCCGCCGACCACTGGCGACAACATCGATGTACTGTGGAGACCTCACGCCCCACGTGTTGAGCAATTCGGCGGTACGTCCACCCGGCCTCCCGCATGCCCACTATACGCCCTCGCTCAAAGTCCGTCAACTGCACATACGGTTCACGTCCACGCTGTCGCGGCATGCTACCAGTGTTAAAGACTGCGATGGAGCTCCGTATGCCACGGAAAACTGGATGACACTGACGGCGGCGGTGCACAAATGCTGCGCAGCTAGCGCCATTCGACGGCCAACACCGCGGTTCCTGGTGTGTCCGCTGTGCCGTGCGTGTGATCATTGCTTGTACAGCCCTCTCGCAGTGTCCGGAGCAAGTATGGTGGGTCTGACACACCGGTGTCAATGTGTTCTTTTTTCCATTTCCAGGAGTATATATATATATATATATATATATATATATATAACTTATTTTTATGGCTGCTTCAAGGCTTCCAGCAGACCTAGTGACGCAGTATGTAAGCACTGAAACAGCCTCACAATATTTCCGTTTTTTACTCACCAGTTGTCTCTGCCCGGCGTGAAAGTTGAGAGCCTGACGGTCGACAAGCTGGTCACCTACTTCGAGGACTACGACTTCGAGCTGAACAACGCTATCCCGGTGGCGAGCATCGAAGAGGCCGCCAACCTGAACGTCGTGGCTCGCGTCCCGCGCCTGACACACAAGCCCTTCAACTACCACGTCAAGGTCACCAGCGACAAGGACGTCGACGTCTTCGTTCGCTTCTTCATCGGCCCGCGCTACGACGTCTACGGCAACGAGCTGTCGCTCAACGAGAAGAGGCACAACTTTGTCTACATCGACTCTTTCGTCTTCAATCGTAAGTTATTTACCACAGGCTTCTTCCTAAGTAAATTTTATTGTACTACACCTAAAGGGACAGGGGGCGTTACGTGACTGATATTACACTTTTGAAACTTGGTCATACATTAAAACTGAGAGACTGGATGGGACTCCAATCCAGACCTTACCTTTTACGGACAGTGTTATTACCGACTGAGCTATCTAGGCATGACTAACACCATTCCATGCCCCCCTCTACCCTCTGTCTCGCAGCTTCAGCTCTGCCATTTTTTTAACTCCTCATGAAGTCTGCATGCATTCTCAAGCTAAAGTTCATAGTCATTACACACAATGTTTAGTGCTAGCGTCGTTGATTCATATTCTGTGAGATGTAATAGATGCATATAAGCATTTCAGCTCGCTCATCTTCTAACAACATATGAAATAAACATTTCACAAAATATTGATGCCTGTTGCTTGCTACAACCTAATATTAGTCACGTTTCAGATGCCTTATAGATTAAGGAGTCTTTAGTGGATTTATTAGTTTATACGTTTGTCCTGCCATAATCTGAGTTTCCACTGATTTGGTCATAGCAGATTTAGGCAGGAGGAACGAGTACTATATTAAATGCTCTGCCGATGGCTTAAAAGAGAAGACAGAACGCCTCTGGAGCTTTAGTAAAAATTTGATTGCAACAAAAAGCCGTCTGAATATATACATCGCGTACTTACACACTTGTTGCTGAAAATGGGCACACCAATTAATTTGATATAAAATAATGATTATGCTGAGTGAAGTGTGACACTGGTTGAAGACCTGAACTTGTATTCTGTAATTGTGGATTCTAAATACCAGTCTGGTCATTCAGACTTAGGTTCTCCGTGAATTCCGTAAGCTTTCTTCAGCTGAATGTCAGGATAGCAATGTTTAGGAAATGAAGTATCGATTTTCACCCCTTCCTCCTAAAATTCAGGCTAGTATTCTGTCTGTATTGACGGGAAGTTAAATAGGCCTTGCGTTTTTTATAACCTCATTTTAACTGTTTAGCCTCAGTGCACTGCTAGCACTCAGTCTTCCCCCCGCCATTTTATAGCTCATATAGAGCATAAAAACAACCCCTTAACTAGGAGTCTTTTCTGCCCCATCCCCAGATACCAGAACCTGCCAGTAGTCCACCTATCATTTCTTTCATATATATATATATATATATATATATATATATATATATATATATATATATATATATATATAGTGAACAAAAGTCAACTAAATTTGAGTTTTTATTTAATTTTTTGTGATACCCCAACCCTCGGAGTACAGTTTACGTAAAATACGTTGGCACTGAAAGATATTTTCGGATTCTGTACCATACTTATACATTACCTACCACATTTAAAGATTATGTTGATAATAAAAGTTAACAACAATGAAGGAAATTTGTTTCTTTATGTTTTGTGATATGCTTGGGTATTGCTAGGTCTAAGACCGGCGTTTGATGATAGTAGACTTCGTTTGGTCACGGTTATGTTCTTTGCATGTGATAGCCTCCATTTTATGTGCTCCTTGCTCAGAACGGGTGCTTATGAAATGTGAGACACGTACACATTACGTGGGACACTATTAATATTGTAAAGCACCCAAGGTCTCTTTTATAAGAATGAGGGATGGTTATTATGAAGTGGAATGTAAATAATGATTTCCATGATTTTACGTCAATGCACATAATTTGGAGATACACAGACTACTTCAGTAAAATTCTTCTGTGTGTGACTGCGTCGTATGTGATAAAATTACCGAAGTTCTGCCTGCTATTGCAAGCAGCCTTCGTCAGTGTACAACAGCCAGCGAACGATCTGTATTTTTGTCATAAAATGACGAGGTCACAAACTCAGAAGAATTTTATTGATAAAGGAAGAAAAGTTCACAAGAAAACTTTGTCTGTTTCGCGGGCCCAATTTTTGATGCCGAGTTTATCACTAATTTCATTTCTACTACCCCTCATTACTTCCGTCCCTCTTGCAGTGAAAAAGGGAGAGAATGAGCTGGTGAGGAACTCCAAGGACTTCAACTACTACGGCCAGCTGCCGCTGAGCTACAGGAAGCTGTACGAGGCCACGGAGGCGGCCATCGCCGGCGGAAATCAGCCCTTCATCGACGACTTCGTGCACAAGTACGGCGACATCGAGCGCCTGGCGGTGCCGAGGGGAACCCGCAGCGGCCTGCCGCTCTCCACCTACGTCATCATCACCCCGTTCACGCACAAGACCATCAGCAGGATCAACCCGTACACCGACGACGTCGGCGCCAAGATCTCCCTCTTCCCGTTCGACAGGCCCATCAACGAGCTGGACTTCGACGTGTCCAATTCGCACTTCGGCGAGACAGTCGTCATTCACAGGAACGCCGAAGAAGTCGCCACTGCCTGAAGCTGTACAGTATTGTCTGCTGATTTAAAACGCCTACTGCCCAAGTGTTCATTTTCTGTGACTTAGGTAGTAATGAAATAAACACATTTTATACGTTCTTCTATTACCTTTGGCTATTATTTCGTTATCCTCATCACCACTATTTCCTTCTTAATTATTGTGTTACGACATCTCTATATCGATTTCGTCGGAAATGGTGTGGTAGTTCGGACGTTCTGTTTTTAATGTTTCTCTAGTCAGTTGCTGGTTGATGGCTGCAGACACAACATCGCTTTCACACTGTTCTACGGAACCCTATTCGTAGATATTGGCCACTGGTGGGATCGTGTATACGATTGAAGTTCATCAGCTCAGCATCAGACAAGGTCTGAAGATGGTGTATTGAGTCACTGAAACTGGTTGCAATGTAATGCAATACCATCAAAACGACGTCTGTAGGTATTTCATTTTATTGTTTAAGTGAACCGCCAAAGTCTCGCAGACCATCAATCACAAAGATGGGCGTCCAAAGAAAGACATTATTTTTATCCTCTAGGTAGCAACACTTAGCTCACTCTAAAACCCCAGCTTGCGGGATAAGTGGGTTAAAGATTTGTTCACTTATTTTCTCGGCAGAGTCAGTTACAACCAATGTCCACCCATGTAAGACCTGATATTCCGCTATTTTTCCACTTTCTTTTTCTTTCAAAAAGTACTTGTCGATACCAAGTTAATATCAACACGTGTATACAGAGTTTAGAATGGTGTCTCTTATTTTTCACCATTTCCGTGATATTGTTGTTTGTAAGAAGGGGAGATTGGCAGGACATATTCTGAATCAAAAGATAACCAGTTTAGTACTGTGCTTGTGGCAGGGGTAAAATCGTAGACGAAGACAGAGAGATAAATACACTAAGCTGATTCAGAAGGTTGTAAGTTGCAGCGGTTATTTTGAGATAAGGAGGCTTGCACAGGATACGGTAGCACGGAGAGCTGCATCAAACCAGTCTTGCGACTGAACACCACTACACAAACACAACTGAAAGTGCTACAACTAAAAGGAGTGGGGACGGCACTGGTGATATTAGGTCAGAACATCCTTAATTGCTACATATTTTTTGTGATTTTCCAATCAACACACGTAGAAAATTTCCATCGTGAACTTCAGTATATTCTGAGATCGTCCAGGCATTCTCTGTCTTCCTAAACGTGATTGCTTTCTACACAACGTGCGCACGACAAGAAATTATTTACTTGTTTCAAGTTTTTGGTTTTACACATCGGATCCTGACTAGAATCCAACTCAGCAGTCTAGTGACCAGGGATCAGGCGAACTCGACGGTCGCCACCGATGCGACCCCCAAGATAGTTTTCAATTAAGTACCACTTTATACGTCGCGATAGTGCACGATGTAGAGCGACGTAAATAGTTTGCTTCGGCATCCCAGCTAAAGAAATTTCAAGCATAGGCTCTGCAAACTTCCCGGAAAACCAGTTTCTGCTGCCACAACAACAACAAAAAATCACTATACACAGCCCATTCAGCTTCAGTTTCCCCTTTAGAACGGTCTATATTAAAGGCTCTTAGAGGATGTCATTGCCCTCACGCCACATCCAGCACAAACAATCCTAGAATTTGAGGTTAATAAGATTTTAGAGAGTTTTACGAACCTTCGAGAAAAATTTTTCAGATAGGAGCTACTGTCAAAGCGAAAAAAATTTGTTCCTTAAATATTTCCACGATGATATCATAATTATGTCTCAGTTAGTACTTACATGCAGTAGTGAAAAATTAAAACTGTTACAATATAACATAGCCGAAAAATTCTGAAATAGGTATCATTACGAAGTAGGAACAGTTTCAATATGTTTTTAAAAATCTCAGTCTCGTCCATAACATTATCTCCGCCACTTGGCGATATACACCAAATATTATTTTCTTTTAACCGTGTCAACCGATTTCTGAGACACATATGCTTTCAATGGACGATAACGAAATTATTTTCTTACCGTGGAATTTGCAAAGGAAAACTAAGCGTCCCAATCTCAGTTACAATATGTGCTGGAAATTACATGTTACGTTCGTCTTGAAAACAGTGACATTTGAAATACATGGTCAACAGTCAATATATGAACAAGTAAATTCTTACTTAAATTGCCTCCTCTACATATAGAGTTTCAACATTTTTGTATTATTCAGACAGCTGTAGAATGATGAGTCTCTATGGGCCTACATGACTTGAAAAATATAGCGAATTCAAAATTTTGGGTGTAATGTGACAAAACGTTACTATTGAAAGGCTGTGTTCGGTCCCCATGACTGTCCTGCCTTCTTTTATGTGACGTTCCAGTGCAGCCTTTCATTGGTTGTTTAGGTCCAGAACAGACAAGAATTTCAGGTAACCAACAAACCGCTCTGCGAACCTAATCTGCGAATAAGAACGTAGCATTTCGTAGACGGAGTCGATTTCAATAACATTCGATATATATTCATGACGTGGTCAATCTGGGAGTGATCTGCAATGTACGATAAGTGAAGGAAACTTCACCAGCCAAGATCTCTAAAAATGGCATTTTATTGGCTGATCGGTTTCGACAGAGCTATGCCCTTATCGTTAAGATCCAATGATGACAGCACAGCTCTGTCGAAACCGGCTATCCAATAAAATGCTTCTTTAGCGACATTTGCTTGTGAAAGTTTCTTCAGTTATCAATAAAATTCTTCTGAGTGTGTGACCTCGTCATTTATGACAAAATTACATATCGTTTGCTGGCTGTTGTACGCTGATGAGGGCTGCTTGCAATAGCAGGCAGAACTTCGGTAATTTTATCACAAATGACGCAATCACACACAGAAGAGTTTTACTGAAGTAGTGTGTGTATCTCCAAATTATGTGCATGGATGTAAAATCATGCAAATTATTATTTACATTCCACTTCATTATGATCATTCCTCATTCATATAAAATAGACCTTGGATGCTTTACAATGTTAATAGTGTCCTACGTAATGTGGACATGTCTCAAGTTTCATAAGCGGGTCAAACTTTGTATTCAGTCAGTTCAATAGTAGTAAGACTCATGAAGGATAATTTAACTGAATGTAAAAGTGGACTTATGGTGTACCTGACTTTTTTGTTGTGTGTTGTAGTTGGTAACTGTGTACACAACCCATTATGAGAATGACCACGACGAATCAAGATTATAATTTTCCGCTGTTTCTCGTTTCCCCTATAGCAATTTAATCTCTGCGATTAGGTCTCGACCTAACCACAAGATCAGATATCGTGACATATTCATAAAACTAGCCAAATATTTGAGAGAATCAATATTATAACATCGAGCGATTCTCATTTTCTACCTTACACTGTCACAAGGTTAGCTGCAAACTTCGATAACAAACTGCCAACTGCAGTATGCAACGGAAGTACCAGGTCCACTGTATGTGCAATGTAGCCGAAAATATGACAAACGCAAGCATTACACCTGTTCAAATGGCTCTAAGCACTATGCGACTTAACATCTAAGGTCATCAGTCGGTATACCTCTCCAGCAATCAAACCAATGTAGCCCACCGTAGAGCAAGAGCTAGTAGATATAAAATACCACCCTCTAGTGACACCAATGTTTGAAAACACGACTTAAAACAAGTCAGCAGGTCGTAAAATAATAAAAAAATTCTACTAAACAATGTTGTGAGCGATTTTTCGGTACCATAGTGTCTGCCTTTATTTCTTGTGTATACGTGGACCCGAGTAGCACAAAATTCTTTAAATACTCATGCACAATGTCAATGCATGTATGTTGACTTATAAATGAAATACTGTATGTAATGTTTACTGCAAAATTATATGCCGAGACAAATTGATTTACTAAGGCAAAAATGGAGGAGAGGGATTTCTCACAAGATCGATTTTCATATTGAATGGAATGAATAGTGGATACATTGAAAGGTGGTTTTCAAGGATACAAGAGCTAGCTGTTATTACAAATGATGCAGAAAATTGGAACAAATGCTATCTGACGTCAAATAAATAATGTCTTTCCCACTGAGATTTGCGTAGAAATACGTTACAGTATGGGCAACAAAATGGAGGAAGATAATTTCGTTGTGTTGACATCTTCTTAATGGGTTTTGGTGAGGAGTATCAAATTACTAAGCAATGCTCTTGTGATGAATAGTACATTTAATTATTTTGCGCCCAATTTAAGATAACAGATGATCACGCTGTAACAATTATATAGCGGTCATGGCGGTCAAATGTGACTGGACAAGCAACTTCATTTGCTAGTCTGAATTTATTTATAACGTCGAGAGAAGTCATTTGGTTTAAGTGAATTCGGCGCCTAAGGGCATCAATAATAATTGTGATACGCAAGGCGGCACGAAGTCTTATCAGTAGTAACGAGGGAGGCCGAGATACAGAAGTAGCAGCAGTATAACCTGGTCAACACAAGCTAAGGGAGCGAAGGGTTTCAAGCATTGCTGCAACACAAGGTAAAGATAGCACATAGCTACGAATGATAACAAATGACAGTCTGTATCGTTACGGACCATACGGAATTACTTAACAACACCAGCCTACTGCAACGGTGGTTAAACGTAGTTATACTAAACTAATAAATTACGAGGATATTAAGTACTCTCACAGATACGGTGAATCAAAGATCGTATCTCAAATCAACATAAGGATAGCGAATGAAAAGTGTAAATAATAGACAATTTGCATTAACAGCTACTTAAACGCCATAATTCTGTATATGAATGTAACAAGAGATCAAATAAATTTGGTAGCAGACCCCAAGAATTAATCATAAGTTTAACATCTTACTACTCTCATTAATATCTGTCACGGTAGGCTCCTTCGTCATAAAAGAACATTTAGTTATCAGTTCATTAGGAAAGTAATATTTGTTGACATTATCTACAGATACGTTAGTATACATTTTACGGTTAGATTCGACTGGACATTTTTCAGTGATGCAAAGCTTCATAAATCGACTTTCTAACTTACCATATAGCACTCATTTTTTCTTCGTTAACTCTTCTACATTCTTCAGTCCAATCGGTTCCTGTTTTATTCGCACTTCCTTCCACCAGCTGCACTTCCAAGCAGCCAGTCTTTTGACTGTACGAATTTCTGTCTAAAATTTCGAAGAAATAACGTCGAGGAATTTATTTGGCCCGTTTATAGATTGTTTTTTACTTGTTGAATCTGTCTGTGGGCTTATGTTGTTCAGTACATGTGGATTTTTGTGTGTGCTGTCGGTTTTGAACTGAGCGCTGTCGCATATCATCCGAACAGTAGTAACATACTCATAAAACGTAAGGGTACGTCTAGTAAAGACACCAATAACTTTCTAAGACGTCCATCTCCTGTATTCAACACTATACATACGAAGACGTGTACGAGTTTTACACGACACTCACACACACACATATATATATATATATATATATATATATATATATATATATATATATATATATATATATATACCGGGTGATCAAAAAGGTAGTATCAATTTGAAAACTTAATAAACCACGGAATAATGTAGATAGAGAGGTGAAAATTGATACACATGCTTGGAATGACATGGGGTTTTATTAGAACCAAAAAAATACAAAAGTTCAAAAAACGTCCGACAGATGGCGCTTCATCTGATCAGAATAGCAATAATTAGCATAACAAAGTAAGACAAAGTAAAAATGATGTTCTTTACAGGAAATGCTCAATATGTCCACCTCTATTCCTCAACAATATCTGTAGTCGAGGAATAATGTTGTGAACAGCACTGTAAAGCATGTCCGGAGTTATCGTGTGGCACTGGCGTCGGATGTCGTCTTTCAGAATCCCTAGAGATGTCGGTCGATCACGATACACTTGCGACTTCAGGTAACCCCAAAGACAATAATCGCACGGACTGAGGTCTGGGGACCTGGGAGGCCAAGCATGACGAAAGTGGCGGCTCAGCACACGATCATCACCAAACGACGCGCGCAAGAGATCTTTCACGCGTCTAGCAATACTTTGCTTTTTTTTTTGTTCTAATGAAACCCCATATATATATATATATATATATATATATATATATATATATATATATATATATGTGTGTGTGTGTGTGTGTGTGTTTATTTACGAGGTGGAGAGGGATGAGAGGGATGTTACAGAGGCAGAAAGGGGTGGTGGGAAGTTTTGTCGATAGAATCGGCAAAATCTGTGCAAGTACATGTTACATAACGGAGAATTATGTATCTAACAAAATCATTCTCCAAAAGCCGGACATGGAGCATTAGATGCTTTTCTAAGAGGTCTGCCACAAGATATGACAAGACGACTACGGGTAGGAACCACAAAGCATTTTGCCGTTAACTACAGTATAGCTACGGAAGTAGAGGAGATAGACGTCTCAGCAATAAAGACGTATTTTCCCTGCTCCTGTAAAATATTATAGATACGAACATTCGGTAAAGATCCAGAGGTAGTGTCGATAACTACAATTTGGTAAGCGTGGTGCGTTAGGGAACGGGACTATAGAAATAGAAGGCGGAATGGGCAGGGGCGAAACAGTCAACCGTTAATCACTAACGGGAATTCCAAGTAGGCCGGATGGTGTTCCCAGTAAATATTAATGCTGCGAGAACGTGTGCAGAGTAGAAATGTTGCTTAGTGGGTGTTGCGAGTGGTAGGAAGCATAGATTTTTGTTGGAGAGAGTGTCAGTGGTAAATCATAATCTCTTAGATGAGAAGCCGTTGAACGCTCAAGGTTAAAAGTTATGTGGTGTAAACAGTAGTGTTTAGAGCCTCTGGGGTCAGCATGGATGCGTATTCAGATTAAGGTGGAAGGATTCCGAGTGAAAGTGGACGTTATGCTTCATATTGGTGAATGGTACTGTGAAGTCCTAGGGTTAGGTTTTCTGTTTAGTCGTCAGGATAAAACTGGTCTCCGGCGACGCACGGTGGATCTTGGGGTAACACTGTTCCAGCTAGGGGAAACTGTCGCCAGTGGTGCGGTCGTCTGTCATGAACGACAAACCAATTACGCTGCAGGTGAAATCACTACGGTTCAGTACACTCTTGTTGAGTCGGCCATAGTGCCGCTTTGATCGTCACTGGAGAGGCAACTTTGTACATAGGCTTTCGCCTGTACTGTCAGACTTACGGTACGGATGGTTTGAAAATGGACATAATTGTCAGAAACTAGTAACCATCACGAAATAAAGGAACTGCTTAATGCGTCTTATGAAGGAGCTACAACTATTATAAAACAAGTTGCAGAACTATTCACGTGCAGCATGCTGCAAGATAGTAGTTACCACTCTGTCGGGCCAGCAGAGAGATCAGAGTCGTACAGGGTGACAGTTTTTGAACTATATGGAAAAACGTAAAATAGTTACAAACTAAGGCGTCCACACACTTTATTCAACATGTAAATGTCACTACATACATTCGGATTTAGATTATGATACGTTCGATATGCCGGCCATCCTTGGCGATGACGTGGCGCAGACGAATAGTGAAATTCTGCATGACCCGCTGAAGTGTCGAAACATGGATGTCGTCGATGACCTCTTGAATGGCTGTTTCCAGCCCAGCAATGGTTTTCGTGTTATTGCTGTACACCTTGTCTTCAATATAGCCCCCAAAAAGGAGTCGCATGTGCTCAGATCCGAATAACACAGCGGCCAGTCGAAGCCCACGCCAGTGGCCTCTGGGTACCCAGAGCCAGAATTCGGTGCCCAAAGTGCTCCTCCAGGCCATCAAACACTGTCCTGCTTCGATAGCGTCGAGCTCTGTTTGGCATGAACCACGTCTTTTCGATATCAGGGTGACTTTAGACAATGAGTATGAAATCATCTTCCAAAATCTTCACGTACCGTTCGATGGTCACCATACCATCAAGGAATATCGCACCGATTACTCGGTGACTCGACACTGTACACCAATCAATGAACCGTTGAGCGACGAATCCATCCAAATGAGAGCGGTCTTCGTCACTAAATCATGCATGCATTCGCATACTAATTCCTATCATGCCCCGGGGCCAATCTTGTAGTATGAACGTCCTACACAAACCGTTCAGAAGTTATGACGATTTTATTTTATATAGTTGAATAATTGTCATCCTGTAATATCATCGACCCATCAGGAAGGAAGAACCACTGTAGCATTAGAAACCCGACTGCTTCACGTCCGAATTTAGGCTCTGCTGGAGCTTACGTGACGGGAACCGATGCCTTATCAATACAAGTACGCACGAGGTTCATATTAATGTCCCCGTCCCCCCCCCCCCCCCCAATTTTTGGCCAGTTGTGTGCAGTCCGGCACCCGCAAGTTTCGAAGGAGGGCTGTGGCGATCTTCGAGTCGACATGAATCTACCAGCTGCTACCATGACACTTGGCGTTCTCTAGCTGCACGGCTACAGTTGGCTATGAGTCTGCTGCTGTGGACTTAGCACCTTCCAGCCGGTAGGCCACCTCCGAGCTTACTTCCAATCGCTGCCAGCGTCGTATCCTGGAGGGCTAATGTCTGAGATCGGGACGTGGCAGGCCCTCAGTCACCTTGGCCTGTCGGGCATAATGTCGACGTCCGCCTCCACTTGCAGGCACTGCTCCTGGAAGCTGTGTTCCCCTGCGGGTTTCACCGCTGGAATCCGCGCCTCTGCCCCGAGCTGTGAAGCTGCGTCCAGTCGGGGAACACGAGGCCTAGGCCGCCGTGCACGTCAAATGTCAGTGACCTTGCTGTATCTCGGACATCATAGTTACTCTGGGCAAGCGACACTGTGAGCTGTCAGGAACTGTAGGCAACTTGCTTGCCTCAGTGCTTCCGCTCTAGGGAGGTGGTTAATGCTGACGCAACTGGTTATCCGGTTATGTGGGTTTTTTCAAACCCAGTTTAATCTGGCCCTTGAAATCGCTCAAAATGACGGCTTCTGAAATAACCGATTATCGGTTTTTCCTTCCTATTATTTCTTGTAATAAACGTAGAAATCTAACGAAGATTAAATAACTTCGACTCTCTTAGTTTCAACACACATAGACTCAAAATATTAAATTAAATTGGCAGGTAAAACAAAACCTAGCCTGGCCACAGTTCGCTGCTTTTCTCGAAAAGTGGCAAGTCATTGAATACTACAAATAATCAGCAGTATTCTCCTACTGATTCAAATTTTTTAAAACTCTGTTCAAAGATATTTTTGTAACCGGTAATCATACCACTATCTTGAGCGTTACGAACAGTCAGTGCTAGAGGGTGAAAATCGAGGTTGAAGAACTCTGCTTTCCGTCTTAATTTGTCCATTTATAAGGGCTACAAGCTGATAAAGGCAGCAGGTCACCTGATTTCTATTTTTGGCGTAAACTGTTAATGGATTCTTAAATTTTATGTTTTCTACTCATAAGATGTCACAAGTTCGTTGTGGTTCCTTCCGTTTGTTATCTTTTAAAGGAAATGGAAAATTGTACTTCATTGATACCGTAATTCACAAAGTACTTCGAGACTAGGGATGATACTACCATTCCGTAATACAACTGATGTCTGACAATGACAGCTACAAACTAGCCTAAGGTCCAGATGGGACAAGTCTTACACATTGCATGTACACACGTACCATCTAACACGCCACCCCACAGGGATCAGGTGTATAATTATCCCAGCAATGCCGTACCAGTTCTTAAACCATGTGTTTCTTGTGTTTCTGTCTGCATTGCTATTAAAACATCACTGACGACTTTCCCAATGTTCTGTAGAAATTCAATATTTCAAAGCCAAAGAAATTTTACAAATAAAAATTACTGGTTTTTGAAAAAGGTTTATTTGAAAATGAAATATGTTGTTATTGGTGCTACGACTAAATGACATTTCGGGTTTTTTTTGCTCTGTTATTAGCAAAAATAAAAAAAATTGATATAGCGTAGAGCAAACAAATACGGAAAAATAGCGATTATTCGGAACTAAAACACCGGTATGCGTTTAAGTCGGTCGGTTTATCCCCAATCTTACCCCGCATACGCCGTCTACCGCAAACGCCCTTGCGGAGTTGCTACA
Organism: Schistocerca americana; assembly: GCF_021461395.2. Classification (NCBI taxonomy): domain Eukaryota; kingdom Metazoa; phylum Arthropoda; class Insecta; order Orthoptera; family Acrididae; genus Schistocerca; species Schistocerca americana. The sequence continues at coordinate 1,013,709,244 of NC_060120.1, read as the reverse complement.
GCAGTGTGTCGCTAAGACTGTTTTAGTTTATCACGTTTTCAATTTCTGGATGATACTGTCGATACCGAGATGTCGTTTTATTAATGAGAAGCTCCTCCAATTGCTTTTTTTTAGAACATTATGTTCATGTGATCGGGTTCGGTCCTTATATTAGGCCATAATCAAGTGTATCTGTAACTGCCAAATGTTAATTCACAATATTTTAGTTTTTGTAAAAGGAGATGAAAGACCATGTTTATATGTGTGAGTAAAGTAAAAATACAGAAATAGTGTACAACTTGCGTTACACTGTAGAGAAGCAACGTCAAATGCTAAAAACAGTCTAGTAGATTTAAAAATGTTTTGCACCTAATGACGTCCTGACAAAACGGGTGTACCGTAAGTATAGAATTATAGATAAATTCAATGAATGTCACGGGGGCAAGAGAAAAACTGTTATCTCGATATTTTATTGATATTTGTTACGTTGAACTGACAGTGTAAGGCATTTCGGACGTTCCGAATAACGAGAAAAATTTTTGTTATGAAATTTTTGTTACGAATGGTCATTCTGTAAGAGAGTACAATGCACGACCCGTTTTGTTGCTGAGAAGCATCGTATTGATTTCGAGTATGTGGTACTCTCAACTTCCCGCAATAACTGCAGTACTTCGAAAAACGAAGTCCGACCGAGAGATATTGAGGACTGTGAAGAAATCACAAGGTGACCAATTTAATAACAGATTCCGAGCAAATTTTACATCGCTATTCAATATCATGATAACCAGCCAACGGGACGTCGCAATCTCTTCATGTATAGGTTATGACAACATTTTAAATTTTTTAAATTCGGTCAATAATTAACTTAGAGAGAGTATTGAAAAGTAATTTCGGTCTGTCTTGGAAGCGGTTACATAGGCAACTTGCAATTGGAATTATGCTCTTCACTGTTGCGAAGATATTTTCACGTAAACGAGGGTGACTGCATTTATACACCGAATACATTACAGTTACATTATCACTCTCTAACAGACCGCCAAAATGTTCAGAATATATCCCAGAACAATCTCTGCAACTTTGCTGGTAGTGTTTTGGTTCATCCTGTCGATTTTTTGATGCCTACAACCCACTTAGGCATTTATCTTGTTAACAAAAAACTGGCTCTGAGCACTATGGGACTTTACTGCTGTGGTCATCAGGCCTCTAGAACTTAGAACTACTTAAACCTAACTAACCTAAGCACATCACACACATCCATGCTCGAGGCAGGATTCGAACCTGCGACCGTAGCGGTCGCGCGGTTCCAGACTGTAGCGCCTAGAACCGCTCGGCCACTCAGGCCGGCTATCTTGTTAACAATCACGGAGAGATTTACTATTGAAATTTCGGGACACTACTTTTCACGAGGAGTCGGCAAAACATTACTTCCCCCATATACGTCTCGAGTATTTCTAGGAGGAGAAAATTCGAGAAATTAGAGCCATTACAGAGGCTTACCGACAATCAATCTACCCACGCGCTAGTTGCGAGTGGAACAGGGTTGGAGGGATCAGATAGAGGTACCGAAAGTACCCTCCACCACACACCATTAGGTGGCTTGCGGATTATGATGTAGGTGCAGATGAGAACAACATCTTGTTTGAAATTTTTCAGAAAATCTTTTCTGCATACAAAGAAAACACATAAAATTGTGCAATGCTAACAGATTCTCTCTCCTTCGTTATAGTAACCATCCATAGTTGTACAGTATTTTCCAGGAAGAGATCCAGTCGCTGCAGTGACAGTCATAAACTAAATGGTAATATTACAACACGACGGCCGACTTTGAATGACAAAAGTGTGCCTTAAAATCCTCTCCGATCCACCATTTAGATACGGATGATCATGTCAGATTTGCATTTGAGGAAGATAACTGTTAGTGAAACAAAGAAATTCTCAATGTTTTGTGTGAAGTTTTTGAATCGGTAAAAAACACATGTTACCAAAACTCCTCGCCCTGTATATGTATATATATGTTTGTGAAAATATTTCAACTAAACAACATCACAACAGTGGTAGAATGGAAAATGATACCGAACAAGTTCTATATGGAGTGTAAGGTACACTTTTGAAGTCTGTGAATGTTTCGCTGTTACGAAATATGTGCTGAGATGGTCCCGCACATTAAGCACATTTTCCCATACGGCTGGCAAGTACAAGATTCCGTAACATGTACTGCGCTTGAATTGCAACCACATCATATTACTTATGTACTTTTCCAAAATCAGATAGGCGAATAGAAACAGGGGAAATATTCTCTATTCATAGTTACAAATTCATTTTACATTCGCCGTAATGAAACTATAATTTAATTACCATTTCTTAGTAACTACTTCCTTTTAGAGGACACACATCAGAATTATTACCGGATTCAAATAATAGTAACAATAAATTCAGTCCTGTAAACTCTAATCTATTTCTCAGGCAGCAAAGAAAGTTCTTTCCTGGTTTCACTCCCAAGAATATCGGTCTTCTTATTATGCACTTAAAACTATTACCTATGTGTAGATGAGTGTACGAGTGTTACACCACGAAGAGTACATATGAAGTATTGATTCCCTGAACAAAGTTACGCATCGAACAGCTAATTTGAGAAAAAACAATTTTAAGGTAGCCTTTTTTCAAGTATGTTACTAGCATGATTCTGCAGGGTACGTTTAAATAGTCTTACCTGGTGAGAGTACCGATTGTTTTTATGACGAGGGACCTTGAAAATATTTACGGATTGTAATTTCTAAGCACTACAACACAGCACTTATATATTTGAAAAATGTCATGTTGAGCTGCTGGTAAAATACTTTATTTACACGACTACTGTCAGTCGTGTGATCATCATCAGGTTCATAAAAGTATTCTTAGCATGATGTTAGGAGAAATATAAAATCATTACCGTCAGATAATAAAACCATGTTATCATATCGTAATATAAATTACGTCTCCGATCTATAAAAACTATGCTATGAGTGTATTCATTCCAGTGAAAACTGTAATCAGCTTTAACGCTGTGAACAGTTTTGTACCACCCAGGCGACTGAACAGCTGATCACTGTTTTTTACTCAAGATTCGGATCTGTTATACGTTGATAAGCTGAGGTGCACTTTACAAATTTAGGTGCTGAGTAGAGTAAAACAACCGTTATAAATTCGTGATTCATATGTAAAAATAGATGCATATAATCCTCTTACAATATGTGACCCGCTAATCTCGTATTTTGTAGCTTGTTATCCATCACGATTATGAACTTGGAAGAAGGTATATGACCGACAGTAACATGATATAAATCTTCTCCAAATGGTCACATTTAAACCATAGATTTAGGACATATGTAATTTTGAGAATGATACTTGTTGAGAGGTCAGCGAGCGACAGTCATATTGACCCGGTTTCAGTTCTCGGTACTGCCAGGGATTTTTCCTTGATGGGAAGAAGGAGGCCAACTGAGGAGCTACTTGAACAAGAAGTGGCGGTTCTGAAGCAAGCGAAACTTACAACGCCAAGAAGAAAAGCGTAATGACCGCATGCTTCTCAATTCCGCATCCGGACGACGGCACAGGATGACACGGCGGTCGGTCGGCGTCGTGAGGCTCTCTTGCCCTCACCGCGGCGTTACTTTCCTGTTCTACACTCGAACAGACAAGTGCTACAAAGCTCGAGGATACTCTATACTAAACGACGTGGAATGTTGGTTCATCCGTGCAACATACAACGAGACCGTACGGCAATAGGATTTTTTAAATTTCAGAACTCAAATATCAGTTTCCGAGCGGTGTGGTGCAACTCAGAAAATTCTCGAGAAAATCGAGTTGAAATTTACCACGTGTCTTTACTTCAGCTGTCAACGGGCCTCACCGCTTGTGGCCCAGGTTTGATTCGTGCCCAGAGCAAATTTCTAAACAAATGTGCGTGTTCTGCGAACCTTTCCGTGAAGAGCAAAGTACGTAAATACGAAAAAAAAAATAATTTTAATGTTTTTTTATTCATACAATCTCTATTAAACTAACCCTTTCATAAGAGATCGGTAATTAAGAATTCATACATTGTGTGTGATATGTGAATAGAAATAGGAAGAAGTGCATTTTTGATAAAAATGACAAATATATATATATATGTGTTGATTATCATATATTTGATGAATTTTATGTTCAAGTTACGTAGGTAATGGAACTGAACGGAAAGTACGAAAAAAATAATGAACGAAATGAGGCTCGAACCAGAGACTACATCTCAAGGGCTTCCGATTTATTTTTCATCTTTACACAAGGGCTAACAATTTCTTTTTCATCTTTACACATTTTACGCTTCACGGAAATGCTGGTAAAATATGCACCATTGTTAAAAAACTTACATCAGCTAGGACTCGACCCTGTATCGCCCACGTTGTAGGCAAGCATTCTGACAAACAGCCACTTAGCCCTTCAACGAAATGGGCCGTGATGTACTGCAGTAAAGATAGTCGGAAAATTTCGAAATCGATTTTCTTGAGAATTCTTGAGAGTTTCATAGAAATGCTTTGCCGGATTGATATCTGCGTTCTGAACTTTACGTACCATAAAGATAAAAAAATTGTAAAAAAAAGAAGATTGCCTTGTTAGGTATATATGTACAATCTGACTTTTTTTCGTATTACGCCCTCGCAACAAGCGATCTTTTTAACATTTCAAATTGATGGTTACCGACACTGAACCAAATATATCTTAAATAATTGGTTTCATTATTCCTGTTTGGAGAACATTTCTATTAGATTATCTCTTTATTTATATAGCAAAAATGTACAACTTCCAAGGGAAGTTTGTATCCTCGAACTCTCAGAACCATACAACAATGTGCTCAGAACATAAATAGATTGATGTGAATCGTACGTGTACAAATCTGAGCATCTTACGGGGGGAGACATTTGAATGATCTCCTTCTCATGATGTAAGAGAGGAACTCTTGTAACATGAAGAAGAGAAATGTCGATATAACAAGACAAAAAAAACACGATTTCAATGTCGTGGCTTATTGCGCTTTTTTTCTCTCATAAACATTATTACGTTATCTAAACAACAAATTTTTCCTACGGACCTGATCGAGTCGCACGTCTGTTCACTGAAGTGGTGACAGCGAAGTGGAACAGAACAATATTCACATCTTGCTAAAGCCACAATTTTCTCTTTCAACTTCTGCATTCAAGCAGTCCAGTATCAAACGCCACACTAATCACATTTCGAAACTATGGTATTGGATTTCTTGAATGCAAATGTGATATTGAATGAGAAAAAGGGGCTTTAGTCAGTTGTGCTTATTGGTCTGTTCCACTACAGGATCAGTAGAGTAAGTTCAGCTAGCGTAATTATTTAAGGCAGAGTGAAGTATAGCAACAACTCACGACTCTGAAATAGCTGTGTTTTTTGGTCCTTTTTTATCCATGATTCTTTTATTCTTGTTACTAATGTTCATGACTGAGTCCTTGATCACCTGATCATTCCGATGTGTGGGAAAACACGTAGTTTTGCACGCGATTGGCTCACACCACAGTTTTTGAAGTGAGTGATGTATTTTCTAAGCACATTCTCATGCAATTCTGAGCATTTGTGCTCACGTGTTTCTCCTGTAAACTGAGAACCTTCACGGAAATTAGATCAGTAACTACAACACATTCACTTTCAGTAATGCCTATGAATACGCAGAGACTATTATGGCGTAAGTTGCGCCAGAGACGAACTGCGCGCCTATGAGCTGCGATAATTACAAGTATTCGTAATTTTGTTAGAAAGAATGAACACTGGTACAAAGTTTCTACAAAATTTTTCCCTCCATCTTGAATTTTTATCCCTCATTGTGAATTGGATGTACAAGAACGTTACGCAGAAGTAGGGAGTTTACCACAAATTAGCTCGAATACTGATTCTGGGATGCAGCACGATCTCCAACATCACGGGATATTTGTTTCCGCTGAAAGGAAAATTTGAAGGGTGAAGACCAATCCATTGGAAAAGTGGTAATATTTGCAGCTTCGTAATCTACGGCCAAAAAAGACTTCGCTCGAATGTACTGGAGGATGTGAAATAAACGTAACTTCGGAGTGTTGCATTGTAAATGTTAAGAAGTTTTAAGGTAGAGAACGCAGTGACAGAAGTTGTAAAGAAGTGCTGTCAGCCAATAGTGTCATCTTCAGTCTAAAAATTAACTCGCCGAACAACTGCCAGTGTGCCCTGAAATTAAATTTTGTCGAGGGCTGATTAAGATGTGCCTGCTACTTTCTGTCGCTGCGCAGAGAGCGTTAGTACTGGGATGTGAAACCAAAATAAGACAGTTGGGAAAAAAAAGTAATTTGTTTATTATGACAACAGTAGTCTCTATAATTGTTAACACATTTATCCCACTGTGACAAAAGACCGTCAATGTGTCCATGGAAATCTACGGAACCATGATTGCACCAGGAGTGCACATCCTCGGTCGAAGCAAACCGACGGCTATGAAGGTCTTTCTCCAAGGGTCTAAAACTATGGAAATTGCGTGGGGAGAGATACGGGCCGTATGGAGGACGTGTAAGGGCTTCGCAGTGAACCTTCTGCAGCGTACTCGAAACAACCACTATTACATGTCGGCGGGCATTTAGTTGGCACTCCTCGGTACAAATTGGTTTCGTAGGCAACCACAAACATTTTTCCATGAAGATATTGACTGTCATGTCTCATAGACGGATAAATGCGTTAAGAGTTAAGCCATTATTTGTGAAATAATAGGCAGTTAAGTACTTCATTAAGATCCTTTAAAACACGAACATCTAAAACAGACGTAGAAACAAGGTCTGGAGTTTAATTCGGCTGCAGAGTCAAGTTTATGGTGATTACAATGGGGCACACGTGACCTGGTGAGAAGATATTTAATATTAATTTCACCGTTTATTGGAAATGTTCGGTAACAACGTTGTGAACATTTGCACTGTGTGCCTTTCTGAAGAATAAATACTGTGATGTAACTCCTGATTGTATACAGTGCATTACCTGTATGATGTTGCTCCAGATTAAAAGTAATAAATTACCTAATCACTGGCATGAACTACATGCGTCTACATCGTTTAACTGGCTGTGAAACTTACACAGAACCTCGAAGCCGATTTACACGTATGTTCTGTGCAATAAATAACTAACTCAGCAAATGGTCACATTGTTTTTGGTGGCTATATTTCGAAGCTTTTCTTTTCTATTGAAAATAACAATAAGTATTTATACTGCAGCCTCTTATATACAAGTTCTCTTCCGAATTAAGCATCACGTATAACGTGCGTAAAGCACATTTAATTTCTTAAGATAGTATTCTTCGTCAACTTATCAAAAATCAAACAGTCGTAGCCTGCAGAAATAGCGCTTTTACTCAAAATTCAAAGTGTCCTATTGCCTTTGCGTAACTTAAGTGGCACCATACATGCACTTTGATCGTGTCACAGAACAATCATATGATTAGTCCGAACTCCAAAAACATAACCTTTGCCGATTTATGTATTCCATGGAAAACCGTGTTGATGGGGACGGTCGTTAGTATTATAATTGTATGCAGCGCTGCATTTGATAATTCCTCTCGTTCGGGCAGTACTTCTCCCTCATTTATGGGTGTAGTGGAATCATGCATGGGTGCAAACGCAACCCTTTAGTTATTATATTGTCGATGTTTGATTTTTGAATACGAATTGGAATGAAGTTAGGATGCGTGCGTGTCGAATGTAGTTGCCACTTACTTCAGGTTACCATTTCCGATCCAAACATTTTCTGTAAACGTGTGACAACATGGAATTTTCATATCTGTCGTTTGCGCTTCGTACTGTGGTTTTGTCAAAACTTCCTGGGTCCTGAATAATGGACATAAATTCGGCAAATCATAAGTCAGCTTGGGCCTTTTTATTCTTCTTTCAATTGGACGGTCGCCATGATGATATCCCAGTAGCCAAATTTCGGTCGCTGTGCCTCAAGGGTAGCCACTAGTGCCAACACAGATTACATAATGTCCCTTGATCATAATGAAACACCAAAGTCCATCTACTGAATAAAATATCAATTATATAAACAATAGAAATTTTTCGGAAACATGGTAAAGTTCTTTTTTTCTTTTTCGTTACTTGGTCTTTATAGGAATGAGACAGTGTACCCTACAGAATCTTGAGGATTCGGACCATTCGATCTAAAATACGAAGCACACATTTTTAATCAAACGTAACTGTGGAATATTTACAGTTAAACTATCTTCAGCTTTGAGGTAGAGTGTGCGTGAGTTTCAGGGTATGTGAACTAACAAAAGTTTGCTTCTTATTAACGCAAACGTTCTTTTCATGCACGAAATTATGACCATTTCTGTGTGTGTCACTTCCACAACACACAACAAGGAACCGTATCAACACTGCCGCTCATAAGACTTAAGTTATTTGCTCTTTCTATCTATGACAGATGCTACATTCACTTACCTGAGTGGTCTGCACTCTAGTGAAAGCTGACGCAGTGTAGTCCCCAGGAATTCTCTATTGGATTGGTAGGACGAGACACACTGATGGAAAAAATTTAAGGCAAGAGGACGCAGCGTCTTGTCTAGAAACCACAATGTTTCGAGAACAGTGAATTGACACTGATGAACGGTGAACGTTCAACTGTTTGCTATGTAGTTAAATCTCATGGAAAGGAGCACACGGTAATCGATAATAAACACCTCGCACAATACTTGTCGTTCCAAGAAGAGTGAAAAAGAATAGTGTAGCGTACTGCGAGCGAAATTATTATTTTTTTTAGAGATGATATAAAAATTACGGAGTAAAGAAGCAGCTGTAGCAAAGTCAAAATGCATGTCCGGCACTGCGCTTCGAATGCATTAATGACACAATCCTTGTTCGGTTATGATCTTATTACCGAAACATCTTTGACTTCAACCCCAGCACTCCAGAAAGAAAAAAAAAAGCAGGACCGTCCTAGGCTAGGCCTTGGTGAGTTATCTCCGTGTAGCGTTGGCACGTGTGTGCTTGAGCGGTGCCGGAGGGGGCGAAGGCGGCGGCCTTATAAAAGTGGCGCTCGCTGCCTGGTCGGCCGGAACACCCGGGCACTCTACCAGCCTGCGACATGAGGCCCTCACTGACGCTGGTCGCGCTCTGCGCCCTTGCCGCCGTCGCCTCGGCGACCATCAACCCGGAGCCGCACGTCATCGGTGAGTACACGTAGCTTCACAACACTCAGATCTGCTTTCTAACGAATGCGCATGTTTCTTACTTTCCGAGTCAGATGTCTCTAGGCTTTCATCTGCACTTCACGAGTTAATATACGATGTTTAGGGGACTTTTCAATGTGTGCTACTGAGAGCGGTATATGCACTCCGCTACTTAACCTAAGTACTGTCAAGTGGGGGTGTGCCCCAGGGAGCAGTGTTGGGGCCGCTCCTGTTCCTTATTTATATAAATGATATGCCCTCTAGCATTACGGGTAACTCCAAAATATTTCTGTTTGCTGATGACAGTAGCTTGGTAGTAAAGGATGTTGTGTGCAACATTGGCTCGGTTTCAAATAGTGCAGTACATGACCTCAGTTCCTGGCTTGTAGAAAATAAACTAACGTTAAATAACAGTAAGACTCAGTTTTTACAGTTTCTAACACAATTCAACAAATCCTGACGTTTTAATTTCACAGAACGGGCATATGATTAGTGTAACTGAACAGTTCAAATTTCTAGGTGTTCAGATAGACAGTAAGCTGTCGTGGAAAGCCCACGTTCAGGATCTTGTTCAAAGACGTGATACTGCCATTTCTACTATTCGAACGGTATCAAAAGTGAGCGATAATTCGACACGAAAATTCGCTTATTTTCATTCGCTTATGTCGTATGATATTATATTTTGGAGTAACTCTTCCCACTCTACAAGGATATTTTTGGCTCAGAAACGGGCGGTTCCGGCAATAAGTGGTATGAGTTCACGAACCCCTTGTCGACCTCTGTTCACGAGTCTGCGTATTTTGACACTGGCCTCTCAATGTGTATATTCCTTATTGTCGTTTCTTGTTACCAATGTTAGTTTATTCCCAAGAATAAGCAGCTTTCACTCGGTTAATACTCGGCAGAAATCAAACCTGCATTTGGATCGGACTTCCTTAACTCTTGTGCAAAAAGGTGTGCAGTATACTGCTGCATCCATTTTCAATAAGCTGCCACTCGAATTCAAAAATCTTAGCAGTAATCCACACCCTTTCAAATCGAAACCGAAGAGTTTCCTCATGCGTCACTCCTTCTATTCTGTCGAGGAGTTCCTTGAAAAATTAAGCTGATTCTTATTGTGTTGCTGATAGCGTTTACTTAAACGTATGGTCTGACTTTTTTCAGGTTCCTGGACATTTATTTTAATCTGTTATTACTCTTATGTTGTAATTTCATGTACTGACACGTTCCATGATCTTGGAGATTTGCTCCTCAATTTGGTCCTACGGAACTTGACGTGTAAATAAATTTAAAAAAAATACATGGAGGACTTAAGGGTGAGATACCGAGCGAGGTAACACAGGGGTTGGCACGCTGGACTCGCACTCGGCAGGCTACCAATTCAAATCGGCTTCTGACCATCGAGATTAAGATTTCCCGCAATTTTCCCTAAATCGTTCCAGGCAGTTACGGGATAGTTCTTTGGGCACAGTCACTTTCTTTGCCTCTCCATGAAACAGTTCGTCTTTGTGCTCCGTCTCTAATGATCTCGTAGTCGAGTGGTCATTAAACCCTAATCTTCCTTCCTTACATCAGTGTGATAGTTTCCACAACGAAGCTCCGTCTCGAAATCAGCCAAGGTAATTTTGGTCGTACATAAAGCACACCAGCGGTGAGACACAATCGGTACTTTCGTTTCGCGATAGCAATGGTAACGTTACCGATGACAACGTCAGTAAAGCGGTGTCACTTAATTACGGTTCATAGCGAAGCAAGGTAAGACGCTTCATGAAAGCAAGTCAACCGATCTAGACTGTAAACCAGCTAGCTTTCTTTCGGAGTATGGTAATGAAACAGCTCAGTCTTTAGCAGTCACGTACGACCCTTCGCTGGAAGGAACGATCCACACCTAACGAACGGAAAGCACTCAAGAAAGGAAATAAAAGTGATCCGATGAATTACACGCCCTTATTTTTGACATCAATTTACAGTATGCTTTTAGAACAAGTGGTGTGTTATATACGACATTGCAGAGCACTGCAATATCGTATTTGTCCGCCGAAACCGGGCAAGCGACTTTCAATTAAAAATGTCTCCCCTGCACGGGGATACACGTAATGGGCGTACGAGTGCAGTTTGTAGACACAGGGCTGACTTCGTATGGAAGATGGATCTGGCCGTGTCGTGCTTGGAAAGCGTAATGGTAAGGTGACCGCTCGCGATTAGTTGAAAATTCGGCTTCGAGTCCCTGTGCACCATAAATTTTCACTGTCATCATTCCGTTATACGTCTGCTGGTTTTCAGTATTTGCAACTACGAATACATCTCCTGCAGGTACTGAGTAAGAACATTGAGAAATAACCTCGAAGAAATTGATTTGTTGACACATAACCAGCACGCACTGAATAAAAAATCGTTCTTTTGAAACACAAATGGCTCTTTATTCACACGAAATAATAACTGTCGATACAGGATCTCAGACTGATTCCATATTTCTACACTTCCAGGAGGCTTTCAGCACCGTTCCACACAAGCAACGCCTAATCAAATTGCGTGCCTACGAAGCATTGGTTGTACGACAGGATTCGTGATCTCCTGTCAACAAGGCCTCAGTTCGTAGTAAATGGACGGAACGTTGCCGAGTAAAACAGAAGTGATATCTAACGTTCCCCAAGGAAGTGTTGTATACCCTCCCCTGTTTCCAATTTGTGTGAATGATTTAGGGGACGATCTGAGCACCCATCTTTGATTGGGTGCAGTTGATGCCGACATTTACCGTCTAGTTAAGTCATCTGAAGATCAAAAAACAACTGCAAAATTATTTAGACAGAGAATCTTTATCATGTGAAAAGTGGCAGTCGATTCTAAATAATGAAAAGTCTGAAGTCAATCACGTGAGTACTAAAAGGAATCCGTTGAATTTCGGGTACACGATAAGTTACACAAATCTAAACGCTAACAATTCAGCTAAATACCGAGGGATTACAGTTGCGACCAACTTATAGTGGAACAATCGTATTTAAGGAAAGGCGAACTAAAGCCTATGTTTTCTTCACAAAACACTCAGAAATTGCTACAAATCTACTTAAGATACTGCCAACACTTTGCTCGTCCGTCCTCTTCTGGAGTACTGCTGCAAAATATGGGATCCCTACCAGCCAGGATTAGCGGAGGACCCTGGAAAAGTTCAAAGGAGGGCAGATTGCTTTGCATTATCGCATAACAGCGGACAGAGTGTCACATATGATCCGCACTGCGGAGAGATCGTTTCGTGAAATTTCAATCACCTACTTTCTTCTGTGACTGCGAAAATATCTTCGTGACTCTACCTACGCAGACAAAAAAGACCATCATGATGAAATAAGTAAAATCAACACTCACACGGTATGATTTAGGTTTTTAGATTTACCATATGCTATTCGAGAGTGAAACGGTCGAAAAATAATGCGGAAGTGCTTGTATGAATGCTCTGTCAAACACCTAAGTATGAGTTTCAGAGTAGTCACTTAGGTGTATATGTAGTTTACAGTCCCACTCTCCATCACGCTATTCTGTTAGCAGAGGGTACGCGGGAACAAAGCCTTTCAGCTGCGGCCATGCGGCCCAAATTCCTGAAATTGTAGCAGCGTGATCTTGAAGCCAAGTGTGTGCTGCAGGAACTCTTATACACCTTCACTGACTTGGGAATCATGACCCTCGCTATTTTGTAAGTCTCTCTGAAAATAACATCGTCGCTCTCGTAGTAAACGGCTGTACATTGAGCGTGTCTATCAAACAGTCGCGCTGGCTGCATTAATTCGTAACAAATGGTTCAGTTTTTTGTTTTTAATTTTGTCTGTCTCTCTGATCAATTCGGTTTGGTGAGGATATCAGATGGCGAACAATGCTCGTGCGTAAATTAGACTACCTCAGGATGTTTTCATGAAATATAAGTTTACCCTTCCACGGGGGAGGGTGATTTGTATGGCAGCTCCACCTTAAACCGCCCTCGACAGAAACTCACAAACGCTTGGAAGTTTTGTCTCATTCCAGTCGCCAGTTGCCAATCGCGTATTAACCTATACTGAAAATGTTTGCGAATACTCTCACATTACGTTACATGTATTAAAGGCAGTCTTTCCACTAGGTCCTCACTATCTGAAAGACTGTCTACAGTTCGTAATACGCTTCTAGTATCACCTCCGCCTTCAACCTTTTGAAGGAAAAATTGTGATCGAATAGAATGAAAATGTTGAAAAGACAGTAGCTTAGAATACTGGTTAAGATAGTGAACCGTAATCTATATTAGTAAGGTTCAAATCCCGATAGCCACAAAACGATTTCAGTTTTATGTGAATTACGGAAATGTCTTCAGCCTAATACCACAATCATGTTCGTCAACAAGATGATAACCGATATCCTCAGTTTCTCTAGAACTCTAATGCACCATATATAATGGCTTCACTGTTGACAAGCTATGAAACGTTCTTTCTTTTAACGTAAGAAAATTTCTTTTGTGGCAACACTTATTGTCATAGTGTCTAAAGGTTGTCGTGCCTGATAAGAAGGTTCCCAATTCGAATTGTATTCTGGAACTGTATAAATAAAACAATAATCTGCATACAACAGCAAGTCTTGGGCCACACAGTAATCGTGTACTGTAGTCGAAAAAGTGCAAGTACTTAGCACGTTATAATAAGGAACACTCTTCAGTAGAGCGAACTAAGCATTTCTTCATACGCTTTCGGTGACAGACATAGAATATAGACTCGCTTAGAATCTCAAACTTGAAACTGAGAAGTCTGCAGCTCGTGGTCGTGCGGTAGCGTTCTCGCTTCCCACGCCCGGGTTCCCGGGTTCGATTCCTGGCGGGGTCAGGGATTTTCTCTGCCTCGTGATGACTGCGTGTTGTGTGCTGTCCTTAGGTTAGTTAGGTTTAAGTAGTTTTAAGTTCTACGGGACTGATGACCATAGCAGTTAAGTCCCATAGTGCTCAGAGTCATTTTTTGTGAAACTGGGAAGTGTTTGCATATCAGAGTTCCTACACTGCCAACAGAACTAAATTATGTTATCACTTCGTATCCCATATGTTCCTTACTGATACAGATCAGTTTCTACTTATCGTAATAAGCATAAATGGAAACAAATTTCTCAATTACGAATGTAATTTAACGACTTAGATACTAATATTTGAAATGATGCAGATATATTCACTGTTGTTATCTGCCTTAAAAGGGGTACTACATAATATTACTGGTGTATTTTATATTTAAAAACAACTCAGGCACACAGTGTCATTCATGTAGTAGTTTCCCTACCAGCGGTCTGTCCATAACATTATTGCACTCGAACGATTTCCAAATGCTAGGACTAAATATCGCTTGGCAGTTGTGCTTTAGTTTGAAGTAGCGTTACAACACAGTAGTTGCCCGAAGTATGTAGACATAGGAATTCATTCAAAGAACCACACACAGAACGAAGTTCTTGCTTGTGCGATGTTTATACCAAAGCTCCTTAAAAGTGGTTACAATATTCGGCTGCCTGAACACATACTGTCTGAATAAAAGTCTCCAGAGTCATCGGGTGAAATTTTGTGCAGCTAAATTAGGTTCTCCTCTTTTGATATTTTCTGTTCTGCAGTTATACCCTTTCATCACTTCTAGCGATTCCTCTCTTTTCCTTCGATATATAATAGTTTATAACTATTCCATTTCAACTACTACACACTACTGTTTCAAGAACCCATTACCGAAATTTCGGATAATAATTGCTTAAGCATAGGAATTAGCCCCATTTCAGTATAGATATTAAGCATTTTCATAATGGTATTAACTCAAATTTAATATTACTTTCCTCCCTGCTGCCATGTAAGTTTTGTTGCCAGTGAAGCAACAATCACATTAGATATTCCATGTCGTCTTAATTTGTCTTTGATTGTGATGTGGCGATTTAACTCGCACAACAATATTTCTACGACAGTGCACTTGAAAAAAGAAGTATTAGCTTCTCTACAATTTTTTCTGTTCTCAATGTATTGGTAATATCGTATTGGTTATCACTGTCACCATTGGTCTTAGAAATGAGCTACTCATTAAGGAAGTATTTTAAACGCTTTTCACATTAGATTTTCGCACAGATTTGTTGTAGTTTTGAACATTTTCTTTACTGCGTAATTCATTGTTTGAGCCCGTAAACGATAAAAATTCGTACACACTTCTTGCACATTAGAACAGAGGCACGTCTTTATGCTTTTCTAGGCAATAGCCAGACTTTTAAATACCGTTGCTGCTATTAAACCGAATATTTCGGGCCGCAAAAGAAATGTCATTGCATGTGACATACCTTTTTCATATAACCTAATGCACTGCGCAGACGGAAAGTGATGAGCCCAAGAGATGTAGCAGTATAATAAGTGGAACTGGAGAGTGTTCTTAATGATGAAAGAATGATTCTCTTCATTTTTATAAAGCCATCAAGACATTGTTATCGAGATTAATAGGCCGGTAGATCATTCGCAGATTTAGAAAAATCTGAAAAGGTTTTGGGAAAGCAATAGGATTTCATTTACGTGAGTGACACGCTGTAATGAAGTACATCAAACCCGATGGCAAATTTTTACCTTAGTAGTGAGAAAGTTTTTTCACAAGCATAACGTTACGAAATGTCTTCTTCTTGCAGCGGACAAGGATTTCCTTCTGAGGCAGAAGAAGCTGCTAGAAGTTTTCTGGCATGTCGGACAACCCACCGTAGACCCCGAGCAGAAGAAGATTTCGGAAACCTTCAATCTTGAAGAGAATGTCAACAACTTCAAAGTAAATCAAACTTTAACGTACAGCTTGTGACTTCACTCTTTGAATATACTGATTTCATGTATTTTGTCGTTGTTGCGATAAGTTATACTGAAGTACTGTTTCTGACTCCCCTTTGCAGGATCCAGAACTCGTGAAGAAGTTCGTGAATTACTACACTCACGGCTACTTCAAAGAGCGTGGAGAACAGTTCTCCATCTACAACAAGCTTGACCAGATTCAGGCCAAGGCCCTTGTCGACCTTTTGTACCAGGCGAATGACTTCGAGACTTTTTACAAGGTAAAGAAAATGCAGTGTGTAGCGAAATGTGATTATTGAAGAAGTATGCTTTTGGTTTGTCCTGTGGAATGAAAGGCATCTTAAAGTTGACCGCTTTTTCTAGAATGGTATTTAAGTCGGATACTAAAATCTATTTCACTCGATATTACGAATAACGGTGCACACTGACGTTGATAAAGATTTTTGTGGTGGGTCTCGACTGTCTACCACTGTGTCACTAATTTGTGCTCGTTAAACTTCTAGGTTAGCCTGATGCATTAGGAAAGATATTTTGTAAACATCTCACTGATAGTGTACTCTTGTGGCTATGTCTATGCAGCGTAAGAGACAGATCGGTACAGAGTAGTAATACATAGGTAACAGATGGATGGGTTTCGAGTAACGTAGTGCAACTCTTCTCGTATCTATTTTCTGAGAGTTTTTAGTTGCTTATTAGAGGTTCAGTGTACCTAACAGAAACGTAAGTAATCATTCCATGTAGGCTTTCACGGCCGGCGTCTTTATCAGTAAACTCTTCCGGGCTAAGTTGCCGTGGTCGATCTGTAGAACTTCTTCTCCCTGACGTTTCGTTCTCAACTGCGGAGAACATCTTCCGAGGAGAGTCGACGATGATAATAGAAACGTAAGTAAGTTTATCGTTGGTAGTAGCTAGCCTGACTGAAAGTGAAGAAGAATTACAGGATGTGCTGAATGGAATGAGCAGTCTAATGAGTACAGAATATGGACTGAGAGTAAATCGAAGAAGGCGAAAGTAATGAGAAGTTGTACAAATGAGAACAGGAAGAAGCTTAATATCAGGATTGATGGTCACGAAGTAGATGAAGTTAAGAAATTCTGCTACCTAGGCAGTAAAATAGCCAATGACGGACGGAGGTAGGAGGACATCAAAAGCAGGCTAGCACTGGCAAGAAGGGCATTCCTGGACAAGAGTGGCAAACATAGTCTTTAATTTGTGGAAGAAATTTATGAGAATGTACGCTTGCAGCACAGCATTGTATGGTAGTGAAACATGGACTGTGAGAAAACCTGAACAGAAGCGAATAGAAGCATTTGAGATGTGATCTATACACGAATATTGAAAATTAGGTAGACCGTTAAGGTAAGGAATTAGGAGGTTCTGCACAGAATCGCAGAGGAAAGCAATATGTGGAAAACACTGCCGACGAGAAGGGACAAGTTAGTAGGACATCTGTCAAGACACCAGGGAAGGACTTCCATGGTACTAGAGGGAAATGTAGGGGGCAAAAACGGTAGAGGAAGGCAGAGACTGGAATACATGCAGTAAATGATTGAGGACGTAGGTTGCAGGTGCTACTCTGAGATGAAGAAGTTCGGACAGGAAAGGAATTCGTGGCGGGCCGCATCAAAGCAGTCAGAAAAGAAGAAGAAGAGGGGAAAAAAAGTTCCTAATAGTGTGTAAGGCACTGCACTGCAAAGACCGCACGCATGCTTTAAGTGAAGTGTGTGTGTGTGTGTGTGTGTGTGTGTGTGTGTGTGTGTGAGAGAGAGAGAGAGAGAGAGAGAGAGAGAGAGAGAGAGAGACAGAGAGTTAGTGTGTGAGTGACCTGACCTTTTTCTCGTTAGCCTCTCCATGTTCTTCAGTCACTGCAGTGCGTAGTACTAAAAGTATCGTTTGCTTCCAGCAATTTTAATTTACTGGTTAAAAATTTGTCTAGCACGAAAACTTAAAATCATTTATACGAGTCACAAGTGTTACTTTTCCGAGTACAGCATGAACATTGGGATGATGGAAAAACTTGATGAAGGATGCCATATTGGAGTTTCATTTTATTATCGTTTCAGTTTCTTGGTTATTTTCAGTTCTTTAGTTGAATTAGGAAAGTAATTCGTAGAGGCTCTACCAGATACATTAATTCAGTCGCATATAATAAACGTCTATTATTTCTGGTTTTTGAGGTGCACTGTGAACTATGGTGATGCTTTTAACGTATCTGCCATTCCAAATATTCATTTTTATACATTTAACTCTTGAAGGTTTTTGTAAATGCTAATCGCAAACTTGATACTTTCGGCTCGACGCCCAACAGTGGTTACCGGAGTGTGAACGTAAATACCGATGGTTGCATAATACAATTACCTACATCAGTGTTGCTGGTTTCCAGACGTCCGTGTGGGCCAGGGACCACCTGAACGAGGGCCTGTTCGTGTACGCTCTCAACGTGGCCAAGCTGCACCGCGAGGACCTGTTCGACGTGGTGCTGCCCCCCTTCTACGAGCTGTACCCGCACCTGTACGTCAGCCCTGACGTCATCAAGGAGGCGTGGGAAGCCGCCCTGCAAGGTACCACACAACACTGCATCATTCTCTAGCCACGCAGTTCATCACATTGTAAACATTTGTACAGCACATCTCTACGCTTACAGCCAGCCGATGTGGCCGAGCGGTTCTAGGCGCTTCAGTCTGCAACCGCGCGGCCTCTACGGTCGCAGGTTCGAATCCTGCCTCGGGCATGGATGTGTGCGATGTCATTAGGTTATATAGGTTTAAGTAGCCCTAAATTCTAGGGGACTGATGGCCTCAGATGTTAATTCCCATAGCGCTGAGAGCCATCTAAACCATTTTTTCTACACTTACAGTATTTTCTTAAATATGCGGGGAGAGCATCATGGGAATTCTGATAACCTAAATTGTCTGAAGATAGACCCAATTACCCCGCGAAGCCCTACTTACAAAGTATCAATAATGAGACTGAGAGAAAAATCTGAATATAGTTTTCTGCTTCCTGCGGGTCGCTTCCGTAGGGATCGGGAACACAAGATCAGACCAATAACAACAAACATGACGCATTTAAACTATCATTCTTCTTGCGGTCTATAAGCGATGGGAAGTAACCCTACATTCTGTACACTTCAAAGTAGTCTCTGCCATGCACTTGATAGTGGTTTCGAGAGTGAGTAGATCGACGCAGACAGACGCTTCTCGTCTCACAGACATACAGATCAGGCAGTAGGACATTTCGATTAAAGCTTTCCCACGTAACAAATGTTCCTAAAGGTATCGAGCAATTACTGAAAGTAAGTGTAATGTCAATGTCGCAACTTATAGCTCTCTGATCTTATCTTTTCATCGAAATATCTCGGCGCTTTAGCGACGTCATGCGAAGTAAGTTACGTAGGTCTCAGAAACTCGGATTATGTCTCGTTATTGGCCGATGTTAGTGATCTAACTAATAAAACCGTTCCAAACAACTAACATACGCAGTGAGAAAAAATAATAGAAAAATATTAATAAGCCTAAATAATTCTTTTCATTACAATAGTTCATACATTAGAACAAGGCTGCACTTCCTGTGCTTCGAATGCCAGACTCAATTCAGTTGATGCTCAACACTCTATAAGGGCTGTCGCCTATGACGGCATCTGTGTGGCGAGCCCAATGTACTTTACTATTTAAAAACGTAAATGAAAATTTCATATTTTTCGAAATTTCGAATGACGTCTAACACATATAGTCACACAGTTGACCTCTAAACTATTTCTCTTTATTTTTTTAACTCGTCCGTTATTAACATAACAAAAGTGGCAGCCAATCCGTGCCCCCATAGGTGACGCAGTGATTATTTCAATAGACTCGGACTCAGTACAAAAGAATGTCAAATACTTGCCCCGGCATCCACATTATATTTGATTGGTCCTGCAGCAATTATAACAAATGCTGGGGCTGTAAGTTTCGAAATAACACTGGCAACATCTTTCCCCAACCATGAAAGGTCCGAATCTATGCTGCAAAACGATAACAAAGCACGAAAACATTGCTTGTCATGAAAATATCCTCCATTCATGGTCCTGTGGCACTGCAGATGGCATCAACCCAGCTATAAGTAGTTCTTCGCCGACTCCTTTCAAGAGTTTAATTGTTTCTATTCGGTGTTGGACCATACCGGTTAATAATTGTGAAACTTCCCCTTTGGAAAATTTATGAATTACTGTGCTTGTAAACTTCTTATGTTATTTGATTTTCAAACAGCTGAGCAAAACTGCGCGTAGTCAGACATTTCTCTCTTTACTTATTCTCATCAACACGAAAATGACACACAATATTTTTAGGGAAACGTAATCTGACTTTCAATAATCCCTACATTTCATGAATCACTTACCTCACAAAAATCTTCGTTACGCAAACTACTGCAATACAGCGAGCGCCAATACTGCCAGATAAATAAAAGATTCTAACTATTGAAGGCACTAACTACTGAGAGGCATACTTAGCAAATGAAAGATTTTGATGGAGAACAAACAATGTATTTACCTTAATAGTGTTCAAAAGTCATTTTATATATATATATATATATATATATATATATATATATATATATATATATATCAGTTCATGACATCCAGTCTTACAAATGTCCTTTTTCTGACGGACACACGTCCAGATCGTCCGCGCTCAAAATTCTGCCATCTCTCTCCCCACATCCACCACTGCTGGCGGCTCACCTCCAACTGCGTAACGCTACGCGCTGTTTACATCCACCTGCCCAACACTACAATAGCAAATATTCCAACAAAGCAAATCAGCCACAGACTGCACGCATCACAGTCAATGATTTTCATACAGAGCGCTACGTGGCGTTACCAACATAAAAACCTAAACAGCCTACATACAATTGGTGGTCGCAGTACCCACTACTCTTTTTGTCATCTACTTTCTGGTTTAATGAGGTGCTACGAATTCCTCTCTTGTACCAGCCTATTCATCTCAGATTAGTAGTTGCATCAACGCCCTCAGTAGTTTGTAGGATAGATTAAAACTTGTTTCTTCAACTACAGTTATTTCCCTCAGTATGTGCCTCTAGTACCATGGAAGTTATTCCGGGATGTCTTACCATGTGTACTGCCCGCCCTACTTGACAGTGTATCCCACATTTTCCTCTCCTCGCCGATTTGGCGAAAAACCTCCTCACCTCTTCTCTATTGCAAAATTAGCTATTAACATATTTGTCCGTAAATAAATCAGCCAGTCCTCGTTCCGCTATCCAACAGGCAAGGCCTTCAGCAAGGAGAACCCTTACGTGATCCGCGTCAACTACAGCGGGCAGCCGTTCGCTCGCAACGCCGATGAACTGGTCTCGTACTACACTGAGGACGTGGGCCTCAACGCCTACCTGGACTTCATGCACTACCGCTACCCCTTCTGGGCCAAGATGCCGGAGTATAACCAAGCCAACTACACACGCCGCGGAGACCAATTCTACTACGGCATCAAGGCCATCGTCGGCAGGTACAACCTGGAGAGACTGTCGAACCACCTCCCAGACGTAGAGCCCATCGACTACACGAAGCCCATCAACGGAGTCGTCCCTCAGGGTCCCCTTGTGCAGTACGTGAGCACGCTGGAGAAGAGGCTTCGTGAAGCCATCGATTCAGGATTTGTATTTGACGTAAGTCCAAAGACAGAACCCTTATTTGATATGTTGGACTGTACGTTCCAGTGGCGAGTAAAACATTTTCTCTCTTCAGAGCAACTTCACAAGGTACTCACTGAATGACCCTCTCAGCATTGAGATCCTTGGAAGAATTGTGGAAGGCAATGCGGACTCCATCAACAAGGAATACTACGGCTCGTTCTACAGAAGCCTCCTGTCTCTCGCTGCCGGTCCAGGCGTAAGTACTGGTTTAATACCTGTCTGTTTGCTGTGGAATGCCATTCTCCGAGTCAGTGCCTGTTTTCTTAGACTATGTTTTTTTTCTCTTCTAGAGCGTCACCCCAGCCTCTTCCTTCAGCAACCCCGCCTTCTACAAGGTTGCTGCGCGAGTTGCCTCTATCCTTGATCAGTTTAAGGAGAGGCTCGGACCTTATGCAGTAGAACAGGTACGACACAAAATAGTCTTAAACTACACAAGTGCGGTTCCTAGATTATTACAATTGTCGTAGGCTGTTGCCCGAAACAGTCTCAGTATAGTTCATTACTTAAATGCTCAAACGCAGTGATAGATCTTATGACAGTTAAGGTTTATTGGTAAAATGGGGCAATAGAGCAGAAGAATGTAAAGTTCCAGCAAGGTTACAATAATAAGGTTGGGCAGTAAGCGCTCTGCTCTGCCATTGGCTGGCCTAGTGACGTCAGCGTGGAAGCAAGCGCTCACAAGCAGACGACACGGCATGCGCGTTTACGTGAAGTTTTTGGCGGAAGATTTTGTTTATACCAGAATTGAAATGTCTAAACTGCTTTTCTGCTGCTAAAATATTAAAGTTAAAACTGATGAGTTATATTCTTTCGCAGTTTATGCCTCACAGATCGGTAAAATATCAGATCACAGCCACACTGACACACACTTGAAATTCGAAACCTTGGCTCAAATAAATCAGAAATTATTCATTTAATCGCATTGAAATGAATTTACTTAAGAGCTCGAAGTTGCACACACTTGTTTGTAAGAACAGCATTCCTTCTTTCTAAAGCCGCTATAGTATTCATCAAAGTAACTTTATCTGTGTCTGAAACAAAAACTGTCAGCTGTACATGTGCTCTTATTATCATTAATCTTATTTGGTGACAGCTTTTCCAGAGGTTCCAGAGATCTCTTATGTAGTTCTCGTTTCTTATACCGTTTGGTTCTGTCTTCTGTTGCGGGTGACACATTGACAGTCGCACTACTGCACGGCAAATTGCACGAAGGAACTGCATCTGGCTTGAGCATTCTTTTTCGGGGCAAATTAAGCAATTCAGACTGTAAATCCCTTAAGTAATTTGTTTCTACGAAATGGCGAGAACATATTCGTGCATGCGCAACATTTACACTGTCTTTTCTACAACATTTCGAGAATCATAGTTTTTGTAATGTTTCATTACGCGGGAAACTGTGATACATTACGTCAGTTCCCTTTGTGATCCGGTTGTAGGGAAAACAGCCCGTAACAGCACAGCCTGGCATTGTAAAAATTAATTTTCTGACTCACTTGTAGATTCTCCAATAAGACTGTCACAGAACGAACCATAAATTATAGAGCTGGCGAACACAATGTTGATCCCGCTGTCCACTATCGCTAACTATTTCAGTTCCGAATCAAATATCAATTACAGCAAAAACCGTTAACACTCCCGAATCCCGAATGTTTCCGCTGTTGACTGAGTACCTCAGAAGAAAGAACTCAATCACACACAATTCGAACTGTGCACTGTTTGGCACAGCTGCTTCCACCGTGACATCACGCACACAACAGAGAAAACACGTTGCTTTCTGCGCATCGCTTTCTGCGCCCCTCTGAGTTCCAGTTCCTTTCAGCTGTAAAAACATAGATTTCAGTTCATTGTCCAAAGAAAGTATGAGAGAAGTGTTATGACCTATACTGAGTTTTTGCTATCAAGTGTCACAGCACAAACACACATTATGCATTTGTAAATGTATGCCAGTCCATGCCAGTTACGAAATTTCAGCACCGTCGTAATCACCACCATTGTAGACGACATACTCAATTTACAGTGCTGAATTCTGCATCATTGTCCTGTGAGATTCACTGACATGCGAAAAAAAGCATATCGCATTGCAGTTACTACCTCAATGCTGACCCTATCCCGATATGACACTGGAAAGTATCGCAATGAGATATGCAGTAAAATAACGCACTGACACGCAGAATATGAACAGGTCGTGCACTGTTGCGTGCAACACCAGATCAATTAAAACAGAACACCTAATGTAATATGATCCCACCTATCTGAATTTTTAATATCTTTTACTACTAATGTACTCAGAAGTCACGTATAGCAGTGCCTAATCATTTCTTCTGGTTCGAGTTACTTGTAAACATCATGCAAATAGGTGATATGTGTTATTATACGTACTGCTATTGAACTTCTATAAACAGCGCAGCCACAAAAACTTCTCTGTCTGTAACTTTTCGCTGTTCTGTACATATTCCAACATAAATTAGGCCATTAAATGTATAAGCAACTATTCCCCTAAAAGTTATCAGCTATAGCGGCGAAAGAGATTTATACTGTTGTAGTACCAGTGTTCTATTATATTTTATTACATTATATATTAGGTTTTATAACCCAAAGAAACTGATTTTAATCGATCGGATTGCCAGAGAAAAGTAAAATTGCTTACTAACAAGTTGCTTCCTACAGATGACGTTAGTCAAGGTGGACGGTAAAGTTAGGAATAGTGCAATAGGGAGGGGTGGACATATATCAGATGTCAGCCTGACCATCGAGGTTTGTGTTTGTTGTTCTTTTTGTCTTTCCAAAACAACTTCGCAGGAATGTCGACTTGGGCAATTCATGAAGGCCATTCGATCGTATCGTGATACATTACTACCTAGCCCACACACGACACGATAATCTACTATTTTATCCTACTTGTAGTTGCTTGACAGCATTTCCTTGTCTTCTAAGAAGTCGTATATTATTGCTATGCATAACACAGGCTCATGTAGCTCAAGAACGCGTACCAGTAATATTTTCCTCAAGGAATGCGCAGTTGGTTTGCTTAAATTTCCAAAATACACAAAATTTCATTTTCCGCTTCACGTAATTGTTGTAGTTTACTAGACAGAGGCCGGAACTGCCGTAAAGCACACAGTACAAGGTGCCAGAGGAGGAAGATGGCACGGTTTCCGCCTGGATGACACAACCCGTTTTCTTTCCAGCTGCTGCTGCCTGGTGTGAAAGTCGAGAGCCTGACCGTCGACAAGCTGGTGACGTACTTCGACGACTACGATTTCGAGCTGAATAACGCTATTCCGGTCGAAAGCGTGGAGGAAGGCGCCAAGCTGAATGTAGTCGCCCGCACGCAGCGGCTGACACACAAGCCGTTCAACTACCACATCAAGGTCACCAGTGACAAGGACATCGACGTGTTCGTGCGCTTCTTCTTCGGCCCCCGCTACGACGTCTACGGCAAGGAGCTGACCCCCAACGAGAAGAGGCACAACATGCTCTACACTGACTCATTCGTCTTCAAACGTAAGTTTATTGAACCGGTTAACAAAACGATTATGTTACATAATCAGTGATCACGAGATGAAATAATTCAATGTATGACGCTGATTTTCAAGAGCATATAATGAAACTGATAATAGAATCGCGCAGTTACATTCCCGTTAAATATCTCACTAATAATGACTTTTAGATGTTGCTCCACAAGTAATATAAGTAAGAAAATATATTTACTACGTAAAATACATAATTGATAGACCATATAATAAAATAACAGGTGATCAAACTACTAAAACATAAAATTCCAACAGTCCGCAGAACCTGTATTTATTGAAGTCGTTTAGAGACTCACACAACCGGTTTCACAACTTTTAAGTCGCATCATCCGGTGTATATCAGAATAGAAAACTTTTGCAAAATAATACTTTGATAATGGTGAAATGAAGTCACCTGAGACATCTTAAAGTACTAAGTGAATAGATTTAAACAAGGACGTATCAAAGAATAAAATTTTTGTATGGATATACACCAGAAGACGCAATTTAAAAGTAGCGAAACCCATTGTGTGAGTCTCTAAACGACTCCAGTAAATGCAGCTACTGCTTGCTGTTGGACCTATAGTTTCAACACCTCTATACTGATGGTCATAATGTTATGTATAATTACTTTAGTCGTGCCCGCCCTAGTCTTTAAAATTAGCTACCATTATGTAAAAATGTGTCGATTCTATTCTTCTCGTTCCAAGAGTATGCATTTTCAGCATTTCGTAACCGTGAGAGATACCAGACTCAATATACAATATTAGTTCTCGACAGTTTCAAAAATCTAACTTCAACTACATATAAAAACAAATTATCTATTTCCTTCTATCAGTCATACCAGTTCATGAATTTCGACAACATTATCAATGAAGTGCAGCTATCTGTTGCTATATTTAGGTTAAAATCAACAGTAGAGATGGCCATAATATTTGTTGCTTTACCGATTTCGGTTTATGTTAAAGCCATCTTCAGAATTTTTGGCCCCCTATGGCTCGTGCTGTGGTGGTGGCGGCTCCACGGTGTTCTGGTGATACCACGATCACACACTGTCAATATTCTGAACATGGTTTTAACATAAACCGAAATCGGTAAATCAACAAATTTATAGTCATATCGACTGTTGATTTTAACCTAAAGTCACACTAGTATTTCACAGTTATACTTGGCACTCAATCTGTAGAAAGCTGTACTTGGCAGTCAAATGGTTCAAATGGCTCTGAGCACCATGGGACTCAACTGCTGAGGTCATTAGTCCCCTAGAACTTAGAACTACTGAAACCTAACTAACCTAAGGACATCACAAACAGCCATGCCCGAGGCAGGATTCGAACCTGCGACCGTAGCGGTCTTGCGGTTCCAGACTGCAGCGCCTTTAACCGCACGGCCACTTCGGCCGGCACTTGGCAGTCAATCTGACCACAAAAAAACGTGATTTCGCGACAAATTTCCACACCTCGAGCACACAGTTCCTTCTTTCCAGTGCATCAGTTTGTTGCTTTCACACCGGAATCATCAATTAAGCAAGTCATAAAAAGCTTAATGTGATTTAGAAATGAAGAAAACTGGATATGAGTGATTGGCATCGTTGGCATGGAGGCGCCATCCTGAGAAGTTCGGCCACCAAGTGCATCGAGGCTACGGGCGGAGAAAATCTCCAACATGGTGGGGAGTCGAACCCGGGCCCGATTGCATGAAAGGCGAGCACGTTACCACCCAGCTAAGCACGTGGACATTTAGAAATGATTTAAGGTGTGTCTGGGGCACGGGGTTAACAAACGTTTCGGCACCAAATACTGCGTGCAAATGTACCTGTACCTGGGAAACCTAGGTGGCTCTCTCCACAACATCACAAAACGAATCAGAAGCGACCGGAGACGCTAGTGTTATTACTCTGGTCTTCAGTCCGAAGACTGCTTTGTTGAAATTCTCCACGCTAGGTAAAGCTGTGCATAGCTACTGCACCGACCTACGCCCATTTCAACCAGCCAACTGTATTCATATCTTTGACTACCTCTACAACTACACCTCCCCCCCTCTGCCCCTACTCCATCTCCCACCATTACCAAATTCACGATTCCCTGATGGTTCAAGGTGTTTCCTATGAACCGATACCTTCTTTTGTTCTAGTTTTGCCACAAAGTTCTTTGTTCCACCTATCAAATTTAGTACCTGCTTATTAGTTACTCAGTCTACCCATTCGGTTTTCAAAATTGTTCTGTAGAACCACACTTCAAATTCTTGTATTTTCTTATTATGTGACCCGTTTATCGACCACGTTCCCCCCTCCTTATAAAGGAACGCTCCACACCAATTTATATCTTAGCAAACGACTAAAATAATCTGCAGTGACTAATTTTCAGTATTTCATATAATTAATAATCGAATTTAAAAACTTAATATTGTGTCATAAACTAGTCATTAAGAAGTATAATCTTAGGTTTAAATATTATCGCAGTAATTCAGGCACTAAATTTGGAAACTGTCTAGCTTTCTTGAGGCAGTGTAGCCTGTGGCGCACAAGTTATCCACACTGTATCCATCTAGAACTGAGAATGAAAGCATTTAGTGGCTGACAAAAAACTTTATACGTAAGTTGCAACCATTCGGAAATTTTTTCTTGCTGATACACAAAATAGCGAAAGGGATTAACTTTATCGCACATTACAGTTACGATGTTCAATGCAGCAAAACTTCAACATCAGATGTGACGTTTTAATTTATAACTTCTTCACTGCTGGCTCTGGTCGCAATGCATTTAGCACGCAATATCCACGCATATCACTGAATGTATCTGCAAATTTACATCACTGTACGACGTATAGCTAATGAGCTACGGCCGGCCGTAGTGGCCTAGCGGTTCTAGGCGCTTCAGTCCGGAACCGCGCGACTGCTACAGTCGCAGGTTCGAATCCTGTCTTGGGCATGGATGTGTGTGATATTGTTAGGTTAGTTAGGTTTAAGTAGTTCTACGTTCTAGGGGACTGAAAGTCCCATAGTGCTCAGAGCCGCTTTTTTAATGAGCTACGACGTCATAAATATTGAGAGTCGTGAAACATCAAGTTTTGCTTCCAATGGACCTCAAATTACCAACTATACACTGATCTAGTGACTGACAAAGAGAGCACTTAGCGACGTCCAAGAAAGTTTAAACACAATTTTAAAGCTTTTCTAAACATTTTCTCGCCTAAAGACTCAATGTCAGATATTCAACACACATTCTTACATTGTAAAGTAATCTGAAATTTGAAGCTGTTTTACATATAGGAGTTGGATTCCTTAAAGAATCGAGGGTTTATTCTTGCTTCTATGGGCCGTAAACAGTGTGATAAGTTATGATGATACCTGACATTGCCAGATGTATTGGAGGCGGTCTCAGAATTTAAACACGGTTGTTCTTATTACAGAAGTTTATTCGCCCACATCGCCCAAAAAATACACAGTGATTAATAGTGACAGCAAAATTAAATCGACATCTTCACACAGTTGCATTGATTTTTATTTATTTATTAATTAATTTTTTTTTTACGAGGTCAGTCCACTTCGTCGACTGTTTACATTAACTGGACACAATGTGTAGAGAAGACTTTCCACAGTACTGTCTCTCGTTATAGTATAGGAGCACAACTGTGCGAACAATGCACAATAGTTACAAATTGTGGTGTGCATACTGTAAGACCCTCGGTACACACACCATCAGATTATTTGACTTGTCGCTCTAACGAAGTAGGCGAGTGTCAGCAATATATCTTGTGGTCTTATCGTGGCGTGTTTATCTTCTGCCGCCGCTTAGAGTAGCAGATTGACGGTGACCAACTTTAAACAGAACTTGATTAATTTTCACACACATTTATTAAAATAATAACAATCATAAACCTTACTTAACTTGGTTCTGGATGCTATTTACAACTGACAATCTGAAGTTCCTTTGGTCTTGGTACATTAATCTTATTCTCACATATCTCTGATACTTGACAAAGTGTCTATTCATTTATCTTCATGGCTATGTACAGGAATATGGTAATCTTATTAGGCGCACACTGAAACTTGACTATAGACTGGTACAGACTAATGCAGACTAAGGCAGACTAATTCAGACTAATGCAGACTGGTACAGACTGGTGCAGACTGACTAATCGGAGGTCTGTATACTCGTTATAATACCTCGCGCGTTCAGGTA
The DNA here is from genome assembly GCF_021461395.2 of Schistocerca americana. Lineage (NCBI taxonomy): Eukaryota > Metazoa > Arthropoda > Insecta > Orthoptera > Acrididae > Schistocerca > Schistocerca americana. The sequence continues at coordinate 1,013,679,884 of NC_060120.1, read as the reverse complement.
TCACTGCGCGAGTGTGGTCCATGAGGAGAAAGGTTCTGCATTAGCAGCAATCTCATTGGCTGCGTTACATATTAACACGCGGATCGGCGGAAGCAGAATTTGGTCCGTCTCCAAGACAGCGCCATCTCGTAGTGCGGAGACGGACGAGCGCTGCGCCTGCACTGTTGTGCTTAGCGGGGCGCGCTCTACTGGGAAAGTTGTGTACGCGTTGACTACGCGGAACTATGTACACAACACAAATAAAATACCTACGACGTATATAAAATGTTTTTCCCTTGTCGATATCTGATAGGAAAGTTTCCAACAGCACAGAATATTTATTGTACAAGATATTTATCTGTAACTGATTGGTTGGTTTTGAGGAAGGAGACCAGACAGCGAGGTCATCGGTCTCATCGGGTTAGGGAAGGACGGGGAAGGAAGTCGGCCGTGCCCTTTGAAATGAACCATCCCGGCATTTGCCTGGGGCGATTTAGGGAAATCACGGAAAACCTAAATCAGGATGGCCGGACGCGGGATTGAACCGTCGTCCTCCCGAATGCGAGTCCAGTGTCTAACCACTGCGCCACCTCGCTCGGTCTGTAACTGAATACACAACTTCATGGAAGTCAAATTTTATTGTAGTTTGGGAGAAATGTATATACTCGTAAAATTTCACTTTCTGTTTCAGTGAAAAAGGGCGAGAACGAGCTGGTGCGAAACTCGAGGCAGTTCAACTACTACGGCCAACTGCCTCTGACCTACAGCAAGCTCTACCACCGCACCGAAGCGGCCATTAAGAGCGGCTCGGAGGTCTACGTGGACGACTTCGTGAAGAAGTACGGCGACCCCGAGGGTCTGATACTGCCCCGCGGAACACGCAGCGGCCTGCCGCTCAGCAGCTACGTCATCATCACCCCGTTCACGCACAAGACCATCAGCAGGATCAACCCGTACACCGACGACATCGGCGCCAAGATCTCCTTCTTCCCCTTCGACAGGCCCATCAACGAGCTCGAGTTCAACGTGCCCAATTCGTACTTTGGAGAAGCTGTCGTTGTGCACAGGAGTGGTGATGAGGTCATCAAAGCCTAAATGATAAGGGTCACTTTGTGCCTGACACTCATCTTTAGCATAGTATTACCTTAACATTGTAACACGTATTTGAATAAAGCTTAATTTTCTAATAAACGACATTCATTAGTTTCTTTTTTAATTTTAACTCCTCATGATGTTAGCGCAGGAATAGACAAAAGTAATTGCATCTCTGGTAAGGGAAATACACGCAATAGACAATATCGTAGCGATTAAAACACTGGATTTCCGTTTCAGCCATTCTAATCTTGGGTATTTTCCACTTCTATAGTTGCAATAAGGTATGACATTATAGACCTATCTCAATAATGTGGTCAGTGTGACTTCGAGCAAGCAAGGTGATTTACTACACTTCGATTTCAATGCCGGGCACACATGCCTAGCAGACTGCATTTGTGAGGTGCCTGAAAGTTACAGCCTCAATAAGTCTGTATATTCCAGCTCCAATCCTGAAATATTATTAGTTATTCAGCACTCAGAGACAAGCTGGAGATTACTGACTTACACAAGAACCGTACGCGTTTCGGGAGAAAAATATACATAGCTCCGAACACATTCGTGCTTTAATGATACACTTTCATATTCGCTCAATATTTGTTTCTATATCACCGCTTAACCCAGTTAGTTATTCCAGCAAGGCAATGAAGTCATTAGGATAACAAGCCTGCAACCACTTCGTTTGTTATGCGAGAGGATATAGTCCGATTTAATAGTCTCATAGTGTGGTCCTTGGACACGGGAAACGGTTAGAATGGTTGGAAAGGCAATGGTAGTTCAACTGTTGTCTTATACTTCGCAAGTGTTAGAAGTAATAGTTGTCCACCATTGGGCAAGTATAACACGTAGGTGCCGTGGAACACACTAATGTACTAAGTTTGACCGCGCTTGCATCTAATGGACAATGGTATCGGACTATAATCCCGAATTTGGTGAAATACCAAACGGGCTTTAATCTTGGGAGTCAACGAAAGAGGTAAAATCATAAATGAATGAAAAAACTGAACGGTCGTCAGCCCAATCAGGCACATTAATTTGGCAGTATATATTTGAGTAAACTGATTACTGGTTATTGAAGTTGCTTTTGTTGAGATTTCCCTTTGTATAGCAAACAGAGTACAAACTGGCACAGTGCACTCTGTACTGTGTGTAGCAGCAGTTACAAATAACATACACACCAGTAAATTATGGGGAGCAAACTTGCACTAAGCTCACACTAACGACAGCCACACTCAAGAGGATTACTTAATCAAATACTGAAATGTCACTGCATGAAGTGCAGAACTAAATCTGGACAAGAGGGGCTTCTATCTTGGCTGAAATCAAAAACACAAATCGAGATGAATAACATCATAAATACACTGTTTAAGCTCCTCCACATACATCAGTTTTCCTTAGCACCAGTAATAGTTCAATTTTTTTCTAATAGGTGCAGAATATGATGGGGACCTATAAACTAGTATAGCTTCACTAGTCAACGCTCTTTGATTATTACAATAGTAAAGGCTAACTAAGAGCTAATCATCCACTCTCTTGGAGTAGTTCATAAATTAGTTTGCAAGACAATAAAATACAACACTGGGTTTAAATAACTTCAAAAAAGGAACCTTTCGTAATGGGTACCAAAATTACACCTTCTTTAAAATTGTGCATAGTTTTTCTTCTAACTATACTATCGTATACCTGTGAAGCAGTATTCTTCGCAATAATATTTACACAATCTTCCACTAAGGATACTTTACCAAAAGCCTATCCAACTTCACTTTTGTGGTTTTAGCTTTAAATTTTACTACTCCTTTCACTTTAGACAAAAAATCACTTTTAAACACATGAATGCAAGTATTGTTCATTTAAATCAGGATACTCGGTTTTCGTAGCACTTAGGTGAGGACCCTGCAGTGGTTGGTGATCAGGATTGAAAATATGCTTCCAGACAGGCATTCAGGTTTTATATGGTTATTATTGAAACACACAAATTAGCTGGTGCATGCCCATATACATTACTTGACTGAATTTATGAAGTCTGTGAAGCAGGGGCGAAAAGATTGGTGGCAGGCAACATAGCGGATAGCTGTACTCACGGCTCTTGACGTACGAATGCTCTATAAAATCTCTTCTTGGAGTTGGATTTTCAACATATTACAGCCATTCCATTATTCCGGGAATACCAAATAATAGCCAGATCCACATCCGAAGCAAATCCCTTAAAATGCAGCTTCAAATTTCCTCTCTTAACACCGCCGAAGTGTATTGTCCTATGGCTAGCCACATACTGTGTGTCGTTCACACAAAGGAGCGGCTCAGTTTGACCACCAACCCGACCTTTTACATCGCGCCAGGCAACTTCCGTTGCGAAGGGACTTCCCTGCAGCATTTACATGTTACAAGTACAATTGCCCTAGGCATGAACGAGTTTTTAATAAACATATTCTATTATATAAATGTATTCATACTACAATAATTTAAATTCTCTTCTTTTGTTTTTTTCACATATACATTACAAAACTCTCATTTTCTTGCCAGAGATCAGGGAGTTTAACCGACACCCTTAATATATTGTAAATACACAGTTACATAAAATAAACCTACTTCTAATCGATATAAGTGTTACAATAGTAAACTAATCACTACCAATTCCGCAATCCTGCTGGCTGACATGTCAATCTAAAGGAGTCTTACAGATAGTTGTCTTAAAAAAGTTGTACCGATGTAGCTACGCTTATCATTTCTTTACATTCTAAGAGCACTCTATATGCCATAACTCATTGAACGTTTATTTTAAATGCATCACACTTAATGTGTATCCTTGTTACTATGTTGATAGTGTCAGTAGATATTCTGAAAATGTAATATAGATGATACGAGTAGGAGTGTTACCCCAAGTACCGTTATCCAAGATGGCAGCGATGACGTTATCCAAGATGGCGTCCATTACGTCATATGAGGACTTCATTCCAAGATGGCGGCTTTTTGCGAGAAGTTCGAACTTTGGCAGGAAGATACGTCAAAACTGGGCTACCTCCACTAACCTAACCCCCTCCCCTCCCTTCCCCCCAGAAAATGGCGGGTAGTTCAAATTCCATGAGGACAACGCAACACACCTCTATTAACCCAAGAAAATGGCAGAAAGATAGGTCACTTGGGCTACCTCCACTAACCTATGTCATCCAACCATCACCTTGTCCTAGGAAATGGCGGGAAGAGGACTTGACCTGTGCTGGACTTAAGTCTTTTACATGCCCTATTTATTTAAACAACAAGAGATAGTACCACCATCAAGAGTAGTCACCATGGGGCCTGGAGTCCAATTGACCTAGTCCACAGTACTGCCACCAGAGGGCGCTGTCGTCCATTCTGTGACCTAAGCCAATATGGCGGTCTGGGGTGGAGGAAAATGGTGGGAAACAGTGTGGTCGCCAAAGGGGCCAGAGTCCGACTGACCTAGTACATAGTACTGATATGAGAGGAAGCTGTCGTCAATTCTGTGACGTAATCCAAGATGGCAGGGTAATATGGAGGGAAACAGTGTGTTTGCCATGGGGTCCGGAACAAACTGACCTAGTACACAGTACCGCCACCAGAGCGTGCTGTCCACCAGCCCATGAAGTAACCCAAGATGGCTGTCTAGAGAGGAAAATGACTCAGGCTGCACTGGGCTGCTGGAGAGAGGAAGAAGTGTACTTTATTTATCTTGGAATTTATTTAGTGATAAATTTAGATGGTATATTTATCACACTGATACAAAACACACACTCTGACATGGTTGAGGTCATCCCACACAGCCTACAGACATGTAAAATAATGGTAAATTCATGAAATAACGCTCTGCAGACACGCAAACAACTCCTAAATTACCGAAATAATCTCAGTACACACCCATAGACATGCCAACTCCTCCTAAATAATGCAGTACACTGATGTGCAGACACGAAATCAACTCGTAAACTGTCCAAATAACGCACAGCATAGCCTACAGACCTGCTCACAAAATAACGCACCACACACGTAAACAACATGTGCAGGCACCGCCCACTTCCCCTGTCCAATGGACCACACAGGAGGCTACCACATATGCTCGCAGAAGATCGGGATGCACCGGCAGCCCCCACGAAGTGATGCGGCCGTCTGCTGCCAAGCCACACACAGGAGCCCGTTTTGGTCCCTGAAGCATGAGCTGGTGGCATCCCTTTCATATTTGACAACTGAGAAATTCCTCTTGAAATACGTAATCACCTAGGCACCGTTGCTGACGTGACTGGATGGGAGAAAGACCATTTGCAGAGCGCAGATACTCAAAGGGTCTGCACACGTCAACACTGCTGCAAGCTGTCACTGGACACAAGCCAGCACGAGCCATCGCTCTCACACTGCTGCTACCTACAGCGACCAGGTGAAAGTTGGGTATAAAGGTGTGCTCACGCCCATCCCATATGCGAGATGCCTCTGGGCAGCACATGTGTTTACTTTTGCTAACACGATACCTGTGGATACTGCCGTGCATTAGTACCCAGTGAGCCTGACACATCACACGAAATGTTCGTCCAGCTATCAATAGACGTCTCAGAAACGATAAACGTTCTTAACGCTATAAGCCTGTGCAGAATCACGAAAACACAGTTAATCATAACAGCATTCTTGTTGTAGGAAAGAGAGCACTCTCTAAGCACCAATGGGGGAAATCAGAAAAATTATGCAAACAGAATTAGAAGCACTGTCTTACAGAAGAGAAAAGAAATGGCTGGAATTTTCGGTATCCTACAGTTACAGGTCTGGAGGTGTCCTAATGCCACAGTGGCGGATGAGTGACGGCATACACGCCAGAGATGGATGGTCTGCTTCAACATGTCTTGAACACTTGCATTCTCAGAACTTTCTGTACATACCTTGCCTCCATCTTGTTCGAATCAGTTTGTAGATGCTCCTATGTCCCAGCACAATGTATATCTTGTGAATTAATAGAGCATTATGACTGTATTGCACCGACAATTAAACCCTGAAAAGTGGCCTACAGATCGTCAAATATGGAAAGACTCTTACTCAGTTACACTGCTCTCCCACTGAAGACAGGAGCTTCAGTATCAGAGTATGAAACAGATCTCCAACCCAGAAATATATCAGCGCGTACCTTGTCAATGTAGCAAACATACAATTCATATCCTGCACCATACAAAGTCAGCCCTTTTACATCATTCGTACATATACCTCGAAGACATATAGCACTGTACACACTCCTCACAGCACTAGATATTTCCCAGTGAGGTCAGCAGTCATCCACCCCCAACAGGGATGAAAGCAAGTATCCTGGAGCGTCTGAACAGAACAATAAAAGGCAGAATGTGGATGCATTTTGACCATCGTAGCTCATACAAATGGACAGATATCCTCCCAGAAATAATCGCTCAGTATAATCGAACCAAACATACGACAATAGAAATGAGACCAATCAATGTTCATGATAATGAACTCGTGGATACGGTGTACTATCGCATTAAAATGCTGGATCCACCCAGACAGAAATTTAATGTAAGTGATTTGGTATGTATGAGTTCATTATAATGAACTCATGAATACAGAGTACTACTGCATTAAAATGCTGCATACACCCAAACAGAAATTTAATGTAAGTGATTTGGTATGTATCTCAAAACACAATATTGCATTTGAGACATCATACCTACCTAACTGGTCAACAGAGAGATTTCTAGTTTCAAAGTTGCAGAGAACGAATTCTGGAATTTATATATGGAAGGACAGTAAAGGTGAAGAAACTGCAGGCTGCTTCTACACTGAGGAGTTGCAGATAAGCTCAGAACCGGTTATTTTTCTCATGGAGAGAGACATAAGACGTTGTGGAAATAAAGCGCTAGTCAAATGGGTTGGTTCTCCTGGTACACAAAACAGTTGGATTGATGCCAATGATTTGCTGCGCTGATGACCTCGATGTTGAGCGCCCATAAGCCCCGATTTGCTATATAATGGTTGCGCATAGTCCACAACCATCACAGTAGCATAACATGTGTGCTAGGAGACACATTAGAGGACGTGGTGGTATTCTAGACAAACTGCCAGTGGAATTATACATCCGTGGGTATAATTACTGTGGACCTGGGACAAAGCTTCAGAAACACTTGGCACAGGGTGATAATGGGCTTAATCTGCTCGATGAATGTGTGTGGAACATAACATTGTATACGCTGCAAATAAAGATCTATCACGTCGTCACATTGCAGATGGGATTTTATCTGATAAGGCTTAGGCGATATAGAGAAGAAAGAATATTGGTATAGATCAACGCATCGTGGCATTTGCTGTTGATACAACCATGCTGGGAAAATGAAGCTGGGTGTAGGAGCGATGAATTTCAAGCGAGTTATGAATGCTGCATGTTGTGCACTAAACAAGAAGAAGGACAAGGGTGGGAAGCAGAGCTGTTTGAAGAACTGTATCCAGACAGCGATGTATGCAGCTGAAAATGCACTGAAGCAAAAAGATCGGGGAAGAAGAAGAGAAGTACCTTGAGTTCTACCAATACCCAAGACATCTGGCGGTTTTCTTCCATTTCTCATCCTGGCCCTCTCTGTACTCTCGGCAGTAGGGTCCCTTGCTGGTGTGCTGCAGCTATCACTCGAATGGTCAATAATGCACAGAACTCCCAAGCACAATTGGAAGAGACAAGAAGACATAAACACATGATGGAAGCCACAGCCATCAGAAGAGAACTATACTTGAATCCATAAAGGAAAGGACTTGGTCTATTCATAAATTATTTTTAAAAAAGCCCATTAGAGGTCCTTCCAGATGGACCACTCACAAATACTGATCTTCTTAAGTTTGTTAGAGACAAATTCGACATACCAAAATTCCGTGGTGGGTTTATGTGGGATACGTAACCAAAGATTATGTGGAATACTGGTGAAAGTGGAATTGTGAATTTAGATGTTGCTGGAGGCCCCGGCACCCTCTGGTATTTCAGAATATATGATGTGAAATATGCGGATACCATCTACTATTTCGACTCATTTGGTGACCTGCAACCGCCAGAAGAATTACAAAGATACTTGACACATAGAAGACTTGTGCTCTACAATTATTGATGCTATCAGGACTTTAATACATGCTCTGTAGACATCAATGCATCATGTTTCTCTTGACATTTGGAAAGAAGAAGAAGCATGCTATACAAGGAGGAGCTTTAAACATTCCTTCATCATTTGGGGTTCAGATGCAATGTGATACACTTTGACATCAAAAGACAGCTCAGACATTGGATTATTTGGAGCTGCGTACCAGAATAATCAACTTGTTGACTTTCATAATGAGGAAATCATTGTACGATTACATATAAGGCAGGATGGGCATACAGTATAAAACACGTGCACACAATCCACAGCATGTCACTTCGCTACTGAACAGCAAAGTGATAACATGTGTAAACTACGAGTTTCATAAATCAGTTGGCTTTAAACTGCGCAATGACGGCCCACTCAGTACAACCAGTTCAGTAGAGTATGATGAGAGAATTGTATGACAGGCATACTTCTCTCATAAACCTTACCCTTCAACCACATTTAATAAGAACGATGAAGTTAGGATTGTCAACCAGCACCAAGATGCACACACGCTTCCATGCAGGAGTTTCATATATCTAGAGGGGTCATTCAAGAAAACCGACAGCAGCTATATAGTGGGATCCAAGCTTACAGGTAACACTTTAGCACACCTGTTCCAAGAGATACACTATGAACTCAGTGGGTCTGAGATCGACCGTACATGCAGTGTTGGCATAACATCATCCCTTAAAACATACATCTCTGCATCACCCACATATTTGCATAGCTTAGAAAATGCAGGATAGTTCATAGACGATCCAGAGGATAGACAAGTTGCAGAGTACAAGCGATTTACTGCATGCATAACCCTAAAAATGCTTTTGGTGTACTTTGAGATTATGAGACAGATTATTATGAACGCTAAACAGGAACTCATTCTGGTGTGGAGTGTGACGGACAATAACTCATACATTGAAGGAGCTCAAGAGAAGAATATGATCATAATCAGCAAGATAATATGGAAAATGCCTCACATCGGTGTATCTGACGAGGAGCGTTTGAAGCTTTTAAAAGTCCTCAATTCCGGTACATTTTGTCACTGACATTTCGCTGTTGGGAGGTTTTCACATATCCAGTGTTACCGACTGCAAGCAGACAAACATGGGTTATGAAAACCTCTTCACAGCTAGAGACACCTAGATTCATCACACTTGCGTTTCAGACTGATAGAAGATGTACTATAGCAAATGATTTCACCGTGTTCAACAAATGCTAGTTAACTAATGCCAAAGTCTACGTCATTTCAGAATTCTATGCTTATGACAATTTACATCCGCAGTGGAATCAAAATATATACAGTCAAGCTTATGACACATATGCAAGGTCCGTGCTTCTTACTATGAAATTGTCGAAGGAGAGGGAGGAGAGTGTCCACTCAGACCACGTAAGTTCAAGGAGCTTTCACCAGTAATCGTAATATACTGCTCAAAACAGAACAAGATAATTAAGTCTGGTCCTATAGATGCACAAATTGAATCTGAATCTTCGACAAATTTCCCAGAATGCACTGCCACGTATGCTCTAGTTCTACATGACCGTGTGATCAACTACTGGTGTTGTGCAATGAGCTGTATAAATGAATAGGTGCTGCACCATACCTATAGCATTTCACAATGGCGTCTCAAGGTGTGAACATCATTGCAGACGCTCAGGGTTTCTATGATGGTGACTGTACACAGTTCATATTTAAAGATGCTGCATTTGTAGTGTACACACTAGATGCTGGAATAATGCAGACATTCTCAGCAAACAATGCATCACCGAGGCCTTTCAAGTACGTGAAGTGTGCTAAGATACAGAAGAGTGCAAAGTGGTTAACACATTTCTACCATGGAATGCATTGGGATGATCCTGGCATACCCTATAAAGATATGGTGAGGACGCTTAAATTATACTATCACACAGGTACCATCGTCTAGGAGAAGATCTCATGGATGCGTCGAATTCAAGACCTGGAATTATATGGGTGTTCTTCTCTCCATCGACTCAAGAACATGTATGAAAAAAGTGTTGCTGTGTCTCCTCATGAACATGTAAAATTACTTTGAAGTTGGATCAGAAATAAATGAATTGTTGCCTCACAACCTCTGTGTTCTTTTTTCTCAACCCTTCTCCCGCTGTGACAGCATACAGCTTTTTAACCACATGCTATGTCTGCGGCTTTCTTCAAGCAAAGGAGATATACTATTAGACATGTCAGCTATACATCTTTGGAAGCGAACACTGTCACGTGCCTCCTGCTCCCATAACCCAATTTGTGCTGCATGATAGACGTAATTCCATGTAACTATTATATATACATTTCGTTATCTCCCATCTTAAACTTCACCTCCTTAATATCACTCATCTTCAGCAAAAACTAATGCCATTTGAGACAGTGCTCCCGCACTGGCAGCAGCAGCAGTTTGACAGGTAAATTCAGTGACAAATGGGCTGTCCCATTACGATCACTAAGAAGAATGCACCCTATGCTATTCTGGGAAGCAATGGAACATCAATTTTGGCGCTAGACCAGCTCTGCAGCGATGCGTCATCGCACCAGCAATGGTACCTAGGTGAACACGTGTTTCAACAGGAATTTTTCAGGTGTCATGTATGAAAGAGAGTCACCACCTCATCTTTGTGGGACCCAAACTGACGCCTACACGTCGCTTGGCAGCTGACAGCGGCAGTGTCAGGTATCGAGTGGGGGGATGAGTTTTTTATTGGTGATCTTTTGTTTAAACTGTATTCCATCGACTTCACTGACCAATAGGATGCTGTGAATCAAAAAGAACTACCCGATACATGTGAAGAATTCCGATTTAATTAATTTAAATTTTTTTATCAACATGGGCCAGTCACAATGGTCGAGTGGTTCAAGGTGCTTCAGTCCAGTGCCACACGGCTGCTATGGTCGAAGGCTCGAATCCTGCCTCAGGCATGGATGTGTGTGATGTCCTTAGGTTAGTTAGGTTTAAGTAGTTCTAAGTCTAGGGGACTGATGACCTCAGATGTTAAGTCCCATAGCGCTCAGAGCCATTTGAAACATTTTTTGAACCAATGACTCAGACCTGTAAGTGTACCTGTAGCAGTGGGGGGCGAGGGCGGATGGGGTGCTGGATGGGTAGTGGGTAGACAAACAATAGGTTAAGTGCCTGTCAATGAAAGGAGAACAATAGGTATGCCCTGAGTGCATACCTGCCCCTGATGCAGGCAACTTGCACTAACCAAAGGCACTGGTGACTCCCTTGCCCCACTACTGATACGAAATATCTTTAAATAACACTATCATGACCACAACTCGTGGGCTTCTGCGGTGTCTGAAAGTTGCCTTTCAACTTCGTTACCAGCAGGCGAATGAAGTAAGAATTGGAGGCTGGTGTACTGAGTTTCAATAGTGATGGACAACTTCAAAAAAATTTGATATTAGATATGGATACATGAGACTTAGTGCAGGAAAATGGGCGAGACAGACTAGAGAGACGACAAGCAGTTAATTTTCGGATTTTTATGCTGTTTTCATAAACTAACATTGAATTGAAGAAAAATTTTGTGGAGCAAGTATGAAATAAATTGATGAAAAGAAGCCAGTATTATCGCAGAATATCAAACAGAAAGAAAGTAAGAGATGGAATGAAGTTTTGAAATTTCAAAATGTTTCTACTATTTGTTGTAATAAGTTTTCATAACTTCACAGAATTATGAGGTTAGACTGAAACATATTGTTAGGTTAACATGAGTAAAGGTTTTAGGCATGACGTAACAGTATACTAATGGAGGTGAGCTATGCTGATTTCTTGGAAGAAAAATCGATTATAAAGGCAAAGAAATGCTCGTGAAGTTGGAAAGAGAGAAGTAAAATTGCAAGTAGCAATACCTGTCATAGCATGGCATAGATAAACATAAACAGTCGTTCTTCTGAAGTGAAAGGTGCGGCTTACTGCAGAAAGACACCTCTATGGAGCCTCTGCCGGGATATTACTAACGAAATATTCATGAACTAGCCATTATGTATTCCGTGTTTATGTATTCTGTCGACGACAACGCTATCCTGTGGTTACCAGTGGCAGTATATCTTAATCCACGTTTTTACTGTTTTTTTCTTAGTATTCAACAATCTCTGTTATTTGGACAACACCCCAGATATTTCCCTTCTGTGGTTTCACCGCCAGACACCACACTTGCTAGGTGGTAGCCTTTAAATCGGCCGCGGTCCATTAGTATACGTCGGACCCGCGTGTCGCCACTGTCAGTGATTGCAGACCGAGCGCCACCACACGGCAGGTCTAGAGAGACGTCCTAGCACTCGCCCCAGTTGTACAGCCAACTTTGCTAGGAAAGGTTCACTGACAAATACGCTCTCATTTGCCGAGACGATAGTTGGCATAGCCTTCAGCTACGTCATTTGCTACGACCTAGCAAGGCGCCATTATCAATAGATATTTAACTTGTGACGCCTGTACCGTCAGACCGATGTACACCACTTATGGATTAAAGTTTAGTATTACATCAACTACGTACTTTATTTGCTACTAAAAGTTCCCTTAACTGTTCCAGACCTCACGCCAGTCTGCGTGAGCTTAACGCGTGCCTTTCGGCTTCCTCTCATAGTGACTTGGCTGTCTTGCCAAGTCACAACACCTTCCATCTGCACTTAATCAGGCAGACGAGCCTATATTACATTTGTGAATAAACTAATGTTGTCTAGTCATATTTTTACCCCTTTAATTGTGTACTGTACGCAATTGTTAAATTAAATATCGTTTTATTGTTCACTAGCATGCTGGATCTGACTGGTATAAAAAAGTGTGAATGAAGTATAATTTGGAAACGGTCCCAACTCAGTAACGTGATAATAAATGATACGATCAGTCTGTACTTCGCTGTTTACTGAATACGTTTTTGGAGTTGCAATGAGGCAAATGATATAGTGGAGAACACACATAAATGTTCTTCTTGATGCAATAATTTACTAACAGCTGTATGATTTGTTGAAGTTTATTTTATTTTATGAACTTCTATGTGCTACCAGTTTCGGCATTACATTGGTGCCATCTTGAGGCCCCACTCGTCGTAGTCGTAAAATCGCTATACACGGAAAGGGCGATTTTACGATTATGACGAGTGGGTCCAGAAGATGGCATCAATGTAATGCCGAAACTGGTAGCTTCATAGAACTTCATAAAATAAAATAAACTTCTACAAATCATACGGCTGTTGGTAAATTATTGCATGAAGAAGTTCATGCCAGCCGTCGTCCCACGATCCATAATGGATCAACGAAAACTGACACATAAATGTGGCTGGTGTACGTAATTACATGTGTTTTATATACTTTGAGGCCAAACCATCAGAACAAAAGTAACTTTCTCATGATTTGTCACTGTCGATGCAACTTGAACCACTCATAGAAAGAAATGATGCAGTATACAATAGTACAGAAGGTAACTGACAGAAATAACCTACTTTTATTGAAACGCAATAATTACACTGAAGTCACCGCGATTAATGACAGTCCCAAGGATGTTACAAAAGGTGTGACATGTTTCATAATAGGAAGTGTGATTACCCAGGAAAGGCAAGACATCTTCTGCAACGTGCTCCCATGCTGATCATACGGCTGCTAAAGCGAATTTGTGGTAGAAGAATCATTACAAACAGTGGTTGCTGGGAACTTTAATGTAGATATTCTTAAAAACCCTCGAGTAACAATTTATTCCGATCAGTAGGCATATCTTCCTAATTAGTTCCAAAATATCAGATCCAAGTGCTCACAAATGGCCACTGATAACAACTTTGTAGGAACAAAATTATATCACAAAACCTAAAGTCAGTAGCATCTCAGAGCATGACATGCGGCTCCTTTCGTTAAAGGTCAATACCGATCAGGATACAAAATGTATTAATTCAAGAGGGTAGTCAGTAAGCGAAAAACTGATTATTTTAGAACACGCCACAAAGATATGAAGTGGACTGATGTATACAGTGCTCACGAATGAATGAAAAATATAACACTTATAATGATAAACTCCTCACCCTGTCTGAACACTGTCTTTCCTCAAAATTAACCCACTTTAGACAAAGTTAACAAAGAAACTATGAATTACTCAAGGAATGCAGGTGTCTTGTAAACAAAAAGGAAACTGTATCTGTCAGCCAGAAATAGTTTTGATGTTGGCCCTATAGCTTATTACTAGATATTTTAATGATATTAATATGGGCATCAAGCTAATGCTTTATGAGAAATAGATAATCACATCTGATAACAAAAGGAACACAGAATGAGATATGGTGAAGGAAACATGATGAATGATGGACAGCATTAAAAGTAAATGATAGTTTGATAACATATAGGTGAAGTACTGAAAAAAAATTCACAACAATATCATAACTATTACTGAAAAATGAGATTGTCAGGTTCAGTAGACGCTGCCACTGACGGTCTCAGACCAGTCATTACAAATGACTTCACTAGTAATCTTTAAACCAAAAAATCTAGTGTGTATGATAAGATACCAACAAATTTTATATAAAGAGCGTGTTTCTGAGTTTGGCAACGTATTGTATCTATTGTGCAACCAGTCATTTAACTGTGAGTCATTTCCTGAATTATTAAAATGTGCTGAAATTATGCCTTTCTTTAGGAAAGGCAATAAAAAATGCTGTGATATTTCCGTCCTATTTCACTCTAGCCAGTATTCACGAAAATCTTAGAACAGGTTCTTAACTATCAGACAAGCAATAATATATTATAAATGCCAGTTCGTATTCCTAAAGAGTTCTGAAACTGAGAATGTTACCTACACATACAGTGAGGATATAATTAATTCATTATACACTAAGTTACAGGCTAGTGATATATTTCATGAGTTGTCAAAGACATTTGTCTACGTAAACACAATATATTTTCAGTAAATTGGAATATTAATGTGTAAATAGGAATGATGCAAAAAGATTCAAATCCTATATCTCTTACAGGAAAGAATGGGTGTCGTAGGGAAAGAGACATGTGTTAAGCTATTAGACATTATCCAGCTGGAGACAAATTACATGTGGTGTCCCATTAAGTTTCATCTCCCAGCCGTTACTTTTTGTTACACGAATCAATGACCTTTTATCTGTAACTTTATCAGATTCCAAATTTCTTTTGTTTGCAGAAGTTAAAAAGCATTACGATAAACGGAAAATCAAATACAGTCATAGAAAGATAGGTTAATAAAATTTTCATGGACAGTAATATGTGGTTTCTAGCTAGTTCTTTGTCATTAAACTTTGAAAAAACACATTCCTGAAGTTTAGAACTCGTAAGAAGTTTCCCACCACTATATGCCTAAATTATGATGACGAGCAGGCAGAAGACGTTGACAGTGTTCATTTCTTCGGATTAAAGAAAGCTTGACAATAAATTCAACTCGGAGGAGCATACCACAGAACGGCTGAAGGGCCTAAACAATTCTCTATTTGCAATGCCAATGTTCCCAGATACAGGTGACACAAAAATAAAAAGCCTGCCATACTATGCTTACTTTCATTGCATAATGTCATACGAGATTATCTTTTTAGGTAACCTGACAAGTCAAGCTAAAGATTTCCATGTTCAAAAAGTGTAGTAATTATTTGTGATGTGAACTCAAGCTGCAGAGATCTGTTTATGAAACGAGGGCGACTAACTATTGCTTTCCAGAATATTTATTCACTAATGAAATTTGTCATTAACATCTCGTTTTCAAAACAGCTCAGTTCGTGTAACCGATGTTGGATATAAGAATAAACTTCACAAAGATTTTAAGTCACCTACTCTGGTCCAGAAATGTTCCCCTAACTCAGGAATACACATTTTCAATAAGTTGCCAGAGCCGTCAAAGTTTTTACGACCAATAAGGTTGAATTTAAGAAATTTTAGGTTAGAACAGGAAACTGACATGGATATGTTACTAATAATATAAAAATGCGAGTATTAGTACAATCTGACAAACTGAGTGCAGTAATTCGATCATTGTAAGTGCTATAAGTGATTTTTATTCACTGAAGTGTGGTGTCACAGCCAGACACCACACTTGCTAGGTGGTAGCCTTTAAATCGGCCGCGGTCCGTTAGTATACGTCGGACCCGCGTGTCGCCACTGTCAGTGATTGCAGACCGAGCGCCGCCACACGACAGGTCTAGAAAGACTTCCTAGCACTCGCCCAGTTGTACAGACGACTTTGCTAGTGATGCTACACTGACAAATACGCTCTCATTTACCGAGACGATAGTTAGCATAGCCTTCAGCTACGTCATTTGCTACGACCTAGCAAGGCGCCATTACCAGTTTATATTGAGACTGTAATTATGTACCGTCAAGAGCGATGTACACCAATTGTGGATTAAAGTTAAGTATTCCAGCAGCAACGTACCTTATTGGCTATATTAATTACATTGTCCTGTTCCAGACCTCACGCCAGTTTGCGTGAGCTTAAACGCGTGCCTTTCGGCTTCCTCCACACTCCGTGAATTGGCTCCTGCCAATTCACAACATGAAGAGCCAAAGAAACTGGTACACCTGCATAATATAGTGTAGGTCACTCGCGAGCACGCGCAAATGCAGCAACACGAAGTGGCATGGACTTGACTAATGTCTGAAGTAGCGCTGGAGGGAACTGACACCATGAACCGCCCGTCCATAAATCCGTAAGAGTACGAGGGGGTGGAGATCTCTTCTGAACGGCTCGTTGTAAGGCATCGCAGATATACTTAATAACGTTCATATCTGGGGACTCTGGTAGCCACCAAACTCAGAAAAGTGTTCCTGGAGACACTATGTAGCAATTCTGGACATGTGGGGCATCGCATTGTCCTGCTGGTATTGCCCAAGTCCGTCAGAATGCACAAGGGACGTGAATGGATACAGACGATCAGACAGAATGCCTACGTATGTGTCACCTGTCAGAGTCGTATCTAGACGTATCAGGGGTCCCATATCACTCCAACTGCACAAACCCCACGCCATTACGGAGCCTTCACCAGCTGAACAGTCCCCTGTTGACATGCAGCGTCCATGGATTCATGAGGTTGTCTCCATACCCGTACACGTCCATTCGCTCCATACAATTTCAAGCGAGACTCGTTCGACCAGGCAACATGTTTAAGTCATCATCAGTCTGACGTCGGTGTTGACGGGCCCAGGCGAGGCGTAAAGCTTTGTGTCGTGCAGTCATCATCAACGATACACGAGAGGGTCTTCGGCTCCAAAAGTCCATATCGATGATGTTTCGTTGAATGGTTCGCACACAGACACTTTTTAACGGCCCAGCATTGAAATCTGCAACAATTTGCACTTCTGTCATGTGTCATGTTGAACGATTCCCTTCATCCCTCGTTGGGCCCGTTCTTGCAGGATCTTTTTCTGGTCGCAGCGGTGTCGGAGATGTTCTACCGGTTTCCTGATACTCACGGTATACACGTGAAATGGTTGTACGGGAAACTCCCCACTTCATCCCTGCCTCAGAGATGCTGTGTTCCATCGCTCGTACGCAGGCTATAACATCACGTTCACACCCACTTAAATCTCGATAACCTGCCATTGTAGCAGCAGTAGTCCATCTAACAACTGTGCCAGGCACTTGTTGTCTTATATAGACATTTCCAACCTCAGCGCCGTATTCCGCCTGTTTACATATCTCTATATTTGAATACGCATGCCTGCACTAGTTGCTTTCGCGTTTCAGTGTATATCATGATGCATGGCTACAAAAGCCGAAGAATTATCACTTGCGTCTCAATGTGTGGAATATTTTCGTTTTGTTGCAAATTATTTATTACACTACAAATAAATTTACCTTTAAGACTTGTTTTCACTTATTCCACTTTCATTAGGAGCAGTTCACTAGGGATTTGGGATCTGTGGAAGGTACATTAGAATATATGTCTACCTTTCCAAATATTTATTGTGAATTCTTGTTTTTCCCATATGTTCTACATCCTGGAGATTCTCCTCACTACGGATCCACTGGAATAAACAGTATGTTTAATGTTATCTAATCATCTACATCTACATCTGCATACATACTCCGCAATCCACCTTGCGGTGCGTAGCGGAGGGTACCTCGTACCACAACTAGCATCTTCTCTCCCTGTTCCACTCCCAAACAGAACGAGGGAAAAAAGACTGCCTATATGCCTCTGTACGAGCCCTAATCTCTCTTATCTTATCTTTGTGGTCTTTCCGTGAAATACAAGTTGGCGGCAGTAAAACTGTACTGCAGTCAGCCTCAAATGCTGGTTCTCTAAATTTCCTCAGTAGCGATTCACGAAAAGAACGCCTCCTGTCCTCCAGAGACTTCCACCCGAGTTCCTGAATCGTTTCCGTAACACTCGCGTGATGATCAAACCTACCAGTAACAAATTTAGCGTCCGCAGCTCGTGGTCGTGCGGTAGCGTTCTCGCTTCCCGCGCCCGGGCTCCCGCGTTCGATTCCCGGCGGGGTCAGGGATTTTCTCTGCCTCGTGATGACTGAGTGTTGTGTGATGTCCTTAGGTTAGTTAGGTTCAAGTAGTTCTAAGTTCTAGGGGACTGATGACCATAGATGTTAAGTCCCATAGTGCTCAGAGCCATTTTTTCAACAAATTTAGCAGCACGCCTCTGAATTGCTTCTATGCCCTCCCTCAATCAGACCTGATAGGGATCCCAAACACTCGAGCAGTACTCGAGTATAGGTCGTATTACTGTTTTATAAGCAGTCTCCTTTACAGATGAACCACATCTTCCCAAAATTCTACCAATGAACCGAAGACGACTATCCGCCTTCCCCACAACTGCCATTACATGCTTGTCCCACTTCATATAGCTCTGCAATGTTACGCGTTAACATTTAATCGACGTGACTGTGTCAAGCGCTACACTACTAATGGAGTATTCAAACATTACGGGATTCTTTTTCCTATTCGTCTGCTTTAATTTACATTTATCTATATTTAGAGTTAGCTGACATTCTTAACACCAATCACAAATCCTGTCCAAGTCATCTTGTATCCTCCTACAGTCACTCAACGACGACACCTTCCCGTACACCACAGCATCATCAGCATACAGTCGCACATTGCTATCCACCCTATCCAAAAGATCATTTGTGTAGACAGAAAACAACAGCGGAGCTATCAAACTTCCCTGGGGCACTCCAGATGATACCCTCAGCTCCGATGAACACTCACCATCGAGGACAACGTACTGGGCTCATCTAGGGCACTTCCCTCTCCACGAGCAGGGTTGACTACTGTTGGATGGTCGCTGGTGCATGTGGATGTGCGGCAAGCAATGAGTCTCCCCATTGGATTCCATGCGTGCGCGATGGGGTTTAAATCGGAGGAACGAACTGCCTAGTCCATTCACCGAATGTCTTCGCCATAGAAGAGCTCCTACATCTGCACTGTTCGATGCCGTCTCCACTGCCATCCTTGAAAATGAAGTCAGGACCGAACCACCGCTGAAAAGACGCACGCGTGGAATGAGTACAGTGTCATAATAACGTTGGCCTTTGAGTGCACCGTGTTCCGAGATTCTCAGGTCAGAGCGCCTGTGCACTATTACGCTCCTCACATACCACATGGACCACCAAAACGATCGAGTTCGATAATGCTGGATGTACTCTCATTCGGCGAGACGTGGGAACACGTGAGACACCCAGGAACCCTGTCGAACGTGACACTGAGGAATGGAACACCCTATCTTAAGAACATCTTCCCAACATTTTAGCTAGCACGGGGGGGCGTTGCAGAGCACACAGTGCTGTCCGTTGTGATCACACATGCTATGATTATTGACGTGCCAAGGGGACCATAACAAATTGTTGTTTTTGAATAAAAGTGTCATTTCTGTTCGTTTCATTCAGCATTTCTACCAGAACTGTACTATAGCAGCGTGGTCCAAGTTCCATGTTCGTTTTCAATGACACATCATTCAAGACCTACACTCGTCCTTAAGTTTTACACACCGCTGTATAATGAAAGCATCACCTTGTAATAGACATAATAGCGAGGAGGATGACATTAATGTCTAACGACCCGTCGTTAGAGAAGGAGCACAAGCTCTGGTTGGCGAAGGATCGAGAAGGAAAGCGGCTTTCCCTTTCGGAGGAACCATTCCAGCATTTAGCTTACACAGTTTAGAGAAATCACAGAAAACCTAAATCAGTATGGGCTGACGTAGGTTTGAACCGTCGTCCTCTCGAGTGCGAGACCAGTGTGCTAGCACTGCGCTATCCCGCTCTGTGACAGGATGGCTGGAGCTCTCATAATATGAAGGGTGATTATTAGTAACGTCTAAAAACCTAGGAAGTGACATAGATGACGCTAAGACAAGTATTTTAATATAACACACATGGGGTCGCCAATGTCAGGAATATCCGACAAGTGGATGACATATGCTGCAACACGTGTAGCGGTTGACGCTATTGGTCTGCGCACCTAATCACCCCAACCTAAGCACTGACGTCGGTGTAGGTACGGGCCCACGTGCACGACTGTAGTGTGTGGGGCTCAGGAATCTAGTCTTGCATCTGGCACGCAGTATTTTTTCATTGCGTTCAAGTGAGGTAATATTTGTTATTTTACTCACCAGTCCCGCAGTGTCAGCTGGTTTATTACAAAGCACAGTACAATGAAAAGCTACCATATCGTGCCACAAGTAAATGTGTATAAGCTTCGGAACTGCGTCATTACTAGAAAACGAACTACCTTTTTTTTCACTGAATAACGTCTGTAAACAGATAAAGAGGGGAAAGAGGAACGAAACAGAAAATAAAAACAGCTTTCACTTGGTTACAGCGAGGACAATAACTTTGTAACTTCTACGTTTACAAACAGATCGCATTTACAAAATGTGTTAGAAATTTTCTGCGTTTTCTCGAATGGAAGTATTGCATCGGTCAGTCATCTCCTCGTAATTTAACAGCTATCGGTTCGAAGTGATGAAGTACTGGTACTGAAGCATGGGTGGAGAGTGACAGGTATGTTGTGTTGGACAGTGAAAATGCACTGATAAGTGTTAAAGTGCGGTTTACGCAGCTGGAATGGGTTGACCTGTGGCGTGCAGAAGCCTACATCAGTCAACAGATGACGTCCGAGTATTATACATCTCTTTCACTCTCAGACTCCCACTGTGTTGGCCTGGCGTTATCTATAACATCATTGTACGATGGTGGGGCACTCAGGGTGAGATCTAGAGGGAAATACATTTAGCTGCAACACTCTACCGTTACAAACTTGTTCAGTCTATGGATGGTGCCGTCCATTGTGTTGGAAAGACAGATGGTTGCCTTGTGTTCAAACTGTGTATAAAGGCATTGTGAACTATCTCCATAAGTATAGTGCGCATGCAGACAATTTAGAACACTGCATCAATACGGCACCAAAAGAAGAAGCTAAAGCAGCACCCTTCAGTCTGAGAGGAATACACGCTGAATTCTATGTACACAAGAAAGTTTTATCTGCTAAATTCTGTACGGGTGTGAAGATAAAGAACGAACTAATTCATTTCTCTGATGTAGTGAAGCCAACGTACAGCTTTTAAAAAAATATTTGTGTGTTACTGTAAATCACGTTCTATTTCCATCATGCCTCTCACAATAATGTAACTGCTACCAGTATTTTCACTGCAATGTTTAGAATACTGCAGCAGCACGAAGCTCTCTCAATAAATTTTTCACCACAGTCATTGTAGGTACATGTTCCACACCATCTTCTTCATACTGAAAAGTTCGTGTCCTTCTATTTCCACCTGTCTGATGTGTACCAGCTGACACGGTTCCTCTCTCCTTCAGTCGACGATCAACGATGTTGAATAATGGGATGCTAGGGTGACGTCTGTTTGGGTACCATCCTGCGTACAACCGACAGGTTTCAGTGGCACTACTACGAACTTCGCCGTAACACAAAAACATATTGGTAAACTCTCCCAAATTACTCTCCTTGAAGACAGAACTTAGCTGCTATATGTAAAGGATGATAAGCAGACAACTGTACATTGACTCACGTTGCCTAGGTGTTTGTTCACAGCTCCGCGCCATTTGATAAAGGGATGAACTGAAAGACAATAAGCACTAAGTAAACAGCTTCCTGTACACAGGCTCAGGTTGATTACTGTAGCTGTATTTTTGCAGTCTTCCATCCACAGCAACAGGCAATAACACAACGTCAATGGATGGAAGGATAGCTTTCTATATAATGCGATGTCAAATACCCGGTGCTGCTGCAAAAAGCTTTATGTAAGATCTGACTATAGGTTCCTACTTACAGACCGTACCGAATTTAATACTCCACAATATCACAAATTTTTAATAGTTACTAAACGCCAAGCAAACGAACTCTTAACAACACAGTAATTGAAAAACAAGAATGTACTATTGCTCATCCCGTCGGAGGTTCGAGTCCTCCCTCAGGCATGGGTGTGTGTGTGTTGGCCGTAGCGTAAGTTAGTTTAAGTTAGATTAAGTAGTGTATAAGCTTAGGGACCGATAAGATCTTACCACAGACGATTGAACCTCAAATCATTTATTAAATATACAATTTTGCTTCCGCCGTTCTGCAATAGATGGTTGTATCGGAGAATGGTGGTGCAGGTGGTTGATGAGTGTCACACAATAACAGTTGTTCTGTAAATAAAAAACGCCTTCTCTTGTTATACTGTATTTCATTTTCCCAGACGTGTTTCGCCTTTTTTCACTTTAAGGCATCATCAGCGGGATCTAAAAAGATACAGTTATGACCCAGTTTTGTTTTGATGTGTATTATTCGTAGATTAAAAAAGAGTTCACTTCTCGCTATTTTATGTAAATAAGTGATTACTTTTGGTTCTTCCTGTTTTAAATTAGCATCGGTGTTTCCTCTCATCTGGTCACATCGAGGTCGCATTACCGCTTCTATTTACGAAACATGAGCATGTTTTTGTGCTTCGAATATTTTTTCCCACTTTTCATTTTGTTTGTGTTGAAATCAAAATAAAAAAA
The DNA here is from genome assembly GCF_021461395.2 of Schistocerca americana. Classification (NCBI taxonomy): domain Eukaryota; kingdom Metazoa; phylum Arthropoda; class Insecta; order Orthoptera; family Acrididae; genus Schistocerca; species Schistocerca americana. The sequence goes on along the minus strand of NC_060120.1, from coordinate 1,013,656,742 downwards.
TCGGAAATCCATGCATGTATACCCTCTCTCTCTCTCTCTCCCTCTCTCTCTCTATCTTTCTCTCTCCCACATACACAAACACACACACACACACAGACACACACACAGATAGAGAGAGAGAGAGAGAGAGATACACATAACAGAAATGAATAGACGTTAGTTTTGAGCATATACTTCGTTAGGTAGGCAACATGTACGTGTATGTAAACAAAGCAAACATGATGAGATACACAGTGAACTCAAAGTATTTATGTCTATATTAGTATTATTGATGACACGAGATTGATAGTGCATTACGACAGAAAGTGGAAACAAAATGAAAAGTGGGAAGGAAAATGTTCTGAATACAAAAACACGCTTATGTTTCGTAAATAGAGAGGTTGTGCGACCTCCATGTGACCAGATGAGAGGAAACTCCGTTGCCAACTAAAAACTGGAAGAACCGTAAATAATCGCTTATTTGCATAAAAAGTGAGAAGTGAACTGTTTTATGATCAACGAGTAATACATATCAAAACATACGTGTATCATAACAGACCAGTAGCGATCCCACTGATGATGCCTTAAAGTGAAAAAGGCGAAAAGCGTCTGGAAAAATAAAACACAGTCCAGCAAGAGAAGGCGTTTTTATATACAAAACAAATATTTCTGCGCTGGCTGCGGAGAGTGGCCACACAAACGAACTCGTCATTCAATACGCGTAGACATTTGTAACCATAAAGCCAGCAAAATATTAGTCACTTGTGATTACATCATAGAGTTATTCTCGACTGCATATGTCCACCTACGAGCGGTAAGTTTTAAATTTCTGCTTTAATGTGGAAAAATTTGCGGCAGATACTCATAAAATGGCTAAGACCTGCGGCGACGTATCTATTAGTAAAAGAAAGTGTAGAAAATGGTTTAAATGCTTCAGAAACTGTGATTTTGACGTCGAAGATCAGTACGGCGGTGGACGAGAAAACGTTTTCGAAGCTGCTACAAGCAACGGAAAGAATCACAGTAGAACGTTGTCTGAAGCAATTGCTGCATCTGAGCTGAGCTCTGAAGGACAAACGGCCACAATACAGCGATTGACAAGAAAAGGCGAGTCTCCAGCATGTCAGTACTCGACCCCAGGTCGCAAGTGTCGTCAAAACATACTTGGATCGTTGGAATGGGAAGTCGTACACAACCCGCCGTATTCTCCAAACATTGCTCCCTCTGACTACCACCTTTTTCGATGAACTGTACTCGATCTGGCTGATCTTCTCTCCCCGTCATGTGAACAAGTATAATATTGGATCAACTCATGGATCTCCTCAAAAACCGCGTAGGTCTTCCGCCGCGGGATTCGTACGCTGCTCGAAAGATGGAAGAAAGTAGTCGGCAACCAGTGCCAGTACTTTTAATCTTAAACTTTTTGTAAGTTTTTCACAATAAAACCTCGAACTTCGAGAAAAGCGGCGGAGGCAAAATTGTAGACTCGCTGATGGAGTACAAAGTTACAGTCATATCCGACCATGTCAGCTGGGTACTTCACATATTTTGTCAGTCATTGTGTTTATATTCCTATATCTATACACTACGGTATGGTCAGTGTCGAGGCTGTATTCCATAACAGAAGAGTTTTTTGGTTTTTATTACACTGTGTGAGGGCTATGGTTATACGACATTTTCATCGGGTCTGATGGTTTGACCTATATATGGCAAATGATAACTGCAGGGGTCGGATGAAACCTATATTGTGCAGAACTAAATCATCTGTCACGTAGGAGAAGCCGGTTGAGTTTTATTACGTGCCTAGAGGATGATAGGCAGGTCACACATCGAACTACAGGCTGCTTCACCCTGTTCCATCCAGCACCAATCCTTAGAACTATCCGAGTATTGTACCTGCTTAGAAAAACTTAAAAGCCCTTGTCGCTTAAAATAGCATAGCTATGGGACCTTGAATAGGTGAGAAAGGATTTTCAGAAGTGGTATTTGCAAGTTCATCTCATTTGTTCAGGCACAGGCATGATAGGAATCTAAGCATGTCAACAACAGCCTGATGACACCAATTGCATGGAAATAGTTGATGAAAGTACTACGTGACGTAGAGGTCTCACATTTCACTACCGCGAAAGCAAGGCTTGAGACTGTGTATTCTGTGAATCAGTTCCAAAGAATAAATGTTGGATAAGAAAAGCTTACCTCGACCACCAACCTATGGCTTTCTAGTCTAACATCAATAACAATTACAGGCTGCTGAGCACATTCTAAACTCAAACATTATGACGTTCTCGCTAGAAAAGAAATTTCTCTCGATTCACCACTTGTTCCTTTCCTGTGACAACCTTTTCATCTCACAGTAGTCATATTTGAGTGACATAGACTGCTGACAAATCTGATGATTTTAGACGCTCTGTATACATTTAGTATGGTAGCAAATAGAAGTCCTTCTCAGTAATAACCTAAGGAGCTATAAGTAAGTACTGTGTTAAGCAGACAAGGTACAGATGTAACGATGATAAGCACTAATAATAATTATTACATTGTGTATCATATGTGGATCTGTAACCATATAGGAAACAAAATAACATAAAATAAAATTAGATCTTAGTTGACATTACAATCCAAAATTCCTACTTCCTTTTGTAATCAGGACTTAAATAACAAAGGCAAGGTAATATTAATCAGAACACAGGAATGAGTTGTGAGCTAAATAACAATAGATTTATTCGTTCTTAACATCAGAACACTAGAAAAATGGCTAAAGAAACGTCACACAAACATTTTTATATGACAAATGCTTTCACTAACATGGGGTATATTGTGGACAAAGTGATCAGCTGGGGATCGACAGACGACACTAACCAGAACACTAATCGCTCTATCTGACTTGAGACACGTGAATCCGGGGTATGGCACAAACTATGCCACAATCAAGCATCTATACTCTACCATCCCAAAAAGAAAAATATGGTTCGAAAGAACAGGATGCTGAGAAACATATTCTGGATCCCTCCGCCGTGCCAAAGAATACTTTGCCCTTCTGCTGGTCAGGGCAGCACAAGACGAAAGACGATGCGTTCGGCGATTGAAGTCATGGACGGCATCAATCTATTACTAATGGCGCGCGCCCGAAAAATCCAAGTACGCGGTCTCGCGTTCAGCTAATTCGTTAGGCAGGTACTTCCCCATGAGCCTCTGAAACCCCAGTGGATTCCATTGTGCAGGTGCACCCGTATGTTTGCTGGTCTCCCAAACCGATTTGACTTCGTGCCACGACTATGCGTGACGGAATATGTCAAATGTTTAGACGGCCGACTCAAGACATAAGTACACCCGTGCACCACTCGTTGTGTGAGTGATGCTAGAAGCAGTACCTCTGGCGGTTCAAGAGACAATTACTTACTTCCAATCGTATGATGTTTTAAGGTGTACTAAATATTTAGTTATTTAAAAAAAATGGCTCTGAGCACTATGGGACTTAACATCTGAGGTCATCAGTCCCCTAGAACTAAGAACTACTTAAACCTAACCTAAGGACATCACACACATCCACGCCCGAGGCAGGATTCGAACCTGCGACTGTAGCGGTCGCGCGGTTCCAGACTGATGCGCCTAGAACCGCTCGGCCACACCGGCCGGCTTAGTTATTTTAGATTGACACTTTAATGTTATATATATTTTAACTAACTCCTTTGGCACAGGCTCTAAGTGGCACACCAGCAAAGGACACAAGTCTCACCGTTTAGGTAAGGACCTGCAGTTCTTTATTAGTGAAGCACCAGTGCAAGAGTGTTCTCCTCTCTTTCTCTCTGCTTTTCTCGCTAGCTCGGTAGCAAAGCACATTTACATCTTAGACTCGTCTTACTTTAGCACAAGCCAATCGAGCTGGAGCACCTCATTCGAAGATGGGAGACTGCCCCTTGCTCTGCATACACAGATTTGACCAATCAGAGGCTTTAAAGTTAATTTGGAGAAAAGAAAAAAAAAAGATTCAGCTTTGCGACCTCTTTCCCACGCATTTACACTGTGTCTTTTACTAAAACAATGACCTAGATGGAACTACAGCCCTCCATAAAACGATCGTTATCTCCCCTGATGCATCCATTCCAGAATTTCCAAAGAACAACCATAAACTCTCTAAAAGCCTCGTCCCTTCACTAATATGTTTTGTAACAGTGTCTGGACATCTGGGCGCCAGTAATCTGTCCCACAGAAATTCACAGAAAGCTCACAGTTGTCTCATTGGCTTCCTGCCTAACAAGGGCCCCTCCTCTGCTCTATTACCGGTTTTCAATGCTCTGCCCATTGGAACGGCGACTTCTCGGCGCTAGTCAGCCTACCTGGATGAGGCCGCCAACCATCCGACGTTTCTGCACAACGAGACCGCCGAACTCGACGGTCCGCAAATGTTTTCACACAGATTCTGCAGAAAAAAAACGCTCCCCTCAGCCACCGTACACTTTTACTGCAGTCGTTTAAATCGGCACCCTATTCCTTCGAATACAGGTAAAGCATACAGCTACTCCTTCACTAGAGCACACAAGCAAGAGTGTTAACTACAGCCAACCATTTCATCATGATGTATGAAAGCAGATCGTATACAGGTATAGCAACCAAGTAATAAAAATCATCTTACCTAAGAACATTAAGTGGCATGACACCGCCGGCCAGTGTGGCCGAGCGGTTCTAGGCGCCTCAGTCTGGAACCGCGCGACCGCTACGGTCGCAGGTTCGTATCCTGCCTAGGGCATGGACGTGTGTGATGTCCTTAGGTTAGTTAGGTGTAATTAGTTCTAAGTTCTAGGGGACTGATGACCTCAGATGTTAAGTCCCGCCGGCCGAAGTGGCCGTGCGGTTAAAGGCGCTGCAGTCTGGAACCGCAAGACCGCTACGGTCGCAGGTTCGAATCCTGCCTCGGGCATGGATGTTTGTGATGTCCTTAGGTTAGTTAGGTTTAACTAGTTCTAAGTTCTAGGGGACTAATGACCTCAGCAGTTGAGTCCCATAGTGCTCAGAGCCATTTGAACCATTTTGTTAAGTCCCATAGAGCTCAGAGCCATTTGAACCATTTGGCATGTCACCGAATCAGAAGTGAAAGTGCCCTGCTATCTCTCAGCATATTATGACAATGTTATCCGTATGACTACTACCTGGTAGTGACTGAAGTGTGTCTGTGCTTCTATTAATGTCATATAGTAACCATAAAATGCAAATGGTTTGTAACTGAATTATTAATGTAAAATAATAGGTGTATTTGGTGTTTGTCATTATGTGTTTGTTAACTTCTGTGTGGTACTGACAATCGATCTAATCAGTATGTGGAATATCTGTCAGTGCCTTAAATGCTTGGTTGAATGATCTTTGACCTACTCTTTTCAGTGGATGAGAATGACACACGCAAATGCCTTTTAGGTTAATTAAATATATGTTGTTTTGTTGTTGTTGTGGTCTTCAGTCCTGAGACTGGTTTGATGCAGCTCTCCATGCTACTCTATCCTGTGCAAGCTTTTTCATCTCCCAGTACCTACTGCAACCTACATCCTTCTGAATCTGCTTAGTGTATTCATCTCTTGGTCTCCCTCTACGATTTTTACCCTCCACGCTGCCCTCCAATACTAAATTGGTGATCCCTTGATGCCTCAGAACATGTCCTACCAACCGATCCCTTCTTCTGGTCAAGTTGTGCCACAAACTTCTCTTCTCCCCAATCCTATTCAATACTTCCTCATTAGTTATGTGATCTACCCATCTAATCTTCAGCATTCTTCTGTAGCACCACATTTCGAAAGCTTCTATTCTCTTCTTTTCCAAACTGTTTATCGTCCATGTTTCACTTCCATACATGGCTACACTCCATACGAATACTTTCAGAAATGACTTCCTGGCATTTAAATCAATACTGGATGTTAACAAATTTCTCTTCTTCAGAAACGCTTTCCTTGTCATTGCCAGCCTACACTTTATATTCTCTCTACTTCGACCATCATCAGTTATTTTGCTCCCCAAATAGCAAAACTCCTTTACTACTTTAAGTGCCTCATTTCCTAATCTAATTCCCTCAGCATCACCCGACTTAATTAGACTACATTCCATTATCCTTGTTTTGCTTTTGTTGATGTTCATCTTATATCCTCGTTTCAAGACACTGTCCATTCCATTCAACTGCTCTTCCAAGTCCTTTGCTGTCTCTGACAGAATTACAATGTCATCGACTAACCTCAAAGTATTTATTTCTTCTCCATGAATTTTAATACCTACTCCTAATTTTTCTTTTGTTTCCTTTACTGCTTGCTCAAAATACAGATTGAACAACATCGGGGAGAGGCTACAACCCTGCCACTGCTTCCTTTTCATGTAAATAGCCTTTCGCTCCCTATATTTTACCCCTGCCACCTTTAGAATTTGAAAGAGAGTATTCCAGTCAACATTGTCAAAAGCTTTCTCTAAGTCTACAAATGCTAGAAACGTAGGTTTGCCTTTCCTTAATCTTTCTTCTAAGATAAGTCGTAAGGTCAGTATTGCCTCACGTGATCCAGTATTTCTACGGAATCCGAACTGACCTTCCCCGAGGTTGGCTTCTACTAGTTTTTCCATTCGTCTGTAAAGAATTCGTGTTAGTATTTTGCAGCTGTGACTTATTAAACTGATAGTTCGGTAATTTTCACATCTGTCAACACCTGCTTTCTTTGGGATTGGAATTATTATATTCTTCTTGAAGTCTGAGGGTATTTCGCCTGTTTCATACATCTTGCTCACCAGATGGTAGATTTTTATCAGGACTGGCTCTCTCACGGCCGTCAGTAGTTCCAATGGAATATTGTCTATTCCGGGGGCCTGGTTTCGACTCAGGTCTTTCAGTGCTCTGTCAAACTCTTCACGCAGTATCATATCTCCCATTTCATTTTCATCTACATCCTCTTCCATTTCCATAATATTGTCCTCAAGTACATCGCCCTTGTATAGACCCTCTATATACTCCTTCCACCTTTCTGCTTTCCCTTCTTTGCTTAGAACTGGGTTTCCATCTGAGCTTAAATATATATGTAACGTATATACAGCTATTATCAGTGATGGGATAATTTACATCTGATAGTTCTTATTCCAATTAAGTAAACGCCTAGCTGAGAGGATTTTGTAATTACTTGGTTACATTTACGTGACGCATTTAATGATGTATCACGAAACTGCTGCATACTTTAATGTTACACACTTTTTTGGGTGTTACTGTTCTCGTTCGGTACAGTGACTCAATTGTGGTCTGATCCTAGACCTAAATTGATCACTTCTACAGCTGTGTGTTGCATAACTTCTTAAAATTTTCTTGGAACTGTTTCTTGAACAATCATTGTACAGTGTTAGGTACAAACTCATGCCCACCCCACCCCCAGTGTCTTGCTAAAAGCAGTGAAACCACTCTGTTTACGTACACAGACTCCTCGAGACCAATCTCTTTCACTGTTACACGACTCGTTTCTCACGCTCTGGCACACCACTGACGCTGGTACTCTTCACACGAGCTACAAATACCCGACGTTGGCATTCACACTTACAGTGCTGACTGCCACATTTCGCACCCTACAGAAATTCTCTCTGTAAATCATTTTCTAATTGGAATTGATCGTCTGATGATTTTACTAGACGGTAAATTACAGCGTCATCTGCAAACGATCTAAGGGTCGGCTCAGATTATTACCCACATCATTTATACAAATCAGGAACAGCAAAGGGCCTATGACAGTACCTTGACGAACGCCAGCTATCGCTTCTGTTCTACTCGATGATTTACCGTCTCTCACTACGAACTGTTACCTCACGAATCCCGTCACACAACTCAGACGATACCCCATATGCACGCAATTTGATTAATAGTTGCTTGTGAGGAACGGTAAGAAAAGCCTTCTGGAAATCTAGGAATATGGAATCGATCTGAGATCCCTTGTCGATAGCACTCATTGCTTCATGGGAATAAAGAGCTAGCTGTGGTGCTACAGAAAAACATTAGAAAGTAGATGGACTGGTAAGGTAAGGAATGAGTAGGTTCTGCGTAGAATCTGAGAGGAAAGGAATATATAGAAAATACTGACAAGAAGAAGGGACAGGATGATAGGATATCTGTTTAAGACACCAGGGAATGATATCCATGGTACTAGAGTGAGCTACAGAGGGCAAAAACTGTAGCAGAAGACAGAGATTGGAGCACATACAGCAATAAATTGCGGACGTAGGTTGCATGTGCTATTATGAGATGAAGAGATTGGCGCAAGAGAGGAATTTGAGGCGGGTCGCATGAAACCAGTCAGAAGACTGATAACTCAAAAGAAGAGGATGCTCTGTTCACTAACTCTTCTCTCTCAACCACACAGCAGCTTCAGTTGACACAGTCTTATACGGTTTATGTACAAGACCTGATACCAGCCAAGTCTGAGAACAGTGGCTCCGTGGTCGCTTCATACTCGTCGACCCGTTTCCTCTTACTGATGCGTGCAGCAGTGTAAGGATAGTCGTGACCTGTTCTTAGTACGCAAGATGAGTATAGGATCTTGCTGCTGTAAAATAGCACTGACAAGACGCAATGATCGATTGTCGACATCAGACCGAAGCAGACTTTTGTGAAACTATGGAGGCTGAAGACGAAAGTTAATTGCTGCAAAGGATACAAGAGGAAATGTGTCCAATATAGGAGAAGTGATATCAGAACAAGTTTCATTCCATAGCCCTCGCTGTTACGGCGTATACCCCTCGCTGTTACGGCGTAAAGTCAAGCGGCGGCACAAAACAGCCGGAAACGACAGAGAAGAGATGGCTGTGAGAAGACGTCAGCCACTCGCCCGCTGACAGACCCCTCTTTAGGATGACAACGTGACAGTAGCGGCCCTTAGGTGAAGAGGGCATAAGCGCCGCGACCGACTAGCGACGGCCAGTTCAATAGCAGCTTCAAAACTAGCGACTTGGATAGAAGTATCGATGGTGGTTACTTCTCTTGTATTTTTTATGCAGCACACACTTAGAATTGTTTGATACAGAAGGAGACTGATTATTTTGTATGTCGCCCTTTGCTTGCGACACATCTGTGTAAATGCAAAAGATAAGTATTGTCTCTTTTCTTTTTGTAACAAAACTCATTAATACGACTTGTCTGATTTGATTGTCTAGGGAACCGAGTACGAAGGATTCCTGGACATCCCATATTTGACGACAAGGCTGGACGTAATACGTGCTTCAGACGAGAAACTTACAAATTTTGTCCAGTGCAAACAAAATGGTTGTATTTTTGTTTATTCAACCTCCAAAATGAGAGAGCATAGGTGCTGCGTCAAACGAAAACTGGGCGCAGGCGACAATCACTGTTGTATCCGTGGGACGAACAAACGCTCCACTGTGTATTTCTGTATTCATTTGGACATGGCAACTTGTGTTTATAGGCTAACAACGAACTGTGTCGCTTTTTATTCATTTCTGTAACTTATTTTAATAATTAATCACCATTTACAGGTTGCACCTCATTCTCATCTCTCGTTTTCTAGTGCTGTCGTTACAAAATTGATAATGTCTCTAAATTATGTATACAGGGTGAGTCACCAACTATTGCCACCAAGGAAAACTCCAATAGTATGATAGGAGCTGAAACGTTTGTGGGACAAAAGTTGCATCGGACAAAGAGGGCCATAATATGGCGTTGGTTTTTTGTTACTAGGTGGGGTCGAGTCAGAGACATGAAGGTCAACTTTGTATTTTTAAATGGGATGCTATAGTTTTGTACTTATTTTCTGATAGCGGCTATCGAGACGAACCCAACGATGTATAACAGTAAGGTCTTTGAAGGCCAACGTAGGTCACAAAGGTGGCTTGAACGTCCTTTTACAGAAGGCGCTCGAAGTGGTGACTATTGGTATCAATGCAGTGCTCCAATCTTCTTATCACGGATTGAGTGGTATTCCTTATCACATCGGCACTTATCGATGTACATGCTCTGACAATGCTCTCTCGCAAATCTTCGGGTGTAGTTGGAAGGTCTTTATAAACTATGTCTTTTACGAATCCCCACAAGGAAAAATCCAGAGGCATCAAGTCTGGCGAACGAGCCGGCCACGGCATATCTCCTCCGCATCCAATCCAATGAATTGGGAGTTGTCTCTGCAACTCATTTCTAGTCATTAGCGAAAAAATGTGCCGAACATCCATCGTTTTGATACCACATACTGTTGCATGTTCCTAAAGGTATTTCTTCCAATAACAGACCTAATGTTTATGACAGGAATGTGATATACTTCCTACCATTGAGATTTCCTTCGATGAAATAAGAGCCTATAATTCTGTCCTCTGGAATCCCACATCATACATTCACCGACCATGGTTTTTGGTGTGCAACTTGCCGCAGCCAACATGGATTTTCAGTTGCCCAATAATGCATGTTAAGCATATTAACATTTCTATAGTTCGTGAATGTAGCTTCGTCAGTAAATAAAATAAGATTAATAAATGTGTCATCCCTCTGAATCTGAAGTTGAGCCCATTGGCAGATTTCAATGCGATCCATGCAATCCGTTAATTCTGCGTGGAGACTGATATGGTAAGGGTGATATTTATGGCGATGCAGAACGTGAACAACACTACTCTGGCTAATGCCAGATACCCTTGCGATTTGACGCGAACTAATACAAGGATCTCGAACCAAAGTGGCAAGAATACCACTGTCCGTTTCCTTGTTAGTAACTTTCCTTTGCCGGATATGTTTCCAATGTTGTTCTCAATTTATTATACACATCTTTAAATGTACGACGTGTAGGGTGAGTACGTTCAGGATATATTTCAGTGTATGTCTCTAGTTCTCACTCAATTTCGTTGGCATTCTCCGTAAATGAGATGCATATCGACTTGTTATTTGAAGGAATATCTCATTCACATTCGCTTGATCCGACGGTACTAGTCTTACCGCCCCTATTAGTGTTGTATTGCGAAAACGTCGAATGGTGTTTACATGTCAATGGCACGTTAGATGGATACGCAGTACTCTGCGAATATTTACTATTTGCACGATATACGAGAGAGAATTGTCAGGGCATGTGTATCGATAAGTGCCGACGTGGTAAGGAATACCACTCAATCCATGATAAGAAGATTGTAGCACTGCACTGATACCAATGGGCATCTCTTCGGACACCTTCTGTAAATGGAATTCATGCCACCTTTTTGACCTTCGTTGACCTTAAAAGACCTTACTGTTACACATCATTGGATTCGTCTCGATAGCCGCTATGAGAAAATAAGTCCCAAACAATAGCATGCCACTTAAATAAAAAAGTTGACCTTCATATCTCTGACGCGACCCTCCTAGCAACAAAAAACCAACGTCATATTATGGCCCCCGTTGTCCCATGCAACATTTGCCCCACAAACTTTTCAGCTACTATCATACTTTCGGAGTTGTTCTAGGTGGCAATAGATACTGACTCACCCAGGATATCATTGTAATTGTTAGTTTTGGAAATTTGTGGTAAGTTCCTTTGGAACCAATAGCTGAGTTCTTCGGTCCATAGGCTTACACACTACTTAATCTAACTTAAAGTAACTTACGATAATGACAAGACATACACACTCATGTCCGAGGGAGAACTCGAACCTCCGACTGGGGAAGCCGCGCGAATCGTGCCAAGCGCCTGAAACCGCGCGGTTAACACACGCTGCAGTAATTGTTATACATTGTCTGAATAGATATTAAATATTAAAATAAATTTCCAGAAGTCTTCGAAAAGTTTTATCTGTATAAATGAATGTATAAACAGATAACCGATCGATGGTTAAATTGGCAGATAATTTGCCTCTCTAATTTAGAGGTTGGACGATTTGTGACATTACATACTGGTCCTGAGACTGGTTATAACGTTGACCTATGGTTGGACTGTGGTGGGGGCTCACGAGGTGAGACTATGGTTGGACTGTGGCGGAGGCTCACGAGGTGAGACTATGGTTCGACTGTAGCGGAGGCTCACGAGGTGAGACTATGGTTCGACTGTGGCGGGGGCTCACGAGGTGAGACTATGGTTGGACTGTGGCGGGGGCTCACGAGGTGAGACTATGGTTGGACTGTGGCGGGGGCTCACGAGGTGAGACTATGGTTGGACTGTGGCGGGGACTCACGAGGTGAGACTATGGTCACACGGAGACGGCGAGTTCGGAAATGACGTCACAGAACTCGCTGGTGGGTTTAAAGCGAGTATAATTTCCGACCTATAATTGGAATGCCTCACTGCGACAAGTGACTATTTGTGCTTCTCATATTTGTAATGCCCCATTACTGACTGCCTTCAGTGAATTTCAGACTCTTAGTTTTGAAATCACTTGAGGCAGTTCCAGTTAGTGGAATCTGGAGGACTCCTTTTTTCCACAGAAGCGTAAATTGTGACAGGGAGAGATATCTGATTTTGTTAACAGAAATCAATTGCCATAAAACGTCGGGCTTAAAGAGCGAAGGCGTTTTGATAGTGTTCCATGTGTATGGAAATGAAGTACCTAATGCTACAATAATTTAAAAGTGATAATTGTATTGATGCCTTAAGGACAAGGACAAAAAAGAAGCCAACACTTGCGGTACGGAATGAAGATATTTCAGAATAAATAAAAGTAGAGAACTCTATGAAAAGTCTCTACTCACAGGAAGCAAAATTTTCCAGGATGTGCAGTAAGCTACATAGTCAAATAAACCGAATAATGCAGGACTGAGTTACAAATATGCATGAAATAAGTGGCAGATAGGAACTTAAAGACATCAGACACAAAGACCGTTAGTCGTAATATCAATGTGAGACAAAAGTAGTACGTTATTGTTGTACAGATATGAAAGAGCCACATAAGGGCTAAGAAACTCAGTACAAAGAACTACGAATTTTTTTATAAAAGTAGTTCAGAAATAGAAATAAAGGAGTGACAAAGACTACAGAAAGGTCAGCGATCATTTTCGTCATCGTAATCAGAAAAAGCAGATAAACGAACAACCAGTGACGCACACCAAGGTTAAAAGACTGTCTCAGTGAGAACTGCCAAATGTAGGTTACCCAACAGAAGGCATGTGTGATATTGCCAAATCCTTTTCCATTGCGTAACGGTGGCCCACAAATCTTGTGAATAATGGCAGTAGCATTAGCATCAAAATCATTTAAAAGTAAGGTTCGGAACTAAGGTGCGAATATTCCACTAAGTTCGTTAATATATCCCATTCCATCTACAACATACAAAGCCGGCCGGTGTGGCCGAGCGGTTCTAGGCGCTACAGTCTGGAACCGCACGACCGCTACGGTCGCAGGTTCGAATCCTGCCTCGGGCATGGATGTGTGTGTTGTCCTTAGGTTAGTTAGGTTTAAGTAGTTCTAAGTTCTAGGGGACTTATGACCTCAGATGTTGAGTCCCATAGTGCTCAGAGCCATTTGAACCAACATACAAAGAGCAGTTCACGACAATAAAAGGATAATTATATCAGGAGTCTGGTATCCAATATTTCACACCGGTTGACGTACTTTGAAGTGATACATCTACATCTACAGTGAGACCATACGCCTCAAAATACCTAACGGTGTGTGGCGGAGGTTACTTCTGATATCACTATCTGATACCCCCATTCCTCTTTGCACTAATGTCTCGAATTTTCTTGTCGTGGTCATTTTGAGATATATATGAGGGAGTAAATAATAGGTTGCCCAACTCTTCCCAGGAAGTACTCTCTCGAACCTCTCAGTGATACACAACCCCTCTCTTGTAGCGTATGGCACTTGAGTTTGTTGGCCCTCTCTGTTTCGCCCTCCTACCGACTACACGAAGACCTGACGAAAAGCGCCGCTATTCGTTGTATCTTCTCTGTCAGTCGTACCTGGTATAGTTCCCAGATTCATGAACAGTGCTCAAGAGGCTTTCGATAAGTGCCTTGTAAGCCACTTCCTTCAGGGATGAGATACATTTTGCTGACGTTCTTCCTACATCTTAATTTATAATTTGCTTTTTCTACCATTTGGTCCACCTAAGGTCGCGCTTTTTCAGCAAATCCTGATCTTGGCAATTTGTCTTCAATAGTGTAGTTGCACAGAAGTGGATTTCTTTTCCTATGTATGAGCATTATTAACGATCAAAGTCGACCACCAGGACCTACATAATTTATATACAGGTCATTCAGTAAAATTATACTGTCTTTTGGCATTGCTACTTTCTTATAGACAACCACATCATCTGCGAACGATCTTAAAGGGATTCCGACGCTTCCTTCTAGAACATTTATATACATTTTAAAGATTAACGTCCCCATCACACTTCCTTGTGGTAATCCGGAAATTACCTTTACACCTGTCGATTTTATTCCGTCACGAGCGACGTGTTGAGGTGTGTCTGCAAGGAAGTGTTGAATCCGGTCACCAACGTCGTCCGATATTCTGTTAGCTCGTGTTTATTTCACTAAACGTCAGTGCGAGACGGTGTCAAATGCCTTCCTGAAGTTTAGGAAAGTGCCATCAACCTGAGCGCCATTATACACCGATCTATGGATCTCGTGGAGGAACCGAGCGTGCTGATTTTCGCAAGATCTCTATACTGGGAACCCATATTGGTTTTTACAGAGGAAATTTTCATTCTGCAAAAGCGTCCAAATTTTTGAGCATAAAACATGTTTCATAAATCTATAATAGACCGGCGTCAACGGTACGGGCCTATAATTGTGTGCATCTGACCTACGGCGCTTCTGGAAAACGAGAATGACCTTTTCCTGCTGCTCTTTTCCAATTGCCAGTATCCTTTCTTTGTTCCAGCGATCTCCGATAAACTGCGACAAGAAATGGAGCAGGAAAAAGTTCTTTCTCATAATCATTGTAGAATCTTATAATTATCTCATCTGGTCGCGGTACCTTTATACTACTAAGCGAATGTAGCGCCTTTACCATGCCGTGATCGGTTATTTCAATACCTGCAATTCCGACATTCGTACGACGATCGAAAGGAGGGACCGTGTTACGATGTTCAGCGGTGAAACAGTTACGGAAGATCGCAATCAGTATTTTGCCCTTCTCTCTGTTATCTTCCGTTTCGGTACTTGTATGATCACTGAGTGAACAAACAACGGCTTTAGAACCCCTTAACGATTTTACTTAGGACCAAAACCACCTCTTAGGGTTTTTAATCAGTTGGCCTGACAATAACCGCGTGGGGTAGCCGTACGGTATGCGACGTCTTGTTACGGTTCGTGTCGTCGTCGTCCCCCCCTCCCCCCCGGGGATTCGAGTCCTCCCTCGGGCATGGGTGTGTGTATTGTCCTCAGCGTAAGTTTGATTGGTGTGTAAGTCTAGGGATCGATGACCTCAGCAGTTTGGTCCCATAAAACCTTACGAAAAATTTACGAAATCACTATCGTAGATGAATGTCTCCCATAGCATAATAGCGTCAAACTCATTATACGCTTTTCTCATTACTCTCCCCTCATTTTCGCTTCGTTCAGCTTTTGTTCGTCACCTGGGCTTTGACTTCTCTTGAATCTGCGACGAAGTTCTCTTTGTTGTGGGCCTTTCCGATCCCTTCAGACTCGAAACATATTTGTCTAACACATATTGAACGATGCTTTTTTTCAATTTTTACCTTTTTGCCCCACATATTTGTCCTCAGCAATGAAAATCTGATGCTGACAACTGAGACACTCTGCACGTTGTATGTTACTCTTCGTAAACAAAAATATTTTCCTATCTTTCTGAGCATTCCCTGAAAAACCCATTGTCTCAGTCATAGTCTGATGGTCACTGATGCCTTACGCTTAATTACTTCGATAGATTCAGGTCTGTTTGTTTCTGGGAGGTCTAAGACAATACCTTTATAAGCTGGTTCGCCAGTTATCTACTCGAAGTCATTTTCGGACAAGATATTCCGAATAATGACGCACTATATTGATGGCTTTACTCTCCGAATCTACATCTGGTAAGTTGACGTCATCCCCTATTGCAATGGCAAGATTAGGAAAATTATTTGGGATATTCTGCCTCACTGAAGCACTGTATCAATACAGTTCCTGACCGAGGAGGTCTATAAAACCATCCGATTACCATTTTACCGCTTAACTTCACTCAAATTAATTCGCATTTGGAATCGGTGACAACCTCGCAAAATACTGTGTTTCCTTGTAGACACTGCGGCGACAAAAGCCATGGGATACATCCAAATATCTGGTCGGACCTCAATTCGCATGGACTCAACAAGTTATTCGAAAGCCCTCTGCATAAATATTGCGTCACGCTGCCAATTTCGTGCGTGAACTGACCTCTCCATTGTGTCCCATAAATGTTCCATGGGATTCATTTCCAGAGTGTTCTTCAAAGCAGTCTCGAACAATTGTGGCCCATTGAAATGGTGCATTGTAATCCATAAAAAGTCCATAATTGATTGGGAACATGAAGCCCGTGAATGGCTGCAGATGGTCTCCAAGTAGACGAACATAAACAGTTCCAGTCAGTGACCCGTGTAAACACAGCCCACGCCGATATGGAGCCCCCACCAGCTTGCACAGTGCCTTGCTGACAGCTTGAGCCCATAGCTTCGTGGGGTCTGCGCCGCACTTGAACCCTCCATCAACCTTTACCAACAGAAATCGGGACTCAACTGACCAGACCACAGTTTTCAAGTCGTCCAGGGTCCAACCGATGTGGTCTTCAGCACAGGAGAGGCGCTGCAGGCGATGTCATGTTGTTAAGAAAGGCACTCACTTCGGTCGTCTGCTGCCATAGCCCTCTAACGCCAAATTTCGTCGCACTGCCGTAACGGATAAGTTTATCGTACCCCCATATTGATTTCTGCGGTTACTTCATGCAGTCTGTTACTACTGATAACTATTCGCAGACGTCTCTGCTCCTGGTCTTTAAGTGAAGGCCGTAGTGAGAGGTAATGCCTGGAATTTCGCACTCTCGACACACTCTTGGCGTTATGGATCTCGCAATATGGAGTTCCCTAACGATTTCTGAAATGCAATGTACCATGCGTCTATCTCAAACTACCATTCCACGTTCGAGATCTGTTAATTCCGGTCGCGCTGCGGTCATCACATCAGAAACCCTTTCACATAAATCACCGAAGTACAAATTACAGCTCCAGCAATGCGCTGCCATTTTATATCTTGTGCACGCTATACTACCTCTATCTTTATATGTGCATATCGCTGTTCCTTGGCGTTTGACTCCTCAGTGCGATCAGTTCGTAATGTTAAAAATAATAATATAAATCCAATATTATCAGACTCTCAGATACACACCACCGCTTTGAGCAAGTTCAGGATATCCGACAAGGGTAATGATTTGCGGCACAATAATACTCCATTTATTATACAGAATGGGAGCACATATTTTCGTATATGTTCGAGAGAAGATACGTAAATTATCTCCCCGTATTGGGAGCTTATTTATGGCTAATATTACAAATCGCTCGATAATCTGAGACTTAAATTTCTAATTTTTCACGAAATAACGATACAGTGTTGTCGAAAGTATTTGTTACGTTCGTTTCGGTTTTACTACTTGTAATGCGTTTGTGCAACTTCCCTTTCGACGATAGTTTGGATTTATTCTTACTGAAATTGCTATAAAGGAAACAGTTAGTAACACCGCAGTTTACATATTTATCGGACATTTGTTTGTTTCTTGTCGTCATTACACAAATCCATATACACTCTAACAGAAAAAAGACACACCAAGAAGTAATTATGGCCGGCCGCTGTGGCCGAGCGGTTGAAGGCGCTTCAGGCTGGAACCGCGCTGTTGCTACGGTCGCAGGTTCGAATCCTGCATGGATGTGTGTGATGTCCTTAGGTTAGTTAGGTTTAAGTAGTTCTAAGTTCTAGGGGACTGATGACCTCCGATGTTGAGCCCCATAGCGCTTAGAACCATTTGAACGATTTTTTGAAGTAATTATCCCAATGGTACGGAAATCAGTAGATGTAATGTACATGAACAGATGAATAATTCCGATTTCAGAAAAAATGGGTGATTTATTCAAAAGAAAGAGTTTCACAAATTATGCTAGTCACTAACGCGATGGTTCATCTCTGGCCCTTATGCATCTTGTTATTCGGCTTGGCGTTAATTTATGGAGTTGTTGGATGTCCTCCTGTGGGATATCGTGCCAAATTCTGTCCTACTGGCGCGTTAGATCGTCAGAATTCCTCGCTGGTTCATGCCCGTAATGCTCCAAACGGTTTAAGTTGGAGAAAGATCCGGCTACCTTGCCGAGTAAGGCAGGGTTTGGAAAACACGATAAGAAGCAGTAGAAACCCTCGCCGTGTGAGGGCGGGCACTATCTTGCTGAAACGTAAGCCCAAGATGGCTTGCAATGAAGGAGATGGCTTGCCATGAATGACGACAAAACGGGGCGTAGACTATCGTCGGCGCACCGCTTAGCTCTAAGGATGCCACTGATGACAACCAAAGGGGTCGTGATATGAAATGAAATGGCACCCCAGACTACCACTCCTGGTTGTCGGGCTGTATGACGAACGACAGCCAGGTTGGTACCCCACCACTCTGTGCAGCGTCTCCCAACACGTCTTCCTTGGTCATCGGCGCTCAGTTCTAAGAGGGACTCATCACTGAAGAAAATTCTACTCCAGGCAGTGAGATTCCAGGCCGAAGATGCGTCTGTCGCTTGTAATACGACTCGGTTTTTCCGGAACCAGGGTCTCTTACCTCGAAATGTACATTTACCTCTCTTCATCTCCCTGTAATTTTGTAACATCATTACGCAATCCCGCTATGAAATGCACAGCTAAGTTAGTATAATATTTTTGAAACATAACGATACTTACGTTTATGAAAGAGACCCAATTCTTCAGTTACCACTGTGGATGAAATACATCGCAGAATTACAGACAATGAAAGAACTGAGCGCTTAGGGAAAAAGAAGAGCCGCAAGAAAGTTCATATGCCTCTAACTGTACTTCCCTCGACTGACTTTAAAAGAAAGGCTCTGAAATTCGCCGAAAGCAAACGAATCTCGTGACGTCACGAATGTGAGAAAACAGACAGTTACATGTCACAGCGAGACAACCGTACGTATCCTTGAGGACAGAGAATGTTTAACTTGTCCATAACCTGTGTGGGACTGTATGACGCAACATACAAAAGCGTACAAAGCGTACAAAATTTTAACTGTGAAGAGGACCAAAGCGTTGACCTAAACATTAGAGTTCTGTCAAACACAATGCTTATTGAAACACAATACAGGCTAAATCCAATACTGATTCCAGTTCTCTTCTTGCAAGTAATATTTGTTGTATCACTTTGGCTTACATTAAAATAATATAAGTTCTAAATGCTTTTCAAGAATGGATGAAGAAATACAAAATCATACATTTACATTGGTGAATTAAGATTAGTTAAGGTAACAGTCTGGCAACGGGTTCTATCTGTGCATAATATTTTATTATTTGATGATACTAAATCTTACACGAAAAATAACTAAATAAACTCTGCTTCACAGCACAATATGAAATATTTACATATATTCTTCAGCATTATTTCGACACACATGTACTTTTGTATAAGAATTATCAACTGGAGCTGGTGTAGCCAAAGTGAACTGCTTATACAAATAAGAATATTAAGAGTTGGTCGATCTGCTCATCGGGGCTCGATTAACTGAATGCAGTGTAAGAGCAACACAATGATGCTATGCTGATCTATTGTGGAAACACAGCAATCTCAGTAGCTTTTCACCTACGTCTTTTACAACTATTCATGCGTAAACCTATCCATGCAGCTGTATGTCACTTTTAAAGTACAACTAACATAACTGGAACTGTAGGGAAAAAAAGTCGTATCAGAACTGTGCAGTACTGGGTCCATGCTTCAGATCTAAGAGTAAAGCGGCCGTTACTGTTGTCAATAGCAACTACAATGATGCGAATAAAATGACTTTGTTATCAAGCATGACACACAGTACATACTGTCGACGTTTTCACTGTTGTGTACATGTTATGAGTGTAATGCATAGATAAATGAGGCTGATAAATGAGGCTCGGAGATCCAACTAAATGTAATTATTCCACTGGAGAGCAAGGACCCATTATACTCTTATACTCACCAAGTATCCCGGAACTACCTCTACAGTTTTGCCGACGAAGTCGTGATCACGCTGTGTAGTGCCTGTGACTGTGCCTTTTTGGCCATATGTAATACTGGCTTATTGGACGTCGTAGCCTATAGTTATCTAAATTTTTTAAAAAAAGTTAATGAACGAAATTCGATCACATATCTGTAACAAAGTCAAATGGCGCTATCTGACACGCAGGTATACAATGAATAATGAATTACGTTCTCGGTAAGAAAATGGCGATACCCGTTAACCCGTTGCCGTACTTTGAGGAGTTAGACTCGTGGAAACAAATGCGAACCAAACGTAAGCGTCTCACACTCGTGAGAGAAAACGTTCTGCTAAACTTTCCTTTTGTGTGTCGGATATGGCCCTGCTCAATACGTAAATTACCCGGAAGTCTGCACACGCTAAGAAAAAGGAAAGATATGGCGGTTACGGAATAAATATAGCAGAATAAACGTTAAAAATATATCCAATTGCCGGACAACGGAAAGCGTGGAAACCATCATTAGGTGAAACACATCTTCAACTTCAGCCGCAATATTGCATCTATTTCCCAAAATATATCGATCCAGCGCCTAAAAAAACCACCAAATAAATCTAAAGTTTGCCTGAAACACAAAGAACGAGGCGAAACGACCTGGAAATGCACGCAGTGTAAAGTTACGGTAAATCTATCACTATCAACGTATGCAAGACTACAAATTTTTAGAGTTGTAGGTATTTTCCTATTAGAAATTCGTCCAACTGTTGCATCTCCTCTTATTCTTACATTTTCTGTTGACTATATCTACGTTTAGCCGTCGTTTTATATATATATATATATATATATATATAACTTCGTGGGCGATAGTTAGTGTTAACATCTACAGTAGCAGGATGTTCGGAAGTCACCGTTACACTCTTTTAGGACGTGTAGAGGGAAGTGAATATAAAATGTTCTAAATCGTAACCCAGATCCGGAAACGCACCATTTCCGTTCTATGACGGTTTCAGTTCAGACCTGTAACGCGTCTGTGTCTGCTGAGGGAAAGAGAAAACTCTCAGAGTCGCCTGTCCTGGTATGCAACAGAGTAGTCAGATGGTTACGTGATGTCATTTAACGTATGCAAAGTTTAATTTACGAGACTCCTGTGGTGACAGAGGAACGTCCGCTAGACGAGGTCTACCCACAGCACATGAAGAAGAAGAGTCATCAGGTGTGATGGAGAGTTTTACCATAAGATGCTTCGTCGGTACAAAGTGTCGGTCGTCGCCACGAAGAGCCGCTGTTGTAATGCATCAGTACCGTTCTGTACGTACAGTACGTTGAGTTCTTTTTTGTTTTGGAATAATGCAAACTCATAATGCTTAAGTGTTAATACTAACAAACGTGCTTAACTGATAAATGGATGTTTTGTTATGTTTCCTTTCGACTTGTTACCTAATAACAGTACTGCTTCATGCCTCATACAGTACCTCGAGCAGAAGTGAAGAGCATAAGTGGATGAGTTAAACATCTGAACTGTAACCGTCATAGAACAAAAACGGAACGTTTCCGGACATAGGCTTCTGTCAAAATTATTATGTGCTCGCTCCCCTCTACAAGTTCTAGGCATTTGTAACACGAATTTACGAGCACCCTGTATAATAAGCATCCACATGTCTGCAGGTACCGCAACTATCTCGCGCGTCACGTTGGCCAGCTTCGAACACGTCGTCTCCAACAATTAGGGAACTGTTTCGTCGAACAAAATGACGCGGCAAGTGATTAATAGACATCTCACCCAGATATTTTAGGATTCGCAAGAGAAGGAATCCGAGCGTCTTCCAGTCATACATTGCCGTTGCACATATCGATGTGAAATGACGACCTACATTCATAGGCTGAAAACCACTATGAAGCGAATGGCAGAGTGTATTTGCCATTGCACCAGTTATTACGGCTTTTTCCTGTACCGTCCACGTACGGAGTAACAGAAGAATGTTTGCTTAAAAGCCTCCATGTCCACTCAAATTTCTCTAATCTTGTACTCACGATCCCTACTAGACTGATACGTTTGGGTTTGTAATACATATGTAGATTCAACACTTAAAGCTGGTTACTGAAACTTAGTAAGTTTCCTTCACTATACTGTTCGCGTCTGATAGTGCAATTTCCGGCCTCTTCATACAATGTCCTTTCTGTCAAACAAACCTGTGTCCATTCCTGACGGGCTTCTTTGTATATGTTCAATATTTCCTATACGTTGTGTTTGGTGTTTGTCCCGAACACTTGAGCAACATTCTAGGATGGGTCATACAATTTTTTTAAGGATCTTTGTGGGCTGATTGCATTTCCCTGGCATTATTCGAGTGAACCCACGTCTACCACTTGATTTACGGTTGGCTGAGCCTACGATATCTTTCCATTTCAGATTCCTACAGATTGCTACACATACAAGGGGACAGCACAAAATTTCCCTCACCGATTATTGATACTGGCAGGGTGTGTAGAACACAACTATGACTTTAACATATGTAAGGAAGAAGACACAACGCTCAATCGATTTCGAGGAATACGACTTAGAAAATCTTAGGCGTCTGAATATACTTTGCATTGCTACATGTATTCGAGACGTACGCAGCCGAGCGAGTAAGCGCATAGGTACATAAGCGCGACGTCTCTAGATCGAATCTCTTTGCCGGCCAATATTACAACATATGTAGTCTTACTGCAAATTTTCAATACTTAATGATTCATTTATTATTTTCATAACCTTTATCCTGAAAAAGGAGAAAAAAATTCATAAGTAGATTGTAAGTGGAGGATAAAAGATAACTAACACTCAAATCGGTGTAGCCATTTTATTTATGTTATTGTATCTACATTTGTGACAAGTATAATGTGTAATCTATGTTTCAATGCACGAATCCAGGTGATAATGATCTTAGAAACGTGAAAACAAAAAAATTTTTGAGACATTTAGCACTTGTAATGAACGCTGAGTTACTGCATGTGAAAAAAAACTTGGCTTACATTTGTGAATGATTCTCGGTCATCACACAATTTTGGGGCAATACCACGCATATTGAAACGTATCATCGAATATTGCTGCAGTCAGCTGATGATGTACGGGAGCACCGGAATTACAGACAAAATCTATCCTGAAAAAGTTTCATCGTTCAGATCAGCAATCGTTTGCCTTCCGAAAGAATGAAGGAGCAAAAGAAATAGCTATTCCCTCACCTATGGCTTTGAGAAGCTAGTTAGAAGGTTCCTGTATAATGCTATTGTGAGTCCACAGGACGCTGAAGATGTTATCCTACAGTTTTTGTATTTCCGTAAGTACTTTTTATATGATGTTTTTACGTTTGTTTTAAATGAGCCAGTAGCCTCTTGCAAGCCTATTTTTCAGGATAGATAGTATAAAACAATACTTGAATCATTAAATACTGATACTCGACACACTCGTAATAAAGCTGTTGTTGGAGTCAATGGAAAGTAGAAGTACCAGCAGCGAAATTCGATTCATTGTCTTCGCGCTTATGAAACTAAGGCTTAATCACTTCTTATTTCACACGCTCGTATGAGGACTCCTCGAATACTTACGACCATACCGAACGAAGCACGACTAAAATTTTCAAACTGAATTTTCTCGAAAACAGTTAAGAGTTTCGTCTTCCTATTTACGTATGGTGAAGCCATAGTCGCGCCCTGCACACTCTTTCAGTACGAATGAAATCGATGAGCGGAAGTTGGTATGGTCTACCCGTTTGATATATGCATAGGCTGACAGATTGCAGTTGTAAGTCACCGATATTGTAAACAAAGCATAGTAGAAATGTACAGGAAATTGGTAAAATAAATTTTAATAATGGTAGTAATGCGATAGTTCTGTTTGACGGTCAAGAACGGATGGAGCATCAGTAACCAAGACAGCCAACTTATTGAATGTTTCAAGAGCAGCTGTTTCAACAGTCATGACAGTCTACACAAACCGTCCGCCCAGAACTCCATAAAGCGAATACTCATTGACGAGATGCTATACCGAAACAACTACTGACAACAATCAACTCAAAGAAGCATAGAACATGATGTCAGGAGCATAAATCATGGACGGCTGATCAGTGGAAACACGTCATACGGTTCGACGAGTCAACGTTTTCGTTATTTCCAACATCGGGCCGGATTTACGTCTGGAGAACGCCAAAGGAAGCCAACAATCCTGACTGCTTGATTCCAACGGTTAAGCATGGAGTTGGAAGTGTGATGGTGTGGGCAACCGTGTCATGCTATTCTTCTGGTCCCATCATTACTCTTACAGCGAACGATTGTTGTGAATATTTTAAGTGATCAGGTGCACCCGATGATTCATATGTTGTACCCCAACAAAGATGCTATATTTCAAAAAAGATAATGCAGCCAATCACACTGCCAGGACGGTACGATCGTGGTAAGATGAACATGCAACTGAACTGCAGCGTCTTTCCTGGCCAGCACAGTCTCTGAACCTAAACATTATCGGACCCTTGAGGGCGGTAGTGGAGCGCAGACTCCGGAACAGATTTCCGCCTCCCTCGACACTAGAGGAGTTAGAAGAGATTCTGATCGAAGAGTGGTATAACATTTCAATTTTCCAAGAAGAATCGCAGCTGCTTTACTGGCAAATGGGCGTCCAACCCCTTATTAATAAACCATTCCCAAGTAAGTACAGCTGTTCACATTATTTTGCTTAGCCCTTGTATATATTGAACGCGCTTGCTTGTCTGGCACTGTGCTTGGAATTCCGTAACGACACAGCAGCTATCCGCGATTGTGACCTATTGCCGAAATGCCGTTGGCTTCAAATCCCGTGTTGAAGAAAGAAAAAAGAAGACCTGGTTTGCCTAGGCCTTGACGAGTTATCTCGGAATTCAGTGCTGGCACGTGTAGTGTGGGGCGTGCCAAGGGGCTGCTACGGCGGCGGCGGCAGGCTTGCGGCGTACAGTATAAAAGCGCGGCGGCCGCCTGGACAGCCGGAACTCACGACATGGCCGCCAGGGGAACCGCCACCTTCCTGATCGCAGCGTGCGCCCTGGTCGGCCTCGCCCAGGCCACCATCAACCCAGAGCCGCACGTCGTTGGTGAGTAACAGCAATCCGGTATCTCGCGCTGAATGCCTTCCATATTCTCTGACGGGCTACCCGAACGCGCCTTGTAGACAAGTTACACAGTATTCTCAAGCGCCTACGTGTTCGATTTACACGGACACCTTTCAGTCTACACTGAACTCTGTATATTACTAGGTAGTGGTGTAAAAGGGTGGTTTTGTTCCATCCTTCTTAACGGAACGAAATCGAGTTCCTGCGAGAAAGGTCACAGCACATGCTTGGCTTGGGGTTGGGTTGTTTGGGGGAGGAGACCAAACAGCGAGGTCATCGGTCTCATCGGAATAGGGAAGGATGGGGACTGAAGTCGGACGTCCACTTTCAGAGGAACCATCACGGCATTTTCCTGGAGCGATTTAGGGAAATCACGGAAAACCTAAACCAGGATGGCCGCACGCGGGATTGAACCGTCGTCCTCTCGAATGCGAACTCAGTGTGCTAACCACTGCGCCGCCTCGTTCGGTCACAGTACGTAGTAAATACGGCAATTCACCCAGTGAAATCGAAGTTACGTCTAGAGGAGGAGGAGCAGTTTAGTGCTTAACGTCCCGTCGACAACGAGGTCACTAGAGATGGAGCACAAACTCGGATTAGGGAAGGACGAGGAAGGATATCGCCCATGCCCTTTCAAAGGAATGAACCCATCATTTGCCTGAAGCGATTTAGGCAAGTCACAAAAACCTGAATTATAAGGGCCGGACGCGGGTTTGAACCGTCGTCCACCCCAACGCGAATTCAGTATGCTAACCACTGACCCAACCTCTTTTGGTTATGTGTCCCATCGCACAATCATTACCTGCCCTCTGGTTCTTAATTTATTTAAACGATTTAGAACACAATCTTAGTATCCCTTTTACATAGGCTTATAATATTGTTTTAGAATCCATCCATCTACATCTACAGTTGGATGACTACTCTGCAATTCACTCCTGAGTGCCTGGAAGAGGGTTTATCGAAGCACCTTCAGACAGTTTCCCTACGGTTCCATTCTAGAACAGCGCGTGGAGAAAATTAACCTCTGTACGAACTCTGATTTCTCTCATTCCTCCCTATGTAGGATGGCGGCATTAATATATTTCCAAATTCAGAGGTCAAAGATGTTTGAAATTTCGTAAAAACATTTCGCCGCAACTAAAAACGACTTTGTTTTGTTGATTGCCATCGAAACTCGCTCATCATACCCCTGGCACTCTCTCCCTTCTTTTGCGATGGTAAACCACGGGTTGCAGTTCTTTGAACTTTTTCGGTGTCTCCATCTCGTAAGGATCGCATACAGCACAGCCATACTGTAGCAGAGGACAAAAAAGCGTAGTGCAGGCAGTCTCTTTAGTACATCTGACGATTCTCCTAAGTCTTCTGCCAGTACACAGTAGTCTTTAGTTTGCCTTCCCCACAATATGATCTACCTCATCGTTTTGACTTAAAATGTTCGCAGTAGTAATTCCTAGGTTTTAACTCGAATTAACGACTTTAAATTTGTGTGATTTATCGTGTAATCCAAATTTAACAGACTTATATTTTACTCATGTGGATGTCTTCAGATTATTCCGTACTGAGAGACAATTACCGCTTTTCGCACCATTCCAATATCGCGTCTAAGTCATTCTCCAATTGGTCTCGATCTTCTGATGGCTTTACTAGACGGTAAATAAGAGTACTTCTCCACACAATCTAAGACGGCTGCTCAGATTATCTCCTAAATCGTTTTTGTAGTTCGGGAATGGACAAAAACACTTCCATGGTGAACGCCGGGGAATTTAGGGCATATTAGTATACTTTCCTGGTCTAACCTAGGACATATTTTTGAAAGATTTCTGGAATATTAATTATCCAGATGTAGTTATCATTGGACAAGGCTTTTTTGAAAATGAAATTCACAACAAGAAAGTCTGAATTATTTGTACCATCAAGAATATGTTTAGCAGAGGGTGTTGGATGTCTACCCTTTCTGCAGTCCAAATGTTCCACAGAGTTGTTATTCGTAATGTAACAAACTTCAAGCTTTTTTATTCAAAGACTGCAAAAGGTACTGAGTCAAAATTTAAGCACTTTTACAGCACAGTTCATCGAAATTTAAAGTTTACCTTTAATTCGCTGCTTCAGTCTGAAGTACCTTACAATAACCGGAGCAAGTAGTACTTCACTTTTATTTGACGTATCCATTGTTACTGCTACACACTTAATGTCGTACAAAGAACGCAACACATTATCAAATATAAATGGCGAAATAAAGTTAACTATAATGGTCTCGGTTGTGCTTATAGCAAGTGAAAAATTTGGGTGGTATAAATTTTTAGCCAGTCTAGATGCGCAGTCTGAATTTTTGAAACTGAGTTCGTGTCGGGCAGTGTGGCATGAAGATATTGCCTTTTTAACAGCACACTCCAGATCACTGTTATTCCCATCTTTTTCTTTTAAACAGCCTCTTATATTTGATGAAGCAGTCGCATTAATAGCACTAATAGGTTAAGCTGTTTTCACATGGTCTTTAATATCAGCCTTTTCTTTACGTACAACAGAACATTCTCCATCAAATAGTGTGTGATAAAAAAGTTCCTTGTTACTGCCATTACATACGTTCATTATTTTGTTTCCTGTTGCCGCTTAACGTTAAACACGCACTTTATTTTGCCCATTGCCAAATGATGAGACAAGAAACGAATATAGATAAAATGATAAAAAAACGTCTAGAGTATTTACTTCACACACGAAAGCAACAAAAGCACATTGACCATGTTGTGCTGCCAAACGACCAATTGTGGGGGAACCAATAGCCTTGCCACTCAACCAACGTCAGCGGCTACTGTAAGGTGGGCTGAGAGACGGACAGACGTAAGAGAATGTTTGGAAACATGATGTCGATCATGTCGCTCGAATGTTAAGAAATGCTCTCGCCAGTCATAAAATTCTCAAGACCCAAACGTTCTTGCAACTTCGGGTATTACCTCGGTCAACACTAGAAAACAATGACTGTTCTAATAATCTCGGACGTATGATAACTCTAGCTCTTACATTATTTGCAGTTTACATTGTCGTTTACATAATCTGAAAAGTAATGGAACTTAAATAACAAAAGATTTGATCTCGTCCACATGAATGCTAAAAAATTCCTTTAATCTTCAATTACACACCAGTAGCACAAATTTAATTGTGGATGACTAAAATAAACACATAGGAATTACAATTATGAGAAACCAACGCATAGAAAAGTTTTTGGAGAAGGCGAATCAAACACTTTGCTTTATTGGTAGAGCAGATAGAAGGTGCAACAAATCTCCTACAGACAGCCTACACTACGCTTCTCCGTCCTTTTTCTGGAGTATTGCTCCTCTGTGTGTGATACTTGCCACATAGGTTTAACGGAGGACATAACAAAGATAAAAAAAGCACCTGATTTTGTATCATCGCGCAATAGGAGAGAGAGTCTTAAGAACATGGTATGCAACCCGGGGTGCCAATCATCAAAGCAATGTCGTTTTCCGTTGCTGCGAGGTCTTTTCAAGAAATTCCTCTGAATGCGAAAATATTCTGTTGATTGACACCCACATAGAGAGGAACGAACGTCGTGAAAAAAGAAGAGAAATCAGAGCTCGCACAGAAAGACTTGTGTTCATTCTTGCTACATGCTGCTTGAGAGTGTAACCATGGGCAAACAGTCTTCAAGTTGGTCCATCAACCTTCCGCCGTACACTTGATCGCGAATAATCATATATAGAGAAGGAAAGTTAATTTCAGGAGTAGCCCAATAGAGTGTGAAAGGGTCTTTACAATTCATAATATTATCTACTCTGTAATGTTGGAAGGTGCGTGACATTATTCCCAGATTGTGAACTCGGCTGTAGGAAGCTTTCAACACCAGCAAAGAGAAGCATACAGAACATCGATAATTTAGTATACGGACTGGCGTCTGATCCTGAGCATAAATAAATATAACGTACTAGAAGACCAGTATCAGTTGCAAAGCGATTTAGAAAAGATTCCTGTATGGTGTAGCAGGTGGCAGTTGACGCTAAATACCGAAAAGTGTGAGGTGATCCACATGAGTTCCAAAAGAAATCCGTTGGAATTCGATTACTCGAGAAATAGTACAATTCTCAAGGCTGTCAATTCAACTAAGTACCTGGGTGTTAAACTTACGAACAACTTCAGTTGGAAAGACCACATAGATAATATTGTGGGGAAGACGAGCCAAAGGCTGCATTTCATTGGCAGGACACTTAGAAGATGCAACAAGTCCACTAGAGAGACAGCTTACACTACACTCGTTCGTCCTCTGTTAGATTATTGCTGCGCGGTGTGGGATCCTTACCATGTGGGATTGACGGAGGACATCGAAAGGGTGCAAAAAAGGGCAGCTCGTTTTGTATTATCACGTAATAGGGGAGAGAGTGTGGCAGATATGATACGCGAGTTGGGATGGAAGTCATTAAAGCAAAGACGTTTTCCGTCGCGCCGGCCGAAGTGGCCGTGCGGTTAAAGGCGCTGCAGTCTGGAACCGCAAGACCGCTACGGTCGCAGGTTCGAATCCTGCCTCGGGCATGGATGTTTGTGATGTCCATAGGTTAGTTAGGTTTAACTAGTTCTAAGTTCTAGGAGACTAATGACCTCAGCAGTTGAGTCCCATAGTGCTCAGAGCCATTTTTTTTCCGTCGCGGCGAGATCTATTTACGAAATTTCAGTCACCAACTTTCTCTTCCGAATGCGAAAATATTTTTTTGAGCCCAACATAGGTAGGAATGATTATCAAAATAAAATAAGAGAAATCAGAGCTCGAACAGATAGATTTAGGTGTTCGCTTTTCCCGCGCTCTGTTCGGGAGTGGAATGGTAGAGATATAGTATGATTGTGGTTCGATGGACCCTGTGCCAAGCACTTAAATGTGAATTGCAGAGTAATCATGTAGATGTACATGTAGATGTAGATTCCCCTGGTAACTGGACGCGGCGAACCATCTAGAACCTGAGTGAGCATACATAAAGGGCCGCGTAAGCTATGGAATATTTTTGTTCTACGTAGTTATCCTCCTGTCCGTTACAGAAAAATAAACAATATTTGTAGCAAAATAGAAAAGGTCAATGATTAATTCAAGTTTTATCTGAAACTTGGTCATGTGTGACGTGAAAGAGAGGAATTTTGAAGTAAAAATAAAACACACCACATATTTATCAAATAGTACTAGAAAAGGCAATTTCCTCAAAAAATTTGAAGTTACATATACGCAAAACAAAAATATATCGAAAATTGCTTCAAAATTTAGTCGACTTTATACAAAACATGTTTCTGTTATTTATAAACAACTTTCACCCTTATCACTAACTAGCTTAGCGCCCGCTGATTCGCTTCTGTAATCGAATTTTTATGTTGTTTAGATGTTGCAAAACTTTCTAAAGTTTTCACGCTCAGTATGGTCATAGAAGTATGTTCTTTGCTGAATGTACTTCTGACCGAAAGGTAATTCCGGTAACTGAAATCCAAAGTTTTGTGCACTTAAGAACATGGCTTGTGTTAAACGGCAATAATATTGCATCAGACCAGTAGAGTATAGAACAGACCGCTCCGTGCGAACGCACACAGAACTCTATCATCTTTGGCTGGTAAAAAGATAGCAATGAAATAGGTTGAGTATTCACACTAATTTGGCATGAAGAGTGGGCGAATGCATCCCTTCGTGCGATTCTCCTACAACACTGCCCAACAAATTTTTGATTTTTGTCTGCCTGCTCGATAAAATTATGAATTTTTCACTTGTAATGATTGTGGTGAATCAGTATTTGAAAATAATAAATTAGTACCGCATGTATTTTCCAGAAGTAGATATTTTATTATTTATGAAAAATCTATAATCTTGAAACACTGGAAAGACAAATATTTCATTCCAGGATAAGTTTAGTAGGACATTTTTGGTCGTTATCTTTTGCATTAGTGTTATGCAGTGTCTCTGACTAAAGAAGAACAATATTCTGCCAGCACGCTGCAGTTCCTCCGCCACACAAACCCCTTTTCCGTTACTACTTCATTTCCCGGTGAAAACTTTCCCCGTGTTCATCACTTGTATCCGCCACGTTCTGAAGGAAAACGTCAAGTTGGCAATCAAAGAAAAGTAAGTTTGGTGATGTATGACGCTTAATACGTTGGAAACATAGCGTTATTTAGGATCTCTTTATAGTCATCAGATTTCCAAGAAAGTGGGTACACACCGACTTGAAGACACTCCATGCATCTTTTACATTGTCACTTAACGAGTTGGTGAAATCTGTATCTAGCATAAGGTGTCGTATTTGGGGGCCTGTATCTAGCATAAGGTGTCGTATTATTTGGGGACCAATAAATACTCTCGCTTTAATCTTTGCACCGCTGATATTGTGATCAGCTGTGCATAAGTTTCCCCTTTTCTGTCCAGCGCTTTTACAGACATCTTCATTAACCACATTTTAATATGCAGGTGTGGGAGATACACATCTTCAGGGTTTAATAACGCCTCCTCATTTTTCCTGGATGGAAGCCGTTTCGCTTATGTCAGTATTTACGTACATAATGTTATTGCTTGGTGTGAACGTCACACTCGCACAGAAAGCAGTAGTTATCGTGCATCCTGGTTGCGTACCAGTTAGTAGTCCAATTGCTTTCAGATCTGCACAGAATTTCCAGTTATGCGTATGATAGTGTAAGTGAGTGAGCAAATCGCCCATAGCTTCATAAGACCCTTCCTTCATAACCAAGTATCTGACTGGAACTGACCGGTATTAGTTACCATTCTGAAGGAGGACTGCCTATAAACCTAATTCCGAGGAATCAATAACGAGTTTTCATTCCACAGTGTTGCGCACACGAAGCAGTAATCCAAACAAACCACTGATGTCACTACAGCATATAGACTAGGAAGACAAAAAGCTTCCTGTCTCACTGTGGCGCTCCTACCTAAAGTAGCTTCATCATCCTGCACGGGCAAACTCCACCATTGCAGTCGCGTAGACAAAAACTTAGTTTGTGCCTGTGACAAATTCAAGCCCTTCTACATCTACATCTACATCTACATTTATACTTATGACAGAGGTCGTAGAATTCGCCTCGCATAATGCGATGAGGTGATGCTGATCGTGGTGGCAAATACTCCGGATTCGGACTAACGTGCTGTACTGGTTGTTATTGCTGTTTCGTTCCCACTGCTATTGTATAGCACCTCTATACGTTGTACATCAATGGGCCAATCACATGGTTGCTTAGGAAGTGGAGAAGCATCATCGGGAAGTGGCCGTATGGCTGAGGGCCGATGTGAATATTGAGTAGCACGTTTTAATTTTGCAGAATACCCTTTCAGTTTGGTCAGGCAAATATTTTTCTTGCCGATGTGCTAATAAGAATCATTACGGTAAATCAAGAATAAAAACTTAATACTACAGCAATTGGTTGGATGTATTTTAAACTGTGCTGACAATAGAAAGATCGTTATGTGATTTAATTATTTCGATCAATGCCAAGTAGAATTGAATTTCAGTAATAAATGTGCTTGGAACGTCTTCTCTTGTAGCGGACAAGGACTTCCTTCTGAGGCAGAAGAAACTGCTGGAAGTTTTTTGGCATGTCGGACAACCCACTGTAGATCCCGAGCAGAAGGTTATTTCGGAAACGTTTAATCTTGAGGAGAATGTCAACAACTTCAAGGTAAATCACACTTTAATCAAAGGCTTGTGGCTGTGGGTTTAGAACCCTCTGTTGGAATTGTTTTAATCGTCACTAAGACAAATTACCAGCCATTGCTTCTCTCTCGTTTGCAGGATCCAGAGCTCGTCAAGAAGTTCGTGAATTACTACACTCATGGCTACTTCAAGCAGCGTGGAGAACAGTTTTCAATCTACAACAAGCTGGACCAGATCCAGGCCAAGGCTCTTGTCGACCTTTTGTACCAGGCGAATGACTTCGAGACCTTCTACAAGGTGAGTAAGATACAGTGTCATCACGTAATGGTGTTAAAAGGAAGACATCCAAAACCAGTTACCACAATTTAAGTTCACTGGACCAGTAAAAAGGTTGATTAGTGTAACAGAAACACTTCCGCTGAAATATACGTAAAGGACAGGTAGAAAAATACGTAAAGGACTGGTAAGACAGCAGCTTCAGAATCTTTTTTGTATCTAATCAACTGCTTACTAAAAGTGGAACCGAAAAAAAGAAATGCATGGTATTATACACCATAGATTCGTGGTAACGATTATAATATTATTATACGAGAATTATGCATTATGTTAGACTTTGAGATGCATTTCCCATCATCATAATTTGGTAAAAAGAGCTGTGAAACATTAGAAATGCTCTCCATCTGAAGTTATATAAACAAATTCTGACCTGTGTGAATCAGACACTAGTTCAGTGAAATGAATGAATCAGCGGGTCTTGAAACACGCAAATATAAGAACCTAAATACCAGCAAATAACTCAGTAGTTTCGTAATAGAAAGCTATTGAGAGACTTTCACAGTGTAAGTATTTCATGATTGTAATGAATCGAGAGACAACACTAAATGGACACGTAGACAATCTATACAAATCGCAAACGACACAACCCTGTGCATTATCGTACATTACTGTTTTTATAACGTACAGGTTCTGTCGTTTGCGATTTTTACGATACAAGTCGACAAAGCATCTGGCAGCATGTTGCAATATCTTACAGTGGGTTGGTTCATTTTACGTTCTTTCGGGGTATTTAAAAGAATGCACAAAGGGGAACATAGATAAGTAGATTTAGGGATTGAAATTCGAAAAACACTGAGACTTGTATACTTTATTTTTAATGAGGAAGCCAAATTCTAATTTTCTTGGGTTTCATTTTACAAATGCTTTCATAATGAAATTTTCTCATAAAAAATTCATCCACTTTTCAATACTTGGTGGTTGAATGTCCAGACACATTGAAACATGTATTTCTTTATTACGAACTGAGAAGTCAAATACAAGTTTAATACACGTAGTTTTAAAATACCGTTAGTAATACTTTAATAATGATTTATTTTCGAAATAAACCGTCATCCACCATTTTACCCCCCTAGTGACGAAATTTTCAAAAATACTGAAGTATGGATTTTTACATTTGTGACCGAGGAGCTAAAGAATATTTTGGACATTACCTTAACAGCGAGATGTTGTCAAAAACCTTTCATCCATTATTTTATCCGTTTATGGTTGGAAATACGAAAAATCTTCACTTTCTGGTATTATTATTACTTTATCATCATACTGACATCCAACTTCCACAAACTATCGGAGGGTAGACGTCGCTATTGGTAAAGTAATATCGCTACGAAACATTCTGCACGACTTATGGAGCAGTGTTTTGACGGCTTGTGAATACAGACCTACTTACGTGCGTCATTCTAGTCTAGGATAACGGCTTGTCCGGTTCCAGACGTCCGTGTGGGCCAGGGACCACCTGAACGAGGGTCTGTTCGTGTACGCTCTCAACGTGGCCAAGCTGCACCGCGAGGACCTCTTCGATGTGGTGCTGCCACCCTTCTACGAGCTGTACCCGCACCTGTACGTCAGCCCAGAGGTCATCAAGGAGGCGTGGGAAGCCGCCCTGCAAGGTACCATCAACAATTTGGAGCCGTTAATTACTTTGTATGCCAACACCTCATACGGTACGAGCATTTCTGGTCATATTAGTCACGTTTCTATTCAGAGATATGCCGCTTACAAATTCCGGCATTCCCATCATCATTAGCATTTATTATTTTTAATACCCACTGTCGTAATTGTGAGTAAAGAAAAATATTAATTAATTCTAAAACTTAGACACTCTCCTAGTCAATTTATATGTCATGGTTCTAGCTGATACAAATACACAAAAAGTTAACCACGTGCTGCTGTGACGGAAGAGTCTGTAATTTCCTCTTCGCTGTAATTATATTTCATGTAACTACAGCAAAGGACTTGGAAGAGCAGTTGAACGGAATGGACAGTGTCTTGAAAGGAGGATATAAGATGAACATCAACAAAAGCAAAACGAGGATAATGGAATGTGGTCAAATTAAGTCGGGTGATGCTGAGGGAATTAGATTAGGAAATGAGACACTTAAAGTAGTAAAGGAGTTTTGATATTTGGGGAGCAAAATAACTGGCGATGGTCGAAGTAGAGAGGATATAAAATGTAGACTGGCAATGGCAAGAAAAGCGTTTCTGAAGAATAGAAATTTGTTAACATCGAGTATAGATTTACGTGTTAGGAAGTCGCTTCTGAAAGTATTTGTATGGAGTGTAGCCATATGGAAGTGAAACATGGACGACAAACAGTTTGGACAAGCAGAGAATAGAAGCTTTCGAAATGTGGTGCTACAGAAGAATGCTGAAGATTAGATGGGTAGATCACATAACTAATGAGGAGGTATTGAATAGGATTGGGGAGAAGAGGGGTTTGTGGCACAACTTGACAAGAAGAAGGGACCGGTTGGTAGGACATGTTCTGTGGCATCAACGGATCACAAATTTAGCATTGGGGGGCAGCGTGGACGGTAAAAATCGTAGAGGGCGACCAAGAGATGAATACACTAAACAGATTCAGAAGGATGTAGGTTGCAGTAAGTACTGGGAGATGAAGAAGCTTGCACAGGATAGAGTAGCATGGAGAGCTGCATCAAACCAGTTTCAGGACTGAAGACCACAACAACAACAAACTCCTTACTGTCACTAGGAAGCCTTCTAAGAGGTCCACAACTATTTTCCTCTTCCTTATTGTGTCTGTAATGAACACAATACGTAAGCATCTGCCCTGAAGCTATACTAATCGCACACGGTACATACAATGAGCAACTATGTACTCAATGCACTCACTTGCAGTAATTACAGATGCACTTTCTCCCTGTTTAGCAACGCTGTCCAGAACTCCAGGCTCATACCACACAATAATAATTTCCATTACCTGTACAACAAACACTGTGCATAGGTTAATAGGCTGTTTACTGATAAATATATGTACAAGGAATCAGTTAGTTGCTGTACAATTACTTAAGATATTTCAAATGCTCCCATGCAGTTCCATAATTGCAGCCTTATTTGAAAGACCTGACGTAACAAGGCAGTATTTATTACTATAGATTTCCAGCAGTTGAGTATATAGCAGCGGAACCTGCACCAGTCTCTTGTAATCTAAAATTTACTTCTGTTAGTTTGTCGAATGACAATTATGAAGAAAATAATTTAACTGCAACGAAAGCGTATTATCAGTTACGTTCCGTATTAATCTACTGACACAAATAGTTATAGACAGAATTGTTCACCGAATGGATGACCACGAATTGCTTTTTAGCTCTATCGTTATTTTACTGTTATACCTAACATTTCATACCAACGTGGACAAGGTGGACTGTTTCAGAAATCTTATCAACATTATTGCTATCAACTAAAATGGCCAGTCTTTTTTGTTCTGCCCAGAAACAGCTTAATTCTTGATGTGTAGGATACTGAAAGACCTACAGCTCTAACATACATCTCAGCTCTCTACTATTTGCGGAGAGGATTACCTTCTTCAGTATTGTTTAGTTGTCAGTGAAATGACTGTGGGCTCTATAAGAGACATTTGTATGTCAGTTTCATGATTCAGATTATTTTAAAACCACCGATGGTGCAGATCTCTCCGTTGTAACTACCGTAAGGGTCTGATTTGTCATTTATGGTCAACCGCCGGAAAACTCATTCGGCAAGATATGCTGAGAAATACCTGTTTCTACCTTTCATAGTTGACCGTATCTTCATCTTACTGCAGTCGAAGTGTCACCATACTGGTGCCATTAGACGATTCTGGGTCGAAGTAGGTTTTGTGTTGTGCTGTGAATTTGTTAAGCAGGCAGCAGCCGCAAGAATCACATTATTTACACTAATGCTGTTGTATCAGCCAACATAATAATAAACACTCTTGTAATTAATGCTCAAATTTACTAAAAATAAATAAAAAAGCACTAGTCGCATGCTATATAATGACGTTGACTTCACTGCTGTTCGAAGACTCTTCCACTTATAATCAAGGCAGCACTAGCTACCGTTTCTTGTTTCTTCGACATTCAACCTCGACATGAAAAATCTTTAGGGAAGTGTTACTGCAAACTTTTTGTAGGGTATCGCAAACTTTCTTTCAATAAAATGAACATTTACGTTGGATTACACGTCAAAGAGACCATTGGAGATGGAACACAAGATGAAATTTGAAAAAGGCGGTGGTAAGAATTCCGCTTCTACTAAAATTTGTTAACTGGTACGTCAGCTCATTCTGTGCTCTTTACTTGTAACTAGCTCACTATTGCAAGCGCGTAAATGCGACATTTCACAGATTTTATATATATGTCCTTACCATGCAGCACAAGTGTTTGAAGTTGAAGTCTGTTCCACACTCAGACAGTGGTGTTTGTGAGCAATGCCTCCGTCCTGAAGTTCTGTCATGGCCGTTAGTGACTTCGGTTAAGAATGTAGCTTTTGGCCATACGTGGAAATATATAGAAGATATCTTCGAATGCAGTAGGTACGTGTATATTAGTTCAGTTAGGTGATGTGTTGGCGAATGTGCCAACACCTTGTAGATAGAGGAGGCCGAAATGCACGCTATCTAACGCAGACGGGCGTGAATTCTGGAACAGGATAAGTAGTGAATGTTAATAAGAAAAGTATGCAGCTCCTCGAATACTTAACTTTTATTCCTTCATGTGAATACAGCATTCTTGATGAGACAGTTCATACGATAACTATCAAACTATGTAAGGCTAATGGCGCCTTGCTAGGTCGTAGCCATGGACTTAGCTGAAGGCTATTCTAACTGTCTCTCGGCAAATGAGAGAAAGGCTTCGTCAGTGTAGTCGCTAGCAAAGTCGTCCGTACAACTGGGGCGAGTGCTAGTCCGTATCTCGAGACATGCCTTGTGGAGGCGCTCGGTCTGCGATCACACAGTGGCGACACGCGGGTCCGACATGTACTAAATGGACCGCGGCCGATTTCAGCTACTACCTAGCAAGTGTGGTGTCTGGCGGTGACACCACATTAGGTACTTGCACAAGATTCGCGTACGGGAACTCGGAGCAGAATGGGATAGCTAGGTACAAGTTTACGCTGTTTTCTAGAAGTGAGAAAGCTGCCATGAATTATAGACATATGCAGCCAAGTCTCTGAATCGAAGGGAAGGCGCAACAGCCATTTTGACTTGTGTTGGAGAGCGACTTGTAAGTAAATAAGTAAATGGTTGTACTTCATGTTTCCAGTTATGTTTTTATAAGCCATGATGGAAAAGTACGTTCGCAAAGCTAAGAATAATCCCAACTATCGGGTTGTCAATTCAGATGAGAAATGCAAAAACGTGTTCAATACAGAACAAAAAGTTGAAGTGGTAGCACACCTGCAATCAATTGGGATCAGAACTCTTAGTGCAATGATGAAACATCTCATTGTCAGATCACCAGCCTATCAGCTAGCACAAGAAATGATAAAGGAACTTGTGTCGCTGAACAGGACTGGACTATAGGAGTTACTATTAGGCATCCTATGTCGCCTATTCGGAAGCCAAGAATTGGTGCACGATCCGTAGGATTTAGTAAAGTAACATAAACGGTAACTTGGTAATAAATATTAAAAATAACTGTACGTTTTTCAAAATGACATTTACATATAATCATCTTGTTAACGATTACGTTAAAGTTCATTAAATCTCTTTGTGTCTTACTTCTCAAGCGACTTCACAAAGAATTTCAACTTTTATGCAATAATTTCAGAAAAAGTGCCTTATCTCATTCTGCTCCATGGGTGCGTTAGAACGGGAAATATGCAAACGTTTCTTTGAAAAAAAAATAGAAAATAACACATAACATACAATTTTAACTGATTGTCGAGTAACCTTAAGAAATATTTTCTTGTGCTTCTTTATTTTACAAACATTGTTAAACGTTAGGTATCGCGTTCCGGTTCGAATTCCGTTACATAAATAGTAACGAAACGCTTTTGGCTTTGGTATCGATAGTACAAAAGTTTTTGCTCACTACCTTATTTCTGTTAATATCAAAGAAGATTCGTCGTTGTATGCCTGTTAAATATCTCAGAGAATTTCTGTTAAAACAGTTCGAACAACAAGTTAAGGGTGTTTAAACAGTCACATTTCACAGTGAAATATATGTTGCCTTAAGTGTCAAATTATTGTTTTTGCAAAGACACGAAATGCAAAAAGTAGGTAGTAAGATTACTGATACCCAAAGCGCTTAATTTCAGTGAAAAGGCTTCTATAACTGTCGAGGAAATACAATCTGCAGAATGAGATTTTCACTCTGGAATGGAGTGTGCGCTGATATGAAATCTCCTGGCAGATTAAAACTGTATGCCGGGCCGAGACTCGAACTCAGGACCTTTACCTTTCGCGGGCAAGTGCTCTACCAAAGTTTGAAGGCAACAGACGAGGTACTGGCGGAATTGAAGCTGTGAGGACGGATCATGGGTCGTGCTTGGGTAGCTCAGTTGGTGGAGCACTTGCCCGCGAAAGGCAAAGGTCCCGAATTCGAGTCTCGGTCTGGCACACATTTTTAGTCTGTTAGGAAGTTTCAAATACGATCTGGTTCTCGAGAGCTAGGAGTGTGTTCGCATTGGAGGAGAGGAGGCCGTGAAGTGAATCTGTACAGTACAGTCCTAAAAACGAGAATGGTGCTATGAAACTGTTGTATTACCTTAAATGATGACCTAGGTGATGTTTTATATTTGGACGACGTCAAGTGTATCAAGATTTTGAAGTACCCAAAATGTTACTGACTGACTGAGTTTCACTGAATATAATTTGAGTTTTCACCCAGTTGCGTGCCTGAAAAGGCAGTAACGTGAGTGTTGAGCATGCTTGGGACATTAACTACAAAATTTTGCAACGTCGACTGATTTTTTCGGGATGCAGAACTTACAGTAATTAATTTTGCAGAACTGATAAACTTCTGTGTCTGGTAAGGAACGTTCCACATGATAAGACAGAGTTACGATTACTACACTGCATGTATGTGACTAGGATCTAACGGGAACAATTAGCTTATACCGTGTGGATATAAGTGAAGTGAAGTTGCAGAGGGCCAGTGTGTGCTGTAATTACCGTTTGGCATCGCAACTTCGTAAATATCTTGGTGCGTTAATGGGGACCCGCTTTTCGATGGAAAATAATTAGATCCAATTTTGGCAACTAGGTGCAAATCTGGCACTGTACAGCATCTCTCGTCGACCTCTCTAGTGCTCTCATTGAACACCCGTGTATGCAGCAGTTGATGATAATGTGAAAGCCAGGCCTCTCTCCCTTCTTTGACGTATTCCGTCCATGTCCTTTTAATAATCCATTACAAATGGAAACATTTCTATACGTCTGTCTTGCATTCACAGCACAATGTTTGCACCTAGTGGCCAAAATTGGAACTAACTTTTTTTTCAGCGTAAATCAGTTCCACACTAAAGCATTAGAATATCTACCAAGTTTCGCTGCCATATACTTATAGTCCATACTGGATCTCTATGAGTAGCTGCACCTTACTTATGACCACCCAGTACAAGCAAATTGTTCCCATCACTTTAATTGTAACAACGCGGTAGCTACAGAGACCACACATCGTTTAATGAGGAACTTCTCACAATCCATCTGGATGAAAAGATAGTTATGACGTCTTGAACAGTTCCCAAAATATCTGAAATGAACAACTTAGCAGACTATTTCTTTTGTTTGACGCAATTAAAAACCAACAGTACTATGACAATGTGGTTGCGAAGTGTAGCCAACCAACTCCACTGTGTTAATTCCAACAGGCAAGGCCTTCAACAAGGAGAACCCTTACGTGATCCGCGTCAACTACAGCGGGCAGCCGTTCGCTCGCAACGCCGATGAACTGGTCTCGTACTACACTGAGGACGTGGGCCTCAACGCCTACCTGGACTTCATGCACTACCGCTACCCCTTCTGGGCCAAGATGCCGGAGTATAACCAAGCCAACTACACACGCCGCGGAGACCAATTCTACTACGGCATCAAGGCCATCGTCGGCAGGTACAACCTGGAGAGGCTGTCGAACCACCTCCCAGACGTAGAGCCCATCGACTACACGAAGCCCATCAACGGAGTCGTCCCTCAGGGTTCCCTTGTGCAGTACGTGAGCACGCTGGAGAAGAGGCTTCGTGAAGCCATCGATGCAGGATTTGTATTTGACGTAAGTCCAAAGACAGAACCCTTATTTGATATGTCGGACTGTGCGTTCCAGTGGCGTGTAAAACATTTTATCTCTTCAGAGCAACTTCACAAGATACTCACTGAATGACCCTCTCAGCATTGAGATCCTTGGAAGAATTGTGGAAGGCAATGCGGACTCCATCAACAAGGACTACTACGGCTCGTTCTACAGAAGCCTCCTGTCTCTCGCTGCCGGTCCAGGCGTAAGTACTGGTTTAATTCCTGACAGCATCCTGTGGAATGTCAAGCTCCGAGTCAGTACCTGTTTTCTTAAGGTGATTTTTTTTTTTTTTTTTTTTTTTTTTTTTTTTTTTTTTTTTTTTTTTTTTTTTGCAGAGCGTCACCCCAGCCTCTTCCTTCAGCAACCCTGCATTCTACAAAGTTGCTGCACGAGTCGCATCAATCCTCGATCAGTTTAAGGACAGGCTGGGACCATACTCTAGAGACCAGGTAATAACAAAAGATCACATTAA
This sequence comes from Schistocerca americana, assembly GCF_021461395.2. NCBI lineage: Eukaryota > Metazoa > Arthropoda > Insecta > Orthoptera > Acrididae > Schistocerca > Schistocerca americana. The sequence continues at coordinate 1,013,614,884 of NC_060120.1, read as the reverse complement.
TTTATTTTCTCAGTTTATTGTCAATGTGAGACAGGAGAAATCTGTTTGTAATTATTTCACTGGGTTTTGACCCAAGGCCAGGCTATTTCAGCAACCATATCCTAAAAAAACTATTTTTAAGTTGAATTGCTTTGCATGAAGAAGAAGTACAATACCCCATTTCTAAAGGAATACTTTGCACTTAATGTACTTGGGTCTGATGCTGTCAAAAGGCTCCTAATTTTTCTTATTAGTTACATATATAAAGGTGATAAAAGATAGAGAAACGTAAAAACAGTAAGTCGGCAGTCAGCCACAAAACTGTTAATCTCGTTTACACAAACACATTTCCAACATTTGATTTTTATTCAAAATACTTTGCACTAGAATTAAAATAAGCTGGTGACTTCGTAATACATTAGTTCATGCCTTTAAAATATTGTTCCCGATGCAAATGAATACTGAGGTGGAAAAGGATCAACACACTTCATATAGTTTCTGCAAACATGACCAACTCACCTGAACATTTAAAACGATGGTATTTGGTGATCTCTAAATTTCTAGTGAAACTAGAATTCTTTAGTGAAGAAAGATTTATAGCCGATTATACTGGTACTACATTTGTATGTAATGTTACAACTCTATGAACACATCACACAGGAAGGTGCAGTAAAGAATTTCTTTGCTGATGCTTAGCGGAAAATTGAGGCAGTAGTTTTGACTGAAATTTTGAGACACGAGAAGTGTGTTCCCTAAGAAATGTAAACCAGGCAATATAGTGGCATATCGATGTCTTAGGACAGTTTTCATTATATTCCATTATTTTAAAGTGGCAGGAAATCTTTTTTCTCCTTCACATCGGCTACCCGTAAGACCATAACATATGGGGAACATATTTTTTCAGGACTTGGATTCAATTTCAGTTATAGCATTATGATTTCAAAATAAATTTCTTATATTCCAGTATACATCTCATTTTATTCATAACGGTTCTACTATTTATAATGCTAATGTAAAAAGAGAAAAAGGAATATTCATACAGGGTGATTAAAAAGATTATGTCCCATAAGAGAATTAGGGTGAACCAGAACTTCTCGACAAATTTGAAAGGTGGTAGTACCGGTATAAATCACAAGAAGAAAAATGTGTTTAGTAAATACTGGCTCTGAAGTGCACAGACTACCTTACGAGTTAAGAGCAACATTTCTCATCTACTGAGCAGGTGTTCATATTTCTTAAGATATGAACTTAGAGCTGATGTTTACTGGACGTTTTTTCATGTTTTTTGGCCATACTACCACCTCTGTAATGTTGCCAGTGAAGCCCTGGTTCTTGGTTGCAAGTGACTTTTAATCACATGGTGTTCCTCTTAGCCTATACATCTTATTATGCTAAAAGTCAGTGTTTCAGTTTAAGTTAATTTGGTGCGTGGAACACCACGTCTGAAGAACATCGAAAATATGTGCAGTAAATGCCTCCAGAGAAGCAGATCTTGTAATTCGGTTCACATGGTGCCTCTCTTTCCAGCTGCTGCTGCCTGGAGTGAAAGTCGAGAGCCTGACCGTCGACAAGCTGGTGACGTACTTCGACGACTACGATTTCGAGCTGAATAACGCTATTCCAGTCGGAAGCGTGGAGGAAGGCGCCAAGCTGAATGTAGTCGCCCGCACGCAGCGGCTGACACACAAGCCGTTCAACTACCACATCAAGGTCACCAGTGACAAGGACATCGACGTGTTCGTGCGCTTCTTCTTCGGCCCCCGCTACGACGTCTACGGCAAGGAGCTGACCGCCAACCAGAAGAGGCACAACATGCTCTACACTGACTCATTCGTCTTCAAACGTAAGTCTATTAATTTCCTTGTGTCTGTCTGATGTTCGACAGAAGCTGCAATTATGGAAACCAAATCACTTAGCTAAATTACGAAGGTAAATAGTCACGTAATACACGCAGTGCGTCCTTGTATATGAGCAAGGCATAACAAATTACGTCGAATTTTAGTACATGTAATGATTGATTTATACCATTCGTAATTCTTCTTATACTGGTGTCGCTAACATTTAGCAACAAAAATTGAATTTTGCTACGAAAATAGAAACTTTAACATAAATAACTGCAAGCACATTCATCACGAAAGAAAATTTTTACAGCAGAAAGCATATCTACACGAGTCTTCTAATAAATTTGATACAGTCAGATAATTGAAACCGGCTTTCATATGACAATAATACTGCGTTTAATGGCTACTATGTTGTAATTAATTAGTGGACAGTTGTGTTTTTCAGTAGATGCTGCTCAGGCAGGGAAGCAGTTGTTAATGGGATCTTCTACAGGAGAAAACGTGTATCATTAGCTCGTTGTATTTCATTTTAATCTGTTGACAGCTTTAGTTTGTTGAGCTATACATAAGGCAATATTAGTGCCCAATGCCATTTCCGTTATTCCGTAAAGTAACAGTGCCACCTCTCTGATTTTAAGAACAGCGCGTTTATTGTTAAGTATTTATGCCTAAAACTAGTATGTAAACAGTTGAACGGCAGTCGCATGAACATTACCCTGAGATTACGTCCAAAAAATTCATTCAGGAGTTATGTAGCTTAAAACGGATTCAGTAGAATCTTAGGTCTTCTGTAGTGCATCAAGTACTTCTAGGGCTTCACAGAAATAACGCTTGGTTACATATGTGTTAGACGATATGTCTAACATTTATTGTAATTGTCTTATTAAGTAGCACATGATAGCCTACACTTGCACTTTCGTGTCCGAAGCAATCTACTTTTGGTCTCAAAAATGACACGAGTAAACTTCATTTTAGTGAGGTGTACCAAAGATTATTTTCTTTTTGTGAAGTTCCATATTGTGCTTCCGTTTGTTTCGTGGATATTTATCTCTGCTGTATTGTTTGTCTCGCTTTCTTCATATTGTTTCATACCAGTAACTAAATTGAAAAGTTTTGCGTGTTCTTGATATCTCAGCGAATTGGCTAATAACATCCTTGCTCGAGTACTTTGTTTTCCTTCAAAGCTTTGACAGGTCGTATCGCCTTGGGATAGTAGTGCATAGTTTGATGTAATTACTGATTATAAAGTTGGTACAGACACCTATGTGTAACTCAGTTGAAATAAATTTGTTGGTTTCTTTATGGCGCCATACATCAAGCATAAATTACGTAGAGCGCTACTGAATATTCAGTCTGTTATATAAAACTGTTCTACCAAGTTATTGTTATATAACGCTTTGTTGCGCAATAGATTAATTTTGTTACATTATCACAGCATGATTGGTAAAAGACTCTGCTAGATGCAGGTCTATTCTTGAACACATTGGTCCCCCTGTGAATGTGTGCCATTATGTGCCTTCGAGGCTTGAGATGAAAGTTCCGAAACTATGACATTAATGAGTTCTCTTTTACCTGTATCACTGCGGTGAACCATGATTCAGTGCGTCATTCCCATTAAGGTGACTTCACTGCAGACTTTCGCTATGGTAACCGTCAGGGAATGTATATGTTCAGTAAGAAGCCGATAATTGCATATGTTTCGAGCTACAAATTATTAATTACTAAGCCCTTTGATACGCTGCAGCAACAGTTAATATCCAGAAGGCTATTCCTCATTGTACCATCTTTGTCAATCACTCTGGCGAAGATTGACATCGATTACGTTAAATAAGAAGCATCCAGCTGTATTCGTTTCCGACTAATAAATTATTATGAATTACTTCGACATCGGCTGTTAATATACAGAGCTGCTACTCAATAAATTTTCTCAATAGTGCTCCTCGAAAAAAATTTAGCGTTCCCTCCAGGGATTCCCATCTCAGTTCTTGATGCACGTGCGTAACACTTGCGTGTTGTTCGAATCTGCCAGTAACAAATCTAGAAGCCTGCCTCTGAATTGCTTCGATATCCTTCTTTAATTCCACCGGTTACGGATCGCAAACACTCCAGCAGTACTGAAGAATCGGTTGCATTAGCGTCTTACAAGCGGTCTCCATTACAGATGAACTACGTTTTCCTAGAATTCTCCCAAGTCCACCATTCACCATTCCTACCACAAACCTCACATGGTCGTTCCATTTCATATAGCTTTTCCACGTTACGCCCAAATATTTAAACGACTTGACTGTGTCACGCAGAACAGTACTAATGCTATGTCCGAACATTACTGGTTAGTTTTTCCTACTCATCCGCATTGACGTATATTCTTCTACATTTTGAGGTAGTTGCCAATCATTGCAGAAACTAGAAATTGTGTCTAAGCCACCTTGTATCCTCGTACAGCCGTGCGCCACAGCAGCAACAGCAAACAAACGCAATCTGCTGCCCACCCTGTCCGCCAGATCCTTTATATATACAGAGAATAACAATTGGGTTCTATAACTTAAGAAGTCTTCGAGAATCACTCACATATCTGTGAACCCATTCCATATGCTAGTACCTTCTTTAACGTCTGTCAATGAAGATCCCTCTGAAACGCTCTCCGGAAATACAGAAATATGGTACTGTATCTGTGGTTGCCTTTCATCCACGTTTCTCAGTGTATCGTATGAGAAAGTGGCAAGATGCGATTCGCACAAGCGATGCTTTCAAATACTACGCTGATTCATAGACAAAGGATTCTCGATCTCAAGGAAAGTTATTACGTTTGAACTGAGAATGTGTTCAAGGATCCTGCAGGAAACAGATATTAGTGATAGTGATCTGTAATTTGGCCTGTCCGTTATTTTTTCCTTCTTGCGCCTTTTTCCTATGTCTTGGAACTACGCGCTTGGCGACAGGTTCGTGATAAATGCTAGCTGGGTAAGGGGCCAGTACCACCTGCCTGTCATCCTTTACCACGTGGACACCACGGAAGGATATAAAATAGCAAAACATACGTTTCTCACGTGAAAGTCTGTCGCCTATTGTCACCAGGAAATTAAACAAGGTTCAAATGGTTCAAATGGCTCTGAGCACTATGCGACTTAACTTCTGAGGTCATCAGTCGCCTAGAATTTAGAACTAATTAAACCTAACTAACCTAAGGGCATCACACACATCCATGCCCGAGGCAAGATTCGAAACTGCGACCGTAGCGGTCGCTCGGTTCCAGACTGTAGCGCCTAGAACAGCACGGCCACTCCGGCCGGCAATTAAACAGGGGGCACTGAATCCGGGGATAAATTGTGATGTTAATGTACATATTCAAACTAATCATACGTGTGTTAATGAAATTGTGCGCTGACATCTGAGGTGTCTGAGGAGATGGTGACTACTTGTGTCCAGGCAACAGAAGTGAGACTTCTCAGAATAATGAAGTGGTGCAGTTCATTAGACAAAATTAAGAGTGATAGCATTACGTATGAATTGAACAGTAAAAAAATACGAAATAAAATCCACGAAAATAGAGCAAATGGAATGGACTAATTAACGGTATGAGTACTTTAAGACTGCTTCTCAAAATCATGAGAGACGAACTTAAGGGGAGAAAAGGTCAGGGAACTGCAATGGGCAAATGTCTCACGCTTGAAGTATAGAAGAGGAGGATACCATCTACAAGTAGATACAATTGACACAGAGTGTTTCTTATTAATGTTTGAAAATCGTGATACGTAATTTGATACAAGACACCTAGGGCTGTAAATGTCGGGAATTACCCCAAAAGGGGATGACATATGTCGCACACGTAACTCGCAGCACGTGGAGCGGTTGGTCTCGCCGATCCTGCTATCGCTGGTAGGGGAAAGTGGTACACATCGCTGCGCCATGGTGCCCTTTTTCCGTAAATGTAAACAGACTCATCGCAGTCTTGTTCTAAACCTACCGCGAGCACTACCGTATCACATCGGACAATGCAAGAACGAGAACAGAGTACCCTAGCGTAACGATGTGTAGCACTCTCTCCATTGGTGAGGGTAGGATGCACAAGCCCAGCCGCTGCACATACGGCAAGATACGTCATCTGGTGACGTCTCATGTACCATATCGGGGGCAACGAGATATACGCGCCCCGCAACAAACATGTGACACTAGTAGGCTTCTCCGCCACACTTCGGGAACGTTCGGTTTCTTGCAGGACCTACCGGGAATCATTAGATAATCGAAAAGTTACCGTCTAAAATTCTTAATTTTTTTAGTGAGCTCTCGAGAACTATCATGCATTTAAATGCACAGCCAAGAATTATCAAAGTCGTCTGAAATAGTTACTCGTTTCCCGCCGGAGACGGCTGCTGGCACTCGTAATACCTACAGTGTCACGTGCTGTGACGTAAGCGTGGGCCTCCTTCCGTATAGCTCATCTGCTTTTGGGGTGTTTCCCGACATTTGCGGCCTCATGCGCCTGTGTTAAATTACTTGTCTCAGCACCATCTACATCTCTTCTGGTGCTTTTATATGGTAATGAGTATTACCCTGTACAGTGTTAACAACTCAAAATAATTTTCCGCCTTAAATCTTAAATTACAGGTCTCTTTCACATACGAGGCGTATTAGGAAAGTAAGGTCCGAGTACGAGCGAAATGGAACCCACTGTGAAACTCCGATTGTGCAAAGTTACATCGGAGGTGTTTGTTGGGTAGTGTCTGTAGTGTGCGTTGACGATCGCTTCAAGTCGCTATTTTCAGTTCAGAGCGCAAAGTGATCACGTAGAAATGCCTAGAATAACAGTGTTTCCCACCAAGTATGTGGACCAGATGAGAGATTTCGCCTGAAGCTATGCAACCTACATAACATAAATGTCATGCGTTTCTTTCTTCAATACAGTTTTCAGCCGCATTCTGCAGGGGCAATGAAAACGCTTGTGCAACGTTTTCGATGGGAAGTGTTTGATCACCCGCAATACACCCGTTGCTCATCTCTGCTCACATGAACCGCTCGCTACGAAGACGACATTCTGGCACAAACAACGAAAGGCAGACCTGCATAGAGAGTTGGCGCGAAGCAGAGACGGCTGTTTTCTGTGACGAGGGCACTGGAAAGTTTGTACAGCGCCACGACAAATATCTAAGTCGGAGCGGCGACTATTTAGAGAGGTAGCTGGAAGGTGCGGCTAACTGTTTCGAATAGAAAATTTTTGATTTTCACAGTGGTTTCCATTTCACGACCGATCGAACCTTACTTTCCGAACAGCCCTCGTACATAAGAGAAATTCTGATGTAAATTCAATGTACGCTAGTAACCCATTCAGATTCATTTACTGGTCGTAATTTATTTCGTTATTAAATGGCTGTATGTTTGTCTGTGGCTCATTATGTCTGTTCATCCTTTCGTGTTTAATCACAACTGCTGATGATACATTTACCAAAGTACTTGAAAATAAATTTAGGTTTCCATTCATTGTACTCTGTTTCAGTGAAAAAGGGCGAGAACGAGCTGGTGCGGAACTCGAGGCAGTTCAACTACTACGGCCAACTGCCTCTGACCTACAGCAAGCTGTACCAGCGCACTGCGGAGGCCATCACGTCAGGCTCGGAGGTGTACGTGGACGACTTCGTGAAGAAGTACGGCGACCCCGAGGGTCTGATTCTGCCCCGCGGAACACGCAGCGGCCTGCCCCTCAGCAGCTACGTCATCATCAAACCGTTCACGCACAAGACCATCAGCAGGATCAACCCCTACACGGACGACATCGGAGCCAAGATCTCCTTCTTCCCCTTCGACAGGCCCATCAACGAGCTCGAGTTCGATGTGCCCAACTCGTACTTTGGAGAAGCTGTGGTGGTGCACAGGAGCGGTGATGAGATCAACAGAGTATGAAGGAGCCCTTCTCCTAATTCCTGCAGCATTTGATGAGAGACGGAGTGAGAGTTTCAATAAAGTTTGACTTTGCACAAAAGGAACATGAATTGTTATTTACTTTTGTTTTTCTCGTGGTAGAACAAAACCTATGTGCTGAGTACGATGCGATAGGTTATATTCCAGTTCTATATCCAAAAACTACAGGCACTTCATTGCGGACGGTCTCGGCCGGACGAAGTCTTGCAGCACAGCAGAATATTTACGCCCGGGTCATTCTTGGACCAATCGACCCACTGTCTGCTTACGAGCTCCACAGTCACGGTCTGGAGTGCTACGGGACCGCCATGTACGCATCAGGGCGTCGTTTCTGTCTCAGTGCTATCGAGAATACTACGTTACTCCTTCTTTTCTCGGTAATTCTTTCTCAGTCGATTCACAACAATGAATTAACTGATTCAGTCTTGTTAATTTAGTCTAATGTTTATTTACGAGTTCCTTGAGAAACAATTCCTTGCTACTGACTATCAAATCTTTAACGCACAACAAGCAACTACTGATCACAAAATGTACTGTTTATTGTTCGAGTTGTCCTGGTGTCAAAATTGTTAAACTACGCTTTGATTCAAGAAAAGTCCCGTATGCCATAGTCCAATGAATTGCTTCACACTGGAAAGTTCAGGACTACTGCAAGCGCGACGCCGATCATTAAACGGAACATAACCGCGATATAAGGAAAATTTGTTTTGGATATCCGGAGACAAACACTTCCATGCTTCTGCATGTAAGGAGGGCTAGCGACCAACGGTTTCTGTGTCATATACACTGTCAACTCCAAATCCGCAAAGTTTCGGAAGCTGTTCCGGAATATTTGCTGAGTGTTTTGTTGTAAAGTACTTTGATCTCCTATGGCTACTTACATAGTAATGATCTAATTATGATTTACTTGGTTTGTTGTCCCACTTAACTTTATTTGTCTGAAAATATATGCACAACAGTGAAAAATCTTGTAATATACAATTACCAAGAAGTAAAACTCTGAACACAAAATAATACAACACCTTCACAGCAGTCATACACATTCATTACATCGTGTTCAATCTGTTATGTCAGGGCACTGTACAGTACGTAAATAATACAGAACTGTAGCCTTCAGGTTCTGTTGAAAAATTTGACTACAATGATCGCGACAAAGTCTACAGCAACGCGCGATTTACACGGTCAAGAATCCCAATTGTTAAAATAATATCGCGGGTGCATCCATGCAATCGACAGGATTCATATGAGTCTCGGTAACTAGGCACTCCAAGTGTCCTCAGAAGAAGAAATCCATTGGTGTCACGTTTCTTGATCAACCTGCCCCGGAACAACAAGTTCATCTATTGTCCAAATTGTACATCATTATGGTTCACAACGACACGCGTAAAATGTGACAGCACCCCTTGATGTCGAAACAACACAAGCTGACAAGTTACCAGCAGCAGATCTTCTAAGACCTGTGGGATGACATGTAGTAGAAACGTTTTCTACGTTGCTCCATTCAGTTTATTGGGTTGACCCATCCACAGTGAGCTTGTGTTGATACGATCGACACACAAGTGTGTGACAATTGCGTAATTCCAGACACTTATTCCCACCGCTGAACATGTCCGTTTTCATAAGCATGGACACATCTGTAAAAAATAAATAAATAAATAAATAAATAAAAAACTGAAAGCAGCAGATTTGTGGGTTTCTGCACTTAGTTGTGAGATCCAATTTGCATATGTTATTTCCTATACATTTTTATTCCCTATGACATATTGTAAAAATCAGCTCTCACTTTCACTCTGCAGCTGTTTCTGGTCAAGACTTTTGGCCTTTTATTTCGTTATTAAATGGCTGTATGTTTGTCTGTCGCTCATTGTCAGTTTTTGACTTCATCTATTCACGCTTACACTATGTGATCAGAAGTAACCGGACACCTGACTGAAAATGATTTACCAGTTCGTAGCGCTCTCCATCGGTGATGCTTGAATTCAATATGTTGTTGGCCTACCCTTAGCCTTGATGACAGCTACGACTCCCGCAGGCATACGTTCAATCGGCTGCCAGAAGGTTTCTTGGGGAATGGCAACCCATTCTTCACGGAGTGCTGCACTGAAGAGAAGTATCGATGTCGGTCGGTGAGGCCTGGCACGAAGTCGGTGTTCTTAAACATAGCAAAGGTGTTCTACAGGATTCATGTCAGAACTCTGTGCAGGCCAGTCCATTACAGGGATGTTATTGTCGTGTAACCACTCCGACACAGGCCATACATTATGAACAGGTGCTTGATGGTGTTGAAAGATACAATCGCCATCCCCGAATTGCTCTTCAACAGTGGGAAGGAAGAAGATGCTTAAAACATCACTGTAGGACTGTGATGTGATAGTGCCTACCAAAACAACCAAGAGTGCAAGCCCCCTCCATGAAAAACACGACCTCACCACAACACCGCCGTCCCCGAATTCTACTATTGGCAGTACACACGCTGGCAGATGACGTTCACCGGGCATTCGCCATACCCACACCATGCCATAGGATCGCCACATTGTGTACGGTGATTCGTCACTCCACACAACGTATTTCCACTGTTCAATCGTTCAATGCTTACGCTCGACCATGAAATACGAGTTTTCTCACCTCTCGCCTAACTGTCATAGTACTTGCAGTGGATCCTGATACAGTTTGGAATACCTGTGTGATGGTCTGGATAGTGTCTGCCTATTACACATTACGACTCTCTCCAACGGTCGGCGATCTCTTTCAGTCAACAGACGAGGTCGGCTGTGGCTGGGTGGCATTGTTGGAATACTCGCTATTGTAGTGTTGCGCTGTTGGGTGTGAACAGCGCGTAGCGTTGCGCAGTTGGAGGTGAGCCGCCATCAGTGGTGGATGTGGGGAGTGAGATGGCGGAGTTTTGAGAGCGGATGATCTGGACGTGCGTCCATCAGAGAGAGTCAATTTGTAAGACTGGATGTCATGAACTGATATATATATATTATGACTTTTGAACACTAGTAAGGTAAATACAGTGTTTGTTCTCTATCAAAATCTTTCGTTTGCTAGCTATGCCTATCAGTAGTTATTGCCTTCAGAAGTTAGAATCTTCTATTCAGCTGGCAGTATTGGCGCACGCTGTATTGCAATAGTTCGAGTAACGAAGATTTTTGTGAGGTAAGTGATTCATGAAAGGTATAGGTTATTGTTAGACAGGGCCATTCTTTTGTAGGGATTTTTGAAAGTCAAATTGCGTTACGCATTGTGTGTCAGTTGAAGCACAGGCATTTATAATTTTTCTAAGGGGACGTTTCATATGTCGACCCTTAGCCGAGGATACCTCACTGGAATCTTCTAATTTTTTCTTGTAGTTTGTGTAATTAGTGTAGCTATTGTTTATTGCTAGCGCGTAATTACAGAGAGAATTTCCTTTGTAGTTGTAGTTTTTCATTGTTGTACAGTAAAACAGTTGTGGCATGCATGTAGATTTGCACCAAGTATTTCGCAGCTGCGCTTGCAATTAACTAGATATTATTTTCAGTGCTATGTTAATGTGTTTTCTTAGTTTGCTCTTCAAATTGTGCTTTTCCGTGTTAAAATTGTGACAATAATGGCATGTGAAAAACGTGATACTAGGCTCCAAAAGAAACTGAGAAATGACAGTGAAGACGAAAGCAGTGTGTTAGCGCCACCGTGTAATGAATTAACTAATGTTCAACATAGTAATTTGGTAATTGTGCATAGGGAAATGGAGCGGGCGGCAAATAATGGTGTAGACAGTTAGTGAACAGGGAAGCATTATCGAACGATCGGTCGGCAACAGCTCGCCTCAGGAATCCGAAACGACAGTACACAATCTTGCAAATACTGTAGATTCAGGTTTTGCGTCCTCACCGTTTTCTCAAATAAGTCAAGACACATTTTCTGCTTTTCGAAATGCGAATATTGCCGGTTCAAATGCAGTGCCGAATAGCACTGAGGAACATGTTTCAGACACTAGTGCCATTGTTATTACAATTAATGCAACAAATGGGACAAAAGCTTCAAAAGATAGACACAATGGAACACAATCTTCAAAAGTTAGACACAATGAAACAAAATCTTCATAATTTAGACACGATGGAACAAAATTAGCGACAAACACAGCAACAGCTTCAAGAGTTAGACTCAATGGAACATACGCTTGAACAAACACAGCATTTACCTTAATAGTGTTCAAAAAGTCATAATACATATATCAGTTCATGACATTCAGTCTTACAAATTTACTCTCTCTGATGGACACACGTCCAGATCATCCGCTCTCAAAACTCCGCCATCTCACTCCCCACATCCACCACTGATGGCGGCTCACCTCCAACTCCGCAACGCTACGCGCTGTTCACACCCAACAGTGCAACACTACAATAGCGACTATTCCAAGAATGCCACCCAGCCACAGACTGCACACAGTACAGCCAGAGGTTTTCATACAGAGCGCTACATGGCGTTACCAACATAAAAATCTAAACAGCCTACTTACACATGGAGTCACACAAACAGCAACGAGAACATGCCAAACTCAACATTTACAGCTTAAATGACAAAATCTTCGAATATCTTCCACAGTGTGAAGTCTCTTATAAAGTTTGCGCTTTAATTTATAGTGAAAACTAACACGGTTGAAAATACACGTTGATAGAAGCAAGGCAGGAGCAACATATTTGAAACGCAGCTCTTGCCATTAAGTCTTATTGTATTTGGGTTCAAATTTCATGCATGGCCTATCTTAACAAGAAGTATGATACCATGTTTCGTGTTAAAATTTACTGTACAGTTCTTTCTGTTAAAGGTGATAATCTACATCTCGCTTTTGGACGCAATACCGCACTCACCTGCGTAGTGAGTTACGATTTCTCTGTAATACCTCTGGATCATCAAGTAAATCTTGACAAGACTGTAGTATTTACATCTCCTTCAATGATTGAAAGGGACTACTGTACACTTCACTTCTTGGATGGTTGCAGACAGAAAAATCAAGAGGATTAAGGACAAGTTACTTGAAGGTCGATCTATCCATGTTGGACCATACTGGTACGTTAGATACCAACGTGTGTCATCTGCAAAACGTGTCGGTGGTCCTCTTGCATGTATCACATACCTTAACATAGCAAATGCTTGAAATTTGAATCTGAACTTAATCGAAAACTTGAAATTTCAGACACATTTGTACTAATTAGCGCACTATACCACCGGGCAATCAGTGACGGATCGTAAGTACAAATTCGCATTTCCCTTGCAAACAGCTTATTTTTTAGATCGGTTTTCCTTCGTTTGTCGTAGATGTTCACCCGTTTCAGTTTTAGTTACTAATTACGGTACAATTTTTAAACGGAGGAGTGATGAATGTTCACCAAAATCGATGAACAGGTATAAGCCGAGAGCAGAGCTTTCGAAACTGGGTGTCCTGACACCCCGGGGTGTCGAGCAGTACCATCAAGGATGCTGCGAGACCAGCCAACACAGAATGTAAGGCAAATGAAAAACTCCTGATAAAGTAATAGAAAACATCCTTCCGTTTGTTCAGTGTAACTATAGATCACGTATCAAGCGAGTGATGGATGTGTTGAATTCCACTACATTGCGCATGGAGCTTCCAATTTTGCCCATTTTCTCGTCACTGCTGTCCATTGGCACTCTCTGTCGGTCCACGCCGTAAACAAGTTTTCGGGAGCCGATGGTGGGAGATTTATACTTTCTCTCTTCTCTGTTTCGTTCGTGAAATATGTCATTCTAATTCATTCACAGTTATATAATTTGTAGGAGTCATCGGAAATGGATAATTTTTTTGTCAGAAAGAAACCGTTGACAGTTTATGAAACGTCAGATGCAGAGCAAAAGGCAAACAATGTGTCTGAAACCTTTGTAGGCACAGAAGAACAATCCAATAATGCCAATCAAAACTCGCGCCATCATGCAGTAGCAAGAACACAAAAGTGAACGGATATAATGAAGAATGCTTAGGAATGAGGTGCAGTGATTTGGAGATAAAGAATACCTACGCAGAACTGTGTGATATGAGAAGAAAATCTTTCGAACGTAAGTATGGTACCAAATTTCTGAGCCATATTTCAACAAAATAAAAACATTTACAAAGAAAAAGTTTTCACTGTATCAAAGAAATTAAGACAGAAAAATCAGCAGAGTTCTTTGTTTACTAAGAAACTGAAGACCTCTGATAAAGTTCAAGAGGCTCGTTGTCTTGTGGATGAAGTCACTGCTAAAAGTACTTTACATAATGTCGCTGCACCAGCTTATGTACTACAGTGAAAAAAATGTCTGGCCATAAGGCTGAATGTGATGAGGAAAAAAAATTGCCTTCTTTGATAGTACAACTGGAAGAGTATTCAGGATACTTCTGAAAACGTTCAACATTCTGTTAAAACTCGAGTTGGTGAAACTGAGTCAATGTTTGCCCTTCAACTGGATGACTCTGCCGATGTAGGTTCCTTTTCTTCGTTTCACTGATGAAAGAAATATAGTTGAACAGTATATCTGTTGCAATGAAATTCCCTTAACTCCAAATGGAAGGCAAAGACTTTTTGAAGTAATAAGAGGATACACAGACACAGTGTACATGTCCTGGAAGAATAGCGTCAATGACAGGTTCCATAAGAGCCGAAGGTGGTAAACAGCTGATTCTGAACAAAAAGATCTTGAATAGCAGTCCCCATTCCTTACAACAATTATTACTTTTGCTATACTGGCCAATTCCGAATGTTATTACATTGTGAGCATACTGCAGGCTTCATACTATTTGATATTTAGCTCGAGGAACATCACTTCTGTCTAGGCGAACCACAACAGTTATCATTTAGCGTTGTAGCGTTGTAGTAGTTGTTGCCTTTAGTTGTAAGGTTTGTTTGTTGTACGTCGCGACTGTAGTCCATCCTGTGCAATATTATCCATCTGTACATCACTACTGCCAACTACAACAATTAGATCCTGTTAATTGTATTCAAGCGTTTGTCTTCCTCCACAACGTTTACTCGCTGACACTTCCTTCCACAACGAGACGTACTATTCGTTGATGCCTCCTATCAATCGATCCATTCTTTTAATTAAGTACGAGGAGCGAACAATACATAACGCAACACATTTTTTTCTGAAAGCAGATTGGTATTATTCCACAGTCTTTTGCCCTTTTTTTGCGGGGGTCATCAGTCTTCTGACTGGCTCGATGCAGCCAGCCATGAATTGCTCTGCAGTGACAACCTCTTCACCTCAGAGTAGCAATTGTAACCTACGTCCTCAATCGTTTTCTGAATGTATTCCAATCTCTATCTCCCTCTACAGTTTTTGCCCTCTACAATTCCCTCTAGTACCATGGAAATCATTCCCTCATGTCTCAACATATGTCCTATCATCCTGTCCCTTATCCCTGTTAGTGTTTTCCACATATTCCTTTCCTTTTCGATTCTGCGCATTCCTAACCTTATCAGTCAACATTCGCCTGTAGCACCACAGTGCATCGATTCTCTTCTGTTCCGGTTTTCCCACAGTCCATTTTTCACTGCCATGCAATGCTATACTCCACACATACATTCTCATAAATTTCTTCCTCAAATTAAGGTCTATGTTTGTAAGCTGTCAGGCAAAGCCAACACCTTCCATGAAAACGCTGACATGATAAGCAAATCCAGTAGTATGTCACATAGCTCCGAATAAATCGCGACATTAAATTAACCAAAGTAATAAGAGTAACGAGTGAGCAAATGGAATACCACAGACTAACACAAGAATGCCTAAATGCATGTCATACCTTCCCACCTTGAGACAGGCGCAGTTCCGAGGGGAGAAACGAGAAGCTGAGAGCAGAACCGTGTTAAGCTGGACGGCCCTACGATAAGGGACGGACGGACACCCACGTCGCCAGCTAACCGCTAGGGCTACACCACTCGCAAGTTTTAGCGTGAGACCTTTTTCGCGTCTCTGTTACGTTGCAAACTTTAAAAACATTGCCCCACCACGAAAAGTATAACTTTTCTCATTGGATAGACCGAATTTTTTTAGGCGGAGCTTAAGGTTAACATTGAGACCCTGATTGGTCAGATGAAAACACAGCCAGATAGTTTTTTTTAAACCAACTTCGGTAAATTATAGTAAGGAGAAGTTAGGAGAGAGTTGCTAGGGAGTTGCTTCCGAGAGGGCGAGCTGGACGGAGCTGCGCCGGCCGTCGCCCCCTGACGAACACAGACAAGGTAATGAACGCACGCGATGCCGCATTTTTGAGCGCATAAGGCTTCACTCAGAACTGCAGAAGTCTCATCAGTTACAACCCCTTTTTGCGTAATACTAGTGTCGATCGTCAATTAAAGCTCATGGTGTTCACATTTGCCACTTGAAGTAAAAATCTGAAACGCGATGATTTTTCTGTTATATAGTTATTGAGAAGCCACATCAGCCACTGTAATTTACGACAAGTTACATAAGTAATTAAAGATAATTGAGGGTCACTGTAGACCATTTTGATAGTTTTCTCTTTTGTGAAACTTAATTTAAACCTAGATTATAGATGTGATATGGCATACGTCATCTTTCGATCCATTGTAGAACTTGGAAACCCATTCAGGGAATATTCGTTCACATTTTTGTTGAACGCAGTTGGTTTTTACCATCCTGTATTAAAACATTTCCTTTTATCAATAGTGCAATTTATAAACGATGTTTTGTGAGTGGAATAAAATTTCCAATGGTAAACTTAACTACTTTTTCGACGTTATTTTACCAGCTAATTAAAAATAGGAAAGCCTTGAACCCATTCCACTAAATTTAGTTAGCATTAAGATTCCTTTACAGGGAGTGCAGTGGAGCTGGCGCTGAAATCATTAAGTGTTTGGTTATATCATCGCTAGTCTCACTGAGCTCTTCCGAATTCTACATGTCATGTGTGGTCTGGCGTCTCCTTACCAGCAACAGGTCCCAGGTTCAAACTAGTCAATTCCCTAAAAAACACGCTCAGAGCGTCGTTGCGCAAAAGTGGTAGGGAGACACGTTATAGAACAAACGGACACCACGCAGAATGTTTAGATGTTTGACACTAGTAGACTTCTCTTGGCTAGGAATGCCCTTTTTACCATTGCTAGTCTGCTTTTGTGTCCTCATTGCTCCGTCCGTCAATGGTTATTTTACTGCCTAGGTAGCAGAATTCCTCAACTTCATCTACTTTGTGACCATCAATACTGATCTTTCAAATAACTTCCGGGAATTCAGCCAGGTAACACTTTCAGCGACCGCCGATATTTCGGCGGGAGAACACCCCGCCATTTTCAAGGCAAACTGCAACGGACAGGCGACGTACATGCAAATTTAATACCTCGGTTCTCGGACCCAAGCAGGAAAGATAACACACACACACTGAACACTAGTGCCACTAAAGATGGCCAAAGTCAGAGCTATCGATAGTGAGACTATGAATTCGCAGGTGAGGTAGCATGCTACCTCACCTGCGAATTCATAGTCTCACTATCGATAGCTCTGACTTTGGCCATCTTTGGTGGCACTAGTGTTCAGTGTGTGTGTGTTATCTTTCCTGCTTGGGTCCGAGAACCGAGGTATTAAATTTGCATGTACGTCGCCTGTCCGTTGCAGTTTGCCTTGAAAATGGCGGGGTGTTCTCCCGCCGAAATATCGGCGGTCGCTGAAAGTGTTACCTGGCTGAATTCCCGGAAGTTATTTGAAAGTTGTATACGCCAGGAGAAACTCAGGTCTCACATCAATACTGATGTTAAGTTTCTCGCTGTTCTCATTTGTGCTACTTCTCATTAATTTCGTCTTTCATCGATTTACTCTCAATCCATGTCCTGTACTCAATGACTGTTCATTCCATTCAGCAGATCATGTAAATCATCTTCACTTTCACTCAGGATAGCAATGTCATCAGCGAATCGTATCATTGATATACTCTCACCTTGAATTTTAATTATACTCGTGAACCTTTGTTTTATTTCCATCATTTCTTCTTCGATGTACAGATTGACCAGTAGGGGCGAAAAACTACATGCTGTCTTACACCATTTTTAATCCGAGCACTTCGCTCTTGGTCGTCCACTCTTCCTATTCCCTCTTGGCTCTTGTACATATTGTACGAGTATATTACCCATCTCTCCCTATAGCTTACCCCTATTTTTCTCAGAATTTCGATAAGCTTGCACCATTTTACATTGTCGAACGCTTTTTTCAGGTCGTCAAATCATATGAGCGTGTCTTGATTTTTCTTTAGTCTTTCTTCAAATATCAACCGCAACGTCAGAATTTTCCTCTCTCGTGCCTTTACCTTTTCTAACGCCAAACTGATCGTCACCTAGCACATCCTCAATTTTCTTTTCCATTCTTCTGTATGAGATTCTTCTCACCAACTTGGATGCATGAGCTGTTAAGCTGAATGTGCGGTAATTCTCGCACTTGTCAGCTCTTGTAGTCTTCGGAATTGTGTGGACGATGCTTTTCCGAAAATCAGATGGTATATCGCCAGACTCATATATTCTACACACCAACGTTAATAGTCGTTTTGTTGCCACTTCCCCCAATGATTTTAGAAATTCTGATGGAATGTTATCTATACCTTCTGCCTTATTTGACCGTAAGTCCTCCAAAGTTCTTTTAAATTCTGATTCTAATACTGGATCCCCTATCGATTCTAAATCGACTATGTTTCATCATCCATCACATCAGACAAATCGTCCCCCTCACAGAGGCTTTCAGTGTGTTCTTTCCACCTATCAGCTCTCTCCTCCGCATTTAAGAGTGGAATTCCCGTTGCACTCTTAATGTTATCACCCTTGCTTTTGATGTCACTGAAGTTTGTTTTGCCGTTCCTGTGTGCTGAGTCTGTCCTTCCGAGAATCATTCTTTTTTTTCGATTTCTTCACATTATTCATGCAGGCATTTCGTCTTAGCCTCCCTGCACTTCCTGTTTATTTCATTCGTCAATGACTTGTTTGTCTGTAATCCTGAGTTCCTCGGAACATCTTTTTACTTCCTCCTTTCATCGACCAACCGATGTATTTCTTCTGTTACCCATGGTTTCTTCGCAGTTATCTTCTTTGTACCTACGTTTTTCTTTCCATCTTCTGTGATGGGTCTTTTTAGAGATGTCCATTGCTCTTCAATTGTTCTGCCTACTGAGGTATTCCTTGTTGCTGTATCTATAGTCTTAGAGAACTTCAATCGTATCTCGTCATTCCTTAGTACTTCCGTATCCCATATCTTTGCGTATTGATTCGTCCTGGCTAATGTCTTAAACTTCAGCCTACTCTCCATCACTACTATATAGTGATCTGAGTCTATATCTGCTCCTGGGTACGCCTTAGAGTCCAGCATCTGATTTCGGAATCTCTGTCTGACCATGATGTAATTTAACTGAAATCTTCCCGTATCGCCCGCCTTTTTCCAAGTATACCTCCTCCTCCTGTGATTCTTGAACAGAGTATTTGCTATTACAAGCTGAAATTTATTACAGAACTCATTTAATCTTTCTCCTCTCTAACTCCTTGTCCGAAGCCAATATTCTCCTGTAACTTTTTCTTCTAGTCCTTCCCCTACAACTGCATTCCACTCCCCCATGACTATTAGATTTTGATCTCCCTTTACGTATTGTAGTACCCTTTAAATATCCTCATATTCTTTCTCTACCTCTTCGTCTTCAGCGTACGACGTCGGCATGTACACCTGAACTATGTTGTCGGTGTTGCTTTGCTGTCGATTCTGATAAGAACCCCTCTGTCACTAAATTGTTCACAGTAACACACTTTCTGCCCTATCTTCCCATTCATAACAAATCCTACTGCCGTTATACCATATTCTGCTGCTGTCGATATTACCCTATACTCATCTGACCAGAAATCCTTGTCTTCATCTATTTCACTTCACTGACCCCTACTATATTTAGATTGAGTCTTTGCATTTTTTTCAGATTTTTTAGTTTCCCTACCACGTTCAACCTTCCAACATTCGACGCCCCGACTCGTAGAACGTTATCTTTTCGTTGATTATTCAGTCTTTTTCTCATGGTCACCTCCCCCTTGGCAGTCCCCTCCCGGAGATCCGAATGGGTGGCTATTCCGGAATCTTTTGCCAATAGAGAGATCATCATGAGACTTTTAAAAATACAGGCCACATCTCCTGTGGATACACATTACTTGTCTTTAATGCAGTGGTTTCCACTGCCTTCTGCATCCTCATGCCCTTGATCATTGCACATTCTTCCGCCTTTAGTGGCAGTTTGCCACCCCTAGGAAAAGAGAGTGTCCAGAACGTCCGTCCGCTCCTCCGACCTCTTTGACAAGGCCGTTAGCATAATGAGGCTGACTTCTTATGCCGGAAGTCTTCGGCCGTCAATGCTGATTATTTATCAAAATTAAGGCACTGGTTGGATTCGACCCCAGGACCGAAGTTGTTTTGATCATTAAGTAAAGACGCTACCGCTAGACCACGCGTGCATCCAACGTTATGAAACCTTATTGTTCAACATGATCTCCGTTCAATGCGAGAGTCGTGCACCACCTTACCGGGTGGGCCTGTATTCCCCCACGGTACCAGTCTACTGGTTGACGTCGGAGCCAACGTCTTCCCGCACCAATAACTTCCCCATCACCATCGTACTGTGTCCCGCGGAGTACCTACATCATTGAGACAAAGAGATGGAAATCTGAAGGTGCGAGATCCACGCTGTATGGCGGATGGGGAGGAACAGCCCAACGAAGTTTTGTGTGTTCGTCTCAGATGTGCAGACTTGTGTGAGGCCTTGCGATGTCACGACGAAGAAGAACTTCGTTTACATTTTCTGGCGACGAACACGTTAAAGTGGTCTTCCATTTCCTGAGGGTAGGACAATCCACTTCAGAGCTGATCGTTGCTCGAAGAGGGAGGACATCACACAGAATAACCAGTTCACGGTCCCAGAGGACCGTCGCCACGACTTGAGTGGCTGAGGGTGCGGCTTTGAACTTCCTTCAGTACGTGAGTTGGTATGATACCCCTGCATGGATTGCTGTTTTCTTTCCGGTTCGAGATGATGAACCCACGTTTCATCGATTAAAATGATGTCACCACCAGCCTCGTAACGTGCCATTAATTCCACGCAGGTGGTCTCTTCGTTGCTCTTTGTGGTCTTGCGTTAGGTGGCGAGGAATGCAGAGTCACAAACCTTTGATGACTCCAAATGGTGGACAAATGCGTCAGCACTACCAACACAGAGGTCCGGTTGAGCAGCGAGGTGTTTGACTGTGGTCCGACGATCATCCTGGATGCGAGTGTCCGCACGTTCCAACACTGCAGGCGTCGCAGCAGTGCGCGGCCGGCCGGCACGGGGAACGTCGGATAGGTTTGCGAGACCTCGTTGCGAGGATGACAACGCCTCGCCCAACGACTCGCCGTGCTTTTGTTCTCTTCCAGGTGTCCGCAGACATCTGCAAGCGCCTATGAATATCTGTAATGCTCTGGCTTTCCGCCAAAAGAAAATCCAATGACAGCTCTCTAC
This sequence comes from Schistocerca americana, assembly GCF_021461395.2. Taxonomy (NCBI): domain Eukaryota; kingdom Metazoa; phylum Arthropoda; class Insecta; order Orthoptera; family Acrididae; genus Schistocerca; species Schistocerca americana. Next base: position 1,013,593,650 of record NC_060120.1, on the reverse strand, counting down.
CATGGAATGCACCTCCGTTACAGTCGCCATTTTTAAAGCTACCTACAGCGGCGCCACCTACTGGAACTTCATGAAACTATAGGGACTGAAGCGAAAATATTCGACGACGTCCCACAACCAATTCCGAATTTTTTTCAACCGACACTGGCCGAGAAAAAGGTGTTGCGATACTTATTGTACGCTCCTCGTGTAATGGAAATAAAACCAATGATTATGCGAAGTGGCTGGCTCTCAGCACTATGGTACTTAACATCTTAGGTCATCAGTCCCCTAGAACTTAGAACTACTTAAACCTAACTAACCTAAGGAAATCACACACATCCATGCCCGAGGCAGGATTCGAACCTGCGACCGTAGCAGTCCCGCGGTTCCGGACTGCAGCGCCAGAACCGCACGGCCACCGCGGCCGGCTATGCGAAGTGTATCAGTGCATTACGGAGTCATAAAAGATACCTACTGAGTGTCCTTTCTTATTGCTGCTGCGCGTGGAGTTGGCTATGTGATGGCAGCTCACCGAATCGAAGCGGAAAATATCGGAGGACGTAAGACCACTCAGGCGATGTTTGCGGCGTGAGGCCGGGCGGAAGGAAGGGATGCTGGAGCGCGTGTCTCGTGCAGACCTCGGGCGCGTCCCTGGCCACTGACCGGAGATAAGCCCAGCTGGTCGCCTCGTTCTCACGCTGGGGGCGGGGCGTGCCACGTGGAGGCGGCGGCGGCGGCGGCGGGCGGCGGCGGGGGCGGCGGCAACGGGGCCGCGCGGCCCCGCAGGAGGCCGCGCAAAAGGACGGTCGAGGACGCCATACTCCGTCGCTCTGTTCGAATAGTCTCCGTCACTGCGTCCGCACTGTGGCTCAACGTATGACGCAGATTGGCGCTGTCACATCTAAGGACTCTAAGTCACTCTGAAAGTCCTTGTAGAAGTATGCAACATTTCGAATATAATTGTTGGAAAGAACTCAGACAAAACTGCCTGGTTGCTTAAAACAAACGCTGGTTTTCCATGAATATTTTTATTAACTGTCATGACCCATATCGGGTTTAACCCTTCATCTGATGATCTATTACAAACAGACAAAGCAACAGATGCTATGTTACAAGTTTCTACAGAAACGCAAATTTCTTTTAAAAGTCAGTTCCAAGCCAACAATATTCAAGGATAAACCACTTTTTCATAAAAAAACGCATACAATTTTGGATCAAATACCCTTTGATGCCGATATCAAAGTCTGTCATTATTAAAATATAGGAAAACAGATAGCACCATTAATTGTACAGTTTGATCATAACAATTAAAGTTCCAAACCTTTTTTTGTCTATTGTTATTTCATCCGCAGACAATCCGCTCCCCCCCCCCCCTCCTTAATTCCTCTCACCCCCAATACGGGCAGGTGTGGGTTATAAGTGGATACAATCTTCCGCTGTTCAGCTGAATGACAGGAATATCTTAAAAAACAAAATATAGCTGCCGGACATGGCGGATGACAAAAATAAACTTTTTGTACATAAAGATAGATCGTCACTTGGGTAAATTAAGCCTGCGGAATTACCCGAGTGGTCTAAGGCGCTGCAGTCATGGACTGTGCGTCTGGTCCCGGCGGAGGTTCGAGTCCTCCTTCGGTCATGGGTGTGTGTGTTTGTCCTTAGGATAATTTAGGTTAAGTAGTGTGTAAGTTTAGGGACTGCTAACCTTAGCATGTAAGTCCCATAAGATTTCACACACATTTGAATAATTTTTTTTTTTTGCGTAAATTAAAATCAAACAGTTCCGGTGAGATGGTGCAAAGGTCTACTTATCTGAAGATGGCGGCTAGGTGAGCCGCCGAAATATTGTGTCCAGATGACGATACGTTCCTGTTAGAGACCCGACATGAGTACCACCAATTATTACCCCGGGAAAGTTTGCGGAGCCATAGATTCGTGGCCAATGTAACTATTGTAGTTAAATACTTAAGAGACAGTACCAGGAAGAGCAAATCAGTATCTGAAACATCGTGCGGAGTTGCTTGGATGATGGAGAGGTTTCTGATGCAGCAGGTCGTCGAACAGTACAGTAGTACCATTCGGACGTACGGGCCCTGCCGGTAAGATGCCTAAGGCAGATGCATTGAACGGAGGTTATGTTCAAAAATAGGGTTTTGGAGCGAAAAGACCGGGGAATGATGTGATATATTGGAATTCTGAGTAACACCAACCTGATTTCAGAAAAAAAGCATGTTGCATTAGTTATTCAGGGCTCTCGTACGTCCACATCTACATTTGTTGTGACTACAGCCATGAAAAGCAGAAAATTAGTTCGGAGTTTTAATTTGCTGTCATTAAACGAGTGCTCAGGCTCGGACTGTGCGAAGACGGTGTAGGAAATTCTCGTGACCCTGTAACTATCCGTTTTAAATTTCGATTCCTATTGCAAGCCATCCTAACAAGCCCTAATTTCAAACTGTCCTCCAGTAGACATAGTTCTTACCCACGTAGTTGATTCACAAACCCAGTTTGACTACAAGATAACAAGAGAACGTTACCTAAGCAGTACACCTACTTTAATAGCGCAACAGTAAATAACAGCCATAGCAGCAGGAGACTGAAGTGAATTTCAGCGCTTTGCTGTTGCAATCCCTGTGTACTGGGGATGTGAACATCGATTTGTATTTGCAGTTCTGAAATGTGAAACATTGAAGACACACATTTCTTTAGACATAAGTATTGCGTCTCTGTATGCTACCTCAGTCAAGACTTAGCAAGTTTGCTGTAAAATACTTACAAAAAAATGGAGTACGAAATATTCAGAATTATTTTGCTGCCTTTGATGTGATATATCATATGAAAGACTCGCAGTGTGTCAGTTTGAATTTTGAGATTGCGATGGGAGTTAGCATTATGGCTGCAAGTATCAGTCATGCGGAAACGTTTAAATAACAAATAAATGACTAGGTAAATCGAAATATAAGATAATATTTAGATATCTTTTAGTACAACTAACTGCTTAAATATTGTGAATAGAATAATACATCCCCTCGTCGTGCACAAACGATACCTATAGTTAAAACGCAAAAATAAACTCATCGCACGAACAAAGTTTTCATACACGACACAAAGCGTCTAATAAGTGAAACTGATGGCAAGAATTAAATGACTCTAATGATCTTCGAATTGAGTGACTAAAGTCGGATTCTGTACCAAGGCTGGTAGCTACAGACCTTACAAAAAAAGAAACGATTGGCAACAGCACGTAGAATGTAAGTTCAAAAATAGTTCAAATGGTTCTGAGCACGATGGGACCTAACTTCTGAGGTCATCAGTCTCCTAGAACTTACAACTATTTAAACCTAACTAACCTAAGGACATCACACACATCAATGCTCCAATGTGCTCCTTTAATTCATTTATAATACGAGGGACGTTCAGTAAGTAATGCTCCACATTTTCTCAAAAGCCATTAATATGTATAGACAAGCGTCCTTGTTGCCGTAGTATAGCGTCAAAATGGCGTCTACACAAGACTCACCACACAAGCAGCACGCTGTTATTGAATTCTTGTGCGCAGAAAAAGAAACCTGGTGAACATCCATGAGCGTTTGTGTGCAGTGTATGGCGATTCTGCAGCTGATAGGAGTACAGTTGGGCGATGGCTAAAGAAAGTTACAGCCTCAGCAAATGCAGAAACAGAGCTCCATGATCAGCCACGCTTGGGACGTCCTGTCACAGCCACTGCTCCAGACTTGCTGAATCGTGTGGATGGCGTTATTCGGGTCGACCGGTTCATCACAACTCGACAATTGGCTCTACAGTTCTCGGTCAGAATTGGAAGTGCGTCTGCAATGATCGAGACTCTCGAATAGTGAAAGAGGTGCTCACGATGGGTTCCACGAAAGCTCACAACGGACCGCAAGATTCACAGAAAGGCCATTTCATCTGAATTTTTGAAGCGTTTTGAGGCCGACGCAAAGGGTTTTCTGTCACGGATCGTTAGGGGAAACGAAAGCTGGGTGCACCACGATCCGCCGGAAACAAAAAGGCAGTCCATGGAGCGGCATCATCCTCTTTCACTACAAAAGAAGAACTTCGAGGCAACCCACTCTGCCAGAAATGTCATGGTGACAGTCTTCTGGGATTGTGACGGCGACATTCTCGTGGCTGTGATGACAAGAGGGTCAGCCATCAATTTAGAGGCGTATGTGAAGGGCTATTAGAAGAGATACTAGAAGGTTTCAGATAGATTACATAATGGTAACACAGAGATTTAGGAACCGGGTTCTAAATTGCTAGACATTTCCAGGGGCAGATGTGCACTCTGACCACAATCTATTGGTCATGAACTGTAGAATAAAAATGAAGAAACTGCCAAAAGCTGGGAATATAAGGAGATGGGACCTGGATAAACTGAGAGAACCAGAGGTTGTAGAGAGTTTCAGGGACAGTATAAGGGAACGATTGACAGGAATGGGGAAAAGAAATACAGTAGAAGAAGAATGGGTTGCTTTGAAGGATGAAATAGTGAAGGCAGCAGACGATCAAGTAGGTAAAAAGACGAGGTCTATTAGAAATCCTTGGGTAACAGGAGAAATATTGAATTTAATTGATGAGAGGCGAAAATATAAAAATGCAGTAAATGGAGCAGGAAAAAACGAATACAAAAGTCTCAAAAATCAGATCGACAGGAAGTGCAAAATGGCTAAGTAGGGATGGCTAGAGGACAAATGTAAGGATGTGGAGGCATATCTCACTAGGGGTAAGACAGATACTGCCTACAGGAAAATTAAAGAGACCTTTGGAGAAAAGAGAACCACTTGTATGAATATCAAGAGCTCAGATGGAAACCAAGTTCTAAGCAAAGAAGGGAAAGTAGAAAGGTGGCAGGAGTATACAAGGGCCCTGTACTTGAGGACAATATTATGGAAATGGAAGAGGATGTAGATGAAATGGGAGATATGATACTGCGTAAAGAGTGTGACAGAGCACTGAAAGACCTAAGTCAAAACAAGGCCCCGGGAGTAGACAACATTCCACTAGGACTACTGACAGCTTTGGGAGAGCCAGCCCTGACAAAACTCTACCATCTGATGAGCAAGATGTATGAGACAGGTGAAATACCCTCAGACTTGAAGAAGAATATAATAATTGCAATCCCAAAGAAAGCAGGTGTTGATAGATGTGAAAATTACTGAACTATCGTTTTGATAAGTCACGGCTGCAAAATACTAACGCGAATTCTCTACAGACGAATGGAAAAGAAGCCAACCTTGGGGAAGATCAACTTGGATTCCGTAGAAATATTGGAACACGTGAGGCAATACTGACCCTTCGACTTACCTTAGACGATAGATTAAGGAAAAAGCAAACCAACGTTTCTAGCATTTGTAGACTTGGAGAAAGCTTTTGACAATGTTGACAGGAATACTCTCTTTCAAATTCTGAAGGTGACAGGGGTAAAATACAGGGAGCGAAAGGCTATTTACAATTTGTACAGAAACCAGATAGCAGTTATAAGAGTCGAGGGGCACGAAAGGGAAGCAGTCGTTGGGAAGGGAGTGAACAGGGTTGTAGTCTATCCCCGATGTTATTCAATCTGTATATTGAGCAAGCAGTGAAGGAAACAAAAGGAAAATTCGGAGTAGGTATTAAAATCCATGGAGAAGAAATAAAAACTTTAAGGTTTGCCGATGACATGGTAATTCTGCCAGAGACAGCAAAGGACTTGGAAGAGCAGTTGAACGGAATGGACAGTGTCTCGAAAGGAGGATGTAAGATGAACACCAACAAAAGTAAAACAAGGATAATGGAATGTAGAATTAAGTCGGATGATACTGAGGGAATTAGATTACGAAATAAGACACTTAAAGTAGTAGATGAGTTTCGCTATCTGAGGAGCAAAATAATATGATGGCCAAAGTAGAGAGGATACAAAATGTATACTGTCAATGGCAAGGAAAGCGTTTCTGAAGAAGAGAAATTTGTTAACACCGACGATAGAGTTATGGGTCAGGAGTGTATGGAGTGTAGCCATGTATGGAAGTGAAACATGGACGATAAATATTTGGACAATAATAGAATAGAAGCTTTCGAAATGTGGTGCTACAGAAGAATGCTGAAGATTAAATGGATAGATCACAAAACGAATGAGTAGGTATTGAATAGAATTGGGGAGAAGAGAAATTTGTGGCACAGCTTGACTACAAGAAGGGATCGGTTGGTAGGACATGTTCTGAGGCATCAAGGGATCACCAATCTAGTGCTGGAAGTAAACGTGTAAGGCAAAAATCATAGAGGGAGACCAAGAGATGAATACAAGAAGCAGATTCAGAAAGATGTAGGTTGCAGTAGGTACTGGGAGAAGAAGACAATTACACAGGATAGAGTAGCATGGAGAGCTGCATGAAACCAATCTCTGGACTGAAGACCACAACAACAACAACATGTGAATAGCGAGAATAAATTCAAGAGCAGTTACCGACGTGTTCGATCGGACAAGAATCAGCAGAAATCTTGCTCCAACACGATAATGCAAATTGGGTCACTGCCTCATCCACCCTGCAGTACAGACCTGGCACCATCGGACATCCATCTCTTTGGGCCGCTTAAAGATTCTCGACGGTGAACATATTTCGAAGATGACGAGAGTGTCAGCCATGCAATGAAAACGTGGTTACGCCCACAGGACAAGAGCTTTCACAGCATTGAATACATGCTATTCCACAACGTTGGCGTACGGCCATAGAACGTGATGGAGACTACGTAGAAAAATATGATATAGACATGTTGTACTATGTTGTCACCAAATTCTGACTCTTAACAATAAATATGTTCTGAGAAGAAAATGTGGGGCACTACTTATTGAACGACCCTTGTATTCATTAGTAAACTTTTGCCACAGATTAGTACATGTGTCTGTTTACGGCACAGGTATCTTGAGCACATGGTGTTGCGGTGGCAGCACCACAGGGAATAGCAAATGGCTCTACTTCCTGGTATAATTAATATCGCTGGATGACGAAACACATCAGTGCGCCAAAAACTGCGACTTTCAACTGCCGTTATTATATTATCGCTGTCTACACTTTCTAAAGATAGATCTGTAATGTTCTGTAAGTGTTATTTAGACTGGAGCGTTCACTTCCTACATTCACACACATTTATGTGAAGAGCTGAAGATTCACGGGGGTAAGCGAACTTTCATATTCCACGTTTCTGTGCTGTAATTGATATAGCTGAGTAGACACTCTTACTAGAACTACAGCATATCAGGTACTAGCTCTTCCGTTCATTTCAATCGTAGTCTAACACCGGGAGTTTGTCTACCTTTATCAAGTCTTTATCGAGTGTTTAACGTGAAAAAATTAATGTGTAATTTCATAATCCGTAACAAGACCACCCCTTCCCCTTTCACTGCAAAAAAAAAAAAAAAAAAAAAAAAGTGTAGCATGTTATATTGATTTCATTTATATATGTCAACTGCTATGCTAATTTATCTAATAACGCACCTTGATAACAGGATTGATCTGCGCTTTTTTCAAATCACCTCGTCGCTCTAGTGGCTAGCGAGAAACTGCTGCTGAAACAGGACTACGTTCTTCCAAATAACCTACATACTTTTGTACTGGTATCCCATCATGTCCAGTAGTCTTTTCTCTATTGAGAGATCTTAGATTATTTTCTGTCTCGCGGTCATTTATCTCTATGTCTATTATTTAGACTTCTGTGCAGCGGTTGAATGGAGGTGCGTAATATGACATTTTCGTAGTTGTACGTTAGTCCCAGTGCGAACAGTTGTAACATCACTGCACTCACAAAAATACATTAAAGTAACTTGGGAAACACTAGAACGTCTTCAAATGTCTACCTATATGTTACACGCATCATACATGCCGTTACTGATACGTGGTCCGTTACTGTGCACTATCAAATGGTTCTAAAGATTTGATCCAGTTCTGACGGTTAATAACCAATGAAAGCGACTAAAAAACCATATGTGTCTGCTATACATTTGAAATAAAAAATAAGAATAATGAAAAGAGAGCAACAGGAGCTGGTATAAATGTCATCTAATTCTATAGCCAAACAACTAGGGCACGTACAGGGAGGCTTACTTTTTTCCATACGGAAACAGTGCAAAGGATCTTTTTACGCTATCCGCACCATCAGATGTAACCTCTTTAAAAAAAATAATGATTCATATACAATTAATCCTCACTTGTAGCGGACTGTGTGCTGATTTGAAACTTCCTAGCATATTGAATGTAAGTGCGAGACTGGGATTCGCACATAAAACCTTTGTCTTTGTCGGGCAAGCGCTATGCAGCCTTATCTATGTAAGCACGACTCACGATCTAGTTTCCCAGACGTCATGAGTACTAGTCCCACAAGTTATTGTAGTGTTACTTCCAAAAACAAAATGGTAATTTTTTGAATAATTTTGATTGGAAGAAACCTGAATGTTGTCGAATACGTGGACTGTATTATTACTCTTCCACTCGTAAAATTACGCTACAATGGACGGCTGTGCATACGCCTAAAGTGCACATAATATAGAGAATACGTGAAATTTTATTAATATTGTTCGGCAAAGAAACAAATATAATTTCTGTGCACAGCAGGCCATGTATAAAAGAGATTTCACACCTTGATGGACGACACACTGGTAGCCGCCCGGACACTTTATATTGCATATTTATTTGTGTATTATTTGGTGTATTTATTTTCTCCACTGCACGGTTGAAGTGGATAAGTAAAGTGAACACACTTTATATTAACTCTTAACTAGATTTTCACTCAAGGAATAGATTTATCATTCAAGCAAACATGTTACTCAGCCGGCAAGAAGAAGACAAAAAGCAGAACTCCGATCCAACGGTTGAAGTGGGTAAGTAAAGTGAACACACTTTATATTAACTCTTAACTACATTTTCACTCAAGGAATAGATTTATCATTCAAGCAAACATGTTACTCAGCGGGTAAGAAGAAGAAGAAGAAGACAAAAAGCAGAACTCCGATCCAAAAAGGAAACTGAATGTGTTTTACACATGTTTTCTCCAAAAGGGACCTCTTAACATTTAGAGCCGCACATTGACATATACTGTATCTGTGCCACAGTGTTACCATCGAAGCAATTTTACTGTAGCAAATGAAAAATAAGTAATAAAAAATTGAGATGAACATACACGAAAAAATTCTTATCTTTTGGTATTCAATATTTATTTGTTATAATACAGAATGCAGAATCAGTACCGTGAAGTTTGAAGCGAGGGGACGAGACGTAATGACGAATGTAGAGTGTGAAATTCGAAGAAAGTTAGGACTGGATAGCTCAGTCGGTAGAGCATCTGCCTACGAAAGCAAATGTGTCACGTTCAAGTCTTGGTCCGACACACGGTTTTAATTTCACGATGTACATTACTTTTTATCACCAAATAGTTCTATCGAGCAGTATCTTGACGTGAGTTAGAGACGTGGTACAAAAATATAAATAATTTAGTATTAGAGTCAGTGTCACCAATTATTGTGTGATCAGACAGAAAGACGGGTACGTTAACGTCCAATGTGCTCTTCACCGATACAAGCTACATGTTGGTCTTTCGTGCATTAACAGTCTCTGTTACGGAGGCAGATAAATCATTGGCTCTGCCAGGCACTGAAATGTGATTTGCAGAGTATCCATGTAGATGTAGATGTAGATTCACTATAATTAGCATAGAATCCCGTCATTTTCTGCAAGCCACACTGGTCGAAATGTAGGCGGGCGGCTTGTTGTAACTCTCCCGTTGGGATCATCCTTGTGAGCGGAATGTCCCCGGCACGTGCGGCCCGTGTCCCTGGGGCTCCGCTGTGAACTTCCGAGTCCAGCTGATTCGTCTCTTATCAGGAGGTCAAGCACGCTGTGCACGATTCGGCCTTCACAGCGGGTATCCTGCCCTTCGGCCGTTCCCGATGACGCGGCGCTTGAAACCTTGACAGTATGCCGTCTCCTCAAGGAATCTTTAATCTACAGTCCCTCCTCCCCGACGAACTGTGTATTTGCGCGTTGTTTACGTCAAGAACTAACTCCGTGAGCACTGTAATACTTTACAGAAATAGGCTGCTGTGCAGGACGTTGTAAATTTATACTGCTTAAAAAAAGTTTAGTTCCCAAAAATCTATGTTATTTCTCTTTTGGTGGTGGTGCGTACGGCGGAAGTTACCGCAAATCGAAAGTTTGCACTCCAAGAATGTTTTATTTGCGAATAAAAGGCCGTTGTAGACACGCCACTCTTTCATTAAAGCAACACGTGTTGACAGAAGGTAAGAGGGTAAGTCAATTATTATCCGCAATTTAGTTATATATTTATTTTGGTGGTACTTTCGTTTCACGTTGATGACGAATGCTTTGTTTATTTGTTAATATATTTTTGCAATTTTCAAAAGCATTCCGTCTTCAGGCCACGAGTGGCCTACCGGGACCATCCGACAGCCGTGTCATCCTCGGTGGAGGATGCGGATAGGAGGGGCGTGGGGTCAGCACACTGTTTTCCCGGCCGTTATGGTGGTATTCTTGACCGAAGCCGCTAGTCATTTTTTTATTTTTTTAAATTTTTTTATGTTGTTGGAATTACAAAAAACCCTGAGTGCCACCGCCACTTTTCATCTTATAAAAAAAAAAAGAAAAAGAAAGTCTGGTCCACTTCAGGCGTTGGCTCCTGACTAAACCTACTCCAGAGAGCTACCTATATACCAGGGGAAATATGGGAAATCAAGGTTAGGGCTATCCTTACAAACGAAACAAAATCTTCCTTTATCTGAATTATGTTTTTCTTTTTTTTTCTTTTCCTTTCTTTTTCTTTTCTTTTTTTTCATTTTGTTGTGTAATTGCTCAGAGGCCTTCTGCGCCCCGCTGGTAATATGTTGACTCACGTCTTCTCGAAATTGATGTGTTCCGTTAAATTGTTCGGGAATGTTCATTGGTTCAAACAGGAAACCTTCTTCTCTCTTCGCCTAACACATTCCAGCTGCGAGGCGGGTCGTGGAAAGCACTCCCAAGGAAAAATGAGAAAAATTGTCTGTATTTTGGGTGACGGACATCGAAATAATGACGGTCATTGAGGTATGCCCAAAAATCGAGTACAGAGTCTACAGTTTGTCCAAATAGGTAGTGAATGGCATGTCTGCGAATCGAATTCACAGCATTGGTCTTTGTCCGAGGAAAATAGTCACGTTCCGGAAATAATAATGAAAGGGGAGTAATCCGATCCGGAATGTCCCGCGTTAGAAAAGCCACAATACGACGAACCAAGTGCCAAACCTCCGCCGCCGGTCCGCAAACAAACCGATGTTCATCATTGTCTGGCACTCCACACGTGGAACATAGAGGTGACTGGGCGAGGTGGATACGATGAAGGCGAAATTGGTTGATTTGCTTACCATTGACAGTTAGGTACCAGACAGATTGAACATTCGTGGCAAGGTAACAGGCGAACACCGCGCGCCATACATGACGCCAGTGAAACTGGGGGAACTTTTGTTCAATCGGGTTAGGTGGACTACCTAATTGGAGGACATTGTATACAGCCTTTGTCTTGAGTACAAGTTGTCTTGGTAAGGTGAGGCGTAGATAACTGAATTCAAGAAAGAAGTATCGTATACATTGGAACTGGGCCGGAACATCCGAGATCATCACTGGGGCTCATAGTGAGACCGGCGAATATGCCGACAGGAGACCAGTGAGGCTCGTTGGGCAACGTGTCCATACCGTCATCTGGGAGCTGACAAATAGGGCGCGAGCTCTATCCGGCACGTGAAACAGACCTATCCCACCTCGTTCCCGGGGAAGAGTAAGGGTTTAACTTTGAACAACAGCCCAGAGCTGACGAAAGATGCCATCGCTGCCAACATGCGACGTGCCACAGTAAGCGGAAAAGGTAGAACTTGTGCTGCATGGGGAACTCGGGATGCGATATATATATTTACATATCGAGCTCGTTGGAGAATATCTAGGGATCGAAATACTGTCGTTTCACGTTGATGACGAATGCTTTGTTTATTTGTTATTATATCTTTGCAATTTTCAAAAGCATTACGTCTTCAGGCCACGAGTGGCCTACCGGGACCATCCGACCACCGTGTCATCCTCGGTGGAGGATGCGGTTAGGAGGGGCGTGGGATCAGCAAACTGCTCTCCCGGCCGTTATGGTGGTATTCTTGACCGAAGCCGCTACTATTCGGTCGAGTAGCTCCTCAATTTGCATCACGAGGCTGAGTACACCCCGAAAAATGGCAACAGCGCATGGCGGCCTGGATGGTCACCCATCCAAGTGCCAACCACGCCCGGCAGCGCTTACCTACGGTGATCTCACGGTAACCGGTGCATCCACTGCGGCAAAGCCGTTGCCGCGAAACTTTCAATCTGCTAGGTTAGTTTCGTCATAGCTTCTCCGCTATTTGCACCAAAGAAGAGCAACGTTCAGTGACCCGTTTTTTGTGGTCGGAAGGCGTATCAGGGGCCGAAATTCATCGAAGACTTTCAGTTCTGTACGGGAACAGTGTTTTGCCGAGACGGAGTGTCTACGAATGGATTGAAAAAATTCCGAAATGGTCGCACAAGTGTTACGTAGGGTGAAGGAGCCGGACGATCGTTTACCGCCACAAATGAAGAAACCATTGAGCGTTCACGTGAAATGATTCTCTTGGACAGACGATTAACTATTGACGAAGTGACACATCGTCTGCAAATTATGCACTGTTCAGCCTACGAAATCATCCACAAAAGACTTGGGTTTCATAAAGTTTTTGCAAGATGGGTCCCAAACGAACTCACACAGTTGTATAAACAAACGCCCTTGGACATCTGCAAAAAACATTTGTATCGCTATGGTAACGAATTGGACGTCTTAGACAAGATCATTACTGGTTACGAAACATGGATCCGTCATTACGGGCCGGAGAGTAAACGGCAGAGTATGGAATGGAAACATCCAAATTCGCCGTGCAAGAAAAAGTTCAAGGCCCAACCGTCCGCAGGAAAATTGATGCTTACGGTTTTTTGGGAAGCACAAAGTCCACTACTGGAACATTATGGGGAAAGGGGCACAACAATAAACAGTGTACGTTGGAGTGAGATGCTTATTGCGAGGCTAAAGCATGCAATTCGAAGAAAACGCTGTCAAAAGGTGTAGTGTTGTTCCATGACAATGCCCGTCCGCATACTGCTGCCCACAATGCTGAAACGCTCCAGAAATTCAAATTTGAAGTGCTGCATCATCCTCCATTTAGTCCCGATCTTGCACCTTCTCACTATCACTTGTTTAGTCCACTCAAACAGGCATTAAGGGGCCGTCGATTTGCCTCGGACGAGGCAGTGAAAGAAGCGGAGCATCCTGGCTCGCAGCTCAACCGAGAACCTTATTTTATGAGGGCATCAGGTGGCTTGTACGACGATGGACCAAGAGCGTTGAAACACAAGGAGATTATGTCGAAAAATGATGTTTTTGTAAGTTTCCCATTTGATTACAATAAAATTTTGTAATTACTTTGCGGATAATAATTGAACTACCCTCGTATATTAGCTATGCAAGAAAGTACTGAAAGCAAATTTTCTGTTTATTTTGGTACTGACAAACTAGGATCACGTAACAACTTCAGGTCCTCTTCCTTTTTTGTTGTCGTTACCCTATTTTGCAATATTCTCTCATTTCTGTCCCCATGTTGTCTTTTCTTTCGCCTGTCCTTGTTGTTCCCGATTTCTTATTTCTTGAGCACTGAAAGCACTCTATATTTAGTGTTTTAGACTTAAAACTGTTTCTGTTTGTTATTTCCGATTATTTGATGTTGTTTCTTTCTAGTTACTTTCTTATTTCTGTAATCAAAGCTACTGTCGATTTCTTTTTTTCCAGAAATATAGGAATATTTGTTTCCTTAGCCTGTTCTCATTCATTCGGTAGAGGTGTCCAAAAATGATTAATCGTCGTTTAGCCATTAATCCTGTTGTTTTCTCTGTATTTTTATAGATCTCATTACTGCTCTTGTTCGAGTCACCTGTAGTTCGTACTGCAACCATTGTTTTTCTACCAATCCGTCATTCAGGTTCCTCAGTTCTGTCCAGCTTATAGCTCATCGTTGGGCAATAACATCCAAGTAAACATTCAGGTCGTATCACCACGGTATAGCGTTTTAGTTTTGTTTTCCTTCTTATCATTTCTTGCTGTAACATTTCTCCCCATATTGTTAACTCTTACATCTGCTGCAAAGTTTTCAAGACCGTTCTGTTGGACAGTTTCTCCAAACTGCTGAAATTTATTCTCTCTCTCTCTACTTCACCTATCTGTGTTCCTACGAATTTTGGTGCATTTTCATATTTGTCATGAATTTTGTTTTCACAGCTGAAATTTTGAGACCAGTTGTATTTGCTGTTTCTTCCAGATGTATTCAAATATTTGCGTCTGTCTGACTTTCTGAAAATATTGCAAAATCGTCTGCAAAAACCAGGCAGTTTATCTTAATTCCTTTTGTTTTACTTCCTAGAATTATTGTTTATTTGTTCATTGAGTATTCGTTTTACCTGGCAAATTTAGAGCCTCAGGCCCTCTCCTACATCCGACCGCACACCCTTAGTTAACAAAAGATTTACAACTTACACCATGCATAATAATAACTATTAGCAATAAATATTAATAATAATTGATGTAATTACCGCAACATGCACAGTACGTGGTCGTTACGTGATACCAATAATATACGAGCGGATCTCAAAAATACATTACACGTTATTATGGTAGGCCAAGTAACTTCCATTGAATGCTGCGCTACATTTCAAAGTGACACAGATATACGACACTATTTTCCAACGTAGTCTCTACAAACAACGGTCGGAAGTTCTACTAAACGTTTAATTCCGCGATGACAGAAATACGATTCTTCGTCATGGAGCGATTCGAGAGCCGCTGTTTGAAAGTCCTCATCGGAAAATCTCTTTTCCTTCAGATGTTCTAACAGTTTGCCGAAAAGATGAAAATCGCGTGATATAAGATCTTTCTTCCAGATAAGAATCACCCACTCCTGTGCAGCCTTTGTCAAATTGAAGCCACTGCTGGACGGGACGTGGCGATATACTGCCAGAATTTCACGGTGAATCTGCGAGTAATTTAGACGTGTTGCCCAGAAGACTCGTAATGTACGGCGTATTTCAACTTTGGAGTCCGCGCTTCTGTGATGCTTCTGTTAGGAGTAAGCAGCAGAGCTGTCTCTGCAGGAAATCCGACACCTATACTCTACTGTGAGAACGCACCACTCTTGCTACGAAATGGTCCTAGCGTGGGATCACAATTGCAGCTTACTTTCTGAAGTCCATACGTATATAAAATAATGAATACATGATACTTCAGAAATGTCAATACTGTCTCATGAAACTTCGAGACTCGTCCGTTATGACATCTAAAAAATATATGTCAACAGTATAACAGGATTCATATCTATAAGAGAATGTGACTGGTCTGGAGAAGGGTAAGGAACAGTAGAGTTAATTTAGCGAACGAAAAAGACAAAGAAAGGAAGTAGGATTTGTGGGGGATGACGAAAGCATGTATAGTGTTGATAATGTGGAAGAAGTACTGTTTCGGTGTAGCTGTTGAGCCGGCCGAGGTGGCCGAGCGGTACTAGGCGTTACAGTCTGGAACCGCGCAACCGCTACGGTCGCAGGTTCGAATCCTGCCTCGGGCATAGATGTGTGTGATGTCCTTAGGTTAGTTAGGTTTAAGTAGTTCTAAGTTCTAGGGGACTGATGACCTCAGAAGTTAAGTCCCATTGTGCTCAGAGCCATTTGAAGCATTTTTGTAACTGTTGACGTTATTCTCGCGCTGATGAACGATTTGAATGATACCTGCGACAGTGTTCAAATAACTTACGGAAATGCAGTAGGGTGATGCGCCGCTGTTGTCGACGACCTCACTCGTCGTACCCGTAAATTATTAGTATAATGATTTGAATTTTTTCGGGTTTGCAGACTGATCATCGTGGCTGTAATGCACATCATTTCGTCGACATCCCTCGCCGTTACCGTCACATGCTCCTTATTTACGGAGGTGTCGCGTGAGCTGCTACTCCTTCATATAAGGGTAGGAACAGTAGCGGCGACAGCTCATTATATCAGAAGCACCTGACGGTGACGGCGAGGCATGTCGACGAAACCAAGTAAGTGTCAGTTAGATGCAGTTATCCTGCTGAAAACCCGGAAAGACTCTTTGGCTGTTCGACAGTAGGAAAGCAGCTGAGATATTCCGTGACAAGGGCTAGGCTTCTCTTTTCTCATGAATGTAGAGTGGTTTTAAGTTAAAACGCAGTCAACTAGGTCGCATTAAGTGTCGTATTTTTGAAACCGAGAAGGAGATAGACGAATGCTTTTTGCTGCAGAAGAATAGTGAATATTAGTTGAGTAGATGGCGGAACTCATGAGGAGGTACTGAATAGAGCTGATGACAAAAGTGATTTGTTGCCTAACTTGACCAAGAGAAGGGATCGGTTGACTAGACACGTTCTGAGTTCTCAGTCTAGTATTGGTAGGATGTGGGGAGGGGGAGAGGGGGTAAAACTCGCAGAAGGAGACCAAGATACGAGTACAGTAAGCAGGTTTAAATGAGTGTAGACTGAAATAGTTATTCGTTGACAAAGCGATTTACACTGGACAGAATAGCATCAAACCAGCCATCAGACTGAAGACCACAACAACAACACCAACAATGTACAGGTATCGCGGAGATTTCGTACCGTAGTAGTGGAAGCATAATAATTATTTGGTATTAGAGGGCAGTTACTGAGGACACAATCGGCTAAGGAGCAGACGGAGAAAGGAGTGAGTATAAAAATTACGTCGCCTATCCTGTCGCGTCCACCACGATGTCATCAAAGCAGTGAAAGACGGACTACCGGATCAGTTTATAACGGATGATGTGGATGACTTGGATGTTACGGACGAAGGTATCAGCCCAACACAGTCTCAGTAACCTTAGTAATCCTACAGGAAAGCTATATCGTGGTGGATGGATGTGCATCGAACGTTGTTCCTCGTACATGCGAGTTTGTGCTTTATCTCATCCACAGTTCTGTTGGAAAAGTGCGCTGCACTGAAACTATAACACAGAGTGCTTACTGTGTCTTCTCAGGGCCGGTTCGAGGACACTTCTCCCCTCTCTTTCCACCTTTTCCTGGTACACTTTCACCCTTGTTAGTTTTCGCTGCTAATTGTGATATGCTGTGTACACCTATCCTGCACTTGGTCTCCCCTGACAACTCTCTCAGCTTGACCCACCACTCGGTCGCTACTACTTGTAGAAAGTTCCGTATAGTTGTAGCGTGGCGCCCCCCCCCCCCCTCCACCTCCCTAACCACCCGCCCTGAGCTTGGCGCTCCAAGGGGCTTGTGTCGCTAGGCCCTTAAACCGGCCCTGAGTCCTCTGTCCGAACACTCGTTTGATGCAGCTCTCCACGCCAGTGTGTCCTATATAAGTCTCTTCATCTCTACATAACTATGATTACACGTATTCATCGAATCTACTGCCTAAGTCAGGTCGTGTACTGCTTTTCCAGTTTTAACTTACCCACACACCCCTGCATTACCTAAATGACTATTCCTTGAAGCTTCAGTATGTGTCCTGTCAGCCGATCCCTTCTTTTATTCATGTTGTGCCATACATTTCTTTTCCCCACAATCAGATTCTGTACTTCTTTAGTAGTCACCATCCGATGAGCCCATCGAATCTTTATCATTTTTCTGCAACAATACATTTCAAAAGCTTTTATTCTCTTGTTCACCTGATCCGTTCGTCGTTCATTATTCACTTTCGTATAAGCCTACACTCGAGACAAATGCCCTAAGAAAAGGCTTCCGAACAGGTAATTTTGCATTCGGTGTTTACAATTTCTGCTTTACGGAAAGCCCGCATCTCGTGGTCGTGCGGTAGCGTTCTCGCTTCCCACGCCCGGGTTCCCGGGTTCGATTCCCGGCGGGGTCAGGGATTTTCTCTGCCTCGTGATGGCTGGGTGTTGTGTGCTGTCCTTAGGTTAGTTAGGTTTAAGTAGTTCTAAGTTCTAGGGGACTTATGACCACAGCAGTTGAGTCCCATAGTGCTCAGAGGCATTTGAACCATTTTTTTTGCTTTACGGAAACAGTTTCTTGTTATTGACAGTCTGCATCTTATATCCTTTCTACTTCGACCACCGACAGTTATTTTAATGCCCAAGTATAAACTCATCTGTATTGCATTTAGAGTCTCATTTCCTAATTTCATATCTGGAGAACCGTCTGATTTATTTCAAATACATTTCATTACCATTGCTTGATTTTTTTTCTAATCATCTTTCAGCCTTTTTTCAAGACGGTATCCATTCCGTCTATGTGATCTTCCAAGACCTCCTTTGTAACAAAATTACAATGTCATGAGTGTTTTTACTTCTAATGTGTGAACTTTAATGTCCTTTCCAAATTTCCTATTAATTTCTCTTACTGATTGTTCATTGTACAGATTGAATTACTTGGGGAATAGTTTAGAATTCTATCTTGCACCTTTTTCAACTAGTAGTGAAAGTTATATTGCTAGGGTAAATTAATTCAAAAAATGGTTCAAATGGCTCTGAGCACTATGAGAAATAACTTCTGAGGTCATCACTCCCCTAGAACTTAGAACTACTTAAACCTAACTAACCTAAGGACATCACACACATCCATGCCCGAAGCAGGATTCGAACCTGCGACCGTAGCGGTCGCGCGGTTCCAAACTGTAGCGTCTAAAACCGCAATTAATTCAAGTTTTGTAAGAAAATATTGTATTGTACCAGAGATGGTCAAATGTGGTATCGATTGTGTAGTAGCGTCGCTGCTCAACAGAAATCGCTGATTCAAGGTGTTGGGGATAATGTGTTTAAGAAACTTCAGATAGAGAGGGGTATGGAGGTCTCTGAAGTGTAATAACGTGTTGTATCTGATGTGTACTGAATATATACTTACTCATCACGGACAGTAGGGATTTTTTTTTATTTGCAAGATACTATGATGTTTGCTATCTGTAAAAGGAATGTGGAAATAATTAAGGTAAGGACAGCTATTTTGTTACTAATGCAACGTTCGTATTCATAAGTGATGACAGAGAGATCGTATAGCACTCACATCCAATGATTTTGAAAAGCTAATTGTTAATGTGTAGTCAGTTTATTGAGTGTGTTAGCAGTGAACATTTTTAATTTTAAAAGAATCAAAATACAAGTATTAAAAGTTAGTGCCATATTGCTACTTACCCCAAGTCAGTACCAGTTCGCACGCCCATTTAATTTTGGATTAACTATTTTTCTCAAGAAGTTATTGTCTCATTCATATTCGTTTTAATTAAAATGTATGCTAACTATATAATTTACAGTACTGACAAAGAGCAGTGCGAAGATCGTTACCATTGCGCAGTTAAGGTAAGAAATTTTATTATTTCAAGGATAGCATTCATTAAGCACAGGAACCATTACTTTCAAGTTGGCGAAGTTTTGTTTTATTACCAGGGCCAATTTTAAATCAATAGTGTTGCATGACAGTTGAGATTCTCGCAGCTAAATTAAATTTACATTCCCGCAGTCACAAAATGCAGTATATAGCAAAACGCATAAGCGACGATATAAATACACGTTCACAAACCATTCCTGTTATTACAGTTGTGTTTCAGACTACTGTGAGTTACGTAATTTCAGTCATATTTCAACGTACATGTCTCACTTGACGACCTTTGTGCAGATCGAAATTCTTTTTTGAATCTTTTGAAATAATAGGATACGCTCTGCTCTTTGTTATTTAGTAACAGCAGTTAGCAATTTTGGGCTGCGCATTTACTAATATGTATCAATTATTCCTAACAGGTCAACGGCAAATTGCTCTTTGTTTCTTGTCCATTTGTTTATTCCTCGAATGTATTTGTGCATTATCCCGCGTGAAACGAATTGTCGTACTACATGTAGCTCAGTCATGGACAACTCCGAAAATACTCATTTCCCAAATAACCCTGTTGTAATGAATACCAATTCTGACATTACTGCACTGACGACAGTGCATCACACGACAGTGAATGTAGGTGCATCTTCAATGCCAAACAGTCAAATTACCTTGAATTTTGCTTTACCTACCGATGTCGCAATTAACCAGACGCACATTCCACGGACGCGAAAGCCGCTGATAACTCATACTTCCTATGCACAAAAGTTGCACTTTGATTATTTACCTTTGGAATCCAATCAAAATGACGCTACCCAAACCTCAACAGACATGTCAAAAGCTGACACTTGAGCAGTTTACGCAAAATACTTTAAACATTGATGGTCAACTATCGAATAATGCCATTATGATGATGTTTCAACAAATCGTACCGAAAGTTTCAATCAAATTAGTAAGGCGATGAAATAACAGACCCAAAAACAAGAGGAACCGACACACACTATAGAACAACAAATTAACGAATGTTTTGAGCAACAAGAAACGCCACTTAATGAACGCCTCAATCAGCATGTAATAAAATTCAAGAGCTACGCTTGCAATCCAACCGTAAAATGAGATCAGTCACCGACAAAAGAAAACAGTCGGACAGAGCAGCGAAAGTCATTCACGGCCAACATGAAATCAGCAAAGATGTAGTACCTCACGTAGATAAATACACGGACAACTGCTACAGTACAGTTTTCGGTCGTCTTAAAACCGTACAAGACACGAACACACAGCTTCAGAGCGATTTTACGTAGCATAAAACACCAAGAAGACATGCACACCACTACCAGTACAAACTGATACTGATTCTACCATAGTCAAATATGACATACGCCAACTTAATAAGAGTACAAAGAAACTGCAGAAACAGATCGACGAAAATGACACCAACAATACTGCTTAAATTTCATCAGTTACAGAAAACTTGATGACCTCTGGAACAGAATAGAAATTTTAGAAAGAAATACCCACACCAAATCTGAAAACACATTGCCTTCTCCTTTTATTCAGTCTGAACAATTTCAATCTTAGAACCGTGCTATTAACGAACTGAACCCACATAGCAATGCATTGAATCGTGAAGTAACAGTTTGCACCATGAAAACTGCCACGTTAAGAAATCAGACATCATAGAATCAAGTACATAGTAGCCTCCAATATAATCAGGCATAACAATTTGACACTACACCGCTTGAGCACAATCTTGACAGATTATAACGTGTGAGAGAATGACACGTGGAACAACGTCCGCAAAACACATTTTTTAACAGTAATGAACCGACAAAATTTCGGACACGTTGGCTCCGATTACAAGCATTTTTTTGTCAGTACGTAAGTTCAAAGCATTACGCAATAACAAAACGGATCTCCATCCCTTAGACTGGGTACAACAATTTTCAATTCTCGTTTGCACCTAATTTGTCTGTTACCCATGAATTGGAATTCATTCGCAGTTTTTTGGAGAGCGAGCCCTCCACCAGGATGCGCCTCATTGCAAGACAATGCTACTCATTAGAAGAATTTCAAAATGCCTTTTTGTCAGCTTGCTGGTCGGAAACTACACAACGAGGAATTAAAGATCAGTTAATGAGTTTACCATCCTTTGAAAATTCTAACTTCCCACCTATTACGCAATTTTTTTAATAGATGGTTCAACAAAATCAGCACCATACCGAGCCACAAATTCCATCAGCATTAATACACCTCTACATCTCTAAGTGACCGCTTTCATTACGAGTCTCCATGTTAACGGGGCAAGAAAAAGAAAGCGATCTTTTACAAATTCTGGAAGTACAAGATTGTAACTATTCCTTGATCAATAAAAATTTCTCCCAAACAACAGTACTGCCACGTATGGATATCAAAACATATAAGGAAATTTTAATAGCAGACGTAATAAGAGGTTTAGAAATGGCAACAACTTTCGGGAATAATTTTCACAGACGTCAAAATTTTAATGATCGGTATTCACAAAATCGACAACAGTTCCAAAACTTTGGTAGCAACAACCAGAATTTTCAACAACAATTGCACCAACAAAACCAGCACGTTGGAAATTCCGGACAACAATATTCTCAGCGAAGTCTACCCAACTTCAATGGTTCGCCTCAAACGTCCGTGAATATGCAACAGTATAGCGATAATACTAACCACAAGGCAATTATTTCGTGTATAGAACCAGAGGTCGCATTACAACCGAAATGTTCCATATCAAAGTAATTACCGCAACAAATGAAGATGTCATAATTAGAATTTTCAGCGTAACTATGGCAATAGCAATATTTTTTCCAGAATCAAGGGCAATTTCAAAAACAACTTCCACTTATTATGAATAAACCTGCCGTACCTTTACACCCACCTCAAAACCCAAATGACCGCAATAGCAGAACTGTACAAATTATTACGGTGGCACAACAAGCTTCGACAAGTAATCAAATTCCGAATACTACATGACTAGAGCACAACGCCGTTGCTTTACCCTGCAACAACGATCAGCAATTAGAACCTCACGAAACAGTAACTGTAAATGCAATCACTTTCGACATTTGAGAAACGCTTTTACAAGAAAAGAATCAGATTAAGAAGACAGCTCCACATGCCATTATTGAACTACAAATAGGTACACATAAATTTACTGCGGTGATAGACTCACGTTCGCCTGTTACTGTGATGAGTGATGTTGCATTTAATAGGTGTAACCAGGATAATTCCTGTCCGACCCTTTCACTGAGCAAAACAAAAGTAAAAAGTACGTGGCGCAGATTCTAGATAAGGTATTGACGTAAAACTTCGGACACATTTACCCTTCGCTGTACACGGTCACACATTTTATTCTAATTTTTGGATTGTTCCCTTACTCACCACCGACAAAATGCTAGGCATGGGCTTCCTGATCGAACACAAAACGATTTCGGATTTCAAAAATTCAAACCTCATGTTAAACGAAAACGACAAGCAGGTTGCTTACGTCAATAGAATGAACTTATTTCTTTTACCAAAAATATGCGTTTGCATCCATCTGACAGTGACACTAATTTTTATTGCAGTAATGTCCCAGACGATATGGAATACGACGTTGAACAGTTACCAACAAGGTAAGAGAAAGCAAAGCAACAAATGATGACCAACGCCGACAATTACCTGACATTTTACGACATCATTCACGATTTTTTGATAACATTCCAGATACTATGACAGATTTCTTATGTGAATTTCAGGTCAAACCTCACGATTCTTTCAAATATAAACATTAATTGATACCATTTATTTATAGAGAACAGGTCAAACAAGAATTTCTAGCCATAGTCGACGAAGGAATTATAGAACCAGCTGTTAGTCAGGACATAAGTTGTATTAAAAAGGATGAAGCATTACATCTTGTTCTCGATTCACGCCAGATCAACGACATTATAGTAACTTAAACTAATCGATCACAGACTTTAGACGCACTTTTACAGAAATTTCATGGTGCATCTGTTTATTCAACACTAGATCTAAAATCGAGTTTTTAGCAGACAACTTCACCCCAATGTTTTGGCACTTGCTATCAGATCTGTAAACTACCTTTTGGTTTGGCAATATCTTCAGCTGCTTTCATACAAGGAATGAACACAGTAATACCGACTGGATTGAAAGACACAATAACCACGAGTTTGATGACATTTTAATTGTGCAACGCACTTGGTCTGATCATAACAATACTCTTCAAGCTTTACTTAAGACATTTCTTCAGCAAGGCCTCACAGTTCATCTGAGAAATCCCACTTTGGTAAAGCTTCTATTAAATTTCTAGGTCATGTCACTTCTGTCGACGGCGTAGCACCCGATCCAGAAAAACGCCAAGCAATTCGAGATATTAGGATACCTGCTTCAAAAAAGTAACTTCATAGTTCCCTAGGACTGATCAACATTTTTTCGTCGCTTCATTTTCTATTCTGCACGGGATACCCCAAGATTATGTCAATTAACGAGCAAAAATGCTATCTGGACTTGGGATAAACAAGCTCTTTCCGATATCTTGAACCATACGCATGCTCTCTTAAATGCACCGATACTATCACACCCTAATCCCACTAAGAACTTTTTGCATTGCATTTACGATCCGCATTCTGCCTGCTTCGGAACGCAACTGTTCGATTTCAGAGTGGCAAACCTTATCTGTCGTTTGGACCTTTACTAAATTTAGACACTTTTTGTATGGAAGACATACCGCTGCTTATACTGACACCGTGCTATCCTTATCATTGTACTTTTTTTTTCAAGTGATACTGTGTTTAAACTGTGGATCATGTATCTGAGGAGAGATTCTTTTTGGGCCTGTGAGTGCTTAAACGATTAACGTAGTATCGTTTCTGTTGTGCTGATTTTGCTGTAAATACTGCATGAGTGTTGGTAATTTTTCTTTGTGATAGATGTGCCTAGAAAATTTATTTGTCCTTCCTGTTCTGTCTCTAAGGTGAACTTTATGTTTTTGTGTAATGTGTTATCTGTGGTTGTGGTTGTTCTATTTTATTCTCCTGTCATCTACAACGTAGGCCGGTTTCATTTTTTACAAAAATTCTTTCTCCTGTTTTGTTCATGAAGGTATTTGCTAACTGTCCTGAAATTGGAGATCCCATTGGCAAACCTTCTTGTTATACGTAGAATTCCTGGTTAAATTCAAAGTAATTTTGATCAGTATAGAAGTGTAGGAGTGGGCTTACCTCTGGTATGTGTTCCTGTGTTAACTGACTGCATGTATCCACGTCCTGTTCTGTTATCTTGGTTTTTTCTTTGACTGGTATTGTGGAGAACATGTTTTGTATGTCAGATGAGACCAGCATAGCTGTATCTGGAATGTATAAGTCTTATATGTGTTTTCTCACTTCTGTCATTTTGTGTTATAAGCAATTGTGTGAGTATTTTTAGCATATGTTCGGCGAGCGTGTATGTTTGTGCTTTTCTGTAACTTAAGAGCGTTTTCTTCATGAAGCTTTAGTTGCACATTGGGTTTCGTATGTGTCTTAAGAGTTTTTTGTCTGTCATCAAGAATGCGTACTATTGTCTTTAGTACGTTTTTCATTTTTGTGCAGAACCTGTTTGGTAGGTCTGACTTTAGTTTCGCGATTTTATTCTGTGAAATGAATTCTTGTTGTTATTGTTGTTGTTGTTGTTTTTTAATTGTATTATTGTTCCTCCATAAGGACAACTGCATTCCCCTTGTCCGTCTTCAGTGCCATTATGTTTTTGCTCTGTCGTTTATTTCTAAGGGTTTTCAGAGTTTTGGCTTCTACTGTAACCTTATTTTATGGTGTTCATGTCCTATATCGACGACGTTTTTAACTTACTTAGGACATGGTAGCTCCCTTCATAAACGAACACAAAGACACACACACACACACACACACACACACACACACAACCTGGCGGAAATGTGCATATAAATACAGAAGAGCCAAAGTAACTGGTACACCTGCCTAACATCTTGTAGGGCTCCCGCGAGCACGCAGAAGTGCGGCAACACGACGTGTCAGGGACTCAATTAATGTCTTCAATACAACTCGAGGGAATTGACACCATAAATCCCGCAAGGGTGTCCACAAATCCGTAAGAGAACGAGGGGGTGGAGACGTCTTCTGAACAGCACGCTGCAAGGCATATCAGATTTGCTGAATAATATTTATGTCTGGGGAGTTTGGTGGCCAGCGGAAGCGTTTAAACTCAGACGAGTGTTCCTGGAGCCACTCTGTAGCAATTCTGGACGTGTGGGGTGTCGCATTGGCCGGCTGGAATTGCACAAGGCCGTCGGAAGGTAAAATGGACACTAATGGATGCAGGTGATCAGACGGGATACTGACGTACGTGTCACCAGTCAGAGTCGTATCTAGACGTGTCATGGGTCGCATCTCACTCCAACTGCACACGTTCCACACCATTGTATAGCCTTCAAAAATGGTTCAAATGGCTCTCAGCACTATGGGACTTAACATCTATGGTCATCAGTCCTCTAGAACTTAGAACTACTTAAACCTAACCAACCTATGGACATCACACGACACCCAGTCATCACGAGGCAGAGAAAATCCCTGACCCCGCCGGGAATCGAACCCAGGAACCCGGGCGTGGGAAGCGAGAACGCTACCGCACGACCACGAGCTGCGGACGCATAGCCTTCACTAGCTTGATCTGACCCCTGCCGACATGCAGGGTCAATGGATTAATGAGGTCGTCTCCATACCCGTACACGTTCATCCGATCGATACAATTTGAAAAGAGACTCTTTCGACCAGGCAACGTGTTTCCAATCGTCAACAGTCCAAGGTCGATGTTGACGTGCTCAGATGAGGTGGAAAGAATGAAATTTCAATGAAATGAACAGCCTTAGCTGCTTACAGGGGTTGACATACGTCAACGGGGACAGATGAAAATGTATGCCCCGACAGGGACTCGAACCCCGGATCTCCTCCTTACATGGCAGACGCTCTATCCATCTGGGCCACCGAGGACACAGAGGACAGCGCGACTGCAAGGATTTATCTCTGGCACGCCTCCCGCGAAACCCACATTCTCAACTTATTGTCCCGCACTATATTCGTAGTGCCCTGGCCCATAATACTCATTACTCACGGCGTGTTGCCGATTCCCGTAGGAGTTCGGGCACTGTTTGTGCATTCGCACAGAAGAAAAAGATGGTCAAGTGGCCGGTGAGCCTTAACTATATATATATATATATATATATATATATATACTAAGATGGTATCTGTTCGTTCGGACATGTTAGAAAGAACAAATACCATCTTAGTATATATACAGGCATAAAGCTTTGTGTCGTGCAGTCATGAAGGGTACACGAGTGGGCCTTCGGCTCCGAAAGCTCATATCGATGATGTTTCGTTGAATGGTTCGTACTTGTTGATAGCCCAGCTCTGAAATCAGCAGCAATTTGTAAAAGGGTTGCACTTCCGTCACGTTGAACTACTCTCTTCAGTCGTCGTTGTTCCCGTTCTTGCAGGATCTTTTTCCGGCCGCAACGATGTCGAAGATCTGATGTTTTACCGGACTCCTGATATTCACGATACACTCGTGAAATGATCGTAGGGGAAAATTCCCATTTCATCGCTACCTCGGTGATGTTGTGTCCCATCGCTTGTGCACCGACTATAGCACCACGTTCAAACTCACTTAAAACTAGAAAACTGCCATTGGAGCAGCAGTAACCGATCTAACAACTGCGCTAGACACTTGGCTTATGTAGGTGTTGCCGACCGCAGCGCCGTATCCTGCCTGTTTACTTAACTCTGTATTTTAATACGCATACCTATACCAGTTCCTTTTTGCGCTTGAGTTTACAGCCAAATAAAACACACACACACACACTCTAGTCGAAAAAACTAAACATTCAAAAAGCGATGGCAGATGGTTCCACCACTACCAAAACAAACAAAATACACAAAATGGCGATGTGACAATGGTTCTTTGCGACACAGGAATGTCAATATATTTATTGCAGTGAAAGTGCTGTGTGCTGAAAATCCAGATACACGCGGAAGAGCGGGAAGAATGAACGAAGTAACAGAAAACCTTGAGTGATGTTAAGAATTAAAACTGTTTGTAGTAGTAAGGGAAGCTTGTGAACAGTCCATGATCACAGCAAACAAAATTGTAAGAGACTACTGAAGAGCGAAGTGCGTTTGGTCTTAATAAGGATTTCATTGCAGTTCCAAATGATGATAATTAACCTTTACAACTTTTATATCTGCAGCTGCGGAAAAAAGAGGTCGAAAAGCAAATAAGACAACATGTATATGAATTATGTACGTAGCTTTATAGACAAACAGACCATCCTGTGACGCTGAAAAGCTATAGGCAGGAAAAACTGCGCAGTGCCTTCAGGGAAGGATTTTTCATTTATTGGATGCTTTTATTTAGAAAAACCAATTAATTTCCTCGGAAATGTAGAATACACGAGATGGTAATATAGAATGCTGTTGCATGTTGACGTATGTCACACAGCTGTGCATGTCGTAATATGCCGACAAATGCAAGCTTCTGTAATTTTTGTGTGTAATGTTGCTTGATAATACGAAAGGAAGTGAATGCTAATGAAATAAATTTTTTGTTTCGAATGGAAACGTCTGATGAAGAAAAATGTCTTCCTTCAAGAAATACAAAAAATAATATTCTTGTATGGCTATACTGGCAGCGTGTTGTCATTTGGGTGCTATATGTAAGTAACTGAGTTAACTGGTAATGGCTTTTGTATCTTGTAGAGAAATATTTTTAAATGAATGATAAGTGCAATTACACTCCTGGAAACTGAAATAAGAACACCGTGAAATCATTGTCCCAGGAAGGGGAAACCTTATTGACACATTCCTGGGGTCAGATACATCACATGATCACACTGACAGAACCACAGGCACATTGACACAGGCAACAGAGCATGCACAATGTCGTCACTAGTACAGTGAATATCCACCTTTCGCAGCAATGCAGGCTGCTATTCTCCCATGGAGACGATCGTAGAGATGCTGGATGTAGTCCTGTGGAACGGCTTGCCATGCCGTTTCCACCTGGCGCCTCAGTTGGACCAGCGTTCGTGCTGGACGTGCATACCGCATGAGACGACGCTTCATCCAGTCCCAAACATGCTCAATGGGGGACAGATCCGGAGATCTTGCTGGCCAGGGTAGTTGACGTACACCTTCTAGAGCACGTTGGGTGGCACGGGATACATGCGGACGTGCATTGTCCTGTTGGAACAGCAAGTTCCCTTGCCGGTCTAGGAATGTTAGAACGATGGGTTCGATGACGGTTTGGATGTACCGTGCACTATTCAGTTTCCCCTCGACGATCACCAGTGGTGTACGGCCAGTGTAGGAGATCGCTCCCCACGCCATGATGCCGGGTGTTGGCCCTGTGTGCCTCGGTCGTATGCAGTCCTGATTGTGGCGCTCGCCTGCACGGCGCCAAACACACATATGACCATCATTGGCACCAAGGCAGAAGCGACTCTCATCGCTGAAGACGACACGTCTCCATTCGTCCCTCCATTCACGCCTGTCGCGACACCACTGGAGGCGGGCTGCACGATGTTGGGGCGTGAGCGGAAGACGGCCTAACGGTGTGCGGGACCGTAGCCCAGCTTCATGGAGACGGTTGCGAATGGTCCTCGCCGATACCCCAGGACCAACAGTGTCCCTAATTTGCTGGGAAGTGGCGGTGTGGTCCCCTACGGCACTGCGTAGTATCCTACGGTCTTGGCGTGCATCCGTGCGTCGCTGCGGTCCGGTCCCAGGTCGACGAGCACGTCCACCTTCCGCCGACCACTGGCGACAACATCGATGTACTGTGGAGACCTCACGCCCCACGTGTTGAGCAATTCGGCGGTACGTCCACCCGGCCTCCCGCATGCCCACTATACGCCCTCGCTCAAAGTCCATCAACTGCACATACGGTTCACGTCCACGCTGTCGCGGCATGCTACCAGTGTTAAAGACTGCGATGGAGCTCCGTATGCCACGGCAAACTGGCTGACACTGACGGCGGCGGTGCACAAATGCTGCGCAGCTAGCGCCATTCGACGGCCAACACCGCGGTTCCTGGTGTGTCCGCTGTGCCGTGCGTGTGATCATTGCTTGTACAGCCCTCTCGCAGTGTCCGGAGCAAGTATGGTGGGTCTGACACACCGGTGTCAATGTGTTCTTTTTTCCATTTCCAGGAGTGTATATTCAATATTTAGTGTTTATCCCACCGCTCGTCGATAACTCTCGCATTAGCTTTGAAACTCACTTTGCTGGCATTTGGAGGCATGGAAATTTCCTGGCTCTCACGTTTTCGTTTCGTAACTTTGTGCGTGTTTGAGTTACTTTCTCTGATGTATTTCTAGTCCAATAAGAACAACATTTTTAACAGAAGGTTGTTTATTAGCATAAAAATCACCTTATCATTCCTGTTGGTTGCCAAAATGACTGAAAAACTAAGAGAGACATTAGTCGAAGCAATTGTCATTCGGTGTTTACCACACTTCGTTTCGTCGACACACAGTGAGTTTCAATATTGTCAACCAGACTGTGAAGAACAATTATCTTATTACCTTGTCTGTAATCTCATACCTGATTATGTAAGCTGCTAGCCCCTGCTCGCTCCCTTCCAGCAATCAGACTTCCTGCGATTTAGTGAGATTTTTCTTCCGCTTTAAGTGTTACTCTCTTTTACAGCAACTTGTCGCCTTGTACCTCATCTTACGGTCTTGCTGTTCCGATTACGTGTACAGTGACTGGAACAACTCTTGTCAACGATCCGTACTTAATTCTTCAGAAACATAAAGTAGTGCGCTTTAGGTAGACTCGTTAATATCGCTTCCTAAGCCAATCGGAAAGTAGTCAAACAGGTGAAACATCATCACACTTTCGTTGATTCTCCTTTGTACACTAGGCACGCGAACATAGACAGACTGAAGAGACCAGCTGAGTACATGGTGTTGTCCGGGGTATGTATTTATTTGCATCTTCCATTAGCCCATCTCCTCCTTCCGCCCACCCCCTGTCTCTCAATCTCCTCCCCCCCCCTCTCTCTACCCATGTGCTCCTCCCACTTCTGTCCATCTGCTCCTTCCCCTCTGTCCGTCGACTATATATCAATATCCTCCTCCCTCTCTATATCTCCCCCTCAGCCCCTCTCTGCCCACCTCCCGCCCCCACCTCCTGTCCATTTCGTTCACCCCTCTCTCCATCCATTTCCTCCTCCCACTCTCCCTCTCCATCATCTCCTCTCTCCTCTCTCTGTCCACCTCCTTTTCTCTCTTTCTGTTTATACCCTCTTCTTATATTTCTGTCCATTTCTGCCTGTTTTTGGCCATCTCCTCCTCCTCCCTATCGGTGTCCATCTCTTCCTTCTCTGTCTGTCCATCTCCTCCCGCCCCCTTCTCTTTGCACGTTATTACTAACACCCAATCAGGAGGGAGCTGGTTCTTACCTACAACTGCAAATGTAAATACTGTCAGCGAAATGCATTGCGAATAGAGTTAGTAGCAAAGAAGTAACAAATTTAAACGTCTCGCATGATGTGACAGTTTTTCACCATTCTCAGCGTTTATGTCGTCATATCTCCTGAACAATGTGTCGCACAATTGTATAATTTTGAAGGTACAGTCTGTGATATACGTGAATATTTTCTGCAGATTTTCGTGTCAGTTAGGTTGCATAACCGGCTTGTCTCTTGAAAAGGGGGGAGGGGGGAGTGTTGTCATTGATGTGTAGCGATGTTGTGATGTGAGTGTTTGTGGTGGGCGTTGTCAGTTGTTAGTTTTGTGTGGCGTTTAGCATGTTTTATTTTATATTTTTCTGAATTCTCCTATTCAATTTTTTGAGCAGAGATTCTTGTTACGAGCATTTTTGCTATTTGAGTTATGTTCAAGTCCTGACTGTAACTTCGTGGGTGTACTGGTGTTGTGCCCATTGTGTGGAGCGCGGATGTGAGAGTTGATTGCTTTTGAGACTGTGGGTAGTTTGATGGTATAGCTTACTGTATTTTTGGATCCTGCTTACGAATACTTTATTGTACAATGGACAACAGTGTTCCAAACTTGCATTAAGTCATCCTCAAGAAAATTTAAATCTGAGAGGAGTCCACCGGTTTTAATTCATTTAACAACATTTCTAGACAACTGAAATACATACGCCTTTTCTGTATTCAGTTTACGTCCACACACTAATTTTTTCCTTAAATTTGTGTTTTTCATCCAGATTTGTATTTAACAATAATAGTAATAATAACAGTGCAACAACGGTAGCAGATACTCTGATTTTAAGCACGATGCTGCTAACTTTCACTTGCCTGTCTAGCAGTACGACTCTAGTGGAAACACTTCCGCAAGTACTAGCAGAAAATTACTGAAATTAACGTGACCAACCGACCTCCAGAAGTAAACTTGCACAAGATTTGGTTCTTTTGTAAATACTTGCAAAACGCACTTACGGAAATTACTTACCAGTGAATACACGCCTTCATATTATGATCTGTTACTCTTATTCGTCTTTTATTCAAAACTAACCAATATGTCGCTAGTGTTAGTTTCTTTTCCCTTGTGTCTTCCTTTTACGTAGAGCTCATAATGCACTAACTTGTTTCAAATAGCGTTCATAATTAAATAATGTGTTCCCAATGTTCCCAAGTGGTGATAGAGAGGACACACACACGTACTACAGGAGGCATTCTCAAGAGTAACAATTGTATCTTCAGTCGATTAATTTGGAGACTTACCGGCCATTTTCCTTGTTATCAGTATTTTACAAAGTGACAGAAAAATCAGCGTCACATTTTGGCTTCGGAGAAGGAGCATCCACAGAAAACTTAATTTATTCTTTTGTGTGTGAGACACCAGAAGGTATTCTCAATGATTTAACAAAAGTATTTGATTGTGTGGAAAATGGTGCAATTTTTCGTAACTTTACTGGATTAGGAAAAAAGATAAACCATAGTACCCCTCGTATCTGGAAAGTAGGAAGCAGGAGTCTGTCATCTACTGTAAACAAGCAGTCGGGAGATATGAATCTGACTGGAATCTTTTGATGTGGTGATGCCTCGGGATTCCATTCTGGATACATAGCTTTTCTCCATACATCTCAATGATCAGCCACTCAACGTGCCACATTATTCAAGTCCTTGTAAGTCCTTGATGTAAATGTTATAGCGAAACCGAGGAATGTTGTGCAAATGTTCTAGCCAGTAAGATGAACATCAGCTTTCAGAGAATTGACTCTTCAGAGATGTCACTAAACCCGCCCAAAGATGTAAACAACAGTGCATGACCAGCGCCTATTAGACGGAGGGGGTCCGACAGTAGATCAGTTCCACAATGAGATTTCCACTCTGCAGCGGAGTGTGCGCTGATATGAAACTTCCTCGGAGATTAAAACTGTGTACCGGACAGAGACTCGAACTTGGGGCCTTTGCCTTTCGCGGGCACGTGCTCTACCATCTGAGCTACCCAAGCACGACTAACGACCCGCCCTCACAGCTTCAATTCTGCCAGTATCTCGTTTCCTACCTTCCAAACTTTACAGAAGCTCTTCTGCGAATCTTGCAGAACTAGCACTCCTTGGAGAAAGGATATTGCGGAGAAATGGCTAACCACAGTCTGGTGGATGGTTCCAGAATGGGATTTTCACTGTGCAGTGGAGTGTGCGCTGATATGAAATTTCCTGGCACATTAAAACTGTGTGCCGGACCGAGACTCGAACTCGGGCCTTTGCCTTTCGCGGACAACTGCTCTACCATCTGAGCTACCCAAGTACGACTCACGACCTGTCCTCACAGCTTCAAACATCCCGAGTTCGAGTCTCGGTCCGGAACACAGTTTTAATCTGCCAGGAAGTTTCCGATCAGTTCCAGTCATCCCACCGGGATGGAGGTGCACGACTCGTGTTGTCTGTAGTTCAACCATGGCTACACGGTCAATAGCATAGTTCGATAGTGTCCGCATTGTTACTTTGTGCCAGGAAGGACTCTAAGCAAGGGAAGTGTCCAGGCATCTCAAAGTGAACCAAAGAGATGTAGTTTAGGGATGGAGGAGATACAGAGAGATAGGAACTGCCAATGACATGCCTCGCTCAGGCCGCCCAAGAGCTACTAATGCACTGGATGACCGCTACCCACGGATTAAGGCTCGGAGGAACCCTGACAGCAACGCCACCATGTTGAATAATGCTTTTCGTGCAGGCACAGGTCGTCGTGTTACGACTCAAACTGTGCACAGTAGCCTGCATGATGTGCAACTTCACTATCAACGTCCATGGCGAGATCCATCTTTGCAACCACGACACCTTGCATCGCGGTACAGATGGGTCCAACAACATGCCGAATGGACCTGTCAGGATTGGCATCACATACTCTTGACCAATGAATGTTGCATATGCCTTCAACCAGACAATCGTCGGAAACGTATTTGGAGGCAACCCGGTCAGACTGAACGCCTTAGACACACTGGCCAGCGAGTGCAGCAAGGTGGAGGTTCCCTTATGTTTTGGGGTGACATTATGTGGGGCCGACGTACACCGCTGGTGGTCATGGAAGGCGCCGTAATGATTGTACGATACACCAATGCCATCCTCCGACAGATAGTGCAACCATGTCAGCAGCATATTGGCGAGGCATTCGGCTTCATGGACGACCATTCGCACCCCCGTCGTGCACATCTTGTGAATTACTTCCTTCAGGATAACGGAATCGCTCGACTAGAATGGCTAGCATCTTCTCCAGGCATGTACCCTATCGAACATGCCTGGGATCGATTCAAAAGGGCTGTTTATGGATGACGTGACCCACCAATCACTCTTAGCGATCTTCGCCGAATCGCCGTTGAGGAGTGGGGCAATCTGGACCAATAGTGCCTTGAACATGTGGATCGTATGTCACGACGAATACAGGCATCAATGCAAAAGGACGTGCAACTGGGTAGTAGAGGTACCGGTGTGTACAGCAATCTGGAACACCACCTCTGAAGGTCTCGCTGTATGGTGGTACAACATGCAATGTGTGGTTTTTATGAGCAATAAAATGTTGTTTATGTTGATGTCTATTCCAATTTTCTCCACAGGTTCCGGCACTCTCGGAACCGAGGTCATGCAATTTTTTTGTTGTTGTGTGTAAATTATAAATTCACACCTGTCTCGAAAGCCAATTAGCTCCAGTGATAGAATAATTTTCTTTACAATTTTTTTAGAAATAGATTGAATATGTGAAAAATTGCTGCGGTTGTATCCGTTTTTGTACGCTGTTGTCTAGTAACTCAGTCATCAAAACGGAGGGCATCTGGAATCATTGCAAATTTTTTCTCCTACATTGTTGTTGTTGTGGTCTTCAGTCCTGAGACTGGTTTGGTGCTACCCTATTCTGTGCAAGCTTCTTCATCTCCCAATACTTAATGCAACACACATCCTTCTGAATCTGCTTAGTGTATACATCCTACATAGTGCATCTGAAAATTTCTCTGCCAGTCCCATAAGTTGCAAATATTGAGTTCAAATCCTCGTCATTTGATTTGAATATAGCCGTGAAAAGAGAAGGCGAAGGAATTCTTTCAGTTCCACGATATCAGTACCTGCTACCAAATAGTTGTTTTCTCTAAATTTGTTTCTTATGGCTTCAATTTTTTTATTTCAGCGTAATAATAATACATCTAAAATATCAATTGTAAAAATACAAGACCAACCAGATAGCTCAGAGCAACTTTTTCCAAGTAGTTTATCTGGGCCTGTAACTCCTGGTAAATGGACAGTTATGTTGTCGGAATGGGTTCGTACAGTTATGGCAGGTGGAGTGGAACACCACTTGAACCTATTTTTTCCAAAATAATTCTCGGCTGTCATCTCCTGATATGCAGCATTTTCCTGCTCACCACATCCTTGTTCTAAATTTTCCGAATATCTGATTCGGTTTCATGTTCCTGATTATCATCAGTCTCATAATATTACCCTAATTCGAATCATGGTCACTTTCCAAATCTGGATCAAAGTTCTGGTCACTTCCACAGTCGCTGATAGCAGCTTCCAGTCATTCCAGGAAATTTGGATCATTAACATTTATAGACTGTCGCTGCGAATATGCCATTTTTGACTGGAACAATATCAACTATTTTTACTAAAAAAGTTTCACTAATGGTATGGTGGGGTCACACGGACCCCACGCTCCACTAATAACTGAATAAAATTTATAAATCTCTTACCGCAGAACAACCACTTCTTTCAACAGCTCAGAAGCTACTGCCTGAAAGTTACTGTGAACCACAGCTCCTAATAGCGGCCCCTATGGGAATTGCAAAAAAAAAACAACACTGGCTGGGGATCCCAGGACCCCACCATACTGGTTATGGGTTAAATTATTCGTAATTGCCGGCCGGAGTAGCCCTGCGGTTCTAGGCGCTACAGTCTGGAACCGAACGACCGCTACGGTCGCAGGTTCGAATCCTGCCTCGGGCATGGATGTGTGTGATGTCCTTAGGTTAGTTAGGTTTAATTAGTTCTAGGCGACCGATGACCTCAGAAGTTAAGTCGCATAGTGCTCAGAGCCATTTGAACCATTTTTATTCGTAATTAGCGCTCTCAGCAAAACATCATCCACTTGGCTTCATGTTTGATATTTAGTTATGGCAGGACGCTGGTAAAATGTCGGCTCCCACAGACGACCTTGCTTGAGAAAGTGGGCCTTATAGTGAAAGTATGCAGGTAAGACCTGACTATACTTGCGCGCACTAGTTGTTCGTCACTCGCCCTGCCACGCTGCAGCCATTTTAAGCCTAACCTGGACTTACGGGCTACCCACACGCTACAGTGCGGCAGTTCCTGGATTTAAGTGGAAAGACGGTCAGATTGAAAAGTTTGAATGTAAAATAGCGAGAGCTTGTAAAGACATGACTGACTAAAACCATTATTTTCTGGCTATTTCACATGCCAGTGAAAGTGTATGGGTTTTTCCTTGCGCTATTATTTATTCGATTTAGTTTCGTTGCAGATATCATCGACAACTTTCCAAATGAAGATGCAAGTAATGTACTGCAAATAATGTACTAACCTTCGATGCTTCTTTGAAACCTCCAATGGTGGTAAGCACAATGGACGCTGAAATAGGGAAGTAAGCGATAATGAAGACTGTTCTGAAGATTTAAAATCATCAGTAATAGCTCTAGATGATAGCGAAGAAGTATACAAATCGATCTGTCACTTTCTGGAAAACTAAAAAGAAGAAATTCTTTCAGGGCGGTTAAGAAGATTTTTTAATTATTGTAACAAAAAGATCTGTATATTAACAGTAAATAGAGTAGAAAGCGATGTATGCGTGTGCAAATGTTTTCATAGGTTAACATAATCGATCTACATAAATTTAACAATGTACAGTGTGCAAACTTTTAGATGGCAGACCTCTCCCTAGTCCTGAATCGGTAGAAGTCGGTAAATGTCGGGAGGCTTCGGTAGGCACGCAGTTTCGACTGCTGCCAACATTACGTAGCTGGCTGTGTTGTACAAGGTAGCCATTGTCGTCTGCTTTGTTATTGTTTTGCGCTGTACCGTTCTGCGTGTTTTTATTGAGCAATTGTGCGAAACATTATCAAAATGAGTGAAGAGGCAGTTGCTGGCCAATCTCGGTAGTCGCCAACAAACCCTACCGGTAGGCCTACCGTTAGAAGGAAACCAGTATTACGTAGCGATTCTCGCAAAATTATATTGCGTGTGATTGAATGCTGCGAAAGGGAAAGGGAGCAGAAAAAATTGCTTCACCCCATTTACAAATCTTTAGTGAGAGCTGCTACATACACAGGACAAAGCATGCGTAGCATTGGAGGATTCAAACAGTTTTCATTGCAATCGGATGAATGGTTTGTAAGCGCATAGTAGACAAACATACATACATTGATTTATATATATACAGGGTGAGTCACCTAACGTTACCGCTGGATATATTTCGTAAACCACATCAAATACTGACGAACCGATTCCACAGACCGAACGTGAGGAGAGCGGCTAGTGTAATTGTTTAATACAAACCATACAAAAATGCACGGAAGTATGTTTTTTAACACCAACCTAGGTTTTTTTAAATGGAACCACGTTAGTTTTGTTAGCACATCTGAACATATAAACAAATACGTAATCAGAGCCGTTTGTTGCATTCTAAAATTTTAATTACATCCGGAGATATTGTAACCTAAAGTTGACGCTTGAAACCTCCGACGTTCAGTTGCGTGTTGTAACAAACACGGGCCACGGGCGTTTCATAGGAGGTGGAGGACGCATAAATTGGCCAGCCCGTTCTCCTGATCTTACACCTCTGGACTTCTTTCTGTGGGGTACGCTAAAGGAGAATGTGTACCGTGATGTGCCTACAACCCCAGAGGATATGAAACAACAACGTATTGTGGCAGCCTGCGGCGACATTACACCAGATGTACTGCGACGTGTACGACATTCATTACGCCAGAGATTGCACTTCTGTGCAGCAAATGATGGCCACCACATTGAACATCTATTGGCCTGACATGTCGGGACACACTCTATTGCACTCCGTAACTGAAAACGGAAACCACGTGTGTACGTGCGTCAGTGAAAAAGACCAATAAAAAGGTGTTAGCATGTGGACGTAATGTGCTGTTCCAGTCTCTTCAGTACCTAAGGTCCATCACCGTTCCCTTTGGATCCCTACGTAATTTGGTGCTCTCCGATACGTTGGAACAGCGGAGGAGTGGTACTCAAGCGTCAACTTTAGGTTACAATATCTCCGGATGTAATTACCATTTTACAATGCAACAAACGGCACTGATTACGTATTTGTTTATATGTTCAGATGTGCTGACAAAACTAACGGGGTTCCATTTAAAAAAACGTAGGTTTGTGTTAAAAAACATACTTCCGTGAATTTTTTTATGGTTTGTATTAAACAATTACACTAGCCCCTCTCCTCACGTTCGGTCTGTGGAATCGATTCGTCAGTATTTGATGTGGTTTACGAAATATATCCAGCGGTAATGTTAGGTGACTCACCCTGTATATAGATTTTAATGTACATGACTATTTCAGTTTCGTTTACGAATAACATTTAAAGCGAGTTTTACTTCCAAGCCTTTCGTCTGCTTTCGTGTAAGCATGACGCGCAATTTGTAGTGCCAGCACTGCAAGTGGTAGGCGTGTCTTGTCCTTCCCCCCCCCCCCCCCCCCCCCCCCCCCGGCTCCACTCCCATCGCCAGCCAATGTTTGCTTCCTCCTCTCCCCGCACTCCCCTCACAACTCTGCCGTCTTACAGTTAACACACTGTATGCTACAATAACGTGACGGTACGCGACGTTAACAAATTGAGCAATTGGACGTTATAGCCACAATACAAGTGGGCCCAATTTTTTAAAGTAATCTGTTATGTAGGTGTACGTATTCAATAAGAGTTCTATTGTGGTGCGAAATGTAACCCGTCTTACTACAACAACACAATTAGGTATCGTTACGAAACAGTCATATTTACTATGTATGAAGAGTTTTTCATCGACACCCTAGCGGCTATGCCTATTTAAGATTTCGATAGACAGAATATGAATAAGCGTATTTTCATTTTAGAAATCACGGGTGGTCGTCCTCTTATCATAATGGGACGAAAGACAACACACTCGTGTAATCTGTGCGTTGGTAATATTGTGTAAAGCTTCACAACATGCCGGCGGTTACTGCAGATTCGACACTTGCTGTCGCCTCTGTTTCTACTTTTAAAAGAAGTGAGGTGCATACCAGTGGCACGAGATTTGCAAAATTTGTTTTATGAGGATCACATTTTAGCAGACAGGTCATTTTATAGACAAGGAATACTGACCGATGTCACTAGAGGGCGTGTTTTTCAAAATCATACAAGATTACAGTAGATTAGTTTTCATTCCGTAAGAGTTTCCAGGTCACAAAACCTTGTCAATAAATGAAGAACGTGGAACTAAAGAGTCTGCCGTTTCCAGAATGACGATAAAACCAGGTGGAAGAAAATTGCCTACTGGCTTAGAGTTGTCACAAGTCTGGCTTTTTCCGGATTTGTCTTCGCATTGACCGCATCCAAGGCTGCCCATTGCGGGGAGGGACTGTCTGAGATAATCGCAGACTTGTTTCTGTTGTCGGAGAAATTAGACTGATCGAAAACAACACATTAATAAACTCTCTTTGCTAAAAATGCACTAAATTGTGACAGTTGTGTGCGTAGTTTCGTTCAACGGACATCTAAAAAAGCAACGGACACTTTATCGCTCTCCTGTACACATATTTTTCTCACCACTTCCCGCGAAATATAGTTTTGAGACTGTTCACTTGCTTTGTTTGTCTGTAACTGGTACCAGAGACGTCTTTGCTTTGTACATTTTAATACTGCGTCTAGCTTTTACCCGTGACTTCGTCCAGGCATAAAACACGCCGGCGCTGGCGGCGGCTCACTAAGCTTTGCCGCCCTGCGGGCACATTTGATTATTTGCAGCAAGTGACAATGTATATGACCGTATGGCATTTATTGGCCGAGATATCCCCTTCGGGGTTCGGCCGCCGTATTGCGAGTCCTTTTAGTTGACGCCACTCCGGCGACTTGCGTGTCAATGATGATGAAGGGCACACATAATACCCTCCCTGCCGGGAGGCGAACCCGGGCCCCCCTTGCGTTGTCCTATGGTGTGTAGCAGCACATGCCTTTATGGCAAAATTGCGGTAACTTTGATTCTACACGGTGAATCAAAATGAAAGCTGTATCACGTTTTAAGTTAGACCTGCAAAAATATAACTGAAGTTCGTATCCAATTCTGTGCATTAGTTTTTGCGTGGTGCGCGTACAGACATGCACACAAAAATTCTAAATATAAATTTTTTTCTCTTCGATAGCTGTTATAAAAAACGCCCTGATATTCAGTTTTCTTAAATATCTTCTTCGTACAGATCTTCAAGTTACAGTTGTATTATATGTGTAAAATTCATAATGCAGTGGTAACCAATTAGCGTATAATTCAAAGAGTACCGGCTGTGTCCAAAATTGAATGATGATATTCGCTGGCAATATCTTGAGTAGCTGGGTGGACATCACTCTCGGGCACCATCCTTTGAACAACTGTTAGAGGTACCGTCAAGGGAAAACTTCCTCTGAACTGTAAAGCTGACAATGTTAATGTGAAGTACAGATTCAAGAGCTACACTATTCTTCAACGCTACGGATTTATAAAATGAAAATTATTAACCTGTTACTAAAATAATTGTTTAACTAAGTCGCTGTGTTCGTGCTTCACTCTTTACCATCAAAAGGATACGTGGGGTGCTTAAAATGTACATCACAGATGGTCAAAGCTGCACACTTTCAAAATTATTGCTCAAATTTTGACTCAAAATCGATTGCAAGGTTTTTATTTCACCACTGTCCTGTTTTCTGCTTTAAAATATGACCTCAAGTCGATCACGTTCCATTGTGGTATTAAAAATTATAAATGATTGTATACCAGTACTAAGGGCGAACAGATTCTGAGCGCTAAATAAATCTCTACTGTATATGAAATCATCCAAATAAAAACTACAGTGTTTGATGATGACATCAAACACAAATGGCTGATTTCTACATAGTTACATACAGAGAACCAACATACATTTTCATTATTTAAACTTAGGCGTATATATGAGCAAACAAGGGCCTTACCTAATGCTTCAGTTGCTGTCTCTTTTCAGACAGCAGCTTTGGAATCACTATATAAAATCGATGTCATCCACTTAATAATCTTCTGCTTTGTAAACGAAGTTGACGGTTGGCCTCCAAGCACCGATTGTTACATGTCTGTACCTCTCGGGACTTGTGTTGACTGCCCTTTTTGAATCGCTGCTGCCAGCGTCAACACTCCCGCGCTTTTACATTTCCAATTGTTGTGCCGTTTGGCGTTGATTTCTTGCAAGGGTTTCTTGCATAAACTGTCACTAAGAAGCTATTGCTGGCCATCGAGGTTAGCTCCGGCGCACCGATTACCCTGTTCCTCATCGTGACGCCGGAAACATTAGTAACCTGTCAGAATGTTGCGAACTTAACCAAATGGTGAGATACATCACCTTTTTCACTAATGTTCTTCCAGCAAACAAATGCTATACTTGTAATGACTGTAAAAGAAAAGGAAAAAAAAACCAACGCGACAAGAGTTTTCACGCCGAGGCGCGGGGCCCGTAGTATTTGCTAACTCCTGCTACGTGGCTAATCAGGCACTCTATCCATTAAGCGTGTCGAACGATTATTTAGCAGACTAAATCTCGAGAAACTGCATTTAAAGTGCTGACTTTATAAATTTCTTAACAATGGTAACTGCTGCTGCAGTTATTGCTGTCGTTCATTGTCGCACAGGGCGCCGTTAACACGATGAAGGATGAAACTTTCTGGCAGAATGAACACAATGAAGGATGACGATACCAGCCTTCGGTTTCTTCTAATGCCCAACGAGTTGCCGTATGCTTGTTTTTATATGGTAGTATGGTATCTGAGTGTAATGTTCAAATGGTTGAAATGGCTCTGAGCACTATGGGACTCAACATCTTAGGTCATAAGTCCCCTAGAACTTAGAACTACTTAAACCTAACTAACCTAAGGACATTACACACACCCATGCCCGAAGCAGGATTCGAACCTGCGACCGTAGCAGCCTCGCGGTTCCGGACTGCAGCGCCAGAACCGCACGGCCACCGCGGCCGGCATGAGTGTAATGTCCACCGTGACTTAGTTTCGTGTATGTGTTACATTTTATGTTGTTATTTGGATGATGATTGACACTAAGAAACCAATATGCAAACCACAAAATCTGAAGCTTTAGAATGTGCTCTTTTAAATCACTCATAATATTTGTTAGTAAAAGTTTGCCACAAATTAGTACATGTGTCAATTTACGGCACAGATATCTTGACCACGTAGTGTTGCGGTGGCAGCACCACAGGGAATAGCAAATTGCTCTACTTCCTGGTATAATTAATATCCCTGGATCACGAAACAGATGAGTACGCAAAAAATTGCGACTTTGTACTGCCAGTGTTATATAATCGCTCTCTACACATTCTAAAGAGATGATTGTAATGTTCCATAAGTGTTATTTATACTGGAGTATTCATTGCCTACATTCACACACATTTATGTGTAAAGCTGAAGATTCGCTGGGGTAAGTGAATTTCCACATTCCACGTTCTGTGCTGTAATTAATACATTTGAGAGAACAGTTCTAGTGTCTGACTTCACCCGTCGGCTTTGACCAATAACGTAATGTGTGATATTATTTCTTTATGCCGCAGATTGTAGTTATGAATGTTAAATGATTTCTTCATTACGCGCGTATATTAAAAATCCGATGTACATCGTTTTGTTTTCATATCGTGATTTGTTTGCGGTATCATTTCTTGATGAAAGTATTCGTGATTTATAAGATCCTGATTTCTCACGCAATTGCTTTTCATTAGGGATGACTCAGTTGCGTTTACGACGAAAACTCTCCTTAACAGTGACCGTAGATCTACTATATTTTTTCAATTATTGGGCGTTATTGCAGAATTTCGCAAGTGCATTGTTTGTGGTACGTTTCTTGTTATGTGGTCAATTTTATGTTTTCTTTTTCGACGTTTTTGCTGTACTCCTGTTAATTTTACTCTCATCCCTAAGGCATCAATTATATCGTCTGTTATTTTTGAGCTACTGTAACAGTGCAGTAATGTTTGCGAAGAATTTCATTTTTGGAAATGTTTTCTGTACTACTTTTGACAATAATGTTCTTTGATATGGATTAGTACATTTGTCTTATGTAAGTGACTTCTTTTGTCAATTCCAAGGTATGCAAGATCTGCGTTTTTACAATGTGTGTTCGCAGTGGTTTCTTCCAGTATTTCCATTGCTACTTTCTTCTTTGTACTTCCGTGACAAATAAACAATTTATTAGTTGCAGTAATACAGAAAGTAACAGTGAAATGGAAATCCTTCAACCTACTGCTGCATATAATTATTGCAAAGAAGTTTAAAAATAATGATTCGTGGAATCGGTAACTGCAATTGACATATATAGATATATTATTTATCATGGAAAGCGTAGAACTGATAACTGGAATTTAGGTGCATAGGTCAATTGTAGTTACCGATTCCAAACATTCCATGGTTCATTGCGCACATCGTTTTTCCATATATAGCTGAATTCTAGTTACAGGTTCCAACGATTCTGTGGTTGAATAGCTGGAATCGGTAAATAGAACTGACCTCCTATGTAGGTCACTTCTAGTTGTATTCAATGGTTCACTAACAAGATGGTTTTTTATGCAGGTTTGCCAAATGTAATAAGATTTTTGCCCTTGTAATTGCTCTCTGAACTACCACGAAACAGTAATATTGTAATCGGTAACTAGAAATGACCCCATATATTGGTCAGTTCTAGTTACCGATTCCAACCATTCGATGGTTCATTAATTGCGTTGTTTTTGCACTATGTGTGGTAGATTTTATACAATTTCTGCACTCGTAATTGCTCTCTGAGCTTCTGCTAAGAAGTTAGTAACATAGGAATCAGCAACTTGAATTGTTCTAGTTACCGATTCCAGTTATTCGATGGTTTGTTAACTGGATAATTTTTCTGAATTATTGCGAAACAGCTACAAACATTGGAATCAGCAACTAGAATTGACCTATAGGGGAGGACAATTTTAGTTACGCATTTCAGCTATTCGATAGTTCATTGATTAGATCGTTTTTCCATATCCTGGGTTAAACATTATATCATTTGTGCACTCGTAACTGCTATCTGAACTTCTTCGGAAAAGTTTGTAATATTGGAATCTGTAACTAGAATTCACTTACATATAATGGCAGTTCTTGTTATCTATTCCAACAATTCCATGGTTCACTACCTGGATAGTTTTTTTCCAGCAGGTGTCTCAAAGTTTTCCGCTTGCAGTGGCTCTCCGGACTGTCACGAAACAGATACAGGCATTGGAATTGGCAACTAGAATTGACCTATAGGGGCTGCAGTTCTAGTTGCCTATTCGACCTACTCGATAGTTCATTAATTAGATCTTTCTGTTGTAATTTAGTTTCTCCTCGCCGAAAAACTCCAACTTTATGCACTTCTCCCGCTTGCATCTATAACTAATATTACAATTAACGCAATTTTATAGATGTACGATTTCAACATATGCTGCACTGTAATCCAGTGCGCCTGTACTCGCATAAATTATGATAATAATTCTAATCAGACACAAATTTTTCCTGTCTTTTTCTTATT
Source organism: Schistocerca americana (assembly GCF_021461395.2). Classification (NCBI taxonomy): domain Eukaryota; kingdom Metazoa; phylum Arthropoda; class Insecta; order Orthoptera; family Acrididae; genus Schistocerca; species Schistocerca americana. The sequence goes on along the minus strand of NC_060120.1, from coordinate 1,013,548,936 downwards.
TATTTCGTTTATCTTCAACTCTTTACATGTAATTCGTGCGTAATTAGTCGCGTTAAATGTGAAAGTAATTTCTTCGTATGCTATATTCGTTTGTTTACGGATACGATCCGTTCCTTTTATAGATTTCCTCTATGCAGCGTCTGTGCCTTAGGTATGACGTCACTGGTTAAAGACGACGAGTGGAATCGGAGACTATAATTTATCCCATTTGAGCAGACACTTTTACTAGAGGTACTGTATATCAGGTACTAGCTCTTGCGTCGATGTGGGTATGTTTCTGTCATAGTTTAACAATAGGAATTTCTCTTCCCTTAACGAGTCTTTATCGAGTGTTTATTGCAAAAAAAATAATGTGTAATTGCATAATCTTTAACAAGACCACCCCCCTCCCCTTTCCCTCCAAAAACGTGAGTGACAATTAGTAATTTGATTTATATACGTCAAAACTTATGGTAATTTTCCTATCGACCCACCTTGATAACAGGATAGATGCGAGCTCTTTTTTGAATCAATTGGTCGCTCTAGTGGCAAGTGAGAAACTGCTGCTAAAACAGGGCTACGTTCTTCCAAATAACCTACATACTTTCGTACTGGTATGCAATCAGATCCAGTAGTCTTTCCTCTATTGAGTGATTTTATATTATTTTCTGTCTCGCGGTCATTTATCTCTATGTATATTATTTACATTTTTGTGCAGCGGTTGAATAGAGGTGCGTAATATGACCTTTTGTAGTGAAACGGTTTTAGACTTATTATTTCAGTCAGAATGCAAGATTTTACCTTTAATAGTGGCTTCTACTGTAGGTGCTGAACCAAAGCAGGCAGTTAGTGAACGTATGTTCTAAGGTGTTCCTGCAGTCGGTCCTGTAGTGACAGTATTAACACACATGCTACCGGATCATAATTTTGCGTTAGCCCTAGCTAAAACATCACTGCACTCACAAAAATACAGTATAGTAACATGGTGAAACAAAGCAAAAATAGTCTCCGTTGCTTATATAACAAAATGTTTCGGATGTCTACCTGTATGTCACATGCATCGTACATGCCGTTACTGATACGTGAACCGTTACTGTGCGCTATCGAAGGGTTCAGAAGATTGCTCCAGTTCTGACAGTTAACAACCAATTAAAGCGACTGAAAACATATGTGTGTGTTATACATACGAATTCAAATATAAGAATAATAAAAAAGAGCAATAGGAGCTGGTATTAATGTCATTTAATTCTATAGCCAAAGAAATGGAGAATGTACAGGGAGGTTTACTTTTTACTGACACGAACACAGTGCAAATGTTCCTTTTACGCTATCCGCACCATCAAACGTAACTCCTATATCAAACTAATGACTTATATAGAATTAATTCTCACGATATAGTAGATTGTATGCTGATTTGAAACTTCCTAGCAGACTGAAACTAAGTGCGAGACTGGGACTCGAACATAAAACTTTTGCCTATCCTGGCAAGCGCTATGCAGCCTGACCTATCCAAGCACGACTCACGATCTAGTTTCACACACGTCAAGAGTGTTAGTCCTGCAAGCTACAGTAGTGTGATTTTTAAAAAGAAAATGATAATTTTATATAAAGTTTTGATTGGAAGAAATCTGAATATTTTCCAATATGTGGACTGCATTATTATTGTCCTACTCGTAATGTTACACTGTAATGTGCGGCTGCGTTTACGCCTATAGTGCGCATCATTAAGTAACAAACACCTACAATTTCTATACAGAGTAGGTCATTTATAAAACAGATTTATGTTTTTACACAACAGTGGACGACGCGCTGACAGCCGCTCGGATAGTTTACATTATTACGTGTATTTATACTCCAGACCATTTATGGTAATTCTTCACCAAACGGTTCTAGTGGATAAATAAAAGGAACACACTTTGTATTAACTGTTAACTACATTTTCAGTCAAGAAATACACTTAGCATTCAAGCAAAAATAGCTACACTGTCGGTAAGAAGAAGAAAACAGACAGCAGAATTCGGATCTTCTTTTTTTGTTTTTAAAAAAGACCTGAATATGTTTTTCACATGTTTTCTGCAAAGACAACCTCGTTAGCGTTTAGAAGCGCTCATATGTACACCGTTATCTGTGCCACTGTATTAGCTTTGAAGCAATCTTCCTGTGACAAAGAAAAAAATAATAATAAAAAATTCGAATGAACATGTTGTTGTTGTTGTGGTCTTCAGTCCTGAGACTGGTTTGATGAAACTCTCCATTCTGCTCTATCCTGTGCAAGCCTCTTCATCTCCCAGTACCTACTGCAGCCTACATCCTTCTGAATCTGCTTAGTGTATTCATCTCTTGGTCTCCCTCTACGATTTTTACCCTTCACGCTGCCCTCAAGTACTAAATTGGAGATCCCTTGAGGCCTCAGAACATGTCCTACCAACCGATCCCTTTTTCTAGTCAAGTTGTGCCACAAATTTCTCTTCTCCCCAATTCTATTCAATACCTCCTCATTAGACGTGTAATCTACCTATCTAATCGTCAGCATTCTTCTGTAGCACGACATTTCGAAAGCTTCTATTCTCTTCTTGTCTAAACTATTTATCGTCCATGTTTCACTTCCATACATGGCTACACTCCATACAAATACTTTCAGAATACTCGATATACCAAATTTCTCTTCTTCAGAAATGCTTTACTTGCCATTACCAGTCTACATTTTATATCGTCTCTACTTCAACCATCATTAGTTATTTTGCTCCCAAATAGCAAAACTCATTTACTACTTTAAGTGTCTCATATCCAAATCCAATTCCTTAATTCGACTACATTCCATTATTCGCGTTTGGCTTTTGTTGATGTTCATTTTATACCCTCCCTTCAAGACACTGTCCATTCCGTTCAACTGCTCTTCCAAGTCCTTTGCTGTCTCTGACAGAATTACAATGTCATCGGTGAACCTTAAAGTTTTTATTTCTTCTCCATGGATTTTAATACATACTCCGAACGTTTCTTTCGTTTCCTTTACTGCTTGCTCAATATACAGATTGAATAGCATCGGCGAGAGGCTACAACCCTGTCTCACTTCCTTCCCAACCACTGCTTCCCTTTCATGTCCCTCGACTCTTATAGCTGCCATCTGGTTTCTGTACAAATTGTAAATAGCCTTTCGCTCCCTGTATTTTACCCCTGCCACCTTCAGAATTTGAAACGGAGTATTCCAGTCAATATTGTCAAAAGCTTTGTCTAAGTCTACAAATGCTAGAAACGTAGGTTTGCCTTTCCTTAATCCTTCTTCTATGATAAGTCGTAGGGTCAGTGTTGCCTCACGTGTTCCAACATTTCAACGGAATCCAAACTAATCTTCCCCGAGGTCGGCTTCTACCAGTTTTTCCATTCGTCTGTAAAGCTGTAAAGAATTCGCGTTAGTATTTTGCAGCTGTGACTTATTAAACTGATAGTTCGGTTATATTCACATCTGCTAACACCTGCTTTCTTTGGGATTTGAATTATTATATTTTTCTTGAAGTCTGAGGGGATTTCGCCTGTCTCATACTTATTGCTCACCAGATGGTAGAGTTTTGTCAGGACTGGCTCTCCCTAAGGCTGTCAGTAGTTCTAATGGAATGTTGTCTACTCCCGGGGCCTTGTTTCGACTTAGGTCTTTCAGTGCTCTGTCAAAATCTTCACGCAGTATCATATCTCTCATTTCATCTTCATCTACCTCCTCTTCCATTTCCATAACATTGTACTCAAGAACATCGCCCCTTTATAGTCTCTCTATATACTCCTTCCACCTTTCTGCTTTCCCTTCTTTGCTTAGAACTGGGTTTCCATCTGAGCTTTTGATATTCAAGTAAGTTGTTATCTTTTCTCCAAAGGTCTTTTTAAGTTTCCTGTAGGCAGTATCTATTTTACCCCTCATGAGATAAGCCTCTACATTCTTACATTTTTCCTCTAGCCATCCCTGCTTAGCCATTTTGCATTTCCTGTCGATCTCATTTTTGAGACGTTTGTAATCCCTTTTGCCTGCTTCACTTGCTCCATTTTTGTATTTTCTCCTTTCATCAATTAAATTCAATATTTCTTCAGATACCCAAGGATTTCTACTAGCCCTCGTCATTTTACCTACTTCATCCTCTGCTGCCTTCACTACTTCATTCCACAAAGCTACCCATTCATCTTCTACTGTATTTCTTTCCCCCATTGCTGTCAATTGTTCCCTTATGCTCTCACTGAAACTCTGTACAACCTCTGTTTCTGTCAGTTTATCCAGGTCCCATAGCCTTAAATTCCCACCTTTTTGCAGTTTCTTCAGTTTTAATCTACAGTATACTACCAATAGTTTGTGGTTAGAATCCACATCTGCCCCTGGAAATGTCTTACAATTTAAAATCTGGTTCCTAAATTTCGTGTCTTATCGTTATATAATCTTTCTGAGACCTTTTAGTATCTCCAGGGTTCTTCCATATATAAAACCTTCTTTCATGGTTCTTGAACCAAGTGTTACCTATGATTAAGTTATGCTCTGTGCAAAATTCTACCAGGCGGCTTCCTCTTTCATTTCTTAGCCCCAATCCATATTCACCTACTACGGTTCCTTTTCTTCCTTTTCCTAATGTCGAATTCCAGTCACCCATGACGATTAAATTTTCATCTCCCTTCACTACCTGAATAATTTCTTTTATCTCATCATACATTTTAACAACTTCTTCATCATCTGCAGAGCTAGTTGGCATATAAACTTGTACTATTGTGGTAGGTGTGGGCTTCGTGTCTAATAATGCGTGCACTATGCTGTTTGTAGTAGCTTACCCGCACTCCTATTTTTTTACTCATTATTAAACCTACTCCTGCATTACCCCTAATTGATTTTGTATTTATAACCCTATATTGACCGGATCAAAAGTCTTGTTCCTCCTGCCACCGAATTTCGCTAATTCCCACTATATCTAACTTTACCCTATCCATTTCCCTTTTTGAATTTTCTTACGTACCTGCCCGATTAAGGGATCTGACATCCACGCTCCGATCCGTAAAATGCCAGTTTTCTTTCTCCTGATAACGACGCCTTCTTTAGTACTCCCCGCCCGGAGATCCGAATGGGGAACTATTTTACCTCCGGACTATTTTAGCCAAGAGGACACCATCGTCATTTAATCATACAGTAAAGCTGCATGCCCTCGGCAAAAATTACGGCTGTAGTTTCCCCTTGCTTTCAGCCGTTCGCAGTACCAAAACAGCAAGGCCGTTTTGATTAGTGTTACAGGGCCAGATCAGTCAATCATCCAGACTGTTGCCCCTGCAACTACTGAAAAGGCTGCTGCCCCTCTTCGGGAACCACACGTTTGTCTGGCCTCTCAACAGATGCCACTCCATTGTGGTTGCACCTACGGTACGGCTATCTGTATCGTTGAGGCACGCAAGCCTCCCAACCAACGGCAAGGTCCATGGTTCATGGTGGGTCGAATGAACATACACGAAGAAATTCTTATCTTTTCTTGCTCAGTATTTATTAGTTCTAGTAAACAGGCAGAAGAAGTACTATGAAGTTTGTAGAGTAAAAGGAGAAGCAATGGCTAATGTACATTCTTGAAAGACGAAGTAAACAGCGGCGCGATTACTATGAAGTTTGTAAAGTAAAAGGAGAAACCGTGCTAATTTACATTTTTGAAAGACAAAGTAAACAGCGGCCAGATAGCTAAGTCGGTAGAGCACTTGCCTGTGAAAGGAGATGTGTCAGGTTCGATCCCCGGTCCAATGCACAGTTTTAATTGCATGATGTACAGAATGTTTTATTAGCAAATGGTTGCCGGCCGGAGTGGCCGAGCGGTTTTAGGCGCTACAGTCTGGAACCTCGCGACCGCTACGGTCGCAGGTTCGAATCCTGCCTCGGGCATGGATGTGTCTGATGTTCTTAGGTTAGTTAGTTTTCAGTAGATCTAAGTTCTAGGTGACTGATGACCTCAGAAGTTAAGTCCCATAGTGCTCAGAGCCATTTGAACCAAATGGTTCTATAGAGCAACTATCTTAACATGGGTCAGGGTACTTCTGATTACAGTTAAAGACGTTGTATAAAAATATAACCAAACTAACTTACTATTACAATCAGTATCACGAATTAGAGAGTGGTCAGACAGAAACACGGCTATGTACAATGTTCTCCGCACAAGCTACGTGTTGGTGTTTCGTGCGTTAACAGTCTCTGTTACGGAGGCAGATAAATTATTAATCTATTCACTTAAACCATCATAGAATCGTGCCACTTTCTGCAAGCCATACTGGTCGAAATGTAGGCTGCCGGCTTGTTGTAACTCTCCTGTTGGGATCATCCTTGTGAGCGGAATGTCCCCGGCACGTGCGGCCCGTGTCCCTGTGGCTCCGCTGTGAACTTCCGAGTCCAGCTGATTCGTCTCTTATCAGGAGGTCAAGCACGCTGTGCGCGATTCGGCCTTCGTAGCGGGTATCCTGCCATACGGCCCTTCCCAGATGACGCGGCGCTTGAAACCTTGACAGTATGCTGTATTATCAAGGAATCGTTAATCTACAGTCACCCCCCCCCCCCCCCCCCCATCCCGACGGACTATGTACTTGCGCGTTGTTTACGTCACGAGCTGATTCCGTAATACTTTTCAGAAATAGTCTGTTGTGTAGAGGGTTGTAAATCGTTATTGCTTAAAAAAAGTTTATTTCATAATGATCCACATTAGTTTTCTTTTCGTAGTGGTGTGTATGGCGGTAGATACCGAAAATCCATGTTTTGTACTCGAAGAACTTTTTATTCTGAATAAAAGAGTGTAGCAGGTACGCACTCTCTTTAATTAAAGCAACACGTGTTGACAGAAGGTACACTTGCTGTGCAACGAAGGATTGAAAGTTAATTTTTTGTTTATTCTGGTACTGACCAGGATCACATGAAAACTTCAATTCCTCTTCTTTCTCTGTTGTTGTTTCCTTTTTCTGCAGTTCTCCCTCATTTTTTCCTCATCTTGTCTTTTCCTCTCTTCTGTGCTTGTGGTTCCCGACTTCTTACTTCTTCTGCAATAAAACCCTTCTAAATTTACTGTTTTATTCTTAAAAAGGATCCTGATTGTTATTTCTCACTCTTTGATGTTGTTTCTTTCGAGTTCTTTCCTCAGTTCTATAATCCATGCAATCGTCGTTTTCTTTCTCCAGAAATATAGGAATACTTGTTTAATTAGCCTGTTCTCATTCAATCGGTAGAGGTGTCGAAAAATGATTAATCGCAGTTTAGGCATTACTTCTGTTGTTTTCTCTGTATTTTTATTCATCTCCTCACTACTTCTCTTTTTCCAGTCATCTGTACTTTGTATTGCACTCATTATTTTTCTAATTATCGATCTTTCAAGTACCTCAGTTCTATCCAGCTTCTAGTTCATCGTTGGCCATTCACATCCAAATAAACATTCTGGTCGTATCACCGCGGCATGGCGTTTTAGTTTTGTTTTTCTACTTAAGCTTTTCTTGGTGTAGGTATTTCTCTCCAGTTTGTGAACTGTTACATCTACTGCAAATTTTTCAAGTCCATTCTGCTGTATAGTTTCTTTAAGATGTTGAAATTTATTTTATGGCTCTATTTTAGTATTTGCGTTTCTATCAATTTTGGTGTATTTTTATATTTTCCATGAACTTATGTGTTTTTCAGCTGACATTTTGAGACCGGTTCTATTTGCAATTTCTTCCAGGAGGTGTATTCGAATAACAGCGTCTATCAGGTTTTGTGAAAAACTGCAAAATCCTCTGCAAAAGCCAGGCAGTTTACCTTAATTCCATTTATTTTCCTTCCTAGAATTATTGTTTATTTATTAATTAGGTATTTGTTTTCCCTGACAGGTTTAGAGCCTCAAACCTTTTCCTACATCTGATCACACACCCTTAGTTAACAAAACATGTTACTATTTAGACCACACGTGATAATACCAATTAGTAATAGATAATAATAATAATAATAATAATAATAATAATAATGATAATTGAGGTTATCATCACAACACGCACAGTACATGGTGACATGCCAGGTAACTTTTATTAAATGCTGCAGTACATATCAAAGTGACACAAACACACGACACTGTTTTCCGGCGTAATCACTAAGTCTCTACAAACAACGGTCGGAAGTTCTACTAATAGTCCAATCTCTCGACGACAGAAATACGCTTCATCGTAATGGGGCGATTCGAGAACCGCTATTCGAAAGCCCTCGTCGTTGGAAAAGTTATTTTCCTTCAGATGTTCTAACAGTTTGCCGAAAAGATGGAAACTGCGTAATGCAAGGTCTTTCTTCCAGATAAGCATCACCCACGGCTGTGCAGCCTTTGTCAAATTGAAGCCATTTCACTACGACTGGACGGGACGTATCGATAGGTCCATATACTGCTAGAATTTCACGGTGAATATGTGTGCAATTTAGACGTGTTGCCCAGAGGAATCGCAGAGTCTTACATACTTCAACTTTGGAGTGTGCTCTTATTGTGGTGTTTCTGTTGTGAGTAACAAAGCAAAGCTCTCTTTGCTGAAAACCATTCACATGTACTCTATTCTGACAACGTACCATTCTTGATACAAAATGGTCTTTGGTGGTGGTGGTAGGGGGGGTGGGGGTGCGACACGTGTAACTTAACTTTTCAAAGTCACTACGTATAGATATTAATGAGTATTTGATATTTCAGAAATGTCTTGGTGACACTGTCTCCTACAATTTTTCGTCACGTCTGAAATGACATCTAAAAGAAGCATATGGCAGCAGTGTAAATGGAATCATACCCAGAAAAGAATGTGAGTGGTCTGGAGAAGATGAAGGAACAGTAGAGGAAGATTGTTGTGCTTTCCAGTCCAAAGACTGGTTTGTGCAGCCCTCCATGCTACTGAATCCTATCCAAGCCTCTTCATATCCGAATAGCTACTGGAAAGTACGTCCTTCTGAATCTGCTTACTGTATTCATCTCTTGGTCTCCCTCTACAATTTTTGTCTTCGACGCTTCTCTGTAGTACTAAACTGGTGCTCCCTTGATGCCTGAGAATGTGTCATATCAAACGAACCCTTCTTCTAGGCAAGTTGTGCCAAAAATTCCTCTTCTCTCCAGTTCTCGTTAATACCTTAGCGTAAGTTACATGAGCTACCCATCTAATCTTCAGCATTCGTTTTTAGCACCACATTTCAGAAGATTCTATTCTCTTCTTGTCTAAACTGTCTAAACTCTTCCATACACAGCTTCTACCGCACCGTCGGCTTGTCGTTGTGGCGGTGCGCCTGGGATCGACGAGAGTGCAACAGCAGCATCGGTGCTGGAAGACTCTGGGAGCTGCCCAGGAACTGTTGCAGGGGCCTCCAAGGCTCCCACCAATATACAAAGGTCGTCATAGTCAGCTGGCGTCTCCCGTCTCGCCGCTGCTAAATACGTAATAGGCATAGAGGTCGCTATCGACGGTCGAATCTGATCGGCTGAGGGCGTTTTATAACATCCAGTCAAGCGTCTGGGATATTTGTCACATGCCTCATCATCAGTGACCTTAAGATATACAGTGCTGGAGACGATAGATAAGTGGATACCTAGCAGCTCTTTTGGGTCAACACGTATCACGTCACGTAAAAATCTCTCTACTTCGTGTTCCTTGGGTCTAGAGTACGTAATGTCGAACTGCAGCTTGATCGTGGCTTTCCGATACGAAAGAGTAATCCGCTGTCAGGAACGTAACTATAATACTAAACACTAGCGGGGTAAACAACACACCCGGAAACGCAACACACCCGGAAACGTGACACGGAGTGGTCGAGACGTACTGCACCGCTCCACAGCCTAAAGCCGACTGGACTGAACCGAGACTCGAACTCGGTACCTTTGCCTTTCGCAGGCAAGTGCCCTACTCTCTGAGCTACCCAAGCACGATTCACGACCTGCCCTCACAGCCTTAATTCCGCCAGTACCTGGTCTCATACCTTACAAACTTCAGAGAAGCTCTCCTGCGAAACTTGTAGAACTAGCACTCCTGGAAGAAAGTATATTACGGAGACATGGCTTTCCCACAGCGTGTGGGATGTTTCCAGAATGAAACATTCACTCTGTAGCGGAGTGTGCGCAGATTTGGAACTTCCTGACAAATTAAAACTGTGTGCCGGACCGAGACTGGAAATCGGGACCTTTGACGTACACGGACAAGCTTCTGGAGAGCTTCTGTGAAATTTGAAAGGCAGGGGACGAGGTACTGGCATAATTAAACTGTGAGGACGGGTCCTGAGTCGTGCTTGGGTAGCTCAGATGGTAGAGCACTTGCTCGTGAAAGGCAAGGTTCTCGAGTTCGAGTCTCGGTCCGGCACACAGTTTCAATCTGCCAGGAAGTTTCTCAACAGTGCTGTTTTAATAACAATGCAGACAGAAACAAGCAACAAAGATATGGAATAAGAAATGGTACAGCGTTGCTGAGACAGTATGTACCAGTTACCATGTAGCGTGGTCTGAAGATGCGTATACATGCGATGTGCGACACTTGCCCCAACTGCTGTACACGGTCGTTTGACACTGTCGTCGCCGGACATTAGTTGTATTACAGAATGGCACCGTTCCTAGGCCGGAAGTATGTTACAAAGTGTGGTATCAGAGAAGTACAACGTTCCATTTGCGTTAGAAGACTATAAATGGGAGAAGCTATAACAAAAAAGCGACATTATATGTGGTAATATTTAAAACCTACCAATTCATTCATAGCAGTGAACGTAGGACGGACTAAGTTTTATTTTATTTGCTTGTTTAATTTAATATGTATTCTATGTATCTTGAAACTGAGAGAGTCGAAATTCTTCAAGCTTTATTCAATTTCTGCTTATATTACAAGAAATAAAAAGAAAAAAAAACGAAAATCGGTTGTTTCAGAAACCGATTACTTTGAGGTGTTTTAACACTCAGGTTAAACTGGAGTGGAAAAAAACGGTATAACCGAAAACCGGTTGTTGCAGCAACAACCGTCATCCCTGATGTGAATCAGCGTTAAGAATGTTGATATTCTTAAAATGATCCGGAATCCGATATGTCTATATTTAAAATCGGCTTCTAACAACGACAAAAAATATCGATACGTCGAAGGAAAAAATATCGACAAATCGGCCTGTACAAATATTGGGTTCACATTCCAAATATATTGCCCGTTTTAGAGTTGTATAATTAAGTACTGCTTTCTTATTAGATATTCTGTACATCGACAAACTAACAGCCTGCCAATACCCTTTAGAGCAAGAAATGACAGAAAAACACTTGGTTTGAAAATCTGAAAATTAATAATAGGACTTTGTGCAGATGAAAACTTTTATTACAATTATTTTCTTAATTTGTCATTTCTAAAGTAAGAAAACTGCGTGGTCCAGCAGCGCTGCAGTCGACATTATATGAGGTAATATTTAAAACCTACCAATTCATTCATAGCAGTGAACGTAGGACGGACTAAGTTTTATTTTATTTGCTTGTTTAATTTAATATATATTCTATGTATCTTGAAACTGAGAGAGTCGAAATTCTTCAAGCTTTATTCAAATGGTTCAAATGGTTCTGAGCACTATGGGACTTAACATCTGAGGTCATTAGTCCCCTAGAACTTAGAACTACTTAAACCTAACTAACCTAAGGTCATCACACACATCCATGCCCGAGGCAGGATTCGAACCTGCGACCGTAGCGGTCGCGCGGTTCCAGACTGAAGCGCCTAGAACCGCTCGGCCACACCGGCCGGCCAAGCTTTATTCAATTTCTGCTTATATTACAAGAAATAAAAAGAAAAAAAAACGAAAATAGATTATTTCATAAACCGATTACTTTGAGGTGTTTTAACAGGTTAAACTGGAGTGGAAAAAAACGGTATAACCGAAAACCGGTTGTTGCAGCAACAACCGTCATCCCTGATGTGAATCAGCGTTAAGAATGTTGATATTCTTAAAATGATCCGAAATCCGATATGTCTATATTTAAAATCGGCTTCTAACAACGACAAAAAATATCGATACGTCGAAGGAAAAAATATCGACAAATCGGCCTATACAAATATTGGCTTCACATTCCAAATATACTGCCCGTTTTAGAGTTGTATAATTAAGTGCTGCTTTCTTATTAGATATTCTGTACATCGACAAACTAACAGCCTGCCAATACCCCTTAGAGCAAGAAATGACAGAAAAACACTTGGTTTGAAAATCTGAAAATTAATAATAGGACTTTGTGCAGATGAAAACTTTTATTACAATTATTTTCTTAATTTGTCATTTCTAAAGTAAGAAAACTGCGTGGTCCAGCAGCGCTGCAGAAAACCAATGTCAAAGCGAAGGCGGCGGCGCGTAATGAGCAGCACAGTCGAGACAGTAACGAACGCTATCGCACTAAGTACACGACATGCGGCGGTATTGACGTCGGCTACGAGGGACACAAGTGGCCGGTGTATTCAAGTGTGCCGGCCGGTGTGGCCGAGCGGTTCTAGGCGCTTCAGTCTGGAACCGCGCGACCGCTACGGTCGCAGGTTCGAATCCTGCCTCGGGCATGGATGTGTGTGATGTCCTTAGGTTAGTTAGATTTAAGTAGTTCTAAGTTCTAGGAGACTGATAACCTCAGATGTCAAGTCCCGTAGTGCTCAGAGCCATTTGAACCATTTATTTAAGTGTCGAACGGCGGTCACTAGGCTAGTGCACAGCTGCGACAACACTGCCCTCTATTGTCCATCGAGATGCATTTGTTCCTGGCGGCATTCAACTTCCGCGAGGCTCGTTACTAGAAGCACTCTTCTCCGCCCACCGCAAAGACCAATCTTCTCATTAAGCTTTTTGTTCATCATTTTCAGCAACTGTTTCTGAAGAATGTCAATGTGAAGAAATGGCATACTAGTTGCATTTAAAAGCCGGCCGGTGTGGCCGTGCGGTTCTAAGCGCGTCAGTTTGGAACCGCATGACCGCTACGGTCGCAGGTTCGAATCCTGCCTCGGGCATGGATGTGTGTGATGTCCCTAGGTTAGTTAGGTTTAAGTAGTTCTAAGTTCTAGGGGACTGATGACCTCAGTAGTTAAGTCCCATAGTGCTCAGAGCCATTTTTGCATTAAAAATTGCTTTTTGACACAACTGGTGTGCTATTTATTAATATCGGAAATCTTGTTATTCCACACAGTGAAAGTAAACCTATGTTCTCCTAAAATTTCAAATATTTCCCGAAAATTGCGAGAAAAATATAATGTAAAATAAAAATATTGGCACTCGATTTTTCAGTTTTGATATCGACATATCGATATACCTGTGAATAATATACCGCCGATACGTATCGATATTTCCTGGCGGAAATACTGATATTTTATCAACAGCCCTATCAGTGTCTTCTGGCGGAGCGTAAGCGTGGGTGTGAGCGGCGCGCGGCTGCCGTGTGCGGCCAACGAACATGCTATCCATATCGAAGTTTGTATATACGGTCGTAGTAACGGCCGTATAACACTCCTTTGGGGCACACTCTAAATTATCAGTCCATCTGCCGATTTCATCTCATTAAGAGCAAGGTGTTAGGAAATCCTGAGTCCCGTCACCGATCTAGTGCGACGCTCGCTAAACTCGTATTTTGTTCAGTAAACGGCAGTGTGGAAGTATTGAAATCCTAGCTAGAGCTAAGAACAGGGTATGTATAAGGAGTCTTACCGGCAGGCGTCGGTGTTGTTGGCTGCACCAACGGAACCGCAAGTAGCTCACAAGGCTCCAGCGTCGTAAATGTTGAAATAAACACTGACGCCGAATTACGGCATTCCTTAAGCTCTGAATAAGATACTGACGACGAACTACTTTCCACTTCAGCGAGATGTACCACCATTGTTACGTGTTTGTTGAATACAGATGTGGGCATGCCATATTTTATATCATTATATTCAGTACACAGCCAGGACACAGTGGGTGTTTTATAACTTGATCTACACTCACAGGCTGACCGTACGAACTTACCACTCACCGACAAGGTGTGTTGGGCACGACCAAGACTTACACATATGTAAGCAGGAAGATGCAACTCTCAACTGTTTTCGAGGAAACCGAGTTTAAAACTTGTAGGCGTGCTTATATTCTTCATGTAGTCGCTAGAATGGTAGAATTCCGCAGCCGAGCATATAAGTGCTTAATTTCGTGTCGACGAGGTCTGTGGATCGACTCTCACTGCTGGCACTTCCTTTTCTTCACCCCAAGTAACTCTGACAACAGATTTATTATGACTGTGGAAATTATCAGTATTTAATTATTAGTTTCTGATTTTCTAATCTTTATCCTGAAAAAGGAGAAAAAAGTTTCCTAAGGAGGTTGGAAACAAAAAAAAAAAAAAAAAAAAAAAAAAAAAAAAAAAGAGATATTCGACAACTTTCAGTCAAATCAGTATGGTCATTTCATTTACATTAGTGCATATACAACTTACGACAAGTGTAATGTGTAACCTATGGTGCAGTGCATGAATCAGGACGAAACTGATCATGGAAACGCGGCAATAGATAGTTATTGCCCCGCGGGATTAGCCGAGCGATCTAAGGCGCTGCAGTCATGGACTGTGCGGCTGGCCCGGCGGAGGTTCGAGCCCTCCCTCGGGCATGGGTGTGTGTGTTTGTCCTTAGGATAATTTAGGTTAAGCAGTATGTAAGCTTAGGGACTGATGACCTTATCAGTTAAGTACCATAACATTTCACACACAGTTGAACATTTTTTGGCAATTATTGCGACATACAGCAACAGCACAGGATGTTTCCATGTGTATGATTTTCTCAGTGTATCTAATGCAAAACAATGTTAGTTTACATTCGTAGACGGTTCTCGGTCATCAGGCAGTTTCGTGCCGTACTACTCATATATTTTAGTAGAATTACGTGGGAATTAAAATAACGTAGGACTGGGAACAGCATTCAATCCACATACCTATCTAGCGACTATAAGAAGTATGTAACCATACCTAAGATTCTCAAACTGGCTTTTTTCGAAAACGGTTGAGAGCTGCGTCTTCCCGTTCACATATGTTGAAGTCCTCCCCGTACCCTTCATACTGTCAATATGAATCAAGTCGGCGATGCGAAGTTCGTATGGGCTGCTTCCAAGTTGTGGCGTATTGATATGATTACGCCGTTTTTAAATGACAATATTTAGCATACTATCAATTGCGTATTTTTGTTTTGTCACATGATGTACACTGGAATTTGGTTGACAAAGAGAAGTGAGTGGTACGAACTTTTATACAATGCGAAGTATCCGTGCTGCTCATTGAATTATTAGAAGAACGTTTTAGTCTGTTATCAAAATGGCAGACTCGTACAGTTTTCTGTTGAACCTATTTCGTAAATAATCAGCCAATGACACGTCGTGACCCACAGTTTTACCATTTATTCTGAGATGTGCCGTGACTACTACACATGCCGAATAATACAATGACAAATTACGGTATTGTTAAAAACGAGCACTAGCACTTGGTAACGGGGTGTAAAAGGTCGAGGATTTACTTCCAGAGAACATTTTTTAAAGAAAAGGTTTCAAGCGTTTGGACGAGGAATGTGCTAATCCACCAAATCATATTTTATTAAATTCATAGAGAAACACACGAATACAAGAATGCAAAAAAAATATCTAATAGGCGCTTGTTACTGGTATGCGGCGCTTTCGGAAACGTAACAGATAACTTGAACAGACAAATCCCTTCCAAACTGACTGTCAGCACCATCTTCCGGCACTCCCTTCAGTTTCGACAGGCTTCCGCAGGAGTCCCTGTGATTCTCAGAAATCAAGAGAGATAATAACCAGTGTCTCAAACAAGAAGCAAGTGATACTGGAGGCGACACACGATAAAGAAGAGACTACAGCTGCGTGGTAAGGAAGCAGGCAACCAATCAGAATACAGCTCTCTCCCACCAAAGGCGGGGCATGCCAATCAGCGCATGACAGTCTCTGCCGCTAAGATAAGAGTGCCGGAGGTTGTGTGGGAGTGGGTGGAGTAGGAGGAGGAGGAGGGGAGGCTCGAGCGGCTCCTTTTAAACCCTGGGGACGCGCAGAGCTGCGCACCATCTGGCAAGCTGCACCGGCGCAGTACGCCGTGGCGTGATGAGATTTCTTCTCGAGTTCACTGGGGGTAGGTATACAGTCTCCACTGTGTGCGTTGGCTACGAGTTCTGCTACCGATGCGGTAGCTCTCTTACTACGAAACTGGGCACCAACTTCCCGGCATATTGCGAAGGATACTTCGTCGATCGCGTTGTCCTCGTTACAAACGGCGAAATTCTGTTGAAATTTTGCATTGTCTACATTACATCGTGTTCAAACAGGTTTCATTTCCTCGTCTATTACTGTACATCACCATGCAGGATGTTTGTTTTCATCTGAGATAATTGAATATCTCCAAAACGACGCATCGTAGGTAAAGTAAAACGTTGGAAGTGAAAAGTTAATGTTAGTAAAGGGGACCCCTTTTCTGTGCTACAGTTGGCCACTTCCTAAACACCCCTACTGCGAGGGGGGGAACTTCGTATTTTCAAATAGGAACCCCTCTCCCTTCCATTTTATTGCATATTCGGATTCTACGCCAAAAATACGTACGGTTTACTCAAATCATTGTTTCCCATTCGTGATAGATAGCTCTATAATCAACAAATATCAAATATCCCAGGTTTTACAATTAAGAAGAGACGTATTTCATTCCCCATTGGCGGCCGTTGTGGCCGAGCGATTCTAGGCGCTTCAGTCTGGAACCGCGCGACCGCTACGGTTGCCGGTTCGAATTTTGCCTCGGGCATGGATGTGTGTGATGTCCGTAGGCTAGTTAGGTTTAAGTAGTTCTAAGTTCTAGGAGAATGATGACGTGAGACGTTAAGTCCCACGGTGCTCAGAGCCACTTGAGCCATTCCACATTTCTTTTACGATGTAAATATAAACCCTCGTGTACTAACAGTTGATATTTATGTTCTAAATTTACTTTATTGTTACATATTTGATTTTCCAGTGCACTTTGGTAAGCCGCTTCAATGACTGTTTAGAAACTACGTTTAACGCGATCCAGAAACAACAACGTGGATGTGATAGCTTTCTGTTCCGATAGGATGCTTAATTTCGGTGAATCCCCTTGCCTCTTGCCATTGGGGTGCTTCATTTCGTTGAGTATCCATCGCAGGTGCGCCAGTTACTGTCACTTGATGGACATTTTACCTTATTGCAATCACTGTGGTCTGTATTTCGCCGTAGCCGTATAGCAGATACCGCGACAGTTACGGCGGTTGGATGGAAACACACACCGGAGCCACTCACGTTGATGGCGGGGTCGAGGTTGGCCACAAAATCAAGTACAGTATTCCCGTTGATTTGGGGACTCATCACAATCAACCCCGGAGGTAATAGAAAACTACATTACATCACAAGAAGTTTATGTCTAGTCATATTATTTGTACTGTGCAATCACATTTGCAACATTCAAGTAACGGTTGAACATCAGCATCAACCGTTAGAAGACATATGTTTACATTTAAATTGCAAATGAAATGCAGAATCAGATGTGTTGGCTCGTAATTGCAAAAACAGACACACTTGATATTTGTCGATTACAGCGTAATCTGTCATGAATGGGAAATAATGGTTTTGGCCTAGAATCCGAAAATGCAATAAAAATTGGGGCGGGGGTAGGGTGTTCCCATTTGAAAATTCAAAGTTGACCCCTGCGACGCAGGAGGGATGTTTACGAGGTGGCCAGTTGTAGCACAGGCATATGTCTCCTTAACTAGTATTAAGTTTTCAGCTAGAACATTTTATCATACGATGCGTGGTTTTGGAGGTATTTATTTCTCTCGCGTTAAAACAAACACCGCTATAAAATTGGAATGAGCTATGAGTTGATCAAGAAGGCTTTAATGTCTAACTCCTATTTTCGGGGAATACAGCAGTGTAAACACAGGATAACATACGTCACCAGCGGAAAATTGCTCCTATCGGAGTACAAAAAGTGTGAATATGTTCCTGTTCATTTAAAAAAGACTGTGACTGAAAAGTGACTGCCTCATTCTACCTTTCTCAATAACTTTAAAAATTTTCTCGATCTTTGTAGCATTCTAGCATGCTAACTTATTCACGCTCTTTTTTAACATGCAAGTAACATGTTAACTCCCTCGCTGTAACTCGCTCACATCCGTTAATCCATCGCCGTGAGACGCTCATACCGATCCACTCCTACTTACCAATTCTCACTCACTCATTCAGCCAAATTCACTGTTATTATCTCTTTGTATTTCTCTGTCACTCTTTCTCACAGCCGCAGTCTCCGTTCCATCCCACTCTCTCACTGTCGCTGTCTCCCCTTTGCTAACTCTCAGTGTTACTTTCTCATTCATTCCTCCCCACTACTGCTGCCTCTTCTCACTGTTATTCCCTTTCTCTCTTCCTCGTTGTCATCGTCATATACTCGGTGTCTCATTCCCCTTCTCTTTTTTATACTCCCTCTGGCTCTGTATGCTTCACACTTTTCTTAGAACTGTTCTGTCACTGTCAACTGTTCCACTCGCTCAGTCCCTCTCTTCCCCTCCCACCCCCCCTCCCCACTGTCATTGTCTCCTTCACTCTTTCTACACTGTTGTCTATAACTTCCAGCATTTAACGTTGCTACTGTCTCCTTCTCTCTCAGCCCAAAAAAGCGCGAATATATTAGCATGCCAACACTTCTGGGAAAAATTTTAAAGGTGCTGAGGAAGGCAGAATGAGGCAGCTTGTACCCCACTTGTCAGTCAGAGTCTTCTGAATAAACAGGAACACAGTCGCATTTCTTGTGCTCCGATAGGAGAATTTTTCCGCTGGTTTCCCTCTTTCACTCATATAAAAAGATCTTTTGGGGTGAGTAAAGTTGATAGTTTACTTATATGAAATATCAAAACTGATTTTACCTGTGGACTGGATATTACGTGCATAACAATATTGCGTATGCTTCGAGTACAACATGTGGTTCCCAGACCCCTTTTTATGATAACGGAGACACATTATAGTATATTTTTCCGTGCTACGTCACTTTATAAACTACATTTTCGCCTCACATCGAATTTTACGTGCGTGTTTTACGTATACAACTTTGAACGTCTGTATTTCGGAAACGGACAAAAGTATGAAGAAAATTTGTAAGGTTCTTCGAGATTGAGATATTAGAAATATAGTGCAAAAATTACGGCCGTTTGTTGTACATAGTCGTCTAGGAATCAGAGTTCAATTTTGGTACCCAAATAGCAAGTTTTTGGGGTGTTTCTCGATAATGGATAAAGATATTAGAAAACGGAAAGACGGTATTTCTGGATAAATGCCTAGAAAATATATCGTTAAAGTTTGAGAAATTTTCTGCTGTTATTTATTATTCAGATTTCGCCTTTTACCGGATTTTAGTGCATATTTTACGTGTAGCGTAGGGTAACTTTTAAATTCGGTACCACGGCAATGGATAAAGAAATCTAGAACACTTTCAATCCTCTTCGAAATAAGGATTTTAGGATTATAAAGAAAAATTTCGGCTATGTACTGGTCCTATCTGTTTTGGAATCCCCGGCTCGGTTTCAGTACGGAAAAGATGGTAAAACCAGCTTGTCTTTAGGTTTTCTAAGGAACCACCCGTGAAATAATCGTGCCACTAATTGTGCCTCCATAAACCTCCGTAGATCTCATCAAAGGCAAAAAGAACGAACTGATTTCCTCCACTTGCCTAAGCTGAAGGAAGTGTTTCATATTCGTACTTGGACCCTGTACTGTCGGATAGTGACACTATGACGATCCTTCTAAGGTTATACAGAAGGTCCCTAGCACGAGGGCTATGCAAAATATTTCACCCAACTTGCTATCACAAAGAGAACCTGAAATATGAGCACTGGGAAAAATTTAGTTTTTGTGCGCGGCGTTTTGGAACGTATTGGTAAGCCCGCTGTTGCATACTTACTGATAACGGAGCTATTAGTTTCTCCCCCGTCAAACCTTAGAAGTAGCCTGTAACCAGAAATACCCACCAACCAAAATTAAGGCGTCATCTTTCCATTTAGGCTGCAGTTGTTTTGAGTAACGTTTCGTAATACAACTAGTCTAGGCTCATTTAGTCCTTATCGAGTGTTTAGGCATAAATGTGACACATTCTTTACATGATTTTCAAATATTCCGAATCTGAATAGCTTTTTAAATCAGCTATAACGTTATTACATAATGTTTATACGTTAAACATTTCCATACCTAAATAATTGGTTGTTGTTATTGCTTTTGTTGTTGTTGTGGTCTTCAATCCTGAGACTGGTTTGATGCAGCTCTCCATACTACTCTATCCTGTGCAAGCTGCTTCATATCCCAGTACGTACTGCCGCCCACATCCATCTGAATCTGCTTATTGTATTCATCTCTTGGTCTCCCTCTACGATTTTTACCCTCCACGCTGCCCTCCAATACTACATTGGTAATCCCTTGATGCCTCAGAACATGTCCTACCAACCGATCCCTTCTTCTAGTCAAGTTGTGCCACAAACTCCTCTTCTCCGCAGTTCTATTCAATACCTTCTCATTAGTTATGTGATCTACCCATCTAATCTTCAGCATTCTTCTGAAGCACCACATTTCGAAAGCTTCTATTCTCTTCTTGTCCAAACGATTTATCGCCCACGTCTCACTTCCATACATGGCTACACTCCATACAAATACTTTCAGAAACGACTTCCTGACACTTAAATCTATACTCGATGTTAACAAATTTCTCTTCTTCAGAAACGCCTTCCTTGCCATTGCCAGTCTACATTTTATATCCTCTCCATTTCGACCATCATCAGTTAATTTGCTCCCCAAATAACAAAACTCATTTACTACTTTAAGTGTCTCGTTTTCTAATCTAATTCCCTCAGCATCACCCGACTTAATTCGACTACATTCCATTATCCTCGTTTTGCTTTTGTTGATGTTCATCTTATACCCTCCATTCAAGACACTGTCCATTCCGTTCAACTGCTCTTCCAAGTCCTTTGCTGTCTCTGACAGAATTACAATGTCATCGGCGAACCTTAAAGTATTTATTTCTTGTCCATGGATTTTAATACCTACTCCGAATTTTTCTTTTGTTTCCCTTACTGCTTGTTCAATATACAGATTGAATAACATTGGGGAGGGCTACAACCCTGTCTCAGTCCCTTCCCAACCACTGCTTCTCTTTCGTGTCCCTCGACTCTTATAATTGCCATCTGGTTTCTGTACAAATTGTAAACAGCCTTTCGCTCCCTGTATTTTACCCCTGCCACCTTCAGAATTTGAAAGACGGCATTCCAGTCAAGATTGTCAAAAGCTTTCTCTACGTCTACAAATTGTAGAAGCAAAGGTTTGCCATTTATTAATCTAGCTTCTGAGATAAGCCGTAGGATCAGTATTGCCTCACGTGTTCCAACGTTTCTACGGAATCCTAACTGATCTTCTCCGAGGTCGGCTTCTACCAGTTTTTCCATTCGTCTGTAAAGAATTCGCGTTAGTATTTTGCAGCCCTGACTTATTAAACTGATAGTTCGGTAATTTTCACATCTGTCAACACCTGCTTTCTTTAGGATTGGAATTATTATATTCTTCTTGAAGTCTGAGGGTATTTCGCCTGTCTCTAAAGCAAAGGTCACCCTTGTTGGCAGGTCAACAGGAAGCAACTCGTGCACATGAGTATTTTTGTGCAAATGTGTTTCAATTCCTAAGGGACAAACTCCCTTCCGTCGCCTCTTCCTATCGTCCCATCTGCCTCACCTCTGTCTTCGGTAAGGTCTTTGAATCCATCCTCTCCCGTCGTATCCATCAGCACCTTACTCAGCACCACCTCCTACCCCTTACCCAGTGTTACTTCCGACCCTCCTGCTCTGCCGAAGGCTAACTCCTTAACCTCTTCCACCTTCGCCGGCCGAAGTGGCCGTGCAGTTAAAGGCGCTGCAGCCTGGAACCGCAAGACCGCTACGGTCGCAGGTTCGAATCCTGCCTCGGGCATGGATGTTTGTGATGTCCTTAGGTTAGTTAGGTTTAACTAGTTCTAAGTTCTAGGGGACTAATGGCCTCAGCAGTTGAGTCCCATAGTGCTCAGAGCCATTTGAACCATTTCTTCCACCTTCTCTCCCTCCAGCTTAACTCCTGTCTCTCCACCATTTTTGTTTCCCTCGATCTGCAAAATGCCTGTGACTATGTAAGGCACCTGGCTTCCTCTTTAAACTCCAAATCTACGCCCTGCGTATCAGTTTTCTCCATATGCTCGCTTCCTTCCTCTCACGCCATCCTTCCTATGTCACCCTCCACAATACCAACTCCTGTATCTTTTATCCCACTGCTGGTGTCTACCAGGGCTCCGTCCTCTCCCCGATCCCCTATCTCCTGTACATCACCGATATGCCCAAGCCACCCCCACCTGTCCACCACCTCTAATATGCTTATGACACCGCCTTCCTGGCTCTCTGTCCTTCCCTTCAACAGTCCCAGTGCACCCTCCAAACCCACCTTGACCAGTTCACCACTTGGTGTAATCCGTGGTTCCTTCATCTCAACCCCTCCAAAACCCAGGCAATCATCGTAGGCCGCACCACTTGCTCCTTCTATCTCCAAGATTTCTACACCATTTATTGTCAATCCAGCTCACCCCCACTCTGAGATACCTTAGCCTCACCCTCAACCGTCACCTCACCTGGACCACTCACCTCCTGACCATTCAGCAGAAAACCCATTCTTGCCTCTGCCTCCTGAAATTCCTGTCTGTCCGGACATGGGGATTGCATCCTTCAACCATCCTCCACACCTACAAATCACTCATCTGTGCTATCCTCTGTTATGCCAGCGTTGCTTGGATCTCCGACCCCACCCACTTTTACGAGGCCATCGAAATCCTCAAACGCCATGCGCTCTGTCTTGCCTTCTGTATCCGCCTTCCTTCTCCCACATGGCTCCTGTATGACCTAATGCCCTTCCCCCACCTCCTCCTTTTCCTCCAACATCTCCGCATCCTCTACGCTGTCTGCAGGCTTGATCCCCCCACCTCCTGGTTTCCTCCCTCCTCTCCACACCCCACCCGTTGCCACGCCTCTATCACTGTATCCCTCACTCTCTCCACCTCCACACCCTTCATATCCTTCATCAGGGCAATTTGCGGCGACTCCCTCTTCCGGATGTTGAACTTCGCTGTGACATCTACCCTTCCTTCCAACTGTAACATGGCCTTGTTCCCACAACCCCACCCTCTCCAGGGCCCCCTTTTTCCTCCCCACTGCTCCTCCTAGAGCGGATTTTTCTCATTCACTCCCTGAGCCCTGCACCCCCCCCCCCCCTCCTCCCCTGAGCTGTTTTCCTCTCCTGTCCCTTCCCTCCCCAGCCCTCCTTTGGCGTGCCCACCACCTCATACTCCTTTCTCTCCCCTCCTCTTCGCCTCCTTTCCCCTTCTTCCCATTTCCCTTGCCCCACCCCCTTGCAGATCCTCCCAGATTTTTAATCGTTATCAGTGTGATGTGTTAGGGCTGTGTTTTGGTGCCGTTATACAATGTCATCTAGTGATGTGGTTTTAATTGTGTGCTCGTCCTGTTCTTCGTCCATGACTGTTCCTTGCTACGCCGTCCATCACATGGCTGTTTTACTCATTCTACGAATTGTTATGCTCCAGCCATACCTTGCCTGGTGGCTTTTAATGTAGTGTGTAGTTTTTTGTGTACCATACTTTTTTAGATTTTTATCACCGATTTACGATCACCGCTTTGTGTGCCTTCTTTTCTTCTGTTCCGCCTTTTTTGCTTCTACATTCCGCCATGTTATCTTCATTATATTCTTTTTAAAAGTCTTCCTGTCTATTTATATCTCCCGGCTGAAGAGCAGTGCTTATGCTGCTGCCTGTCGGCCCCTGATGAGGAATGGAAATGACAGTCTTCCAACGTGCGTGTGGTTAATACGCAAACATGCAAACGTGCTGTTATTCTTTTCTTGGCTGCCGAAGGCCAAACACCAGCATACATTCATCGGTGAAGGGAGAATGTGCATGGAGCAGCATGTCTATCGAAAACCATCGTGGTGGAATGCAGCTCCAAGGGATACTCCCCTGCTTCTTGATAAAACACGTCCCCATATCGCAAATGTCGTGATGCAGAAGTTATGTGAACTCAAGCAGGAGATACTTGAGCACCCAACCTACAGTCCTGATCTCTCCCCATGCGACCATCATGCGTTCGGTCCCTTACGAAAACTTTGATTGGTCGACGATTTCTGTCTTACGAGGATGTGCAGCTCGCAGTTTCAGACCTCGTCACGCAACAGGACACCGTGTTTTATCAAAAGGGTATTTAAAGCTGGTGTGTCGGTGGGACAATAGCCTCAACGCTCATGGCGATTTTTGATTATTGGCATACAGATTCTGGACTGTACGGCCTTAGAACGAAAACTTTTTTATCGCACCTTGTAAGTACCCTTGTTATATTGCAAACGCACCTACTACAAAGTTATTGTAGCTTTAACAATTTTTCGTTCCAGAGATCTGTTTAATTGTATCACGTTACAGTTACTTCACTCTTTTTATCGTTGGTGGTGGATTAAAGCCTGTCGTGCTCGTAGGCCAGACCAGTCTGCACTTGACACGCTAGGAATGTAGTCCGTACTGGACACGCTTGTAATGGAGTACCATACGCGCGTCTCTATTTCTGTCATTCTCTGTCGTATCGAGCAAGGCGGTGCAGTACTTAAGACATTCGTATAGTTTACGGAAGGGGGGGGGGGGGGGGAGAGAAAAGTCAAATTCCCGTCCCGTTCTCCTTATTTATTATCTTCGTGGGCTTCCCAAACCACTCCACGAGATTGTTACCGCAGTACTTCAAAATAAGACAGAGCACTCGTTTCCGTCATCCAACTTCTGCACTAGAAATAGTGCACGGTGTGTAATGACCACAGCGTCGAAAGAATGCTAAACATAACTATCTCGCCGCGCGGGGTAGCCGTGCGATCGAGGGTGCCTTGCCACGGTTAGCGCGTCTCCACCCCTGTCAGAGTTTCAGGTCCACTGTCAGGCGTGTGTGTGTGTGTGTGTGTGTGTGTGTGTGTGCGTTGTCCTTAGCGTAAGTTAGTTTAAGTTAGATGAAGTAGTGTGTACGCCTAGGGACCGATGACCTCAGCAATTTGTGCCCTTAGGAACTTACCACAAATTTCCAAATAACCATCCCTCCTTGACTCTGATTAGAAACAGGACAACTTTGAGATCGTTGTGAACAGCTATTTGTCTCCCTCTTTACTTTTCTGTACCTATTTGTGAGACATAATTTTTCACTTTCACCGCAAGCGTAGTCCCTTATGGTACTGTATGTTGAAACTGATGCGTCCGCTCCTGATATTTCCATTAGTAGCGAAAGCATTGTTGAAACGGCATCTGTAAACTCTATTGTTTATATCTTTGTGCAGGATAAATTTTTGTATTTGTATCATACACTGTCGAGATGAAGGAAGATTTATTGGTATAGTGCAACGCAGTGCGTATGCGACCTACATGTAGAGTTGCCATCCGTCCCGATATATCGGGACCGTCACGGTAACGGACATTTTTGTCCCGACATCCCGACAAGACACAATTTTGTTTGAATTTTCTAATTTTGAGAGAACTGAAGCACGACCTGTTTTAACTGTAAAAAATCATTCCACATCCAAGACTGCTTAAAACATTTCTTGTTTAAGACAACTGGTTTCAACAGACTTCGCTGTGATTTTCAGGTCTTAAACACTTTTTGTTGTAAAACAAGTTTATTTTACACTGATCCTTACGAAGAAGATATCAAGTGCATGTAAATCAGCACATTTATCGACTTGACATCTTGTGCGTGAGGTTCAGCTTAAAATAAACATGTTTTACAACAAAGAAAGTTTAAGACATGAAGATGACATGAAAGTCTGTTGAAACCGGTTGTCTTAATTAAAGGAATAATTTATGCGTACTTGGCCCTATTGAATGGCTTTTATCCAGTTCCGTTCAGATTTTGCAAAGTACTGTTATGAGCTTGGCTCAAGTAGTGAAGTAACGCCATCTGTTAGCGCAACATGTAAATGCAGCCTCATTTTTATTATGTCAGCAAGTTTATGTTGACAAGGTATCTCATAGATGGCGTTGTATGTTGCGTATCCTGCATCGAAGATGCAAAAACCTTCTAGATCTAGCGCCACATTCGAGAAAATACCAGACTTCTCCATTAGTACGAGACTGGAACTATTGAAGAAGCGTCACGCGGAAGAATCTGGCAGTTCCATTAGAATAGTGATCTGATTAGGTGATTCTTTCTAAACCTAATACGGATACTGAGTGCAAGTCAGTAATGTTTGAAGTGTTTACTGTGGGTATATAGGACGTGAAGTGGATAATGAAATGTACTTTGATGACTAAAGTCTTACTGTCGACTGTTTACAGTCTAATAAACTTAACCATAGCTTACGAAAATGCCTAAGTATGGGAAGAGGGAATGTCACTTTTCGGATGATAACACAAAAGAGTGATATTTTGTCACGAAAGAACGTACGGAAATGTCAACTGCTAAAATTATACCAGTATTTGTTTTCCATCCCCGCACACAAAGCCACTGTGGAAAGAGTATTTTCGCTGATGTCGGCCCGGTAGAGTGTAGACAGAAATCGACTGCTGCCACGGACTGTGGAATCAGTTTAACTACAAGTTGACTTGCATCGAGTTTTATATATACGTAAAAGGAAAAGAAAAGATGAGCTGAAAAAGGTGAAATCTTCAGAGAAACATGGTGTACCAATTACTTCTGCCGCAACAAGTTTCATGTAATAGTGTTCTAAGTAAAAAGCAATTATATTAAATAAATTTTCTACTTCATTTCTAGACCCCCATCTGAGAGTGTTCTGACGAGGTGCCATACAACCCTACCCATATGGAAGACCAATGCAGGATTAATGTCCACAAACGTTACACGACAGCCCTCCTGGGTGTGATTTTCAGGTGTTTGTTCAAAGCTGCTCTGGCAAAAGCCGAGCTGCCTTTCCATTTAGATTTCATATAACCATTGCGAACACACTTAAGATAGAGAATAGACTGATGATGCTAAGATTATTCTGTGACAACCTCACATCAGGTAAATGCAAAAACAACATAAACACCACAAGCAGAGAAATATTTCCTGCATCTGGTACATACCACAACATCTTTTCGCAATCCAGTTCTGAACCAGCTTCGACGTTCGTCATCTGTGTTCCGTCTGTTTATTAATTTCCACAAAAGAAAGGAAACTCGACAATATAGAGTAGCTCTTCAGCTCAGTTGGTTCAAGCTGCGTAAAATAGAAATCAGCAGTAGTTCTACACAAGCACCTATCCTAATATTCGTCAGTTGTGAAAGGTCACGGGAAGTAGAATCAGAACGGTCAAACAAATAGTTCAACGCCGCTTCCCCAGAAAAGACGCTACATCCTATAAGCATGTTTCCTTGTCTGAAGTTCTCATAACTGAACGCTTTCGCTTTGGACACGTGGGGATTCATTATGAATATGTTGTCGTTTCTGCATACGAAGTTATTGTATTACGTAGATTCCAGCCAGCTCTAAGCTTTAAAAATCATCACTAGCAGAAAAAAAGTTCAAATGTGTGTGAAATCTTATGGGACTTAACTGCTAAGGTCATCAGTCCCTAAGCTTACACACTACTTAACCTAAATTATCCTAAGGACAAACACACGCACCCATGCCCGAGGGAGGACTCGAACCTCCGTCGGGACCAGCCGCACAGTCCATGCCTGCATCGCCTTAGACCGCTCGGCTAATCCCGCGCACTAGCAGAAAGAAGGGGGGTTGAGATACTGGGAAAATCATTTACAAATTCGCATCACATTGAAACAGCTGCAGCAACGTACTGTAAATATAAAAATGTGAAATCGTTTCCCTCTCCCTCCCTTCCTACCAGTCATTTAAAGAGGCAAATGCCATTTTGAATCGCCTCATAAAGGCAACACAATTTGTCTTACGTTATGGAATTCACAATACTGAGCATGTTACTGATATACATTGTGAAGTCACTTCTTCAGAGGTGCTGACTAGCTATTTTGAAGTCAGGAATATATGTTTTTGACATACAGGTATTATAATACAGTAATTAAATATTGATGGATTGGAATGTAGTATGTTCCTCTACCGGTTTATAAGAGATTAAAAACTTAGAGGCTGATTTTGCAACTGATCATAATATAATATACCATAATACCCACAAATTATATTGCCACGTAGTATTGGTTACGGTAGCCCGTTTTTTATCACAGTATTTGTCCAACGACACTAGAGATGTGGCACAGTGAAAACGTCAAAGGGCGTGTATTCTAAAGGAACTGTGTTCGTATCTTCTACAGGCAAACCTGCTTTTCTCGTGGAAACGGTAAATCACTTCAGAAGAACGACAGGATACTTCTTCTGTTCCCATTTCCGTGTTGTCAAACCGTGCCAGAGCCGACCACAAGTGACGCCGACGTAGACATGACGTTAAACTAAAACCATACTTCCATGCTTATTTCTAAATTGGCTACTTCCGAAATTCGCTTCGACGGTTCTCTATGTGATGGGTGGTACTTCGAACGATTGGTATTCACGGACAATAATTGATTATTCAATTATTGTTCTTCTTAGTTCTTTGTGATCTACTACGCGTGTAACAATGGCACAGTCGAGTATCATATTTTACTTATCTATGAAAAGCACCCAACCAACATAGGATATCAACTGCTCCAAATTGTTTGTGGATTTCTGCGTTACGTCGTACATGAGAAAAAGCAGCTGTTTGATGCGTCAGGTTTTAGTCCCTTTTCCGCTCTTTCAAAAATCTACATTGCAGCGATTTGCAGTAAAAAAAAAAATGAAAAGAAATGTCAACTAGAAGGAACCGACGAAACTGTGTCTTATTTTAACAATTAAATGTGTTAACTGCTTCAGTTGGATATACGTAACTTCTCGAAACGTCCATAATCTTATGGAGTTGATTCAGGATGCATCACATGGGTAGAGGAAGTAAGTTATTGGAAATGTTGTATTTGGCACGCAGCAGTATGCTGTTTGAAGGAATACAGCCCCATGTTTGACGATTAACGTTTCAATCAAATAATTACAGATATGGAAGTAAGTTACCAGGAAGATGGATATAATTTTGTCTTTTCGCTTCGCTTTTTGTATGAAAGGCTGGTGTGCATAAGAGCTCTCGTACTTAATGAGGAAACCTTTCACTGTACAGTTTCAGAGCTCTTCAACTGTCGGGTCTACTAATCATTTTAATAAATTTAGAGACAGAACTCATGTCGTATATTTAAATTTTTAATATAAGAAGAACAGCTCTTGTAGTTAAGTATAAAATCCTCTGGGAAATACATTTTTCAAAGAATGTTTCGGAGATTAATACCAAACTGTTATTCAACGTGACATTTTTGTGGACAAGGGTGAAAGTATACCAACATAGCAACAGCAATATTCGAACCTGACCTTAGTCGACTACAGAATCAACGTTCATTCGAAATCAAGGTCGGGATTTTGTCTTTTAATTAACGGAAAGAATAACAAGTAAAATATTACACGATTCATAGTGTCACAGAAAGCATATGGAGCTACAACTTACTTTCAGTGACGCTTTAATCACAGTAAACGAATATTTCGTCATCCGTGGGGTACTACCTCCTCTATCTCCAGCAGTTGTCACAGAAGAATCGTTCGTGGTTTTTTTTTTGTTTTTTTTTGTTTTTTTTTTGTTTTTTTTGTTGTGGTGGTGGGATGGGGTGGGGGACGCTGGTAAGCTTCAACAACATCGAGAAATGCAATGTTTATGGGTACAGGTAAGGAAGCGGAAACGAAAGTTATGTCGGATGACATGATTTACAATCCCTAGGACGTGCTTCCGCAAATGCCTTTCACCACCAGACAGGCGTATTTGAAATCGATCTGAGCTTGGTAAGGAGAACTTTATCGTTTCAAAGCAACAAACCTGGTCACCACACAAACGAACACAGAAACCAGAGATTCCACAAAGAGTAGTTTTCTTTCTTACCTCACTCTTACACAAACTCTGCTTAATACATGTCATTCAACCTAAAACCGTTTACAAGGCAACGTCTATAGTTCTGCGTGGAGCTTAAGGTTGTCAGTTAACTGAAGCGTGGAAAAATCTGTAAATCACGAGGAGAAGAATTCCTGAACAAATGGACGAAATTCTCAACTATCTACAAATCCACAAGACTATATAATTTCCAAGGCTAGTCTCTGTACCTAGTTCGATGTTCCTATGACGAGATGTCAGGTTAGATTCTCGGGGATGAATGAAATTTCTGACGTCAATGTTATTAGCGGAGCTTATGGCTAACAATTTTTGATCAATAGTTTGAGTGCAATATTGCAAATAACACACGATCACTCGTTCCTACGATGACAATGTTTGGACGAACGACTTGTTGTCCTTGAAGAGGAGAAGGCACGAACGACTTCTTGTCCTTCAAGAGGAGAAGGCATCGGATTTTGTATTTTCCCTTCTTTCACGTACCATACTCATCTACATGAAGATGTTTTTCTTCATGTGCTTCTGAAAGGGTCTTTGTATGAATGGATGCTATCGCGTCTTCAACAGCCTTAAGTTTCGTGTACACATGCTTCTCTCATCTTAATGGGAAGACAGACTTCCGTCCCTGTTAATGAATTTGTCACGCTTCGGAATAGAATGTTGTCAACGGAATACCAGCAGAATCCCTGACTAGAATTTAGCATTTTCAAAAAATCGTTCAAATGGCTCTGAGCACTATGGGACTTAACAACTGAGGTCATCAGTCCCCTAGGACTTAGAACTATTTAAACCTAACTAACCTAAGGATATCACACACATCCATGCCCGAGGCAGGATTCGAACCTGCGTCCGTAGCGGTCGCGCGGTTCCAGTCTGAAGCGCCTAGAGCCGCTCGGCCATACTGGCCGGCTTAGCATTTTCAGAATTTCGGTATTTACACAACGTTTTCCCAACTACTCTATAGTGAATAATTTTGTTCTCCTTAACTTATCAAGAAGTAAGTCATTGCACTACATTATTTACACCTACCTCATTACATTTAACTTTTTTACACTGCCTATCAGTATGCTACATTTCAAGCTCTAGTCTATGCATCTAAGATTATCATGTTACCTGAAACGTCTCATGATCCTAGGCTGAAGCTGTTATATTGCACATATGAGGTAAGTTCCTACATGAGATAGGTAAACGCATGAGGTTCTCGGAAAGCTGAAGGGGAAGAGAAATGTAGTAGTACTCTGAATTTAAAAAGGCAGCAAATGAACCACACTCAGACAGAGCCATAAGAAGAGAAGCACCTGCAGAGACACGTTCTTCTTATTATGTATTTTGCTCCCACGAGGCATTATCGCTTCATGTCGTCTCAGGTGTTGACCTGTGACGCGACCGGACATTTCTTGCATTTAATTCCATCTCAAGGAGCGTTCTTCGCATTACAAACAGTGTTTCAAGATTTTACAGCAATTTAAATTATTTAATATGCTTAAACAGATAAATGAGACGTTAAACGAGTAAGCAGCTCGTACTCTATTAGACGTTATTTAACTGACGTCGCAGAAAGTAATGACAGTCGCGAGACATATTATCTTGGTACCCAAAAAGTTCTCTGATCCATCACGTACTGACGAGCCTCAGTCGAAAGATGTCAAGCTAAGCAAATACGGTCATTCTTCTTTCAGCATAAGCAGAACTGTCTACATTTCATCATAATGCGGCCCACAGCTCATTCAGTTTTGCGGCATCGTCTCTCTTGGAAATTTTCTGACCCAGATGTACACCCATTAAAGATATTTGTATGTCCATCGAAATAAAAAGTATATCTATCTCTGGGGAAGTTAGTATCGACTACGTAGTTTTCACGCCGAAGTTTCTTTTGAGAACTTGTCGTGGAAATCGTAGTCAGCCTGTTTCAAAAATTGTAACAGACATAAAGGACTGCTACGGTACAAATTACCTTCCCAACAGCTACCTTAGGGCTCGTTATGAAATATTCTTTTTCCAGTTGAACATTCGGTTCAGATACTTTTGGTTCTGTTCTAATGTTCCCATTAAAAAAGGAGCTAGTTCTGTCAAATTACGAATAATATAACCACTGAACGTAACATGGAACACTTGTTGAAGAGTACTTACAAACACAGTCACTGTAAATAGTGAAATATTTATCGTTTACTACTTGTCAGTAGTGATAGTTGTTGCTTGCCTTTTGAGCCAGGATGTTGAGAAAACAGATAACCTCAACGCTATCAACTAAACTGGCATCTTCATTCTTCTAGCGTCGATTCTTTACACAATATCAAAGATAGTAAAGCAGATCACGATAATCTGTTTAATAACCTGCTACGTTTATACATTGTTTCTGCTGAGAATAGCCTATGTAATAGGGGAACTCGTAACACTGAACGTGTGTCCCACTATGTTTTTAGTGTTAATTCTGTACAGTAATAACTCCTTACACAAACAGAAGTCATTATGCGTCCCATGATATATCTGTTCATAGTCTACGTCTATATCTTCGCTCCTGTCAAGAGATGACTTGTGTCGCTGTTAGAGGTATTAGTAGCACAGTAGTACCGTTCTATTTCAATTAAAGTTTTTATATTACTGCTTCATGTTACTTAACGAACAACGAGCTGGCGTGGAAGTGCATCTAAAAATCTCAGAAGATTTGGAAGTGATTCAAAACACGAAAATAAGAAATCACGTAATAAAATAGATAATGACTAGCTGCTGTGCTGAAAGAGAGTAATTAAAATATTGAAAACTACATTGCAATATTAAAATACTTACAGAGGAATAAATCTCAGAAATTACTTGCGAACACTGTGTACATGCAAATAATGAAACTGAGATCTAACATCATGGAAAAATCAGATTTTACTCAGCACTACTCGTGATACAGTATTTATTCTTCAACATATATGAAAGGAACTACATGAATGTAATCGAAAGACACATAGCTTTCTTTGGTCTCGAAAATGATTTCGTCAATATTTACTTCCATAAACTGTTGTGTACATTAAAAGCAAGTGGACAACCTTAAATACTAGGCAAACGGTGCGAAATCCAGAATTTTCGTAACTATCAATGCTCAGACAAGCGAACATTTTCGATATAATAAGAAATGTAAGACATACCCATTGTCACCGTTCATTTTTTGAGAATATATTGATTTCACCGTTCTTAAATTAAAAAAAACGAGTAGGAATTGACACGGAATTCAAGAGGAAAACATATAAAAAGAATCTAATCTATAGTTCACAAAGTCACTCCCCCTCCCCCAACTCAGGACACCATTGTGAGATGATGGCTAAGACAGGTATGGTAAAGTTGAATTCATCTTTCACAAACATGACCTAATGGTTCGTTATGGCACATACGTATAACTTTGTTACAAATGTGTTCAGTCTCTATAAGTTTTGTTTCATACACAGACGTACATAAAAACATATATCACAAAGCTCGCCAGTTAGGAGAGTCTTATTTTTGTAATTTTCTTAAAAATATGAGTAATTATAGGCCTATCCTCTCTGAAGTAAAATAAGAATGAAAAACAATGAAACTACATCAAAAAAGACATTGTAATAATACATTTACATACCTTTTTTTACGCATCTGTTCAGAGGAACCCTGTGAGAAACGAAACAGATCACTTTCTTTTATATGTCAACGCCCAAATAAAATCTAAAAAAAAAAAAAATATATTATGCTTCATTGTATCTAGTGTTTTTCTTTCATTATAATTCATTGTTCCTCTCCATATACTATAGTTGCTCTCCGCACTGTACGGAATCGTCAGCTACTGCCACGGATACTAGAACAAACGGTAAGGGTCACGCGCAGGCAGGTTGCGAGCTGTGACGTCACTGCGTACCCTCTCGCCCACGCAGCACTGCGAAGATTTTAAGCACATGCCATGTCAGCCTCCAGGGCGCTTGATATGTTTCCAACACCTCGATTGCTTCACTCCCTGGAACAGCGCATGCGCTAAACACGCCCAAGGCGTTGATTCGGACGGGACTGTACAGCGAGCACCCGCACATCACGTTGCTCATACGGTAAGTCTCTCGGTACCCAACACCCGCAACTCCCAGTTGTTTTTGGTGCACTGAAGATTTATCATAAACAGGTCACTCTTTGTAACATTTCTTAAAGTTAAATGTCAGTTCATGATGCGCTATCCGTAAAGGCCTTCAGGGAATTGTAAGATTAATAATATTACTTTACCCAACTATCCTTATTCATCGTTGTCATGCTGTTACACATGTCGAAGTTACGGAGCTGGAGGAAGAGGATTCACATCCTGCTGTATGATAACTTCTATTTTTATCTTCTAGATTCTAAGAGATTCTGGAACCCTCGATGACATTTGTAGACCTTCTTGTCAGACACATTTGGCCGTTTGTTCCTAAGATACTGTGACTAGCTTAGCACCCGCTGCTTCGCTCGAGTACTGTCTTCATATTTTTTATTTTTCATATACTTTAATCAGATTTGTATGTTGTCACACCGATTCCTCATGTGCAAATCTACACATTGTGAAGAGTGCATGTAGTCTATGCAGACTAAGTCGTAGACACAGTATAAATATTTAATAAAGCAATTCTTCGTATAAGAGTTGCACATTACAGAAAAATTTAATTTATTTCATATATTCTTAACCACGTAGTTCATATAGAAATTCATCGTCTAGAAAGGGCGCACCCAATCTTCTGAAATGGATATTCCTATACGTGGAACTGCATTTAAACATGGTATCTATGTTGTCATCAGTAATGATTAGTTTGCGTGGATATTACAACAACAAAAATAATAAACTTATATTATCCTACAGAGAAATTAATGTATTAAAGTATCATTTCTTGTTATATGCAATTATGACAAAGTCGATTTTTGGTGGTGACTGTTAAACTTTCTTGTTCTATGCAATTATGACAAAAGCGTGTTTTGGTGGTGACTGTTAAATTGCTATCTTTGATTTAGTTCACAAATTGCAAAACTTTCTAAACTTTTCAAGCTAATTAAGGCAATACAAGCACAGACTTTTCCGAATGTAATTCTGAGCGAAAAGCGATTTTGGTAGCTAAAGTCGGAGGTTTTTCTTAAATCTATCTTTTGAATTCTTGTGGTGGTATTTACACAGAAACTTTCATCGCAAAACTTTTTTTTTTTGCTTCTACCGAGAAGTCAAATACCAATTTTCATAGACTTATATTTAAAATGTTTTAATATAAATAATAATTTTCGTAATAATTTTCGTGCTTTCTTGCACCCCTTTAGAAGTTGAATTTCCAAAAATAGAGAAAGATGTATTTCTTAATTCTGAGAAATCAGCTACCGATTGTCATAGACAGAGTTTTCAAAACGCCTTAATAGTACTTTAGTAATGATTTATTTTTAAACAAAACGTTGCTCCAGTCTTTCACGCACTTTTCTTACTGGCTGACACGTATTTTCTTAATTTCTGACCGTGAATTCAAATACTAATTTTCGTAGTTCTAGTTCAGAATTGCCCTAGTAGTGACACATTTTCAAAAAACCATTAATCCCAATTATTCCCCCATAGGGGTGGCATTTCGAAAAATTCCCTCTTAAATGATGCCTAGAGTGTAAGATCAGCACCCTCCATGTTTTAACATAACGAAATACTCTCATAACATTTTTTTACGTCTATATCACCTCGCTAGGCATTGAATTTCTAAAAACACTAAAATAAGTATTATTTTTAATTTATAACCGCGAAGTCAAATATCAGTATCCATAAATGTAGCTTTAAATTGCTTTAGTAGTTCTTTATTAAAGATTTATTTTAAAAAAATAATGTTTCAGATAGTTATGGCTTAAAAATTGCCTTATTAGCGACATTTTTCAAAGAATTCTTTCATTACCTATTTACCCCCTTAGGGGTGAAATTTCGAAAACTACCTTATTAAACGATGGCTACAGTATAAGATCAACACACTTTACAAGTTTCAAGTTTTTATCCTCGGCGGTTTGGGCTAGGCGATGATTAGTCAGTCGGGATATTTCCTTTCACTCGCATACATCTTGCCGACATTCCTGAGAATGCCTAGGTCAAGTATAGAATGCCTGATGGTTTTAGGCAAAATATGGTATCTAAGTCTTTTCTGAAAATGTTACATACTTTTCCTACGCATTCTATACAATTTCTAGTCACTACACAGAATGAATAGTACCACCATTTATGCAAAGTGTTAAAAGCACACAGGATGAGAAGCCTTTATTAATTAATACACATTTGAAACTGAAAAAACAAAACTACGACATGATGCACAGGTTACGCTTACCGGAAAACCATGAAAGCAAAACTGCGATTTCAGTACTTGTTACAGTAAGTAGTTTCTTTTCTTCTACCCAAAAAAGCTTTAATATTTTGGCAGTTTGATCTTGTACATAAATTTCACTACTTAAAGAAGAATGCGAACACAATATTGTAACAGGTAAAACGCAAAGCAGGACTGTCATGACCAACTTTTTGCAGCAGGGAAGGCTATAGTGACGCTTTGAATTGCACTTCATTTTCTTTTTCACGGAAAGGCACCTCATATTTTAGCATTTCGTGTTCCACATACACATGACAAATAAGTGGTCGGCTCCTGTGTACTACGAAGCAGCTGAAGATCGGAGAGGTATTTCGTGGACAATTCTCATTAACTTCTTTGAACATAGGGTGAATTCTGATCTTTCATAGAGCTGCTTCAACATCCCTTCTGCAGTTGGAAGTCGGTAAAAACCATCTTCTTTCACGTTCATAACCACTGGCAACAGATTACGTTATTCATTCCGCCCTTAGTCGACGTCGAGAATCGGAACTCGCTCTGTCGCACCCAAAGATGCAGGAGAAATCTTTTGTCAGAATCCCTTTTCATTTTCTTGGCCTGAATCTCAAGGTTCGATTGCAATTCTTTTTTTACTTTGGATAGCTTTCTCAGTACTGCTGCAAACATTGCAAAAAATGCTATTCCCATAACTTTCTAGTTCGTCACCGTCGTAGTCTTTAGGAGAATGTCCGCAGGTGCCATGAACCTTTCGGCCACACTTTCGGCATGTAAGAGCACCGCTAGCTTCTTTTAAGCAGACGCAACAGATAACAGAAGAAGAAGGATTTTCGGTAACCACAGGAATGGAAGACACTTCGGTAAACATGGATTTAAAATGGTTCGAATGGCTCTGAGCACTATGGGACTTAACATCTGAGGTCATCAGTCCCCTAGAACTTAGAACAGCTTAAACCTAACTAACCTAAGGACATCACACACATCCATGCCCGAGGCAGGATTTGAACCTGCGACCGTAGCGGACGCTCGGGTCCAGACCGAGGCGCCTAGAACCACTCGGCCACCAGCGGCCGGCAACATAGCTTCATCACTGTTTTAGTTTCCTCCATTATGGATCGCATTCTATTCTATGTCTTTTGAAGGGGCTGTGCCTTTTGCATTGATACTTCATGGCTTTCTTTCTGCTGTTGTGTTATTTGTACGCTCTTCTCCCAGCTCTTCTTCAGTCTCTACGTCTTCTAAAACGTCGTCAAGTAGGGACAGCGTCACGAGACCTACTCTAGCTTTGCAGCCCAACAGACATTTGTGTGGTGACCTGTTAGTCCCAGAATGAGAAACTCTGTTTTCCATCTAAGTTTGACGAACCGCAGTCCGTCACTCCAGCAGCTAGGTTTTTCACCTTGCATCAAAGCACGCAGCATATTTCCCACGCTCTGGTGTGCTCTTTTGACGCTCCGCTGACTTTGTTAGCGGCTTGGTTTCTATGGGTGATCTTCCAGGCGGGCCGATACACCTTTACCACGTGGTTTGCTAATTTTCTGCCGTTATCGGGCTGTAGAATCGTTGGAGCACCAAGCAACGTAAATTCGTCAATAAGGTTGTAGGGTACTTTTTCCGCTTTCTTTGATTTCAGAGCCCTGAGAACAACAAACTTAGTGAGATGATCTTGGAAGACCATTATGAACTTGTACTCTTTGTTAGGATGGGACTGATGAGATCGGCATGACTATGGGAACTGAATTCCGATAAAACCACTAGCTTGACAGCAATACCTGTTTTTTAAATCCTCCAAGATGTTACTCCAGGCGGGTGTAAACGGATTATGCGCAACGGAAAATAATAAACGCTGAAATGAAGACTTGGCCATGTCTGACTACCCCTTGAAGCAGATCTTAGGATCTCTTAATGCTCTCTAACATATAAATTCCAACCTAAACAGAAATGAATGATTAAGGAACTAATTATACTAAATGATAAACGTTGTTGCAGCTTATACATTATTGTGTTTTAAAAACAACCTTTATTACATGTGTTGTCTGCGACGATAGACGAACTCCAGCCACAAAATAAACTCTTTCAAAGAGCAGGACGGCTGAAGGCGGTCCTCTGACTACTATACTCTAATACTGTCTTCTCCTCTCTGTGTTCTACAGACGAGAAACTCGAACTCCCAGCCACAAGGACGGAGTTCTGATAACGTCTCAACGTAAATATAGGCAAAAGACGTGCTCTCCGTCACTAAACGCTGCGTACTCAACGACGACTTCCAACCCTTAGGCGTAGTCCAGAAACGTATAAGTTCACAACAGTACTAATCGTTCTAACTATAAAATGCCGTGAGAGCAAAGACAGCAAGTTCGTCCGTACCAACAAGAAGCTGAGCGAGCGTCACACACGGGAGCTCAAAACGGAGGACCACGTCTCTCTAGCGCTGGCTCCCCATCAAGGCTTGCTCCCAAACACCGTAATTCCGAAAACGAGTCATTCTCCCGAAGCCACTGAATATTCTCCCTCTCTACAGATTCTTCCGACCGCCGACCAACCATATTTTAGTCTTTTATCGTCCAGCGCTGAAAGTTTGCGAGGAAAAACCTGTACTCGCACAATGGTACGCTTCTGAGTAAAAGTCCTTGGAAATAACCTAGCCTGCGTGGTTTCCGAGGCGCCGCTTCTTCGTTCCTCTCACCTGCGTCCAAGATTTTCAGTGTTCGGAAGTATTATCCGGTTATCCTTCCGACCCCTACTACAGCAGCGGCCAGCCGTCACCCTATTGTGCTCCAGAGCTCAGGTGCCATGACGTCTGTCAAGCTACCTCCTGTGTTTAAGCAGGACGAACACCTGTGGGGGGCCTTCCACCCGCAGCTTGAGTTCTGCCTGCCATTTCATCTCCACTGGCTTTCCAACCTCTACTAGTATAGGCAATCATTGATTACGCCGTTTTTGTAATAAAGACACTCCGTCACCTTTCATGCAATAAGCGTTAACAATTATTTACAGAACGTACGTGACAATGTCAGTCTCCTTTATATATTCATATATACGATGTACAACCTATCACATGATACCTAATTGTGTTTGTAGATCACGGCAAAGTACGTGGATGAGTTCTTGTAAGGTGCGAAATTATAGCCACCTTACAGGTTAGGTTAGGTTAGTGTTGTTTAACGTCCCGTCGACAACGAGGTCATTAGGGACGGAGCGCAAGCTCGGGTTAGGGAAGGATGGGGAAGGAAATCGGCCGTGCCCTTTTGATAGGAACCATCCCGGCATTTGCCTGAAACGATTTAGGGAAATCACGGAAAACCTAAATCAGGATGGCTGGAGACGGGATTGAACCGTCGTCCTCCCGAACGCGAGTCCAGTGTGCTAACCACTGCGCCACCTCGCTCGGTGCCACCTTACAGTATCCCCACCTAACGAACTATTTTGTGCTAGGATGGAGTAATTCTTACAGTAGTATCTCATGCAGCACAAAATCATATAACCATCTATTGTCTGTACAAACGAACTAGTAAGAATACGAGGGCAGAGGAACACTTGAACCATGATATGTTCTTCTACAGTCATTCTGCATTCATTCATGGGTTTACTGTCATAAATTTTCTTATTATGTGTTTATTATAATCTGTCTACCCTTTATGTTTGGAACATTTTTCCGACGCGTGACAATTGTATTATACAATATCGAAAGACATTTAACTAACATTACAAAACTTTTTTATGCTCTTTCGAAAATTGCAGTTCCCATCTTTCTTTTGACTTAAGGCCCACGCTCTCTGTCATTCATCCATACCTAAGACAAAGGTTGAGGAAAGAAATATTAAAGTAAAGTATCCTAATCTTTCCAATGTGGTCGTCCAATAAATTACATGTGCTTCATTTAGCCATTGATATGCAAAAATAAGCAGTTATGTCACTTATTCAAGAGGTTATCTATTGGTCACTATACAACTATATAAAATTCTGTGAAATAGCCAGCGTAATTTCACCTGGTGATATTTATGCTCTTGGCTTACATTACAAAAGAAAACATCATTTCACCAACTGATTGACCAAGACTATTTTTTTCCTTAACGTGTATATCCTTTTAATATTTGCAAACTCTTGTGTTCTAAAGCGTTCTTTCACAAATTGCGTTTACATTTACTGTGACAATCAATATTTGTAATAAGATTTCGGGTTAACCACCAATTTTAACTGATGTATTTGTTCACAGTGTGTAAAATGTAATACATAAAAAGTTAGCATCATTAACAAAAAAATGACAAACAATAATTTTACGTAAATGCATACAAAAAACAAAAGTCTGGAAATATACAAATATATAAAAACAGTGACGGACATCGCATATTTATCAAAAGAATGCAAAAAAATTTTACATGAATACATACACAAAAATTTTCTTAAGGCTACCCTGAAAAATAAGTATAAAGTTTTCACACAAATGATAGATATCGGAAACTGTTAGTTTGTGGGTGTAACTGTTCAGTGTTCACTGCATTAAGCACCTTTTTTTATCAAGAGTCACACATTGATTCGGATTGCACAACACACTTTCGTCATCATTGGTGTACGGGGATGGAAGCTACAATTTTTTTGTGAAGTTTAGGATGCAAAGATTGTTGGAGATGGGACAGGTTGCCTTTGCAAGTCAGTCTTTGGACCATCAGCCCATTGTTGATTCCATCAAGTTACCAGCCTCTCGTAGAGCCGATGATATGGAAGGGTCCTCGGAATATACGGCCAGGTAAGTGGGTGTATATTTTGAAACAGCCAAGATTTTTGTCGAATTTGCACACAGTGTGGGGAAGGTACAATCAGGTAGGATCGTATAGGTCAGCTAGAATTCTTCTGCGTCGGCTAAGAGAAGTGTAATTGTATCTAGTCTTCAGTTCTTCATGTTTCTTCTTTTACTATGTTTGTGTTCGTGCTCTTCTGTTCTTCATGTCGCTTCGTTCTCTTCATATAACTATTGTATTTTTGTTATTGGTAATTGTGGACAGGTAGGTTATCTATTTGGTGACACAAAAACATGAAACTTGAATCGTAGTGTGTGACTCAGATTCCTCTGAAGTCAATGCCAGGTGACTGCAGAAGACGGCGGGGGACCGTAGAAGAAGGCTAACACAGTTAACAGTTCCGCACAGCTATTGGCAGTTGCTGTAGGCTTACTGGAATGTATTATGTGTACAATTGGCTTATCTCGTCTCCATCATGCAGTACAACAGTGGAGACAAGTTATCAGTGGCCGTTTAAATACCCATGTTGCCCCGAAAGAGCAGGGCTGTTGTGGCTGCCTCCTATTACCTGCGCCTTCATTGTCCGCCGCCCGAGATCTTCAGGTCGCCGATGAACAGCTCACGTCCTCATATCCACCGCGACATGACTGATGGCGCCCCTTGCATCTGGACAGTTCCGTCCGCTCACGGTGTTGTTGCTGCCAGCGTGCCTCGCAAAGATTTTTGCGCCTCCTGCCCTCGCTAATGCCAACAATTAGTTTCCGATTTACAACAAATAATATACAATACATAACACAATTTATTGACATTTATGAAATATAAAATTTTAAGATGCACTCACTAGTGAGGTCATTTACCTTTACATTAATTATTGTTCTATTTGTACTATTAGCCAAGACACGTATTTATTATTATTTTTTTAAATATTTTTATATACAGAGTTAATGTTACTTATAAGGGAATACGCATTTACCTATGTCAGTGAATTATTAAATGTCTGTCGGCACCTGTATACCTATAAAAATACATGTTCATTACTTGTTCACTGACAGAGCACTGAAAGACGTGAGTCGCAACAAGGCCCCGGGAGTAGACAACATTCCATTAGAACTACTGACGGCCTTGGGAGAGCCATTCCTGACAAAACTCTACCATCTGGTGAGCAAGATGTATGAGGCAGGCGAAATACCCTCAGACTTCAAGAAGAATATAGTAATTCCAATCCCAAAGTAAGCAGGTGTTGACA
Source organism: Schistocerca americana (assembly GCF_021461395.2). Classification (NCBI taxonomy): domain Eukaryota; kingdom Metazoa; phylum Arthropoda; class Insecta; order Orthoptera; family Acrididae; genus Schistocerca; species Schistocerca americana. Next base: position 1,013,506,660 of record NC_060120.1, on the reverse strand, counting down.
GATGTGAAAATTACCGAACTATCAGTTTAATAAGTCACAGCTGCAAAATACTAACGCGAATTCTTTACAGACGAATGGAAAAACTGGTAGAAGCCGACCTTGGGGAGGATCAGTTTGGATTCCGTAGAAATATGGGAACACGTGAGGCAATTCTGACCTTACGGCTCACCTTAGAAGAAAGATTAAGGAAAACCTACGTTCCTAGCATTTGTAGACTTCGAGAAAGCTTTTGACAATGTTGACGGGAATAGTCTCTTTCAAATTCTAAAGGTGGCAGGGGTAAAATACAGGGAACGAAAGGCTGTTTACATTTTGTACAGAACCAGATGGCAGTTATAAGAGTCAAGGGACATGAAAGGGAAGCAGTGGTTGGGAAAGGAGTGAGACAGGGTTGTAGCCTCTCCCCGATGTTATTCAATCTGTATATTGAGCAAGCAGTAAAGGAAACAAAAGAAAAATTTGGAATAGGTATGAAAATCCATGTGGAAGAAATAAAAACTTAGAGGTTCACCGATGACGTAGTTCTGTCAGAAACATAAAATGACCTGGAAGAGCAGTTGAACGGAATGGACAGTCTTCTGAAAGGAGGATACAAGATGAACATCAACAAAAGCAAAACGAGGATAATGGAATGTAGTCGAATTAAGTCGGGTGATGCTGAGGGAATTAGATTAGGAAATGAGACACTTACAGTAGTAAAGGAGTTTTGCTATTTGGGGAGCAAAATAACTGATGATGGTCGAAGTAGAGAGGATATAAAATGTAGACTGGCAATGGCAAAGAAAGCGTTTCTGAAGAAGAGGAATTTGTTAACACCGAGTATAGATTTAAGTGTCAGGAAGTCGTTTCTGAAAGTATTTGTATGGAGTGTAGCCATGTATGGAAGTGAGACGTGGACGATAAATAGTTTGGACAAGAAGAGAATAGAAGCTTTCGAAATGTGGTGCTACAGAAGAATGCTGAAGATTAGATGGGTAGATCACATAACTAATGGGAAGGTATTGAATAGAATTGGGGAGAAGAGGAGTTTGTAGCACAACTTGACCAGAAGAAGGGATCGGTTGGTAGGACATGTTCTGAGGCATCAAGGGATCACCAGTTTAGTATTGTAGGGCAGCGTGGAGGGTAAAAATCGTAGAGGGAGACCAAGAGATGAATACACTAGGCAGATTCAGAAGGATGTAAGTTGCAGTAGGTACTGGGAGGTGAAGAAGTTTGCACAGGATGGAGTAGCATGGAGAGGAGCATAGAACCAGTCTCAGGACTGAAGACAACAACAACAACATAATTGTTCATACAATAATAGAATTAATCCTCACCAAACCTCAATGCTAATATTTGCCAATACTACTTGTTAACTACTTGTTAAATTGCTGTTAACTAATGGCCAGTAAGATGTTCATAAAAATCTAACTACTACAGTGTCATGGGTATCACAAGATCGTCCGATCTCATGGCTCTTGGTTTACCTTTTGGATGTCATCGTAAATATCTGTGAACAATAAAGTGCACATCTGCACACACAAACATACACAAATGAGTGATTAGGCGGGCCTCTTCTTCATTTCATGTTTCTGACGTGCTTCCTGTGGACAATTATACTACATAGCAAGTTTAGTGCTATTATTGATCTCTTATTTTAATCACGCTTTCACGTACCTTACTCAGTAATACCGTGTCTTCCACGTACACCCTTTTCCGGTCTGCTGCTGTTACCTTTCTCTGGCGGTCTCTTCTTTTCGTCTTAATAAAATTAGACTTTATTTTATTAGTGGTACCTGGAAACGTAAAGATTTTAGTACCCCCCCCCCCCCCCCCGTGAACCATAGACCTTGCCATAGTTGGGGAGGCTTGCGTGCTTTATTGATACAAATAGCTCAACCGTAGGTACAACCACAACAGAGGGGTATCTGTAGAGAGGCCAGACAAACGTGTGGTTCCCGAAGAGGGGCAGCAGCCTTTTCAGTAGTTGCAGGGGCAACAGTCTGGATGATTGACTGGCCTTGTAACACTAACCAAAACGGCCTTGCTGTGCTGATACTGCGAACGGCTGAAAGCAAGGGGGAACTACAGCCGTAATTTTTCCCAAGGGCATGCAGCTTTCCTGTATGGTTCAATGATGATGGCGTCCTCTTGGGTAAAATATTGCGGAGGTAAAATAGTACCCCATTCGGATCTCCGAGCGGGCACTACTCAAGAGAACGTCGTTATCAGGAGAAAAAAGAAACTGTCGTTCTACGGATCGGAGCGTGGAATGTAAGATCCCTTAATCGGGCAGGTATGTTAGAAAATTTAAGAAGGGAAATGGATAGGTTAAAGTTAAATATAGTGGGATTAGTGAAGTTCCGTGGCAGGAGGAACAAGACTTCTGGTCAGGTGAATACAGGTTTATAAATACAAAATCAAATAGGGGTAGTGCAGGAGTAGGTTTAATAAAGAATAAAAATAATAGCAGTGCGGGTAAGCTACTACAAACAGCATAGTGAACGCCTTATTATGGCCGTGATAGACACGAAGCCTACGCCTACTACAGTAGTACAAGTTTATATGCCAACTAGCTCCGCAGATGGCGAAGAAATTGAAGAAATGTATGATGAGACAAAATAATTTATTCAGATTGTGAAGGGAGACGAAAATTTAATAGTCATGGGTGACTGGAATTCGATAGTAGGAAAAGGAAGAGAAGAAAATGTAGTAGGTGAATATGGACTGGGGGTAAAAAATGAAAGAGGAAGCCGCCTGGTAGAATTTCGCGCAGAGCATAACTTAATCATAGCTAACACTTGCTTCAAGAATCATAAAAGAAGGTTGTGCACATGGAAGAAGCCTGGAGATACTGACAAGTTTCAGATAGATTGTATAATGGTAAGACAGAGATTTAGGAACCAGGTTTTAAATTGTAAGACATTTCCAGGGGCAGATGTGGATTCTGACCACAATCTATTGGTTATGAACCGTAGATTAAAACTGAAGAAACTGCAAAAAGGTGGGAATTTAAGGAGATTGGACCTGGATAAACTGACTAAACCAGAGGTTGTACAGAGTTTCAGGGAGAGCATAAGGGAACAATTGACAGGAATGGGGGAAAGAAATACAGTAGAAGAAGAATGGGTAGCTTTGAGGGATGAAGTAGTGAAGGCAGCAGAGGATAAAGTAGGTAAAAAGACGAGGGCTAGTAGAAATCCTTGGATAACAGAAGAAATATTGAATTTAATTGATGAAAGGAGAAAATATAAATATACTGTAAATGAAGCAGTCAAAAAGGAATACAAATGTCTCAAAAATGAGATCGACAGGAAGTGCAAAATCACTGCTCATCAACAAGACTGCCATGTCCTTATATATTACCCTCTGTGTCCTGTGCTTTGAACGTACAGCTTCGTACTTTTCCTTTATTACATTTTACATGTCTATATCCCATTATTAAACTTCTATTTCATGACCCTCTAACACTCAATATTTCGGTGCGGTCATACGGGATTCCGCAGAACAGGCCACCATGTACACAATTATTCCGTCTCTTTGGATAGCATAAATACAACATTCCCATACAAATAACGGTACGCTCTCGCGTAGACACGTGGAACTGGCCACCTATTGAACTCCCGTTTTTCTTGAATGGAGACAATTTATACTTGGACGACACACGAGCGTGTCACCGCAAACCCTATTAGCAAGTCACTCATTTATGATGCTATTGCTAAACATGTAAAACAGACACTCATTTCTAATTTTTTTTTTTTTTTTTTTTTTGCTTACTTTCTCTCCTTACACGCTCCACATCAATTGGTTAATAATTTTTTATCTATTCACACATCTTTACAATATTTTTGCAGTACCACTTGTCTCTCAATTTCACTTTATTCCTTCATGGACAGATAGCACATGAACTCTCAACACCTTTTAAAACTCAGCTTGCTGTGCACATAGTTACAACCTACCAAAAAATATACCCTAATTTTCTTACCCACGACATCCTGCCCTTTTATGTACTGTAGTACCTCTTTTAACATGGTAATATTATAGAAAATATCACACATTTGCAGCTGCCTTCAGTGTAATACTTAACTTAATTGCTAAGTATATACGATACTTTACTTTCGCCATACCAACTCACTTTCATTCTTCCTCCTTATTCTACGCTATTTTGGCTCACTCTCCCGGGGTTGGGTGGTCTAATTTCAACTGAGTGCTCCCAATTCCTGTTGCTATTCACTCAACCCTCTCCTTGGTCCGACCGTTGATGAGTTTCTCTATTGTTGCTCCATGTTGCGCCATTATTTTGTGGCTCCCATCTCCGGTCATTTTGTTGCCTACATTCTCTGCCATAGTTCCTCCACTGTCCATTATTCCCACTACGATCTCTCTCGTCCATGTTTTGGTGAGGCGGACGATTTACATTGATCTGCCAATTATGGCCTCTATTAGTCCCTCCGTTGTTCTCCCTTCTTTCACCTTGCACGTCTCTCTGCCTAAGTTTTTCTCGCGCCTGCTGCTCGTTGAAAGCGAACTCCAACTCTCTTAGGATACCTTTGAACCCTTCTACATCACTGCCACATTGGCCGACGAGCGTTTACTGGTAGGAAATTGGCAACTTCATGTAACATAAACTTACAATCTCAGCTTGTATGCATGGGTCGACCAGATACTGATTTGTCTTGGTCAAGTTTTCGAAAAACTTCACTGGACTACGGAACCCTGAACCCTCCAAGTCTCTGCTCACCATTATTTCCTGCTTGATCCTATCGAATCATATTCCCGAAACCACGGAATATTCTCCCTCTCTGCAGATTCTTCCGACCGCCGACCAACCATATTTTAGTCTTTTGTCGTCCAGCGCTGAAAGTATGCGAGGAAAAACCTGTACTCGTACAATGGTACGCTTCTGAGCAAAAGTCCTTGGAAATAACCTAGCCTGTGTGGTTCCCGAGGCGCCGCTTCTTCGTTCCTCTCACCTGCGTCCAAGATTTTCAGTGTTCGGAAGTATTATCCGGTTATCCTTCCGACCCCTACTGTAGTAACGGCCAGCCGTCACCCTATTGTGCTCCAGAGCTCAGGTGCCATGACGTCTGTCAAGCTACTTCCTGTGTTTAAGCAGGACGAACACCTGTGGGGGGCCTTCCACCCGCAGCTTGAGTTCTGCCTGCCATTTCATCTCCAATGGCTTTCCAACCTCTACTAGTATAGGCAATCATTGATTACGCCGTTTTTATAATAAAGACACTCCTTCACGTTTCATCCAATAAACGTTAACAATTATTTACAAGATGTACGTCTCCTTTATATATTCATATATACGATGCACAGCCTATCACATGATACCTAATTGTGTCTTAGATCACGGCAAACTATGTGGATGAGTTCTTGTAAGGTGCGAAATTATAGCCACTTTGCAAAATTTTGCTTCTTCTGACAATGCTGACAAAGTTGAGTGTAGAGCTCGCTATCATGGCGGGTAATGTTCTTATACTTGGGTGAAAGTAGTTTCAACATCCTGTCCCACCCTCCATGACTAACAGCCAAATGGGTCTCATGGAGCATGTCAAATAACTCGGAGAGCGCGATGTAAAATTGAATATCTCTCGTACCTTCTTTAACAGGATAGGTCGACTTAGTCGTATTCACAACCATCATTACGTCATAATGTTTCAGCAGCCAATAGTCCCATAGTTCCTTCGTCATGGACGTATTAACCTTTTTCACATCGTTGACTAACTTATGGCGACTGGTTTCGATTAGAAAAATACAATTTGTATCTGCATTGGCTCTTCATTGATATAATTCACCACGGAACCGTCGTTGCATGTCAGCATGGCATGATTCCTGTCCTTTCACTACACTCCCCTCCGACATGGTGGTACAAGAACAACGAGAAAGGATGACGAGAGAGTGTCTGTGAAACTTCAGCCGGATACTACAGGCTGGAGAATTATTATGGCGGATACTATACAATGGAGAACTGTTATGACGATACCCGTGACGAGATAACTGAACGTCGCTCAGCAATACGCTGTCTTCGCAGCCATTAAACGAAGACTCGAACGCCACAGGAAACAGAGGCGGCGAGAAAAAATAGCGGGATTAGGCTTACTATACATTTTGCCAGCAGACAATGCGACCAAGTAAACAATGCCTAGGCAATGTCTAAAATATGGAAGTTTTCTTGCTTTGACTTTCTGTTGTATATATATATATATATATATATATATATATATATATATATATACATATGGACAGATATATGGCGTAGTCTCTGAATGAAATTACCCTAAACCTTTGACAACGTATCTGGCGGAATGGCTTCACATGCAGATGAGATGTACTGCTTCAGCTGTTCAATGACCGGTATATTTGAAACGGCAATAAAAACTAAACGAGCAGCGATAGAAATACACCGTTTGTTGCAATATGCTTGGGACAACAGGACATTTTCAGGCAGACAAACTTTCGAAATTACAGTAGTTACAATTTTCAACAACAGATGGCGCAGCGGTCTGGGAAACTCTATAGTACGATATTTTCCACATATCCACCATGCGTAGCAATAATATGGCGTAGTCTCTGAATGAAATTACCCTAAACCTTTGACAACGTGTCTGGCGGAATGGCTTCACATGCAGATGAGATGTACTGCTTCAGCTGTTCAATTGTTTCTGGATTCTGGCGGTACACCTGGTCTTTCAAGGGTCCCCACAGAAAGAAGTCACAGGGGTTCATGTCTGGCGAATAGGGAGGCCAATCCACGCCGCCTCCTGTATGTTTCGGATAGCCCAAAGCAATCACACGATCATCGAAATATTCATTCAGGAAATTAAAGACGTCGGCCGTGCGATGTGGCCGGGCACCATCTTGCATTAACCACGAGGTGTTCGCAGTGTCGTCTAAGGCAGTTTGTACCGCCACAAATTCACGAAGAATGTCCAGATAGCGTGATGCAGTAATCGTTTCGGATCTGAAAAATGGGCCAATGATTCCTTTGGAAGAAATGGCGGCCCAGACCAGTACTTTTTGAGGATGCAGGGACGATGGGACTGCAACATGGGGCTTTTCGGTTCCCCATATGGGCCAGTTCTGTTTATTGACGAAGCCGTCCAGGTAAAAATAAGCTTCGTCAGTAAACCAAATGCTGCCCACATGCATATCGCCGTCATCAATCCTGTGCACTATATCGTTAGCGAATGTCTCTCGTGCAGCAATGGTAGCGGCGCTGAGGGGTTGCCGCGTTTGAATTTTGTATGGATAGAGGTGTAAACTCTGGCGCATGAGACGATACGTGGACATTGGCGTCATTTGGACCGCAGCTGCAACACGGCGAACGGAAACCCGAGGCCGCTGTTGGATCACCTGCTGTACTTGCTGCGCGTTGGCCTCTGTGGTTGCCGTACGCGGTCGCCCTACCTTTCCAGCACGTTCATCCGTCACGTTCCCAGTCCGTTGAAATTTTTCAAACAGATCCTTTATTGTATCGCTTTTCGGTCCTTTGGTTACATTAAACCTCCGTTGAAAACTTCGTCTTGTTGCAACAACACTGTGTTCTAGGCGGTGGAATTCCAACACCAGAAAAATCCTCTGTTCTAAGGAATTAACCATGTTGTCTACAGCACACTTGCACGTTGTGAACAGCACACGCTTACAGCAGAAAGACGACGTACAGAATGGCGCACCCACAGACTGCGTTGTCTTCTATATCTTTCACATCACTTGCAGCGCCATCTGTTGTTGAAAATTGTAACTACTGTAATTTCGAAAGTCTGTCCGCCTGAAAATGTACTGTTGTCCCAAGCATATTGCAACAAACGGTGTATTTCTATCGCTGCTCGTTTAGTTTTTATTGCCGTTTCAAATATACCGGTCATTTTTGAAACACCCTGTACATATATATATATATATATATATATATATATATATATATATATATATATATATATATATATATATATACCCGAGGATTTGGTTAGACAGAAACCTAAGAGTGCTACTTGAATTGCTGCGAGAGAAACGAACAGTGGTGACATTTATAATTCCTTCCTTTCCAAGTATTTTCTGTTTACTTCGAAATAAATTGCGATGTCCGAGGAGTGTGTGGTTGGGCAGGAACCTAAGACGACAGCTTTTGCTGCACATTGTAATTTGACGTCTGTAACAACACGACTACTTGCTGAACATCGGCGCGCCTATAACAGCCGTGAGTAGATATGGGTCGTCAGCTCGAAGTACCAAACCCGAATAGCTCGGTTTGACGGTATGTCAAGTCAACCCGAGGTAGACTAGTACCAACTCAAGTTGTGTTCACGCGGTTTTGCACTAGGCTGGAATGCACAGCCGCCGTGTCGACTGGACCCGAGTTAAAGCGAATTCAGTCTGTGCCTACAGAAAGGGACATCACTCACTGTGATCTTTAAAAGTAAGACATAGGTGTCCGTTTCTTTCTGCGCGCTGTTCGAGTTTGGTATAATAGAGAGTTATTGTGAAGGTGGTTAGATGAACCATCTACCAATCACTGAAGTATGACTTGCAGAGTATCCATGTACATGTAGATGTAGATGAAGTGCAGTGCTTATTATGATTTCTTTCGTTTGAGCGACAATCGAGAATCGTTTCATAAATGTTATTTACAAATGGGTCTATACAAAACTTTAGCGTAAAAAGACTTTTGAAGTGGCATGTGGCTACCGTAAGCTCGACCGATCATCGTACAACTCTGACAGCAGAGTGTCTCATACGTGTGTTTTCTGATTACAGACTGTAATGTGCTCATGAAGAGCATTTGGCTAACTGAAGATCGTCAGGTTAGACTATTATAGCAAATTCTTGGTGTATCACCCTCTTCAAAATTTGATGTTAAAAGACTCGCAATTTGCGGCCTGCGCGCAGTATGTAATAATGCTCGTGAAAAGGCTTTTGGCCACCTTACGATAAACCAATGGCTGTCAAAACCTATACTGCGAATCTTGGATGTTTCAACAAATCTATTTTCAAAGTTTCAGACCAAAAGAATATGATCGTGAACAGCCATGTGGCTACCTTACGCATCATGTTTCAGGTTTCTCACATGTCTACCTTCAAAACTTCACCCCGAAAGACCAGAAATAGCGCCCTATGTAGTATCAATGAAGCTTGAGGCTATATATTTAATCATCGATTGGGAAACCACAAAGCTTGGGTTGGCTAACTGAACTGAATCGTAATCTGAGCGGACATGAAATAGTGAATAGCATTAAATGTTGTCTTAGTTTTCTAGTCCCAACTTGGCTTGAATTCGGCTTATGCAAGCATTCAACTCGGTTAATTCGGTTTGACGTAAACCCGTGTTGGAAAATCGCCAGCAGTGAGGTGCGCTTGCCAGGTTCCGAAAGGCCTGGTGCATCGCTTGCCAGCTACCGGGAGGATTTGCGCATGAGCAAGGTGATGTGCGGGTGCTGGCTAATAGAGTCTCCTTTGGTTCGGGTTCCAATGCTTTGTGCTGATTGTTGTTTCTGTTGTTTTCGAATCGCGCGCGAGGGTCGCGCGGGATAGCCGCCTTGCCACAGTGGGTGCAGCTCCCCTCCCCCCTTCCACTCCCCCCCCCCCCCCCCGCTCCCCGTTGGGGTTCGAGTCTCGGGTCCTCCCTCGGGCATGTGTGTGTGTTTGTTGTCTAAGTGGTGTGTAAGCTTAGGAATCGATGATTAGGAATCGATGACAGCACTTTGGTCCCATACGAACTTACCATCACAAAAAATGCGCGCGAGTTTATTATTGCTTACGCAATAATGTCGGAATTTTTAATATTCAATAATGGTAGTGAAAGCACAGTAAGAAATTGATTAAACACCAGTTTTCATCACTTTATTATAATTAAAGGAAACAAGACATCGATAGTGGCCGACCATGCCCAGCTGGCAACACCTGTTCAAGGTGCGAGAGGAGGATTGGGAATAGGGTTGCCAACTATTATTCAGGCATTGCGGGAAACCGAAAATTTATATGCGGAACTCGACAACAAAAACGGCACCTACCTCCAAATACAGAAACTAGAAAAAACGACAGGTATCATTTCTTATCAGTTTTCTTTCAAATTTGAAACAAAATTAATAAAACAAACTCTTCGCTATTACAGAGTAAAAATTTCAACCGAAATCTGTAAATAAGACACTTCGCCCAGTCAATTAGTTTTTGTTATTGAAGAAGTACTTGTCTTGAGATTTGTTACATTTGAGAAATTTATTATTCTTCAAAGCATAACTTAGAAAAACCTTTGCATTTGTACTTGCAGTTCCTCTTTTACGTGTTAAACACTCAGTCTATTTTTCAAATCAGTCCAGGCGTTTCCACAAAGTAGCAGCGGACGTAGAACATGGAACGTACACAACAAACTGGAAAATATTTAATAAGTTCGCTATATTCTAATGCTGAAATACCTCATGCCAAGTTTCATAGCCATATTTTTTTTCATTTGAAAATGGTGTTCGTTTACCCTCCTCAGTAATTTCATTTACTATTTCCTTAACACTGCAGAACTCATTATAAAGTTCGTCCTTGTTTAAGAATGGGTGAGTGATAATTTTTCGTAAGACATACCCTTCTAAATAAATGTATTTTCCAAAGCGAATATTCGCATTAATGTCAAATTATTATTTTCCGAAAAATTCAAAGCGATCGTCCACGTACTTCAATGCATTTTTTTATCAAAACAATTTTGGTAGACTCTTGTTCATTAGTTATGAACCTGGTGAAGACATTTGAGCAAATAAATCCAAAGAATTAGTCATTAATTCTTTACTCTGTTTTTAGGCGTAAATCCGTTAGAATGTACACTCCTGGAAATTGAAATAAGAACACCGTGAATTCATTGTCCCAGGAAGGGGAAACTTTATTGACACATTCCTGGGGTCAGATACATCACATGATCACACTGACAGAACCACAGGCACATAGACACAGGCAACAGAGCATGCACAATGTCGGCACTAGTACAGTGTATATCCACCTTTCGCAGCAATGCAGGCTGCTATTCTCCCATGGAGACGATCGTAGAGATGCTGGATGTAGTCCTGTGGAACGGCTTGCCGTGCCATTTCTACCTGGCGCCTCAGTTGGACCAGCGTTCGTGCTGGACGTGCAGACCGCGTGAGACGACGCTTCATCCAGTCCCAAACATGCTCAATGGGGGACAGATCCGGAGATCTTGCTGGCCAGGGTAGTTGACTTACACCTTCTAGAGCACGTTGGGTGGCACGGGATACATGCGGACGTGCATTGTCCTGTTGGAACAGCAAGTTCCCTTGCCGGTCTAGGAATGGTAGAACGATGGGTTCGATGACGGTTTGGATGTACCGTGCACTATTCAGTGTCCCCTCGACGATCACCAGTGGTGTACGGCCAGTGTAGGAGATCGCTCCCCACACCATGATGCCGGGTGTTGGCCCTGTGTGCCTCGGTCGTATGCAGTCCTGATTGTGGCGCTCACCTGCACGGCGCCAAACACGCATACGACCATCATTGGCACCAAGGCAGAAGCGACTCTCATCGCTGAAGACGACACGTCTCCATTCGTCCCTCCATTCACGCCTGTCGCGACACCACTGGAGGCGGGCTGCACGATGTTGGGGCGTGAGCGGAAGACGGCCTAACGGTGTGCGGGACCGTAGCCCAGCTTCATGGAGACGGTTGCGAATGGTCCTCGCCGATACCCCAGGAGCAACAGTGTCCCTAATTTGCTGGGAAGTGGCGGTGCGGTCCCCTACGGCACTGCGTAGGATCCTACGGTCTTGGCGTGCATCCGTGCGTCGCTGCGGTCCGGTCCCAGGTCGACGGGCACGTGCACCTTCCGCCGACCACTGGCGACAACATCGGTGTACTGTGGAGACCTCACGCCCCACGTGTTGAGCAATTCGGCGGTACGTCCACCCGGCCTCCCGCATGCCCACTATACGCCCTCGCTCAAAGTCCGTCAACTGCACATACGGTTCACGTCCACGCTGTCGCGGCATGCTACCAGTGTTAAAGACTGCGATGGAGCTCCGTATGCCACGGCAAACTGGCTGACACTGACGGCGGCGGTGCACAAATGCTGCGCAGCTAGCGCCATTCGACGGCCAACACCGCGGTTCCTGGTGTGTCCGCTGTGCCGTGCGTGTGATCATTGCTTGTACAGCCCTCTCGCAGTGTCCGGAGCAAGTATGGTGGGTCTGACACACCGGTGTCAATGTGTTCTTTTTTCCATTTCCAGGAGTGTAGTAGGTTGCGCAAGATATAGCCTTATCTTTTACCAAAAACGTGATGGCATTCTGAGATATTTTTAAAGAATTATCTAGAAAGCCAAGAAAGCATTCTATTCTCTTTGCGTGACTGTCATCAAAATATTTACCTAATACAACTGGACAGCTATCTCCAAGAGTTACAAGATAATGACTTCAACGCTGGAAACCCGCGTAGAATTTTACCAGTAGCAGGAAGCAATGACAGCCACCGTGTTGTAACATGTTTTATAATACTTTGGTAATGTATTTCAGCATAAGAATATGTTCCTTTAAAGTTTGGACTCTCTGAGCGTGATAGTATAAGTGCCCATACACTTTAAGCAACAAATTCTCCACGTGAAACTCGCAATTCTCTATAGAATGAGCGGCGGAATTGCGTACCATGTGCGCTGAACACACTGCAGCCAAGATGTTGGCATTATCAGGAGAAAGTAGGTTGCAAACTGAAGTATTTGCGCCAGAATTAATGGTGACGTTGTCGGCTGAGCAAGCAGGTACATTTGTGAAATCTAAATCAATCGCTTTGAGCCTATTTTTTATATTATTGTAAATGTCGATCGCTTTATCATCGGCATTCTCATAAAAATCAAGCAGGAGGTGCCGAATCCATTCTCTGGAGGGTAAAATCTGGCAATTATTGCAAACAATTTTTTATGTCCGTGATTTGACGCATTTGTCACATGCTGTGAAACAAGCTTGGCTTTAGTTTTTCCACGATATCTTCAACTGATACTGGAGTCAAAACATTTTAAATTACAGAGGATGCCTTAATTCTACCGAGCGATATTTTTGATGCAATTAAGCATTCACTAAACATCACGGAGCGTAACTTTGAATCGCAGTCAGTAGAATTGTTCGAGACATTGAGGTTTACGTCAAGGAAATGTTTTGTCAATTCTGAGCTGACGATTTTCCTCGTCTGTCAGCAATATGTCGCGCTTGAGATGCAAGATCACAAATGATTTCACACACAGATTGCAAAAAGCTTTACGCACATTTGTGTCAACTTTTTTTTTCTAAAAATGGTACGAATTCTCCTAGTTTTGCCGGTTGGAACACATCGGTTTACACTTTTTGCCTTTTACTTTTTCACTGTCGCTGTCAGTTATTTCAGAATCACACGTCTCAAATCCAAACAAACTGTTCAAACACAAGAAAAGCAAAGTGTCGCCAACATACTAAACACTATTTGTTTTGTAAACCGCATAAAAATACCGATTCTCTGTGACAAGTAGGAGTACTAACTGCACGGCGCCTGCGAAACGCGAAGCAGCGGAGGAGAAGAACGAGCGAGCGAGCGAACGAACGCCTGCGACACTCATTTGTCTCTATCCAGGGAAAGTGCAGCCGCGAGCGGCCGCTGTCATTGTCTCCGCTCGCGACACTGTCGCATGTACGCAACGCGGTGCCCGTACTTTACTTGAATGGGGTTAGAAACCTAGGCTAGGTTTTCTTTTCCTTCTATTTCGGCTTTGGCTTCCAAAGACCGTACAGCCAACACCAGTTATAAAGTGGCAAAACATATAATCGCAAAAAAGCAGAATGGAACAAAATTACGAAGTTAGCATACAAACATCCACTTAAAGTAAAATCAAAGCGCAATTAGACAGCAGGTGCAGTGGTAACAATGACACTGGAGCAGAATTGCAAACAGCGCCGGCCAGTGTGGCCGAGCGGTTCTAGGCGCTTCAGTCTGGAACCATGCGACCGCTGCGGTCGCTGGTTCGAATCCGGCCTCGGTCATGGATGTGTGTGATGTCCTTAGGTTAGTTAGGTTTAAGTAGTTCTAAGTTCTAGGGGACTGATGATCTCATTTGTTAAGTCCCATAGTGCTCAGAGCCATTTGAGCCAAACGTGCACATGTTCGTATAGTAAAAGACAGAACGTGAATAGGCAAATACCGTACATCATACAAAAAGTAAAACAATAACTGAAGAACATAATTGCAAATAACGTAACAATGTGAGAAGTGTAGCATACAGACAGACGTTAGGTAAGGTTAACTACAAAGTAGGACCATTAGCGTCCCGCAGACACACATGGCGGGACGTCCCACCTTACGCAGGGCGGTTGGCAACCCTAGACGGAAAGACGTTTCCATAGACAATGTATGATCTGGCGTAGTGGTTTTGCGGGTGTGATGTGGTGAACAAATTTTGCTATTGGAGATGTCTGCAGTTTTCAGAGAAAAAACTGCATGGAATCATCAAGGACACGAATACTATCTGAATACTGCTCTGTAAAAACACAAAATCTGCACAATGAAAAAGTAAGAAAGAACAGGGAGATATAAAAGAGGCTCATTAATGGTGTTTAGGGAAACAGTAACCGGCATTTCGAGGTCACAATGAAAACTAAGGTACCTTCAATAGGGGGAATTATATGGGATTTCTTATTAGAAGGGATGAGTTTGATTCTACACTGTAACAGCAACTGCTACATTCTTCCGCAGAAACACTGTAGGTATTCAGAATGATTTAATAACTTCAGTTGCTGATGTACTGAGAGATGAGAATTACAATGAAGTTTTGTCGCCATCACGCCTGTTGTGCGGAAAGAGTTATTTCTGTAGATCACAGAAATTACAGAAATAACTCTTTCCGCTTTCCAATGGCTGAAGAAATTTTTTGTAAAATTTGAATCTTATACAGAATGGTTTGTACATAAAACTTATTTATGTCAGCTTACCTTCAGTCAGTCAGCTCTTGAAAGTTACGGCAGCAACAGGAAGTGTCCAAGAAACCTACAAACTAGTATTTCCACCTGCAAAGTGGATTTATTTCCAGCTCAAGTGTAACGCATGCATTTGTAGCCTCCGTCACTAAGTGCTGTGCAAGAACACGGTGCACCAGAGCTGTAAGTTGAATACTGCTCCGAGTTACAGAATGTCAGAGTAAAAACTGTCACACAAAATACTTCAGTCACAAAGTTGCTCACTTTTTCAATGTTTATTTTTTCAACTTCAGCACAACTCCCATGATCTTTATGATAAATACAGTAAACTGGCCGGAATATGAATACATTTCACTTTTACCATCAAAACGAGCAGAACTTAGAAGGTATCTGATCTCGAAATATGACTTGAGTATCAAAACTACTGGTGCTAAAACCCTAAGTTTCCGTCTAAATCGAATGTAAACGAAAGACATGATGATTGGAAATGACCTCTGTACACGAAATGTAGAACCAATGCTCTTTCTGTACGAACTATTTTTTATTATTAAGGTTATTTCTTATCTTATATGCCAATTTCTGATATTCATATTTGAAAATTGCATGTAAATGTATTCATATATTCAGTTTTATGAAATTAAGGAGATAAGTGATCTGACGTCTTCATTCACAATTTTCATGGTCTTCCAAGAGGCTTGAATAAACTGAGAGAGATTTCGATAACCTATTTCAGCGATTGGAAAATATTAGGTTTCTTTCGTTGCGTATGTGAAACTGTCGCAGTAACGTCCGATACGAGGGACACAAAATGCCAGTTCAGTTTTACAGTCATGCCACTGTTCTTATTCTGTTGACAATTAGATGGATTCATTCCTATTAAAAATCTGAATCCGTCTCAAGTGTCTGTAAGAAATTATGCATTAGTCTGTCTATCTTTTTAGAAGTTGTTTCACGCCATGTCATAAATCAGAAAAAACTTCTGATGCTCTTGTCCGAATCTTGTTTCGTGACCCTTTTGTTAGTTCGCTGGTACGACTAACTATTAACGAAGGTTACATCATGCGAGATAGTGCTGACCCCACTGGTTATATTAGCTGACGTAACGTGATTCACTCAACGTGCTATCTTTAGTATTCTGCCACAGAGGCGTTTAGATTATACCATCTGCAGTGCCAGCTGCGATGATTTACGTACGAAAAAATTAACAGGTAGCTAAATTGAGTGATGTTTTAGCATGTATCGCCGTCCTTAACAGTGATGAGATGAGACCGAAGAGAATGAAGTCTTTATCCGTTGACTAGGGCCATGTTCCAGTGTAACTTCTACCATGACTACAAAGTTCTAGCTCTTCTAACAAGGTACGTACAAGGTGATTGTAATTAAACTTTCAAACCGCTGTAGAAATAATACCACTGGGAAAAATAACGTCAAATTAAAATGGAATATTACCGAAGAAGGGGGAACCCGTATGCCAGAATAAAAATAAATAGCTACCAAATGTACCAATCGATGGCGCTGTGCTTGTCGTTGTGGCCGAGAGGTTCTAGGCGCTTCAGTCCGGAACCGCACTGCTGCTACGGTAGCAGTTTCGAATCCTGCCTCCGGCATCGATGTGTGTGAAGTCCTTAGGTTAGTTAGGCTTAAGTAGTTCTATGTCTAGGGGACTGATGACCTCAGATGTTAAGTCCCATAGTGCTTAGAGCCATTTGAACCATTTTGATGGCACTGTAAGCATCATAATTTGATAGTGGTAGACTACAAATGACAAATGATTCATACAAAAATGCCTAAGGTGTTCGTTTGACATTAAACAAACTGTACTACTCAGTTTGCATGGCTGTACAGATGTGATAATGTTAGTTACGTAAGCCCATCCACCTAGGCAAGGTCATATCACATCGGATGGGAAAAATCGGTTTTTAATTGTCCTGAAGTCAAAAACCGCATAAAAAGCATGAGTCAAAATCAAATCGCGTTATTAATTTCCGTGTTACTGGTGCAAAACATGTTCAATATGCTGCCCACTGTTTTTTGCAACAAGTTGAAATCTAGAAGCACCATGTTCCACAACTGATCGAAGTGGTTCTGGGATTACGTTCAGAATGTGTTGCACAATGCGTGCCTTCAATGCAGCAAAGTTTACAATCGGAACACTGAACACAACATCTTTCAGATAGCCCCACAGCCAGAAATCACGCGGATTAAGATCAGGTGATCGGGACGGTCAGGCTGCAGGGAAATGGCGGCAGATGCTTTTAACATTTCCGTTTCAGTAGCTGCGTAACTGGATTTGCAAAGTGCGGAGGTGCGCCATCTTGCATAAAAATTACCCATCCGCTCATCCACGCTGTTGGAGAGCTGGAATGACGTGGTTGCGCAGAAGACACTCACAGCGCTTAACAGTGACCGTACACGTAACAGGACCGGAAGCACCTGTCTCTTCGAAAAAATATGGCCCTGTGACAAATGATGCCGTCACCCCCCACCATACAGTGACCTTTTCAGGATGAAGTGGTACTGGTTGATTTGCGTGTGGATTTTCCGTTGCCCATATTCGACAATTCTGTGTATTGACATATCCTGTAAGATGGAAGAGAGCTTCGTCTGTCCACAAAATCTTCCACAGCCAATCATTGTCCACTTCCACGCTTTAGAAATTGTAAAGCAAAGTCTCTCTTGTTGGCAGGTCAACAGGAAGCAACTCGTGCACATGGGTAATTTTGAATGGACAGCAAAGCAGGATGTGTCGTAGGATTTTACGCACCGTGCTCGCCGGTATGTCCCATTTTCGGGCAATTAATGGTGCACTACACGTTTGCACACCACCACTCTTGTCCTCCTACAATGTTGTGGCCTCTGCTTCCACTGACGTCGAATCAATTCGTTTCCTCCCTCTACCAGGTTGCACACCAAAAGAATCCGTCTTTTCGAATTTCGGAATCATTTTCTCCAGACCCACGGCAGACACCAGGTCAACGCCTTTTTTCAAACTCGTCAGTGTGCAGAACTATTTGTGCACAGTCGTCGTTCTTGTAATACAGCTTTACAATCAGAACGCGATCCTACATTGAGACAGTCATGACGAACGTTGCAGACGCGAAAGAAGGAAAAGTCATGTACCCGGAACGTTTATACCAACTTCAGTGGGTCGTACGCATGACATGTGTTTTCATTTACATATTCTGACAAATGCAGCACCATCTATTGATGAATTTTCACATTATTTTTTTCTACTGCCATACGTTTTCCCCCTACTGTATAATATTCCGTTGCAATTTGACCAGTGGTGTTATTTCTACAGCGTTTTGAAAGTTTAATTATAATCACCCTGTACATGGCCGTTGGGAAACTTATGCGACACGTGCAGGAATTTCTGAATATTTGTGACTACACGTCTGGCTGTTGGCAAATGCGAACCAAAGGAAGTTGTTTGAATACGTACGTTCATTAAATCCAGAAGAATGTGTTATATTACAGAAAGTATATTGACAGTACCAGCGTATTGTGCAAGAAAAGCGCTAACGATTTACAACCAATCATCACCCTAAAATAAAATTCAGCAGAGAGTTTGAAACAAATTAATAGCGTTAACATTCTAGACCTAATTATTTACAAGAATTATAGACGAATAAATTCGGAATTTTGCTGTGGATGGCCTCGTAAACGAATGTTCGTGCCGTCCGAAGCGATACAAAAAGGCGTATTATCGAATTTTGTTAAACGGTGTGTTGAACTTACCACCTGAAGGCGACGAAATTAAAAAAAAAGAACTTAATTTTACAAACCCAGTGGCGTTAGCAAA
This sequence comes from Schistocerca americana, assembly GCF_021461395.2. NCBI lineage: Eukaryota > Metazoa > Arthropoda > Insecta > Orthoptera > Acrididae > Schistocerca > Schistocerca americana. The sequence goes on along the minus strand of NC_060120.1, from coordinate 1,013,487,946 downwards.
GGGGTCTAAGGAAAATGATGACATAAAATGAATAATGAGCTAAAAAAACGAACGTGGGATTTCCACAAAAAGCAGGAGTCATTGTTATTAAATTAAGTAACAAAGGAGTTACAGGCACTGGCTGCGAGTGGACAGTGACGGAAATCAATGGCGAAATTTGAAAATTTGTGCCCGACCTCGACCCGAATCCGAGTTTACAGCTTATTAGCCATATGGCTCTCGAGCCATACTCAAATTCTCAACTTATCCACACACTGTATGTAGTGCCCTTTGCCCATTATCCTCATTACTCGTGACATTTCGTCGAGTCCCGTAGAAGTTCGAGCTTGGTGTGCATCTGCACTGAAGAGAACAATGGCCGTCTCGCGTTGATTATACAGTGTGGTCCATTGATAGTGACCGGGCCAAATATCTGACGAAATAAGCATCAAACGAAAAGACTACAAAGAACGAAACTCGTCTAGCTTGAGGGGGGAAACCAGGTGGCGCTATGGTTGGCCCGCTAGATGGCGCTGCCATAGGTCAAACAAATATTAACTGGGTTTCTTAAAATAGGAACTGTGGTGTCACCGCCAGACACCACACTTGCTAGGTGGTAGCCTTTAAATCGGCCGCGGTCCGTTAGTATACGTCGGACCCGCGTGTCGCCACTATCAGTGATTGCAGACCGAGCGCCGCCACACGGCACGTCTAGTCTAGAGATACTTCCTAGCACTCGCCCCAGTTGGACAGCCGACTTTGCTAGCGATGGTTCACTGTCTACATACGCTCTAATTTGCAGAGACGACAGTTTAGCATAGCCTTCAGCTACGTCATTTGCTACGACCTAGCAAGGCGGCATATTCAGTTACTATGAATGTATTCTGAACAGATAATATTGTGAATCATGTACCGTCAAGAGCGACGTTCATCATTAATGGATTAAAGTTAAGTATCAAATTAATTACGTCCGCTTTCTGAATCCTAATTCCTTGTCACGTTCCAGACCTCACGTCAGTATAGTCCCTCCCTCCTCACGCCAGCCTGCGTGAGCTAAAACGCGTGCATTTCGGCCTCCACTAGTAATACGGTGTTGGCTCTTCTGCCAACACAACGTAGGGAAAATGACTTGCCGGCAATATTATAGAAAGGAAACCGGATATAAAAGATGAGGAGGGAGTTATGATTCTGCGAGGAGACTTTAGCAGAGCTCTGAATGACCCAATAAGGCCACTGGTGTACACGAAATTCCTTCAGTATTGTTGAGATACTTCGAAAACAACGACAATGACAGTTCAATGAAGCTTTGCGCACATGTGTTAGGCAGTGTCTCTAGAATGCGTGTCGATATCGTCATGTCGCTCTTTTCAGCTCTGAGCCCACAGTGAGCACGTTAAGATGCCGAAAACAATAATCTCTCCCGCCAAGTATTCGTGCTCACTGCGAGTTTTGCCTGCTTTCATGCGATCCCATGCATTTCCTTCTTCATGACAATTCTTGGCCCCAAACGCGATGGCAATGAGGACGCTCTTGCAGCGTTTTCAATGGGAAGTGTCTCATCACCAACCACACAGCGCGCACTTGGCTCCCTCTGATGTTTCTCTCTTCTCACATGACCCACTGGCTATGAAGACAACATTTTGGCACAGATAAAGAACTGCACACCAGCGAAGAGATGTGGGGGGGGGGGGGGGGGGGAGCACAGGCGGCAGATTTCTATGACGAGGGTATTGGAACGTTGGTACAACGCTACGACAAATATCGTAAATTCTGAAGATAGTGCGGATAAAACACAGGGAACGAAAGGTTGTCACAGAAAGCAGACTACACTTGAAGAACATGAAAGCTATGCAGTAGTTGAGGAGGGTGTGAGAGGTTTGTAGCCTATCCGCGATGTTATTCAGTCAGTACAGTGATCAAGCTATGAGCGAAACCAAGGAGAAATTTCGAAAGGGAACTTTGAAGAACAGTAACAAAATCTTCGAGGATTGCTGGTGACGACGTAATTCTGTCAGAGACGGGAAAGGAAATGAAACAGCAGATGAACAAAGCGGTAAAGATGCTAACGTAGTAAAACAAGGGTAATTTAACGTAATGAATTAAATCAGGCATGCTGAGGGAATTAGTTAGGAACTGAGAAACTCATACTAGTAGCTCAGTTTTGCAACGGGGGCAGCAAAATAACGGACGATGGCCGAGGCAGAGACTCTGCAGACATTTTTGGAGAGGAGGAATTTGTTGACATCTGACATAAATTTGAATGTACTTGTCTGAAGTGAGGGCTTGCACTGAAGTGTAATCTGGACAATAAACAGTTCAGACAAGGAGAGCTTAGAAGCTTTTGAAACGTATTACTGCGAGAAGAGTAGATGAGTAAATATGGTAAATACTGAGGAGATACTGTACCACAACCTGACTAAACGAAAGAATTGCACATATCCTGAGACATAAGGGAATCATAATTTCCACAGCAGAGACAGCCATGGACAGCTGCATCGAACCAGTCATCAGACTGATGACAACAGCAGACTGAGTTTGTAAAAATAGGGCTAACCCTTTTAGTAAAATACTTTAACGTTAAAAGAATCGACTTTCTGATCTGTATGCACAATGTGCTTTAAAAATGTGAATAAACTCTATAGTGCTAGAAAGATGAAAATTGGTTTAATACCTTTTAAGCCAGAAATGTATAAAAATAAGACGATAAATCACAGTTTTTGTCACCAATTTCACTTCAAAGCCAGTATCAGGCGCTCTTTCATTGTAGTGATTACTAGTACCGGAAACTTAATATTATTCGAAGGCAGATGGCCGATATGATACATATATTGATCGAGACTGTTAGCAGCTTCTTTCGAGATAGGACAATAGGGTTCTGTTCAGGAAAATTTGTCCTAATGGAATAAAGGTCTGCAGACAACGAACTGCTTTTCAATTGGAATGAGATACATAATGCACCGGTTTTCACAAACTCTCCCACATTCTTTTTATAACAACATAATACTAATGTAGATATATTCTGAAAGTTAATCCCCACTGATGTTTAATAAGATAATCTGTATCTTCTTGGAAATGTTCACAGTACTAACACCAGAACAATATTACTAAAGTAGGCTGACGCAAAATAGCACGTTTTAGAAAAATAAACCTATTAGACGGGAGCGTAGGTAACTATTCAGTTTCTAAAGTTCGATAAAAAACTGGGTTCAATGTACAGCTATCAAATTTATTCACTCGATAAAAAATTCCAGCCTCTTCACAGGGAACATTATTTCCTTACAGGTGTGAAGTAGATCGAATCATCACAGAGACTTTCTGTAAAATAAAGTACTGGAGTATTTATAGTAAGAAAACGCTATCTAACAGTGAAAATGTAACCAGGATGAAATAAATGTTTGTTAACTATACCGAAAACGCTGATAGCGAAAACGTCGACGAAAGATTCGAATTAGCTCTCGTTTCCAAGTCAAAAGAGTGTGCATTTAGTTATAATTATATTCTATTAGCATTCATTGTCAATCCTTTCCCATATAGATTTCGAAATCCCGCTGATGATAGACAGGGTGATGAAGTTTCAGGCAAAAACAGCTGTGTTTATTTTGTCGCTATTTTTAGTCCGGGTTCGTAGAAACAAGAGGAAGCAGAAAATGAAGGAAGCAGCGGAGTATTAGTGGTGTGGTCATTCTTGTGATTCAATATCTCTCGCAAATGCGTAAACATTGGCGACAATTTCTGCTGCATTTGCGGACAGGCTACAAACAAGGGCGGCAAATAACGCCTTGTATTAGGAAGGCGTACAGCCTAAACTTTGTGTGTGAAATCAGGGACTAGGACAAACCCTGGGCTCCCATGTATATCTTGTATCTCGGGTCTTCATTCGTGGTTGAATCGTAAAGATCTTCCATGGGGTTTGTTATACTCATGATCTTGCGAGAACCATGAAACAATATGAGCGATTGTTACTTTTGGATGAAAACTCCAATAATATATGGTATTTCCAGGAAGAAAGTGTGTTTCTTGGGTATCCTAACATACCATCGGCCATGCGACTAATGCCAAAAAAATGTTGAGATTTATGCGAAATCAACAGCAAAGGTCATCAGTCCCCAAGCTTACACACTACGTAACCTAAATTATCCTAAGTACAAACACACACTCACCCATGCCCGAGGGAGGACTCGAACTTCCGACCAATGCCTCACGGAGACGGACTGCCTGTCCCATCTGACTGTGACTGTGACGAGTGCGGTAGCGCTGCACCATCAGCTTCAAGACCCAGTTCTTTGAAAGATCCTGATTTTGTGTGTCACCATGACTGTACAAGGATTCACAAAATAACACAGCGTGAACTTAATGAGCAAGTTAGAGATATGGAATTGCCGAAAGGTAAAGCTGAACTGTTGGCTACAAGTCTACCAAAGTGGAATTGTCTTGATAAGACGGCAAATGTGACTGCGTTCCGTAACCGCCCTATTCCATTCCTTCCATTTTTCGAAAGTGGAAAGAACTTGGTATTTTGTACTGATGTACAGAGACTACTGTCAGCAATGGGTATTGACTATAAGAGTGGTCAGTGGAGTTGTTTATCGACTCCTCCAAAGTCTGAAGTGTGCGCTACAGCATAATGGCAACTTATTACCATAAATTCCAACTGAGTATGCACCATACGCGAAAGAAACATATGATAACATGAAAAAAATTGTATTGCGATTGAGATGCGTTAAGTTTAAATGGCAAAATTTCTGAGATCTGAAAGCATGGACATATTAGTTGCGCTACAACATAGCTAAGCCAAATTCTGTTCCCTTCTTTGCCTCTGGGTTAGGTGCGCCATAGCATTTCATTATAAAAAGAAAGGTTGGCCTAAGCGTCCATCATTTGAACTAGGATACCACAGTGTTATGCACGAAACACTTGTCGAATCCTAAAACATAATTCTCCCCGCTCTTTATATAAAATTGGGAGTAACGAAAAACTTCGTTACGACCACTGGAAAAAATGGAGAAGCGTTTCTCTATTTGCGTGAGAAATTTCCACGCCTTAGTGACATGAAAATACAAAAAAAGAGGGGATTTTGGTGGGTCTACAGATGCGAAAACTTTACAAAGATGAGCATTTCAACACCATCCTGACAGGTGATGAAAAGTTAGTTTCGGATGCCTTTGTTCAAGTGTCAGTTAACTTTCTAGGAAAAAAGTGGGCAGAAAACTACAAGGATCTTATGATAAATCTTCTGCACTGTTACAATAGACTGGAGCGCAAGATGTTGTTAAAGTAACATTTCCTAGATTCCCACTTGAACTTCTTTCCTGACAACTGTGGTGCAGTAACCGACGAGCACGGAGAACGCTTTCACCAACAAATTTCGGATATAGTAATGAGATGAGATGCCAGGGAAAGTAGTGCGTCAGTAAGGCCAATTGCTGTTGGACACAAATCAGGTAATCACCAGCAGAAAAGTGCAACCAGAGCCAGGAAAAGCAGTTGGACCATCAATGACTTTTCTCCGAGGAATAACACCAACCTAAATACGTGCGTAATCTGACATAAACACTAACGCAGAGTTATCACAAGTTCAAAACGAGAGCTAATCCTGGATTTTTATTAACATTTTCGTTGTCACCTCACTCGAAAACATAAATGTTAGCTGTTTTCATACCAATTACGGAAAAAAATTTGTTGCCTAGTGTCATCTGTATAATATAAATATGGAAATGTTCACAGTACTAAACCCAGAACAACATAAATAAAATATTTTGACTCCTTCTAGTAGTTATTCACAGGTGAAGAGGCTTGCACAGAATAGAGTAACATGGAGAGTAACATCGAAACAGTTGTCGGACTGAAGACCACAAGAAAAACTACACTTTACTTCAGTTTCGTCATATTGTCTGTGGAAATGCGTTCACCGTGACCAGATATTACAAACTTTGGAAGATCTATACTGACTTTAAGAACTTAAATGTATTTTAGAGCAAAAGCTCCAGTCTCAATGTTCCCAAAATGCTCCCCATCACCACCTACTGAAGCAATCCCACTTGTATCAATGTAATCTCTCTCAGGAACGAACATTAGCCTGCTACCACAGAACCACAAATAATGCTCGTATGTTACTTTTTCAGAATAATTATAAATTCGGTTGTATCACACATAGCTGCCTGTACTTAGAGGGAAAACTTATGTAATCAGGTTCAGACATGAGTGCGTTACACAATGATAGTTGCTTGACAGCTGCACGACTGTTATTACAATTAAACCATGTCGCCATGGTTTTGAAATTTCTTACGTTAAGAGAAACGTTTGTTCAAGTCGTCATTAATGGCCGTTACTGATAACTGCAACTGACGCGGAGCGTATGCGACAACTGCTTATCTCCAGGAAAGTGCTCTAATAACAGATGTAGCGGCCTTGAAATAATCTTTGACCCGACACTTCGAACCGCCAACTTATCAGCTTGACTCTTCGACACCCAGACATCTTGCCACTTCGTTAATTCCTAAGGCTTTCTCAGCAGAGTCTGAATAGATGATTTTAAATCCTCTTTCTTTTTTCTCAAAGACATCCGGATACAAATATTTCCAGAATAGTTTATCACTACGTTGGAAACTAAAGTCACAATGTCGTGATAGTCCAATCCTCGGGACTTGAATTTACGAAGAGAATCACTGCCCCATTTGTAAAGTCGTTCATCAATGTACAGTTTTCGTATTAATGACATCCTTTTTTATCTTTATTCCCTACTCGAATATTCTTAATCGCATTCTTTATTGCCTGATTCTGAGTAAACACGTCCCCATATCCTCACACAGGACCCGTAACTTTATATTTGTTTCTAATTTTAAAGATGTGAATTAGCGTAACTAAAGAATTAGATTGATAAATAAATAAAATGTCACATCATTGGACTGGTCTTGAATCGGTCAAAATTTCGTATTCTTGTAGATTTTACACAGTAATACTTCCTATATTTCAGTATTGAAAATTTATTGTTTTTAAATGATATTTATCTTTAAAAATATGTAACCATCAGCCAAAGTAGCAGGTTGAAAATTCATTAGATTCTGACTTTTGTACCTGAGAGACTGAATATTAACACATTAACTCAATAACTATCTTCATATAAATCTACAGTCCCACGAAGTCTCAATCTGCAAGAGTTTTGGAAAATTATATGTACATGAGTGAAGAACAGCTGATGAAGTTACATTGTCTGAACTCGAAAGAAACTGCACACCACAAAAAATAACTCGAACATCTTAGTCTTCTAACATGATATTTAAAATGAGATTTTTTTACAGCCAAAAACGATTATAAAATAAGCCTGTTGGAAATATTAGAATTTAATGATTTGTTTGTTTGAGATTCAAATACTTAAATGAATACATAAAATTTCTATTTTGTGTCTCGGTTAAATAACGTTTCATTAATGGACACAACTAAAATCAGCTGTTAATATGTAACAATATATTTTTATAAATATGGATTTGAAAAGAATTTCATAGATTAAAATGTCGCCAACGTTTGTATTACCTAATATCTGTGTGTAGTACGTCATGTTATCTCCGTTGTGACAGTCCACTGTTACTTAATGACTACGTGTGACGAACAGGTTATTGTGTGAAAAAAAAGAAAGATTAGTAAAGACGTTAAGGAAAGTTTTTCTTTTTCTACTGGGTAATCTAATTTCCATTTTACAGTTAACAAATAAGAGAGAGTGTTAAACTCACTTGAAGAATTGGCTTGTTGTGCAGCTTTACTTACGCGAAGACGCGTTCAGGTTTTCACCCATCTTCCGTTGGCGTAATACAGTTACACATTTTGTCTGTTGCATTCTGAACGCTATCAACCGCCCTGTGGAAAATAATAATTCTTTTATCTAACGAGTTTCCAGAGCTATGTATTTAGGTTGAATTGATAGACAGGCACACGTACTTTTATTCTGTAATTTATAGTTCCCCTGCTTCGCATCTGCATTCATAGCACACTCACTTGTAGAGGCACTGATGCAGCGCAGAATGCACCATGTAACATACTTTAGAAGTTTTTCACTATAGGCAAGCTACTACTTCAGTATACATTCCGAAACTGTTTGGAAGTTAGTTATGTTTGTAGACTTAATATTGCCGACCATAAAACGGGATATGTACCTCTCTATCATATTTTGTCCTTAATATAAGCTGTGTGTACCATAATGAAGCGTTCAACATTATTTTACAATTAGCAGGGTTGATGCTTGGCACAAGGCATCCATCTAGCTTTCAGCTTCAGATGGAACACACACAGTCTGATGGGACTGACTTATGTGACGTATGGTATGCCACGTCATTGCCAGATGAATGCGGCGTGTTGCAGTTTTACCACTGTGCTAGTGACAGAATGCGAACGTTTTGGCTGTGGTTGCGCTGTTGTGTCTGTACCGAGAGAAATGACAAACGATTCTGAGATTACTATTTATTTTGTTTCTGTTGCCGACACATATCCTTGTATTTATGAACACAGCAACAGGAGTGCTCCAGATAAAGTGTGGGAAAGAACAGCGAGTGATATATCAGAGACAGGCGCAGTAACTGAAATTAATTTAAGTTGTTAATGGAAGAGAAAGAAGATGCAACTAACCAGGAATATGTAATGTGGTCTTCTGTAAACCAACTTTGTAAATCTTTTTAGCGGTTTGCACAATGTAATGTAATGTTACCTCATAGGATGTGGTATTACATTTCATTCAGCAAACCAGTAAAAAGATTCATAGACGTGTTTTACGGAATATATATCCACTTGGATTAAGAAAAAGAGTGCAGAGCCGGTTCCTCAGCTTCATAGCAATCTTTGTAGGTCTTTGTTGGTTTCTTGTATTCTGATGTGAGTTCACATGGTTGTGTACATTGCACTCCACAGATGGCTTAGCAGTTACACAGTCATGAATGTCTACAAAGTCATGTAATACACAAACAGCTTGTACTATATTAAGGATTTTCTTTACGTCACACCCGGAAACAAAAGATCATTCTACTGACCTAAGGAAATTCGTAGTCTTCCTGTAGCAAAGGTGTAGATTCCGGAAGCGACAGCTGTCTGCCAAACAGTGCCTTACCACAAGAACGTTCTTATAATACTCTTCCGTGACAGTTACCAGAATCTTCTCCACCGTTAACTCATTTAAAGAAATCCATCTGCATATGAAACATCTAACAAAACTATGGTAGGAAAACCTTTGTAATTGTAAAACGTTGATCCAAATTTAGCAGGAGCTTTAACCCTGGTACGCTTTTTGTCTGTGCTACCAATACGGTTCGTATGCTTTCATAGTTCCCTGTAACGATTGGACGTTTTCTTCCAGATTTCTTGAGTTAGGGGTGGTAAATATTCGGGCTTTTAATGTTCTCCTATTGCCTTTAAAGTATCAGCCACAATTCTTAGAAATATAGAGTATTCTCGGATAAAATGAAGGGAAAGCTCCGTGAAGGAGCACCGAGTAGCAAAGCATATGAAAAAAATATTGGAAACTGGTGCTGGTAACATGGTCGATATATTGCGCAACTCATGTTGTCCACTTGTTGCAGTGCAAGATTGTCGAGTCCGGTGGGAGAATTTGAGTAGGAGTTACATTAGACATCTGAAGTCTGCATCTGGGACATCTGGCTCTTCTTTTAAAATAAGACAACGTTATTACTTTGCCGAATTCACGAAATCTCTGGAAATTAGAGGGCAGTATCTCAAATGCAAGCGCGATGAGAATTTCAGCTGAACACACACACAAGAAGTTGTACAGGAGAACGTTGGAAGTGACATAGAACACGGCGTTGTGATCCAGTGTGACTATGACAGTCAGTCAAGAAATACGTCACTGTCATCCCGTGGGAAACATTATAGTTTATCTACATCCGAAGAAGAAAGATACAGAAAGGCCACCACAGCAGATACAGTATCCTTTGCAGACGTCAAAGTGTGAATATTTTTCAGTCGAAGAATAAATCTGTAAAGAACGAACTTACTGACAACAAGAAAACCGAAGATCTAGGTTTGTCTTTAAAAAAAAAAAAATAGTGTAGTTCCTGACACAAATGATACGAATGCTGATCAAAAATAGTCCTTCAAATTAGAGTTTTAAATGAGGCAGGGAGAAATCTGAAGTAAAGTGTTCGCCACTAAAATTTTTTAATCATTACAGTCCATCGATTTCTTCGACATAGCCTTCTACTGGAACTTCAGGACCACTACCTACATGGTGACAATTATTGAAAGATATGAAAAAATTTAATTAATTACAAACTACGGCTTGCACGCAGTTTGTTCAACATGTAAACTGCACTACAGATATTCGAAATTAGGCTATGACATGTTCGATATGCCTGCCGTTATTAGCGATGATGTGGTACAGACGAATAGCGAAATATTGCATGACCCGCTGAGGTGTCGGAACATCGATGCTCTCGATGGGCTCCTGAATGGCTGTTTTCAGCTCAGCAATGGTTTTGGGGTTATTGCTGTACATCTCGTCGTTAATATAGCCCCAAACAAAGCAGTCGCATGTGTTCAGGTCTGGAGAATATGGCGGCCAATCAGGCCCATGCCAGAGGCCTCTGGGTACCCCAGAGACAGAATGCGGTCCCGAAAATGCTCTTCCAGGACATCAAACACTCTCCGGCTTCAATTGGCTCAGCTCCGTCTTCCATCAACCACATCTTGTCAAAATCAGGGTCACTTTGGATAATGGGGATGAAATCATCTTACAAAACCTTCACGTACCGTTCGGTAGTCACCATGCCATCATGGAATATCGCATCGGTTATTCCGTGATTGGACATTGCACACCACACAGTCACCTGTTGAGAGTGAAAAGACTTCTCGATCGCGAAAAGCGGATTCTCAGTCCCCCAAATGCGCCAAGCTTGCTTATTGACGACCCCATTCAAATGAAAGTGGGCTTCGCCGCCAAATCAAACCATACTAATTCCCACAATGCACCTCGGCCAACCGTGCAGTTTCATCGTCCTAACACAAGCAGTTCAGGAGTTATGACGATTTTAATTCATGTAGTTCCATAATTGTCACCATGTATGTAAGGAAACTCGGAAATCGAGGAACAAGATATGGAAAGCTCCAATTGTTCCCAATAATGGAAGACCGTACGAAATATCGACGCTGCAGACTTCCGTAGTTTCCTCAGAGTTCTGTTTCGAACACCTTCGCCAGTGCGAATATTAAACGTGGCTGTGGCAGTTATTTGGTGAATTTTTATTCAGTTCATTGCGGTTTGTCATGGCTGATGGTGGTGGTATGCGACAAATTATCCATTTTCTTCAAGCGTGAAGCAGAAAACTGTGGATCTATCGCTGATGTTGCCAGATCTCAGGAACAGATTGCAGAAGCCTGTGGCGTCAGCCTGAAAACTGCTCAACGGATTGCTAGTGAACGTAATTTATCTTTCTAGATCAGTGAAAGCCCAGTTTTCAGATCGCCAGGGAAACATCACCGTCGTGAGAGGCCTGTCACGAATTTAGACGATTTCGAGAAAAATGTTCTAAGACGGGTTGTCCTCTATGTATAAGACAGGAGAATTTCCAACTCCCAAAAAATTACATTGAAAATGTGTAAAAATATACATTTTAAAGGCAGTGTTACGTCAGTGCAAAGTATACCGAAAAACATTGGTTTCAAATACGTAAATACAAATAACGGAAGAAAATTCTCGTGGAACGCTGTGATATCGCTGCTTCACGGGCAAAGTTTTTAAGAAGTATTCTTGAAATCAGAAAATCTGGCAATCAGAACTTTTTTTTACTTCGACGAAAACTGCGTAAACCAGAATCGTACAAGGAAAGAGCGGTGGAAACTGAATGATGGTTCTGGTGGCTGTAAAGTACTAGCTGGCAAAGGTGGACGAATAACTGCGCTTCACGCTGGTTCTGCTTCCACGTTCATTCCAGAAAGAGAATTAGTTTTCCGTGCAAAAAAAAAAAAAAAAAAAAAAAAAAAAAAAAAAAAAAAAAAAAAAGCAATTCAGGGAATTATCATTCTGAAATGAACTCCGAGACATTTGCATTTTGCATTACGGTTTAGCAAACAGTTTCTCTCTTACTTGCCTGCCATTGTTACGGACAGTGCGAGTTCCACTCAGTAGTTGTTGACAAGACTCCGACATAACAAGCGAAAAGAAAAAAAAAAAGCCGACATCATGTTGAGGCTTGCAAGTAATAAGATACAGCACAGAGCCATCCATACTCGGGCTGAATTGTTGAAATTCATAGGGTAAAAACTGATGAAATAATTCTATTGCACAGGAACATGGACACAGAATTTTGCTTTTGCCACCACATCGTTGGCAGTACAATCCGATAGAGCTCATATCGGCACAAGTGAATGAACGACCTTTAAAATTGCTGACACAAAGATTTTTGCACGAAGCACTTGACAGCATAACTTCTTCAGAATGGACTGAATGTGTTCGGCACGCAGAACGGCTGCACGAGGAGGAACGAGGAAGGGAATTTTAATTGATAGTTGTCCTGATACCCACTGTCATCACTCTAATACCAGACGAGTCAGGCACCGAGACGGATTGTAGCGATGTACACTCCTGGAAATGGAAAAAAGAACACATTGACACCGGTGTGTCAGACCCACCATACTTGCTCCGGACACTGCGAGAGGGCTGTACAAGCAATGATCACACGCACGGCACAGCGGACACACCAGGAACCGCGGTGTTGGCCGTCGAATGGCGCTAGCTGCGCAGCATTTGTGCACCGCCGCCGTCAGTGTCAGCCAGTTTGCCGTGGCATACGGAGCTCCATCGCAGTCTTTAACACTGGTAGCATGCCGCGACAGCGTGGACGTGAATCGTATATGCAGTTGACGGACTTTGAGCGAGGGCGTATAGTGGGCATGCGGGAGGCCGGGTGGACGTACCGCCGAATTGCTCAACACGTGGGGCGTGAGGTCTCCACAGTACTCCGATGTTGTCGCCAGTGGTCGACGGAAGGTGCACGTGCCCGTCGACCTGGGACCGGACCGCAGCGACGCACGGATGCACGCCAAGACCGTAGGATCCTACGCAGTGCCGTAGGGGACCGCACCGCCACTTCCCAGCAAATTAGGGACACTGTTGCTCCTGGGGTATCGGCGAGGACCATTCGCAACCGTCTCCATGAATCTGGGCTACGGTCCCGCACACCGTTAGGCTGTCTTCCGCTCACGCCCCAACATCGTGCAGCCCGCCTCCAGTGGTGTCGCGACAGGCGTGAATGCAGGGACGAATGGAGACGTGTCGTCTTCAGCGATGAGAGTCGCTTCTGCCTTGGTGCCAATGATGGTCGTATGCGTGTTTGGCGCCGTGCAGGTGAGCGCCACAATCAGGACTGCATACGACCGAGGCACACAGGGCCAACACCCGGCATCATGGTGTGGGGAGCGATCTCCTACACTGGCCGTACACCACTGGTGATCGTCGAGGGGACACTGAATAGTGCACGGTACATCCAAACCGTCATCGAACCCATCGTTCTACCATTCCTAGACCGGCAAGGGAACTTGTTGTTCCAACAGGACAATGCACGTCCGCATGTATCCCGTGCCACCCAACGTGCTCTAGAAGGTGTAAGTCAACTACCCTGGCCAGCAAGATCTCCGGATCTGTCCCCCATTGAGCATGTTTGAGACTGGATGAAGCGTCGTCTCACGCGGTCTGCACGTCCAGCACGAACGCTGGTCCAACTGAGGCGCCAGGTGGAAATGGCATGGCAAGCCGTTCCACAGGACTACATCCAGCATCTCTACGATCGTCTCCATGGGAGAATAGCAGCCTGCATTGCTGCGAAAGGTGGATATACACTGTACTAGTGCCGACATTGTGCATGCTCTGTTGCCTGTGTCTATGTGCCTGTGGTTCTGTCAGTGTGATCATGTGATGTATCTGACCCCAGGAATGTGTCAATAAAGTTTCCCCTTCCTGGGACAATGAATTCACGGCGTTCTTATTTCAATTTCCAGGAGTGTAGATGACGACTGTCGCAGCCATTGAAAACAACGAAAGGTGAGCAACGCATACAGTATTCACTTTGCCTTTTCTATTTCTATAACTAATCTTTCGCAGTTTTTTTATCCATACTTCGCAAGCCACCTGACGGTGTGTGGCGGAGGGTACCTTGAGTACCTCAATCGGTTTCTCCCTTGTATTCCAGTCTCGTATTGTTCGTGGAACGAAGGATTGTCGGTATGCTTCTGTGTGGGCTCTAATCTCTGATTTTATCCTCGTGGCCTCTTCGCGAGATATACGTAGGAGGGAGCAATATACTGCTTGACTCTTCGGTGAAGGTATGTTCTCGAAACTTTAACAAAAGCCCGTACCGAGCTACTGAGCGTCTCTCCTGCAGTCTTCCACTGGAATTTATCTATCATCTCCGTAACGTTTTTGCGATTACTAAATGATCCTGTAACAAAGCGTGCTGCTCTCCGTTGGATCTTCTGTAGCTCTTCTATCAACCATATCTGGTACGGATCCCACACTGCTGAGCAGTATTCAAGCAGTGGGTGAACAAGCGTACTGTAACCTACTTCCCTTGATTTCGGATTGCATTTCCTTAGGATTCTTCCAATGAATCTCAGTCTGGCATCTGCTTTACCGACGATCAACTTTATATGATCATTCCATTTTAAATCACTCCTAGTGCGTACTCCTAGATAATTTATGGAATTAACTGCTTCCAGCTGCTCACCTGCTATTTTGTAGCTAAATGATGAGGGATCTATCTTTCTATGTATTCGCATCACATTACACTTGTCTACATTGAGATTCAATTGTCATTCCCTGCACCATGCGTCAATTCGCTGCAGATCCTCCTGCATTTAAGTACAATTTTCCATTGTTACAACCTCTCGATACACCACAGCATCATCTGCAAAATCAGTGAACTTCCGATGTCATCCACAAGGTCATTTATCTATATTGTGAATAGCAACGGTCCTATGACACTCCCCTGCGGCACACCTGAAATCACTCTTACTTCAGAAGACTTCTCTCCGTTGAGAATGACATGCTGCGTTCTGTTATCTAGGAACTCTTCAATCCAATCACACATTTGGTCTGATAGTCCATACGCTATTACTTTGTTCATTAAAGGACTGTGGGGACCTGTATCGAACGCCTTGCGGAAGTCAAGAAACACGGCATCTACCTGTGAACCAGGGTCTATGGCCCTCTGTGTCTCGTGGACAAATAGCGCGATCTGGGTTTCACGCGACCGTCTTTTTCGAAAGCCATGCTGATTCCTACAGAGTAGATTTCTAGTCTCCAGAAAAGTCATTATACTCGAACATAATATGTGTTCCAAAATTCTACAACTGATCGACGTTAGAGATATAGGTCTATAGTTCTGCACATCTGCTCGACGTCCCTTCTTGAAAACGGGGATGACCTGTGCCCTTTTCGAATCCATTGGAACGCTATGCTCTTCTAGAGACCTACGGTACACCGCTACAAGAAGGGGGGCAAGTTCCTTCTCGTACTCTATGTAAAATCGAACTGGTATCCCATCAGGTGCAGCTGCCTTTCCTCTTTTGAGCGATTTTAATTGTTTCTCTATCCCTCTGTCATCTATTTCGATATCTACCATTTTGTCATCTGTGCGACAGTCTAGAGAAGGAACTACAGTGCAGTCTTCCTATGTGAAACAGCTTTGGAAAAAGACATTTAGTATTTCGGCCTTTAGTCTGTCATCCTCTGTTTCAGTACCATTTTGGTCACAGAGTGTCTGGACATTTTGTTTTGATCCACCTACCGCTTTGACATAAGACCAAAATTTCTTAGGATTTTCTGCCAAATCAGTACATAGAACTTTACTTTCGAATTCGTTGAACGCCTCTCGCATAGCCCTCCTCACACCACATTTCGCTTCGCGTAATTTTTATTTGTCTGCAAGGCTTTGGCTATGTTTATGTATGCTGTGAAGTTCCCTTTGCTCCCGCAGCAGTTTTCTAACTCGGTTGTTGTACCACGGTGGCTCTTTTCCCTCTCTTACGATCTTGCTTGGCACATACTCATCTAACGTATATTGTACGATGGTTTTGAACTTTGTTCACTGATCCTCAACACTATCTGTACTTGAGACAAAACTTTTGTGTTGAGCCGTCAGGTACTCTGTAATCTGCTTTTTGTCACTTTTGCTAAACAGAAAAATCTTCCTACCTTTTTTAATACTGCTATTTACGGCTGAAACCATCGATGCAGTAACCGCTTTATGATCGCTGATTCCCTTTTCTGCGTTAACTGTTTCAAATAGTTCGGGTCTGTTTGTCACCAGAAGGTCTAATATGTTACCGCCACGAGTCGGTTCTCTGTTTAACTGCTCAAGGTAGTTTTCAGATAAAGCACTTTAAAAAATTTCACTGGGTTCTTTGTCCCTGCCACCCGTTATGAACGTTTGAGTCTCCCAGTCTATATCCGGCAAATTAAAATATCCACCCAAAACTATAACATGGTGGGCAAATCTACTCGAAATATTTTCCAAATTATCCTTCAGGTGCTCAGCCACAACAGCTGCTGAGCCAGGGGGCCTATAGAGACACCCAATTACTATGTCTGAGCCTGCTTTAACCGTGACCTTCACCCAAATTATTTCACGTTTCGGATCTCCGTCAATTTCCTGCACTTCTGATCGCTATAAACACGCCTCCCCCTTCACTGTCCAGCCTGTCTCTGGGGTATACATTCCAGTCTGAGTTTAGGATAGTTTTACCGGTAATATTGAGCTATATTCTGTCTTTTGCGACAGTAATGAAAGTTTTATTTGTACCAGACATGTTTTGCTTTATTATGAAGCAGCTTCTGTGGACAGTATTTTGGTTTCTACATTACCGAGGCACTTGATTACCTGTCGTAGTGTTCTACAACGCTGCGGTGTTAACATCGTATTCAACGTTTGCCTCCACTGGTCTATAATTTAGCAACTAATAGCTGTTTGTGTGTATCTGACACACACAAAGAAGTTCGGTTTCTAACACCTTGCACGCATCTCGTGGTCGTGCAGTAGCGTTGTCGCTTCCCACGCCCGGGTTCCCGGGTTCGATTCTCGGCGGGGTCAGGGATTTTCTCTGCCTCGTGATGACTGGGTGTTGTGTGCTGTCCTTAGGTTAGTTAGGTTTAATTAGTTCTAAGTTCTAGGCGACTGATGACCTCAGCAGTTGAGTCGCATAGTGCTCAGAGCCATTTGAACCATTTTTTTTTCTAACACTTTGTATTTCACTGACACTCAATAAACTTTAGTTTTTTTGAGTCCATAATTCACTTTGTGTACTTTGTCAACTTTGTCTTGGTCGAGGTGCTTTAAAATAAAGCGCAATGCGTCGAGTCCAAATAAAACATTTATCACGGCCGCAAAATTCCTGTGTAATGTACAGCATTCTTGTGGTACTAAAAATTATTCCCCCCAGAATCCTACATAATATGGAATTTGTGGTAGACTGTGTCCATGTTGACAGTAATTACGCACTGCACACGGGAGCAATTACCTCGGTGTTTTATGAAAATAATTATCTTTTCAAAATGGTTCAAATGGCTCTGAGCACATAGCCGGCACGGTAGCTCAGCGCGTTCGGTAAGAGGGTTAGCAGCCCTCTGTAATAAAAAAACTGAGTTAATTGATCAACAACGAACTTAAACGGATGTTTTATGACGTCCGCCCCGAGCAGATGCAACGAACAAAAGCGAACAAAATGAAATTAAAAAAAAAATAAGGCGGTAGCGTCTTTGATTCATAATCAAAACGTCTTCGGTCCCGGGTTCGATCCCCGCCACTGCCTAAATTTTGATAAATAATCAGCATTGGCGGCCGAAGACTTCTGGCATAAGAAATCAGCCTCATTCTCCCAACGGCCTTGTCAAAGAGGGCAGAGGAGCAGATAGAGGTTCAGGGCACTCTCTTATCCTAGGGGTGGGAAATTGCCCCTAAAGGCGGAAGAATCAGCAATGGTCAACGACATGAGGATGCAGAAGGCAATGGAAACCACTGCATTAAAGACACGTAACGTGTATCCACAGGACATGTGGCCTGTAATTCAAGAAGTGTCATGATGATCTCTCCATTGGCAAAAGATTCCGAAATAGTCCCCCATTCGGATCTCCGGGAGGGGACTGCCAAGGGGGAGGTTACCATGAGAAGAAGATTGAATAATCAACGAAGGGATAACGTTCTACGAGTCGGGGCGTGGAATGTCAGAAGCTTGAGCGTGGTAGGGAAACTAGAAAATCTGAAAAGGGAAATGTAAAGGCTCAATCTAGATATAGTAGGGGTCAGTGAAGTGAAGTGGAAGGAAGACAAGGATTTCTGGTCAGATGAGTATCGGGTAATATCAACAGCAGCAGAAAATGGTATAACAGGTGTAGGATTCGTTATGAATAGGAAGGTAGGGCAGAGGGTGTGTTACTGTGAACAGTTCAGTGACCGGGTTGTTCTAATCAGAATCGACAGCAGACCAACAGCGACAACCATAGTTCAGGTATACATGCCGACTAATCAGAATCGACAGCAGACCAACAGCGACAACCATAGTTCAGGTATACATGCCGACGTCGCAAGCTGAAGATGAACAGATAGAGAAAGTGTATGAGGATATTGAAAGGGTAATGCAGTATGTAAAGGGGGACGAAAATCTAGTAGTCATGGGCGACTGGAATGCAGTTGTAGGGGAAGGAGTAGAAGAAAAGGTTACAGGAGAATATGGACTTGGGACAAGGAATGAAAGAGGAGAAAGACTAATTGAGTTCTGTAACAAGTTTCAGCTAGTAATAGCGAATACCCTGTTCAAGAATCACAAGAGGAGGAGGTATACTTGGAAACGACCGGGAGATACGGGAAGATTTCAATTAGATTACATCATGGTAAGACAGAGATTCCGAAATCAGATACTGGATTACAAGGCGTACCCAGGAGCAGATATAGACTCAGATCACAATATACTAGTGATGAAGAGTAGGCTGAGGTTCAAGACATTAGTCAGGAAGAATCAATACGCAAAGAAGTGGGATACGGAAGTACTAAGGAATGACGAGATACGTTTGAAGTTCTCTAACGCTATAGATACAGCAGTAGGGAATAGCGCAGTAGGCAGTACAGCTGAAGAGGAATGGACATCTCTAAAAAGGGCCATCACAGATGTTGGGAACGAAAACATAGGTACAAAGAAGGTAGCTGCGAAGAAACCATGGGTAACAGAAGAAATACTTCAGTTGATTGATGAAAGGAGGAAGTACAAACATGTTCCGGGATAATCAGGAATACAGAAATACAAGTCGCTGAGGAATGAAATAAATAGGAAGTGCGGGGAAGCTAAGACGAAATGGCTGCAGGAAAAATGTGAAGACATCGAAAAAGATATGATTGTCGGAAGGACAGACTTAGCATACAGGAAAGTCAAAACAACCTTTGGTGACAATAAAAGCAACGGTGGTAACTTTAAGAGTGCAACGGGAATTCCACTGTTAAATGCAGAGGAGAGAGCAGATAGGTGGAAAGAATACATTGAAAGCCTCTATGAGGGTGAAGATTTGTCTGATGTGATAGAAGAAGAAACAGGAGTCGATTTAGAAGATATAGGGGATCCAGTATTAGAATCGGAATTTAAAAGAGCTTTGGAGGACTTACGGTCAAATAAGGCAGAAGGGATAGATAACATTCCATCAGAATTTCTAAAATCATTGGGGGAAGTGGCGACAAAACGACTATTCACGTTGGTGTGTAGAACATATGAATGTGGCGATATACCATCTGACTTTCGGAAAAGCATCATCCACACAATTCCGAAGACGGCAAGAGCTGACAAGTGCGAGAATTATCGCACAATCAGCTTAACAGCTCATGCATCGAAGCTGCTTACAAGAATAATATACAGAAGAATGGAAAAGAAAATTGAGAATGCGCTAGGTGACGATCAGTTTGGCTTTAGGAAAAGTAAAGGGACGAGAGAGGCAATTCTGACGTTACGGCTAATAATGGAAGCAAGGCTAAAGAACAATCAACACACGTTCGTAGGATTTGTCGACCTGGAAAAAGCGTTCGACAATATAAAATGGTGCAAGCTGTTCGAGATTCTGAAAAAAGTAGGGGTAAGCTATAGGGAGAGACGGGTCATATACAATATGTACAACAACCAAGAGGGAATAATAAGAGTGGACGATCAAGAACGAAGTGCTCGTACTAAGAAGGGTGTAAGACAAGGCTGTAGCCATTCGCCCCTACTCTTCAATCTGCACATCGAGGAAGCAATGATGGAAATAAAAGAAAGGTTCAGGAGTGGAATTAAAATACAAGGTGAAAGGATACCAATGATACGATTCGCTGATGACATTGCTATCCTGAGTGAAAGTGAAGAAGAATTAAATGAAACTTCCTGGCAGATTAAAACTGTGTGCCCGACCGAGACTCGAACTCGGGACCTTTGCCTTTCGCGGGCAAGCGCTCTACCATCTGAGCTACCGAAGCACGACTCACGCCCGGTACTCACAGCTGTACTTCTGCCAGTCTTCTTCGAGTCTCGGTCGGGCACACAATTTTAATCTGCCAGAAAGTTTCATATCAGCGCACACTCCGCTGCAGAGTGAAAATCTCATTCAAGAATTAAATGATCTGCTGAATGGAATGAACAGTCTAATGAGTACACAGCATGGTTTGAGAGTAAATCGGAGAAAGACGAAGGTAATGAGAAGTAGTAGAAATGAGAACAGCGAGAAACTTAACATCAGGATTGATGGTCACGAAGTCAATGAAGTTAAGGAATTCTGCTACCTAGGCAGTAAAATAACCAATGACGGACGGAGCAAGGAGGACATCAAAAGCAGACTCGCTATGGCAAAAAAGGCATTTCTGGCCAAGAGAAGTCTACCAATATCAAATACCGGCCTTAATTTGAGGAAGAAATTTCTGAGGATGTACGTCTGGAGTACAGCATTGTATGGTAGTGAAACATGGACTGTGGGAAAACCGGAACAGAAGAGAATCGAAGCATTTGAGATGTGGTGCTATAGACGAATGTTGAAAATTAGGTGGACTGATAAGGTAAGGAATGAGGAGGTTCTACGCAGAATCGGAGAGGAAAGGAATATGTGGAAAACACTGATAAGGAGAAGGGACAGGCTGATAGGACATCTGCGAAGACATGAGGGAATGACTTCCATGGTACTAGAGGGAGCTGTAGAGGGCAAAAACTGTAGTGGAAGACAGAGACTTTTTTTTTTAAAAAAATCTTTTTTTACCATCAACAATAATTATACATCCAACCCACCTCCTTATTTGATTAGTGGGTCCTACTTGCTACTGTTAGTTACAATTAGCAGCTAATTCTATTTTATATTAAGTTGTGAGCTACAGCTATAGGTTAGTTTGAATGGGCAGTTATACAATTTATTCTAATCTCTAAGTTTTTAGCTAAACCTACATTCTACTTCCTGCAGCGTCACAGGTGTGTCAGCAATATACAAACCTACTGTTATTGCCTTGCCCATCGAACTAATCCCGATGGGCGTGCCCCTGACACTGGGTTGGCCAGGTTGTAAATCGCTGCAGGTTCCTAAATCTAAATTTCTAATCTAATTCCTACTAACTAGTTCTAATCTACGTCATCTCCAGTGTATTGTCAATTTCGGGTTTGTCATATTCCCCAACCCCCCTAATCCCGCGTGTGGCGGACTCCAGACTGAGGGTCGGCCTATCAACGCGCAGGCGGAATGGGAGTAGGGAGTATGGGTCATAATCGGTGCTATTTACTCTTGTTCCCTCATGTATTCCCTTAACACCTTCTGTGATACCTCGTTGGCAAGTCTATTTATTATATGGAAGGTGTCTTCTTGTCTTATTAAGTTGTAAGTGTCATGGTCAGGTAGTTGGTCCCGTAATGTAGAGGCAACATCATTGAAGAGGGGGCACTCGTAAATCACATGATCGGGAGTGCCCTCCGGTTCACCACATTCACACGCAGGTGTGGCCCTTTTCCCAAACCGGCATAGGTATGCCGGGTAGGGTCCATGTCCAGTGAGAAAATGGATTAGCCCTCTGGTGGGTGCAAAGTACTTCATTTTTAGCCGTTCCCTAATACTTGGTATCATCTCATGTGTCCTTCGCACTGTTCCATCCGCATCCCACAGTTCTTGCCATAATTGTACTCCTCTTTGCCGAATCTCACCCTTGTCCCTTGCCCCAATACCTAAGATCTCCTCTATTTTTGTTATATTTCCCTTTTTAATCCAGAACCATGCAGCTTGCTCCCTAATTTTGATGTCCAGGGGGCAAAGCCCCATTATGACTAGTAGTGCTCCCCCTGGTGTTGTTCTATAAGCACCTACCGATCTAAGAATCATGCTCCTTTGAACCCTTCTCACTGTCATGGCGGGCACCACCCTCGTGAGCCTGTGTGCCCAGACCCCCGAGCCGTAACCCACTATCGATGTTAATATACTGTTGTGATAAAGTTTTATAAGATGTGGTGGAAGGTGAAATCTTCTGTGTCCTATGGATATGAGGTTATTCAGTGTTTGTAGGGCTTTCTGGGTTACGGTTTCAATGTGTTTCCCAAAGTTCCACTTCTCATCAATGATGATGCCCAAGTATCGTGCGTCACGTCTCCGAAGAACCGGCGAGCGGTTGATTCGTACAGTCGGGTTACGGATTAGTTGTCCCTTCAATAGTAAGTAGGTGGACTTACTTGGTGACACCGTCATTTTGGTACCATAGTTGTAGCTTGTTTAAAGCACTCTCTATTTTAGGTTCAATGTCTTCGCGGCTACGGCCGCCGACCAGCAGGAGGAGGTCATCTGCATAGGCTATCACCTCTAGCACTTCTTCACTTTGTTGTAGTGTGTCTAATAAAGGCTCCATATGGATGTCCCAAAACAGGGGCCCTAGCACGGAACCCTGAGGACAACCCTTTGTTATAACTTTTCCAATTCTCTTGCTAGAGGATGATAGCCAGACCTCCCGTTCCTCACAATAGCTCCTCAGACAACCATATAGCGGCCCTGGACACTCCTTCTCCCGCAAGCAGGAGAAGAGCGAAGGCCACCACAGGTTGTCGAAGGCGCCACTGATGTCAACCATAATGCACACCACGTACTTATGTGGGGTAGAGCCACAGACCTCAGCAGCCAGGGCGATCGCATCAGATGTCGATCGCCCAGGCCTGAAGCCGAATTGCCTGTCGCTCACCCCACGCAGCACTCTATGTGCAGCCAGTCTGTCAGCAAGTAGCTTTTCTAATATTTTCCCTAGTATGTTGATTAGACAGATTGGTCTATAGGATTTTACGTTTGTAGGATCTTTATCTAGTCCTTTCCGAATGATGACTACGTTTGCGGACTTCCACACCCTTGGAATTTTTTGCTGTATCAGACACTCATTATATAAGTGAGTGAGTGGTGCAGTTAGCTGGGGAGCTAGGAACTGCACCACCTCAGCTACAATGCCGTCTGGCCCGGGAGCTTTGCCCCTTTTAAGTGATTTTATGTGGGCAGCCACCTCTTCCTCCGAGAAAGAGTAGACTGCCGTATTGTTGATGTATTCATTAAGATTGTCTCGTCTTAGTTGTTGTTGCTGAACAGATTCCCCATCCGCGCTATCGTCAGGCAGCAGGGACCGGAGGAGGACCTCAGCAGTTTCCTGCCAGGATTCCGTCATCCTGTCCCCGTGCCTGACTGTTGATAATTCCAGAGGAGAGCGGATCTTTTCTCGTACTAATTTATACGGTGTACCCCAGGGGTCCAATGCCAATTGGCTCTGGACGAAATTTTCCCAGCTTTGTATCCTAACAGCCTGGAGTTCTTTCTGAAAACGAAGTTTAGCCTCCCGATACTGCATCAGCCATCTTTGCCGTTCTGGCCAGACGACACTGCGCTGGTAATACCTTCTCAGCCTTCTAACAGACCGGCGCATATTCTCTAGTTCGGGCGACCATGGCGATGGAGAGGCTGCAATGGCCCTCCTCCTGGTTGGTACGGCAGCTTTCACCGCGTTGGTTATTGCATTAGTCAGTTCTTCTGCTCGGTCGTTTACGTCAATGTCAAAGTCTGCTTCACCCTCTGGCAGGGCAGGAATGACGCACTCCCTGGCTAGTCGTTCCCAATCGGCCCTTCTATAATTAAACTGCATCTCCCACCCCATGGCCCAGCAGGACCCCCTTCCACCTACAATGAATGTAATTAGGTTATGGTCACTTGTAGTGGCGTTTTCTTCCACTTTCCACTCTTGTATTGTGTTAATTACATTGGGGGTGGCTAAGGTTATATCAATATTCGTACCTGGTCCTCCTCCCGCCGCATAGGTTGGAGGATTACCAGGTTTGTTAGCTATCACTAGTTGTGATGCCATGATAAAGTCCTCTACTTTCTCTCCATTGGTGTCCCTTGTGCCGCTGTGCCACAGTGGGGATTTTGCATTTATGTCAGCCGTAATTATCATCCTTCGTCCCTGCAACGCCGTGGTTACTGTTGTCAGATGGTCGAGATGCGTTTCAATGTTATCTCCGTACTGAAAGTACATGTTAATTAATATGATTGATTCACGGGGAGATAGCAACTCCACGACATTGCAGTGACTATTGGTGAACTGTGATAATGTAGTCACTTTCAGGGCTTTGTTCGTTATAATTATTGCCGCTTTCGGATTATCTCCTTGGCTGATTACCTGCCACGTAGCGGCTGTAAATGTGATCTTTCCGTCCAGGGAGTACAGCTCCTGTACACAGAACACATCCAGCCTCCTCTCCTCCACTTCCCTTCGCAGCTCCTGCATTACAAGTCGACTGTTGCGTGTGTTAAGTTGGCCAATGGTAATTTTCGTCATCTACGGAAAGTATGTATGTATGTGGTCTTCCGGCCAAGTCTTGTTCCAGTCATACGTAATACGTCCATTAGCCAGAACTGACTGTTCGTAAATGTCGTTTAGGTCAAACTTTTCTCCACGTCTCTCGAACACTTTCTTTAGTAAGTCTCGCAGGGCTCCGAAGTCAGTGGGGAGATTCACTGACTTAAGCTGTATTCTGTCTACAGCCTCCATTACCGAGAAGGTGACTCTTCTTCCATATTCGTGCCCTACGCGGACCACATGTCGTAAGGCAGTGGTCAAGGTAGCCGGCTGCTCCAATCTCGCCAGTTGCATGGTGAACTCTAAGTTTGGATATATCTGAACCGGATCTATTGGCGGTAGTCTAACCACTGGGGTGTCTAGAGAGCTTGTTATTGTGCTCTCTTGCACAGGCTTTTGTACCTTCTGATTACTATCATTTGCTGAGACCTCAGGCTCAGGATGCCTTTGCCGTTGCAGATGTTTGGCCGGCTTCACTTCCCTGCTGAGAGAGGAGGGAGTAGCCATGGGGATAGTTTCTGTCTGGATACATTTATCTATTTTTGGTGGATCTGTTTGGATGCTTTTGTCAACTGTTTCAGGTATCGGATCCCTCAAAAGAGACTTTAAGAATTCTTTAAATCTACTTGCCCTAATGGCATCCCTCCTCCTTTTGCTGGGGGATTTCCGCTTTGGCATCCTGTTCTGTTTTACGTACTCAGCCATAGTCCGTTCTAGATATGAGTCTTTGCTCTAACATACGGTATGTAGGGCAATTTCGTCCTGAGGCTCCGCAGCTTTTCTTCCCTCGTCTTTTGCAAGGAATGCATACGCTTGCTGCTTTACATTCTTTACGTGTGTGACCATCTTCACCACACCTGGAGCAAGCCGACCCCCTGGTGCAATGCCTTAGAATATGATCCAGGTCTCCACAATTGTGGCAACGAGGTACCACAAGGTAGTCCCTAATATTGATGGCATGGAAGCCAATATATAGTCTGCCCATTGTCATGATTTGCTTCCACATTGGTGCTGTTACCTCGGCGACGTGATGCACAACATCACGGTCGCGAGGTCCCGTTTTAAATCTTAGCTTGAAAGAATCCTTTAATTCATTTTCAGTCATTTGATCAAAATTTTGGTCTTTTATGCTTTGGTACAATTCTTCGTTCGTCATTGTTGATGGTACATCGTATAGGATGACAGTGGGTTTCTTTTTCTCGATGGTTCACACTTGACCACCGAGTTCAGTTTGGGATTCTTTAACAATTTCTCCTTGTCTTCTTCTGTAGCCACCTCCACTATCACCGAGTTTCTACTGGGTTTTACTTTATTTATTCTAATTTTGTCTTTTGCCGGGTCAATACTTTTGGTCAGCAGTTCTTGCATCTTTTTAACGCTTGTGTCTTGTCCTGGTAGAGTTCTTAGAAAGACCGCCGTGTCTGACCGCTTGGTCACCTTGGCGATCGTTTCTTTCGTGGTTGGCTTTGGCGGTGCTTGCGCGACCACCCCAGCCCAAGTTTTTGTTGGTTGCCTTCTCAATCGATCATTTTCTTTTTCCAGCTCCTCTACGCGGCCTTCGAGCTTGGCGTGGGCGATGGCCCATGCAGCCAGCTCGTTCTTAATAATAGACAATGCCGTCTGGCTTATTTTACCATTTTTAATATTCTGCTCCAAGAGCAGCGTGATACGTGCATGTCTTTGCGTAACTGTTTCATCTTCTGCCAGTCCCGTCTCATCTTGAGGAGAGGGATCAAGCATCACAGATGCTCGCTTGAGCGCACTCGATTCACTCGTCTCAGTTGTAGCCATATTGATTAACGAGCGAAAAATAGGGTGGGAGCCCGTCTCTTGCCCCGGACCAGCTCCTCTGGCATGGGGGGGGACTTCTTGCAGCTCGCCCACCAACCTCGCCCCCAGGTCAAGGGCACGCTAGAGCTGCTGGGTTCAGCGCGCCGTTGCCAGCGCCCTGGTCCCCGTCGAAGGCCTCGTCGTCGACTCACACGACGCTCCTCGGCAAGTGCACCCCGCACTCCGGAGAGGCGGATGCACCCCTCGCCCTTCGCCGCCTTCTAGCCCGAGCTTCCACCTGAAGGCCAAGGACCCACTCCTACTCAGGTGGTGGGTCGGTCCCCCAGTCGTTCGGCGGTCTGGGCCCATCTAACCTTGCCCAGGCGATGTCACCACCTCCTGGGTTTGGCAGAACACGCCCCGGTTACCCTGGGGCGCGGCGAAGCACCCTTGCCGACTCGCGCCGTGATCCCACGCCGACAAACGAAGTCGCCGGCATGCAGAGCACCTGCTGGACTGTGCCCTGCGAACAGAAAGGGACTGGTGTTCGGTCCCTTGACACAGCTCCCCCTGTGTCACGCACCCTTCGCTTTCGCATCGGGTTGGGTCGCAGCTCTCCCTTTGGTCGCAAGGCAGACTGCCAAGCTTAACGTCTGGCACCACAGGAAGCCGGAAAGTGCCACTTGGGAAGGAGAGGCTATAAGAGACGCTTCACTTCCCCTGTGAGGACTGCCGCGGCACACCCGACTGGGAAGCGATACGCCCCGGTGCGAGCCTCCGTGCCTTACGGCGCGCCGGCAACGGGCGGGCCCGCGCCGAAACGCTCCGTCAAGCGACTGACCTCACGCCAGGAAGACAGAGATTGGAATACGTCAAGCAAATAATTGAGGACGTAGGCTGCAAGTGCTACTCTGAGATGAAGAGGTTAGCGCAGGAAAGGAATTCGTGGCGGGCCGCATCAAACCAGTCAGTAGACTGATGAAAAAAAAAAAAAAAAAGCCTAAGGACAACACACACATCCATGCCAAGAACATCACACACATCCATGCCCGAAGCAGGATTCGAACCTGCGACCGTATCGGTCGCCGGTCGCGCGGTTCCACACTGTAGCGGCTAGAACCGCTCGGCCACTCCGGCCAGCTAATTATCTGTAAGCTTTACTTTTGCCTTTGGACGCAGGTATTTGTACATCCACGTACGTAGATAGACTCCGTCATCTCATCGTGGTAGTCATGTGGTGGTGGGGGTAACTTTTTCGGCTCCATGCTACCCCAAGGCGTCTACATATCTATGCGCGTACCACACCTGTCGTTTGGCAACGCAGCAGTACCTTTGTATACTTCAGCCTCACGCGGCTCGCCATTGTTATGGATTCAACTGGGGCCGCTTCACAAGAAAACAAGGAGAAGCGCTTCTCTGCAGCCCATGGAGCCTGCACAAGGCGCTGCGCTACTCCAAAGAAGAGCGGCTCTTTTGATGCCGCTTTGACCTGCCGCTGCTGGAGCGCTGGCGCGTTTCGGTTCAGTCACGGTGTCTGATCAGCAGGAAACCACTCTTTTTTTCTTCTTTTACGGAATAGGAAAATAAAAAAAGAATGTTTAAAAGTAAGTCAAGGGTGCCACTATTTCTGCAAGGAAGAGCAGCTAATGGTGTACTAACAAGGTAGCCAATTTACCCAGTTGTGTGGAGGCTACAAATGATAAATCGTTTACGTGTCAGCTGACTGTGCGTCACTTCATCACAGCAACAAAAATATTTTCTCGATGTCATTGCTGTCCGTCATATACTCGTACTGATTGCGCTGGAGCAAATAGAAGATCGCCAGCTTCATCTGCGAAGAAGTGGTTGTTTCTTAAGACCTTAACTGACAATGAAACAGAATTTCCTCAAAGCATGCTATTGTATGAAGGCTGTCATTAGTTTCCTTTTGTAATCGTTCGGTATGTCATTTTCTTACTGCGTTTGAAAATTGGAAATTTGTGGTAAGTTCCTGTGGGACCAAACTGCTGAGGTCATCGGTCCCTAAGCCTACACACTACTTAATATAACTTACGGTAACTTAACGCTAGGGACAACACACACACCCATGCCCGAGGGAGGACTGGAATATCCGACGGGGAGAGCCGCGCGAACCGTGGCCAAATGCTTTGGACCGTGCGTCTAGCCCGTGCTGCTTCTTACTGCGTTAAAACGGAGACAATTTTTATCAAAAGGTTTTCAGATACGGCTTCTGTAAGGATAGACGATACGTTGAATGTATTTTTGGCATGCTTCCTAGAGATACAGAAATTTTGATCGGCCTTTGAATGTTATCTTTAGAATTTGCTGAAGATACCATAAGAACTTGCTGTGTCTCTCACAGATTTGTTCGCGATAAGGCAGATGCAGATCGGACGACACTTTGAGTGCTTGTGTATTACATGACATGCCAAACAGACGGGAAGGAAAGTGAGTAACGCCCACCAGTGGTCGTATTCTCTGAAGAATGCTTACCCCCAACGTCTAGTGAATACTTTAATTGCCTGCAGTTTACCTGGATATTCCTCACACTCCCTGTTTCTCTGCTTCACAAATGAAATCTTCTGTACTGAGTTGCATCTCTAGCCAACGGTATGACCTACACGACCGCACCACCAAATAACATGAGCAGCAATCCCGGTTCGCCACGAGTCGCCTGTTAACATGTGGCGTCACCAGCTGCTTGTCCGGTTAGCAGCGCCAACGGGTGGCGTCGTGTGAAGGCCGATACTGGACCAGCAGAGACCCTGGCGCTTGACAGAGAAGCGCTGTGGCTCTGCACGTCTGAAGGCGTCAGGGTTGCCGCACTAGAGAGGGGGGAGGGGGGGGGGGGGGGGAAGACGCAAAAAAAAAAGAATGGTTCAAATGGCCCTGAGCACTATGGGACTTAACTTCTATGGTCATTAGTCCCCTAGAACTTAGAACTACTTAAACCTAACTAACCTAAGGACATCACACACACCCATGCCCGAGGCAGGATTCGAACCTGCGACAGTAGCAGTCGCGCGGGAAGACGCAAAGTTTCTTAGTTTACAAATTAATAATGTGCGACTAACCGATCATAATGGAATAAATAAAATACAAATATCTGACTTTCAACTTCAGATTTTGGTTAACTTAAACACCCAATCAAGTAAAACTGAAATCCTCGGTACCAGCAACACTGTCAAGCTGTAACGAAACTGTAGGGCAAGATAATACAGCCTTTTGACAATTACAGCGATGCTAGTGCTCCAAGTGGTTGGACTGTATTGACAGCTGAATGGCGTCAGATAACCCGAGAAACAGCTTAGGGTTCTTTGGAACATCATTGTTGGCGCTAATTGTAAAATGTATTTATAAAGATGCATCACGTCTATTCATATCAGAATGTATATGTCTTGAAGATTCTGATTCCCATCTGTGACATTTAGTCCTCTTGGAAGTCTACCTGTGACGCTTTCTTCTTATTTAGCCTATTGTCATTTCTTAAATGACACCTCGCACAAGTTGCCTTGCTAGCATCAAAAAACGCATTTCCTGTTCACTTTCAGCTATACAGCACTGCCGCATCCTCAGTACTGTGCTAATTTTCTGTCCCTAATAAATATAAACAATTCTTTACTTCTCTAATTCCACTTCTGGGAAGGGAAAATAGAGGATTACTGTATGTACAAATACTCAATGCATGCACTTTTACACCACGAGTCTCCGCTGGAGACTTTTATTAACACTCGCATAGTTAGGATTAATGCGATCCAAAGCGCTTCCTAGCTTTCATGAACTTTCTTACGTCCAGCTAATTTTATCAACTTCATGGCAGTTTATACGAGGATAATCCCAAAACTAAGGTCTATTTCTTTGTTAGTACATAGACATGTTTATTTCTACAATGGTTTACATCAGTTTACAGCTTGAACATTTAGCTATTTTTCGACGTAATCACCATTTCTGTCGATGCATTTTTGTAGACGCTGAGGCAGTTTTTGTATGCCCATGTCAAACCAGCTCGCCGCCATGCCGTTCAGAAAGTTATGAACCTCTTCCTTCACCTCGTTGTCGGAGCTGAATCGCTTTCCGGCCAAATGTTCTTTTGACCTAGGGAACAGGTGATAGTCAATGAGCGCCAAGTTAGGACAATAGGGTGGGTGGGTGATTGTGTTCCACTGAAACTGCTGCAGGAGATCAACGGTTTGTCCAGCGATGTGTGGGCGAGAGTTGTCATGGAGAATGTATACGCCCTTGCTCAAAATTCCTCTTCTCCGGTTCTGAACGACCCGTTTGAGATTTTCAGAGTCTCACAGTACCTGTCAGCGTTAATTGTGGTCCTTCTGGGCATAAAGTCGACCAACAATACCTCTTTCCGATCCCAAAAAACGGTTGCCATGACTTTACCTACAGAGTGTGTTTGTTTGAATTTCCGCGGCTTTGGCGAAGAAGGGTGCCGTCAATGGCGCGATTGATGCATGGTCTCAGGTGTAATGTGGTATGCCCAGGTTTCGTCACCTGTGGCAATTGAAACCAGAAAGTTGTCCTGTTCGGCTGCAAGGCGGTGAAGAAATGCGCGGAAGGCATCAACTCGTTGCCGCATGTGGTCCTCAGTCAGCATGCGTGGCACCCATCTAGCGCACACCTTCCGGAAGTTCAATGTTTCCGTTAAAATTCTGTCAGCGGTGCTTCGGGAAACCTCAGTAACCAGCGTCCAGAGATAATCCAGGGTGATTCGCCGATCTTTACGCATGCTTTGCTCAACTTTCAACACTGTCTCCTCAGAAATTGACCGTCTCCCACTCCTTTGTTCGTCGTGAACTTCGGTCCGACCAGCTGCAAACTCTCTATACCACTTACGAACATTTTTGACATGTACGACTCACCATATACTTCCGTCAATTGGCAGTGGATTTCAATCGGAGCAGTGCCATTTGCGTTCAAAAACCGAGTAACTGCCGCAGTTCGCACTTGGCGGTAACATCCAACGAGGGCTCCATTGTCAACGGCTGCCAAGCCAAGACTGAGCGCCTCGTTGCGGCGTGCTCATGTTTACACACAGCGCGTTAAGCACTCTTCATAACAGTGTGACCAACTGCCACATAAACGGAGTTCTGCACTTAACAAAAAAATAGTAGACCTTACTTTTGGGATTGCCCTCGTACATGGCTATCTTAATTATGTACAAAAAGGTCTACGTATTTCCTTAATCTAGTACATATACAGAGAAAGAGACAGGCATGCTTCCTTTTCTTCTTTAGTGAAACTGAAATACAAAACCAAGTGCTAGTACTTTAGTAAGTACGAGATGAAAATGTTTTCGACTGACATTTATTTGCATTTGAGAAACGGTCATCCATTTAATCAGAGGTAACTTTATGAAGAGATGGTAAAGATTTTGCCAGACTCGTTAAGAGTGAAAGTATTGATGACAGTAAGAATGACTGGAAATGTTAAACATTTTCTCACAAGCCAAAAACTGTAAGTACGCTAAAAGGAGCATTTTTTAATTCCTATAATAATTATCCACTTTCCTATCAGCTTCTTTTGGAATTAAAAAAAATTTTTTACTTTTTCTGCAATTTATAGTGCCGTAATAAGTCCGAAATACAATAGCAATTTTATTTTGACTGTGCCTCTGTAGTTCATTCACACAGTGCATAATCGTTTCACGTTAATATATACAGGCCAGCTGCTTGCCTGCACTGCAGTAGCGAAACTGCAGAAAAACTATGGGAGCTTCATCATTAAACGTCAAGTGAGAGCGAGCATAATGTAATGGAATAGGACTGTTTGCAATGTCATATTCATTTTAGTTTTGGTGATGTGTTGCGGTGTTGTTAGTTCTTATAGCTGTTCACAAATTATCAGTTCTGATTGTGTAACGATACTTATTGTGTATAATTAACGCAGTTATAGAAAATCACGGAAGCATCGCCTAAAAGAAAGTTGTAAGAAAACGAAACAGCTACAGCTGTCCTTATAATGTCCTTTACTGTGTAGCTACCAGTTTCGGCGCTTCAGTGCATCGTCTTCAGGTCTCAGTTGATGCTGACGTGGCTTAGCATCAACTAAGGCCTGAAGACGGCGCCCTGAAGCGCCGAAACTGGTAGTTACACAATAAATGACAACATAAGGATGGCTCTAGGTGTTTCTAAACCATATGTTAGTACTGGTACAAAATAGGTGTGGTACATGGTCGCTTTTGCTTTTCGTGGTATTTTATCACCCCAGAGAAGATTCCTGATATTGCTGTAAAAGCTGGATGCTTTCTATGTCCTGCTGAGTATTTCCTGCTTAATGGTGTTGTCTTTCGAGCTGATGTTGCCTAGGTATCTGAAATGTGAAACAGATGCTACTTTGACTCCTTCTAGAAATGTTTTTGAAATTGTTCCCTGCCTGTTGATGGTCATTTCTACTGTCTTTGTTTTAGTTATTTTTAGTTCGAAATTTTTGAATGTGTTGTTCCAATCATTAAGTTTTCTCTGTGCTTCAACTTCTGTCTCTCCCCATACTATCAAACCATCAGCAAAATCCAGGATATTTGGTTCGCTGTCTATTTTCTTGATAAATTTTACGATCGTGTCCATTACTATTACAAACAAGAGCGGTGATAGTGCACTTCCTTGTTGGATACCTCAATTAGTTTCAAACAATTCTGAGCGTCAGTTGCCTATCTGAGCCGGCCGGGGTGGCCGAGCGGTTCTAGGCGCTACGGTCTGGAACCGCGCGACCGCTACGGTCGCATGTTCGAATCCTGCCTCGAGCATGGATGTGTGTGATGTCCTTAGGTTAGTTAGGTTTAAGTAGTTCTAAGTTCTAGGGGACTGATGACCTCAGCAGTTAAGTCCCATAGTGCTCAGAGCCATTTTTTTGCCTATCTGAACACAGTTGTAACACTTTTGGTATTGCATCTTGACTTTGTCGATTAAGTACTTTGGCACCTTTAGGTCTGTCAAACATTCCCATATCTTGTTTCGAGGAACAGTATCACTCGCTTTCTCATAGTCCACAAATACAATCATTAAATTTGTTCCATATTCCCTGTACTTTTCTGTCAACATTCTTACTGCAAAAATAAGATCCATAGTACCTCGGTCTTCCCTGAAACCATGTTGTTCTTCCTCTACTATCTTTCTCATTTCTAAGATCTTTTTATCGTCTTCAAGGTGTGTGTGACAGCAGTGTGATGCCTCTGTAATTTCCACATTTTCGTCGATTGCCCTTTTCGAACAGAGGGATGATGAGTCCTTTATTCCTGTCTTACGGGATTTCGTTTCCTTTCCAAACCACTGATAAAATCTGTATAGTCAGTTTAAGCCGTATATACCAGCTGCCTTTATCATGCCTGAGCTGAGATCATCAAAGCCTGTCGACTTTCCATTCCACATGCTGTTTAATGTTGTTGCTTCCCAACGCCACGTTAAGGGGTGTCCGTTAGTTTGGACTTCATTAATTACTCTACAGTCTTTTGTGGTTGTGTTGTCCCCATCACCATTTAGTAGCTTGTTGAAGTACTATTTAATTTCACTCCTGATCCCGTCCTCTGTTCGTATCAAGTAACCGTTATCTGTTTCCAGGGCAAGGATATTTACATATTCATTTCCTTTGCTCTTTAATACTTTGTATAGTAACTTACTACTTCCCTGACATTCTTCCTGTATTGTCTTCCCAGCACTTTTCCTTTTCTTCCTGGATCAGTGTTTTCGGAGCTAGTTTCTTTCTCCGGTATTCCCGAGCTAGATGTTTAAATGCGTTCATTTCGTCTGTCAATCGTTTTCTGCTTTTCATGGTCTAATTCCCTTTCCAGTACGTTCGTATCTATTACTGCTGTCTTTACCCGATCATTCCACCAAGGTGTTTTCTTCTGTTTTGGTGTGGCACTTGTTTTTCCACAGATATCCGTGGCTTCTCTGAAAAAGTTTTCTTTAGATAAGGACCACTCTTCTTCCGTTTCCCCTTTCTCAGTTTTCGGTCATTTGGCTGCTATTCGGGCTTTATAATTTCTGTTCTCTTCCACGTCTTTCAACCATCAAGTCTTAATCTTTGGCATTCCCTTTTGTTTAAATTTTGACACTGGAATATCTTCTGACACCACGTATTATTTATGGTTGTTTCACACACAGAAATCAATTAGGTTCTTTCCTATTGGGTTTGTGTTCCCATAATCATGACAACCGATGGTCTTTCGTTACAAACTTGAGCATTCAGGTCTCACATATCAATGCTGTTCTCCTCTGTTATTTGTTCTTCAGGTTCATTAAGGAAATGCCCTTTCTCCTCCACGGTGCATGCTGTCTGTGGTGCATATGCTTGCAAAACAGTAAGCTGTGTATTACCACCCTTAGTCACAGCTAGATGATCCTATCACTGACCTACTTGACGTCTGTCTGTATGTCTGTATCTTTATGGAGGACAAAGCCAGCTCCATTTTTGGATTCGCTGCTGTTACCACTCCAGTATAGCACATATCCATTTCTCAGAGGTTTCTTCCCACACTTTTTCTCCCTCAACCCTAATATCCTGAGCTTACGTCTGTCCATAAGATCTATTAGTTCTTCATATTGTTGGTGAGAGTGAGGATATTGAGTGTATCAATTTTCAGTCGTTCCTTTTTGGGACGATTTTGTCTCTTCTGACATCTTCTATGAGCATTAGGCATTTGTCCGTCATTACTTCTAGGGGTACTAGAAGAACCATCATGTCTTGGGCTTAATTCGTTCTTGCATCCGAGGCTTGGTTTAGGTTTGAAAGCAGTATATATTTGCTCACCTACTGACTTTCTAGGTCTAACACAGATGAGAATTTTCTTTCAGGGTTTACTCCCTTTGCCTTCGAAGCTCCCTCTTCCCCACATGGCAGTGGTGTCCTCTCTAATTCTCCCCAGGGAGGATGGGTTGCCTCATTCGCCATCGCCGCCATTCCGAAGGTCTCCTTCTCTGCCGAAGGGGCCTTTAGCGTCTTCGCCCGTAACCCTCTCAAGGGTTCCACGTTATACCCGGTGGAGCTGGGTCCCTGCCTGAATTAGCCATTCTTTCACACCGGTCTACTGATGTGGAGGATGGCCACCCCCACAGCATGGATGCGCCAGGCTAGAATTACTCAAGTGGTTGATAGGAAAGTTGCCTTATCTGCCTTGAGCCGTGTTGATGGTTGGGTATGATGCCATAGCCAATGGCTCACACTGTATATGTTTTATTAATAATCTCACTTGCATAATTACAACGAGAAAATATTAGTAACTGAAAGTATACTTTCTATTTCGTCTTTGCAGATCGAATGCCAAAGACACAAGTAATTGGCAGTTTTGGATGACTGAAACGTTTAACAGCATTGTTCACGAAAGTAATTTTTTTGCTGATTTTTGTGAGTGTGCATATACTAGAACTAATTTTGTTGTTAAAAATAACACGCTTTCGTTTTCATATATCAATAAATTAATATGATTTTAGGTTTGTCATACGAAGTTTGTTAAAAAATATTGCTTGAATAAAAGCAAAGCAGGATCATTAAAGAAATATGTTTATTGTCTGCCAGTAACCAACAGCTGAAAAGTAATATAATTTCCCGTCCCGATATTATCTTCGCCATGAAGAAAGTTTATCGACATCGAGCGAATTTTTAATGAACATTATTTTAGATATACAACGGAATTTATTAACACCGTTGCTTTACATATATAACGGTATTTACTAACACCGTCTAACGACTTTAAATTTTATGCAACGGCAACACTGGAAGGCACTCATTTAGACCAATGCTTTGCCAGCGGAAGCGCAACTGACAAATGCTTCTCAGTTGCTCCGTGCATTTCGGCTTCACAGATGAAATTTTCCGCATTGACTAGCTCCATGTGATGGCGGCCTTATTTCTACTGCCACGAGGATACTGACAGTAATCCATATATATTAACACACTGTTTACCGGAAATTATTTAATGGAAACATATTTCGCAGTTAGGGTCAGAATTTATGCGGAAACGTCGTGAATACTCCTTCTTAAGTAAATATTATATGTTTGTCTGGAATAAGAATGTTCCTCCTTATCTTAAAATTATTAACAGAACGCTCCTTTGTACTCATTGACACTCTGTAGTTGGTATCATCTTTGGAAACTGTTGGCTCACTGTTCCTACACAACAGATCAAACGACTCCCTTTTCCTTCTGTAAAACGACCGAAATGATTTCTGGGTACATATTTTGTTCCTTATACAACTTAAAATCATCGTGTTCTTTCAAATTAGCAAGACAGTACGATATGTCTCACGACGTCTTTTAGATGATGCCACGTTAAATACTTTGTTCTTGAAAGATAATATCGCACTTGGACTAAGAAAGAAACTTCACCTTAATCGTCTACAGAGGGCGTCATTTTCTCCGAAAGGACAGTATTCCCCATAAATTACAGAGGGGATTCTTCTACTCCATAGCGTTCTTTGTAGGTCGTCGTTGGTATTCTGACTTTTAATGTGGGTCCTCAATGGGCTGTTGTACATTGTGCAGCACAGATACCTTAGATCCATGTAAGGTAATGTAACAATGTTATAGAGTCCACTTACATCACCTGATCTCCAAGGACAATTAAATTAGTGGAAGTAATGATACTGACTTTAATAAAAATAGAAAATTAAACAAACCGCACTCAATAAGCTTTTGTTACATCAAGAGCGAAATGGAATTTCACATTCATTGTTCGCTTAAAGACGTTCAGTTTGTTCGGAAGTATGTGAACAAAAACAGTTACAGAATGTTTCGTAATCGAGATTGTTAGGGATGCTTATACACCACTGTGCTGCTCAAGGCCGGTTCAAGAACATTGTATCACGCAAACGTTTCATCATTTGCACCTATGCATCTCCCATCCCTCCCCCACCTTTTTCCCTTGTACACTGTCATCCATGCAAGTTTTCGCAACTAACTGTTGTACGCACTGTATACAAATCTTGCACTTGAACACCCCTCTCAATCTAGCGCCGCAAACGGCCGCTACTAATTGTGATACACCCCGTCAAGAAATCTTAAGAGTTGAGGCTTGTGTCGCGTGGACCTTAAGCTTGCTCTGATACTGCTGTATCTACGACTGACTCTCTACTCTTAAAATGAAAACAACTGTTCAAATGTTACTGTAACTGACTCCATAAACCGCACACGAAAGGGAAACACAAGTCAAAACATCACATAGCACGTTGGCATTGTGTTAAGTACAGTACATCATAGCCCGTCAAAGCTAAACGTCAAAATATATCACATATTTTCTTGGGACTACGTAGACATGCAGCTTCCTTCCCAGTGTTAAAAACAATTTTGGTACAATGGTTACGTTTCGTACGGAGCCGTGTATGATCTAAAATGCAGGAAACATAAACTTCCCATTAACAACATTTTTCAATCCAAACTTCTCGAAATAGCAATACTTACTTAATTTGGAAATATCAAAATAACTATAAGCAATAACAAAGCGAGAGCCAGTTCATTATCAAGCTGTCATATCAGAATATAAGGTGCAAAAGAATAAAAATGTTTTATCAAATATCTTGATCAAAATTTAATTGGAAATGTTGCATAGTGGAGAGGATATGCAAACACAAATTTTAAATTTTTATGCAAACAGTGGAAGTTTTATTGATGTGGGAAACTAACGACAGAGGTGGGTATAGCTTCCCTTCATCTTTATAAAATATTAATGAAGTGGATTAAAGCCAAAACATCCTCTACACCTACATCTACATTTACACTCCGCAAGCCACCCAACGGTGGGTGGCGGAGGGCACTTTACGTGCCACTGCCATTACCTCCCTTTTCTGTTCCAGTCGCGTATGGTTCGCGGGAAGAACGACTGTCAGAAAGCCTCCGTGCACGCTCGAATCTCTTTAATTTTGCATTCGTGATCTCCTCGGGAGGTATAACTAGGGGGAAGCAATATATTCGATACCTCATCCAGAAACGCACCCTCTCGAAACCTGGCGAGCAAGCTACACTGCGATGCAGAGCGCCTCTCTTGCAGAGTCTGCCACTTGAGTTTGCTAAACATTTCCGTAACGCTATCACGGTTACCAGACAACCCTGTGACGAAGCGCGCCGCTCTTCTTTGGATCTTCTCTGTCTCCTCCGTCAACCCGATGTGGTATGGATCCCACACTGATGAACAATACTCAAGTATAGGTGGAACGAGTGTTTTGTAAGCCACCTCCTTTGTTGATGGACTACATTTTCTAAGGACTCTCCCAATTAATCTCAACCTGGTACCCGCCTTACCAACAATTAATTTTATAAGATCATTCCACTTCAAATCGTTCCGTACGCATTCTCCCAGATATTTTGCAGAAGTAACTGCTACCAGTGTTTGTTACGCTATCATATAATCATACGATAAAGGATCCTTCTTTCTATGTATTCGCAATACATTACATTTGTCTATGTTAAGGGTCAGTTGCCACTCCGTGCACCAAGTGCCTATCCTCTGCAGATCTTCCTGCATTTCGCTACAGTTTTCTAATGCTGCAACTTCTCTGTGTGAAGAAGACATGGAGCCTCATTACTTCGTCTCACCTCAAGTCAAGTGCACGCCACGGCACTGACATGTTATCTCCCATTATGTATATTGAAGGGTGAGGAGGGAGAAATGAAAGGAAAAGGAAGGGATTTTGATATCAACTGCGTCAGCGGCGACGAGTGAAAATGTGTGCCAGACCGGCGTTCGAACCCATGATCCCTTGATCGTTAGGCATTTGCGTTGACCACTGCGCCACCCACACACAATGTGTGTCGTAACTGCGCGACCTATCTCGATTCGACTCTCGGTCGGCGCACATTCCAACCTAGCGCCACCTATCCATCCTATCCACAGTCCCTGCCCATGTCCTCCGTACTCGCTACTTGGAGAATTCCGCAAAAAGTCCGACTTGAATGTGCGTCCGCATTGAATGTGGTGGATCCACAGCCCATAGAGGCGAATCAGTCATATGAATGTGTGGTGTCTTGCTGTCAGACAAGTCCGACAGAACAGCCACTACGCATTCATATATACGTATTTCCCATGCCACATGTCACATTTGTCACTCCAAATCGGTGAATTCGTTACCAAGGATGTAGCATCATATACTTTACATCCAGTTAATAGAGTGACATACTGAAATAACATTTTAGAATGAATGAACCAAGAAGCAAATGAAATATGAGGTTGATTGAAACGAAACTCTGTCAGTGTGACCTTACACGTTTAGGAGGCACCGCGTAACTGCGGATATCGTGGTGTCATCTATTGGTAGGGAGACTGACGCGTGCGCACCGTTTGATGTTGCATAGCGCCAGCGTTGTGGTTTCACGCTGAAGAGAAAGTGCTCCATACAAGTTATCGTCCACTATCGAACACGCAGGCTTGTAGTCAGAAATAAATGGTTCAAATGGCTCCAAGCACTATGGGACTAAACAACTGAAGTCATCTGTCCCCTAAACTTAGAACTACTTAAACACAACCAACCTAAGGACATCACACACATCCATGCCCGAAGCAGGATTCGAACCTGCGACCGTAGGAGCAGCGCGGTTCCGGACTGAAGCGCCTAGAACCCCTCAGTCACAGAGGCCGGCTAAGCAGGAACAACGAGGAGTGATTCGATTTTTGGCGGCGGAGGCAGTTGGAGGCCGTGAAATGTATCGGTGGATGAAGGCTGTGTACGGCGAGTACAGTCTGAGTCGTTCAAGTGTTTTGGAATGGCTCAAAGATTCCTTAAGGTGCACGAGGCCCTTGAAGACGATGTTCGTCCTGGACAGGTTCATCGTGTCATCACACCGGATGTGGTTGCGGAAGTGAATGCTTTAGTACTGGACAACCGCAGAATCACCGTGGACGAGATCCATCGGTGTTTGGACCTCTAAAACAAGTTATTCGTGGATATTGATTCGCAATGAACGACGAAGTTTGTGAATGGCTCCAGGCCTTGATCCGACAGCAGCCTACGAGCTTCTTCAAGGATGGAATCGACCGACTAGTGTCGCAATGGGATAAATGTGCCAACGGTTTTGCGACTATTTTTGGGTAAGGGTACTGTTTATACCTCCATTTTTGAGTTAATAAAATCGTTGCCTTTACTTTACACTAGTGACCGGGTTCCATTTGAATGACCCTTATACATTACACACAGTTCTTAAAACTTAAAAGCATTACGTTATTTGGTTTAACAGATGAAATCTTTTGACACTGTTAGCTTCACTTGCCATACCACTGGATGAAGTGTCTTACATTTTTCATTTCCATATTTGTACTTATTTCCAATTTAAAAAAAGACACGTTTTCAAATTTTGGAAATTTTTCGTTATAACATCTCAGTTCCTTTTTTGTGGACACGGGCAACAAAAAAATCTTGCTACAAGTTTTGTGCTTCACTGGAAAACCGATAGTTTGAACTGTAGGACACATACGACTGATTTTTAGCTTCCAGATCGTCTTAAAACGATCTTTTGGGTCTTCATTCCATGGCTACCAACAGGAAGTATCTATTTCTTTCAAACAACAGAGAGATTCCTGCCATTAACACATACCGCCAATTTTAACTAATGACACATATAGAGTGATGTTACAGTACTGAGTAATTGTACATGAGACTGTTACAGTACATAAATTCCCTGTTCCTATGACGATATTAAAATAACTGCACCAGATTATCTTGCAAATTGTAAACAAAGACGTTTCTATATGCTCAGACTGATGTTCGAATTCTCTGTGGGTTGTATGTAGCTCTGGAAGCTCGTACACGACGCAGGGCGATGAAATATATTTATCTTACTTTCGCTAAGGACAGAAAAATTAACAATTATTCTGTAAATAACTCGTGTTGTATGTAACCAATGTGATAGTTTTATGAAAAATTAGAATGACAGGTATTGCGTCTTTCCTTCCCAAAATATATTTTTTCGACTTTGGGTACTGTTCACTTCATGCTGGATACAGTTTTATTATAGGCACTGTTTATCAAATTGTGCACCACTGTTATTAAAAGATTGAAACTAACTTCCGTTTGGGTGTGGAACATATGTGTGAGTAAGGCATAACACGAATAACGAATAGCTTCTAAGAATAACTGTGACTGTAAGTAGGTTGTTTAGGTTTTCTTATTGGTAACGCCACATAGCGCTCTGTATGAAAATCATTGGCTGTGCTGTGTGCAGTCTGTGGCTAGTTTGCATTGTTGTCTGCCATTGGAGTGTTGGGCAGCTGGATGTTAACAGCGCGTAGCGTTGTGCAGTTGGAGGTGAGCCGCCAGCAGTGGTGGATGTGGGGAGAGAGATGGCGGAGTTTTGAAATTTGTAAGACTGGATGTCAATTATGACTATTAAGGTAAATACATTGTTTGTTCCCTATCAAAACCTTTCATTTGCTAACTATGCCTATCAGTAGTTAGTGCCTTCAGTAGTTTGAATCTTTTATTTAGCTGGCAGTAGTGGCACTCGCTGTATTGCTGTAGTTCGAGTAACGAAGATTTTTGTGAGGTAAGTGATTTGTGAAAGGTATAGGTTAATGTTAGTCAGGGCCATTCTTTTGTAGGGATTATTGAAAGTCAGATTGCGTTGCGCTAAAAATATTGTGTGTCAGTTTAAGCACAGTCATGTATAATTGTTCTAAGTAATGGGACGTTTCATATGGCGACCCTGCCAGGATACTTCACTGGAATCTTCTGATTTTTTCTTGTAGTTTGTGTAATTAGTGTAGCTTTTGTTTACTGCTAGCGCGAAATTATAGAGAGAATTTCCTTTGTAGTTGTAGTTTTTCATTGTCGTACTCAGTTGTGGCATGCATGTAGATTTACACCAAGTATTTCACAGCTGCGCTTGCAATTAACTAGATATTATTTTCAATGCTATGTTAATGTGTTTTCTTATTTTGCTCTTCAAATTGTGCTTTTCTGTGTTGTCGTATGAAATATTGTGACGATAATGGCGTGTGAAAAACGTAATACTAGGCTTCAAAGTAAACTGAGAAATGACAGTGAAGACGATAGCAGTGTGTTAGCGCCGCAGAGTAATGAATTAACTAATGTTCAAAGTAGTAATTTGGTAACTGTGCATAGGGAAATGGAGCGGGCTGCAATCAATGGTGTAGGCAGTGAAACAATTAGTGAACAGGGAAGCATTATCGATCGATCGGTCGGCAACAGCTCGCCTCAGGAATCCGAAATGACAGAACACAATATTGCAAATACTGTAGACTCAGGTTTTCGGTCCTCACCGTTTTCTCAAATGAGTCAAGACACATTTTCTGCTTGTCAAAACGTGATTGTTGCCGGTGAAAATGCACTGCCAAAAAGCATAGAGAAACACATTCCAGACACTAATACATTATTATTGCAATTAATGCATCAAATGAAACAAAATCAGAGACAAACACAGCAAAAGCTTCAAAAGTTAGACACAATGGAACAACACCAGAGACAAACACAGCAATAGTTAGACACAATGGTACAAAATTTTCAAAAATTAGATACAATGGAACAAAATCTTCGGAAGTTAGACACCACACTTGAACAAACACGTGAAGATTTAACTACTGAGTTACATAACATTGGATCGAAATGCCTAAAAGTCTGTAATGACGTAAAAACACAAATTTGTGAGCATTTCCAACCTACTTTTTCGCGTCATGAAAATGCATTACAGAAACACGAAGCAGCCGTAAAAGAACTGCAAATTATTGTTCATGAAAATCATGAGACCTTCCAAGCCACAATTGACTCAGTTGCATCTACCGATTCGGTTACACAACTTGCAAAAACTCAGGAAAACTTAAAGGACACAGTAGATACGATTTCAACACAAATGGACACTCTGAAACTTGGTTCAGAAAAACACACAGAGGTAATAATTTCACTATCGGATAAAGTAGCCGAACTTTCAGATCAGTTCACTAACTTATCTACAAAGGTAGATGATGATCTGAATGACACAAGACCTGTAGCTTTCACTGACACTGAAGAGTATGAACAAATTAGAAAATTCAAACAAAATCAAAATCAAATCAATACACAGTACAAAAGAGAAATCCGGGAAGTACAAGATCAGTTGGCACAAATAATACAAGAATTACATATTTCAGAGGACACTCGCGCTCCAGTGTGGGAAGAGGGACATAGAAATACGGAACAACCACAAAATAATAACACAGGACACTTCGGAAATTATGAACGAAATTGGCAAGGTACACCGAATTTTGAGATGGAACCGCCGAAACGAAGTAACAGTGACCGAAATGTGACTTACCGACATGATGATTTTGACTATAAGCTGTTCATTACTACATGTAAATTCAAAACATTTAAGAATTCCGGCAACGACATTCATCCACAAGGGTGGCTTCATCAGTTCACTCATTGTTTTCCTCCCAACTGGTCATTAGAGCACAGATTAGATTTTATGTGTGGCTATTTAGAGAATGAACCAGCTGTAAGAATGCGATCGGTCATTCACGATTGTCATAGTGAAGGAGAATTTTATAATGCCTTCCTCTCAGCATATTGGTCTCAAGCTACACAAGACCGA
This sequence comes from Schistocerca americana, assembly GCF_021461395.2. NCBI lineage: Eukaryota > Metazoa > Arthropoda > Insecta > Orthoptera > Acrididae > Schistocerca > Schistocerca americana. The sequence goes on along the minus strand of NC_060120.1, from coordinate 1,013,443,838 downwards.
GTAAAACATAGCATCATAATGATGAAACATTTCGAACAATCTGAATTTTCCAGTCTTGGGAAATATTTCGAAGACATGTTGCACAAGAATCAGTACCTGTAAAACCCACACAGCCCCTCAGAACTCATCCGCATTTTCTTAATCAAATTACCTGAACATTTACGACATATTATTTTGGCAGGACGTTGCAAAGACGACATTTAAGTTTTTCAGGGACTCTTACAAGAATTAGAAATTGACACTGACAATCACGGGACGCGAAAATAGGAGCACAACAATTACAGGTCATATCCGTCACAATTCCGCGCTGAAAGAAATAATAACTGGACACGACAAAGCTATTCTCACAACACATATCGTGACCTAAACAGACACCACCCGTATGACAACCGTTGGCAGAGTAGTAGTAATTACAGGGAAAGATCACCTCTCCGCGGCAGTGACTATCACAGAGTCAATCAGAGATACAGACAATTTGGGAATCAAAATAATTATTATCAAGGGAGACAGAATAACTTTAGACGCAATGGTCCAGCGTGCAGTTACGATTCAGGGAGAAATTCTCCACCATGTGACCGACAAGAAAGAAACTATGGAATCTACCGACATGACGACAGACGATATGATCGTAACGACAGACCTGAATTGCATCAGAACTGGCGGGATTCAAACAGAGCAGGGCCCTCTCGACAGGGTGAATTTGTAGAAGTTAGGTCTCCAAATCCCAATAACGACGCGCGCCAACAAAGAGACAATAGGCAATGACTCATACCGCTAGGAGCCACAAAACGTACGTATGAAACTGACGACGCAGCTGCCGTAGCTAGTAATTACGTAAAAATGGAAGACATTAGGGACATCTTACTCCAGGAACACGACGTAAAACAGAGCAACATTGCATATCCTGTGATTCACATTACAGTAAATGACGTAAAATTTACGGCAGTCCTTGACTCTGGCAGTCCCATTTCAGTAATTAGTGAAACAGCCATTTGCAAATGTAACAAATCGAACGATTGCCCCACACTTCCGTTACGTAAGATTAAATTACAAGGTGCAATCTTTGGAAAAAGTGTAGATGTACGCCGACAAACCAACTTAGAATTCTTTTGTCAAAGCCACAGCTTCTCTATGAACTTTCTTATTGTCCCATTATTGTCGACCGAAATTATATTGGGAGTAGACTTTTTGAATGAATGCAAAGCAATCTTAAACTTTCACGATGCTGAAATAAGTTTAGAGAAAGAAGGTAAGTCAATAGCTTTGAAATTTGAAGATTGGCTCTCAAACCATGACGAAGAAATTAATCGGCTTTACCTCCTGTTAGACAACAGAATGGAATTTTCGACGGAACTTGACACTAAAAATCACTCTGCAAGTACTGACAGGGATGATATCGATGGCGTATTTGATACTAATGAGTTAATTCAGAATAAAATTCAAACAATTGAGAATTGTAATGACACTGATAGGCAAGACCTTTTTTGAGATTTTACAAGCACATTCCACAGTTTTTACTCACAACACAGGAACAATCAAGGGATTTCAATACCAATTTCGTGTTCGTGAGCATACTAAATTTTGTGTTAGACCATACGTAATTCCAGCACATTATAGGGACCGTGTTTGAACAGAAATACAATCTATGCTTGACGAGGGCATTATTGAGCCTGCAGTAAGCTCATACAACAATCCATTACATGTTGTTGAGAAGAAAAATGGATCGATCATGCTTGTCTTAGATTCGAGACAAATCAATACTATCATCATTCCTGAAACAGACAGGTCGCAAACGTTGGAAGAACTTCTTCAAAATTTTAATGGTGTAAAAGTGTTGTCTTCTATTGATCTCAAATCCAGCTTTTATCAGATCGAACTTCATCCAGAATGTAGAAAATACACAGCTTTCCTCTGTTTCGGCTTTGTTATCAGTTTCGGAAACTTCCTTTTGGTTTGAACATTTCTTCATCAGCATTCATTCGTGGGCTAAATTCCATATTACCTGAGTTCTTAAAACGTCACATCACCTTATATGTGGACGATATTCTGATAGCAGAAGCCTCATGGGAACAACACAATCGCATCCTCAACAGCGTGTTACATATTTCTGCAGAATCAGGACTTACAGTTAACTTGGAAAAGTCTGAATTTGGTAGGACAAAGGTGAAGTTTTTGGGACATATTATTTCTTCTGAAGGCATTCAGCCGGATCCTGAAAAGTTAGAAGCAATCAGAGCCATTCCAGTTCCATCCACAAAAAAAACAAGTCCGCAGTTTTCTAGGTCTCGTAAATTTTTACCGTCGCTTTGTGAATATGCAAATTCTAGTTACACCAAAACTTTGTTCTGTCACTGGAAAAAATACTATTTGGAACTGGGGCGAACAAGCACAGTTGGAATTCAATTCTTTGAAAGAAGCGTTACTTAACGCGCCAATACTAGCTCATCCAGATCTGTCACAAGATTTCTGCCTTAGCACGGATTCTTCTAAAGTCGGTCTTGGTGCCCATTTATTTCAAGAAGCCATAGAAAATTACACTACTGTTCAGAAAACCATTGCTTTTGCTACCCGAGTGCTAACAAAATCTGATAAAAATTATTCCGTTACTGAATTAGAAGCTTTAGCTATCGTTTGGGCATTTAACAAATTCCGTTTCTTTCTTCCTGGTTAGCACGTAAAAGTATACAGTGATCATCGTGCATTCCAATTTCTTATGTCTTAAAATTTAAATCATGACAGGTTAAAACGTTGGGCATTGTTTCTGCAAGAATTCCACTTCACAATAGTCTACATTCCCGGCAAGGAGAACATTGTTGCAGACGCACTGTCACGCGCACCGGCTGGGCTTGAGAAAAGTAACACATAAGGCAACCTCGAGAAAAATTTCAGTATTCTTTACATTCAGAAAGTCGCCTTTGAAAACTTCATCACCACATCTTTAAAGGACAATGCTCATCAACAAGATAAAGATCCGATTTGGAAAGATATCAAAAGTAAATGGCATGAAAAGACACACACACAGATTCGGCATTATTATCTGGTTGGAAACAACATACTCTTCAAACGCTGCACTGTTGATGACAAGCTATGGGTACTTTGCATTCCGGATGATTTTGTTAATAAGCTCGTTTGGTACATTCATTTCAGCTACGCACATTTTACTCCACGAAAATGTTATCATATTCTTCGGACGACTTGTTATTTTAACAATATGTCATTCCTTCTAAATTAAAAGAATTTGCTGCTGTTGATCTCTTGGGACCCCTTGTCAGAACATCGAATGGATTTTGGTACGTTCTAGTTGCTGTTGAACTTACTTCAAAATTTGTTTCTTTCACTCCGTTACGTAAAGCCACTGGACGGTCTGTATCCAACGCCTTTGTTAAAAATTTCTTACGTGAAGTTGGCCACGTTGCTAAAGTCATTTCAGATAACGGACCGCAGTTCAGATCTGCTGTTTGGTCACGCATGCTTCGGAACCATAAAATCAAACCTGTTTTTATTTCATTGTACTCACCACATTGTAACCCGTCTGAACGGATTATGAAAGAAATCAATAAGCTTTGCAGACTTTATTGTCACAGAAAGCATCAGCAATGGGACAGATATTTACACTTATTTCAAAATGTGCTGAATGAAATGCCTCATGACTCCACTGCTTTACCACCTACTCTTGTACTGAAGAATGAAGAACCACCGAACAGAATCAGAGAGCTTGTACCTTTCCCGAATACACGTAAACTTCGACACAAAGACATAATTGATTTGACTATTAAAAATATAGAATCTGCAGCAGACAAAAGGAGAAAACTACACGGTATGGCAAATGCAAAGAAATTATATATTGGTCAGAAAGTTCTCATTAAAGCTCATTCATCGTCACATAAGAAGAAACACTTGAGTCACAAATTCTTTCTAGTTTACAATGGACCTTACAGAATCCGACGTATACCACATGATAATTGCGTTGAAGTTGAAACTCTGCGTACTAGGAAGAGTAAAGGTTTACACCATATTTCACATGTAAAACCGTTTATTGAAATATAATCTACTTTTTAACTTTGTCTTTGCCATAAAACTTTTCACTTCACATTTCTAGTATGCATTGTCAGACTTAGAAACTTTTACCATGCAACAATGTTTGAAGTTAAATATCCAGTCAAGAACCTGGGCAACTTATTTAGACAGTAATTACGAATGCATTGTTATAGTGAACAGACTACAGAGTGTTATACATTCTTGCAACAAGCTGCACGATTACGTAACGACTATCAGGCTTACATACTTAGAACTTATACTGCTAATGAGATATTAATGCAACATTTTGGTTTACTTGAAAAGATACTCTTTATTTGAAGTACGTTCGGTGAAATTAAAGATGACTTAGCATTTGGTCTCTTTGATAGCTACACGATTATATCACGACGCTATTAATATGTGACACAATTTACAATGTTGCTTTTGCGGTGTTTCTCTTTTATATCTGCACAGTTTTTCTGAATTATTCTGGGAAGTAAAACATGTTTTAGTAGTAACTTTTGTGGTATAGCTACAATGAGACAGCCTTTTCCGTAGCACAACAACACGTTACAGCACAGTAATTTCTTCATCACGGCAATAAGCGTAATAACTAAGATATCTATACGCAAAGCATTTCACTTTTGTTTATCATGAGGTAAGTACATTGCTTCTGCAGAACTTAGCTTTCGGAGGACGATAACTACGACATTTCCACAGAGATTATCTTACAACAAGATGCACAGTTTAACGCTACAGTACACGTATTTGAGTGATTAATTTTGTACTTAAAAAATTTATTTTTAAAGATATTTGAAGTACAATGATACAAAGGTTTTCCGTGATACATTTCATTCCATTGCTGTAACCTGTAACACCTGAGGGTATAATTACATTAATCCTCAGGGGGGTACATGTTTACTTTGTGTACCATGTGTTTGGCAAGCACAAGGAGCCCTAGCTAATATGGTATTTGCTTATACAACTTTACAAATCAGTACCATATTTCTCTAACACACAAATTACACAGCTATCTAATCATTTAACTGAGAGATAAACATTTTTTTTACTACATCAGTGACACATGTTTACGCAATTACTCAGTTGGGTAACTTCACACTTATGAAATTGTATTTTGTCTGTACTTTGTGAACTGTTCATATTTTTTTGGAACCATTGTGATACTATGAGAGCTTTGAATGATGTATTTGGTAAGGGTGAATGATTTTTAAAGTACGTTTGAGGTAGATGACACTATTGAAATGAGCATAGAATTTTTTTTAGGTTTTGACATTATTGCAGAAAGCTATGCCTTTTTTGAGATTTGGCTGAGGTTTTATGATGTTATGATGACGATGTGTGTTACGCTGTTGCAGTATGTTTATGATCAATAAGCTGATGCAATATGAGGAATTTCATTATGCTACCTATTTATTATGATGAAATATTGAAGAAGTGTCGACGAATAAGGTAAGGAATAATGAGTAGTCGTTAGGGACTCTGGTTTGTGAAAAAGGTTGTTGGAAACCAAGAATCGTACTTTAAGAGTTATGAAATGTATCTAAATGCATGAATTTATCACAATGGCGACGAATATTTTTTGGACACTGTTATATTTATAGGATTTTGTTTCTACAGATTTGCAACGCAAATTCTCGAACCGTAAAATTTTTATATGAGACTGTCACAGTAGTGCAAACTGGTGTCGTAAATATTTCGGTAAGAAATCCAAGTGACCTTGACGTAATGCGTCATGAGCGGCCAGCTGTGTCAGATGCCTGGAGAAAAAGCCATTAGTGTGTGCCTTTCAGAGGCACAGGTGGAGAAAAAAAAAAGAGGCCATTATCCTCGCTATTGACATTCCGTTGTAGAAAGCATCGCAAATACGACACGCTCAAACTTGAAAACATGTGATTATACTGTGGAGCTTTTGATTTATGATATTTACTAAAATGGCTAATGAAATGATAAGCCGGCCGAAGTGGCCGTGTGGTTAAAGGCGCTGCAGTCTGGAACTGCAAGACCGCTATGGTCGCAGGTTCGAATCTTGCCTCGGGCATGGATGTTTGTGATGTCCTTAGGTTAGTTAGGTTTAACTAGTTCTAAGTTCTAGGGGACTAATGACCTCAGCAGTTGAGTCCCATAGTGCTCAGAGCCATTTGAACCATTTTTTTTGAAATGATAAGAAACATTTTACATCTATTGTCTCTCTAGTTGAGAGATTACTCATTTTGTTTGATATCTAGTTTCTAGCTGGACTGCAGCATTGATTAAAATAAAATTTAATAGATGTACTAATATAGATATTTTATGCCTACAGATCCAGTAAATAACCATTTTATAATCTACTTAAAAAAAACGAGGGAGCACAAAAAGACATTTCCCTTCACAGGAACTGCATACATAATTTTCTTTTCAAGTACTTGGTAATTTATTTCATAGAATAAGTTTTTTGTGGTGCACCGCTTTAATTACATAGACATTAAGATGTGAATAGACATTTCCCTTATCAGCATTGTTGTCTTTAGTGTAATATTTTTTCTGCTTGAGCTTTCTCATGTTTAAATATAAGCTATTGCATTTGCTGCGGCTGTTTGCCAGGCATAGTGCTACTAAATTTCACTTTGTATTACTCTGTTAAGCTAGTTTTACTACTGATTTATTTTTCTTGTTGCTGCACATTGGCTCATATTAGTTGTAATGTTGCATTGCTTGGTAATTTAGATTTACTGTAGCTTGGTTTGGCAATTTGCGTTTCTTTTGTCATTGCTGTTTGTGTTAATTGTTTTGTGCAGCTGCATTGCCTCGTCCCTTAGTTTAGCATCTGAGCTCAGTAGATTTAAGTTAGCTTAAGATGGGGTAGGCTATATAAGAGAACGAGTTGTGATGAATGGAAAGGAATGCAATGAGAAGCCATAAGAAAATGGTTTGGCCAAAAAAGTATTTAAAAGAGGATATGAACAAAAAAGTAGAGCTTAGGGACAAAAGGTTTAGGTAGGATTTTCTTGGAAATAAATGATGAGGTAAGATAATGGAAAATAAATAATGAGGTAAGAAATATGTGAACATATAAATACAGAAAGCATGCTTGGATACGATTTTTTGGTAGAAACAAATGTTGAAATTAGATGTAAGATCTACGGAATGAAGTTTTGGGTTGAACTGCAGTACCAAATGTTACCCTGAAAACGAACCCTGTCTTTCCTTTCGTATTATTCCGCTATGTGTTTACGTATCCTTGTGTATTTGTCTTTTTCCTGTCTTTATGTGTTTAGCTAATAAGATTTATGTTGTAGGATTTTTCAAATACTATGTTATTTTCTTTGTAAAGGTGTTTAGACATTATTTATTCTGTTCTGTTTTAATGCTCATGTGTGAAATTAATGTTTCGAAAACTATTCTCATTATTTTATATATTCACTTATGTCATAATTCCTGTAACACTGATGTATATGTTATTTCGATTCTTTTGTAAAGCCAGTACTACAAATGTTGTCTGTATTGTTATGTTCTTTAGTCATGTATTTTGTACCTTTGTAATTGTATTCTTATGTTATAAAATTGTAATTGACACCAGTTCATCAAATTAAGTAACTTGTAAGTTCCATTTCACTGCACACGTTTCTGTTGGTCATAGTATATGGACAATATGTGAGAAGTAGGGACTGTTAGTGTTTGCACGTGTGTTAAAAATTCAGCAAGGGACTGGATAACGGCATTGCTGGTTCTAAGGACAATTCCAAAAACTTTGTGAGTGCACAAGTGGTGGTTATGGACTTGCTATATTGTCTGCAAGACTCTTCGATGGTGATTGTGCACCTGCACAGTCGCAGCAGATGGCCGCTGGCCATCTCTACAAGGACTACAGTGGGTCTGCATCTTTGATGATCCACCAATACCATTATTTCTACAAGGACTGCAGTGGGTCTGCTCTGTGATGACCTACCTACCAATATTCTTCAAAACTCCGAATGACTCTGCTGTGAGTTTGCTCTGTTGTGGCCCAGTACCTGTCTGCATGTCGAGAGTCAGCACTGTCTTTCCGTTGGAAGGACAACACTACTTCAAGACTGCATGGAAATCCACTACTTCCGTGTGCAATTTCTTTTACTAATGAGACTTTGTGAAAAAAAATGTAATTACTATTACGATGAATGATCAGGACTGTCTTTATGGACTGTGAGAAAATTTTAGCTTTTGACCAACATTGTATCAATAAGTGTGTGCATTTGATATCTTTGTTATTGTAATTACGAAAAATTTTATCAAATCATTATTGGCCACTGCCCAAAACAATTTGTAAAATTTTTTGTGGGGAGCATGGGGGCTATGTAAGTAGGTTGTTTAGGTTTTCTTATTGGTAACGCCCCATAGCGCTCTGTATGAAAATCACTGGCTGTGCTGTGTGCAGTCTGTGGCTAGTTTGCATTGTTGTCTGCCATTGTAGTGTTGGGCAGCTGGATGTTAACAACGCGCAGCGTTGCGCAGTTGGAGGTGAGCCGCCAGCAGTGGTGGATGTGGGGAGAGAGATGGCGGAGTTTTGAAATTTGTAAGACTGGATGTCAATTATGACTATTAAGGTAAATACATTGTTTGTTCTCTATCAAAATCTTTCATTTGCTAACTATGCCTATCAGTAGTTAGTGCCTTCAGTAGTTTGAATCTTTTATTTAGCTGGCAGTAGTGACGCTCGCTGTATTGCAGTAGTTCGAGTAACGAAGATTTTTGTGAGGTAAGTGATTTGTGAAAGGTATAGGTTAATGTTAGTCAGTGCCATTCTTTTGTAGGGATTATTGAAAGTCAGATTGCGTTGCGCTAAAAATACTGTGTGTCAGTTTAAGCACAGTCATGTATAATTGTTCTAAGTAAGGGGACGTTTCATGACCAAATGTTTTATGTATTTTGATTATTCAGTTTCACTATTATGTTGTGTAACTGTGATGTGGCATAGGAGTACCTAATATAGTATCGTAATTGGAATCTAGCTGTGAACACAGTTGTGGATTTTCGTTGATTTCCAAATTTATGACGCAACTTCTGCATAAGTTCGTTTGAATTTAAAAACGTAACGTGTGTGATTATATACAAGCGTATTACCAACACTCTTAGCTGTTTATGCAAAATGATCCTAGTGAAATGACACTTATGAAACTAATAAAAATAAAATCATCCAAATTTTCCAACGCGAATGTAAAACAAAAATCCACATGCTACATTTGTTTGCTACAAAGGATTAACTTAGCAGCTCTTTGCAACTCTACTTGCATGGTTTTTGTACGTCGAAATTCAGATGAGAAAGTTCACATTCCACTGGCTTACGCACTTTTCCTTAAGTAGGTGACATCGAGGCGACACGAAGATTCTTTCACAGACAAAGCAAGTAAACTTTGCAAACAAAATTTGTAATTTTGTGGAACGAAGCGACTTTGGAAGCCATCTGATTCGTATGCAGGTTGAATAAAAATTCGCGTACTCAGACTTAGCAGAGCGATTGCTCACATCCTAGCAACACAAAAACGTCTGTCACAAACTTTCGTCTTGCCCATATTTCCGGCAGTAAATAGACGTTAAATTTTGGCAAACTGGCAACACCGTAATCACATGTACGGTAAATACCTCTCTCTTGGCAGTTGGTGCAGTGGATTGCGTTTTGTGTTAGCATGCAGGAGGTCGAGGATTCGATTCTGGGTCGAGGTGTAATGGTTTCTGTTTGCAAAACGTAGTCTGCGTGGTATGATATCTTGTGTCTTAATCGTCATAAAAATGTGTTTCGTCGTCTAAAGCTTCGCCTTCGGGAGACTGGTTCTTTCCTTTCACCATCGCGTGACAGAGGTCGTCCACGGACTAGCCGTGCTCCATACATTCAGGAAGCAATTCTGGAGGTCATTCATCGGAAACCACAGGGAAGAACAAGTAGCGTTGCAAGGCTGCTGCGTGTCTCGCATAGCACACTTGTTGTCGTGGTGCACGAGCGTGGGCTGCACACCTACCATTATTCTTCCTGCAGACCGCCGTTTCCGGATGCAATTCTGTGACTGATTCCAACAAGAGCAGGAAGCAACGACGACTTAATAAACACCGTAATTTGGTCGGAGGAAGCAGCATTCACTCGTGAGAGTGTCTTCAACGTACTCAATACCCACCATTAGTGTTACGTTAATGTGCACGTCACCTGCGACCATAAATATCGCTTTGGCATCAGCGTCTGGACAGGGATATTTGGGAGACAGCAGTTTGGGGCCTTTCTTACTGACTCACCTGTTGACTGCACGAAGATACCACTCATTTCTCTCAAATTATGTGCCTGACGCACTGGAAGATGTTCCACTCCATGGTCAGCAGAGGTTATACACTCCTGGAAATTGAAATAAGAACACCGTGAATTCATTGTCCCAGGAAGGGGAAACTTTATTGACACATTCCTGGGGTCAGATACATCACATGATCACACTGACAGAACCACAGGCACATAGTCACAGGCAACAGAGCATGCACAATGTCGGCACTAGTACAGTGTATATCCACCTTTCGCAGCAATGCAGGCTGCTATTCTCCCATGGAGACGATCGTAGAGATGCTGGATGTAGTCCTGTGGAACGGCTTGCCATGCCATTTCCACCTGGCGCCTCAGTTGGACCAGCGTTCGTGCTGGACGTGCAGACCGCGTGAGACGACGCTTCATCCAGTCCCAAACATGCTCAATGGGGGACAGATCCGGAGATCTTGCTGGCCAGGGTAGTTGACTTACACCTTCTAGAGCACGTTGGGTGGCACGGGATACATGCGGACGTGCATTGTCCTTTTGGAACAGCAAGTTCCCTTGCCGGTCTAGGAATGGTAGAGCGATGGGTTCGATGACGGTTTGGATGTACCGTGCACTATTCAGTGCCCCCTCGACGATCACCAGTGGTGTACGGCCAGTGTAGGAGATCGCTCCCCACACCATGATGCCGGGTGTTGGCCCTGTGTGCCTCGGTCGTATGCAGTCCTGATTGTGGCGCTCACCTGCACGGCGCCAAACACGCATACGACCATCATTGGCACCAAGGCAGAAGCGACTCTCATCGCTGAAGACGACACGTCTCCATTCGTCCCTCCATTCACGCCTGTCGCGACACCACTGGAGGCGGGCTGCACGATGTTGGGGCGTGAGCGGAAGACGGCCTAACGGTGTGCGGGAGCGTAGCCCAGCTTCATGGAGACGGTTGCGAATGGTCCTCGCCGATACCCCAGGAGCAACAGTGTCCCTAATTTGCTGGGAAGTGGCGGTGCGGTCCCCTACGGCACTGCGTAGGATCCTACGGTCTTGGCGTGCATCCGTGCGTCGCTGCGGTCCGGTCCCAGGTCGACGGGCACGTGCACCTTCCGCCGACCACTGGCGACAACATCGATGTACTGTGGAGACCTCACGCCCCACGTGTTGAGCAATTCGGCGGTACGTCCACCCGGCCTCCCGCATGCCCACTATACGCCCTCGCTCAAAGTCCGCCAACTGCACATACGGTTCACGTCCACGCTGTCGCGGCATGCTACCAGTGTTAAAGACTGCGATGGAGCTCCGTATGCCAAGGCAAACTGGCTGACACTGACGGCGGCGGTGCACAAATGCTGCGCAGCTAGCGCCATTCGACGGCCAACACCGCGGTTCCTGGTGTGTCCGCTGTGCCGTGCGTGTGATCATTGCTTGTACAGCCCTCTCGCAGTGTCCGGAGCAAGTATGGTGGGTCTGACACACCGGTGTCAATGTGTTCTTTTTTCCATTTCCAGGAGTGTAGTTAGAAAGTGACGGTGCACCTCCACACTAGAATTAATGTACGACGGTATTTAAACAGAAAATTTCCAGGGAAATGGCTCGGACCGGGCGGTCCAGTTGTATAGCCTCCATGTTCACCTGACCTAAATCCCCTGAATTTCCTCCTGTGGGGACACTTAAGAAGGGGCACGTGTATTACACTCCACCGAATAATGTGGAAGAACTGATAGTGCTTGTTCTTGCTGTTCTTGTATCGGCGGATGCAGCCATGTTCTGAAGGCTTCCAGAGCGGGTCATGACAATGTTTGGATGTGCTGTGGGATCGCTTTGAGCACCTGCTCTGAGGACAACGTATTCTTTTGTAAACGTCATGCGATCATTAATATGGAAATTATTATTGTCACTGTTTGCTAATGTGTTACATCTGAGGGGACATACTGCCTGTGGCATAAATGACTAGTAGATGTTGAGTTATTTAACTGTGCAGTCATCTTCAGTATCTCAAAATTGATATTGTTTTTGTAGTTATTCCGTCCTATGACAAGTAATTTTCTATTTCTGACTTCTATAACCACTTTTTTGTTATGTTCACCGTTATGTACAAAACACTGTGCTCTGTAAATGTCGGAAATGAGTGGCTTATGAAACGGGTGTATACTGCAGTATTATACGTCAGAATAAAATTGGTAAATAAAAAGAAATGCATCTTGACTCAGAATCGAATCCTCGACCTCCTGCATGCCACCACAAGACGCTAGCCACTGCCTCAACTGCACAACACTAGTGCTAAGCGCTCACAGAGGTAGTTACCGTAAATGTGATTACAATGTTGCTATATTGCCAATCTTTAACGTCCATTTACTGCCGCAAATATGCGCAGAAGGAAATTTTGCGAGAGACATTTTTGTGTTTGGTAATACGTGAGGAATCGTACTGCAAAGTCCGAGTGCGAGAATTTTTCTACACTCTGTATACGCGCGCTTTGATCAAAGTGAAATTGCAGCCAGTTTTGCGGTGTGACAGCAAAGATGTCTGCAAAACAACGTGTGGTCCACTAAATAATGGTCTCAGTGCATCTCGGCTGCTTCCTTGATTTAGCACCCTAGACCACGATGCAAGTTTTACCTCTCTGATTATAACAGGTACATCCATACACTAGATTTCAAATAAAATCATCGCAATATAGCAGTTGGCTGGCGTTTAAACAGGCCTACGGGATCTAAGTTTCAACGCCCTTCTCGCTATATTGCAGTGGTTATTAGCAGTCGCAGATTTAATGAAAGGTAAACGGAAATTGCTGTACTGGGGATGAAGAGCACACGCAGAGGAAAACACGGGGGTTTAAAGGCTGAGACCAGATGCCTAGTACCCATGCCATGCCCTAGTTTCAGTTCTTTTTAAGTACAGTTTCACTGAGTTGATTGTACCTTGATAAACAGTAGTGTGCAAATGTACGTGTTCATTAATACTCTTGGATAACACATATACAGTGTGTAGAGATGCAGAGATTTTTATTTGTGGTACCTTAATATGCACAGACATCAGTGTATCAGTTGTTTTTTCTCTGAATCTAACAGTCTTCCTGCAAAAATGTCTCGTAATTTACTATATGATGTTTTCTGCATGATCACAACTGCACCACTAATTCGACTTTGCATTCCTGTATGGGCTAACCGATTTTTGCCCACATGTCTACACTTCAAAACCTGACCGGCAGCCCAGGGGAAAATAAGCATTAATGGCTTGGTTTTTATAATGTTATAAAACCCTCACTATTAAAATGCTCGTAGATGTACAGAAAGTAAACATCCTACATTGAATTAACTACTCCAATGTCGTCAACGTTTATGTAATTGCGTAGGAGCAGAAACATTATATTAGTAGGTAAACGTTACTTAACTTGCTCTGGCTGTCCCGTTGTCTACGATGTCGGTTTCTGTTTATGCTTTAGTTGCGGGAATGTTATCGCTTTTTGACATCATCAGTATTTTGTCACAAATTCTTGACACGTTCAACAACAACATTTGTTCAGTAAATGCTTTGTCCAACAGTTGAACACAGCACAAAGAACTTGATAGTTACATTGACCAATCTAGACACCAATTGAAATTATGGTGGCGCGTTTGGCACATAAAATTTGTAGGAGTTTTACATACAATAGCTTGCAGATCCTTCTAGAACGGGAGGTAGTTTAAATTACTTGTATTATGACTGTCTTAATTGAAATTATTTTTCAGATACAATTTATGTAATGTTTTCTGGAAATAATTATTTATAGAAAGACTTATGTGCCTAATAATTAATAAAGTTGCGAAGTTTGACAAAATAAAAAACTATGAGCTTCCTGTCTTTAGATAATTGCCAAATTAATTATCGATAGTAAAATCAGAAAAATTAAAAATGGAAACAGAAGTTTTGTTTACATGAAAACTAGAGCGTGAAAATATTAGTTTCACTGTTAAGTGGTCTTTAACGCATTTAAATTAACAATTGTGATTTTCGTGGCTAACTAGATCGAGATGAAAAATATAATTACACTAGCGCCAAAAATACTGTTTTGGTGATCAAATATATGCATATTCCCTTTAGGTGCGAAATAAATAATTTAAGTATAAAAATTAACTTAAGTCAGGCCGAAACTTCTACGGAATGGGACATTTCATCTGAACTACGAAAGTTCTGAGGAGGGAAGATTCGTTACATCTTCCCACATGTACTAACCAATCTACAAACGTACTTCTGCTAATAGCTACAATTATCAGTCTGCAGATGAAGTAAATACTGTGTAATGTTGTTCAGTATATTGTTCTCAGTCAATAACAGAAATACATTCACCTATACCCTTTACACCAAATGTATGTATAGTCACTTTTTATTGGAGAAAAATTTCATCCCTAAAAAGATTGTGTTTGCAATCGTCGCTGATTTTACTGTACCATTCTCGTTTTCGTTGGTTCATTTCCGGCAGTTTACCCACAAAAATACAATAGCTTATCAGTAACACAGTACGTAGCAAATATTGTTTCTTATCATTCACTCGCACTAGTCAGCCTTAAACACTTGAGCCACTTTAGGTTCTAAAGCAACTTCCTTAATAACTCCTTACTACTATCTTCCTCTCTGAATTCTCTAATCAACATTCTTCTTTTCAGACTTATCGTCGACATTATTTTCAATTTTAATCACCATTAGTATTCGACGTAACACTCTTCTTCAAAATTTTTCCCGCCAGCACCAGCGATGCGACCTACTGGCTCACTCGACTCACACCCAGTGTTACCAGATACAACAGCCTCGAAAGCAGGAGAAAGAAACTCAGCAGAATATAACAGTAGATACTAGACAGCATATTCTCCATGCTATTGCTCCACTGTTACACGTTAATGAATATAATACATGTATACAAAACTCACACTAAATTAAGAATTTACTACTACGGTAGTTTCACAAACAGTGTATCTAAAAGATCACCCTTTTATTACATTGTAGCGGACATATATAAATTCAGCCTCACTTTCCCATTTCCTTTTGTAGTTTTGAGTGTTCTTTGCCTTTTTCCGAGCTCTGGGTGCACTCATTTCCGCATTTAACTTTCCACGAAAACAAAGTGTTTCAAACCTTTGCACACTAACTGTAGGGATTTTAATACGTCACGCACAACTAACAGCGAACTTATGCATTTTAACCTCAACAGTAAAATGCAGTAAGCCAGTAATTTTTGGCAGTACGCAGTGCAAAAAAAGATTGCATTACTTACATGTTCAAACTCTTCACTCATACCATTCCAGAAACTCAAGACATAAAACCAAGTGACAGATCTTACCATCACCTTTAGTCTACAATGATGTGACACCATAGCCTTACAAGCCGGTTACTCATTGTTACCGAAGTTTTTCGCATAGCTACGGAAATACAGATAACTTGTGAGGACCTTTACTTCCTTCGAGTGACGAATGAAGGGGTTACTGCAGGCTAATTTTGACAACATTACATGGTAATAAATGGCAGACATTTTATTTCCATCTGAGACTGTTGCGAGTCGTTACACTATACTACAAGAATCTGTTTAGCTTCTTGCAGTCAGATATAGGCTACGTTGTCATCGCTCAGGTTCATATCATAAACTGAGAAACAGAGGTTTAAATAACATCCATGCGAGGAATAAACGCGGAGAAACTTGACTCAGGACTGGGACCTTCTAAGAGAAAAGTCTAGGGGTGAGGGACTCACAGAAGGGATGCCGAAAATTTGATTAATATCTTAAGAAACAAATAGTTGGCCAACTGGTGTACCAAAAGTACGCCAAAATGAAATTTACGTTGAAGGAATAGATACAAATATAATAAAAAGGGAGATTTGCCCTTTTATTTGCGGTATAGCAGCAGAAATTTTAGGAAGCAGGAAACCTCCTGCAAAAACAGGAGATCTGACATTGCCCACAGGACTACACTAAAACGCACGCACGCTCATATAGTGAAACTTCCATCTGTCATCGCTACAGTGCCCAACGAACGTCCGCCTATCAAATACTTCAGCCCTGGTGGATATAATTATGCTCACATACAGAGGTCGGTTTAAGGCCCAAGCGACCCGTGCGGCCGCTTGGTGCACCAAGTAGCGAAAACTGACGTGGGTGATAGTATGCTGTAATAGAAGCGAGACAGTTATACTAAACATGGGTCCGAAAGTGGGAGGTAATGGTGAATAAGTGATTACGAGCCGGACTCACTATAGTACACACTGCCAGAAATAAAAATAGTGTACCCCTTTGCTAGTTTCAATTTGACGCAAGATTTATTGTTACCACAGTTCATATGGAGTACACAAAACGATTGCATTTACAGGCCAATACCACATGCGGTTCTGTGGTACCAGGTATCGACTCTCGCTGAAACATCCATTTTAACAGGTGTTGTAGCGTCCGCAGCGGCAATGCATCCAGTCAAAAGTGTACTTGGAGAATATTGTCCTGGGACACGTTATGCCACGCCTAATTGACCTGTTCACGTAGCTCTGTAAGTGTGTTGGTTGACGAGTTACACGAGTCACTTATTGTCCCATCGTAACCCACACACGCTCGAGATTGGAGACGAGTCCAGACATCGTGCTAGCAGCGGAAATTGTTGCACGTCTTGCTCAGCACGTTGAGTTTTACGGGCAGTGTGTGGACGGGAATTATCCTGTTGGAACAACACGTCACCTGCCTGTTGCAACAACACAGAAGATAGGGTATAACAACATTCTGCATGTATCGATTGCTGGTTAGCGATCCCTCCAGAAACAGCAAATGTGAACGAGAGTTGTAGCTCATCGCGTTGTAGGGTCTGGGGTGTTTCCAGTGAGTCTCGAACGAATGCACTGTACGAAACAGTGCTCCTAAGGTCTACGTCGTACGCACAAACTACCATCGCCTAGGTGCAGGCAGAATCTAGTCTCATTGCCGAAGACCACGGTGCACCATTCCATCTTCTAAGTGATCCTCTGACGGTACCAGTCAAGCCGTGCACGTAACTGTTGTGACGTGGGTAGGAGACGGGATAGAGACGTGTTTGCCCATAGTCCCAGTGATAATAACTGGTTCGCAATAGTTCGTGTTCACACGTCTGGGCTCGCATGCTGTTTTACCCGTGCTGTGGTAGCTGTACGATCTGTCACTTCTATCCGTTCAATGCGGCGATCCTGGCGATCGTCTGTGCCGTTTGGGCGTCCAGAGCCTCATCTACGGGTGTGAGAATGTTCCTCTGATCACTGATACCAGCAACCGAGCGAGGTGGCGCAGTGGTTAGAAACTGGACTCGCATTCGGGAGGACGACGGTTCAATCCCGCGTCCGGCCATCCTGATTTAGGTTTTCCGTGATTTCCCTAAATCGCTCCAGGCAAATGCCGGGATGGTTCCTTTCAATGGGCACGGCGGACTTCCTACCCCGCCCTTCCCTAATCCGATGAGACAGATGACCTCGCTGCCTGGCCTCCTTCCCCAAAACAACCAACCAACTGATACCAGCATCGTTGCATAACTGACACAGCACGCTCAATTTGTGTGACAGTTCTGCAAAAGGACATCCCGCCACTCCGAAGGCCGCAATTCGACCCCTTTCAAGCTCGCTCATTTGGCTGTAGGAAGCACGTATGCGTCTCCGTGGCATTGCTTCACTCGTTTGCACTACGCTGTGTCTACTGGCTGTGAGCATGCCCTATTGAAGAGTAGACACAGATGTCGTTCTGATAGCTATTCCATTAAGCCATCTGTTGGCCGAGAACGCTGAAACCATTATCAATACGTCTACTATATCCTAGGTGGCATATGCCGTTATCATATCAAAATCGACGTCGTCTTTCCAGGACCTCTAATTCTTTTCCGTCAGCGTATATTAATTTATTTCAAATGTAAAATTTTCGATTAAATCCCTAACATACGCACCATTTGTAGACTTGATGGACCAATTGGAAACGATATGCATGTCATCGTCTCCCAACAGGTCAAAAATGGTTCAAATGGCACTATGGAACTAACATCTGAGGTCATCAGTCCCATAGACTTAGAACTACTTAAATCTAAGTAGCCTAAGGACATCACACTCAACCATCCCCGATACAAGATTCGAACCTGCGACCGTAGCAACAGCGCAGACCCGGACTGAAGCACATAGAACGCTCGGCCACAGCGGCCGGTACCAACGGGTCATCGTATGCGATACGGAGGGGCGTGGGGTTGTTTGGCCACATGGTGCAAGTCATTATACTTCAACACTTTGGCAAATTGCATTTCTTTGTGAATATGAGATGAAATGATTAGGACGACACGAACACCCAGTCCCCGCCGGCTGGGAAGTGAACTCAGGACCCCATCATCTAACAGGCAGTGACACAGACCAGTGGACCATTAGCTGCGGACGATTTTAAGAGGAAATAAAGTACTACCTCAGGATATTACCCGTTACACTTTCCTGTACACTCCTGTTGAAGAGTAGATCCATGCGCGTCAACGCGTGACATTGTTAATAGACTGTTTCTTTTCCAGATCACATACAAAATTGTGTTTCTGTTCCATAAATAAAAAGAAAGGACCATGTTCGTAAATTTTCAATTGCTGCCGTCGAAAACTTTATAAAATCTATCTTTTTACTGGTGACTTTTCTTCTCATGTGACATTAAACTTACGCAGTTGAGCAGGGTGTTAGATTAAAGAAGACAATATAAAAATTAGAAGACATTATTTGTATTTCTGTGGTACTTTCTCCGATGGCAAGTGACATAATTGGTAAATTATGAAATTAAATATTTCCATTATTAAACGAAAGTATAAGAGAAATTTAACTTTTTCATCTTCCTAGTCATTTTAATAAAGATCATGAACACTGAATAAATTCTCAATTGCTTACATCGCTAAACCCGTTTATTCATATAGATGACCGGCTAAGGGAATTCTCAGCTGTCATCTTCGGATCTGCAATAGATGGGACAGAGAAAGCTAGGATACAGCAACTAACGTAACAGCACACATAATTACATCCAGAACTTGCAGTACATGGAAAAATAACATATCTATGTTTACATCATTACACAATCCTTTCCTTCAGTACAGTAAGTGGTGCTATACAATGTATGTCCACGTTGGTATCGTGAGCTGTACTAAAAGTCAACATGTCAGTTTTGAAATAACCGCCATGTTTACACATATTATTTCGGCGAAACAAGTGCTCACATTCATCACTATTTTACAACTGATATATCCCAGCGTAAACATTCTTAGTGGTACATATGAACATCAGATGCCACAGAGATCATACAACTCGGTATTATCATCTCATTACACTAAGGCATAGTTCTACTATTCCGTATAATTATATATGCCTAAATTATTATCATAACATATAAGCGCAGTCATTATTCTACATTTAAAAAACTGTTTGTAAAATCATTTTCAGCATTTATAGAACGTAATTTATACATAAATATTGTATATAATTTCACAAAGTTTTTAAAAACATTTTATATACACTCTTCATAATTAATTCTTTATCAGATTTTCCTTTATACAAAATCAGAACCAATATGACAACCTATAACCACCTAAAAGCTTTGTATGTACAGCCAATGGTATCATATGTAGGTCGATTTTAATACATCCAAGAATAGCTCGATATCTACAGGAACAGATAAGATATTGCATCAGGAATACTTTCAAAGTATGTGTACCAACAACGGAGCTATTTAAGTTTTGTACTTTTGTTGTCACTTACGATGTTTACATGAGCTTATCCAAGACAACAGGAATTCTGGATGGAATCTTTTCAGTGGATTCGTGCGTGCAGTTTGATCACTTGCTATATAGGTGAACGCTTTTGAAGCAAATGAAAATTTAGTAAATAACAAGAATGTTTATAAGACGTTTTAAACCATATTCTAAAATGATACAAAAGCTTATGCATAAATTATGTGTTATAAATATTGCACATGATTTTACAGACAGTTTTTTAAAAATATAGAATAGTGACTTGACTTATATATTACGATAACGATTTAGGGACCTGTAATTACATGGAATAGTAGGGCCATCCCTTGGTGTAATGAGACGATAGATAGTACTGATTTGTACTACCCCTGCGGCATCTGATTTACTTATGTATCATTAAGAATGTTTACCCTTGGTTGTACCAGTTATAAACTGATGATGAATGTGAGCCTTGTAATCGGCGCAATAATATCTTTGTAGATTACTGTTATTTTAAAACTGACATGCCGACTTCTAGTACAGCTCACGATACCAACATGGACATACATTGCAAAGCACAACTTACTGTACTGAAGAAGAAGATTGTGTAATGATGTACACATAGATATGTTGCTACTCCATGTATTCCAAATTGTGGATATAATTACGTGTGTTGTTGTGTTAGTTGCTGTATCCCAGCATTTTCGGTCCCATCTTCTGCAGACCCAAAAATGGCAATAGAGAATTCCCGACGACGGTCATCTATATGAATAAACGATTTAAGCAATTTTTGGGATTTGAGGTCCGCCAGTTACGCAGAACACCGTTTTTCTTAGTACCCAGACATGTTTCGGCACCACTGTGCCATCATCAGTGGATTTGCGTTTGTATTTATTCTCCAATGTGGACCTTTTTGTTACATGATTATAAAATTATGCGCATCTTAAGTTCAAACAACAGATCATTCTTTTTTTTTTTGTAAATACCTTTACATTTGGTGAACATTAATTTTCTACACCAATTTTGTGTTAATTATTACAGGTGGTTTGTCATCTACAGCCAAACGATGCTGATGAGAATTTTTTTTTTTTTTTTTTTGCTGAGAGTTAACCTATCTTTTAGAGTGTAACTTAGTTTTCTGCGATGTTTTCGCCCTTATTTTCGTATTTACTTACGTTTTCGTGTGGCAGGCACTTCCATTCTTCGCATCATGCTGAGATGTTGTGATGCATACGTAGCTATAACAAGTATTTTCCACAAATAACGTAGTAAAACGCTTTTCACTACACCAGAACAAAGTGTGATTGTGGTTTGTTATGTGTCCCAGCCCAATCAGTGTTCATTTGTTCACCAGAGAGTTCGGAGCCAAATTTGAATTTTATTTGCATTTTACCTTTGTGTGTATATGTGTGTGTGTGTGTGTGTGTGTGTGTGTGTGTGTGTGTGTGTGTGTGTGTGTCTGTGTGGGTGCGTGTGTGCGCACGCGTCTGTGTGTGTGTTTTCTGTGTGTTTCTTAGCTGTGTATGTTGTCTTTTATATGGTATTCCTATTTGTGTGTAAATGGTGCGTTTTTGCAGATTTTAGTATATTTATTTTTCGTGTGTGTGTGTGTGTGTGTGTGTGTGTGTGTATGTATGTGCGTGCGTGCGTGTGGTTGTGTGTATACTTATCTGTTTGTGCTAATTTTATTTGTAAAAGTTCCTTTAATGTGTTAAATAGTGTGCCCTTGCATAGTGGTGTATTCGTTTAAGACATGTTTTCCTTCCGCTGCTGCCTTCTGTATGTGGAAGTTTTCATCAATGGTCAGGTTGCTTTATATGCTGTGGCTAGGTTTTAGTATTATTAAGTCTGTTTCTATTGTGGTTGGGTGGTGGTTGTTGGCTATAAGGTGGTCAGCAAATGTGCTATGGGAGCTGTTGCATTTTGAAGCTCTGAGATGTTCCTAATATCTTGTTTTGAAGTTTCTGCATGTTTGTCCTATGTATACTGACTGGCAAGTGGTGCATTTGAGTTCATATATTCCTGACCTGTTAAATTTATCCATGGGTGTTTCTTGTCTTCTGATCTTTTTCTGTGTTGTGTTCTCCGTCCTGTATCCTATTTGGAGTCCCTGTTTCTTTAATATGTTGCCTATTCTGTGAACAGTCTTGTTATTGTAGCTGAGTATGTGCCATTTTGTTTCGTGTGTGTGTTGTTGCTCTGTTGTGTTTTGTGTGTGGTCATTGTTTGTGTTTTGTATTGTTCTGTGCTGGGTGAGTATTTGTGAGTGTGTGGTGTGTTCATTTTTGTACTGTTTGCATTTTTTTATTTAACGTGTCTACCATATAACCATTTTCTATTGCTATTTGTTTTATTGTGTTTAGTTTGTGTGTAGTTCTGTTTGTTCATGGGTGTTCTCCTTAATCTGTGGAGCATGAATCTGAAGTTTGCATGCTTATGTGTCAATCGATGGTTTGATAGGTTGTTAATGGTGGTGCTTGTGGTTGTCGGTTTCCTGTATATTGTGAAGTTGTGTGTGTTGTTTGATTTTTGTATGGCGAGATCTAGAAAGTGTATTGTGTTGTTAGTTTCTCTTTCTAATGTGAATTTAATTTTTGGGTGTATGTTGTTTATTTCATTGTGTAGCTGTTCTATGTGTGTATGTGGTTCATCAATCAGGCATATTATGTGATCGATTTAACCGTACCTGTATATAAGTTTGTAGTTGTTTGGTTTTATTATATTTCGGAAGATCATGTTCTCCAGGTTGTTCATGAATATGTTAGCTAGGAGGCCACTGATTGGTGATCCCATTGGCAGTCCTTCGTGTTGAGAATAAAGTTCTTTGTTGAATACAAAATAATTTTGTGATTTTATGGTCTTGAGTATGTTTGTTATTTCATTGATTTGTGTGTCTGGTATGTGTCCTTGTTGATTTAATCTTTGTGTGATGATGTTGATTGTTTCATTTATTGGAATACAAGTAAACATTGATGTGACGTTGAATGATATGTGTGTTTCTGTGTCTGGTATGTGTATGTTCTTGCTTCTGTCTATTAACTCAATTGAGTTTTCCAGATATGTGTTGTTATCAGACGTGTACAGTTTTTTCAGTAGTGTATTTGTTTGTTGGGCTAGGTGGTAGGATGGAGCATTTCGGAAGTTAATGATGGGTCTTAATGGGATGTTATCCGTGTGAACCTTTGGTAGGGCATTTAGGGTGGGTTCTTTTGGATTTTTCTGTGTCATCCTCTTTATCTGGCATTTTGAGAACGTATTATTGATGTTTCTCAGTGTCTGTTGGATGTTTTTTTGATATCTGATCAGTTTTGTGATGTTATTGTCTTTAAGAAAATCTAATGTTTTCCGTATGTATTCCTTTTCATCCATAATTACAGTAATAAATGGATAAAATTCAAATTTGGCTCCGAACTCTCTAGTGAACAAATGAACACTGACTGGGCTGGAACACATAACAAACCACAATCACACTGTGTTCTGGTGTAGTGAAAAGCGTTTTACTACGTTATTTGTGGACAATACTTGTTATAGTTACGCATGCATCACAACATCTCAGCATGATGCGGAGAATGGAAGTGCTTGCCACACGAAAACGTAAGTAAATACGAAAATAGGGGCGAAAACATAGCGGAAAACTGAGTTACACTCTAGACGATAGGTTAACTCACAGAAAAAAACAACTTTCTCATCAACGTCGTTTGGTAGTAGATGAGAAGCTACCTGTAATAATTAACACAAAAGTGGTGCAGAAAGTTCATGCTCACCAAATCTAAAGGTATTTACAAAAGGAAACGATCTGTTGTTTGAACTAAAATGCGCATAATTTTATAATCATGTAACAAAAATGTTCACATTGCAGAATAAATAAAAACGAAAACCCACTGATGATGAACTGTGGTGCCGAAACATGTTTGGGTACTGAGAAGAAGAGTGTTTTGCGTAACTGGCGGACCTCAAATCCCAAAAATTTTAACTGCGAACACGGCCAATACAAGGAGCTGCAAATCAAAAAGATGGATTATAACGATGTTACCACGTGAAAATTTATTCAGTGTTCGTGACACTTTAGATCGCCTCCACCCTGACGATGTCATAAGCGTATAATAAATATCAACTTTTTGTAGAATAATACAGCAGGTCTAGTTTCTTCTGCTTTCAGTTAGGGCATCTAAGGATCTGAGGAATTACTTTAAATGGGAGTGAATTTCCTGCTCTTAATATTTATCACTGAAATAACGTTCAGAAATTTATTTCTGTAACAGATAATTCTATACATAATACACTCCTGGAAATGGAAAAAAGAACACATTGACACCGGTGTGTCAGACCCACCATACTTGCTCCGGACACTGCGAGAGGGCTGTACAAGCAATGATCACACGCACGGCACAGCGGACACACCAGGAACCGCGGTGTTGGCCGTCGAATGGCGCTAGCTGCGCAGCATTTGTGCACCGCCGCCGTCAGTGTCAGCCAGTTTGCCTTGGCATACGGAGCTCCATCGCAGTCTTTAACACTGGTAGCATGCCGCGACAGCGTGGACGTGAACCGTATGTGCAGTTGACGGACTTTGAGCGAGGGCGTATAGTGGGCATGCGGGAGGCCGGGTGGACGTACCGCCGAATTGCTCAACACGTGGGGCGTGAGGTCTCCACAGTACATCGATGTTGTCGCCAGTGGTCGGCGGAAGGTGCACGTGCCCGTCGACCTGGGACCGGACCGCAGCGACGCACGGATGCACGCCAAGACCGTAGGATCCTACGCAGTGCCGTAGGGGACCGCACCGCCACTTCCCAGCAAATTAGGGACACTGTTGCTCCTGGGGTATCGGCGAGGACCATTCATAACCGTCTCCATGAAGCTGGGCTACGGTCCCGCACACTGTTAGGCCGTCTTCCGCTCACGCCCCAACATCGTGCAGCCCGCCTCCAGTGGTGTCGCGACAGGCGTGAATGGAGGGACGAATGGAGACGTGTCGTCTTCAGCGATGAGAGTCGCTTCTGCCTTGGTGCCAATGATGGTCGTATGCGTGTTTGGTGCCGTGCAGGTGAGTGCCACAATCAGGACTGCATACGACCGAGGCACACAGGGCCAACACCCGGCATCATGGTGTGGGGAGCGATCTCCTACACTGGCCGTACACCACTGGTGATCGTCGAGGGGACACTGAATAGTGCACGGTACATCCAAACCGTCATCGAACCCATCGTTCTACCATTCCTAGACCGGCAAGGGAGCTTGCTGTTCCAACAGGACAATGCACGTCCGCATGTATCCCGTGCCACCCAACGTGCTCTAGAAGGTGTAAGTCAACTACCCTGGCCAGCAAGATCTCCGGATCTGTCCCCCATTGAGCATGTTTGGGACTGGATGAAGCGTCGTCTCACGCGGTCTGCACGTCCAGCACGAACGCTGGTCCAACTGAGGCGCCAGGTGGAAATGGCATGGCAAGCCGTTCCACAGGACTACATCCAGCATCTCTACGATCGTCTCCATGGGAGAATAGCAGCCTGCATTGCTGCGAAAGGTGGATATACACTGTACTAGTGGAGACATTGTGCATGCTCTGTTGCCTGTGTCTATGTGCCTGTGGTTATGTCAGTGTGATCATGTGATGTATCTGACCCCAGGAATGTGTCAATAAAGTTTCCCCTTCCTGGGACAATGAATTCACGGTGTTCTTATTTCAATTTCCAGGAGTGTATTTGTTGTGGTCTTAAGTCCAAAGACTGGTTTGATGCAGCTCTCCGCACTACTTTATCCTTTGCAGTCCTCTTCATCTCTGAATAACTACTGCAACCTATATCCTTAGGAATCTGCTGACTGTATCCATCTCTTGGCCTCCGTCTACAATTTTCCTCCCCACCCTTGCCTCCAGTACTAAATTGGTGATCCCTAGATGTCTCAGAATGTGTCCTACCAACCGATCCCTTCTTCTAGTCAGGTTGTGCCACAAATTTGTTTTCAACCCAGTTCTATTCCGTACCTCCTCATTAGTTACGTGAACTACCCATCTAATCTTCAGCATTCTTCTGTAGCCCCAAATTTCAAAAGCTACTGTTCTCTTCTTGTCTAAACAATTTATCATCCATGTTTCACTTCCATACACGACTACATTCCATACAAATATTTTAATAAAAGACTTACTGACCCTTAAATCTACACTCGATGTTAACAACTTTTTCTTCTTCGGAAACGCTTTTCTTGCCGTAACCAGTCTACATTTTATATCCTTCTTCTTCGAGCATCATCAGTTTTTTGATGCCCAAATAGCAAAACTCACCTAGAACTTTAAGTGTTTCATTTCCTTAGGTAATTCCTTCGGCGTCAAATGGTTTAATTCGACTACATTCCATTATCATCATTTTGCTTTTGGTGATGTTCACCTTATGTCGTCCATTCAAGACACTGTCCATTCCGTTCAACTACTCTTGCAAGTCCTTTGCTGTCTCTGACAGAATTACAGTGTGTCGACAAACCAAAAAGTTTTTATTTATTCTCCCTGGTCATTAATTCCTACTTTTTTTTTTTTTTTTGTTTCCTTTAGTGCTTTCTCATTATACAGATCGAATGACATCAGGGATAGGCCACAACCGTGTCTCATTCCGTTCTCAACCACTGCTTCTCTTTCGTGCTCTTTGACTACATAACTGCCATCTGGTTTCTGTAGAAATTGTAAATAGCCTTCTGCTCCCTGTATTTTGTCCCTGCCACTTTAAGGATTTGAAGGAGCGTATTCCAGTCAACACTGTCAAACTCTTTCTCTGAGTCCACAAATTCTATAAACGTACGTTTGCCTTTCCTTAATCTAGCTTCCAACATAAGTCGTAGGGTCAGTATTGCCTCACGTGTTCCTGCATTTCTATGCAATCCAAACTGATCTACCCAGACCTCGGTTTCTCCTAACTTTTTCAATATTCTGTAAAGAATTCGTGATAATATTTTGCAGTTGTGACTCATTAAACTGACAGTTCGGTAATTGTTACACCTGTTAGCACTTTCTTTCTTTGGAATTGCAATTATTATATTCTTCTTGAAGACCGCGGGTATTTTGCCTATCTCATATATCTTGTTCACCAGATGGAGTTTTGTCATGGCTGACTCTCCCAAGGTTATCAGTAGTTCTAACGGAACGTTGTCTGCTCCCGGGTCCTTGTTTCGAGTTAGATCTTTCAGTGCGCTGTCAAATTCGTCTAGTATTATATTTCCCATCTCATCTTCGTCTACGTGTTCTTCCATTTCCATAATACTACCCTCAAGTACGTCTCCCTTGTATAGACCCTCTATGTAGTCCGTTCACCTTTCTGCTTTCCGCCGACCGCGGTGGCCGAGCGGTTCTAGGCGCTACAGTCTGGAACCGCGTGACCCCTACGGTCGCTGGTTCGAATCCTACCCCGGGCATGGATGTGTGTGATGACCTTAGGTTAGTTAGGTTTAATTAGTTCTAAGTTCTAGGGGACCGATGACCTCAGAAGTTAAGTCCCATGTCGTTCAGAGTCATTTTTTTCTACTTTCCGTTCTTTGTATGGGCTGATTTTCCGTCTGAGGTCTTGATGTTCGTACAGATGGTTCTCTTTTAACTAAAGGGCTCTTTAATTTCCTGTAGGCAGTGTCTGTCCCATAATTATACATCCTTATAAATCCTTAAATTTTTCCTCTACCCATTACTGCTTAGCTGTTTTGCACCTCATGACAATGGTAATAATTTAAAAATTACAGTAACCCATCTCTGTGATGACCAGATTCAGATTTATTTTTCAATGTCTTACCAAGAGCCCAAAGAAAGGCAGTCTTATGTTAGGACGTTCGTGTGGAAAAATGGTATCAATTAGGCCCCGCTCTCAGACGGTCATATTGAACAGCAGCTTTACGCCATGGCTGTAGTGTGTCATCGAGGGCAGGGCGATAAAAGTCCCACACCAAGGGCCTAGCCAAAGAGGGGGCACTAAAACTGCCTGAAAAACTACAAGAAAGAGAGACGGTTTAAGAATTAAACGAGAAAGGTGCGCGAGTTCCCCTACACCTTGTGCTGCTATCTTCTGCCAACAAGAAGTAGCCACTCCCCAGGCCCGCGACTATAGACGCTAACGGTTGACACGGTGTCGTTTCTACAGTGTCATGCACTAGAGGCAGAATAAAGAAAAGATGAATATAGAACATACATCTGTCGCCAACATTGTTAATTTGGCAAAGTGCGCGTAGTTCGGACAGCTGCTGCCTACGTAGTTCGCTTATGTTCTTTCTCTACAATACATTCTGTGAACAACGATTTTTTACGGACTTGTTCCAGCAGGAAGAAACACTTTCAAGTCGACGTACAACTCCGTTACAGGTTCTATAGTAGAGCTGCTGCTACTTTACTACTTTTCAAGGTCGTCGAGCTATCGGCTGATGAAGCAAATAAGCTGTTTGACCGAAGACTTCTGATTTTTGTTAGATTCTTGTGACTGAGGCCTGGAGGGAGAAGCGAAAGTGTAGGAAGCAAGTTAAAAATGTGGAGAGGGTAAGCAATGAACCTGCCTCTCCGGCCATTTGCTTTGCTGCTCCCAAGTTACGTTTCGTAGCATCTGTTGTGTAAATGAGAAAAAATTCAAGAATAAGCAATCTGTGACTGTTTAATAATATTGCAGCAATTGTTAGTCATTCCTTCTAAGCAACACTCTGTTCATTCACGAAGACGCTGAACCATCGTTTAAACAAACGTATGCGTTACGCGACCACAAATCGTCTTTTCTTTTACTGCTTGACCAACTGTTATGAACCAACCCATGAATTATAGCTGTAGTAACCATTATTCTAGTCTCTCCAAGCACTGCATCGTTCTTTGCCTACGCCTTCGAGTGATTTCATTGGCCGCGCGGGATCGCAAGTTCTGTACCATGTGCAGGACGACACGATTATCGCTAAATGTAGCCAGACCTGGGCGACGACTCGCCTGCTCTTTTGCCAAGGTTGTCCGTGTAGCCTGCACAGTTTCGATACGGTTAATTACTGCACCAGTGACATTTTACACACAATCATTATAAGCGTTTTATTAGGTCATTCGTTTCATTTCGCTGTCATCCATCTGCTGTCCAAACACTGTTTTTTCTCGAGTTGACAGCGGTGTAATGAGAGAATAAGAACCTCTCTCCCTCTCAAGATGAAAAAGACGTATTCCTGTAATGACATGGTAGATACAACACGAGTAAGGTTGGCGTGTTGTTCTTCGCATGCGGTGATACAGCGACTTTTAAACGTCACGCAGGCTTAAATGTTGCACGCTGTAGAGCCAAATATTGCTTCAACGAGGAACGGACGACTGAATCAGAAACCGGTTTATCATTAGTGTTTGATGGTTTACAGTTGAAGGAGTCACCAAATCATAATAATTTCGCCACTACCGACTGAGTTCTCTCGAAGACGGTTCGAGGCAGAGGGAAGTGAGAAATTACAGTTGTAGCAATATCTGGAAGACAACTAAAATTCACAACCCAGCCATGCTATCGATGAATGCTCTCGTCATGTACCGACGTGTTGTCGTGCATTAGTACAGCACATTCAAAATGTGAAATAGAATTTCAACGTGGCAGCAAATTTCCGAACCAGAATAACCAACGTCTCACGGGACAATGTAAAGCTTACTCGAACAATATTTGGAATACTACAGCGTCGAACACATATACCCAGAAAGTTTCTGTAACATACGTTCCGCATATCGTAAAACTGTAGCAGAACCGTAAAAGCAGAACAGTTGGTAAGGGGTACCATCATGTACAGACGGCGTACTTATGTATAGGAGATATAACATGCTCCAAACGATATGGTTCAGCAGCTCTGCTGGTAACCGATTCCAGTCCTAAGATGAGATGTGTGGAGGTCTAGAACAGTCATGGGCGGCAGATAGTACGCAGCACTTCGTCTCCCCGAAATTTATTCGCGACACACTCGGTCGGATTCAAGACTCATCAGTGATGTAGCAATGTATTGTTCCGTGTCGTCTTAGCCTTTTTCTGCTTCTTCTCTTCCCATAATATGGTATTCAGTACTTGTTACTATCCACATCTTTTACTTAGTCTACCAGGATATCTTCCATTACGGACTGAAAATTTTTAACGTTTATGGGATTCAGGGATCCATTACGTCTTCTATATTTTACTTTTGACTTTTTTGTGTAAGCTATTCCTGCGAAGTTTGTTTCTGTCCTCATTTATGATACTATTAGACAGTTCCTATTCTCAGGCAGCCACTAAAAGCATTCGAATCTTAACCTTGAACATGAATTATGTCTCTTGTTGTTAGTGTTGTCACCGTGACTGTATTCCTTTCGTAAAAAATAAAACAATTCTCTTTCAGTCACTAACTATGCTTTTTAGTTCGTTATTCTTTTTACAAATCTTTTTCTTATTAAAGATCCACGACTCACTTCCAAACAGCAATGACAAGAAACAATCCATATATTAAAGTGTTACTTACGTTTATTTTCTCCATTTAATATATTATTTGCCACGCTTCCGTGAATTGGAGTGGCAGTCATTAAAACAAAGGGGTTTTCGTTGCGGCGGGATCTCCTCATGAAATTTCAATCAACAGTTTTCACCTCTGCTTTGAAAACATTCTGTTGGCACCCACCTACACAGGGAGAAATGGTCATAATGACAGGCAGGCAGTTTATTGTGAATAGCCCGTAAATGCCGATGTAAATGTAGATGTAGATACCTATGATGCAAAACTCGTCCACACTGCCTTATTTGGTTATCACAGACACAGAACAAGTCAAAAACTAGGCATAAAACTGATTATTTGGTTTAATATTTCGTTATTAACACTCACTCTGGTTCAGATAAGATTTTTATCTCAAATAATTGCATCTTGTTTTCTTGCTATACTCAGTACATACATTTCTGTTGGTAGGTCACCTTTTTAAATTCCAGGATTAAGTCCCTTATTTAAAACGATATTTATTTTGCTACGGGCACCTTTACCAATATTTTGGCAAATAGTTTTGCTGTTACTAATGTGTTTGTACACTTTTCAATTTCCAACCCATATTACTAAAGTGCAGCTCTCTGTTACAAAAATGGTTCAAATGGCTCTGAGCACTATGGGATTTAACTTCTGAGGTTATCAGTTCGCTAGAACTTAGAACTACTTAAACCTAACTAACCTAAGGACATCACACACGTCAATGCCCGAGGCAGAATTCGAACCGGCGACCATATCGGTCGCACAGTTCCTGGCTGTAGCGCCTAGAACCGCTCGGCCACCCCAGCCGGCTCTCTATTACATAAACAGTGTACACACACATTAATTAGATTCACATTAAAACAGTGTATGACTGTAGTTTTCCAATTTCCTGTAGCCCTTACCCTGTACGCAATTTTCTGAACTTTTTTCTTCATTGTGAATACTTTTATCATATTAAAGGCATCTATAACGGTTTACACATTCTTATTCTCTTAAGTTGTTTTAATGAAAAATGTATCTTACTGTTTGTTTTTGAGAGTTTTCAGCGCTGTTATTTGCAGCTCATAAATGTCATATTCTGCTTTACGAACGTAGATTACTAATGTTCCTCTAATGCTTCCTGTATTAACAGTAGAATATTAAACCAATTTTCATCAATATCAGCGCAAATCTTATAACTGTTTATTTCATTTGTAAGTATACATTTTTCTAACACTTATGGATTTTTATAATATGTATGGATCCCAAGAAGACTGGAAGCTGTTTTAAATGTCAAAGGTTTTCCTTCACCGTATTAAGCATGATAATACGTTATGTTTAAAGTGATTCCATATTTATATCCACCTCTGTATCTCAACAACCTGGCCAGCAAGTTCTCGAAACCTCTCACCCACTGGAATAATCTAATTGTTGTGACTCTTCAAGCTTTCCCAGCAGATACTCGTCACAGATACTCTTCACAGGTTTGCCATTGGATGACGTTGTGCAAATTTCACAATATTTTCTTAGAGCGACTGTCCAACATCTTCAGGTAGTTAGAGCAAAACGGAACTTGAGATTAGTAAAAAATACTGTCAAAACTAACAGTTGTCTCAAAGATAATGTAGGTAACATTTGCAATAAAACAGCAAAAATGAGACAACAGGAAAGAACAAATATTGTGACTAATAAAGATAATGATGGCAATAAGATGTTCATTACACTGCACTGTTATGGCACTATGGGTACAAGGACAGCATCTATTTCAAAACAAAATGAAATGTTGTCATTTCTTTTTCAACTGAAAGTAAACATGATCATGTCGTAGCTGATAATAGAAATAAAACTAATTTTCTTTATAAATCAATAGTATTCAAATTACAATGTCCTGATTGCGATGTCTGTTACGTAGGACAAACTGAGAGAAGGGTTAAGAGTAGATTGCGTTTGCATGTGATTAGAGAGGAAGGACGTAGTAGAAAAATCAAATTTTGCTGCCCATTTTGTTTACACTGGGCAATGTGTTCCTGATTGACCTCGCAACTGCACCTGCTAGATAGTGGGCTATTGGCAGATTTTTGAATCTTGTTGAGGAAATGGAGAAATGTTTTGTTTTCAGAGATCTCCTTGCTCAATGAGCAAGTATCAATGAGAAGCACCTAATTTTGGGAGCTTTTCGAAAGTCATCTAGTTCCCAAAAATAAGCTGCTTTTAGAGGTCCAAAGAAGAACATCCAACACCTTCATTTTTCTTTATTGTTATTTCGTCCTACTCGCCACATGTAGACGGGGGTGAGCTGTCAGCGAATACGGGGGCATGATAAACGGAGGGAGGAGCGAATCCAAGCCCCATCTGCATTGCAGAGGATGCATTGAATCAGGGATTTGAGGTAAAGTCAGCCAATAGACCTCTGACAAGGATCGAGCCACGCCAGGAGCGGCCCCCTGTAATAAGTGAATATAAGCGCCGCTCCTGCCGGCCTCGGCCGGACATTAGGGCCCAGATCGGCTCCATATACAGAAAATAGTAGGCAGGATTCGCTGAGCAGTACTAGTGACGTGTGTCAACTTCCAGGAACATTATACATAGCCAAGGACCCTAAATTAAATTGCATGTCGCCCCTCGTCTGCGGCTACTGCTTGTAAATCTCAATGTTAACATTGTCAGATCTGCTTCAAAAAAATAAAACTACTAATGTTATTTGTTAGAATTGTTGTATAGCATTTCAAGATCCCTGCATCCCTCAGGCACCCTATAAGCAACGATATATAGATGTGGAGGATCGTGGAAGGGCGCAATCCACATATTCGACCAGTTATTAGTTTTGATAATTTTAGTCCATTGTGGGTCCTCTGCTCAACGGTTAGGGGGTTGAGCTTTCATGTTAGTTGGCTTGTCCGCGGTATAGATTGTGTTAACAGGATGGGACGGTCGTAAATGGTAAGGTAAACGCCGTGTGAGTGGAAGCTGCGGATGATTCGCCATATACTTATTGCCTTGTCTTAGATAGCGTAGATTTTAGGGGGCTACTAGTGGCGCCTAGAGATTAACTAATTGAGATGGAGCTGGAAGGATCGTTGGGATTTCTGGAGGCTGGAGTAGAGGGTGATGAAGGAGGTGTCATCGGCATATTGGAGGAGATGAACAGGGGGAGGGGGCTTTGGAACATCGGCAGTGTGGAGGACATACAGGAGAAGAGAGGGGCACACCTACAGTGGGATGGAACGCAGCACCTCATAAGTACGGGTTTACGTAGAGCATTCCAATGGCTCATTAAGTGAGAACAATATTCATAACTCACGAATCCGGATAATTTTTCAGTTGCCACTGATAGCGCATGCTTCTGTACTGTTATCACCACCAAACCAAGTTACGTATGTTTCTATAATAAACAGTGATGTTTTTATAAGTCAATCTGTACGATGCACTTCGCTGAGGTCGTAGTACCGATTCATATTTGGCAACCATATAAGTTACTTTTCGGAATGTAAGCCAAGCTGGAAGCTATACTTATAGACTCAGTGTCCGATACGTATCCCTAATGTATAACTTGCTTTTTAATATTAGTATTTATTTTAGGTTTTACACAAAAACAAATGTTCTTAATATTTCAGTTTGCTCCACCTATATGTGGATTCTTACTTCTGGTCTTAACATAATTACTGGATGTCTCTTAGTGTTTAAGAATGCCATTGTAATTTAATTTTTTAAATATTTTTTTAAAAATAAGTTGTATACAAATGACAATAATAAAAAGGCACCAGTTACTACTGACGTCAAATTACCGAGGTTACCTGGATGACGATGTAATCAACATGCTCAGTTTAACTGTTTGCTATATACAACAGGGTTATAAACACAAAATCAAATAGCGGTAATGCAGGAGTAGGTTTAATAATGAATAGGAAAATAGGAATGCGGGTAAGCTACTACAAACAGCATAGTGAACGCATTATTGTGGCCAAGATAGATACGATGCCCACACCTACTACAGTAGTACAAGTTTATATGCCAACTAGCTCTGCAGATGACGAAGAAATTGAAGAAATGTATGATGAAATAAAAGAAATTATCCAGATTGTGAAGGGAGACGAAAATTTAATAGTCATGGGTGACTGGAATTCGAGTGTAGGAAAAGGGAGAGAAGGAAACATAGTAGGTGAATATGGATTGGGGGACAGAAATGAAAGAGGAAGCCGTCTGGTAGAATTTTGCACAGAGCACAACATAATCATAACTAACACTTGGTTTAAGAATCATGAAAGAAGGTTGTATACCTGGAAGAACCCTGGAGATACTAAAAGGTATCAGATAGATTATATAATGGTAAGACAGAGATTTAGGAACCAGGTTTTAAATTGTAAGATATTTCCAGGGGCAGATGTGGACTCTGACCACAATCTATTGGTTATGACCTGTAGATTAAAACTGAAGAAACTGCAAAAAGGTGGGAATTTAAGGAGATGGGACCTGGATAAACTAAAAGAACCAGAGGTTGTACAGAGATTCAGGGAGAGCATAAGGGAGCAATTGACAGGAATGGGGGAAATAAATACAGTAGAAGAAGAATGGGTAGCTTTGAGGGATGAAGTAGTGAAGGCAGCAGAGGATCAAGTAGGTAAAAAGACGAGGGCTAGTAGAAATCCCCAGGTAACAGAAGAAATATTGAATTTAATTGATGAAAGGAGAAAATATAAAAATGCAGTAAGTGAAACAGGCAAAAAGGAATACAAACGTCTCAAAAATGAGATCGACAGGAAGTGCAAAATGGCTAAGCAGGGATGGCTAGAGGACAAATGTAAGGATGTAGAGGCCTATCTCACTAGGGGAAAGATAGATACCGCCTACAGGAAAATTAAAGAGACCTTTGGAGATAAGAGAACGACTTGCATGAATATCAAGAGCTCAGATGGAAACCCAGTTCTAAGCAAAGAAGGGAAAGCAGAAAGGTGGAAGGAGTATATAGAGGGTCTATACAAGGGCGATGTACTTGAGGACAATATTATGGAAATGGAAGAGGATGTAGATGAAGATGAAATGGGAGATACGATACTGCGTGAAGAGTTTGACAGAGCACTGAAAGACCTGAGTCGAAACAAGGCCCCCGGAGTAGACAATATTCCATTGGAACTACTGACGGCCGTGGGAGAGCCAGTCCTGACAAAACTCTACCATCTGGTGAGCAAGATGTATGAAACAGGCGAAATACCCTCAGACTTCAAGAAGAATATAATAATTCCAATCCCAAAGAAAGCAGGTGTTGACAGATGTGAAAATTACCGAACTATCAGCTTAATAAGTCACAGCTGCAAAATACTAGCACGAATTCTTTACAGACGAATGGAAAAACTAGTAGAAGCCAACCTCGGGGAAGATCAGTTTGGATTCCGTAGAAACACTGGAACACGTGAGGCAATACTGACCTTACGACTTATCTTAGAAGAAAGATTACGGAAAGGCAAACCTACGTTTCTAGCATTTGTAGACTTAGAGAAAGCTTTTGACAATGTTGACTGGAATACTCTCTTTCAAATTCAACAGGTGGCAGGGGTAAAATACAGGGAGCGAAAGGCTATTTACAATTTGTACAGAAACCAGATGGCAGTTATAAGAGTCGAGGGACATGAAAGGGAAGCAGTGGTTGGGAAGGGAGTAAGACAGGGTTGTAGCCTCTCCCAGATGTTGTTCAATCTGTATATTGAGCAAGCAGTAAAGGAAACAAAAGAAAAATTCGGAGTAGGTATTAAAATTCATGGAGAAGAAATAAAAACTTTGAGGTTCGCCGATGACATTGTAATTCTGTCAGAGACAGCAAAGGACTTGGAAGATCAGTTGAATGGAATGGACAGTGTCTTGAAAGAAGAATATAAGATGAACATCAACAAAAGCAAAACAAGGATAATGGAATGTAGTCTAATTAAGTCGGGTGATGCTGAGGGAATTAGATTAGGAAATGAGGCACTTAAAGTAGTGAAGGAGTTTTGCTATTTGGGGAGCAATATAACTGATGATGGTCGAAGTAGAGAGGATATAAAATGTAGGCTGGCAATGGCAAGGAAAGTGTTTCTGAAGAAGAGAAATTTGTTAACATCCAGTATTGATTTAAGTGTCAGGAAGTCATTTCTGAAGGTATTCGTATGGAGTGTAGCCATGTATGGAAGTGAAACATGGACGATAAATAGTTTGGACAAGAAGAGAATATAAGCTTTCGAAATGTGGTGCTACAGAAGAATGCTAAAGATTAGATGGGTAGATCACATAACTAATGAGGAAGTATTGAATAGGATTGGGGAGAAGAGAAGTTTGTGGCACAACTTGACCAGAAGAAGGGATCGGTTGGTAGGAAATGTTCTGAGGCATCAAGGGATCACCAATTTAGTATTGGAGGGCAGCGTGGAGGGTAAAAATCGTAGAGGGAGACCAAGAGATGAATACACTAAGCAGATTCAGAAGGATGTAGGTTGCAGTAGGTACTGGGAGATGAAAAAGCTTGCACAGGATAGAGTAGCATGGAGAGCTGCATCAAACCGGTCTCAGGACTGAAGACCACAACAACAACAAACATATACAACATCAATGCAGTATCATTTGAGATTTTGTTTACAATGCGTGTTCATGTCTTGGGTATAACCGGATTAAAATTATGGTTTAAAATCTGATGTGTTAATGATATAGTTGTAGGTTGTATTTTAATTCCTGATTCTCATTTTGTTCTTTTATTCATGTGACACTGATGATATGTACATAGTAGCTGTAATCGATCTGCAATAAACAGATCAAAATTGACGACCGATGCTACCCTTCCCTCTATCTTGGATACTTGACAATGATCCAGTGGTCGGTATCAGCCAACGGTGGAGATGAAATGAAACAAATACTCCTGTTTCTGATAACCAACTACCCTTCTAAGATATATGATTTCTTTGTACGATTTTCTTTGCTGCAGTACTTTCTGTGTAGGATAACATCTGTTCTGCGTTGCGTCTGTCTGTTGCCCTGTAGTCCCAGCAAGTTACACAACTGTGCACTGAAAATTAACGATACTACTAGTATCTATCTAATCACAGCTAGCAAGATACAAGAGCATGTCAGAATCTTTTGAGAAGAGGACTCGTGCCCATTATTTCGAGACTGAGTGCCAGATTGATAGTAAGCAGGGAATTGTAGATGGTATTATGATCAGTCCTCAGACCAGCACTAACTTGTTTACCATCTCTAGCAGTGCTGCGAGACGTGCGTGAGGTCACTGGGAGCTATCTGCTCTGTAAGTCGCGACATTGGAACTGACCACGGCGTGTCCACCTCGGGTGATGTGTTGTTGCTCTCGTATCATTTTCTCATCATCACGTGTTGGCAAGTTTGTTTTCGAATAAATTGTGTATTGGAGTGATGCAATAATAGAAGAGCAGGATTCAAAGTCTCGTCTGGATATCTGTATTAAACTTTTCTGTAAACCAGCTGAGTCAGCTACTCCTATGGTTATTTCTACGAGAACAAGACCCATTTTCGTACGACTACAGCGTTGATACATTTGGCCTTTCCTAATCGTTTGAAATAAAATACCTGCCGTCTGATAGATTTATATAGTGGTGTGACACAGCAAGTGCTGTTAATATGGTTCGAAACTTCTAATTGTCTAATTGAAGGTCATTATTGTAACTGATACTTCCTGCCTGATTTATACTATGTGATGGAACTGGTCTAGAACACTGAACCTTCTGTCTCTTGGTCAATATTCTTACCTGGCGGGCACCACTCACGGTTATCCCTCATAACTTTGCTTCTGCCAGTACATCTCTTCTTTACAAACTCCACATACAATTTTTCCTAGGTACCTTGCTTCACAGGAATTGCTGGAAGAAAGGATATTACAAAAAATTGCTTAGCTTCAGCCTAACGTTTGGTTTCCACAATGATTCACTCACTCTGCTGTGGTGAGTGCACTGTTATTTGAAAATTACTCTTAGGTTGTGAGTTCGATTCCTGGCCGTGCACAAATTTTTATCGCTTCAATAAGATTCAAAATGCAGCGCAGACTCCACTGTAAAAGGAAAGATTCATCCAAGAAACTAAATGTCGAGCAGATGCATCAGTTACACGTTTTGTTTGTTGGTATACAGGGGGACTGTAAATACTCAAGGCGGGAAGGGACTTGTTCCTACAATCGAAACGAGACCAAATGATCCTCTGTCACATGCTGTACAAAGTGTTCTCCATGAGCAAAGCATGTGCCGCAATGCCACAGAGTGCAGTGTCAAAAATGTGCGAAATGCGTTGAACAGCTACACAGGCGTTATGAATACGTCGCTCGAGGTAAGACTGAATTATCATACTCCTCACTTTTTTTATGTTTTCCCAGAGCGCAACGTCTTGTCTTAAACCTTACTTGAGTAAAATCTGAAGTGTCCAGAGGCACAGTTATTCAGGAACCAAGTAATTCCAAGCTTAAATGCTGTTCCAACTCCGCATCTGAAGTTAAGATCTAAGAGCATCTTACTCCCAACAAAATACCAAGGAGGGAGTGGGGTTCCTTGTGTCCACTTTTTGTAAATAATGTAATTTAGATTAGTATATCATTTTTTAAAATTCTGATAGAAATGTTTATTGTTTTTTATTATTTCCTCTCCCAGATTTTATAAATGCATAATTTTTTCCGGCTCAACTTAATCCCTTAATTCTGGTCTTAATGGCGGTGGTCATAAAGTCTACCTTCTTAAGAGCGGATGTGACTTGACAACGAATGTCTTATTTCATAAATTACAGTATTTCAGCAGTTTAGACCCTCTGGGCATTTACAACAATGATCAATTTCTCATTTTGGGCGCGTATTGGCCTAGTTGTTTTTGCCTGCCTAAAACAAAACAAAAAAATATCTTTGGTTTCTGATTGTTTCTTGTTCTGTATTATTCAGTGCCGTTTTGTCTAGTGTTAGAGACAACTCTGATTGAAAATGACCCTTCCCTCTCTTACTAAGAGAGTAGTATTGCACAGTTTAGAAAAAGCTACAGATTCTGAAACAGAATTTGGTGATAGTGGTGAAGTGGTCAGTGAAACTGAGGAGAAATATGAAGTGCGCGACGATGTGGACAGTGGTTCAAATGGCTCTGAGCACTATGAGACTTAACATCTGAGGTCATCTGTCCCCTAGACTTAGAACTACGTAAACCTGTCTACCTAAGGACAGCACGCACATCCATGCCCGAGGCAGGATTCGAACCTGCGACCGTAGCAGCAGCGCGGTTCCAGACTGAAGCGCCTAGAGCTGCTCGGTCACAGCAGCCCGCTGATGTGGATAGTGATTATGTACAAACAGACTCTGAAAACGAGATCTGGTAGGGTTTCCATCCATCCCGATTTGTCGGGACCGTCACCGCAATGGACCTTCTTGTCCCGACATCCCGCCAAGACCCAATTGTGTCCCGATTTTGCAAAAATACTCTTACGAACATGCTTCAAGTACTCAAGTAACGCCATCTGTTAGAGCGACATGTAAATGCAGCCTCAGATAGTTTTATTTATTCAACAACCTTATCCCTGTAAGTTTGCTCACAGTAGGCATTGCATGTTGCGTATACTGTATCGACGATGCAAGCACCTTCAAGAGCTGGCGCCATCATTCGAGAAAATACCAGACTTCTCCAGTAGTACAGAGTTGGAATTATTTAAGCAGCACCACGTAGAAGAATCGAGCAGTTTCCATTTCAATAGCGATCTGATAAGACGTAATACGAAGAACGAGTGCAAATCAGTTATGTTTGAAGTGTTTACGGCGGGCGTGTAGGGTGTGAACTGTATAATGACATATACTTCGATGACCGAAGTGTTACTGTCGACCGTTTACTAATGAAGTTATCTGAGCACAGCTTCCGAAATTGCCTAAGGATGGAAACAGAAACAGTTACTTTTCGGATGATTACACAAAAGAGTGGTCTATTGTCAAGAAAGGACGTATAATCAGGTTGCGGTGTATGAGGTTTGGAGCTGTTTCATCGCACAGTCGGTAACTCACGGAGGTAAAGCAGATGTGAGGCATCACATTTCTACGAAGAATCAAGCAAACAGACTCACGGCAGCATCGACATCAACGTCTATCTCTACATCCATGATTAAGCCACATACCCAGGAAGAATTGCTCGTTGATGCTGCAGAACTAACGTCAGCTTATAAAGTTGTCAAACATCATCAAACATTCAGTTTGCTTGACTGTACGGTAAAAATGAATGCCGCAATGTTGGTAGAGCACTTGCCCGCGAAAGGCAAAGGTCCCGAGTTCAAGTCTCGGTCCGGCACACAGTTTTAATCTGCCAGGAAGTTTCATATCAGCGCACACTCTGCTGCAGAGTGAAAATTTCACTCTGGAAACATCCCCCAGGCTGTGGCTAAGCCATGTCTCCGCAATATCCTTTCTTTCAGGAGTGCTAGTTCTGCAAGGTTCGCAGGAGAGCTTCTGTAAAGTTTGGAAGGTAGGTGACGAGGTATTGGCGGAAGTAAAGCTGTGAGGACGGGGCGTGAGCCGTGCTTGGGTAGCTCAGTTGGTAGAGCACTTGCCCGCGAAAGGCAAAGGTCCCGAGTTCGAGTCTCGGTCCGGTACACAGTTTTAATCTGCCAGGAAGTTTCATATCAGCACACACTCCGCTGCAGACTGAAAATTTCATCCTGGACCTTACCATTGTTCCTTTAGCTGTGTCGTCTGTCTAGTGACAACGTGACCAGAACTGACCCACGTTTCGTCAAGCCACACCACTTCGTCGATATTTAGCTACGGATATCTGTTTAAAATCGGCATCTCCATCAACAGCTTACGGCCACAGAAATGTTCATAGTGAAATCCAAGATTGTTTAAAACTGTGGACAAGGTTTTGCGACTACCTTGAAAAAGTCTTGATTCTTTAAGTGTGGCCAGTAACTTCCTGAGCGACAGATGTTCCTTCCTGCGATAATAATCATAAACGAGACGACGAATCACATCCTCCGCAAACGAATCGATATTGGTAATCCCCTTATCCATGCGACGTTTTTTCCCGGGTGTGTTAAGTTTCGATGGTTCTTCAGCCTCTTTTCCTTCGTCGAACATTTCCTTCCCAATCTTGACAACAGTGATTTTGTTTATATTGAAAACTGCAGCAGTTCTGTCGATCACTTTGGTAAAGGAGAGCAGCTGGCCACCAACAAGATTTTCATTCTTAAACTAGGCAGGTAACACGCAAACCATTTCTCTCGACTGCCTTCTTACGGCAATCCCCCCCGCCAACAGAAGACGTCAAACTTTTCCACTTTTAACTTTCAACGATCTTCCCGCTCTCGTAGTTGAGTACCACACAATGAATATGATATTAAAGTTGCTGGCAAGATTAATGTACAGAAGAATGAAAGGAAAAATAGAGGATGTTTTATATAATGATCAATCTGGCCACAGGAAAGGTAAAGGCACCAGAGAGGTAGTTGTTACTTTGTCGTTGATAATGGAAGCAAGACAGAAGAAAAATCAGGATACATTCATAGGATTTGTTGACCTGGAAAAAGCGTTTGAAAACGTAAAACGGTGCCAGGTGTGCGAAATTCTAAGAAAAATAGGGTAAACAATAGGGAAAGACGTGTAATATACACTGAAGCCCCAAATAAGCTTGTACAGGCATGCGTAGTCAAATACAGAGATATGTAAACCGGCAGAATACAGCGCTGCCCTCAGCAACGCCTATATAAGACAAGAAGTATCCGGCGCAGCTGTCAGAACGTTCACTGCTGCTCCAATTGCAGGTTATCGAGATTTCAATGAGTTTGAACTTGAATGAGATTTTCACTCTGCAGCGGAGTGTGCGCTGATATGAAACTTCCTGGCAAATTAAAACTGTGTGCCGGATCGAGACTCGAACTCTGGACCTTTGCCTTTCGCGGGCAAGTTTGGAAGATAGGAGACGAGGTACTGGCAGAAGTAAAGCTGTGAGGACGGGGCATGAGTCGTGCTTGGGTAGCTCAGTTGGTAGAGCACTTGCCCGCGAAAGGCAAAGGTGCCGAGTTCGAGTCTCGGA
This sequence comes from Schistocerca americana, assembly GCF_021461395.2. Classification (NCBI taxonomy): domain Eukaryota; kingdom Metazoa; phylum Arthropoda; class Insecta; order Orthoptera; family Acrididae; genus Schistocerca; species Schistocerca americana. The sequence goes on along the minus strand of NC_060120.1, from coordinate 1,013,401,398 downwards.
CCGGCACACAGTTTTAATCTGCCAGGAGTTTCAGTTTGAACTTGGTGTTGTAGTCTGCGCACAAGCGATGGGGCACAGCGTCTCCGAGGTAGCGATGATGTGGGGATTTTCCCGTACGACCATTTCACGAGTGTACCGTGAATATGAGGAATCCGGTGAAACTTCAAATCTCTGACACCCCTGCGGCAGGAAAAAGATCCTGCTAGAATGGGGCCAACGACGACTGAAGAGAATGGTTACACGTGCTAGAAGTGCAACCCTTCCGCAAATTTCTGCAGATTTCAGTGCTGGGCCATGAACATGTGTCAACATGCGAACCATTCAACAAAACATCAGCGCTACGGGCTTTCGGAGCCGAAAGCCCACTCGTGTACCCTTGATGATGGCACGACACAAAGCTCTACGCGTCAGTTGGGCCCGTCAACACCGACATTGGTCTGTTGATGACTGGAAACATGATGCATGGTCTGACGAGACTGGTTTCTAATTGTATCGAGCGGATGGACGTGTAGGGCTATGGAGAAAAGCTCATGAATCCATGGACCCTGCATGTCAGCAAGCTGGTGAATGCTTTATATGGTGTGGGGCGCGCGCAGTTGAAGTGATACGGGATTCCTGATACGTCTAAATAAGACTCTTGACAGGTGACACGTACCTAAGCATCCTGGCTAATCACCTGGATCCATTTATGTCCATTGTGGATTCCGATGGACTTGGGCAATTCCATTAGGACAATGCGACACCCCACACATCCACAATTGCTACAGAGTGGCTCCAGGAACACTCTTCGGAGTTTAAACACTTCCGATGGCAACCAAACTCCTCAGATATGAACTTCATTGAGCATGTCAGGGATGCCTTGCAACGTACTATTCAGAAGAGATCTCCACCCCCTCGTGTTCGTACGGACTCATGGCCAGCCCTGCAGGATTCATGGTGTCAATTCCCTTCAGCACTAATTCAGACATTATTCGAGTCCATGCCACGTCTTGTTGCTGCACTTCTGCGTGCTCGCGGGGGTCCTACTCGATATTAGGCAGCTGTACCAGTTTCTTTGGCTCTTCAGTGTACATTATACATGTGAGAGCCAGGAGGAAACAATAAGCGTGCAAAACAAAGAACGAAAAAGGGGTGTAAGACAGGGATGTAGTCTTCAACCCACACTGTTCAATCTACACTCCTGGAAATTGAAATAAGAACACCGTGAATTCATTGTCCCAGGAAGGGGAAACTTTATTGACACATTCCTGGGGTCAGATACATCACATGATCACACTGACAGAACCACAGGCACATAGACACAGGCAACAGAGCATGCACAATGTCGGCACTAGTACAGTGTATATCCACCTTTCGCAGCAATGCAGGCTGCTATTCTCCCATGGGGACGATCGTAGAGATGGTGGATGTAGTCCTGTGGAACGGCTTGCCATGCCATTTCCACCTGGCGCCTCAGTTGGACCAGCGTTCGTGCTGGACGTGCAGACCGCGTGAGACGACGCTTCATCCAGTCCCAAACATGCTCAATGGGGGACAGATCCGGAGATCTTGCTGGCCAGGGTAGTTGACTTACACCTTCTAGAGCACGTTGGGTGGCACGGGATACATGCGGACGTGCATTGTCCTGTTGGAACAGCAAGTTCCCTTGCCGGTCTAGGAATGGTAGAACGATGGGTTCGATGACGGTTTGGATGTACCGTGCACTATTCAGTGTCCCCTCGACGATCACTAGTGGTGTACGGCCAGTGTAGGAGATCGCTCCCAGCACCATGATGCCGGGTGTTGGCCCTGTGTGCCTCGGTCGTATGCAGTCCTGATTGTGGCGCTCACCTGCACGGCGCCAAACACGCATACGACCATCATTGGCACCAAGGCAGAAGCGACTCTCATCGCTGAAGACGACACGTCTCCATTCGTCCCTCCATTCACGCCTGTCGCGACACCACTGGAGGCGGGCTGCACGATGTTGGGGCGTGAGCGGAAGACGGCCTAACGGTGTGCGGGACCGTAGCCCAGCTTCATGGAGACGGTTGCGAATGGTCCTCGCCGATACCCCAGGAGCAACAGTGTCCCTAATTTGCTGGGAAGTGGCGGTGCGGTCCCCTACGGCACTGCGTAGGATCCTACGGTCTTGGCGTGCATCCGTGTCGCTGCGGCCCGGTCCCAGGTCGACGGGCACGTGCACCTTCCGCCGACCACTGGCGACAACATCGATGTACTGTGGAGACCTCACGCCCCACGTGTTGAGCAATTCGGCGGTACGTCCACCCGGCCTCCCGCATGCCCACTATACGCCCTCGCTCAAAGTCCGTCAACTGCACATACGGTTCACGTCCACGCTGTCGCGGCATGCTACCAGTGTTAAAGACTGCGATGGAGCTCCGTATGCCACGGCAAACTGGCTGACACTGACGGCGGCGGTGCACAAATGCTGCGCAGCTGGCGCCATTCGACGGCCAACACCGCGGTTCCTGGTGTGTCCGCTGTGCCGTGCGTGTGATCATTGCTTGTACAGCCCTCTCGCAGTGTCCGGAGCAAGTATGGTGGGTCTGACACACCGGTGTCAATGTGTTCTTTTTTCCATTTCCAGGAGTGTATATCGAAGAAGGAATGACGGAAATTTACTATCCTGAGCGAAAGTGAAGAAGAATTAGAGGATGTGTTGAATGGAATGAACGGTCTAATGAGTACAGCATATTGCCTGAGAGTAAGTCGAAGAAAGACGAAAGTAATGAGAAGCAGCAGAATTGAAAACAGCGAGAAACTAAATATCAGAATTTCGGATTAAGAAGTAGGCGAATTTAAAGAGTTTTCCTACCTTGGGAGCAAAATAACATGAGGGACAGAGCAAGGAGGACATAAAAAGCGGACCAGCACTGACAAACAGCGCATTCCTGACCGGGAGAAAACTACAAGCATCAAACATAGCTCTTAATTTCAGGAAAAAACTGAGATTGTACGCTTGGAGCACAGGTTTGTATGGTGTTGAAACGCTGACTGTGGGAAAACCAGACCAGAAAACAACCAAAGCTTTTGAGATGCTGTGCTACGATAGAATATCGAAAATTAGGTAGCTTACAAGCTTATAAGATAAGAAGCGAGGAGAGTCTGCAGACTCAGAGAAGAAAGGAATATGTGGAAAATACTGAAAAGGAGAAGGAACAGTGTTATGAAATCAGGGAATAACTTCCATGCTCAGTGGATAAAAACTGTAGTAGAAACGGAGGTTGGAATACATCTAACCAAGAACCAGGTACCCATGGAAAAAGCGGCAGTGAGAGTGAAAGAGTGTAGTAGCTCACAACTTGCGAATTCCCAGATTTTGTTCAGCCACTATCTGAGAATGAGAGTACTCAGTGACCTGTAGCAAACTTTACTAATAATTTCTAGCTCTTACGAAACATTTTCTTGGTGATAACCTCCCGAAAATGATGAAAGGAAACATGTTTATTGCTTACTAAATTTTCGCTGTTCATGCAGTAAAACTGCCGCAATTATTATTTCTTTACTACTAACTGTGTTCACGACACATTCTGCAAAAGGTTTACACAATACCGCTTAATGTACCTCCAAAATTATATCACTATACGACACGTAATTCGGGAGATATTAAGTCATAAACCTGTGAAAAACTGCCGCATCATAGATTACGTTTTAATTTATTACCTATTTACTCCTAACTCTATTCGGAGCTCATATCCCAGACATTATAACGACGGTAACTGCAAAATTATATGATTGTACGACACATTGTTCAGGAGATTCATATAGATTGATCTGCGTGAAATCGAAACTGCAAAGCCAAATTCTGTACAAATACTGGTGAAATGTGTATACAAACATGTGTGAAACATGTAAAATACCTGTGAAAGATATGTGACATGTGCGGTACTCCGGCAAAGCCGTGGCAGAATGCTGCTCCAAATCCCCGGGATAGATTTCTACCAAACGTGGTACACATATCACATTTGGAAAGAAATATTGCCGGGTAAGAACCTCTGTTGGACTGATGGTGACAACTTGCAGAGGGAAGGGTAGAAGAAGACATGAACAGACGGAGTGAGGAAAGGAGGACTTGGACACAGATATGAGGTAGCTGGAAATGGACGCAGTTAAGGGGAGGGGGAAATGGACAGCAAAATGGAGAGGAGGTCATGGACAGAGAGGGGCGGGAGGAGCAGATGGACAGAGGAAGGAAGGAGGAGGAGATGGGCAGAGAGGGGTGGAAGAAGCAGATGGACGGAGGAAGGAAAGAGGAGGAGATCGTTTAGAGAGGGCGGAGGAAGACATTGACAGAGAGATGCAGACGTAAATACGGTGAATGCCTTTTCCTCTGCCGCACATCTCTGCGTAACACATTATGAGGCCCGCGAACTTAATGAGTTGCAACACAGTTGACAGTATATCCAGAGCCTCACAAATAAACATCAACCGATAAGGTACACTGAAGGCTTAGAAGCAGAACGACCACCAGACGCGAGGTGTCTACAGTGTTTCACGTACCGTGATCAGTGCTTCTCAGTAATACATATCCCATAAACGGTGGGCTGACAAACCTACGAATATGCGCAGAATATGACCGATCATACCTTAAATTTTCTACGGGAATGCCGGATTACTCTGTATAAGTAATACACCGTAGAAAGACACTTAACAAAGTAAAAAAAAAAAAACGCTATGAGGTATTGTCAGTTTTGGAACTATGAAATCCTTAGAGGTAATGACAGCCGAGTTACTTAAGAATACAATGAAGAAAAGAAATCATACTGAAAAACACTGAAGTGGAAAGTCACGAGTAACTGTAGGAATAACCCACCATTTCGATGGGAGGGATAAACACAGACGTACAATGATGGAATGAAATGTCATCAAACTGTGTAGCTTAGAAATGAAAGCAACGGTTAATGAAGTAATTATTTCAAAATGCAAGTAGAAAACGGAAAATCTTGATTATGTTGCTAGAATGTGAAACGAGCAGGTGAAAGTACCGTGATACTCTATATCACAGAGGAAACCATAAATGCAAACGAAGTCAGCAGGTATACTGGATATTAAAAAGGAAGATATATATTTTTATTTCTTTATTTTGGCTGTGGGTTAGAAGGACCATACAGTCAACAACGGCTATAAAGTGCCACAGAAAAATAACCGTAAAAAGGCAGAATAGACAAGATTACGCAGTTAGCATACAAACACACTCTTAAACTAAAATATAAGCGCAGTTAGACAAACACCAGATAGCCGGTGGTAGTGATGACAATGACATTGGAGCAGAATTACAAACATCGGGCATGGATGTGTGTGATGTCCTTAGGTTAGTTAGGTTTAAGTAGTTCTAAGTTCTAGGGGACTGATGACCACAGAAGTTAAGTCCCATAGTGCTCAGAGCCATTTGAACCATTTAGAATTACAAACAGCACTATACAGCAACATTATGACAAAACACGAGCCGCGCGGGATTAGCCGAGCGGTCTGGGCGCTGCAGTCATGGACTGTGCGGCTGGTCCCGGCGGAGGTTCGAGTCCTCCCTCGGGCATGGGTGTGTGTGTTTGTCCTTAGGATAATTTAGGTTAAGTAGTGTGTAAGCTTAGGGACTGATGACCTTAGTAGTTAAGTCCCATAAGATTTCACACACATTTGAACAACATTTGAACAAAACACGAAAGGGAAAACACCGTACATCATACAATAAGTAAAACAATAGCTGAAGAACAAAATTGGAAACAACATCATATAAGAAGTGAGAAGTGTAGCATACCGACATACGTACTTAAAATACAAGAAAACCCCAAAATAACCAACACAATACAAACAACGGTATGTACAATAGTGTCAGTAGAACAGTGGCATAAATGCACAAGAGAACAATAATGAAAATTAAATGTACGCAATTTAAAACACAAAATTACGGACCCGATTACGGAACGGTCTGATGCCACGTGTAATTAAATGTGGATGCCAGTGACTTTGAAATAGTCTGTGAGCAAGTTATGTTTATCAAAACCGTGGAGTAAAATAGGAACACTGGTGATATGTGTGCCTATAGCGGTTGTGTCCCCATGCATCTAGAAAAATATTGCCATTAGACAAACGAGGAAAGCATGATTTGGCGTGTGTGAGAGCAATCAGACGGTGAAAATGGAATACGTCACTTCTAAATTACTATCTGTACAAGTGTGTACTACGATTAATGTAAGATACACTGTAGATTGGTAGGTGCGGAGTATGCCCTCATAAGGGTGAGACGCACGAAGTACAAAGGAATGAAAGAAAGGTGCGGCAAGAGATGTGTGCCCTACATTAACTGGAACACTCTATAAAACTACGGTACGTATTAGTTGGGACTTGATACTTAGTGGGCTCATCTGCTACCGCCAGCAAAATGCAGACGCTACTGTCAGTTCCCAATGTGTAGCCACTTAACGCAGTGGTAAATATCATGCCTGCAAGTTCTCAATGATTAAACTTAACTGGAAACAAAAATTTCAGACAATTTAAGAGTAGGCATAACTCTGACCCCAGTTAAACCATGGAACAGTTATTTCCACATTCTGAGCGACACTGTTGGACTATATTCCGTATTAGAATTTCAAAATTTTCACAACTTCTTAGGAGTTGGAGACACTGAAAAAGATTTTCTACCACGGTGCGCCTGACGTTTGCCTGACGAGAATACTCGTCGCAACAACGCTGCATCTTTGGACTTTCGACTTCAGATGCCGACAGCTGTCACTCAGACAAGGGAACCAAATTCAAGAAGGAATAAACATGGGAAAGGCTACATAGTATAAATACAATGTAAAGCAGGATTTTAAATAATCACCCCTTCCTAGATGTCTGAGTTCACAAAAATGAGGTCGCCGAGTGTACTAAACAAGTACAAGAACGCTTACACGCCAGTCTCCAGATGTCAGACACTCAGATCGGTACCAAACGTTCTATGTAGATAGAGTATCAACCAAAACACCGATTTAGTTCGTGCTATGCACTGTCGTCCAGTAGAACATGGGTAGACGGTAATTAAAGTAACACCACAACTACGAAACACAGGAAATGATTATGTGTGAGTGATAGCTTTGTAGATCTCGAGTAGATGCTGGCACGATAACTCAGTGTGTTCGGTCAGAAGGCTCCTTTGAACGCGTGTCCAAGGACGTTCGCCCGAACATATGCAAAGAACAGAAACAAACAAAATTAAATAAAAAATGTAGGTGAGCTGGTAGGGCGTGAAGTTGTTGTGCCTGAGGTCCTGCGTTCAAGGGAGAACATCTGTATAGGTAGGTGTGGTGTTGTGTCGGACATGTGCGACAGAACAGACACCATTCGTGATAAAGCAGCTAGTGAATCTATAGCGTCAAAGAATAAACATAAACAAACGGAACAGTTGAGTAAAGAAACAATTGTATCACAAGTGCAGAAATATTAATAGTCCCAAATAACGCTTTCACGCATAACACAGTAAAAAAATTGTCATCATTGGGGTATGAACCCAGGACTCTTGGTTCGAAGATATAACGCTCTAACAGCTATACCTGTATATTAGTTACTCAGAGTTATGTTTTTCCTGTGCTCTGTATTTTACATTTAATTAGCGTTTACGCCCGTTCTTCTGGACAGAGTACGAACTAAATCGGAGCGAATAATCGAAGAAAATCAAACGGGTACACGTGAACCCTACGATTCTTGCAGCAAAAATAAAGTAAGTCGCGTAACAAAGAGTCAGAAATACTTACTAATCGAGCCATTATTCTGAAACCCGATACCCAAGATACCATATGTAGAAGCAAGATCTTATAATACTCTGTGTCATTCTCAGGTTCTTCAATGTATATATTTCAATTTCTGCAACTGTTAGCGTCTTCCCAGCGGCCAGCACCATCACATGTGAGACAATATTTTTTTTCAGCTGCGCCGACAAGTGTAAATTGTGTCCTGGGCGCCGCTGAAAACTGCAAACTGCCGAATCCTCTCTGGGAGTTGAACGCGCCTCTGAAATAAATAAAAAAAGACTCACATTGTATTAAAACTTTCTCTTGGAGTTAGCCAGCAACATTTAACTCTCTACACAAAGTGTGACAAACTTCTCTGTACCACGCAAATTGGCGCAGCAGTAAAATTGCGCATTGCGCCGTGGAGCCGGTAGCTGTTTTTTTTTTGGGGGGGGGGGGGGAGGGGGGTCTTACGTTGTAGGACTGGTGTGATACAGCCTCCACGCTGCTGTGCCCTGTACAAGCCTCGTTATCTCTACATAACAAAATATGGCTCTGAGCACTATGGGACTTAACTGCTGAGGTCATCAGTCCCCTAGAATTTAGAACTACTTAAACCTAACTAACCTAAGGACATCACACATATCCATGCCCGAGGCAGTATTCGAACCTGCGACCGTAGCGGTCGCGCGGTTCCGGACTGAAGCGCCTAGAACCGCTTGGCCACCGTGGCCGGCTCTACATAACAACTGCAGCCAACATCCATTTGAATCTGCTTACTGTTCTCAACGCAAGGATTGACCTTACACAGCAAAAGCTATTTCTTGAAGCCTCAAAATGTGTCCTGTCAAGCAATCCCTTCTTTTAGTCCAGTTGTGCCACAATTTCTTCACATTCGATTTACTATCTCTTCGTTAGATATCCCTTCACCCATTTAATCGTCAACATTATCTTTAGCCCCACATTTCAACTGCTACCATTCTCTTCTCTTCTGTACTACAATTTATCGTTCACATTTCACTTAAAAAAAATGGCTCTGAGCACTATGAGACTTAACATCTGAGGTGATCAGTCCCCTAGAACTTAGAACTACTTAAACCTAACTAATATAAGGACATCACACACATACATGCCAGAGGCAGGATTCGAACCTGCGACCGTAGCGGTTGCGCGGTTCCAGACTGAAGCTCCTAGAACTGCTCGGCTACACCGGCGGGCCATTTCACTTCCCTACAAGGCTACACTCAAGACAGATACAATCTATGTCATCATACTTCTCCTGTCCACAACCGATAGTCTATCTGTTTCTAGTCTTAATCTGCAAGTTGCTTGTTAGAATGTCAGTTTGCAAAATTAATCTTTCTTCCGTAAATTGTTAATCTGAAGCATACTGCAAAGATGTTTTGTACCAAATGTTCGCTTACTGAAGGTATGACTGCCTTTGACTAGTTTAGTAGAGGCATGTCTGTAAGATGGACTTTGGAGAGTAGAGATCAAGGGCGTTCATCTGATAGTTCGTATGGAAGGCGGAGTGCAAGACCTGGGGGTATGGAGTATTTTTAACACAGTGGAAGACAAATGGCGACTTGTAAGTAATCATAACACATGTCCAGTTCTGAACATGCTAAAAACCAGCTTATACCGATGTACCGACGAGAGCCCTCTCTCTCCGCCCCCCCCCCCCCCTCCCCCCTCCACAGGTCCTCCTGTACGGGCGTCCTTGGTGCAGATATGAGCCAATGATACGCCTGTGTCGCGTGACGTATCTGCGTGAACCCAGATTGAAGAGAGGCAGTGCGTTCTAGTCTATTCCTGTTTGAGGTACCGAGCGAGGTCGCGCTGTGGTTAGCACACTGAACTTGCATTCGGGTGGATGACGGTTCAAATTCGTGTTGTGCCACCTGATTTAGGTTTCCTGTAATTTCCCTAAATCGGTTAACGTGAATGCTGTGAGGTTCCCTTACAAGCCCACGGCCTACATCCTTCTCCATTCTTCTACACATGTATCTGCATATACATAACTACTTCGCAGTTCACTCTTAAGTTACTGGCAGAGGGTTCATGGGACCACCGTCAGAGTGTTTCCCAACCTTGTCATTCTCATACAGCGCTAGAGAAAACGAACACTTAAATCTCTCCGTGGGAGCTCGTATTACTTTTATTTTATTGCAATGGTCATTTCTTAGCCGTGCGTCTGATAGACGTTTTTTCGCTCCATTTTGAAATCTTGAATAGAAAAGTGAAACAATATCCAGCGCACAGTAATAATGAAATGAAATTAAATGTCAACCGAATGTTATCGACTGCGAGCAACAATGAATAAACTCTGCGGCGCGCGGAGGCATTTGACTTTATCTCTCGCGAAGAAATTATTGAATTATTTACGGCTAGGAGTTTATTTGAACGCTACGGCGTAAGTTTGTGTAGTAAAAAGGGAAGTTGATGTTCTTAGATGATACAAAAAGTTCAATAAACAGGCGAGAAAAGATTATTTTAAAGACCGCTAGAGTGTGTACGAATCTATAAGTACATTCATTGACAGTGACTACAATGAAGATTAGATTGCCGGTTCGAGCCTGCGCACGGTCCAGTTCCAACGAATTAGACCACTTTTCAGCGGAACGCTCTTCAAATAGTAAAGAAATAGTAAAGCTTTATCTCAGTCGGAAGCCAGCATTCAGTATTCACTGGAGGGTACTATATTGAACCTACCTACGTGAATTCCGACTTGTCTAGCGTAAATCTTTTGCTATTCTTTGCACGCTTCATAGCTTGGAAGCGAAGTGACGCCGTGGTGACTCCAAAGTTACTATCTACGTCAAGTTCGATGTGATTGTTGGGCGTTTTAACATTTCAGGTTTTGTGTGGAAAGTTATTAGGCTGACGGAGCCAAGTATGATCAGAGTACACGACCTATCCACAAAGCACAGGGTTGTTCACAATACAAGACGATTTCAGATTTTAATAATGCCTGCTAGAAAATAAGATACAGCAACTGTGGCACCGTCTGTTAGTAATGCGGAATGTTAAGTTTCATCCCATATACAGTTCAGTAATAATGTCGTCTTGGTCGTAGCAACGTCCAGCGTTCGCGGTGGAGTGCTATTTTCACTACGGCGAAACTGTCGTTCGCGTACAACGTGGCTTTGGTTAGCATTCTGAGATTCAACCACGATTTCAATTTCCTGCTCGTGAAACAAGCGCATAATTTCCAAACGCTGTTGCGTTCAATGACCGCCTCGCTCGCCTGAATTAAACATGTGAGACTTTTTTACCTGTTGGGTTATTTGAAGGCGAGAGTCAACTCCGACCGGCCGAGAAGCTTGCAACAGTTAAAAAATCCAATTCACTATTAAATTTACAGAATTCCTCCAGTAGTTAAGAAAGATATCTTTAGAAACAGAGTGAAACACCTAGAGTACTGTGAGCTAGAATGTTCTTCATTTGTACGATGTAGTATTTCGTAAGTAAACTTGACTAAACGTCGTACCTTATGTAAAATATTCAACGTTGTATCATGATTAGTTCGTGTGTTATTCAAATTTGGGATCGACAAAATACTGTGGAACATCCTGCAGATCATTTACACGTTCTTCGAAAGAGGTAGTTAAATTGCTTGAATCGTCACAAGTACTGAAATTTTTCTGAATTTTGTCATGGGGTGTTCTGTACCGGAATCCATAGGAGGAATAAACTCTTTGGCTACCAGAGTTAAGGTTATGCGTAGATGACGTTACTTGCTTCTAACGGTCATGCAGGTTACGCCACTGTTCCCTTCTATTATAATGTGGAGGCTTATTTTCTAGATGCTGTCTCCCTATGGCTGCACATTTATAGTGACTGCCTCCCTATGGCTCCACATATATAGTGAGGTAACAGAAATTCTGTGTTTACGGCTATCGCTAATATTTGCGCTTAAAGCAGATAATTGATTTAGCGCGTTGTTACATGGAGGCTAAATTTATGTTCAGCAAATCTTTCACTAGCTAACACTATCACGATTGCGAAAACTGTTTTGAGAAATTTATTTATTTATTTATTTGGGAGTTATCAGTCTTCAGACTGCTTTGATGCGACCCGCCACTAATTCTTCTCCTGTGCCAACGTCTTCATCTGCATAGCACTTGCAACGTACGTCCTCAGTTACTTGTTGGATGTGTTCCAGTCTCTGCCTTCCTCTACGTTTTTACCCTCTACAACGCCCTCTAATACCATGGAAGTTATTCGGGTGATGTCTTTACAGATACATTACCGCCCTATTCCTTCTTTTGCAGGGTTTTCCATACATTTTCTTCCTCGGCAATTCTCCAGTGAAATTCCTCATTCCTTACCTTATCAATCCACCTAAATTTCAACGTTCTTCTGTAATTCCACATCTCAAATGCTCCGAGTCTATTCTGTTCCGGTTTTCCCATAGTCCATGTTTCACTACCGTACAATGCTGTGCTCCAAACGTAGATTCTCACAAATGTCTTCCACAAATTAGGGCCTTGTTTGATACTCATTTTAGCCAGGGACCCCCTTTTAGGCAGTGCTAATCTGTTTTTTATGTCCTCCTTGCCCCGTCCGTCATTGGTTATTTGCTGCCTAGGTAGCAGATTTCCTTAACTTCGTGATCATCAATTCTAAGGTTGAATTTCTCGCTGTTCTCATTTCTGCTACTCCTCATTACTTTCGTCTTTCTTCTATTTACTCTCAATCCAAATTCTGTACTATTCATTCTATTCTGCAAATCCTGTAGTTCTTCTGCTCTTATACTGACGATAGCAATGTCATCAGCGAACCTATTATTCATAGCCTTTTTAATTCCGCTCTTGAACCTTTCTTTTATTTCACTCACAGCTTCTTCGACGTATCGATTGAACACTAGGGGCGAAAGACTGCATCCCTGTCTTATACCCTTTTTCATGCGAGCATTTCTTTCTTGGTCGTCCACTCTTATAGTCTCCTATTGGTTCTTGTACATATTATATATTACCTGTCTGAAACTATGGCTTACCCCCCATTTTTCTCAGAACTGCGAATATCTCGCACCATTTGACATCGTCGAACGCGTTTTTCGGATCGACAGATCCAATGAAAGTATCTTGGTTTTTCTTTATTGTTGCTTCCATTATCAACCGTAACATCGGAATTTAAATCGGTTGAGTCGAGATATTTTTCCTTTTATCGTCTGAACGTTACTCAGTAAGTTTTATGTTTCCATGCTTGTGTTCCATGTTAGCGTGAACGTTGTTTAAGAGAGGCATGTGCCTCTTATCAATCCATGTTTAATTGGTTAAAATGTAGGAACTGAATTGAAATAGGTGTTTGATTTACTTGATCCATATGGAATAACTTCACAGGTATGTGAGTGACTTGAAGATTTCTTAAACAATAGAACCCAGTATATTGTTCCCGATGGCGAGTGTTCATCAGAGACAAGGGTGTCCGCCCCGATAGCTGAGTGGTCAGCGTGACGGATTGCCGTCCTACGGGCCCGGGTTCGATTCCCGGCTGGTTCGGAGATTTTCTCCGCTCAGGGACTGGGTGTTGTGTTGTCTTCATCATCATTTCATACCCATCCGGCGCGCAGGTCTCCCAATGTGGCGTCGAATGCAATAAGACCTGCACCAAGGCGCCCGTACCTGCCCCGCAAGGGGCCTCCCGGCCAATGATGCCAAACGCTCATTTCAATCAGAGACAAGGGTGTCGTCAGGAGTGCCCTAGGGAAGTGTAATAGGACCGCTGTTGGTCCAGGGAAGTGTGACAGGACCGCTGTTGTTCTCCACATGCACAATCATTTGGCGGACAGAGTGGGCATCAGTCTGTGGTTGTTTGCTTATTTGCCATGGTGTACGGTAGGGTGTCGAATTTGAGTGACAATAGGAAGATAAAAGACGACTCAGACAAAATTTGCAATGTGTGGTACGTTATCACCAGACAGCGATTGTCCGCCTCCTTCTCCCAGCTGTATGAATTGCAATGACGACCATGCAGTCTCCTCCCGACATTGTCCCGTGTATCTCTATGAGCGGCCCGTCCAGGAGATCGGGGTTAACGAGAAAGTGCCTTACCCCGTCGCTCGAAAATTGTTGGCTAATGGGAAGTCCTGCGTTTTACCATCCGGCACTCAACAGTACCGTACTTTCTACACCTCACTCCACGAAGGACATGGCCATCAAATTCAACACAGCGGTTGTAAAATCGCCTAGTGCTACAGCAGCATTCCTGTTTCCTTCTCCTCCAGCTGTGCAACAAGCTACGAAATTTTCACCCCACCCAACGAAATCACCTGCTATACAACCAGCAGGCCGGAAAAGGTAAAACGACTGCTTCCGCGAAGACTTTTTACGTCCCTCCAGTCAACAGACATCTGAATTGTCATTTGCCAATCGCAAAAGTGGAAAAGCGTAAGTTAATGCGGATGAGTAGGAGGATCGAACCTGTAATGTTCGGAGACAGTATTACCAGTGTCCTGGTTGACATAGTCGTCGGCCGGAGTGGCCGAGCGGTTCTAGGTGCTTCAGTCTGGAACAGCACAACCGCTACGGTCGCAGGTTCGAATCCTGCCTCGGGCATGGATGTGTGTGACGTCCTTAGGTTAGTTAGGTTTACGCAGTTCTAAGTTCTAGGGGACTAATGACCTCAGCAGTTACTTCCCATAGTGCTCAGAGCCATTTGAACCAATTTTTATGATTTCACCACTAATCAATATACGCGATACATTTGGTGTTGTGTTGTCCTAATCATCATCATTTCATCCCCATCGACGCGCAAGTCGCCGACGTGGCGTCAAATCGAAAGACTTGCACCCGGCGAACGGTCCACCCGACGGGAGGCCCTAGTCACATGAGATTCACATTATCTGTAGTACCCTGTCTTAATGACCGTGTACAAAAGTTGACATGAATGTTTCCACGTAGCTCTTGATGGAGAGAGATGTGATAGGTTTAGAACCTATGTCGATGGAGAATGCGTATAGCACTTGCCTGAATCATGCCACTTACTCGTTAGATTGCTCTGGAGCTAACGTCCGGATCAACGGCAAAAGCGGCAACAGCATTAGTTTCCCCCTCTTCTGTTGTCACTTGTTTCCTTCTGTCACGTTGTCTATGTGCTACACTACCACTTTCCCGCAACTGAGTGAAGATGTTGATAAATAACTGCCGATATGTTTTACGCGTCTATTGGGATATTTTGCTTCACATACCGTGCGAGAACAAACTACATTCTTCGTACAGTCTCCATACACAAGAGCATATCGGCTTTTTAAGCATTAGTATATCCCATCGTCCACTCATGACCTACTACTTTAACTGCCACACTCTACCTCACTAACAGGTTGCAGTGCACTCAAGGAATACAGAAGGAAACTGTAAGTAAACGTAAGAACACGGCACCTACCAACTACGCAGGTTGAATGACGCAAACAATTGTCGGTTTGGAAACTTTTCAAAACACGATATCACGTAAGCAACACTCAACAGACCCCTAAAACAAACACCACTCACATTTCAATTTTTCCTGCTTCTTGTTTGTTTATGTAAATAGGCACTGTTCCACTTAAAACAGTGTAAGTTTGCACAAAACATACACTTTCTGTTTGTTGGCTAACAATACGAGCACCTGACTACCAGTCCATTCTGTGAAAACCGCACATCAGTAGCACTTTCCATTTTTGTAATATTTGCGGTGGAAGTGTTAGATGACTTACCATGTATACTGTTGGTGACCAGTCTGAAGCCCTAGTCTGATACACATATTCCACTTGTAATAATATTTTCTCTGAAGTTGGTAAAACACTCCGCCCGTATGTTGGGAGTGATTTGCCCGGCGTGCGCAGTTAATTTCCCTCGCAGGAAACAGTCCATAATTTAAGAAGGTAGAACAATAAATTTCAAACCAGCATTGCTTCCAAGAAGTTAGAGCAAGTAGCTTTATCAAATAAACTGATCAACCGTCAAGAAAATCAGTAACTAAAATTTTTCTTTTCATCTGCACTGCATAACTTTCAAGGGCACTCCTTACTGCGTCTGTGATAACAGTTTGTTTAGAGTTTCTAATAATAAACTGTTTGCGTGTAAGAAATATAAAAACTGTCGTAATCAGTTTCTCATTTTCCTTATTGCAGCTCCGACCTTCGGCGGCAGCTGCGATTGCTACGAATGGTACATCTACAGAGCAGTCTGTGATTTACTAAGCAGAAACGGCATTTGCATGTACAGAGTCTCAGTCAGCTAGTTTTTGTGTCACATAACATTGCCTTTATTTCCTCACTAGTGAACTTGTATTTTACTTACACCGTGCAACAGTGAGTGACTGGCCCTTTGAGAGTTAGTTTCAAAATGTTTCATTCCTGTTAAGAGCTAAATAATTCCATTAACATCGTACGTCGTCACAATATTGACAGGTAATTTCCACTAAAACTTTACCTGACTGTGTTTTCGAATACGCGTGAAAGTCAAAAGAAAATAATTTAAATAATACGTGGAAAAAGATGAAAAGTTGTTTACTTCTAGTAGCTCTGAAATGGGTCAACACGAGGGCAAAATGAAACGCTGGTTGCCTAGGTGTGAAAGACTTTGCGTTTTACCTTAAAACTCAACCATTTTTTTCGGTGATTCCCTTTGACATATTTACAGCCTTGGGAACAGACGAAAGTTAGATAAAGCCTTACCTGGTGAGTTTGGCGCATGTTACCATAATTCGTACTTCGTATTCCCCAGTTTTCCCTTTGTCAGGACGTACCGCGTTATGACAATGATTGAGTTCCTATCCACACATTTATGCCTTCAGGAAGGCGTGCAATCTTGTAAGGTCGACAACTATTCAGCAGTGTGTGAACTCGAAGCGCAGTTCTCCAAACGATAGGAGAAGAAAGCACTACAGTATCATTTGTGTAGCGCCTTGACCACTTAAGCACCTCAGTGAAAGTCACACATGTTTGTATATGCTAGTGACAGTCTATACAGTATATTTCAGCAGCATAACTTCTCCATTTCCCATGGGATGTCTTTTTTTTCCTCAACCAGTAGGATTTCTTCTTAATTTCAAGTTCGAGAAAAGATCAACTGAGAACAAGACGATGTACAACGACGTATAATGTCTTATCACTCTCTCAAAAGCGTGCTTTTTGCCAAGTGCTGTTTTTGTCCTCTTCTTTGAAACGATCTAAATGTTGGTGCGATATTCCTCTTGGCATTTGTTTGGATGTTCAGATGTGTGTGAAATCTTATGGGACTTAACTGCTAAGGTCATCAGTCCCTAAGCTTACGCACTACTTAACCTAAATTATCCCAAGGGCAAACACACACCCATGCCCGAGGGAGGACTCGAACCTCCGCCGGGACCAGCCGCAGAGTCCATGACAACAGCGCCCCAGACCGCTCGGCTAATCCCGCTCGGCATTTGGTTATGTTCTACATTTAATAGATTTGTACCATTTATGCACAAAAGTTTTTCATAGAGAAATTTTCGCCTCAGTTGTACCGTAATCTTTCTTCGGGTATGCCTGCGGTCTCATGTTCAAAATGGTTCAAATGGGTATGAGCACTATGGGACTTACAATCTGAGGTGATGTAGTGTAATGAGCGTATGGCATTGGTGGCCGGGAGACCACTCGCGGGGCTGTTCGACCGCCGCTCCACAAGTCCTTTAACGCCACTACGGCGACTTGCGAGTGAATGAGGATGAAATGATGATGAAAGACACAGGACACCCAGTATATTGAGGCAGAGAAAATCCCTGCGCGGGAGGCGAGAACGCTACCGCAAGACCACGAGCCGCGGATGCATCTGAGGTCATCAGTCCCATAGAACTTAGAACTACTTAAACCTAAGTAACCTAAGGACATCACACACATCCATGCCCGAGGCAGGATTCGAACCTGCGACCGTAGCCGTAGCGCGGTCCCTGACTGAAGCGCCTAGAACCGCTCAGCCACAACGGCCGGCTACGGTCTCATGTCATGTACGTGAAACACTGCCGATAGTTGAGTACCATACAGGGCGATTCTACAAGTCGGTGAAGGGGGAGGGGGGGGGGGGGGGAGCGACGGGGTTCGGGGGAATGGAAGATCGCTTAACAAAAGGAGAGTTAGGGTCTTCCACCAACAAATTGGTAAAATTTGGTGTTGCGGAAGTAATTTTTGGTAATTGTTTTGGAGTTCATTGTAAAAACGTGTCTACAGAATGTGTGTGCCCGGGAAAATAATATTATTTGACCCAGATGTCCGGCGATTTCGAAGTTTTGTCTGGGGCCAGCAATTTAAGTGTTGGTCGGCATACCCGTAATATTTAGCTTCCATGATTATTGTATGTGGTACTCATTCATTAATATACATCCAGTGTACATTAATAAATAGTAAGACGCCCATTTTAAGTCAAATGATATTTATTGGATTACATAGTAAGCTATTTGCCGCTCTTATTCTTTTGTTAAAATGTGTTTGAAAAACATTGCAATCTATATCGCTACGTAATCATAAAAATTGATTGAATCTGTTGGGGTAGTATATCCACCCATTTTTGAAGTCATTTAATCCAGTGTAATATGATACTCCATTGGGGGGTAGGGGTGGGGGGGGGGGGGGGAGGGATCCTATAGCCTCCATAGCTCCTCCATTGCCATCCCGCCCCTGATACCGTATAGCGGGCTTTATCGGTAATTGCATACAAAACTGTAAGAAACACGGAGATAGGGTGAAAAGGGATAAGAAAGATGTCCGACAAGAGACTGCCTTTGCTCTCATTTTGTAGTATTTCAGTTTGAGAATCTGCACAGGTGAGCAGATGCTTCTCTCCCAGCAGTCTTTGGAGGTAAATGACCAAATGACTTTTTCGATTCCTTTCTAGGGTACTCCTTATTTGCATAGTTATGGGAAAAACCGAGAGGTAACCTGCCAAAGTCTGAGTAATGGGCTGCGTATGCGGCGATCGGATCCTGGCTTCCTGATGCTGATTACTGGTCATCAGTTGCAGACGATGAGCCTAAACATAGTGACACATTGCTTAAGAGGACGTTGGTCTACTTTGTAAAGCAGTTCAGTAGCGATTCTCCCTGGCGGGAATCGACAAGTCCTCGGTAGCTTTCCGGAGATATGTGTCTCCTGATGTCTAAGCATACTTCACGTAACTCCTGTAAATTACTGGGGAGAGGGGAGGGAGGGTAGTTTGGGGGAGCAGAGCTAGAGTCGGTCAGCCTGCGTATTCCATCGGGTACTGGTCAGTCAAATTTCTTGATCCAGACATCAACGTGGTTTTGTCATCAAGCACTGAATACCGGAGTAGCACGATTCCGGCTGCAAGACTGTGGCAGTTATCTTGCTGGAAGATGCCAGCCACGTCAGAGGACTCATCATGCGAGAAAGGTTGTAAGTATCCGAAGGAATGTTCTCGTTGTCCGCAGCCTTCGATTACACTGCTGAGGTGACAAAAATCTTAGCACAGCGATATGAACACATACAAATGACGGTGCTATCGCGTACAGAAGGTATGAAAGGGCAGTATGTAGGGGGAGCTAGTCATTTGTACTTAAGTGATTCATAGGGAATAGTTTCCAACGTGATTTGGGCAGCACGACGGGAATCAACAAGCTTTGAACGCGGTATGGTAATTGGGGACGCATGTGATATTCTGTTTCAGAAACAGTCAGAGAATTCAGTAATCCGAGATCCACAACGTCAACGGGACTACCACATTTCAGGCATTACGTCTCAGAACGGACAACGCAGAGGCTGACGACTTTCATATTAACAAGCGAGAGCTGCAGCTTTTGCAGCGCCCCTCCTCATCTCGTAACCATATCGGTTGTACCCTAGATGTCTGGAAAACCAGCCGGCCAGTGTGGCCGTGCGGTTCTAGGCGCTTCAGTCTGGAACCGCGTGACCGCTACGGTCGCAGGTTCGAATCCTGCCTCGGGCATGGATGTGTGTGATGTCCTTAGGTTGGTTAGGTTTAATTAGTTCTAAGTTCTAGGCGACTGATGACCTCAGAAGTTACGCATAGTGCTCAGAGCCATTTGAACCATTTTTTTTCTGGAAAACCGTGTCCTGGTCAGATGAGTCCTGATTTCAGTTCGTAAGAGCTGATGGTAGGGTTCCAATGTGGTGCGGACCCCAAGAAAACGTGGACCTAAGTTGTCAAGAAGGCACAGCGCAAAGTGGTGGTGTTTCTATAATGGCGTGGGCTGTTTTCACGTGGGACATTGACTGCAAATGGTCATGCCCCACTACCTGGACCATTTGCACCCATTCGTGGACTTCCAAATATCCGTGGAATTTTTATGGATGACAATGCGATATGTCCGCCGACCAGAATTGTTCGCAATAGGTTTGAAGAAAATTCTGGACAGTTCAAGGGAATGATTCGGCCACTCAAATCGGCCGATTTGAATTTCATCGAATATTTATGGGAGGTTTTCGAGCAGTCAATATGTGCACAGAATCCTGCCCGGCAACACTTTCGCAATTACGGTCGGCCATAGAGGCAGCATGGCTCAATATTTCTGCCGTGGACTTTCAAGCACTTGTTTTGTCCATGCCACGTCGAGCTGTTGCACTACGCCTGCCAAAAGGAGGTCTGACACGATACTGGGAGGTGTCCCATGACTTTTGTTATCTCAGTGTAATGCCACAGTCCCATGGAAGCCCACTTGAAGCAATATAATATTGCCCCCAAGAGGCCATCGTCTGTGGTCCATGGCGCAGTGCTCGTATCTCGAGCAGGTGTTCACGCGGATGACAGCATTTTCGGACACTACCTACAAGGCGAGACGTTTCCATGGATCCATAACCAGTCACGACTATCTACGCTGCTAGGATGCCGAACTAGATACCCGCCCCAGCTCAAGCATTGTCCACTGTCGTCGTAATTGGCGCTGTTTTCGCAATAACACGAGAACGCGTTTGGGTCGTCTGGTACGGAGTTCCGTGTTAAACAATGTGCGTTGAACAGTGTGTCCCGAAACACTTTTGCAGGCAGTGACATTGTACTCTGTTCACGATCAGCCGGCCGCTGTGGCCGAGCGGTTCTAGGCGCTCCAGTTCGGAACCGCGCTGCTGCTACGGTCGCCGGTTCGACTCCTGCCTCCGGCATGAATATGAGTGATGTCCTTAGGTTGGTTAGGTTTAAGTAGTTCTAAGTTCTAGGTGACTAATGACCACAGATGTTTAGTCCCATAGTGCTCGAAGCCATTTTGACAGTAAAACGCGAACTCCACTTGCTAGATGCCCGTTCCAAACGCCGGGCCACAACAACATGCCCTTCTGTCATAGACCCCTACATCAGTGGATTTCCTCATGTGCGAGCCGTACTGGCTGGCTCTGAGCACTATGGGACTTAACATCTGGCGAGCCGTACTGCCGTTAAAATAATTCAACGTTCCTCGCCGCTGCGCATCTACTTTACCGCGTTACGCGCCTGCAGCACCATCATGCCGTACTGAAAGTCACGGTGGACAGTGGCCTTGTTTGAGTCACCAGTTATACTAACCAAATCCGATTATAGCCTTTTTTCAGACTGATATTGAATGTACATGTTTGTATGGTGTAAGGAATGTGTCCGAACTCTCCATTACATAAAATAATATATGTAACTTAACGCTGTTCTTTGCATTGTGTAAGCACGCAGATATTAATATTAACAATATGAGGGCGAAACACAGCAGCACGATTCTAACATTGTTGTGACACGTCTTCTGTCTCCGAACTCTCGACTGACACTACTGCTTCCACTCTCGCAGACGGGCCTCGTCTGACAACAGCGCTTAGAATCGCGCTCCCATGTTTCGCCCTCAGATTGTTACTATCGATATCTGAGTGCAATGAATAGCGTAAAGTTGGATATATTGTTTGATGTAATGGAGAGTTCTGACACAGTCCTTACAGTGCTCGCGCTGGGGCAGGCATTTAGTTCGGCTTCCTAAGAGCGTGGTTATGTTTTTCACCGTGACCTGCCTTTGTCTCTGAAATAAGTTATTAAAAAAGAAGCTAAAAGACACATTTATTTAAGTAAACACAATAAGAATAATTCTTAGCTCATGTTTTACACCGCTGAGCCGGAACATGACAACCAGCTAAATAGCTTGTTTATCCTTGTTTGGAACGAAATACAAGGTGAGCACAAAGTCTTGCCCTGATTATAAAAATTTATGACAGAATAATCGTTTGACATAATAAGTTACGTTTCATACCGTTACATAGGTTAGTGTTACTAGTTGTTGTGACCGATAGATGTAGCTAGTGCTCCACTACACCGATACGATCTGTTAGGTCACGTTAGTTGCTGGCGAAATGGCGTCCACGCAGGAGAAAGAATAGTGTGTGCTTTGGTTTCACGAAAAGAAATTGCCCATCAGTGTTCAGCGTAAATTTCGGGCTTCTTATGGACGCAGCCCTCCTGACGTTAAATCAATAAAGCGATGGTATGCAAAGTTTAACGAAACAGGCAGCGTTGATGATCACCCTCGAAGTGGCAGGCCTCGTGTGACTGGTGAAACTGTTGATCGTGTTCGTCAATCGTTTCGCCTGAGTCTGTCTAAATCAACTCAAGCATCACGTGAACTTCAAATACAACAAGCAAGTGTGGTGAAGATTCTTCATGATCGTGTTCGTCAATCGTTTCGCCTGAGTCTGTCTAAATCAACTCAAGCATCACGTGAACTTCAAATACCACAAGCAAGTGTGGTGAAGATTCTTCATGAAAGGCTTAGGTTGCATGCTTACAAAGTGCAAATCGTGCAGGCCTTCCAACCGAAAGATTTGCTGACACGTGCTAAATTTGCAACTGAGATTCTCAACAGGATTGATGGCGGTAACGATTACTTAAATCGCATATGCTTTACCGACGAATCCACCTTTCATGTCAGTGGAATGGAAAATAGGCAAAATGTCAGTATATTGGGTTCAGAGTCTCCACACGCTACTGTACAGTTACAGCGAGACAGCGAAAAAGCGAATGTTTGGTACGGCCTCATGGGTAACAAGGTTTTTGGACCGTTTTTCTTCGCGGAAAAGTCCATTTCCGCTAACATTTACTTAGAAATTTTACATCATTTCACTGCCCCACAATTAGAAGAATGGAGCAAATCCCCCCCCTTTCCCAACCACCCCCCACCAATGGCTTTGATAGTGCGTGATTTCTTAATGAAACATTTCCGGATCGGAAGATTGGACGGAACGATCCAACACCCTGGCCACGCCGGCCGGAGCGGCCGAGCGGTTAAAGGCGCTACAGTCTGGAACCGCACGACCGCTACGGTCGCAGGTTCGAATCCTGCCTCGGGCATGGATGTGTGTGAGGTCCTTAGGTTAGTTAGGTTTAAGTAGTTCTAAGTTCTAGGGGACTTATGACCACAGCAGTTGAGTCCCATAGTGCTCAGAGCCATTTGAACCATTTGAACCCTGGCCACCCCGCTCTCCAGACATTAAGCTCCTTGACTTTTTTTTCTGGGGCTATATCAAGGACAGAGTCTTCGTCACACCAGTTGCTGATGTCGACGAACTGAAGGCTAGGAAACAAGCTGCTGTGGGTACTGTGACAGAAAACGTGTTACGAAACACCTGGCGGGAACTGGAATACCGCCTCGACATTGTCCGAGCTACCAAGGGAGCACACGTTGAGGTTTACTGACGTCAGTGGTCTTAAAAATCGAGGAACACTACCGTATGTAACGGCATCAAATGTAAATTATTATGTCAAACGGTTATTCTGTAATAAATTGTTATAACCAGGGCAAGACTTTGTGCTCACCCTGTACATGACTGATTCTGCTTATCAGGAATCCTACAGCATGTTAGTAGATTTGCGGAGGTACGTGGCATTAGATGTCTACGCACAGGTCGTGTAATTCGCGTTAATAATGAGCCGCTGATTCACGTACGCTGTAATGGCGCGCGATATCGGCGCAAATGGATTCCATAGGATTTACATGAGGCGAATTTGGCCGCCGAGATATCGACGTGAGTCCACTGTAATGCTCCTCAAAGCACGGTTCTGGCTCTGAAACACGGCAGTTATATTGCTGAAAGGTGACGTCGTCATCGGGGTAGACATCAAGCATGAAGAAATGCACGTGGTTTGTAGCTGTCCGTTTGCTCTCGGACAGGTCTCATGCAAACGCAGGAGAATGTCTTACATAGCATAATACTGCCCCCACCAGCCTGCGTCAGTGTGGCGCTGGACGCGAGACGCCGTCCACCTCGATGACGGCGTTTGTGGAGACTACCAGCGGCCTAGTGCAGCAAAAACGTGATTCACCCGAAGAGCCGACACATTTCCACTGATCTATGGTCGAATCCGGACTGTCACGTGCCCACTGCAATCGTAATTGAGGACGTCGTTGAGTCAACATGTGAACACATAGGGATGGGTGCTGCAGACCTCCATGTTCATCAATGTACTATGAAAGGTCTGCTCCGAAACACTTGTGCGTGCACCAGCATTGTGCTCTTTCAGCAGAGATGCCGCAGATCACCACATATCCTACTTTACAGAGCAGTCAAGCCTCCGAACCCCACGTTCTGCGAAGAGTCGTGAACGTCCAACCGTCTAGCGCCTAGTGGTAGTTTCACTGTCCTACCTCTTTCCGTAAATACTCACGACAACAGCACGTGACTATTCGACCAGCTTCGACGTTTTCGAGATTCTCGTTCACAGGCTCTGCATAATAGTAGCCTGCCCTTTGTCAAAGTTGTTTATCTCAGTGGACTTCCCCATTTGCAGGCGATGCCTTCGCCAGAATGATCCCCTGACCGTGTCTGCTCCACCTGCATACTTTTGTTGCCCCGTCAGTGCCCGTAGCGCCACCAGGCAGCATCCAACGCCGTGGTGAGCAGTTGCGGTGGGCAGAGGTCATAAAATTTTCGCTGAGCAGTGTAATAAGTATTTTACAATAATTTTAAAGTAAAGGTGTTTAGGAATCTTTTATCGACACCTAAAACGTGAATGAAGCTGTAATTACAATTCAAAAATCATTTTAATTGTAAAGTACATGAACACACTAGCGGCACCTGTCGGTGCCAACAGTCAATTTTTCCGTCCAGTACCGGCAGCGCCCGCCAGTCGACCGATGCCCTGGCTGCAATGAGGTGCCGAGCTGTGTGTGGTATGGGACATGAGCATTTGGGGAATTAGTCTATGAACTGTGGTTTTGATTTTGAGTTTCCGCTGCTCGTTCTCTCGACCCTACGACTTATCTTAGAAAATAGATTAGGGAAAGGCAAACCTAAGTTTCTAGCATTTGTAGACTTAGAGAAATCTTTTGACAATGTTGATTGACATACTCTCTTTCAAATTCTGAAGGTGGCAGGGGTAAAATACAGGGAGCGAAAGGCTATTTACAATTTGTACAGAAACCAAATCGCAGTTATAAGAGTTGAGGGGCATGAAAGGGAAGCAGTGGTTGGGAAGGGAGTGAAACAGGGTTGTAGCCTCTCCCCGATGTTATTCAATCTGTATATTGAGCAAGCGGTAAAGGAAACAAAAGAAAAATTCGGAGTGGGTATTAAATTCATGGAGAAGAAATAAAACTTTGAGGTTCGCCGATGACATTGTAATTCTGTCAGAGACAGCAAAGGACTTGGAAGAGCAGTTGAACGGAATGGACATGGTCTTGAAAGGAGGATAAAAGATGAACATCAACAAAAGCAAAACGAGGATCATGGAATGTAGTCGAATTAAGTCGGGTGATACTGAGGGAATTAGATTAGGAAATGAGACACTTAAAGTAGTAAATGAGTTTTGCTATTTGGGGAGCAAAATAATTGATGATGGTCGAAGTAGAGAGGATATAAAATGTAGACTGGCAATAGGATGGAAAGCGTGTCTAAAGAAGAGAAATTTGTTAACATCGAGAATAGATTTAAGTGTCAGGAAGTCGTTTCTGAAAGTATTTGTATGGAGTGTAGCCATGGATGGAAGAGAAACGTGGACGATAAATAGTTTGGACAAGAAGAAAATAGAAGCTTTCGGAATGTGGTGCTACGGAAGAATGCTGAAGATTAGATGGGTAGATCAAATAACTAATGAAGAGGTACTGAATTGAATTGGGGAGAAGAGAAATTTGTGGCACAACTTGAGTAGAAGAAGGGATCGGTTGGTAGGACATGTTCTGAGGCATCGAGGGATCAGCAATTTAGTATTGGAGGGCAACGTGGAGGGTAAAAATCGTAGAGGGAGACCAAGAGATGAATACATTAAGCAGATTCAGAAGGATGTAGATTGCAGTAGGTACTGGGAGATGAAGAAGCTTGCACAGGATAGAGTAGCATGGAGAGCTGCATCAAACCAGTCTCTGGTAGTAGGTACTGGGAGATGAAGAAGCTTGCACAGGATAGAGTAGCATGGAGAGCTGCATCAAACCAGTCTCTGGACTGAAGACCACAACAATAGCATTTTCACATTGTATGAACGCATTACAGATCCACAGACGGTAACCACGCTTAACGAAACCGATAATCGTCAACAAGGGCTGTTAATAAGCGACTTCAACCAAGAAGTTCACCTTCTTTTAAGAATTATTACAGATCCCCCATTACCACACAAGTGAGTAAACTGTGGAAAGTAAAACATTTGTTCTGCATTTGTACCGAGTAAGGTCTTGCAATGGCTAAGGCACTTGTTTGTCCTTAAAGAGAAGCGGCCATTTTGATTTCAATTGCTCTCGGTGGAGGTAAGGAACGTGACTGCGTACAAAGCGACTTCTGACATAGCCGAAGGCGGAGGTAGAGAGCGGAGCAGGAAGGCAGCTACCGACAAAGCAACAGTACTCTTGCGCCAGGACTCCCTTTGGAAAAGGATGTCAAATTAAACGCCTTTCAGCCGTCTGTTTCCAACCCTATGTTATTTGGCAACCAGTTTCAGCGTCTTTCTACGCCATCTTCCCGTAGGATGATGATGATGATGATGATGTTTGGTTTATGGGGCGCTCAACTGCGCGGTTATCAGCGGCCGTACAAATTCCCAACGTTGGCGCAGTCCAGTCTCGCCACTTTCAGGAATGATGATGAAATGATGAGGACAACACAAACACCCAGTCATCTCGAGGCAGGTTTCCGGCAGGAAGATTCTACCTCGGTTATGATCAAAACAGGGGCCAGCAATACCGGTTTTAGTAGATTTTTGCTGTAGCGATCACTTCAACCATCACCTTTGCTTTGGAAAGTCCTGGCAGCTACTAGACTTTGTACAGCATTGAACATGAACAGTCCGCACGATGAACTGACGCCGGCCGAAGTGGCCGTGCGGTTAAAGGCGCTGCAGTCTGGAACCGCAAGACCGCTACGGTCGCAGGTTCGAATCCTGCCTCGGGCATGGATGTTTGTGATGTCCTTAGGTTAGTTAGGTTTAACTAGTTCTAAGTTCTAGGGGACTAATGACCTCAGCAGTTGAGTCCCATAGTGCTCAGAGCCATTTGAACCATTTTTGATGAACTGACGGACGGTACTGTTCTGATTTGTTTGTTGTGATAGTTTCGACGAGAAAGTTCTAACTCACTGCTTCTGGCTACACTTACCCGAATTAAACCAATTACTGGTGTCAGTTTGTTCCACTACTCGTATTCAAGCCTTACAAACTCATCTTCAGTCGATCACTCCATTCTACTCCAATTTTATGTCTTGGCTGTGGTAAACTGACTCCCTTAAGCTTCATTATGAAGATGTATTTTTATGTTACAGCGCGAAACAACATACAGAGTGACCCAAAAGTCTGCTAACATTTGAAAATGCTCCAATTCACGGAATAATGTAGATTGAGAGATAAAACTTGATAAAAATGCCAGAAATGACATGAGGTTTACTGTAACCGAAAACGAGTGCAAAAACTGGGCAACTGGTGGCGTTGGACAGCAACACGTGAAGTGGCGCCGCGTGAGAACACGCACAACTGGAGAATTTGGGCTGCCGAAAATCCGAGAACTGTCGTGGAAACTCCATTACATGACGAGATTTGTCACGGTATTGTGTGGATTTGCCACATTAATCGTGATCTGACCCTCTTTCTTCCAGGAAATGCAGGGTACTGCCTTTCCGACTGTCAGTGTGACGTGTGTGAGGTACGCCGATATGATACAGAATCGCATCGTCCCTAGCCTGGCTGATATACACCTGCTGCAAGGTACGACATATGCAAGATGGTGCTCCACCCCATATCATTACGCGTGTGAGAGATTTCTTGCGCATATCGTTTGGTGAGGATCGAGTGCTGAGGCGCCACGTCCGTCATGCTTGGTCTTCTAGGTCCCCGGACCTCCGTCCATGTGATTATTGTGGGGTAACCTGAAGCAGCAAGTCTTCCGCGGTTGTCCGACATTATTAGGTATGCTAAAAGACAATATTCGACGGCATTTTTTCAACATACTCACCGGTGTGCTGTACACTGCTGTTCAAAACATTGTCCCTCGATTACTAGTAAGTTGATGAATTTCTGCTACCATTATTAAGTTTATGTTAACATTGTCCCTCGATTACTAGTAAGTTGATGAATTTCTGCTACCATTATTAAGTTTATGTTTAATCCAACTTAATACAACGCGTTTCCAACATGTTCTGTTCATGTTCAGGCGTTTATACATACTTACATACAAACAGACAGAGAAATGTTACTTAAAAATAGTCTTAAAGTAGATTAATCTAGAACTCTAGTTTAAGACTGTTTATTTTTAAGTAACATTTCTCTGTCTGTATGTATGTATGTATAAACACCTAAAGATGAACAGAACATATTAGAAACGCGTTGTATTATGTTAGTTAAACATAAAATGGAAAAGTGATTGGTAGCAGGAATTAGAAATAAATAATTATCCCACACAGTTACGGTTCACAAACATAGCCATTATGGCCGAGAAAAGTTGATGAATGATGTGGACATTTGAGCATTTGTTATAAATATCATAGTCTTTGCTAAAAATCAATTGTAGTGATGATTATTGATTTTGTGTGATCTGTTGGTCATTTTGTGCACGTTTCTCGGTTTCAATAAAACGTCACGTCATTTCAAACATGTGGGTCAATTTTACCTTTCTACCAACATTTTTTCTGTGAAGTATTGAATTTTCTAATGTTAACGGACTTCTCGGTCACAGTGCATTTTCACAGGAAGCATGCGAAAGCAGCATTTGTGAAAACGGCCGCCTCTAACAATACGAGCAGAAAACTTTATGAATGAGAGACCCAAAGCCCAGTTGCATTATAGTGCACGACCTCAGTATGGTGTGAGATACAACAAGCCTAATTTATGCTGATGTCCAGAAAGTAAAATGGGACAGGTCATGCACTATAAATAAAGACATAGACCTTCAAAGTAGTACCACTGTTTCTGAAGTTAAGGAATAATTGGGCGAGGAGAAAAGCATTGCGCAAGTGTAAACACGACATGCTTAGACACGAAATAGCAAGGCATGTGTTGTTAACAAGTATGATGGAATGCTCCTTGACACATCCACCCTTGTCCAACGAACAGGCAAAGCAGTGACTACAGAGTATATTGGAATGCCGACAATGAAAAAAATTTATGCGGGACCGGGACTAGAAACCGGACTTTCCGCTTTATGCGAGCGGCCGTCTTCATCATTTTGGCTAGCCGTACACGAATCACGACCAGACCCAAACTACCGTATGTAGACATCCATGGGGCACAATCTTCACTCATACATTACGTATATTACCGTCCAGGAACGACATATTCACCGAGAGCGGGGGCCTGAAATTGGCGAATAAATACGAAATAGCAGTGCTATTGTTATTAAGAAGTACTATACATTGTTCCTTGGGACATGTAAGTATTTCCCAAGGAGTAATGTATCGTGCTTCCTAATAATACAGGCATTGCTATTCCATATTTATTCTTCAATACCAGGTCCTCGACCGTCAATAAATATTTCCTTCCCGGACGGGAAAATATGTAAGATACGAGTAAGTATTACGACCCATGAACATCGACATACGGAAGCTTAGATCTAGCCATGATTCGTGCACGAATAGCCGAAGCGATTAAGGCGACTGCTCGTATAAAGCGGGAAATCCGGTTTTTAGTCCCGGTCTGGCGTACGTTTTCGTTGTCGTAATTCCAATATACAGCCAATGGTGATTCATATTCACAACTACGAATACATTTCCCGTATTCCTTGATGGCTGTAGTCGCTCCTGTTCCAGTTCCTTCCAACAAGTACACGTGTCAGAAGAAATATTACATCATACTTCTTAATAACACAGGCATTGCCCTTTTGTGTCTAAATATGTCATCTTTACACTAGCGTTTGAGGAGATTGTAAACCCTCCACACACCCCGTGGAAGACGTCACAGCCGGACACGAAATAGCAATGCCTGTGTTATTAAGAAGTAAGATCAAACACGGACGACATAAAAGTCTAAACTGCTTATTTAAACGAAATTTTTGGAACCGACTGTAGGTTTTGTAAATAATCATGCGTTTTGGAACTGAGTTTTAAGAGACTGCGATATCATGATCCATACATGGTACCGACCCCCAACCTACGTATGGGACTCCCAGTTCTTCGGAACAGACGCGGACGATACTTGCAACCAGAGGAAGAGTGGTGGGAAAACGACAGCGTCGTCAGACGTTAACTACGGCTAATCAGCTTCCTGTTCATTATTTCGATGAGCAGCCTCACTAATAGCTACCTGAAGTTACACGTTATTCTCCTCAAATACACTCGTGCATCGTTACGAATTTGTTAGACTGTACGACTGTGGCATTATGTAATGTAATGCGAGTGGCAGTTCTTGGCACGTGACCCCTGCCCCCCGACCTGATGATGTGAAAGGCATCTTCCAGACCGGGTGATAACACTGTCTGTTATACGCCGCACGCCACGGAGTAACCTTGACCGCTGCAAAGTCAGTGTTCTGCACATCTACTTATACTGGCGCTGGTATTGTGTTTGTGTTCGGCGTTCCTCCTAATTCCTTTTTTTATCTATAAAAATGGACCAGAGCGAACGATTTCGATTACTCTTCAGTTGTGTGGTTTCATGACATGTAACGCTAAGAAGACAAGCAAACTTCGCACTGCAGTCGACATAAATTCCACTTCTAATCGCAGTCGCCGTCACGTGTAGGCTGCCTGATGCAGCGGGCTTAAGTCTGCCTTTCTCACAGATCTGTTAAAGACAGTGAACGGAAAGAAATCCTCCAAAGGCAATAATTTATTCTGACACCAGCAACGAGATGGATACAATTCTTACGAAAAAACTAACAACATTTCGGCATTAAAGATAAATTTAATTTTTTTATTCTTGGATATACTTATTTCCAATCATTATATATACTTCTTTTTAGGGGGGGGGGGAGTTGTTTACTTTTACGAGTGTACAGCTTGATAGTATGTATTGCGTCATTGACAAAAGCTGCAAACTCTCATTTACAGAAACAGTGGAATACATAAATTTGTATACCGGAAAGTAAGTAACTTGTCGATGTACTGTAATGTGTTATAAAACATACATAAAACTCATTTTTAATGACGGGAACTATATATTTCTCAACATAGTTTTCACCTACCTGAATGAATATAGTTGTTTCACTCCCTGTGGAAAGGAATTAGTGGCAAGTTCTCTGTAAAGCGTACACAGCAGATATCCATGTGCCTGCGCAACTGAGCAAAGGACCAATTAGAGGCTCCCGTACCCGGGGGGAAGGGAGGCTGCGCTCCCCCTAGTTGTCAGGGAAAGGAAAAAATATAATGTGCTAAGGTGTTTTCTTTCAAGAAAAGATTTAAAAGTCGATATTACGCAAGCT
Source organism: Schistocerca americana (assembly GCF_021461395.2). Taxonomy (NCBI): domain Eukaryota; kingdom Metazoa; phylum Arthropoda; class Insecta; order Orthoptera; family Acrididae; genus Schistocerca; species Schistocerca americana. The sequence goes on along the minus strand of NC_060120.1, from coordinate 1,013,369,948 downwards.
TTTAATAGGGTCTGAACCGAAACTTTTTTATGGTGACTTACAGATCGACATTCTTATTCCAAAATACAGTTTTTACATAAAGTCCCGAAACACTTTGTACAGATATCATACATAAGGTCAATTTGAAAAGAAACCCAGAAATTTTTTTCATTTATACCGCCACAGCGTAGTTAGGAAATATGCCGATAGTCAGTGCTAGTCACAAACGTAGCAACTTAAAGAAACTTCGTGGCAGATTAAAACCGTGTGCTGGACGGAGACTCGAACTCGGGACTTTTGCCTTTCGAGGGCAAGTGCTCTACCTACTGAGCTACCCAAGCACTACTCACGCCCCTTTCTCACAGCTTTAGTTCTGCCAGTACCTCGTCTCCTACCTTCCAAACTTAACAGAAGCTCTCCTGCGAACCTGGCAGAATTAGCACTCCTGAAAGAAAGGATATTGCGGGGACATGGCTTAGCCACAGCCTGGAGGATGTTTCCAGAGTGAGATTTTCACTCTGCAGCGGAGCAAAGGCCCCGAGTTCGAGTGTCGGTAAGGCACACAGTTTCAATCTGCCAGGAATTTCATATCAGCGCACACTCCGCTGCAGAGTGAAAATCTCATTCGGGAAAAGAGTTCGACAAAAACAAGTGTGCTACAGCTGTCCAACGGATGTTTAGAACCAAGTACGGCAGGACCCCACCAATAAGGAAGGCCATTTACCATTGGCACAACAATCGTTACGACCGGTTTCTTGTGCCCGGCAAAGAGAAACGGAGGTCCAAGTGTGAGTGAAGTGAATGTGGAGCGGATACGAGAGACATTCACGAGTCTAAAGAAATCGGTGCCTCATGCATACTGTGAATTCGAAATGGTTCCAATGACAATGTGGAAAGTCCTGCGGCAGAAGGTGTCTATGAAACCATTCAAACTGGAGTTAATGCAGAAGCTCAAAGACGATGACAAAGACAAGCATTCTGAGTTTTGTTCGCAGTTGCAACAATTGAATGAGTATGGGGACGGAATTGTTGATCGCTTGATTTCTAGCGACGAAGCCACATTTCACACTAATGGGAAAGTGAACAGGCATAGTTGTAGAATCTGGGATACAAAGAATCCAGACGAATGCAATGAAATTGAGCGTGATTCCTCAAAGGTAAACGTTTTTTACACCTTGTCACATCACAAACTGTATGGGCCATTCTTCTTTTCCGAGAGCACTGTCACTGGATATTCCTACTTGGCCATGTTGCAGCAATGTCTGATGCCTCAAATGCAATCGAACCCTCTGTTCGTCTTTCAGCAGGATGGGGCTCCACCTCATTTTCATATTGAAGTTCGTTGTACTGTATCTCCTGGGGTGGTCGTGAATTTTAAGTTTGTTAATGGCATGTAGTGATAATTATTGTATGAATAGCTAGCGGTTATGCCAAAGATTAAACAAATGCATTCTGTTGCAATATATATATTCCATGGACATTCGAGATTCTGTGTCTGAACCTCCTTTTTTTTCGGTGTTCTTCTGTTCATGGACTCGAAGATGGAAGACCGTTGTCTGAGGTTCATCTTGCTGTAACAGTCTATGTAAGTCGTAAACGAAACTAAAATATAGTTCTTCATGACATAAAATTGTATGGTACGTAATTATTTGTAAACCCTAACCTGGCTTGTCTTGAGGGGACGTGGCCTTAACGGAACATTGACCATTGTTAGGCGCCATACTAGAAAATAATTAGTAATTTTCTTTCAGCTCACTTCGAGACATGCCGCCGGTTAGGACACTAAACGTTCTTCAGATTCCACGAGCTATGCGGCCGCTACGAATAATTTAATGTATTTCACTTCCAGATTTTCTCAAGGTTGCGAGATAACATCGCAGGCAGAAAGGCCTGGTCAGAGGCTTCTAGTTCTGGTGTAAGATTTCATTCTGCAAAAGATTATGCTTGTTTTCTTATATTGGTATTCGAGACGGAACCGCGTTCTGGAGTAACTGGTTTTATTACTTCACATTGAACTGACATGCAAAATATTATCTGATGCTATAAGCACATAGGTTTTAACTATACTTTCGATATATATACTGAGGAACATCTATGATGATTCAAGAGAGAATTAATTATTTATAATCCCGTAACCACCGTGAGTACTGAGCTAATTTGCTGATTGCTGATCGGCGGCAGGGTAAATTAAATTACATTACACTGTTCATGGTAATATTAAGTCAAGATTACGCGATGACATTGGGTTACGCCACTCGTTACGTGCAATGAGTTGCACACAAGTGGTTTCATATATGGCTGTAGACACGGCGACGTTTTGTGGGTCCTTGAGTCGTGTCTGAAATGAAACTTTTGGCAGCTACACGTCGCACGAGTAGTGATGGAGTTAAAGCTTGTTGCGTGGAATCGCTACATAAGAAAAAAATAAGGAACGTGTTTGGATTCGTGACTGGATGAAGAAAAGACGTCAGCTCGGTTGCTCAGCATCCTTGCTGAAATAATTTATAATGGAAGATCCAAGAAGTTCGTTTAATTTTCTTAGAATGTCACCAGAACTGTTCACGTTAATTATAATTACAGTTAATTATGTGATAAGGAATAAAGGTACTGTAGTGCATGAAGCACTTTCGCCAGAACTGAAATTACATATCATATTGCATGAATTACAGTCGAGAATATTCGGCGTGCTGTAAGATACGGTTTTAGTTGGTGATTCCGCTTACATCAATAATTATTAACATTTACACTAATAATTACTGACATTAGCAACAACAATCATTCGAAGCTGGCCGCATTAAGAAGAGAATGGTTCGTAAACTCTGTACAGTGGCAATATTTCAAAATTCTAACATATGTGAATAGGGGGCACTGCAGCGACGTTTTAAATAGGTGAATATTGAATAAACAATCAGCTTCCTGCATTTGTATAGCCTTCCCTTCTATCAACAATATTCCTTAACAACGAGTTGGCCAACTCGAAGTATGGGATTTTAGTCTTGTAGACGAGAGCATTACCAAAGCTAGAACGCCGGCCGCGGTGGTCTCGTGGTTCTAGGCGCTCAGTCCGGAACCGCGCGACTGCTACGGTCGCAGGTTCGAATCTTGCCTCGGGCATGGATGTGTGTGATGTCCTTGGGTTAGTTAGGTTTAAGCAGTTCTACGTTCTAGGGGAGTGATGACCACAGATGTTAAGTCCGTTATTGTCAAATGATCTATGATATGATTGCACATGATGGTCTCAGCGGAATCAATATGTTGCTTATTTTTGTGATCAGCATCACTGAAATACCACAAACAGCTAAGATAGATATCCAAAAAGTGAACATTATTCTCCGTTCCCCAATTCATATTTCAGTTTGGCTGCACTCTACGAACACACATAACCTCAAAACTCATGCAACTAGTGTCACCAAAGTTGGAACACACCGAAGGTTTCACCAACGAGGTGCGCAAACGTGCGACGCTCCTGCGCAGTAAACGGTAGCGCAGTTGCGTGCAACCTACTATCGTCGTGTAAACTAGAGTTAATGTTATCTTGGAACTCTTCCATTTGGTCCGTGTTTGCATAGAGAAACAGTAACAATGGAAATTGAGTCCGCCTTGGTGCAAAACACCTTGTTGGTCGTTTATTTCTTTATTATCCCAAACTAGTTTCGGCGACAAATATCACCATCATCAGTGGTTTTTTTAAATCAAAAACATGCAGAAAATGGCATTGTTGTACTAACACAGTAAAACATTATTACATTTTTACAATTTGTCTTTTGAAATTTTGAAATATAGTTTTCTATTCATACACTCATACTACCTTATTTATTCTATGTTACAGCATGTTTTAAGCAATTATTGGCGCTGTTAGCGCTATATTTTCTGTGCTCTTTTTTTCTGTTGCCGTCTTTTTACTAAGCGAATATCATGTCATCTGCAACCACGTGAGCGGCTGTTGGTAAACAAATACTAAAAGGTGGATTTCGTATGTCAGCAGTATATACTTGGGGTTGTGGTAGTGTTGTGGAAACCAGTTATTTGGTGTGTACTGTGCTGTTTCTTAGCTATTCGTATACTCAAGTTCGTTGGATGGTATGTGGTTGCTTTTATACACGGAAAAACAAAACTTTTGCACTTCGTTTCTGATCCAGAATATTACCTCGTCTTGCTGTTCGCGTGTGTCTCGAGAGGCGTATCGCATGTGGCGAGAAAGAATATGAAAAACTGTAGCGCGAATTATGACGACTTCTGTTCATTATTTATGTCTCTGTGTGTGATGGGGAAGTGGTTTTTTTGCGTGTGTGTGCTTTCTGTTCTGTGTCCTTGGTCACTTCTCTCAGAGCGGTAAAGAGTGTGTTGTTGCAGAGTGTTGTGTTTTAATTTATTACATTTTCCACTTCGACTACAGCCTTTTGTATTTGGTACTTTTCTTGTATTGTTAGTTGTCGGTATAGAATGTTGCTGTTTCTCAGAATGGGTAGATCGTTTTCGATATTAGTGGGGTTATGGTTTTTGTTGATCAGATGTTCTGCAAAAGTTGCATGTGTGCTGTCACTTATTAGAGCTCTCGTGTGACCTGTGTACCTCGTTCGGAAATTTCTGCTTGTTTGTCCTATGTAGTGGGCCTGACAGGAAGTGCAAATGAGTTGATATATTCCAGCGTTGCTGAATTTGTCTGAGGTTTTTCTGACTGTTCTTAGTCTTTGCTGAACTGTATTGTTTGTTCTGAATGTTATTGGGATCCGTTGCTTTTTCAAGATGTTTTGCTATTGCAAGTTAGTGTAAACCATCTCTCTCTTTTTTCTGAAGTGGTGTGGTGTGCTGTGTTGTCTGTGTGTACTGCATGTTTCCGTTTTACCTTGTTGTTGTGTTTGTTTATGATGTCTGTTTTGTAGTCGTTTTCAACAGCAATTTGTTTGATATCAGAATAGAAAACACCTTGAAAGAGCAAGGGATCCCAATAACATTCAGAACAAACAATACAGTTCAGAAAAGAACAGTCAGAAAAACCTCTGACAAATTCAGCAACGCTGGAATATATCAACTCATTTGCACTTCCTGTCAGGCCCACTACATAGGACAAACAAGCAGAAATTTCCGAACGAGGTACACAGGTCACACGATAGCTCTAATAAGTGACAGCACACATGCAACTTTTGCAGAACATCTGATCAACAAAAACCATAACCACACTAATATCGAAAACGATCTACGCATTCTGAGAAACAGCAACAGTCTATACCGACAACTAACAAGTCAAGAAAATTACCAAATACAAAAGGCTATAGTCGAAGGGGAAAATGTAATAAATTAAAACACAACACTCTGCAACAACACACTCTTTACCGCTCTGAGAGAAGTGACCAAGGACACAGAACAGAAAGCACACACACGCAAAAGAACCACTTCCCCATCACACACAGAGACATAAATAATGAACAGAAGTCGTCATAATTCGCGCTACAGTTTTTCATATTCTTTCTCGCAACATGCGATACGCTTCTCGCGACGCACGCGAACAGCAAGATCGCGTAATATTCTGGATCAGAAACAAAGTGCAAAAGTTTTGTTTTCTCCGTGTATAAAAGCAGCCACATACCATCCAACGAACGTGAGTATACGAATAGCTAAGCAACAGCACAGTACACACCAAATAACTGGTTTCCACAACACTACCTCAACCCCAAGTATATACTGCTGACATACGAAGTTCACCCTTTAGTATTTGTTTGCCAACAGCCGCTCACATGGTGGTAGATGACATGATATTCGCTTAGCAAAAAGACGGCAACAGAAAAAAGGAGTACAGAAAATATGGGGCAAACAGTACCAATAATTGCTTAAAACATGCTGTAACATAGAATAAATAAGGTAGTATGAAAGTATGAATAGAATACTATATTTCAAAATTTCAAAAGACAAATTGTAAAAATGTAATAATGTTTTGCTGTGTTAGTACAACCATGCCATTTTCTGCATGTTTCAGATTTAAAAAAACCACTGATGATGGTGATATTTGTCGCCGAAACAAGTTTGGGATAATAAAGAAATAAACGACCAACAAGGTGTAACTCTTCAGGCTTTCCCGGCGATCTAATGACATCTTGGGTTGTCGGGTGTTCTGCCGGATATCAGCGTCGTACTTGCACAATATTTCGGTCACGTAGCTCGTAACCTTCATCAGGTGCGACTTGAGACTGCTCCTCGGGCTGCGTGGCTTCTTCGCGAAGAAACTTCAGTCTTCGAGTAAAGCGGAGTTCACAACATATACATGTTTTGCCTCCTATTAAATCTGGTGGTGCGTCTTCTAGAGGTGATTGGCTTCTGGTTGTTTCCACTCTGTTTTCTTCTTCAGTTACAGCCTATGCCGTAAGGAGCTGGGGCCAGCGTGTGTTGGCATTGCGCCGTATCTTCTGCCCCAGAGAGCGTATGTACCGGTTCTCGGATTGCCGCGCCTGTTCGTAGAAGCGGCGGGCAACCATACGGACGTGGTCCTTGACTTTGCGGACCTCAGCGAGGTCGTGCAGTGGTCCAGATGGGATGTCCCGCGGCAGGTGCAGCGCGAGGCGGAGAGCCCTGTTCTGCAGAGATTGTAGTTTCTTCAGGTGGTCGGCTCCCGCATTCCCCCAGACGACAGCCGCGTAATCGAAGACAGGGCGGATTAGCGCCCTGTACAACGTGACGCCCAGTCGCGGAGGAAGAGTCGACGTCGGGTTGAGCAGGGGGTAGAGCTGGAGAAGTCGACCCCTTGCTTTGTTTACGACGCCCTTCACGTGTGGGCCCCAGGTGAGGCGGCGATCTATGGTGACCCCAAGATACTGCGCTGTCGGTCGCCAGTTGACAGGACTGCCTCCAACGACGAGTGGGGGCAGAGCGGCTGGGATGACACGACGGGTTGCAATGAAAAATTGTGTCTTGGCGCCGTTGAACTGCAGTTTCCACTTGACGGCCCAATCGGCTAGGGTGTCGACAGCGTGCTGCAACCTCTGGCGAAGTGTGTCCGCGCGCATACTTCGTGAGTAGAGCGCAGTGTCGTCGGCGTACAGTGCTAGGTGCACACGAGGGACCGTCGGCGTATCAGCCGTGTAGAGCGTGTGGCACGCCTGCTCTGATGCGACGGACTGTTGACAGGCCAGTTTCTGCACGGACGTGAAAAGTCCGTCCATCGTGGAAGGACCGTAGCAGACGGATGTGGGATCCAGGGAACCCCATTTCGAGAAGTTTGAAGAGCAGCCCATCGTGCCAGACGCTGTCAAAAGCGCGCGAGACATCAAGGCAGACTGCTCCAAAGTATTCGCGCCTCTCCAGGGAATCGAAGGCTTCTTCCACGAGTCGGAGAAGTTGGTGCTCCGTAGAGTGGCCCTTACGGAAGCCGAACTGGGCATCTGGGAGTAGAGCTTCGGCGGTGACGTGTTGCTGTAGCCTCTTCAGGTAGATGCGCTCGAAAACTTTCGAGATGGCAGGCAGCAGACTAATTGGGCGATAGCTCTTCGGCTGCCGGAGATCTTTTCCCATCTTAGGAATAGCCACAATCTCAGCATGCTTCCACTGCAGGGGAAAGTGACCGGTGCGAAAGATCTTGTTGAAGATTGCAGCCAGGTGAGTAGAGACGTCCTCAGGCAGTTGTTTCAGCATGGCAGTGGAGACGTCGTCAGGGCCTGCAGCTCTCTTTGGATTGAGGGCCTTCAGAGCCGTCGAGACTTCTTCAGGAGTTGTGGCCTCGATGTCATCATCGCCCTCCGTTTCCAGATAGCGAGGGAGCCGGTCGGCGACCATCTCTTCATGTTCTGCGTCCAGTGGATCCTCTACAGGCTTGAAGTTCTCTTCAAAAACATCGGCGAGGGCATCAGCCTTCGCGTTTGGTGCACAGACAGTTCCGGTTGCAGTTCGGAGAGGCGGCATACGCTGCGTTCGCCGTAGGAAGTGTTTCGTGGTCCTCCAGGCAGACCCGTCGTCAAGCTGAAGAGTCGCCACACGGCTAGCCCACTCCCGGTTGCGGTGATTGTCCACAGCCACCGTGATTTCGCGCCGCATACGGTTGAGTTGCCGTTTGGTGGCGGGGTTCCGTGTACACTGCCATTCACGGTACACTCTGTTCTTCTCGGCAATTTGTGCAAGGAGATCAGGGGGCAGCTGGCGAGAGTGGTCCTGGCGCTCGCGTCTGGGCGGAGCCGCTTCTTCGACTGCGGCGAGGGCGGCGTCTGTGAAGTGGAGGAGGGTTCTAGGTGTTGCCTCTGCGGTCCGCGCCCCCCAATCTGCAGGCCGGCAGCTGTCACCACCCTGCACAGAAGAATGGGGTTCTGAAGACTTTGGTCCACAGAGCACGTGCCCTGTCAGACCAAGAGAATCTACCTATAGAGATAAAACATCTCAAAACAGTTTTCTCCAAGAATAGATACACGGACAGACAAATTGAGAGGGCACTCCAACCAGCCACTATACCACAGGTTCCTGAAGAAGACCAAGATGAAGCAAAAAAGGTGGTATATCTGCCCTATTCTGGCTCTATTTCTGCCAGAATCAGTAGGATCCTCCGTAAACACAATATCAAGTGTGTTTTCCGTCCATCCAACAAGATCGGGGGACTGCTGGGGAGTGTCAAAGACGACCTGGGGTTATGAAAACCAGAGATTTACGATACACCTTGTCAATGTGGCATGTCCTACATTGGCCAGACGACAAGGGCTGTGGAGATCAGGTGCAAAGAACATCAGAGGCACACTAGATTAAGACAGGTGACTAAGTCAGCCATTGCTGAACACTGTCAAGAACTAGATCGTGCCATGAAGTATGAGGATACCAAGATTCTAGCACAAACACCCAGATTTTGGGACAGTGTGATAAGAGAATCGATAGAAATTAAAATGGCTGACGATCATAAGAACCGTGACACAGGGTACCAGCTAAGCAGAGCCTGGGATCCGGCTCTGGAATTGTTAAAGGAGCAACGGGGCCAGCTGCAACACTACACAAACAGAAGAACCAGAGACATGGAGATGGAAAACGAGGCCCTGACGGACTGCCAGGCGCACCAGACCGAAGATGGAACACCCAGAAGTGGGACTGGTGGGCGCGGACCGCAGAGGGAACATCCAGAGGCGCAGCGGACGAAACACGGAGCGGCAACGCTCCAACAGGTCTTGGTGAGCGGGCGCGGACCGCAGGGGGAACGCTTGGTACGCCAGACCGTATATGAAACCCCAAGAAGCGGGTTTGGTGGGCGCGGACCGCAGAGGGAACACCTAGAACCGTAGCGGACGGAAATGGAGTAGCAACGCTCCAGCAGGTCGCAGAGAATGGGCGCGGACCACAGAGGAAGCGCCTGCAGCCATTGGTGGAGGGGGAAGGCCACAGGCATAAATACTGGAGCAGGTCCACTCGAGGAGCAGTCTCAGGTCGCACCTGATGAAGGTTACGAGCTACGTGACCGAAATATCGTGCAAGTACGACGCTGATATCTGGCAGAACACCTGACAACCCAAGATGTGACCAACAAGGTGTTTTGCATCAAGGCGGACTCAATTCCTGATATTACTGTTAGGCTTTAGAACTATTTCTCTTTTGTTTTGACGTCACCTTATTAAAAGCTATCAAAGACCGAATACAAGACGCAACCGTTTGGGATTCGAAAATTATGAAACCGACGACCAGGCGGAGAATATTCCTGGGCCGTTGGCAGGAGAGACTGTAGTTACCAAAATGAGTTTATCTGAAAAGGATGAGACTAACATTGTCGCTACAGTTGACGAGATGTTAGTCATACGGGAACAAGCGTTAGTACAGAGGCTAAGTCGTGCTCTAGATGACAGGGATCAAAGTATATTAGAACACGTTAATAACGAAATAGAAAAGGTAGAATCTGAAGTTAAGAAAAGTTTAAAAGATTTACCAGACAAAGTAAATAACTTGGCCGAAGAAGTATACGATGTCAAAGAGGTACAGGAATCTCTCGATGCCAAAGTCAAGCAACTAATCATGGACATTGAGAAGATTTCTTTAAACATAGATCGAAAGGTATAAGCTGAAGTGAAGTTAGTAATGCTTGACCGTGTTGGACATAAGAGTCATGAAGGTACAAGCATAAACTACGAACCTTTACGACCAGACATTATAGGGAAACCATTGGGTGACTGTGATCATAGAATCATGAACTGTGCTGCACCTAGTCCAAGCTGCAGTAGTTCATTTAATGTACAGCAGGGTTGAAATATGTCAAATCGGGACACGTACGGAAATTCACAAGCAAATAATGTGACTTTAGTCCATATGCAGTGAATGCATGTAGAACTAATCCGATGGATGTGCGCAATGATGTATCCACTCTTGCTAAACTGAAATATGAATAGTCATTGTTGAAACACACACAATTTCAGGTGTTTTCCGAAGAAAAGAAATCTATCCATCCAGTAATATTCATAAAGAGTTCTAAGAACGTGTTACCTGCATCTTGGCAGGAAAGGCAAAAGCTTTGCAGTATAACCTCGTTAGCGCGAACTCGCATATGACGAACTCGCGGTTAACGCGATAAAGATATTGGTCCGCCAGGAATACATTAGATCTTATGGTATGTTTTATCGGTTAACACTAATTTCGGTTAAGGCGAATTACGAACTCTGTTTCAGTTCCTAGCGTAATTAAATTTCAAAAAAATTGTTCTGAGCACTATGGGACTTAACATCGGTGGTCATCAGTCCCCTAGAACTTAGAACTACTTAAGCCTAACTAACCTAAGGACATCACACACATCCATGCCCGAGGCAGGATTCGAACCTGCGACCGTAGCGGTAACGCGGTTCCAGACTGAAGCGCCCAGAACCGCACGGCCACACCGGCCGGCAATTAAATTTCAGTGCAACACAAACTTCCAACCTTAGAGTATTCTAAAGAGCAATTTTTTCCGAAATGAATGTAGGAAATGTAGCTAGAAAGCTAATAATACTTATTGTTGACTCGTTTTTAACGTATTGTAGGTCGGTAGCCGCGATTATCACCTCAATAATCAGTGTATGCTGTACATTGTAAGACATTCAATATTGTGTGCAGCAGAATTTATGAATGTATCAGTGCCAGATTTGACAAGTGTTCTGTTAGTCGTAGCCGTACCGAATTGGAACACTGAATAAAAACTACAGTTACAGTCGGTACTGTAGTAGGTGAAAACGGCAAAGAGGAAACAGACAGCTCTAAATGTACAGTTAAAGCTTAAGATTCTAAATGAGTAGGACCGTGGTACCAAGAAAACAGCAATGGCAGAGCAGTTTGAAATACCTAAATCTACTTTAACTACGAGTATTAAGGATCGAGAAAAAATTATTAATGCTGCGGCATCAGGTTCTGCAAACAAATCTAAACGACTTCGTATCGCCAAGCATGAAGACATCGAGACGATACTGCTACAATGGTTCAATCATATGCGTGCATCTAACATACATTTAACTGGCCCTGTGATTCAGTCAAAAGCAAATGATATTGCTAAAGATATGGGCATCGAAGACTTCCGTTGTTCTGCTGGTTGATTGTATCGGTTCCAAAATAGACATTCAGTTTCATCTGTACAAAATTGTGGTGAAGCAAATAAAGTTGATGAAGAAAGTGCGAACAGCTGGTTGCATGAATTCACCGGAGTGAGGGAAAAGTCTGCCTCGTGTGATGTGTTTCACATGGATGAAACTGGATTTTTCTACAATCTTTTTCCAAATCACACCCTGGGGATAAAAGGTGATAAGTGTCAGGGTGGAGCACGAAGCAGACAACGCATGACTGTTGTACTGTGCTGTAATGCTGATGGCAGTGAGAAGTTTCGTCCCTGGGTTATTGGTAAATCCGAGAAACCACGTTGTTTTAAAAACATAAATATTGACACTTCACCTTGCATCTACTCTCACCACAAGAAAACTTGGATCGATGGCACATCATTTCACAAGTGGCTTCTTCGTTTCAACAGTCGAATGGTTGCTCAAAGTAGATATGTTCTTCTTACATTGGACAGATGTACTGCCCATAACGTTCATAATCTGAACGTATCCAACATAAAGTTCAGTTTTTTCCACCCAACGCCACAAGCCGCCTTCAGCCTTTGGACCAAGGCATAATCTCTCTCATAAAGAGAGATTATCGTAAGCGACTTGTAAGAGCTGATATTTGTGATGCTGAAAACAATAGTGCAACCCCAAAATGGAATCTGCTTGACGCAATAAAAGCCAAGGAAGAGAATACAGATACCATTGCACCTACCCGTCAGGAGATGTTTACAGCCTTGGACTGTTTAGAACGGTTCGCTTCAACTTCCGACGTCACTGCTGGGTTTACGGACGCTATCATTACAATTGGTTGCGAAATTGCAAAATATTATCGTTCCCATGAACGTCAACGAACCATGACCGAATTTTTTCCAAGAAAGTAACGTACATAATTTGTGAGTATTTGGATTTTACGATCACTTTATGGTGTTATAAGTCTACAATAACGTGATTGATAGTGTATTACACATTAGTGTACTGCTGTACATGTATACTTACTAAAATCTGTGTTTTTCACTTAACACGAATGTTTTTAACGCGAACTCCTGATTTTTCGGTCCCTTCGGATTCGTGTTAGTGAAGTTTTACTGTACTTTGTTATATATTACCGCAGATGCTACATTATGGGCATCAGAGGGGGCAGAGAACTGTCATTCTTTTAGCGAGTTCGAGCAACACTTTTTGGCCAGGTTTTGGTCAGTTAGCATACAAGAAAGACTGCGGAAAAAGGTATATAACCCTGAGATGCACGATTTCAAGCTAGAAAAGCTCAGAAAATATTTTGAGAAGTATATCAGCAAAACGAGATACTGGTCAGTGCCAATCGCACACGCGACATGTTTAGGATATAGAAATCCAAGTTGCCTATATCAATACAGAAAGAATTGGTACACGTACCACAAACTATTTACAGACATTCATGTCGCTCGTGGATTCTTTGGATTTGATGCAAGAGGGTGCACGACAGCAAAATAATAACGATGAAGGGACATGTAATAACGACAAACATAGAAATGACGGTTATGGAAACCAACACTGGAATAATAAGTGGGGATACGAATATGTTGGTAATAGCTATAAGAGATACAACGGACCAAAAGGAGGGATTGTAAACAGAGTAAGTGGTATGTCAACTGGTAACTGCTTTCCCAATAAGTGCAGAAGCGATATGATGGATCGGAAAAGGAGTAAGGAGGAAAATTACAGAAGGGGGATTCCATTGTCACGGGTGGGACAGTTGCACTACGTTTTTCAACAGTCAGATGCTGATATAACATGAAGTATAAATAGAAAGAAAGTAAAAATTGACTGGTTGCCTTACAAATAACACAGCTCTACAAAATAAAATTTTTTTTTCGTTGCCAGGGAAGTTTGAACGAAAATGGGATATTGTTATGATACTCATTCCGAGTATATTTGTACTTTTTCCAAATTGGCTCTGGTTTTTGAGATATAGGTTATTTGTGGAAATGAGAGTTTCATGTGGATAATATCGACTGCAGGGTCCATACATGGTGTAATGTATTTGCTACCTGTTTTTTAATTAGTGATATTGTACTATCTTTATTAAACAATTGTGCTCAGGGAGTGCATCTGTGTGGTTGAGGATTGCATCATGCAAACATCACACTGTCAGCATGTGTTCAGTCATGTTGTGCGGTGCGTGTGTTGAAGATATTGAGGGTTGTGCAGATTTGAATTCGGCGGTACTCGACATTCATTTGTTGGCCGAGGTAATCCCCGCAACAGCCGATAGGTAGCGTTCAGTGTAAACATGAAAAATGGCGATGGTCGAAAGTCACACACATGTGCAGTGCAGCTTCAAGGAGATAGAACCTTTTCATCGTGACGTAGCAAATAAGAGGTGAGTATTCATTTCACACAAAACAATTAATGATGTTTGTTGGATGTGATTGACATGCAAATACAAGAAAGTTCTGCATAATATGTAGTATTTGTGCAATTTTGTTTTAGGAAAACATGAGTTCTTCACGCCGTCTTTGCATGAACCATCCAGATGAGTTCTGCTACATTTGTGGTGAATACGTTCTTCAAAAGAAGAGGAAGAATATCACTCCTTTTGTGAAGGAAGCGTATCTGGCATATTTCGGAATTAAACTTGGAGATCAAGACAAGGCGTGGGCACCCCATAAAGTTTGTAAATGCTGTGTGGAGTGCTTACGGCAGTGGACAAAACGAAAAAGGAAAAGCTTAAACTTCGGAGTGCCTATGGTATGGCGAGAGCAGAAGAACCATACAGATGATTGCTATTTTTGCATTGTTAATGTGAAAGGTTTTAATAGGTTCAAAAAACGAAAGTGTGAATATCCCGATTTGGAGTCAGCAAGAAGACCGGTGGTGCACAGCAACGATGTTCCTGTACCAACCTTCACAACATTACCCACGCTAACATCATCAGATGACGATGTGCACGGCGAGGAATGTACAAGTAGTGGTTCGGAATACGAAGGACGTGAGACACAACCCCAGCAGTTCGACCAGAAGGAGCTCAGTGACTTGATACGAGAACTCAATCTTAAGGAAAAGAACTGTCTTCATCCAAGTGTTAAAATAAGAGCTTACCGGACGAGAGAAGAAAACCTTCTTCCATACTTCAACCAAGAAGAGGTTATAGTGTATTGCAGCAATATACCTGGACTTTTACTTGAATTGGGGCTGCCGGAATATAGACCAGAGGACTGGCGTCTCTTCATAGACAGTTCCACTAGAAGTTTAAAATGTGTTCTTCTACACAATGGCAATCCTTACGCATCTATTCCAATTGCCCACTCAACAAAACTTTGTGAAGCATATGCTAACATCAAGATGGTTCTGCAGAAAATTCAGTATATGCAGCACCAGTGGTTGATTTGTGTTGATTTGAAAATGGTGAACTTCTTGCTTGGACAACAAAGTGGATACACAAAGCACCCATGTTTTATCTGCATGTGGGATAGTAGGGCAAAGCACGAACATTGGAAGCAGAAAACATGGCCTCCAAGGGAACATATGGCTGTTGGTGAAGCAAACATTATTAATGAACCTCTGATTAGTAGGGACAAGATTGTTCTTCCACCATTACATATTAAGTTAGGACTACTGAAGCAATTCACCAAAGCTTTAGACAGAAATGGTAATTGCATCACATATATCTGCAATACGTTCCCTGGACTCAAAAGTGAAAAACTTAAGGCAGGAATATTTGATGGTCCTCAAATTCGCAGGCTCATCAACGATACCAATTTTACAAGTGTCATGACTGTCACTGAAGCATCGGCCTGGAACAGTTTTGTCGCTGTTGTAAAATGTTTTTTGGGCAATCATAAAGCTCCCAATTACGAGGAACTGGTCAAAAACATGCTCACTAACTTTCAAAACTTAGGAGCTAACATGAGCATAAAATTTCACTTCCTTCACAGCCACTTGGATCGATTTCCTCGTAATCTAGGTGATTTCAGTGAGGAACAAGGAGAGCGGTTCCATCAAGATATGAAAGGAATAGAGGAAAGATATAAAGGAAGATGGGACAGGCATATGATGGCAGATTATTGCTGGAATCTGCAACGTGACTGTTCTGAAGAGACCTATAAAAGGAAAGCGTGCAGGAAGCGGTTCGTCATGGACGGAAAATGATATAGAGAAACTTTTCAATTATGTTTTATACGTGGACAAATGCCTATCAGCTTTTCATAGAAGCTATTTATAAAGATTGTTTTCTTTTTTCATTGTAGTTTGTAGCGCTCGAGTTCAGTATTAGCAATTTTTTCTAATTTTTTGAATAAATCATGCATTATCTCAAAAACTAGAGCCAAACTGCATAAATGGTTGCTATATTCGTCCTCAGCACCACTAACCCATCCTAAAGCCACTCAAATATCCTTGGCAAGAAAATGAGTGTTGACCAGTGTAATTGTTTTACCTTCCCTTTAAATCTGAATGTCAGAAGTTTACATATTGAGCTGTTATTCATCTTTAAAACTTTGTCACGGGTGGGACAGCAAATAGACGTAGCATTGAATAACCACCAACATTTTAGAAGAATTCTGTGATTTATGCACTTATTTTCTTTTGAAAATATTGAATTCACATTAATAAAACAATTCTCTACATGACATAATATCAATAAATATTAGATTAGTAATACTTACTTACAATAATTGCAATCAAAGACTGTCACGGGTGGGACTCATGTGAAGTACAATCTTTTTTTTTTTATTTGAACTGATTTTATTATGTCAGTTAGCTATGAATCAGTAGGTAACATATACTTAGAGGACACTTTAAGTTTTAATAACTTTGTAGAACATTTTTGTTGCTTATAAGTAATATAAATTTTGGTATGGTATTAGTTTACAGTTCTGAGTACTTAATTATTTCACTTGAAGAATGTACCACTTTGAAAAAATACACTTGGCCTCTCACCCACTTTCGAAAATGTCTAAATTGCCAGGAAACTCATAATATAAGGCGTCCCTAACATGTTTGACATTTTGATTCTGGAGAATAGCAAGAACTTGTTTAAACTCTATGCAGGATACATCCTCCTCGTCAGCTTTAAATGCCTTTGCTGAGTCCCCAACAGATCGCATACACATAATCTGTATTTCCCCATTGTCTTCTACACTTCTCTGTGCAATTGCAGCATATCTGTATGTAGTGGATTTCTTTCTTGCAGTTTGGAACTCAACTAAAATAAATGTTCCTGGCATGATTTGTTCCACAGCTGGTTCTGAACCTGTAACTTCTTGGGAATTGGATGTCAACAGGACATCAGGATATGATTCCTCATCACTCATCTCAGAATCTGTGTAGATTAGTGAATATATGTTGGGTGAAAGTGGGAAAACCTCCACTTTCTCTAAATCTGATTTTAGGAAAGTTCTACCACATACTAGGTTACAGGTATTGTAACCGTTAAAGTAATGCTTGCTGCAAATATCTTTTATTTTTTTAACAGCTTTCCAGCGGCCATCCAGAAGGTCTCTGTTTTCATCAATATGATCTTTTGTCAGAAGAAGAAAATTTATTCCAGAAACAGATGATTTGGCACAGTCTAAAAACTCCTGTGCATTGCTGATGATGACTTTTCTTTGCTTAACTTTATTCCAAACAGCCCTTTTTGTTACAGCTCCAATGCCATCCACTGCACCTTTCCCATGTGATGTTGCAAAGAAAAACCGTTCTCCAGACACTCCAAAGTCTTGCATCATGTAGCAGAGGTTAGAAATGGTGAATTTATTCTTAAATTGACCTGCGCAACCATCAGAGAAAATTCGTATCGAGGTCAAATTGGGAAGCTCTTGTTTCAGCTTATTTATTATACTCTTCAAACATGCATAAACTGAGTACTCGTCGTGGCACAGTTCATCGCTCACAATTGCAAATGACTGTAGCCCTTTTTTCATCCAAACACAAATAGTGACCACTGTAATCTGTGTATGACTCCAGTGGGCACTTTGTATCTCATCTTGTGCTAGTGCTACATAGTTTTCTGCAAAATCTATTTGCAATAGCACTTCATCATCACTAACTGATGCTTTCACAGTCTTGAAAGCTCCAGATTGCATCCTTTTGACAAAGAAGTGCTCTTTGAATGTTTTTAGTTGAGACTGAAGTTCAGAGAGAGCTTCACAAAGTGTTCCACTGGTAGTAGTCTGTTTAGGGTGACACTCATGTTCGGTCCATTTTCTCCAAGATATTATGTCACACAAATCAAACTTTCCATCTATTAATGTGTGTAAATTCATGATGCATTTCTAGCATTGACTTGTCATGCATATTTCACTTTCTACATCACAGCAAACAAGATTCATAAGGTGAGTGTGAGTAGCAGGGAAACTAGCTATTTCTTTGTGAATGGCTTCAATGATGAAGTTGAAGTTAGCATGATATCTGCACACACATACATTGTGAGGCATTTGAGACGTTAGAACAACATTTTTAAGCCGCAACTCGTAGAATTTTGAAACCTTGATATCAATATCTGGATTGTCTTGCTTAAAAAGAAAAAATGCTTCCTTAACTCTCATATTCATGTGACGTTTCTGCAAGCTAACTCTTTTCCCAGTTTCATGGTCTACAATAGACTTTACATCCTTTATGCCAGATGTCTGCCTGCTGACTTCATCGTTTGTGAAAAAATTTTGTATTTTGAGCAGATTATCACCTGTAAGTTTTCGAGATGTCTTCTTCACTACTGGGAAAATCTGCTTTACTACCTTTTTAGGTAAGCTTTCACTTACAAGCTTTTTTATTACTGCTGATTTTTTTGAGGGGCTTGAAGGAAGCAACTTCTTTTCCCGAGAAACAGCTTTGCCAAGGGACTGAGGACATTTATATGATCCTAACTGGGAAATACAGGTCTCAGACTGATCTTCAATTAATACGGATTTTAGTTTAAGTCTGTACTTCCTTTTTCTTTCAGCTTCCCTCTTTCGATATTCCAATAAAAATTTTTCACTGGAGGATACCTTCATCTTCATATTTTCCCTTCTTCTTTTATGCCGCTCTCTTTCTTTTTCTTTATGGACATTGTACTTGCTGGTATCTTTCTTCAGTTTTTCTCGAAGTTTTCTCATACGCTCTGCTGATGTTGTTTTCCCCATTTTCTGAATAAACAGTAAGTTTTTATTTAGTGTAAACCATCAAAGCACTTGTTATATCAACCAATTTAACTTAACAATAACAAGAAGTGTTAAATGGTTTAGATTTGACTAACATCCAAAAATCTGCCATGGGTGGGACACAATTTCTTTTAACGTTTATAGATGATCATTTACAACTTAGAAGGTGCCTTATGGTTCATTGGATGTTTTTATTTGTTTTTCTTACTTCTAACCTAAAATATGTAGAATTACTATAATTGCTGAGTTAGAAGGTAAACTTTTTCATGTTTTTTGTCACGGGTGGGACACTAAATACATAGTAACTTTCGTGAATTAGCTGCATACTTAATAACTTACCTTTCTCTAAAAACTGAAGTTTGTCAGGAAGATAAGATTCTGCTCTTGAAATTAAACAATTAAAACATCAACAATTGCTGCAACCCAAATTTAAACAGCCGCCAACACAAAAAGCAAACCTTTTGTTTTCCATCCTCATCTGTAGAATTGCCAACTTTGTTTAACTATATTTCCTCAGCTAATTATGTAATTTTTACAATTTTTTCAGGACAGTAAAATTCAACTTTTGTAGATTCGAAAAACTATAACATTGTTAAATTTAGCATTTTTTCAAAAAATAGCCTCAGGCTCAGTTCGGCATGGAATGACCCAGAAGTACTTTTCAGCCTAAAAGTATGAAACAAGGAAGTGGCCAGTGACGTTAGAATATGGTTCAAATGGCTCTGAGCACTATGGCGCATCACACAGATCCATGCCCGAGGCAGGATTCGAACCTGCGACCGTAGCGGTCGCTTGGTTTCAGATTGAAGCGCCTAGAACCGCTTGGCCACTTCGGCCGGCTGGCAGAATACGGCTGCTAACTGGTCGACACTGTCAAATAGACAGGAACAGGAAGTCCCGATCAATAATGTCGAAGCCATTCCCATGCCGGCAAATAGCTCGACGTCCACATACGAGTAGGTTAATAACCTGGGCACCACATAGAGTAACACAAATAGACAGCACAATGTGCTAATAGTAGAAGTTACAGATGATAAACGGCCAACAAACTACAGGGAGTCGATGTAAGCCTTCGGCACTCGGCCACTAGGAATGGAAGCGAAGGCAAACTAGAAAACGATAATAATCAGATTGCTATGCTGCGTTATAATGACCGCCAGGATTTGCGGGAGGAATTAGTCACAGAACAGCGTAAATTTTCTGACCAACAAACCGAGATCGTGCAAGTAAATGGTGTATTCGCAACGATTTTAAACGACACAGGAGCGGCTGTGTCTGTGATGACTGAGAATTTCTTTAATGTCATTAACTAAATTAAAGGACTGATTACGTTGCAGGTTCAAAATTGTAAAATTATGGGGACAATAAAGGGAAGGTCGCAAAACGTCAAAGCTCAGGTGCAGGCAGGAACAGAAACAGGAAATGATGCGGTGTTATGCATGTTCCTCATTGTTACGAATTTAACTGCAACTTGCATCCTGAGATGTGATATACTGATGGAAAAAAGCTCTATGAGCGACAGTCCTCAGGGCTTGTGTTTCTACGAACGCTTACCAAGAATTTGCAATTACCGTTGATCAAAACAATGGCAAAACATAATAAGTACAGTCGGTGGTTCGAACATGCAGAAGTGGAACCCTTTGTACTTAATATACAGGATAATGTACCACTGAGGGCGTATCCTGAAATAAAAGAACAGTATGATGAACATCGTTAAAATACAACAAGAGATTCAATTAAAAGTCAGGGAGTCCGAATATTTAACTAGTGAACAGCAGCATGAGATTTCTCGATTATTGAGTAACTATGCAAGCCTATTTTCGGAAAAACCCGGAATAATTCGAGGATATGTATATGATATGCAGGTATATCCGCACCAGACATTCTGTCATGTGTCCTATTCCGTGCCTTGGAGTAAACGCGAGGCTGTGTTGTAGGATGTAAAGAAAACGCTAGATTGGGGAATAATTGAACCTTCTCCTTCTCCATATAGTAGTGCCTCACTAGCTGTGGGAAAAGCTGATGGGAATATCAGATTGGTACTTGATGCTAGAAATATAAAAAATTATAATAACGATAAGAACAAGGCCAGAAAAACTTGATGAACAAATACAAAGATTAATTTCTCTCAAGCATCAATTCGAAATTGTCATATTGGCAAGTTCCCTTAATGGAACAGTGCTGGAAATATACTGCCTTTAATTTTGGTGGAAGGACGTACGAATTTTGTGTGCTTCCATGGGGCTTGAATGTTAGTGCGGGTGTATTTATCTCAGCATTAGACACCGTAGTAAGCCCAGAGTTGTTAGATCTAGTAACACTCTATGTGTACGATTTGTTGATAGCCACAAATACCTGGGAGGAACATTTGACTCTAATGAAGCGAGTTTTGGAAATTTCTCACTGGCGGCATTACAGTTAATTTAAAGAAATCAAAATTTGGTTGGCACCAGTTAAAGTACCTGGAGCATATAATATCACCTATGGGTATTTCTCCAGAACCAGGGAAATCAGAAGCAAAACAGAGTATGCCGCACCCTACAAACCGTAAACAGCTGAAAGCATATCTGGGTTTAGCTTTCTTCTTCAGACAGTTCATACCAGCACAGCTGATGAACAGTACAGCCCTACTGTCCTTATTGAGAAAAAATACTCAGTGGCTGTTTACTAATCAATGCAAGCACGACTTTGATCAAATTAGAGACGCCTTGTTAAATTCCATGGTACCTCACCGTCCAGATACGTCGCAGAATTTTTGTATTGCGACGGATGCATCTACTATGGGCCTGGGGGCATGTTTATTTCAAGTCGACAACATCTCAGGGACTACTGAAATAAAGATTATTGGTTTTGCTAGTTGCGTTCTATCACCATGTGAACAAACATACTCAGCCACAGAGCTAGAAGCTCTGGCAGTTTTCTGGACTTTCCATAAGTATCACTATTATGTGTATGGAAAGAAGATACTAGTGTTCTGTGACCATCAAGCACTTAGTTTCCTACTGTCATGTAAGTTGCTACATGCTAGGTTAGCTCGGTGGATTTTGTCATTACAGGAATATTTATTTGAGATAAAACATGTGAAGGGAAGTCAAAAAGTGGTGGCCAATGCATTAACGCGATTTCGCTGAACTAGTGGAACAATTAACCGAATATAAAGTACTGCTGGTAAAGGATGGAACTCGATGACAAAAATATTTGTCCATGTCTAAGAACATAGCGAATCTCCAAGAGGCAGATCAGCTACGGCGAACAGTGCGAGAAATGCTTAACATTAGTGAGTATAGTGAATTACAAAGGCATTATAAAATCGAGAACAATTTTTTGTTATACTGATGAAAATCTGGGTGTGAACAATGGCTTGTTTGTATTCCAGAAGCAAGTTTAGAAAATTTTATCTGGTATGCAAACCGTTGTTGGGGACACTTCAGTATAAAAAGTGTACAAGAAAAATTGCTATGTACTGCTACTATCCGAACCTGGAGAAACATGTACAGAAGTTAATACGCACTTGTACCATATGTCAAAAATTCAAGACCACGAATAAAAGTACAAAAGGAGAATTTCACCCTGTTATACCCAATAGACCGCCAAGTCTCGTATCAGACGATGTCGCGGGACCCCTACCCACCGCTCGAGGAGGTGTAAAGTATGTCCTAGTGATATATGACTTGTTCACGAAGTATTTCAAATTATATGCCTTAAAACGTAAAACCTCTATCCCTATTATTAAGCGGAGTGTAATGGAATTTGTTCCACAAGTGGACAAGTCTATGTCTATCTTATCAGAAAATGCATCGTATTTTAAGAGTACGAAATGGAAAGAGTTCTTAAGTGATCAGGCGATCAAACACATTTTGATATCACTCTTTAATCCACCCGCAAGTCCAGTGGAAAGAACTTTTCATGAATTTAATAGATTCATGAGGACATATTCTGCAACTAAGCATACGAAATGGAGCGAATACCTCAACATTTTTGGACAATTACACAACAACTTGGCACATGATGCCACTGGTTTTACACCAGAGGAATTGATGTTTGATCGTCCTGAGAAAAACGAATGGGCTGATCCCCTACCTCGTCTACGTAGAATGGAAAGTCATGAGGATAAAATGAAAAAGACGCTGCTGGCATTGAGTCAACAGGCTAATCTGAGAAAACGACGATATGGCTGACAGTTAAATAAAGTGCAACAATGCAGAGAATGAGATCTCGTGTTGTTAAAGGCACACCCGAAAGCTTTGGCGTTAAAGAAAGTAAATCGAAAATGGTAGATGATCTATAAGGGACTTTACAGAGTGATGAGGATTCCGAATGAAGGATGTTATATTCTGGGGTATCCAGAATCAGGCAAAATATGTGGGCTTTACCCACATCATGATTTAAATATATACATACAGGGGCAGATAAACAGTTAAGAAAAGTAATGTTTGTACTTGAAATATAATGTAAATAGTAAAACACTTAAGTGAGTAGTGAAGTTGTATATTCATGTGTTAAATATCATTGATAGTTTGTAGTTTTATAATAGGGAATTGCATTAATAAGACCTTCAGTCTTAAGGGTGACCCTGACACAGAAACAACGTAGAACTATAAAGAAATAATTGTATTGAAAATATAACTAAGAGAAAGATTTCAATTTTATATTATATAATAGGATAATAATTTCTGTTAAATTTTTTGTGGTAAACACATTTTAGTAAGTAGGAAAATGGTGTGATTTAATAATATGACCAGGTACTTATAGGCGTGCACATGATGTATCAATGCGTAGACGTGAGGGTTGATTGATTTCTCGGAGTGTGAATGTAATAAGGCATGTTTTAATTACTTGAGAACACTGTTGAGATCTAAGTACTGAGTAACACTTTTGTTTGCTGCGGTAGTGGGGTCCGACAATGTAATTGCATGTGTCTGGGGGGGGGGGGGGAGGGGACACTATTGAGAATTAAAGGAATATATGTTCTCATGTAGAGAAAGTAATTGCAATGCATAAAGCTTAGAACCGCTGCCTGTAAGGAATGATGCGAGCGTAAGCATGAATTGCACAAATGCAACTGAGACCTGGTTTTCGGGCAAACGGTTCCTCGCTTAAAATTTTAAATAATCAAAGTTGTGGATCGGTGTGAAGTGATGAATAACGATCATGTAACTGCCTGAGGAGCGGTAGTCCAGATGCCAGAGGTCTACTTTCGGCACGAAAGGTTGAGGGATGTCCGTGACAAAAAATTTATGCAAATAACGTCAATAGTAGTGTGGACTAAATGTTAATGTCATGACTTGTAAATCTGAAAGATGTAATATCAAGCCAATATTTATAGCAACATGGTGAATAATGCTTCGGTAGAAACAAAATGGAATGCAATTTAATTTGCAAAAGCATCAGCATGTGCTACAAAAGTAAAAAAAAAAGGTCTAGGAAACGCTTAAAGACAGTGAACGGCTGTGTCAATGTGCACTTTTATCAGGTTCAAGTTTAGAGAGAAAAATACTCTGATATCTGAGTATGAAGGATGACATAGTAATTTGCTTTATTCAAATAAAAAATTTTATTATTCAGTGTATTAAGATTACGGCTATGCAGCAATGATGACTTCATGGAATAATATGAATATTAATATCATGTGAAACTAAAATATGTTGCAGCTATCGGACACTGTGAGCACTATAGTGAGTGTGGACAAAACACTACATGAGTTTATAGGACACTCTAAGAGGGCGAAACTTTCGTAGTCAAGAACCAATAGTCTGTGTAATTCTCAATGGAATTAAACAGAGAGTATATCGTGTTTCGAAAACTGGACTAAAGGTTGCTCTGAAAGTGAAATGCTTTACAGAACATTAAAACGAACCTTCATGTGCGAATATCGGATGAATGGACCACTAAATAATTCTCTTTTCCCACTAGCCAGTAACATCTGTTACGTAAATAGTTAAAATAAGTGCTAGCGTTGGTTATTTCATGAGCTCGCACCTGCAACGGACATGGTGATGAGACAGCGCAACAGCAGAGGCGAATCAACTGATCGGAGAGCCAACGTCCGCCGCTTGGCAGCTCCGTCACTTGCACTATCGTCGCACCACTGTCTTCGTCACACATGCGCCGCAACTACTGAAAATCGGCGATCGACAACGTGTATTACGTGTGATGAGTGCACGTGTGTTGTGGTAACAAGCTTCAGTAGTATCATTCGAAGTGTGTGTTTCACTATACGTGAAAAATTCTCAGCTTACCACCTACAAGAAGATTGTGTGATCATAATTTCACTGTTTTCTCATATTGTATTCTTTGATGTGGTCATACAGTCCGAAGACCCTGGCTGGTTCTGAACACCTGGTTTTCCCATTCCCGCGAACCTAAATAGGGGGGGTTGACTCAAGTCATTTTTCGGTGAAATTTGTTAATACCTTTCCGAACTGCAACGCGGGTAGGGAAGCATTGTATTTACCATCGCTCAGAATTAGGCAAAGCACATATGTTAATTACTATTATGTGCAACCTACATTTGGAAAGGTCATTTAAGAAATGTACATGTACAATGTTGTGAAATTTGAAACTATAGTCGAACAGTACTATAGTGTGAATGGTGCTCATAAGTTATTTTGTCCCAGCCATCCCAGGAGGGAACTGTACTGTATCTCCTGGGGTGATCATGGATTTTAAGTTTGTGAATGCCATGTAGTGATAATTATTGTATGAATAGGTGGTGATTATCCCAAAGATTAAACAAACGCATTGTGTGGCAACATAATCGATGGACATTCGAGATTCTGTGTCTGAACCTTTTTTTGGTCTTCTTCTATTCTTGGACTCGAAGAGGAAAGAACGATTGTCTGAGCTTCATCTTGCTGTAACAGTCTATGTAAGTTGTAAACGATACTAAAATATAGCTGTTCATGACTTAGAATTTATGTATTATACGTAATTATTTGTAAACCTTAACCTTGCTTGTCTGAACAGATGTGGCGTCAACGGAACATTTACCATTGTTAGGCGCCGTACCAGAAAATAATTAGAAATTTTCTTTCAGCTCATCTTCGAGACGTGCCGCCGGTTAGGACACTAAACTTTGTTTCAGATTCCACGTGCTATGCGGGGCCCACGAATAATTTAATATACCGGGTGATCAAAAAGTCAGTATAAATTTGAAAACTTAATAAACCACGGAATAATGTAGATAGAGAGGTAAAAATTGACGCACATGCTTGGAATGACATGGGGTTTTATTAGAAGCAAAAAAAAAAAAAAAAAAAAAAACAAAGTTCACAAAATGTCCGACAGATGGGTGAAAGATCTCTTGCGCGCGTCGTTTGGTGATGATCGTGCGCTCAGCCACCACTTTCGTCATGCTTGGCCTCCCAGGTCCCCAGACCTCAGTCCGTGCGATTATTGGCTTTGAGGTTACCTGAAGTTGCAAGTGTATCGTGATCGACCGACATCTCTAGGGATGCTGAAAGACAACATCTGACGCCAATGCCTCTCCATAACTCCAGACATGCTTTACAGTGCTGTTCACGACATTATTCCTCGACTAGAGCTACTGTTGAGGAATGATGGTGGACATATTGAGCATTTCCTGTAGAGAACATCATCTTTGCTTTGCCTTACTTTGTTATGCTAATTAATGCTATTCTGATCAGATGAAGCGCCATCTGTCGGACATTTTTTGAACTTTTGTATTTTTTTGGTTCTAATAAAACCCCATGTCATTCAAAGCATGTGTCAATTTGTACCTCTCTATCTACATTATTCCGTGATTTATTCAGTTTTAAATTTATACTGACTTTTTGATCACCCGCTATTTCACTTCCAGATTTTCTCAAGGTTGCGAGATAATATCCCAAGCTAAAAGGCCTGGTCGCAGGCTTCTAGTTCTAGTGTAAGATTTCATCTGCAAAAGATTGTGTTTGTTATCTTATATCGGTATTCGAGATGAAAGCGCGACCTGGAGTAACGGGTTTTATTACTTCACATTGGACTGATATAAGAAATATTATCTGGTGCTATATATATTAAGGAACATCAGTGATGATTCAAGAGAGAGACAATTAATTATTTATAATGCCCTAACCACCTTGAGTACTGAGGTAGCTTGCTGATTGCTTGGACTAATCGGGCTAAATTAAATTACTTTACACTGTTCATGGTATTGTCAGAGTTATTTTCTCTTTTGTTTTGACGTCACTTTATTAAAAGCTATGAACACCCCATTAGCTGAATGGTCAGCGCCTTGGATTGCCACGTACAGGGCCAGGGTTCGATTCCCGGCTGGGGTGGGAGATCTTCTCCCCTCAGGGGCTGGGTGTTGTGGTATCCTCATCATCATTTCATCCCCATTGTCGACACGCAGGTCGCCCAATGTGGCGTCGCACTCAAGACCTGCACTTGGTGGCCGAATTTGCCGCTTGGGAACTCCCGGCCACTGACGCCATACGCTCATTTCCATTAAAAGCTATCAAAGCATATATAAATTAGATTAAATTACATTACATCGTAGGTACCTGAACACGGAACTGCCACATCGATGGATCGGGCGTGCTCAAGGCGACAGCTGTTTCATGAAATGGCCTCCCCGATCACCAGATCTCACTACGTGTGACTTTTTTCTGTGGGGACACATTAGAGATCTGGTGTATGTACCGCCTCTAACACGTGCTGTAGCAGAGCTTCAGGAGAGAATCTAGGAGAATACAGTCGACGATGCCATTCTGGGACGGGTATAACAAGAATTCGATTACCGTATTGACATCTACCAGGTCACTAATGGTTCGCATATCGAATGTTTCTCAAAAAAAAAAAAAAAAAAAAAAAAAAAATATTTCAGAGTTTCTCTTCAAAATGCAATATGTATGACATCTGTACAATTTTAGTTCTTGTGCAATAAATAATTATGTACACCCTGTATTAAAGATACACCAGATCCCCAGGTCTAGCATCCCGTCCCATATTAAACTATCCCATGAGCGCTGTTGGGACGAATTCATCGGGCGCAGGAGAGAAATCTAATAATATAATAGAGGTTAGGCTAGGGTTGCCATTCGTTTTGATTTGTCGATGTCGTCACCGTTATGGACCTTCTTGTCCCTACATCCCGAGGAGACCCAATTTTGTCCGGATTTTGCAAAATACTATTATCAGCTTGGCTCAAACACTTATGTATCGCGATCTATCAGTGCAACATATAAGTGCAGCCTTAGTTAGTTTTTATTAAAGTCAACACGTTTATGTTGAAAAGGTCGTCTCACGGATGGCGTTACATGTTGCATACCCTTTATCGACGATCTAGCGCCATTATTCGAGAAAATACCGGACTTCTCCCGTACTACAGTGCTGGAACTACTTAAGCATCGGCACGCGAGAGAATAGGGCAGTTTTCCTTTGAAAAGCGATCTGGTAAGACGATCCTTTCTAAATGTAATACGAACAACGAGTGCAAGGTAGTAATGTTCGAAACGTTTAGTGCGCTGTATAGGGCAATGGGTAAGGATTGAAACAGAAAGTGTCACGTTTCGGACGATAACAAAAAGAGTGGTTTTATGTCAAGAAAGGACTTACGGATCAGGAAGCACAGTGAGAGTGATTTGCACCGGTTTCGTCTCAGTAACTCACGGATGTATGGGAGATGTGACGCATCACATTTGTACTTAGAATGGTACAAACAGATTCATGGCACCATCGACATGAAACCTATTTCTACGTTCACGATTAAAGAAGATACCCTGTACGAAATGCTCGTTGCTGCTGCAGAACTAACAACAGATCATGAAGATGTTAAGCATCATCAGCTCTTCAGTTCTCTTGACTGTACCGTAAAACGGAATGCCGCAAAGGATCCTGACTCCAAAATCGCCGCAAAGCAATCTACAGCCAGGACCAAAGCTACAGTGATTTTGAAAAATATTCTCACAGCACACTCCGTGTCCGAATGCAGAAAACAATTTTAAGAAGTTTAATTGTCGGCATTCTCACCGCCGCATCGAACCACAACACTGAAAAGATGTTCCTTTCGTTGATCAATAGTTCACTGTAACTAACGGAATCCAACAGAAGCTGGTAAAGTTTGATTCGATGAATAACGAAACATGAGAGACAGTTGCATAGTTTTTGCTAGGCACTTTAAGACAACTGCAAAATCCATTAGACAAATTAATCGCTTTCTGTGGAGATACTGCTGAATTCGGTGGGCTTTATCGACGCTGCCAGCGGAATGTGATTCACCAAATTAAATAAGAACTAGGAAAACATTTGGAGGGAATTGGATGCCCTGCCCATATTCTCCCCAATACTATACCAAGCTGTCGACACTGAAACAATCGTCATGAAAATATATTAATTGTTTTTCAATGTACACGGTGAGGACAGAGAAGCCGAAAGAGTTCTGCTTATGCATTGATGTCTGTCATCAGACTCTTCTGTTTCTCTCAAAAACCTGATGCCCACATTTGAGAAAATTCTTAAGCTTTGGATTCCATTAAAACAATCTTTTGACGATGAAGACAGGCCACGTAAAATAATTTCGGATGTTTTCAGTAGTCCGATCAGTGAAATTTGCTTCATGTTTCTTCAGTGAAACTTGGCCCTGTTTGAAAAAAAAGATACAAAAAGTGTGGAGCAGAACAAAGTTTCGTTAACTGAAATAAGAAATACATTGATCGACACTCAAAAGTGTCTGAATGAAAGGAAGATTGGTAATTTTATTGACATGCAAACCAAGATGAATTTGAAGCACTTAAAGAATGTGAACCCTAACCACGAAATACTGAATTTAATTTCGAAATCTGAGGAAGAGAAAATGGCTTTCTAAACAATAGCAATTGACTGCTTAGAGAAATGGCCCATTTCTTTTAATAAATGTCATGTATCTGATTGGATACTGCTATCTGAAACCGTAAATTGGATGATATTTTATACCTAAGAATCGTGTGAAGGTTTCAGGTGACAATTGTTTTGAGCGGTATATGTGTCTGAACAGGTTCTTAGAAACTAGGCATGACTCGGAAGAATGGAAGTCCAAAGACGCCGTGGAAGAAAAGTGGATGAAGTTTCTCAAGAAAACCGAAAATGCCAACTGCTTAAATTATGCGAGTACATGTTTTCAATCCCGCACTCATCACCACTGTGGGAAGAGTGTGTTCGCTGATGTCGGCCCAGTGGACTGACGAAAGAAATCTACTGCTGCCAATTTAACCACAAGCTGACTTGAATGGAGTTTTATAAATACGTAAAAGGGTAGGAAGACTTGCTGAAAAAGGCGGCATCTTGTGATAAATATGGTGTACCAACTACTTCTACCACAACAAGTTCCATGTAAATGTCTTGTAAAGAAAAAATATTAAATAATTTTTCTACTTCATTTTTTCACCCCCAGCTCAGAGCGTCCCGACGAGGTCCCAGGTACATATGGCAGCCGTAGGGTCGGGAGTCATCACATTGATGAAAGTTTAACATATAATTATGTGTTGGAAGTGCACCATTGCAGAGATACGGCTACAAAATGGCAGCCAAACGGATACGAGTGAGCTAGTGCAGGATATGATGGCCGGTGCCCAGTGACTGGTTTTCGTCCAAAGCGCTGGGTGAGTTCATTCGTTTTTCGTAAGGGGAGGCCGACAGTTTTCCCCCTTTTGGCCAGATGCCGATTACAGAACAGAGGCGCAAGCCTTGCAATATTTCTGAAACGATTTTACAGAAACTATTCGGTAAAAAAATCCATTTTTGCGTTAAATTTAGCTTTATACGTCAGCGTCATGATGATGTGACCATCATTTAGTAAATCATCATAGTTGTTGTGATATTTGCACGCAAGTAAGGCACTGCGTGAAATTGCAGTGAGTTTGCAATGCAAAACAGGGATCACTATGATTTTGCGTTTGGTGCATATTACATACTATGTTTCTGGGCCTAAAATGCAGCTAATATACTGAAGTTTTATTTTGAGTTGGTTGGAGCCCTTTGTCTGTCACCAGTCTCGAAAAAATTGATCGGATGTACCACAGTCATTTGCGATCGCGCGCGCCAGCAGTGAAATATCCACAACATTCATCACATTTCATTAACGGTTCCTGATATTGAAATGAAAATTTGGCAAATGATCGCATGATCGCATATGATTATCATGTAAAACTTCGTTGTCTACCGTGTTTTTCCACTGACTACTGACTTTCTCGACGAAAGAATGATGTTTTTAAGGGGCATCCATTATTGGTGAATCGAGATATGCTATGGGTTTTAGAACAACATAAGTGAAGACAGTTCACGTTTATTTTGTACCGGGGATGTGCTTTTTCACAAGACGCTGTCCTTACTTTTCCTCAGATCCTCAATTAATAGACTTGAAAACCTACCGTTTCAGAATTCGCTCTCAGTTGTGTCTGTACAACAAAAATGGCTCAAATGGCTCTGAGCACTGTGGGACTTAACTTCTAAGGTCATCAGTCCCCTAGAACGTAGATTTACTTAAACCTAACTAACCTAAGGACATCACAAACATCCATGCCCTAGGCAGGATTCGAACCTGCGACCGTAGTGGTCACGCGGTTCCAGACCGTAGCGCCTAGAACCGCTCGGTCACTACGGCCGGCTCTGTACAACATGTTAGTGAGTTTGTAAGTAGGCTGTTTAGGTTTTTATGTTGGTAACGCCACGTAGCACTCTATATGAAAAATCACTGACTGTGCTGTGTGAAGGCTGTGGTTGGTTTGCATTGTTGTTGGCTATTGTAGTGTTGGGCAGTTGGCTGTTAACAGGGCGTAGAGTTGCGCAGTTGGAGGTGAGCCGCCAGCAGTGGTGGATGTGGGAAGAGAGATGCAAGAGTTTTGAGAGCGGATGATCTGGACGTGTGTCCATCAGAGAGAGTAAATTTGTACGGCTGGATGTCATGAACTGATATATATATTACGACTTTTGAACACTATTAAGGTAAATACATTATTTGTTCTCTATCAAAATCTTTCATTTGCTGACTATAGTTATCAGTAGTTAGTGCCTTCAGTAGTTTGAATCTTTTATTTAGCTGGCAGTAGTGGCGCTCGCTGTATTGCAGTAGTTCGAGTAACGAAGATTTTTGTGAGGTAAGTGATTTGTGAAAGGTATAGGTTAATGTCAGTCAGGGCCATTCTTTTGTAGGGATTATTGAAAGTCAGATTGCGCAGATTGTGTGTCAGTTTAGTGTTGATCAGAATAGGTAAAGAGCAAAATGTCTGAGTACGTTCAGTTCTGCTCAGCTGTTTGAAAATCAAATAATGTAAGAGGTTTATCAGCACAGTAATTCATTAATTTCTCTAAGAGGACGTTTCAAGGTGACGCTGTGTAAATTCTGATATGTTTTGGCAAAAGAAGCAAATTTTAACATGGCAACAAGAAAAATGTGTAGGTTTTACTCGAAATTCGACATTCATGGCGCTTCTCTAAAAGCTACAAATGATTAACACGTCAGGCAAAAAGAAACCGCTGCTTTTGTCGCGTTTTCAGCAGAATATTTTAAAGATAATAACCAAGCTGAGGTTGCAGGTCTTACTGAATGATCACCATGAAAATGTGGATATGGAAGGTCTCCACTTAATATTTACAAAAATGTGAGCATAGGCTTCAGTCTAGAACGGCACTTCCCCTCCGTCGCTGAGTTCCAGCCCGTAACCATCGCCACTACCACTCTCCTGTCTGCGGCTCATGGTATAGCAGTTAACGTTACTGCCGCAGCATCATGGGGTCCCATGTTTGACTCCTGGCCAGGTCAGGGATTTTCTCTGCATGGGGATTGGGTGTTTCTATTGTCGTCATAATTTTATCACCATCAGGGTGTATACGCGGACAAAGAAAAAAAATTCCCGGATATTTCCTGGATCTCCCAGTTAAAAATACATTTTCTCCCTGGTGAAAATGCACTTTAAGTGACAGTATTCTTTCCGTCGGAACTGTAAACCTTATCAATCCTTTGAACGGATATGGTTTTATACAGCAGCGTAGAGTTTCTCGGCACTTTAGAAAACGATACTCGGGGGGGGGGGGGGGGGGGGGGAACGTTTGGGAAAGATCTTTTATGTGCAGCAACATGAACGCTGCATATTTTCGTATTACGAAAGTATAAATTCGAATTCCGTCAACAGGAAAAGTTAATGGTTTAAGTTAATATACATAGTGTTGCTACAAGGAAAGCAAAGATTTCGCATATAATATTTGTCTCAAAGTTTAATAAGCTACAAGAGAAGCTAAGCTTTCACATATACTGTTGATCTGTTCAGCGCATGTTATACTTTAATATACATCACACAAATATGCCAGTAAAATTTTTAATACCGACATATATCTCTGATCTTCTGGGCTTGAAATTCTTCTAAATGGCTCGTCATCAAAGAGTTGGTTTTCAAATGAGAGCAAACGCTTTGTGATTTAAGAAATTCATCGTACATTCGCGCACGTAGTTCATCTTGGGTAAAAGGAAATTTACTTTGAAACTAACGCTTTTCGAACCACAATTCACATTGTTTTTCCGCGACCTGTTAGAAACAGATTCATTTCAGCCGTTGCCAGAGAGCACCAGATAAGAGGCGTCACCACGCTCGGTGACGTAAGAAGCTCGTATAATCAAAGCTCACATTCGTATGTCCAGATTCCCAATGACGTAGGTCTCGACTTGATATAAGCTTTTCGGTGTGGTTTCCGGGACCTAACTTTTCTTGGAGTACCAGTACTGTATTATCTAATTTTTGGTTTTTTATTATGGCGTAATTCCATACGTGCTAGAAGATGAAAACGTGCACCTGAAATGCTGCGAACAGTTGAAACTAGCCGATAGTGTGGAATTAAACACTTCGTTTCAAAAAAATTAAATGCCTCAGCAGGAAATTTTAATAAAAGCCAAATTACTTTAGCAAACTGACAAAAATAATGGTTTGTTCTGAAAGGCGATTAATGCTTGACTGTCAGAAAGCTGAAAATGAAATAAAATCTAAAACTAGTAACACATTTTAGCCTTCCGTAATTATGTGAATGTATTTTAATTCACTTGATGGCTTCCAGCCACAGAAATCCGTCTTGGTTTCGTTTGACGTGAGAGCAGTAAACGAAGAGGAAACGGGAAAATCACTAAACGTAAACACGTGTCACGCGGAGACTATCTCCCGCCCTCCCCCTAACCCTATAACTCAGAGTGCTCTGCGCATCAGGTCGACAAAAAAAAAAAAATGAATTTTCAAAAAGAAGTTCATTTTGTAGCGCACATCTTTCTGAAGAGTCTGATATATAAAACATATATCTTCGAGGAAATGTGAGAGATGTTATTTGGTCTTAAGTGTGCCGAAGTGCAGTGCCACGCCTCTTCAAACAACATTCTTATACCGCACGTCACTGTATTTCGCTCTGTGGAACTCAAACGTGTGTAATTTTTAATGGATGTCATCAAACTATTTCAGGACAGTGGAAATTAAAGTGTCCTGTAGTGCCTCTCCTGCTCCCAGTCAGCCGGTTTGACATCCTGCCCCTCTTAAAAAAAAAAAAAAAAAATCGCAATTAATACGGGATGGGATTGTTTGAAACAGGGAGAACAAGAACTCTTCAGCAAATCTGGACTCTTTATTGCCTACTTGCTAATAACTTGCTCTTCTGTGTGACATAAAATGAAATATAGGTTACCTAAAACCAGTAAAGACAGGAGACAGCCAAGACAGTACACATTTCTTCAATCCTTAGGTCTTAGCGATTTTTCTTGCTACAGCTTCCCTTTCTGCGAAAGAACTATTACCTCATAAAAGTTCGTGAAACGTTTTGCTACATGAAAAATGGAAATGTCGTCGTCTAATACTGAAAAAGCTGTTAATACAAATAGTCCCCAAGACTGGTGTGGTTTATCGATCTAATTACGTCTATTTTCTCACTGTGTACTGGATAAAATAAAATAGGCCTTTCTAATAATGCAGCAATTGTAACACACATCGAATAAGCGAGACTCTTTCGGCAATAATGATCATTTTTATAGTACAACAATATAATTCACGAAGTACCAATGCGAAATACCTATTTGGCCTACTACATTCAAAAAGCTTTATGTTAGGAAATAGTTTCACATTTCATTCATAAGCTCCAGTACTCATGCACGAGACCGAAAAGTAGTAGAACAAAATTTTTGTATAAATTTAGAATTGTCAAATTCTTCCACAATTTGTGTGATGTCCCCGTTTCTTCTCCTTCCTCGTTCTAGCAAACAATCTTGTCATCACTAATTCTGTAAGTATTCCTACCACTGTCAAAACTCATTCTCCGGTTAATTTTACTAACCCTGCCACAATCACCGGTTTAGTTATCCAGCGGTTATTCTCCGGTTAGGCGTTATTACGTGTTCGTACAATGCGTTTTCCGCGCTACTCCCAGAATGGAACTTAAGCGGCTGCTAGCCGGGGACTACAACTGGTCCTGTCTAGTGTAGCGACCTAGCCAAAAATTTTCTGTCAAAATTTCACTTTCTTGGATACACCGAGAAGATAATAGACAATCTTTCTTACCTGTTATTCCTGTCAGTCGTTTATTTCCACTCTGGTAGTCTGAATCTATGGATTTCGCTAGTAATTATATCAACGCTGAACATTTGCAAACCGAATCAACCTCATAAACAAGCAGCAGTTGGCATTCACCGGTTGGGCTTTATTCCGCTCAGCTCGTATAGCCCGGACAAGTTTTGTTTGCAGGAAAGTTCATGTCTAGATGTGAAGAGGATTTCTCTGGTAGTGGCATCACGTACAATAAGCACGCATTCAAAAATCGACTTATAATTCATTCGGAAATCAACTTAGAATGTGTTCAAAAATGTCCAAAAACCAGCATGGGTGCGTTTCAAAATCATATGAATAATCGATAGACCGACGTGCGCTGCATGCTAGGTGCTTTGTAAAAGAAGGTTTACTTTCCTCAAGAATATGAATTGCCCCCCCCCCCCCCCCCCCCCGAAAATGCCGCCATGGTCAGATACGGCGGTTTTCCGTCCCTCCCGCCCTCCTCCCCTGCACTTGATCCGGGCCTGCTGCGCACGCGTGAATGTGGCAGCTTAAAGGGCGCCGTTAAAATTTTTCCGGGTACCCCATGTGGCTGGTTGCTGCTACTGCTGCTTACACAGCCAACAGCCACATTTCTGCAGCCCGGAGAGGGAGAAGGTATTACTCATACGCGACTGAACTGCGCGTGTGCATGAACCAGCTCGTAACTGCTTAAATGAATCTAAAGTAAATAGTTACAACGTCACGCTCATCGAAGGCAATTTGTTGTTATGAAGCATTGCATAGTCTTCCTAAAGCCTTTGACACATTTTGCTGTTTTCTGACGCTCGTACGTGCACTGTGTTATTTAATATAGCGCATTTCCTTTGCAATTTAAGTTTTATTTCCTTTTTTTCTCTCGTACATCTTTTAATGCTGCAGTATTATGGCGCAGCAGCGGGAGGTAGTAATATCATTTGTTAGAGTATCGGTTCTTACCAGTCAAAATTACGAAAATCTAACTGAAAACTAAAACAACGAAAAATTTCCAGATTTCTAAAAAATTCCGGGGTTTTTCCCGGTTTTCTCCCGGATGAAAAAATTCCCGGGTTTTTCCCGGATCTCCTGGTTGTCCCGTGTCGTATACACACCATGATCATTTATTAAATGGCGAAACTGGATAGTTTAACCACGCCATTGAGAGCCCCACAAACCAAATCATTATCATCGTCATTATCATCATCATCACTATCACTCCCCCCACTCGTGCCCTGCCGACTGTGCATCTACCAGCGATGTTATTCTAAACATCGGTGAAAAACAGTCGCAAGAAATATAAGAGGCCGTGACAATAATGTCTAGACTTCTTGTGATGTTGCAGGTATTTTCTGGAGATGGTGAAGAGTGGCATTTCCCCTCCAGCACTCGGAAATTTCCCTACAGCGGCTCCCCATAGCCCCCATTACTACCACTCTCCCCACACATGCGCTGCTGCCTGCCCATCTACTGGCCATGCTATTCTATGCAGACTCTAAACACCTGTCACCTGTTGAGGACAGGTCGCAAGAAATTTTAGAGGCCATGACAATAATCTCCTGCCTTCTTGTGACGTTGTAGAACTTTTTCTGACATAGTGAAGAAGTCATTTGTACAGTCATGTCAGCCTTGTTGGTGGGAGAAATGCAAATAGTTACTGTAAAAGCAGTATACGAGTTCATAGTTATTTTGTTAGAATAAAATTTCAGTTACGCTCTCTATACAATTCTAAAGATCAGAATAGATGTTTATTTGACACTGCAATATTGAAGCCATAGCCACTGTGACTATTGCTTCACTACTGTAATGTCAAATAAGCATTTAACTTATATTATAGTGAAACTCCTTTACGACAATTATGTATGGTTAAAGAAAATTAGAATGTATAGAATATAGATTTCAGTCTTTGGAATATTACGCGGACTACCTTACTTCAGCGCTGTTTCGGCAGTGCATCTCATTATCTTAATAAATTAACACTAGAACGGCGGAAGGGGTCAAAATGTCCCGTGTCATGCGCCTTTCTTCAATGTCGTGTCCACTTCTTTTTTACTTCGATCATGAAATCATGTGATTCCCCTAATTTATTCACCTTTTTACGCTGATGTATTAGGATTTACAAAGTATTTATATTTTCTTGGACATTTCATTTGATATACACAGAATGGCGGTCCGTCTCCATAGCTAAGAGGTCATGAGGGTTGTCTGCCATGCAGAGGAACCGGGCTCTATTACCGCACTTTTCCTTCCTGGTACGACGTGCACTCAGCATCATAGTTGCAATTGCGGAGCTGCTAGACCAAATAGGAACTGCTCCAGGTCACGAAAACTGACAATGGCAGGCTGCCACCTAAATACCTTCATGCCATATCCAACGACTGTACTGGTAAAGATGAAGCAGCGGTCGTTGCCCTCGTCATGGCCTGTGGACGTAGCTTACTTTACGTTTACCTAGAATGACGGAATTTCTCTTCTGAATACATGTAAGTAACTCAACATTGAAAAGACAACAATCAGCAATCTCGTAGAATTGTTGGCGCTAACTGTTACGTCTTTTTTGACACGTGCACATTCCAGTCTGCCCGTTTTAATCATTTCATTCAGATAATATTCTTTGTCCATGACAGACGTTTTGGACCATGTCTCGTCACCGTGGATTTTCTAATGAAGGTATGTTAAGTGTCTTGGAGATTTATGATATAGAACTGGAAACTGACTTCACTGATGATGATTTTCTAACAGAGACAAATGACGATGTAGACACTGTCAAATAATAGAGATTAGTGGAGGAGGATTCAGATGCTGATCTATGAATGCCTCAACAAAGTTGGTCGCTAGGGTTGGAGCCGAGTGGGAGATTGCCATCATTTTTTCATCTTAGGGAAGAAGGTCGGCTGTGAAAGTTCTAAATGACAGATGAGGTCGCACAGGCTACGCTCTACAATTGGTAGACGACCCTGTCATTAGTGCCTTCCTCTGTTTTTGACGAAGTAGTGCTACATCTGATGAAGAAATACTGTACAACAATGATTGAACCGGGTCACATGATGAACTGTAAAAACCGTTAACCGTTACATATGCTCAGGGTGTTATTTGTACAAGTGTATGCATGCAGATGATCTTTGCTCTGGTTTTTTGGAACCTATGTTCATCAAGGACGTGATGCCAGTAGGCAGATTTAAGGAGCTTGTCTGATTTCTACATTTCGTTGTAACATCGACTCTGTTGACTGTCTGCCAGTCAACAAATTTTTGGGGAAGTTCATGGAAAAGAGTATATCGTTCTTAACCTCCTGGAGAAAACATAATCATAGATGAGGAAGCAAGAAAAACAAGAATCAGTTCATGCCTAACAAACCAAAAAAATGTGATCTGAAGTTACGGATTGCTGGCGATGTAGCAACAAAATATATACGAGGCAGTTCAATAAATAACCAACATATATTTTTTCTCCGTCAATAAAATGAGGAATTCTTCGTGGGGCACCGTGGAATATTCCTGATCAGCCCCTAAAGTTTCATGAAGTTCCGATAGGTGGCGGCGCTATGCGTAGTCTTCAAAATGGCGTCTGTAACACAGGTGCCTTTCAAGCAGAGAGCTGAGTTTCCTTTGAGTTTGACGTGAAACCAGAGCATCACAGATATTCATAGGCGCTTACAGCACGTCTGCGGAGACCTGGCAGTAAGCAAAAGCACAGTGGGTCATCGTGCGAGCAGTCTGCGGTCATCCAAATATGTCCCCCCTAACCTGTACGATTCCGAACCCCAGACCGGATGCATGCAGCTGTGACTCCTGCAGTGTTCGTCTGTGCGGAAACTCTCATTCGAGGTGATTGACGGATCACAATAAAACACCTCTCTTTTCAACTGGACGTCTGTTGGTAGTGCTGTCACACTCGTCCACCAGTTGGGATACTCAACGATGCCTGCCCGCTGGTTTCCTCGCCGCCTAACACAGACCGTAAAGAGCAACGAAGGACCACTTGTGTGGAATTGCTTCCGAATTTCGAGGCTGATCATGACAGTTTTTTTGTGGAACCTTGTCAGAGGCGATGAAACATGGGTTCATCACTTTGAAACGGAAACAAAACGGCAATCCATAAAGTGGCGCCAAACTACCTCTCCTCCGAAGAAATAGTTCTAAGCAGCACCCTCATCCGGTACAGCCATGATGACGGTCTTCTGCGCCTCCCTCATGAAGCAACGATCAACTCTGAAGTGTACTGTACTACTCTCAGGAAACTGAAGAAACGACTTGAGTGTGTTCTTCGTCACAAATATGCAAATGCCCTTCTCTATGTCAAAAAATGGTTCAAATGGCTCTGAGCACTATGGGACTTAACATCTATGGACATCAGTCCCCTAGAACCTAGAACTACTTAAACCGAACTAACCTAAGGACATCACACAACACCCAGTCATCACGAGGCAGAGAATCTCTGCGCCTCCGAGAAAAACTGACAAAACTTCGTCGGACTGTTCTTCCACTTTGCACCATACAGTCCGGATCTCGCACCTTCCATCTTCCATCTGTTTCGCCCAATGAAGGATGCTCACTGCGGGAAGCACTACGTGGGTGATGGGGAGGTTATTGATGCAGCAAGACGTTGGTTCCGGCGTCTACCAGTGGAGTGGTACCATGACGGCACAGCAGTCCTCCTAGTAGGGTGGCGTAGCTCCATAGAACTGAACGGGAATTATGTTGAAAAACTGGGTTTTGTAGACAAAAGACTGGGGAATAATATGGTGTACTGGAATCCTGTATAAAACCAAGCTGCTTTCAGAAAGAAAAGTGTTGCATTGCTTATTGAACGGTCTTCGTATGCAGTGCTTACTCAAACACGTATCTTGTCGTAGACGACTTCCATGAGATGGATCAGTGGCTCCACAACAACTGTTCTGGTGAGGATGAAACACCTTAGTGGGTGCATGATATGGCGGCTGCCAAAAAGGCAGTCCCAATTCGCCACTTTCCATGAGGAGGAGAATATATTTGATTGGGTGGGAGAACTAGCAGAAAGATCGACTGAACTGCTCAACCCAGGGACCCAGACCGTCAAAGGGGATTATAATGCAAACGTCGTTGTTACAGCACATAATTATAATTCTGGAGTATTGGTGTACTTAATTGTTTTTATTTGTTAGTAGCATATACTTAAAATATCTTCAGTGTTGTACTTAATTTTTTCCATTGTTCTTATGTTACACAGGTGCCACAAACAACGCCACCGTTTCCCTTATTCGTAAGTCACATAAGTAACACTGACACTGCTACCACAACAGCTTGACGTGGCACAGGTACCTGGAGTGGTGGCTGTGGGGGCAGTCATCAAACATGCACCTGAGCGATTCACCCAAGCGTCATGCACCGCCGTACAAAGAGCCACTCGTGGTTGCGGGAGAGGTAGCGGACGCAGCGGCGGCCAGTGCAGTGCTGGTCCCTGCACCATCCCACCCCCGGCTGGCGACGGCGAAGGCTCCAGCATACAGCAGCATCAACGAGCGCCCTCTCCACAGCCTGGGTGCTCCAACAGGAGCTCACCACCGACACCTCCTCTTACTCCGCCTTCAATTGTTAGCTCTCGCTCACAGCTACTCTATATGGATACAGACAGCTTCATCTATTGGACGAAGAACTGTGGCCCATATGAAGTACTCAGGTGTCACGGTAATGAATTCGCCACATGGAGATACACAGCCAAAAATCCTTAAGGTACTGTTCCTCAGAACAAGAAGATTACCGGCTTAATGAAAGACGAGGTGGACGGATTGCCAATTGTGAAGTTTTTGGCTCTAAGATCCAAACAATACGCATATCACACAATAGATGGAGCCACCCAGAACGAGGCTAAGGGTGTGCAGCCTGCAGAATCACGTGTCCTCACGGTTGAAGACTACTTACAGTGCCTGTACGATGGTGTTAGCAGTGCTCTGCTGCAAACTCCATGTCTGGTACAGCAAAATAGTATTCAATTGCGAAGGCATGAGGTGTACACCGTGCTGCAATCTAAAGCTGGATCGTCATCTCATGACCATTTGTGATGAGAAGGTCGAAACCCTCCCATACTCACAGTATTTACTTGAATACATATATTCGTATGTAGGAATATATGTGGATAAAAAAATTCGAATATTAACAAGCACTGTGAATTTTAAAATCAGTATTATATATATATATATATATATATATATATATATATATATATATATAAACAGAACAGTTTTTAAGTTTCACCTGCCGCTAACTGTCCAAGTCATGCTAGTTTTAAGTGTGAGCTCCTCCCAATTCATTTTAGTGCATCTGATTCGGATGAATATTTTACAGCGATCAACTTCGTTGCATCATTAAATTACTTCAGTTGCTAAGGCTGGAAAATGTTTAGAGCCACCCAGTTCAATGTATAAAGTCATTTGTTTGGGTGGAATTTCACTAGTAATAGTAACAGTATTAGTGTAAGTGAAACTGTGCCTATACAAAGCTGTAATAAGTACTGCAGTGCAAAGTAAAACATTTTTTCAAGTGTACTATTATTTGCAAATCCAATAAATGTGAATAAAAAATATTTCAAACAGTAATAAGAACCGTGAATTTAAAAATCAGTATTGTTTCGTGTATTGTTAAAAAATAAGATTTGTGAATTTAAGCTGTATTACCACTGTGATTATTTATGTCTGAATAAAAAAATTGTTACCCATTACTATACAACTTTGTTGTTATTTCACAAATCCCTACCCTTATCAGTGTGCAAGAAGCTCAATGTATTAGTTTGGAACTTGAAGGAGGTAACATTTAACATAGCTGAAAACAAAATAAAACTGTGAAAAAGTCATACAGCAAACATGTCTGAAATTATTTCATCTATGTGTGACTGAACAAAGTCACAGACATAGGATCTGGGAAAAGCTACATACTATGGGCTAGGTGTGTGTGTGTTGGTCTTCAGTCCTGAGAGTGGTTTGATGCAGCTCTCCATGCTACTCTATCCTGTGCAAGCTTCTTCATTTCCCAGTACCTACTGCAACCTACATCCTTCTGAATCTGCTTAGTGTATTCATCTCTTGGTCTCCCTCTACGATTTTTACCCTCCACGCCGCCCTCCATTACTAAATTGGTGATCCCTTGATGCCTCAGAACATGTCCTACCAACCGATCCCTTCTTCTGGTCAAGTTGTGCCACAAACTTCTCTTCTCCCCAATCCTATTCAATACTTCCTCATTAGTTATGTGATCTACCCATCTAATCTTCAGCATTCTTCTCTAGCACCAAATTTCGAAAGTTTCTATTCTCTTGTTGTCCATACTACTTATCGTCCATGTTTCACTTCCATACATGGCTACACTCCATACAAATGCTTTCAGAAATGACTTCCTGATACTTAAATCTATACTCGGTGTTAACAAATTTCTCTTCTTAAGAAACACTTTCCTTGCCATTGCCAGTCTACATTTTATATCCTCTCTTCTTCGACCATCATCAGTTATTTTGCTCCCCAAATAGCAAAACCCCTTTACTACTTTAAGTGTCTCATTTCCTAATCTAATTCCCTCAGCATCACCTGACTTAATGCGACTACATTCCTTCGTTTTGCTTTTGTTGATGTTCATCTTAAATCCTCCTTTCAAGACACTGTCCATTCCATTCAACTGCTCTTCCAAGTCCTATGCTGTCTCTGACAGAATTACAATGTCATCGGCGAACTTCAAAGTTTTTATTTCTTCTCCATGGATTTTAATACCTACTCCGAATTTTTCTTTTGTTTCCTTTACTGCTTGCTCAATATACAGACTGAATAACATCGGGGAGAGGCTCCAACCCTGTCTCACTCCTTTCCCAACTACTGCTTCCCTTTCATACCTCTCGACTCTTATAACTGCCATCTGCTTTCTGTATAAATTGTAAATAGCCTTTCGCTCCCTGCCTTTTACCCCTGCCACCTTCAGAATTTGAAAGAGAGTATTCCAATCAACATTGTCAAAAGCTTTCTCTAAGTCTACAAATGCTAGGAACGTAGGTCTTCCTTAATCTTTCTTCTAAGGTGAGCCGTAAGGTCAGAATTGCCTCACGTGTTCCCATATTTCTACGGAATCCAAACTGATCTTCCCCGAGGTCGGCTTCTACCAGTTTTTCCATTCGTCTGTAGATAATTCGCGTTAGTATTTTGCAGCTGTGACTTATTAAACTGATTGTTCGGTAATTTTCACATCTGTCAACACCTGCTTTCTTTGGGATTGGAATTATTATAT
Source organism: Schistocerca americana (assembly GCF_021461395.2). Classification (NCBI taxonomy): domain Eukaryota; kingdom Metazoa; phylum Arthropoda; class Insecta; order Orthoptera; family Acrididae; genus Schistocerca; species Schistocerca americana. The sequence continues at coordinate 1,013,326,590 of NC_060120.1, read as the reverse complement.
TCTTCTTGAAGTCTGAGGGTATTTCGCCTGTTTCATACATCTTGCTCACCAGATGGTAGAGTTTTGTCAGGACTGGCTCTCCCAAGGCCGTCGGTAGTTCCAATGGAATGTTGTCTACTCCGGGGGCCTTGTTTCGACTCAGGTCTTTCAGTGCTCTGTCAAACTCTTCACGCAGTATCGTATCTCCCATTTCATCTTCATCTACATCCCCTCCCATTTCCATAGCATTGTCCTCAAGTACAACGCCCTTGTATAGACCCTCTATATACTCCTTCCACCTTTCTGCTTTCCCTTCTTTGCTTAGAACTGGGTTTCCATCTGAGCTCTTGATGTTCATACAAGTGGTTCTCATATCTCCAAAGGTCTCTTTAATTTTCCTGTAGGCAGTATCTATCTTGCCCCTACTGCTATATGCCTCTACATCCTTATATTTGTCCTCTAGCCATCCCTGCTTAGCCATTTTGCACTTCCTGTTGATCTCATTTTTGAGACGTTTGTATTCCTTCTTGCCTGCTTCATTTACTGCACTTTTATATTTTCTCCTTTCATCAATTAAATTCAATATTTCTTCTGTTACCCAAGGATTTCTACTAGCCCTCGTCGTTTTACCTACTTGATCCTCTGCTGCCTTCACTACTTCATCTCTCAAAGCTACCCATTCTTCTTCTACTGTATTTCTTTCCCCCATTCCTGTCAATTGGGGCTAGATAGAAAGAATGAAAAATGCAGAATTAGAGGCAAAAAGTTCATTTATTTTAATAGACTCAACGTAAAAGTAATTTTACATTTACATAAGCAAGCGCAACATTATTTTCAACATCTTCTTCTTCTTGAGCTGCCGGATAGCAGGGCACCTGCAGAAGTCCATTTCTTGCATAGACACAAACTTGAAGGTTCATTGCACCCATGTGATCCTCTCCTCGCCTTTGGCGTAGATAATGGTATCAGGATGATTGAATGTTCGTAGTGACGTCATCATATCTTTGTAAGGTATACCAGGATCGTCGCAATGTAGTCCATGGAACAAATGTATTAGCCACTTTGCACTCTTCCGGGTTTTAGCACAAATCACATCCTTGAAAGGCCTCGGTGATGCAAAGCTTGCTGACAATGGCTCTGTTATACCAGAATCTTCTGTGTATGCTATGAATTGAACATCTTTAAATACGAATTATCTACACTCAACATAGAACCTTGAACGTCGGCAACGACATTCACACTGCAAGGTGTCATTGTGAAATGCTCTGGGCATGCCACAGCATTTGATCATTTATATACCACGCTGCACAACGTCAGTAAGTGTGCAATAGTTAATTACACAGTCATGTAGAACTAGAACATACACTCCAGTTGGTAGGAGTTGTGGGAAATTTGACGAGTATTCAAATTCGATTCGTAGATTTATTGGTCCTGACTTAATTATCTCTTTCTACTTAGAACAGTCTTCTACGATGATTGGTGCCAGCTCCTTGAATTTCCTTGGACAGAGTAGGCAGCCTTCCTCTTCAACACCTTCACAGTAAGAAGCACAGAACGTTGTATACATGTCATGTGTTAGGTTGTATACATTGTGGCTCCACTGTAGCAGTAAATTGTGATATGGATAGAATTCGGAATTCAAGTAGACATTGGGATTAGTTAAATTACGGTTGTCAAATATGGAGGTATAATTTGCTAAATTCCCCCTTCTATTGCTCTGAAACGCAAGGATGATGAATCTCAGCTGCACGGAGGTTTTAAAAGCCCATGTTTGCTCAGTGTCGGTAGCACTGGAACTCAAAAACCTCCCATGAGCGGAAAGTTAATGGCAGATATATACCAGTATTCAGAGCTTTTAAAAGCTTCAAATGCTCTTTGTCCACCACAGTGATATGCGGCATTTTCCATATAGTGCTACTGATGATGATCTGATTCTCTTCTTGAGCTCCTTGAATGTATGAGTTGCTATCCGTTGCGCTCCGTACCAGAATAAGTTCCTGTTTAGCATTCATAATAATTCGCTGCATGTCCTCCATAGTACCCCATAAGCATTTGTAGATACACTCCTGGAAATGGAAAAAAGAACACATTGACACCGGTGTGTCAGACCCACCATACTTGCTCCGGACACTGCGAGAGGGCTGTACAAGCAATGATCACACGCACGGCACAGCGGACACACCAGGAACCGCGGTGTTGGCCGTCGAATGGCGCTAGCTGCGCAGCATTTGTGCACCGCCGCCGTCAGTGTCAGCCAGTTTGCCGTGGCATAAGGAGCTCCATCGCAGTCTTTAACACTGGTAGCATGCTGCGACAGCGTGGACGTGAACCGTATGTGCAGTTGACGGACTTTGAGCGAGGGCGTATAGTTGGCATGCGGGAGGCCGGGTGGACGTACTGCCGAATTGCTCAACACGTGGTGCGTGAGGTCTCCACAGTACATCGATGTTGTCGCCAGTGGTCGGCGGAAGGTGCACGTGCCCGTCGACCTGGGACCGGACCGCAGCGACGCACGGATGCACGCCAAGACCGTAGGATCCTACGCAGTGCCGTAGGGGACCGCACCGCCACTTCCCAGCAAATTAGGCACACTGTTGCTCCTGGGGTATCGGCGAGGACCATTCGCAACCGTCTCCATGAAGCTGGGCTACGGTCCCGCACACCGTTAGGCCGTCTTCCGCTCACGCCCCAACATCGTGCAGCCCGCCTCCAGTAGTGTCGCGACAGGCGTGAATGGAGGGACGAATGGAGACGTGTCGTCTTCAGCGATGAGAGTCGCTTCTGCCTTGGTGCCAATGATGGTCGTATGCGTGTTTGGCGCCGTGCAGGTGAGCGCCACAATCAGGACTGCATACGACCGAGGCACACAGGGCCAACACCCGGCATCATGGTGTGGGGAGCGATCTCCTACACTGGCCGTACACCACTGGTGATCGTCGAGGGTACACTGGATAGTGCACGGTACATCCAAACCTTCATCGAACCCATCGTTCTACCATTCCTAGGCCTGCAAGGGAACTTGCTGTTCCAACAGGACAATGCACGTCCGCATGTATCCCGTGCCACCCAACGTGCTCTAGAAGGTATAAGTCAACTACCCTGGCCAGCAAGATCTCCGGATCTGTCCCCCATTGAGCATGTTTGGGACTGGATGAAGCGTCGTCTCACGCGGTCTGCACGTCCAGCACGAACGCTGGTCCAACTGAGGCGCCAGGTGGAAATGGCGTGGCAAGCCGTTCCACAGGACTACATCCAGCATCTCTACGATCGTCTCCATGGGAGAATAGCAGCCTGCATTGCTGCGAAAGGTGGATATACACTGTACTAGTGCCGACATTGTGCATGCTCTGTTGCCTGTGTCTATGTGCCTGTGGTTCTGTCAGTGTGATCATGTGATGTATCTGACCCCAGGAATGTGTCAATAAAGTTTCCCCTTCCTGGGACAATGAATTCACGGTGTTCTTATTTCAATTTCCAGGAGTGTATATGTATGCAGTAAATCGGTAGTACCCTTCTGCTGTTCTGCCCACAGGCTCGTCTGTGAATCATCCTGCACTTTCTAAACCATTCACGTCCAACGGTGATGATGAGACATAAGTTTTAAGGGTCGATGCCATGCCAACCTTACATGTGCGATCAATCTCTACCCTATTAAGTTCATATCGTATTTCCTGGAACAGAAATGGCGAAGCATTACATGTAAGCTATGATCCCACTGTATGACTACCATCCATTTTCTTAAATGATCCAAATATATGAATCTCTTGCATGGAGGAGTTAAAGCGTCTTGGTGCTGGATGACAATCCTAATTACATCGTTCTTGTCAAATGTCGTTGAAGCATAAGGTTTATGAGAAAAATATTCCTGGCGTATGACTCGCTCATCATATTCCACTGGGCTGAGCGATGACGTCATTGTGAAGTTTCTAGCCTACTGATTTAAGAGCCGCGCAGGATTAGCCGAGTGGTCTGCGGCGCTGCAGTCATAGACTGTGCGCCTGGTTCTGGCGGAGGCTCGAGTCCTCCCTCGGGCATGGGTGTGTGTGTTTGTCCATAAGATAATTTAGGTTAAGTAGTGTGTAAGCTTAGGGACTGATGACCTTAGCAGTTAAGTCCCATAAGATTTCACACACATTTGAACATTTTTGAACTGATTTAAGAAACTGGTAGTTCGCACGTGTTATCACCTTGTCGTTCTGTTATGACGTGCTATGCTGTGCGCTGTGTGGCCGGTTTTATACCTTACGTCCTTCCAGTCTTAGATGTTGTCGTACAATGATTTCCTCACCACGAAATTCTCCAGCTCCAGGTAGTCCAAAGTATGAATTGTCTCTGGAAGGTATATAGCGTTGGTAAAAATCAAAACAATCTTATACCCTGTTCCAACTGATGGTAAGAAACCGTACATTGAATGTATAAATTTATAGTTGAGACATGAGTTCATTGAAATCTTGCACTCAACACGGATTGTATTGACAGGGAGAATATCCACTGTCGAATCAGGTCTATAAAATTTGCTAGGGTCAGTCTTAAAAACCTGCCCTTTGTGAAACCCAGTAGTGGGTCCATTGAATCTTTCTGCTTATAGCCGGTCGATGCATTCACAGTCCGTATTTCAGATTTAAGTGTACTGATGTTTGCACGGAGCTCAGTCCCTTTTCCACACTGTTTTAAAATGTATTTTAATTCGTCGATATCATATTCACTATGTTCAATTTGCACAATTTCGTTTGTACCATTAATTTCTAGACGCACTTTCTGGTCAGCCTATGTGATACTTTGGATGTTGTTGTATGTCTGCACTCCAATCAGTGCGATACTCGAAGCTCCAATGCTTAAATCAATTTGTGGGAAGTAATTATCTGTAATACAGATAATCGTTCTTTTGAAGTCATACTGTGCGACACTGCATCTGAACACCAACGGACGAATGGATGCTTAATGCTTGTCCTTGTATATTATTCGTGAACGTTAGGATGCATAGATGACTACACAGAAACGTACTAAAGTCTTGGTAGCGTAGAAAATTGTAGAACAGGTCTTGTGACTGTGAAGTATTGTTGTAATCCTTCTAGGGGTTACAGGTCGCCGAATGAGTCGAAGTAGTAGACGATATTTGTATTTCGTTTTTTAACGTATGTTACCCAACGAGTTCCAGGCCCTCCTGCTACATCCCGATTCACAGTTCCGCATTCTCCTGATTTCCACATAGTATTCGGTAGTGTATTCCACATAAACATACCTCGGAATCTTGGAACGTTGAATTTCTTCTTAATAAACTTAAGCAGATACGTGTTTATAAGCGCCCTGCTAGAGGGCTTTTTTGCTTATGAAGACACTTAGTCCTTTCTTGTATGGTTTCAAGTATAGTCCTTTTCCGAATGACTGCTGCCTCCATCATCCTGTTATGTCTTCCTGCCTCCTGCAGTTGCTCCTGAGGGTTTTGTGCATTCTTGAGTGTCGTGGCAATAGCGCAGCACCCTCAGCCAGTGAACCCACCGCTGAGAGACCGGCTAAGGTAGGAATGAGGAAGGGAATAGTTCCACTCGACGTTTTGGGTGTTGGTAGAACCCTGGATAGTTTAATCGGTCTTCTTTTTATCACTCCTTCCTGCTTCAGGACGCTTTTACCTCCATATTTCGCTGTCAGCATACAATTTTTCATGCCCCCTTTGATTATCATCTTCTTCCTTAGCGGCCTACGTGCAGCGCTCGTAACTTGGCTGACCTTCACACCCAAGCCCAACTCAACTTTACCACGCATAGTTTTTTCAACTGAAAATGCTGTAATACGTTGGCCTATACCAGTATCCCTTCTCTCACGTATTGCCTGAGCTTTATCAACTAAAGTTCGATGACTGTGTGACGAGCTTTATGTAAAGGGCATGCGATGTGGTGTCCCACACACGCTTAATCGAGCAGATGTATCCCATCTGCGTGCCAATTGGTTTTGATTCTTTGTACCAGGTCTGCGGTAGTTATATGAGGAATGTGTAATTCGACTGGTAGTGTGTCGAGAATACCGCCTCCTCTTCTAATGTGTTTCCTATCACACATGTTATGCTACTGAGGTGGTAGTGGTCTGCGCAGCCTATTATATAGCAAATCGTCAGTTGTTATGTGGTGGGCGAAAACCAAACCATTTCCTAACGCTTTATTCCTTCGACGCACATCTCGTAATGAGCTCTTCTGTAACTCTTTTGTATGAAAGTACCATTAGTTTTAAGTACTACTGTTGTCCTTTTAGAGACAGGTTCTAGGATTCGTTTTCTGCACTTTGGAAACTGTGAAGATCAGTTGACCAGTTTGGCATGTATGACTCCTCAAATGCTGTCCTGTATATTGAAATACGTACGAAATCAACTACATTAAATTACTGTTTGCTTGTAGCTAGCATTTTAATACGATTGTAAACTTTATCTAGCAATCTGATATCACGAACATCAATTGCGTTCATTTTTTATTGTGCGATGTTTGGTTCAATAATATTCTGCAATTATTTGTGGGAGGAGATTGGTCAATTTGTGTGAGCAACAAAAATTGAATCGCATCCACATTTTGGCTTTCACTGTCCTGTTCAGACGTTCCACGACACTCGCCTTCAGGTGGATGAATGTCGAGTAGTGATGTTTTCCGTACCACTCCATCACAGTCTTCAAATATCTACTGTAAAAGTCGCCACAGTGCTCTCTTTTAAGGCTGTCTGGACTTCAGGTCACCCTGTCTGCAGCAATTGCTCAAACACATGCGCGACATGCTCCCTGTTTTCGTTTTTGAGGGTAATATCCACACACATTAAGAGTAAGTATCAATGACCATTAAAATATATTTGAATCTGTTATCCACACGTGAATATTCCCTCATGTCGACAAGATCTGCCTACCACATGCCGTCCAAACCCGAACTCATAACGTATTTACGAAGGCACATTTTGAGGGCTGGTTTGTGCAGTTCTCGAACTACAGTCTCCATACTTATTCGACGATGCTTCTCTCTCTAAGCTCAGAAATTATTGAAACAACTTTATTCGATTGAGCTGTATTACCAGCGGCAGCTGATGCCATGAGCGGTCGTAGCCGTTCTATTATCTCATTGAGGTCGTCAATATGTATATATATATATATATATATATATATATATATATATATATATATTCTGCGGGAGTCGATTGCTCACTCTTTTATGCGGAATGCCCTTACTATCACCACTGCTATTTTCCTCACCATCCATTATAGGTTTTATAATGGATTTGTATTACACATTTCCTTAGATTTTTGTATTCGTATGCAGATCAGACACAAGCAATATTTCACGATACAATTCCAGACGTTTAGAAGAATAATTTACAGCCCCCGCATCTCGTGGTCGTGCGGTAGCGTTCTCGCTTCCCACGCCCGGGTTCCCGGGTTCGATTCCCGGCGGGGTCAGGGATTTTCTCTGCCTCGTGATGGCTGGGTGTTGTGTGCTGTCCTTAGGTTAGTTAGGTTTAAGTAGTTCTAAGTTCTAGGGGACTGATGACCATAGATGTTAAGTCCCATAGTGCTCAGAGCCATTTGAACCATTTTAATTTACAGCTTCTGTGGGTCTTAGGAAAATGGACCGGGCGTTCTTTGAAACTGTCTATCGCCTATGTGTATTGTGTTCTCAGTGACAGTTATAAGCTACGTGCCTAGCATGTACGGTTTTTCACCAGTGACATCGAAGGTTTTGTCATAGCGTCGCGATGAGAGTTAGTGAAACTGGCAATAGCGTCATCGTCGTCGTTGTGCATTTTCGCTGGGAGTTTAAATGTTTCTCACAGTGCCTGCCCCAGCTTCAAGTGGCCTAACCTTAACAGCCGTAATTTCTTTCGAACGGATTTCCGTGCCTCGATGACTTTATGCTTGGTCAACAACTTGTTGTACGTTAATAGGACTTGTGTACAGCGTAAGGTTTTATACATCCACCATTCTTCTTCTTATGCTGTTCCCCCTTCTCTAAACAGCCATTTCCTCTTCAGTTAAGTCGTTTACATTAACCCGATCATTAAATGTATTGCTCAGTCCCAGAAGAGTATCACAATAAATCTTTCGTTTTTGCGTGCGCCTCCGACTTTACGTTCGAGAGCTTGAATTTTTGCCTCCATGTACAAGCGTATATTTTGTCTAGGCACATCCACCCTATCAGACCAAGCTCCGGCTTACTCGAAATTTATCCATGGTGATGCGTATACAGATGTATTCATCTCTTTCCGTGGCTATATTCAAATACATTGAAGAGCCAAAGGAACTGGTACATCAGCCTAATATCGTGTAGGGCCCTAAGAGCACGCAAAAGTGCCACAACTAATGTCTGAAGTAGTGCTGGAGGGAACCGACACATTGAATTCTACAGGGCTGTCCATAAATCCGCAAGAGCAGGAGGGGGTGGAGATCTCTTCTGAACAGCACGTTGCAAGGCATTCCAGATCTGCTCAATAATGTTCATGTCTGGGGAGTTTGGTGCCCAGCATAGATGTTTCTACTCAGAAGAGTGTTCCTGGAGCAACTCTGTAGCAATTCTTGACGCGTGAGGTGTCGCATTGTCCTGCTGGAAATGGCCAAGTCCGTCGGAATGTACAATGGACTTGAATAGATGCAGGTGATCAGACAGGATGATTTCGTACGTGTCACCTGTCAGAGTCGTATTTAGACGTATCAGAGGTCCCACATCACTCTAACTGCACATGCCGCAAACCATTACAAAGCCTTTATCAGCTTCAACAGTCCATGGATTCATGAGGATCTCTCCACACCCGTACACGTCCATCCGCTCGAAACAGTTTGAAACGAGACTCGTCCGACCAGTGATGGGACACACCACTATGAACTGTCCAATGTCGCTGGTGACGGGCCCAGGCGAGGGATAAAGCTTTATGTCGTGCAGTCACCAAGGCTACACGAGTGGGCCTTAGCTCTAAAACCCCCATATCGATGATGTTTCGTTGAATAATTCGCACTCTGACACTTGTTGATGGTCCAGCATTGAAATATGCAGCAATTTACGGAAGGGTTGCACTTCTGTCACGTTGAACGATTCTCTTCAGTCGTCATTGGTCCCGTTGTTGCAGGATCTCTCTCCAGCCACAGCTGTGTCGGAGATTTGATGTCTTACAGGAATCCTGATATTCACAGTACACTCGCGAAATGGTCGTACGGGAAAATCCCCACTTCATCACAACCTCGGAAATGCTGTGTCCCGTCACTCGTTCGTCGACTATAACACGTATATAGGCGTTGTCGACCGCTGCGTTCCGTGTGTATACATAGATCTGTATTTGAATAAGTTTGCCTATACCATTTTCTTTGGCGCTTCAGTGTATATAGAAACTCCTGTAGGCTCCCTCTAGACCTGCCATCATTCTGTTTTCTTGTTATATCGATAACTAGAATCCTAAACTGTGAGTGATTCCCGCAATGTGCACTCTGCGAGTGATTCCAGCAATGCGCACTCATATTTACAAAATCATTGAACTACGTATCGGTTCCTGCATGAACATGTGTTTTGAATTCAGATAGTGCTATAATTAGGTTTTCAGTATCCCTCACCAGTCGTTTTGGTATTCTGAAATATGTCTGACGCAGGTAAAATACATCAACAGCCATATGGCGACCAGAACAGAAATATCGTCCAATTTCGTTTTCCACAGCAACATCGTCAAATGTGAACACTATATTAGGCTTTACTTTTACTGAAACAGTCGTTTTGACAATCCACGTACGTGCTCAAAGAGGATTCCATCTGGATGTGTTAGCAGCGACATGAGAACATTTGTCTTTGATGGACCTATTGCACATATGTTGTCAGGAAGGAGTACACCATTCTTCTTGTGGTCTCCTTGCACGCCATCACAGGTCTTACAACAAAGTCTTGATGCTTCATGCACCCTGCCATGATATCTACTACATCAGGTACTGGCGTGCAGTTGGGTTTTACGGAAAATAATGCACAATATGCGCTATCATGATACCTACTAAGTCAGATACTGGCGTGCAATGCGCTTTTACAGAGAATTCAGTTAAATGATATAATTTTCTGCTGTTGCAAGATTGCAGTGAAAATACTGGTAGCAATAACTTCACTACTTGTAATATAATAAGAGGTAAGAAATAAAACACACACTTGGGTATAAACACTTTTACTCAGTAATCATACATGGGTGCACTACACCAACGGATTCTTTCTTTATCTTAACACCAATACGGAATACAGATGAAAAAACCTTCTTGCGAACAGAGAATTCAACATGTATTTCTCTAAAACTTATTGGCAGTGTATCAGTTTCCGTTGGCAGCTTATTGACCCACTGTTCGAAGTCCTCTACCTGCACATTGTTCGTACAGAGATACTCTGCAATGTCCTTATACATAAGTTTAACACAAGGCTATCATCTGTTCAGTCTTTCCAACACAATGGATTGCACCATCTGTAGACCAAACAACGTTGTAACGGTGGAGTGCTGTAGGTAAACAGATGTGTCACCCGATTTCACACGGAGAGTCATCATACACTGTTGTAATGGATACAGTTAGAGCAGCAGAGTAAATGTCCAGAGGAGAACAGCTCGGATGATACTGGACGGTCAACTGCTGCTTGATGCAGGCTTTTGCAAGACGCACTTGATCCCATTCCACCTCCATAAACCGCACTTTAACACTTTTAGCTGCATTCTCGATCTCTATTAGAACACCACAGTCTCTGTCTGTGGATTCTTCTATGCGAATAGGTAAACGCTTCGAATCACTACTGGTTAAATCATACACTGAAGTGAACAGTAGTGGTGCACAGGGCATAATTGGTATCTTCTCATCCACTACATCCTCACTCTGTCCATGCAATATCACTGGAATATTCTGTGATGGCCCGTATGATGGGGGTCCAGTGCCGACCTGCGAGATTGAGATCTCCAGTGCACTTCAGCGAGTCAGGGGCTGGCTGGGTGTCTTCAGCCGACAGCAAAATCTCTTCGTCCAGCTCCAATAAGCGGACCAGGTGCGCGATGGGACCCCATGGTTGCTGCTGCTGTCATGGATCTGGACGGGCTGGGACACATGACTGCTGCAGACCCCGACAGAGGCTGGAGGACGTCGCATCCACTGATGATATCAGCACAAAGACTTCATGTTCCTCACACAGCAGTAAACACAGACATTAAACAGGTAGTACTTACTCTTCTACACCTTCTTCCTGTTCTGCTACTGCTGCAGCTGGGCAGCAGTGGACGATCTTGGTTGGCACTTCATGCTGACTGACTTCCTGCAACTGAGGCTGAAGGGCTGCTGGGCCCGCCCAGGGTGACCTGATGCTGCATTGCTCTTGATTACCGCAAATTTCAAACGCCTCTGGTTGTATTATTGTTTTTGAGGAGGAGGGTGGTTGGAGGTGGTGCATTTGGGTTTCCATCTGGGAAGACCAGGATTCGAGTCCCGGAAAGGGCACCGCCATTTGGGATTTCCCGGGCGGGGCGGGACGTCGCACAGCCCTGGGACAAAGAAATTCCCGCCAATATTCGAAGTTCCCACCAAAATTAAAAATTCTCGCTCATGGGAACATGTGGGGGAGAGGTGCGGCCGGGACCCACGTGCTGGCATGACATCATCCGTGGATGGGAGTGGGGTTATTAATTGATCAATTTAAATAATCTGCAAATCGATTTGATATCAATATCGCACCTTTACCGCCATCATCCCACAACTGAGAATCACTGCAAAGATGGTCGAATCGACGTTTTTAACAGTTATTTTTACTCTGGAAAAAAAGGCCCAATCTGCTAAAGGAACTTATGCCAATGGAAAAAAGGTGAATGTCATTACTTTTGGATTTCAATGCTACACTTTTAAAGTCTTTCTGTCACAAATGTCACAGTTCCACGTAACTGGTGAGTCATCTGGAGTCTACCGAAACAGAAACGTTATTTCGCTTTTCTCAAGGCTTTCTGCTGTTCTCAATGTATACGAAAGATTTAGGAGAGAATCTAAGCAGCCTCCTTAGAATATTACAGACGATCGCGTCATTTACCGTCTAGTAAAGTGATCAGAAAATCAAAACGATTTACACAGGGTATTAGCATGGTGCAGAAAGTGCCAATTGGCACAAGCTATGAAAAGTGTGAGATCGTCCACATGAGTACAGAAAAAATGAAACAAATCCATTATACTGATTGCCTACACTACGAATGTCCTTCCTCTTATGTAGTACATCGAAGAAGTTCAAAGTAGGCCAGCTTTTTGTTTTCATTGTGGAATAGCAGAGAGAGTGTCACGGATATGATACGCGAGACAGGACGGCAATCATTAAAAGAAAAAGGAGATTTCGTTGCGACGAGACCTTTTCACGAAATCTCAATGGAAAATTTTGTCTTCTGAATGTGGAAATATTTTTCTGACTCCTGTCTATATAAACAGGAATCACCCATCATAATAAAAGATGAGTAATCACAGCTCGCACAGTTATATTCAGGTGTTCACTTTACTCACGAGCTCTTCGGGAATGTAACATGGATTATATTCACGTAAGGTCTCTAAATACTACTCAATGAAGCGAAAATTTCCATGCAATACGAGTTCTACCATAGTTTTTGAAAGGCATAACCAGAGGCAAAATTTTTAGATCCTGCATGACATGAAGCATACGAGTCTTAATGTCATAGTGTAACTGAAGGCGAGGTTACAACAAGACGCCGAGAAACTGTCTAAAACTGGTGCTATGAAAGCTCTAAGAGTATCTTAAGTGTGAAATGCAGTGTAGTCTTCGACTTGTATGCAGTCTGTGACATGGAAGGTGGATTGCCCGGCCGGTATTTGAGCAGCATTCCTCTTGAAAGCTAGTCCTGTGCCGTGACTACTGTGCCACTACGTACAGTAGTGGCGGACGGGGAACATGCAGATGTCGTTTGTTGCGTAAGCTGCAACTCCGGGATTTTTACCGTGGACAGGTCGCTGGGTCGCTGCCTCGACCGACACAAGCGCAGATATGCCGGCTTATCGTCCACCTCAGCCCCTATAAGAGGCCTTCCGAACGGCGCAGAGTCCGTACTTCCTCTGCGAGCAACATGAGGACTGCGACCGTAGTCGTCCTGTCACTGCTGACAGCCCTTGCAGCCGCCGCGGTTGTACCGCACAGCGAGGGTAAGTCGGGCGCTCTTCATTCCACTACTGCTTGTTCTCAGTCACTGGAACCATGGCTCCCTAGTACTGGACCGCCAGAAGTCGGTGAGAGATCGGTCAAGTTCGGTTCGCTAATTCTGTGTGTGTCAGGCTGACGCAACAACTGGCGATCCAAGAATACAGCACCCGTGTAGCTCTAGACATCACGAAGTGATTTTCGTGCCAAACCACTGGGCACATGTCTAGTGCCAGCACTGCCTGACTGGGTAGATCCGACTGCTCCCCTCCACCGCCTCCTACCTCTCGGCCGCCCTAGTGCTGGGAGTCGATGGACGGAGTTTGCTTCTACCAACCCCCCCCCCCCCCCCCCACACTCCTCTGAGAGATCTTTCGGGGCATTTTGAACATTTTGCATCTCCGTCATGTGCAGTTGCTTTGCAATTCGCTCTCGACTTCGCGTTCTCCTTAGCATCTACCGAAGTGTTGGATTGTCCTGTATAACTACTACGCTATTGGCCATTAAAATTGCTACACCACGAAGATGACGTGCTACAGACGCGAAATTTAACCGACAGGAAGAAGATGCTGTAATATGCAATCGATTAGCTTTTCAGAGCATTCACACAAGGTTGGCGCCGGTGGCGACACCTACAACGTGCTGACATGAGGAAAGTTTCCAACCGATTTCTCATACACAAACAGCAGTTGACCGGCGTTACCTGGTGAAACGTTGTTGTGATGACTCGTGTAAGAAGGAGAAATGCGTACCATCACGTTTCCGACTTTGATAAAGGTCGGAATGTAGCCTATCACGATTGCGGTTTATCGTATCGCGACATTGCTGCTCGCGTTGGTCGAGATCCAATGACTGTTAGCAGAATATGGAATCGGTGGGTTCAGGAGGGTAATACGGAACGCCGTGCTGGATCCCGACGGCCTCGTATCACTAGCAGTCGAGATGACAGGCATCTTATCCGCACGGCTGTAACTGATCGTGCAGCCACATCTCGATCCCTGAGTCAACACATGGGGACGTTTTCAAGACAACAAACATCTGCACGAACAGTTCGACGACATTTGCAGCTTCATGGACTATCAGCTCGGAGTCCATGGCTGCGGTTACCCTTGACGCTGCATCACAGTCAGGAGCGCCTGCGATGGTGTACTCAATGACGAACCTGGGTGCACGAATGGCGAAACGTCGTTTCTTCGGATGAATCCAGGTTCTGGTTAGAGCATCATGATGGTCGAATCCGTGTTTGGCGACATCGCGGTGAACACACATTGGAAAAGTGTATTCGTCATCGCCATACTGGCGTATCACCCGGCGTGGGGTGCCATTGGTTACACGTCTCGGTCACCTCTTGTTCGCATTGACGACACTTTGAACGGTGGACGTTAAATTTCAGATGCGTTACGACCCGTGGCTCTACCCATCATTCGATCCCTGCGTAACCATACATTTCAGCACGATAATGCACGATCGTATATTGCAGGTCCTTTTCGGGCCTTTCAGGATACAGAAAATGTTCGACTGCTGCTCTAGCCAGCGCATTCTCCAGATCCCTCACCAATTGAAAACGTCTGGTCAATGGTGGCTGAGCAACTGGCTCGTCACAATACGCCAGTCACTACTCTTGATGAACTGGGGTATCGTGTTGAAGCTGCATGGGCAGCTGTACTTGTACACGCCATCGAAGCTCCGTTTGACTCAAGGCCCAGGCGTATCAAGGCCGTTATATCGGCCAGAGCTGGTTGTTCTGGGTACTGATTTCTCAGGATCTATGCACCCAAATTGCGTGAAAATGTAATCACGTGTCAGTTGTAGTATAATGTAATTGTCCAATGAATACCCGTTTATCATCTGCATTTCTTCATGGTGTAGCCATTTTAATGGCCAGTAGTGTAGCTAATGACTGTAACGCTATACAAGTTTAAGTACTGGTACCTCAGTCAAGGTAAATGTCAAGCTTTCATGCCCAGCACTGCGTTGTGTATCACGGTGAGGTTTACTATAGAAGTTCCAAAAGCTTACTTTGTACGTCAGGCAATATACACTAATTGATACCTGCTAAGGAACAGACATTGTTGGACAGCAGTAATCAAAGGTAATGATGAACAACATGAAGCACAACATATCCGCAATACAAGTATAGTGACATACGTATAACGAAAAATGGTGCAGATCGCACCATACGAGACAGCAGGTTATAGGCAGAAGTAACGTTCATGTTTGATATTGGTCAGTCTCTCAACATACAGCTCGATATCGGCTACTAATGCACATTTTGCATCTGTTATTCGTACTGGCTACCAAATTGTTGAGGACTCCTTGAGAGATAATGTCCCAGTCGTCTCTCAAGGTGGTTCCAGTCCTTGCACCATTCGGGGAGAGAATGTTCATTGAGAAATACGTCTGTCAAGAGGTCTCCGGGTATTCTATATAGCTTCTAGGTCTGATGAGTATTCAGTACAATCCCTATATTCAATATCAGCTTTCCAATGTGTCCGAACGCACCTCACACCTCGTGTACGGGTGGGGGTTGTCGTCCATAGACAGAAACGCGGGACCTACCCCACCCCTAAGAAGACGGACATCGTCTAGAATAGCCTCCCACTGCTGTGCCGTAACGGTATCTTATGCAAAGAAATGCAGCGGTGTTCGGCCATTTTGCATAATGCCGCCCCACACCCTAGCGCCTAGGGCACACCGATGACGTCCAAGAACATTCTGTGGTATGTGATGCGTTCCCCTCTCTCCTCCCCACTAACTGGTGGCCAGAGTCACTTGCCACAGTGAGGCGAGATTCTTCTGAGAACATCACTGTGGAGCACTGTTACTGACCCCAACCTACGTGCTCCCTACGTCAATGAACTCTTTCTCGACGATGACTTGGTTCAAGTGGGATGCATTTAACAGGCTACCGAGTATACAAAAAAGCCGGATTTAATCGTCGCAGAGACACGTGTACCGGTGACGGTAGCAGAGTCTGCACTGATCTGCCTGGGAGTCAGATGCTGTTCCTCTCTGACACTAGCGCTACGTATCGATCCTCTTGTTGTGTGGTGGTCAGTCTGCGACGTCCTACATGTTTACGTGTAGCATTCACACCTTCAATGGCCCTTTTTACTAGCGAGATGACACTTTTGGACACACCCGTTACTGTTGCCACAGTAGTGACAAGTTGACCGCCTTCGAACTGTCCAACTAGTCCACAATCGTAAGCATTCAAATGATGTCTCGAAGACATGTTGCCGTTTTTTTCTTCCGAGTCATCAGTAATGGGATAGGTTTGATGCAGCCCGCCATGAATTCCAAGTGATTAGATGTGTGTGGTTTTTTTTTTTTTTGGCTCTGAGCACTATGGGACTTAACTTCTGAGGTAATTAGTCCCCTAGACCGTAGCGGTCGCTCGGTTCCAGACTGTAGCGCCTAGAATCGCTCGACCACCCCGGCCGGCTGTGTGTGAATTACTAAGGGACCAAACTGCTTAGGTCATCGGTCCCTAGACTTACACACTACTTAAACGAACTTATGCTAAGAGCAACACACACACATCCATGCCCGAGGGAGGACACGAACTTCCGGCGGGAGGGTCGGCGCAGTCCGTGACATGACGCCTCAAACCGCGCGGTCACGAAACCCTCTCGTGTGCCAATCTCTGTATCTCAGAGTAGCACTTGCAACGTACGTTCTCAGTTATATGCTGGATGTATTCCGATCTCTGTATTGCTCTAAAGTTTTACCCGCTGCAGCTCCTAGTACCACGGAAGTTATTTCTCTCCGATCCTGCGCAGAACCTCCTCATTCCCTACCTTATCAGTCCACCTGATTGTCAACATTCGTCTTTAGCTTGTTGTCTTGTTATACGGAATGTCGAACTAGTCGATTCCACGACAACTCTCCTCAATCATTTTACTGCATGATCTGGCGCTGTGGTTAACGCGTCCCGCCCTCAACATTTTCCTTTACTATCGTGGGTCAAGTGTTCCATAACAACTGTCAGTTCTTCCGTGGCAATGACAATTGTTTCTTAGCAAGTGTATTAATTCTTCCACGTGTTTCTCATGGAGTGACAATGACGAGAAAATCAGGGGAATTAGGGTTCATGCAGAGGGAAGGTGGAAAAATGATGGTGGTAGCAGAGGTAGCATACGTATTAGATTGATTGCAGAGTACATGTATGTTCGACATCTCATCGTGGAGAAATTAACAACGCCCATGACTCGTATACAGTGCGACATTACTGCTACACCCTCTCGCGATAATCCAAACATAAACATTCTGGAAACAAGTAGTCTCAGGCATTTCGTGTGGGACTAACATCAAATGATTTAACGGTCCAGTCGAGATGTGATAAGGTGCCTCGATGCTTTTCAGAACGTGAATGAATGCGTGTCACTCCTCCCCCCTCACTGATCATGGCAGTTGTCATCATGGAGCACGAGTGTTCACAGCATAGTCATCATGAAGATGTAGAGCGAGGGGCAACACTTGATCACTGTGAGTGTTGATATAAATATTATGATTGAAGTTCACGGTATTCAGAAATAGTGGATCGAAGTCATCGTTCGTGAACAATGCAGCACCATTTGCAAGGCTTGTCCTAACGTGTAGAAAAAAATGGCAAATTGCCAGTGGAGATTAAGTGACTGATTATCTCCCTTTAATTTTTACGATGCATCCACAAAAGCGTTTCACATTGTAGTAACCTATTTGACCAATCAGTGACCACGCACTTAATGCATGTTCTGCTAGCGATGTAACGTTCACGTTGCTTTGTAAACGTAAGTATCTACTTCATAACCTGCAGTATATTTTCTAGACTGACGATGACCACTGACTCACCGATCCCGGTGTGAAATGCCTTTTGTCCTATGAAATAACAGATGAATCGAAGTTATGCTGTACATCATTACTGGATAGTGTTCATCGTAATTTGAGGCCTGTAGAAGGAAGCAGTCGATGGAAATAGAAGTTCTCGTAGGAATTTTGCTGCTTTCGTTATGAACTGTATAAAAGAACGTTTTTACTTAGTTGCTAAATGCATCTATGAGATTGGGTAGAATGCTTTAAAAATATATTCAGTATACGCTGAAATAAATAACGAAGACTTAAGCACAAAATCCTTAAATCGTATACAATAACACCAAACAAAACATATATATGGAAGAAATAAAGACGGTAACATCTGTCTACATCAAGGCACAAAGGTTTCGAAATGATTGCTATAAAATAAAGCTGGTAGCTAGAACGAGAAAAAGAAAACATTATATTCTCTCATTCGCTTTGTCTTAATTTCTCTGTATTTCTTAATATGCCCAGTAGCCTGACTAGATTTTCATGAAAATTACGTAATATGTGAATAGTGTCATAATCACTGACGTCTATGAAGAAAAAAAAAGCTGTCACTGAAACACCGGTGAATATGGCACACAGCAAAATTGTTATGTGAGTCCTGTAAGCGGTCTAAGGCGCAGCAGTCATGGACTGTGCGGCTGGTCCCGGCGGAGGTTCGAGTCCTCCATCGGGCATGGGTGTGTGTGTTTGGCCTTAGGATAATTTAGGTTAAGTAGTGTGTAAGCTTAGGGACTGATGACCTTAGCAGTTAAGTCCCATATGATTTCACACATATTTGAACATTTTTTTTAGTCCTGTAAGCGGAATATGTATAAGCATACAAGAGGTACACTGTTTTATAGCTCTAAGTCGTTCTGCAACTGTCTATGGGAAGTACATTCGAAACGGCGCGAAACAATATGTAAGTGCGCGCTTACAGGTCAGATGGCTTGACATCCAGATTGCTGGAGTGGGGACTGGGGAACAGGATGCCCCATTATTTCGCCTCCCTCGGTGTAAGAAACTGCGTACGGTACATGAATTATAGTTAAAACAGGTGCTACCGTCAAATGTTGTGCGTGTACAATACGCCACTGTCGAGAGAGAATAAAATATCATATACTGAAAAACTTTCATGTCATCTCACCACCAGGACGAGACTTAGTCTACATATTTTTTTCTTTCTTTTTGTTCCAGCTGGTAAGGAACTTCTGGAAAAACAAGTGAAGCTTTTACGGCTCTTGTACCACGTACAGCAACCATCACTCGTTAAAGAAGAACAGGAAATAGCGAAGTCTTACAAACCTATTGAACACATCGACAACTACGAGGTATAAATATGTAACGTTAGAACTCACGATCTGATGTTTTGAATCAGGAGGGAACTATAGCGATCTTCCGTCGTTAACGTTTCAGCACAAGGAGAAGATCGAACTTTTCTGGAAGTACTATGTCAATTATGGCTTCCTGCCCAGAGGAGAAGTGTTCTCCGTCTACTACCGGATTCACTACTACCAGGCCCGGTCAGTGTTCGAGTTATTCTACTTCGCCAAGGACTTTGAAACGTTCTACAAGGTATGTATACTTCGACACAAAATGCTAATCAAATATATATATATATATATATATATATATATATATATATATATATATATATAAATGTTTTTCATATTAGGTGGATTGTACTGCCATCTACTGCCAGGTACTCCATATCAGCGACCTTAGTACTCATTAGACATTGTGAGAGAGCAGAATGGGGCGCTACGCGGAACTCATGGACTTCGAACGTGGTCAGGTGATTGGGTGTCCCTTGTGTCATACGTCTGTACGCGACATTTCCACACTCCTAAACATCCATAGGTTCACTGTTTCCGATGCGATAGTGAAGTGGGAACTACATGGGACACGTACAGCACAAAAGCGTACAGACCGACCTCGTCTGTTGACTGACAAGAGACCGCCGGCAGTTGAAGAGGGTCGTAATGTGTAATCTATCCAGACCATCACACAGGAATTCCAAACTGCGTCAGGATCCACTGCAAGTACTATGACAGTTAGGCGGAAGGTGAGAAAGCTTGGATTCCATGGTCGAGTGGGTCCTCATAAGCCACACATCATGCCAGTAAATGCTAAACGACGCCTCTCTGGGTGTAAGGAGTGAAAACATTGGACGATTGCACAGTGGAAAAACGTTGTGTGAAGTGACGAATCACGATACACAATGTGGCGATCCTATGGCAGGGCATGGGTATTGCGAATGTCCGGTGACCGTCATCTGCCAGCGTGTGTAGTGCCAACAGTAAAATTAGGAGGCTGTGGTGTTACGGTGTGGTCGTGTTTTTCATGGAGGGGGCTTGCACCCCTTGTGGAATTCTCACACCACAGGCCTACATTGATGTTTTAAGCACCTTCTTGCTTCCTACTGTTGAAGAGCAATTTGGGAATGGCGATTGCATCTTTGAACAAGATCGAGCACCTGTTCATACTAGACGGCCTATGGAGGAGTGGTTACATGACAATAACATCCCTGTGATGGACTGGCCTGCACAGAGTCCTGACCTGAATCCTACAGAACACCTTTAGGATGTTTTGGAACGCCGACTCCGCGCCGAGCCTCACCGACCAACTTCGGTACCTCTCCTCAGTACAGCAGTCCTTGAAGAATGGGCTGCCATTCCCCAAGAAACCTTCCAGCACCTGATTGAACGTATGCCTGCGAGAGTGGAAACTGCCAAGGCTATGGGTGGGCCAACACCAAATTGAATTTCAGAGTTACCGATAGAGGGCGCCACGAACTTGTAAGTCATTTTCAGCCATGTGTCCGGATAGTTTTGACCACATGGTGTATATACTGTAAAGAATAATATACTTTCAACCATTTCGTTTTGTTTCCGAGCAAATTTTTTCTCCAGGTTATTTGTCTAACACCAGTATAAAACCCTTCGCCGAATAACATTATTTCACAGTTAGGAAGAAATTTTGGGCGTACGTTTCTTTTCATAACGTGCACGATGGCTTTCATCTGGCTGTCCAACTAAAGCGCTTTTAGTAACGTGGCCAACATATCTGAGACGTTCATCCGAAGTAAATTTCACAAATCTCAAAATCGTTAATGAATGCGCAGTCACCGAAATATCCACTGTCACGGTTTAGGAGGAAGAATAAGATTAACGTTTTGGAGTTAGGACACCGAAAATCTCATTTGTGAGCATTGTTATTACCATATATCCGTCTCTTTCAGTTTCGTTCCTTATTTTGCTGAAGCTTCCTTTTCTCGGTACAATATATAATTAACAGCTCTTAATATCGGAACACGGCTATTAGTTAACATCAACGCCTGACGAACATCACAATCGTAACCCTTAATAAACCTGTCACTAGACATAAGTCTAGGTAAGCACTGAATTATAATGCACAGAGAGGGCCATAATTATTTTGCATAATCTCTCCAAATGATTGGTTTAGGCCTGAGTTTGTCATCAGGTTCGACCTGGTTTTATCTTTCGTATAAAAGTACTTGTGCAATTCAAGTAATATACTGAAATGCCTCCGATTTTTAGGGAAATATGTCCGACACGTGCACAAGTAAACATAGTAGTTTAGTCCGCAGCTCGTGGTCTAGTGGCTAGCGTTGCTGCTTTTCTACCACAGGGTCATGGGTTCGATTCCCGGCCTGGTTGGGGATTTTCTCTGCCCAGGGACTGGGTGTTTCTGTTGTCCTCATCATTCCATCACGCTCATGATCATCATCATTCGTAACAGTGGTTAGATTGGAATGTGAAACACTTGGACTGTTTGAAAATTGGGACTTCGTACGGGCGCTGACGACCGCGCAGTTGAGCGCCCCACATACCAAACATCATCATCATCATAGTTGTAGCATCTCTAGGCTTTTAAATCGTCGTAACTCCTCAGTCTCCGCTATGCGTCCTCATTCCTATAGCACCATCACGAGAGAACTCTCGATCAAATGTCTTCTTTTATGGGCCTCCTGGAGATCAGGATTCGCTGCAGGTAATAGTGGATGCTTACAACAGACTATGTTGAAGTAGTCACTTCAGTGTCAGCATCTTAGTTGGAACGCCTTGAGACTGTTTGTTGCTGCCTCGTGTTGTCAGGCTTTCCCTGCCGCCAGCAATGTGAAGGAGTCACTGAGGGCCAGCTGCCTTCAGCTGCATCTTTATCTATGTCTGCATCCCAGGAAAGTAAGTTTGCATTTCTTCGAAATA
Source organism: Schistocerca americana (assembly GCF_021461395.2). Lineage (NCBI taxonomy): Eukaryota > Metazoa > Arthropoda > Insecta > Orthoptera > Acrididae > Schistocerca > Schistocerca americana. The sequence continues at coordinate 1,013,304,419 of NC_060120.1, read as the reverse complement.
TTCCGTTTGTACAGCGAGTGTGCTTTTGATTCCAGACGGCCGTTTGGGCCCGGGAGCACCTGAACGAGGCGCTGTTCGCCTACTCATTCACGGTCGCTGTGCTGCATCGCGAGGATACCAAGGACGTCACGCTGCCAGCTCCCTACGAGATCTACCCGCAGCTCTTCGTCAACGCAGAGGTCATCCAGAAGGCGTATGACGCCCGCCTGCGAGGTGTGTGCACGCAAACTATGCGAATGTGTGACTGACAGAGCCACCATTACTGTGCAAAGCAAAACATCAGTTCAGCTATAAATTTCTTTTTCTCTAAAACTATTGAAGTTAGCTGCTTCTGCTGGAGGCTCAAAGACAGATGATTCTCATTCTTCCATCGCACATGTAATAATTGTACATATATACTTACGAACGTCTACGGAGCACTTACCTGTTCGGACAGCACTATCGTGTTCTTATTTTTGTTGCTGCGGCGGCGGTGCTGGTATAAACTGGTTCCATGCTAGAACACCCAGTGCAAGCCTCTTCACCTCTGCGTAACTAGTGAAACACCAGTGTCCGTAAGAAGCTACTTATGGCAGTCAAGTCTCTGCTTTCCTCTACTACTTGTGCCTCTCCTCCCCCCCCCCCTCCTCCCCCCCCCCAAATCAGCTTCTCTCCATTACCGAACTGCTTATTCTTAGGTCACCCAGAACGTGTTCTGTCAACTGATCCGTTCTTTTTCTCTAATTTTATCAACCGACCCCTTATTATACTCAAATTCAACAACAAATTTATTTCTCTTCCCAATTCTATGTATCCATGTATTATTTATCATTCTCGCTAACCACCATGTTTCTAAAAGTTTTCCCCACTTGTTAACTATTTACCTTCCACAGTTCACCTCCAAACAAGACTGTACTCCAGAGAAATACCTTGAGAAAAGATTTCGTAACGTCTAAACCCGTATATTCGATGTTTGCAAATGTATCTATTTCATAAATGGTTTTCTGGCTGTTTTTAGTCTGTGTTATATGCACATACTGTGATTCAGTTGCCCGTGTATGTGAGCTTTATGCAGCTCACAGAGCTTTCAAGTACCATGAGAATTGTTTTGATATTCTCTCGCTGGCTATGTGCAAATTATTAGTCCTATGAAAAAATATGTACAGAATCTTTTTGTAGGAAATGTAAAGTAGCTACTTTTGGTTCTGGCATATATTTCCGCTACAGGGAATGGTTTCCGAGTTATTCCAGAAAATCGCGTTTGAATGTCACCTTTGTGCGTTTTTCTTGAATAATTCGAACATTACGGCCTCTAGAAAAACGCATTCCAATACAAAATTTAACTACATTACGTTACCTACTTAAAGAACCAGTTCATTTTTTATACAGGACTAACAGGATGCACGTAGTCAGTGAGAGGGCATGAAAATCTATTCTGTCCATCAATTAATTATTTACCTACCTAAATAGCAGAACTCATGTACTACTATTTGTATCTCATTTCTCAATTATAATTCCCTCGTCATCGCCTGTTTTCATTCGCTCACGTTCCACTGCCTCTGTTTTACTTTCCAGCTTTTTTCGAGACTTTATCCCTTCTAAATCATGCACCATATCTGAAAGAATTTAAATGTCTACAACTACCCTCACAATTTTCATTTCTTCCCCTCTAATTTTATTCTCTTTCCAAGTATCTCCTTGGTTTTCTCGAAAACTGGTTAAATTCTCAGACCGAAACACCCCCGGGACAGCAATAACCCTGTCTCTCCCTTCTCAACAACTGTAGGTAACACTAAAAATGACTGTTGTCTTACGTGCGAGTGAAGGCTTCTGCGGCCATTGTCATCTCGAATAAATCTTAACCGTAGACGTGATCACTTCGTCACGTTGTTGTGCAAATCAGCATTTTGACCAGAGTTGCAACTGACCTCCATCAGGGTGACTGATATAAAGTATTTACAACAATGGCTCAGACGTTGTTATGTATAGCAACATGGCTACGCTGTCACATAAAAGTTGTGTTGAATACTACAATACTTACTGAGGGGTTACTTGTCATAGATTGCAATCATTGTCGCCGTTTACATGAAATTGTTGTTGTATTTCTATTGATTGTACAAACAAGTATATGAGCTGAACGTAGGTTGACAATCAAACCCTTAAACATTTAACACCTTCACTTGTTCCTTTCCGCAGGTCAAGTCAGCTCTAAGGAGGCTCCATATATATTGCACGCCAACCACAGCGGCTACCCAGTGCCGAGCAACCCCGAGCAGCTGGTTTCCTACTTTACCGAAGACGTCGGCCTCAACTCTTTCTACGCCTACCTGAACTACAAGTACCCCTTCTGGCTGAACCCCGCCAACTACAGCCTTCCAGAGTACAAGCACCGCGGCGAGAGCTTCTTCTTCGTCCTGCAGCAGCTTCTGGCTCGCTACCACCTGGAGAGGCTGTCCAACCACTTGCCTGATGTCAAGGCCATCGACTACAGACACCCAGTGCTGGTACGTTCAATTCCTGCACCAGCTTTACTTTGTTGCAAAGACATGGCCTCGCCGTTCAACGGCGACACTAAACTCTCTGCCATGCTTGCAGGTCGGCTACTACCCTGAGCTGAGGCTGCAGAACGGACTCGAGGCTCCAGCTCGCCCAGAGGGCGTCTTCCCCCACGACGTCGACATCCTATACGTGGAACAGATCAGGAACTACGAGAGGAGGATCCGTGACGGAATCGACTACGGCTACCTGGCAGGCGTAAGTGTGTTCTCGCAAATTTGTCTCTAATATGATTTCGTACAGAATGCGTCCATCAGTAATGCTTACGTTTCCAACACAACAGTACGACTTCGAGAGGCACAATGTGAGAGAGAAGGACCTCACCAACATCCTCGGAAACATCGTCGAGGGCAACTACGAGTCCATCAGTTCTACGGCGCATTCTTCAGGAACCTCATCTCCCTCTTCGGCCACATTGTCGACCCTGTCCACCGATACGGAGTATGTCCGCATGATGTCTGCCTCTCTGAAGTTACACTGGTCTTATTTGGATGCGAGAATGCATAACGTACTCTTTTTTTAGGTTCCTGTTAGCGTCCTTGAACTACCAGAAACCCAGCTGAGGGACCCACTCTTCTACAGGATCGCGAAACGCGTTCTTTCCATCTTCTACCACTACAAGAACCTTCTGAAGCCTTACACTCACGAGGAGGTAAGTATACTGATGGAGAGAAAGACTCAGTATCAAAATCTTAGATGTGTACTTTCTCGAAGAGTGTTGCGTCTGTCACGAGGTAAACCGTCTATTTAATTTCAGCTGTTGCTGCCAGGTGTCACTGTTGAAGATGTCGTCTTCGACAAACTCGTTACCTACTTCGACACCATCGACTTTGAAATTAACAACGCACTGCCACTTTCTGACCCCGAAGAGTACAAGAAGGTGAACTTCCTGGCACGCCAGGGCCGCCTCAACCACAAGCCGTTCTTCTATCATCTCAAGGTTAAGAGCGACAAGGAAGTCGACACCGTCGTCCGTGTCTTCATTGGTCCCAAATACGACGTCCTCGGCCGCGAACTCAGCCTGGAGGAGAGGAAGCAGTACTACGTTCTGCTGGACATCTTCAACCATAAGCGTAAGTGCCGATCCGAATACTTCTTAACCTGAAACAAAATCTCTACCAATTTCAAGAAGCCGCGCGGTTTAGCCGCGCGGCGTTAGGCGTCTTGTCACTGTTTGCGCGGCTCCCCCCTTCGGAGGTTCGAGTCCTCCCTCGGGCATGGGTGTGTGTGTCGTCCTTAGCGTAAGTTAGTTTATGTTAGATTAAGCAGTGTGTAGGCTTAGGGACCGATGACCTCAGCAGTTTGGTTCCATAAGACCTTACCCCAAATTTCCAATTTTTTTTTTAAATTTCAAGCAGAAGCACGAAAGATAAAGACATCGACATCTACACGGATACACTGCAAATCACATTTGAGTGCCTGGCAGAGGGTTCATCGAACCACCTTCACAATTCTCTATTATTCCAATCTCGTACAGCGCGCAGAAATAATGAACACCTATATTTTTCCATACCAGCTCTGATTTCCCTTATTTTATCGTGGTGATCGTTCCTCCCTATGTAGGTCGGTGTCAACAAAATATTTTCGCATTCGGAGGTGAAAGTTGGTGGAATTTCGTGAGAGGATTCCATCGCAACGAAAAATACCTCTCTTTTAATGATTTCCAGCCCAAATCCTGTATCATTCCTTTGACATTCTCTCCCATATTTGGCGATAATACAAAACGTGCTTCCCTTCTTTGAACTTCCTCGATTTACTCCTACCTGAAAACGATCCCACACCGCGTAGCAGTATTGTAAAAGAGGACGGACAAGCGTAGTGTAGGCAGTCTCCTTAGTAGGTCTGTTACATTATCTAAGTGTCCTGCCAATAAAACGCAGCCTTTGCTTAGCCTTTCCCACAACATATTCTATGCGTTCCTTCTAATTTTAGTTGTTCGTAATTGTAATACCTAGGTATTTAGTCGAATTTACGGCTTTCAGATTAGGCTGATTTATCGTGTAACCAAAGTTTAACGAGTTCCTTTTAGCACTCATGTGGATGACCACACACTTTTCGTTATTTAGGGTCAACTGCCACTTTTCGACAAGGTTCAAATGGTTCAAATGGCTCTGAGCACTATGTGACTTAACATCTGAGGTCATCAGTCCCCTAAACTACTTAAACCTAACTATCCTAAGGACATCACACACATCCATGCCCGAGGCAGGATTCGAACCAGCGACCGTAGCAGCAGCGCGGTTCCGAACTTAAGCGCCTAGAACCGCTCGGCCACAATGGCCGGCTTCAGACAAGAAAGAACTATTTTCGATGACTTATATTTCATACACTTAAATCAATACTTTGATATCCATACCGTTATTCCTGAAAGTAATTAAAATCTACGAGGATAGTAGCTGCAGTCAGCTTAATAACAATTCTAGAAAGTATTCGAGTTATATCTGTTATACTAAGGCAGTCACCGGTTTTACCCAATGGCTAATAATCCAATATGAAACCGATAACACCGCAGATTACAGCTATACATTGTTTTTATCAAATACTTTCATTTTAGCTGTACAAATTTAGGATTTAGTTCCTATACCTCTTTTCAGCACACTCCTTCCCATTCAACAATTATTGCCAGTTCTTTGTGTCTCTGACAGAACTGCAATGTCTTCACGACAGTTTAAAGGATTTAGTACATCCTGCTTGAACTTAAATTCCGTATCCAGATTTGTCCTGGGTTTCCAGTATTACTTGGTCAATCTACAGACCGAATAGCAACGGACACATGCTACAACACTGTCTCATTCTCTTTCGAACTGTGCTTCCCTTATGTATAATTAATTGAGGTTATTTCTAGGATAGTTTCTTTAACATGACCACAGTCTCTTCCTTCAAGGATACTTGCCTATCTGAACCAGGAGTCTTTCTCTAAAGACCGATCAGAAAAATATTGATCTATGCTTCCAATTAGAAGCCAACAAGATTACAAAGTCTAGGTTTCCTTGAATACTAGTAGCATTATATAGAAGATCACAAACTATAGCACTTAATTAAAGAAAGAAATCTAACCTTTTATTATAACTTAGTTATACACCAATTAGTCATTTAAGCTCCTACATAGTATTCACTGTAAAAATAAATCCATATTTGCTCTTAAGGTAGATATTTTCTAGACGCGTGGGTACGAAACATTTGGCTACAAAGAGTTCACCAGTGTTATTCTTTAGTAGTGATAATTGAAACAGTACACCTTCTAACCTGTACAATCCTCATGCCTCCTTTCTTCACAATTATTACTCTATGACTAATCATCAACAAAGTCGCATCCACAGACTGCGAAAATGCAGTTTTGTGTGGAATCAGTTCTGTGAGCAGGTGTGAGCGATTCTGTTTTTGCAGAATGAAGATTTCACCCTTCTAGAACGCAGTATTTTCTTTTTTCTCTCTTCCTCTCGGTTTTGCTTCTCCTCTCGCTGTTCCTGCTGAGGAACATTTTTTACCTGTGGACAGGAGAAGATTGATCAAAGATTTTTAAGCTCACCGTTTCCTTATTTAAAGTATGACAATTTTGGGAGGGGGCAAGCGAAAAGTCGGCGTGGCTCATGAACACTTGCAGTACTGAATTCTAGGTCTGGCTTCGTTTCTTCAGTGGTCCACTGCCTCCAGTTGCGTTGTGATATCCTTCATCTGCAATTTCTTCCTTTACCGTTAAACGAGAGTGATCGAAATCCTCAGCCCAACAAACATTAGATATATTGCAATTACTTAAAACTTCCTCTTACCCGGCACTAGGTACCAGATGGTTATAATGAAAGTGCAGCTTTTGACGAAGGTCCAGTGTGGGCTCTAATTATCGTATTGCAGCGAAACTTGGTGCACATTGTAATGTGTTAACGTAGAACCCATTTACGCTGGGAAAATAGTTCCAGTTTCTGTCACCAAGTGCAAATCTAGCGCTGTGCAGCGTTTCTTCGACGTCTCTGATGTTCATATTCAATAAACTATGTAAACGGCAGTTAATAGTAAAATCAACAGTACACCTTTCTCACTTTTTTTACCTCCTCTGCCATGTCTAGTTCCTAATCCGTTACATTTGGAAATATTTCTATACACATTTCTTGGATTCACAGCGCCAGATTTGCATCTGGTGGCCAATTTTGGAACTATTCTTTTGCAGTGTAAATCTGATCTGCATTAATGCCTTAGAGCATCTACTAAGTTTCGCTTCCATACGACAACTACAACCCACACTGCACCTCTGTGAGTAGCTGCACCCAGAGTACTTGGCTGCCACAGTTGTGAATCTACTAGCTTTGTCGCATAATGTAATGATAATGTGGCATGTAACATTAGAAGGTGAAAACAGATGGATAAAGGAACACTCACAATGTCGTCTGCATCCACGTTATTTTTTGGAATGTAGATTGTTGTGACAGAATGTAGCTGGAGGTATAGTTTAGGTTGGAGGGTGACAGTTTGGTTGTGAGTGGGCATATCGTTATCGAACGGTTCAATTATTCCTGATTTTGTACCTGAACTAGAAAGAATAGCAAAAGCCCGATCTGTTCTACTTTACGCACTGCCGCGATGGCTGCTCATGGCCATTTTCCTGACGAGTGCAGCTAACACAGTGAATATTAAGATTTATACACAGCGCTCTTGAATCCCTTACAAGAAGGCGCAGGTAATTCGTGCTGACCCGATGCTTCGTCTTTTGCAGTGGCCGTTGGTGAGAACGACATCAAGCGCAGCTGCAGCGACTTCCTGCTGTACGGCAAGGAGCCACCGAGGCACTCTGACCTGTTCCACACGACCGTCGCCGCCCTCAAGGGCGAGAGCAAGTTCTTCCTGGACGAGTTCCGCTCGCACTTCGGCTTCCCCAACCGCCTGGCGCTGCCCCGCGGTACCCGCAGTGGGCTGCCACTCAGCGTCTTCGCCATCGTCACCCCCGCCGTCTCGGAGGAGAAGCACCCCATCCTGGAGCGCGGCGACAACCACCCCGCCGGATTCCCGTTCGACAGGCGCGTCGTCGAGTTCGAGCTCGACGTACCCAACGCGCACTTCGACGAGACGTTCGTCGTGCACCGCCGCCAGGAGGACATCGCATCCACCGCCTGAACAGCCAAAGTTCCTCGAGCATCTCCATCAGACTGACCTACTTGCTCATCGACTCTCGCTGACATTTTTTATACGTCTTTTTTACTTTTTCGCCAAAAATAAAAGTCTGAAACTGAAGCGAATGTGTGTCTCTCATGTTTTTATTCAACTCCCCAGAAGAAAAAATCAATAAAGAAAACACTTGTCCACCAAAGCAGTAGAAAATCAGATATTAATTATTGGGAAAACTACAAGGAAAGTTACCATCGCAAGCCTGTCAAACAACCTACAACTATCTCGTCCGGCTCACTAAATAAGAAAATACTATGGACTATACATGGTTTACCGGGCAAAAGCGCAGATATTGATATTGGTGGCATGATGGTGTACTGAACAACATAACATCAGTATTTACATCATTTACAGACTAATAATTATAGCGATTGTAAGTATGGCGTTTTTGGGTTGCTTGCCGTGCGGTTAAAGGCGCTGCAGTCTGGAACCGCAAGACCGCTACGGTCGCAGGTTCGAATCCTGCCTCGGGCGTGGATGTGTGTGATGTCCTTAGGTTAGTTAGGTTTAACTAGTTCTAAGTTCTAGGGGACTAATGACCTCAGCAGTTGAGTCCCATAGTGCTCAGAGCCATTTGAACCATTTTTTTTGGGTTGCTTAGTACCTCCAAATACATGTGGAAAGTTCAAACTATTAATGCTTATTTTCCCATGGGCAGCTTGTCAAGTCTTGAAGATATGTGAACATGTGCACGCAATACGATTAGTCTACAGTGAAAGGTGTAGTCCACGTAATGATGCAATATGAGCAAGCAGAAAACATCAGGTCATATAGTTTGGCACGTGTTTGTGGGAAGACTGTTCGACGCAGAGCTAAAGCAACCAATATACTGACATGTGTACATATTAATGTAACACATATAGAAATATCTGCACATGTATCGGTTACATCTTGTATGTGTAGACTTTACCTGCTTGTCTAGGGTTGACAACAGAGCTATATATTCTAGTGGGAAGATTTTCAACAACCACACATCCAATCTAAAGCCAGAAACTGGGAATTCAACAGTGAATTAGGAACACATTTTGAACCCTTTCTACAAATGAATACCTAGATTCAAATCTTGAAACGCGCTGTTAGCTCCAGGGTAAGTAACTGTGTTCATTGTGAAGTTGCAAGACAATTAGTGGTGTACTGTAAGTAGGCCCAGTACTTGTAGATCAAACTGGGGTGATGGTGGGTCCACAACAGATTATATTCAGATAGGAAGCCGTTGATCGGAAATACGTATTTGTTGATTTATGGATATACACAGCATACACTGCATAACAACAATATATCTCCTATTAATTGTCCAAAATAACGCATGCTTGGCCATGGAGTTTTACCACACTGTCGTAAAGCTCCCTTGTGTCTGTTGTATCAGGCAGCTTGGACCCTAGCAAACATGTCTTCGTCCATATCTACAGGGGTTTCATACATCAACTTCTTGGCCTAACGCTAGAGCAAAAACTCCTGAGATGTGAGATCCAGTGATCACGCTGGCCATGTGACAGGACCTCCCCTTCCAATTCAAGAACGAGGGCATGTGTTGTTCAGATGCTCTTGGACATTAACATGAAACTGACCTGGTGTACCGTCTTTCGCAAAGAACGAGGGTTGCAGTCTAAGAATTGTTGCAGCACATCTCGCAGGAACATCAGGTAACGTGAACCAGTCAAACGAGGAGGCGGCAAAGGTGATCTTGGACAATGTCCGTCCATACACTGCCAGGGGATCATTACTAGTGGCCGTTGATGTAGATGGCGTGAGGATTCACCTCACTCCAGACATGGTTGCTGTGGCTTTATGATAGAGATGTAATACTGATTTCACCATTTCTCTCCTCGCCTTATCCTCTGAAGTGTGTGCTTCACATGCAAGTTGATGGGTGGTTATGGCTGAGTATTCGGCCACAATATCCAACACCATCTCCTCGATGTCTCGCGTTCGGACATGTCTGTGGCGGGAACCTTGGCCAACTCATGTGGCATGAAAGATTCCATCTGTCGTAAGCTGATATCCACGGTGGTAAACGTTTTCTAGTTAGAATGACGCCTGTTGTAAAAAGGTTCTCTGTAGATTCGTGCTGCTTTACGGGCACTACATCCCGCCGCAACATACATTAAAAGCATTTATGCTAACTTATGTGACGAGTAGTGTACCATCTCTGGCTACATATGATGCACTTTAGACAGTAACACACCTCACCATGGGCACATCACAAGGTGTCTGAGGCAATGGACAACTGACACCAAGAATAGTGTGTCTGTGGCAATGGTTAATGAGCTGGTGCGATGCATGCAGTTGCCACACAACATACGTACTCTGAGCTAAGTTGTGTAGAGCATGTATGTTTGATTGTCAGGGGTGCATGTTGTTTGTCACCCACTGCCTGTTCCATTGTATGACAGTCAACCAGGGTCTTTGCAAGAGTACAGAAGAACTGCATGCGTCAATGCGATACATGCACTGATACTGGCGGTCTTCACTCTGAACAATTACTATGAGCTACGTTGTTGTAATGCGGTGTACACTGTGTATGCCTATAACATAATAAATATGCATTTCCGATCATTGGTTCTCTGTCTCAGTATAATCAACTGTGCACCGCCTATTACCTGTCTCAATTTGACCCAAAAGTTTTGAGCTGCTCAGAGTATCATCTTTGAGAAACAGCAATACACTTATACAAATTACGAATAGCAAATAAAAAGCAGGTGATATAAGTAAGGACACAGCAGCTTCTTTCAAAATAGAAACTTTTGTTTTATAGACTTGATTGCATCTAATTGTTATGGGCATATGTAACATCAAGCAACACAGCAGTTATTATCAATATAATATATAGAGATTATCTTTCTACCACTTTCTTGCCTTTCGTTCAAGTACATCTTGGCTCGTTGAATGAGAAATTAACGTTGATTCCCTAACTACACTACTGGCCATTAAAATTGCTACACCAAGAAAAAATGCAGATGATAAACGGGTATTCATTGGACAAATGTATTACACTAGAACTGACAAGTGATCACATTTTCACGCAATTTGGGTGGATAGGTCCTGAGAAATCAGTACCCAGAACAACCACCTCTGGCCGTAATAACGGCCTTGATACGCCTGGGCATTGAGTCAAACAGAGCTTGGATGGCGTGTACAGGTACAGCTGCCTAAGCAGCTTCAACACGAAACCACAGTTCATCAAGAGTAGTGACTGGCGTATTATGACGAGCCAGTTGCTCGGCCACCATTGACCAGACGTTTCCAATTGGTGAGAGATCAGGAGAATGTGTTGGCCAGGGCAGCAGTCGAACATTTTCTGTATCCAGAAAGGCCCCTCCAACATGCGGTCGTGCATTATCCTGCTGAAATGTAGGGTTTCTCAGGGATCGAATGAAGATTGGAGCCACGGGTCGTAACACGTTCAAAGTGTCATCAATGCGAACAAGAGGTGCGTTCACAGCGATGTCGCCAAACACGGATGCGACCATCATGTTGCTGTAAACAGAACCTGGATTCATTCGAGAAAACGACGTTTTGCCTTGCGTGTACCCAGGTTCGTCGTTGAGTACACCGTCGCAGGCGCTCCTGTCTGTGATGCAGCGTCAAGTGTAACCGCAGCCATGGTCTCCGAAGTGATAGTCCATGCTGCTGCAAACGTCGTCGAACTGTTCGTGCAGATGGTTGCTGTCTTGCAAACGTCCCCATCTGTTGACTCAGGGATCGAGACGTGACTGCACGATCCATTACAGCCATGCGGATAAGATGCCTGTCATCTCGACTGCTAGTGATACGCAGCCGTTGGGATCCAGCACGTCGTTCCGTATTACAACCTGAAACCACCGATTCCATATTCTGCTAACAGTCATTGGATCTCGACCAACGCGAGCAGCAATGTCGCGATACGATAAACCGCAATCGTGATAGGCTACAGTCTGACCTTTATCAAAGTCGGAAACGTGATGGTACGCATTTCTCCTCCTTACACGAGGCATCATAACAACGTTTCACCAGGTAACGCCGGTCAACTGCTGTTTGTGTATGAGAAATCGGTTGGAAACTTTCCTCATGTAAGCACGTTGTAGGTGTCGCCACCGGCGCGAACCTTGTGTGAATGCTCTGAAAAGCTAATCATTTGCATATCACAGCATCTTCTTCCTGTCGGTTAAATTTCGCGTCTGTAGCGCGTCATCTTCGTGGTTTAGCAATTTTAATGGCTAGTAGTGTATTAGCCATCAAAAAGAAAGCCCAACACTCTACTGTCTATGGAGAATAAAAACGTTCGTCCAGTTCTGAGCAATGCACATACTGCTTGGACCTCCTCTCCCAAAACATTATAGCATTCCCTCTTTCTTTCCGTATCCAACTGCCCTATATCCCACGCGAACCTGAATAACAGCCCGTACTGTATTCTCCTTCCTAGAAAATCCTAACCCACTGCTGCACATGTGTCAGCACATCCCACTAATTTCTAATCTCGAAACACTCTAGACCTTGAGGAATTTTTAAGCACCATCGTCCCTCCCGTTGAACACTATCGAAATATCTCCACCTTATATTCCCAGATGAGAGCTCCAACGGATGTCACTCTTCCCTACTTTGAATCCTACGGTTACTAATATGCTTATCGCATACAAATTCATTTATACAACATCAGTTTCACACCTGTCCCATGGTCATTCACAGTATCTCATCATACATAATTATATGAAGGCTATGTGTGAATGACTAAAGAGCTACTGTCTGCCAGACTGCTGTCATGATGAAAACAACAGAGAGAATGCAAATAACTGGTAAAAGTTAGTAAAAAAAAGCTTAGGAGAAATTGCGTCTGTTCTCATAAAGACCGCCAAATATTAGACGCAAGGCTTAATTTTAAATAGTGCTTTTACACATTTACATTAAAAGTGCATCCAGTTAGATTGAAAGTTGTCTACGAGAATCATTTCATGAATGATGCACCAATGTTTACGTTTACCTACATATTTCTTTAAGATTCTTCAAAACGCTCTCCTCGCTGAACACTGAACGTTTCACTGTATCATCTAAGTCACCTTTTCGGAACCCCTGCGTAATAACTTGATAAATTTTGAAAGGAAGCTCTTCTAGAGAAGGAAAACGACGTTGTCGTGTAGTTGCACTTTGAGAGTAACTCGATATCTGGTGGACTCATGTGCAGTCTGTAGACAGCTTGAAATGAAACTTACGAACTGCATCGGTCCAACACGTAGATTAAATTTCAGTCGTACAGTCGAAAGTTGTCATGTGATGTGATTGAACTAGGTTCAGGCAGCAGAATTCAAGAGATCCGCTTACTTTTATCCACTTCCTATATGAAATTACCGCAAAAAAACTGCTGCAACACTTGTTCCACATTGCTCTCACTCAGTCGTTCTGATAATTTGGTGAGTATAATATGCGTTGGACTGTTACGTCACTTTTGGCTTGCAGTTTCTAGGCAACATACCAGTAATATCTTCCAACAAATGAGAGGCATCCGATACATTACTAATATTTGTATAGCTTTTCTTACCCTTATTCCACATGAGTGTCATATGTAAGGTATGTCAAGATGACGTCCTTTAGTATGACTGTGGCCGTTAGGCATGCTTTCATTGTTCGTGACTAAACTGGTCGTTAACGCATCAGTCACGAGCACATCTCAACACTCAGTACTTTCTAACCGTAACTGCTAGCTACAAAACATCATCAATCACGGTCCAAGTCGACAGAAGTCTCTCGATTTCGCCTGCTATTGTCTCATGTCCGGCAGTTGGCAACACTGGTGACCTAACAAGATGGAACCCACGTTTAATGCAGCCATTAGTAAATGATTTTCCTGCTGTGCCGTGCCAAACAAGATAGCACATTTGAATTGCAAGCTGCAGAAAGTGTAAGTAGCATGTTTATGTGTTTGATGTTGGCAGCGCTATGCAGAACTCTGTAAGAGACTCTGTGGATGGTCGCACTAGCACTTGGAGATGAACAGCCAGCAGTGATGGAAATTGGGTGTCAGTAGTCAGCAGTGATGGAGGTTAAAGGTTAATAGTTAGCAGTGTTGGAGGTTTGCAGTATTAGCACGAGCGGACGATCTGCATGTGTCCAACTTGGAGGGTGAATATTACTCATTATTATATAATTTTTGGAACATGATGCCACAGACGATTATATACATTTTTGGAACTGGATGTCACAATATTAAGGTAAAAATACATTGTTTGCTTGACAACAAAATCTTTCCTTTGCTAACCAAATGCCTATGAGTAGTTAGAGCCGTAAGTAGTTAGAATCTTTTATTGAGCCTTAAGTAGTTAGAATCTTTTATTTAGCTAGCCGTATTGGTGCATGCGGCATTGCTATAGTTCATGTAATGAAGGTTTTTTGTGAAGTAAGTCCCTTATGTAATGTATAGGTAATTGTTAGGATTTTCTCTAATTCAGGGCCATTCTTTTGAGTTAATTTTAAAACAGTCAGATCGCGTTATCCTTGAATATTGTGAGTAATGAATAGGAAAAGTTTGACTTCTGTTTGTCAGGACCAATTCTGTACGTCAGTGTTCAGATAATAAAGAAAAGCAAAGAGACAGTACTTTAAGTTTCACTAATTAGTTTAAGCAGGTTCACTTTCATTCAATTTCACTCAGCAGTTTAAGTAAAAAAGTATTTTATTAAATAAAGAGGTTTCATCTGTCGACCCTAAGCCGAGGGTGTTGTTGTTGTTGTGGTCTTCAGTCCTGAGACTGGTTTCATGCAGCTCTCCATGCTACTCTATACTGTGCAAGCTTCTTCATCTCCCAGTACCTACTGTAGCCTACATCCTTCTGAATCTGCTTAGTGTATTCATCTCTTGGTCTTCCTCTACAATTTTTACCCTCCACGCTGCCCTCCAATACTAAATTGCTGATCCCTCGATGTCTCAGAACATGTCCTACCAACCGATCCCTTCTTCTAGTTAAGTTGTGCCACAAGCTCCTCTTCTCCCCAATTCTATTCAATACCTCCTCATTAGTTATGTGATCTACCCATCTAATCTTCAGCATTCTTCTCTAGCACCACATTTTGAAAGCTTCTATTCTGTTCTTGTCTAAACTATTTATTGTCCACGTTTCACTTCCATACATGGCTACACTCCATACAAATACTTTCAGAAACGGCTTCTTGACATTTAAATCTATACTCGATGTTAACAAATTTTTCTTCTTCAGAAACGCTTTCCTTCCCATTGCCAGTCTACATTTTATATCCTCTCTACTTCGACCATCATCAGTTATTTTGCTCCCCAAATAGCAAAACCCCTTTACTACTTTAAGTGTCTCATTTCCTAATCTAATTCCCTCACCATCACCCGACTTAATTCGACTACATTCCATTATCCTCGTTTTGCTTTTGTTGATGTTCATCTTATACCATCCTATCAAGACACTGTCCATTCCGTTCAACTGCTCTTCCAAGTCCTTTGCTGTCTCTGACAGAATTACAATGTCATCGGCGAACCTCAAAGTTTTTATTTCTTCTCCATGGATTTTAATACCTACGCCCAACTTTTCATTTGTTTCCTTTATTGCTTGCTCAATATACAGATTGAATAACATCGGGGATAGGCTACAACCCTGTCTCACTCCCTTCCCAACCAATGCTTCCCTTTCATACCTCTCGACTCTTATAACTGCCATCTGCTTTCTGTATAAATTGTAAATAGCCTTTCGCTCCCTGTATTTTACCCCTGCCACCTTCAGAATTTGAAAGAGAGTATTCCAATCAACATTGTCAAAAGCTTTCTCCAAGCCTACAAATGCTAGAAACGTATGTTTGCCTTTCCTTAATCTTTCTTCTAAGATAAGTCGTAGGGTCAATATTGCCTCACGTGTTCCAACATTTCTACGGAATCCAAACTGATCTTCCCCGAGGTCGGCTTCTATCAGTTTTTCCATTCGTCTGTAAAGAATTCGCGTTAGTATATTGCAGCTGTGACTTATTAAACTGATAGTTCGGTAATTTTCACATCTGTCAACATCTGCTTCCTTTGGGATTGGGATTATTATATTCTTCTTGAAGTCTGAGGGTATTTCGCCTGACTCATAGCCGAGGATACCTCACTAGAATCTTATGATTTTCTTGTAGTTCGAATAATTAGTGCACGATTAGAAATTAGTTATTGTTTATGCTAGTGTGTAATTGTATAGAGAATTTCCTTTGTATTTGTAGTTTTTTATTGTTGTTCAGTACTGTAATGAGCAAAGCAGTTGTGGCATGCATGTGAAATGGCATTAAGTATATCGCAGTCGCGTTTGCAACAAACTCGATATTAATTATTTTCAGTGTTAATTTAGTGTGTCTTCTTATTTTGTGCTTTTAAAATTGTGTTTTTTTGTACTATCGTGTGTAATAGTGTGATATTAGGCTGAAAGTAAATTGAGAGATGACAGTGAAGACGAGTGTAGCTAGTTAGTTCCATCTAGTAATGAAGTGATAAATATTTGAAACAATAATTTGGTAATTGTGTGTAAGGACATGGATCAGGTAGTAAATAACTGTGTAGAAATGGAAACAATCAAGTGAGTTCGGAACTATTGTCCATCGATCGATCAGTAACTATTCGCCTCAAGAATGCGAAATGACAGATCAAAATCTTGCAAATACTGTGGATTCAGGTTTCGCGTCATCACCCTTTTCTTAATTAATTCAAAACACATTTTCTGCTTTTCAAAATATGAATGTTGCCGGTGCAAACACACTGACGAAAGACACAATGGAACATGTTTCAGACACTAAGGCATTGTTATTGCAATTAATGCAACAAATGAAACAAAGAATGGAACAAAATCAGAAACAAATGCATCAACAAATGGAACAATATCAGAAACAAACACTGCAACAACAGCAAAAATTTAACACAACTGAACAGCCACTTGAACAAACACGTGAAGATTTAACAGCTGAGACATCCGAAATCGAGTCGAAACATCAAAAAGTTTCTGAAGATGTAAAAACACAAATTTGTGAAAATTTTCAGAGTATGCTTTTCGCGACATGAAAGCGCATTACAGAATCATCAAGCAGCCATAAATGAACGGCAGATTATTGTTCGCGAAATTCACACCTTGCAGGCCAAAATTGACTTAGTTGCATCTACCAATACGGTTACGCAACTTGCAAAAAGTCAGGAAAATTGAAAGGACACAGTAGATTCGATTACAACACAATTGGACACACTAAAACTTGATTCGGAAAAACACACGGAGGAAATTACCTCGTTATCGGAAACAGTAGCCGAACTTTCAGACCTGTTAAGAAATATCTACGAACGTAGCCTTCACTGACACAGAGGAGTACAAGTTAATTAGGAAATTCTAACAAAATCAAAATCATATTAATACACAATACAAAAGAGAAATGCGGGAGGTACAAGTTCAGTTGTCATACGTGGGACAAGAGCTACACATTTCAGAGGAGAGTCGCGCCCTGACACGGGGAGAGGGATTTAGAAATAAGGAAAAGTCAGAAAGTAACAAAACAGGGTGTTTTGGAGATTTTGAAAGGAGTCGTCGGGGTGGACCGAAATTTGAGATGACACCGCCGACACGACGAAAGAACGACAGATTTGCTACTCGGCGTAATGATGACTTTGACTGTAGGATTTTCACCACAACGCTTAAATTTAGAACTTTCAAGAATTGTGGTAATGATATACATCCACGGGCATGGTTTCATCAGTTTCCTTATTGCTTTCCTCCTAATTGGTCATTAAATCACAAAGACAGAAAATAACAAAAGATTACACCACATTACTCGTATAAAACCGTTTATTGAGAAATAATTTGTTTTCTGACTTAGTGATTGCTATCAAATTTTTCATTTCAACTTACTATTACGGTTTGTCACATTTCGCATGCAGCGATGTTTTGAAGTTAACTATCTAGTCAAGAAGCTATGGAACCTATTAATACAGTAATCTTTTACGGGGAACAGACGACACAGTCGTTTTATGTGTACATTTTTGCTTGTTAGTTGCACGATTACGACACGACTATAAAGTTCACATTGTTGTAACACGTACTATGCAATACTTTGGTTTACTTGAAAAGACATTTTTTAATTAAAGCACTTCCGGAGAGGTCACATAGGACACAGTATTTAGTTTGTTCGACAGCTGCACGATTGTAATGCGACTCTACTAAGGAGTGACACAATTTTCATTATTGCTTTTGCGCTGTATCTGTTTTATGTCTGCACAGTTTTTCTGCGTTCTTCTGAAAAGTAATAGATGTTTTGCTAATGACTTTTGTGGCATGGCCACAGTGAGAGAGGTATTTTTTGTAACAGAACAATACGTTACAGTATAGTACTTTCAAGGTCACGGCAATGCACGTAATAACTACGACGGTTACACGCATAGCTCTTTACTTTTCAATATGACAAATGTAAGTACATAGATTTTTGGAGAACTTTGCTTATGAACGACGATAACTACGACACTTGGTACATTTTTACCGTTAAGCAATGACAGAAATTATCTTACAGCAAGAAGCACAGTTTACCACTACAGGAAACGCATTTGATTGATTAATTTTTGTACTTGGAACATTTTTAAGAAATATTTTTGAACTACTGTGATAGAGAAAACGTTTTCGGCGATACATTTTATTCGGCAATTTCCATCTGTAGCATCTGAAGGTATAATTACATTAGCTCTCATGGGGGTACAGCTATTTTTTGTACTATGTGTGTGGCAAGCGCAAGGAGCCCTAGCTAATATTGTATTTGCTTATACAATTTTACACATTGGTACCATATCTCTCTAACACAGAATTACACAGCTATCTGGTCATTTGGCAGAGGGAATTGAACATTATTTTTGCTACGTCACTGACATATGTCTAGGTAATTACACAGTTAGATTACTTCACACTTATGAAATTGTAACTTGTCTGCGTTTTGTGAACTGTTCACATATATTTTCTGAACCATTGTGATACTGTGAGAGATTTGAGTGATATATTTTGCACGGGAATATGATTTTTGAAGTACGTTTGAGGTCGATGACATAATTGAAACGAGCCGAGAGCACTTTTTTATGGTTCTGAAATCATTGAAGGCAGCTATGACGATTTTGAGATTTGATTGATCTGTTATGGTAACATTATTACGACGACGATGTGTATTATAATGTTGAGGTATGTTTATGATCAGTGAGATGATGTTATGTGAGGAATTTGATTATGCTACATATTTATTATGATGAAATATTGAAGAAGTGTGGATGAGTATGTACATGTGTGATAAGGTAAGGAATAATTAGTAGTGGTTAGGGACTCTGGTTTGTGAAAAAAATGTTGGAAACCAAGAATCGTTCTTTAGGAGTTATGAAAGGTGAGTATAAATGTGAATGTGGATACCACAATGCTTATGGAGCTCAGATGGTAGAGCACTTCCCCGTGAAAGGCAAAGGTCCCCATTTCGAGTCTCGGTCCGACACACAGTCTTAATCTGTCAGGAAGTTTCATATCAGCGCACACTCTGCTGTATAGTGAAAATCTCATTCTGAAAGTTTGAGTTCTGTTTGTCAAGGCAAATTTTGTAGGTCAGTGTTGAGATGATAAAGACAAGCAAAGAGACAGTACGTTTAGTTCCACTCAGCAGTTTAAGCAGGTTTACTTACATTCTGTTTCACTCAGCAGTTTAAGTAAAAAAAAATTTATTAAATAAAGAAGTTTCAAAAGGTCATATCTCACAAAAATAAAAATGATCAATAGACACAAAAAACTTCACACATAATTTAAAACACAATAAATTTGATCATGAAACTTTCCTGCAGCTTTGAAATCATGTTTTGCCACAATACAGAAAGGAACACTGCTCCGACATGCAACATATCAGGCAATTATTGAGACTTATGTAGATTGTACATGTGCTGATTTTGCAAAATACGATTTTCACAATCACAGAAATTTTAAGACTTCTAATAAAATAGTCAATAAATTGCCAGCAAAACATTTTTATTATTAGTTCACATGACGGAAAATTTAGGTAGTGAACGAAACCAATTTAAATCTGCACGGGAGCATACGAATAATTAATTAATGGAGGTTTTTTTCGCAGTCGTTGTTCTCTTTTTTGTGTACACACGAAGACACAAAAAAAACAAAAAAAAAAAGAAAAGAAAACGAAGAAACACGAATGAATTATCTGAATGTGACGGAAATCGGTAGATGCGATGTACATGTAAAGACAAAAAAATCATTACAATTTCAGAAATGTTGGATGATTTATTCAAGAGAAAAATCGTCACAAATTGAGCACGTCTACCTATGGCCCTTATGCAAGCAGTTATTCGGATTGGCATTGATTGACAGAATTTTGGGATGTCCTCCTGGGGGACATCGTGCCAAATTCCGCCCAGCTGGCGCATTAGATCATCAAAATCCAAAGTTCGCAAGGACCCTACCCATAAAGCTCTAAATATTCTTAATTGGGGAGAGACTGGTGAAATTGCTGGCCAAGGTAGGGCTTGCCAAGCATGAAGAGAAGCAGCAGGAACTCTCGCCGTGTGGGGGCTGGCAATATCTTGTTGAAATGTATGTGCAGGACGGATTGTCATGAAGGGAAACAAAACAGAGCGTGGAATATCGACGTCGTATTGCTGGGCTATAACGGTGTTGCGGACCACAACCAAAGGAGTCCTGCTGTAAAAAAAAATAGCACCCTAGAATATTACTCCTGGTTGTCCGGCCGTGGTTTAAGGATAGCGTCTTCGATGAGTAAACAAAACATCCTCGGTCATGGATTAGAACTCCACCACCGCTTAATGGTGAACAAAAATCATCACACTGGCGGCCGAAGTCTTCTGGCATATGAAGTCATGAAGTCATCCTCCCTCAACGGCCTTGTCAAAGAGAACAGAGGACCGGGCGGAGTTTCAGGGCACTCTCTTGTCCTTGGGGCAGGAAATTGCCCCAGAATGCGGAAGAATCAGCAATGATTAACAGCATGGGGTTGCGGAAGGCAACGGAAACCACCTCATTAAAGACATATATTGTGAATCCACAGGATATGTGGCCTTTAATTGAAAAGTGTTTTGATAATCTCTCCATTGGCTAATGACTCCGGGCTAGTCTCCCATTGGGAGAAAAAGGTTGAATAACCAATGAAAGGTAACGTTCTACGAGTTGGGGCGTGGAATGTCAGAAAGTCGAACGTGGAAGGGAAACAAGAAAATCCGAAAAAGGAAAGGCTAAGGCTGAGTCTACAAATACTAGGAGTCAGGGACGCACAATAGAAATAAGACAGGAATTTCTGATCATTTGAGAAACTGGCAGAAATTGGTGTAAAGAGGGTAGGATTCCTTATAAATAGGAAGATTGGGCAGAGACCGAGTTACTGTGAACAGTCCTCATCAGAATCGACAGTAAACCAACACAGACGACGACAATTCAGGTGTACATGCCGACGTTTCAAGCCGAAGTTGAAGACAAAATAAGTGAGAATAAGGAAGACGTAATTCAGTTGGGAAAGGGAGATTAATATGTAATTGTTATGGGGGATTGAAATGTGGTTGTAGGGGAAGGAGTATAAGAAAGGGTTACGGGAGAACTTAGGCTTGCTACTTGGAATGAGACAGGAGGAAGACTAACTGAATTTTGCAATACATTTCAGCTAGTAACAGTGAATATGTTCAGGAATTACAAGGAGAGAAAGTATACTCGGAAAGGGCCGAGAGGTACGGGGAGATGTCAGATTACTTCATGACAAAGCAGAGATGCCTATATCAGATACAGGATTCTAGGGCGTACCCAGGAGGAGGTATACGGGGTGTTTCACAATTCATGTTTCGCACTTCTGGAGGTTGTAGAGGGGACTTAGTAGATCAAGTTTTACATAGGAACCCATGACCGGAAACGTCATTCAACGAAGCTACAGCGTGTCAAAGTTAAAGGCGACGGCGCCTGTAGATGCATGCACATAAACAGGGATTCCTTGATGCTGTTATAATCTTTCTAAGACGAGCGAGAAAGATAAATGTATTAATTGGAGGTAACGGTCCCTGTATCGGAAACGAACGAGTCGAAAGTTACCAGCGATAACCGTTCTGATAGCTCTAACAATGGAACACATGTACTGATACTATTGTTGCTAAGATTGTGGGATAGGTAACTTTCAGAAGTGGTAGTATGGACGAAACAAGATAAAAAGTCTAGCAAACACAGGCTCTAAAATGCATACCTTAAGAACTATGAACCCTCGTTCGACACACGAATATACACTCCTGGAAATTGAAATAAGAACACCGTGAATTCATTGTCCCAGGAAGGGGAAACTTTATTGACACATTCCTGGGGTCAGATACATCACATGATCACACTGACAGAACCACAGGCACATAGACACAGGCAACAGAGCATGCACAATGTCGGCACTAGTACAGTGTATATCCACCTTTCGCAGCAATGTAGGCTGCTATTCTCCCATGGAGACGATCGTACAGATGCTGGATGTAGTCCTGTGGAACGGCTTGCCATGCCATTTCCACCTGGCGTCTCAGTTGGACCAGCGTTCGTGCTGGACGTGCAGACCGCGTGAGACGACGCTTCATCCAGTCCCAAACATGCTCAATGGGGGACAGATCCGGAGATCTTGCTGGCCAGGGTAGTTGACTTACACCTTCTAGAGCACGTTGGGTGGCACGGGATACATGCGGACGTGCATTGTCCTGTTGGAACAGCAAGTTCCCTTGCCGGTCTAGGAATGGTAGAACGATGGGTTCGATGACGGTTTGGATGTACCGTGCACTATTCAGTGTCCCCTCGACGATCACCAGTGGTGTACGGCCAGTGTAGGAGATCGCTCCCCACACCATGATGCCGGGTGTTGGCCCTGTGTGCCTCGGTCGTATGCAGTCCTGATTGTGGCGCTCACCTGCACGGCGCCAAACACGCATACGACCATCATTGGCACCAAGGCAGAAGCGACTCTCATCGCTGAAGACGACACGTCTCCATTCGTCCCTCCATTCACGCCTGTCGCGACACCACTGGAGGCGGGCTGCACGATGTTGGGGCGTGAGCGGAAGACGGCCTAACGGTGTGCGGGACCGTAGCCCAGCTTCATGGAGACGGTTGCGAATGGTCCTCGCCGATACCCCAGGAGCAACAGTGTCCCTAATTTGCTGGGAAGTGGCGGTGCGGTCCCCTACGGCACTGCGTAGGATCCTACGGTCTTGGCGTGCATCCGTGCGTCGCTGCGGTCCGGTCCCAGGTCGACGGGCACGTGCACCTTCCTCCGACCCCTGGCGACAACATCGATGTACTGTGGAGACCTCACGCCCCACGTGTTGAGCAATTCGGCGGTACGTCCAGCCGGCCTCCCGCATGCCCACTATACGCCCTCGCTCAAAGTCCGTCAACTGCACATACGGTTCGCGTCCACGCTGTCGCGACATGCTACCAGTGTTAAAGACTGCGATGGAGCTCCGTATGCCACGGCAAACTGGCTGACACTGACGACGGCGGTGCACAAATGCTGCGCAGCTAGCGCCATTCGACGGCCAACACCGCGGTTCCTGGTGTGTCCGCTGTGCCGTGCGTGTGATCATTGCTTGTACAGCCCTCTCGCAGTGTCCGGAGCAAGTATGGTGGGTCTGACACACCGGTGTCAATGTGTTCTTTTTTCCATTTCCAGGAGTGTATTTCACGGTAGCGAAGATGGACAAGTGCTCATAGTTCCTTAGCTATAAATTGCAGAGACCATGTTTTCTGGACATTTTTCCTTGTTTTCGTCCATAGTATCTCTCTCAAAGTTATCTAACTTACAACCTTAGCAATAACGGTAACATTCCATTGTTAGAGGTATGAGAAGGGTTTTCGCTCAAGACTTTCGTCTCGATCGTTTCCGGTACAGGGACCCTTATCTCAGACTGATGCACTTATCCTTCATCATCCTAGACAGTTAGTAACATCATCATGGAATAATCCTGTATATATATATACATTTACAGGCGCCAGCGCCTATAATTTTGATGATCTGTAGCGTCGTTGGATGACGTTTCCGAACGTGGGTTCCTATGTAAAACTTGATCTAATAAGTCTACAACCTCTGCAAGTGTGTAACATGAATTGTGAAACACCTTGTACACTCAGATTACAATTTAGTAGTGATGAAGAGTAGTCTTAAATTTAAGAGACTAGTTAGGAAGAATCGACGCGCAAAGAAGCGGGATACGGAAGTACTAAGAAATGATTCTCTTGCTGAGGCTATAGCTACTGCAATAAGGAAAAGCTCAATTGGCAATTCAGCTGAAGGGGAGTGGACTTCACTAAATGGGCAATCACAGGAGTGGGAAAGAAAAATATAGGTACAAAGGAGGTAACTGCGAAGAAAGCTGGGGTAAAAGAAGTAATACTTTACTGGATCGATTAAAGAAGGAAGTACAAAAATGTCCAGCGATATTCATAAATACAGAAATACAAGTCGCCTTTAAGTGTGCGACGGGAATTCCACTGTTAAATGCAGAGGAGGGGGCAGATAGGAGGAAAGATTACACTGAAGGTCTCTATGAGGGAGGAAGACTTGTCTCAAAATGCAATAGAAGACAAAAGATAAGTCGAAATGGTAGCGGAAACAGTAAAAGAACCATAATTTAAATGAGTTTTGGAAGATTTTAGATCCGATAAAGAAGAAGGAATAGATAACATCCCACAGAATTTCTAAAATCACTGGGCGAAGTGGCAACAAAATGACTATCCACGTTGGGGTGTAGAATATATGAAACTGACAATATACAATCAGACTTCTGGAGAAACGTCATCCTCATACATCCGAAGATTACAAGAGCCGACAGGTGCGAGAATTATCGCACCATCAGCTTGACAACTCCTATATCCAAATTGTTATAAGAATAATGCACAGAAGAATGAAAAAGAAAACTGTGGATGCGATATATGACGATCCGTTTCGCTACAGGAAAGGTTAAGGCCACGGAGAGGCATTTGTGACGGTGCAGGTGAGAACTGAAGCAAGACTGAAGAAAAATCAAGACATGTTCAAAGGCTTCGTCCACCTAGAAAAGTGTTTGATAATTTCAAATGATGCAAGAGGTTCGAAAATATAAGAAAAATAGGGGTACGCTATGGGGAAGGACAGATAATATACAATATGTACAAAAGCCAAGAGGTAGCAAAAAGACTAGAAGGCCAAGAACGAAGTGCCCGGATTAAAAAGTGTGTAAGACAGGAACGTAGCCTTTCACTCCTACTCTTCAGTCGACACATCAAAGAAGCAGTAACGGAAATAAAAGAAAGATTCAATTCAGCGTCAAAGGATATCAATGATAAGATTCGTTGTTAACAACGCCATCCTCACTAAAAGTGAAGATGAAATTGACTGTTACGGTCGCAGGTTCGAATCCTGCCTCGGGCATGGATGTGTGTGATGTCCTTAGGTTAGTTAGGTTTAATTTGTTCTAAGTTCTAGGGGACTGATGACCACAGATGTTAAGTCCCATAGTGTTCAGAGCCATTGGAACCATTTTTTGAAGATGAATTACAAGGTCTGCTGAAAGGTGCCAAGAGTTTAATGAATACAAAATATGGACTGAGAGTAAATTGAAGGAAGCCGAAAGTAATGAGAAGTAGCATAAACGAAAAAGACGAGATACTAAATATTGGGATTGGCGATCACGAAGTAGATGAAGTTAAGAAATTCTGCTACATAGGCAGCGTAATAACCAATGATGGACGGAGCAATGAAGGCGTAAAAAGCAGGTTAGCCCTACAAAAAGGGGATCCTGGCCTAATAGTATAGGATTTAATTTCAGAAAGAAATTTCTGAGAAGGTACGTTTGGAGCACAGCATGGTACAATAGTGAAGCATGAACAGTGGGAAAACCAGACTAGAAGAGAATCGAAGCATTTGAGATGTGATGCTACAGAAGGATATTGAAAATTAGGTTGATTCATTAAAAAATGAATGAGAAGGTTCTCCAGAGAACTGGCGAAGAATGGATTACATGGAAAACACTGACAAGAAGAATGGCCAACATGGTAGGATATCTGTTAAGGCATCAGGGGATAACTTCCATGGTGCTAGGGCGTAGAGACTGTATAGGAAGACAGAGATTGAGCTACATGCAGCAGATAATTGAGGACGAAGGTTGCAAGTACTGATTTGAGGTGAAGAGGCTGGTACAGCAGAGGAATTCGTGACCTGCATCAAACCAGTCAGAAGACTGATGACTCAAAATAAGTCAGCGGACGACTGTCAACTTGGTATCCCACCACCTGGGGCGTCTCCAGAGAGGCCTCCGGCCTGGAATCTCATTAACTGGAGTAGAACTGTCTTCAGTGATGATTCCCGCTTCGAACTGAGTCGCGATGACCATCAAAGATGAGGCGCCATGGAGAGCGGTGGGATGCCAACCTGGCTGTCATCCGCCATACGACCACAGACCACACACGTAGAGAAAGGGGAAGAGAGAGAGAAAGAGAGCGAGAGAGAGAGCTAACTGCACTGCTTGCTCACTCACACAGTCCTTCTCTCAGCTACTTAAAACTGCGAGAAGGAATATAATTACTCAGTAATAAAATTTATCAGGGCCTCATTCTCCTAGAGCTGGGGAGCAACTTTCGAAAATTTGGCTTCATAAGGATTTGTAAATTATGCTCGTTTGTAAAATGCCTTCATATTGTTTGAGGTTTCTGGGAGCTGGCTAATAAGTACATGGCTTACAGTTTGAATCGCAAAAGCAAGGCGAGGATTGTTGGTGGCGATGTTATAGTCACTAAAGCTAGCATAGCAGCTTCTCTTCACAGGCCAAAAATGTAGATATATTGTCAAAATACGAGCTTTATGTTATTCCCAGTAGATGGTCCAGTTATACTTCATTTTGAAAGGGAAACTGTCTCACATTCCCGATCAGGCGACTGTGAACTGTAAAACGTAGTTTCATCACGTATCCCACTATTTTTTCAGAATAAAAGTCCGCTGACTGTGGGGAAATGCTCGCCAAAACTAAAGTGTGAGTAACAACGAAAGCGTTTTCATCACGGAAGACCTATATTTTTTATTTATTGGCCCGTATAAATCTGTTTATAGATAATAAAATGCAAGGATACATAACGCAAACTAAAGCTTTCGAAGTTGCATTGAAACGTCGGTTACAGATGTGTAACAGAATTATACACTCATTTACATATGAAGCAAGATAACAAGAGACGAACGATTTTGGTTCTGTTTCCCGCAACCTGTGGAAAGAACACTGTTAAGAAACTTGAAATCCATCCGTCGCAAAGTCAGAAGAAGGAAAACCAGTTTGAAGGAGAGAAATTAAGGGTTTACTGTCCACCGACATCGATGTCATAAGCGATAGAGCAGAAGCTAGGATTGTTTCAAGGATGGGGAAATAAAGTATCCTTGCATTTTCAATGGAACCCTACCGACATTGGCTTGGAGCCATTTGACGAAATCACGAGAAACCCTAAATCTGGAGCCGGACAAACGAGTTTGTTAAGTTTTCACGACCAGCTTTGCAGAACCTCTGCAGCTCGTCTTTGCTTGGATATCCACGTGGACAATGGGGCCTCCGTCTAGAAATGCTCATTTTCAACTTTAATCCACGGTATTAGAAATAACTGTCATTTACTAAATAGTCAGTGATAGTGGGTTACTAAATTTGTGTGTGCAAGTGCTTCAGTATTTCGAGCACATCAAGAGCCCAATGTAGTCTCGTCCGGCGCGGAAACACACAAAGATTCGACATCAAAATTCACAGAGTTCATGATTGCTAATTGGTTGACATCCTCGTAGTGTTTTCTTTGACTGTTTATGCTTCCTTTCAATCTACCAGTTGCGGCAACACTTCAATTTGATACCAGTTATTGTCAAATCAAACGAAGCAAGTAATTTTTTGTCATTTGCAACATTTATCTAATAAGTTTTAACGGTAATACCTGGCATAAGTAAAATACATCTCTATCGCAATGATGCAGACATCTACAAATAAAGTCAGTATGTCGGCCGGAATTCCTTATGAATGTTGGCAATTATTTATTGCGAAGTAATTGAGGGAAAATGACTTATTTTCTTTTCTGTCTCGCTTCTCATGGGATATCCAAGCGGTATATGTATACTGTAGAGGTAACATACTAATTTTAATCTACAAGTTTGTGCGATCTTCGTAATTTTTTATTTCCTAAATTGCGTCAATGAATTCATCATTGTGAAGGATAGTTTATTTTCAGAATACAAATTACATAGTTAAGTGACGTTTGGACACTCTACAGCTGCAATGGATCGGGTTGCTTCAAGAAATTGTATAGTGAGTAACTTATCTTTTATTTCCCTTTATTTCTCAGAACAAAATATTCATTCTCTGACTGTTTTCTTCTGATTAATCCACGAAATAAAATTTAAAAGCTGTGACATATGATCCTCTGTAGAGTTCTAGCTGAGAAACATGGTCTTGTCTGGGTATTTATTTATCCCTATCTTCTGTTACTGCGTCTCCTTCTCGCTCTTCTCTGTCCATCTGCTCTTCCCCTGTTCCTATACACCTCCTCCTCCACCCCCACCTCTACCAATCCCCCTTGAACATCAGCCCCCTCCCCCCACCTTCTCTTTGTCCATCTCCTCCTCTTCCCTCTCTCTACACACTCCCCCCTTCCACATCTCCCCCTCCAACCCCTTCACTCTGCACATCTCCTCCTGCCTCCTCTCTCTATAATGAGCGTTTCCTTTCGCCCTCTGTCTCTGTACAGTTCTCCTCATCTACTCTCTACCTGTCCACCTTCCTCTTCCCCATTCTCTGTCAATCCCCCATTATCAACCCCACACCCATCCCTCCCCCCTCTCCCCAGATTATTTCTTTCCAGATACTAACTAACAGTTTTACCAAGTTTGATTGAAATCGAACCATGGGTTTACGAGGACATACTGAACATATGTGTATGTGAGATAAATGCACACGTGCATATCTGGTTCTTACTCTTTTGCACTATAAGACTTCAGAGAGGACATGGAATTTATCTACAATACCCAGCCGTGGGGCTTGAGCTTTGTTCCCGAAACACGTTGACAAAATTATTGGTTTATTTCATGCCCATTCTCGCGACCTAGTTGACACACTAGACAACATAAATAAGAGAGAAATTGCAGTTCATACTTTTAAAATTATCCCATTTCAACTAGATACAGGAAATAAATATCAATAGGTCATTTTAGAACAATTTTACGTCACCTCTTGTCATCCACACATCCGTTTACTGGTCATGGGGAATCGTAATCCCACAATATTTTCACGCGAATAATAGCAACGTACCTAACAGATTTGCTTAAAATTTCTCCATGTGTTCCTGGGATGTGCTCCAAATTCACCCCCTCTTCGTTCCCACTCCTACGGAATCTACATAGGTCTTGGACCCACAGCGCTTCTTTTTTCCTGATAGTAAGTAACGAGTAGTCTCGATTCCTTAATGATCGACTCGGCTGTATAAAACAGCTTCAAACTTTTGCTTACTTCATAAATGAATTAATTTCAATATTCAGGATGTAAATCAGAAAAGGCTAGGTAAAGATTTGAAATTAGGTTTAAAGTTGCTTGGAAGTCTCTAAGTGCTCTCAGAACCAACACTGGGCTATTATAGTCGGAATAATCTGAGCTCTGTTTTAAGAAAACCTAATTTTTCACATATCTCAGTAATTATGACGTCATTCTCCTGAGCCGTGAGTCGTACAAGGATATAATTTTGCAGGTACATTCAGTGGTACGGGGTATGAGTGAGTAGTGTCTCCAAAATTTGTTACGAATATTATTAGTATCAAAATTGTGATAAATTGTATCGTCATACCTCATACCGCTGTTTTGCTGCATCTCAATGCTTATGATACCACTTCTTCTCAACTAACACTTGGTTCAAAAATCATGAAAGAAGGTTGCATACGTGCAAGAGAACTGGAGACACTGGAGGGTTTATATAATGTTAAGAACGAGATTTAGCAACCAGATTTTAAATTGTAAGACATTCCATGTGCAGATGTGGACTCTGACCATAATTCATTGGCTATGAAATGTAGATTAAAACTGAATAAATTACAAAAAGATTGAAATTTTGTTGAGATGGAATCTGGAGAAACTGAAAGAACTAGAGGTTGTTCGGAGCATTAGGGAACGACGGACAAGAAAAGGGGAAAGGAATACGGTAGAAGAAGAATGGAGAGTTTTGAGAGAGGAAATAGTGAAGGCAGCAGAGGATCAAATAGGTAAAAGACGAAGACTAATAGAAATCCGTCGGTAACAGAAGAGGTATTGAATTTAATTTATGAAAGGAGAAAATAGAAAAATGCAGCAAATGAAATGGGCGGAAGGGAATACAAACCTCTAAAAAATGAAATCGACAGAAAGTGCTAACTAGCTTAGCAGTAATTGCTAGAGGACAATGCATGTATCACTAGGAGAAAAATAGACACCACCTACAAGAAAATTAACGAGACTTTCGGAGAAAAGAGAACCACCCATATGAATATTAAGAACTCAGAAGGAAAACCAGTCCTCAGCAATGACGGGAAAGCTGAAAGGTGGAAGGAATGTATTGAGGGTCTGTACAAGGGAAATGTATTTGAGTGCAGTATTATAGAAATGGATGTTATGCAGATGAGATGGGAGATGCAATACAGCGAGAAGAATTTGACAGATAACTGAAAGACCTATGTCGAAACAAGGCCGGTGGAATAGACAAAGCTCCATGAGAGCTACCGATAGCCTTGAGAGAGCCAGCCATTGTAAAACTTTTCCATCAGGTGAGCAAGATGCATGCGGCAGGCGAAATACCGTCAGACTTCAAGCAGAAATAATAATTCCAATTCCAAAAAAAGCAGGTGCTGACAGGTGTGACAATTATCGAAGTATCAGTTAAATAAGGCATGGCTGTAAAATACTGAAACGAATTCTTCACAGAAGAATAGAGAAACTGACAGGGAAACATCAACTTCGATTCCGGAAAAATGTAGGAACGCTTGAGGCAACACTGACTCTACGTCTCCTCATAGAAAACAGGTTAAGGAAAAGCAAATCTAAGTTTATAGCACTTGTAGAACTAGACATAACTTTTGACACTGTTGACTGGAATACTATCGTTGATAGTCTGATGGTAGCAGAGGTAAAATACAGGGCACGAAAGGCTATTTACAACTTGTACAGAAACCGAATGGCTGGAAAGGAAGCAGTGGTTGAGAAGGAAGTGAGACAGGGTTGTAGCCTACCCCCGATGTTATTCAATTTGTATATTGAGCAGGCAGTAAAGGAAACAAAAGAAAAATTTGGAGTAGGAATTAAAGTACAAGGAGAAGAAACAAAAATTTTGAGGTTTGCCCATGACGGTGTAATTCTGTCAGTGACAGCAAAGGACGTGGAAGAGCAGTTGAACGAAATGAACAGTGTCTTGAAAGGAGGATATAACATGAACATCAACAAAAGCAAAACGAGGATAAATGAATGTTGTCGAATTAAACCAGGTGATACTGAGGGAATTACATTAGGAAATGTGATATTGAAAGTAGTATATGAATTTAGCTACTAGGATAGCAAAATAACTATGATGGCCAAAGTAGAGAGGATATAAAATGGAGACTATCAATGGCAAGAAAAGCTTTTCTGAAGAAGAGAAATTTGTTAACATCGGGTATAGATATGAGAGTCAGGAAATCTTATCTGAAAGTATTTGTATAGATTATGGAAGTAAAAGATGGATCCCAAACATTTTAGACAAGAAGAGAATAGAAGCTTTTAAAAAGTGGTGCTACAGATGAATGCTGAAGATTAGGTGGGTATATCGCGTGACTAATGATGAGATACTAATAGAATTGGGGAGAAAAGAAATTAATGGCACAACCTGATTAGAAGAAGGGATCGGTTGGTAGGGTACATTCTGAGACGTTAAGGGATCACCAATTTGGTATTGGAGGGAACAGTAGGGGGTAAAAATGGTAGAGGCAGACCAAGAGATGAAGACAGTAAGCACATTCGGAAATATGTAGGTTGTGGTAGTTACTCGGATGTAAATAGCCTTGCACAGCACAGACTAGCATGGATTACTACATGAAACCAGTCTTCGGACTGATGGCCACAACAACAACGTCTCCTGAACCACCAACCATTATAGTCTTGTAAAGTAGCGATAAATTAAGACGCCATGAATGACACGGCAGTTTACTAGATGAACAACGAAAATTTAATAAGTGATAATTTTTTTTCCTTTCATCAGTTGGTGGGGCATGTCAGCGAGAAGAGATCTCTAACTGCTCACCTTCTCCAATATTGATGAATATAGTCTAGATACATATTCACAGTGCATTGCAACTGTTTTTACGTCCACCCCCATCCCTACAAGACGTATGTGCTTCTTAACCCCAAAGTGCATCTTTCGAAATTGCAAGTGATGCATTTGTCAAGATTGTTTGAAATAGACTCAGAAGTTTAGGAGCAGATGTTTCACATGGGTACTTATAAACATCAACAACGGCACTACGTATGATATGGGGCAAATTTCATCCTTTCTATGTCTGCATGATGAGTGTCCAGGATAATTTACGACCCAGTTAGAATAACTTCAATCTGATCACATACTTTATGATCTTATTAGCATAATTTATTCATATTCATCTCTGAACTAGAGTAATTTCTGATCCTGTTAGCATAATTTGATTCTTATATCTGAATTGTTATCTTCATTAACATAAAAATTTATTCCCTCTCCACCACCTCCATAACCCCCTCGCACAACGTTAAAGGGCCAGTCGGATGGTGGACCTACTATCTCATAATGAAAAGTGGTGGATCCGAGACGCGGAATGCCAAAAGATCACCACGATGTTGGGTACATAAAGTGAGTCCAGGTCTACGACATCATGGTTCCTTGAAGGTTTGAGCCGTCCATGCTCTCTCCCCAAAAAGAAATCTGATGTGTTTTTTGCATGAGTAAATAGGGAAGTCACCCCGTGGACGTGGTTCTATGTTTTTATTTATAATGTCAGGAAGGATAGGGCCATTTTCATGTACAAGATCGCTTAGATATCTTTCAACAGAAGTACGCCGTGACTCATGGAGGTTAGTACACTGATTGTATGGAGGACAGACTTTTCCTTATGTGTTCGGGTATGGCAGTACCGATTCTGAGGATGATTTACGAGACTGCTTAGTGACTTCTTAAACATACTGAATTGTATTTCATTTTATTTACATAGTAATTACATTTCAAAAACAAAGACACCGGCTCTTTATCCTGCACCTGATTTACTATTACATGAAAAACTGGGAGAGGATATCTAGAACACTAGTAGGGTAATTTACAAGACCACTTGTATATGTGACTTTTTTTATTGCAGTTTCACAGTGATTCATTACAGTTACGGGACAACTACAGTGCATATGCAAAATACGACGGGTCTATTTCTGAAGGCCGGGTGATAGGACGTTTTTATTGTGCAGCATACAGTGCTCACCAAATAGTAATAGGTGTTATCAGTACGAGCTGCAGAGATGTAACGTAAGTACTTGATACAAACGGGTTGTGACACCATATATATATACTTCAATAAAGATACGACTCAAAAAATCTCCTCTGTGTTCTGTAAAGGTAGAAGACAGAGCTCGATAGCAATAATCTGTCAAGATGTTGGAATACTTCTTAAAAAAAAATTCATTCACCTCAGATCGCACTCGAAATCGGTGTCTTTGCGTCGAAAGCAATGAATTCTGTGTTAAAGACGATTCGTGGACCAGAGTCTTTAATAATTTCCGATAGCATTCTCGGATACTGATAGGTGAACAGAATTACGATTTACTGCAGGAAAACAACCGGAACAATCAACTCTGTTGGCAGCAATAATCTTAGTTTGAACACCATTGGGTAGTCGTGTAGAATACTACTACAATCGCACTGTAGTATTTGTATGGAAACTGCATTGGTACCATCTAATTCTTTGTAGCAACAAATAATTCGAACTTGCGGTTTGTGTTATTAACATACATAATATTTCGAGTATACTCTCTCTCTTTCTCTCTCTCTCTCTCTCTCTCTCTCACACACACACACACACACACACACACACACACACACACACATTTCGATACTGTCTTAAAACAAAAAATTACGTGAATGACATATTGGCACTACTGATAAAATTATGTTACTTTATTGACTGGTTATGAGATAGTCCCGAAGCAGTATGAAGATGGGTAATACAGAAATACATAGGTAGCTAGGGGCTTATGCCGTTTCAATGCTCCTCCGTTATATTCAGCTGCCGGTTTTTCGTACAGGTCAGTGTAAGTGATGTCGACAAGGCATGATTTATGGATAAATAGTAATTATTGCAGATGACCAAGTTATGTCTTACTGGGAAAGTAAAGGCACGTTGGTGCTTAGTTTCAGAAATGTTTAATATACTGATAAAAAAATCGTATTTTGTCCTGGATGAATGGATTCGTCTGTGTGATACACTAATGTAAACAACGTTACAAGGTACCCCGTGGGATGTGAAAAGTAAAAGTGGCCGGAAATTCAAAATGGCCCACTTGCGATAGGTAAAAATCTAGAAGCTGACGATAGTTTATTTGTAAAAACTATAGTAAATGCAGGCATCTTGTGTTCCCCATTTGTTTCTGTATTAATAGTCATATACTATGCTGAAAGTTGAAAGTTCCTTGTCTTGTGGTTAAACTGTGAATTAATCCCAGCATATGACCGACTTACACTTCTGAGGGAAGTAGATTCAACCCTCCCTAGTTAATAAAATCCAATCCTAGTTGTAGCCCCTACAAGACGAGTGAGTGCAATGCTCGTTGCTGTAAAAAAAAGAGTAACTTATCCTTTTACTTGGCCACTGCGCACAAGGACAACGCAACAACTGGAAAGTTCATCAATTAAGTGTACAGCAGGTTATATTCATTTTCAGTGGGTTATCTAAGCAGGAAAATGTGTAGGACAAGTTAAAAGTCTACCTATAACTGGAGTTTCTTTGCTCTGTATGCTTTATGAAATTAACAATAAATTTACACAGAGCAAAGTTATCTGGTAAAGAATTATGTTTACGTTGTGCGAGGTACCAAAATTTAGGAAGACCACCCATATCCTTATCTCTGCACATCGCTCAACCAAAGTTAAAGGATAAAAATTACATTTAACAATAAATTAAATCAGGAGGATAAGTTGCGAATTAAAAGATACCAGTAACAGAGTTACTCAGAATATACAGTCATGCTCGTAAATTAAGGATAATCCCGAGGAGGAGGAGGAGGAGATTAGTGTTTAACGTCCCGTCGACGACGAGGTCATTAGAGACGGAGCGCAAGCTCGGGTTAGGGAAGGATGGGGAAGGAAATCGGCCGTGCCCTTTCAAAGGAACCATCCCGGCATTTGCCTGAAAGGATTTAGGGAAATCACGGAAAACCTAGATCAGGATGGCCGGAGACGGGATTGAGCCGTCGTCCTCCCGAATGCGAGTCCAGTGTGCTTACCACTGCGCCACCTCGCTCGGTGATAATCCCGATACATAGTGAAACAACGCTCTGGTGGGCGGTTCGTGGGCTTAAACCACCTCAGGGTATGACCATGCGGTGCATTGGACCTGCGGTCGTCGCACGGTGGCGCTGACAGCAGTCCACATATGGAGAGGTGTGCTGGTGCATGTCAGAGTACGGTGCAGCGAGTAAGTGTGCAGACGTTTTCAGACGTGCTAATGGTGACTGTGTGTGGAAAATGGATCAACGAACACCTATTGATGACGTTATGAGTGGTAGAATACTGGGGTGATTGGAGGCTGGTCAAACACAGCAGGTCGTTGCACGGGCCCTACGAGTGCCACAAAGTGTGAACTCAAGATTATGGCAACGATTCCAGCAGATAGGAAACGTGTTCAGGCGCTACAGTACGGGACGTCCACAGTGTACAGCACCACAAGAAGCCGGATATCTCAACATCAGTGCCCACAGATGGCCATGGAGTACTGCAGGTAGCCTTGCTCGGGACCTTACCGCAGCCACTGGAACAATTGTCTCCAGACACACAGTCTGCAGACGACTGAACAGTCATGGTTTATTCGCCTGGAGACCTGCAAGGTGCATTCCACTGACACCTGGTGACGGGAGAGCCCGCAAATCCTGGTGTCAAGAACACAGTACATGGTCATTGGAACAGGGTCCCAGGTTACGTTCATGGACGAGTCCAGGTATAGTGTGAACAGTGATTCCCGCCGGGTTTTCATCTGGTGTGAACCAGGAACCAGATACCAACCGCTTAATGTCCTTAAAAGGGACCTGTATGGGGGTCGTGGTTTGGTAGTGTGGGGGTGGGATTATGATTAGTGCACGTACACCTCTAAATGTCTTTGAAAGAGGAACTGTAACAGGTCAGGTGTATCTAGACGTCATTTGGCACTAGTATGTCCGCCTTTTCACGGGTTCAATGGGTCCCACCTTCGTCCTGATGGATGATATCGCACGGCCACACCGAGCTGCCATCGTGGAGGAGTGCCTCGAAACAGAAGATATCAGGCGAATGCCTGCCTGTTCTCGAAACCCAAACCCCATCGAGCACATCTGGTATGCTCTCGGTCGACGTAACGCTGCACCTCTTCAAACCCCTACGACACTTCAGGAGCTCCGACAGGCACTGGTGCAAGAATGGGAGGCTATACCCCAGCAGCTGCTCGACCACCTGATCCAGAGTATGCTAACTCGTTGTACGACCTGTGTACGTATGCATGGTGCTCATATTACATATTGATGTCGGGGTACATGAGAAGGAAGCAGAAACAGTGGCGTTATGTAGCACATGTGTTTTGGGGCGGTTTTCTCCACTTATCACCAATACCGTGGACTTATAGATCTGTGTGTTGTGTGTTCCCTACGTGCCTATGATATTAGCGCACGTTTTATGTAGTGCCACGTTCAAAATAACCCTCCAGATGATAGCCGGCCACTGACTGATTCTAACCTCACTCACCTTCCCAACTCCCCACTACAAAAAACTCTACGTGGGTGGCAAGGCTCTATCCTGTTTCCAATGTCTAGGCGACAACTATTGCTAAATTCATGATACAGCTGGGAAAAGCAAAAGCAGCTTCCCTCATTTTGTGTACAATACACACATTTTTAAACACGACGTTGGTACTGTGCCGAAGCAGTATCTTCACGATTGGTCAGCCTTGCAGACCAAGAACACTGTCTAGAGGAACTCAATTCTACCAGCTGAACCAAATTTTTAGAGCAAACACAACTGGCTCCTCCATACTTACCAGACGTTGCCGCAGTGTATAGCCCTTTGATGCTCACGAAGACTGGCAAAAGTATCATACTCAATTATTCTCTGGGAACTTAAGGCCTGCCAAAGCTGTTACTGACCACACGAGGTGCAAGTGCCAACCTTTGAAAACTAAGGGAGCAGGTCGCTAGCTAACTTCCACGAAAACTGCCCCTATCTCCAAAGGAGATTCACAACTTGCCGTCTGCTAACAAAAGGGGCAACAGGGACGAGTCTGGCGACACACCACACCATCATGGAGGACGCAAGGCTACTTTTTCTAACACAGCTCCGGTATTTTCACTAAAATTTCCACAAAGCAGTGGCAGAAAATAATATCGCATATGGATAAGTGACAGTAACAACACAAAGCCTTGCTTACACATATAAAAGGATATCTTCTACTGTGAGTACAGTGTGTGGCATTCATGGCAGCATTCATCTGCGGTAATTGTTTCCACAAATACACAATTTTATCAGTATTTTTGGCTTTGATTTCTTCCAATTTTCCTCATTAACTACACGTAAGAGGTAATTACTTCAACAGAGACCGGCCTTAGTCTATTCAGTACATTGGTTCTTCTTTTTAAGATCTGTGGTATAAAGTTATTTGTGGGGACAGTAACAGTTTATGATACTTTTTTCTCTTAAGAAGTAAGGAACAACAAAATGGAAAAAGTCAACGCCACCGCATATTAAGGGATTTTGATTTTTAAGGGTACGCAAATGGGGATGGAGGCCAAAATTTGTAAGGTAAACAGGGTTGTCAGAAACTGTCAGAAAAGCTTGTAAGCGTGTTGACTGGTAGTGTTTGCTAAGATACGGATACAATTATTGTCAAGTGTTCTCATAGTGTAAATGATAGCATCACTCTTTGACTTCGGTTCGATCGTTACAATTATCCTATGTGCAATTTCTGTATCGTGCTCTTGTTTGGTTTCAGGAAATCAAACGAATGACACTTTTGGTGACGCCTTCTCTTCAGGACTGCACGTATTTGCGTACGCAACGGCCTGGTTGGCTAACTTCGATGTCAATTAAACCTGACACGGCGCAATGTACAGAATTATTTGTCAGTACAACGTACCCTGCAACACCCTTAAAATGTTTGCAGACAGTTTTACCACCCTCATATGTAAGACCTGAGTACAAGGAAAGTGTAGTTTGGAAACAAGTGATACGAAAATATGACTCAGTTCTCAAAATTATTGCTTTCCGTCATATGATCATGATGCCACTTGTGTTTACACCATCTAAATACACTTCTACTTGCAATTCAATTGCAAACACATAACCAAATTGGATGTTTTCTAAAATACCGTTCAATACCAACCACTGCAGATCCGTCATTCTCCTCCAAAATCACTAAATTTTTTTATCGAAATCAGCCAGTTTTGTGTGAAATCAGTCAATTTTATGTCGAAAGCAGCGAATTTCCCACCATTGTTGCTACTAGGGAGAATAACTGAAAAAATTCTTAAGATTCTTATAGTTGATTTCGAATACAGTAAACGCCAAGCAATATATTTAGCTGTAATCGATGTCATAGGGATGCATTTAGACAAAATGTGTATGGGCATTACAGCCTAACCAGTTAGGGGTGGTGGTAACCATTTTTCTTTTATGAACTGATTTTAATCCATTACCTTCAAGTGTATTGTAATGGAGGTAATCTATTGTTTGTTTAATAATCTAGCAACTTAGAGGTTGAGCCGTAACTCCCACACAGGTGTACAGCCCCTATAAGCGGGTTTTCTCTCCACAGATGTGGAGGCGACTATTATGTGGTCACCAGCATCTAGTTTCGTTATTCACCCAACACACACAGGATGCCAGATCTCGCAGAGATGACATTGTAGTATTTAGCACTTAGTTACACTTCCAGACATGGATTGGATTCTATAACATGCATCCATGATACAAATTCCCCATCCAACCAGAGTATCTACAAAGTTCTTGCAGAAGCATCTCTTCTTCCTCCTCGAAATGTCTACGCAGGAAACCTTCTGCAAATACGCAATATGAAAGGCCAAAGCCAGTTGTTATATACACTAAAAGGCATAGAATGTGATGAAGATGGGAGTGCGTTTGTTAGTTGGGGCATGATAGATAAGAGTGTGGACTTTAACTATCTTACTGACCTTACAAAATACAGCTCCATGACCGTCTGAGAAATTTACAAATCTCGAAATTGGTCAACTGCAACAGTCAAAGCTTCGTGTATACTTCAGAGCTCGAAGATTTGGGTAACAGATGGAAATATGGTTTGTGGATCTGACTTATCTGTTTGTAAACTCCTAGCACAGCTGTGTTCTGCTATGCTGTGCTGTGTGTGTGTGTGTGTGTGTGTGTGTGTGTGTGTGTGTGTGTGTGTGTGTGTGTGTATTTCCGTGTGAATGTGTGCGCACTTTGGTGTGTGTGTTTGTGTGTGTGTGTGTTTCCGTGTTAATGTGTGCGCACTTTGGTGTGTGTGTTTGTGTGTGTGTGTGTGTGTGTATCTAAGTACGAGCTTTTGTGTGTGTGTGTGTGTGTGTGTGTGTGTGTGTGTGTGTGTGTGTATGTGTGTGTGTGCGTGTGAGTGTATAACTGGGTGCCATAGGCAAACCCAGACCATATCCCAAGTGGATCCACATCAGAACACTACTAGACCTATCGTAGGTGGATCCACCTGTGGCCCCAACCAGGACCTAGGGCTGTTGGATTCACCTCCGGATCCTACCTCAGACCCAGGGGGAAACTGTGATGCACACACACATACAAACATATGAAAACTGAGCTAGACGTTTACAATTGTAAAAGTCAGTTTCTCGAATTTAATTTCCATTTGTTACATACATGGAGTACTTATAAAGCTTTGACTGTTGCAGTTTATCACTATTCCACATTATCAACATATGAGGATATAAAATGGGTATGGCTTTTGTCACATGGTCATGGAGAGAGTGGGCATAAAGCTGTATTTAAGATACGTAAATCAACACGCTCACCTACAATGCACTAACAATGTAATGTACTCCTTCTACACCATAATCCATGTGTTTTAGCACATATGAGATCCAGTAATTCTTCAAACACAGCCTGCAACCACGTCAGAGAAAGAAGCGACGAGACGTTTGCATCATTCGCCCATCATTTCGCAGGGAAATGATCGGGTGCTAATTATGATTGCTTCGTTCAATAGATGGTGCTGGGAAGTGCTGTACCATTCACCACACTCGCTGGACTTAAGCTATTGCGACTTAAACTACATTCCTAAGAAGAAGGAAACACTTCACGGCATTCGTTTCCAGTATGTTGCAGAGATCTGTCGGGCAACAGACCGCACCACAGAACCAGCGCTGCTAAGGGTATTGTACGACTGCTGTATCGCTCGCAGCGCGTTATATACAATGCTGATGACTACTCTGAAGAAAAGAAAAAGTTTGAAACATGTATCTATTTTGTACAAGTCATAAATAAATAGTTGCCACCATTAAAGTTCCAGCCTTCATAGATGATTTCACTGGTCCTCCGTGAGGCAACGGAGGTAACTCTCCGCATTCGGGTGGTGCTGTCACATCCTTTTCATTACGATGAGCATCGAAGGCAGCGCTTCGCACCCAAGCATCGTGATCATTGATCGGGCCTTCAGAGTCCTTGAACGATAAGCCCCCATCGTCGATCTGTTCCTCAGCGCTGTAGTAGGGCTTCATACAGAGGACCTGGGAGACATCTCTTCGCTTATGTTTCTTGATGAAAGATCAGGATCCTTCATAAGTGACTTCCGAGAAGCAACTATGGATACAGTACAAGGCCTTACAATGGCCAGTGCTTGGCGTTATGGGTTTCTCGATTGGCCTCCTCCAAGACCAAGGTCCTTATGAAGGCCAGATGCTTTGCTTCTACAGTCTTGTTGATGCGGTGTTTCACCTAGTCATCCTGAGTATCGCCTATTTGAAACGCGAGCAGTGTGTCCATTTTCTTTTCGGTCTTGCTACTGTGGAGCGGAAAGAACGATATGAAGCCTGTAGTGTATTGCCTCTCTGTGCTCTATGCAAACGTAGCAATATTGTATACCAATCTCTGTGTTTGACATCAACCTAGATCGACAGCATATTTTCCAACGTCCCAGTAAAGCGTTCTGTGAGCTCATTCGCCTGTAGCTGATGGACAGTTGTCATACTGTGAATGATTTCACAGCGTGAAATGACCTCTGATACTACCCTCGGCTGGAAAACTTTCGCGCTATCAGAGAGCGACATAACAGTCATGTCTTCTTCAACGAACCATGCAGTTTCCAGAGTTTCAGCAGTCGACACAGCTTTAGTGACAGCGCAGCGGGAGAGGTGTTCTATTATCCATCGAACGCTGTTTGTTGATTTCGGGAACTTTCTCAGGAGGCCGATTCCAATGGCTCTGCTACAGGTGAACGTCGTATCAGATGCCCCAGAGATAATTATGCCACATGCTTCAGTCGCTGGTATTTTTACAGTGACTCATACAGTGTCATACCGATCGACAGAGACCTGGAACCGTGATTCCTACATCTGATTCGGTGTAGAGTCTTCGCGAATTCTAGGTGACTAGATGATGAAGAGTCATGGAAATTGTGAATGAAACACAGGCCACGCTGGTATAATATTCTACAATATTTATTATTTGTTACACGTACCGGTTTTCGTCTGTTACGCCATCATCAGGTATAATGATGTATAAAATAATGTATAATATATAAAATATTCTACCAAGAACCGACGGAATAGTCAATCAATTCAAGATACACTACTGGCCATTAAAATTGCTACATCAAGAAGAAATGCAGATGAAAAACGGGTATTCATTGGACAAATATGATTAAATTTTCACTCAATTAGGGTGCATAGATCCTGAGAAATCAGTACCCAGAACTACCACCTCTGGCCGTAATAACGGCCTTGATACGCCTGGCCATTGAGTCAAACAGAGCTTGGATGGAGTGTACAGGTACAGCTGCCCATGCAGCTTCAACACGATACCACACAGTTCATATAGTGACTGGCGTATTGTGACGAGCCAGTTGCTCGGCCACCATTAACCAGATGTTTTCAATTGGTGAGAGATCTGGAGAATGTGCTGGCCAGGGCAGCAGTCGAACATTTTCTGTATCCAGAAGGCCCATACAGGACCTGCAACATGCGGTCCTGCATTATCCTGCTGAAATGTAGGGTTTCGCAGGGATTGAATGAAGAGTAGAGCCACGGGTCGTAACACATCTAAAATGTAACGTCCACTGTTCAAAGTGACGTCAGTGGGAACAAGAGGTGACCGAGACGTGTAACCAATGGCACCCCATACCATCACGCCGGGTGATACGTCAGCATGGCGATGGCGAATACACGCTTCCAATGTGCGTTCACTGCGATGTCGCCAAACTCGGATGCGACCATCATGATCCTGTAAACAGAACCTGGATTCATCCAAGAAGATGACCTTTTGCCATTCGTGCACCCAGGTTCGTCGCTGAACACACCATCGCAGGCGCTCCTGTCTGTTATGCAGCGTCAAGGGTAACCGCAGCCATGGTCTCCGACCTGATAGTCCAGGCTGCTACAAACGTAGTCGAACTGTTCGTGCAGATGTTTGTTGTCTTGCAAACGTCCCCATCTGTTGACTCAGGGATCGAGACGTGTTTGCACGATCCGTTACAACCATGCGGATAAGGTGCCTGTCATCTCGACTGCTAGTGATACGAGGCCGTTGGGATCCAGCACGGCGATCCGTATTACCCTCCAGAACCCACCGATTCCATATTCTGCTAACAGTCATTGGATCTCGACCAACGCGAGCAGCAATGTCGCGATACGATAAACCACAATCGTGATAGGCTACATTCCGACCCTTATCAAAGTCGAAAACGTGATGGTACGCATTTCTCCTCCTTACGCGAGGCATCACAACAACGTTTCACCAGGCAACGCCGGTCAGCTGCTGTTTGTGTATGAGAAATCGGTTGGAAACTTTCCTCATGTCATCACGTTGTAGGTGTCGCTACCGGCGCCAACCTTGCGTGAATGCTCTGAAAAGCTAATCATTTGCATATCACAGCATATCCCTCCTGTCGGTTAAATTTCGCGTCTGTAGCACGTCATCTTCGCTGTGTAACAATTGTAATGGCCAGTAGTGTAATTAGCAGTAGATCAAATGGGATGACTATGAACCATTTCTGCACTATTGGATCATAGTTAATATTGTACAATGTTCCGTGTATTAACTGTGATTCTCCTTTGGTCGGTCCCCCCTCCTCCAATGTACCTACGTTTTTCAGCAGTGTCTGTTCAGTAGCAATGTCATTTAATGCTGCGATGACTGAGACTTAGTCCATAGTGATGTGTTCAACTGCACGATTCCTTGAAAGA
This sequence comes from Schistocerca americana, assembly GCF_021461395.2. Lineage (NCBI taxonomy): Eukaryota > Metazoa > Arthropoda > Insecta > Orthoptera > Acrididae > Schistocerca > Schistocerca americana. The sequence continues at coordinate 1,013,261,090 of NC_060120.1, read as the reverse complement.
CAGTCGGTATCCTTGTGTTTGCTCTCTTTTTCAATACTATTGTGACGTCGTATTCCTTAGGCTTCAGTGACCACCCCACCAGGCTCCTCAAGAGAACCTTCCGGCTATTCAACCAGTATTCTAGTGGTCTGTCGCAATAGTAAGTGCTGTAGCAAAGAATGCACTGTGGCAACTGGGTATAACGTGCATGGTGGAGCCCGGGCTAAGCAAAGGATCTCAGTTTATTTTCTGCAGGATACATTTTGAGACAACAGGATCTTCTGCGCCAAAATATACTGGCAACTATTTATTGCCATCCGGCAGTTTGCCCGAAATTTCATAAAACAATCTTGGTGATTGCCGTCCATGAAGGATTTTCATTTGTGGCGGCCTCTCCTCCATAGGTGATTGCTTGTCTTAGCTTCTTAAATTGGGTATCTTGGCGAGTAGCTGGTACCTCTGCCCTGCGACGTGGTGCGACAACGGCATGTTTGGGAGCGACATCTGGCGCACGGCAGTGGCCTTCGTCCCACAGGCCGACTGCAATGATTTGCAGGTGAGTGTCGTGAATAGGAGAGTTGTGAAAGTCGACGCCTTGGGGCGTAATAGTCATCGAACACACTTCTTTTTTCTCTGCAGTAGCGTACAATGTGTCGAAGTCGTACACAATGGAAACGTCCTTCAGGTGTATGTTCTTACCACCGGAGATATAGTTGACAGATGATTTGTTGTTTCTCGGTGGAGGCAAATGGTGCTAAAGACCGAATATCTCTTCTTCGACATTCGGTATTACCCTCTGATGTATGGGGTTGACATTCATGGCAGCTATCTCTTGCGTACCGGGCACGACATTTATGACTACCAAAAACTGCTGTGTAACTTCTCATACTACCTGGCTTATGAGGCAAGATCATGGCGAATTTCCACAATGGCCAAAGGGACTACATTCGGGAGTCGATTTCCTCGATGCGTTGGCACTACCTGATAAACTCCGTTGTTGATGTGACATCGTATACAGGAGAGCCCGGTATCGTCTTTTGCGACTCTTTGCGTATATGTGAGATTTTCTCCGATTCTGTCATATCGGTATTCACAATGTCGAAACATTGTGTTTCTGAGGCTGTGTCGTTTCCTCATGACGCTGGGCGCTGTTCTTGAATAGCTTCCGACTTGCTGCTGATTGTCACAAAATGTTTTCTTGAGATCGGCCTGGAATTTGTCCCAGCTATAGAGCATTTCTTCGTTGTCTCGAATCACTGCTGGGCTGTGCCATCCAGGTAGAAGAACGCGTTTCCCAGACATATCATTTCATCCCACCTGTTGTGTTTGGCGACTGGGTCGAAACCTGTCACTTATATCCCCAAGCTGTGAACAGCATCTCCGGAAAACACTGATGGAACCAGATGTGCCGCTGACGTACTACTGGGTTGAAATCCATTAGTTTCCTAAATATACGGACTTTGGGAATAGCGTATACCAACGGGCGGAACGATACTAAGGCTTAGAGCTATTGATTTCTGGCGTTGGTCTGATACCGCGTCCCTGCACTATTGGCTGTACGTTCCAAGTACATCGTAAGTACTTGTCTTTGGTGACCTGTGTGGAGGACTGCCGGTAAACTGTCGTCCTAGTTTCGCCTGGTGCGTAAGCAGGCCCGGTAACGACTCGTGGCTGCCGGGTAGACTATGCGCTAGGGACTAGGAGGTCGTGCGGGTCACAATAACAGCACTTAGCCTTGAAAACACGTTTATTCCAGTGACCAACGTACATGCAGAAAAGCGCTGCCTCTTGGAGGGAGAGTGCCGCTTATTATACAAAAACTGAACGTTCCACAATATTTAAACAATTCAAACATTAGAGACTTAGAAAACCCTCTTGATATGATAAGTACTAAGTAAAGAATATTTCCTGGTGACCCGCAGTACGACAGTCAGTCATAATGCTTGCAGGGTAACTTGCTGCGATACTGTTATAGATTAGCAGGCCAACTGTCTTCACGTTGACAGAAGTCGGTTAGTCATTAGTTTAATACGAGCAGTCAGTTTATTAGAGCGGAAGGTAGTGACACATGGAAGGCAGTGGATGTATGAAGTTATATTATTCAAGTGGACTTTGTTAGAAATGAATTTAGAAGTCTTTCATGAACATTGTGTTCAACGGTGAACAATATTGGTTTAGCATACTGTATCCCTATTATTCTACACGAGCAATGACCTATCATGCCATCTCTTATGAGGCTCTTTAACTGCATCTGTCAGAATATGTTGGTACTCTGAGAAGATGCAACACTTCTCAGCACTTTCTGTTTCAAACTGTCTTCTTATAAACCAAACTATTTGCAAAAACAAGTTACATTTTCCAATACAGATATCGCACAGCAGCTGCTGAATCAACAATTTTTAACTGTATACACGACCTGTTCCGGAATGCTTAAAGTTGCATCAGCTGCTGTAAACCGTAACACAGAAAGTCGGACGTAAGACACAATCGACTCCCGAATGTGGTCCCCTTGGCCGTTGTGGAAATTCGCCATGATCTTGCCTCCCACATAGGGCAGGTAGTAAGAGAAGCTATACAGCAGTTTTTGGTAGTCATAAATGTCGGGCCCAGTACACAAGAGATAGCTGCCATGAATGTCAGCCGCATACGTCAAAGGGTAATTGCGAATGTTGAGGAAGAGATATTTCGGTTTTTAGCACCATTTGCCTCCACAGTCAAACAACAACCCAACATCAGACTAACACCGGTAAAACAACCGTAACAAAACCATGAGGTCTTCGAAAAGGATTCTTTCTCCTATCCTGGTGACTGTCGTACAAGCTAGTTGTGTAAGAGGATATACATTGTCCAGACAGGTAGGAAAGATAGGAACTTTCACACGATATTTAAAGAATGTTCCGGCGTAAAGTCAAGCGCCGGAACGTCGGAAACGAGCGACTTCAGAGGGCTGTGAAGAAAGCCAATTGCACGCTGACAGACCCTTCTCCAGGACGACAACGCGATAGCAGTGGCCTCTATGTCAAGCGCCGCTTCGGACTGGTCGCGGCCTACTTCTACAGCAGCATCAAGATTAGGCACTTCAAGACCAGCGGCTTATGCATTGTATATACCGTAGAACATTGTTTATTTGCATGTCGCCCTTTGCTTTCGACACTTAAAGTTAATTATTGTCAATGTTCAGTTCGTAATAAAACTCATTAGCATGATTTGTTTGATTGTTGTCTAGCTATCGGAGAAGGCAGGCTTCCTAGATTCCACATATCTGACGTCAAGGCAGTATTCAACAAAGAAGACGTAGATTCGGCCAATTTCAGGTCAGCTTTGACAATAAATGTGACTGACAACCAGTATCAGCTGCAGTTATCTTGCACAGTGCGGTGAAAGGTCGGACACTCAATATTCGGGAAGAAATTGAAATCTTAAGAAGTCTTCGTCCCCCTCCTCTCGATACAATTAAAGAACACACTGACCTGTATCACAAAAATATTTTAGTTAATTATGACGTTATTCAGCCAGTTTAAGGTGTGCATATAACGCAATATTTTTCGTTTTTTTCCCCAGATGTACAGGTTCTCTTCCCTCCTAATGTTGTGATGGTTACGTCCCCTTTCTACTGTTAGTTCCCGCTTTTCTGCGTTAAACGGTACACCATTATAACATCTGTTTCATACCGCGCCTGCGCTACGGGTCGTGTATGTTCACCGTACTTCCGGCTAATGTTTACTATCACATAGCTTTCCTGTTAGCGTTCCTGGTCGCGCATGTCGGGGGAACGGTTCTTATGACATTCATGTATTTCCACACAGTATGTGGCTTAAATTCCCCTCTTTATTTCATCGTACATGTTTCATGATTCTGGCGCCTTTTGGTATCCGGCCCTGACGTCCGAGTTCTCGAATTTTTCTAGGTCCCTCCTCCTCCCCATTATCCTTTTCACGCGATACTTTTGTTCGATGACAACATTGGGGATTTAGAATGAGCCCAGATATTTAAGTGATTTTATTTATAAGAAGCGTTTTGTTCTTTCTTTTAATTCGTTTTAGGTAGTTTCAGAAACATTAACCACATAATATCTTATCTGACATTTCGAACCTGAGGATCACTTTCTATTGCCTTGTAACATAATATTTTCATTACTACAGTTTACACCAGATGATCGAATTTTAAGTGATCCGAAACCGGTCGTGCATACAGTGAAAGATTGTTGATTCAGCAACTGCTGTGTAGTTTCTTCATTTTACAAAATAGACTTATAAATTTACGGCTGCCCATAGGAAAAACTGATTGTACTTCTACTTAGTAAGTTACAGATGGTTCACGCAATTTGACCACGTGTCTCCTGTTTATCGAACTCCTAATGTTTATTTAATATTCTTCTTGATATACGTAACGATTCCTTTACCTCAGCCACCAGAAATATCTTTTTGTCCAGAAGCAGAACGTATCAAGTAAATATTGTTTAACTAACAGCGCGACATTAACAAATATGATTGCGTTGCGGCAACACCACTCCACGCGGACTTCGCAACTCGTGAGAAGGGGGGCGCCGACAGTGGAAACGTGACGCCGTGTTATTCTCCGTCCTTCCAATATACGTTTTTATGAGAGGCTTTATACTTAACGGAGAATTTTGTTGTAACTCTGTTGGTCGGATGCTGTGTTGTCATTTGATGGGTGGGTCTTAAGTACCAGTTAGCCGAGAGCATTATTCATTGTGCGTTCTACTGGTGGCGGTAAATGATGCTAAAGATCGAAATATCCGACATTATGCGTTAAATCCTTGTAATATCTCAGATTTATGTTGGTGTATTTTCATGTAATTTAGTTTTACTTGTGAAATTGGCTGAAGAGTGGGTTGATGGTACCCCTGAAGCAAGCTAGCTGCCTGTGGAATCCAACTGCAGGGGCCAGAATATTGCTGGAACTGCAAGGTGCAAGACTCCAGTCCCTCGCAATGTGGGGCTGCATCTTCTCATTCTGCCCTACCTTGGTCCCCTGTGTTACAGGGGGTGTGGCCCTGTCTGACAAATTTGGGCAGAGGCAGTAATGCATAATTAGCCAGGTGCAGTGCCACTGAGAAAGGACGGCTGATAGTTCAGCACTGAACACGGAAGTTATTGTGACATACTGAATGGGCTAGGAAAACCTAAGCTGGATGCTGTAACAACTATTCTGCATGCTGACCCTTTAGAATTTACCAGCTACAACTCCTGAAAAGTGGAGCTAGAACACCTTTCAGCACCTGTCCCAAATGATGTCAGTGACACCTCACAGTAGCAGACCAGATGCCACCTGTCTTCATGGAGAGGGTGGGGGGGGGGGGGGTCCTGCTGCTGGTGCCCAGCCCCACTCCTGCGCTAGACTTCCATACTGTCGTCTCTCTCCTCTCGACTGAGCACATTACTTCTCTGCACGACTTCACATACTCTGAGCAGAGCTGGCAGATGCCTTATCTCTGTGTGGTCTATTACGAGCTAATGGGAGCCCTGGCCATCATCTCCGAGAAGCCTCACCTGGCACGGACACGGCACTATAGGAAGAAATGTAAGGTCGCTGGACTCATGTCGTCGGTGTAGCTGAGTCGATGCACCACCTGACGTGTCTCAAATTCTGACCTGTGCATTCCATGGCGGAACACCACCACTGATCCCGCCAGCACTGGCTGCCTTTATGTCGCTATCTCAACTGTGGTATTCTTAGAACAACAAATTTTTTATGTTTCCATAACGAAATCGGACAACAGCCAAGCATCTATCTCCTGAGACAGCATGATCCACATGCTTAGGTAGTCAATCGACGACCTCTTTACCTGGCGTCGTTGCCCACCACAGCGTGCTAACCGCAGGGCACTACATCTCAAAGAACTGTCAAATGACCTGAACTCATTTTCACCCGTACAAACTACTCCTCCCCACTTACCCATCCACCACCCACCCACTTACACACACACACACACACACACACACACACACACACACACACACATCATGTTCTATGTAGATTAAAATAATGTTCACCAAAACATTCCCAGCCATAAATTTTCGATTTAAGAAAAATTTATACATTAAGTTCCCTATGGTTGAATTTGATACATTGTGAATTAAACATGACTGTAACACAAAACACAGAAAAATCACAAAAACACAAGCATGTGTTTATAAAACTTTTGTCTGTTTTCAAATTCGTGAATACGTTTCTTAAAACATGAGAAGATATATAATTTTCCTGTTATTTGATGGAAAAAATTTAAAAGACCCACTGATGATAGTGTAATAACAGTGGCCAGCCGGAGTGGCCGTGCGGTTCTAGGAGCTACAGTCTGGAGCCGAGCGACCGCTCCGGTCGCAGGTGCGAAACCTGCCTCGGGCATGGATGTGTGTGATGTCCTTAGGTTAGTTAAGTTTAATTAGTTCTAAGTTCTAGGTGACTGATGACCTCAGAAGTTAAGTCGCATAGTGCTCAGAACCATTTGAGCCATTTGTAACCCCAGTGACACATTTCTGGGAAAAAAGAAGAAAAAAATATGTTCAGTCATGTAGAATCATATCCTTAAACGAGTTTACTTGTAAGCAAACAGAGACACAAGAGTGAGCTTCAACCTCAACATGATTATTTTTGAAGATGTAGAATACAGGGCTCGGTACCTGATACGAATTGTTGTAATCTTACCTGTCTCACCTGGAATGCTGCAATCTTCCGATCTTTTTCATTAGTCCTCCACCAAAACTGCACAAATAAAAAAAGCATCACTACGGTTCACAGAGCTCCGGAACCTCTATAGAAAATTGGAATAGTGATCAACATTAACATCATTTCTGCCCTTTCTATTGCTCATGAAAACCACACATTGCATGTTGCACCACCACAAAGCGACACTTTCAGAGGTGGTGGTCCAGATTGCTGTACACTCCGGTACCTCTAATACCCAGCAGCATTGGCACTTGCATTGCTGCATACCTGTATTCATCGTGGCATACTGTCCACAAGACCACCACACAGCGACACTTTCAGAGGTGGTGTCCGGAATGCTGTACACACCGGTACCTCTAATACCCAGTAGCATTTGCACTTGCATTGATGCATACCTGTATTCGTCATAGCATACTGTCCACAAGACCACCACACAGCGACACTTTCAGAGGTGGTGGTCCAGATTTCTGTACACACCGGTACCTCTAATACCCAGTAGCGTATGCACTTGCATTGATGCATACCTGTATTCGTCATGGCATACTGTCCACAAGACCACCACACAGCGACACTTTCAGAGGTGGTGGTCCAGATTGCTGTACACACCGGTACCTCTAATACCCAGTAGCATTGGCACTTACATTGATGCATACCTGTATTTGTCGTGGCATACTGTCCACAAGACCACCACACAGCGACACTTTCAGAGGTGGTGTCCGGATTGCTGTACACACCGGTACCTCTAATACCCACTAGCATTTGCTCGTGCATTGATGCATACCTTTATTCATCATGGCATACTGTCCACAAGACCACCACACAGCGACACTTTCAGAGGTGGTGGTCCAGATTGCTGTACACACCGGTACCTCTAATGCCCAGTAGCATTTGCACTTGCATTGATGCTCTCCTGTATTCGTCATGGCATACTGTCCACAAGACCACCACACAGCGACACTTTCAGAGGTGGTGGTCCAGATTGCTGTACACACTGGTACCTCCAATACCCAGTAGCATTGGCACTTGCATTGATGCATACCTGTATTCATCATGGCATACTGTCCACAAGACCACCACACAGCGACACTTTCAGAGGTGGTGGTCCAGATTGCTGTACACGCCGGAACCTCTAATACCCAGTAGAATTAGCACTTGCATTGATGCCCGCATCTCGTGGTCGTGCGGTAGCGTTCTCGCTTTCCACGCCCGGGTTCCCGGGTTCGATTCCCGACGAGGTCAGGGATTTTCTCTGCCTCGTGATGGCTGGGTGTTGTATGCTGTCCTTAGGTTAGTTAGGTTTAAGTAGTTCTAAGTTCTAGGGGACTGATGACCATCGATGTTAAGTCCCATAGTGCTCAGAGCCATTTGAACCAACTTGCATTGATGCTTACCTGTATTCGTTATGGCATACTGTCCACAAGACCACCACACAGCGACACTTTCAGAGGTGGTGGTCCAGATTGCTGTACACACCGGTACCTCTAATACCCAGTAGCATTGGCACTTGCATTGATGCATACCTGCATTCGTCGTGGCATACTGTCCACAAGACCACCACACAGTGACACTTTCAGAGGTGGTGGTCCAGATTTCTGTACACACCGGTACCTCTAATACCCACTAGCATTTGCACTTGCATTGATGCATACCTGTATTCGTCATGGCATACTGCCCACAAGACCACCACACAGCGACACTTTCATAGGTGGTGGTCCAGATTGCTGTACACACCGGTACCTCTAATACCCAGTAGCATTAGCACTTGCATTGATGCCCGCATCTCGTGGTCGTGCGGTAGCGTTCTCGCTTCCCATGCCCGGGTTCCCGGGTTCGATTCCCGGCGGGGTCAGGGATTTGCTCTGCCTCGTGATGGCTGGGCGTTGTGTGCTGTCCTTAGGTTAGTTAGGTTTAAGTAGTTCTAAGTTCTAGGGGACTGATGACCATCGATGTTAAGTCCCATAGTGCTCAGAGCCATTTTAACCAACTTGCATTGATGCTTACCTGTATTCGTTATGGCATACTGTCCACAAGACCACCACACAGCGACACTTTCAGAGGTGGTGGTCCAGATTGCTGTACACACCGGTACCTCTAATACCCAGTAGCGTTGGCACTTGTATTGATGCATACCTGCATTCGTCGTGGCATTCTGTCCACAAGACCACCACACAGCGGCATTTTCAGAGGTGGTGTCCAGATTGCTGTACATACCGGTACCTCTAATACCCAGTAGCATTTGCACTTGCATTGATGCATACCTGTATTCGTCATAGCATACTGTCCACAAGACCACCACACAGTGACACTTTCAGAGGTGGTGGTCCAGATTTCTGTACACACCGGTACCTCTAATACCCAGTAGCATTTGCACTTGCATTGATGCATACTTGTATTCATCATGGCATACTGTCCACAAGACCACCACACAGCGACACTTTCTGAGGTGGTGGTCAAGATTGCTGTACACAACGGTACCGTTAATACCCAGTAGCATTTGCACTTGCATTGATGCATACCTGTATTCGTCATGGCATACTGCCCACAAGACCACCACACAGCGACACATTCATAGGTGGTGGTCCAGATTGCCGTACACACCGGTACCTCTAATACCCAGCAGCATTTGCACTTGCATTTATGCATACCTGTATTCGTCATGGCATACTGTCCACAAGACCACCACACAGCGACACTTTCAGAGGTGGTGTCCAGATTGCTGTACATACCGGTACCTCTAATACTCAGTAGCATTGGCACTTGCATTGATACATACCTGTATTCGTCGTGGTATACTGCCCACAAGTTGGTCGAGATTGTCCCACTGCTCAATGGCGATTCGCTGTAGATCCCTCAGAGCGGTTGGTGGTTCGCATCGTCCATAAACAGGCCTTTTCAATCTACCCCAAGCATGTTCGGAAGGATTCATGTCTGGAGAACGTGCTGGCCACTCTAGTCGAGCGATGTCGTCCAGAAGGAAGACATTTACAAGATGTGCACGATGGGGGCGCGAATTGTCGTTCATGAAGACCAATATGCTGACGATATGGTTGCACTATCGGTCGGAGGATGGCATTCACGTATCGTACAGCCGTTACGGCTCCTTCTATGACCACCAGCGGCGTACGTCGGCCCCACATAATGCCACAACAAAATAGCAGGGATCCTCCACGTTGCTGCAGTCGCTGGACAGTGTGTCTAAGACGTTCAGCCTGACCGGGTTGCCTCCAAACACGTCTCCGGCACGAATCACATGTTTATGACATATCTATCACGCACTCCATAGACAAAATGTCGTTTTTTCCAAAAACGTCTCCGACGATTGTCTAGTTGAAAGCATATGCGACCCTCATCGGTGAAGAGAACGTAATGTCAATCTTGAGCGGTCGATTCTGCAAGTTGTTGGTCCCATCGGTACCGCGCTGCATGGTGTCGTTGTTGCAAAGATGGACCTCGCCATGGACGTCGGGAGTGGAGTTGCGCATTATGCAGCCTATTGCGCACAGTTTGAGTCGTAACACGACGTCCTGTGGCTGCATGAAAAGCACTATTCAACATGGTCGTGGTGCTATCAGAGTTTCTCCGAGCCACAGGTAGCGGTCTTTCACTGCAGTAGTAGCCCTTGGACGGCCTGAGCGAAGCTTGTCATCGACAGTTCCTGTCTCATGACCGAGCACCATCGCTCTGGTTCACTCCGAGACGCCTCGACACTTCCCTTGTTAAGAGTCCTCCCTGGCACAAAGTAACAATGCAGACGCGACCGAACCGCGGTATTGACCGTCTTGGCGTGGTTGAACTGTAGACAACAAGAGCAGTTTGCCTCCTTCCTGTTGGAATGACTGGAACTAATCGGCTGTCTGACTCCCTCCGTCTAATAAGCGCTGCTCATGCATGGTTGTTTACATCTTTGGGCGGGTTTTGTGACATATATGAGCAGTCAAAGGGACTGTGTCTGTGATAAAATATCCACAGTCAACATCTATCTTCAGGAGTTCTGGGAACCGGGGTAATGCAAAACTTTTTTTTTATTTTTTGTATGTGGTCTTTAAATCTTTGCGTCTTCTTTTCTTATAAAGTTTCCTTCTTGCGAAAACTCTTCTTCAGCGAAAAGATTAAAGTCATATTACTCCTCTAAACTTTGTTTTTTAGTGCAACAGCTGCTAAGACCGCTTTCTGTAAACTTCTGGGTTCAAATCATCCCTCCTTGTTCAAACTGTTTTGTCCGCCAAAGACTACCCTCTAATTTTCCCCGCAAGGGAAACTGCGACTTTTCTCGAATTTACCATTCTTTTCGCTTAATTAACAATACGTTCCAGCAGTCATTGCATTACTGCGTCTCTGCACCGATTCACTCCTTTCATTTGTCACGTCCTCGTTAGTTAAAATTTAGCACATATAAATCTGTACCTATTGGACCAAAGCATATTCCTTACGAATAAAATGCACACAAAGTTAAGTGATGTTTTACAACCTGTTTGTATGGTACACTAGCTTTCATTTACACTTAAATAACAAAATAAAAACAAGGAGTCAACGATGTACAAAAACACAGAGTGGTTAGAAACAGTCTGACAGCTTTGTAAGGACGTTACAGGGTGGTTTGTGGTCAGAAATAATTGTTAAGAAAAAAATTTGATACGTTTCACATTTTCTGAGTTAGTTATTGATGAAGTTAGCCAATAAGGCTATTACACATGTAAATTCGAATGGCCCACCAGATACAATACTGTCAGCTGTTCGCACAGCGTAGACGATGACGCACGAGACTGCTAAGTCATTAGCTCCTGCTCGATCATCACTCCCGTCCCATGTCCAATTTTAGGAAACCAAATGAAGAATAAGTTTGGCGACCCCGTCTGTGACGAGCTGCTTGAATCTGCACGCACTGTGGCGTGATTTGCTGACTTTAATGCTAATTAACATAGAAACTCGACGCACAAGTAGCCGAAGTGGCGTCAGATCGAAAGACTTGCACCCGGCGAACTGTCTAGTCACATGACATTTACATTTTGTTTAACTCAGAAACGGCGCAACGTACCCAATTTGTATAAACCATTTCGCAGTACATTCTACCTTACAACGTCCTTAAAAGCTTTACAGACTGCTTCCGACCACCCTACATATATAGTTGCATGCGTATTTAATCATTGAAAATGTGAGAGAAAATATCTGTTACAGAGTCTCGAAGGTGTCTTGGGTTCGGGTACCGCACGCCATTGCGTCATGCACCTGGCCGGCTGCCAGAGCGGAGAATAGTCCAGCACATGCGCGCTTGCTGTCTGCTGATACCTGACCGGTCTGTGACGTCATCGCACGTAGTCTATCGTCTACCTTGGCGCACGAAGTCAAAAATTCGTGAAGAAACCGATCTGAGCTCTCAAATGGTTTTTGGAACGGTAGCATTTCCTTATTGAAATGACATGATTGTTTTAGCCGACTGTCACTTATTTCTGAGTGTTTTTAAATGACTTTGTAACAAAATGTAACATGTTTATTTACTTGACGACCTTCATGACTATGGCTCTGAGCACTATGGGACTTAACTTCTATGGTCATCAGTCCCCTAGAACTTAGAACTACTTAAACCTAACTAACCTAAGGACATCACACAACACCCAGCCATCACGAGGCAGAGAAAATCCCTGACCCCGCCGGGAATCGAACCCGGGAACCCGGGCGTGGGAAGCGAGAACGCTACCGCACGACCACGAGATGCGGGCGACGACCTTCAGCAGCAGCTGTTATAGAACAATTATTATTGTTTTTCCCTTCTTAAGCTTATCTCAGTTTGAGATGTTTACCACGAGACCATAAAACTCACAGATATCCCCAAGGCTACAGCGTCACGAATTCACTAGAGAGATAGTTTTCTCCACATATATGTATCCCTCTAATAATTCCAGAACATACATGTCTTTTCGTTCCAATTACTTCGTATTAAATTCTCTCTCTCTCTCTCTCTCTCTCTCTCTCACACACACACACACACACACACACACACACACACACACACACACACACACAATGCTACCATAAATGAACGTAATACAGCCAGCACAGGTAAATTACTGAAAGTAGTGGGTTTATGAAACTAATACCGGTGAGACACTTCAGTGTCGCTGTGTTTCAACTATTATTTCATAGACAATAACTTAGTTCGGATACAAAAACGGACAGTGTCAGGGTGCCTAAATCACTGCCACCTATGTGCTGCATATTAGCAGAAAGATAGGCACACCGTGGTTTTCAAGCGATTTCATTGTGTATTTATGAGGAGAATGTTGGCCGGTTTCATGTATCTGCAATTCCAGACCCAGAAATTCAAACAATTTGCAGGATGAACTGATAAGATATACCTGCAACTATTTTCCCCATCTGTATGTTTACAGATTTTTCATTTTTGTATCTGCTGAAGTACTATAAATCCCCGAAATCCAACAAATCTCTTGTCGTTCCATTTGCTACATTCATCAACCCTTGCAGCCGGCCGAAGTGGCCGTGCGGTTAAAGGCGCTGCAGTCTGGAACCGCAAGACCGCTACGGTCGCAGGTTCGAATCCTGCCTCGGCCATGGATGTTTGTGATGTCCTTAGGTTAGTTAGGTTTAACTAGTTCTAAGTTCTAGGGGACTAATGACCTCAGCAGTTGAGTCCCATAGGGCTCAGAGCCAACCCTTGCATTTTCATATGTTGATAAATAATATCTATACTGTTAAAGAAGCATCTTTTACACAGAGAGTATGCTCTGAATTACCAACTGGGGTTCTGAACCTCGGGTTCCTACGTACAGTTTATTAGACATGCACTGATAAAGTAGCACTCTTTTAATCACGTTTTCAATTACTGGGTAGGAGGACACGAATTTTCTTGTCGTTTTTCTGCAGGCTGGCAACTGAAAGTTTTGACAGAAGAAAAAAGAAGTGCATGTTATAGCTATTCTGTGTTGAATTCACTTATAATCAGTATGTACATCACACTTCACTAGAAACCGTTTACCATTATTTGCAAAGAGAAAATGTAGTAGAGCGTGAATGTAATAGAGCCAGTTTTCTGCAATGCCCAGTTAATTCTCGGTAACCATCTTTTCCTCACCCTTTATTTCTCCGAAAAATTAAATATAGTAACTCTTGGGCATCCATCATAATTTTCTCCACAGTTCTGCACAGAACTAAGAGACTGCATATTGTTGGTATCAAACAAGATCACAGTTTGATCGAACACATAGAAATCGTCCAATCTAGAGCACCGAAACTAATAAAAAGAAAAAAATTCACTTTAGTCATCGTAGTAACTGCACTCTAGAAGGCACTACATAGCGATACGTGCCGTGTAACGTAAATGCCTACAATACTGAAGATATACGCTATGTACAACGCCATATTTTGACGTCAAGCAGTCAATGTGTAGGCTGTGCTTTTAGGCAGTGCCGCCACTAACCGCTGTCACTATGATGGGGCAGCGGTCCTGCACGGCGTAACGCGGAAATGGATCCAAACACCGTTACCTTGTACGATGCTGAAGCAGCTGCCACAGCCTGATGGACTGTTTAAGCAAACTAATTGCCGCCATCCACCAATGGACTGCCTTACTGAATAAAGAATCCATTTAACTAAATTGGAATTCATTGGATGCATGTGTGCACAGCGGCCATTAAATATTGAGGTTTAAGGAAGGACGCAAATTAGCAGCAAAATCTGTAATCTATTGCAGATTTATGTTTCGGTTGTAAAATAGTCATCACAGGTGCTAAAACCCAAAAAACAGGTGTAATTAGAACAGGTACAGAATAAATATATAACACAGTTATACAAATCGATATAAGTGGAAACATAGCAAAATCATACCATTACTAACAGTCATACACGTCAAACACGTCAGAGCATAAACTTGTGAAAAATGGCACTGGCCTTTACACAGCAGAAACGAAACTGAGACCGTTTCTTACAACCAGCGCAGACGGCATGATTATTCGTCATCAAGAACCTGTAGTGCCATCTATTGGAGTATACATCCAAGAAAGTATATTTTCATTTAAATGAAGACTATAACTGGTAAATGAATCTAAAAATTTACACAATGAATATATAAATGCATAAACACAAGCTACGGAGTTTACATACAAATAAAGTCGTGGAGGACACGTTTCATCCCCTACGGGACTACATACTGACAAAAGCATTTTCAAATTCGAAAATTGTTCAAATGGCTCTAAGCACTATGGGACTTAACATCTGAGGTCATCAGTCCCCTAGACTTCGAACTACTTAAACCTAACTAACCTAACGACATCACACACATCCATGACCGAGGCAGGATTCGAACCTGCGACCGTAGTAGCAGCGCGGTTCCGGACTGAAGCGCCTAGAACCGCTTGGTTACAACGGCCGGCCAAAAGCATTTTCTATTTTACAATAATTTTAATAGATTAAGATCCATTTACGGGAGGTTTGTACAACATATTTCATTAATGTGTGTGTCAAAGAGTGTAAAGTGATACTGTGAATAAACCTGGAGAATCTATGGTAAAATAAAATAACATAAAATCGTACCATAGCCATCATGTGGCCTCCACTCTGGAATTATGCAGATATGAATGTGGTTGTAACCTAAAGATCTTTATGTTAAACAACCAAAAATTTGGACTACTATTAATTTACACACTTTCACAGTGCCGTCTTTTGTAAAAGCTGTCATTACAAACTTTTGAAAGTATATTGCTGTGGCATAAAAATATATAAATAAGAGACAAAAGAGCTAGAGCATTTTACATATCAGATAAAACTCCATCTCCCTGCAGCATAATATCAAATCGTCTACAAATATGTAAAAACATAACCATTAAATCAAATATAAAAAAAAGTTACAGTGCTACCCTACCAACTGGTTAAAACCAGTAAAGAGTGCCATGGAACAACTATTTTGGAGGACAAACACAAACTGAAACAAATACAAGCAGCACACTCGTACGATAAACTGCCAGTCTGTTGATTAACGGACGGTGATTAAAATCAAGGAATTCCTCAACCACGTCGACCGCACCTTTTCAAACTATATCATTGCCGTTGACCTCAATATTGGTAGTAGATCCCCTGCAGAACACCCACGGTGTCGTCAGTTCGCAGACTGGCCCAAAGTTTGAATTTCATCCCATCTATGTTCTATAAGTACCGTCAGATCTTGGAATGCCATGCACTTCACCTCGCTTTCTGCATCTGTTTACCTTCCCCCACAAGGATCCTTTACCACCTCATCAAATTACGGCGTCTCCTCAACTCATACTGAACCTCTCCGAACCACCTGCACAATCTCTGAAACCGAGCGAGGTGGCACAGTGGTTAGCACACTGGACTCGCATTCAGGAGGACGACGGTTCAAACCCGCGTCCGGCTATCCTGATTTAGGTTTTCCGTGATATCCCTAAATCGCTTCAGAGAAATGCCGGGATGGCTCCTTTGAATGGGCACGGCCGGGTTCCTTCCCGATCCTTCCATAAGCCTATGGGACCGACGACCTCGCAGTTTGGTCCCCTTCTCCAAACCAAGCAATCAACTATCTGCGAACTCGACTCCAATAGTACTACAGCTTAAACCGCGTGCGATGCCACACTTCTACCACCACAATCCTGCACCCAAAGAAATTTCAACGGTCTCTCCCTCACAGATCATTAACTCCACCCCGAAATTTACCCATCCTACCAAATTTAGATTCACCCCACTTATTCCACATTATCAGAACACCCTCTCCCTCCCCTCTCGTCATTTGCATGCAGTCTTTTCTCCACTTCCTCCCTATTTCTCTACCCCTGAAAATTTTAGCCTCACTAATATTCCCATCTGAAGATTGTGTTGATTTTTCCGCTGAAAGATACCACCACCTCCTGCGCATATGGGTCGAGTCGGAATGAAATAATAAAAAAATTTAATGAACTACACGAGAAAATAAATTTCACATGTGAGGTGGAAAATGATGGTTCTTTTTAAATTCCTGATTTAAATGCCAGTAATGTGAATGATAAACATTGCTTTGGGATTTTCCGCAAGAAAACCTTCTTGGACTGTATTGTCAACTACGATTCAAATCATGCACATCAACACAAATATTTATTCTTTAATTTTGCTTTCAACCATTTAATTAAACTTCCATTGTGTCATAAAGAGCAAAAGTTGGAAAGGAACACAATTAACTACACTGGCAAAACGAGTAACTACCAACCAAATGATGTACTTAAAATTAGTAATAAATTTTCTAGAAAATACAAGAATGACAGAGCACTGAGTGAGAACACTAGAACAACATAATAATAAGAAATATATCTCCATGCCATATTACGAAACATTTAGAGAGGATCGCTGCGATCTTTAAAAAACGTAAAATTAACATTTCCTTTTCGATAATAAACAACTACAGCTGATTTTCGCTAATGGTGTCGACAAAAGTAATGTATATTTCATGAGTCTGGCGTATATAAAATCCAGTGCCCAGTCTGCGATCTGTGCTACGTGGGACAGACCAGGCGTAGAAAAGAAGTTCGCTTTGGCGAACACGTAGCTCTGGAGAGAAGGGATATTGCGGGTAAATCTGATTTTGCCGCCCACCATGATGGGAGCAGATACGGGGCTCCATCTACCTCGTCACATGTGAAGTTGCTGCATCGATCCGGAAGGGGATGGTTAGTGGACATTCTGGAGTAAGTGAGATATTTTGCCATCGCAAATCCTCTGGCGTCCATCTGTTTAATAAGCAGGTGCTAGTAAAAAATACCCATTTTTGGGAGCTTTTTGAAGACCCCCGTGTCAAAAAACAAATGGCGTCTCGACCCATAAGGGACATGTACAACGTCTCTTTCTTTCTTTACTGCTATTGTATTCTCTTTGCCCCGCATGGGCGGGGCGTGCGCTGCCAGCGGTACAATACCCCGCTCTTCAGCCTAGAGAAGTTTCAAAAATTAACGGCGACACGAAAAAACATATTTACGGACGCAAAAATGTAAAAGGATTTTAAAATAGAATATAGATGCCATTAAAGAGACAGCTTTAAATAAACAGACTTTAACTGACATTTAAAACTTTAAAATGAAAATGAAATGGCAACGTTCGTTAAAATGAGGTACGGTACTTTCATTAAAGAGCTGGAGGATCTGAGCTGGCTGAAGAAGCTGTGGGCGGGGTGACGCGTTTGGATGATGGCGAGTATTAATTTAAATCCGTTGAGTTGTATTTGTAGAAAGAGGGAAGTTAGAAAGGTTTGTATTTGTAAAAACGAAAAAGAAGGATGAATCTAGTGGACAGACAGGGCCGCGGTATCAGAGGAGGAAGGAGGGAGTGAAAGAGAGAGAGAAGAGGGAGGGGGAGCACTGATGTGTCGTGGAAATAGGGGGAAAAGCTGTGGTGTATAAATATCGGAGTCGATTTCATTGTCTGGGAGATGGGGTCGGTTGAAGTTGTGTTGGGAAACGATATGGAGTGACTGTATGACTGTAGGTGTGGGGGGACGGTGTTATTTGATCAAAGGGAGATAATGGGGTTATTGGAACTAGTCTTCGGATACTGTAGGAGATGGGGAGGTGTTCAGTGAAGGTGAGAAGAGGTGGAAATATGATAAGATGCTAGAGGATCCATACGAGAGAAGGTAAAATGATCCAGAAAGCGAGATGGAGTGCATAGCTATCGAGGATCTGGAGGGACTTACTTACATAACTTTGGTTGGTGGAGCTCTAGGTAAGATTTGCATAGTAGAGAATGGCTCAGATCAGGATTTTTCAGATGTGAAGAATGCCGAAGGGGTGTAATCCCCTTGTTTGGTCTGTGTGTAATTTTAGTAGTTTTAATCTATCACGCTCATTCCTTTGGATACTTAGTAGGTGACGTTTCCACCTTAGCTTCCGGTCGAGGGTTAGTCCAAGGTATTTGAGTTACTAGGTGGTCTGAGAAAGTTCCTTTCACACACAATTTTTAACGCCGTATCTACGTGTAGCCGCACGTAGAAATGGCGTTTTATGTTAATACCTGATGAGGGATAAATTCCGAAACGCTTCATATGAGCAATAAAGTCGTCCTTTGCCCTATGTTTGACTTTTACCATTGCGACCCAGTCAACTTGAATGCAGAACTACAGATTATTGTCGTAATTCGCCTGCCTCCTCTATGATTTTATGTCAGATTTATAATATTTTAGTGTGTTAGTTAACTGGACAGGATGATCTTAAATGGTGTGGTAGAAGTCATGGGCACGAAAGGTGTGTGTCGTTCGTACTATGATTATTGTCCAGGTTTTAAAGAGGTCGATCTTGTGGAGCCCTTAACCAGGAGGTAAACTGATTGAGGTGAATTTGGAAGGATCGTTGGGATTTCTGGATATTAGGGAAGAGGGCGAGGAAGGCGATACCAAAGGACGTGTACTGGTGCGGTTGGTTCGGGTATATCAGCAGTGTAATGGAGATAAATTAAGAGGATGGAGGACGGAGCTTTGGGGCACTCTGGCAGTAGCATGGAAGGTAAGGAAATGTGTATTGTTAATAGTGACAATGGAGGGGTGATTACATAGGAAGGATGCAATAAGGTGTACATAATTAACTGAATGAGCGTATGTCTGGAGTTTGAAATGGGGACCAGAATGCCTTACGCTGTCGTAGGCTTTCTCTATGTCGAGTGAGACAAAAATAGCGGATTTACAGGAGTTGATTTGGTGGGACGGAAGATAGGTGTAGGAACTGCTCATCAGAGGAGAAATCGAGACTGAACCCACTTTGGTTAATGGGAAGGAGATGGTGTTGGTTCTGGTGTTGGTGGATGCGTCGAGTGGGGCTGAATTAGAAGACCTTCCTTAACACTGAGGTGAGGCAAAGAGGGCGGTAGGAGGAGGAATCTGTAGAAGATTTCTGTGGTTTGAGAGAAAGGAGAGTTTTGAGGTTTAGATGAATGAGAATAATAACCGGTGGAGAGGGTAGTGGTATGAACCGTTGCAAGGGTGACTAGAAAGGAGAGGGGGCATTCTTTAAGGTGTCGATAAGTAATGCAGCTTGATGTCGTATGCTGTGATTGTTGTATGTAATTCTGTTTTTAGGATTACATCCAAGGACTCGAAGCTGAGAGGTAGAGATGGGACAGCAATATTTGTACGTTCGAGAACGGTAGGGAACGCTGAGTAATCAAAATGAGGGTCATTAGGTATGCAGAAGATGTCGGAGAGATAGGATACCAAGTAGTCAGCTTTGCTCACATTGTCAGGCAAGGGATGGTTGTTGTGGAGGAGCGGGTAGTGCGGTTTGGGGTTAATGCCAGTGAGTCGATGAAATACTTTCCAGTACTTAGAAGAGTTAATGGGAAGCATAGTGTAGAGTCTGGTAAAAGTCTGATGTCAGTCCCGATATATTTTTTGTTGTTGTATATAATGAATTACTGATGTTTCTCTGCATTTTCCAGTGGTGTTTGCATGTATACCGGTCACGAGTTCACAAGCAGAAGGGGATGTACAACGTCTGCGTAGACCGTCCCTTGTTCGACAGAGCGGCAGCTAACTATACGAAGGCGCTGCTTGTGTTTATTTCAGTTCTGATTTTGTCTTCGAGATGATTGTTGCCTGGTATCATTACTAGTTTTTACGTTAGTCTGTATGATAACAATACAAGTGAACATTAATAAAACCGACAAACTGAAGGACGAATTTCTGACTGGGAATAGAGGGAGAAAGGCCCTATGAAAATGTGTCCTTAAACGGACGGCGTGCGTGCAAAGACAACAACTCGTCCAGGAATACACCACGTTATAACGGATGTTCAAAGTGACCACCATGATAGGGATTGTGGCGGTTGTTATGCAAGACTTTGGCTTACACCATGTTAGCGAGCCACTTGCCTGGAACTTGCACTAGGGTTCGTCTCAACATCCTGCACAACCTGGTCCTCCAAATCTGGTGTAAGCACAGTCCGCCGCCTCCGTGCACGTTCGTCTGTCTGAAAGGACCCACGATCATACAAGCGCCCAAAAAGGGCTTGAAATGTTATGTGATGTGGTTAGTGTCTGTAGGGAACTTGTTTTGGTATAGCCCTGCTGCCTCTCGACCGTTGCTGTCTGCTTGGCCGTACGCAACACCCCCTCTACTTTTTCGTTACACGAATACAGGACAGTTCTGCTGATTCAGTACGCTGCGTCAATCACACTGCCTGCAACACACAAAGAACACATGACAAGTGATCAGAGGAACTGTCATTCATCAACGACCTCTACCGTGGCAACGATACATTTGCGGACACATGTTCATACGAACTTGGCTCCTCCATTTCCAGTCAGGAACCCAACCCTATTGTTTGTCGGTTTTACTAAGGATCACCCTGTACAGCTCCTACAAGAGAGCCACAGTCAGTTTTTTTAAACTAATGTGTAAAAATAGAACCATTGAATGATGGTTCTGCCTTTACATTTTTACATTTTAGTAGACGATTTGATATTATCACACTGGGCACTCAGATCTGTATCAGATATGGAAAATGCCTTAGATTTTTGTCTGTGATTCACATACTGTCATTCCACGACAATATACTTAAGAAAATAACGACTTGATATTATGCCACCAGGCAGACAGATGCATATCAGATATGGAAAATACCTTTGTTTTTTCTCTGATTCATATATTGTCATCCCACAACAATACACTTACGAAAATAAGTTTTAAAAGATTCTAATGGCTGCTTTTGTTATAAACAGGAATATGAAAGGAATATTAGTCCGAATTTTTAATTCTTTGATACAAAGCTGCCTTTTCACTCAAATGCACGTAATTCCAGAGAATGCCTCATGACGTTTATGGCACGATTTTAAGTATTTTTTTTTTACTGTCAAATTTTCAAGCTTTCTTCACAATATCTCTTTATTTGCTTTTACACACGTTAATATGTTTTATAAAGCTTTTGTAAATGGCATTTATTCCATTAGTTTCATTATAAAATTCAAAATGCTTTTACTGCAATGTATTCCCATAGAAGACGCAATACGTACGAATAAGTGGAAAAAAAAATCAGTCAACGCTTCGTGTCGAAGGATATACGCGTTCGTCAAGCGTAAAGCATGAGCATGTGCGTACCGCAACTGTCGCTTGGAATCGTCAACTGTACAATCCCCGTCCGCGTCTCGACAGGCGCGAACCGCCATCGTTCGTGGATCGGACTATAGGAAGTTGTTTTTTTATACTCACTGTCTGTAAGTTGGTACTATACAGTCTGTCTGCTGCCTCAACAGCTATTACCGTTCAGAACATTTAACCTGCGTAAACAATGCTGCTTGAGAGAGCAGAAAGGTCTCTTAAATTCACGTTCATGTGAAAGTGACGCCACACGAACTCCAAGATAGGGTTGCTGACGATAAAACCGATATATTGACATTTTTCCAATAAATATCGATATATATCGGCACTATTTCTTCTCCCGGTACGTCGACATCAAAATGGCAATAACGAGTGCCAAAATTTTTATTTTATATTTTTTCACAATTTGGGTAAATACTTCAAATTGTTCTTTTGAAATTGTAGTAGAACATAATTGTACTTTCACTGTGTGGAAGAGTCTTGCTGCTTGTTGAGCTTTCATCACGTCCACTCATTTTCTCTGAATATGTGAAGCAAGTTTAGGTGGAACAAAAGAAAAGTCTGATTGTACTGGGGGTGACGGTGTGAATGGAATAGTACAAAAGTTGCGTTAAAAATTATTTTTAACGCAATCAGTGTGCTATTTCTTCACTATGGCGATCTTGAAAAACAGTCACTGAAAATGACGAACAAAATTCTGAATGACAGGATAGGTCTTTGCAGTGGGTGGAGACGTGTGAGGCTTAATGCAGACGTAATGGGCGCTACGTTTACCTCCACCACGCTATTTTGGCACTACAACTGCTGGGTCACTGACGTTGGCAGAAATGAAAAAAAAACCATAAAGTCGACATGAAATGTTCAGGGCAAATTCGATATGTGACGAAACCGAACAACGGACACGACGGACACCTTTTGTTGTGGCACTTACATTAATTACACTGTTAGCAAAGTGGCTTTCGCCAAACGTGAACGTGCATTGTTTTTCTTTCAAATCTTACTCTATGGGGGATAAGCAGACGCTAACTTGCTGATGTACAGAATATCTAACAACAATCAATACTTAAATATGCAGCTCCGGCTAATCCCGGCCGGCCCAATGTGTGGAGTTATAGTGTTTATAGTTCATTTTTGTAGTTGGAGAAATACTCCACTTCCAGTGCATTATTAAATCAATCTGCAGTAATTTTCCTTACTTGGAAAGCTGCCAGAAAATAGTAAAGTTGGTCTGAAGTGAAAAAGATTATAAATTGTTGCATTTAAGTACTTTGATCAGAATCACAAAATTTTATAGGCTAGTTAATGAAGCAAAGCAAAGGCTCTTTCAGAGCCAGTGTAGTTCGATTTGCATTTTGTTTAACTGCTTCAAACCGATCTTAACAATGAAATATTTACCATGTTAGGTTCCTAATGCAAGTTAGTTATTGCACAGGCATAGAGACCATGTACTAAGCAATGATTTTATAGAGCATGGTCATTAATAGACCCTCTGATTGAAATCCCTTTTTAGTATGGCTATTAGTTTCATGTCTGTTAATGATTGGTTCTATAAACTGCTGCATATAGTACATTTAAGGTACGTGTTTTCGAGAGGCATTTGTTACCGTTTGCTGTCTCGCTGGCCATTTATTTGTCTCATTTCCAAGTTACTAGTACAATTATCTGCAAGGTTACATCACTGTGTTGTAGGGTGAACAGATATTAAGAAAGAGTTAAGTGTGTGTGTGACAAGGAAGGCTAGGCTAGCCTTAGCACTGCCTTCTCCTATATTATATTGCTTGACACGAGAATGCCTAATTAGGCTAGCAACCGATATTAGTACGTAACGTTACAACTTGCTTTTGTGCTGGGACAACGTCTGTTCCTGACCCACCTGTTTACTGTTCGTTATACTCTGCTGAAAAAGATATCACAGTCTACCATTCACAAAAAACTTGACGTTATTAAAATTGTTACAAACGATTGACCGTGACTCTTCCGTATTAACACGTAGCTGAGGTAACGTAAGTCGTACATTCGTTGGCGTTGAGAGGAAAGAAATGGAAACGCAAGGAAAATGAACACCAGCCATCACATTCTGTTACCTTATAATTATTATAGCTAAGTGGCATATCTACCTTCTGACTGCCGGTCCTAGAGCTCTAATGCAATACGAGGTGCCCATAAATTATATTTACAACTTGAGACAATTCCTTTAAAACTATACTACTTAAATTCAAATGGTTTCCTCACTCATATACAACAACGTGTGCATCCTTAGTGACACGAACAATATGTAGTCGGAAGCACATTCTCTCCATGTTCGATTCAAGGTCTCCACGATGACATGTTCAAATACATTGAAAGTGCGTGCCTTCAAGTTCTGTAAGTCCCTAAACTTGGTCTGGTGCACCACAGCATTTACAGGAAGAAGTGTAGTTGTGTGAAGTCGGGGTATCGTGGCTGTCATCGAATTGGAACGTCTCGTCCAATCCATCTATCCGGGAACTTTTCATTTAGAAATTGCCAGGCTTTTAGAGACCAGTGTGGAATATGACATCAGGTTCCAATTCTGGCTGAAGAAATTCTTGTAACATGTTCAGTTAAACACCATCGATGACGGCAGACTCGATGAAAAAGAATGGACCAATGATGCAATTGTGCATCACTCCGCACCAGAAACTGACCTTGAGACTCTTTCCACTTCACTTGTAAGATGAGGATCATGCAAATCCTATGTACTAACGTTATAACCAATCAGTTTGCGGGATACATGACATGTTGCCTCATCGGACAAACAAATCTTTTCCAGAAAGTCATTGTTTGCATCAGTGTTGCCTAACATACCCACCGGAAACTGTGCTGATGTTTGTCTGTAGGCTTTAACACTAGCAATACCAACGCATTATCGGCAACAAGTAATACCAATGGGGAGAGGGGGGCGGGGGTACCATGTGCCCACCGCCAAAAAAAGCTAAAAACAAGATACAAATTCCGTTAAGTGTGTTCATCTTTTATTAACAACGCAATTTTAAAATGGTTATTGATATATAAGTAGAGTGCAAAATCTGAAAATATCTTTTAGCACAAACTTATTAATACGAACGTATTTTCCGTAATGTTTATTCCAAGTGGAGAGGTGCTTTAGGACCACAACAATTTTTTTTAAATTCAAATTGTGTTAATATTGGCGTTGATTTTTATTCACAACATACTTTTGAAAGTTATGTACGTATGTAAGAGGGGCCATGAACCTGAAAATATGAATATGACATTTGTTGCGAAAAGTCGCATTTATAACTAAAACTCAAATTTTTGGATTAAGTTTCACTGACAAATCTAAAACTGTTACATAATCTGATATAGCGAATAATTAAAAACAATTTTTTTTAAATTTTGAAACATAAAGTACCAGACTAAATTACGATTTTTTCAAAATGTAGGTACACAGTTCCCCCCCCCCCCCCTTGCCCCCCCCTCCACCCCTCCTCCACGATATTGCGAGGGTTAATGTGGGAAGCAGCTGCACCTTGTAGGGATATAGCCATAGCGTTTTGTGCAACATATTGTGCACTGTTGACCATCTAATTCCCACACGCACCACTTTTTTCGGACTCCTTGCTAACGCCTGCCGTACCTTGTCCACATTGGCGTCTGAAACAGATGAGCGAACCGCCCACATTTTCCATAAACGACGTATACCAAGCCTGTATGGTTGGTCGGTTAGTATCGGATGTCGTCTGTTTGAACTACGTCACACAATAAGCTTTCTCCTGTGGCGTCCACATTTTATCAGGTTTTTAAGTTCAGACCGAGTGACGTGTGCAGTGGCTAACACGCTGGACTCGGATTCGGGAGGACGACGGTTCAAACGCTCGTCCTGCCATCCTGATTTAGGTTTTCCGTGATTTCCGTAAATCGCTTCAGGCAAAATGCCGGGATTGTCCCTTTGAGCCGGCACGGTCGACTTCCTTCCCCATCCTGCGCTAATCTGATGGGACAGATGACGCCACTGCTTGGTCTCCCTCCCCCAAAGCAACCAATCAACCAAGATCAGTTTTGCGTCACCTGGAAGGCAAGGAAACTTTTTGGGTTATCTTATCACATACTGAAAACCATTTGTTAATATCTAGCGTAGGTTTAAGATTGTTAGAGTTGTTGCACAGATAATTTATGAACAGCCTGTAGTTTCGCCACGGTGGTCGTAGCGGTCGGTCACGTGGTATTCACGTACGTGCGCTGCAGCCAATGTTTACAAGTTACCCGCTATTTGTGTCGTCTTCGCGTAGCGTCTGTTACAGAGCTGCATTATACGGAGAGTCTTTACACTCTTTTATGTCGAACAACAGCAACCTACCTACGGAAGAACACTGTGAAACTGGAATTCGCCAAGGACAACGAGAGGCCGAATGCTCTCGAAATTCAAAACTGGCTAACTACCTGCATGAACTAACAAGATATCGAGCGCACAGCGTGCAATTTAATACTAACGAGTCAGTCTACTATTTCAGACTTTGCTCTGAACTGGGACGAGTAATCCTTTAGTGTTCTGGTGACTTAAGAGTCTATTTTAACAACAGGCTATATCACTAAGTTTATCGTTAGTCGAGTTGAAGGCCACTTGACAAATGTATCTGTCTTAAACATTTTCAGGGAAGTTCTAAACACATCAATAAGTTTCAAACTGCAGACTTGTGGAAGCGTTCGTACAATTCGGAACGAGACCTGAGCGGATTTTTTTCGTTCCCTTTCCCAAGTAAGACCTATCAAAATGGAAGTTCAAAAACTGATCACGTTCACAGTGAGTTTGAATGACAATCAGGCATACGTTACAAACATGTAGTAGTACCCAGCATGCTTCATGTGTAATGAAACAGACTATGTTAAACAGTGCTGTCACAGACGAATATTCCGTCTTCAACTCAACATAACCAAACGTAAAATTTTATTTCCTGATCTCGGAGTAGGAATACACGGAGAACAGTTAGCAAACGGTGCCACTTAGGATGAAAGTCATTCAGTTTCTGTTAATGGTCTCAAGGCGGTAGGTAACTGGCCTGAACACAGTAGTGACGTCCAAAATATTTTAAACGAATGTGCATGTACGCTTTTAGGCGCATATGAAAATAGTCAGAATGATATACGAGTGTTGCCCAGAAAGTAATGCACGACATTTTTTTTCTCAGCCGAAAACAGTGCTACGAATGCGAAACGTTACGTATGTGTTATTTGAAGTCTCCTAAGTGAGCGCGCCAAGTTTCCGACACTTCCGACAGGTAGCGTAGCTGCAGAACAGTTTCAAAATGGTGTCTGTAGGCGATGTACGTTACAAGCAACGTGCCATCATTTAATTTATCATTGCAGAGGAAGAAACTTGGGAAATATTCACAAACGCTTGTGCAAAGTCTATGGAGCAACTGCAGTCGACAGAAGTACAGTTAGTCGCCGAGCACGGAGGGCGAGGTCATCAGAAGGCGGTTCGGCGGAACTCAACGATTTGCTGCGGTAGGAGAGACCATCCACGGCTGTCACACCTGAAGGCGATGAGGCGGTGATTCATACAGCATAGCACTGGCTCCTCCACCATGACAAGGATTGGTACCAACAGGGCATACACGCTCTTGTTTCGCGCTGGAGAAAGACCATATAACGCGATGGAGATTACGTGGAAAAATAGGGTGTGTAGATACAACGCCATTTTTTCGTGTGTGTAATTCTCATTATGTTCAAGAAACAATTGTTGAAGAAAAAAAACTATGGTGCATTACTTTCTGGGTAACCCTCTTACCAATGCGGAATACTGAAGCATTATACAACTCTCAGCAACATGTTAGTAGCGTGGCTGGATATAATAGCACAAACAATGTACAAGGGGGCACCCAAAAGCGAGAATTATTTTTTAAAAGCTATATACTTTCAAATTGTTTACAAAGAAACCTTATCCTCTTCAGAAGACCCTCCATTACAACTAATACTTTTACCCTAAAAGTGCTTCCAATGTTCGAAACATTTTTTTGTAGTCATCTTTAGAAAGGACTGACAGTTCCTTCTCCGTTTGCTTTTCTTGACTTCTTCAACGTTGTCAAACTGCTGTCCTTTCATGGCCCTTTTCATGCGTGGAAATAAGAAAAATTCGCACGGAGCCAGGTCACGCGAGTAAGGTACGTTGTGCATCGGAACCATGACACTTTTAGCCAAAAACTGTCTAACAGAAGTGGCTGTTTGAGCAAGTACATTGTTGTGGCGGAAGAACCAGTCTTCTGTGTGCCACGAATTGGGTCTTTTTTGATGAACACTGTTGCACAATCTTCTTAAAACTTACAAATAAGAGGTCTGGTTGACGGTCTGACCTAGGAAACAAACTCTGAATGAACAACGCCCTTGGCAAATCAGCGTTGTTTTGATGTTTGATTTGACTTAACGGCATTTTTTTGGACGGAGTGACTATGGTGTCTTTCATTGCCGTTATCTGTTGGTTCCTTTCTGAGTCGTAGGCATAGCACCGTGACTCATTACTAGTAGTGACCTTTGACAGAAAATCTCGATCAGTTTTAAGCTGTTGTTTCAGAGTGCGACATGTTTCAACTCAACGTTCCTTTTGATAGAGCCCAAGGAACAAACTTAGCAGCAACCCTTTTCATTCCCAAATCATCAGTTAAAATTCGCTGAACAAGAACTCCAACTTATCTCTGACAGTCAATCATTTGTCTGTAAACGGTCTGTGAGCACAAGCTCACGGATCTTTTCAATATTTTCGTCGATGCGGGCAGTTGATGGACATCCAGAATGAGGTTTGTGATCAATCGACATGCTACTATTTTCAAATCGAGAAAACCATACGTACACTTGAGTTTTACCCATAGCGTCATCTTGTTAAGCTGGTTTCAACATGTAACCAGTTTTGGCAGCATTTTTGCCGGTTGGAAAGCAAAATTTCACAGCAGCACGTTGTTCTCTTGAATTGTTGTTGTTGTCGTCTTCAGTCCTGAGACTGGTTTGATGCAGCTCTCCATGCTACTCTATCCTGTGCCAGCTTCTTCATCTCCCAGTACCTACTGCAACCTACATCCTTCTGAATCTGCTTAGTGTATTCATCTCTTGGTCTCCCTCTCCGATTTTTACCCTCCACGCTGCCCTCCAATACTAAATTGGTGATCCCTTGATGCCTCAGAACATGTCCTACCAACCGATCCTATTTAATTTACCCAAGAGGACGCTATCAGCATTTAATCATACAGTAAAGTTGCATGCCCTCGGGAAAAATTACGGCCGTAGTTTCCCCTTGCTTTCAGCCGTTCGCAGTACCAGCACAGAAAGGCCGTTTTGGTTATTGTTACAAGGCCAGATCAGTCAATCATCCAGACTGTTGCCCTTGCAACTACTGAAAAGGCTGCTGCCCCTCTTCAGGAACCACACGTTTGTCTGGCCTCTCAACAGATACCTCTCCGTTGTGGTTGCACCTACGGTACAGCTATCTGTATCGCTGAGACACGCAAGCCTCCCCACCAACGGCAAGGTCCATGGTTCATGGGGGGAGGTCTCTTAAATTATCCATCATGAAAAACGAAACAGGAATAGGCCGCGCGGTTCTAGGCGCTACAGTCTGGAGCTGAGCGAGCGTTACGGTCGCAGGCTCGAATCCGTGTTCGGGCATGGATGTGTGTGATGTCCTTAAGTTAGTTAGGTTTAATTAGTTATAAGTTCTAGGCGACTGATGACCTCAGAAGTTAGGTCGCATAGTGCTCAGAGCCATTTGAACTATTTTGAAACAAGAACAAAACAGTGGTAGCAAAAACAATTACTGCAGATGAACAGAACAAGCCAGGTCCGACAACACAATCGGCACTGAACTGGCAAAGAGTTGTGATATATAGGCCTAGCGGCAGAATTGCTTACTAGACAAGCCCAAAAAGGAAAAAAAATGGTTCAAAGGGCTCTGAGCACTATGTGAACTGCCTCGTAGAGACACCAGACGGTAAATGAGATGAAGTGACATTAAAATCACGTGTGGACAGTATACAATAATCATCTCGGAAAAGTCCGTTGTAGAGTTCGTTCAGGATTAAGTTATGGGCGATCAGTCGTACATCCAATAGAACCACGTGCGGGTTCACTTTCTGAAACAATAGAACGATAACAGACAGACATAGGTGAGCTTAAAAATTTTCGCAACCCTTCAGGCTGGCTGGTACAGCAACCGCATAAATATTACAGGGTGTTTCAAAAAGGACTTCACAACTTGGAAAATCCATATAAATAAATACATTGTACCTGCAAAGGTGATTGTAGTGTAGGGAAATATATCAAGATCCTTCTCGTGTGGTTTTCTAGTGCCGAATCGCTCCATAAGGAGCCCGAGCGGCAGCTGCGTTAAAGATGGCTGCCTTCACTGGACCCGAGTGTGCTAGCGTAATTTCCGTACCAAGTACGCTAAATATCCTCCTAGTAGGCCTACAATTTATAAGTGTCATAAGTGTTCAGTAGAAACGGGGTGCTCGTTAAGACATGGGAAATCATCACGTCGCCCAAGCACATCTGACGACGACGTTGAGCGAGTGAGACAACGTTTTGTCAACAGCCCTACAAAAACGAGTCGGCGTGCATCTCGCAAACTGCAAATCCCACATACGACTGTATGATGTGTGTTGAGAAACCATTTGCATTTGAAACCGTACATATTGACGATCGTACAAGCAACAAAAGACACTGATAAAATTGGTCGCAAGAACTTATGTGTGGATATGTTAAATCTATTGCATGAGGATGAACATTTCTTGGGCAAAATCATTTTTTGTGACGTGTCGACTTTTCACTTAAGTGGTAAGGTTAACACACATAACTGTTGGATTTGGGGCAGTGAAAATCCACATTAAATATAGCGACGTGTTTGTGATAGCCCTGAACTGAACGTTTTTTATGTATTGAACAACAGCAAAGTGTACTGCTCCCTTTTTTCCGTGAGAGAACCAGCAACGGGATAGTGTACCTGGATATGTTACAACAAAGTTTTATATCACTGATCGATGAGGATGACCAAGAACGAAATGTTTACTTCATTCAAGTTGGTCCACCACCCCACTACCTGGCGGACGCCCGGGTTTTCTCAGTGACCGCTTTCAAGGTCAGTGGATTGGCCGTGATGCTCCAAAAGCATGACCCCCACGTTCCGCAGACCTGACACCACACGACTTTTCTTTATATAGAGATTCAGCAAGGATATCATGCTTGTACCACCCGCCGGCTTCTCTGTCTGACCTTGAATTAACGCCGCCATTGAGCAAATTACACCTGCAATGCTACAGCGAGTTTGGGAAGAAATTGACTTCCGCCGGCCGCGGTGGTCTAGCGGTTCTAGGCGCTCGGTCCGGAACCGCGCGACTGCTACGGTCGCAGGTTCGAATCCTGCCTCGGGCATGGATGTGTGTGATGTCCTTAGGTTAGTTAGGTTTAAGTAGTTCTAAGTTCTAGGGGACTGATGACCACAGGTATTAAGTCCCATAGTGCTCAGAGCCATTTTGAATTGACTTCCGATGGGATGTGTGCATGCTAACCAACGGATGCAACATACATTATCTTTAGCTTAAGGTAAGAAAACTTGATGTCTTTCCCTACAAAATAACATTAAATCCAGCTCTTTGTCTTCTTTTAATAAATTTATATGAATTTTTAAAGCTGTAAATCCCTTTTGAAACACCCTGTATTTTGAAGAAAGGCAGTCTTGGTTGCGAAAATTATTGTTTAATGACACATTCTACGTGATGTTCGCCTAAAAAGGCGAAACGCGTCACTAAACAATAATTTGGCAAAATTTTTTATTTTCTTCAAAACAAAAAAAACAACCTAGTCTGCTGTTTCTCAAAAGCGTAGGAGGTAAATTTGTGCAAAAAAAGACTAAGTTTGCTGGTTTTGAAAAATGTATGAGGAAAATTTCTGCGAGTAGAAACGAAGACGGACAGAATGATTTAAACAAAGAGCCTTCGATACCTCCAATACTGACCAAGGGCAAAGTGAGGTGGATTATATAACAACTGTAGACAGACGAGCTGTCCTAAGCGGCGGGACACGGATATCTGCTACGAATTCTGCAAAACACGCAGGCCCCGTCTGGCCGTGAGGCACGCTGACCTTCAGACCGTTCGTTATCATCAGTTCTCTGAACTGCCGATCCCGCCACTGCAGCCGGCTACACACGTTCGTAAAGTCCACGACTTTTCCCGTGGTTTCCACGTACAGCGCCTTTTAGTTGCCACTCGTATAATGAAATAATGGATAAATGCTCACATCGAAAAGCTTATACAACTGTAACGAAAAACATCTTACTTATGGAAACTGACACATGAACACATTACAAGAAGAAAAATTAAAAAAAAAAAACAAAGTGTACAAAGAGATGATTAAAACATTTCTACACAGTATTCCAATTGTGGGCCAAAGTGGAACAAAGTATAAGCTACAAATTCTGAAATGAAGTTTCAGAAAAGATATTCTTCGTTTGCGTTGACATATTGTCCGTAACTCCTATACGGTTCTTGAAGGTTTTTTAAATCAATCTTTGCAACTACAAGGAAGTGCGTATTTTTGTCAGCAAATGCGTTTCGTTTCACTGAAGTAAATCATCATCAGCGGTCTGCAATGTAACATATTCACAATTTCGCTTGCTATCTAGATTTAAGAACAGTTCGTTCCAAAAGACGTTGATTTTACTTGTGTTTTTTATGTTCGAAGTTTAGTTCAGATGGCTCTAAGCACTATGGAACTTTTAATATCTGAGGTCATCAGTCCCCTAGACTTAGAACTACTTAAACCTAACTAACCTAAGGACGTCACACACAGCCATGACGGAGGCAGGATTCGAACCTGCAACCGTAGCAGCAGCGCGGCCCCGAGATTGCTCGCATCGCGAAACGCGACTTTCCTGCACTTTTTTGAGGCGTTCCCTCATTTGGAACTGTTGTTTTCCATCTTGTGTGAAACACGTCATGTTTCTCATCAGTTACTGTACTTTAGAAAGCAGATGGAGTTCCCTGATGTGAGCGAAAATCGAATATTAAAATATTGTAAGTAAAAACCAACATCTTTTCTAACGAACTGCTTTTAGATCTAGAAAGCAAGCCAAATTTAATTACATATCACTAAAGGCCACTGACCACGTTTTATAGCAATAAAACGAAATGCATATCTTCTTGTAGTTGTCAAGACACATATCAAATACGATAACTGTGGCCGGCCACTGTGGCCCAGTGGTTCCAGGGGCTTCAGTCTGTAACCGCGCTGCTGCTACTGTCGCAGGTTCGAATCCTGCTTCGGGCAAGGATTTGTGTGATGTCCTTAGGTTAGTTAGGTTTAAGTAATTCTAAGTCTAGGAGACTAATGGCCTCAGATGTTGAGACCCACAGTGCTTGGAGCCATTTGATTTGAACCATAACAGTCTTAGGTCCATCATTTTCAGGTGTTACGAATTAATATTGTCTACCTAGAATCAAGAGTGCCCTATTCCTATCACATCAAACCCTGAAGATTCTCAAGGAATGTCCACTATTCAAAATCAAATCCATATGTCTCGAATATAACCTTTCGGCAATCCATTTTTTAACCTTTTTCACGCGATGAGTGTAAACCATACAAATCACAGGCGAATGCCAGCGTTTGCTTTCTAATATCGCCCACACTAACTTCCTGTCGACCATATAAACTATTTTTAAAAGCGAAAAATGTAGTACAATAAATGCCCAGAAACTGCCTCACAATTACTACGGAACGGAGAAACGGAGACATTGTTAGATGGGAGTAATCAAAGGCCATGATGGACGACATGATACACAGTACACATCTAACAGAGATGGAGTGGTGCACTAATAACCAAAAATGGTACAGATTTGACAAGGTGAGAAAGCAGGATAACAGACATAAATAATGTATGTATTTGACACAGGTCGGCCTCCCAACATAGAGGTCGACATCGGACGAATAGTAAGGAATATGCCCTCCTCGGCTATTAATGGACATTTTGCACCTTTTGTCGATACTGGCAACCAACTGTTGAGGAGTCTATGGAGACAGTGTCCCGTTCCTCTCTCAAACCTGTTTTCAGTTCTTCCACGGTTCGACGGGAGGGAGTTCGTTGAGAAACACGTCTGCCAAGAGTATCCCAAGTTTGCTCTCTGCAGTTTAGCTCCGAAGGGTACCCAGGTCATTCAACACGCTCGATATCTTCACTTTCCAGTGTGTCCGACACCTCAGTGGTCCTATGTGGGCAGGCATCGTCATACGTAAAGAGAAACTCGGCTCCTACCACACCCCTAAAGAGACGGACATGTTACAGAACAACCTCCCTGCAATACCACTGTCCTTTAAGTTACGCAGTGCAAAGACAGGCAGTAATGTTCGGCAACTGAGTGTAATTCCTTCCACACCATGACGCCCAGGCCATGCCGATGACTTTATGAACATTCTGTATTGTGTAACGTGTTCCCCCCTCTCTCCACACAACCTGGTGGCCAGAACCACTTGCTACAGTGAAGCGGAATTCGTCGGAGAAGTCAGTCCGGACCGCTACTGCCGACCCCAACCCAACCAACATTCTCCCTACACCAACGAACTCTTTCTTGACGATGGTGCTGTTGAAGTTGGATGCATTTAACAGGCTCCCGAGCTTACAGACCAGACTGATTTAATCGCCGGGCAAAGGTTCTGGCAGAAACACGTGTACAATTAGCGGTTGCAAGGTCTGCAGCGATTTGCCTAGGAGTGAGATTGTTCCTTTTCTCAGTTAGAGCTACGAATCGATCATCTTGCGTTGTGTTGGTCCGTCAGTGACCACCAGCATGCTTTGGCATAGCATTTCCACCTTCAGCGGTCCTTTACTAATAGTGGGATGACACATTTGGACGCACACATTACTACGCCAACAGTAGTGACACGTTGACCTCCTCCGAGGTGTCTCGAATACGATCATAAATACTCGTATGGAGCCTTGCAGACCGGTTACCGTACCAAACAGAATCTTGTACTAATCGATTTCACAAAACCTTCGTCGAACATCGTATTGCATGAACGGTCGAAAGCATTCAGAACGCCCGGGCACAGGTTTCGCTGTACTTACCACGTCCCGCCCTCTAGATTTACTTTTACTATCATTGGTCGGGTTTATCCGCAATTCAGTTACATTGTTGTTTATTTTGGTAGTACTGTCGTTTTACGTCGATGACGCAAGCTTTGTTTATTTGTTGTTATATCTTTGCAATTTTCAAGCTGCTAGGTTAGTTTCATTAGCTCTGCCTTGCTGTTAATCATGGCTGCTCCGCAATTTGCACCAAAGATGAGCAACGTTCAACGATCCGTTCTTTGTGGTCGGAAGGCATATCAGGGCCGAAATTCATGGATACTTTCGATACAATACGGAAACAGTGATTTGCCATAACGGAGTGTCTACGAATGGATGGAAATATTCCGAAATGGTCGCACAAGTGTTACGCACGATGAAGGAGCCGGACGATCGTTTACCGACACAAACGAAGAAACCACTGAGTGTTTACGTGAAATGATTCTATTGGACAGACGATTAACTACTGACGAAGTGGCACATCTTCTGTAAATTAGTCACGGTTCTGCCTACGAAATCATCTACAACAGACTTGGGCTTCATAAAGTTTGTGCAAGATGGGTCCCAAAACAAATCACACAGTTGCATAAAACAAACTCAATTCGACATCTGCAAAAAACATTTGGATCGCTACGGTAACGAAGGGGACAACTTCTTAGACAGGTTCATTACTGGTGACGGAACATGCATCCACCATTACGAGCCGGAGAGTAAACGGCAGAGTATGGAATGGAAACATCCAAATTCGCCGTGCAAGAAAAAGTTCAAGACCCACAGTCAGCAGGAAAACTGATGCTTACAGTTTTTTGGGACGCGCAAGGTCCAGTACTGGAACATTTTGGGGAAAGGATTACAACAATAAACAGTGTACGTTACAGTGAGATGCTTACTACCAGGCTAAAGCCTGCAATTCGAAGCAAACGTCGAGGATTGCTGTCAAAAAGTGTTGTGTTGTTGCGCGACAATGCCCGTCCGCATATTGCTGCCCACACTGCTGAAACGCTTCACAAACTCAAATTTTAGGTACTGGATCATCCTTCATGTAGTCCCGATCTTGCCACTTCTGACTATCACTTGTTTGAGCCACTCAAACAGGCATTACGGAGCCGTCGATTTGCCTCCGACAAAGTACTCAAGGAAGCGGTGCATACCTGGTTCGTAGCTCAACCAAGAACCTTCTTTTATGAGAGCATCAGGAAGCTTCTCCTGCGATGGACGAAGTGCGTTGAAACGCAAGGAGACTATGTCGAAAAATGATGCTATTGTAAGTTTCCTATTTGATTACAATAAAACTTTATAACTACTTTGGGAATAATAATTGACTTACCCTCGCATAACCAAGCGGAAATATAGGAAAACACAGGCGAAGCCTTATCTGAATACAACATTCTGGCTTATTTCAAGAAAAAAACTTACACTGATTTGCCATAATATTATGACCACTGCACTCCGCGACGTTGGATGCCATCAGGTGCCGTTGCGGGCAGGTGACGCGGAAACCAAAGCACTTAAGCGGAGCAGACACTGACGGGGGATAACCCTAGCGAACATATGGGCTCCAAATGGGAAAAATCCATTGGCATAAGAGACTTTGACAAAGGACAGTTTATTATTACGCTGAGCCTGTGAACGAGTGAAGCTGATCGAATGTTCACGTGCTCCTGTTCTGAGCATCTATGAAAAGAGATAGAATGACAGTGAAACTACCACTAGGCGACAAATGGTTGGATGGCCATGGCTCTTCACAGAATGTGGGGTTCGGAGGCTTGCCTGCTCTGCAGAGTAGGATAGATGGTGATCTGCGGTATCTCTGCTGAAAAAGCGCAGTGCTGGTACACGCACAAGTGTTTCGGAGCACACCGTCCATCGTACATTGTTGAACATGGAGCTCCGCAGCAGACCACCCCTATGCGTTCACATGCTGACGCAACATCGGCAGTTACATATGCAGTGGGCACGGGAACATCGGTGCTCGAGCATCGATCAATTAACGTGTCGGCTCTTCGGGTGAATCACATTTTTGCTACATTAGGCCGATGGTCTGGCGATATACCATCTGACTTTCGGAAAAGCATCATCCACACAATTCCGAAGACGGCAAGAGCTGACTAGTGCGAGAATTATCGCACAATCAGCTTAACAGCTCATGCATCGAAGCTGCTTACAAGAATAATACACAGAAGAATGGAAAAGAAAATTGAGAATGCGCTAGGTGACGATCAGTTTGGCTTTAGGAAAAGTAAAGGGACGGGAGAGGCAATTCTGACGTTACGGGTAATAATGGAAGCAAGGCTAAAGAAAAATCAAGACACTTTCATAGGATTTGTCGGTCTGGAAAAAGCGTTCGACAATATAAAATGGTGCAAGCTGTTCGAGATTCTGAAAAAAGTAGGGGTAAGCTATAGGGAGAGACGGGTCATATACAATATGTACAACAAGCAAGAGGGAATTATAAGAGTGGACGATCAGGAACGAAGTGCTCGTATTAAGAAGGGTGTAAGACAAGGCTGTAGCCTTTCGCCCCTACTCTTCAATCTGTACATCGAGGAAGCAATGATGGAAGTAAAACAAAGGTTCAGGAGTGGAATTAAAATACAAGGTGAAAGGATATCAATGATACGATTCGCTGATGACATTGCTATCCTGAGTGAAAGTGAAGAAGAATTAAATGATCTGCTGAACGGAATGAACAGTCTAATGAGTACACAGTATGGTTTGAGAGTAAATCGGAGAAAGGCGAAGGTAACGAGAAGTAGTAGAAATGAGAACAGCGAGAAACTTAACATCAGGATTGATGGTCACGAAGTCAATGAAGTTAAGGAATTCTGCTACCTAGGCAGTAAAATAACCAATGACGGACGGAGCAAGGAGGACATCAAAAGCAGACTCGCTATGGCAAAAAAGGCATTTCTGGCCAAAAGAAGTCTACTAATATCAAATACCGGCCTTAATTTGAGGAAGAAATTTATGAGGATGTACGTCTGGAGTACAGCATTGTATGGTAGTGAGACATGGACCGTGGGAAAACCGGAACAGAAGAGGATCGAAGCTTTTGAGATGTGGTGCTATAGACGAATGTTGAAAATTAGGTGGACTGATAAGGTAAGGAATGAGAATCGGAGAGGAAAGGAATATGTGGAAAACACTGATAAGGAGAAGGGACAGGATGATAGGACATCTGCTAAGACATGAGGGAATGACTTCCATGGTACTAGAGGGAGCTGTAGAGGTCAAAAACTGTAGAGGAGGCCAGAGATTGGAATAGGTCAAGCAAATAATTGAGGACGTAGGTTGCAAGTGCTACTCTGAGATGAAGAGGTTAGGACAGCAAAAGGAATTCGTGACGGGCCGCATCAAACCAGTCAGTAGACTGACGACCAAAAAAAAAAAGGTCGTCTCCGTGAACCCAGTTATCGAGGTGAACGGCGGCTCGAAAAGTGCAGCGCGCCACAGACGCAGGTTGAAGGGAGCAATATAATGAAAAGGGAGACACTCTCCTGCACTTGCATGCGACCTGTGGTAGTAATCGAAGATACGCTGACAACTGAGCACCACCTGCAACCGTTCATGAGTGATGTCTTCCGCGACGGCTATGTCATGTCAGCAGTACAGTTGTTCATGTCCCGGAGCCAGAACGGCGCTACAGTGGTTTGAGGAGCATTATAGTGAACTCACGTTGGTGTCTGGGTGACCAAATTCGCCCGACGTAAATCCCATGCCGGGCGCCATGGCATCGTATGCAAATCAGCAGCCTGTTATTTAAGCGAATTACCGGGTGATCAAAAAGTCAGTATAAATTTGAAAACTTAATAAACCACGGAATAATGTAGATAGAGAGGTAAAAATTGACACACATGCTTGGAATGACATGGGTTTTTATTAAAAAGAAAAAAAAAAAGTTCGACAAATGGCGCTGGACAGCAAATCGTCAGTGACTGCGCATGACAATCGTGTTACAGAATCTCATCATCCCCATCATGGCTGATAAACACCTGCTGGAACGTACGATGTTTATGCAGGATGGCGCTCCACCCCATATTGCTAGACGCGTGAAAGATCTCAGGCGCGCGTCGTTTGGTGATGATCATGTGCGCAGCCGCCAATTTCGTCGTGCTTGTCCTCCCAGGTCCCCAGACCTCAGTCCGTGCGATTATTGGCTTTGGGGTTACCTGAAGTCGCAAGTGTATCGTGATCGACCGACATCTCTTGGGATGCTGAAAGACAACATCCGACGCCAATGCCTCACCATAACTCCAGACATGCTTTACAGTGCTGTTCACAACATTATTCCTCGACTACCGCTATTGTTGAGGAATGATGGTGGACATATTGAGCATTTCCTGTAAAGAACATCACCTTTGCTTTGTGTTACTTTGTCATGCTAATTCAAATGGTTCAAATGGCTCTGAGAACTATGGGACTTAACTTCTAAGGTCATCAGTCCCGTAGAACTTAGAACTACTTAGCTAACCTAAGAACATCACACACATACATGCCCGAGGCAGGATTCGAACCTGCGACCGTAGCGGTCGCGCGGTTCCAGACTGTAGCTTCTAGAACCGCTCGGCCACCCCGGCTGGCTGGTATGCTAATTATTGCTATTCTGATCGGATGAAGCGCCATCTGTCAGACATTTTTTGAACTTTTTTTCGGTTCTAATAAAACCCCGTGTCATTCCAAGCATGTGTGTCAATTTGTACCTCTCTATCTACATTATTCCGTGATATATTCAGTTTTCAAATTTATACTGACTTTTTGATCACGTGGTATATCTAATGCCAGATACCTCCACAAAACTACCACCAAACCGTCGGATCCCTGATACGCACAATCAATTATATATTTCGTTCCAAAGATGGACAGACAAGGTATTAAGCAGGTGCTCATAATGTTTTGGCTTATAGTGTATTGCGCAAACGTGTCCTCTACCATGTTGCTCTAACAGTCACAGACACATGAACGAAGCAAGAACCAGGTCA
Source organism: Schistocerca americana (assembly GCF_021461395.2). NCBI lineage: Eukaryota > Metazoa > Arthropoda > Insecta > Orthoptera > Acrididae > Schistocerca > Schistocerca americana. Next base: position 1,013,221,288 of record NC_060120.1, on the reverse strand, counting down.
GAGAGATAGGAGAGACGTCAGATAACATCAGTTGATTCGACTTAAACAATTCCATCCCCCTCCCCCCCCCCCCCCCCCCCCCCCGGCCACATCACGACTATCCTGTTGCGGCTACCTAGCAAACATGTTTACAAACCACTGTAGCAGGGGTATGGTACGTTTCCCGGCATGCTTTCCTATTCAAAATATTATGTACTCATTCACGTTTGTCGGCCGGAGTGGCCACGCGGTTATAGGCGCTACAGTCTGGAACAGCGTGACCGCTACGGTTGCAGGTTCGAATCCTACCTCGGGCATGAATGTGTGTGATGTCCTTATGTTAGTTAGGTTTAAGTAGTTCTAAGGGACTGATGACCTCAGAAGCTAAGTCCCATAGTGCTCAGAGCCATTAGAATCATTCACGTTTGTAACGGGTATTTCCGAACGCGTGAAGGAGGCATATTACACAATCATTATTACATAAAACGTGTTCTTGAGCAAATTTCGAAACTCGCGAGACAAACGTGCCCTGCTCTCCTCTCGTCTTCCCTCGCCGTCAACTTCCCGCGAAGAGGAGGGCCATGGTTGTCACTCCGCCGTACAATGTTGTATGCTTCGGAGTTAAGCGGCTGCAGTGAGTCGGACCGAGCGACAAACTGGTCAGCGCGAAAGTATTTTCAGATCATAACTGCCTACTATCAGAATTGCAGCCAAAATTTTCGCGAGGGGTCGATTTTTAGTGCCGATATTTTACGATAGTCCTTTCTTCTCCTTAAAAATTGTTAAGAGTAAGCAAATCTACGAAGAGCAAAAATAGCTGAGCTTAATTGTTTGAGCAGTTGAGTAATATTCTTTTTACAGTTGTAATTTTCATCGACATGTTCACATAAACTTTTAAAGTCCTGCCTTGTTGTCACACTCATGTCCAAGTGCTGCATCTTTAGACAGTATGATTTTATTTGTTGTAAAAACAGAAGTATAGAGCGTTTGCTCAAAATTAAGAGTCACTACATTTTTAGAGAATCACTCAAGAATTCTTTGAAAACCGTCATTAACAATGTCTTATGTATTATGATAATTATTATAACACTAGAATTGAATGCAAAGAGAAACAATTCTGCTTGTCTTTGCGTCAGGATTCTACTGTAACCTTGTTAAAGTCTGTGAGATAGGAACTGGATGATCGTGTTGGTATTTTAACCCCGCACCTCTGTGTAGCCAGTCTGTGCCCTGACCACTGGGCTACCAAAAGCGATAGCAGGGGGCAGGGAACTGTAATGTCGGTTGTTACATAAGCCGCATCTCCGGGAGTTTTACCGTTTGCAGGTCGCGGGGTCGCTGCCTCCCCCACCAAGTGCGCAGATACGCCAGCTAATCGCACACCTCATCCGCTATAAGAAGCCCGCCAGCCGGCACACAATTCGTACATCCTCTGCGAGCAACATGAGGACTGCGACCGTTGTCGTCCTGTCACTGTTGGCAGCCCTTGCGGCCGCCGCGGTTGTACCGCACAGCGAGGGTAAGTCAGTCGCTCTTTCTACCACTGTTATTTGTTCTCAGTGATTTTAACCATGACAGCCGAATTCTGGGAAGCCAGAAGTCGGTAGAACTCAGTTGATGTCAGCCCGCTAATACTCTTGAGCCCAGATGGTGCCAACATTGGCGAGCTAAAATACAGTAGCCATGTGTACTGTAGGCGTTACGAGGCGCCAAACCTGTCAGCACATGCATAATGTCAGCACTGCGCGATTGTAGCGCGGGTTATTCCCCCGCACTGCCTGTCCAACCTCGGCTTCAAACGTGCTGGAAATCGGTGGGTTGAGCTTGCTTTCTCCGTTCCCCACATCGCCCTACGAATTCTTTCGGATCGTTGTGAGCGGACTATACTTTCGCCATACGTCGTCACTCTGCTACTTGTTCACAGCCTCTACGTAAGTGGTGAACCGACACTTGCGTAAGCGGTAGAGAGTTTAGTACTACGCAGATGTAGGTACTGGTTGACTCAATTTGGCGAAAATCAATCCTTCATGGCCGGTTTTGCATTACGTGTTATAGAGAGGTTTCCTGGTGCTATTCTGAGTTCGAAAAAGAGGCGGGCAAAATATTACTTCGTGCCACACATGAATCGCAAAGGACCACTACGAGAAAAAGAGAGCATAGCCAAGACGGACGGTATTGACGATGGCCCCTGAAGTACCCTGCGCCACATACACACGCAGTAGGTAGCTTGCAGAGAACGCATGTAGACGAATACTGGACCTCTCAGTGTGAGGAACAGGGCGGTATGGCAAGCTACATCCGCATCTACATGTCTAGTCTCAGTCGACACTGAAGAGCCGCGCAGAGGGTTGTTTTGAACCATTCCACTCTCTAACAGCGCTTGGAAAAAATTAACATCTAAATCTTTCCGTAGGAGATCTGATTTCTCTCATTTTATTACGATGATCATATCTCCCTACACAAGGTAGTCAGCAATAATCTATTTTCGCCTTCATAAGAAAAAATGAAAAGAGCGTATGTCATAGTTAGCCGAAAGGCGCCATCCGGGAAGGTTCGGCCGCCAAATGCAAGTCTTATTGCAGTTGACACCAAGTTGGGTGACTGGTCTGCCGACGATGAGAATGAAATAACGATGAGGACAACACAGCACCCAGTCTACGAGCGGAGAAAATCCCCATCCTCGACGGGAATAGAACCCGGGCCCGTTGCATGGGAGGCAGGCATATTGCCACAAAGATAAGCAAGCGGACGCGTTCAGAGGAGAAAGTGTTGGTAATATTTCGTGAAACGATAGCGAAAAACACTTCGTGCTAATGATTGCCAGTCCAGCTCTCGTATTATATACGTGACAAATTCGCCCCTGTTTCGGGATACTAAAAAACGAGCTGTCCTTCTTTAGTTTTTTCGTTGAGACACCTGTGAACTTTGCATCCAGCAAACCTCGTATGCGTATTGTTATAAACGGAACTACGCTGTTCTGCAAGTGCCTATGTAAGTAAATAGGAATCGAAATGATGAATAAAAATGCATTAAGGTTCAAATGGCTCTGAGCACTATGGGACTTAACATCTATGGTCATCAGTCCCCTAGAACTTAGAACTACTTAAACCTAACTAACATAAGGACAGCACACAACACCCAGCCATCACGAGGCAGAGAAAATCCCTGACCCTGCCGGGAATCGAACCCGGGAACACGGGCGTGGGAAGCGAGAACGCTACCGCATGACCACGAGATGCGGGCAAAATGCATTAAGGAAAGAGAAAATTTCCTGTATGTTGGAGTGACGTTCCTATTGTATCTAATGTTTTGTTTATTGTTATTCCAGCCGGTAAGGAACTTCTGGAGAAACAGAACAAGATTTTGGCGCTCTTCTACCACGTACAGCAGCCATCACTCATCAAAGAAGAACAGGAAATTGCAAAGACCTACAAACCTATTGAACATGTCGACAACTATCAGGTATAAATATGTGACGTTACAAACCAGGATCCGATTTCTTGGACGGCCAGACAACTGTAGCGAACATCCGTTTTTTTATCTTTACAGTTCAAGGAGAAGGTCGAAGTTTTCTGGAAGTACTACGTCGACGTTGGCTTCCTGCCCAAAGGGGAAGTGTTCTCCATCTACTACCAGAAGCACTACTACCAGGCCCGGGCATTGTTTGAGCTGTTCTACTTCGCCAAGGACTTTGAGACGTTCATCAAGGTACGAGCGCTTCGACACAAAATACTACTCAGTTATGATTTTTTCATTTTGCTTGAACCAGCAAGTTATTAGCAAACATTCCTCTTAATTTTTGATCATACCTATGTATCTGCAAATAATGACATACCTTCAATTTTTTTTCGTTGGCAATTTTTTCTTTGGCTTATTTCCGTAACACCGACGTGAAGCAGCTTATCGAATAATATCCGTTCACCACTATGTCCAACTTTAATAAGTGGGCGCACATTTCAGGCATGTTCAGCACACAATATGTACAATGTCCTCCATCTGGTGCTCCAACATAGGCAGTCCTCATAAAGCTGCCAAAACATCTGGGACGTTCACCCAAACCAAATTCCACAGATCTCAATGTTCTTAATGAATCCAGAGCAAACGAAGTATCTTCTGTTAGCATTGGGAGGAAGTGCATACATAATTTTTTACAACTGAGACATGAAAATTGTCATTGGCAAATCTGTCCTAAATCCGCCTACTCCCCATCAAACTGCATGAAACTCACAAATAATCCGCAGAAATTAGAGCTCCGCGTTCGTGAGCAAGAGTCATCTATATTCCAGGCATTGGTTACATCGTTATGAAGGAATGCGCTATGTAAAGTCAGATTGTGCACGAAGATACTGGTCGAATGTGTCTTCATCTAAATTTTCACCTATGTCTGGACACCTGGAAGTAAGTCGTAGTTAGCACTGCATCTCCCCGAAACATTCCTCTGTATAACGAGTGTCCTTTTGATTCCAGACGGCCATTTGGGCGCGGGAGCACCTGAACGAGGCACTGTTCGTCTACTCACTGACTGTCGCTGTGCTGCATCGCGAGGATACCAAGGACGTCACCCTGCCAGCTCCGTACGAGATCTACCCGCAACTCTTCGTCAACGCAGAGGTCATCCAGAAGGCATATGACGCCCAGCTACAAGGTGTGTACAAACAAACTACGCGCACGTGTCATTTCCGGAGCCACCACCAACTGTGCAAAGTAAATCGACAACCAGATTAACTATAAGAAAAATATTTTCTATACAACAATCGTTGTTACCCACTTCATCAGTGGCTGAATGTCAGAAGGATTCTTAATGTGTACTGTGTCTAAGAATCGAACTTAAATACTTATCCACTAGTTTGTTGTGCACATATCCGCCCGTATAGGACTCATGTAGTTGTTGTCCTTGTCATCGTGGTGGTGGTCTTCCATCCGATGACAGGAATGATGCAGCTCTCCACCCTACTCTGTCCTCTGCAAACCTCTCCATTTCTGCAGAACTACTGCAACCTACATCCATACAAACCTTGGTCTCACTCAACAATTTTTACTTCTCCCCTCTCCCCTCCCTAACATTCCCCACCACCTATCAACTGCTTCACTCTTTATATCGAGTTCTGGCCAAAAATATCATTTCTCCCATATTCGATCTGTCAATCTAATAATCGGCATTCTCTTCTTGTGCGAACTCTTTACAGTCCACAGTACACACCAGTAAAAATCCACGGCCAAGAGAAATACGTTTCAGAAATGATTCTCTCGTTGTTTTTGTCAGTATTTTCTATGCTTCATGCTTCGCGCATCATCAACTACTTTTCAGCCCAGATAGCACAAATCATCTACTTACTTTTAGTGTCTCCTTTCGTTATGTAGATTCCTCAACATCTACTGCTGTAACTGACCACATACCATTACCGTTGTTTTATTTTTTTTTCTTCGTCTAATAAGTTCGTTTCAAGACACTATCCATTCCAAGCCAGTTGACGTGTCATACAAAATTTGTACGTTAACAGTATACCTCACAACTTTCGTCTCTTCTTTCTGAATTTTAATTCCCTTTCCAAATTTCTCTTTCATGTTATTCACAACATGATCAATACATCCACTGAACTCCTCCTGCGCCCACGTGAACTACAAGGACCCTTTCGGCCTCACTTCTCTCTCAACCACTGTTATACTACCAAATAGCGCTGCAGATCGTTATTGCTTCATGTGCAGTGAAGCCCCTTGTAGCTCAAATAGATTTTTAAACGGATGTGATCGCGTAATCACGTTGTTGTATAAATCAAAGTTTCGCCCCCAGCTGCAAACGACCCTCATGGTGATGTAAATGTAATGATGTAAATGTAATACAAATGAAGTGGCCAATACGTTGCTCTGTATAGTAACAAAATCGCATGGTCACGTATTCGGAGAATTTATGTTGTTTTATGTGGGGTGACGTAAAATTGCCTAAAATAATTGCTCCCGTTTACATGAAACTATTGAAGTCATGGTTCCTTCACAACAAAAAGTACTTCAGCTAAACGTACACCGGGTGGTTATAATTAAAGTCTGCATCACACAGTGGTCGTCTGTGCCTTTAACAGTTGTATGGTAGTGAAACTTAGTGCACATTGTGATGCGTTAATGAGGAAACTATTTTTGCAGGATAATTATTAGTTCCAACTTTCGCCACCAGGTGCGAATCTGCCGCTGTGAATGCAAGAAAGACGTTTAGCAATGTTTCTTGTAACGGCTTACGAATGAGACGTTGGCATAACATCTACATCTACATCTACATGGATACTCTGTAACGCACATTTAAGTGCTTGGCGAAGAGTTCATCGATCCACCTTCACAATTATCTAGTATCCCGATCTCGTATAGCGCGCGGATAAGATTGAACACCTATATTTTCCATACGATCTCTGAATTCATTATTTTATCTTGGTGATCATTTCTCCCTATGTAGGTCGGTGTCAACAAAATATTTTCGCATTCGGAGGAGAAAGTTTGTGATTGGAATTTCGTGAGAAGATTCCGTCGCAACGAATAACGCCTTTTTTTTAAGCTGTCCAGCCCAAAACCTGTATCATTTCAGCGACGCCGTCTCCCCTATTTCGCCATAATACAAAACGTGCTGCCCTTCTTTGAACTTTTTCGATGTACTCCGTCAGTCCTATCTGGTAAGGATCCCACACCGCGCAGCAGTATTCTAAAAGATGGCGGTCGAGCGTAGTGTAGGTAGTCTCCTTGCTAGATCTGTTACATTTTCTAAGTGTCCTGCCAATAAAAGGCAGTCTTTGGTTAGCCTTCCCCACTACATTTTCTATGTGTTCCTTCCAATTTAAGTTGTTCGTAATTGTAATTCCTAGGTCTCTAGTTGAATTTACGACCTTTATATTAGACTGATTTACCGTGTAACCGAACGAATATCTTTTAGCACTCATGTGAATGACCTTACACTTTTTGTTATTTAGGGTCAACTGCCAATCTTCGCATCGTTCAGATATCTTTTATAAATCGTTTTGCAATTTGTTTTGATCTTCTGATGACTTTATTAGTCGATAAATGACAGCGTCATCTGCAAACAACCTACGACGGCTGCTCAGATTGTCTCCCAAAACGTTTATATAGATAAGTAACAACAAAGGAGCTATAACACTACCTTGGGGAACGCCAAACAACTGAGATAGGCATAATGTTGATTTTATTATCAACAGCTGCCTACACAATTTGTTCAACAGGAGCACCGAAAAGGTCGCCGAGGTATTGTACAGCGCCAGATTTGCACTAGGTGGCCGAAATTGGAACTAAGCTTTCTTTCAGCGTTCAGAAATAACGTGTTAGCATATGTACCAAATTTCGGTGCCATACGACAATTACAACCCACAATGGACATCAACAAGTAGCTGCACTTTAATTATAACAACACGTTACATCACACAATCGCTAATCAAAATCACGTGTTCCGTTCTGCAGGTCAAGTCAGCTCTAAGGAGGCTCCTTACATATTCTACTCCAACCACAGCGGCTACCCCGTGCCGAGCAACCCCGAGCAGCTGGTTTCCTACTTTACCGAAGACGTCGGCCTCAACTCCTTCTACGCATACCTGAGCTACAAGTACCCCTTCTGGCTGAACCCTGCCAACTACAGCCTTCCCGAGTACAAGTACCGCGGCGAGAGCTTCTTCTTCGTCCTGCAGCAGCTCCTGGCTCGCTACTACCTGGAGAGGCTGTCCAACCACTTGCCTGACGTCAAGGCCATCGACTACAACCACCCTGTGCTGGTACGTCCCATTTCGGCACCAGTTTCACTTTCCTGCAACGACAGTGGAGAATCCACCTTCCGAACGACGACACTAAATTGTGTATTACGTTTGCAGGTCGGCTACTACCCTGAGCTGAGGCTGCAGAACGGACTCGAAGCCCCAGCGCGCCCAGAGGGAGTCTTCCCCCGCAACGTCGACATCCTGTACGTGGAAGAGATCAAGAACTACGAGAGGAGGATCCGCGACGGAATCGACTACGGCTACCTGTCAGGCGTAAGTGTGTCCTCGCAGATTTGTCCCTAATACGATTTCATGCAGAATGCGACCATCATTAATCCCTATGTTTCTAAAACAACAGTACAACTACGAGAAGTACAACCTGAGAGAGAAGGACCTCACCAACATCCTTGGAAACATCGTCGAGGGCAACTACGAGAACATCAACTGGGAGTACTACGGCGCATACTTCAGGAACCTCATCTCCCTCTTCGGCCACATTGTCGACCCTGTTCATCGATACGGAGTATGTCCGCATGATGTCTACTCTCTCTGACGTTACACTGGTCTTATTTGTATTTGGATGCGGGGGTACATAACTTACTTCCGTTTTAGGTTCCTGCTAGCGTCCTTGAACTACCAGAAACCCAGCTGAGGGACCCACTCTTCTACAGGATCGCGAAGCGCGTTCTTTCCATCTTCTACCACTACAAGAACCTTCTGAAGCCTTACACTCACGAGGAGGTAAGTAATGTAACCTCTGATATAAAAACATACCGTTTCTCGTAGAGTACTACATTAGTCGTAAACTAATTTGAATCTTCTATTTCAGCTGCTCCTGCCAGGCGTAACCGTTGAAGATATCACCTTCGACAAACTCGTCACATACTTCGACAGCTTCGACTTTGACATCAGCAATGCTCTGACCTTCTCCAAGCCTGAAGACGGCGAAAAGTTCAAATTTGTGGCTCGCCAGGGTCGCCTGAACCACAAACCATTCTTCTACCACATCAAGGTTAAGAGCGACAAGGAAGTCGACTCCGTCGTCCGTGTCTTCATTGGTCCCAAGTACGACGTCCTCGGCCGCGAACTCAGCCTGGAGGAGAGGAAGCAGTACTACGTTCTCCTGGACATCTTCAACCAGAAGCGTAAGTGATGACTGGAATAAATCTTACTGGCAACAGAATCCGTATTCCTTTTAAGCAGATCTACGAAAGATAGAGCCAGATTAGGCAAGATTGTTGTCGATGGCATACCAGTCGTACATGTCAGCTTCGACGCATACTGTGATGATGATGTGGCATGTGACTCCATAATGTGCAAACAGAGGGATAACAGAGCACTGACATTATACAGGGTTTAATGGGTCTAAAGGTAGATATTCTGTTAGTAACTGAGGTCGACACCTGAACAATATTACATCAGTAGTAACATCATTTGCTGACACGTAATTATAGCTATTAACTAACTGCATCTTTTTAGGTTGGTTAGTATCTTCAATCACGTGTGTCAAGAGCAAGGTAGTAATGCTTATTTTCCCCTGGGCAGCAGGTCATGTGTTGAAGTGTGGATGCATCGACAAAAAACGGTTAGTCCATATTGACATTGGAATCTACTTAGTGGGGCAGTTACGATCATGCAGAAAACATGAGATCGTAAAGTTTGTGATGTGTTTGTAGGCGGACAGTTCGACACTGAGAGAGAAAAAAAATACACAGATTTGTGTATGTATTAAGCCGCTACACTTCAAAATACCTGCACTTATACGGGTTACACTCTGTATAATACATGAAATGTTGGGTATGACACTTTGTATATTATTTTTTTGGAATGTAGGTTTGTGGTGGTATATTCATCTATAGCATATCTCAAGGTCTAAGTGATGCTGTAACGTGACAACTTGATTGTGAGTTATCACAGTCAACGAATGTGAAAACAAATTCTTCGAGTAACTTACCTAGTGATCTGTAGCATTGCCAAAGGTCTAGGTTGGCATGAAATGTGACATTTTTGGTTCTTAGATGTCAAAATTAAACCGAATGCTTCAGCTAGTCCCACTTTCCTCCCTAAATACCGAGAAAAAAACACGAAAAGTTTGGTCCTTACATCATTACACTCTGAAGCAATTGGCATCCAGTCCAGTTTCCTGCCCAGTGGGGCCAACACATTAAAATTTACTCTTAGACGATGCATATTCTTGACCGGATCGCTATGCGAAGAGATCTGTGGTCGATTCCTGGCTGGCTAGGAGATTTCTCTGATCAGGGTCCGTTGTCCTTATGTTCATATCCTAGTAACTGACATTCCGTTATTGAGATGGCTGTTTAGTTTCCTCCCGAAAGCCAATAACATGAAGCTTCCTCAATTAGAATCACTTGATATCTGGTGCTGACCGTACCCTTCGCCTTTTGCAGTGTCCGTTGGTGAGAACGACATCAAGCGCAGCTCCCGAGACTTCTCGCTGTACGGCAAGGAGGCGCCGAGCTACTCTGACCTGCACCAGTCGACCCTCGCCGCCATCAAGGGCGAGAGCAAGTTCTTCCTGGACGAGTTCCGCTCGCACTTCGGCTTCCCCCAGCGACTGGCGCTGCCCCGCGGAACCCGCAGTGGGCTGCCACTCAGCGTCTTCGCCATCGTCACCCCTGCCGTCTCGCAGGAGAAGCACCCCATCCTGGAGCACGGCGACAACCACCCCGCCGGGTTCCCGTTCGACAGGCGCGTCGTCGAGTTCGAGTTCGACGTGCCCAACGCGCACTTCGACGAGACGTTCGTCGTGCACCGCCGCGAGGAGGACATCAACGCCACCGCCTGAACTGGCAGAGTTCCTCGAGCATCTCCATCAGACTGACCTACTTGCTCATCGACTATCACTCGCTCTTTTACATGCCTTTTTTACTTTTTCGCAAAAAATAAAAATTTTAACCTAAAACACTGTGTCTATGCTCGTTTACGTTCTCACTCAATTACCAAGGAGAAGAATGTACTGTGTGATAACTGTAAGTTGGCCAATTGGATGAATGGACGGAGGGCAACAGAGGAAATACACCCAGAACCAATATTGGGTGAAAAGCCGTGGCTATCGCCTGCAGGATAGGACGTTAACCAGTGGTTTATGCGTCCACGAGAGCAGAAATCATGCACAGAGCTAAAAATCGCTAGACATTTTTCGTAATTAAAACTGACATCGTCTTACATATAATCATGTAAATTAATATACTCATCACAAGAAAATAAAGCCGTATCAAATGGAGTGGAGTACAGAACTGTAATACAACAGACAAAAATGGGTACCTCACAGAAGAGTGTTCTTTGGATACCGGCGGCTGCATCCAAAGGCAAATGACTATCAGCCGATTCAGGTGATGGGTGTTGGTCGCCCAGCAGAGAGTTAAGAATCCATATAGAAGGGAACATCTTTCAATTAATGTAGTCAATAATCAGTCACTAATCACAGAAGAAACCATCCAAAAGCCTCCCCTGTGGCATCCACCTACCTATAGCTGCTTTGGTAACCTCACTAAATAATGGAATACTATGGACAGACACTTGTGTAAGTTTTTCTTCTTGCCTATGGCTCAAATTAGAAGTATATTCGCTGGTGGGACGATATCCAAAAACGTCTCAATTAACACAAAGCAAGAGACTGAGAATTTGTACCCCTTCGAAGAAAAATTACAAAAATGCTAATTACCTACTCTTTCTACAAATTGTCTGAATATCTAGATTCAAGGACTGAAAAGCTCTGCTAGGTCAAGGGCAAGTATCAGTCTTCGTTGTAAAACTGCGTGATGATAATGTGCTGCATGTAGGACTCATTATTCACAGATGTAGGTAAATTTTCTCTGTGCAAAATACTTATCTAAGTAAATTTTAAACTAATAATATCAGATAAAAAGCAGCTATCTACTATAACTGAGGACACAGCAGCTTTCTTTGTGACTGGCTTGATAAAAGTCGTCTGGTGTAAGACTAAATAGCACCGGGGAACACAGTGACTCTTTATTATTAGCACATTACAGGTCACCGGGCGAGTTGGCGCAGTTGTTAGCACACTGGACTCACATTCGGCTGAACGACGGTTCAAACCCGAGTCTGGACATCCTGCTCTAGATTTTCCATGATTTCTCTACGTTGCTTGAGGCAAATGCCAGGATGGTTTCTTTGAAGGGGTATCGACGACTTCCTTGCCCATCCTTCCCTACTCTGATGGGACAAATGACTTCATTGCTTCGTCCGCTCCACCCAAATCAACCAACCAATTATTTGGTGTCACTGGCAGTACCGATGTCGCCCAATATGACAATACACATTACGTATGTCCGATCCCATTTCCTGTCATCAACGCATATTTTTACCAGTATGATGGAAAACCTGTTAGAAATCTCCAGCTACTACCCGTCAAACATTAGTCTACTCTGCGACAGATCATAACACATGTCCATCCCATTTTCACCATTCCTCAGCTATCTCGGTACACCCCTCCTCGCTAGCATCACCACGACACGTTGCTTTCCATACCCACCTCTCTATATCTCACAGCAAGGAGTTACCCATCCTCGAAAACTCCAACCTGCTGCCCCATATATATCAACATATCCTACACTAGGCAATCAAGGCTAACCTAACCTACCCACCCCTTCCCAGCTGAAGGCTCCAATCATTCTTCCTGTTGCGTACCTGGAATCCGACTCACTCAGTGACGTCCTTGTCCTGTTTCTTCCTAGCGCCATACACATTCTTCGTATATAATATTCGTTTCTGTTTTTATCTATGGATATCAAAAAATCTCTATTACCCTTCATTACAGAGCACGCATTGTCATCTTAATAATCAGTATCTTATCATCAGCGTCTCATCAAATGCACTGAACAGGTATGTGTGAATGACATAAGAGCTGTTGTTGGTACGACTGCTGCGATGGCGCCACCAATAAGGGTAAACCAATTCAATGTGTCTGGGAAGTGGAGAACAGGGCTATCTTTGGCACAGTAGGTCATGATAAAACTAAGTCCTTTATTCAGTGCTTTAATTTTAGTTTTGATAAGCCCACCATTTTCGATGTCGACGACACATTGTCCTCAGAGTGCACCCAGCACCAGACGCCATCCAGAACTTCAACTAGCTTAACCACTGTGGCGTCGGTAGAAGCGGTGACGTTAATTCCAGAGTCACTGAGATTTGAAGACAAACGCAGGGCACAATCGACATTGCTGTGAAACAAAGGTCTGAACAAGTGATGTGATCTACAGACCGCCTTCAAGTTCGTTCTCCCTCCGACTATCAGCAATACTGCCTGAAAACCTACTTAAAACACACCAAATAACAAGATACAGACAACAAACAGTTTATGGATTGGATGAATAATATATTGTCTGATGTCAGTTAATTGAGCACCTAAAAGGAAGTAAATTTGCGACATGAATGAATATTGAAAGACATGGCAAACAACACACTTCAAGTCGACATATTACATAATGTATAATGCAGACTGAAGAGATGAATGAAAATTTGTACCAAGGCCAGGAATTAAACCTGGGTCTCCTACTCACTATGTAAGTGGGCTGCCTCTGTGTTGGCAGCACTGTGTAGCGCTTTGCATTGGATCTCTGACAGCCCTTTCTTTGTAAGAGACTCTGCGGCTGGTTGGACTCGTTGTTGTAAGTTAATCGCCAGTAGTGTTGGGCAGTTGGAAGTTAGTCGCCAGCAGTAATGGTAGCACTGTTGGGCAGTTGGATGTGAACAGCCAGCAGTGATAGATGTCAGATGTGAGAATTTACACTGATGAAGGGTACAGGTCTGAAGTGTTAGCATAGGCTAACGATCTGGAAGTATCTGACAAGGTGATTGTATAATATTCATGATTATATAGCTTTGTACTGGACGTCAATGAAGATTTATTTTCGTGTTTGAGCTGGATGAGACATTATTAAGGTAAAAAAATACGTTATTTGGTTTGCAACAAAATCTTTCCTCTGCTAACCATATACCTATTAGCAGTTAGTGACTTTAGCACTTAGAATCTTTGGTCTTTCTTCATTATAAGTGTCAGAGGTACACTAAAATGAACACATATACAATACATACAAAGAAAACTATATAGTATGGACCCAGAATTGGGCAACATTGATAGCATTGGGTCCTGCAGACGTTAAGTCTGTAAGTAGACTGTTTAGGTTTTTATGTTGGTAACGCCACATAGCGCTCTATATGAAAATCACTGACTGTGCTGTGTGAAGTCTGTGGGTGGTCTGCATTGTTGAATATTTGCTACTGTGGTGTTGGGCAGTTGAATGTGAACAGAGCATAGCGTTGGCAATTGGAGGTGAGCCGCCAGCAGTGGTGGATGTGGGGAGAGAGATGGCAGAATTTTGAGAGCGGACGATCTGGACGTGTGTTCATCAGAATGAGTGAATTTGTAACACTGGATATAATGAACTGATATGTATATGATGACTTTTGAACATCATTAAGGTAAATACATTGTTTGTTCTCTATCAAAATCTTTCATTTGCTAACTATGCCTATCAGTAGTTACTGCCTTCAGTAGTTAGAATCTTTTATTTAGCTGGCAGTATTGGCGCACACTGTATTGCAGTAGTTCGAGTAACAAAGATTTTTGTGAGTTAAGTGACTCATGAAAGTTATGGGTTATTATTAGTCAGGACCATTCTTTTGTAGGGATGATTGAAAGTCAAACTGAGTTGCGCTAAAAATATTGTGTGTCATTTTAATGTTGATCAGAATAAGTAAAGAGCGCAATCTCTGAGTACGTTTAGTTCTGCTCAGCTGTTTGAGGTTTCCCAGCACAGTCATTCAAAATTTTTTTAAAGGGGAGGTTTCATATGGCGACCCTGACAGGATTCGAACCTGGAATCTTCTGATTTTTTCTTGTAGTTTGTGTAATTAGTGTAGCTATTGTTTATTGCTAGAGTGCAATTGTAGAGAGAATCCCCTTTTTAGTTGTAGTTTTTCATTGTTGTACAGTAAAACAGTTGTGGCATGCATGTAGATTTGCACCAAGTATTTCGCAGCTGCACTTGCAATTAACTACATATTATTTTCAGTGCTATGTTAATGTGTTTTCTTATTTTTGCTCTTCAAATTGTGATTTTCTTTTTATCACGTGAAATACATGATAGTTATGGCGTGTGAAAAACGTAACACTAGGCTCAAAAGTAAACTGAGACATGATGGTGACGAGGAGCATAGCCTATCAGCACCACCGTGTAATGAATTAACAGACATTCAAAGTAGTAATTTGGTAATTATGCATAGAGAAGTGGAGCGGGCGGCAAATAATGGTGTAGACAGTGAAACAATTAGTGAACAGGGAAGCATTATCGATGATCGGTTGGCAACAGCTTGCCTCAGGAATCCGAAATGACAGGACACAATGTTGTCACACACACATTTTCTGCTTTTCAAAATGCGAATATTGCCGGTTCAAATGCACTGCCGAATAGCACTGAGGAACATGTTTCAGACACCAGTGCATTGTTATTACAGTTAATGCAACAAATGGGACAAAGGCTTCAAAAGTTAGACACAATGGTTGAACAAAATCAGAAACAAATGGGACAAAAGCTTCAAAAGTTAGAATGGAACAAAATCTTCAAAAGTTAGACACCATGCTTGAACAAACGCGTGAAGGTTTAACTGCTGAGTTACTTAAAACCGAATCGAAATGTCAAAATGTCTGTAATGACATAAAAACATAAATTTGAGAGCATTATCAACCTATTTTTACGCGTCATGAAAATGCTACAGACTCACGAAGCAGCCATAAAGGAACTGAAAACTATTGTTCATGAAAATCACGATACCTTGCAAGCTAAAATTGACGCAGTTGCATCTATCGGTTACGCAACTTGCAAAAACTCAAGAAAACTTAAAGGACACAGTCGATACGTTTTCAACACAAATGGACACTCTGAAACTTGGTTCAGAAAAACACACTGAGGAAATTAGTTCATTATCAGGGAAAGTAGCCGAACTTTCGGATCAGTTCACTAACTTATCTGCAAAGGTAGATGATGATCTAAATCACACAAGACCCGTAGCCTTCACTGACACAGAAGAGTACGAACAAATTAAGAAATTTAAACAAAATCAAAATGAAATTAATACTCAACACAAAAGAGAAATCCGGGAAGTACAAGATGAGTTGGCACAAGTAATACAAGAATTACATATTTCAGAGGACCCTCGCGATCCAACACGGGAAGAGGGACTTAGGAATACGGAAAAGCCACAAAACAATAACACAAGGCATTTCGGAAATTATGAAAGAAATTGGCAAGGTGCACTGAATTTTGAGATGGACCTGCCGACACGTCGTAACAACGACCGATATGCGACTCCCTGACACGATGACTTTGACTATAAGCTGTTCATTACTACACATAAATTCAAAACATTTAAGAATTCGTGCAACAATATTCACCCACAAGCATGGCTTCATCAATTCTCTCATTGTTTTCCTCCGCATTGGTCATTAAGAGCACAGATTAGAATCTATGTGTGGCTACTTAGAGAATGAACCAGCTGTAAGTATGCGATCGGTCATTCGCGACTGTCACAGTGAAGGAGAATTTTATCATGCCTTCCTCTCAGCATATTGGTCTCAAGCTATGCAAGATCGAGTACAACATAGTATCGTAATGGTGAAACATTTCGAACAATCTGAATTTTCCAGTATTGTGAAATACTTTGAAGACATGTTGCATAAGAATCAGTATCTGCAAACCCATACAGCCCCTCAGAACTCATCCACATTTGCTTAATCAAATGGTCTGAACATTTACGACATATTATTTTGGCAGGACGTTGCAAAGACGACATTGAAGCTTTTCAGGGACTGTTACAAGAATTGGAAATTGACATTGTCAATCGCGGGACGCGATAACGGGAACACAACAATTACAAGTCACATCCGTCAGAATTCCGCGATGAAAGAAATAATAACTGGACATGACAAGGCTATTCTTACAACGAAAATCGTTACCAAAACAGACACCACCCGTATGACAACCGTTGGCAGAGTAAAAATAATTACAGAGAAAGATCGCATTTCCATAGTAATGAATGTGACGGAGACAACCATAGATACAGACAATATGGGAACCAAAACAATTATTATCAAGGGAGACAGAATAACTTCAGACGCAACAGTTCAGCACGCAGTTATGACCCCAGTTCATCAAATTAAGTAACTTGTAAGCATTCATTTCTCTGCACACGTTTCTGTTGGTCATACTATATGCACAATACATGAGAAGTTGGGGCTGTTAGTGTTTGCATGTGTGTTAATAATTCAGCAAGGGACTGGTTAACAGCATTGCTGGTTGTAAGGACAATTCCAAACACTTTGTGAGTGCACAAGTGGTGGTTTATGGACTTGCTATATTGTCAGCAAGACTCTTCGATGATGATTGTGCACCGGCACAGTCGCAACAGATGGCTGCTGGCCCTCTCTACAAGGACTACAGTGGGTCTGCTCTGTGAAGACCTATCTACCAATATTCTTCAAAACTTCGACTGACTCTTCTGTGGGTTTGTTCTGTTGTGGCCCATTACCTGTCTGCACGTCAAGAGACACCACTGTCTTTCCGTTGGAAGGACAACACTACTTCTTCAAGACTGCATGGAAATCCACCACTTCTGTGCGCTTATCGTTTACTGCTCAGACTTTGAAAAAAAAAACTGTAATTACTATTGTGATGAATGATCAGGACTGTCTTTATGAGAACAATTTTTGCTTTTGACCAACATTGCATCAATAAGTGTGTGCAATTCATATCTTTGTTATTGTAATTATGAAAAATTTTATCAAATCATTATTAGCCACTGCCCAAAACAATTTGTAAGATTTTTTGTGGGGAGCATGGGGGCTTAGGTTTTTATGTTGGTAACGCCACGTAGCACTCTATTTGAAAAACACTGACTGTGCTGTGTGCAGTCTGTGGCTGGTTTGCATTGTTGTTGGCTATTGTAGTGTTGGGCAGTTGGCTGTTAACAGCGCATAGCGTTGCGCAGTTGGAGGTGAGCCGCCTTGTTCCTTGTAGGTCATAGTGAATCTTCGGTAATTTCCAAGAAAGTTTGCCTATCGAAGTCGCTGGGTCGAAACGTTACCTATCGAACGTGCGATCGGAAATCGATCACGCGACGCCGGTGGCGGGGTTGTGATGAGTTATTTGTGATCGTCGTTTTTATCTGTTTTCCGTCGTTCCCTTACTTGCTCTAAATTACATATCCCCGCAAATTATTTGCGAGTTGCTAGGGAAACCCAGACGATTTATGTCGTTAGTGAGTGGGATGTCTGGTGTTCTTGGCGTTTCTTCGGTGGATTCTCTCACATGGAAGAATCTAATTCCATGTTCATGCTGCGTAGAAAATTGTTCGACTTTTTTGTACAAAATATTGAGTACTACCGGACGACGAAAGAAATGACTGTGTAGACTGTGGTGGTGCGACGTGTGTGCAACTTCGTAAAAATTGTTTCGATCGTGAAATACCGTTACGATTTCATGGCGAAAAACGAACGAGTATCAGGAAGAATACATGGTTCGACTCTTCCAAATTATCCATTCAGACCACCGTAATGGGCTTTCACATGACGACGAAGCCGACGACGAGTAAGGTAAGTCGTCTCCTTTGCAGTTACGAGTACTTCTGTAACGCTCTTCTTTTGTCGTTGCTGTAGCGACAAACGTAAACATACCCACGATCCCGGTAGAACCGCGTGATCGCTTTTCGATCGCACGTTCGATATATATATCCCAGCGACTTCGATAGGCAATCATTCTTGGAAATTACCGAATCTTTTATTTAGCTGGCAGTATTGGTGCTCTCTGTATTGCAGTAGTTCGCGTAATGAAGATTTTTGTGAGGTAAGTGAATAATGAAAAGTATAATTTATTGTTAGGATTTTATTTTAGTCAGGGTCATTCTTTTGAATTAATTATTTGAAGTCAGATTATCTTTTTTGAGCAGTCAGATTGCGCTGCGCTAGGATATTGTGGGTCTCAGTCATTCAGCAATTTAAGTGCAGATTCATACGTTTAAATAAAGAAGTTTCATCTGTCAGCCCGTAGCCGAATATACCTCACTGGAATCTTCCGATTTTTCTGGTACTTTGAATAATTAGTGCATGGTTAGAAATTATTGTTACTACTAGCGTGTAGTTGTATAGAGAATTTCCTTTGTAGTTGTAGATTTTCATTGTTGTTCAATATTGTAATGAGCAAAGCAGTTGCAGCATGCATATGGAGTTGCACAAGTATTTCCCAATAGCTTTTCCAGATAATTAGAAGTTACTTTAAGTGCTATTTTGAATGTGTCTTCTTGTTTTATTATTTTTTTTTTTTTTTACTTTTCAAATTGTTTTTCTGTGTTATGGTGTGAAATTCTGTGATAATCACGGCGTGTGAAAAGCGCAACACTAGGCTCCAAAGTAAACTGAGGATTTAAAGTGAAGACGAGAGTACTGTGTTACCACCACCTAGGAATAAAGTGACACATGTCCAAAATAACTTGGTAATTGTGCATGGAGAAATGGACCAGGCAGTAAATATCGGGGTAGATAGTGAAACAGTTAGTGAACAGGGAAGCATTGTTGATAGATTGGTCGGCAATAGTTCGCATCAGGAATGCGAAATGACAGAACAAACACTTGCAAATACCGTAGATTCAGGTTTTGCGTCCTTTCCCTTTTCTCAATTAAGCCAAGACTCACACTCTGGTTTTCAAAATGTGAATGTCGCCGGTGCAAATGCACTGCCGAAAAGCACAAAGGAACATGTTCCAGACACTAATATATTGTTACTACAATTATTGCAACAAATGGGCTAAAAGCTTCAAAAGTTAGACACAGTGGAACAAATTCTTCAAAAGTTAAACAAAATTGAGAAAACGCTAGGGCAAACACGTGAAGATTTAACCGCTGAGTTACTTAAAATCGAATCGATATGTCAGAAAGTTTGCCAGCCGGTGTGGCCGAGCGGTTCTAGGCGCATCAGTCTGGAACCGCGCGACCGCTACTGTTGCAGGTTCAAATCCTGCCTCGGGCTTGGATGTGTGTGATGTCCTTAGGTTATTTCGGTTTGAGTGATTCTAAGCTTCTAGGGGACTGATGACCTCAGAATTAAGTCCCATAGCGGTCAGAGTCATTTTAGCCTTTTTTTTTTTTTGATAAAAAGTTTGTAAAGATGTAAAAACACAAATTTGTGAGCATTTTCAGACTATTTTTTTGCGACATGAGCGACATGAAAACGCCTTAGAGAATTATGACGCAGCCATAAAGGAACTGAAGACTATTGATCACGAAAATCACATCTTGCTGGCTATAATTGACTCAGTTGCATTTACCGATACGGTGACGCAACTTGTACAAAATCAGGAAAACCTAAAGGACACAGTAGATACGATTTCGACACAAATGGACACTATGAAACTTGGTTCAGAAAAACACATGGAGGTAATCAGTACATTATCGAAAAAAGTAGTTGAGCATTCGGACAAGGTAACTAATTTATATACGAAGGTAGTTGATGATCGGAATGATACAAGACTGGTAGCCTTTACTGACACAGAAGAGTACGAACAAATTAGGAAATTCAAACAAAATTAGAATCAAATCAATACACAGTACAATAGAGAAATCCAGGAAGTAGGCCTACGTCAGTTGGCACAGGTAGTACAAGAATTACATATTTCAGAGGACACCACGCTCCAACATGGGAAGAGGGATTCACGGTGATTTGACTATAAGCTCTTCATCACAATGCGTAAATTTAAAACATTCAAAAATTCCTGTAATGATATACATCCACAAGCTTTGCTTCATCAGTTTGCTCATTGTTTTCCTCCCAAATGGTCACTGGAGCACAGATTAGAATTTATGTGTGGCTATCTAGAAAATGAACCAGCTGTAAGAATGCAATCGGTCATTCGCCATTGTCACAGTGAAGGAGATTTCTATCGTCACTTTATAATGATGAAACATTTTGAACAGCCTGAATTCTCTTGCCCGGTAAAATATTTTGAGGATATGTTGCACAAAAATTAGTATTTGTCAAACCCGTACAGCCCCTCAGAACTCTTCCGCATTTGCTGAATTAAGTTGCCAGAACATTTAAGACATATTATTTCCTCATGGCGTTGTAAAGACGACATCGAAGCTTTTCAGGGACTTTTACAAGAATTGGAAATTGACACAGACTGTAGCGGAATGCGAAAACTGGAAAACAACAATTACAGGCCACATCCGTCACAATTCCGTGACGACAGAAATAAGCCGGCCGCAGTGGCCGTGCGGTTCTAGGCACTTCAGAGCGAAGCTGGTAGGGTCGCAGCTTCGAATCCTGCCTCGGGCATGGATGTGTGTGATGTCTTAAGGTTAGTTCGGTTTGCATAGTTTTAAGTATAGGGGACTGATGACCTCAGATGTTAAGTCCCATAGTACTTAGAGCCATGTAAACCATTTCACAGAAATAATAACCGGACGCGATAAGACCACTTTCATAACGCAAATCGTGACCAAAATAGACACCACCCGTACAATAACCGTTGGCAGAATAACAATAGTTACAGGGAAAGGTCACCTCTTCGTGGTAATGATTATAACAAATGTAATGACACGTTACGACACAGAGAGATACAATACTTTAAAGTCTGCGCCAAAGATTAAAAGTGAGAGGAATGTAGAATATAATCAATGTAATGATCATATTGGATTCTCTTTTTTTTTCATACTCCAGGAAGGAGATAAGATACTCTCTCGATTGTTACCGTGTAGATGATGGACGTAATTTTTGGTGTGTGCTGATAGGCAGCCATCTTGTTGGTATTTATGATTTGTGCGACAAGCTTAGCAAGTTTTATTGTCTTGTGAATAAGGAAATAGCGAATAGTATCTAAGTTCTGCGAGAATTTTTTAAAGCGACATAGCATTATTTTGCTTTATTTCCACCGTCTTCGTGAAGTAAACCGATGCCGATTTAGGAAGATACGCACGGTCAACAAAGAGAAGAACATTGATGGCGACTAATGAATTAATATTGTGGCAGAAGGACTAATTCTACGTTTAAGATGAGAAGTCTGAATTCAAAAAATTATTAATCGGAATTGTAAATTATGTTACAGGCAAAATTTACACAACACCGAATTTGTCCGCATTCAAACCGGTCAATACAGTCCGTATAAAAGCCTTTCAAAAATTCTGAAGTTCCTTATCCACATTTTAATTCATTTCAAAAAATCAATAATCTTTAATTTATTAATTATTTCGCCACACTAGCGACCGCTGACAGGGACAGTGTTGGTGGAACAAAGAGTAAGTACTTGATTGTTGCACTACAATTGTAGTTGTACTAACTACTGTTTCTCTGTTACATGACACACATGGAAAATGACGAATAAGGTGAAACAATACTAACTGTATAAACGGATGGCACAATAACCAGAAGGAACAAGGACAAGGCTTTACAAAACTAACGTAATCGTGAGTGATGCAGCTCAGCCGGAATTAAGGTAGGAAAGTGCCAACGCGTTCAGCGGCTGCGCCTTCGCTTAGCTCCACTTAAAGCAGAGCTTTTTCCTTTCCATATTAAAATCCTGGAAGTCTCTGTGGCATTTATTACATTTTGTTGTTCAACAATCGTAGAATTAGAAGACGTAGTGCGCCATCTTGTAAATTTGCACCAAATAACTATCGCGAGATATTTTTATTAATTCATTTGCAAGGGAATTTAAAGATTTCGATAAACAATAAAGACCAGACAAAAGTAATATCTTCACAATGGAATCAGAGAATTTTAATTTGACAAATGTTCATGGACACGTCACCGATTCTGACAATAGTGATGTAAATGGTTGCACAAATAGATTTTCAGCACAACATAATGTAGAAGTAAATACAATTCAATTGCACTCCACAGTGATTAACGAACCACTTGCAAATGAAACCTTGTACACAGTCGATAAAGCATCGATTACCAGATCAGAGACAGCTGATGTGGCCGAGCGGTTCTAGGCGCTACAGTCTGGAACCTCGCGTCCACTACGTTCGCAGGTTCGAATCCTGGGAATGACCGACCAAGGAGAAACAGCGACAAGCGGCCGCAAGAAAATATTGCACGCAGAGGTCCGGAAACTACTTGGCGACAGAATAACCACTCAGTACACATCGTAGAGGTAACGGACAGTAATCAAGCAACGCCGTTGTCTCCCTCAGTAGACAACAATCGGTCGCAATGAGCCCCCACCGGCCGACCGATTTAATAACAGGGGTCACAGGCATACACACATTACATCTTAAACAATTATTTTTAAGATATGATCAGGATGCTACCGTAGATGAAGATCTATGTAAAGAAGAGATGAAAGCACCGAACAAAGTAAGTTAACGTCGTGCCGGCTGTAATATAACAGCAAAGATAGGGAGTATAATTAGCAACGAAATTGTAGATACAGACGCATCTACGAATATTATTTCTAACAATTTACTTAAAGAGGTTCCGATAACATTAAAAGTTCCAGTGTTGCCAACGGAAATTTGTAAAATCTTGAGAGCTATAAGTAACAAGTCAAAAAGTATTAAGTGGCTGACTCAAATACCTCTTACCATTAGCGACGTCACGATAAAGTGTACATTCTCAATCGTTGACAAGTTAATCTTCAATTGTATTTTAGGTATCGAAGTTTTCCGGCAGTATAAAGTAAACACCGACATAGGCAGTGCACGTTGCTATTTCCGAGTGGGCAGTCGTAGTGTGAAGGGCAATTTTGTAAAGTCAACAATAGAGCCTAATGGCAAATTACAGAAACAAGCTGAAGTAAAATTAGTTTACTCATAAGTGTTATTGATAGATATTCCTTTCCCCGAACAAATAGACACAGAAATAATTAAAGAACAGGCAGCCCACGAGAAGGTAGGAAAATCAACTTGTCTCTCAGAACCTCAATAAAATGAATTAGCAGACCTTATTTTTGAATACCGAGACATTTTTAGAAAACTTCCGACAGTAATCAAAAATTATGATTACAAAATGGAAGTCTACCCACAGAAAACGTACTGCCATATATCTTATGCGGTACCCTAGGCAAAGAAGGAAGCGGTTCGCAAGGTGGTAAGTAGGATGGTTCTGTGGAAGGTGATAGAGCCTTCGTATTCACCATACTGCAGTCCCATTCTAGCAGTTAGTAAATCGGACAGATCAGTCAGATTAGTGCTTGATGCGCGGGAAATTAATAAGATCATCGTACCAATACGCACTAGGCCAGGAAACGTAGATGAGCAATTGCTTAAATTCCATAGAGTGAAGCATTTAACAACCGTTGACATGAAGGCTTCGTATTGGCAAATAGCCCTACATAATGATAGCAGAAAATACACTGCGTTCATTCATGCTGGCAGAATATATCAGTTCCAGGTACTGCCATTCGGTCTCAGTGTGAGTGCTGGTGTGTTTATAGAGGCTTTAGACAGAGTATTGGGTCCAGAACTGATTAGCAAAGTGACGTTGTATGTACGCGATCTATTAATAGTCACGGAGACCTGGCAAGAGCATGTAGAATTGGTACACAAGGTATTCCAAAAGTTCCGAGAATATGACGTCAAAGCAAATTTTGAAAAGGCCGAATTCGGAAGAGATCGAATAAAATTTTTTGGCCACATTATTTCACGAGACGGAATTTTACCAGATCCAGAAACACTTGATGCCATAAAATATTTCCCCTCACCACAAACACGTAAACAGGTGAAAGCTTATCTAGGGGTCACGTTATTTTTTTCGAA
Source organism: Schistocerca americana (assembly GCF_021461395.2). Classification (NCBI taxonomy): domain Eukaryota; kingdom Metazoa; phylum Arthropoda; class Insecta; order Orthoptera; family Acrididae; genus Schistocerca; species Schistocerca americana. The sequence goes on along the minus strand of NC_060120.1, from coordinate 1,013,196,775 downwards.
AATTCTTACCCAAACAGTTATTGAATAGTGATTCCCTGCTCAACATTGTAAGGAAAAACCACACATGGCTGTGGACAGAAAAATGTGAGGAAGATTTCGTAAACATCAAACAGACACTCATAAATGCACCCATTCTGAAACATCCTGACATGAACTGAAACTTTTGTTTGAGCACGGACGCCTCATGTCAGGGATTAGGCTCTTGTCTGTACCAATCAGTAAACGACAATGGAGAACAGAACATAAACATAATTAGCTTTGCCAGTAGAACTTTAACGGAATGCGAGAGGACCTACTCGGCAACGGAACTTGAAGCGTTAGCTGTAGTGTGGGCTGTCCGCAAGTTCCAGTACTACCTGTGGGGAAGGCATTCACGAGTGTTTTGTGATCATCAAGCGTTATCGTTTTTACTCACATGTAATTTGCTGCACAAACGGATTGCACGTTGGTGTTTATTCCTCCAGGGAGTTGATTTCGAGGTGAACAAAATGTAATTGCCGGCGCATTATCGCGCTTGCCACAAGGCTTCAGCGAGTTCAGTGAATTGATCGAGCAGTGTGATGGCACATTTCAACCACATTACAGAAAGACGTGTGAAGACATCAGCAAACTACAAAAGGAAGACAACTGACGGAGACAAGTTATACAAAAACTGCAGGCAGGTGACAATAGTAGACTGAAACAATATTACACACTGTCAAACGATGTTCTTTTCTACAGGCGCCATCAACAACCCAACACCTGGTGTGTATGCATCCCAGAAGAAGACATAGACAATTTGATAAGACCCACACATACAGTATGGGGACACTATGGTGTATCAAAATGTACATTGAAAATATCAACCTATTGCTACTTCCCGCAGATTAAACAAATAATAAGGAAGTGTACAATATGCCAGAAGGTTAAACATCTTAACAGATCTGGTTTGGACGTATTACACCCCATCAATTCAACTAGACCAAGAGAACTAGTTTCCGTGGACGAAGCAGGACCATATCCAGGAGCTAGGGGAGGAGTTAGATACGTGATCGCATTTTATGATGTCTTCACAGAAAACTTAAAAATGTCTGCTACAACAGCAGTAATGTCGGGACCAATAATCAAATGCATGATGGAAGATTACATACCACGAGTAGGAAAACCGAAAATTATACTTACTGATAATGCAAAAAACTTCACTAGTAATAAATGGAAAACATTTCTCGAATCTGAAAACATAAAACATATATTAGTGTCCAAATTTCACCCAGAATCGAGCCCAATTAAGAGACATTTTAATGAATTTAATCGCTTTATAAGAAGTTATATACCAAGTAAACAGACAAATGGGTAGAATACCTAGCCCCATTTAAACATAATGTAAATAACAGGCTTTACACCTACAGAGTTAATGCTTCAAGGCACAGAACTTGACGAATGGGCTAATCCTTTATCTATGTTAGGCACAACTGAAATGACACTAGACGAAAAGGTACGACAAACATTACAACAGATAGAAGAACAAGCAGAAATAACGAGATAACAGTTCAACAAAAAGATAAGAAAGGTTACTCAATTTAACATCGGACAGGAAGTACTATCATGTACCCACCCATAAACCTGTAAAATTAAGGCATTACATAAAAGTGGCAGTTGTATGATAGCCCTTTCTTTATAATAGACAAACCTCACCCAGGATGTTATCTGTTAACGCACGAACGGGCAAGGTGAAAGGGTTATACCCTCACAAAGATATCAGGGAATTTTTCCATTAAATGTCATATGTCGTATTATTAAAACAGAAAAAATACAACATTTTATCACACAGTAAAATTGCTGTCAGTAGCATAAGAAACTTGCGAACACGGAAAAAATATTCTAAGTCCTGTGTCTGTAATTTAAAAAGTACATTCAAAAAGACTGTCAGTGAAAAACATGCATTAAAGCAGAAAACGTAACTGTAGTTTCAATTAAGCATCGAAACTAGTAACCAACTTGGGGGAATATGCCAGCTTTAAAACGCATAGTTAAGCACACCTAACGAAACATTTGTTACTGTTAGTCTTAACACTGTAAAATAAACCATACAGTACTTTTGTAGTCCAACTCAGTTATTTAGGAGCGAGGAACAATGACAAATTAGCGCGAAGGTCAGAGTTTGTTCGCTTGAAACGAACAACAAACCGCATCAAAGTTGGAATCTCACGCTCAGCTGATTAGCACGCGATAGCTACATGGCAAGACGAGGGCATTGGACGCGCTGCAGGCAGCCGGGGAGAAATCTTCCCCCCTCCACAGTGCGATCAGCTGAGTGTATACAATGCGCGAAGGCGCATGCGCGGTCGAGTCCAGACGACACGTGACCCATACTACGCGATGGCGGCTATCACAAGTAATATTCACCAACAATGCGGAGTTTTCCCCGCGGCTGCGTTCCAGCCGTGGTACAAAAGCACGCATGCGCGGAACGTTTAATAAAAGTTTTGACACTACGCTTACTATGAGACACAGTGACGAAGGACATTCAAAAACAAGAAAGAAAGGGCAAATAAGTCTTGTAGCTTAGAGAATTTATTTATAAGCTGGTACTACGTAGTATTAAGTGAACATACAAGTAGATACTGGTTATGGATGGTATTTTAATATTACATTATAATGAGTAAAATGTTAGAGGTAAGACTAGCTGTACGGAAGGAGAAAGAAAATGGCACAATAGAAAATAATAATCCAGATATATAACCGGAAGAAAGGCTATGTACACGAGAACAACACACAATTACATACAGGGAAAAGCTAGCAGCAAAGAGGAAAGCAAAGAGATAACGCATACATTTACATTACACAGTAGCGAGCGATTTTCAGAAGGAACAACAAGATAAACGCGTGAATTTTTGTGACTAAAGAAGCGAATGACAGAAGCTTTAAAACAGGAAAATAATAACATATCTACGCAACGTGAGTAATGAACGTGAATCGCTCTCAAAACAAATACCTAGGCTTTATAGAGAGAGAAACATATTAACGTTAGGAAACATCTAAAGCACTTAGCAAATCCAGCAATGTAGAATACATAAGCTATACACGAGGGTACATGTACGAAAGCGAAAGTGTAAGGGAGGAAAATATGGAATGATTGCGCATTAACGGATCGTAAGTCAGTTATGCACGTAAGAAGAAATATTTTGTTGTAAGTATTATTAGTATGAGGGGACGATACTCAGCACATCCTGAATTATTTTGGAATATTGAGGGAATGGTGCAGGGTAAGGAGAAAGGGCCCCACCAGTAAAGTGTACATTTTAGTGGTAGTTTTCTTTGTGTGTATAAATGTATGTATGAATATGTGAAAGGCGAAAGAAGCACTGTATGTGTACGGAACCTTCACAACATAGAAGTGTATAAGGAAAAATTAAATTCTAAGACAACTTCGTATAAAAATGTATACCAAACGTCAAGAAACAACGTAATTAAAACCGTAAGACTCTGCGAGTTTACGAGAAAATACTAAAAACCTGATACACGGTGCAACATTAGCGATACTTCATTGATGTATACAGAAGGAAGTTATGAATTACTTTACACACTTGAAACATGAAATGATAAGTCATGTCAAAATTGTATCTTTCACACGTATCACGATTTACAGTCACAAAGAATGAAAATGATATCGCCGCTATACGAGAACAGGTAAGTAATGTGATCGACGACCTGTAAACGAAAGGAATCGCTTATAATCTATAAACAAAAACCGTCACACAGAATTATATGCTGGATTAGAGTTATGAAAGTCGGATTATTCGTGTACATAGATGCTCATGACAACCGATGCATTAAAATGTTTATATTTTGTCTCATGATTACACAGGACGCCTATAGGCGCACTTTAATTGGAGATGATACACGCAAGCAAGGGCGTGCCGCTATTATGAAACACTGTACATAGTAATAGTAGTTACACACTGAAATTAAAGATTTTATGTTTATATGTCCATGTTAGTGTAAGAAGTTTTATTAGAATGATTTCCAAACACACCAGAACGTGCTGAAGCACGAAACACTATACATATTAGGGTTAAGCTACATATAAATGATTATTTCATATATTTTCAGATTTTATAAGTAAAAACCATAGAATACACGTAGTCGTTGCCACTAACTTACGTAGAAGGTAGAAAATTCCCTTCCCAAACTTCAGTGCAGCGGCTACAGGTGTATTCTCTGCACGCTGATGCATGTCGTTTCGTATGAAGAATGCGTAACGTGAGGTAAACCTTAACTTACACACGAGTTCAAGAATGAAAACAAAGGACTTGTTTCTTCCAACTAATTAATGGAAAAGGGTGTGTGACAGTAAAATACAAGAGAAAATCGCCACTATGAGCGGTCAAAAATTTTACAATTTTCGTCGATAATTTTTCCTGCAATTAATGTAAACAATTTATTGTATGTGTTACATGTTATTCCATTGTATGTGATGTATTTTGTATCTCATGCCAAATTCCGTGACTTACATTTTTGTGAATACTTATGTGCATTGACCAGAAGTATCGAGGGGAATGAATGTCGATACGATAGGTAAAATGGGTAATGTGAAGAAAAAAGTGTAGTGAAAAAGAAAGTTTCGATCGCATTATTCACGATCAAAGTGGTGTATAGAAATCAAAATTGTGCAAAATAGTGCCGGGCGGAGTGGCCGAGCGGTTCTAGGCGCTTCAGTTTGGAACCGTGCGTCTGCTACGGTCGCAGGTTCGAATCCTGCCTCGGGCATGGATGTGTGTGATGTCTTTAGGTTTGTTAGGTTTAAGTAGTTCTACGTTCTAGGGGATTGATGACCTCAGATGTGCCGGCCGCGGTGGTCTCGCGGTTCCAGGCGCGCAGTCCGGAACCGCGCGACTGCTACGGTCGCAGGTTCGAATCCTGCCTCGGGCATGGATGTGTGTGATGTCCTTAGGTTAGTTAGGTTTAAGTAGTTCTAAGTTCTAGGGGACTGATGACCACAGCTGTTGTCCCATAGTGCTCAGAACCATTTGAACCATTTTTGAACCTCAGATGTTCAGTTCCATTGTACTCCTAACCATTTGAACCATTTGAGCTCAGAGAGTATGCTCTGAACTACCAACTGGGATTGTGAACCTCAGTTTCCTACGCACAGTGCTACGTTGGAAGTGTCAGCGATCCTAAACAAGTGACATCGAAAATTGAATCTTGTATCGTCAAACGACCATGGCGACATAATAACAGAAGACAATGCCATACAAGTTTCACATGGTACGCTTCTTACCTGGATGTGCATCCACGGGACCGTCCCCTGCCTAGGCTATAGAGTGGTGTGTTCTTCGGGGAACATATTCAAATGTACCACAACGTATCCGCTCAAAGCAATGGAGGGAGCTACAAAAAGCTCACGCATACTGAGTTTCTGAAGTGTAGACAGTACTCGGACACTGGAAATTTACTACACTGGCGCGCAATCAGCCAACGTCGCCCACTAACGAACAACTAAACAATCAGGAGCGCATATCGCCCGCCCATATTCAACAGTGGGGCCAGCGAACAAAGCTTGCCGCCCCAGAATAAAACGGAAAGCAATACATGGACTTAATTTTCACCTCTGATGAGGAAGGAAACATTTGTAAATAACCTTGTATTCTTTTATATTTGATTTTATAAACTTTACTATATTATGTTGATTTATCAGTATAAATCAAAAGTTTGTATATTAGGATTAAGGTTTGTAAATATTAGCATAAGAATGCCAAATAAAACTGACTCAGTAATACAAAAGGATTCACAGTGCCATGAAAATGAGACAGTAAAAATTAAATTTGTAAATAAAAGACCCCAAACCTATCAACTGCAAGGTCGACTACTGTATCCTGTCAACCAAATAAAATTTCTAGTGACAGTATACAGTAGGGGGGCAGTTGTAGTGACACATTACGACGCTGAGAGATACATTACCTTGAAGTCTGCGCCAAAGATTTAATTGCGAGGAATGTAGAATATAATCTCTGTAATGTTCATATTGGATTCTCTTTTGTTTCATAATCCAAGAAGGAGTTAAGATACTCTCTCAATTGTTACCTTGTAGGGGATGGACGTAAGTTTTGGTGTGTGCTGAAAGGCAGCCTTCTTGTTAGTATTTATGATTTGTCCGACGAGCATAGCAAGTCTTATTGTCTTGTGAATAAAAAAATAGTGAAATGTATCTAAGTTTTACGGGAATAATTAAAAGCGTCGTAGCATTGTATTCCTTTATTTCCACCGTCTTGGTAAAGTAAACCGATGCCGACTTAGGAAGATACGAACTGTCAACAAAGAGAATAACATCGATGGCGACTAATGAATTAATATAGAGGCAGAAGGACTAATTCTACGTTTAAGGTGAGAACTCTGTATAAATCAACAATGACGTAGAATTCAAAAATATTATTAATCGTAATTGTAAATTATATTTCAGGCAAATTTCACGCAGCACCGAACTTGTCCGCATTCTAGCCGGTCAATACAGTCTGTATAAAAGCCTTTCAAAAATTCGGACTTTAAAGTTCCATATCCATATTTAATTCTTTTCAAAAAATCAATAAATTTAAATTTTTTTATTTCGCACACAGAGATAATTGTAGAAACAGAAAATATGGGAACCAGAATAATTATTATTAAGGAAAACAGAATAACGGACCACCTCGCAGTTATGATACTGGGAGAAATTCTCCACCACTGAACCGACAAGAAAGAAACTACCGACATGACGACAGCCGATATAATCATGACGACAGACCTGAATTTAATCAGAACTGGCGGGATTCAAACAGGGCAGGGGCCTCTCGACAAGTTGAAATTGTGGAAATTAGATCTCTAAATCCCAGTAACGACGCGTGACCACAAAGTGATAATAGACAATGACTCACACCGCAGGAAGCCACGTGCGCCAGCTGGCCTTGAGAAAAGCAACAGAGAAGCTAACCTTGAGAAAAATTTCGGAATTCTTTACATTGAAAAAGTAGCCTTTGAAAACTTTATCACTGCATCATTAAAGGACATTGCGTATGAACAAGCAAAGATCCGTCTTGGAAAGATATCCACAGTAAATGGCATGAAAAGACACACACGCAGATTCGTCATTATTATCTGGTTAGAAACAACATACTCTTCAAACACTGCACTGTTGATAATAAGTTATGGGTACTTTGCATTCCTTACGAATTTGATAATAAGCTCATCTGGTACATTCATTTCAGCTACGCACCCTTTGGTACACGAATATGTTATCATATTCTTCGAATGACTAAGACAATTAGGAGAGTCTTGTCTGTTTGTAAACTTTGTCAAAAAGATAAACCATCTACCATCTCACATCGTGCCCCATTGTTTCCTTATCATTCCTACTAGATTAAAAGAATTTCCTGCTGTTGATCTTCTGTGAGCCCTTGGCAAAACACAGAATGGATTTTCGTACGTTCTAGTCGCAGATGAACTTACTTTAAAATTTGTTTCTTTCACACCGTTACGCATAGCCACTGGATGGTCTGTATCCAAGGCCTTTGTTAAAAATTTCTTACATGAAGTTGGACACTTTACCAAAGTCATTTCAGATAATGGACCACAATTCAGATCTGCTGTTTGGTCACGCGTGCTTCTGAATCGTAAAATCAAACCTGTTTTATTTCATTGTATTCACTACATTGTAACCCGTCTGAAAGGATTATGAAAGAAATCAATAAGCTTTGCAGACTTTATTGTCACAGGAAGCATCAGTACTGGGACAGATACTTACACTTATTTCATAACATACTGAATGAAATGCCTCATGACTCCACTGCCTTACCACCTGTTCTTGTATTGAAGAATGAGGAACCACCGAACAGAATCTGAGAACTTGTACCTTCTCCGAATACACGTAAACTTCGACATAAAGGCATAATTGACTATAAAAAATACTAATTCTGCTGCAGACAGAAGGAGAAAACTACACTATAGGACAAATGCAAAGAAACTACATATTAGTCAGGAAGTTCTCATGAAACCCCATTCATTGTCACATAAGAAGAAACATTTGAGTCATAAATTCTTTCTGACTTACAATGGACCTTATAGGATTCGACGTATACCGCATGATAATTGTGTTGATGTTGCAACTCAGCTTATTAAGGAAAGTAAAGGACTACACCACATTTCTCATGTAAAAACAGAGCCACCTTATGGGAAATGAAGCAATCAAAACCTGTATCATGACTTCCTGGTAATGAGGCTCGTCCTCCTTGTCTTTTTGCAGGAAATAAAGAGTCTACATGTAAATCAGCAGGAAAGTACGTGTAAACGTGTACGCATGTCAGTTGTAAATAAGCTGGAAAAAAGTAGTGCTAGACAGAGCGGTAGACAAGTTTACTTCCATATCTCCTTAAGACAGCTTCTCTGACACCAATTTCCCTACCTAAAACTGTTCAGTGGAGCATTCTCTGCGTAACATTTTTTCATGTCCTTACAGAAACACCCAGTATAAACGTCATGCATGTTTGAGACTTTAAAACGCCTCTGGAACCATTTAGTTTCATTCGGTACCATACAGTCGGTAATTCTACCCAGGCAGTCAGTGTACGCCACTTCAGACAATGACAAACACCTACTGGCATTGATAAATACATAGGTTCAATGGTCACAACAGGCTACTAATGAAAAACCAAATGCATAGAAGAGTTGGTTACCTACATAATACCGATATTACTATGTACCCGTTTAGTAGTCATAGTTGCTATGCATTAGTAAACACAAAAGAATGCTCAAGATTAGATGGCTATATCACATACCTAACGAGGAGGTACTGAATGCAATTGGGAAGAAGAGGAATTTGTAACACAACTTGACAAGAAGGATCAGTCGGTTGGTAGGACACGTCGCGAGGCATCAACGGATCACGGAATTTAGTACTGCAGGGAAGGGCGGAGGGTAAAAATCGAAGAGGCAGACCAATTGATGAATACGCTAAGCAGATTCAGAAAGGTTTAAGTTGCAGTAGTTATTCGGAGATGACGACGCTTCCACAGGATACAGTAGCGCAGAGAGTTGCGTCAAACCAGTCTCTGGATTGAAGACCACAACAACAAACAACAGAACACGATTGTAAAGCTTTTTCTCATAATTAAGCGGGAGTCCATTTCCAGACAATCACTCAATAATTCTATGGAAAACCGCTATTAACAATGTCTTCTGCATAATGGGATATTTATAACACTAGTATTGTATGGGGAAAGTAACAACTGTGCTTCTCTTTGCGTCTGGATGCTACTGCAACCTTGTTAAATTCTGTCAAATCGAAGCTGGATGATCGCGTTGGGATTTTAACCCCACTGATCTGTGAAACCAGTCCGTGCCTCGACCACTGGGCTACCACGAGCGATAGCAGGGGGCAGGGAACTGTAATGTCGGTTGTTACATAAGCCGCATCTTCGGGCGTTTTACCGTTGGCAGGTCGCGGGGTCGCTGCCTCCCCCACCAAGTGCGCAGATACGCCAGCTTATCGCACACCTCATCCGCTATAAGAAGCCCGCCAGCCGGCACACAATTCGTACATCCTCTGCGAGCAACATGAGGACTGCGACCGTTGTCGTCCTGTCACTGTTGGCAGCCCTTGCGGCCGCCGCGGTTGTACCGCACAGCGAGGGTAAGTCAGTCGCTCCTCCTACCACTATTTGTTCTCAGTGACTTTAACCATGGCAGCCGAATTCTGGCTTGACCTCAGTTGATGTCAGCCCGCTAATGCTCTTGAGTCCAGATGGTGCCAACATTGGCGAGCTAAAATACAGTAGCCATGTGAACTGTAGGCGCTACGAGGCGATTGTCGTGCCAAACCAGTCAGCACATGCGTGATGTCAGCACTGCGTGATTGTAGCGCGAGTTATTCCCCCGCACTGCCTGTCCACCCTCGGCTTCAAACGTGATGGAAATCGGTGGGTGGAGCTTGCTTTCTCCGTTCCCCACGTCGCCCTACGAATTCTTTCGGATCGTTGTGGGCGGACTATACTTTCGCCATACGTCGTCACTCTGCTACTTGTTCACAGCCTCTACGTAAGTGGTGAACCGACACTTGCGTAACCGGTACAGAGTTTAGTACTACGCAGATGTAGGTACTGGTTGACTCAATTTGGCGAAAATCAATCCTTCATGGCCGGTTTTGCATTACGTATTATAGAGACGTTTCCTGGTGCTATTCTGAGAGCGTGTGTTCGAAAAAGAGGCGGGCAAAATATCACTTCGTGCCACACATGTATCGCAAAGGACCACTACGAGAAAAAGAGAGCATAGCCAAGACGGACGGTATTGACGATGGCCCCTGAAGTACCCTGCGCCACATACACACGCAGTAGGTAGCTTGCAGAGAACGCATGTAGACGAATACTGGACCTCTCAGTGTGAGGAACAGGGCGGTATGGCAAGCTACATCCGCATCTACATGTCTAATCTCAGTCGACACTGAAGAGCCGCGCAGAGGGTTGTTTTGAACCATTCCACTCTCTAACAGCGCTTGGAAAAAATTAACATCTAAATCTTTCCGTAGGAGATCTGATTTCTCTCATTTTATTACGATGATCATATCTCCCTACACAAGGTAATCGGCAATAATCTATTTTCGCCTTCATAGGAAAAAATGAAATGAGCGTATGTCATAGTTAGCCGAAAGGCGCCATCCGGGGAAGTTCGGCCGCCAAATGCAAGTCTTATTGCAGTTGACACCAAGTTGGGTGACTGGTCTGCCGACGATGAGAATGAAATAACGATGAGGACAACACAGCACCCAGTCTACGAGCGGAGAAAATCCCCATCCTGGACGGGAATAGAACCCGAGACCGTTCCATGGGAGGCAGGCATATTGCCACAAAGATATGCAAGCGGACGCGTTCAGTGGAGAAAGTGTTGCTAATATTTCGTGAAACGAAAGCGAAAAACACTTCGTGCTAATGATTGCCAGTCCAGCTCTCGTATTATATACGTGACAAATTCGCCCCTGTTTCGGGATACTAAAAAACGAACTGTCCTTTAGTTTTTTCAATGTCCTCCCTCAACCTTATCTGGTAAGGATCCCTTAGGCTGTGTTTCGTAGCCCTTATGCTTCTTCTAAGCGTTCTGTCAATACACTCCAAAATCCTGCTGCATATTATATAATGTATAATAGGGAGGCATTAGTATTAGTCTTTTTCGTGAATAATGTGAACGTAAACCTTCCATGAACAAAAGAAAAAAATACAGCACTGAACTGTCATCTTACACAACTCTTTTGCTCCTAAAACTAGTAAAATCCGTTTCTTCTGAAATCTTTGAATAATTCGTAGTAGCACTTAACGTTTGCCATTGGAGCAGATCATGGAACTAGCGTCGCCAATAGTCAGAACACAAATTTAGTCAACCTTCACTTCCATAATTACTTTAGCACAAGGGACAAAAAAAAGTTATAACCCCCAGGAGATAACACGCACAAGCCATCTAACATCATATACTGCATGCGTTGTCGTAAATTTTCATTTCCGTTGTAAACGTAATTATTAACGCTACTCAACAATGCCAGTCAGCGTATTCATCATGTCATACGCTGCTGATGACCACTGGCAGGTGAAACAAATTGCAGTGTAAAATGTTTCTATGGCTGTTTCGTAAAAGATAAAAGATTATTTGATAATGGTGTAGGTAGACCATCTCGCTGCACTGTGGCTGACGTTTCGATGTTGTTCGTACTTCAGCTTTGGCGTCATTTTCTGCTTTTCTACTGTTTGTCTGTGGGTAGTGTACATTGATATTTGGGGCCTGGAAAACACATTAGCGACTTAACAGGAGCTGTAGGAATATTGTAGCTTTCGTTATGATTTGCATGAAAGAACCTTTTTACCTAGATGTCAGAGGCCTTCACCGGTTTAGAAATTTCATTTTTTTTTTCCTAGGCAAAGTTATTTGCCAACAGCTTTGAAATTCAATACACGCTTCAACACACAGGGTCGTCACAAACAGTGTGAAAAGCTTGTAGGCGGACCTGAGGAGCAATTGTTCAGAAAAAAATTCGATGCATTGCGCCATTTCCGAGTTATTTAGCACTGAATTACCCAATGAGGTTGTCGTCCGCGCAAATTGAAGCAGTCTACGTCGCCAAACGTGTTCTTTGTTTGTTTTCTTCAAACCGAGCAAATGTAGCTTTTGATCATCTAACTTAAATTTATTACTTCCGAAAAAGACATTTTAACTGGTAATTAGCATTTCATCAGGTGGTAACTCACGGGTCCACAGATGTTTGCGCATTACACCATTTTAGCGCGTGCATGTGCTTGATCCTGCGCACTACGACATGATCGTCTAACTTCTATTCTGAATAACTGGTAAACAGCACAACCTATCGTTTTTATTACCAGTCATTTGTCAGCACAGCCTCCGCTGTAAAGCACTTACAAGCATTTCAGACCGTTTCTGACCAGACAACATAAGGATTTCTTCAGCACAAAAAATACTTAAAGCGTGTACAATTACACCAACCAAAACAGATATACGAAATAAATGGTGTTTTTACGATGGACGCACATAAACAACTTCACCAAGTAAGTTTCGAAACATTTGTTACATAATAAATGATTCCAGCGGGCAGATGAAGTAAACATTACCTTCTCTCGTTCGCATTGTCTAACCTTCTCTGCCTTTGTTAATGTGCGTAGTAGCCTGAGTCGATTTTGAGGAAAGATGCATAATTTAGTAAGTGAGTAAAAGTCAGTGAATTAGATGTAAAAGAGAAACCATCGTTGAAACACCTATGAACATTGCATTCAGGAAACCTCGTATGCGTATTGTTATAAGCGGAACTGCGCTGTCCTGCAAGTGCCTATGTAAGTAAATAGGAATCGAAATGATGAATAAAAATGCATTAAGGAAAGAGAAAATTTCCTGTATGTTGGAGTGATTTAAAGACAAATATAAAATTATAGTTAACGTACAAGCTACAGTCGCATGTTGAGCTTGTATAAAACACACACACACACACACACACACATATATATATATATATATATATATATATATATACTGTGTAGAGTAAACGTACAATACTTCGTATAACAATTTTGTTGTGATCTCACCACCTGAATGATTCCTATTGTATCTAATGTTTTGTTAATTGTTATTCCAGCCGGTAAGGAACTTCTGGAGAAACAGAACAAGATTTTGGCGCTCTTCTACCACGTACAGCAGCCATCACTCATCAAAGAAGAACAGGAAATTGCAAAGACCTACAAACCTATTGAACACGTCGACAACTACCAGGTATAAATACGTGACGTTAGAAACCAGGATCCGATTTCTTGGACGGCCAGACAACTGTACCGAACTTCCGTTTTCTTTATCTTTACAGTTCAAGGAGAAGGTCGAAGTTTTCTGGAAGTACTACGTCGACGTTGGCTTCCTGCCCAAAGGGGAAGTGTTCTCCATCTACTACCAGAAGCACTACTACCAGGCCCGGGCATTGTTTGAGCTGTTCTACTTCGCCAAGGACTTTGAGACGTTCATCAAGGTACGAGCACTTCGACACAAAATACTACTCAGCTTTGATTTTTTCATTTTGCTTGAACCAGCAAGTTATTAGCAAACGTTCCTCTTAATTTTTGACCATACCTATCTATTTGCAAATAATAACATACCTTCAATTTTTTCGTTGGCAATTTCTTCTTCAGCTTATTTGCGTAACACCAACGTGAAGCAGCTTATCGAATAATATCCGTTCACCACTATGTCCAAATTTAACAAGTGGGCGCACAATTAAGGCATGTTCAGCTCACAATATGTATAATGTCTTCCATGTGGTGCTCCAACATAGGCAGTCCTCATAAAGATGCCAAAACATCTGGGACGTTCACCCAAACCAAATTTCACAGGCCTCAAAGTTCTTAATGAATCCAGTGCAAATGAAGTATCTTCTGTTAGCATTGGGAGGAAGATCATACATAATTTTTTACAACTAAGACATGAAAATTGTCATTGGCAAATCTGTCCTAAATCCGCCTACTCCCCATCAAACTTCATGAAATTCACAAATAATCCGCAGAAATTAGGGCTCCGCGTTCCTGAGCAAGACTCATCTATATTCCAGGCAAGGGTTACATCGTTATGAAGGAATGCGCAGTGTGAAGTCAGATTATACACGAAGGTACTGGTCAAATTGTGTCTTCATCTAAATTGTCACCTGTGTCTGGACACTAGGAAGTAAGTCGTAGCTAGCACTGCATCTCCCCGAAACATTCCTCTGTATAACGAGTGTCCTTTTGATTCCAGACGGCCATTTGGGCGCGGGAACACCTGAACGAGGCACTGTTCGTCTACTCACTGACTGTCGCTGTGCTCCATCGCGAGGATACCAAGGATGTCACACTGCCAGCTCCCTACGAGATCTACCCGCAGCTCTTCGTCAACGCAGAGGTCATCCAGAAGGCATATGACGCCCAGCTACAAGGTGTGTACAAACAAACTATGTGCACGTGTCATTTCCGGAGCCACCACCAACTGTGCAAAGTAAATCGACAACCAGATCAACTATAAGTAAAATATTTTCTATACAACAATCGTTGTTACCCACCTCATCAGTGACTGAATGTCAGAAGGATTCTTAATGTGTACTACGTCTAAGAATCGAACGTAAATACTTATCCACTAGTTTGTTGAGCACATATCCGCCCGTATAGGACTCATGTAGTTGTTGTCCTTGTCACCATGGTGGTGGTCTTCCATCCGATTACAGGTATGATGCAGCTGTCCACTCTACTCTGTCCTCTGCAAACCTCGCCATTTCTGCAGAACTACTCCAACCTACATCCATACGAACCATGGTCTCACTCAACAATTTTTACCTCTCCCCTCCCTAACATTCCCCACCACCTATCAACTGCTTCACTCTTTTAATCGAATTCTGGCCATAAATTTCATTTCTCCCATATTCGATCTGTCAGTCTAATAATCGGCATTCGCTTCTTGTGCGAACTCTTTACGGTCCACAGTACACACCAGTAAAAAACAACCCCCCAGAGAAATACGTTTCACAAATGCTTGTCAGCATTTTCTATGCTCCCTGCTTCGCGCATCATCAACTACTTTTCGGCCCAGATAGCATAAATCATCTACTTACTTTTAGTGTCTCCTTTCGTTATGTAGGTTCCTCAACATCGACTGCTGTAACTGACCACATACCATTACCGTTGTTTTATTTTTGTTTTTCTTGATCTTATAAGTTCGCTTCAAGACACTATCCATTCCAAGCCAGTTGACGTGTCATACAAAATTTATACGTTAACAGTATACCTCACAACTTTCGTCTCTTCTTCCTGAATTTTACTTCCCTTTCCAAATTTCTCTTTGATGTTATTCACAACATGATCAATACATCCACTGAACTCCTCCTGCGCCCACGTGAACTACAAGGACCCTTTCGGCCTCACTTCTCTCTCAACCACTGTTATACTACCAAATAGCGCTACAGATCGTTATTGCTTCATGTGCAGTGAAGCCCCTTGTAGCTCAAATAGATTTTTAAACGGATGTGATCGCGTAATCACGTTGTTGTATAAATCAAAGTTTCGCCACCAGCTGCAAACGACCTTCATCATGGTGATGTAAACGTAATGATGTAGATGTAATACTAATGAAGTGACCAAGACGTTGCTCTGTATAATAACAAAATCGCATGGTCACGTATTCGGAGAATTTATGGTGTTTTATGTGGGGTGACTTGTAATTGCCTAAAATAATTGCGCCCGTTTACATAAAACTGTTGAAGTCATGGTTCCTTCATAACAAAAAGTACTTGAGCTAAACGTTTACCGGGTGGTTATAGTTAAGGTCTGCATCACACAGTGGTCCTCTGTGCCTTTTAACAGGTGTATGGTAGTGAAACTTAGTGCACATTGTGATTCGTTAATGCGGAAACGATTTTTGCAGGATAACTATTAGTTCCAACTTTGGCCACCAGGTGCGAATCTGCCGCTGTGAAGCAAGAAAGACGTTTAGCAATGTTTCTTGTAACGGCTTACGAATGAGACGTTGGCATAACATCTACATCTACATCTACATGGATACTCTGTAACGCACATTTAAGTGCTTGGCGAGGAGTTCATCGATCCACCTTCACAATTATCTAGTATCCCGATCTCGTATAGCGCGCGGATAAGATTGAACACCTATATTTTCCATACGATCTCTGAATTCATTATTTTATCTTGATGATCATTTCTCCCTATGTAGGTCGGTGTCACCAAAACATATTCGCATTCGGAGGAGAAAGTTTGTGATTGGAATTTCGTGAGAAGATTCCGTCGCAACGAATAACGCCTTTTTTTAAGCTGTCCAGCCCAAAACCTGTATCATTTCAATGACGCTGTCTCCCCTATTTCGCGATAATACAAAACGTGCTGCCCTTCTTTGAACTTTTTCGATGTACTCCGTCAGTTCTATCTGGTAAGGATCCCACACCGCGCAGCAGTATTCTAAAAGATGGCGGACGAGCGTAGTGTAGGTAGTCTCCTTACTAGATCTGTCACATTTCCTAAGTGTCCTACCAATAAAAGGCAGTCCTTGGTTAGCCTTCCCCACAACATTTTCTATGTGTTCCTTCCAATTTAAGTTGTTCGTAATTGTAATTCCTAGGTCTCTAGTTGAATTTACGACCTTTATATTAGACTGATTTACCGTGTAACCGAACGAATTTCTTTTAGCACTCATGTGAATGACCTTACACTTTTTGTTATTTAGGGTCAACTGCCAATCTTTACATCGTTCAGATATCTTTTATAAATCGTTTTGCAATTTGTTTTGATCTTCTGATGACTTTATTAGTCGATAAATGACAGCGTCATCTGCAAACAACCTACGACGGCTGCTCAGATTGTCTCCGAAAACGTTTATATAGATAAGTAACAACGAAGGAGCTATAACACTACTTTGGGGAACGCCAAACAACTGAGATAGGCATAATGTTGATTTTATTATCAACAGCTGCCTACGCAATTTGTTCAATAGGAGCACCGAAGAAGTCGACGAGATATTGCACAGCGCTAGATTTGCACTAGGTGGCCGAAATTGGAACTAAGCTTTCTTTCAGCGTTCAGAAATAACGTGTTAGCATATGTACCTAATTTCGCTGCCATACGATAATTACAACCCACAATGGACATCAACAAGTAGCTGCACTTTAATTATAGCAACACGTTACATCACACAATCGCTAATCAAAACCACGTGTTCCGTTCTGCAGGTCAAGTCAGCTCTAAGGAGGCTCCTTACATATTCTACTCCAACCACACCGGCTACCCCGTGCCGAGCAACCCCGAGCAGCTGGTTTCCTACTTTACCGAAGACGTCGGCCTCAACTCCTTCTACGCATACCTAAGCTACAAGTACCCCTTCTGGCTGAACCCCGCCAACTACAGCCTTCCCGAGTACAAGTACCGCGGCGAGAGCTTCTTCTTCGTCCTGCAGCAGCTCCTGGCTCGCTACTACCTGGAGAGGCTGTCCAACTACTTGCCTGACGTCAAGGCCATCGACTACAACCACCCTGTGCTGGTACGTCCCATTTCGGCACCAGTTTCACTTTCCTCAACGACAGTGGAGAATACACCTTCTGAACGACGACACTAAATTGTGTATTACGTTTGCAGGTCGGTTACTACCCTGAGCTGAGGCTGCAGAACGGACTCGAGGCCCCAGCGCGCCCAGAGGGAGTCTTCCCCCGCAACGTCGACATCCTATACGTGGAAGAGATCAAGAACTACGAGAGGAGGATCCGCGACGGAATCGACTACGGCTACCTGTCAGGCGTAAGTGTGTCCTCGCAGATTTGTCTCTAATACGATTTTATACGAAATGCGTCCATCATTACTGCTTATGTTTCTAAAACAACAGTACAACTACGAGAAGTACAACCTGAGAGAGAAGGACCTCACCAACATCCTTGGAAACATCGTCGAGGGCAACTACGAGAACATCAACTGGGAGTACTATGGTGCATACTTCAGGAACCTCATCTCCCTCTTCGGCCACATTGTCGACCCCGTTCACCGATACGGAGTATGTCCGCATGATGTCTACTCTCTCTGACGTTACACTGGTCTTATTTGTATTTGGATGCGAGGGTACATTACTTACTTCCGTTTTAGGTTCCTGCTAGCGTCCTTGAACTACCAGAAACCCAGCTGAGGGACCCACTCTTCTACAGGATCGCGAAGCGCGTTCTTTCCATCTTCTACCACTACAAGAACCTTCTGAAGCCTTACACTCACGAGGAGGTAAGTAATGAAACCTCTGATATAAAAATATACCGTTTCTCGTAGAGTACTACATGAGTCGTGAACTAAACTGAATCTTGTATTTCAGCTGCTCCTGCCAGGCGTAACCGTTGAAGATATCACCTTCGACAAACTCGTCACATACTTCGACAGCTTCGACTTTGACATCAGCAACGCTCTGACCTTCTCCAAGCCTGAAGACGGTGAAAAGTTCAAATTTGTGGCTCGCCAGGGTCGCCTGAACCACAAGCCGTTCTTCTACCACATCAAGGTTAAGAGCGACAAGGAAGTCGACTCCGTCGTCCGTGTCTTCATTGGTCCCAAGTACGACGTCCTCGGCCGCGAGCTCAGCCTGGAGGAGAGGAAGCAGTACTACGTTCTCCTGGACATCTTCAACCAGAAGCGTAAGTCATGACTGGAATAATTCTTACTGGCAACAGAATCCGTATTCCTTTTAAGCAGATCTACGAAAGATAGAGCCAGATTAGGCGAGATTGTTGTCGGTGGCTTACCAGTCGCACATGTCAGCTTCGACGCATACTGTAATGATTATGTGGCATGTGACTCCATAATGTGCAAACAGAGGGATAACAGAGCACTGACATTATTCAAGGTTTAACGGGTGTAAAGGTAGATATTTCCGTTGGTAACTGAGGTCGGCACCTGAATAATATAACATCAGTATTTACATCATTTGCTGACACGTAATTAAAGCTATTATTTAACTGCATGTTTTTAGGTTGGTTAGTACCTTCAATCACGTGTGTCAAGAGCAAGGTAGTAATGCTTATTTTCCCCTGGGCAGCAAGTCATGTGTTGAAGTGTGGATGCATTGGCACAAAACGTTTAGTCTATTCTGACAGTTGAAGTCTACTTAGTGGGGCAGTTACGATCATGCATAAAACATCAGGTCGTAAAGTTTTTGATTTGTTTGTAGCAGGACTGTTCGACACAGAGAGAAAAAAAATACACAGATTTGTGTATGTATTAAGCCGCTACACTTAAAAATACCTGCACTTATACGGGTTACACTCTGTATAATATATGAAAAGTTGGGTATGACACTATATATTATTTTTTGGAATGTAGGTTTGTGGTGGTATATTCATCTGTAGCATATCCTAAGGTCTTTGTGATGGTGTAAGGATACAGCTTGGTTGTGAGTTCATGAAAACAAATTCTTCGAGGAACTTACCTAGTGTACTGTAGCGTGGCCAAAGATCTTGGTTGGGGTGAATAGTGACATTTTTGGTTCTTAGATGTCAAAATTAAACAGAATGCTTCAGCTAGTCCCACTTTCT
Organism: Schistocerca americana; assembly: GCF_021461395.2. NCBI lineage: Eukaryota > Metazoa > Arthropoda > Insecta > Orthoptera > Acrididae > Schistocerca > Schistocerca americana. The sequence continues at coordinate 1,013,177,199 of NC_060120.1, read as the reverse complement.
TCCCTAAATACCGAGAAAAAAACACGAAAAGTTTGGTCCTAACGTCATTACACTCTGCAGCAATGGGCATCCAGTCCAGTTTCCTGCCCAGTGGGGCCAGTACATTAAAATTTACTCTTAGACGATACATATTCTTGACCGAATCCCTATGCGAAGAGACCTGTGGTCGATTCCTGGCTGGCTAGGAGATTCCTCTGATCAGGGTCCATTGACCATATATTCATATCCTAGTAACTGACATTTCGTTATTGAGATGGCTGAATAGTTCCCTCCCCAAAGCCAATAACATGAAGCTTGCCCTATTAGAATCAGTTGATAACTGGTGCTGACAGTACCCTTCGCCTTTTGCAGTGTCCGTTGGTGAGAACGACATCAAGCGCAGCTCCCGAGACTTCTCGCTGTACGGCAAGGAGGCGCCGAGCTACTCTGACCTGCACCAGTCGACCCTCGCCGCCATCAAGGGCGAGAGCAAGTTCTTCCTGGACGAGTTCCGCTCGCACTTCGGCTTCCCCCAGCGACTGGCGCTGCCCCGCGGGACCCGCAGTGGGCTGCCGCTCAGCGTCTTCGCCATCGTCACCCCTGCCGTCTCCCAGGAGAAGCACCCCATCCTGGAGCACGGCGACAACCACCCCGCCGGATTCCCGTTCGACAGGCGCGTCGTCGAGTTCGAGTTCGACGTGCCCAACGCGCACTTCGACGAGACGTTCGTCGTGCACCGCCGCCAGGAGGACATCAACGCCACCGCTTGAATTGGCAGAGTTCCTCGAGCATCTCCATCAGACTGACCTACTTGCTCATCGACTATCACTCGCTCTTTTACATGCCTTTTTTACTTTTTCGCAAAAAATAAAAATTTGAACCTAAAACACTGTGTCTTTGTTCTTTTACGTTCTCACTCAACTACCAACGACAAGAAGAATGTACTGTGTGATAACTGTAAGTTGGCCAATTGGATGAATGGACGGAGGGCAACAGAGGATGTACACCCAGAACCAATGTTGGGTGAAAAGCCGTGGCTATCGCCTGCAGGATAGGACGTTAACCAGTGGTTTATGCGTCCACGAGACCCGAAATCATGCACAGAGCTCAAAATCGCTAGACATTTTTCGTAATTAAAACTGACATCGTCTTACATATAATCATGTAAATTAATATACTCATCACAAGAAAATAAAGCCGTATCAAATGGAGTGGAGTACAGAACTGTTATACAACAGACAGAAATGGGTACCTCACGCAAAAGTGTTGGTAGGATAACGGCCGCTACATCCGAAGACAAATTGACTATCAGCCGATTCAGGTGCATGTTGCCGATCGGCCGAGAGTTAACAAGCTATATAGAAGGAAATATCTCTCATTTAATCTAGTCAATAATCACAGGAAAAGCCATCTAAAAGCCTCCCCTGTGGCATCCACCTACCTACAGCTGCTTTCATAACCTCACTAAATACTACGGACAGACACTTGTGTAAGTTTTTTTTCTTGTCTATAGCTCAAATTAGAGTCATATTCGCTGTTGGGAAGGTATCCAAAAACCTCTCAATTAATACAAAGCAAGAGATTCAGAATTCGTACCCCTTCGAAGAAAAATTACAAAAATGCTAATTATCTACTCTCTCTACAAATTTTCTGAATATCTAGATTCAAGGACTGAAAAGCCCTGCTAGGTCAAGAGCAAGTATCAGTCTTCGTTGTAAATCTGCGTGATGATAATGTGCTGCATATAGGACTCATTATTCACAGTGTAGGTAAATTTTTTCTGTGCAGAATACCTACATAAGTAAATTTTAAACTAATAATAGGAGACAAAAAGCAGCTATCTACTATAACTGAGAACACAGCAGATATCTTTGTGATTGGCTTGATAAAAGTCATCTGGTGTATGATTGAATAGCACCGGGGAACAGAGTGACGCTTTATTATTAGCACAATACAGATCCCCGGGCGAGGTGGGCGCAGTTGGTAGCACATTGGACTCACATTCGGCAGGACGACGGTTCAAACCCGAGTCTGGACATCCTGCTTTAGGTTTTCCATGATTTCCCTAAGTTGCTTGAGGCAAATGCCAGGATGGTTCCTTTGAAGTGGTATGGACGACTCCCTTGCCCATCCTTCCCTACTCTGATAGGACAAATGACTCCACTGTTTCGTCCGCTCCACCCAAATCAACCAACCAACCATTCGGTCTCACCGGCAGTACCACTGTCACCCAATATGACAATACAGATTACGTATCTATGATTCCATTTCCTGTCATCAACGCATAATTTTACTAGTCTGATGGAAAACCTGTTAGGAATCTCTAGCTACTACCTATCAAAAACAAAGCGCATTACTCTACTCTGCGGCAGATCATAACACATTTCCATCTCATTCTCACCACTCCTCAGCTAGCTTGGAACACCCCTCCTCGCTCGCATCACCACGGCACGTTGCTTTCCATACCCACCTCTCTATATCTCACAGCAAGGAGTTACCCATCCTCGAAAACTCCAACCTGCTGCCACATATGTATCAACATATCCCACACCAGGCAATCAAGGCTAATCTAACCTACGCATCCCTTCCCAGCTGAAGGCTCCAATTCCTGGCACCCTACTCACTTAGCGATGTCCTCGTCCTGTTTCTTCCTAGCCCCATACACACTCTTCGTATATAATATTCGTTTCAATATTGTTCTACGGATATCACAAATCCTATATTACCATTCATTACAGAACACATATTGTTATCTTCATATTCAGTATCTTATCATCAGTATCTTATCATCAGCGTCTCATCAAATGCACTGAACAGGTATGTGTGAATGACATAAGAGCTGTTGTTGGTACGACTGCTGCGATGGCGCCACCAATAAGGGTAAACCAATTCAATGTGTCTGGGAAGTGGAGAACAGAGCTATCTTTGGCACAGTAGGTCATGGTAAAACAATGTCCTTTATTCAGTGCTTTAATTTTAGTTTGGAAAGGGCACCATTTTCGATTTCTACCACACAATGTCCTCAGAGTGCACATGGCACCAGACGTCATCCAGAACTTCAACCAGCTAAGCCAGTGTGGCGGCGGTGCAAACGGCGGCGTGAATTCCGGAGTCAATGAGATTTGAAGACAAACGCATGGCACAATCGACTTCGGTCTGAAACAGAGGTCTGAATAAGTGATATGATCTACAGAACGTCTTTAAGTTCGTTCTCCCTCCGACTATCAGCAACACTTGCCGAAAACCTTCTTAATACACACCAAATAACAATTTACAGTCAACAAACAGTTTATGGATTGGATGAGCAATATAATGACTGACTTCAGTTAATTGAGCACCTAAAAGGAAGTAAATTTCCGACATGAATAAATATTGAAAGACATGGCAAACAACACACTTCATGTCCATATCATACATGATGTATATATGCAGACCGAAGAGATGAATGAAAATTTGTACCAAGGCCAGGATTTAAACCTGGGTCTCCTACTCACTATGTCAGTGGGCTGGTTCTGTGTTGGTAGCGGTGTGTAGCACTTTGCTTTGGATCTCTGACTGCGATTTTTTTTAGTAAGATACTCTGTGGCTGTTTGGACTCGTTGTTGGAAGCTAATCGCCAGTAGTGTTGGGCAGTTCGAAGTTAGTCGCCAGCAGTGATGGAAGTACTGTTGGGCAGTTGGAGGTGAACAGCCAGCAGCGATGGATGTCAGATGTGAGAAGTTACATTGATGAAGGGTAGAGGTCTGAAGCATTAACGTAGGCTAACGATCTGGAAGTATCTGACTTGGCGATTGTATATTAGTCATGATTATATAGCATCGTATTGGGTGTGAATCAAGATTTATTTTCCTGTTTCAATTGGATGAGACATTATTGAGGTAAAAAATATACATTATTTGGTTAGCAACAAAATCTTTCCTTTCCTAACCATATGCCTATTAGAAGTTAGTGACTTTAGTAGTTAGAATCTTTGGTATTTCTTCTTTATTCGTGTCAGAGGTGCACTAAAATGAACACATATACAATACATACAAAGAAAATTATACAGCTTTCACCCAGAACTGGGCAACTTTGGTAGCATTGGGTGCTGCAGACGTTGAGTCCTTCATGCTACAGCTGGTAGGCCAAGAGTTACATTTGAAGAGATGCTGGGTTGTCTGCAATTCACCGGATTCGCACAGTGTTGTGTGAGCAATTGCCAGTTGGAAGTTCCATTTAAGGAAACTGTCCCTCTATCTTGCGACTTCGGTCCGTAGTCTGTTCAAGGACTTCCAGATGACCCACCTTTCCATGTGTCCAGGCGGCAGGGATTCTTGTGGTGCCATCCAGTTTGACAAGTGTTGGCATCTTTCTTTCCACTTGGTGAGTCGGGTAGCCGCAGCTGATCCTTCTAAGGGGTGTGACGTTGTTAGGAAACTCTTCCTGGACTTCAGTCTTGGCTTAGCAGATTATGTCCAAAGAGTGGATGTGAGGTCACCGTGTTTGATTTATGCGTCTCGATGTTAGCGCCGACCTCTCTTCTGATGTCACATGGAGCAATCGCAGAGAGACAATGAACTTTGTCCATGGGGGTTGGCCTTAGGCAGCCTGTAACAATCCTACAGCTGTCATTTAAGGCTACATCGACCTGCTTTGCATGTACTGAATTGTACCACACTGCGCTAGCATACTCTCCTGCAGAATAGCATTAGGCAAGAGCTGTTGTTCTTAATGTTTGTGGATGTGTACTCCAGTTTGATCCCGCCAGTTTACGAAGAAGGCAGTTTCTGGAGGATACTTTCTGCTTCAGCTTCAGACAATGTTCCTTGTAGATCAGTTCACGTAATGAAAGTTTTGTGAGACAAGCGATTAATGAAATGTATAGGTCAGTGTTAGGATTTAATTTTAGTCAGGGACATTCTTTTGAATTAATTATTTGAAGTCAGGTTATCTTTTTTGAGCAGTCAGATTGCGTTGCGCTAGGATATTGTGGGTCTAAGTCATTCAGCAATTAAAGTACAGATTAACACATTTAAATAAAGAATTTTCATCTGTCGACCCTTAGCCGTGTATACCTCACTGGAATCTTCTGATTTTTCTGGTAGTTTGAATAATTAGTGCATGATTAGAAATTATTGTTACTGCTAGTGTCTAATTGTAAAGAGAATTTCCTTTGCAGTTGTAGTTCTTCTTTGTTGTTTAACACTGTAGTGAGCATGTTGTGGAATGAATGTGGAGTTGCACCAAGTATTTCGTCGCCGCATTTGCAATTAATCAGCTATTTTTTTCAGTGCTATTTTTAATTTGTCTTTCATTTTTGATTTTTTATTTTTTATTTATTTATTTATTTATTTTTTTTTTGCTTTTCAAATTGTGTTTTTCTGTATTATCGTGTGAAATTCTGTGATAATCATGGCATCTGAAAAGCGAAACACTAGGCTCCAAGGTAAATTGAGAAATGACAGTGAAAACGAGAGTAGCGTGTTAGCACCACCTAGGAATGAAGTGATAAATGTCCAAAATAACTTGGTAATTGAGCATAGGGAGATGGACCAGGCAGTAAATAACGGTGTAGATAGAGAAACAGTTAGGCCGTGTCCTACGTAAGCGACAGAGGCGACAGAAGCGACCGACAGCGCGCGATAGCTTCAGGCGACAAAACACAACTGCGGGTATAGTTACGTAAATGTCCTACATGAGCGACATCTATGTCGCTGCCTGTCTCCCGTTGCAACTGGCGACGTTTGAATTCAAACGTGTTTGCATCTTGTAGCATGCGCGACACAGAGCGACAGCCACGTGTCTGCTCGGTAAAGCAATGGAACGGATGCGATGGCAGCTATGAAATACTTATCATCCAATTTTAAGAAAAGAGTTCGGTAAAAAAAAGAATGATTCTTCCGCATCTTATACCTTGATATTTTAAACGAGAAAGGTCTGAATTTATTTTCCTTACTCGACTTAGTTACTGTGCTGCACGAAATGGAGTACATGGCTGCACGAAATTATTAAGAATTTGGAGAGGTAAAATCACTTTTGTAGACTTTCTATATACTAGATTTAAGGCCATACATTATTGCGTATCAAATGTAACCAATATATCTGTTGTGGGTTGGCAGGAGAGCCAACATCGTGCTATTAGAGGAAGCCGAAAGGCACGCGTTTTAGCTCACGCAGGCTGGCGTGAGGTCTGGAACAGGTCAAGGAAATTAGAATTTAGAAATAACGGATGTAGCTAGTGGAATACTTAACTTTAATCCATAAATGATGAGCGTCGCTTTTGACTGTTCATTATTCACAATATCAATAGTAACTGAACATGGCGCCTTGCTAGGTCGTAGCAAATGACGTAGCTGAAGGCTATGCTAACTATCGTCTCGGCAAATGAGAGCGTATTTTGTCAGTGAACCATCGCTAGCAATGTCGGTTGTACAACTGGAGCGAGTGCTAGGAAGTCTCTCTGGACCTGCCGTGTGGCGGCGCTCGGTCTGCAATCACTGCTAGTGGCGACACGCGGGTCCGACGTATATAACGGACCGCGGCCGATTTAAAGGCTACCACCTAGCAAGTGTGGTGTCTGGCGGTGGCACCACATTCCTCCCCCGCAAATCGGCGGACGGTTGTGGCATAAGGCTTCCGCCCGCCGTGGGGAGGACCCCATGTTGACGTATGCAACGAGGTGGAGAGCCTAACAACAGGCGAGGCTGTGCCACCCGGCCCGTGCCATTCGGACCGCGGGGAGCTAGGAAACGCCTGAAAACCCACTCCAGGGTGCATGCCAACATGCGGTGTATGCGCCCGCAGAGAGACAGGAGGGCCCGAAGGGTGGACCTCCATCGGGCCGGGGCACTCGACGGGCGAAGACGACATATGGTCGGGAGCGGTCAAGAGTTCCATGTCGGAGGACAACTGGTCATGGGAAACGATCGGCGGCGCGTGACCCAGGGAGGCGCCCGGCGGTTGCAGCGACGCGTCCACTGCGGGCATCGCCGGCGGGAGAACAGGCGGCGGGGGCGGCGGCGGCGGCGGCGCGTCGCCATGGGGCAAAATGGAAGGCAGCATCGGTAACACGTGGGGCCGAGGCGAGCCGGTAGATGGGTCCCCAGGGCGCTGACCGGACAGCACCGTCGCTGAAAGCAGACGAGGAGCGGCAGATCCTGTGGGACGACAGAGGCGCAGCTGATTGAGATGCCGACGCACCTCACCTGAGTCCCCCAAAACCAGATACATAGCGCGGCCAAGGCAGCGAAGAATGCGCCCTTCGAGCCAACGCCGTGAACCTCGATAGTGGCGGTAGTAGACAACGTCGCCTGGGGCAAAAGCAGGTGGCTGCCGCTGCACAGGAACCTGATGCGGCGGATGTAGCAAAGACATCAAGGTTCGATGAGGGCGACCGTGGAGCAACTCAGCCGACGAGCGACCATCTCGGGGCTGAGAGCGATATGAGGACAAAAAAGAGCAATAACGCGTCCTCCCGAGATTGCAACTCTTTCAGCTTCAACATCTGTGACTTGAAAGTCCTGACCAATCGTTCAGCGGCACCTTTTGACTGTGGCGAAAACAGCGTGGACGTCAGATGTTGAATACCATTGGCCTTGCAGTATGACTGAAATTCTGCAGACATGAATTGTGGGCCATTGTCGGAAAAAATAGTCTGTGGAAGACCTTCGATGCAAAAGATAGCAGATAACGCTTGGGTGGCGGCAGATGACGTCGTTGAAGAGATCCGGACAACAAAAGGAAAACTACTGAATGAATCTACCACAACCAACCATCGAGCATTCCTGAATGGACCAGCAAAATCGTTGTGTAAGCGTTGCCAAGGGGAAGTGGCTTTTGGCCATGCAAAGAATTTCTGTGGTGGTGCTGATTGTTGTTCTTCACACACCATGCAAGAAGAGCACATTTTCGCAATCGCGGCATCGATTCCGAACCCAGTATAGTAATGACGAGCAAGTTGTTTCGTTCTCACTATACCCCAATGTCCTTGGTGGAGAAGCTGTAACACAGAGGACTGTAACGAACGTGGGACCACGACCCTGGACTGATCATCATCTGAACGCAACAGCATAACACCACGTCGTACAAAAAGTCTCTCCTGGTGAGCAAAAAATCGGCGAACCAACGGATCCCCGATCCGTGACTTTGACAAGGGCCATTGCGTAGCAACAAAACGCAGAACGGTAGTAAGGACAGGGTCGCCAGCTATGGCTGTAGCTACCCGACGAAAATCAATCGGAAACGATTCGACCACGTCATCGGTTTCCGAATCAATGAACATGCAAGCAAGTTCGGAGGAATCGAATGCTCTATCCTCTGCAACAGGCAAACGGGACAACGCATCGGCGTTTCCGTGCTTAGCAATGGACCGATACAAGATGTCGTAGCAGTGCTGCGAGAGGAAAATAGACCAGTGAATGAAGTTCTGCGCTGTACGTGGAGGAACAGGCTTGGTTGGATGAAAAAGCGATGTCAAAGGTTTGTGGTCTGTGATGATGGTAGAGTGACGACCATACAAGAAATCATGAAACTCTGTAACACCAAATACGAGAGCCAATGCTTCTTTCTCGATCTGTGAATAATTTCTCTGCGCAGACGAGAGAAATTTGGACGCAAAGGCAATAGGGCGATCGTGCGATTCATCTTTGTGCGCAATCCGATCCCGAAATCCGATGCATCGACCATCAACAAAAGGGCTACTGGGGATCGAATGGCGTAAGGCAAGTATTGGAAAGCAACGCCGATTTCAACTGGCGAAAGGCGCGTTCGCATTCTGTCGTCCAGACGAACGGAACACCTTTACGGCGTAAGCGATGAAGCGGAGCTGCAATGGAAGAGGCCTGTGTAACATAGCGATGATAATAGTTAATTTTTCCCAGCACACTCTGTAGCTGCTTCAAATTCTGTGGCGAAGGCAAGTCTTGTATGGCACGTAGGTGCTCAGGACTGGGATGTATGTCTTGGGCATTGAGTACATGTCCAGGTAGGGTAAGACACAAGCAAAAAACAGACATTTGTCCTTCCACAGGCGAAGACCATTTTGTCGCAAGACCTGAAATAATGTTCTGAGATTGGCTAAATGTTCTTCTTCCATTTTTCCGGAGATCACAATATCGTCCAGATAGTTTGCTGCAGTAGAGACCAGCGCACAAACAGTTTGTAGATATTGCTGAAACAATGCAGGGGCAGATGCACACCCGAATGGCAGTCGTTTGAATCGATGCAAACCAAGATGCGTGGTAACCACCAAAACTCGTTGGGATTCTTCGTCCACCGGTATTTGCAAGTACGCATCTGCTAGGTCCAACTTCGAAAAATATTTACCCAGGCACAGTTTGTCAAAAAGATCTTCTGGGCGGGGTAAAGGAAAAGTTGAAATCACTAGCTGTGGATTCACTGTTGCCTTGAAGTCCACACAAAGTCTCAATTTTCTGGAAGGTTTTGGCATAATTACTAAGGGTGATGCCCAGAGGGAAGTCTGCACACGTTCAACTACACCTTGTGATTCCAAATCGTGTAATGTTTTTTCGATCTCATCACGCAATGCGTGGGGAACATTGGTCGCTCTGAAAAATTTCGGTTGTGCCTTTACTTTCAGTTCCAAATGTGCTTTATAGTTCTTAGCACAACCGAGGCCCGGTGCAAAAATGTCTGCAAATTCTTCACATAGACGAGAAACACTGTCTGAAGGCACAGTCTGGTTCACTGATAGGACCTGATTTACTATAGACAAGTTAAACAACTGAAATAAATCGAAACCAAACAAGTTCGCTGCAGAAGAAGAACGAAGGACGTAAAATGACATAAGTTTTGTTTGTCCCTTGTATGTTGCAAGAAGGCTGCACTGTCCTAACACAGGGATCTTGTGACCTGAATAGGTAGTTAACTTAACAGTTGCGGCATGCAACGGAGGTGTGCCCAGCACTTTGTAAGAGTCTTGATTGATCAGTGAAACTGCAGCCCCGGTATCGAGCTGGAATGGTGTCACTTTGCCGTTATTGTCCAAGTCCACAAAAAGTTTATTGCCCTGCTGACGACAAGAGCGATGTCAACGCACACTATTTTTGGGACGACTACAGTCACTGTTAGAGAGAGTGGCACTGGGTGGAGCGGAATGAACTATATGAATTTCCATGGGCGAAGTTTCGCGAGCCTCAGTATCCTTGGTTTGATTCCGATTCCGGCGCGAAGCAAAGGGCCTGGAATGGTTTTGAGCTTCCGATCTGAGCTTTTTCTGACAAACACTTTGAACATGTCCTTTTTTATTACAGTAAAAGCAAATAGCTTGGCGTGACGGGCAATTTTCACGCGAATGTCTAGTAGCACACCGCGGGCATGATTTTAGCACTGCATTTGGTTGCCGGCGCGCTACACGTGGCTGAGAGCCTGGCGGCAGCGGCGCGGCCGGGCGCGAGGACTGTTTACTGTTCTGTGCAGCTCGCCCGGAGGGCCAGTTAACCTGACACACGGGTGGCCAAGTTTCAAATGATTCCTGAGCAATGTCAAGTGTGTCCTGCCGATCCAATATGTCCATCACTTGTTGAAGGGAGGGATTGACTAGTTTCAAAATCTGTTCCCATATACAAACATCAGAAACGTTCTGTGCCGTTGCATCACATACCATGGTATCTGAATAAGGGAGTCCACATTGACACTCAAAAGCACAATCACTAGTAAGGCCTTGCAAGGTTACAACCCACTCGCGATTAGTCTGACCTGCTGTACGTTTTGCACGAAAGAAGGTATACCTTTTCGCAACTACATTGACTGATTCTTTGAAATATGCAACTAATGCAGACAAAATTTCTTCGTAGGACAGAGTTGCTACGTCGCGTCGGGGAAATAATTTGACTATCACACGCTACGTGGTCACCCCAACGGATGATAACAAAAAAGGCTGCCGCTTGTTACCTTGAATTCTGTAGGCAGGAGATGGAATCCAAATTGGCATGACCACTCCGTCCAGCTTTCCAGTGCAGCATCAAAAGGACGAAAAGTTGGTGCAACTGCGTGTTGTGGCTGCGTTAGCGGTGGGGCGACGGCCGCCGCATCGTTTTGCAGTGCATGTTGACCCTGGACAAGCTGTCCAAGGGCATCCAGTAAGGCCTGCGTCTACTGATTCTGTAAGCGATAAAATTCGGACAGTACATCTGGAGAGGTTGGCGAAGCTATTACACAAGTAAATCAGGGCAGTATAGTTACGAACGCGGTATTGTCTCGTCGCCAATGTTGTGGGTTGGCAGGAGAGCCAACACCGTGTTATTAGAGGAAGCCGAAAGGCACGCGTTTTAGCTCACGCAGGCTGGCGTGAGGTCTGGAACAGGTCAAGGAAATTAGAATTTAAAAAAAAATGGACGTAGCTGGTGGAATACTTAACTTTAATCCATAAATGATGAGCGTCGCTCTTGACTGTACATTATTCACAATATCAATAGTAACTGAACATGGCGCCTTGCTAGGTCGTAGCAAATGACGTAGCTGACGGCTATGCTAACCATCGCCTCGGCAAATGAGAGCGTATTTTGTCAGTGAATCATCGCTAGCAATGTCGGTTGTAGAACTGGGGCGAGTGCTAGGAAGTCTCTCTAGACCTGCCGTGTGGCGGCGCTCGGTCTGCAATCACTGCTAGTGGCGACACGCGGGTCCGGCGTATACAAACGGACCGCGGCCGATTTAAAGGCTACCACATAGCAAGTTTGGTGTCTGGCGGTGACACCACAATATCTAAATTGTATTTAAAGTTGACATCGGAATGTATCTCTTTTCATTCTTGAGATATTAGTTGTTATATCCGCGGACGGATCGCTCGCGGTGCGCCCGAACATTTCCTGCGCTTCGGGAATCAAGTGGTCATAACTACCGTCGTATCTCATAACCGATTCAATACATCGAAACGACGATTTTTGGTAATGATAGCACGCAGAATGGACTTTTTGTTGTATGATTAATACTTGATACGTTTTTGTAAACGAGTGAGCAGTGCGATAACAAACTTCCTGTAAATTACACCATGAGGTTTTCTCCGAATTTGCAAAGCTAAACAGGGGGAGAGAAACAGATGAACGGGGTACAAAATGACAAGCGTGAGGTCTGGTTTCGCATTAAAATATTTAACTGCTTGAAAGTAATCGGGGTAATTAAGATAACTTAATTAATGAGTTGAGGAAAAACTGAAATAATTCACGAAAAGATGCTGCCAAGCTATGTAAATGAAGGGTCAAAAATTTCATCTGTTCAAGGCCTAGCTGTTTTGCCCACAAAAAGATACATTGGTGCGGTATTTAAAAGTCAAGAAGGCTTCCTTCGAATCATGTACGTTAGGAAGGCAAACGAGAAGCCTGTAAGATAATGCTTTTTGAACAAAACTTGAAAATAAAAAATCAAATAACTCAGTCAAATATTTTATAAAATGATTTGTGTAAAAGAGATAAGTAGATGAGAGAAACGTTCTACGGGCCTTTGAATGATGCTCGAAATCATGAATAGAAATTGAAGGGCACCTAACGTTTCCCTAATATTTTTTATTTCACACTTTGAGACAAATCATTACACAAAACGTTTGATTGTTTTTTCAAAAATTTTGTATGCTTTACTTTTACAGACTATGTAGATTAATTGAAACGCTTGGCCTCAACACTGACTGCTGATGAATTACGTTCGCATCATGAAATATCTGTAAAATTTCATGGTTTATTGTATTTTATTAGGAATTCAATATGTGGGATGTACTGGGGTAGGTATGTATGGACTTAAAGGTCAAGTTCTTTGGCAAGGCCTTAAAAATACACATAGCGATGCCGTGTAAATAAAATTTAGTGTACAGAATTGCAACTGAGTCAGTTAAGCTACAAGAAGAATTAGTAATAGAACACACGACATTCTCACAGAACTCATTCACGAGACGCTAACACTACCTATACACCACAGGCATCTGTTATATCCTTGTGTCAACCAGCGTATTTACGTATGTATTTAGGGTAGTTAGTCCTGTAGTCAGTCATCATCCGCATTTACTGGCTGTTGAAAGTTCTTGGTCATGTAAAAACCATTAGTAATTAATTTCGTGATGAGATAGTCGAATGCTCCTCTGCATATTCACATTATTCGAAGAATTTGTATGGTGATCTTCGTAGTTTATGATATTTATGGAATTCTCCATGGAGATTCCTCCCTTCGTAAATTTCATGCACAACATTCCTTTTCGCTTTATTTTCTTTAGTAAACCTGGTTTTCTACCTTTACAATCCAGCTACAATATCCTATAGTTCAGGGGTGCCGTTTTATAGAAACAGCTGGTTGGCTCAAAGCAGCGATCTTGAAGTGCGACGTGGTCGCTCGCACGCGGGACACCCAAGGTTTTCTCCCGATGTTGCAGCTTGTAGCTAGAGTGCCGCGTATCCAGAAGTCGCTCGCTGTCGGTCGCTTCTGTCACTCACGTAGGACACGGTCTTATAAGTAGGCTCTTTAGGTTTTTATGTTGGTAACGCCACGTAGCGCTCTGTATGAAAATCACTGACTGTGCTGTGTGCAATCTGTGGATGCTTGGCATTGTTGGAATATTCACTATTGTAGTGTAGGGCAGTTGGATGTGAACAGCGCGTAGCATTGCGCAGTTGGAGATGAGCCGCCAGCAGTGGTGGGTGCGGGGAGAGAGATGGGAAAGTTTTGAGAGCGGACGATCTGGACGTGTGTCCGTCAGAGAAACGAAATTTGTAACACTGGATGTCATGATTATGACTTTTGATCACTATTAAGGTAAATACATTGTTTGTTCTCTACCAATATCTTTCATTTGCTAACTATGCCTATCAGTAGTTAGTGCCTTCAGTAGTTAGAATCTTTTATTTAGCTGGCAGTATTCGCACTCGCTGTATTGCAGTAGTTCGAGTAACGAAGGTTTTCGTAAGGTAAGTGATTCATGAAAGGTATAGGTTATTGTTAGTCAGGGCCATTATTTTGTAGGGATTGTTGAACGTCAGATTGTGTTGCGCTAAAAATATTGTGTGTCAGTTTAGTGTTGATCAGAATAAGTAAAGAGAGAAATGTCTGAGTACGTTCAGTTATGCTCAGCTGTTTGAAAATCAAATAACGCAAGAGGTTTTACCGGCAAAATCTTTCTTAATTTTTCTAAGGGGATGTTTCATATGTCAACCCTTAGCCGAGGATGCCTCACTGGAATCTTCTGATTTTTTCTTGTAGTTTATGTAATTAATTATTGTTTATTACTAGCGCGTAATTGTAGAGAGAATCTCCTTTGTGGTTATAGGTTTTCATTGTTGTACACTAAAACAGTTGTGGCATGCATGTAGATTTGCACCAAGTATTTCGCAGCTGCGCTTGCAATTAATTAGATATTATTTTCAGTGCTATGATAATGTGTTTTCTTATTTTGTTCCTCAAATTGTGCTTTTCTGTGTTATTGTGTGAAATATTGTGACAATTATGGCGTGTGAAAAACTTAATACTAGACTCCAAAGTAAACTGAGAAATGACAGTAAAGACGAAAGTAGTGTGTTGGCGTCACTGTGTAATGAATTAACTAAGGTTCAACATAGTAACTTGGTAATTGTACATAGGGGAATAGACCAGACAATAAAATAGACAGTGAAACAACTAGTGAACAGGGTAGTATTGTCGACCGATCGGTCGGCAACAGCTAGCCCCAGGAACCCAAAATGACAGAACACAATTTTGCAAGTACAGTAGATTCAGGTTTTGCGTCATTACCCGTTTCTCAATCAAGTCAAGACACATTTTGTGCTATTCAAAATGCGAATGTCGCCGGAGCAAATGGTTCAAATGGCTTTGAGCACTATGGGACTTAACTTCTGAGGTCATCAGTCCCCTAGAACTTAGAACTACTTAAACCTAACTAACCTAAGGACATCACACACATGCATGCCCGGGACAGGATTCGATCGTAGCGGTCGCGTGGTTCCGGAATGAAGCGCCTAGAATCGCTCGGCCACACTGGCCGGCGCCGGAGCAAATGCACTGCCGAAAAGTACAGAGGAACATGTTTTAGGCACCAAAGCATTATTATTACAATTAATGCAACAAATGGGACAACAGCATCAAAAGTTAGACACAATGGAACAAAATCAGAGGCAAACAAAGCAACAGTTAGAAACGATGGAACAAAATCAGAGAAAACATAGCAACAGCTACAAAATTTGGACTGAATAGAACAAACGCTTGAATAAACACGTGAAGATTTAACTGCAGAGTTGCTTAAAATCGAATATAAATGTCAAAAAGTCTGAAATGACGTAAAAACACAAATTTGTGAGCATTTCCAACCTATTTTTTTGCATCATGATAATGCATTACAGAATCACGAATCAGCCATAAAAGAACTGCAAACTATTGTTCATGATTTCAACACAAATGGACACTCTGAAACTTGGTTCAGAAAAGCACACTAAGGAAATCAGTTCACTATCGGACAAAGTTGCCCAACTTTCGGATCAGTTCACCAACTTATATACAATGGTAAATGTTGAGTTGAATGACACAAGACCCGTAGCCTTCACTGACACAGAAGAGTATGAACAAATTAAGAAATTTAAACAAAATCAAAATCAAATTAATACGCAACACAAAAGAGAAATCCGGGAAGTACAGGATCAGTTGGCACAAGTAACACAGGAATTACATATTTCAGATGACACTACCGCTCCAATACGGGAAGAGGGACATAGAAATACGGAAAAGCCACAAAAAAACACAGGGCCTATCGGAAATCATGATAGAAATCGGCATGGTACACCAAATTTTGAGACGGAACCGCCGACACGACGTAACAATGACCGATATGCGACTCGCCATCATGATGACTTTGACTACAAGCTATTTATTACTACACGTAAATGCAAAACATTTAAGAATTTCGGCAACGACATTAATCCATAAACATGGCTTCACCGATTCTCTCATTTTTTTCCTCCCAACTGGTCATTGGAGCACAGATTAGAATTTACGTGTGGCTAATTACAGAATGAACTAGCTGTAAGAATACGATCGGTGATTCACGATTATCACAGTAAAGGAGAATTTTATCATGCATTCCTCTCAGCATATTGGTCTCAAGATCGTGTAAAACATAGCATCATAATGATGAAACATTTCGAACTATCTGAATTTTCCAGTCTAGTCAAATATTTTGAGCACATGTTGCTTAAGAATAAATATCTGTCAAACCCATACAGCCCCTCAGAACTTATTCGCATTTGCTTAATCAAATTGCCTGAACATTAATGACATATTATTTTGGCAGGACGTTGCAAAAACAACATCGAAGCTTTTCAGGGACTGTTATAAGAATTGGAAATTGACACTTACAATTGCGGGACACGAAAACAGGAATATAATAATTACAGGTCACTTCCGTCACAACTCCGTGATGACTGAAATAACTGGACGCGAGAAGGCTATTCTTACAACGCAAATCGTGACCAAAACAGACACTACCCGTATGACAACCGGTGGCAAAGTAGTAATAATTACAGGGAAAGATCACCTCTCCGCTGTAATGACTATAACAGAGAGAATCATAGAAACAGACAATATGGGAACAAGAACTATTATTATCAAGGGAGACGAAACAATTTCATACACAACAGTCCAGCGCGCAGTTACGACTCAGGGAGAAGTTCTCCACCACGTGACTGACAAGAAATAAATTACAGAAACTACCGACATGACGACAGACGATATAACCTTAACAACAAACCAGAATTTAATCAGAACTGGCGGTATTCAAACAGGGCAGGGCCCTCTCGACAACCTAAGTTGTAGAGGTTAGATATCCAAATCCCAATAACAATGCTTGACAACAGATAGACAGTAGACAATGACTCACACCACTGGCAGCAACACAACGTACTTATGAAGCTGACGACACAGCTGCCGTGGCTATTAATTATGTAAAAATGGAAGACATTGGGGACATCTTACTCCGGGAACACGACCTAAAACAGAACAACATTGCATATCCCATAATTCACATTACAGTAAATGATGTAAAATTTACGGCATTCCTTGACTGGCAGTCCCATCACAGTAATTAGTGAAACAACCTTTAGCAAATGCAACAAATCGAACGGTTGCCGCACACTTCCGTTACGTAAGATTAAATTACAAGGTGCAATCTTTGGAAAAACTGTAGATGTACGCCAACAAACCAACTTAGAATTCTTTTGTCAAAACCACAGATTCACAGATTATTGTCAACAGAAGTTATATTGGGAATAGACTTCGTGAATGAATACAAAGCAATCTTAAATTCTCTCGATGCTGAAATAAGTTTAGAGAAAGAAGGTAAGTCAATAGCTTTGAAATTTTAAGATTGGCTCTCAAACCATTACGAGGAAATTAATCGGTTTTATCTCCTGTTAGACAACAGTTCGGAATTTTCGACGGAACTTGACACTAACAATCACTCTGCAAGTATTGACAGGGATTATATTGACGGCTTGTTTGATACTAATGAATTCATTCAGAATAAAATTCAAACAATTGAGAAATGTAATGACACTGATACGTAGCAGCTTTTTGAGGTCTTACAAGCACATTCCACAGTTTTTACTCACAAAACAGGAACAACCCAGGGATTTCAATAGCAATTTTGTGTTTGTGAACATACTAAATTTTGTGTTGGACCATACGTAATTCCGGCACATTATAGGGACCGTGTTAGAATAGAAATACAATCTACGCTTGACGAGGGAATTATTGAGCCTGCAGTAGGCTCATACAACAATCCATTACATGTTGTTGAGAAGAAAAATGGATCGATCAGGCTTGTCTTAGATTCGAGACGAATCAATAGTGTCATCATTCTTGAAACAAACAGGCCGCAAACGTTGGAAGAACTTCTTCAAAATTTTAATGGTGTAAAAGTGGTGTCTACTATTGATCTCAGATCCAGCTTTTATGAGATCGAACTTCATCCAGAATGTAGGAAATACACAGCTTTTCTTTGTTTCGGCGTTTGTTATCAATTTCGGAAACTTCCTTTTGGTTTGAACATTTCTTCGGCAGCATTCATTCGTGGGCTAAATTCCATATTACCTGGGTTCTTAAAACGTCACATCACCTTATATGTGGACGATATTCTAATAGCACAAGCCTCATGGGTGTGGTGTCACCGCCAGACACCACACTTGCTAGGTGGTAGGCTTTAAATCGGCCGCGGTCCGTTAGTATACGGCGGACCCGCGTGTCGCCACTGTCAGTGATAGCAGACCGAGCGCCACCACACGGCAGGTCTAGAGAGACGTACTAGCACTCGCCCCAGTTGTACAGCCGACGTTCATAGCAATGGTTCACTGACAACTACGCACTCATTTGCCGAGACGATAGTTAGCATAGCCTTCAGCTACATTTGCTACGATCTACCAAGGCGCCGTATTCAATTGATAATTAATATTATGAAGCATGTACCGTAACGAGAGATGTTCTACAATTGTGGATTAAAGTTAAGTATTATATCAACTACGTACTTTATTTGCAATTCTCAAGATATTGTCCTGTTCCAGACCTCACGCCAGTCAGCGTGTAATTAAACGCGTGCATTTCGGCCTCCTCTAGAAAAACAGTGTTGGCTCTTCTGCCAACACTACAATGGGAACAACATAATCGCATCCTCAACAGTGTGTTACGTATTTTTGCAGAATCTGGAATTACAGTTAAGTTGGAAAAGTCTGAATTCGGTAGGACAACGGTGAAGTTTTTGGGACATATTATTTCTTCTGAAGGCATTCAGCCGGATCCTGAAAAGTTAGAAGCAATCAGAGCGATTCCAGTTGCATCCACAAATAAACAAGCCCTCAGATTTCTTGGCCTCGTAAATTTTTACTGTCGTGTTCTGAATATGCAAATTCTAGTTACACCTAAACATTGTTCTTCACTGGAAAAAATACTGTTTGGAACTGGGACGAACAGGCACAGTTGGAATTCAATTCTTTGAAAGAAGTGCCACTTACGCGCCAATACTAGCTCATACAGATCTGTCACAAGATTTCTGCCTTAGCACGGATTCTTCTAAAGTCGGTCTTGGTGCCCATTTATTTCAAGAAGCCATAGAAAATGACACTACTGTTCAGAAAACCATTGCTTTTGCTAGCCGAGTGCTAACAAAATCTGAAAAAAATTATTCCGTTACTGAATTAGAAGCTTTACATATCGTTAGGGCATTTAACAAATTCCATTTCTTTCTTTCTGGTAAACACGTAAAAGTATACCGTGATAACCGTGCATTACTATTTCTTGTGTCTTCAAAATTAAATCATAACAGGTTAAAACGTTGGGCATTGTTTCTGCAAGAATTCCACTTCACAATAGTCTACATTCCCAGGAAGGACAACATTGTTGCAGATGCACTATCACGTGCATTGGGTGTGCTTGAGAAAAGTAACACAGAAGGCGGCAACCTCGAAAAAAATTTCAGAATTCTTTATATTCAGGAAGTCGCTTTTGAAAACTTCATCACCACGTCTTTAAAGGACATTACTCATGAACAAGATAAAGATCCGATTTGGAAAGACATCAAAAGTAAATGGCATGAAAATACACACACACACACAGATTTGGCATTATTACCTGGTTAGAAACAACATACTCTTCAAATGCTGCACTGTTGATGACAAGGTATGGGTACTTTACATTCCTGACGATTTTGTTAATAAACTCATCTGGTACATTCATTTCAGCTACGCATATTTTTGTCTAATAAAATGTTATCGTATTCTTCAGACGACTTGTTATTTTAACAATATGGAAAAGAGAATTCGAAGAGTCTTGTCTCTTTGTAAACTTTGTCAAAAAGCTAAACCATGTACCATCTCACATCGTGCTCCGTTGATTCCCATCATTCCTTCTAAATTAAAAGAATTTGCTTATGTTGAACTCTTGGGACCCCTTGTCAGAACATCGAATGGATTTTCGTACGTTTTAGTCGCTGTTGAACTTACTTCAAAATTTGTTTGTTTCACACCGTTACATAAAGCCACTGGACGGTCTGTATCCAACGTGTTTGTTAAAGATTTCTTACCTGAAATTGGACACATTAGTAAAGTCATTTCATATAACGAACGGTCTACCCGACGGGAGGCCCTAGTCACACGACATTTCCATTTATATAACGGACCGCAATTCAGATCTACTGTTTGGTCACGCATGCTTCGGAATCATAAAATCAAACCTGCTTTTATTTCATTGTACTCACCACGTTGTAACCGTCTGAACGGATTGTGAAAGAAATGAATAAGCTCTGCGGACTTTATTGTCACAGAAAGCATCAGTATTGGGACAGATATTTACACTTATTTCAAAACGTGCTGAATGAAATGCCTCATGACTCCACTGCTTTACCACGTATTCTTGTACTGAAGAATGAAGAACCACCGAATAGAACCAGAGAGCTTGTACCTTTTCCTAATACACGTAAACTTCGACACAAAGACATAATTGATTTGGCTATTAAAAATATAAATTCTGCAGCAGAGAAAAGGAGAAAACTACACGGTACAGCAAATGCAAAGAAATAGTATACTGGTCAGAAAGTTCTCACTAAAGCTCATTCATTGTCACATAAGAAGAAACACTTGAGTCACAAATTCTTTCTGATCTACAATGGAACTTACAGAATCCGACGTATACCACATGATAATTGCGTTGAAGTTGAAACTCTGCGTACTAGGAAGAGTAAAGGACTGCACCACATTTCACGTGTAAAACCGTTTATTGAGAGATAATCTACTTTTTAACTTGGTACTTTCCATAAAATCTTTCACTTCACATTACTAGTACTCTTTGTCACACTTAGAAACTTTTAACTTGTAACTATGCTTTATGTTTAATTATCCTATCAAGAACCTAGAGAACCTATTTAAACAGTAATTATGATTGCATTGTTATAGTGAACCGACGACACAGTGTTACTGTGTGTACATTCTGGCTTGTTCGTTGCATGACTATGTAACGACATATTTAGAACATATACCGGTACTGCTAATGAGATTTTAATGTAACATTATGGTTTACTGGAAGATACATTCTGGATTTAAAGTAGTTTCTGTGAGATTACAGATGACTTAGTATTTTGTCTGTTTGACAGCTATACGATTATATCACGACGCTACTAATGAGAGACACAATTTATATTATTGCTTTTGTGCTGTATCTGTTTTATATCTACACAGTATTTCTGAATTCTTTTGAAAAGTAAAACATGTTTTAGTAGTAATTTTGATGGTATACCTACAATGAGACAGCCTTTTCCGTAGCACAACAACACGTTACAGTATAGTACTTTCTTGATCACAGTAATGTACGTAATAACTACGATATCTATACGCAAAGCATTTCACTTTTGTTTAAGACGAGGTAAGTACATTGACATCTACAGAACTTTGCTTATGGGCGACTATAATTACGACACTTGGCTCACTTTTACCCTTAAGTTATGACAGAGGTCATCTTACAACAAGACACACAGTTTAGCGCTACAGTACACGTATTTGAGTAATTAATTTTGTACTTAAAACATTTTTAAAGATTTCTGAATTACAAAGATACAAAGGTTTTCCATGATACATTTCATTCCATTGTTGTGATCTGTAACACCTGAGGGAATAGTTACATTAATCCTCAGGGGGTACACGCCTACTTTGTGTATTAAGCGGATGACAAGCGCTAGGAGCCCTTGCTGATATGGTATTTGCTTATTTATGATGATGTTATTACAATGACAATGTTTATTATGCTGGTGAGACATGTTTATGATCAATGATGCTATATGAGGAATGTTGTTACATGTTTATGTGTATATGAATAATGAATAGAAGTTAGAGACTCTGGTTTGTGAAAAAGGATGCTGGAAACCAAGAATCATAAATTAAGAGTTTTGACATGTGTGTCCATGCGTGAATGTATCACAACACTGCTATTCATGAGATTTCGTTTCTACACATTTCGTCTGTAATTTCTCGACCTGTGAAACTTTATTTGCATCAAACTGTCACTGTAGCGGAAACTGCTGTCATAAATATTTTGGTAAGAAAGCTAAGTGATCTTGATGTAATGCGCTGTAGGCGCCCAGCTATGCAACAGTCACCTGGAAAAAAAAGCCGTGCCTTTCAGAGGCACAACAAAAACAAAAAAGGAGAGCCATTAACCTCGCTATTGACATTTCTTTGGAGAAAGCATCGCAAATACGACACGCTCATATTTGAAAACATATGATTAGACTTTGGAACTCATAATTTCTGATATTTACTGAAATACCTGACGAAATGATGAGAAACATTTTACGTCTATTGTCTTGCTAGTTGAGAGATTTTTTTGTGCCTTGGGAGATGCCATAGGGCTAGTGAATCACGTTTCACACCTTGTCTTATGTACACATTTGACTATTTTGTTTAATATCTAGTTTCTAGCTGCACTGCAGCATTGGTTGAAATAAAATTTAATATATTTACGAATAGAAACGTTTTCTGTCTACAAACCCAGTAAATAATAACTTTATGATCTACTTTCCTAAAAAAAAGAGAGCACAAATAGGCATTTCCCTTCACAGGAATTGCGTACCTAATCTTTTCAACGATTTGGTTACTTGTTTTGTAGAGTGAGTTTTGTGATGCATCACTCTAGTGTTAAGATCTGACATAGGTATTAGACATTTACTATCTTTATTGTAATAGTTTTTCTATTTGAGCTTTGTCATGTTTAGATACAAGATATTGCATTTGCTGCTGCTGTTTGCCAGGCATAGTTCTATTGAATTTATATTGTATTAAGCCAGTTCTACTACTGATTTATTTTTCTTGTTGCTGCTCATTGGCTCATATTAGTTGTAATGTTGCATTTGCTTTGCTAATTTAGGTATAGTTCTGCTAGCTTTGCCAATTTCCATTTTTTGTCATTGCTGTACGTGCTGTTGCATTGCCTCTTCCCTTAGTATATCTGTCTGAGCTCAGTAGATTTAAGTTAGCCTAAGAGGGGGGGGTGGGGATACTATATAAGAAACTAACTATGGAGAAAAGGGAAGAAACGCATTGAGAAGTTATACGAAAAATATTTGGGCCAAAGGGAATATTGTACAATGAGAAATAATTATTTTGAAAGAGGATATGAAGAAAACAGTAGGGTTTAGGGACAACAGGTATAGATAGGACTTTTTGGGAATAATCATGATCTAAGAGAGATCTCCAAGAAGTAAAGAAAATTTTGTTTGCAAATCAAATACTATAAATATTGCAGCAGAGCAAACCCTGTCCTTTCCTTTTGTGTTATCCAGCTATGTGTTTGTGTACCCTTGTGTATTTGTGTTCATCCTGTCTTTATGTGTTTATCTGATAAAAGTTATATTGTAGAATCTTTCTAATACTGTATTATTTACTTTGTAAAGATGTTTAGGCATTATTTATTCTGTTCTGTTTCAATGCTCATGCATAAAGTTGATGTTTCGAAAGCTATTCTGATCTTTTATGTATTATGTCATAATTCTTGTAACACTGATGTATATGTTTATTTCTATTCTTTTGCAAAGCCCTTATTACTACAAATATTATCTGTACTATTATGTTCTTTAATTATGTATTTTGTACCTCTGTAATTGTATTGGCTAAAAATGGTTCAAATGGCTCTGAGCACTATGGGACTTAACATCTGTGGTCATCAGTCACCTAGAACTTAGAACTACTTAAACCTAACTAACCTAAGGACATCACACACATCCATGCCCGAGGCAGGATTTGAACCTGCGACCGTAGCAGTCGCGCGGTTCCGGACTGAGCGCCTGAACCGCTAGACCACTGCGGCCGGCTGTAATTGTATTCTTATGTTGTAAATTTATAATTGTATAGACACCAGTTCCTCAAATTAAGTTTCATTTCACTACACACTTTTCTGTTGGTCATAGTATAAGCATAATATGTGAGAAGTTAAAAATGGGTACTGTTACTGCTTGCACGCATGTTGATAATTCAGCAAGGGACTCGTTAACAGCACTGCTGGTTTTAAGGACATTTCAAAAATTTTGTTTGTGATTGCACAAGTGGTGGCCCACCAATACCATTATCTCTACAAGGACTACAGTGGGACTGCACCATTGGTGGCCCACCAATACCTTTGCCTCTACAAGGACTACAGTGGGTCTGCACCTGCGGTGGTAAACCAATACCATAATCTCTACCAGGAATACAGTGGGTATGCTCTGTGATGACTTACCTACCAATATTCTTCAAAACTTCGACTGACTCTGCTGTGTGTTTGATCTGTTGTGGCCCATTACCCGCCTGCATGTCAAGAGTCAGCACTGTCTTTCCATCGGAAGAACAACACTACTTCTTCAAGACTGCATGGAAATACACTATTTCCGTGTGAATTATGTTTTACTGATCAGAATTGTGCAATTCAATTACTACTGTGATGAATGCTCAGGACTGTCTTTATGAGAACAATTTTTGCTTTTGACCAACATTGTAACAAAAATTGCGTGCATTTGATAGATTTGTTATTGTATATAAAAATTTTAATAAATATGTATTGGGCACTGCCCAAAACAATTTGTAAAGTTTTTGTGGGGAGCATGTGGGCAATGTAAGTCGGCTGTTTAGGTTGTTATGCTGGTAACGCCACGTAGCGCTCTGTATGAAAATCACTGACTGTGCTGTGTGCAATTTGTGGCTGCTTGGCATTCTTGGAATATTCGCTATTGTAGTATTGGGCAGTTGGATGTGAACAGCGCGTAGCGTTGCGCAGTTGGAGGTGGCCCCAGCAGTGGTGGATGTGGGGAGAGAGATGCGAGAGTTTTGAGAGCGGTCGATCTGGACGTGTGTCCGTCAGAAAAACGAAATTTGTAAGACTGGATGCCATGAGCTGATATATATATATATATATATATATATATATATATATATATATATATATATATATATATATATTGAACTTTTGAACACTATTAAGGTAAATACATTGCGTGTTCTCTACCAAAATCTTTCATTTGCTATCTATGCCTATCAGTAGTTAGTGCCTTCAGTAGTTAGAATCTTTTATTTGGCTGGCAGTATTGGCGCTCGCTGTATTGCAGTAGTTCGAGTAACGAAGATTTTTGTGAGGTAAGTGATTCATGAAAGGTATAGGTTATTGTTAGTCAAGACCATTCTTTTGTAGAGATTACTGAAAGTCAGATTATGTTGCGCTAAGATATTGAGTGTAAGTTTAGTGATGATCAGAATAAGTAAAGAGAGAAATGACAAGCCGGTCAATACAGTCCGTATAAAAGCCTTTCAAAAATTCTAAAGTTTCTGATCCATATCCATAATTTATTTATTTTCAATAAAATCAATAAATTTAAAAAAAATTATTAATTTCGCCACACTGGGGACCACTGACGGGGACAGTGCTGGTGGAATAAAGAGTACGTACTTGACTGGTGTACTACTTACTACAATTGTACTAGTACTAACTACTGTTTCTCTGTTACATGACGCACATGGAAAATAACGAAAAGGTGAAACAATATTAATTGTATAAACGGATGGCACAATAACCAGAAGGAACAAGGACAAGGATTTACAAAACTAACGTAATCGTTGGTGACGCAGCTCAGCCGGAATTGAGGTAGGATAGCGCAAACGCGATTAGCGGCTGCACCTTGGGTTAGCTCCACTTAAAGCAGAACCTTTTCCTTTCCATATTAAATCCTGGAAGTGTTTGTGGCAGCGAACAAGTACACTTTGATAATTACATTTTTATGTTCAATACTCGCAGAATTAGAAGACGTAGTGCGCCATCTTGTAAATTTGAACCAAATAACTATCGCGAGATTGTTTTATTAATTCATCTGTGATAGAATTTAAAGGTTTAGATTAACAGTAAAGACCAGACAAAAATAATATATTCACAATGGAATCAGAGAATTTTAATTTGACAAATGTTCATGGACACGTCACTGATTTTGACAATGGTGACGTAAATGATGACGCAATTAGTTTTTCAGCACAACTTAACGTAGAAGTACATACAATTCAATTGCAATCCACAGCGATTAACAATTACGAACCACTTGCAAATGAAACCTTGTACATAGTCGATTAAGCATCGATTACCAGATGAGATGAAAATATTTCGCGTGAAATCAGTCAACCTAGCCTGGTTGCGATTCAATCAGACCGTGACAGAGAAACTATGGTTAGAAATAATAGCATAAATTCAAACACACCTTCGACATTTACGCTTGAGGCATTATATAGTCTGATGTCAAACGAGAGCACGCAATTATCTGATTATAGATCAATCACAACTCGACAAACACAAAATTGTCAAGCACGGAAACTGGGTTCCAACAGCAGTTTTCAAGTTAAACACGGAATCTGAAAATATGCATAAACATTTCGATCGGCGCTTTAATAAACTCACCGATGAAATCGACCAAAAATCGAAGACAGTCATCAAAACAGTCAATGGTGTATATAATGTATTGGCAAATGATTTAGAAAACAAATTTCTGGATCTTACAAACAAACAGGAACCGTCAGCAATCATAGAAACACACAATCAAACACAGACGGTACAAAAAGAAATACATGAAAACGTAGAGGCTATTCAATTTAAAGTACAGACCATATGTGAAGAAATACCTGACCAAGTTAATAAATTTAACGAAGAAGTCGGTCTTCTGAAACAGGAGACTCGACATATTAACGCGGAGATCATCAAAATAACTGGAACTTTAGAAATCGATAATGTGTGAGAATCAATAATTGACCGGGAAACAAAGCTTTTTCAAAAATTAGGTAATGAATTCGAAGTAGCCGAGGGCAAACGCGTAAGGAAGTTGCGGGTACACTGTGTGTTTCAAATGATTTGCCTACGTCAAGCAACAGACAGCGTGACACGTATTCGCCTGTGCCAGATTACAATGTCAGTAACGCAGAATATCAAGCGCCCAGTCCGGCGTATGTGCACGCACCGGCACAGGCAAACAATGGATATTCGCCAAACGCGGCGCTGCATGCTTCTATGCGATTTCCTGTACAGATACAATGCATTTTCCCACAACGTTTCAACAAATCTCAGTGTCCCATTCGCTTTCCTTTGTACTGATTTTACATGATCGCTCCGTTTCATGTCGCTTCTTAGAATTACCCCTAATTACTTACACTTTTCGATTTGCTAAAGATGTTCATCAATAATCTTGTAAGCGGACACTGTCGGACACTTTGTCTTATATGGACTGTTTCACTTTTATTCATATTTAAAGAATATTTCATATTTAAAGAATGCATAAATATCTCGACGATTCTAGTCGATAACAGCCTATTAAAATAGACATTTTCCAGTTTTCTCCGCGGAATCTAGAAAAACTCATCCAGTAGTATTCATTTTAAAAATGTCTTACCAAGAAACTGGACTGAGGCACAGAAAATTAGATATGTAGTAGGCTTCACACAAGGCGACCCACTTTTGTGGGCCACAGACATGGCTGAACTGTGCGCCACCTACGAACAATTCGAACGGGCTTTCTTGGAGAAATATTAGTCTATTGGGGGTCCAAGAATGAATAAAACCTGACGTATTCAACCCACAACCGTTCAACCTCAAACACAGCGGGTTGAGAAAGAATATTGAAAAATATTTGAATAAGACGCGCTATTTGAACAATCCAATACCGCACGTAGATGTTCTCAAAATTCTGAAAGCCCGACTCCCCGCGAACTTACGCGAAAACTTGATAACCATACCGGAGAACTACCTTGAATACTTTCTTTCCGTGCTTGATCAATTGATCTAACATATGAAGAAGAGCCGAGCACCAGTAATCGGAATGAGCACTTCGGAACCAATAAAAACAACGGTAACGGAAATCATTTTAATGGCAGTGGACAAAACCAACACAGTTGGCATCCGTTTGCGGCAAGCCCAAATGATGGAAAGCGGGATTACGGAAATCGGAGGAATTCGGAGCCACAGAGAAGTGACGACCGAAGATATAATACAGATTACGGTCCACGCCGGTATGGGAATAATAGAAATCAGGCGAATTATTGGTCAGGCCCGCGTGATGAAAGGCGGCCCACGAATGAAAATTACAATAGTTACAGTAATAGAAATGACCGACAAAGGAGAAATAGCGACGGCCGGCCGCAAGAAAATGTTGCAAGCAGAGGTCCGGAAACTACTTGGCGACAGGATAACCACTCAGTACACATCGTAGAGGTAACGGACAGTAATCAAGCAAAGCCGTTGTCTCCCCCGGTAGACAACAATCGGTGGCAATGAGCCCCCACCGACCGACCGATTTGACAACAGGGGGCACAGACATACACACATTACATCTTAAACAACTGTTTTTAAGATATGATCAGGATGCTACCGTAGATGAAGATCTATGTGAAGAAGAGATGAAAGCACTGAAAAAGGTAAGGGACTTCGTGCAGGCTGTGATAACAGCAAAGATAGGGAGTATAATTACCAACGGAATTTTAGATACAGGCGCATCTACGAATATTATTTCTAACAGTTTATTTAAAGAAGTTTCGAAAAGATTAAAAGTTCCAGTGTTGCCAACGGAAAATCGTAAAATTTTGACAGCTGTAGGTAACAAGTCAAAAAGTATTAAGTGCTGACACAATACCTCTTACCATTATCGACGTCACGATAAACTGTTCATTATCAATCGTTGACCAGTTAATCGTCAATTGTATTTTAGGTGTAGAAGTTTTCCGGCAGTATAAAGTAAACATCAACATAGGGAGTGGACTTTCCGAGTGGGCAGTCATAGTGTGAAGGTCAATCTTTTAAAGTCAACAATAGAGCGTAATGGCCAATTACAGAAAGAAGCTGAAGTAAAAATTAGTTTACCCACAAGTGTTAATGATAGATATTCCTTTTTCCGAACAATTACACACAGAAATAATTAATGAACAGGCCGTCCTCGAGAAGGTTGGAAAATCCACTTGTCTTTCAGAACTTTAACAAAATGAATTAGCAGACCTTATTTATGAATACCGAGACATTTTTCGAAAACAGCCGACAGTAATCAAAAATTATGAATACAAAATGGAAGTCTACCCACATAAAACGTGCTGCCATAAATCCAATGCGGTACCCTCGGCAAAGAAGGAGGCGGTTCGCAAGGCGATAGATAGGATGGTTCTGTGGAAGGTGATAGAATCTTCGCATTCACAATGATGCAGCCCCATACAAGCTGTTAGCAAACCGGACGGTCAGTCAGAGTGCCGGCCGGAGTGGCCGTGCGGTTCTAGGCACTACAGGCTGGAGATGAGCGACCGCTACGGTCGCAGGTTCCAATCCAGCCTCGGGCATGGATGTGTGTGATGTCCTTAGGTTAGTTAGGTTTAATTAGTTCTAAGTTCTAGGGGACT
Organism: Schistocerca americana; assembly: GCF_021461395.2. Taxonomy (NCBI): domain Eukaryota; kingdom Metazoa; phylum Arthropoda; class Insecta; order Orthoptera; family Acrididae; genus Schistocerca; species Schistocerca americana. The sequence continues at coordinate 1,013,147,848 of NC_060120.1, read as the reverse complement.
GGTGACCTCCGAAGTTAAGTCACGTAGCGCTCAGAGCCATTTGGATCAGCCAGATTAGTACTTGATGCGAGGGAAATTAATAAGATCATCGTACCAATACGCACTAGGCCAGAAAACTTAGATGAGGAGTTGCTTAAATTCCATGGAGTGAAGTATTCAATATGCGTTGAAATGAAGGCTTCGTATTGGCAAATAGCCCTACACAATGATAGCTGAAAATATACTGTGTTCATTCATGCTGGCAGAAGCTATCAGTTCCAAGTACTGCCATTCGGATTCAATATAAGTGCTGGGGTGTTTATAGAGGATTTAGACAGAGTATTGGGTCCAAAACTCATTAGCAAAGTGACGTTGTATGTAGACGATCTATTGACAGCCACGGAGACCTGGCAAGAGCATGTAGAATTGGTACACAGGGTATTCCAAAGTTCCGAGAATATGACGTCACAGCAAATTTTAAGAAGTCCGAATTCGTAAGAGATCGAATAACATTTTTAGGCCACATTACTTCACCAGACGGAATTTTACCAGATCCAAAAAAGCTTGATGCCATAAAATATTTCCCCTCACCACAAACTCGTAAACAGTTGAAAGCTTTTCTAGGGGTCACGTCATTTTTTTCGAGAATTCGTGCCCAAACAGTTACGAAATAGTGATTCCCTACTCAACCTGTTAGGGAAAAACCCCACATGGTTGTGGACAGAAAAATGTGAGGAAGATTTCGTTAACATCAAGCAGTCACTCATAAATGCACCCAGTCTGAAGCATCCTGACATGAACTACAACTTTTGTTTGAGCACGGACGCTGCATGTCAGGGATTAGGCTCTTCTCTGTTCCAATTAGTAGATGACAATAGAGAACAGAAGATAAACATAATTAGCTTTGCCAGTAGAACTTTAACGGAATGCGAGAGGACCTATTCGGCAACGGAACTTGAAGCGTTAGCTGTAGTGTGGGTTCTCTGCAAGTTCCAGTACTATCTGTGGGGAAGGCAGACACGAGTGTTTTGTGACAATCAAGCATTATCGTTTTTACTCACATGTAAATTGCGGCACACACGGATTGTACGTTGGTGTTTATTACTCCAGGGATTGGATTTCGAGATAGTTTATATCAGGGTGGAACAGATTGTAACTGCCGACGCATTATCGCGCTTGCCACAAGGCTTGAGCGAGTTCAATGAATTGATCGAGCAGACTTCCGATTCTAGAGTTTTTCTGATGCATGACGGCACATTTCAACCACATTACAGAAACATGTGTGAAGACATGAGCAAAGTACAAAAGGAAGACAACAGATGGAGACAAGTTATACAAAAATTGCAGGCAGATGGCCGGGCGGTGTGGCCGTGCGGTTCTAGGCGCCTCAGTTTGGAACCGCGTGACAGCTACGGTCGCACATTCGAATCCTGCCTCGGGCATGGATGTGTGAGATGTCCTTAGGTTAGTTAGGTTTAAGTAGTTCTAAGTTCCAGGGGACTGATGACCACAGAATTTAAGTCCCATATTGCTCAGAGCCATTTGAACCATTTTGCAGGCAGATGACAATAGTACCCTGAAGCAATATTACACAGTGTCAAACGATGTTCTTTTCTACAGGCGCAATCCACAATCCAACATCTGAAGTGTATGCATCCGGGATGAATACATAGACAATTTGATAAGACACACACATAGAGTATGGGGACACTATAGGGTATCAATATGTACAGCGAAAATATCAACGTATAGCTACTTCCCGCAGGATTGAACAAATAATAAGGAAGTGTACAATATGTCAGAAGGTTAAACATTTTAATAGATCTTGTTTGGACGTATTACACCCCATCATTCCAACTAGACAAAGAGAACTAGTTTCCGTGGACGCAGCAGGACCATATCCACGTGCTAGCGGAGGAGTTAGATACGTGCTCACATTTTATGATGTCTTCACAAAGTACTTAAAAATGTGTGCTATAAAAGTAGTAATGTCGGGATCAATAATCAAACGCATGATCGAAGATTACGTACCACGAGTAGGAAATCCGAAAATTATATTAACTAATAATGCAACAAACTTCACTAGTAATAAATGGAAAACGTTTCTCGAATATCAAAACATACAACATATATTAGTGTCCAAATTTCACCCAGAATCGAGCCTGATGGAGAGAAATTTTAAAGAATTTAATCGCTTTACAAGAACTTATATACCAAATAAACAGACAAAATGGGTAGAACGCTTAGCCCCTTTTCAGCATATTGTAAATAATTTAATTCATATTTTAACAGGCTTTACATCTACAGAGTTAATATTTCAAGGCATAGAACTTGACGAATGGGCTAAACCCTTACCTAAATTAGGCACAAAAGAAATAACACTACACGAAAAGGTACGACAAGCATTAGCCTACTATAGATGGAAGAACAATCAGAAATAAGGAGAAAACAGTTCAACAAAAAGATAAGAAAGATTACAGAATTAGGAAGTATTTTTACGTACCGACACAAAATCCTCTAAAATTAAGGCATTAAACAAAAAGTGGCAGTCCTTACAATAGACAAACCTCACCCAGGATGTTATCTGTTAGGTAACTCACGAACGGGCAAGGTGAAAGGGTTATACCCTCACAAAGATATCAGGGAATTTTTCCATTAAATGTCGTATGTTGTATTATTAAATCAGAAAATATACAACATTTTAACATTCAGTAAAATTACTGTCATTAGCATAAGAAACTTGCGAATACGGAAAAAATATTCTGTGTTCGTAATTTAAAAAGTACATTCAAAAAGACAGTTAGTGGGTGAAAAACGCGCATTAAAGCAGAAACCATAACTGTAGTTTCAATTAAACATCGAAACTTGCGGGCATATGCCAGCTTTGAAACGCATAGTTAAGCATACCTAACGAAACATGTGTTACTGTGAATCTTAACACTATAAAATAAACCATACGGTACTTTTGAAGTCTAACTCAGTTATTTAGGAGCGAGGAACAATGACAAATCACCGGGAAAGTCATTGTTTGTTCGCTTGTGACGAGCAACAAATCGCGTCAAAGTTGCAGTCCAACGTTCAGCTGAGCACACGCTAGCTGCATGGCAAGACGAGGGCATTGGACGCGCTGTAGGCAGCCAAGGAGAAATATTCCCCCCTCCCCTGTGCGATCAGCTGAGTATATACAAAGCGCGAAGGCGCATGCGTGGTCGAGTCCAGACGACACGTGACCCATATTACGCGATGGCAGCTATTACAAGTAATATTCACCAACAATGCGGAGTTTTCCCCGTGCCTGCAGTCCAGTCGTGGTACATAAGCACGCATGCACGGAACGTTTAATTAATGTTTTGACACTACGCTTACTATGAGACACAGTGCCGAAAGTCATTCAAAAACAAGAAAGATAGGGATACATAATTCTTGTAAATAGTAGCTTAGAAATTTTAGTTATAAGCTGGTACTACGCAGTATTAAGTGAACATACAAGTACATACTGGTCATGGACAGTATTTTAACATTACATTATAATGAGTAAGATCTTAGAGGTAAGACTAGCTGTACGGAAGGAGAAAGAAAACAGCACAGTAGAAAAAAATAGTGCAGATATATAACCGGAAGAAAGGCTATGTACACGTGAACAACACACAATTACATGTAGGGAAAGGCTAGCAGCAAAGAGGAAAGCAAAGAGATGACACATACATTTACATTACACAGTAGCGAGCGATTTTCAGAATAAATAACAGGATAAACGCGTGAATTTTTGTGACTAAAGAAGCGAATGACAGAAGCTTTAAAATAGGAAAATAATAAACAGATCTATGGAACATAAGTAATGAACGTGAATCGCTCTGAAAGCAAATACCTAGGTTTTATAGAGAGAGAGGAACATATTAACGTTAGGAAACACCTAAAGCACTCAGAAAACACACAATTATGTAGAATATATAAGCTATACCCGAGGGTACATGTACGAAAGCGAAAGCTAAAGTGTAAAGGAGGAAAATATGGAATGATTGCGCATTAGCAGACCGTAAGTCAGATATGTATGTCAGAATAAACATTAAGTTGTACGTATTATTAGTATGAGAGGTCGATGCTCAGCACACTGTGAATTATTTTGGAATATTGAGGGAATGGTGCAGGGTACCGAGAAAGGGCCCCCACCAGTAAAGTGTATATTATAGTGATAGATACTTTTTTGTGTGTATAAATGTTTGTATGAACATGCGAAAGGCGAAAGAAGCACTGTTCATGTACGGAACCTTCACAACATAGGAGTGTATAAGGAAAAATCAAATTCTAACACAACCTCGTATAAATATGTATACCTAACGTCGAGAAACAACGTAATTAAAACAGTAAGAACAACGTAATTAAAACCGTAAGACTCTACGAGTTTACGAGAAAATACGAAAAACCTGATACACGGTGCAACATTAGCGATACTTCACTCGCGTATGCAGAAGGAAGTTTACACACTTCAAACATGAAATGATAAATCGTGTCAAAATAATGTTTTTCATACGTATCACGATTTACAGTCACAAAGAATGAAAATTTTATCGCCGCTATACGAGAACAGGTAAGTAAAGTGATCGACGACCTGTAAACGAAAGGAATCGCTTACCGTCACACAGAATCGTATGCAGGATCAGAGTTATGAAAGTCGAATTATTCGTGTACATAGATTTCCATGACAACTGATGCGTTAAAATGTTTATATTTTTTCTCATGATAACACAAGATGACTATAAGCGCACTTTAATAATTGAAGATGATGCACGCACGCATGGGCGTGTCGCTATTGTGAAACACTGTACATAGTAATAGCAGTTACACACTGAACATAAAGATTTTATGTTTATATGTCCATGCTAATGTAAGAAGTTTTGTTAGAATGATTTACAAACACATCAGAAATTGCTCAAGCACGAACACTGTACATATTAGACTTAAGCTACATATAAATGATTATTTCATGCATTTTCAGATTTTATACGTAAAAACAGTAGAATACACGTAGTCGTTGCCATTAACCTAAGTAGAAGATAGAAAATTCCATTCCCAAGCGTCAGTGGAGAGGCTACAAGTGTATTCTCTTCACGCTGATGCATGTCGTTTCGTATGAAGAACACGTAACGTAAGGTAAACCTTAACTTACACACGACTTCAAGAATGAAAACAATGGACTTGTTTCTTCCTACTAATTAATGACAAAGGGCTTGTGTCAGTAAATTACAAGACTATATCGCCTCTATGACTGGTAAAAAATTTGGAATTTTCGTCGATAATTTTTCCTGTAATTGATGTAAACAATGTCTTGTATGTGTTATATGTTATTCCATTGTATGTGCTGTATTTTGTATTTCATGCCAAATCGCGTGACTTACAAATTTGTGAATACTTATGTGCATTGACCAGAAGTATGGAGGGGAATGAATCTCGGTACTATACGTAAAAGGGGTTAATGTGAAGAAAACAGTGTAGTGAAAAAGATGAAAGTGGTGTATAGAAATAAAAATTGTGCAAAATAGTGCCAGCCGGAGTGGCCTAGCGGTTCTAGGCGCTTCATTTTGCAACCGTGTGACAGCTACGGTCGCAGGTTCGAATCCTGCCTCGGGCATGGATGTGTATGATGCCCTTAGGTTAGTTAGGTTTAAGTAGTTCTAGAGGACTGATGACCTCAGATGTTAAGTTCCATAGTGATCCGAACCATTTGAACCACTTTGTGCAAAATAGTGCTACGTTGCAAGTGTCAGCGATCCTAAACAAGTGGCATCGAAAATTGAACCTTGTATCGTAAAACGACCATGGCGACATAATAAGAGAAGACAATGCCATACAAGTTTGACATGGCACGCTTCTTACTTGGATGTGCATCTACCGGACCGTCTCCCTCCTAGGCCATAGAGTGGTGTGTTCTTCGGGGAACATATTAAAATGACATATCCGGTCAAAGTACTGGAGGGAGCTACAGAAGCCACATGCATACTGAGGTTCTGAAGTGTAGACGGTGCCCGCACACTGGAGATTTACTACACTGGCGCGCAATCAGCCAACGTCGCCCACAAACGAACAACTAAACAATCAGGTGCGCGTATCGCCCTCCCATATTCAACAGTGGGGCCAGCGAACAAAGCTTGCCGCCCCAGAATAAACACGGAAAGCAATACACCTCTGATGAGGAAGGAAACATTTGTAAATAATGTTGTATTCTTTGTATATTATATTCTATAAACTTTACTACATGATGTTGCTTTCACAGTATAAATCAAAAGTTTGTATATTAGGATTAAGGTTTGTAAATATTAGCATAAGAATTCCAAATAAAACTGACACACACTCAGTAATACGAAAGAATTCACAGTGCCATAAGTGTGTAAATAAAAGACCCCAAACCCATCAATTGCGAGGTCGACTACTGTATCCTGTAAACCAAATAAAATTTTCTAGTGACAGTATGCAGCAGGGGGAAGTTGTAATGACACATTACGACGCAGAGAGATACAATACTTTAAAGTCTGCGCCAAAGATTAAATTGAGAGGAATCTAGAATATAACCTCTGTAATGTTCATATTGGATTCTCTTTTGTTTCATACTCCAAGAAGGAGTTAGGATACTCTCTCACTTGTTACCTTGTAGGGGATGGACGTAATTTTGGGTGCTGAAAGGCAGCCATCTTGGTAGTATTTATGATTTGTGCGACGAGCATAGCAAGTCTCATTGTCTTGTGAATAAAGAAATAGTGAAAAGTATCTAAGTTTTACGAGAATTATTTCAAGCGACATAGCATTGTATTCCTTTGTTTCCCCTCTCCTCGAGAAGTAAACCGATGCCGAGTTAGGAAAATACGCATGGCCAACAAAGAGAAGAATATCGATGGCGACTAATGAATTGATATTGTGGCAGGAGGACTAATTCAACGTTTAAGGTGAGAACTCTAAATTCAAAAATATTATTAATCGGAATTGTAAATTGTATTACAGGCAAATTTCACGCAGCATCGAATTTGTCCGTATTCACGCCGGCCAATACAGTCCGTAAAAAAACCTTTCAAAAATTCTAAAGTTAAAGTTTTTATTTCTTTTCAAAAAATTAATAAATTTAATTTTTTTTATTTCGCCACACAGAGACAATCGTCGAAACAGAAAATATGTGAGAAATTCTCTACCACTGAAGCGACAAGAAAGAAACTACAAACATGACGACAGACGATATAATCATGACGACGGACCTGAATTTAATCAGAACTGGCAGGATTCAATCAGGGCAGGGCCATCTCGACAAGTTGCAATGGTTGAAGTTAGAACTCCAAATCCCAGTAACGATGCGTGACCACAAAGAGATAATAGACAATGACTCGGACCGCAGGCAGCCACGTGCGCCAGCTGGCCTTGAGGAAAGCAACAGACAAGCTAACCTTGAGATAAATTTCGGAATTCTTTACATTCAAAAAGTAGCCTTTGAAAACTTTATCACTGCATCTTTGAAGGACATTGCTTATGAACAAGGCAACGATCCGATTTCGGAAGATACCCACAGTAAATGGCACGAAAAGACACACCGCAGATTCGTCATTATTATCTGGTTAGAAACAACATAATCTTCAAACTCTGCACAGTTGATGATAAGTTTTGAGTACATTGTATTCGTGACGATGTTGTTAATATGCTCGTCCGGTACATTCATTTCAGCTACGCACACTTTAGCACACGAAAATGTTTTCATATTCTTCGAATGAGTTGTTATTTTAACAGTATACAATATGGAAAAGAGAATTAGGAGAGTCTTGTATGTTTGTAAACTTTCTCAAAAAGCTGAACCATCTACCATCTCACATCGTGCTCCATTGTTTCCTATCATTCCTACTAGATCCAAAGAATTTGCTGCTGTTGATCTTCTGCGACCTCTTGTCAAAACATCGAATGGATTTTCGTACGTTCTAGTCGCTGTTGAACTTACTTCAAAATCTGTGTCTTTCACACCGTAATGCAAAGCCACTGGACTGTCTGTATCCAAGGCCTTTGTTAAAAATTTCTTACATGAAGTTGGACGCATTACCTAAGTCATTTCAGATAATGGACCATAATTCAGATCTGCTGTTTGGTCACGCATACTTCGAATTCGTAAAATCACACCTGTTTTTACTTAATTGTACTCACCACATTGTAACCCGTCTGAACGGATTATGAAAGCAATCAGTAAGCTTTGCAGACTTTATTATCACAGGAAGCATCCGTATTGGGACAGATACATTTATTTCACAACGTGCTGAATGAAATGCCTCGTGACTCCACTGCCTTACCACCTATTCTTGTCCTGAAGAATGAGGAACCACCGAACAGAATCAGAGAACTTGTACCTTTTCCAAATACACGTAAACTTCGCCATAAAGATATAATTGACTTAGCTATTAAAAATATGAATTCTGCAGCAGACAAAAGGAGAAAACTACACGGTAAGATATGTAAAGAATGTACATATAGTCAGAAAGTTTTCATTAAAGCCCATTCATTGTCATATAAGAAGAAACATTTGATTCATAAATTCTTTCTGCCTTATAATGGACCTTATAGGATCCGACGTAAACTGCATGATAATTGTGTTGAAGTTCCAACTCATCGTACTAAGGAAAGTAAAGGACTACACCACATTTCTCATGTAAAACCGTTTATTGAGAGATAATTTGCTTTCTGACTTAGTCTTTGGTATAAAATGTTTTACTTCACGTTACAATTACGCTTTGTCACACTTAGAAACTGTTAACATGCAACAATATTTTGAAGTCAACTATCCAGTCAAGAACCTATGGAACCTATTAAGACCATAATTTTAAGAAGTCACTTTTGTAGGGAACAGACGACATACTTGTAGTGTGTGTACATGCTGCTGTTAGTTGCACGTTTACGTCACAACTATAACGTCCACATTTTTGGAACATACATTGATAATGACGTTTTACTGCAACATTTTGGCTTACTCGAAAAGACATTTTGCATTTAAAGTACTTTCTGAGAGGTTACAGTCGACACAGTATTTGATTTGTTTGACAGCTACACGATTATACTACGACGCTACTAATGAGTGACACAGTTTTCATTATTATTTTTGCGCTGTATTTGTTTTACGTCTGCACAGTTTTTCTGCGATCTTCTGAAAAGTAAAAGATATTTTGATAATGAATCTTGTGACATAGTTACAGTGACAATACACTACAGTACAGTACTTTCTTCGTCACGGTTATGTACGTAATAACTGCGACATCTATACGCATAGCATTTTGTACTTTTGTATATGACAAAGTAAGTACATTGACTTCTGGAGAACTCTGCTTATGAACGACGATAACTTCGACACTTGGACCGTTTTTACCGTTAGCCAATGACAGAAATGATCTTACAGCAAGACGCACAGTTTAGTAATACATGACTCGAATTTGAGTGATTATTTTTCGTACTTGGAATATTTTTAGAAATATTTTAAAACTATTATGATACAGAGAAGGTTTTCGGCGATATATTTTATTCCATTGTTGTTATCTGTAACATCTGAGGGTATAATGACATTAACCCTCAGGGGGGTACATGCTTACTTTGTGTACCATGCATGTGGCGTGCGCAAGGAGCCCTAGCTAATATGGTATTTGCTTATACAGTTTTAGACATCGGTACCATATTTCTCTAACACACAAATTACACAGCAGTCTGATCATTTAACTGAGAGAGACAAACATTTTCTTTACTACATCACTGACACAGATTTATGTAATTACACATTTAGATTTCTTCACACTTATAAAATTGTACTTTTTCTTTATTTTGGGAACTTTTCACATTTACTTTAGGAACCACTGTGATACTACGAGAGATTTGAGTGATGTATGTTGTATTGGATCATGATTTTAGAAATACATTTGGCGTAGATGACTCTACTGAAGCGAGCAGAGAGAATTCTTTTAGAGGTTTTGAGATTATTGGAGGAAGCTGCGTGATTTTGAGATGTGATTGATCTGTTATGAGATGTTATTATAGAATCGTACTTGAAGAGTTATGAGATGTGAATATATACGTTAATGACAGTACGACAATGGCGATGGAAATTTTTGGTCACTATCACTCATGAAATTTCGTTTCTATACAATTTTAACATAATTTTCAACTTGTGAATTTTTTTATTGGTATAAAGCTGTCATTATAGCTGAGACTGCTGTTGTAAATATTTCAGTTATGTGTGTATGTGACCTTCATATAACACTGAACTGGGCTGCGTGCTACTTGCTTTGAAATATACTTATTGTTGTGTGGACTTTTAACTTCCCTTGTGTCACCGTAGTCGCTTTGGAACTACCTACACCTTCGTAAGCGCTCGCATGTACGTAGAAAAGAGAGGCTGTTGACCTCGTTACTGACATTTCTTGACAGAACGCATCACAAACACGACACGCTATTACTTGGAAACATATGATTACACTGCGGAGCTCATACTTTGCGCTATTTACTGAAATGCTTACGAAGTGATGTAAAATATTTTTAAGTCTACACACCTGATTATGGCAAGTGTCTTACTATTAGAGTTGAGAGAACTTTTACTGACTTATGAAATGCTATATGGCTACTGAATCACATTTTCATACTGTGCCTTGTACATATTTGTTTATTTTATTTGATATCAAGTTTCTAGTTGCGCTGTAGCATTGGTTTCAGACTTTCTTTCCACACACCTATTAAACAATAATTTCATGCTCTACATTCTTTTAAAAAACGAGCACTGGGAAACGAAAGGTGAAGTGATTGATAATAGGAACTGTATACATAATTTCCTTTCCAAGGACTTGGTGTATTTTTTTCTTTTTTTGGTAGAATAGGTTGTTGTGGTGCATCACTTTAGTGTTAAGACGTGACATACACAGTAATAGGTAAATAGACGTTCCCTTATCTACGTTGCTATCTTTACTGTAATATTTTTTCTGCTTATGCTTTGTCATGTTTAGGTATAAGTTATTGCATTTGGTGCTACTATTTGCGAGGCATTGTCCTACTGCATTTTACTTTGTACTACTCTTATAAGCCAGTCTTACCACTGGTCTCTTTTTCTTGCTAGCTGGATATTGCCTTACATTAGTTGTAATGTTGCATTTGCTTTGCTAATTTAGATATACTGCTGCTTGCTTTGCCAATTTGCATTTTTTTTGTCATTTCTGTTTGTGGTAACTGTTTTGTGCTGCTGCATTGCCTCGTTCTCTAGTTTATGTATCTGAGCTCAGTAGATTTAAATATGTTTAAGGGGGGGTAGGCGACATAAAAGAATGAGTTGTGATGAATTGGGAAGATGTGTATTGAGAAGCTATAAAAAAAATTTGGCCAAAAGAGTATTATATATTGAGGAACAATTAATTCTGAAAGAGGAGATGAACGGATGGAAGTAGCGTTTAGGGACATCGGCGAACAAGTTCCTAACGCACCCCTATACATATGCCTGGCGTGTTGCGAATCACATCATAGGCAGCTACAATTCTGGCAACTAACCGCATCTTCGTATCAACTAGGATCTCGTACACAAGTGGCTTTAGATATTCCCATAGGAAATAACCAAGGGGATGCAGGTAAGGTCATCTCGCGGGCCATGGAATTAGACCTCCCCTTCCAACCGAGCAGCGAGGAGATACTGTGACAGTACTGCTCCATCGTAGTGTACTGCACGTCTCTGAATAGCAGTGTGTAATAAAAAGGGTCTGTCATTGATTCATAGCACATTCTGTCATAGGACAACACAAACACGATACAACAGAGCCATCTTATGGGAAATGAAGCAATCAAAACCTGTATCATGACTTCCTGGTAATCAGGCTCGTCCTCCTCGTCTCTTTGCAGCAAATAAAGAGTGTACATGTAAATCAGCAGCAAAGTACGTGTAAACGTGTACGCATGTCAGTTGTAAATGAGCTGGAAAACAGTAGTGCTAGACAAAGCGGTAGACAAGTTTACTTCCATTTCTCCTTAAGCTGGCTTCTCTGGCGCCAAGTTCCCTACCTAAAACTGTTCAGTGGAGCATTCTCTGCGTCCTGTTACATTTTTTCATGCCCTTAAAGAAACACCCAGTATATACGTCATGCATGTTTGAGACTTTAAAACGCCTCTGGAACCACATAGTTTCATTCGGTATCATACAGTCTGTAATTCTACCCAGGTAGTCAGTGTACACACTTCAGACAATGACAAACACCTACTGGCATTGATAAATACATAGGTTCAATGGTCACCACAGGCTACTAATGAAAAACCAAATGCATAGTAGAGTTGGTTACCTACATAATACCGATATTACTATGTACCCGTTTAGTAGTCATAGTTGCAATGCATTAGTAAACACAAAAGAATGCTCAAGATTGGATGGCTATATTACATAACTTATGAGGAGGTACTGAATGCAATTGGGAAGAAGAGGAATTTGTAACACAACTTGACAAGAAGAAACGGTCGGTTGGCAGGACATGTTCCGAGGCATCAACGGATCATCAATTTAGTACTGGAGGGAAGGGCGGATGGTAAAAATCGAAGAGGGAGACTAATTGATGAATACGATAAGTAGATTCCGAAAGGTGTAAGTTTCAGACGCAGACGCTTGCACAGGATAGAGTAGCGCAGAGAGCTGCATCAAACCAGTCTCTGGATTGAAGACCACAACAACAGAACACGATTGCAGAGCTTTTTCTCAAAATTAAGCGGGAGCCATTTTCAGAGAATCACTCAATAATTTAATGGAAAACCGCTATTAACAATGTCTTCTGCATAATGCGATATCTATAACACTAGTATCGTATGGAAAAAGTAACAACTGTGCTTGTCTTTGCGTCTGGATCCTACTGCAACACTGTTAAAGTCTGTGAGATGGAAGCTAGATGATCTTGTTGGGATTTTAACCCCGCTCCTCTGTGAAGCCAGTCTCTATCCTGACCACTGGGCTACCACGAGCGATAGCAGGGGGCAGGGAACTGTAATGTCGATTGTTACATAAGCCGCATCTTCGGGCGTTTTACCGTTGGCAGGTCGCGGGGTCGCTGCCTCCCCCACCAAGTGCGCAGATACGCCAGCTTATCGCACACCTCATCCGCTATAAGAAGCCCGCCCGCCGGCACACAATTCGTACATCCTCTGCGAGCAACATGAGGACTGCGACCGTTGTCGTCCTGTCACTGTTGGCAGCCCTTGCGGCCGCCGCGGTTGTACCGCACAGCGAGGGTAAGTCAGTCGCTCTTTCTACCACTATTACTTTTTCTCAGTGACTTTAACCATGGCAGCCGACGTCTGGATAGCCAGAAGCGGTAAAACTCAGGTATCGCCAGCCCGCTAATGCTATAGTGTCCAGATGGTGCCAAAATTGGCGATCTAATATACAGTAGCCATGTGTACTGTAGACGTTACGAGGCGATTGTCGTGCGAAACGAGTCAGCACATACGTAATGCCACCAGCACTGCGTGATTGTAGAGCAGTTTTTTCCCCCCGCACTTCCTATCCACCCACGGCTTCAGACGTGCTGGGAATCGGTGGGTGGAGCTTCCTTCCTCCGTACCCCACTTCGCCCTACGAATTCCTTCGAGTCGTTGTGAACGGACTATACTTTCCCCATACGTCGTCACTCTGCTACTTGTTCACAGTCTCTCACTCTTACCAGCCTCTGCGTAATTGTTGAAGCGACTCTTGAGTAAGGGTGTAGAGTGGTTAGCACTACCACCAGAGTAAGTACTGGTTAACTCAATTAGGGAAAAATCAACCCTTCATGGCCGGTTTCGCGTTACGTATTATGGAAAAATTTCCTTTTGCTATTCTGAGAACGTGTGTTTGAAAACGAGGCATTCAACATATTACTTCGTGACACATATGAATCGCAAAGGACCAGGACGAGAAAATTGGAGAGAGTATAGCTAAGACGGACGGATTAGGCAATTGACGATGGGAGAAGAAGTACCCTGCGCCACATACACATGCATTAGCTAGCTTGCAGAGAACGCATGTAGACGAATACTGGACCTCTCATTGTGAGAAACAGAGCAGTATCGAAAGCTACATCCGCATCTACATGTCTACTCGGCAGTTCACAGTGAAGAGCCTGACGGAGGGTTATTCTGAACCGTTCCACTCTCTAACGTCTAAATCTTTCCGAAGGAGCTCCGATTTCTCTTATTTTATTTCGATTATCATATCTCCCTACACAAGGTGTAAGTAGGCTGTTTATGTTTTCTCTATGTAAGTAGGCTGTTTAGGTTTTTTTATTGGTAACGCCACCTCTGTATGAAAATCACTGGCTGTGCTGTGTGCAGTCTGTGGCTGCTTTGCATTGTTGTAATACTCGCCATTGTAGTGTTAGGCAGCTGGCTGTGAACAGCGCGTAGCGTTGCGCAGTTGGAGGTGAGCCGCCAGCAGTGGTGGATGTGGGGAGAGAGATGGCGGAGATTTATAATTTGTCATGAACTGATATATATATTATGACTTGTGATGATATTAAGGTAAATACATTGTTTGTTCTCTATTAATATCTTTCATTTGCTAACTATCCCTATCAGTAGTTAGTGCCTGCCATAGTTTGAATCTTTTATTTAGCTGGCAGTAGTGGCGCTCGCTGTACTGCAGTAGCTTGAGCAGCGAAGATTTTTGTGAGGTAAGTGATTTGTGAAAGGTATAGTTTAATGTTAGTCAGGGCCATTCTTTTGTAGGGAATTTTGAAAGTCAGATTGCGTTGCGCTAACAAAATATTGTGTGTCAGTATAAGCACAGTCTCATATATAAATTGTTCAAAGGGGACGTTTCAAAGGTAGGCGGCAATAACCTATTTTGGCCTTCAGAGGAAAAAATTAAATGATAGTATGGCATTGTTGGCTGGAAGGCCCCATCCGGGGAAGTTCGACTCCAAATGTCTTATTGTAGTCGACGCCACGGTTGGCGAATGGTGTGACGGTGGTGAGGAAGAAATGACGATGAGGACAACACAACAGTCAGTCCACGGGCGGAGATCCCTAAACCGGACGGGAATAGAACTCAGGCCCGCTACATGGGAGGCAAGCAAGTAGCCACGCAGCTAAGCAGGCGGACGCGCTCAGAGGAGAATGCTGTTGACGGATATTTCGTGAAAACAACCCGCAACGAAAAACACTTCATGCTAATGATTGCCAGTCCAGCTCTCGTAATATATCCGTGACACATTCACCCCTGTTTCGGGTTATTACAAAACTAGCTGTCCTTCTTTGGATTTTTCAGTGTCCACCGTCAACCCTATCGGGTAAGGATCCCATACAGCACAGCAATTCTCTAGCAGTGAGCGGACAAGCGTAGTGCACGCTGTCTCTCGTAGCCCTTATGCATCTTCCAAGCGTTCTGCCAATACACTCCTAAATCCTGCTGCAAATATAATCTATAATAGGGAGGCTTTAGAATTAGTCTCTTTCGTGAATAATGCGAACGTAAACCTTCCAAGAACAAAACGTAAAAAACCAACAATATCCGCTATAACAATTTTCTTGTGATCTCAGCACCTGAATGATTCCTATTGTATATAATATTTTTGTTAATTGTTATTCCAGCCGGTAAGGAACTTCTGGAGAAACAGAACAAAATTTTGGCGCTCTTCTACCACGTACAGCAGCCATCACTCATCAAAGAAGAACAGGAAATTGCAAAGACCTACAAACCTATTGAACACGTCGACAACTACCAGGTACAAATACGTGACGTTACAAACCAGGATCCGATTTCTTGAACGGCCAGACAACTGTAGCGATCTTCCGTTTCTTTAACTTTTCAGTTCAAGGAGAAGGTCGAAGTTTTCTGGAAGTACTACGTCGACGTTGGCTTCCTGCCCAAAGGGGAAGTGTTCTCCATCTACTACCAGAAGCACTACTACCAGGCCCGGGCATTGTTTGAGCTGTTCTACTTCGCCAAGGACTTTGAGACGTTCATCAAGGTACGAGCGCTTCGACACAAGATAGTACTCAGTTTTGATTTTTTCATTTTGCTTGAACCAGCAAGTTATTAACAAACGTTCCTCTTAATTTTTGATCATACCTATCTATTTGCAAATGATAACATACATTCAATTTTTTTTCGTTGGCAATTTTTTCTTCGGCTTATTTGCGTAACACCAACGTGAAGCAGCGTATTGAATGATATCCGTTCACCACTATGTCCAACGTTAACAAGAGACAGTGGGCGCACGTTTAAGGCATGTTCAGCTCATAATATGTATAATCTCTAACATAGGCAGTCCTCATCAGATACCAAAGATCTCAAAGTTCTTTATACTGAAGCTGACCTCCTAGTTATCATTAACTATTGCCTGACAAACATCACAATGGTCGTCGTTAATGAATCTGTTACTTGACGAAAAAGTCTACGTAAGCATTCAATAGTACAGTGCACAATCAATATTTTGCATGTTCTCACCATGTAACTAGTCTACAGCATAGTCCTTTATCAGACTCGGCCTGCTGACAACTGTCTTACAAAAAGTATGTCTGCAATTCACGTAACATGCTGAATTGCTTCTGCTTTTTAAACAAAAGTGACTGACGTAGCCACATTTGCATTTCTAGACTTTTAAAGTATCACACCTCCTCAGTTAACACTGTTCTTCCATGTCCCCATATTTTCGCCAAGGGAATACTCAAATCTTTCATGAGACCCCGCAACAAAACGTCTCTGTTGAGCTCTCACACAACAGCCGATGTTCGGAATCTTCGCAAGCAACTTAAAGAAAAAGTTACTTAAATGTTGACTGCTTGGTAAGGAGTAGCATAGAAACGTCTTGTGCACATTTGTGCCGTTGACACCACTCATGGCCTACGTACAATAAATATAGATCACCGAGTGGCACATCTTTCCTTAATCCGACTACTCCACATCAAACTGCATGAAACTCACAAATTATCCTCAAAAATTAGGGCATCGTTTTCTGGGCAACAGTCATCTATATTCCAGGCGAGGGTTACATCGTTATGAAGGAATGCGCAGCGTAAAGTCAGATTATACACGAAGATACTGGTCAAATTGTGTCTTCACCTAAATTTTCACCTATGTCTGGACCCTAGGAAGTAAGTCGTAGTTAGCACTGCATCTCCCCGAAACACCGAAACATTCCTCTGTATAACGAGTGTCCTTTTGATTCCAGACGGCCATTTGGGCGCGGGAGCACCTGAACGAGGCACTGTTCGTCTACTCACTCACTGTCGCTGTGCTGCATCGCGAGGATACCAAGGATGTCACGCTGCCAGCTCCCTACGAGATCTACCCGCAGCTCTTCGTCAACGCTGAGGTCATCCAGAAGGCGTATGACGCCCAGCTACAAGGTGTGTACAAACAAACTATGTGCACGTGTCATTTCCGGAACCATCACTATGCAAAGTAAATCGACAACCAGGTCGGCTATAATAAAAATATTTTCTATACAACAATCGATGGTACCCACCTCAGCAGTGGCTGAAATTCAGAAGGATTCTTAATGTATACTACGTCTAAGAATCGTAAGTAAATACTTATCCACTGGTGTGTTGAGCACATATCCGCTCGTATAGGACTCATGTAGTTGTTGTCCTTGCTATCGTGATGGTGGTCTTCCATCCGAAGACAGGTTTGATGCACCTCTCCATGCTACTCTGTCCTCTGCAAGCCTCTCCATTTCTGCATAACTACTGCAACCTACATCCATATGAACCTGCGTCTCACTCTACAATTTTTAATTCTTCCCCCTCCCCTCCCTAACATTCCCCACCACTCTACCAACTGATTCACTCATTTAGTCGAGTTCCGGCCAGAGATTTCATTTCTCCCATATTCGATCTGTCAATCTAATACTCAGCATTCTCTTCTTGTGCGAACTCTTTACAGTCCACAGTACACACCAGTAAAAAACTACGCCCCAGAGAAATACGTTTCAGAAATGCTTCTCTCGCTGTTTCTATCAGCATTATCTATGCTCCCTGCTTCCCGCACCATCAACAACTTTTCAGCCCAAATAGCACAAATCATCTACTTTCTTTTAGCGTCTCCTTTCGTTATGTAGATCTCTCAACATCGACTCCTGTAACTGACCACATACCATTACCGTTGTTTTATTTTTGTTGTTCTTGACCTTATAAGTTTGCTTCAAGACACTATTCATTCCAAGCCAGTTGACGTGTCTCACAAAATTTATTCGTTAACAGTATACCTCACAATTTTCGTCACTCCTCCCTGCATTTTAAATGCCTTTCCAAATTTCTCATTGCTGTTCTTCACAACATGCTCAATACATCCACTGAACTCCTCCTGCGCCCACGTGTGCTAAAAGTACCCTTTGGTCTTCACTTCCCTCTCAACCACCGTTACACTTCCCAACAGCGCTACAGATCGTTATTGCTTCATGTGCAGCGAAGCCCGTTGTAGCTAAAATAGACTTTTCAATGGATGTGATTGCGTAATCACGATGTTGTATAAATCAACGTTTCAGACTTTCATCATGATGATGAACATGTAATGATGCAAATGTAATAAAATGAAGTGCCCAAGAGTATGCTCTATATAACAACATGGCTGGGTGTTGTGTGATGTTCTTAGGTTAGTTAGGTTTAAGTTCTAGGGGACTGATGACCATAGATGTTAAAGTCCCATAGTGCTCAGAGCCATTTATATAACAACAAAATCCCATGGTCACGTATTCGGAGAAGTTATATTGTTTTATGTGTGGTGACTTATAATTGACTGGAATAATTGCTGCCGTTTACATGAAACTGTTGGACTTATAGCTCTTTGATAACAAAGAGTACGTGTGCTAAACATTATATAATTAAAGAGAAGCTACTCAAACAGGTCCAGTGTGCCTTTTTACTGTCGCATGACAACGGGACTTCGTAAGTGCTGTACTGCGTTAATGCGGAACCTATTTACACTTGAAAAAAAAAACAGCTGCAGCTTTAGCCACCCGGTGTGAGTATGGCGCTATGAATGCAAGAAAGACGTGTAGAAATTTTTCTTCTAATACATTAGGAGTCAGGTAAGAATAGAAAAGACCACAAACTGGGAAAGGGTTAATGTTGATTTTATTACTAACTGCTGCGTATACCCATAATTGGAACTACATTTTCCTCCAGCGTAGATGGGTTCAAAATTAAGGTGTTAGCATATCTACCGAACTTCGCTGCCAGCCGATAATTAAAACCCACACTGGACCTCAGTAAGTAGCTGCAGTTATAGCAACACCTAAAGTCACACAATTGTTAAGCAAAACCACGTGTTCTGTTCTGCAGGTCAAGTCAGCACTAAGGAGGCTCCTTACATATTCTACTCCAACCACACCGGCTACCCCGTGCCGAGCAACCCCGAGCAGCTGGTTTCCTACTTTACCGAAGACGTCGGCCTCAACTCCTTCTACGCATACCTGAGCTACAAGTACCCCTTCTGGCTGAACCCTGCCAACTACAGCCTTCCCGAGTACAAGTACCGCGGCGAGAGCTTCTTCTTCGTCCTGCAGCAGCTCCTGGCTCGCTACTACCTGGAGAGGCTGTCCAACTACTTGCCTGACGTCAAGGCCATCGACTACGACCACCCTGTGCTGGTACGTCCCATTTCGACACGAGTTTCACTTTCCTGCAACGACAGTGGAGAATCCACCTTCCGAACGACGACACTAAATTGTGTATTACGTTTGCAGGTCGGCTACTACCCTGAGCTGAGGCTGCAGAACGGACTCGAGGCTCCAGCGCGCCCAGAGGGAGTCTTCCCCCGCAACGTCGACATCCTGTACGTGGAAGAGATCAAGAACTACGAGAGGAGGATCCGCGACGGAATCGACTACGGCTACCTGTCAGGCGTAAGTGTGTCCTCGCAGATTTGTCTCTAATACGATTTTATACGAAATGCGTCCATCATTACTGCTTATGTTTCTAAAACAACAGTACAACTACGAGAAGTACAACCTGAGAGAGAAGGACCTCACCAACATCCTTGGAAACATCGTCGAGGGCAACTACGAGAACATCAACTGGGAGTACTACGGCGCATACTTCAGGAACCTCATCTCCCTCTTCGGCCACATTGTCGACCCTGTTCACCGATACGGAGTATGTCCGCATGATGTCTACTCTCTCTGACGTTACACTGGCCTTATTTGTATTTGGATGCGGGGGTACATAGCTTACTTCCGTTTTAGGTTCCTGCTAGCGTCCTTGAACTACCAGAAACCCAGCTGAGGGACCCACTCTTCTACAGGATCGCGAAGCGCGTTCTTTCCATCTTCTACCACTACAAGAACCTTCTGAAGCCTTACACTCACGAGGAGGTAAGTAATGAAACCTCTGATATAAAAATATACCGTTTCTCGTAGAGTACTACATGAGTCGTGAACTAAACTGAATCTTGTATTTCAGCTGCTCCTGCCAGGCGTAACCGTTGAAGATATCACCTTCGACAAACTCGTCACATACTTCGACAGCTTCGACTTTGACATCAGCAACGCTCTGACCTTCTCCAAGCCTGAAGACGGTGAAAAGTTCAAATTTGTGGCTCGCCAGGGTCGCCTGAACCACAAGCCGTTCTTCTACCACATCAAGGTTAAGAGCGACAAGGAAGTCGACTCCGTCGTCCGTGTCTTCATTGGTCCCAAGTACGACGTCCTCGGCCGCGAGCTCAGCCTGGAGGAGAGGAAGCAGTACTACGTTCTCCTGGACATCTTCAACCAGAAGCGTAAGTTATTAGCGGAATACTTCTTACTGGCTACTGAATCCGTATTACTTTTAAGCAGAACTACTAAAGATAGTGCCAGATTAGATGAAATTGTTTTCGGTGGCTTATCAGTAGCAGATGTCAGCCTCGGCGCATAGTGAGGACAGTGACTTAGTATTAACATCATTTGCAGACAAATAGCTGTAGCTATTAACAAGTGGTATGTCTGCACGTTAGTTAGTGCCTCCAAGCATATGAGGCATGAGCAGGCTACTAATGCTAATTTTCCTCTGATCAACAGGACATGTGTTTAAGTGTGGATGCATCGACACAGAACGGTTAGTCTATACTGATAGGTGTGGCCTACTTAGTGGGGCAGTTACGATCATGCAGAAAATCTCTGGTCGTAAGGTTTGTGATGTGTTTGTGGGAAGACTGTTCGACACATAGAAAAAAAAGCGACTCACAGATGTGTGTAGGTATTAAATTGCCACATATCAAAATATCTGCACTTATAATTATTACTCCCTGTATAATACATGAAATGTTGTGTATGTCAGAAAAACTCTCCCCAAAAAGTCCATCAAGCCCCTACAGAATGTACTGGCCGACGTGCCATCCTCAGCCCATAGGCGTCACTGGATGCACAAAAGAAGGGGCATGTGGTTAGCACACTGCTCTACCAGCCCAATGTCATTTCACGACACTGGAGCCGCTACTTCTCAGTTAAGTAGCTCCTCATTTTGTATCACAACGGCTGAGTGCACCGTGATTGCCAACAGCGCTTGGCAGACCATTGAAATGCTATTCCAGCCCCAGCCCGACAGTGCTTAACTTTGCTGACCTGACGGGAATCACTGTTACCACTGCAGCAAGGCCATTAGCATTGCGCATGACACCTTGTATATTATTTTTTGAAATGCAGGTTGTGGTGGTAGATTGCTCAGTAGGATGGCCCGAGGTGTAGATAAAGCTGTAGGGCGACAGCTTGGTTGTGAGTTAGCGTAGTCAACGAAGTGCAAACGAATTCTACGACGAATTGACCTAGTGATCTGTATTGTAGGCAAAGGTTTAGTTTAGGTAGAAAAGTGACATTTTTGGTTCCGAGTTGTCAAAATTAAACCGAATGCTTCAGCTAGTCCCACTTTCTACCTGAACATCCCGAAAGAATAGGAAATGCTTGGCCCTTACGTCACAACACTCTGCAGCAATGGGCATCCAGTGCAGTTTCCTGCCTAGTGGGGCCAACACAGTAAAATTAACTCTTAGACGATGCATGCTCTAGTCCACATCGGTATCTGTGCATTTAGCGTTGCAGCACTGCGGATCGCCATGCGAAGGGGCCTGTGGTCGATTCCTGGCTGGCTCAGAGATTTTCTCTGCTCAGAGGCTGTTGTCCATACGTTCATATCCTCGTAATTGATAGTCTGTTATTGAGATGGCTCAATAGTTTACTCCCGAAAGCCAATGACATGAAGCTTGCCCTATTAGAATCAGTTGATAACTGGTGCTGATCGTATACTTCGCCTTTTGCAGTGTCCGTTGGTGAGAACGACATCAAGCGCAGCTCCCGAGACTTCTCGCTGTACGGCAAGGAGGCGCCGAGCTACTCTGACCTGCACCAGTCGACCCTCGCCGCCATCAAGGGCGAGAGCAAGTTCTTCCTGGACGAGTTCCGCTCGCACTTCGGCTTCCCCCAGCGACTGGCGCTGCCCCGCGGAACCCGAAGCGGTCTGCCGCTCAGCGTCTTCGCCATCGTCACCCCTGCTGTCTCCCAGGAGAAGCACCCCATCCTGGAGCACGGCGACAACCACCCCGCCGGATTCCCGTTCGACAGGCGCGTCGTCGAGTTCGAGTTCGACGTGCCCAACGCTCACTTCGACGAGACGTTCGTCGTGCACCGCCGCGAGGAGGACATCAACACCACCGCCTGAACTGGCAGAGTTCTTCGAGCATCTCCATCAGACTGACCTACTTGCTCATCGACTGTCACTCGCTCTTTTACATGTCTTTTTTACTTTTTCGCAAAAAATAAAAATTTGAACCTAAAACACTGTGTCTTTGTTCTTTTACATTCTCACTCAATTACCTAGGAGAAGAATGCACTGTGTGAAAACTGTAAGTTGGCCAATTGGCAGAAGGGACTGAGGGGAACAGAGGAAGTACACCCAGCACGATAATGGGGTGAACAAGCCGTGGCTATCATCTGCAGGACAGGGGGGTTAACCAGTGCTTTATGTCTCCACGAGAGCAGAAATCATGTACAGAGCTAAAAATCGCTAGACATTTTTCATTATTGAAACTGACTTCGTCTTACATATAAATATGTTTAATAAACAAAATATCCACGGGTGTACTGCCGGTCTACAGTTCCAACGGGCACAATATTTCGGCGATCATACATGTCGCCATCATCAGGTACCTTATGATGGCGACATGAATGATCGCCGAAATATTGTGTCCGTTGGACACTGTAGACCGGCAGTACACCCGTGGATATTTTGATTATCAAATACGCCGGGAGAAAAGCAAGAATCACATGTTTAATAAAGATCCTAACAGAAAAAACTGCATATATTCATCACAAGAAAGGATATCTATATGAAATGGAGTGGAGTACAGAACTGTAATACAACAGACAAAAATGGATACCTCGCACAGAAGGGTTGGCTCGATAACGTTGGTTGCTTCCAAAACAGACAACTTCCATCCGGTTCAGGTGGTCGGTGTTGGTCGCCCAACAGAGAATTAACAAGTAATATGGAAGGGAACATCTTTCAATTAATCTAATCAATAATCAGTCACTAATTACAGGAAAAACTAGCCAAGTAACTTTCCATGTGGCGTCCATCTGTCTACTTTGCCAACCTCACTAAATGAAGAAACACTATGGATGAAGGTAGGGATAGCGCCATTGATTCATAATCAAAACGTCTTCGATCCCGAATTCGAATCCCGCCACTGCTTAAATTTGAATTAATAATCAGCAGTAGCGACCCAAGACTTCCGGCATAAGAAGTCACCCTCACTCTGCCAACGGCCTTGTCAAAGAGGGCGGAGGAGCAGACAGAGGTTCTGGGCACACTCTTGTCCTAGGGGTAGGAAACTGCCCGTAAAGGCGGAAGAATCAGCAACGATCAACGGCATGAGGATGCAGAGGGCAATGGAAACCACTGCAGTAAAGACAAGTAACGTGTATTCATAGAGCATGTGGCTTGTAATTGAAAAGGTGTCATGATGATCTCTCCACTGACAAAAGATTCCTGAATAGTCCCCCACTCGTATCTCCAGGAGGGGACTGCCAAGAGGGAGGTTACCATGAGAAAGAATAATGACTAATCAATGAAAGGACAACGTTCTACGAGTCAGGGCGTGGAATGTCAGAAGCTTGAAAGTGGTAGGGAAACTAGAAAATCTGAAAAGAGAAATGCAAAGGCTCAGTTTAGATATAGTAGTGGTCAGAGAAGTGAAGTGGAAGGAAGACAAGGATTTCTGGTCAGATGAGTATCGGGTAATATCAACAGCAGCAGAAAATGGTGTAACAGGTGTAGGATTCGTTATGAATAGGAAGGTAGGGCAGAGAATTTGCTACTGTGAACAGTTTAGTGACAGGGTTGTCGTTACCAGAATCGACAGCAAACCAATCGACAACGATCGTTCATGTATTTATGCCGACGTCGCAAGCTGAAGAAGTTTTGTAAGGCTGTAGACACAGCAATAAGGAATAGCTCACTAGGCAGTACAGTTGAAGAGGAATGGACATCTCTAGAAAGGGCCATCACAGAAGTTGGGAAGGAAAGCGTAGTTACAAATAAGATAACTGTGAAGAAACCATTGGTAACAGAAGAAATAATTCAATTGATCGATGAAAGGAGAAAGTACAAATCCGGGAACCTCAGGAATACAGTAATGCAAGTCGCTGAGGAATGAAATAAATAGGAGGTGAAGGGTAGCTAAGACGAAATAGCTGCAGGAAAAATGTGAAGACATCGAAAATGAAATGAAGGTCAGACTCAGCGTATAGAAATGTCAAAACAACCATCAGTGACACTAAAAATAAGGGCGACAACATTAATAGTGCAACGGGAATTCCAACTCAGAGGAGAGAGCAGATAGGTGGAAAGAAGACACTGAAAGCCTCCATAAGAGGGAAGATTTGTCTGATGTGATAGAAGAAGAAACAGGTGTCGATTTAGAAGATATAGGTGATCCCGTATTAGAATCAGAATTTAAAAACGCTTTGGAGGATTTAAGATCAAGTAAGGTAGAAGTGATAGATAACATTCCATCAGAATTTCCAAAATCATTGGGGGACGTGGCAACAAAACGAGCATTCACGTTGGTGTGTAGAATGTACGAGTCTGGCGACATACCATCTGACTTTCGGAAAAACATCATCCACACTATTCTGAAGGCGGCAAGAGCTGACAAGTGCGAGAACTATCGCACAATCTGCTTAACAGCTCATACATCCAAGTTGCTTACAAGAATAATATACAGAAAAATGGAAAAGAAAGTTGAAGACGCACTATATGATGCTTAGTTTGGCTTTAGGATAGGTATAGGCACGATAGAGGCAATTCTGACGTTGCGATTAATAATGGAAGCAAGACTAAAGGAAAATCAAGACTCGTTCATAGGATTTGTTCACCTAGAAGTGCGTTCGACAATGTAAAATGGTGGAAGACGTTCGAACTTCTGAAAAAAGTAGGGATAAGCTATAATGAGAGACGGCTCATATACAATATGTACAACAGCCAAGAGGGAATAATAAGAGTGGACGACCAAGAACGAAATATTGGTATTAAAAAAGGTGTAAGACAAGAATGTAGCCTATCGCCCGTACTGTTCAATCTGTACATTGAGGAAGGAATAATGGAAATAAAAGAAAGGTTCAGGAGTGGAATTAAAATTTAAGGTGAAAGGATATGAATGTTACGATTCGCTGATGACATTGCTATCCTGAGTAAAAGTGAAGAATTACGTGACGTGCTGAATGGAATGAACAGTCTAATGAGTACACAGTATGGATAGAGAGTAAATCGGTGAAAAACGAAGGTAGTGAGAAGTAATAGAAATGAGAACGCTGTCAAACTTAACATCAGTATTGATGGTCACGAAGTAGATGAATTAAGGAATTCTGCCACCTAGGCATTACAGTAACCAACGACGGATGGAGCAAGGAGGACATCAAAAGCAGACTAGCAATGGCAAAAAGAGCATTCATGGCCAAGAGAAGTCTGCTAATATCAAATGTCGGCCCTAATTTGAGGAGAAATTTCCAAGAATGTACGTCATACAGCACTGTATGATAATGAAACATGGACTGTGGGAAAACCGGAACATAAGAGAATCGAAGCATTTGAGATGTGGTGCTACAGACGAATGTTGATAATTAGGTATACTGTTAAGGTAAGGAATGAGAAGGTTCGGCGCAGAATCTGAGAGGAAAGGAACATGTGAAAACACTGATAAGGAGAAGGGACAGGATGATAGGACATCTGTTAAGTCATGAGGAAATGTCTTCAATGGTACTAGAGGGAGCTGTAAAGGGCAAAAACTGTAGAGGAAGACAGAGATTGGAATACATCGAGCAAATAATTGAGGAGGTAGGTATCAAGTGCTTCTCTGAGATGAAGGGGTTAGCACAGGAGATGAATTCGTGGCGGGCCGCATCAAACCATTCAGAAGACTAATGACGCAAACAAAATAATTAACGGTCTGTGCTTTAGTGAACACTAATGTAAACTCTCCCTTCTTGTCTAAGGATCAACCTAGAGTTATGTACGCTGATGGTAACATATTCGAAAACCTCTCAGTTAACAGAATGCAAGAAACTGAATATTCCTATTCGATCGAAGGAAAATCTTAAGAATGTTAATTACCTACCCTTCCTGCAAATTTTATGAATATCCAGATTCAAGGACTGAAAATCTCTGCTAAATACGAGCCAAGTCTTCGTTGTAAAACGTCATGATAGTAACGTGCTATATATAGGACCCAGTATTCACAGATTTAGGTAAATATTCTCTCTGAAAAATACCTTTACAAGTTAATTTTAAATTAATAACTTCAGTTATAAAGCAGATGTCTACTATAACTGAGGGCACAGCAGCTTTCTTTGTGACTGCCTTAGTGAAATTCATCTGGTGTAAGACTGAAAAGCACTGCTGAAAACAGTAATACTTTATTGTTAGCACAATACAGGTCACCGAGCGAGGAAACGAAGCAGTTAGCACACTGGACTTCCATTCGGTAGAACGACGGTTCCAAATTATGTCCGGCCATCCTGCTTTAGGTTTTCCATGATTTCTCCGAATTTCATGAGGCAAATGGCAGAATGGTTCCTTTGAAAGGGCATGGCCGACGTCCTTCCCCATCCTTCCCAATTCTGACGGGTCGAAAGACATCACTCTTTGGTCCACTCGCACCAAATCAACCAACCAATCAATCGGTCCCACGTTACCAGTAGTCTCAATTTGGCCCAATATGGCAATACAGATTACATATCTATGATTTCATTTCCTGTCGGTAATGCGTATCTGTACCAGTTTGATGGAAACCCAGCTGTAAACCGTCGAAAACAAAGCAGATTACTGTGGGACAGATCATACACACATACATCCCATTTTCACTACTTCTTAGCTAGCTTGGAACTCTCCTCCTCGCTAGTATCAACACATTACCTTGGTTTCTATACCCACCTCCCTACATCTCAAAGCAAGGTGTTACCCATGCTTGAAAACTCTAACCCGCTACCACGCATATCTGAACATATTCCATCCCACACAACCAAGGCTAACCTACCTTACCCACCCCTTCCCAGCCAAAGACTCCAACCAATCTTCCTCTTGCATACTTGAAATCCTACTCACTTAGCGATATCTTTGTCTTGCTTTTTTCCCATCCCAAGACACATTATTCTTACATGATCTTAATGATGAGTGTTTTAACATCAGTGTCTCAGCATATTCAGTGAACAGGTATGTGGAATGACTAAAGGACTACTGCTGCCACGACTGCTGCTACGGCGCCACCAATAAGAGTAAACCAATCTAACGTGATTGGGGAGTGGAGCACACGGTTATTTGTGACACTGTAGGTCATGCTAAAGCAGTTTCCTTTATTCAGTGCTTTAATTTTCGTTTTGATAAGCGCACCATTTTCGATTTCGACGAGACAATACCCTCAGAGTGCATTTGGCACCAGAAGCCAACCAGAACATCAACCAACTTAACCAGTGTGGCGTCGGTAGAAGCGACGATGCGAACCTCAGAGGCTTGAAGACAAATGGATGGCACAATTGACTTCGCTCTGAAATAGAGGTCTGAATAAGTGATTTGATCTTGAAACACGTATGTTGTGTGGCGGCGATGGCGAGGCATTGCAGAGTCTCTGACCAGAGAGCCATTTATCGTGGCTAGTCTGCGCTTGACCGCGCGAGAGTTGCGAGCGGTACTCTGTCAGTAGTAGTCGTGCAGTACAGTTGCGAGCAGTAGTCAGTGGGCAGTCTGTCAGTAGCAGTAGGGCAGAGCAGTATGTCGGTAGTAGCAGCCCAGTACAGTTGTGTGTGAGGAGTCGGCGGGCGTCGACATGGCACTCTGGTCAAGATTCAGGATGAGGTATATTATTTTTAAATGCGCTCAGCTAATAATGTAAATTAACTGTAACTAATTTGTGCAACAATCGCCCCAATAATAATTTTGGTTTTCAAAGCAATATTTTTAACAAAAGGACTATTTAATTGAACGAACGATTTCCTTCCATTTCCTTTAAAGAAAAGTTTCAATTAAATTTCAAAAAAAAAAAAAATATAAAAAAAAAATTATACTTGCAATGCATTTCCTCCAAGCCGTGGCCAACAATAAGAGCAGAACTTTGACATGCAGTTTCAATGAGGTAAGAAATAAATTATGATTTTTTGCACAGGGCCAAAGACCGATATTTCGGTTTAATTGAGTTTACATTGTCACTGAAGTCTCATTAGCATTGAATTGTTTTTCATTATTTTCGTGAGAGCTTACACCTTGAGTCAGATTGCGATTCTCATTTCTATTGTCATTAAATTTAATTGCCAGGGAGGTTACGCTTGGCTCCCATTCATTTAATATTTCTGTCTTTTAAATTTTTGTGGGGAGGTTACAATCTACAGAACGTCTTTATGTTATTTCTCCCTCCAACTATCAGCAACACTGGCTGAAAACCTACTTAAAAAAACGCCAAATAACAAGATGCAGTTAACTAACAATTTAAGGATTGGATGAGCAATATATTGAGGGATGACAGATAATTGAACATGTAAAAGAAAGGAAATTTCCGACATGAAGGAATATTGAAGGTCAAGGAAAACAACAGACCTCAAGTCAATATCATATATGATCTAAATATGCAGACTGAAGAGATGAATGAAAATTTGTACCAAGGTCAGGATTCAAACTTGGGTCTCCTGCTCACTAGAAAGATGCGCCAACCGCAATTCTGTTCGAATTCTGAGGGAATACCAAGTGTGTTGAGGTATAAATGGGAATTTGGATTGTGAAGTGAGGAATGATAGGGAAGTCGGGGCAGCTTTACAAAGTCAATGTGCTACGGTGGTGAGGCGGTTAGCTCATCTGCCCAATGAGTAGGAGACCTACGTTCTAATCCTAGCCTTGGTAAATTTTCATTCGTCGCTTCAGTCTGCATATATAAGCCATAGAGAATTAAGACTGTAAAAGGGCTCTGTAAGGATATTGTTATAGTTGATTAAAGCAGCTGGAATGCTGTTCGTATCTTAGGGAACGGCGTAGTCATTAATGCATTCGCCTAGTGAGCAGCCGATCTGGGTTCCAATCCCGGCTGTGATACTAATTTTCATTCGTCACTTCAGTCGCATATATTCATAATGGTTGTTCGAGACTTGAAAACGCCTCTGGAACAACATAGTTTCATTCGATATCATATAGCTTGTAATTCTAACCACATAATCAGTGTACGCCACGTCACACAATGACAACTACCTAGTGGCACTGATAAAAACACAGGTTCAGTGGTCGCCTCACTCTACTAATGAAAAACCAGATGCGTATCAGAGTTGGTTACCTACGGAAATCAGATATGACCATGCACCCGCTCAGTAGTCACGGTTACTATGCGTTAGTAAACACACTAGTGGCAACTCACATAACTAACCCAAGCCAACTATTAACGTAGAGTGTGCACTTGATGGTCATTAACTTTAATGACGAAAATGTCACAACTAAAGCAAAGGCCGTTACTTAATTTGTTTGAGTC
This sequence comes from Schistocerca americana, assembly GCF_021461395.2. Lineage (NCBI taxonomy): Eukaryota > Metazoa > Arthropoda > Insecta > Orthoptera > Acrididae > Schistocerca > Schistocerca americana. The sequence continues at coordinate 1,013,117,904 of NC_060120.1, read as the reverse complement.
ATCAGTCTTCTGATTGGTTTGATAGAACTCACCACAAATTCCTCTGCTGTGCCACTCTCTTCATCATCGAGTAGCACTTGCAACCCACTTCCTCAGTCATTGGATTTATTCCAGTCTCTGTCCTCCTCTACAGCTCCCTCTAGTATAATGGGAGTTATTCCCCCATGCCTTCACAGATGTCCTATCATGCTGTCCCTTCTCCTTGTCAGTGTTTTCCAGATATTTCTTTCCCCTCCGATTCTGTGTAAACCTCCCCATTCCTTACGTTATCAGTCCAACTAATTTTCAGCATTCGTCTGTTGCACTACATCCCAAGTGCTTCGATTGTCTTCTGTTCTGTTATTCCCACGGTCTGTGGTTCACAACTATACAATACTGTGCTCCAAACGTACATTCTTAGAAATATATTCCTCAAATTAAGGCCGAGTCAATGCATCGTTCTCCGGCTGTCAACTCTAGAAGATTTTATCATCAAGGCTTAGAAAGTTTATGAAACTCAATCAGCCAAAACTCAAAGAACGCCCGTACACAGTCTCTGTGAACCACACGTCGTGGGACAATCCGAACAGGTACACACCAGTTCGAGTGGCAATTCAAATAACATCAGGGCGGCTGGTCTTATTTATGACAACCACATCGAGCTATAATTGCTTAAGATTCGCACAGTACAAAAGCGAGACACTGTTCCTTTCATCCTCAATAAATACAAAATTAATTTCACCGTCATTTAAGGGGAAAAATACGTGACACCACAACCAGTAGAGGAAACCAATAATGCTAGCCACTTCTGCTCCACTGCACGTCAGTAGGAGGACAAACGGGTTCTGGGATACTTTTAATATCAAATTTATAAGCAAATTAATTAAAGACAATTGACTGATTAATGTCCCCCTATGTATTAAGCACGCAATCACTGAAGTAGAAAACCAGTACATGATTTCAATCAGACTGCACATACTCAAAGAACTGAATACATAACTGAGTGTGTTAACCATCAGATTGTTAAACTGTTGGTAACTGGTCCTCCACTCTTTTGCATGCAAGTAAAAACACAAGGTCCCAAATCGCCAATCACGCGTCGTTCAGGAAATTTTCGCATCGCAGGCCACAATCAGTTTCCAAAGTCGTGATACCAAACCACACCAGGAACACTTACCCTCACCGTACTCACCGTAAAACAGTTCGGAGGCCAGTTCGTCACTGCCTGCAGCAGCAAGTAAGCACTAAACCAAAGTTTGGAGAATATAACCGACACCAGTCGGTGCTTTCACAGTCCGTGAGTTACCAACACACGCAACAATTGAGAGAAATAACTCCAAATCTATTCCACTTCAGGAGAATACTGACGATTGTGTAACTCCTCTCTCATAAAAACAGTAACTCGATGGGAAACTTTCATATCAAGATCAACCCCATTACATCTCGCTTGAGTCATTTAAGGGGAAAAATACGTGACACCACAACCAGTAGAGGAAACCAATAATGCTAGCCACTTCTGCTCCACTGCACGTCAGTAGGAGGACAAACGGGTTCTGGGACACTTTTAATATCAAATTTATAAGCAAATTAATTAAAGACAATTGACTGATTAATGTCCCCCTATGCATTAACTGATTCATTATGTCCCCCTATGGAGAAGCAAATTAAATTGTGACAATTGACTGATTAATGTCCCCCTATGCATTAACTGATTCATTATGTCCCCCTATGGATTAACTGAATCATTATGTCCTGGAGTTCATTTATGAGCCCTCTGGGGATAATCCATCCTCCTGAAAATAAAAAGACCAGTCCTCACCCTCCATCTTCAAATCTGCCAGCCCTCTGTGAAATCCCTAACCCCAACCCCCTCCCCCTCGCCGATTCTAGCACACTTTTGATATCAAATTAATTGACTAATTAATTAAACTGATAAATTACTTACCTCTGCTCCTCCTCCTTGTAAATCCCCTAGCCCTCCTCTCCTCTCCCCATACTTCCCCTCTCACCACCCAGAAAAAAATTGGCAGAAATATCTCTGAGCCTGTGCAGAGCTGTTGGTTTCGGTGGTGCAAGTATTATCCTGTTTAGCAACTACGTCTCCTAATTAAGTAATTACACTGCTGCAGATTGGAGGTGTTGTCTTGTTTAGAAAATTTCCGCGTCTTTGCTCACCTTGACATGCAGGGATCGACTGAGCTAGTGCTCAGTGTACGCATAGCTCCCTTCCTCCCCACCAATTCCTTAAGAGACTGACGGAAAAAGTCGCCGAGCTGGTGTACTGGAAGGATTCCACGACAGAAAATTCAACTACTTCGCAGAGGGTTCAAAAATGGCTCTAAGCACTATTGGACTCAACATCTGAGGTCATCAGTCCCCTAGAACTTAGAACTACTTAAATCTAATAACCTAAGGACATCACACACATCCATGCCCAAGGCAGGATTCGAACCTGCGACCGTAGCAGCAGTGCGGCTCCGTACTGCGCCTAGAAACGCTCGGCCACACCGGCCTCGCAGAGGGCATAATAACAGATTGCCTATTTACAAATTCTATTTTCTGGGGTTGGATCTCTCTTTCATCTGGTGGAAGATACAGGTCTTGTAAAATACATCGAATATAAGTAATTAAATACGTAAACAGATCGCTTTTTTCCGATCGCGCAAGGAATACTGTCAACATAAAGCACTCACCACACTTAATTATATTTTAAAGATCGCGCTAAACTTATCTGGCGCAAAAACAACTCTCTGATTGCACACACTTGCTTCTTTGCGCATGCCATCCTCTGAGTACTGCGTGATGACTGAGTTGTGGCCGCACCAGCGTTTAACACCAGGCAGCGACTGCAGGAGTACAGGGCTGCAATCGGTAGCAGCCCCCGGTCGTCTGCTACTTAATCCCTGAACAAAGCATCAGGTTCCTGCGCCTCTTTGATGCAAGTCACACTGTCTGTGTCGCTCCCAAACACACACCTTCCATACCATGGTAGTGGAAGCAGCTGCTCTATGTGCTCGCATTGTTGTGCAGATACTGACTGAGTAGTTCACAATACCGTCAGCAGAGGACACAGGGAAAAGCAACCTCCCCGTCCCATCTCCCTCCAATCCCCTCCTCTCTCCCTTCACCCTTCCAGTTACTTCCTGTCAGACAAAGCGGCACGTGGCGGAAACTCTTTGATATTGATACCTGGGAAACTCGTGTCGAAATACATGCTCTCTCTCTCTCTCTCTCTCTCTCTCTCTCTCTCTCTCTCCCCTCTCTCTCAAGTGGCTACTTCCTGAGAGTGTGTGTGAACCAACGTCTCCAAACACACGGACTAACGTTTTCATCTCTCCTCAGAATACTGTATTCCTACTGGCTAATGCTGGGACAAAGGGAGAGCTGACGGAATTTCGATATTAAAGTAGAGAGAAATAAACCATTTGGACTACCGTATAAAATTAAATGTTTAACAATTTACGGGAGTCGAATAGATTTCTTAAAACACTCACCACCACCTTCCGATGATCCTTGTTGGTAATAAAACATATTTTCAACGTTTTAGTATCACACAAAAACATAATGGAAGCCAAGTACACTATGTGATCAAACGTTCCCTGAAATCTGGCTGAAAATCACCTACACGTTCGTGGTGCCCTCCAGCGGTAATGCTGCGATTCAAAATGGTGTTGGCCCAGCCATAGTCTTGATGACAGCTTCCACTCTCACAGGCGTACTTTCAATCAGATGCTGGAAGGTTTCTTGGGGAACGCCATTCCATTCTTCACGGAGTGCTCCACTAAGGAGAGGTATCGATGCCGGTGGGTGAGGCCTGGCACGAAGTCGGCGTTCAAAAACATCTCAAAGGTGATCTGTAGGATTCGGGTCAAGACTCTGTGCAGGCCAGTCCATTACAGGGATGTTATTGTCGTGTAACCACTCAGCCACGGGCCTATAAAATAAATAAAATAAATAAATGAAAATATTATTGTTATTTAGATATTGATTATTCTATCTGTATGATGGTGATTGTGATTGCAATTGTAATTAATATTTTGCTTATCTGGAACGTGGACGTTTAATTATTCGTTATCAGACGCTTGACAATGGCTTTTTCGTAAAGGCAATGTTACTCGTAGTTGACTGTGAAATAAAACTGAAATAATCGGACTTCGTAATTAAATCGTTTCCAAAGACTGCCGCGGTAGGTGCGGACTCATAATCTAAATCTCAATATTACAATAATTTGCCAGCCATGCCAATACGTCGTACAGAGGTGATTGTCTACTAAACATAAAAAAGTTACACAGTTAGTTAAATCAGATATATTCAATGAATAAGCCTACAGTTCATAATCCTACTTACTTTTATAATTATAAATTCTTTACAGAATCGAGTGCCTAGTGTGGTTGCAACTCGCAGTATTCTTCTATAACATGAAATATGGCGGTGTGCCAGACAATAAAAAAAATACGTGCTTCTCGCACCACTTCTACCAGAGCTCTCTCTTTCTTAATCAAACATAAGAGTAACGTAATTGTGCTTTTGTTTTATCAGCGACACAGCGCTGCAGTTGTGTGCCATAGGCTTTATTTATTTGTCACTGATTATTTATTTAATTAATATTTCGCGTTTCCGCGGAAACTCACGCTCGGCATGCAAATGTGCCTTTATATTGCCCCCTGAATTGCGAGGCGAAAGGACACACCTGCAGGCGAGCAATTCACCTAAAGGCACAAGAAAATCTAAGTTATCTACAACTATTTACATGACTTACATTACACATTATACACATTATATACAAAATTTGAATGACGCGGGTGCGCCGTAAAAGTTCTTATGTTGGCAGATAGAGTGCGCGCATGCGCAGAAGCGGCTGTGTAACTGCGGCACTGCCGTTATATCGTACAGTTAGATCACGCGGCACAGTATTGCAGTTCATATTGTTCGTGTGCGCGCGTTTTTCAGTCGTTGCACAAAGAAAATATTCAACCAAGATTACATCTGAAGACTACATTCTATGACAGGTAACTTAGTTTTAAATTTACAATATTTGTTTTAACACCATACAACTTAGATTGTTGAATGTTCTTAGTTACATAGTATTGTTTTGAAATACTGCAAAGAAAAATGTCCGTATTTTTCAGGTGCGTTGACCTATACACATCGTGTTGTTATTACAGTTCATATTCATCCGCTGCACAATAATTTTTTACAGGTTAGTATCGTCGTGGTAAAGTTTTTTGATCACAGTAACATCGTTGTATAACAACGTGATTAATACATAAGCGTGTCCATTTCTCATTTCCATTATAGTCGTAGTGATGCAGTTCATTGTTACTAAAAGCATTGCTTATTACAGATCAGACGTGACCCGTCGAGTAATTGTTCCACGTGCAGTTCGTTTTTTACATTCCGTGGAAGCTTGGTTGCAGAACCTCGGACGGCACATAGCTGGCGTTGATCCTTGGACAGTCCAGGTAAGAGTGTCCGTCACATTTCGAGAACATTTCATTCCCTGAAGTTCCAACCAAAATTCTTCCACCCGTCGTGTTGTTTTCTGGACAGGCACTTTGTGTCCATTTAATCCAGTTAACATCTTGAAGTTGGGTACTGTAGTAATGTCACTAGACGATGCACGAATTATGCACTTCACATTTTCAGTTTTTTGCTGAATATAGCTCACCTAAATGTTCGTAGTTATTAATGAAGGAAATCGTTCATCGCGTTTACATTGATACGCTGCATAATGAATGGCATTAACAGTTTCTTTCACATAGGTTTCCGCGTAGTTGCAGAGTTAGTAATGTTCGTTAATGTCCATGAACAGTGGTTCACTATGCAATGTCTTTTTGGCACTCGTTTTGTTCAAATTTTTACATAGTAACAGTTACACTATACATCAGTTAAAAAAATAAGTAATTATACATACACACGTCACATATTTTCTTAGCATAAACATAATATAGTTGCACATAAACATGTTTACATCATCATTACATCGCTATAGGTTATTACATTGTGTCACATTTGATTACATGAATTGCAGATATTTACATCCTCTTTAGCGGTTTTGCTTGGATATTATCGATGTTTTTTTTTTTTTTTTGTTATGTCATCTGAAATTAAGATAGGTTAGACACAACATTCATTACATCAGTAGGCAAGACCAGGCGTTTTCACTACTCAATAAATATTCAAAATAGTAAGAGAGAGAAAATGTTCGATTCCTCGCGTTTTGTGCGTGTGTGTAGAGTGTCTGTGTGGCCTTGACTACTGATAGATGCTTTTCGTGTTGAGAGATGTGCGTCTAATCTATTTCACAAAGTAAAAGATCGCTTCACAGATGACGTCTGTCAGTTCGTCAGGTGTCACACCAAGTCAGTGGTACCTTCAGTAACAAATGTTCCGTGAAAAATTAATATGTCATCCACTGCTACGTAATCATAAATTTTACTTTAATATTCCGTCTTTCAGGTGGAGGCGCGCGCTGAAAGAAGAGTTCTTCTGTCTTCAACTGCGTCACTGGAACCGCTGAAATGAAAATTTCTATACTACTTATTATCTGTGTTGTAACAACAGAGTTTTTCGAGTTGCTTAGCAATATTTTGATGGGTATGACTTTGACATTATTCAGCATGAAATGCTCTAAGATCTCGGTGTGCGTATAGCCCAATAATTTTGTTAGTTCTAGGATGTTGTAACAGATACGCACCAGGATGCGGTATGTTAACAATTATATAAGGTCCTTCATATAGCAGACGCCACTTAGCGTTGCGTCGTTTGAGTGCTACAGATTTATGATGAGTATGAAGTAGTACAAGCATTCCTACCTCGAATTTTTGTTTTCTTTTTATTATGTTTCTGTGATGTTTGTTTCGTATTTGTGCGTGATGTGTCAATGTAGTCAATACTTCTTTTATTTTCTGTTCAGGTGTGATTTCCTTGTCCGACAACTTAGGTAATGGTTCTATCCACTGATCGTTCTGTTTGCAATTGAACATGATCTCGTTAGGTGTGTAATTCGTATCGTAAATATTTAAGTTATTGTGTACGTCTTCGAAAAGACTTAGGTAGGACACCCAATTAGTATGTTTTGATGAAATATAGGTCCTCATGAATCGATTTAATTCTCGGAAAAGTCTCTCAGTCGCGTTACATTGTGGACTAAACCCCGAAATAAATATACTTTTGATGTTATTGTCCTTCAAGAAATTTCTCCATTTGTACCCAGAGTAGTATGCTGCATTATCTGATAGAATTGCTTTAGGTTTTCCCACGTGCGTCAGGTAATCACTTGAGAATCTTCGTATTATAGCATTTGCAGTGGCGGATTTTAAAGCATAAAGTTTTACATGTTTAGAAAATATATCGTAAAAAGCTAAGATATATTTGACGCCTCCAGAGCTTGCTGGATGCGGTCCCCTGATGTCAGTACACAGAATTTCCAGGGGTTTACTGGGTAAAATAGAATGTAAATCTGTTTTTGTGGATAAATTCTGAGGTTTTGATTTTTGACAGATGACACACGTTTTTAGTTCCCTGTAAATTTTTCTTCTCATATTGCTAAAATAACAGTATGTGCTGAGCTTTGCCAAACACTTTTTCGTCCCATCTTCAAGTATTTTTCAAAATATCTGCGTAAGTTACCATTTTTACTGTTAAAAGTTTCAGGTTCTAAAATTTGTCTTCTGAGTCGCTCCTGGACGGATTGCGACCAGAATTTGTTCAGAAAAGCACGCTCAAACTCACAGTACGTGGTACATACGTCAGCTTGACTGTATGCCCAGACAGCTGCATCGCCTTGGATGTAAACGACAATATATGAAATCTTTTTCCGGTCACTCCAAGTGCGTGGAAATGCGTTACTAAAAGATTTAAGAAAAATCACCGGATGAATGGTTCGTTTTTCTAGGATAAAAATCTGAAATTGCCTGTGTTTCATTAAGCTTTCGTCTTCCCTTGCATTATGATATGGATTTGTCCCACTGTAATTACTGCTATGTTCAGCTGGCGTGTAATTACGATAATGTTGCTGTGGTTTACCATGATAATAGCTTGTGTTTGTGTTTCCACATCGTGGTATGTGTTGTAGTCGTGGTGTGTTTTGTTCTTGTGTATTTGTCGTGTGCGGAATGTGTGTATCATACTCGAATGTATATTGGTTTCTGAACTGTACATTTTGACTGATATTTTCGTTACATTCAGACTGTAGTTGATCGGTGAATTGTCTCATGGGTGCAGTGACGGATTGTACTGCGTCACTGATCAGCTGTTTGTTATTAGTAATGTATTGCGCTACGGAGTCGTGCACAATTGTTGGTAAATTTTCACGTAAGCATGTATCAAAATGTTTGTCTTTGTTCTCAACCCAATCACGAAATTCTTTATTAATATTTTGAAAATGAGCTGTGGCATCTGATTGTAAGATGTCAGTCAGGTGTTGTTCAACATTGTCAAATTTATTCTGTACGTCAGTAATTCGTTTTTCAAGATTGTCATGTACTGAAGGATATGTTTGAATTTGTTCAGTAAGAACTTCACACGTGACATTAAGGTTTTTTACTTGTGTCTGTAAAAGTGCTACGTCAGTTGTAGTCTTTTCTTGTCTCGTATTGAGCTGGGAAAATTTAGTACTGAGTTCGGTCATCTGTTTGGTCAGTGTGGCGTCTATAAGTTCCACACGCTTACATAAAGTGTCATTACCTATCTTGATTGCTATGAGATCAGATTTGATTTCGTCATTTTGTGTTTTTAACTGTTCATTTTGTGTCTCTAATTGTGCCTTTAAGGTTGCCATGTTTTCGGCGTTCTGTTTCATTAGCATTTGTAACATGTCGGCAATGTTTACCGTTTGCAAGGTCTCTGCCCCCGCCGCGTCATTAGACGTGACGTCATGCATTAACATGGGCTCTGATTGAGATTTTGAAATTTTTGTAGTGGACGGCCTATCGTCAAAATTTTCGTCAACACTTGCGTCAATGTTTGATGAATCGTCACTACCGGTTGCTGTCGTAAAGTCATTTTCTAACACTTGTCTCACGTCCGAGTCAGATTGCGTCTGAATAGTACGTCCTTGCTGTTCCATTTTTGCGTATTGTTTTCTAGTTATTACCATGCCACACGTGATATATGTTTCAAGAAAATTTTTGACACTGATTTTAAAATAAAATGTAGTTGAGCATGAATCGCTCGTAGCAACAATGGCTGTCTGTTAATTTAAAAATATAAACTGAATTTGAGATTATTGGTAATGGCTGCTGGCCATGTTACATGATATCGTACAGAAGTCGGCCATATTGTACACTCGTGTATTGGTATTGTTGCATACGTTATTGTTTAGGGAAAAGTACTGAGAATGAAATTTATCACTGAAACTGTTATGCGGAAAAGAAACACTACAGAATTTACTGAAAAGCTAATACACTGAATTATACGTCTGGTCAAGCCTGCTAATGCAAAGATGCTGCGTCTTACCTTATTTTGCTGGAAGTTTCATTGCGTCTTCCCGCAAAATTTCAGAATTGGAAAATATCTTCAGATTTTGTTATCTCTCATACATTGACGTCCAGGTCCAGAAAGTTGATTTTTTACATGAAACAAAGAGAACAATGTAACAAATGACAAAATAGCAAGTCCGACACGCAGTCGCCAATATAAAATAAATAAAATAAATAAATTAAAATATTATTGTTATTTAGATATTGATTATTCTATCTGTATGATGGTGATTGTGATTGCAATTGTAATTAATATTTTGCTTATCTGGAACGTGGACATTTAATTATTCGTTATCAGACGCTTGACAATGGCTTTTTCGTAAAGGCAATGTTACTCGTAGTTGACCGTGAAATAAAACTGAAATAATCGGACTTCGTAATTAAATCGTTTCCAAAGACTGCCGCGGTAGGTGCGGACTCATAATCTAAATCTCAATATTACAATAATTTACCAGCCATGCCAATACGTCGTACAGAGGTGATTGTCTACTAAACATAAAAAAGTTACACAGTTAGTTAAATCAGATATATTCAATGAATAAGCCTACAGTTCATAATCCTACTTACTTTTATAATTATAAATTCTTTACAGAATCGAGTGCCTAGTGTGGTTGCAACTCGCAGTATTCTTCTATAACATGAAATATGGCGGTGTGCTAGACAATAAAAAAATACGTGCTTCTCGCACCACTTCTACCAGAGCTCTCTCTTTCTTAATCAAACATAAGAGTAACGTAATTGTGCTTTTGTTTTATCAGCGACACAGCGCTGCAGTTGTGTGCCATAGGCTTTATTTACTTGTCACTGATTATTTATTTAATTAATATTTCGCGTTTCCGCGGAAACTCACGCTCGGCATGCAAATGTGCCTTTATAGGCCATTCATTATGAACAGGTGCTCGATCGTGTTGAAAGATGCAGTCGTCATACCCGAATTGCTCTTCAACAGTGGGAAGCAAGAAGGTGCTTAAAATATCAACGTAGGCCTGCGTTGTGATAGTGCCACACAAAACAACAAAGTGTGGAAGTCCCCTCCATGAAAAACACGACCACACCATAACAACATCGCTTCAGAATTTTCTGTTGGCGCTACACACGGTGGCAGATGACGTTCACTGGGCATTCGGCATACCCACACCCTGCCATCGGATCGCCACATTGTGTACCGTGATCCGTCATTCCACACAACGGTTTTCCACTGTTAAATCGTCCAATGTTTACGCCCCCTACACCAAGCCAGGCGTCGTTTGACATTTACCAGCACGATGTGTGGTTAATGAGCAACCGCTCGATCATGAAATCCAAGTCTTCTCAACTCTTGCCGGACTGTCATTGTACTTGCAGTGGATCTTGATGGAGTTTGGAAATCCTGTGTGATGGTCTGAATACATGTCTGCCTATTTACATTACGACGCTCTTCAACTGATCGGCCTGTAAGTTTCTGTGCTGTACGTGTCCCTTCACGTTTCCACTTCGCTATCACATCGGAAACAGTGGACCTAGGGATGTTTAGGAGTGTGTAAATCTCGCGTACACACGTATGACACAAGTGACACCCAATCACCTGACCACGTTCGAAGTCTGTGAGTTCCGCGGAGCTCCCCATTCTGCTCTCTCACGATGTCTAATGACTACCGAGGTCGCTGATATGGAATACCTGGCAGCAGATGGCAGCGCAATGCACCTAATATGAAAAACGTAGTTTTTGAGGGTGTCTGGATACTTTTGATCACATAGCGTAATTAAAATTTTGCCACAAACGGACCATAGTGCAAATATATTTCAGATTTTGCTTGCATCGATTTTCGACAACAGAATCATACTCCTCCACCACCAAATTTCTACTAAATATACCTAGTGAAGAAGTACAACCGGTTCACACACATTTGCACTCGCGATGAGAGCACCGCCCGCCGACCGTCGGGGTATGATATCATCACGAGGTCTTCGATTGGGAGAGACTCGCACCCTCATTAGCAGCTCCACGCCCATCTCCAACATCCACACACGGGCCTTGCCGAACGCTCAAATAAAGTCAGAGAGATTGTCACCAAGCAGTCAACTGAAGTATTTACGTGGGTGGAATAATCGTCCAGAGCAAACACCCATCACATTGAATTCTCTCACGTAACACCACCTCAGCTTCTGTCGCCCCTCACGTGGCATACTGGTTGTTTTTACCCGCCGGCCGCATGACGCTAAGCCACTACTTCCGGTCAGCTACTGACTGCAAACATTGCGAGACAAGCAGGCACGTCTTGGAAATACACAGAAGCCCTAATCACTTTCACCCTGATATAGACACCCGCTACCCTCCGCCCCCCCCCCCAATCTATGAAATCCAGTTTATTCAGTCAGAGACAGAGACATCTTAGACAATACACTCCTAATTTCTCTAGTGAAATGTAGATTGCTCATTTTATACGAGTTATTTTCGAAGGAAGACCAAAACAGGGCATGCACATTTTTTGGCATTGCTAAACTATCGTTTCTTCTTGTGAAAATCCTATAATAGTATGGAATAGGCCATCAGGTGAAAAAATTCAGCTTAATATCTGTTCTGTCCTGCATCACAGGCCTAGAATATTAAACCCATTTGTGGCTCATGACGGAGAGCTAAGAGCATTCTCTACCTCTGTCACAGGATGCTTCCTCACTTTCGAACCCTCTTAAAGTAACCAAATGCTTCGGTACACACGAAGTCTCTTAGAGTAGCAGCACAGAGTAGTCGTAAATATCAGGATTATACTACACAGCACTTAATATATTCTGTAATATAGCTGATTTTATTGCCATGGTCACCTCTCCCTGTGGAGGTGGGAGACTGAAATTTCGTTAAACGATGTCGCCGCAACGAAAGAACGCTTGATTGCCGCTCTGTGTCATATCCATGATATTATAGCCCTTGTTTCCACCTGTCCGGCGACACGTCATTGATATCAAACTGATAGGCTAATTAATAAAACTGATCAAAAGTGTCACTCTGCACGGTAAATTTTTTTCATCAGTCGGATAATACTTGCCAGGAACCTCACATTGGAATCCCTGTAAGAAGTCCAATGTTCTTTTCGAGGAACACTATTGAGAAATGTCATTTGAAGTAGACTGCAGAGAGATTCTACCGCCGACGACAAACATTTCGCATAAGGACCACGAAGATAGGTTACGAGAAATTAGCACTTGTAAGGAAGCATATAGGTAGTCTTTCTTCTTCGCTTTTATTTGCGAGTGGAGTAGGAAAGGGAATGAGTGATAGTGGTACGGGGTATGATGGCTTGAAAAGTAGTCATATGGATGTAAATGTAAATTTAATGAATCTATTAAGATCTCACTCCATCCAATTACAAACACAAAAAACTCACGGAAACAAATGTCTCTTACTTATCAAGAAAACAAAACATGGAGCTTCTGCTGTTGCTTGTCTCTAATCTTTACATTAGCTCCTAATTTTCTCATTGCAGTCACTTAGCGAGACGAACGTGAGAGGCTGTAATATGTTTGCCCACAACACTTGGAAAAAGCGGTTGTAGAGCTCACCTCGCAGCACCCCTTGCGACAGAATATCGCTTACCTGCCATATTCTCACCAATCCTCCAGTTTTCGATAAACTGCATTTGCATACACTTTAGCTTCAAGAGTAAGGTATCTCCTTACTGCACCCGTAGCCTAGAGGTAGCGTGTTGGGCAAAAGATTCCGGAATAGTCCCATTCGGATTCCCCATTAGGGACTGTCGAGGGGGATGTGACAATGAGAAAAATTCTGAATAACAGAAAAGATAACATTCTACGAGTCAGGGCGTGGAATATCACAAGCCTGAACGTGGTAGGGAAGCTAGAAAATCCGAAAAGGGAAATGCGTAGGTTCAATCTAGATACAGTAGGCGTCTATGAAGTGAAATGGAAAGAAGACAAGGATTTATGGGCAGAAGAGTATAGAGTAATATCAACAGCAGCAGAAAATGATTTCACGGGAGTCGGATTCGTTATGAAAAGGAAGGTAGGGCAGAGACTGTGTTACTGTGAACAGTTCAGTGATAGGATTGTTGTTATCTGAATCGTCAACAAGCAAACAGCGACATCGATAGTTCAGATATATGCTGAAATCGAAAGCTGAAGCTGAAGATGATGAGATACAGATAATATATGAGGATGTTGAAAAGATAATACAGTACGAAAAGGGAGATGAAAATCTAATAGTCATGCGCGACTAGAACGCAGTTGTAGGGGAAGGAGTAGAAGTAAAGGTTACAGGATAATATGAGCTTGGGAAAAGGAATGAGAGAGGAGAAAGGCTAATTGAGTTCTGTAATAAATTTCAGCTAGTAATAATGAATACTCTGTTCAAGAACCAGAGGAGAAGCAGGTATACTTGGAAAAGACCGGGTGATCCGACAACATTTCAGTTGGATTACTTAATGATCACACAGAGATTCCCAAATCAGATACTGGATTGTAAGGCGCACCCAGGAGCAAACATAGACTAAGATCACAACGTTGTAGTGATGAAGAGTAGGCTGAAGTTTAAGATATTAGCCAGGAAGAATCAATACGCAAAAGAAGTGGGATACAAAAGCACTAAGGTATGACGAGATATGCTTGAAGTCCTATAAGCCTATAGATACAACAATAAAGAATAGCTCAGTAGGCAGTACAGTTGAAGAGGAATGGATAACTCTAAACCGTGCAATTACAGAAGTTGGAAAGAAAACATGCATACAAAGAAGGCAACTGCGAAGCAACCATGGGAAACAGAAGAAATACTTCAGTTGATAGACGAAAGAAGGAAGTACAAAAATGTTCAGGGAAATTCAGGAATACAGAAATGCAAGTCCCTGAGAAATGAAATAAGCAGGAATTGCAGGGGAGCTAAGACGGAATGGCTTCATGAAACACGTCAAGAAATCGAAAAATAAATGATTGTCGGAAGGACTGACAGACCATATAGGGAAGTCAAAATAACCTTTGGTCAAATTAAAAGCAAAGATGGTATCATTAAGAGTGCAATGGAAATTCCGCTGTTAAATGCAAAGGAGAGAGTGGGTAGGTGGAAAGAGTAAATGGAAGGGCTCTTTGAGGGGGAAGATTCGTCTGACGCGATTTAAGAAGAAACAGAGGTCGATTTAGAAGAGGTGGGGATCCAGTATTAGAATCAGAATGTAAGAAGGCTTTGAAAGACATAAGATCAATTAAAGCAGAAGGGATATATAACATTCCATCATTGGAGGGAGTGGTAACAAAACGACTATTCACGTTGCTGTGTAGAATGTATGAGTCTGGCGACATACCATCTGACTTTCGGGAAAATATCATGCACACAATTCCGAAGACTGCAAGAGCTGACAACTGCAAGAATTATCTCACAGTCGCCTTCACAGCTCATGCATCCAAGTTGTTGACGATAATAATGTACAGAAGAATAGAAAAGAAAACTGACGACGTTTTAGATGATGATCAGTTTGGGTTTAGTAAAGGTAAATATACCAGAGAGGCAATTCTGACTTGCGGTTGATAATGGAAAGAAGACTAAAGAAAAATAAAGACACTCTCATTGGATCTGTCGACAAAGTAAAATGGTGCACGATGTTCGAAATTCTGAGGAATATGGGGGTGAGCTGTAGGGAGAGACGGATAACATACTACGAGAGTCAAGATAGAATAATAAGAACGGACGACCAGGAAAGAAGCTCTAGGATTAAGAAGGATATAAGGCAGGGATGTTGTCTTTCGCCCCTACTGGCCAATCTGTATATCGAAGACGCAACGAAGGAAATAAAAGAAAGATTCAAGAGTTGAATTAAAATTCGAGGTGAAAGGATATCAACGATATGTTAGGTTGATTACAGTAATATACTGACTGAAAGCGAAGAAGAATTATATGATCCGGTGAATGAAATGAACAGTCTAATGAGTACAGGATAGGACTGAGACTAAATAGAAGAAAGACGAAAGTTGCAGAGAGGAGAACAACGAGGAACTTAACATCTGGATTGATGGTCATGAAGTAGATGAAGTTAAGGAATTCTGCTACCTAGGCAGCAAAATAACCAATGGCGGACGGAGCAAGGAGGACATCACAAGCAGTCTTGCACTGGCGATTCCTCAGAATGTACGTTTGGAGCACAGCATTGTATGGTAGTGAAACATGGACTGTCGAAGAAATGGAACAGAAGAGAACCGAAGCATGTGATATGTGGTGCTACAGACGAAAGCCGAAAATTAGGTGGACTGATAAGGAGTAATGATATTCTGCGCAGAATCGGAGATTAAAAGAACTTGTGGATAACACTGATAAGGAGAACGGTCAGGATAATTGGATATCTGTTAAGACATCAGGGAATGACTTCCACGGTACTAGAAGGAGGTGTAGAGGACAAACAATGCAGAGGAAGACAGAGGTTGGAATACTGGAATACATCCAGTAAATAATTGAGGACGTAGTTTGCAAGTGCTACTCTGATATGAAGAGGCTGGCACGGGACTCGTTGTGGGCCGCATCAAACCAGTCAGAAGACCGATAAAAAAGAGAGAGAGAGAGAGATGTCCCATGCCAAGTCACAGGCTTTCCGACAGCATTGTTCCATTAGTTAGAAGGCTGTCTAGTCCTCCATCCTACACTGTCTAGGTAGAGCGATATCTAAAAGAGAAAAATAGCACCATAAGGTACACAAGGAAGTCCAGAGTATGCACAGACTGCACAAAGAAATTCAGAAGCATAATACCTATAATTCATCGATATCAAATGAAAGCCTATAAATATCATTTTCTACAGATCTTGATCTGTCTTCTTTCCATTGCACTTCACTGGCCGGCACTACACATTGTAACTAGATTGAGCCTTAGGAGTTCCTTTTTTACGATTTTATAGGTTCTCTGCCACGTCCAAACTAATATTTGACACTCACTGAATTACAGTGCTATAGCTTCCATATTCTCGTTGAAAGTAGTCTGGCAAATACACTCCTGGAAATGGAAAAAAGAACACATTGACACCGGTGTGTCAGACCCACCATACTTGCTCCGGACACTGCGAGAGGGCTGTACAGGCAATGATCACACGCACGGCACAGCGGACACACCAGGAACCGCGGTGTTGGCCGTCGAATGGCGCTAGCTGCGCAGCATTTGTGCACCGCCGCCGTCAGTGTCAGCCAGTTTGCCGTGGCATACGGAGCTCCATCGCAGTCTTTAACACTGGTAACATGCCGCGACAGCGTGGACGTGAACCGTATGTGCAGTTGACGGACTTTGAGCGAGGGCGTATAGTGGGCATGCGGGAGGCCGGGTGGACGTACCGCCGAATTGCTCAACACGTGGGGCGTGAGGTCTCCACAGTACATCGATGTTGTCGCCAGTGGTCGGCGGAAGGTGCACGTGCCAGTCGACCTGGGACCGGACCGCAGCGACGCACGGATGCACGCCAAGACCGTAGGATCCTACGCAGTGCCGTAGGGGACCGCACCGCCACTTCCCAGCAAATTAGGGACACTGTTGCTCCTGGGGTATCAGCGAGGACCATTCGCAACCGTCTCCATGAAGCTGGGCTACGGTCCCGCACACCGTTAGGCCGTCTTCCGCTCACACCCCAACATCGTGCAGCCCGCCTCCTGTGGTGTCGCGACAGGCGTGAATGGAGGGACGAATGGAGACGTGTCGTCTTCAGCGATGAGAGTCGCTTCTGCCTTGGTGCCAATGATGGTCGTATGCGTGTTTGGCGCCGTGCAGGTGAGCGCCACAATCAGGACTGCATACGACCGAGGCACACAGGGCCAACACCCAACATCATGGTGTGGGGAGCGATCTCCTGCACTGGCCGTACACCACTGGTGATCGTCGAGGGGACACTGAATAGTGCACAGTACATCCAAACCGTCATCGAACCCATCGTTCTACCATTCCTAGACCGGCAAGGGAACTTGCTGTTCCAACAGGACAATGCACGTCCGCATGTATCCCGTCCCACCCAACGTGCTCTAGAAGGTGTAAGTCAACTACCCTGGCCAGCAAGATCTCCGGATCTGTCCCCCATTGAGCATGTTTGGGACTGGATGAAGCGTCGTCTCACGCGGTCTGCACGTCCAGCACGAACGCTGGTCCAACTGAGGCGCCAGGTGGAAATGGCATGGCAAGCCGTTCCACAGAACTACATCCAGCATCTCTACGATCGTCTCCATGGGAGAACAGCAGCCTGCATTGCTGCGAAAGGTGGATATACACTGTACTAGTGCCGACATTGTGCATGCTCTGTTGCCTGTGTCTATGTGCCTGTGGTTCTGTCAGTGTGATCATGTGATGTATCTGACCCCAGGAATGTGTCAATAAAGTTTCCCCTTCCTGGGACAATGAATTCACGGTGTTCTTATTTCAATTTCCAGGAGTGTATATATGGGTGGTCATAAGCGGATACACAGGCTATGGCTATTGCTGCCGATCTGCAACTGCACACTCAGCCCCTTGCTCCTGTTCTGCCATCAGCGTGCGTTCCTGTAAGTAGTTAAACGTCTGCAGTGCCGCGAAAAGGACGCGCCGTGCAACCATTCACGCGAAACTTTGGTAAAACGATGCTACCACAAAAACTTAAGACGAAAACAATCTACAGCTATCCAACCATCAACCCTTGGTAGTTAAAGTTTTGTAATCAGTACGTATTGCAAAAATGCATGTACGTATGTGTGTATGTATGTGCACATGTTTCATATCTCCTTCTAGACCAATTTCAACCAAATTAAGAACATGCATCACTTACTGTCTGCAAGTCTGGCTAGGGGAGTGAGAACCACCTTCCTATCAAAGGGTTCGGCGTGGGTGTGAAAAACCAGTGTAGACAACGACGAGCGAATACCCATACTTTGCTCACACAGTATTTGAGAATAAGAGGGCTAGTGACTTCCAACAATCTGTACACATAATTTCGAACTTTTACGAAATATTTTCCCGCTGAAAACACTCACAAAAAAATGATGAAAGGAATAAAATTTATCAAATTAAAATGAATGCCAGCGCTGGCCGTAATATTGATGGTTTATTGATAGCAAAATCGATTTTTCAATCACATAGTGATCATCTTCAGTGCTGTGGCGTACAAACTAAACTCATAAGCACTGGTATCAAGTCATTATTAGTAACCAAAACTGAGAAACGATGAGTTATTGTCATCGTTTCCTCAGTTTTGATTACTGATAATAAATTGATACCAGTGCTTATGAGTTTAATTTGTACACCATAGCACTGAAGATGATCACTATGTGATTGAAAATCGATTTTGCTATCAATCAACCATCAATATTACGGCCAACGCTGACCTTCCTTTTAATTTAACATATATGGCCGTTGTGCACACAGCATTCCATGGAGTCGCCGATCAATAAAATTTATCGCTTACTGCATTTTAGCTGTCACCCAGTAAAACTGCCGCATGAAGCATACCGTTTTAATTTATTACTTTTTTACACTAACTGTATTCGCAGCACTTCTTGCAGACAGTACTCAATGTATCAGTAAAATTATATCTCTCTTTGACACATATGTCAGGATATATGAGATCATAAACACTGAGGTGCGAGAAAAACTGCTGCATGAGCCATGACGTTTAAATATATATTTCTTTGCGACCGAGTCTGTTACATACATTTCGCAGACACTATCCACATATGCCGCTGGATGTACGTAAAAACATTTATCACTTTAGTCACATAGATCGGGAGGTAAGACGTCAGATACTAAGATGGGTGAAATTTGCTGCATCATGCATTGCATTTTATTTTGTACTTTGCTTCTAACTCTATTTCGTAGACATTATCCACATATCTGCTGAACGCAACTCGAAGAATATATTATTCTGCGACACATAATTCAGGGGATACAACGTCGTTAACACTGCGATGTTTGAAACACTGTAGCATGATGCATGACATTTTTATTTATTACTTCTTCACTATCAACACTTTACACAACGCATTTCGCAGACAGTAGCCACATATACCACTGGATGGCTTGGGTTGAAATGGCTCTGAGCAGTGGTCATCAGTCCCCTAGAACTTAGAACTACTTAAACCTAACTAACCTAAGGACATCACACACATCCATGCCCGAGGCAGGATTCGAACCTGCGACCGTAGCGGTCACGCGGTTCCAGACTGAAGCGCCTAGAACCGCACGGCCACATCGGCCGGCTCCACTGGATGTGACCTGCAAAATTACATCATTGTACGACACATAGTTCTGGACGAAATACGAAATAGCATTGCCTGTGTTATAAAGAAGTACGATTAAGTGTTCCTTAGGACGTGCATGGTTGTCCAAAGGAGCATTGCATCGTATTTCTTTATAACACAGACACTGCTATTTCGGATTTATTCGCCAAAACTAGCCCTCGACTCTGAGTAAATATGTTCTTTCTGGAAGACTGCACATAACGTACGGGTGTAGGCAGGGACCCAAGGACGACAGTATAGAAATTTTGCTTTGGCCATGTTTCGTGCACGGATAGACGAAGCTGTTTAGGTCGTCTACCACATAAAGCCTGATATCCGACGGTGGTACATATTCCTGAACACAGTTCAGAAGATATGTCTTCATAAATCTTGAGCTGCGTGAAAATGAAACTACAGGACGAAATCAGCTAGAGATACAGGTGAAATATGTGTACAACTAGTATGACATGTGTTAAATATATGTAAAATGTATTTTACATGTGAGTATACGGGTGAAGTCATGGGTAAAAGGCTCATCCTTAACCCCTGGAACGATTACAATCAAATTTGATACACATATTAGCTACGATCTGGTAAGAATTATTGTTTGGGTAAGAACCACCAGCCTCCTATTGGCGTGGGGGCGGAAACATGGAGGTAAAGTGGGGGAAGAGGAGATGGACAGACTGAGAAGGGGAAGGAGGAGCTGGACACAAATAATAGGTAAGATGAGATAGAGAGATAGGAGAGGATGGGATGGACAGAGAAGTGAGGAGGAGATGTACTGAGAGAGGCGACAGGCGGAGATGAACAGTGAGATGGGGGGAGAAGACAGACGGTTATTGGGCAGAGGAGGAGATGGACAGACAGGTAGGGTAGGAGTAGATGGACAAAGAAGAGGGGAGAGGAGGTGGAATTAGAGTGATAGAGTAGGAAGAGATGGGCAGAGGGGGAGAAGCACATGGACATAAAGAGGGATATGACGAGATGGACAGAGAGAGTGTCAAGAGAGGATGGGCGGAGAGTGGGAGCGGAGGAAATGGACAAAGAAGGTGGGGGGGGGGGGGGAGGAGGAGACTGTCAGAGAGATGGACTAACAGATGATTGGAACAAATACATACCGGGGCTATGCGGGGTTTTCAGCTAGTAGATATATAAGTATTTCTTACCATGATATGCACAGTTCACAGCTTCTGTTCAGGAGGGCGCATGCAATTTCCTACTCAGATATTATGACGTTGCTGCATAATTAAAATCTCCTCTATAAAAGCCAACATGGATTCCATAAACAGACATCTTGCTAAACACATTTCGTTCCATTCGTCCACAAAATCCCGTGCATGATACAGAAAGGTGCCCACGTTGACGCCGCTTTTGCCGACTTCGAAAGGCATTCTATAGAGTTTCACACTGTCGTTTAGTGAGCAAAATACGACCTTACGTAGTATCGAACCAGATTTGTAGCTGGACTCATTTCTATGAGCCATATATGAGTACGTTACTGTTAGCAAACCGAATTCAACAGTGTGTAAATGTAGTGTGAGGAGTGGCCCAAGAGAGTAGTCCAGTCAACGAAGGAAAATTAGGGGAAAAATTCGTGCAGTCGCAAATGTTTGTACAGTAGTAGGGGAGAGTATCACGAACAACGTACTGAAAATCCCCGACTGTAGGGGGTGAGCATTGGGAAAGGGGGGCGGGGGCATTTAAAGGTCTCTTTCGTTGAACGTCTTTCCTGAATAGGCTAACTGGAAAATACGGCTTCCATAGAAAATGTTTCTCTGTACAAAAATTAACTACATTAAATTTCCTAAAAAAAAGTCTTACTTATTTTTTCTCTACAACTAACAGTTTCCTCGTTTGCAGGGGATACAAAAATCGAACCTTATTAAAATAGTGTTCTAATGGTACAAAATAAATGTTGATGCCCACTGAACTTAGAAATAACAGAAAATATACATTAGTTATTATAAAATAACATATTATGTTAAATGGGTATATTTCAAAAATCAACAGTTGTATCATCACGTCATCATCCTGCAGATTGAGTAATGGTGCACCATTCGTACATGCATCAGGCATATGCTGCAAACCATGTAACATGTAATGCCGGCTTTTCGGCATCTACATTGTCCCCCACACCCAGTAGAACACCGGCAAAAGATGTTGTTCAGCATAGCTTCTGGTGCTACTGGGTCATTTTTTGTCATTCGGTAGAGCAATTTATCCTCCCATCGATTCCATATCCATTCAGTTTGCGTTAGTGGGTTATTGAGCCATTGTCATGTCTGTAACAATTGTAAGTAACAAGAAATGATGCTGTAATAAGCATTATATAAAAACAAGTAATTAATAAAATTAATATACCTGTAAATATTCTAAAAGAGTGTAGGTGTGCAGCTCCTGTGGTTGGCGGCAGTGAGACGAGGTCCAAATTTGGCTTTATGGATGCTTTCAAAAATGTAGCACACTGGAGTTTATTTAAATCTTGCTGATATTCAAATACCAGAGGTTCTAAAACATCAAAGTGGTCTACTTCTGTGGCAGAGGGAGCCAGTTCAGATTCTGGATCCCTTCAGATGGTGGGAGAGCTGAGGCTGGGGTGATGCATGTGATGCGATGGCGCTGTCCTGGACAGAATAACGGTGGGGCAGATGACTGATCCATCTTACAAGACATGTGGGGGTTCTCCAAAAGATGGCAGCAGTGTGACGTGACGCCGAGGCAACACCTGAGCTGTTGAGTGGTCGTGTGCTTGTTGCGCTACACCGTGGTTTAATTGAGCAAGTCCATTGTGTCCGTAAATAGCAACATGCGGCATACACGCATGCAGAATACACAGAAATGTGTACAGGTACGGCAACGGCAGTGCTCATGAGGGTGTGACAAAATACTAGATGAGACAGAGTTTTGTAAACATTACATGGATCCAGAACACTGCTCAGTGTACATGTCTCATCAAAATTTGAGGCCGTCCAGTCAGTTGAGGAAAGAGAAGACATTATTGCAATAGTACCATGGAATCCCACCACCAATACACGGCACAGTAGCCGTTTGCTCGACGTTCCACAAACGTGAGTTCGGCGTACGTTACATTCCGAGGTCTTGTACCTATTCCGTGTGTAGCCTGTGAGACAGCTGCATCCATGTGACTCAGTAAGTAGGCGTCAGTTTTGTGAATGGTTGGCTGTACACAGAGACGTCGCCCAGTACACGCTATATTTGCATGCAAGGATATCATAAACACCCGCAATACCCCTACATGGGCTATGGAGAACCAACATAACACTAGGGAAACAAGAATCCAAGTTCCAACTTAGGTTCTCAGTGAACGTCTGGTGTGCTATGATTAATGATCTGTCGACAGGACCTGTGTTCCTGCCAAATCGCATGACAGCCGCAGAATACACACATTTGCTGACAGAAGACTTACCTGGACATTTAGAGGATTTGAAATTAGAGCCTCGACGGCAAATGTACCTGCAACATGATATATCATCGACTCACTGTACCAGACAAGAATCCCAGCATGTAAATAACACAGTTCCTCAACAATGGATTGGCCTTGGCGGACCATTAACTGACCTGCCAGATCAACCGACGTCATCCCACAGTTTTTCATTTTATGGGGCAGGTTAAAGGGGGATGTGCACACATACGAAGGTGGATACAAGTGAAGAAATTGTCGCTCGCATTATCGACGCTCTTGCCCGCACTGAAGCCCGTCCTGATGATGTTCGATGTGCGATGCAACACATCCTCCACCCTGTTGACAAGTGTACTGAGGCGGGTGGGGACCTTTGTGAACTCTTATTGTAGGATGGATCCGTCATCTGTCTCACCATTATTCTGTCCACCATAGCGCCTACACAGCATTTCGGTAAACAATATTCACTCTTGTCGTCATAATCATTCGTGGATGTATGAAATCTTCAACTCGCTCCAGTTTGGTAACGATCGAAATGCGGACAATGTTCATAAGACCTTTTAGGTTCATTTTCTCATGTAGCATCACCTCAGAATATATGTCAAAAATTATGTGACATTTCTCCTGAATCACCCTTTATATTGACAAAATGTTCCACTTGGGGCAGACTCTTCAGTGTGGTACATAGTTGATAGCTCCAGCTATTGCGTTTCACCGGCCGGGATGGCTAAGCGGTTGAAGGCGCTACAGTCTGGAACCGCGCGACCGCTACGGACGAATGTTCGAATCCTGCCTCGGGCATGGATGTGTGTGATGTACTTAGGTTAGTTAGTCTTAAGTAGTTCTAAGTTCTAGGGGACTGATGACCTTAGACGTCCCATACTGCTCAGAGCCATTTGATTCTGTTGCGCTTCATAATAAGTTCCCCTGAATTCCAAACCAGCAAGCAGACATATCAAAATTTTTGATTCAAATTTCCTGTGAATGAAGGGAACGACAGCATGTGGTATAGGTGACGTAGCCATGATAGATGATATAACCGTAATGAGGGCGTAGGATACAGATGTATGATTTTTTTTTTTTTGAGTTTTCTGCATTACTCATTTCTTTGCTGAAACGTAGTTCATGAAGACAGAGTGTATGAGATACCATTTCCTCAGCCCCACAAGAGAATTTGCAACATGGTAGAAAGACATAACTATCATATGCCATTGACTCAATATCCCCTAGGATTAATGTGGAACCTGCTTTTACATTTCTTTCCCGTTCAGCTTGTTCGTCTTTGAACTTCGCAGAATACCATGCATCATTCAGAAATTTTTCACATGAGCTACGAAAGGACACAACAGTTTTTCTGGTGCGGATTTGCTGAGAATAATGTAGGACTCATACTTTTCTCTTGGTCTTTCCTTGACTGTCTTTATACGACGTAACGTCCCTAAAACTTGCTCCAACTACTGGTCTAAGGTGAACTGGTAGTCGTCGTTCCCCTGTATGTAATTGAACATCTCCTTCAGTGATGCATTAACTCCTTCATTCTCGAGGCGTCCACTTTTTCTATATTTAGGTGCTGGGCATTTTATAGCAGTCGGTGTGATATCTCGCATCTGTAGCGTGTACATCCCCACAGAGCAGATACGTCTTTGGATGACGTCTCTCCATTCATCCTCCCTCTCCACCTAACTGTGTTGTCGCAGCAGAAAGATCGAACACTGTAAAACATAACCAGCAGTCGCTTTATTTTTCTCTTCTGTTTATCAAAAATGTCATCATCAACAGCTTCCGCAGAAGTAAGAAAGCTAGTTTAAAAATCTAATTTCGCTTCAACGCTTTACTCCAGCTGATACTGAAGAGTGATCCTCTGAAACAGCCACTCTGAGAAATTTTTTATTTGACTTAGCTCTGGTGTACTCTTTTCTGCAAAATGCAAGAACCACACCGCTTTCCCGTTCTTTCTCAACAATTTCCAGTTATCAGTCCACATATTCCTTTCCCTCCAGCGTTACGTCGGTCACTGACGACATCACTCTCATGGATTAAACACTTCTTAGACATTCTCTTTTAACTACAGCAAATAAGAATAACTTAATAAACTGAAAATCAGTTCACTGTTTAAACATGATCACATTGAAGTTATTTTGTCTGGCCGTTTAAGAAAACTTGACAGGAAATGCTGGGTAGGGTATAGTCGATTATTCTGTTTGTAAACTAAAGAGCGAGAAATTCTCGTGGTTGGGGGAACTGACCTTTCCCAGAAGAAAGCTTAAACAGTCGTAGAGGATGACAACAATCAATTTCCCTACAAACAGTACAAGGCGGTGTGCGGAGATTTACGCATATTCTCTCTTCGTTTTGCAGAAGCACAAATGAGAGAAGTAAATGACTTCATTCTGGTGAATATCGACGTTTATCGACGACATTTCTCCCCGAACTATTTAGATATCTAAATGGCAATGTCGAGCACAGATATTTTTATTTTATATTTTCTTACGTAATTTTCGATAAATTTTTGAAGCTGTTATTTTGAAATTCTAATAGAACATAAGTTTACTTTCACTGTGTGAAGGAGTCTTACAACTTTTTGAGCTCACAGCACGTCCAGTCTTTCCTTTCCTGTGTGAGGCAAGTATAGCTGGCACAAAGGAGAAGTCCGATTGCACTGGGGATGGCGGTGTGAATGGAATAATAGGATATCCGTTGTGAAGAAATAGCACACCAGTTGCGTTAAAAAACCAATTTTAAAGCAACTAGTGTGCTATTTCTTCACATCGGCCTTTTCCAAAAACAGTTGCTGAAACTGATGCACAAATATATAAATGACAAGACTAGTCTTTGCGGTGGACGGAGATGTGTGAGGGGAAATTCTGCTCCCAACACAAACTGCAGCCTTTAATTCCACCACACAATTCTGACGCCACAACAACTGCTAGGTGGTTGGCGTTTGCCGAAATGAAGTAACATGGAAATCGACATGAAGTGTTCCATACAAATCCGATATGTGACATAGGGGGATGTGCGCGACCCCGTCCCCTCTCCCCCCCCCCCCCCCCCCTTGCGGGGTCACCATGTCACCCGCGCCGCGCCAGCCAGGCAGTCTGCACGTTATTCGTACGTTTCTTTCGTCAGTCGACTCGACTGGAACGAGTTTTCGAGTAGTTGTACTCTCCTATGTAGCATCGTATTTTATACTGATGGGAGAGATTCTTCAATACAAGCAAACGAGCATGAACGCCCTTAGTGATCGTGACTGTTTTGCAAGCGTTGTCTGTTTGTCCTAGATCTGACTATCCTATTTTGCACATGGTTTACAAAATATCTGCTTGTCTATCCACATCTATCGCTACAGTAGAAACATTGCGGCGTACAAAGACATGGCTGAGGTCGACAATGAAGATGGCTTATCTCTGTTGAACACTCACCCTGACATTGATTGTCCTATTGACGATGTAATTAACCAGTTTGCCAGGAAGAACAGGAGCATAGAATATATCATAAGGAAGACAACCAAAATTGTAAATTTGGGCTCAAATATCATGCTGATTCACGACAACCCCCGGGCCCACACGGCAAATGCCACTCGTGAAGTTCTCGGATCTTTTAAGTGGGAGTTGTTTCCTCATCCGCCGTACAGTCCCGACCTGGCAGCGAGCGACTTCCACTGATTCCCAGCAATGAAGAAGTGGTTGTCTATGCAGCGTTTTGATGACGACGCACAGCTTCAAGAAGAGGTAACCACGTGGTTGAAGGCGCAGGCGGCCGAATTTTACGACGAAGGAATTTCCAAGCTCGTCCATCGCTACGATAAGTGCCTTAATTTAAATGGCAACTATGTAGAAAAGTAGTATTGAATTGTGGCTTTCATCTGTATATAATTAAAAAAAAATTCCAATACTTTATTTATTTTTAATTCCAAAACGTAATGTACTTTGTGGATAGCCCTCGTACATCGAGGGTTGCCGTGGAAACGGCGTCCTATTCCGATGTGGCAGCCTACAGTGCTGTCAAAGATTGCAATAAGCGAGGACTAATATTTGGTGTTAACTCATTTCATTTAAAGCAATTAAGATTAATTTTCTGTCATTAAAACACTGTATTTAATAATTTGCGATTTTCCCTACCCCTGCAGCGCAGAAACTATTAGTTCTAGAGAGAAAGTGAACAGGAAATTTTTGTAGGAGGTGTAACGTAGTTTAATTTTGTGCAGGTAAACATTTTCATTAGAAGCCGCGGTTTACGAGTTATTAAAGAAAAACGTAAAAAAGTTACCTTGAAACGCTTCTCCCCGAGGCCAACGCTCACACGCCACAGGAGGGGAATTTTAGTACGTTGTTCATCACGCTTTCCCCTACCACTGCACAAAAATTTGCGACTACACAAATTTTCCCCTTTTCGCTCATTTTGGTGTTCGTTGCATGGGCTAGAGTGTTACAGGGCCATTACTCTTTCCAAATTGTATATGTGACGTAGCTGATAACATTGGAAATCCATGAGCTTTTTGTAGGCGACGCTGTTCTGTATAGGAAGGTTGTAAGGTCGGAAGACTACCCCGAAATACAGGTAGACGTGCGGAGGATCGTTTAATGGTGCAAGGACTGGCAGTTGACCATGACTGTAAATAAATATAGCGTACTGCGGGTAAACAGCACAGAAATCCATTAACGTTCGATCACGGTAATAGTGGAAAATCACTGGAAACAGTAATAACCGTAAAATAACCAGGGAGTGATAATACACAGTTGACTTCATATACAGGGACCACATAAAATTCATGATAGGAAAATCAGATGCCAGGCTGAGGTTCGTAGGGAGAAACTTAAGAAACTTTAATTTTTCCAGGGAAGAATTGGCGTACAAAAAATCTGTGTACTGTTCATTAGTCTCAGATCCCAACCAAATAGGATTATTTGAAGGGTTCGTTTAGTCGGTGCAAGCGCGTTACGGAGATGCTCTACCAACTCCAGTGGCATAGGCATTGTGTATCACGAGGAAGGTTATAGTTGAAATGGCGAGAGAATACGTTCGAATAAGAGTGGAGAAGTATATCATTTCCTCTCACGTACGTCTCAGGAACTGTCCTCGACCAGAAAACCAAAGAGATTAGAAATTTGCTTACCGCAAATTAAAAATAAATAAATTAAAATAAATTTTAATCTCGACGACACAGATACATATTCGAAAGTTACTAAAATATTTCGTAAACTCTCTTCCTACGAATTACATATATCTGCTATCTCAATAGGACTTCGTTTAGTATGGTTGCGGCCAGTTGGTACGATTTTATTGCTCATAACGCGACTGGTCAGCTGACTGGGTGTCACTTGTGTACGCCCCTAGTGAAGTAGACACCTGAAGGGACAAGTACAGAATGCATGTAAATACCAAATGATGCCTCACTTGGTGTAAGGAGCGTAAACACTGCACGATTGAACAGTGGAAAAGCGTGTGGAGTGTGTAATCACGGTATACAATGTGAAGATCAGATAGCAGGGTGTGGGTATGGCGAATGTCTGGTAAACGTCATCTGCCAGCGTGTGTAGTGCCAACAGCAAAATTCGGAGGCAGTGGTGTTATGGTGTGATCGTATTTTTCATGGAGGGGCTTGCACCCTTTGTTGGTTTGCGTGGCACTATCACAGCAAATGCCTACACTGATATTTTAAGCACTTTCTTGCTTCCCTCTATTGAAGAGGAATTCGGGGATGGCGATTGCATCTTTCACCAAGATCGAGCACCTGTTCATAACGCACGGCCTGTGGCGTAGTGATTACACGACAATAACATCCCTGTGGAAAGCCGACTTCGTGCCAGGCCTCACGGACCGACATCGATACCCCTCCTCAGAGCAGCACTCTGTGATGAATGGGCTGCCATTCCCCAAGAAACCTTCCAGCAACTGATTGAACGTATGCCTGCGAGAGTGGATGCTGTCATCATGGCTAATTATGGGCCAACACCATACTGAATTCCAGAATTACCGATGGAGGGCGCCACGAACTTGTAAGTCATTTTAAGCCAGGTGTCCGGATTCTTTTGATCACATAGTGTTCTTCTACACTCACTACTTTCTAAACCTAACTGCTATCTACAATACTATTTGTTCACAATATGCTGATCCCAGGCCTCCCGAATCACTGATCAGCAGAAGTCTGTAGAAGTTGGTTGACTTCGGCCGTATTCTTTTTTTCCAGCCACTGCCGAGAATACGTATGTAACAATACAGTAACTGTGTACCGTAACTGTTACGAGGTGATTGTAGTGTCGTGCCGTGGCAGACCAGTGACCATATGAGTGCAGTGCCAGTACTGTCCTATGAAAGTGCTTCTTCCCCATGGAGCACCTCTCTGCTCTCGGTTGCCAGTGAGCTGGGAGATGGTGGGGACAACCTTCGTTACTCTGCTCCCTCATCCACCCCTTCCGACCTCGCCCCTCCCCCCCTCCCACCGCTAGTCATGTGACAGTTCCTTCAGGACGTTTCGTACTAACTGTTTTCCACACTACCAGAAGAAACACACATACAGACATGACACTTTCGCTGATTTTTATTATACGCTGTGACAGCAGCGCTCCAAGCGGACAATGTGCTACACGTCTGAATAATATGGCGGATGTCTGCGAATAGTATCGTTCACACTGATTGCCAACATCGTTTTTATAATACAGAACGTGTGTAGTGCCAGAAAAATCGACCATAACCAAATAATGAAACCACATTTGTCTTTCTTTTTGCCCCGAATGACCCTGGAGGGTGTATGAAACAATACGATATAGGACTGTTTATTTATGATTATCTTGTAATCTACATAATCTACAGATTAATGAAGAGCGTCGCTTCCTTTTAAGTGAATCGTTTTCAGTGTACTACATTTTGAGTTTAAACAAAGAAGCAGTTTCCAACGCAGTTTTATTCGTATAGTGCAGTTTAGTTGCTTCAGCTCCAAATTAAAGTTTGATAGTTTTTTTCCCTACTATCTTAATATCTACTGGTTACGGTTCGGTTTCAACACCGAGAAGGAAAAAGTGAATAACTGAAGTCTCAAATGAAGTTCAGACATAGCAAAACATTAATTTACAGTTGCGTGGCATGAACAACCGAAATGTAAAAGATTCTAGTGGCAGACCCAAAGGTGAAGTAGTGATGAGGGAAGACTACTCATGTCCAAACGCCGCTTAATAACAATGGCTGAATTCAAAATTCTACAGCATGCGGCGGACGGTGCAAATTTTACCAGTTCTTTATTTATTTATTTCAAAATATCTTTCTCAGCGATAGGTGTTAAAGATTGCCGTATACAAACATCTAGGCCATCAAATGCCGACATATATTTTTTTCTTAATTACAACATTTTTCGCTTCTGTAGGGCCTTTAAGGTTGACGTAGTTACATTTCAGTGTTGTACAAATGCATGATGGACACTGAGTTGACAACGCTGCCACTAGCAAACATTGCTGACATAAAAGAGGCACGCAATGTGACCAAACCCCACCGCTCTGGTTTTCTGACTGGTCTGTGCTGCTCGCCACGAATTCCATTCCTGAGCCAACCTCTTCATCTCTGAGCAGCACTTGAGCACTTGCAATCTACATCCTCATTTATTTGCTGGGTGTATTCAAATCTCTATCTTCCTCTACAGTTGTTACCCTCTACAGCTGCCTTCGTAGTCTGTTTAAAATTACTTGATAGTTGACGTCTGTTACTTGCAGCGACAGTGTTGCCACACCGGCTGCCAGCTGCAGGCTGTTACAGACGAAACACGGCGCCTTACTTCACAACTGCTGTTGAAGGGCCTGCGTTTACAGTATTAATTTTTCATACCTTTAAAATATTGATGCGACTGTCACACCATGTTGTCAGTATTGTCTGTGGACAACGCGGTTTTACAAGATTATACATGCTTGACATTATTCCATTCTGGGAGCGATTTGTATGGATATGAAAATAGGAGTAACAAACATCCAAATGCCACGATCTCTTTAGTATAGCGTTTATTCAGATTACCGGTTTCGGCAAACTCTGTTGCTATAATCTGAATAAATTAAGGCGATGGTGGCATTTTGAAGTTAGTCGCTTTATTTTTGTCATTTTACAAGGTTAATATGTTGAACATTCAAAAGAAAGCGTGTGCTGCAGTTACTTTCACTAAGGCTGGCAAAGAACAGAAAACAACAAAAATGTGGTAATCCGTTCGAGAATGGCTGATAAAGAAGCTACTTGTGGTTTGTTAATTTACTGACTAAAATCTTAATTATCGAAACAAAAGATGTCAAGCCATTATCGTATGAGTCTTTCATCTTACGACAAATTATTATTGTTAATATGACGTGAAACAGAAATTCGTGAAACAGAAATTCGTAAATGGGAGAGGCAATCGCAGTCGACGAGATTACGTGTAACTGGGATTTCTGGCAACAGGTATGCTTGAAATTTAGTGCTGTAATATCATCAAATATAATTCGCTAGCATGATACTGAAACCTGTGAAGTAACTATATCTGTACTACTATGATATATTCCGGTACTTAATGTAAATAATTTGACGAGGCTAACATGTATTCCGTATCCAATGCATGTACAGAACATGGCAAGGCCTGATATGTTTCCAACTTAACGAAGAAAACAATGCCATAGAGAATGCTCCATTGATCACCGTAAAGTGATAAATACGACTACTGCATAGCTCTTTTGGAAC
Organism: Schistocerca americana; assembly: GCF_021461395.2. NCBI lineage: Eukaryota > Metazoa > Arthropoda > Insecta > Orthoptera > Acrididae > Schistocerca > Schistocerca americana. Next base: position 1,013,086,144 of record NC_060120.1, on the reverse strand, counting down.
CGTTTTCTTTTAAAAGATTAGTAACAAAATTGAATCTGAGAGATGCTATGCTCATAGACGAACTTGATAACATGAAGTGCACGTTAGCTCTGTGTGGCTGGTTCAAGAATCGCTGCCAACACCTGTATCGCGAATAATATCATCGTCGGTGCTCGGCCCCACATGCTCAGTACGCATTGAGATTATTTTTGGGCCATAAATACTGATCGTCAATATTTCTGGTATTGACTATACTTAATTGCGCGCCATTAGGTGGTCAATATAATGAGGATTGATAATATTCCCCCTTTTTCGTACGAGCAACGTTGGCAGTGGCCGTTTTGAGATGTGTGGGGAAGCGAGATGAACCGTCAACAGTTGATTTTAAGTGACTGAACTGGTAATATAATCACAACCTCGTGATACGCAATGTATCGAGGAGACGGCGGACAGCAACTCGTGGCGGAACTATTCATCACGCTCGCTTTGTTCACAGCGGTTAAAACTAACCTCTGCGAGCAAACTCAGCAGAGAAATCGATGCCAAAAGCAAAGTTGTGATTTCTCGCTTTCATTGGTTACGTGGAACTGTCCTAAAACGTGCATCAGGAGTTGACATGTTATACGTTACAGGTCACACAAGCACAGCAACTAGAAATAATGTACACTGTTTAAAAGTAAGGAAATTATTTTGTGCATATACCTCCACCGACTGTTAGCTGCAGGCAGTTGCACTGTCCAAAAGAGGGTGGAAACCATCATGTCAGAATCACTCGAACTTCCCGAAGTGGATGAGCAGCTGGAAGTAATAATACGATCCGTAACACTGTCTTCTAGAAGATCTTCATTATTCCACGTTTTGTCAATTACTCGCTTTTTATGCATCACAACAGCTATCCTGTCCATTTCGGTGACATTTTCCAAGCCCTGAATAGTCAGTTTCTCAACTTCACTCTCAGTAAATTTTTTACTATCGCGAGAAGCATATAATCTTTTTCTTGCGCCCAAATAAGTTCAATATCTTTAAAGCATGTCCGTATTAATAAGATTAAAAACAGCCGACCAGTTGCAAAGGATAAAGTAATCTTTACCTAGGTTTCGATAGATTTAAATCTATATTCTTCAGAAGGCGGCAGTATTACATTAACATGGAGTGATATGTCATTGTCGTTTTTACAAACATCTGCATAGCTCCATTAGTCCAAATAAAATATAGCCCTGAGAATTGGGTTTGTCAGACAAATAAAAATAAGTACATGGAAGTTGGAGAGCGCATCTAAAATCTAAATCTATCGAAACCTAGGTAAAGATTACTTTATCCTTTGCAACTGGTCGGCTGTTTTTAATCCTATTACGTGGAACCGTTGCTGTTGCGCAGCTATGTTTAAAGTATGTCCGTATTTATAAATTACCTCGTCGGTAACACAGGTTGGAAACTGTGGCTTGTGTAGTGCCATGAGTTCCAGTAATTCTACTTTTTTCAATAATTCACCCGCAGTAACTCTGTGCTGTCGTAACCACTCAATAATATCTTCACTTCGAGAGCAGAGGGTTGGAGTCTTATTGTTTAAAACTATGTGGTATGGGGCAGTGGCAATAATAATTACTGACGGACTTTCTAAACTTGGTAACAACGTAACATCTAACTAATTTAAAAATGTTTCGTGATTAATTTCCTCGCCGAGTGGCGGAGCGGTTCTAGGCGCTTTAGTCCGGAACTGTGCGACTGCTACGGTCGTAGGTTCGAATCCTGCCTCGGGCATGGATATGTGTGATGTCCTTAGGTTAGTTAGGTTTAAGTAGTTCTAAGATCTAGGGGACTGATGACCTCAGATGTTAAGTCCCATAGTGCTCAGAGCCATTTGAACCATTTGATTGATTTCCTCACGGTGCTCTGATGTTTTCTTGGATCTGAAAAGCAATTGGTAGCCGGGAATGAAGCCGTGTTAGGTACCTTCTTTGTCATCACTCCAACCTCACGTAACGCTATGGCCCACCCATGTTTCATCGATCCAAACAATGTCCTCAAAATTTTCATTTCATGTAGAGATCTGCATCGGCATGCGGCTTTGTCTTCTCGTTCAATCAACATTTAACGAAGTGAAATATTTTTGTATTTATAGCCGAGACTCTGCAGAACCAGTCGCAACAGTGCTCTGCTGCATTCAGAAAGTTCGGCCTCACGTAGTGTTGCACAATGCTTGTCTAACGTAGGCCCACCATTTTGATAAGAATAATTGTATATGTGATGCCGTATCGCGTCTTGTGAGAAAGCATCAGATTTCCTACGCGTTCCTGTACATCTCTTATCTTGTCGGGCTTATGAAGACAAGATGGTCCTGCTTCGCTTCTTTCATTCTCGTATTTCTCTTTACCAATACGAGGTACTGTCGGTTCACAAATCTTAACCGCGGCTGCTGTTCGATCGACTACTTAGGAAACCGGTAAGAGAGGACCCCAATTTTCAGCCTCCTCTCAAAGTTTTCCAGCGCAATGATGAACAGGAGTTGTCGCGATTGTCCTTTAAATGCAGTTCCTTGCCCGGATTTCTTCTCTGATGTGTTAGCCTCCCGGATCCTGGGTCTGCCCCTTTTCTTTCGGATTTCATCAGACGATAAACCACACTAAAACCACACACACAACGATGGTAACGGAATACATGCGTTTGAGACACAGCACAAACCAAACAATGGAAGTCAGGTGAGCATCTGTTGTTGCAGTTTGGCAACGGCGAACGGTCCGAACATGAGGCTGAGCGCCCTCATTTGGAGGGAACCAGCTCCAGCTCGTGTAGCGTCAACTATCAAGTAACTTAAAACGGACTATAGTTCCATGGAAATCACTACCTGATCTCGTAACAAATACTCTATCATCCTTTCCCTTTTTCTTGTAATTGTTTTACATATATTCCTTTCATCGCTGATTATTCCAAAGAACCTCTTCATACTTACCTTATCGGTCAACGTAATTTCATAGTTTCTTTTGTAGCACCATATCTGAAATTGCATATTTTCTTCTGTCTCGGGTTCTTCGGCCGACGTTCGTCTGATGATGTCACTGACGTTTCGCCAGCGCTTCTGGCTGGCATTGTCAAAGCTCCACCCTCCTTTGCCAGTGGCGAACTGGAGCCGAGCTCGCGGCCGAAGACTATAGGTAACTGGCGCGCAAACGTCCGAGGGCTTCTCCGCGGTCATTTTCGGTGCGGTTCTCCTCTTGCTACCTGCGGCGGTCGTTCGCTGCCGTACGGGAAGCCCGGATCCGTTTGCCTTACGCCTTTCCTCTTTCTTATTGAAGCCGTTCCCGTGTTTGTGTATTTCTACAGCTTCTCTAAACAAGCAGGTGTGATAGTACTTCTCTACAGCTTCCGTGTCGGTGAATTTTATTACGTGGTCGGTCTCACTCAGCGCGCGCTCTGCCACGGCCGACTTGTCCACCTGCCCCACCCTCTAACGTCGCTTATGTTCTTTGATCCTGGTGTTGTTGAACACCGAATATTATGACCAAAAGATCTGAGTCCTATTAGATTTGACGACGTAACGAAAACTGAGGGCAGATCCGACGCAGCCTATAACACGGAATACGAATTGGTTAATCAAGGCGTCTTCTCTGCTGGAGGACATACGGAGAAACCTGCGCAACACGGAAGCCCTACCACCTCGGCTGTATGGATTACCTAAGATCCATAAGAACAACGTTCCACTGAGACCGATTGTTAGCGCTCCTTGCTTACCGACGTATAAACTGGCAAAACACTTGACCTCTCTGCTCCAGCCGCACGTGAGGAAGACCGACACATACATAAGGGACTCAGGACATTTCATTGAGAAGCTGAAGAAACTAAAGCTTGCACCAAACGACATCCTGGTCAGCTTTGATATAGTTTCTTTGTTTACGAAAGTGCCACTCAGCGACGCTCTGTAGCACATCGGTTCCATTTTCCCGCAAGACATCACAAAGCTCTTCCATGCATGTCTCACCACGAGCTACTGCATTTCACGTAGAATGGAAATTTCTACGAACAGCTGGAAGGCGTTGCCATTGGAAGTCCTCTTAGTCCAGTGGTGGCCAACTTCTTCATGGAACATTTCGAAGCACAGGCACTGGACTCGCCGACTTGTAAACCTAAGGTGTGGTACAGGTACGTCGATGATACTTTCGTTGTGTGGAGCCATGGTGAAGAAGAGCTCGGTGACTTCTTAAGACACTTGAACAGCCTCCACACCAACATAAAATTTACCATGGAAATAGAAAAGGACAAAAAACTACCGTTTCTAGACGTGCTGATGACAAGGGACGGCGAAACCTAGGCCATAGCTCGTACCGAAAACCAATACACGCAGACCGATATTTGCACATACTATCAAACCACCACCCGAGTCAGAAAAGAGGCACGATTAATACGCTCGTAACGCGAGCAGGACGAATATGTGAGCCACAGCACCTCAAACACGAACTGCAACATCTGGAAAGTGTTTTGAGGAGCAAGGGGTACTCCACAAATTATATTAGAAGTGTAACAGAGCCAAACAATCGGCGAAGTAAGAAATCAGGAAAATAAATGTCGGGTAGACCTTTCTATCATACACTCCCAGACTGACGGACAGAATCGGCCGTATATTTCACAAACACAGCGCAAAAACAATTTTCAAACCGACAAGAAAGATCAAAGAATGTCTTAGATCGGCAAAGGATAAAAGGGACCCATTTGCAATGTCGGTAATATACTGCTTACCATGCACATGCGGAAAAGTTTATGTCGGAATGACTGGACGATCAATCACCAGGATCAAAGAAAATAAGCAACATTGCAGGTTGGGGCAGGTGGACAAATCGGCCGTGGCAGAGCACGCTCTGAGTGAGACCGACCATGTAATAAAATTCACAAATTCACCGACACGGAAGTTCTGGCTGTAGAGAAGCACTATCACACGCGCTTATTTAGAGAAGCTGTAGAAATACACAAACACGGGAACTGCTTCAACAAGAGAGAGGAAAGCCTTAAGGAAACGGATCCTGGCTTCCCGTACTGCAGCGAACGACCGTCGCAGGTAGCAAGAGGAGAACCGCACCTCTGCGACAGTAGGACGGGTAGTAAGGGCAGTAGCGGCATGCTATCTGCGACAGTGCATGCAAGGTGTGGTTATGTTAGTGCGAGGTACTGTGCATCGTTACCTTTGTCGTTACCGAAGCTCGTTGTGGGGCTTGCTGCAGTTGTTGCGTCTCTGTAACAGTTCAAGGTCGTCATACATTAGTGGGCGATCGGTCAGAGATCGGCTCACTGTGTAGGGGTGTGTGTGGCTGGTTTGCGTGCTGTATACAGTACGGTTTCCCTGCGGTTGCCTGTTTTTCGGCGGGTCGAGCATCTGCGGTTACCAGTGGTAGATGTGTTGCAGGGGCTCGCCAATACTGTCGTATTAGCGTGCTATGGAACATCTATGGTCCATAGCACGCTAACACGACAGTACTGGTGAGCCCCTGCAACATATCTACTACTGGTTACCGCAGATGCTCGACCCGCCGAAAAACAGGCAACCGCATGGAAACCGTACTGTTCAGAGCACGCAAACCAGCCACACACACACCCCTACACAGTGAGCCGATCTATGACCGATCGCCCACTAATGTACGACGACCTTGAACTGTTACAGAGACGCAGCAACTGCAGCAAGCCTCACAACGAGCTTCGGTAACGACAAAGGTAACGATGCACAGTACCTCGCACTAACATAACCACACCTTGCATGCACTGTCGCAGATAGCATGCCGCTACTGCCCTTACTACCCGTCCTAATGTCGCAGAGGTTTTTCCCATTGGCGCTTGCCTTGGCGCTTTTTTTCGCTTACGCCCACATTCTATCTCCTGATCGACCATGTTAATGAGTGATCTTGCCCAGACGCATGGATAACATCACAACCCGCATCCTGTGACTCCTGATTAAAAAACTAACATGTTATACGGAGGTGACAGTATAACTTTTGGTTTGGTCACCACGTTTATGTGGGCGTGGAGGAGCGCCATCCTTTTCAAAAAAACCGGAAATGACTGCGGAAAGCCCTCGGACGTTGGCGCGCCAGGTACATATAGTCTGCGACCGCGAGCTCGGCTCCAGTTCACCACCGGCAATTGAGGGTGAAGCTTTGACAATGCCAGCCACAAGTGCTGGCGAATCGTCAGCAAAATCATCAGACGAACGTTGGCCGAAGAACCCGAAAAAGAATCAAATAGACAGTTTGCCAACAACCGGCCACGAAAGCCTGAACAGTTTGGCATATCTCAAATTCTTCGTTTCTCTTATGTTCTGGTTTTCACACACTCCACTTTTAATACCATACAAATTAAAGGCTATGTATGATACTAGTAGACGTCTCTTGGTCCTGTTTGCCAGTTTCAGTCTGCTTTTCATGTCCTCCTTGCTTCGTCAGTCGAGGTCTACTTTGCTGCGAGGTATTCGAATTCCTTGACTTCACCATTATTCATCACCAATCCTGATGTTAAGTTTCTTGCTGTTCTTATTTCTGGTACTTTTCATAACTTTCGCCTTTCTTCCTTTTACTCGCAATCCATATTCTGTACTCAGCAGATTGTTCATTTACTTACCAGATCCTGTAATTCGTCTTCGCATTCACTAACGATAGAAACATCATCAGCGAATTTTATCATTTGTATCCAGTCACCTTGAAGTTTAATTCCACTCTTGAACCTTTCTGTTATTTCCGTTATCGCTTCTTCGACGTAGAGATTGAACGGTAGGGACGAAACTCTACATCCCCGTCTTACACACTTTTTAATCCGAGCACTTCATTGTTGGTCCTACATTCTTGTTGTTCCCTCACGCTTCTTGTACAAATTGTATATTATGCGCATTACCCTTGAGCTTACCCCTATTTTTCTCTGATTTTCGAAGATTTTGCACGCTTTCTCTAGGTCAACAAATCCTATGAAGGTGTCTTGGTTTTTCTTTAGTCTTCCATTCATTATTAAGCACAACGTCTGAGTTGCCTCTCTGGAGCCTTTATCTTTCCTAAAGCCAAACTGATCATATAACGCATGCTCAGTGTCATTGCCATTCTTCTGTGTGTTATTCTTGTCAGCAATTTGGATGCATGAGCTTTAAGCTGAAAATGCGGTAATTGGCTCTTGCAGTCCTCCAAACCGCTTAATTCATCCTGTTGGACAACATTAAAATATAAAATTGGCCGCTCGCGAAAATCAGGTACCTTTGGTCAGCAGAGTTGTTGATTCCATTTTTTTGCACATCTCGAAAATCGTCCCAGTTAGTTGCTGTAAGTTGTGCTGCAGAAGACTAAGTCAGTGGTCGAAGTATTGTCGTTTAAATGCATCATCATCTTTGTTGAACACTCAGAAGCACACCATTAACCATTATAGTTTTCGTTTTCAGTCTTTAGCAAAGGCGCGTGGTGTGAGGTGCCATGTCACGGATTGCGCGTCCCGTCCCGCCGGGGGTTTGAGTCCTCCCTCAGGCATGGCTGTGTGTGTTGTTATTAGAATAAATTAGTTTAAGTAGTGTGTAAGTCTTGGGACTAATGATCACAGCAGTTTGTCCCTTAGAAATTCACACACATTTGAACACAGATTTTTTCTCTAACAATACATTTGGAAATTTAATTAAACTCTCAAATGCTGTTTGTGGAGCACACAGCTACCAAACCTCGATCTGCATACAGAGTTTCTCATGATTTTTCAAAAGTAAGTAGGCCTTATTTTAATCAAGATATGAACTCATCCGTGTGTGAGTGAATACAGTTAGTGATGACTGTACCTGTGATATAACTAATTGCTGCAGGAGATACTGGCGTTTCATCATCCTCTGAAGAAATAGTTTAAACTGTATTTTGTTTTATAACCATTCAATATTAAATAGCATAAAGTATAAAATATATAATACGGGAGAGGGAGCGGCAGGCAAAACGACGAAAGCGGGCTACTGAACAGGTAAGGAAATTTTGTAGAGCTTCGGAAAAGTGTTTCTTTTCCGTAACTGTGCAGAACCACCCACTAGATCGCATAGTTTTATAGCATACCTCTATGCACACAGTACAGACCACCCATCCTAGGTCGGTTGCCGACAACGTTTTCGAAATACTGTAGATACCTAGCACTCACAGATAGAGAGGGAGAAGAGAAAACGAAAGAGAGAGAGAGAGAGAGAGAGAGAGAGAGAGAGAGACAGACAGACAGAGAAGTGTGCTGCTTACTCACTCACCCAGTCCGTCTCTCGCACATCTCATTATGAATTATGAAATGGAATAAATGTATCTTCTCAGTAACAAAATGTACCACTGCTTTATCCTCCTAGACCAAAAGATTGGCTTTCCCAAATTTGGCTTCGTAAGGATTTGTAATATCCTTTTATCGTGTTTGAGGGTTCTGGGATCTGGCTAAAATGTACGTTGCTTACATTCTGAATCAGAATAAGAAGGCGAGAATTTGTTGTTGGCCATCTCAAGGCCATAAAACGGCACGGTAGCTATCCTTCACATACTAGAAATGGAGATAATGTGAAAATACGTCAATTCTATTCTTGCTTATGAATACTGCATTTACAGTCAATTTTGAAAAGAAAATCGTTTCAAGTAGTGATAGCAGGCTATTGTAAACTGTGGCATATAATTTCATCACATACCCCAGTATTTTTCACAATAACAGTTAATTGATTACAGGGAAATTCTCGCCACAGATAATGTGGAAGTAACGGACAAAGCGTTTCTATAAGGGAAGACAAATATTTTTTTATTTATTTATTTATTTGCTGGCACTTACCGATTTTGATATAGACAGTAGAATGTAACGAATCGAACTGCAGATCTAGAAAAGACACAACAAAACCATGCACGTAGAGAATATACATTAAATACTACAGTATATAGCTACAGAATAAGGTGGAAAAGAGTGCGTTGCCGAATTAAATATGCATAGCCTCGGGACTCGCAAGGACATAAGAGACGAACAACGTTGACCCTATTTCACGTAACCTGTAGAAAGAACGCTGGTACGAAAATTGAGTTCCATCCGTCGTGACATTACAAGGAGGGAGACGGGGTTTCACGACCTGCTTTTCTTAGCCGCTGCATGACATCCTTGCTGAGGTGTTCATCTACACAGTGGGGCCTCCATCGCATAAAGGTATATCTTTAATTATAATCCACTTTGTTAGCGATAACAATTAATTCCTGAATATGGAGTGATACAGAGTAAGCTTCACTACCTCGAGAATGCTATGAGCGAACTGTATTTCCGCTCGGCGCTAGAATTCATTAAAATTTAAGGAGTCCTTGATTACTAAATTGTTGATAAAGTTACATGCTGCGTGTTATTTTCTTTTGTGTTGTTATACAACGAAATTGTCTTATATTTGCTATCTGCCGGGTGATCAAAAAGTCAGTATAAATTTGAAAACTGAATAAATCACGGAATAATGTAGATAGAGAGGTACAAATTGAAACACATGCTTGGAATGACATGGGGTTTTATTAGAAACAAAAAAATACAAAACTTCAAGAAATGTCCAACAGATGGCGCTTCATCTGATCAGAATAGCTATAATTAGCATAACAAAGTAAGACTAAACAAAGATGATGTTCTTTACAGGAAATGCTCAATATGTCCACCATCATTCCTCAACAATAGCTGTAGTCGAGGAATAATGTTGTGAACAGCACTGTAAAGCATGTCCGGAGTTATGGTGAGGCATTGGCGTCGGATGTTGTCCTTCAGCATCGCTAGAGATGTCGGTAGATCACGATACACTTGCGACTTCAGGTAACCCCAAAGCCAATAATCGCACCGACTGAGGTCTGAGCACACGATCATCACCAAACGACACGCGCAAGAGATGTTTCATGCGTCTAGCAATACTTTGTTTTGCTTTTGGTTCTAATAAAACCCCATGTCATTCCAAGCATGTATGTGACTTTTTACCTCTCTACCTACATTATTCCGTGGTTTATTAAGTTTTCAAATTTATACTGACATTTTGATCACCCAGTAGAAAACATTGAGTGTAAAACTATAATTTGACACTACATTGGTAAATTAAGCGAAGCTAGTTTGTGCCTTGACATTCAAAAACGTTTTAACGCTAATAGTTAACAAATTGTTTTTCATTATTTATGAGATAATTTTGTTATGTAGAAGTGCTGTTTGTAAAAACGTTCCTGTTGCAGAAAATTATACAATGTTGTAACAAATTATTGTAAATTAATTTTCACGTATTAACCCAATTAAGAGGCCCGTAGACGTACAATAATACTACACAATAATCTTGTACAATTTTCCTGCCGTTCTCCCAACACTGCTCAGTAAAAGTATGCAATAAAGTTATGCTTCAGAATGTCGACGCTAAAGACGCTGAAAAAAAAAAGGTGGATGAAGGATGGATGAAGGAGCGTCAAAGGTCAATCACGAAAACTTGCCGTGAGACCTGAGACTGACTTTTTGTGTACTGATGGTCCCACGTACGTACATTACTGGAGATGGTTGTCAACATGCATAGGAGTCGCTAAAGCTCTCGCTTACCCAAATGTAGCACCACGTGGCTGGACGCAGTGGGGCAGTACCACGGCTTTAGCAATTGCTGTATACTGCTTTGTTTATTGTATTAGGTACATATTGATGTAATGTAATTTTAATAAATATTGAGTGGATAACCATCAGTTCTCTGTGATATCATGTTTTCTGTTCCACCTATAAAATTTAGTTCTCGAAACAGATTTCAGTGTTTGCCCCCCCCCCCCCTCCCCCTTTTCCCATTAAAAATGTAAGAACGCTCAAACCCACATATTAAAAAATATTCTGAGACGATATTTCCACAAAATTACAGTTTACCGCTTATGCTACAAAACCTTCCATCTGGAAATTCTTTCGAACACTTCAAATTTACAAGTGCAGTTTCAGCTTAAAGTATCTGATACATAGTCATGGAGACATGTCATGCATTGATACTTGAACCAAACGGTTATATCTGGACAGGTAGTGTCTATAAACACTTGCATATCGTGTATACTTTTATTCATAATTCTGTATTCATTAATTTAAAAAAAAATCGTCCTTCGTGCCCTTTCCCCGCATTTTCTGAGCAACAAATCAAACGACTCGTTTTCATCATTTCCCTTTTGTAATCTTCTGCCCTAAAACATCCCACAGTACTGGCATTATATATACATTTCGATGTTCCATTCTAATCGTAGTCGCACCTCTCTTTCGTCTAGTTTTGAACTCATTTTCAACACCATAACAACAACGAACGGTGACACTACGATGGACGCACTCGAGAGACTAGCAAGGATACCCACAAACGATACAATATTTCCACTCAGCGCAACATATTTCAGAAATTTTCAATGTTTTCAATATTATTGCGCAACCCCTCAGTCTTACCCTAAGCGCTTAATATTATTGCTCGTCAGGAAAAATTACTCTTCAGGAAAAATTGTGCAGTGTTATTGACAGTCTAGGAATCAGTCTCTCTCGTCTGAAAATTGTTAGCGTTTAGTGGTACAAGCGGCGAGAAGGCAATCACATACGACGTAACAATAAAGTTCTTTTTTAATTATTCTCTACTCAATTAACGAAATAGTTGTTACAATTTTGCGTTCCACATGTCAGTAAATTACCACGAGACGTGAATTATGTGAAATACATGTGAAACCAGCCGGATCTCACCGATTCAGTGACATAAGCTGCAACTTATTCGTGAAGAAATACCTTCGAATATGTGTATATCTGCAGCTTACTGCCCTGAAAGCAAGAGGGTATAAAAGTGTATTTCAGGCTTGTGAAACCTATGTTTCTGTTGTTGACTTTTGTTATCATAATAGGCATTTGCTTACACTTAGAAAATTTTTGTGGAGTCTAATGAATCGCCCATTCTTACATTTCGCTAATCTGTCTAATACACGAATATTTTTGTAAAAGTAATTACTTTTGCTTAAAAAGCGAACATGTTGAAGATTTTGCCGTTAGTGACTCAAATTTAGCAACAATTGTAGTATTGGTTACTACTGTTTTGGGATTTTCCCTTACGCTACAAGTGTGGTGGCTTATTTGGTATATTAAATAATGTAGATACTACATTCCATATTGGTTTTCTAAGTTCCAAATTCACTGATATGGCTGAGAGTGTAGCGAACGAAACGTCATTTTGTTGGATAGATACAAAACGTCTTTCTCCAAAAGGTCAGATATTGTGGTGCTTACTAACAATTTTTTGTTATTAAAGCAAAACTACATTATTCGGTTAACATCTGTGTTTTACAAGAGTGTCATAAATAAACTTTCCTGTAACGTATTGTATCATACGTCTCAGGACCTTTGGGATATGAAAGTATGAGAAATGTGGTGTCATTTTGTAGTTATTGTCCATTTTTATGACTCCACATACAGTCCCTATTGTAAAAACTATGTTACAAAGTTAGTATTTTGTACTCATCCCGTAGCGTAATAAGAGGTGTCGTTTGCTGGCCGCTTGGGGCGCCGCTGTCGCTAAAGGTAACAAAAACGAGGCTGAGTGTCGCGACTGTATGTTAGCCTGTGGTCTAGAGAGTGTTTCACGATGAAATGTATTCTGTGTAGTGAGACAAAAGAACGAGACAGTTGAGTGCTAACAGGGGAATTGGCGACTTGGAAATGGAAGAGAAATATCGTTCTTGGTTTTGTGAAAGTTAATAAAGTCAAAAATTGGTGGAATAGTAATTTGCACTTTGTCAGTGAAAGGATCATTTAATGAGACATGTGTCAGTGTTGGGTAACGTGGCAGTGTGAAGTCAAATTTGAGAGAAAGTGTCATGTATTTTAAATTATGATCTTGTCGGCACCTAATGGCGGTGCTGTAGAACAGTTTACTGAACGCTAAATGGTGGTTTAAGTTATTTATGGTACACGAAGATGGCGGTGTATTAAAGGAATCCAGATCACAAGAACAAGATCTCAAGCGTGGACAGAGGTGTCTTTCTGGTGAAGATTTGCAGATCATTAAGAAAAATAAAAGAAATTCTAAAGAAATTTAATCACGGATAGTATCTTCATGAGATTCTAGAAGATTCGTAGCAAATTAGTCATTGTAGCAAGGCGGACGAATCGCAAAAGTCTGAATAAATTGTTAACATCATGATTTTATGGTCTTGCCATAGCAAGAACCACATGATAAAGGACTGTAACTATTCAGTGAAGTGTATATTCATACAATTAAAATCTTACGCTAACATTAGAACTAATAACTTATCTAGAACTATCAGATAAGTAGGTAGGGCATAGTACAAAACGTTTTGTAAAATGACTTTGCTGATAAATGTGCTCGTCCTCGCCGTGATAAATTCAACTTTTTTTAAGCCAATGTGGCGTGGTTTTATGCACTGTCTCATCATATCTCATTCAGTGGCGTTCTTTGCATTAGTTAAAAAGTTTTATTGAGGATCTAGTGCCATCCAGGTCAAGATTATGAACTAAATCATTTTCGATTAATTTCTTCCAAAATGATTGCCGAGGGCTTCCATTTGCAGTAACGACATACAGTTAGTACGAGTCGACAGAAGAGGAGCAGAGGTCATTCAGCATTTCATCACAGCAGCTGGTATCAGAAAGGTAAGAAACACCTCACTGGTAACAGCAGTAACTAACGACCAGATGGTCTAACTGTAAAAAATTGCCTTCAGTTATAGTGAGCATTACTGTTTAGTTATCAAACGTCCACTTAATTATTCAAAGAGAGATTTAAAATCGGAGGTATTCTAATTTTACGTAGCCAAAAGTTCAGTCAGGTCCAGCGACAACAGTAAGTTTTATCACAGGAGAATCTTTGTTTAAAGAGTGTCACTAAATTAATACTTACTCAAAAGGAGAATTTTTAAGTTAGATTGGTTGGCAAGCAGTACAATAATATTTCTGATCAGAATGTTTGAAAGTATCAATTGGACTAGTGATGTATAAAATAAAGTAAATATTAAATACTTTTGTTGCTTAAAATTTCTGTAGTGCTTATGTCGTAGTAAATCAGAGTTATAAAAATCAATTATTATCAAAATCCTTAACGTGACATTGACTCTAGACACAGAGTTTCAATTCTTAGTTACATATACATTCGCTTCAACGTTTCATATGCTTAAATTTTAGGAGACGTTTATCCGCTTCAATTCTAGTGTCCGATTCCACTTTTAGACTTTGAGTAATGACATATAATGTTATATAATTAATCTACGAAATAAGACCTGAAAGGTGTGCATTTGACCCTTCACGGGAAGTTATTTTTCTTTTCATATATTGGTTGACCAGAAAGATAAATCTAATAACGAAAATGCTGTCTCTTAAAATGTGTATTGAATTGTGGGTTCATGACTGGGGACTAGATTGAAAGCTCATGAGTCTGTATCTTTCTGATGCAGGTAAAAAAATGTGGCAGAATAAGTACACTGACGGGTAACAATTGTGTTACACGGAACACAAGTTCGATATTCATCAAACTTGGAGGAGATGTCATCACGTAACGGTTATTGAATAATTAATCTTTCACTACATTCTGAATTGACGTCAATATCAGTGTGCCGCATGGCTTTCACAGGCAAGAAAACATTTTTCTTTTTTTGCTGTATGAAATCAGAGAAACACAATGCCACCTTCAGGAATTTCTGATCATGCTTGACAGATACTGCATCGGCTTATTATGAATGCTGCATGGAAGCTGGTGACTTCTTCTCATCGTGACACTACGACCGTTCAGTGGTCCGTACATTCCGGAAGGATTTTGTGCTGTGAAATACGATGTGGAGTGTTCAACTGCCCCACTGGAACATGCTATTTGGTACCTTGGCCACGAAGGGCACGGCATTAAAGTTTCCTATTATTGGCACATACTAGTGAGCATTTAGACGCTCTTCAGGTATCAAATCAACAGTGTGGCCTTATCCAATAGCACCTTACACCATGTTTTCAGGAGAAGGAGAGCTATGGATCTCGAGAGTCGCTACTTCGTGTGACTTTCCGCAACGTAGTCTAGTGAATGGGGATCGGGAAGACGAATCTTTTAAAACGGGTACCGGTATTTTAGTTCTGAATAATCGATATTTTTCATTATTTGTTTGACTCAGGTTATAACAAGCGTTTTCTTTATTTCATATTAGTAATTCATTAAAAACCGAAATATCAGTTAGCTATAGTGCTAAATTTTTTCTTTTTAAATAATCTTTTTTTGAAAAAGGGAGTATTATTTATTCACAAAATTTTCGTTGCTCGAAATACTGCTTTATTATAGAAAATGAGAAAATCGATAAGTGCTATTTTAATAACAATGCCGAAGAAAATGAGCAACTAACGCATGGCATAAGAGCAGATACAGCACAGCACTGTCCATGTTACCACGTGTCGCGGCTTAAAGTGTGCGTGTGTGTTCTGTGTGTAAGATTTACCCCACCTGGCCTACACGGTTGTCTCTCGCTGTTGTCGCCGGACATCCGATGTATTGCAGAATGACTCCAACCATGGTCTGGAAAAATTTTATCAAGTAACTTAGCAATGACATACAATGCTTCATTTGCTTTGAAAGGCTGAAGATTCGTCTGCCATTTCCATGAAGTAATGAAAGAGGAAGTAAATTATGGTGACCATAATAAATTAAAATTTTAACATTTCATAGTATGCAATAAAAATAGAAAGTACCTGATCTGCTGCCTAAGTCACATAATATGGCTTTATATGCCTGTAGCTTTTGAAAACGGACAAACTAACACGAAAAGCGGACTTCTTCAACATAAGTTGTCAGCATTTAGCAATGATTCATCTTAATGCGCAAACAGACATATGATCCCCCACTACAACATGGTTTTTGAGCAGAATTAAAAAACAAATCTGTGGGAGAATACTCTTGATTTTTAGTTGTATTCAATTACTTATCACTTCTCAATAACAGAAACAATAGGTGGGTGGACTAAGTTTAATTTTGTTTCCCTATTTAATTTAATATATTTATTCTGTGTAACATGTTTCCAGTCATCAACAGTCCAATGTGTTGACGGGTCCAGGCGAGGCGTAAAGCTTCGGGTACACGAGTGGACCTTCTGCTCCGAAAGCCCGTATCGATGATGTTTCGTTGAATGGTTCGCACGGTGACACTAATTTTTTGATGGTCCAACATTAATATCTGCACCAAATTTGCGGAAGGGTTGCCCTTCTGTCACATTGAACGATTCTCTTCAGTTGTCGTTGGTCCCGTTCTTGCAGGATCTTTTTCGGGGCGCAGCGATGTCGTAGATTTCATGTTTTATAGGATCCCTGATATTCACGGTTCACGTTTGAAATGGTCGTACGGGAAAATCCCCACTTCATCGCTACCTCGGAGATGCTGTGTCCCATCCATCGTGCACTGACTGTAACACCATGTTCCAACTCATTTGAATCTTGATAACCTGCCTTTGGAGCAAGAGTAACCGATCTAACAACTGCGACAGGCACTTGTCTTATATAGGCGTTGCCGACCGCCGCGCCGTATTCTACCTGTCTAGGTATCTCTATATTTGAATACGCATGCCTAAGCCTGTTTCTTTGGCGCTTCAGTGTATAATGGCCCTCTCTTTTTATCTGCAGTCCTCTCTTCTCTGGTCTGGGTCTATATGTTGACGTCAGCTCATGAAAGAGCTCAACACAGCAATAGAACTGCGAAACAGACCAAGAAATTTGAGCGACTTACAACCACGAAAAGGTCGGTGTTTTCTCATGGAACGGCTCGCACTGTCATCAACGCGTCGAGTAAGGTCATGGACGTAGGAGCCATCATGGCCTTTAGTAAAGGATTGAATTTTGCTCCTACGCCACGCATAGTACCTATTGTGTACTTCATTAGTGGAGTGAAAGAGGCGGTGCGGCATCTCTCACAAGACGACGCCGACGGCGTAAGACCTACAACTAGCTCCCAGATCTCCTAGGCTGTACAGATTACTTAACGTCCACAAGGAAGGTATTACTTTCAGGCCAGCTGTTAGCGCCAATGGGTTTCCTCCCTATAGCCCGGCCAAATATTTAACTAAGTTGATGACACCGATAGTTGGCCGCCGTGAACATCGCATCAAAGACTCTCAGATGTTTATTGAGAAAATTAGAGTAGAGTTGACCCAAATGATATTTTAGCCAGTCTGGATGTGGTCTCACTACAAAAATTCCTGTGAAGGGCACATTGAAATTTTTGGCGGATCAGTCTCCTCCTGAAACGACAAAGTTGTTCCAATATGTTATTACGACCACCTACTTCTTGTATGGCGGTAAATTTTACAAAATGGAGGACGGAATGGCTATGGTTCTCCGTTGTCCTCAGCAATCGCCAACTTTGTTATGGAACGTTTTGAAGAACGTACATGAAATTCGGCTCCGTTCGTCCAACTTCAGTTTATCGTTATGTTGACGATACGTTTATGGTCTGCCCATACGGTATATAAGCTCTTGAGTAGTGCCAGGAACATATCAACAACGTTCGCCAACGATCCAGTTCACCATCGAAACAGAGAAAATGAGAAGGCTCCCATTTTTAGATACTCTGGTACAACGAAAATCGGAGGGACGTCTCCGTCACTCAGTGTACCGCAAACTGAAGCACGCGGGTTTGTATCTTACCGTCAAGACCTTTCACTATTCAGTCCTGACGAGAGCATCCTTAACTTCACGGTACACAGAGTAAAAATCGTTTCTAACGAGGACCACTTGGATTCCGAAATTAATCATCTGCAGTATATGTTGCGAAAGAACGGCTGTGGGTGAAGTGATGTACGAGGCGTGTTTTTTTAGTAAGTACCATTTTGAAATTAAAAATAGACGTGCTACGATATCTCAATAATTTTGTTTTTACATGAAAGCCTGTACCTTAATCTACTTTTCTACGTAATTTCCGTCAATAGTGAGGCACTTGTCATAACATTGTACCAGTTTTTGAATGCCCTCATCATAGAAGTCTGCCACCTGACTTGTTAACCACTGCATCACCACTGTTTTCTTAGTGCTAAAGGCCTAAAAGCGATCGATATTCATCGTGAGATCTGTGCAGTTTACGGAGAAAACATTATGAGTGATGGAATGATAAGAAAGTGGGTGAGAGCATTTAAAGATGGCCGCACAATTGTGGATGATGAACAACGGAGTGGGCGTCTTTCGGTCGTTAATGAAAGTTTGGTGCAGGAAGTGGACAATTAGGTGAGGGAAAACAGACGCTTTACGATTTCCTCCTTGCGGGATGACTTTCTTAATGTTTCCCGTAGTATTTTTATGACATTGTGACCGAGCACTTGAATTACCGAAAATTGTGTTCACGCTGGATAGCGAAAATGTTGACGGATGTGCACAAAACCAAACGTTTAGACAGTGCATTGGCTTTCCTTGAGAGGTACCACAACGACGGTGATGATTTCTTAAGCCAAATTGTTACGGGCGATGAAGCATGGGTGGCCTACGTCACATCAGAATAAAACCAACAGTCCATGGAATGGCGGCATTCAAATTCGCCCAGAAAAGTGAAGTTTAAGCAAACAATTTCTGCCCGGAAAATCATGTGCACAGTTTTTTGGGACAGAAAAGCAGTATTGCTTGTGGAATTTCTGCCTCGTAATGAGTCAATCAATGCAGCAGCTTACTGTAAGACATTGCACAATCTGCGCCGTTCAGTTCAAAACATCAGACTTGGCAAGTTGAGCAAGGGCATCGTTTTGCTGCAAGACAATGCCCGTCCGCATGTGGCGAATCAGACCGAAGATCTCATCACATCTTTTCAATGGGAAACTCTGGATCATCCTCCGTACAGACCCGATCATGCGCCCAGTGACTACCATCTGTTCCTACACTTGAAGAAACACCTGGGCGGTCAGCGTCTTCAAGACGATGACAAAGTCAAAACAGTGGTGATGCAGTGGTTAACAGGTCAGGCGGCAGACTTCTATGAGGAGAGTATTCAAAAACTGGTACAACGTTATGACAAGTGCCTCTATATTGACGGAAACTATGTAGAGAAGTAGTTCAAATGGTTCAAATGGCTCTGAGCACTATGGGACTCAACATCTGAGGTCATAAGTCCCCTAGAACTTAGAACTACTTAAACCTAACTAACCTAAGGACATCACACACACCCATGCCCGAGGCAGGATTCGAACCTGCGACCGGTAGAAGAGTAGATTAAGGTACAGGATTACATGTAAAAATAATTATTGAGATATCTTAGCCTGTCTTTTTTTAATTTCAGTACGGTACTTACTTGAAAAACACGCCTCGTAGTTAGCGTTCGCAAAGAGAAGGGAGCGTGGAAGGGTTGAACATTCACTTAATGAGACAGCGATTGTATTCCTTCCCTTCTCCCGCGCTACTTCCAGCAAATAGGCAGACAACTGGTAAGGCGAGGTACCAGATCTATTTTCCGACCTCTTAATATGATACGACGTAAAGTCAAGCGCCGGCACGCCAGTCTGGAACGAGAGGAGAGAGCCAATTGCGACTGTCCAGGACGACAACGCGACAGCAGCTGCCTCTATGCGAAGGGGACATAAGCGCCGCGCCCGACTAGTCGCGGCCCAGTTCAAGAATGGCATCAAGACTAGCCATTTTGCTAGTATTATGTAGCATTATATATATTGAAGAAACTTGCTTTTTATGTCTGTCGTCCTTTGCTTGCGACAGTTAAATATTGTAATCGTTCCCTTTTGTAATAAAATTCATTAATACGATTTGTTTTTAATGTTGTCTAGCGACCCGGGAAAGCAGGTTTTCGAGACACATCATATTCGACGACGACGACTAGGCGGGATATAACATAATAAAATAAACCAGAAGCTGCGGCCTGGTAAGGACAGTATCGGCCTCACGACTCCAGATCTCACGCAAGCGCGGAAGCAATTATATCGGCCAGTCCCTCCGCATCATTCCCGACCGCTGTGCAGAACATCGACGGCATAATAAAAATCGAGAACTGGAGAAATCTGCTGGAGATGAGCACAACCACACGAATGTAAGATATTCTTTGACGAAACAAAAGTTTTGTCCCACGGTCCCACACATTGGGTGTCTACAATTAAAGAGGACGTAGAAATAAGAGTTTGTGAGAAAACCTTCAACCGTGATGGTGGATATAATCTTAGCGCTGCATGGAAGCGAGCTCTCGATGTAGAGACGACTCGGAGATATTCGTCGTAAAGTTTACGCTACGGCGGAAGAGGCGGCGCCACTTGTGCAGATGTTGACACCATCTGCGACAGCATAACGCAACTACCGGGCAGGAGCCGTCTTTGGGCTATGTAAGGCAGTTTCAACAGACAGTTCCTCCTGACGAAGACGATGGTGGAAATCGTCGAAAGCTCGAGGTTTTCCCCTGAACTGACGGGGCAAGAAGTCCGAGAATGTTTTATACAACATAGCCGTCGCGAAAGATTTGGCTCACATCAAATATAGTTCTTTACAATCCTTATCACTAAATTGTTGACATGGCTTAGAACTTTCAAAATTTGCGCATGGTGTTATTACTATCACAGCCTTGTCATTGAGCCATTGCTCAATTACATTAATCATACTTTTCACAAATTTCCGTACGTTTTCCTCAGCCTGTTTCTTTGTTCTGTGTGAACAGTGCACTTCTAAGTTCTGTTGCGTCCACTTGTACATTTGTAGTTTTTTAAATTAAATTTAGTGTTTCATTTTCCATACGATGTTCGTCGCATCTTGAAAGGCAGTCGATGCATCTTAAATGTTCCAGAAATAAGTACAGGGAGTTGTGAAATTTTGATTGTTTTTCAAAACTTTACGAAAGTTCGAGACGACATTTCATGTATCATCCACAAACACTAAAACTGCAATGAAATTATAACTCAACATTCGTAAAAAGATTCTATCTGCCAAAGTTGTTAAATCCGCACTGTCCTTGTGCATACGTTCACACGCTACTCAATCAGCGGATATCAAAAACTTTTTTTTAAAACAGGGTGTTCTAAAGCACAGTGAATTTCATGCAATATATTTTCTCATTTACGACAAGCGTGAAAAAGTTTATAAAAGTACTCGAAATATATGTGTGTTTTACTGTAGGCTATTTATTCTCACATTTGGTGGCAATGAATGTATGGCAACTCGTGCCACCTCTGTCTGATAAGCGAGCGCGGACCACAGTGACAAAACCACTAAAATTAGCGGCTCAATCGAAAAAGCATGTTACTAATTTGTCATAAGAAAATTTAAGTTCTGTAGTCCACAATCAGTTGCTGTAAATATACGTTGAGCTGTAGTACTTTTCAGTTCATCCAGACATAGAAACCTTTCCTTCACTTCAAAGGCCGGAGACGAGGTAACATAACGAATTATAGTTCCATTAAAATTACTTGATAGGTGACGTTTGTAACTTGCCGCCGCAGTGTTGCTACATCCGCTACCGGCTATCGCTCGCACTCCGGTAACGGCAAATGCTATTACTGTTTAAAGCAAAGCTGTGTTGGACGTGGCTGGCGCGAGGTATGCCGGAAATGCGATATACTCTGTCCACAACTGACTGTAAGTGAGCAATGACTAAACTGTGGCAGATGACGCGTTTTGTAACCCTGAATTTAAACTCGAGACCTAACCACAGCTTCATAATGTGTAATGTATCCGACAAAACTGCTCTCAACAATCTGCGGCAGAACTAAAATTAGTATCGCTTTTTTCACAGCGATTAAAACTAGCCTCTAGGAGTAAACACAAGACAGAAAAAAATGCAATTACAGCGCTAAAAACAAACTGTAAATTTATCGGTATTGTTGGTTACCTTAAACTATCCTCACACTGGCTAAAGAGCCGCCGCATTACCAACCGATGACCACTCCTCGTTGCCACTTGGCTGCAGATTATTGGCGACACAGATTCCAAACGAAAGCAGAATGATACGAAGGAAAATAAGACAAAATAAAAAAGTCAACGTGTTCACGTAAACGATAAGGCAAACTCTTAGAAATAAAAAATTACATCTAAAAAAATTACTTCAATAACAATAATGAAACACTTTTGAATAGATGTAGAAAAAAAATTGTACGTATGATGAGATTCGATGCTAAAAGCCATTGTACATCACGTTCATATGCTAACCATTGTGCTGTGCAAGAATGCTATGTTTATAAATGTGATGACTCAGTTGCAACGATGAACTGCAGCTTTCAGAAATTCGTTTTCATGTACTGTTGTGCAAAGATAAGATCTAATGTAAGCCGATTTCTGTGATTATGATGACAGTATATACGAAATTGAATTGCGACTTTTGTGGAAGTATCCAATAATGTTAGGCCTGTGCTGTGTATGAAACGTGTGTGTTTTACTAGCATCGTTTTCTCTCCCTCTCTGTGTTTGTGTGTGTGTGTGTGTGTTGTTTTTGGTGTGGTTATCATGTGCGATGAAACAACGAAATAAAAATAGCAGACCCATTATTTAGAATCCAAATACATCAAGAAAGAAGGCCAGACAAGGAAGTGATATGACGCGAATAATTGTGGCAGTTTGGCAACGACGAACGTTTCGGGTGTGACGTTGAGCGCTCTGATTGGAGGAAACCAGCTCCAACACGTGAAGTGTTAACTAACAAGTGATTTTAATAAGACTGTAGTGAAGACAGTTCTCTTTGGTTAGAGACTGAGGAAAAGTATTTATCGTGGATAAATGATTCA
Organism: Schistocerca americana; assembly: GCF_021461395.2. Taxonomy (NCBI): domain Eukaryota; kingdom Metazoa; phylum Arthropoda; class Insecta; order Orthoptera; family Acrididae; genus Schistocerca; species Schistocerca americana. The sequence goes on along the minus strand of NC_060120.1, from coordinate 1,013,063,513 downwards.
TCTCGATTGTCTAAAAAACTCTCTAACATAATGTAATAACTTTGAAACAGTGGAATTAAATGATCGTATGATTTGAAACAGTGAAATTAAATAATCGTATGACATTTTTGGTCGGGATATGCCATCTGTGTTGTTAGTCCGCCTGATGCAAGTCTTTTTATTTGATGCCGCTTCAACGTTTTGCGGGTCGATGATTATGCAGTGATGATAGGCACAACACAACACCGAGTCCCCGAACGGACTAAATGTATTATTTTCGTAAAACGTGTGGTCATTCACTCCGAAATTTAGCCCAGTTTTCAAGATTAATGTCACTTTCTAGTACTGCCTTAACAAATTATAGGTTTGTATTTTGTTGTATGGGGGATTTTTTTCGTTACTAAGCAAATACATCTTTCAAATTAAAGAAGACAAAGCTTGGTAGTTTAATACTTTTCAGTTTCTTTTTTTCACCATATGTGCATGACTAGGAATGTAATTCATAGATTTCAACAGCAACGGCTTTTGCATGCCTTTCTGAATTGAGGTGATTTACTAGTTTCCCGTGTTTCCAGTAGCATTTCTAAATCTAGTATAAGGTACAAAAATTAACATTCTGCCGGTTTCGTTGTAGAGTTCATTTCTTGAACGCACTTCACACAATTTGGAAAAGCCCCACCCCGATCGCTGTCAAAATAGAACCATTTGTATCTACAGTCCCATTTGTAATCTTGCATTCACGTTGTGTAGTATGGCGACTCAAGAATGCGAGACAGCACGTTTTTCATTAGGCTCACACTCATCTATGCCTTCTGCAATACGCTGGCTTTTATTTCAAAGGAAGCAAATAAAGTTTGTTGTTTCTGTGGTGTCACCGCCAGACACCACACTTGCTAGGTGGTAGATTAAATCGGCCGCGGTCCATTTAGTACATGTCGGACCCGCGTGTCGCCACTGTGTGATCGCAGACCTAGCGCCACCACAAGGCAGGTCTCGTGATACGAACAAGCACTCGCCCCAGTTGGACGGACGACCTAGCTAGCGACTAGATGTACGAAGCCTTTCTCTCTCATTAGCAGAGAGACAGAATAGCCTTCAGCTAAGTTAATGGCTACAAACTAGCAAGGCGCCATTAGCCTTACAGTGATTGTAATTAAAGTCTCCTGTGTATCGTCAAGAGCCATGTACCACAATGATTGATTAAAGATAAGTATTAATCCAGCTACGTACTTTTCTTCATAGCATTAATTACGTAGCCTGTTCCAGTACTTCACGCCCGTCTGCGTTAGTCTAGCGTGCATTTTCAGCCATCTCGATCTACAAGGTGTTGGCCCAGCTGCCGACACATCAGTTTCGACATTGTATTTCGACATTAACACATCTTTTTATACGACGAATTGAGGAAGAATGCACACACGTTGCATGATCATATCACTGTTCCAAAATAAGCTGTTGACTATCTAACCCTTAAAGTAACTCGATACAAGAAGCTGAAATTTATTACAACAGTGGGAGCTTATTATTCTCGTAGTGGGCAGCAAACGTCAGCTTTGCTATTAGAGAGACCCTTTCCGCGCGTATCAGTGTGTACAGAATTATCACCACCTGTCCAGTGTTCATACCGGACCTCGTAAACAGCGGCTTCCGGCATAGATGAAATTTGTCGAAGCAATACAACCTTATTAGTTATAATTATGCATTACACCAGCCCAGGCGGTAATTTAAAATCATAAACTATTTTGACTTTTAATGACATAAACTGAACAGCCTGAAAATTAAGACCACGTACCTAAAAGCCTGTATGTTCATATTTGGGACGGATAACAGCGGCGACGCGTCGTGCCATGGAAGCAAAGAGGCCTTGGAGAGTCACTGAGGGAGCTGGCACCACATCTGCACACGAAAGTCACTTAATTGCTGTAAATTCTGGAGAGGAGGCGACGAGCTGTGAGGCCACGTTCAGTCATATCCCTGATGAATTCGATAGGATTCAGATCTGGCGACTTGGGGGGAAGAGGACAGCACATCAATTGGAACCTGCTACTGCATTCTTCGAACCACTCCATCACACTCCTGACCTTATGACATGGCGCATTATCTTGTTGAAAAATGTCGCTGCCGCCGGGAAACGCGATCGTCATTAAGGGATGTACTTGGTCTGCAGTCAGTGTACGACACTTTTTGGCCGTCATGGTGCCTTGCACGAGCTCCACTGAATCCAGGGATCCTCATATGAATGTGTCCGTCGTGCAGTACAGATGTCAAGCAGCTGCCATCTCACGGCATGATGAAGTAGGTATAGGGGTTCTTCAGACCATGCAATGCTCTGACACTGCGCCAAGGGCCAGTGCCTATGGTCACAGACCCACTTCAGTAGTAGATGCCGATGTCGTCGTGTTAACATTTGCACATACATGGGTCGTCGGCTGCGGAAGCCCATCATTAGTAGTGTTCGGTGCACTGTGTGTTCAGACACACTTGTACTCTGCCCAGCATTAAAGTAGTTCCGCCACAGTTTGCCTCCTGTCCTGTTTTTCCTGTCAGGCCAGCCTACGACGTCCGACATGTGGAATGAGCGGTGGCCGCCCAACCCGACGACGTCTGGGAGTGGTTTCAGCTTGGTCTCGCCACGTATTGAAGACATTCCTCACAGCATTCCTGGAATATCCGATATGTTGTGCACTTTCCGAAATACTCGTGCCGAGTCTCCGGGCCATCGCAATCTGCCCTCGGTCAAACTCAGATCGCGCGCCTTTCCAATTCTACACACGGACAGCACGCTCACTTATACTACGAGTACATACGTCGTACGTGTGTCTGACTAGCTGTCATTCCTGGCCAGGTGACGATACACTCGCTTGGACGGGTTTATATCGATAGTAGGTCGGTGTTCATAATGTTCCGGATAATCAGTGAATACAAACAGATATTAATTTCAGAAGGGGGAATTCTAATTTCCATGGGGATTGCCTCCCTCCCCCTCCTCAGACCGCCACCCAGAATTCAGCATCCAGGATGATATCCGTTGGAGGTTTAACAACGACGGTTGCCACGTCCGGCTCGGCTGGGTGTATACTGGGCCAGCACCTGCGTCCCACCTCGGTTACACTATTCAAAATCGTTTGGCAACACCTGGTCACAGTTCCGCAGGGATAGAACTAGACGCAATCATACGGAGTACACAATGCCCTTCCCAGTCGCGGGAGGTGTGTGGGGCAGATGTGGCGACACGAAGGGCACCTTGTCATCTGAATACTCTAATAATTCCAAATCCAGATAACAAGACGACCCTGTGATGATACGGTATAAAAGGCGAAGAAAAGAAGAATTATAGAATGGTCCTATCTTCCGATTAATATCGGTATAGTGTGCTTTATCGTAAAGCAGATATCTGTAAGTGTATACTACAGCCATTTGTTGATTTCCATACAAGAAAGGTAAGGAACTTGTTAAGTATCAAATAAACCAAAATGTTACAACAAACCATCAGCTAATCTAAGAAATGGACGTTAAGCAGTGTCGAGATTTACTGTTAATACAGGGTGACAGAATAACGGGAATGTTTGGAATGAGTAGTGGCAGCCATGGGGAGATGGCAGCACTGTGGGTTCGTGACAGTTACCGAGTAAACAGTCCACCATTTCAGTAATCATGGATCAGTGGAACGGACAACAGCGTGCATAAGCCATAAAATTGTTTTATAAAAAACGACGATAGTTTGGTAGCGACGAAAAGTGAGCTTCGACTTTTTATAATTTAGTACGTCATGACGCCGTTCCGTCGAAACACGCGATGAAATGTTGGATTAATAACTTTGAAGGGACTGGATCTGACCCCAAAATGAAACCAACAGGATGACCAAGAAGTGTGCGTTCTCCAGCAAACATTGATGTTGTACCGAGTCTGTCTTACGTAGCCCACGGCGTTCAATTCGTAAGCAAGCATCAGTGGTTGGAATGTTACGGGAGAGTGTTCGCAGAACTCTTCATCTTGATTTAAAATTTCATACGTACAAACTACAGATGGTCCAACAATTGAATGACAACTATTACCGGTTACGATTAGGATTCTGTCAACTAATAGTAACAAAAATAAACAATGACGATGAATTTCTAAACCAGTTGAGGATGTCAGATGAGGCACATTTTTATCTCACAGGTTATGTGAATAAACAGAACTACCGTTACTGGGCAAACATATATCTTAATGACGTTCATGAGCGCCATTTACACGCTAGTAAATGACAGTATGGTGTGGTGTTTCATCTCATGAGATTATCAGACCGTATGTTTTCGCAAATGAACACGGAAACACTATAACTGGCAATGCTGATCGTTACGTGGAGATGTTAGGAACTTCCGTTACACCTGTGTTGAGCAATTCTCCAAACGTTATGGAAGCCTGGTTTCAACAAGACGGAGCGTGATCACACACTGCACTGCAGTCAATGGCATATGTGCGAGAATTGTTTCGCAACCGTGTGATCTCACGGTTCGGTAACATTCCCTGGCCCCCTAGATCACCAGATTTATCCGGTTGCGACTCTTTCTTCGGGGTTACCTCAAGAGCAAAGTCCACTCGACTCGACCAAGAACCCTGGATGAGTTAAAACAGAGAATTGGGGATGCAATTCGCAGTATCCCAGCTGAGATGTTGCAGCGGTCAATGAGGAATCTCAACAGCAGATTTCACGATGTATTCGCACAGGTGGACGCCATGTAAAGGACGTAATTTAAAAAAAATGTAAATGCTATCAATGTTTCATAAATAGTAAAGTTGTAAGGTTTCAGTTACTGTGAATGCAAGTTCTTTCCTTCAGCACTTCTAGTTTTATCGGATTGTGGAATTATTCCCGTTATTCTGTGTCACTCTGTTTTATACAATTTGTTAGATCAAATATCTTCAAGTCAACAGCAGTCATTTAGTTATCGATTGAATATCAGCAAACAATTTTTTATGCGTAGAAGACAGCAATGTGTGCAACGCAGTGAAACTACATTATTCTGCCAGTTTGTCAGCGAAAAATATAAAGGTCTTTCACGGACACTGTGTTACAACGCATACTGTTAGTGCAGTATATTGCGCTCCTGTCAGTTTAGACGAGTAATGACTCATTATAAGAGCCATTATCTTTGTAAAGGTCAGTCAGTATGGCTTTATAAATATCCATTATCTAGCTATTTCTCTTCGTATACCAGATTAAGTGAGTAATACAAGAAGTCACGACACTACGGCCATTCTCTCTTTCACTTTGAGCCTTGCTAAACCATACCATCCTCAAGATTGAGCTATTACTTTTTGCAATTAGTAGCTTTTTTAACAGGCCACCCATTTCAACTCTTCTTACCTGTTTATTAAACTCCACATACACCATTATCATTCCCCTTAAAACACAATATACCACTTTCCTTTAATAATTATGTTTTCCATAATCAGTTTACCAGAAACCAAGGTTGACGCTGTACAAAAAATATGTTGAAATTTTTCATGAATTATGTACAAACGCTTCATATCTGCAACTGCGTGCTTTGCTGACTTCACAAAAGTAGATACGATATTGCAGTGCCAGTGTTGCATCGTTCTTCTCAACAACACAAGTAATGCAATATCATATATTGGAGGTGGGAGTTGGCACCACATCTGCACACACAAATCACCTAATTGCAGTAAATTCCGGGGAAGGAGCGGTGAGCTGTGACACCACGTTCAACCAAATCCCAGATGTTTTCGATCGGGTTCAGATCTGGTGAACTGAGAGGCCAGCACATCGATTGGAACTCGTCGCTGTGTTCCTCGAACGACTCCATCACACTCCTGGACTTGTGACGTAGCGCATTATCTTGTTGAAAAACGCCACTACCGATGTTCGATACTTATTGGCGATCATGGTGCACTGCAAAAGCTCCACTGGGCCAAATGCCGCCCACGTGAATTTTCCTCAGAGAATAATCGAGACGCTACCAGCTTGCTCAGTCCTGCAGTACAGGTGTTTTCGAGCTCTTGCTGTGGAAGACGACGGACTCACGCCTTCCCATCGGCATGATGAAGGAAGTATTGTGATTCATCAGAGCATGCAATGCGCTGCCACTACGCCAGCTTCGAATGCCGATGGTCATGCGCCCACTTCAATCGTATTTGCCGATGTTGTGGTGCTAACCTTGGCACATTTGTAGGTCGTCGGCTGCAGAGGCCGATAGGAGCGTTCGGTGCACTGTGTGTTCAGACACACTTGCTCTCTGCCCAGCATTAAGGCCTGATGTTAGTTCTGCCGCAGTTCACCGTCTGTCCTGCTGTACCAGTGCGCCCAGCCTATGACGTCCGACATGTGGAACGAGGGGTGGTCGCCTAGCCGCACGGCGCGTGGGCGTGGTCTCAACTTGATTTTGTCACGTGTTGAAGACATAGCACTCCTCGAACACCCGGCAAGTCGTTCCGTTTCCGAAATACTCGTGCGGAGCCTCCGGGCCGTCACAATCTGCCCTCGGTCCAGCTCAGATAGATCGTGCGTCTTTCTCACTGATGCTAAAAGTACCGTGCGTGTATCTGACTAACAGTCATTCCTCACCAGGTGACGCTAGGACGGGTCTATATCGATAGTAGGTCGGTGGTCAGAAGACTCTGGCTGATCAGTGTAGCTCTGGTTCTGTTATTATTAAGAGTGTATATATCAAGAGTAAACAGACAAGTTCGAATTTATGTGATTTGATATTTTTACATTTTATTCACATAGCAATTGGACTGGAATTATTTCAGTTTTTCCTCAAATCAGAAGTTTTTCTTAACTACCATGATTAATTTCAAGCAATTGAACTTTTTTCTTGCAAAACTAGCCCTAGCGCATGACAATTTGAACCCATTTTGTCCATTTCCCAGTCTTAGTTTGACTAAGAAAATTGTAAAAATTTTTCTCTCAAATCATTAATTAAGTTTTTCTAATTACCGTTATTACTTTCTATAATTAGACATTTTTGTGCCAAACTACACCTCACGCTGGTCAGTTTGATACCCTATTTCCCGCTGTTCGTTAGGCTGTGAAAATTTGAATAAAAATCCATTTTTTTTAAATATCAGGGTCATTTTTTTTTGTTTCGCTCAAAACGTTTAACCCAAAACGTCAACTTGCGCTCTATCTCTGTGTCTATGCTATTCTATCACCGTGCCACAATAACACATGAAATATACAGTACATATATGTCTTTATGAATTTGCGGTTTGCTATGATCCTTTACGTAAATTTGTCGGTGAAAATATGTAATTTCTTCGCTGCGAAACAACACTGTGTCCGACGTACAGTGAGAAGCCTATGCGAATTTCAGAGACAGAATGCAGCGCAGTTACTGTTCTTCTTGCTCGTAAGGTACCTTTCATATCGTAAAACTTCTGCTATGGCACATATATAAGGTCTGTGGTCAATGCACTATACTAGTAACAGTGGGAGTCATATGTTAACCTATCGGGCGCCTCATATGCTGCTGCATGAAATCGCCAGTGGTTACGTGTAATAACAACCAGGTAAAAGAAACGTTACACCTCATGATGATGTTTAAACATTGAAAATGTTTAAACATCGAAACACCAAGTGGATTAAATAATACTATTTCTTTCATTCAAGCTATGGATCCGGCTGTAATTGGCTGTGTAAGTCAGCTTAAACTTCTGCGAATTCAAGGGCATACCACCTCCACTAGATCATGCCTACTAAAGCACTGCGATTCTCAAATCTGTCTTCGACTGAGTATAGATTGTGTTTAAAATACTTAATAGGTCGAACACATGTGTCATCTGTTTGTTAACTTTTGAAAATTTCAAGACCACACCGAATGCTGAACTGAAAACGTACGTTAATGTTAGAAGTTTAACCGTTATTCAAGCGGAGGATTAAGAATTTCTTGACGCGGAGCGCGCTGTACCTCATGCTGGGACGAGAGTCATCATCACACATACTACTAACGTGTATTCTTTAACAATCACAGATTTCCATCAGTGTTCTTTAACGATCTAATGATGGTGCTAGATACAGCTTCTCAATTTGCCCAGTTCATTACGTATAACACGAAACCCTACTACCAAGGACACCACGAAATTATTGGATCACAACTTAAAATATTAAACACGTGTCGCAACTATGAAAAACTGGCAAAGTGCGAATAAGAACTCGCTCACTGATGCTTCCGTACTAGCTTCATTATTCACCCAGTGAATCTAGAATCACGACGACTTTGCCTGTTATAGATATCGTTACTGGCATGATACCGGTTCCGGGAATTCCAAGATTGTAGCAAAATATATACAGTGTTTCTTGAGACTAACCTGAACTTAACAAAAGAAGCGAACAGGGGACTTCAGTTTACGCATGTGTAGAGAGAGCAGATTTAATAAAACATTTTTTCTTTACTTATTAAAAAACTTTGAGTGATACGCCTATCCATCCGTGAGAAAAGGGTTCTTAACAGAAGTATAGACAGAAAGACAGGTAAAAAATTGAGAAAAAAATTTTTTTCCCTTGTGTTATAATTACAGATTAACAATGTCATGAATTTTTTCTTTGCCTGTACTGTGAAACCTAGCTTCTTGCCAAATTTCATGATTATACGTCAACCATATAGATTTCGATGAGTGAATTTGCTTGTATCAAATATGCGTCATAATTGCCATATCTTCTGATTGCGTTGATTTAAAAACTTAAATTCCTTACTTCGTCTAGGGGTCATAGACTTCAGTATGTGACATAAATCTGATACTGCTACCCCTTCCTGAAAGAAAGTTGTCTTCAGACGAACAACAAAGGGATGTTAAACGCGTTTCGTTTCTACCGATGTGGGGAACGAATCCTAAAAAGTAAGCGTTGGAAAATGCGAAACTCTGTAATTTACTACAACAAAAGAAATGTATTGTAGTACTGCCTGTTAATAGGATTAATGTTTAAAAACTATACTCAATCATAATATGTAAATAAATAACAACATGTGGAGTGGCAGTGAACATTTACATTCAGCCGGGTCTGGGTAATGCATTGGCGTGGTTTATTGCTTGGACAGCGGTGATATGTGGAACATCGACGAAATACGTATCTCGTAAGGCTACACTATTTTGAATCAGTAGACTGTTTCCCGCCAATGCTCGTGAGTTCGAGATCTACGTCAGATGCCGAGCATATAGAAGGATATACCATACGGATAGTCACTTGTTTTCTCGCAGGAGGTAACTAAATATCATTCGAAATATCTCAATATGGTTGAAGGTATACGCCTAGTAACTTACAGAAACTGCTAGGAAACGTTTTCCAGAGAATAACTAGGGTACCTCAGCAGTCTTATTCATGAGAAAATTCTAGTATTCGCTCGCAAAGACAAGTATCACTAATAATTAACAAAAGTGTTACACAGATGCAAAGTGATAAACCCTAATGGTGCACCGAAGAAGTTTCCATTTTTACTCGCTTTAAACAAATTTTCTCGGGCAGGAATATAATGAAACATTGACTACATCGGAAAACTTTCCTCATGTTGCCTGTGAAACAATCGGAAAAAGTCCTTAATGAGCTCTCCATCACGATGGTCACTTACTATAAGTGAAAATCGTATCAGACGTTGTTTCCATTGGCGTTGTAAGTTGAGTTTCGGTCACTGAACGCATGCCGGTGTGAAGGTTTTAGTGATTACGCAGGGGACCAGCGCATGTTGTCGTGACGTAACTTTGGATGCGGCAGATATAACCTCCATCCGTTACGGACTGTCGAAACCGTTGGAAAAGAACTTTCACCCCGTGATATCATTAGCAGTTGTTTTAGCTCCTCGTGGAAGTAAAACGAAATAAAAACCCATCTACACGATACGTGATTGTCAGAAGGGTTAACGTCCGAGGAACATTTGTGGAAGATAGCTTCGTACTTCAACGAGGTCAGTGTCTCCATCTCCTTGGCCTTTAGTGCAGCTAGGCCCCATTTCAATGTAAAACTGACAATTAAGTCATCCGTTTCTTTTTCCTTTTTTAAATTTGCAAAGCACAAGGCGAACTGCTCATTAATACTATATCAGAAACCGCCATCCCCACCCCTTTCTTTAAATAATTCAGCTCTCATGTGTAAAACAGCTTCAAACATCTGATTACATTGCAAATGAGCTAATATTCTGAATATCTGCCGTTATGCATGTAAAGTCATTGTTGTTGAAGATAAAACCCGTATTAAGTTGGTATTATTAGTTTTAAGAAAAGCTGCGTTTCACGGATTACGAGGTCGATGACGTCATAATTTCTGATCTATGTGGCGTAAATAATCCAGTATTGCAGGTACATTCAGTGGTGCGGAATACGTCGTTACCGTCTGCAGAATGTTAAGTAGTAATAAATGAAAACGTCCCCCTGGCACTGAAGTTTTATTGCATGAACTCAGTCTGAACTGTATGAACGTAGTAAGCCATAAAGTTTTTTCCTTTCATTAATTTGTGTATTTGGTTGGTGAGGTGGGGTGGGATGGGGGGGGGGGGGGGAGGTGACAGCGAGAAAAGCTTAGCCAAGGCTTGAAATTAAAGTTTGTTTGAAGTCACCAACTTCTCTCACTCTCAAATACTCGACGATAATATCTGGATAATTAGCGCGCCGTGAGTTGCTAGCCTCAAGACTCGTACACATTGTCTATCTTTAATACTCCAGTTATTGTGTTAAACTTTCACTATAAGACTGTACATCTTTATGGGTATATCACGACAGCGTTTAAAATTCTGTCAGTACTTAAATTAAATACTGGAAATAAAACTTTTCTTGCCCTTGGAAAACGTAAGATAGTTAACCTGCAAATAGATTGGGACGATTTTAGACGTTAAGTTCAATAGATTAACAATTCTCGCGAACCAGTGAATTAGTGAAAACCATAACAAAATTCAGACAGCAGTTCCTGAGATTATCCCGCGCATACAGACAGAAACTGTGACTAGTGACTTTAGTTCACCTATGTGCAGATTACTTACTTATTAATGGTGCTACGGATCGCCAGATCACTTAATTAATCGGACTCCCTAGACGAAAGGATGTTGCGTGCAGCTGTGTGATAGGAACTTCATTTGAATTAATGAAAAAAAAATCTGAACGTTAAAATTATCGTATTTGACAAAACTCACGTAAGCTAAACTTTCTCGGTGCATGAGGAGACCTGTCTCATTGCACAAACTGATTTACGTGGAAAATTATTAAATTACATACTGTTCTGTTGTAGACGGTAGAGGATTTGTTTCTCTCGTGTACTCATAATTTTTTGGACGAGGCTCCTCTCCGATCGTTTTAAATAAAATGGTTCAAATGGCTCTGATCACTATGGGACTTAACAGCTATGGTAATCAGTCCCCTAGAACTTAGAACTACTTAAACCTAACTAACCTAAGGACATCACACAACACCCAGTCATCACGAGGCAGAGAAAATCCCTGACCCCGCCGGGAATCGAACCCGGGAACCCGGGCGCGATCGTTTTAAAACTCCACAAGACTTCGCTCACTAGGGTTAAGGGCTAGCACGTTCGGTGGAATGGAAATAGGACAGACTGACGTAATGGAAATTCCAGGTTTGCACCAAGTCCGAGTTAGTGTACTGTTTTTGTACAATGGTTTAGTATGTTCTGTGTTATTACAGTATGAAAATCCAAATAATTTAGTTGTGGATGCATACACGTTTCGTGTAACGTGTACTAACATTGCCCGCGAGTAGCAGACACTGATGTTCGAGTCCCGATACGAGAAATAGTTTTAGTAAGTCACATTTCTACACTGCAGCGTATGCTCGCGAAATAGGAAATGCGTTCCATAGCAGTTATAAACCTTGAACTGTGGGGAGGCCAATCACTATACGGCAGCCATTTTCCAGGAGGTTTCATCATAAAGAATAACTAGAGAGTATCTGGGCAATTTGAATGAAATGGTGAGGCAGGGTGGAGATGGAACTTACGAGCCTCAGCTATACAGTGGTGGAAATATTTATTGCGTCACCATAAATTATTTCGTCTTTTTGTCTTTTGCAGCAGTTTGCCTTCAGATTATACCAGTCCCATTGTTGCTAAACTTTGTTGACATATTCTAGCCTTTATAATCTGAATACTTCGCGCATGTTTTCCAACAATACACAACTCTTTGTTGTTGTCGTTTGGTTTTACAATGAAACCAATGTTTATACTGCCATTTTGAGTTGAGACTTTGCTGTGAGAACATGGGCAGGTCAATTGAATTAACGCCAGAAAAGAAAGCTGCTATACTTGCTTGTTCGTGTGTTGGTCTCATCACCAGAGAGATAGCCTCTAAGACACGATTTAATCAGTGTACGATTTCGACGTTACTGAAAATATACAGGGAAAAATAAAATGTTGATCTTGAGAAAAGAAGAGGTCGGAAAAGGCGTCTACTGCCAAACAGGACATGGTATTGAAAAGGCTTTCGCTCAACGACCGCCGTCTATCATCAACTGAACTAAAGCGAGACTGGGAAGAAATGTGCGACATCTCAGTATCGAGTAGAACTGTAAGAAACAGACTACTGGAGGCTGGACTCTCAGCCCGTCGTCGCAGACGGAAGCCTATATTGACCAAAATAATGCGACAACAGCGACTAAGACGGGCAAAGGCACATGCGACATGGACACCAGAGATGTGGAACAGTCATCTTTTCAGACGAGTCCAAATTTAATGTGCATGTCTCAGATGGAAAAGTGTTGGTGCGTCGAAGAAAAAGTGAGGAGTTTTTGCCATCATGCGCAACACATACAGTCAAACACCCATAAGGGCAGATGGTCTGGGGGTGCATTTCCAGTCACGGAGTAGGCCGTCTGGACTTCATCAATGGCACTGTCAACGCAGATATTTACATGAGCATCGTTGAACGGAAGCTTATGCCAACCACTAGAGACCAGTTTGGAGATGTTTCCAATTGCATTTTTCAAGATGACTCCGCTCCTTGCCATAGAGATTTGAAGGTGAGTCCTCTGACTAATATTTGTACCAAACACAAAGCAGATTACTTTCTTGGTTAATTATCACATACTTCTACATTTCAAGTAAAATCTTTCCTTCGACAAAATGGGGTTCAAATATTAGAGTAGCCTGGAAACAGCCCTGATCTCAATCCTATTGAGAACTGTTGGAAGGTTATGGGAAATGCTATCACCATAAAGAAGCCACAGAATAAACGGGAGCTGTTGGAGACCCTTGTGCTTGTGTTGTTTCACGAACTAGTGAGGAGTACATTAAAAAGTTAATTCTTTCAATGCCTTCACGAAGCCAAGCGGTGTTTAAGGCGCGTGGTGGAGCAACAAAGTGTTAAACGCAACAGTGTATTCATATGATGCAATACAAACACTAAAATCCATCTGTGTTATATTACAACATTAATATGCAGCGTTTCTTTCAACATGCAGTGTTTCTTTCAACATTAATATTCACATTTCAGAATAACAAACAGACTAGCTGACATATCCAGTTACACTCATTTTTCGAGAAAGTGTCAAATTATAAAAAACAAACATTTTTATAGAAACAAAAATTAAGAATTAAAACAAATTGACAAAAATTATGTGTATATTCATTTCTGATAGAAATCAAGAGAAATCAGGTAAATTTAGCTTAGTTATTCAATGATTGTAACAAAAATTGTTAATTGTAAGAGGTGATGCAATAAATATTTCCACTGTAGCTGAATGAGAATAACAAAATAATTGGCAGTTGACCATGAAAGGGATATTTTTAAGTGGGGGAGGGGTGTGGAGTGGTGAGGGGGGGGGGGGTTGGAGGTGTCAGTTCACTGTTTCGCGTAAGCGCAGTACGTCTCTAGTGGCAACAACTGGCAGTTCCTACTTATTGCGTTCATACGTTCCACTTTAGCGTGGAGATCTGTCACTTTACAGGATCATAATAGTTTTATCATTTCACAAAGGAAACGTACCACACAGAGAAACAAATCATAGAGGAACAATTTACAACAATTATTTTACATCGCGCAATTGTCGTTCACAATTGACTGGTAACCGTCAGAGCGGACCGTTACAACACTGTTCAGAACACACTGGTGTGACCAAACTGGTGCTCTGACTGATTGTTGCCCTTAACAACAAGCTGTAGGTCACTTCGGTATCCTGGTCCAGTTATATTATCAGCTCCGTTTACGACAGATAGATACCTATGGTTATGGTGCCTATCCACACAGTTTCAACGTGCCACATTTAATCAGCTGAAATGTTTTTAGCTTTGGTTCAATATCAGTTTATGGTGCGACAGTAATAGAGCACTAGTTACGTTCGTCAACAGTTATACATGAAATCGACCTCGGCCTTCGCTTTGGTGGTTTAGGATGACTGCTGAACAGTTAGATACGAATTTTTGCCTCAAGTGAGCGAGACTAATGACCGGAGTCACTTTCCTTGATAGATATGAATCTCACCCAAACCGGTTGAGTTACTAAGGCCATTTTACTTGAGAATAAAAATGATTTTCGTGGTATCCTGGGTACTTTATTCTACGTATTATTACCGAGAATCTGTAATAACAGGGTGTATACGCCCCGGGACAACCGGGAAAAACCCGGGAATCTTTTCATCTGGGAAAAACCCGGGAATTTCTTAGAATTCCGAGAATTTTTCATTATTTTAGTTTTCAGTTAAATTTTTGTAATTTCGACTGGTAAGAACTGATATTCTCACAAAGAATTTTACTGTATCCCGCCACTGCAGAACAATACTGCTGTCATAAAACATAAACGAGACAAAAATATTAAAGTAGAATTTAAGTTGCAAAGGAAATGCGCCATTTACAACGAAACACCGTGCACACACAAGCGTTTGCCAACAGCGAAATGTGTCAAAGGCTATAGGACGAAGACTATACAATTTTTCATAACAACAAACTGCTTCCGATGACCTTGACGTCACAACTGGTCACATCAGGTTCGTTTGAAAGAGTTGCCAGCGGGCTGTTGCGCGTGCGCTGTTGAGTCGTCTATGAGCAGTAGCTTCTGCCGCTTCTGCCTACTTAAAGTGTGGCTGTTAGTAGGAGTGTTAGCTGTATCAGCAGTACCAACAAGCAGCCAGATGCTACCCGGAAAAATTTTTCTGGCGAACGCAAGCTGCTAGATTCGCACATGCGCAGAGCAGTCTGAGTTGTAGTGGGGAGGGGGAATAGTCTCCACTTTTAGTGATTGTGGTATTTACTCTTTATTTACAGCTCTCACGTTAAATGAAAACAAACTGTAATTCTGTGGCCGGGAGCTATCAAGTGCATTAAAATAATTCACCTAATTACGGAAGGCTAAAATATGTCATTAGTTTCAGCTTTCTGATTTGATTTTATTTCCACGTTTTTGGCAGTCAAACATTAATGGTCTTGCAGGACAATGAAGTTATTTTTGTCGATCTGCTAAAGAAATTTGCCTTTTATTAGTCTTTTTCGCACAGGCAGTAAAGTTATTTGAAACGAAGTGTTTCATTCCACTCGACTGGCTAGTTCCAACTATTTGCTAAACTTCAAATCCACGTTTTCATCTTCCGGCACGTATGGCATTACGCTATAATGAAGAACCAAACATCAGATAATACAGTATCAGTACCCCCAGAAAATTTGCATCGCGAAAACTTTATATCAGGTTGGGGCCTACATCTTTGTGAATCTGGACACACTTTAAGCCGAATTATCTATTTTTGTATTATTTACGAAATTCCGATGTTTTCCGAGTATCATATGATGTCCTGTTTCGTTTACGACGTAATGTAAGATCCATTTATGCTATGCAAGACCTGTAAAAGTTACATGCATACGAACATGCGGGCTTCCTACGTCATCGTAGTTACGCATGGGCAGTAACACCTGTTTTCTGGCGTTGTCTGATAATTTTTGAAACGAAAATACTGCAAATGGTGGTTTGAAAAGCGTTACCTTCAAAGTAAATTTAATTTTATGCAAGATGAATTATATACGAGAATGTCCTTTGAATTTCTTAAATGACAGAGGGTTTGACTCTCGTTTAAAGCTTAACACTTAGAAGACCAGAGACTTAACGTCATTATTTAAAATTTTACTGGCACATTTGCGTGATGTATCTTAAAGTGTAACACACGAAAAGAAGACAAATACTATACGTTAAGGCTTAGCTTTTCTTGTAGCCACACTATGTACATTAATTTAAACCATTAATTTTTCCTATTTGTGTGTTAACGCTTCATAACGGTGATGTTGCTATTGGCTGACTACATCACGTGCCCTGTCCTTTGAAGATCTGCTGTCATCGGCTGGCGAGATCACGTGATATGAGCTATGACTGGTTTACAGAAGCATCGAAATCTTGATTTCACTAAAGTGCTGTGATTGATGGAAGTCAAATATATAATTTCGTAATACGAAAATAAGCACCGTACATGTTGCTGCACATATAAGCTTGTCCCAAAACGCGCGTGTGTGTTTTTTCTTTTTTTTCCTGTATGTGTTCTTTTTCTAACGTGCCCGGAAGTTCTACACCGGTCTCTAAAACCTAAACCATTCAAACACTGATAAGTTTTACAGATCCGAGGGGAAGTTTATTGTCACTTAATCGGGTAAAATGTGTATTTTCACCCGGAAGAAAGTGTACTTTTAACCGGGAAATCCGGGAAAAATCCGGGATTTTTTTTCCTTGTCCCCGTATACACCCTGAATTAAATACTAAACAAAATGTGAACGTTTGTACCGATCATAAAACTGCTGAAAAGTGATCAGCGAACCATAAGTACATTCGCTTCGTAACAACCTACTCAGCATATTGTAAAACAAATATTCCATTTCACCTCATTTAGAGATGTATGATATCTTACTACTGTGTTAATTTTTTGCAGAGTTGTGCATTTCGGTTAGTTTTGTTAACCTTATAGATCTTTCTGTAGCATTGCCAGAACGTTTGCAAGTGTGCATCAGACACGAGCTGCAATTAGCATTGGTTAAATTTTTGTCATTATGTAGGTCATGAGTGGTATTGAAGGAAGGGCAAGTCGAAGCACAACTTTATTACCCGCTGTCATTTTTATCATGGCGTAACAGCGGCATTGTAGCAACAATGTTACCGACGAGCCTGTTGTTCGATGACCATGGGACGCCTGTTTATGTGGCTGGATGTTCTTCAGCTGCGTCAACTGTATTGAGAGAAAGATATTAAGCCACCTGTTCTGCCAATGTTATAGCCTGTTCTTCCTGTTTTCGTGTTTTAATGTTTTGGAAACAGAGTATTTGTGAGGGACATGGGGATATCAACTGATAGACATCCAAACTAATGCTTGGATTTTTTGAATCTATTTTGCGAATCCTTTGACCTCACACAAGAATAAAAGTGTACCGTATATTTCGGCAGATGAAACGATTTTGAAGCCATTTTGACTATTTTTCGACCGTGACTGTCTCAAGAAATATGTAAGGTCTTTTAAATTACCGCCACCAGTCACAGACTTCGTTAACTGTTGTACTATTTATATATTTTGCGACATGTTTCTAAGGAATACATCTTCAGGCTAAATGGCATTACAAAAACATTTTCACAAAAAGATCATACTGATGTTACATAGTCTTTTCATAAATTTTGCGGTTACCTTTGTTCTTCTGGCGTGGCAGTCTCGTTGTGATGAGCTGAGGTGTTACCATTTCCGTGGCTCTCTTGGCTTTCGTGGTCACTGTTCACAAATTTTCACTAACGTAAGAGTACCTTGGAAACACGATCACAAAAACGAATCTGTAGAGCAGATAAATAAATATTACGATAGTTAACAAAATTTGTGACTGGTAGAGGTAATTTAAAAAACCTTTGCAGATGAGACGATAGCCAAACATTAAGAAATGGCACCCAAACTCACGGTCGTGTTATACGACACATACGAAACTTAGATTGAAAGTTTTATGAATGAAAAAATCACTCACCAATGCATTTAAAACGCTGCAAAATACGCACAATCGTCATCTAAGGAAAGCAGCTCCTCAAGTACATGCTCACTTTCGTTGTTGAGAAGCTCGACATATGGGTGCCATTCTGCACCTCGTGATTTACGCTTCGTTGTCAGTATCCCATAAAAATTCGTCCTCAGTGCCATCCACAGTATTGGGAATCCCACATTTCTTGAAGGATTTTATCACTATTTCCACTTTCACTTTTCCCATGATTTGATCTCACGACATCACGCAATGCATGAAGTGATGCAGCCCGCATAGCTCTACCTTTCGTACACGATTTTCGCCACTCACCTTCCAATTGTTCCTTTGTTCACGTATATGGTCTTTGAATGGTTTATTCAGAGAGACGTCTAAAGGCTGCAGAATCGAAATCAAACCACCCAGTATAACAGCAGTCTTAGTACTGTTTCGTGCTATGTGATTTTTGGTGTTCTCAGTTACGTGACAAACTTAGTTGATTTTGTAGTGCACCAGGTCGCCTGTGCCACACATTTTCCGCCCACAGTTTTACACCATTCTCCTGCATCCATCCCTTTTCGCGTGAAAATGTACAAAAATGTGTGGTGCAAATATTATATTAGGAATGGTTTTGCACTTGATAATGACCATGGGTTTTAACTTATGGTTAGTTCCATCTACATACATTTTAATAACAGGTCTACTATAAATCAGGCATTTTCATCGCCTGTACTTCTGACTTGTACAGTTTTTACTCCTTTTATTTCCACAGTTCTGTTGTTTGTCATACCGAAGTTCATCAGTGCGTATTACTAATATGATGTAATCGATGGTTGTGTTTTTGCCTCATACGAATAGCAAACTTACGAAAGTTCGTAACTTTATCGTGAAGATCTTTTGGTAATTTTGCTGAAATTTTTGTTTTCTGCAGTATTACTTGATTGGTGCTGTTCACGGAACGATTGCAGCAGCGTACTGTTGCTTTAAATTGTTTGCCATGCTCTGGTCTGGCACGTTACCGCTTCAGTGCATAAGCCTTAATCATATTTCTTGTAACGACGTAACTATTCTACCTCTGTTCTTGTACCCATTCTGTAACGCTGGCCAGCAAACTATTCCTCTCCCCACAGAACACTTTTCCATTGGCAATTTTTTAATAGCATCTTCGTTCTTTTGCCAGTCTCTTACCATCTTCTCTGTCACACCGAACCCCTTGCTGCATTGTTCGATTCTTTGGCCTATTCTATGACCTTCAGCTTGAATCTTGCTTCGTATTTCCTTCTTTTTGTTGGTTCCATAATTAGGCACACGATTTATTAATTTTACGGCCATTACACTTAAGTACTAACTGTCTGAACATACAAAACAACCTACGACCATACTTGTAACAATATTACAAGAAGGAAAGTTGCTACTCACTATATAGCGGAGATGCTGAGTCGCAGATAGTCAAAACAAAAAGATTATCACAATTATAGATTTCGGCCGTTAAGGCCTTCTGCAACGATAGACAGAGATACGCACACACGAACACACACACGCAAACGCAACTCACACACACGGCTGCAGTCTCAGTCAACTGAAACCACTGTTGGTTTCAGTAGCATTTGAATTTTGTTTGTTTGTGAGAAGATTGTGTATTACCTCGTGAAAGAAACGAAAACGGAAACCTTCGGTAGCAGCGGGATCATGGATTATCGAGCCTGCGGGGTAACCTTACCCGATGTTGCAGCTCGCGTGAGTCGGTATACCATGACTTTGAGCAAATCGTATAACTTAACGTCATACAGGAGCTGAACGGTCCCAAACGACTAGCACCCACTCAGTTGAGCAGGATCGTACAACCACATCACGTACGTTGATTCTGTAAATGGGCTTATTACCAGCAACGGATCCACACGGATAGTTTGGTGACATCTGAGACATCACGAACTGCCAACACGACGAGTATTGTGGCAGCTTCCATTGACGTGGTGGCAAAGAAAGGCACACCTATAATAATGCGCCCAACTACAACATTGTACAGAGGAGTCGTACCATGTAACTTTTTCTGACGAGTCCCGCTTCTGTGTTCAGCATCACGAAGAGGGCATCCTTGCATGGAGGCTCCGAGCAGAATCAATGTTGCGAAACTGTATTCGTCATCGTCATACGGGCGCAGCTCCTTTCGTGATGGTATGGGGTGCCATTGGATGTACAACACAATCACCTCTTGGTCGCGTAGTCTACAGTTTGGGTAGTAGGCTTAATATTTCTGTCATTCTATAACTGGTGGGTGTGCTCTCCTTCGAGGTTTCAATGACGGCTTCTTTCAACAAGATAAAACGAGACCGCATGTTCCCCGTGCTGTTCTGACCCACCTCGATGTGGAGAGTGTTTGTCTATGGCTCTGGGCTGCACTTTCTGCAAATCTCTCACACAACTAAACCATCTGAGATACATTTCCTAGAGGCAAGCAGGCCAAAATCCGCCACCCACTGTGAATGGCTTAAAAGTATCATTCATACAGTCTCATGGAGACTCGATACTAGTACTAGTAATAGTAATAGTGTTCCATAGATTTCGTGTTTGTTTTGAATGCAGTCAAAGAGAGTCCCTTTAGTCAGCTGTAGTGCCAGTAGTGCTAGCATTTGTTTTGAATACAGTCCAGAGACAGGTAGTGCTTATTTTCATTGTTTTCAACAAGAAGTGTCTAGTAACCACAGTTTAGTCAGCTATCAACCGCCTTTAGTGAATTAGCAGTCTAGTTAAGTTGATTAACTCCCTACAGTAAATTGATTTCTTAGGATGGATAGGACGTGCGACTGCTGTGTACGGACACAGGAGGAGCTGGCCACAGTTCGCGAACAGCTGAACGTGCTGATGGTCGCGGTCAGCCTTCTTCAGGCTGCTGCCTCGGAGTGTAGCGGCAGTGGGGAGTCTGGTGCATCGCATGGTACACCCCAGGTGTTACATGCTTCACCCACGGTCCCTGCTGTCGAGACATCTCCACGGGTACCGGGCGCGGTTGGGCCACCCTCTCCCCAAAGGGAGTGGCGGGTTCAGCGGCGTTCGCGACGCACGAGGCGGAGGGTCAATGTGGAGGCTGGCCGTGCGGCATCGCCCGCTCAGCCTGTGAGTGGACATGTGGCCGCTCCTTCAGCAAGGTCCGAGCATGCACACGGGGGGAGGGGTTTATTAGTTATTGGGAGCTCCAACGTTAGGCGGGTGATGCA
Organism: Schistocerca americana; assembly: GCF_021461395.2. NCBI lineage: Eukaryota > Metazoa > Arthropoda > Insecta > Orthoptera > Acrididae > Schistocerca > Schistocerca americana. The sequence goes on along the minus strand of NC_060120.1, from coordinate 1,013,042,429 downwards.
GCCCCTTGCGGAAATAGCGGAAAGGTCGGGGAAGAAGGCCAGTGTTCACTCTGTCTGCTTGCCGGGGGGGTCTCATCCGAGATGTGGCGGAGGCCCTGCCGGCGGCGATAGAGAGCACTGGGTGCACCCGACTGCAAATTGTTGCTCTTGTCGGCACCAATGTCTCCTGCCGTCTGGGTTCAGAGGTCATCCTCAGTTCATACAGGCGGTTGGCGGAGTTGGTGAAGGCGGAAACCTCGCTCACGGGGTGGAATCAGAGCTAACTATTTGTAGTATCGTTTCCAGAGCCGATCGCGGTCCTCTGGTTTGGAGCCGAGTGGGAGGCTTAAACCAGAGGCTCAGACGATTCTGCGAAGATCTGGGGTGCGAATTTCTTGACCTCCGCTATCAGGTGGAGAAATGTAGGGATCCCCTGAATAGGTCAGGCGTGCACTACACGCAGGAAGCGGCTACAAGGGTAGCGGAGTACGTGTGGAGTGCACATGTGGGTTTCTTAGGTTAGAGAATTCCCTCCCTAGGCCCGACAAGACGCCTCTTGAGACGCGACAACATAGTAGCAGGCAAAATGCAACAGGGAATAACAATATTTATGTGGTAATAGTAAACTGCAGGAGCGTCTACAGAAAGGTCCCAGAACTGCTCTCATTAATAAACGGTCACAATGCCCACATACTACTAGGGACGGAAAGTTGGCTGAAACCAGATGTATTCTAAACTCAGATTGGAATGTATACCGCAGAGACAGGCTGGACAGTGAAGGGGGAGGCGTGTTTATAGCGACAAAAAGTACAATAGTATCGAAGGAAATTGACGGAGATCTGAAATGTGAAATAATTTGGGTGAAGGTCACGGTTAAAGTAGGCTCAAACGTGGTAACAGGATGTCTCTATGGCCCCCCGGGCTCAGCAGCTGTTGTGGCAGAACACCTGAAGGAAAATTTGAAAAATATTTCGAGTAGATTTCCCCATCATGTTATAGTTCTGGGTGGAGATTTTAATTTGCCGGATATAGACTGGGAGACTCAAACGCTTATAACGGGAGACAGGGACAAAGAATCCAGGAGAATGTTTTTAAGTGCTTTATCTCAAAACTACCTTGAGCAGTTAAACCGAGAACCGACTCGTGGCGATAACATATTAAACCTTCTGGTGACAAACAGACCCGAACTATTTGAAACAGTTAACGCAGAACAGGGAATCAGTGATCATAAAGCGGTTACTGCATCGATGATTTCAGCCGTAAATAGAAATATTAAAAGAGGTAGGAAGATTTTTCTGTTTAGCAAAAGTGACAAAAGGCAGATTTCAGAGTACCTGACGGCTCAACACAAAAGTTTTGTCTCAAGTACAGATAGTGTTGAGGATCAGTAAACAAAGTTCAAAACCATCGTACAATATGCGTTAGATGAGAATGTGTCAAGCAAGATCGTAAGAGATGGAGAAGAGCCACCGTGGTACAACAACCGAGTTATAAAACTGCTGCGGAACCAAAGGGAACTTCACAGGAAACATAAACATAACCAAAGCCTTGCAGACAAACAGAAATTACGCGAAGCGAAATGTAGTGTGAGGAGGGCTATGCGAGAGGCGTTCAATGAATTCTAAAGTAAAGTTCTATGTACTGACTTGGCAGAAAATCCTAAGAAATTTTGGTCTTATGTCAAAGCAGTAGGTGGATCAAAATAAAATGTCCAGATGTCCAGACACTCTGTGACCAAAATGGTACTGAAATAGGTGACGACAGACTAAAGGCCGAAATACTAAATGTCTTTTTCCAAAGCTGTTTCACAGAGGAAGACTACACTGTAGTTCCCTCTCTAGACTGTCGCACAGATGACAAAATGGTAGATATCAAAATAGATGACAGAGGGATAGAGAAACAATTAAAATCGCTCCAAAGAGGAAAGGCCGTTGGACCTGATGGGATACCAGTTCGATTTTACACACAGTACGCGAAGGAACTTGCCCCCCTTCTTGCAGCGGTGTACCGTAGGTCTCTAGAAGAGCGTAGTGTTCCAAAGGACTGGAAAAAGGCACAGGTCATACCAGTTTTTATAAGGGACGTCGAACAGATGTGCAGAACTATAGACCTATATCTCTGACGTCGATCAGTTGTAGAATTTTGGAACACGTATTACGATCGAGGATAATGACTTTTCTGGAGATTAGAAATCTACTCTGTAGGAATCAGCATGGGTTTCGAAAAAGACGATCGTGTGAAACCCATCTCGTACTATTCGTCCACGAGACTCAGAGGGCCATAGACACGGGTTCCCAGGTAGATGCCGTGTTCCTTGACTTACGCAAGGCGTTTGCTACAGTTCCCCACAGTCGTTTAATGAACAAAGTAAGAGCATAGGGACTGTCAGACGGATTGTCTGATTAGATTGAAGAGTTCCTAGATAACAGAACGCAGCATGTCATTCTCAATGGAGAGAAGTCTCCCGAAGTAAGAGTGATTTCAGGTGTGCATCAGGGGAGTGTCCTGGACCGTTGCTATTCGCAGTATACGTAAATGACCTTGTGGATAACATCGGAAGTTCACTGAGACTTCTTGCGGATGATTCTGTGGTATATCGAGAGGTTGTAACATTGGAAAATTGTACTGAAATGCTGGACGATCAGCAACGGATTGACGCATGGTGCAGTGAATGGCAATTGAATCTCAATGTAGACAAGTGTAATGTGCTGCGAATACATAGAAAGAAACATCCTTTATCATTTAGATACAATATAGCGGGTCAGCAACTGTAAGCAGTTAATTCCATAAATTAACTGGGAGTAGGCATTAGGAGTGATTTAAAATGGAATGATCATATAAAGTTGATCGTCGGTAAAGCAGATGCCAGACCGAGATTCATTGCAAGAATCCTAAGGAAATGCAATCCAAAAACAAAGAAAATAGGTTACAGTACACTTGTTCGCCCACTGCTTGAATATTGCTCACCGGTGTGGAATCCGTACCAGGTAGGGTTGATAGAAGAGATAGAGAAGATCCAACGGAGAGCAGTGCGCTTCGTTACAGGATCATTTAGTAATCGCGAAAGCGTTACGGGGATGATAGATAAACTCCAGCGGAAGCCTTTGCAGGAGAGACGCTCAGTAGCTCGGTACGGGCTTTTGTTGAAGTTTCGAGAACATACCTTCACGAAGGAGTCAAGCAATATATTTCTCCCTCCTACGTATATCTCGCGAAGAGACCATGAGGATAAAATCAGAGAGATTAGAGCCCACACAGAGGCATGCCGACAATCTTTCTTTCCACGAACAATACGAGACTGGAATAGAAGGGAGAACCGATAGAGGTACTCAAAGTACCCTCCGCCACACACCGTCAGGTGGCTTGTGGAGTATGGATGTAGATGTAGGTGTAGATACGCAGCAGGGTTGGAACTATTCGAGGTTGAAGGTATGTGTAATAAATTTCGCACATTGCGTCCCCCCAAATCAGCAATATATTTCATTATGTGTTCTTCCTATCTCACTGTATATGCACAGTAAGTAATATATAGTAATTATCTTTCCTCCAAGATTTTTTAGTTTTATTGGCCAGTAGTTTATGATGTTTGAAGTTCTTACACGGAAAATATTCATTATTTTCTGAATGTCTATACCAACAGTCACACAAATCAATTCATAGATCTCCTTGCTGACAGATGTAATAAAAATCTGTTCTGTCCACCAGTTGTCTCCCTTTTATTATTATTAGAATAGCGTAGGCCTCGACTCCTGGTGAATATCAGTATGATGTTTTCCCATCTGGGTCATATCGCAAGATGTAACCGAGAAGATGTAATGTGTTGGGTGATTGTTCGTAGAAGCACGTCCTCGGAAGCCAGTTAACGTCTGCATGAGAAGACGCTCAAGTAACTTCAGCCATCGAGGTCCGATGAGGGTCTCCGACAGGCTTTTGCACGTACTTATTGAACGCAAAGCGTCGTTATCTCTCTCTCTCTCTCTCTCTCTCTCCCATTAATAACTGAACGTTGGTTTTGTAATCTTGTAATCTAGCCTTTTGATGGGAGAATTACATTTAACAAGATTCTACCAGTGAGTTTAATTTTGGTAGCTGCTTTTCCTACAACTGGTATTATGTAGTCGTTTATTTCAATTTGCTCCATACGGGTACTGCAATATATTTTAGTGCTGTTACTATTTCCTGTGAACTGTCGCATGGCGCACAATCAAACGATAAAAAGATTCTACGCCTATTTTCGTGTTTTTTAGTTTTTTTACTTTCGAATTATGTCCCTTCAAACAGTCTCTTCTTTTTGTCGGTGTTTCCATATGTTCCTCTCCTCATCGACTCTAGTGTGAACCTAATAATTTCTTATCACTCCTCCTAATTTTGAGCATCATTCACAGCACGGTGAGTCTCTTCTTTTCCAATTTGCTCGTCTTCCACCTTCATAGATGTCTGTGCTTTCTCAAATAAACTAGCGTAACTGATACTAGTAGACTTCTTTTGGCCTGGAATCTACTCCGCCTTTGCTAGTCTGCTTTTTATGTCTTCCTTGCTTCTTCCTTCATGAGTCATTTTGCGTCCCAGATGTGAATTCCTTCGCCTGCGTCGTGCACCTAAATTTTGACAAGTTTATCGCTCATCTCATTACTTTCGTCTTTCTTCTGTTGACCTTGAATTGATACATTAAACGGTCCACTCCGTTCAATTTGTCTTTCAATTCTTCCTTATTTTCTCTGAGAACAGCAATATAATCTTATCACTGGTATCCATTCGCCCTGAATCTCAACGCCACTCCCAAACTTTCCTTCTATATCCACTATTGCTACTGTACAGTAAGGGCGAATGACTACATACTATTCATACTCCCTTTCTAATCTATACTCTTTCTATTCCCAGTAAACTGAACTTGGTTCTCAATTTTTATTATGCCCAATTCGTTTCTATACGTATTGTATATTACCGGTCATTCTCTATAGCTTGCTGACAGTTCTGAAGATCTTATCCCATTTTACGCTGTCGAAAGCTTTTTCTTGACGGAAAAATTGTATGACGTGTTTTGCTTCCATTTTGAATCGCATCAGCAGAAATGCTCCTGCACGTTGACCTTACCTAAGACCAAACTAACCGTCACCTAACAGAACCTCAATTTGCTTTTTCTTCACTTTATATTATTCTTCTCAAAACTTGCGTACGTGTGACGTTACGCTGTTTGCGTCAGAGTTCTCGCACTTACCAGCCTATCTTCGGGATTGTGTGAACGACCCTTTTCCGATGGCCTGGTGGTGCGTCTCCAGCACTCAACTGAATTGACTCTTGTGGTATTCATGATCGCAGTATTTATGGCCTTAGAGAACTTCAAACGCATCTCATTATTGGTCAGTACGTCAGCATCCACTTCCATTCACAGCATCCTTCCAGGCGGTTCTCTTAAATAGTCTACTCTTCATCAGTATTATGTAAATTGCGATCTGTTCCTGGATACATCTTACAATGTGCTATCTGATTTAGGAATCTTCGTCTGACGATGATGTAATTCACCTGGAATCTTCCTGTGTATCCATGCATTTTGCAAGTATACCTCCTCCACTTGTGATTTTAGAGCAGTATATTCACTGTCACTGGCTGCAATTTCTTGTAGAACTCAGCGTTTCCCCTCTCTCGTTCCTACTACTAAACCCATATTCTCCCACAACCCTTTCCTCTATTCCATACCCTACAATCATATTCCAGTCCCACATGATTATTAGAGTTCATCTCCCTGTATATATTCAATAATGCGTTCAACACCCTCCCAAACTTTCTCTATCTCTCCATAGTCAGCTTGCGACGTCGGCAAGTTTACCTGAACTATTATTGTTGTCGTTGGTTTGCTTTCATGCATTCATGAGAATAATTCTGTCATTTTTGTACTTCGTTCTCTCGTCGACCAGTTTAAGGTTTTATTATATTAAGAAAGATTTCTTTCAGTTACTTTCGTTATACCTTTATTTGTAAGCCGAGTTTCGACGATTTTCGAGATGTGTATTCCTCTTCAACTGGTACAGTGGTATTAATTAACGCAGTATATAAAGCCTTGGAGAACTTCTCAGCATTACTCATTAACTCAGTATCCCACACTAAATCTTTCAGACGACTCTCTTAATCATTACCAATTTGTGATCTGAGTGTATTTGCTACTGTGCATTCCTTGCTGTCCTATATCGTATTTCGGAATCTCCGCATGACCGTGATATAAAGCATGTCTCCTGGCCTTTTCAAAGAATACCTTCTCCATTGTGAGTTGTGAGCAGTGTATTCGTTATTATGAGCTGAATTTATTGTGAACTCAATCTTTGTCCTCTCTCACTCCTCGAGTCTATAATATCCTTATTCTCCCATATTACAGCGTTCCTATCCCCTGTGACTATTAGATTATCAACTCCCTTTAAGTAGTGAATTACCCCTTCAGTACAGTCATCTGCTTATTTCAGTCGTTTGTTTCCTGTCGATTCTGATGAGAAGAAGCGTAACAGTGAACTGTTGGGAGCCTTCACGGAAGATCTGAAGTCAGTTTCTGCAACCCGTCTTTCACCAGTGAACTATCCGTTCACAAAATAATGCTCGGTATGAGATAGAGGACAAGTGAATTTAGTTTGTGAAGGTAAACGTCTGCAGTAACATTCGGCAGGGGAATGTCTTCGTGAAAATCATGTTTTTCCTCTCTGCTGTATGGTAACCGCTTTCAGGTTTCTTCTTCACCTATTACCGCCTTAGCTTTACATGTGAAGTTATCATATCAAGAATCTTTCTTCAGTTCAAATGACTCTAAGCACTATGGGACTTAGACTTAGAACTACGTAAGCCTAACCATCCTAAGGACATCACACGCATCCTAGCCCGAGGCAGGATTCGCACCTGCGACCGTAACAGCGGCGTGGTTCCGGACTGAAGCGCCTAGAACCGCTCGGCCCCAGCGGCTGCCTTTCTTCAATTATTGTCTAAGATGTTTCCTATCCTAAGAAAATAAACAGTTGTTTTCATTGGTGTATGTTGTGTTTTACTCGTCACATACCCAGCCTCTCCATTTCAGTTTCATACCCATCACTACAACATCTTCGAAACTAATCTTCTCACGTACACATTTGCTCATCTTGATATTGCCTTTTCTCCTAGCATAAATCTTTTCATTATCTCTAAGGGCAAACACGAAAAGCAGTGGGTCTCGAGTGTACTGTTAAAGAATTGCTGCCTGAGGATGAAAGGGCGGCGCACGAAAAACAGGGCCCGAGTACTAGACTGTTCATTGTCGCCGCCAACTGACATCTATTGTTTCAAAGCTTTTGCTACTTTGTTTTGTATGGTCAATACCAAACCTGCTGCAGCTTGATTAAGAAGTGTGGTGTAAATATCTCAGCTAGATGTATCCTCTTCAAGAAAGTATCGCAAATGTGAAGGTGTACGTGTCTACCGTTTGATTTTCACACGTCGTTACTCGCGCGATAATTCGTGACGTGGTCACTCGTGTGGATGACAGGTGTCATCCACAAAGCAAGCGGTCTATTTTTATACTTTGAACGGTCTTTATGACTGATTTTATGATTTTATTAAATCTAAATATAATACATTTAATATTCGTACATAGCATAATATATTCCAACTTTGAAACTGTTTGTGCAATAATTTAATAAGGTTACATTTCAAACTAACAAATTTACATCTGTTTTCCATGTAAGCATTGATGTGTGTGTAACAGTGCTACTACTTGTCAAAATAAAATGAAAATTTTTATTTCAAAACAACGACCTAACTAATAAGCATATACAAACAGTAGTTTAGTGACAAAGTGCAAACAAAACTGAAATAAAAAACACTTTATTTGACTACACAGTTTACACATATGTCTTTCAGATGATCTACACATGTCCGATTGTTGCATGCAGTGCACCGCTTCGAGTTGTTTTATTTCGTGCTCTTCTACATATATAACACCTTCCACGTGATCCAGTTGATTTTTCTGGCTGTTCCACAATTTCTTGAGTGCGTAACAGTAATTTAACCCTCCTCCTAATATCACAAGGAAGGCTTTCAATAAGGACACGTCGCTCTGTTTGAGGCTTTATTAGTTCCCTGCTGATTTTTTCTATAAAATCAACCCTTTTTACAGCCTATATGAAGACATGCAATAGTATTTATACACGCACTAAGCATTTGTGGCTGCAATGTTCAAAATACACTCCTGGAAATTGAAATAAGAACACCGTGAATTCATTGTCCCAGGAAGGGGAAACTTTATTGACACATTCCTGGGGTCAGATACATCACATGATCACACTGACAGAACCACAGGCACATAGACACAGGCAACAGAGCATGCACAATGTCGGCACTAGTACAGTGTATATCCACCTTTCGCAGCAATGCAGGCTGCTATTCTCCCATGGAGACGATCGTAGAGATGCTGGATGTAGTCCTGTGGAACGGCTTGCCATGCCATTTCCACCTGGCGCCTCAGTTGGACCAGCGTTCGTGCTGGACGTGCAGACCGCGTGAGACGACGCTTCATCCAGTCCCAAATATGCTCAATGGGGGACAGATCCGGAGATCTTGCTGGCCAAGGTAGTTTACTTACACCTTCTAGAGCATGTTGGGTGGAACGGGATACATGCGGACGTGCATTGTCCTGTTGGAACAGCAAGTTCCCTTGCCGGTCTAGGAATGGTAGAACGATGGGTTCGATGACGGTTTGGATGTACCGTGCACTATTCAGTGTCCCCTCGACGATCAACAGTGGTGTACGGCCAGTGTAGGAGATCGCTCTCCACACCATGATGCCGGGTGTTGACCCTGTGTGCCTCGGTCGTATGCAGTCCTGATTGTGGCGCTCACCTGCACGGCGCCAAACACGCATACGACCATCATTGGCACCAAGGCAGAAGCGACTCTCATCGCTGAAGACGACACGTCTCCATTCGTCCCTCCATTCACGCCTGTCGCGACACCACTGGAGGCGGGCTGCACGATGTTGGGGCGTGAGCGGAAGACGGCCTAACGGTGTGCGGGACCGTAGCCCAGCTTCATGGAGACGGTTGCGAATGGTCCTCGCCGATACCCCAGGAGCAACAGTGTCCCTAATTTGCTGGGAAGTGGCGGTGCGGTCCCCTACGGCACTGCGTAGGATCCTACGGTCTTGGCGTGCATCCGTGCGTCGCTGCGGTCCGGTCCCAGGTCGACGGGCACGTGCACCTTCCGCCGACCACTGGCGACATCGATGTACTGTGGAGACCTCGCGCCCCACGTGTTGAGCAATTCGGCGGTACGTCCACCCGGCCTCCCGCATGCCCACTATACGCCCTCGCTCAAAGTCCGTCAACTGCACATACGGTTCACGTCCACGCTGTCGCGGCATGCTACCAGTGTTAAAGACTGCGATGGAGCTCCGTATGCCACGGCAAACTGGCTGACACTGACGGCGGCGGTGCACAAATGCTGCGCAGCTAGCGCCATTCGACGGCCAACACCGCGGTTCCTGGTGTGTCCGCTTTGCCGTGCGTGTGATCATTGCTTGTACAGCCCTCTCGCAGTGTCCGGAGCAAGTATGGTGGGTCTGACACACCGGTGTCAATGTGTTCTTTTTTCCATTTCCAGGAGTGTATTTCAAAACAGTGCCATAAGCCACCTTCTTGTGTTACGTGACACATTATTCTTCTGACAAGATATACCCCCAGTTTTGACATGCTATAGAAATTAATCATTCCAGGTTTATTTTGTTCCCCTGTTGAACGATCTATAGCGTCATCGAGGTGCATGCTTGACAGCACCAACACTATTATATTTTTCTTTGGACAGTTTGAGACCAATGTACAATCCTGTTGAAATCCAAAGATACATGATTTTGCCTTCCTTTCTCTTTGCGGTAGGAATTCTTTCGGCACTTCTTTCATGTTTGTTTTATACTGTTCCGACGTACGTCAGTTTCTTCGCATGAAGTTTCTTGACTAAAGACAAACTGGTAAATGAGTTGTCACCAATAATATTTCTGCTTGTACCTTGTACTGGATCGACCATTCTAAGAACAATATCTTCATCTGAATTACTGGCATTATATGGTCCCTCTGGTTGCTTACCGACGTACGGTTCTAAATTCAAAGTGTAAGCTGTTTTTACATCAACAAAAGCAAACACTTTTAACCCATACTTTGCAGGTTTGCTAGAAATATATTACCTTACTGACCAATTTTCTCTAAACGCCAAAAGCTATTCGTCAACAGTAACATATTCACTAGGTGAAAAATATTTTTGCAATTGTTCGTGAATAGTTCAAGTACCTCTCTGATAACAGCCAACTAGTCAGCCTCTCTGCGAACACCTCCACCACGGATATTCTCTAATCTCAAACATCTCAACAGAAACTTTAATCGGTTTTCACTTATGCATAAATAACATGATTCAAGTTCCGTTTCCACCGGCCGCTGTCTTTTTTATACGAACTGGATTGTTTGGTGGATGTAATAATATTACAAGATCTGCTTCTAACATTGGTAGGATATTTATTTTTCCTCGGATTATTTATTCCATATTTTCCTAAAAAAATGTATTCTCTTTGAGTTACTTCTTTCCGTGACTCTTACTCATAATTTTCTGACACTTCTTGTTCTGTTCCTGAATAATGACTGCTTTCATAAACACAGTCCTCGGTCTCTGAGTCAGCGCTATCACTGTGAGCATCATCACTCAGCTCATTGAACCATTCCAGCCGTACATTAGGATCTCTACTAAACTCTGTCCAAGGTTTCCTTGTCTTTGACATTTCTTCAACAATCTAAAAATAAATAGAATACTAGGTAACATGGAAGGTAACTGCCATCAGTTTCAATACGCGTAAATTTTCGCACATGAAAGATAGATTGACTCTAGGAAAGCAATAAAGTAATATAGACTTACTTTGTTTCATATAGGGGCAGCAGAGCTCGCGCGAATGACCATTGTCCTCCAGACGATAATAATGTTTCATAAACAATGTGTCTTTCGTAACTGAAAGCCAACAATGACTGGAGCTAACAGCCGAAGAGTTAACAGCCGAAGAGTTAACAGAAAGGTATTGGAAACGGTGCGAACTCAGTCCAGACCTTTCAGACAAAATTGAGCGCGAAAGTTATGTGGATGGCGAGTGTCATCCGCGCGAACAACGGACGGTAGAAAACGGGGCACAATTTTGTAGAGAAGTTTGCTGTGGTTGAGCGGTTCTAGGTGCTTCAGTCCGGAAGCACGCGGCTGCTCTAAGTCTAGGGGACTGATGACCTCAGATGTTAAGTCCAATATTTCTTAGAGCCATTTGAATCATTTTTGCAGATAATTTTCCTGGAGTTTCCATACCAGCAAAGCGCAGTATACAGAATTTGGCGACAATGTGGCGTGCTACAGGGTCAGTTGAAAACGCAGAACGAATCGAGTCCCGTCTTTCCTGCACCTGCTGTGGTCGCGGATATTCCAGCACGAATGATCCAGTCCAAAGCAGTCGACACGTAGTAAATTGTCGCAATAAGTGAACATTTCGCGTAGTTCTTATCAATGTGTTTTAAACGTTATGGAGATGAAACCCTACGAAATGACATGTGTCCAAGAATACAAAGAGGAAGGCAAGCCAAAAGTGTGAAATTACTCTAGATGGCTATGTCAAACAATTGGGAGTGGAATATTGGATCCGTTGCTGTATTTCATGAGTGACGAATGTTGTTCCTCCTGACAGCACGTGTGAACTCCCAGGGCAGCAGATACTGGTCAACAAACAATTCCTACATAATTCATGAGAAACCTCTTCACGGTGAAAACATCGGAGTGTGGTGTGCTGTGTCAGAAAGGCTGTTTGTAGGTCCCATATTTTTTGATACAACCAGTATACGCTGCTGCGTGTATGCCAATCTTTGAGGAATTTTACGTGCAGTTGAACCGCCATGAACGTACTTATGCTGTATTTCAGAAGGATTGGCGAACTGTCACACTTCACGCGAATCAATTTCACGAGTTCATGGAACACTCACAGAGAGGAAAGGATACAGATACGCAAACAACCCAATAACGTTAGATGGTTTGAAGGACAGTATTCGTAATGCAATTTTGATAACTGATGCGGAAGAGTTTCGCAAAGTGTATATTAATATTTTAAGGAGTGTGCAAAAGGGCGTTTAAGCACAAGGAGGACAGTCTCAGCACGTAATTTACCGGTACTTTAAGACACAAGATCAATTTTGTAAACATAAATCTTTGCATTAGCTCATTTATTTCTTTATTATCTCATTATTACATGTTTATCTGCTTGTTGCATTTGAAGACATGCGCGGAAAAACGGGCTAGCCCTCAAATGTAATAGCTTAGAGATAAGTGTTGCCATCTGTTGGTGCACACGGGAACAATAAAAATTGACACTGCTCTCACCCCTAAGTGATATTTAGGAGTGACACCAATGTCCATTTTGATAGTTCTCGTACCTAGAAACAGATGGCAACACTTATCTCTAAATTCTTACATTTGAGGGTTAGCCCTTTTTCTCCGCGCATGTCTTATTTGCTCTAAGCGGACAACAATTCGCACGTTATTGGCGAGTAGTCTGTACCCGGGGCCGTTAGCGATATAAGGAAATATCGGGGTAAGAAATTAGCTTTCCTTGAACATGAGGCTTTACGCGAACATTCCTCAGGAGAAGAGTGGTTCGTCGAAGTTTTTCCACAGAACTCGAAAAAACCGCGAGGAAGTTATTGTTAACAAGGTACTTTATATGGTCAAAAGTATTGGGGTAGCTTATATAGTGTGTAATTGACCACTAGATGTCACAAGATGTCTGGAATAAAAGGACGTGGGGGTATTGTGCAGACAGTAATGAAGCGGTAAGAGTAGAATGCGTCGGTCAGGAAAGCGCTTGACTTCGAACGTGGACAAGTCGCTGAATGTCGCCTGCCTAACATATTCATCATGGACATTTCAAGCTTTCTAAAGCTGTTCATGCCGACAGTTGGTGATGTGCTGGTGAAATACAAACGCAACAGTGAAACAGACGAGGCGGACCTCGTGTACCGACTGACAGAGGCCGTTGAGCAGTACGGAGGGTGATTCTGAAAATTGATATGAAATCATCGCAAGCTATCATTCGTGAGTTACTAAGTACTACAAGCAGACTGTCTAGTACAATGAATGTGCATGTGAACTTCAGAGGAATGGGGTACAGTGAGAGGGCTGCACCTCAGAAGCTATAGTTCTCTGTAGTCGCTGCTAAGTGACGCTTGAGGTGATGTAAAGAGCGACGTGACTGGACGGTGACTGAGAGGAAGCGAGTGATTTGGAGTTTTTATTCTCTCTCTGTCCTGTGGAAATCTCAACGATTTTGGAGAATGGCCGGTGAATGTTACCTGTCTAGCCAGCAGTGACGCACGGAAGAAAGAGTGTTACTATGTAGGGGTGTTTTTCGAGGGTATTGTCTGATTCCATTATTGCGCATATGAATACGCTAAATGAGAAACGTAACAATAAGTTTTGCAGGTTTGTGTACTGCATACAACAGACAAATACACACATCACAAAACTTTTGCATCACCCCAGTTCCCAGAACTCCTGAAGATAGACGTTGACTGTGAGTATAGTATCACAGATACAGTCGCTTTGACTGTTTAGAGATGTCAGTTAACCCGCGCATGCATGAGCAGCGCCTATTAGAGGGAGGGGGTCAGACAGCCGATCATATCCAGCCATTCCACCAGGAAGGAGGTACGCGGCTCGTGTTGTCTGTAGTTCAACCATGCCTAGACGGTCAGTACCGCGGTTCGATCGCGTCCGCATTGTTACTTTGTGCCAGGAAGGGGTCTGACCAAGGGAAGGGTCTAGGCGTCTCAGAGTGAACCAATGCGATGTTGTTCAGACCTGGAGGAGAAACAGAGAGGCAGGAACTGTCGACATGCCTCGCTCAGGCCGCCCAAGGGCTACTATTGCAGTGGATGACCGCTGCCTACGGATTATGGCTCACAAGGGGAAGGCCTCAGACACGGCCGACCGATTCGGCTCAGATTTGGTAGGTCACTTGCGTACAACCTAAAACGAAGGAATCTAAGATATTTTGGGTCAACACCCCCGCGTTTGTGAGAAAATCACCCCTAAAGGTTATGACGAGCAATCGACTCAAAATTGGCGGGATCGATATATAATTATAAATAGAGCATTTTTCATCACCAGGTATGGGGTCTGAAAACGCATACTTTTCCACAAATCGAGGTAAGAACCTTTTACAATTGCCGCTTCTGTACCTACATGGTCAACGCTTTTCGTCGACAGCATCGATAGCGCAACGGCCAAGGTAACTGGCTGCGAATCTCGAAGAAACGTAGTGGATGTTATTCTTTTGGTTTGTATTTTTCCATATATCAATTGATAGGGGTAGGAGGGTTTATAAGGTAAGTAAATCAACAAGGAATGATAATAAGGCAGGCAAATAAATTTCTCAAACCTCTTGGGATAGTAAACAACTAAAATGTTACTCCAGATCACTTTACAATGGCTCTTCCAGTCACTGTTACGTGTCCTCACTTTTCTTCGAACAACTAGATGGATGGTACTTGTCATATAAACATTCGAAACAAGTATACTCACGGCACCAAGAGCATCTAATGAATGCAATCTTTCGACAGCTGCACTGCTCCTTCCCTATGATATGAGAAGAGGCAACCGGGACAACATAATTCTCCCCGCGTGCATTCTATCCCGTGCCTCGCTGTAAACAAACGTCGCACGGTTGGCTATCTGTGACCCCTCGTGAGGAAGTAGCAGCACTTTTACTCGGAGTTGTTTTCATGTGACAAGGCTTAAAAGTTTAATATTTTACTAACTCACGGCGTTTGGGAAATTAGTTTGCCTACTTTATTATTATCATTCCTTATTGATTTACCTACCTTGTTAACCGTCCTAACCGTATGAATTGAGATATGGAAAAATACAAACGAAAAGAATAAAATCCGATAGGTTTCTTCGATATTCGAAACAGGGTTTTCCGATTCCCAGCCAGTTACCTTGGCCGTTGCGCTACTGTTTTTTTTTTTTTTTTTTTTTTTTTTAAATTGATCTCATTTTGTTCGTTGTATCTGCTCGGGGCGGATGCCGCAAGACACCCGTTTCAGTTTGTCATTGATCCTTTCACTCAGTTTTTTTTTATTACAGAGGGCAGCTAACCCTCTGACCGAACACGCTGAGTTACCGTGCCGGCACCTATCGGCGCGGTCGGCGACAGGCATTAACCATGTGGGTACAGACGCGGCAGTTTCTTACCTCGATTTCTGGAAAAGTATGCGTTTTCGGACCCCATACCTGATGATCAAAAATGCTTTATTAACAATTATCTATCGATCCCGCCAATTTTGAATCGATCGCTCGTCATAGCCTTTAGGGGAGATTTTCTCCAAAAAACGTGGGGGTGTTGACCCAAAATATCTTAGATTCCTTCGTTTTAGGTTGTACACAAGCGACCTGCCAAATTTGAGTCGAATCGGTGAGTGTCGCATATGCCTTCAACCTGACAATGGTCGGAGACGTGTTTAGAGGCAACCCGGTCAGTCTGAAAGCCTTAGACACAGTGCCCAGCAGTGCAGCAAGGTGGAAGTTCCCTAATGTTTAGGTGTGGCAATCTGTGCGGCCGACGTAAGCCGCTGGTGGTCATGGAAGGCGCCGTAACGGTTGTGCGATACGTGAAGGTCATCCGCCGACCGACAGTGCAACAATATCGGCATCATATTGGCGAGGCATTCGTCTTCATGGACGACAATTCGCGCCCCCATCGTGGATAATGACATCGCTCGACTAGAGTGGCCAGCATGTTCTCCAGACATGAACCCTATCGTACATGCTTGGGATAGAGTGAAAAGAGCTGTTTATGGACGACGTGACCCACCAACCACTGTGAGGGACCTACGCCGAATTGCCGTTGAGGAGTGGGACAATCTGGACCAACGGTGCCTTGATGAACATGTGTATAGTATGCCATGACGAATACAGGCATGCATCAATGCAAGAGGACGTGCTACTGGGTATTAGAGGTACCGGTATGTAGAGCAATCTGCACAACCACCTCTGAAGGTCTCTCTGCATGGTGGTACAACATCCAATGAGTGTTTTCATGAGCAATAAGAAAGGCGTAAGGGATGTTTATGTTGATCTCTATTCCAATTTTCTGTACAGGTTCCGGAACTCTCATCACCGAGGTGATGCTGAACTTTTTTTGATGTGTGTAGCTCGAAGAAATGAGTGTGTATCATCATAACAATGCGGCGCTGTCGGAAGTTAGCATGTGTCAGGAAACTGCTTGTGCAAAATAAAACTTCTAAAAATGACCTACCTACCCGTGGTCCCGACCTGAACCAATGGAGCATTGTGGGATAAGTTAGACGTCGACTTCGCTTCAGTCACCAGCCACCAACATCACTATCTTCTCTGATTTCGGATTTTGAGAAAGAATGGCTTGCAGTTCCTTACGAGAGATTCAGGCAACTCGCCGGAAGTATCCCCAGAGAAGACAAGCCGTCGTAAAGGAGAAGGGTTGACACATTCCTTATTAATATCATATTCCTCGATTTCATTGTATTTAACATTATCATGCCCTACTGATTCTAGCAATATATTTCTAAAGACCGTTAAAATCAAAATATTTCATGCTGTCAGGTACTGCTAATAATTTAAAGCTGCATGTGTACTGGTGGCTTCAGTAGAAAACTGAAAATTCCACAAGGAAGCGAAATCAGTTCCTTGTAACCTGTATTTGGAGATAGGAACGCCGTTACCTGACGTTTCGGAGGCGCCAGTATAAGCTTCGAAACTCTCCTGAAATTTCGAGCAATGAAAATTTTTGCTAATTGTTCTCCTCCGGCGTTTAAAACGGCTAACTCGAAGAAGAGGGCTGCGATTTCATTAATGGATATCTGACTGTTCTTCTCGTTTTCTGCCTATTACTAACAAGGAAAGTGTCTGCTACTGTGCAAGTCGTATTAGGATAGCGATGGTTTCGCAGTACTTATGTGCCCTAACCAACATATTTTGATATAATTTACTTAAGCACTGCCGCAATAAACCCTCTGAACAGGGCGGCGGTCTTGGCAGAATAGCGAACAGAAGCACACTCAATTCGCATTGGCCGGTCAGTTGCAGCTGCGAATACGACCTCGAGACGGTGGGTAGGCGTTGCGCAAGCGAGCGCACACTGCGGTCGCCGTCTGGTCGGTCGTTGCCACCACCGGCGTCTCCTCCCCTGACCAGGATGGCCAGATAGCCACCTTATCTCACCCCACACGCTGTATAAAAGCTCAGGTTTCGCCTGCAGAAAGCGTACTTCCTCAGCGAGCAACATGAGGACTGCAACCGTAGTCGTCTTGTCGCTGTTGGCTGCCCTGGTGGTGGTCACGGCGGTACCGCACAGTGAGCGTAAGTTCACATTTAGCTATTGGTACTGCAAAGAGTACCCAGAAGAGTACATAAGTGCACAGAAAATAAGACTGCGCGTTATTTTGTTGATAAATCTTTCTTTTTGTTCTTAAAATTTAATTCAATTGCAATTTACTACATTAAATGATTTGCTCACATCCAGACGACGACTGAGCATTGAGAATAAGGGACCAATAATGTTGCAACCGGAAAGGGGAATCTAGTGGCCAGCGCTTAGAGGAGACTACATGAAGTCAGAAAATACTTAAATTCCGATTGTTGGAGATAATGAAAAGAGTGAGCGGGAGAATGTAACGTGGAACTAGATAAAACTATAAATAGAGTTAGACACCGACCCTATATTAGCTCTCAGAAAACGTCCATGCTGTTTTCAGTCATACATTCTGGACCTTACAAATCGGTCAAAGGCAGCAAGTTTCTAGTGTGCAACAGTAACCAATCACAACAATTTCTTTTCGTCAGTTTCTATATGTTCTGGATTGGAGAAAACAGCAGAAATATAGCCCCAAGGTGAATTATTAAACTGGTAACTTCTCATTTGTTGGAGATATTTTTCTATAGTTATGCCTTTTACAAATTAAATTGTTAATTACTAGTTTTTTAGAATGAATTTTTCTCAGTCCCATATCTAAAAACCATCAGTCTCCATTTAGCTCAAGATATCCGAGCGATTTCCGTTATGGATCAAATGCCTGTATATTTCTGAGTCTCCTTCACTGAACTCAGCTTTAAGCAGTTTTTGCTGATGACTGCGTTACTTTTAATTGAATAACGGAAATTTGATAACTGTTTCAAGACCTGAAACAGCAGATTTAAAGTCGTTTAGCCCTTCTAAAAAGTACTTAAAATTATGTTTGTGAGTCAGCAACTGATGGATGTGACCATTAAAACCAGTCTAATAAGATAAAAAGTACAAAGCAATTTCAGTGGACAAGAGTTTGCTTTCTATTGGCGCTCTTAATTTTGAAACAAACTGAATCCTGTTGTAGGACTGTTGAGTGTGTGACAGGTGTTAGAGTGAAACCGTGTTTATTTGCTTGCAGCCGACAAGGAATTTCTGGAGAAACAAAGGAAGCTTATAAGGCTCTTCTATCATGTCCAACAGCCGACAATTATCAAAGAAGAACAAGAAATAGCGAAGTCCTACAAGCCAATTGAGCATCTCGACAACTACCAGGTACTACTGTCTGAAATTTGCAAGTAGTCGAATGGGTGTACTCATTGTCTAAAATGTCTTACGAATAAAGTAGTGACTATTTTATATTTTCTTTACTATTTCAGTACAAGGACAAAGTCGAAGTCTTCTGGAAGTACTATGTAGACTATGGCTTCCTGCCACGAGGAGAAGTGTTCTCGATCTACTACGAGAAAAACTTCTACCAGGCAAAAGCCTTGTTTGAGCTGTTCTACTATGCCAAGGACTTTGATACCTTCTACAAGGTAAGCTAACCTTTACAGATATTGTGTACAAAGTAAAGTTGCAAATGAAGATATTTGTGCTACTAACCTAGTAATATCTGATACAAACTTTTCACTTGGCAGTTTGACTGAATGTATTTAAATCGTTATCTCAGTAATAAGAAATTCTATTTCATTGTATCAAATGTCATGTGCCCAATTTCACATTTTAGCGGGGTTTCCATTAACATTATAGGCACAGAGTGGCACACGGAAACATCAAAACATCAGCTCACATAAAAAAAATGAATTAAATACAGAAATACCACACTTAGAAGAATGTAAGTTGACGAAGATTATACACAGTTGCGAATGATACTTGATGTGTTTCATTTCGAACTGCAAACATCCTTCCAAGCCAGTGTACCAGTGGCACACAATGAGGTCCCATTATCGATGAATCCTACATTCATCTTCAGCTAATAACGTGGTACCTTGTTCCAGACGGCCGTTTGGGCGAAAGAACACCTGAACCAAGGGCTGTTTGTCTACTCATACACCGTCGCTGTGCTCCATCGCGAGGATACCAAGTACGTCACGCTGCCAGCTCCCTACGAGATCTACCCGCAACTCTTCGTCAACGCAGAGGTCATCCAAAAGGCATATGACGCCCGGCTACGAGGTATGTACCAGTACGTCAGAAGCACGATTCAGTTTTCTCAGCCGTTACTCTGTAACAAGCTACTAGAGACCACGGGTACCATATACCATAACATTCAGGAAATAGCCTTGAAAAACCACCGCTTTTTGTTGGTGTTGTTTGAGTTCATCACGCATATTTTTCTTTCAGCTTTTCTCACAACAATGCCATTAACACATTCATATACCAAATTTTACAAGAATACAGTAACAAACTAGCACTGGTTGGTATTTTCTGGGACCTATGAGAGACATTTAACTGTGTGAATTACAGTATCATCCTACATAAGCTAATATCTTATGGAAATCTTAGAATTGGCATAAAGTGTATAATGAGAAAATAATGCAGAATGCTGTACTTAATAATTCAACCGATGAAAACAGGGGAGATTCTTCTGACTGGAAGTAATTATGGGGTTCCAAAAGGCTCAATCATAGAGCCACTACAGTTTGTGATAGATGTAAACGGCGTCCCGTCTAATATACAACAAGCAGAACTAGTTCATTTTGCTGATGAATCCACAATACATTCAGAACAGCAGATACGGTACATAATGTTCTTAAAAGTATTACTCAGTACTTTACTGAAAATCGCCTCGGTTTCCATTTCAAAAATACCACGACTTATTCAGTTCTGCACATTCAGGAATACGACCTCAGTGATATATGTAACAACATGATACCTGAATTAGCAATGAATAGTTTTTAACTTCCATATTGACGAGAATTTGAACTGGAACACGTATTTTTTACTCCTAAAACAACTAAGTTAAGTCACATTTGTCCTTAGAATCATCACAATTCTTGGGTAGAGATAGGTCATTAAGATTAGGCACATTGGTCATTAAGATTAGGCACGTTGTGGCAATTCATTCAGTAACATCACATTGAATCGTTTTCTGGAGTTACTCATTTTTAAGAAAGATAGTTATCAATGCTCAACAATAGTGTTATAAGGACAATATTTCGCGCTCATCCACGGTTACCTTACACACATCTATTTAAGGAGTAACGCATTGTGACGTCTGGTTCACTGTATTTGTAATCACCCATGAAGTATGTTGTAAATAACCTAGTGCATTTCAAAAGGAATAGTAACGTCCATTACTAGAATACCAGAATATAAAATAACATACGTTATTGCATATTAAAGTTTTCTTTAGCGCTTAGGAGAGTGGGCAGTGCTGCCATCAAAATTTTTCATCACTCTCTCAGAGACATGAAATGTCAGTCAGCAGAGTTAAATTTGACATGAAAACTGGAAGTTTCCTTTGGCCACCTCCTCCTTCTCGATAGAATAATTTCTGTACTTATGATGTGTAAAGGAGGGGGGGGGGGTGGGGGTGGTAGGAATTACTAATTTACATCTACATTTAAAAAAGTCTTTGTGAATGGTAAGTATGTAAGTATATTTAAATATGAATGTGTAATGTCGATATAACACGACTCGTTCTTCATCATTGGGGTTAGTAGTAGAAACGATCCTTGAAGAATGAAAGCACGAAACTAAGTAAAGTTCTGTCTTTTACTTTCCTTTAGATGTGGAGAGCTCTAGAAAGGAGCCTTACATCTTCTACGCCAACTACAGTGGCTTCCCAGTCGCCAACAACCCTGAGGAGCTGGTGTCGTACTTCACCGAGGACGTCGGCCTGAACTCCTTCTTCGCCTACCTCCACTACAAGAGCCCGTTCTGGCTGAACCCGAGCAACTACAGCATCCCCGTGTTCAAGCACCGCGGCGCCGGCTTCTTCTTCCTGCTCCAGCAGCTGCTGGCCCGCTACTACCTGGAGAGGCTGTCCAACAACCTGCCCGATGTCAAGCCCATCGACTACACCCGCCCCGTGCAGGTAACGGGACCGTGGCAACAGCGAGACTGTACCTGACTACTGTACCGTCGCCAGGGCAAAGAAATAAATTTAACTTTCATTTTCAGACTGGCTACTACCCAGAGCTGAGACTGCAGAACGGAATTGAGGCTCCCGTACGCCCAGAAGGTGTGTACCCTTACAACTTCGACTCGCTGTACGTGGAGCGCATCCAGAACTACGAGAGGAGGATCAGAGACGCTATTGACTTTGGCTACGCATACGGCGTAAGTACCACTCTATTTTTATTTTTGTGTCAAAAAACTGGTTCAGTTGCTGCTCCACTCGCCAGTCTATCCTCTTCTTCTCTGCACTGCTACTGTCACTTACATTTATACTTTATCCTCCCTTGGTGTCTCGTTGGAGTTTCTACCTTCCCTCACTTCCCTTCTGTACATAACTGACGCTCCTTAATGATTCTGGACGTATCCCTTTTTTCGTCAAGTTGGTCCATATTTTTTTTCCAAATGCACTTTAGTTTGTTATCATTAGTTTCTTATCTATTTTTCAACACTCTTCTGTGGGACCACACTTCAAAAGCTTTTATTCTCATCCTCGGTCTGTTGTTTATCGTTTACGCCTCACTCCCGACCAAGGCTATACTACAGACAAATACATTCATAGAAAAGATTTCCTAAGACTTAAATCCTTATTAGATGTTAACCAGTTCCTCTTTTTTACGAACTCTGTAGGAAGACTGAATTTTATATCCTGT
Organism: Schistocerca americana; assembly: GCF_021461395.2. Lineage (NCBI taxonomy): Eukaryota > Metazoa > Arthropoda > Insecta > Orthoptera > Acrididae > Schistocerca > Schistocerca americana. The sequence continues at coordinate 1,013,020,343 of NC_060120.1, read as the reverse complement.
CTACTTCGTGCCATCGTCATTTATTTTGCTGCTCAAGTAGGAAAAGTCATCTATTACTTCTCGTGTCTCATTTTAATTTTGTAGATGTTCATCTTGTAGTCTCTTTTTCACGACACAGCCCTGTCTGTTCAACAACCCCTCCAAGTCCTTCGCTATCTCTCACTGAATTACGATGTCATCGGTTAGCCCTCCAACTCTTTTTAATTCTTCTCCATGAACTGTAATTCCTTTTCCTAATTTCTCCCTGTCTTACTTTTCTGCTTCTCGAGATATGATTGAATAACACTATGGGTAGGCTGCTATCCCCTCTCACTCTCTTCGCAGTCGCTACTTCCCTTTCGTGTCCTTCCACTCTTAAAACTGCAGTGTGATCTCTGTTCAAGTTGTTATCTATATTTAATCCCTCGTACAAGCAGGAGATCAAAGAGGTGCAGTAAACATTGTCAAAAGCTTTTTCCAAATCTACAAATGCTTTAAAAATCACTCTTTACATTTCACTATTACCTCTCTTCGATACACGTCTGACAACTGTACATGTGTACTTAAGTGTTCACAGCATGATTTCGAGAAATTCAACCTGAGGGAGAAAGATGTGACCGACATCATTGGAAACATTATAGAGGGCAATGCTGAATCTGTCAACTACGAGTTCTACGGTTCTATCTACAGGTACATCATCTCTCTCTTCGGCCACATCGCTGATCCGTTCCACAAATACGGCGTAAGTATGGCTAGTCAGTTCAGTGTCTGGCTTGTTGCTGATTTACCAAAGAAACGGAATGCACAGCTTGTTTTCACCATTGCAGACACCCGCCAGCGTACTCGAACAGCCAGAAACACAGCTGAGAGACCCGGTGTACTACAGAATTGCCAAGCGAATCCTTTCATTCTTCTACCAGTACAAGAACAAACTGCCACCTTACACCAGGAGCGACGTAAGTAGAGATGTTTTTCGCTGATAGTAGCCCACATATACGTCGTTTTCTCAGACATCAAAGGAAAATCAATTGTAATCTATTTAATACCTTTTTTTCCAGCTGGAGCTGCCAGGTGTTGCCATTGAGAGCATCTCCTTCGACAAGCTTGTCACTTACTTTGACAACTTTGACATCGAGTTAAACAACGCCCTGTCATTCTCCAAGCCCGAAGAAGGCGACAAATTCAACTTCGTGGCTCGCCAGTACCGCCTGAACCACAAGCCTTTCTACTACCAGCTTAAGGTGAAGAGCGACAAGGAAATCGACTCCGTGGTGCGAGTTTTCATTGGTCCCAAGTACGACGCGTATGGGCGTGAACTGACACTGGAAGAGAGGAGGCCGTACTACTTCCTGCTGGACGAGTTCAACCAGAAACGTAAGTAATGAGTTCTGCTGCATTCTTGATCTACGTTTTCTACTCAGGCAAAATATTTTTACACACAATGGACACAATATTGGGCGACCTGAATATCAGATAAAATTGCGCGCTGAGTTATAATCGACTGGACAAAATAGTTTCAAAGGTCTTATAGACTCTTGGCAAACCTTCATATGTTCAGATTAAATCATAAATAATTACGCCAATGGAAAGCGGTATTACCTACACATCATAGAATCTGAATGATCGGACATAGACGTTAAAACTGCACAAGAGAAGAAGAGAAATAGGAAGTATGGATTTTTACGTCCCTACTACACCGAGGTTAAAACAAGTGGATGCTAGCTCATACTTGATAAGGATGGGGAATAGGAAACAGCAGTGGCACTTGAGGGCGTACTCCTGAAATCATAGCAAGCGATCTAAGGGTTCCATGAAAACATAAATCATTGTTGTCTCATAGGAATTTGGATATCCATCAACTCACATACAATGCAAATATTTTCACCAACATCTCATAGAATTTTCCAGATCTTGGTGAATTTAATTACCTACTGTGGATTGTATTTTTGTCGCAGTAGAAAACGTTACATGTTTTTACCCGTTTCCTTTTTGTGCTATATGTTTACTTGTCGATATAATATAATGTGTATAACAAGAATATAACTTCTGATATGGTGCCCAAAGTAGATAGGTCCGCTTCCGAATGCTGAGATATTTGGTATGGTACTTAGCGTCACTGTTATGTGATGCATGCGTATACACATAAACAGTGGTAACCAAACACAAGAGTCGCTGAAATATAATTTTCTGTGGGGTATCCAGAGCAGAATCAACTGTAACGAATTTCAATCACTAGTTCTTAACCAACGATCTCCCATTTGAATACTTTCGCTTCCTCTGTGAGAATGGTCAGCCCTACTTTGATACTATTTCGTTATGATGCATGTAAGTGACTGATTATACAGTGACCGGAATTTACCAGGTATTGTATTAATTCTAATGAAACTTCCTGGGACATTAGAACTGTGTGCCAGCCTATGCCTCGAAACCGGGACGTTTAGCTTTCGTGAGCAAGTGTTCAACCTAGTAAGATACCCATACACGACTCACGAATCGTTCTCAGGGATACAGTTCCACCATTACCTCGTCTCCACTTTCCAAACATCACAGAAGTTGTCCTGCGTAACTTGTAAGACTGACACACCTTTATTTTAAATCAGCAGAATTGATAATAATATTATTGTCGATGCTATTGCTTGGACAATAAAATATTGAATTGACGAGTAATTTATTATTACATTTTTATTTCTTGTTAAAAGTGGAATAAATGAAAGTAAGTTAATATCTAGTCCTACTCAAATTCCATGCCAGGAATTTGATGAAATGGACAGAATCGTTCTTATAAAGGATATTGCAGAGACGTGGGTTAGCCACAGCCTGGTGACTATTTTCAAAATGCATTTCTGACTGTGCTGCAAAGCATCAATAGCGTTTCAAATAGTAATCTGAAATCAATAACATACACCTATGAGCCAAAGCTATTATGATCACCTGTTTTATAGTGTGTTGTTCCACTTTTCAAATACAGTATAACAGATATTTAGCTTCGCACGGATTTCATAAGTCTTCACAGGATCCCAGAAGTATGTGGCACCAGATGCCTAGGGACAGGTGAAGCAATTCCCGCAAATTACGTGATGGTAGTTAAAGGGGATGCAGCTGGCGCCCGAAATACCTACCAATGGGTACAGATCAGGCACATTTGCCGGCCGAGACAAGAATGTGAGTTCACTATAGTGTCCCTCATACCACTATATCACAATTCTGACTTTGTAACACAAACAGTTATCGTGCTGGAAGATGTCATTGCTGTATGGGGAGACTTCTGGCATGAAGCGACGCAAGTGGTCCACTATAATGTTCATGTAGTTCACTGCTGTCATTAAGCCTTCGGCTACCAAAGCCACAGATCCCACTGACGTACTACTCAATGTACCCCATTGCATATTTCTGCCCTCACCAGCTTCCATCTGTGTCGCAGTACACGTTTCGTGCAGCCATTCGGCTGGATGACTGCTTGTAAGGACCCAACTACCGATGTGGTGTAACGAAAAATGCCATTCATTCTGCGTGCGACACGTTTCTATAGATCCACGGTGAACACTCGATTTGCTGTGCTCACTGTAATTATAACAGATGATGTCGTTGGGTCAACACGGGAACACGTAAGTATCGTATGACGTGGAGCTCTAAGTTCAACACTGGCCTTTGAATGGAGTGCTGCGAAGCACTTGTGCATGCACTGGCATTGTACTCTGTCATCAGATCCGCCGTAGATCGCGGTGGGTTATGAGACGTGGACGTCCAGTACCATATGGCCTACTCGTTATTCCACCATAATTAACCGCTTTCCATTGGTGAATACGATAGTAGTATGCCAACAGGTGATCCAGGTCTCTGTTGCAGAGATCCCGCTTCCAGCCGCAACACCACTACAACAAGCCCTTTGTCAAATCCGCTTATGACAGTGGATTTCCACATTTGCTGCCCGTTTCTTCGTTATAATGACTGTCCATTCATCTCTCTTCCGCATGCATTCTTACCTTACCGTGTCAAGTGCCCGCAGCACAACCTGGAGACGTTCAACCTCGCTAAGGGCGGTTGTCATAATGTTCTGGCTCATAACTGTACACATATATTATCATGACGACAGGCATTTTCGTAAATAATGACTCTGACACTTTTTCAAAACTTCTTAAATAAGTTTGTCTTTTTTATTACTGTTGTCAGTTTTTAAAATTGTTTAGCCCTACTAAGGACCATATGAAATAGCTTAAGTCTTATATCATTATTTCCCTATATTTCCCTCCGTTCTTCTTTGGATACTGCACCTACCTTTTCCTTTATTTTCTCCTGCAAGCTCCTGAAACTTTTTATTTTTGCTCTGAACTTTTCTCTTCCTCCGGTTTTTCCTCCTACAGTATTGCTGAGCAAAGCGGTATCTCTTAGGTCTGTTAGAACCTCTTTAACCCATGTCATTGATGTTTTTCGTTTTCTCTGAGAAATATTTAAAATTCTTTTTGTTACCTTTTCCTTATTACTCCAAGTTTTCCTTTCGCATTCTCTGGCTATTTTTCCTTCCTTCTATTGTTTCACCTAATTGTTGAACTATGTCCAACAAAAGGCGTTCTGGCTCAGTGAGAGTGTTGTAGTGCTGTAGTTTCTCATTTATTTCTTCTTACATAGGTCTTTTGTTAGTTGAAAAGCCAATTACATTTTCTTTGCTCTTGCTAAGTTAGCTTCTTTGTTCAAAGCATTTTGTTGTGTTGTTTCACACAAATATTTAAATTTTATAGTCTTTTTTTTATTCTTCTATAATCACTTTGCATGTGTTTCGGTGCCTTTTTCGTATCTGTCACACACTCTGCATTTTAAAAAAAATATAGATAGGCCTGCTTTAGCACGCTTCTCTTTTATGACATTAATCTGCATTGTTGCGTCTTCTAAATATTCAGCTGACATCTTTAGACCGTTTGTAGTAGCCAGTCCGAACTCAGATTATCAGCTCTTTCCCCAGTTGTGAGTCCTTTAGTTCCTTCTTTTTCTGTTCTTTACCTCCAGTCACTGATTACCCTTTCTAGTACACAACTGAACAGCAGTGGGGACTCTCTATCTCCTTGTTTCACTCCAGTTTTGATCTAAAATGCGTTAGGTTCCATCTAAAAATTTAATTTTGCATTTTGTATATGTTAGTGTGTCTTTTATGATTGTTGTTAGCTCCAAACTCGCTTTTGGTGTTCAATAATGTTTCCCTGTCAATCGAACCCTATGCTTTCAGAGTGTACAAATGTTAGATAAACGATTTTGGTTCTAATCCCTAATACTTGATTATAGATTTTCAGATTTAAATGTTGTTCCACAGAGGATCATCATTTTCTAAACCCTCCGTGGTACATTCCTAATTTCTTGTCCACTTGGTTTTTCCAGCCTATTTTGTAACACATTTAAAATAACTTTTTAAGTTACTGGTAAGAATCAAATTCCTTTGTAGCTGCTTAAATCAGTTTTATATCTTTTTCGTGGACTGGGTGTATTAATGTTTAGCTTCTTGACTGTTCTAGCACCTGCCATTTTCTACATTGCAGTAATTACTGAATCTTCTCAAGCAACCTTGTCATTCTTCAACTCTTTATTGATATTTTTGATTTCACCCATGCTGGGGGAATGTGAGTCTGTGTCAGTGTGTTCTGGATTTTGCTCTCGCAAGTTTGCTCTTGGTTCCTCACAGTTTCACAACTTCTAGAAATAGACAACTAAAATTTCAGTTTGTTTGTTTGTCTAGGGCTATTTTTCTACCCTCATTTTTGGGGAACAATTTAGACGGTTAGTAAGTTTGGAGGCTTCGTTTAAAAGTTTTATAGAAGTTTCTGCCACTGTTCCTGTGGAAATCTTCCTCATTTAGTGGAATTTTATGTAACATTATCATTATTACTTTATCATTATATAAAAGTTGACACAATACGTATATACAGGATTATTGATAAGTACCTTCCATATTTCTAAAGACAATTGTGCGAAAACTATCAGACTGAGAGATAATAGAACCATGTCAATAGGTAGAGAATCTCTCCAAATTTATACTTCAAATTACAACGGACCAATATGGGTACATGTGACAAAGCAAACCTCAGTAAATGCACGCGAGATGCATGTGAGTGCTAACGCAGCAGCGGCCATTGAGCAGCGGCCATTGACTCTCTGCGGGTGCATACTAATACCACGAAACAGTATGGTCAGGATAATTTGTCTACATTTTCTAATGTGGCTGTCCCATAGGGTAGGGCACTTTGCAAACTACACCATGTCATTTAACACGAACCGAAAAAAACTTGGAGAGGTACTCTATCCACTCATATATATCAGGTCGTAGTGTTATGGCGTTTAGTTTTCGTGCAGTTGTGTCTGCATTCCTAGAGATACAGTTGAATAATCTTGTACTTCTACTTTTATAGTAACGAACCTCTGAACTCAACACTCGAATATTTTTCTACTTGCTGTTGTGGAAATAACGACAAGAAAATGAGAGACAGATTACCCTTTTAAAACAAGCAGGGGTATTTATGACTCTAACGATATAGCTAAGCACCTTCATATCTACGAGGGTAATCCCAAAAGTAAGGTCTCCTATTTTTTATAACATTTAGCTATTTTTCGACATAATCACCATTTCTGTCAATGCATTGTTGTAGGCGCTGTGGCAGGTTTAGTATGCCCATTTCATACCAGCTCGCCGCCATGCTGGGAAGTAGGATGTCGCCACTGCTTGGTCGCAGGTGTGAAGTGGTATGCCCAGGTTTCGTCACCCCAGACAATTGAGTCCAGAAAGTATTCCCGTTCGGCTGCAAAGCGGTGAAGAAGTTCGCGCGAAGCATCAACTCGTTGCCGCATGTGGTCCTCAGTCAGCATACGTGGCACCCATCTTGCGCACGCCTTCCGGTAGTTCAATGTTTCCGTTAAAATTCTGTGAGCAGTGCTTCTGGATACCTCAGGAACCAACGTGCAGAGATCATCCAGGGTGATCCGCCATTTTTACGCATGCTTTGCTCAACCTTCAACACTATCTCCTCAGAAACTGACAGTCTCCCGCTCCTTTGTTCGTCGTGAATTTCGGCCCGACCAGCTGCAAATTCTCTACACCACTTACGAACATTTTTGACATCCATGCACGACTCACCATACACTTCCGTCAATTGGCGGTCGATTTCAATCGGCGCAGTGCCTGTTGCGTTCAAAAACCGAATAACTGCGCGCACTTGGCGGTAACATCGAAACGGGAGTTCCATTCTCAACGGCTGCCAAGCCAAGACTGAGCGCCTCAGCGCGGCGTACGCATGTTCACACACAGCGCGTGAGGTACTCTTCATAACAGTGTGACCAACTGGCGCACAAACAGAGTTCTGTACTTATAAAAAAAATAGGAGACCTTACTTTTGGGATTACCCTCGTATGTTCTACCAACTTCTAAGCCAAAGTTGTATTCTGGAATAAATTTCTGACTTGACTATACTAATATGGATGCTTCACTTTCTAGTGAGTGCTGGTGAGAACGAAATCAGGCGCAGCTCCAAGGAGTTCCCGCTGTTCGCCAAGGAGGCTCCACGCCACTCGGACCTGTACTACTCAACCGTGGGCGCCATCAAGGGTGAGAACAAGTTCTTCCTGGACGAGTTCCGCTCTCACTTCGGCTTCCCGCAGCGGCTGGCGCTGCCCCGCGGGACCCGCAGTGGTTTGCCACTAAGCGTCTTCGCCATCGTCACCCCCGCTGTGCAGGGCTCCGAACACCCCTTCCTGCCCTTCGGCGACAACCAGGCCGGCGGGTTCCCGTTCGACAGGCGAGTCGTCGCGTACGAATTCGACGTACCCAACGTGTACTCCTCCGAGACGTTCGTCGTGCACCGCCGCCTGGAGGACATCAGCAGCACTGTTTGAATGGCCACCACTTTCATCACCTTGACAGCACTGCTTGTGGAAATTCATCTTCACTTTCATGTGTCCTCGCTCACAAGAAAAATAAACCATTAGTGCTTTAATCGTTTGGCATCATTTATTCTGCTCCTCATATCATCTTCACCTCATGAGCTCCCGAACACTGAAACTTATCCAAAAGTGTCATTACACCATTACCCATACTCTGCAACCTATAACGTCGCCTTGGCCACTTACAGTATCAAGTCAGCAAGCCATACTGTACAATTGTAGCTATTTTAAGTAAAAGAATATTATTAAAATTTTATAAAAAAAATTCTCAAATTTTTTAAAAAGTGCGTTTGGAAAACAGCGTTGTATGGTAGTGAAACATGGACTGTGGGAAAATCGGAACAGAAGAGAAGCGAAGCATTTGAGATGTGGTGCTACAGACGAATGTTGCAAATTAGGTGGACTGATAAGGTGACCTATGAGGAGGTACCGTGAAGAATCAGAGAGGAAAGAATGATAGGATATTGGTTAAGGCATCAGGGAATGACTTCCATGATACTAGATGTAGCTGTAGAGGGCATAAACTGTAGTGGAAGACAGAGATTGGAATACATCCAGCAAGTAATTGAGGACGTAGGTTGCAAATGATTCTCTGAGATGAAGAGGTTAGCACAGGAGAGGAAATCGCGGCGGGCCGCCTCAAACCAGTCAGAGGAGTGATGCCCCCCCCCCCTCCCCCAAAAAAAAGTTGAGAAGCTAAATTTATAGTTTTGTTCGAAGCTGTAATTCTTCCAGAAACTGCATTATATTTCTTTTATTTATGTTATACGCCAATACTGAATCTCAGAAAACGACAGACTAATCTGACTGCTTTGCTTAATGCAATAATAACAAAATATTTTAATTGGGCAGCTGACAATTGATTTTATTTTTAAAGAGATAAGAAACTTACGTCTGTATCTATACAACTACTCTTCTGTCCGCAGATAACCACTTTCACACTGTTCCTATACCTTTCCATTCTCGAATATCATGTGGGAAAATGAACTCCTACATCTCACGATCCGAACTCTGGTTGTTCTTATTTTATTATGTGGTCATTTCTTGCTATATAGCTGTGAGTTTACAAAATATTTTTCATATTCGGAGGAGATGTTTTATTCATGATGTGGTCTCAGAATGCAAAACGCATTTGTTTCGAAAATTGCCACCCCAGTTCTCGTATCATATCTGTGACACTCTTCCACATATTTCGCAACAATAAAAGAAGGAGCTGCCTTCTTCGAAACTTCTGGATGCATTGAGTCACTCCCAACTGGTACAGATACCACTTCACTCAGCAATACTGCAAAAGAAGAAGCATAGTGTCTTTAGAAGATTTGTTGCACCATCTACGTGTTCTTCTAAGAAAACGAAGTCTTCGTTTCACTGTATCCACTACACTTTCTATGTGATGATTCCAATTTAAGTTCTCTTTAGCTGCAGTCCGTAGATATTTTACTGAATTATCAACCCTTAAATATGTGTCATACATCAAGTAATCGAAATTTAACGAATTTTTAACGAATTTTTTCTAGTACTTGTGTTGAAAAAATCGGAAATTTGTGGTGAGGACTGTGGGACCACACTACTGAGGCCATCGGTCCCTAGGCTTACACTTGATACTTAATCTAATCTAAACTAACTTACGTTAAGGGCAACACACACACCCATGCCCGAGGGAGCACTAGAACCTCCTACGAGGTGAGCCGCGCGAACCGTGACAAGGCCCCCATGACCGCGCCGCTACCCCGCGCGGCACATATATTGAAGACCTCATAAATTTTATTGTTAAGATTCAGTTGTTACCATACAGACGTCATATGTAAAAAGTCATTCAGAAATTCCATTTGATCTTCTATTGTCTTTACTACCGTAAACGACAACGAAATCTGCAAACAGTTTAAGAGAGCTGTTAAGATTTACTCCTAAATTGTTTACATAGATTAAGAAAACAGAGTGCCTGTAACACTTCCCTGGGGAAACACAGAGCATCTTCAATACTTTAGATAGGAGACGGCTGATGAAGAAATGTTTAAAGAAAATAAAATATGTACTAACTAGCTACAGTTTCAATTACGTTTGATTCTTGCTTTCCCCAGCGTAATCAGTATTCGAGGAGGTTTCGGTTTTGCAGCCAAATAACGTCGAAAGCTTACCACGATATTTCGGCTGACAACCATTCAGCGATCTTCAGGTAAGAATAAAATCTGGAGATGGCTGAACTGTTATCAGCCGAAATATCATGGTATCAAAGGAAAGAACTTTTATTCAGAAGATGTTTGTATTCATAAAAATTAAGGTATGCACAAAGCATATTTCAGTACAAGCGACCGGTTTCATCACTTTGAAATTTTGTTCTGGTTGAATACTTTCGTTGATTTTCATGCGAGTTTTTGGTACAATACCAGTGCCGACAATATTTCGTGGAATGCGACAGTTCTTACAAGTTCCTCTTCAAGATGAAATCTGCAGAATGAGATGATTCAGACAGAGAGATAAAACGAGAATCAAAACTCTCACGAAAAATTTTCACTCTCCAAAGAGCAGATGACTCGTCTACGTGAGAGACAATTTCCGAAATTCGTACACAGAATTAGTTTACTCTCCATAGGTCTGTTCCGTTTCACACAGCTTCCACACACCCCAGCTCGTAGACTATTAATAGAAATCCATCTTCTCTACATTTCTGTGCTTCTCTTGGAACCGTAGTTACTTGAAAACTGAACAAATCACCATATATCTTACAGAATGCTGAATAGGAAATGCATTAACGAAATAAACTAAAGAATTAAGAAAACAGGGAATGAAATTATGAGACACTATACCAGTGAATAACGTGTTTCAGAGAAAAATTCTCAAATACTGTGAGCAAATTCTTTACAGAGTAGATGGGATGTGTCATAACTAAAACCTTCAAACTTAGAAACCTTCTAATCTTTCAATCGTTTCAATCAATTCTTCTGGATCCCTACTGAAAACTACATAATAGTTCTCACCTTTCTGTGTATTTTTTATGGAAGAGTTAACCGGAATACGAATCATTTTCCGCTCTAGTGATAATGTAGATAGAATGTTGCAGATTTTTCGGAACGAACCAATATTGCGAACAACACATCTGAAAGATGGAGTATATGCACACGGATGGCAGTGGTTTACCTAAACAATGGTTTACATAAAGTTCGTGTACTGTCAAATTAGTTCTATTTATCTCTATGTGATAATATGATAAAAAAATAATAGAAGACAAATTGTACATTTAAACATAGTAAATTGAGTATGGTGAAATGGAGAAATCAAAACCAAGTGACAGCAATAAGAAATTGTACTTCATATGGAATGAGAGAAAAGATATTACCTACATTAATCACTTATATGTAATTTTAAATGGATTGTATAGCAAAAGGTGTCAAAAAGTATTCAGCGTATCACGATGATCTAGCAGGTAGTGAAAGTGCAATACGTGGAATTTCTGCTTTCACTAGTACAAATGTAAGGTAAAGTGTAACAAGAAATGTGCAGAGGTAGTATTACACCCTTCTGCGAGTACATGTTTTATGATACACTGTCGGTTCCACTACAGTATACTTTCACTCGACTCAGTTTTCAAAAATGGTTCAAATGGCTCTGAGCACTATGGGACTCAACTGCTGTGGTCATAAGTCCCCTAGAACTTACAACTACTTAAACCTAACTAACCTAAGGACATCACACACATCCATGTCCGAGGCAGGATTCGAACCTGCGACCGTAGCGGTCGTGCGGTTCCAGACTGAAGCGCCTTTAACCGCGCGGCCACTACGGCCGGCGACTCAGTTTTCGCTGTTAGTTACAGTACAAGCTGTACAGATGCTATAACATCGATGTATTGTGGTGGGAATCTTGAGGAGTAAAGTGAGTGTAGGAAACAGTCTCCAGAAACTTCGTCCCGGGACGTCTTGGTATAAGTGTTCGAAGCACTGAGTAGATATTTACCAAGAACAGTTGCATTTAGTCTATGTGTAGGATTATAATAGACAGTTGTGAGATATTCTGTCAAAATGACTCTCTTATTTCTGTAGTAAATGTCCTTACACTGTTTTTTTCCTTTAAACGTAGATAAATTTTGACACTCGTACCTCACCACTTGAGACTTATATAGCGACATACATCCTATATTCTTTTATTCATTTGTTTGCTTAACCTTATTCGATTAGGGCCCTTAGGCCATCTGTTACAGCAGATCAAGGTTTCACACACACAGTATCTATAGCATCAGAGTTACCTAAGAAATATTAGTTTTAATATAACAACTAGTATTAAAATGATCTAAGTGTCTTGAAGTGTCAGTTTGTGAAAATTATAGTGACCATGAACTAACAAAGATAACACTGGCATTACCTGTTTTACTGCAGAAGCTGCCACTAACGATAATAGTAATGATAATAGTAATATTAATAATAATTGTGTGAATAGTAACAATAATGATAGTGACAGATACAAGAAGAATTTATACATATACAAAATAGGTGTTTTCTGTTGTAGCGAGTTCTGGGGAAAGGATATCTAGATAGACAGCTTTGGATAAGAATACTGGAAAACGAGAAAGATCAGATTGGAAAAAAAGGACGAAGAAGGATCTCGAATGCGTACAGGGACAATGGTAATCCGCATTATTGATTTCGTAGGTATGTCATTACCTGTCTTCTGAACCTGGAGATGTTATTTAGTTCTCTAATATAGTGTGGAAGATTATTCCAGAGTCAGGTTCCTGCTAATGAGAAGGACTACAAGAAGGTGGCTGAACCATGGCGTGCGACAGGAAGGATTTTGCCCTGAAGGGAATTGTGTTTCTGTGCCTATTTTGATAATGTCCACAGGTCGGTATTGAGGTTCTCGACAGCTCTCATCATGTTTATTGGTTTCGCACTTAGACGCAATTGGAGGTCATCAGCGTACATGTGGTATTTGTAGTAGGATAAAACTGATGACACATCATTTACGTACAATGAAAAGCGCATAGGACCTAACAACGAATCCTGGAGGACGAGTGATACTCCGTGCCTCCTTTGTGACCTTATGGTGCTGGACATGACGCATTGCAGGCGAGACGTGAGGTGTGAACAAAACCACTGCACTTGGCGAGAAATTTAGGCTGGTAAGTTTGGCAAGTAAAATGTCGTAGTCTACAGTGTCAAAGTCTTTGCTGAAAGCTAAGATACGCTCGATTATGGCCTCTTCAGCATCCACGACAAGCTTCAGGTCATCTGTTACCTTTATTCAGTCAGATTTTGTGATGCTATGTTTACGGAAGCCTGACTGGTATTTATTTAGTAGGCTGTTTGTACACTCATGCTCATAAATTTAGGATAATGCTGATACATGGTGAAACAACACATAAATCTATACTCGATGTTAACAAATTTCTCCTTCAGAAACGCTTCCCTTGCCATATCCAATCTACATTTTTACATCGTCCCTACTTCGACCATCATCAGTTAATTTGGGTCCCAAATAGCAAAAATCATGTATTACTTTAAGTGTGTCATTTCCGAATCTAATTCCCTCACTATAACCTGATATAATGCACTGCATTCCATTATCCTCGTTTTGATTTTGTTGATGTTGATGCTGTATCCTCATTTCCGTTCAACTGCTATTCCAGGTCCTTTGCTGTCTCTGACAGAACTGCAACGTCGTCGAGATACCTCGAAATTTTTATTTCTTATCCATGGATTTTGATTCCTGCTCCAGATTTTTCTTTTGTTTTCTTTACTGCTTGGTCAATATACAGACTGAATAACATCGGGAATAGGCAACAACACTGTCTCATTTCCTTCTCAACCACTGCTTTTCTTCCCTGCCCCTCGACTCTTATAACTACCATCTGGTTTCTGTACAAATTGTAAATAGCCTTTCGCTTCCTGTACTTTACCCCTGGCCGCTTGAGAATTTGAAAGAAAGTATTCCAGTCAAAAGCTTTTTCTAAGCCTATAAAATCTAGAAACGTAGGTTTGCCTTTCCTTAAACTGTGTCCTAATATAAGTCTTAGGGTCAGTACTGCCTCGCGTGTTCCTACATTTCTACAGAATCCACACTGATTTCCCCGAGGTTGGCTTCTACCAGTTTTTCCATTCGTCTATAAGGCATTAGTGTTAGTATTTTGCAACCGTTACTTGTGAAACTGACAGTTCGCTAATCTTCACGTCTCTCAACAACTGCTTCCTTTGGGGTTGAAATTATTACAGTCTTCTTGAAGTCTGAAGGTATTTCGCCTGTCTCATACATATTGTTCACCAGATGGAAGGGCTTTGTCATGGCTGGCTCTCCCAAGGCTATCAGTAGCTGTAATGGAATGTTGTCTAATCCTGGGGCTTTGTTTCGACTTAGGTCTTTCAGTGCTCTGTCAAATTCTTCACGCAGTATCACATCTCCCATTTCACCTTCATCTACATCCTCTTACATTTCCATAATTTGCCCTCAAGTACGTCTCCCTTGTATAGCACCTCTATATGTTACATACACCTTTCTGCTTTCACTCCTTTGCTTAGGGCTGGTTTTACAGCTGAGGTCTTGATAATCATACAGATGCTTCTCTTTTCTCCAAAGGTCTCTTTAATTTCTGTGTAGTCAGTATGTATATTTACCCCTAGTGTTATATGCTTCAACATCCTTACATTCGTACTCTTGCCATCCCTGCTTAGCCATTTTGCACTTCCTGACGATCTTACTTTTGACGCGAAATTCCTTTTCACCCGCTTCATTCACTGCATTTTTATATTTTCTCATTTCATCAGTTAAATTCTATTTCCCTTCTGCTACCCAAGGATCTCTACTAGCCCTCGTCTTTTTTACTACTTGATTCTCTGCTGCTTCACTATTTCATCTCTCAAAGCTATCCATTCTTCTTCTACTGTAATTCTTTCCGCCGTTTTTGTCAGTCATTCCCTAATGCTCTCTCTGAAACTCTCACAAACTCTGGTTCTTTTAGTTTATCCATGCCTCCTCTCCTTAAATTCCTAACTTTTTTCAGTCTCTTAGTTTTAACCTACACTTCACAACCAATAAATTGAGGTGGGAGTCCTCATCTGCCCCTGAAAATGTCCTTCAATTTAAATTCTGGTTCCTAAATCTCTGTCTTACCATTATATAAACTATCTGAAAACTTCCAGTGTCTCCAGGCCTCTTCCACGTGTACAATCTTCTTTCACGACTCTTAAAGCAAGTGTTAACTATGATTAAATTATGCTCTGTGCAAAATTCTACCACGCTCCTTCCTCTTATATTCCTTACCACCAGTCCATATTCAGCTACTACTTTTCCTTCTCTTCCTTTTCCTACTATCGAATTCTATGACTATTAATTTTTCGTCTTCCTTAACTATGTCAATAATATCTATTATTGCGTCACGCATTTGCTCAATCTCTTTATCATCTGCGGAGTTAGTTAACATAATCTTGTACCACAGTAGTAGGGGTGGGCTTCGTGTCTATGTTGGCTACAATAATGTGCTCACTATGCTATTCATACTAGCTTATCGGCGTTCATATTTTTCATTTACTATTAAATCTACTCCTGCATTACCTGTTATTTGATTTTGTATTTATAACCCTGTATTCATCGGACCAGAAGTCTTGTTGCTCCTGCCACCGAACTTCACTAATTGCAACTATATCAAATTTTGAGGATCAGTTTCCCTTTTTAAGTTTTCTAACCTGCAATCTCGATTAAAGAATCTGACTGTCCACGTTCCGATCCGTAGAACGCCAGTTTTGGTTCTCCTGATAACAACGTTCTCCTGAGTAGTCCCCGCCCGGAGTTCCGAATGGGGGACTATTTTACCTCCGGAATATTTTACCAAGGAGGACGCCTTCATCGTTTAACCATACAGTAACGTTGCATGCCCTCGGGAAAAATTACTGCTGTAGTTTCGCGTTGCTTTCAGCCGTTCACAGTACCAGCACAGTAAGGCCGTTTTGGTTGATGTAAGAAGGCCAGATCAGTCAATCATACAGACTGTTGCCCCTGCAACTGCTGATAAGGCTATCGGCCGTCTTTAGGAGCCATACGTTTGTTTGGTCTGTCAACATTCATTGCACGTAAGGTATCGCAGTCTGTATCGCTGAGGCACGCAAGCCTCCCCACCAACGGCGAGATCCGTGGTTAATGGGTCATACTGAATATCTTACTGAAAATTTCTTGCTGTAATTTGGACAGTAATTTGGTGTGCCACCTAGTTTCTTGACGCGGTCTGACGGAATATAACAGGCGAAGTTTCAGACGTGTGCGATAGCGATTGTGACCGTTGTTTTACGGAATGTTAATATTTGTTATTTTTCTGATGACCAGTTATATTGTCTTCTGTAATCTCTTACGATAGCAGTACGGAAATTCAACGTTGAACCATCTATCTTGTGGACTCCTTGCGTCCAAGTAGTTCCCAGCGCCATTTACTGTAGTAAAATATTGTACAATTTATGTGCCGCTTTCGTTGGGTCGGAGAACGCGTTTCTAGCAAATGATTTTATTTATTAACAAATGATATTTTCTGTAATTATGAAATTTTGGCTGAGTCTTAAAATAATTTTTCTTAATCATTTTATCATTTCATTCTTAAAATCATCTATTAACTAGTTCCTTTTTTTAAATTGTAATATTTTTGGCCGGTAACAGGCCAGATAAAAAAATCCAAAAACATATTTTCTTTATAAGATTTATGTCTGTTTCTCACTAAGAGGTGTTGCAAGTTGTGATTCTGCACGTTATTCACCCAGCCCTCGCTTCACTTACTGCGGTACTACAACGAGAATGTGGAAGTAAACATCTAGGCTGAGTAGTTTTGCTTTGAATATGGCAGTGGAAGTCAACCTGGCGAAATATCGGCTGTTGTCGACGTCGCCGGGATGCATACTCGTAAGTTATTTGAACGTTGTACACGGCACTGGAAACTCAGGTGTGCCGGCTTGTACTCACGGTATCTTGAATGAATGGCCCCTAGACATGACATAAAAGAAGAAAGAAAAAAGGTGGTAGACAACGAGAACAGAACCACATCCCAGCTAACTACATCATGCACACATTTCGGGTTAAAAGCCGCATTTGGTCCTACGATGCACACGACACATTCCCTAATCTGAAAAGAGGCAAAATCCGTGATTGGTCGGATCATTTTACAAGCGTCCAGTCAGCTGTAGTGCACTTCTTCTTTTGCACGCTAAAGATGCTCTGTGAGCAATGGCTTTTTGCTTGGCACTTGACCTCAGATGTCCATTGCACGAGGCTGCCTTAGCAATGTAAATTCGGAAACAGCAGTTATCTCTCCATGTTTTGAGGCCGATTACGGTCTGGCAATGCTAAACCTATTTTTTTCCATTTCAAAGGGACTTCGAGTAGGAGTACAACAAAATTAACTCCGCCTCTTCTGCGGCTCCAAACAAAATACAGTTCCGTGGATTTGGTTCCACTTAACTCCCTGGAGCCGGAACTAAACACTGAAATAACCAATATTCGAAGATAGATATTTTTCGACACAGAAGCCTATTCTCGGCGTTCTGCTGTCGTCAACGATGGCACGTCGAGGAGAGCTTAACTGAGGGACTGCAAGCAGTCGGCGCATGTGTGGGGTAGCTCTCGTCGACAGGAACTGTCCACGGTAACCCCTGGGTTTCTCTAAATAGTTATTCTCCATGACATAACTCGCGATCGGATGAAGATGCAGGCGTAGTCTTGCGATGGGGTTAGAGACCTCTTGCTGTTGCCTGGGGAGTTGGGTCGTGGTCAGTAGTTCTTGGTGCGGCTCCTGGCGGTCTAGGGATATACACTCCTGGAAATGGAAAAAAGAACCCACCATACTTGCTCCGGAGACTGCGAGAGGGGTGTACAAGTAATGATCACGCGCACGGCACAGCGGACACACCAGGAACCGCGGTGTTGGCCGTCGAATGGCGCTAGCTGCGCAGCATTTGTGCACCGCCGCCGTCAGTGTCAGCCAGTTTGCCGTGGCATACGGAGCTCCATCGCAGTC
Source organism: Schistocerca americana (assembly GCF_021461395.2). NCBI lineage: Eukaryota > Metazoa > Arthropoda > Insecta > Orthoptera > Acrididae > Schistocerca > Schistocerca americana. Next base: position 1,013,002,465 of record NC_060120.1, on the reverse strand, counting down.
TTTAACACTGGTAGCATGCCGCGACAGCGTGGACGTGAACCGTATGTGCAGCTGACGGACTTTGAGCGAGGGCGTATAGTGGGCATGCGGGAGGCCGGGTGGACGTACCGCCGAATTGCTCAACACGTGGGGCGTGAGGTCTCCACAGTACATCGATGTTGTCGCCAGTGGTCGGCGGAAGGTGCACGTGCCCGTCGACTTGGGACCGGACCGCAGCGACGCACGGATGCACGCCAAGATAGTAGGATCCTACGCAGTGCCGTAGGGGACCGCACCGCCACTTCCCAGCAAATTAGGGACACTGTTGCTCCTGGGCTATCTGCGAGGACCATTCGCAACCGTCTCCATGAAGCTGGGCTACGGTCCCGCACACCGTTAGGCCGTCTTCCGCTCACGCCCCAACATCGTGCAGCCCGCCTCCAGTGGTGTCGCGACAGGCGTGAATGGAGGGACGAATGGAGACGTGTCGTCTTCAGCGATGAGAGTCGCTTCTGCCTTTGTGCCAATGATGGTCGTATGCGTGTTTGGCGCCGTGCAGGTGAGCGCCACAATCAGGACTGCATACGACCGAGGCACACAGGGCCAACACCCCGCATCATGGTGTGGGGAGCGATCTCCTACACTGGTCGTACACCACTGGTGATCGTCGAGGGGACACTGAATAGTGCACGGTACATCCAAACCGTCATCGAACCCATCGTTCTACCATTCCTAGACCGGCAAGGGAACTTGCTGTTCCAACAGGACAATGCACGTCCGCATGTATCCCATGTCACCCAACGTGCTCTAGAAGGTGTAAGTCAACTACCCTGGCCAGCAAGATCTCCGGATCTGTCCCCCATTGAGCATGTCTGGGACTGGATGAAGCGTCGTCTCACGCGGTCTGCACGTCCAGCACGAACGCTGGTCCAACTGAGGCGCCAGGTGGAAATGGCATGGCAAGCCGTTCCACAGGACTACATCCAGCATCTCTACGATCGTCTCCATGGGAGAATAGCAGCCTGCATTGCTGCGAAAGGTGGATATACACTGTACTAGTGCCGACATTGTGCATGCTCTGTTGCCTGTGTCTATGTGCCTGTGGTTCTGTCAGTGTGATCATGTGATGTATCTGACCCCAGGAATGTGTCATTAAAGTTTCCCCTTCCTGGGACAATGAATTCACGGTGTTCTTATTTCAATTTCCAGGAGTGTACTTGGAAATCCCGCGTGGCTTCTTCGGTGCACGTGAACGTGGATTTCAGTGACTCCCGCGCTACAGACGTCATGCGTGTTGCAGCTACTGCCCCTGGGCGCCGTAGCAAGTAAGGAGTCACACTCGTGTCTGGTCCCCGTCTCGTAGCGCCTTTTTGTGACCACCGGTCTTAATTTGTGTTATATGACTGAGAGTGGCACACCATTCCTTGAAGGCACATTAGATTCTTCGCGTTGGCACATCACTGTATCTGGCAACTTCATTCGCAGTGTGGTCATCGGTACGTGGAATCACGATAGCTCCATTAGTTCCATTCTGTCATTCTGTCACATATACACGTGGCCCATCTTACAGCGCGGATTCGATGTAACTGAGAGGTACAACCACACCATTTCATTGCCACAACTTAAGTCAGTGATGTAGGCACACATGACCACCCAGTACGAGTACTATACCATCTGTAACGTTTCAAAGCGACTAGTATTTCGTCTAACACGTCGTCTGAGAAACTTAGTTTCCTCGTAAGTGTAATACTGGAAATAATAGCAGCTGAAGATAGGTCTCTCATGTAACTAACCTTCAATAATTGTTCAATGCGACAATGGCAGTACAAAAATTATTAATTTGAAATAAGAAAATATGAGAATTACATATTTTAATAGAACATTACGTTTAGCTACCGGTCTGTGTAGCGTTACCCATTCAAGAGCACATAGCTGTGCACTGTCTTTGTTTACAGATTTTCACTATATTTTCAGATGAACCAAATAATAATTAGCGTCTTTTCAAATTGTAACCCTGAGGTTCACTGCATTATCGAACTAATTACAATAATGAATATTATTCATCCTACCAGATTCACTACTTCTCTTCAACTAACTCCTCTAATGTTAATTACTTATTCCAGAGCTCACATTCATTTTTAACTTTATGAGGGGAAACACATCAAATCAAAAACATATAATATATGTATCTACATGAAAAGATATTTACTTGTTTAGAAGCTTTTTGAGAAAAAACTTAATCTACGTTTGAAACGAGTCTAGCTATGTCAAATATTTTTAAATGTTTTTTATTTCAGTCTTTGATCACAATATGAATTCTTTAGACGATGACGGGTTTCAGTCCGTAATGACCATCCTCAGATCTTTTTTACACCATGCCCTAAAGTGATTAGGCCATAATGGCATCATCAAAACATATAATTATAATCGGCACAGCCATTATGGCCTAATAACTTTTAGTGTCGTCGTAGCTGGCGTCTACGTCACGTCTGCTGAGCAGCGAGCTACGTTAATTTAAGTATTAACTGTATTTTTCTTACTTGTCACTTCTTCTTCCGCGTGTTTTCGCTTTTAGAAAGCTTTAGTTGTCGAGTGCTAGTAATAGTGTTCCATAAATTTCGTGTTTGTTTTGAATACAGTCAGAGAGAGTCCCTTTAGTCAGCCATAGTGCCAGTAGTGCTAGTGTTTGTTTTGAATACAGTGCAGAGACAGGTAGTGCTATTTTCATTGTTTTCTGCAAGAAGTGTCTAGTAACAACAGTTTAGTCAACTATCAGCCTTCTTTAGTGAATTAGCAGTCTAGTTAAAAGTTGATTAACTCTGTACAGTAAATTGATTTCTTAGGATGGATAGGATGTGTGACTGCTGTGTAAGGACGCAGGAGGAGCTGGCCACTGTTCGCGAACAGCTGAACGTGTTGATGGCCGCTGTTAGCCGTCTTCAGGTTGCTGCCTCGGAGTGTAGCGGCAGTGGGGAGTCTGGTGCGTCATATGGTACACCCCAGGTGTTACATGCTTCACCCACTGTCCCAGCTGTCGAGACATCTTCGTGGGTACCGGGCGCGATTGGGCCACCCTCTCCCCAAGGGGAGTGGTGGGTTCAGCGGCGTTCGCGGCGCACGAGGCGGAGGGTCAATGTGGAGGCTGGCCTTGTGGCATCGCCCGCTCTGCCTGTGAGTGGACATGTGGCCGCTCCTTCAGCAGGGCCCGAGCAGGCACACGGGGGTAGGGGTTTATTAGTGATTGGGAGCTCCAACGTTAGGTGGGTGATGGAGCCCCTTAGGGAAATAGCGGAAAGGTCGTGGAAGAAGGTCAGTGTTCACTCTGTCTGCTTGCTGGGGGGTCTCATCCGAGATGTGGAGGAGTCCCTGCCAGCGGCGATAGAGAGCACTGGGTGCACCCGACTGCAAATTGTTGCTCTTGTCGGCCCGAGCAGGCACACGGGGGTAGGGGTTTATTAGTGATTGGGAGCTCCAACGTTAGGCGAGTGATGGAGCCCCTTAGGGAAATAGCGGAAAGGTCGTGGAAGAAGGTCAGTGTTCACTCTGTCTGCTTGCTGGGGGGTCTCATCCGAGATGTGGAGGAGTCCCTGCCAGCGGCGATAGAGAGCACTGGGTGCACCCGACTGCAAATTGTTGCTCTTGTCGGCCCGAGCAGGCACACGGGGGTAGGGGTTTATTAGTGATTGGGAGCTCCAGCGTTAGGCGAGTGATGGAGCCCCTTAGGGAAATAGCGGAAAGGTCGTGGAAGAAGGTCAGTGTTCACTCTGTCTGCTTGCTGGGGGGTCTCATCCGAGATGTGGAGGAGTCCCTGCCAGCGGCGATAGAGAGCACTGGGTGCACCCGACTGCAAATTGTTGCTCTTGTCTGGGTTCAGAGGTCATCCCCAGTTCATACAGGTGTCTGGAGGAGTTGGTGAAGACGGAAAGCTTCGCTCACGGCGTGGAATCTGAGCTAACTATTTGTAGTATCGTTCCCAGAACCGATCGCGGTCCTCTGGTTTGGAGCCGAGTGGAAGGTTTAAACCAGAGGCTCAGACGATTCTGCGGAGATCTGGGGTGCAAATTTCTCAACCTCCGCTATCGGATGGAGAAATGTAGGGTCCACCTGAAGAGGTCAGGCGTGCACAACACGCAGGAAGCGGCTACAGGGGTAGCGGAGTACGTGTGGAGTGCACATGTGGGTTTTTTAGGTTAGAGAATTCCCTCCCTAGGCCCGGAAAGACGCCTTCTGAGACGCGGCAAGGTAGGAGGAGGCAAAATGCGACAGGGAATAACAATATTAATGTGGTAATAATAAACTGCAGGAGCGTCAATAGAAAGGTCCCAGAACTGCTCTCATTAATAAACGGCCACAATGCCCATATAGTACTAGGGACAGAAAGTTGGCTGAAACCAGGCGTAAACAGTAAAGAAATCCTAAACTCAGATTGGAATGCATACCACAGAGACAGGCTGGACAGTGAAGGGGGAGGCGTGTTTATAGCGATAAGAAGTGCAATAGTATCGAAGGAAATTGACGGAGATCCGAAATGTGAAATAATTTGGGTGAAGGTCACGGTTAAATCAGGCTCAGACATGGTAGTTGCATGCCTCTATTCTATAGGCCCCGTGGCTCAGCAGCTGTTGTTACTGAGCACCTGAAGGATAATTTGGAAAATATTTTGAGTAGATTTCCCCATCATGTTATAGTTCTGGGTGGAGATTTTAATTTGCCGGATATAGACTGGGAGACTCAAACGTTTATAACGGGTGACAGGGACAAAGAATCCAGGAGAATGTTTTTAAGTGCTTTACCTGAAAACTACCTTGAGCAGTTAAACAGAGAACGGACTCGTGGCGATAACATATTAAACCTTCTGGTGACAAACAGACCCGAACTATTTGAAACAGTTAACGCAGAACAGGGAATCAGTGATCATAAAGCGGTTACTGCATCGATGATTTCAGCCGTAAATAGAAATATTAAAAGAGGTAGGAAGATTTTTCTGTTTAGCAAAAGTGACAAAATGCAGATTTCAGAGAACCTGACGGCTCAACACAAAAGATTTGTCTCAAGTACAGATAGTGTTGAGGATCAGTGGACAAAGTTCAAAACCATCGTACAATTTGCGTTAGATGAGTATGTGCCAAGCAAAATCGTAAGAGATGGAAAAGAGCCACCGTGGTACAACAACCGAGATAGAAAACTGCTGCGGATGCAAAGGGAACTTCACAGCAAACACAAACATAGCCAAAGCCTTGCAGACAAACAAAAATTACGCGAAGCGAAATGTAGTGTGAGGAGGGCTAAGCGAGAGGCGTTCAATGAATTCGAAAGTAAAGTTCTATGTACTGACTTGGCAGAAAATCCCAAGAAATTTTGGTCTAATGTCAAAGCGGTAGGTGGATCAAAACAAAATGTCCAGACACTCTGTGACCAAAATGGTACTGAAACAGAAGATGACAGACTAAAGGCCGAAATACAAAATGTCTTTTTCCAAAGGTGTTTCACAGAGGAAGTAGTTCTTTCTCTACATTGTCGCACAGATGAAAAAATGGTAGATATCGAAATAGACGATAAAGGGATAGAGAAACAAAATCACTCAAAAGAGGAAAGGCCGCTGGACCTGATGGGATACCAGTTCGATTTTACACAGAATACGCGAAGGAACTTGCCGCCCTTCTTGCAGAGGTGTACCGTAGGTCTCTACAAGAGCGCAGCGTTCCAAAGGACTGGAAAAGGGCACAGGTCATCCCAGTTTTCAAGAACGGGTGTCGAACAGATGTGCAGCACTATATACCTATATCTCTAACGTCGATCAGTTGTAGAATTTTGGAACACGTATTTTGTTCGATTATAATGACTTTTCTGGAGACTAGAAATCTAGTCTGTAGGAATCAGCATGGGTTTCGAAAAAGACCATCGTGTGAAACCCAGCCTGCGCTATTCGTCCACGAGATTCAGAGGGCCATAGACATGGGTTCCCAGGTAGATGCCGTGTTTCTTAATTCCGGAAGGCGTTCGATACAGTTCCCCACAGTCGTTTAATGAACAAAGTAAGAGCATAGGGACTATCAGACCAATTGTGTGGTTGGATTGAAGAGTTCCTAGACAACAGAACACAGCATGTCATTCTCAATGGAGAGAAGTCTTCCGAAGTAAGAGTGATTTCAGGTGTGCCGCAGGGGAGTGTCGTAGGAACGTTGCTATTCACAATATACATAAATGACCTTGTGGATGACATCGGAAGTTCACTGAGGCTTTTTGCGGATGATGCTGTGGTATATTGATAGATTGTAACAGTGGAAAATCGTACTGAAATGCAGGAGGATCTGCAGCGAATTGACACATGGTGCAGGGAATGTCAATTGAATCTCAATGTAGACAAGTGTAATGTGCTGCGAATACTTAGAAAGAAAGATCCCTTATCATTTAGTTACAATATAGCAGGTCAGCAACTGGAAGCCGTTAATTCCATAAATTATCAGGGAGTACGCATTAAGAGCGATTTAAAATGGAATGATCATATAAAGTTGATCGTCGGTAAAGTAGATGCCAGACTGAGATTCATTGGAAGAATCCTAAGGAAATGTAATCCGAAAACAAAGGAAGTAGGTTACAGTACGCTTGTTCGCCCACTGCTTGAATACTGCCCAGCAGTGTGGGATCCGTACCTGATAGGGTTGATAGAAGAGATAGAGAAGATCCAACGGAGAGCAGCGCGCTGCGTTACAGGATCATTTAGTAATCGCGAAAGCGTTACGCAGATGATAGATAAACTCCAGTGGAAGACTCTGCAGGAGAGACGCTCAGTAGCTCTGTACGGGCTTTTGTTGAAGTTTCGAGAACATACCTTCACCGAGGAGCCAAGCAGTATATTGCTCCCTCCTACGTATATCTCACGAAGAGACCATGAGGATAAAATCAGAGAGATTAGAGCCCACACAGAGGCATACCGACAATCCTTTCCACGAACAATACGAGACTGGAATAGAAGGGAGAACCGATAGAGGCACTCAAGGTACCCTCCGCCACACACCGTCAGGTGGCTTGCGGAGTATGGATGTAGATATAGATGTAGACATGGTGTAAAAAAGTTCTGAGTATGGTCATTACGGACTGAAACCCGTCATCATCTAAAGAATTCATATTGTGATCAAAGACTGAAATAAAAAACATTTGACAGTATTGGATCACTGTTTGTATTCTCGACCATGTCGCTGTTGGTCAAATATTTATGTTTCCAGGAATAGATTGTCTGAGCCTCTAATAGCACTTTCAGCGTCAGATTCGTTTAATGGTAATACACCTCTTTTATCATTCACGTTTAATAATTCCGATATCTCCGTTGTTCTTATACGCAGATGTATTGTTGATAACATATTTCATAAGCGAATAAATGTAGTTAGGCTGTAGTTCATATTCTAGCTGCTTAAAGAGATACCAAAAATGTTCATGTGTGAATACACTCATAATGCTAATTACATCCTTTCGCGTAATGAACAACCTTTACATAATTCACCTAACTACTTCTATATCCTCAGATTTTGCAATTATCCATTAGGGCTGAAGTATCTGAACCTAAAAATTTTAGTAGGTAACTTATAGCTTTTATAGTGTAATTTGGGTTTGGGTTGGGTTGATTTTGGGGAAGAGACCAAACAATTAGGTCGCCGTCTCATCGGATTAGGGAAGGATGGGGAAGAAGTCGGCCGATCCCTGTCAAAGGAAGCATTCCGGAATTTGCCGAAGCGATTTAGGGAAAACACGGAAAACCTAAACCAGGATGCCCGAACGCGGGAGTGAACCGTCGTCCTCCTAAATGTGTGTTAACCACTTCGCCACCTCGCTCGGTTATAGTGTTAAGTGCTCATCCATATGTGTACCTAAGAACTTCGAACCTTCCGTTTTGTGTAGTATTTTTTGTTAATATACCAAGTTAATCGGAAGCCGCGTGTTTTCGGCGGCAAAAAACTGGATGAGCTGTGTTTTTCCAAAGACTAGAGATAGTTCATTTGTGCTAAATCTGTCAGCAACTTACACAAGAACATTACTTACTATTTTCTCTTTTAATGTTTCATTGCAGGGTTCCATAAAAATACTTGTCTCACCTGTACACCTGACTGTCTCCTAATTTAAATAAAATGGCAGATCATTATACGAATATAAAGCTATAACAGGAGTGGGCCTATGATAGAACCCTATGGGACTTTATCTGGAGTTGCTCACCATGCAGATGATGTGGTATTCCTCCGGATGATGTGGTATTCCTCATCGTGTTACTGGAACAGTCTAGGATAATTCTCTGCATTCTACTTCTTCAGTAAGAACTAACCAGGCAAGAGTCGAGGGGACACTGAATAGTGCACGGTACATCCAAACCGTCATCAAACCCATCGTTCTACCATTCCTAGACCGGCAAGGGAACTTGCTGTTCCAACAGGACAATGCACGTCCGCATGTATCCCGTGCCACCCAACGTGCTCTAGAAGGTGTAAGTCAACTACCCTGGCCAGCAAGATCTCCGGATCTGTCCCCCATTGAGCATGTTTGGGACTGGATGAAGCGTCGTCTCACGCGGTCTGCACGTCCAGCACGAACGCTGGTCCAACTGAGGCGCCAGGTGGAAATGACATGGCAAGCTGTTCCACAGGACTACATCCAGCATCTCTACGATCGTCTCCATGGGAGAATAGCAGCCTGCATTGCTGCGAAAGGTGGATATACACTGTACTAGTGCCGACATTGTGCATGCTCTGTTGCCTGTGTCTATGTGCCTGTGGTTCTGTCAGTGTGATCATGTGATGTATCTGACCCCAGAAATGTGTCAATAAAGTTTCCCCTTCCTGGGACAATGAATTCACGGTGTTCTTATTTCAATTTCCAGGAGTGTATACGTACACACTGTGCTTCACTTTTGTATTTTTTTTGTTTAGGTAACTTTTGCAGTGTTACTTGAAAATGATCATAAGGCCGAAATTGCAATCGTAATAATAAATATTTTATACAGTCAACGGCGACTACAATGTCTTTTTTTTTTAAAAAAAAGAAATCTTATTTTGTTAGCTGGCTGTGTAGTTGTCAGATTCACAGTTTTGTTAGTGAGCAATTAAGTTCGGTGTCTGCGGACTGTGAAAGCGTGGAGTATAGTAAGATGAAATGTTTTGTATTACAGTACAAGAACATTAATCGGAGTTTGTGAAGAAATTTGACTACACATAATGGCGCGTGGATGGCGCGCGTATCGACACGTCACCAAACCGAACGCTTCCCAACGCAATTATAATTGAAGCATTTAAAGGAAGCTTTATGTATTGCTAGTGTAGGATAGTGGTATCACTTCCAAGAAATCAAACATATATAACGTTAAAGACCATAGTTATTACTTCTGAATTACGAGAATATGAAATAGCTTCCTTACGGTACAGAAGACAGATGGGGGTAAGGGGCGATTCGTGCCTCAGTTACTTATAAAGTTGAAAACCGAAAATCGCATCAACAATTGCTTTAGAATGATTACAATGCCGTCGTTCAATTCTATCTTTGCAATGAAAGGAGAAATTATTTATAGTACTGATACGGGCACTGATGTTTTCAGTGAAAAGCTGATAGTCTGTTCTCCTACGGACCTCAATTTATATAGCTGGAGATGACGCATACGACAGAGGACATGGGGAAAGTTTAATGGACCAACTATCTTCGGCTGTTCGACCGGGACCTTGACATCGACTGACTTTCATCTTGCAGTTCATTTGAGTTAAGCACTCGGGCCGCAAGAACTTATCTGCGGCAAACACCAACGCGTCTCCTGAACTTGACACAGATGGATAGCTCTGCTCCTCATCCGTTACGGCTGTCGCTGATAGCGGGAGGTGGCGCATTCTGTGATTAGAGTCATCCTGTCACAGATTTTCCTAAATTCCTTGTCACTCTGCCACTGAAATATCATTCGTAGAAATATCGTTACTCATCTTCTGTGTTAGGCAACATGTACAGGCCTCCTGCCTTTCTCAGCACAAATAGGTTGCGGGTTATGTGCTGCCAGTGATAAACCTACAATGGTAGTTCAATTGCTTTATCAGAAAATAAATGATTGATTCGATCCGTTACTGAGCTGTAGCTCATACAATCTTTGATTCTTTAGAAATATAATACTTCTTAATCCATTTTCATCTTAATCTTTCCAATTCACGTTAGCTTCGTAATGGCTGTATCTCATCCCTAACCAGCTTCAATGCTACTGAGCTGTTCTATTCGCCATTATGTATGAACCTTACAATTAAACTACCTGAAAAACAAGTCTAGCACTAGGAAGGACAGGAGGTAACGAAATGAAATTTCACATGTTGAGAGGATATGTGAGGTTATTTCACTAATTACAAAATCAAGTCATATTGACAAACACAGAGTTCAGAGTGAAACATAACGGATACACTCTTCGCCGCAAGTACTCTAAGTACCCTGGTGTTACCTTTGACCTCACTCTTTCACATAAAAAAATATCTTGAAAATACCGCTGCCGAGATAAAAACAAATAACAATATTATTCAAAAAAGTGTGAAAAAATATGGGAAGCTTCAGCAGATACCTTGTGTACATCATCCACTGAGTCCGTCTTCTCAGCAGCCGAGTATTGTGGCTAAAGATCTGCCACACCAACGTGATAGACGTCCAATTGAACCACATTATGCGGTTAATAACTTCAACAATCCGACGAACACCCGTTTATTGGCATCCTCTGTTGATCAACATCTATCAGCCCGCAATCCCTAGAAGCGAGTCCTTGCTTCGGCAGCTACAGACCCTGTAATTACCAAGTCTACGACGAAATAGACTCCATTCAAGAAACCCACCGTTACGGAAAGCTTAACAGCTAGATGCCAGTAATACCGAGGTGAGAGACCTGTGGGACAAGAACTGTCAACTTATTAATAATCCTGTAGACCGTGAGTGGTTCTGAAAGTATGACTGTGATAATGGTGGCACAGATGTCGACAGGAACCTACGGGTTAAACTGTACAGACCTCGCAATGGGCATGGTCGATGTGCAGACTCGCTTTACAAATTGAGTGCTACAGAGGCTCCGGTTTGTGACTGTGGAGTTCCAAACCAGACAATCAAACACATTAGAGATTAATGCCCTTTGCGTTCCTACAGGGTGTTTCAAAAATGACCGGTATATTTGAAACGGCAATAAAAACTAAACGAGCAGCGATAGAAATACACCGTTTGTTGCAATATGCTTGGGACAACAGTACATTTTCAGGCGGACACACTTTCGAAATTACAGTAGTTACAATTTTCAACAACAGATGGCGCTGCAAGTGATGTGAAAGATATAGAAGACAACGCAGTCTGTGGGTGCGCCATTCTGTACGTCGTCTTTCTGCTGTAAGCGTGTGCTGTTCACAACGTGCAAGTGTGCTGTAGACAACATGGTTTATTCCTTAGAACAGAGGATTTTTCTGGTGTTGGAATTCCACCGCCTAGAACACAGTGTTGTTGCAACAAGACGAAGTTTTCAACGGAAGTTTAATGTAACCAAAGGACCGAAAAGCGATACAATAAAGGATCTGTTTGAAAAATTTCAACGGACTGGGAACGTGATGGATGAACGTGCTGGAAAGGTAGGGCGACCGCGTACGGCAACCACAGAGGGCAACGCGCAGCTAGTGCAGCAGGTGATCCAACAGCGGCCTCGGGTTTCCGTTCGCCGTGTTGCAGCTGCGGTCCAAATGACGCCAACGTCCACGTATCGTCTCATGCGCCAGAGTTTACACCTCTATCCATACAAAATTCAAACGTGGCAACCCCTCAGCGCCGCTACCATTGCTGCACGAGAGACATTCGCTAACGATATAGTGCACAGGATTGATGACGGCGATATGCATGTGGGCAGCATTTGGTTTACTGACGAAGGTTATTTTTACATGGACGGCTCCGTCAATAAACAGAACTGGCGCATATGGGGAACCAAAAAGCCCCATGTTGCAATCCCATCGTCCCTGCATCCTCAAAAAGTACTGGTCTGGGCCGCCATTTCTTCCAAAGGAATCATTGGCCCATTTTTCAGATCAGAAACGATTACTGCATCACGCTATCTGGACATTCTTCGTGAAACTGCCTTAGACGACACTGCGAACACCTCGTCGTTTATGCAAGATGGTGCCCGGCCACATCGCACGGCCAACGTCTTTAATTTCCTGAATGAATATTTCGATGAGCGTGTGATTGCTTTGGGCTATCCGAAACATACAGGAGGTTGCGTGGATTGGCCTCCCTACTCCCCAGGCATGAACCCCTGTGACTTCTTTCTGTGGGGACACTTGAAAGACCAGGTGTACCGCCAGAATCCAGAAACAATTGAACAGCTGAAGCAGTACATCTCATCTGCATGTGAAGCCATTCCGCCAGACACGTTGTCAAAGGTTTCGGGTAATTTCATTCAGAGACTACGCCATATTATTGCTACGCATGGTGGATATGTGGAAAATATCGTACTATAGAGTTTCCCAGACCGCAGCGCCATCTGTTGTTGAAAATTGTAGCTACTGTAATTTCGAAAGTTTGTCCGCCTGAAAATGTACTGTTGTCCCAAGCATATTGCAACAAACGGTGTATTTCTATCGCTGCTCGTTTAGTTTTTATTGCCGTTTCAAATATACCGGTCATTTTTGAAACACCCTGTACCAGGGGACATGGAACGACCTCATAAAAACTGACGATGCAGCTCTTATACTGAACTGTCAAAGTAATTGGTATACCTGCCTAATATCGTGGAATTGCCCAAATCCGTTGCAATGTACAGTGGATATGAACGGATGCTGGTGATCAGCTTACGCACGCGTCGCGTGTCAGAGTCTCATCTTGACGTATCAGGTGTCCCATATCATTCCAACTGCGCACGTTCCACACCATCACAGAGCCTTCACTACTTGAACAGTCCCCTGATAAAACGCAGGGTCCACGAAATCCTGAGGTTGTCTCTATACCCGTACACTTCCATCCGCTCCATACAATTTGAAACGATACTCGTCCGACCAGGCAACATGTTTCCAGTCATCAACAGTCCACTGTCGGTACTGACGGGACCAGGCGAGAACTTCGTCTCATGCACTCATCAAAGGTACACGAGTGGGACTTCGGCTCCGAATTTCCGTACGGAAGATGTTTCGTAAAATGGTTCGCACGCTAACACTTTTTGATGGCCCAGCGTTGAAATCTGTAGCAGTTTGCCGATGGGTTGCACTTCTGTCGCACTGAACGATTCTCTTCAGTCGTCGTTGGTCCCATTCTTTCAGGATCTTTTTCCGGTCACATCGATGTCAGAGATCCTATGTTTTGCCGGATTCTTGATATTCGCGGTACATTCGTGAAGTGGTCGTACGGGAACATTCCCACTTACCGATAGCTCGGAGATGCTGTGTCCTATCGCTCGTGCGCCGATTATAACATCACATTAAAACTCACGTAAATCTTGATAACCTGCCATTACAGCAACAGTAACCGATCTAACAACTGTGCCAAACACTTTTTGTTTTATATAGGTGTTGCCGACCGCAGCGCCATGGTCTGCCTGTTTACGTATATCTGAATTTGAATACGCATGCCTATTCCAGTTTCTTTAGCGCTTCGGTTTATATGGGTTATGAACTAAGACACTGACATTTAGTTAGTTTTCCATATAGCTTTGCCTTTCTGTATTCTTGTTATAGTAATGTTATACAGGGTTTTGTTTGGGAGAAAAGATCAAAATTTTAAACAGCGAAAGTATAAGTAATTCTGAACAAAAAATGCTATATGAACATAGGTCCGCAAATGCTGCGTTATGGAGGTGTGGGTATTGAAAGGAACTTCAATTCTGCAAGAGTGATGTGCAAACGTGAACGTACACGCGATACAACTTGACTGTAACGTGATTTTCTTGCAAATAATGGACGGATGTACGCCATGTTTACGCTATGCAAGCTACCACGTATTATAGCCATGTGACGTACGTAGTGCAATCACCCGTTGTCTGCGCAGTTGTGCCGTGGAAGCCGCATTCTGTAGTGTACCGGCGACGGATCGGTTAGCTGTTTAGTGTATGGTGTTAACTGTGTTCAAATGTTCAAATGTGTGTGAAATCTTATGGGACTTAACTTCTAAGGTCATCAGTCCCTAAGCTTACACACTACTTAACCTAAATTATCCTGAGGACAAACACGCACGCCCATGTCCGAGGGAGGACTCAAACCTCTGACGGGACCAGCCGCACAGTCCATGACTGCAGCTCCATAGACCGCTCGGCTAATCCCGCGCGGCTACTGTGTTCGTACAAGCGCTGCTAACAGTGCCACACGGCTACAGTAATGAGAAATACGCAGATGTGGTGTATGTTTATGGCTTCTGCGACAGTAGTGCTACCACAAACGCTTTCCGACTCGACGATTACCTGATCAAGGAAGCATGGTGAATATTTTGAGAGCACAAGATAAATTACCCTGTTTCCTACGTGGAATAAAGTCTTACCAAGGCAGTTCGTTTCTATGTTCCCAGAACTGATAGTGTTAGACACCAACATCAGAAACACGTGTGCACGTATCATTAGTAATTAATTGTATCAGTAGCCTTTATCCTGAACTGGACAATCTCTGGGTTTTAAGACCTTTTCAGTGAATGAAGGATTATTTTCAGACAGAGAAATACAATCCAAAGCAGAATTACTTGGACTACGTGATGACAACATATTGAAAATAGATTTTTTAAAACAGAAATAGCAACAGTTAGGAGAAGTACTGGTGGATAGCGTCCATTATCATCATAGAAAGTTTGAAGAGTACTAATTGTATTCGCCACAATTTGTAGCTATGAAAGCGGATTTGGGATTATGTTGGTAATGAAAACAAAAGAATGGAACCGATTAAATTAGGAATTCGATATGCATTGGCTGAGACCAAACTGCATATAAAAAAAGATTGTTACGAATAAGCAAAACCTCCGATCTCACTGACTACCGTGATTTGTTGGTTTAATATAACACACGTAGAAAGATGTGAATTTCATTTGTTCAATGTTAAAATGTTACCTTTTCTTCTCTAATTTTAAAAACAGCAATGTTCAGACTTTTTTTCCAATCTAAAGTTTGGTTAGATATTCAGCTCTGTTGGGGGTGTTGGTTTCGATGTGATTATGGTCTCACAAAACCTGTGAAGCACTACTCTAGATTGTTCATTTTCGATAGTGTGAACACACTATCTTACAGCAAAGATATATAAAGATACAGTGGAATATTTATGTTTAGATAGATGTATTTGTAATATTTGAATGCAGTAATGGTTGTTACCAGGTACATATATATATATATATATATATATATACACTCCTGGAAATGGAAAAAAGAACACATTGACACCGGTGTGTCAGACCCACCATACTTGCTCCGGACACTGCGAGAGGGCTGTACAAGCAATGATCACACGCACGGCACAGCGGACACACCAGGAACCGCGGTGTTGGCCGTCGAATGGCGCTAGCTGCGCAGCATTTGTGCACCGCCGCCGTCAGTGTCAGCCAGTTTGCCGTAGCATACAGAGATCCATCGCAGTCTTTAACACTGGTAGCATGCCGCGACAGCGTGGACGTGAACCGTATGTGCAGTTGACGGACTTTGAGCGAGGGCGTATAGTGGGCATGCTGGAGGCCGGGTGGACGTACCGCCGAATTGCTCAACACGTGGGGCGTGAGGTCTCCACAGTACATCGATGTTGTCGCCAGTGGTCGGCGGAAGGTGCACGTGCCCGTCGACCTGGGACCGGACCGCAGCGACGCACAGATGCACGCCAAGACCGTAGGATCCTACGCAGTGCCGTAGGGGACCGCACCGCCACTTCCCAGCAAATTAGCGACACTGTTGCTCCTGGGGTATCGGCGAGGACCATTCGCAACCGTCTCCATGAAGCTGGGCTACGGTCCCGCACACCGTTAGGCCGTCTTCCGCTCACGCCTCAACATCGTGCAGCCCGCCTCCAGTGGTGTCGCGACAGGCGTGAATGGAGGGTCGAGTGGTGACGTGTCGTCTTCAGCGATGAGAGTCGCTTCTGCCTTGGTGCCAATGATGGTCGTATGCGTGTTTGGCGCCGTGCAGGTGAGCGCCACAATCAGGACTGCATACGACCGAGGCACACAGGGCCAACACCCGGCATCATGGTGTGGGGAGCGATCTCCTACACTGGCCGTACACCACTGGTGATCGTCGAGGGGACACTGAATAGTGCACGGTACATCCAAACCGTCATCGAACCCATCGTTCTACCATTCCTAGACCGGCAAGGGAACTTGCTGTTCCAACAGGACAATGGACGTCCGCATGTATCCCGTGCCACCCAACGTGCTCTAGAAGGTGTAAGTCAACTACCCTGGCCAGCAAGATCTCCGGATCTGTCCCCCATTGAGCATGTTTGGGACTGGATGAAGCGTCGTCTCACGCGGTCTGCACGTCCAGCACGAACGCTGGTCCAACTGAGGCGCCAGGTGGAAATGGCATGGCAAGCCGTTCCACAGGACTACATCCAGCATCTCTACGATCGTCTCCATGGGAGAATAGCAGCCTGCATTGCTGCGAAAGGTGGATATACACTGTACTAGTGCCGACATTGTGCATGCTCTGTTGCCTGTGTCTATGTGCCTGTGGCTCTGTCAGTGTGATCATGTGATGTATCTGACCCCAGGAATGTGTCAATTAAGTTTCCCCTTCCTGGGACAATGAATTCACGGTGTTCTTATTTCAATTTCGAGGAGTGTATATATATATATATAATAATCAAAGTGGCAAAGATAAAAAGTATTTATATTGGGTCCCTAGAAGACAATTTTAGAAATAAATTTATATTTTGATATTCATTACGTTTTAAATTACTCTAAAATATTTACTATTTGTTAAATTCCCTCCAGTGTGGGACAGTTATTGACCGAAGTATAATAGTGGTCACTCATATATTAAATTATTTGTTTGACTGGATGAGATATAAAATGTCTGCAAAGTTTTATGGAGTAGTTGTTTCATCTGAAATAAGAACAACTACAGTTATATAAAGGTTAGTTAGTGATGTGTCCAAAGCATTTCCGATGATTATATCGTTATATTCAGGTATATTTATATCGAAAAATGAGACTGATACTCGAATGCTGCCATTTACTTGGAGGCGATAGAAAAGGTTGCCAGTTTGAGTCCTAGTCGTTTATACTTTTTTCGAGAAGTTTCAAAACAGTGCACACTCCACTATGGAATGAAATAATAACTTGAGTCATAAAACATTTGCGTGCATACACTTTCAGACTGTTGTACATGATATACCACAGTCTGACACCAGAAGGCAAATTGATATTATTTTAGTAATTTTCTCCAGAGTGATGTGAATGCTTTGATTGCACGGGCAATCTATATGTATTATACGAGGGCAGTTCAATAAGTAATGCAACACATTTTTTTTCTGAAACAGGGGTTGTTTTATTCAGCATTGAAATACACCAGGTTATTCTCCAATCTTTTAGCTACACAACACTATTTTTCAACGTAATCTCCATTCAATGCTACGGCCTTACGCCACCTTGAAATGAAGGCCTGTATGCCTGCACGGTACCATTCCACTGGTCGATGTCGGAGCCAACGTCGTACTGCATCAATAACTTCTTCATCATTCGCGTAGTGCCTCCCACGGATTGCGTCCTTCATTGGGCCAAACATATGGAAATCCGACGGTGCGAGATCGGAGCTGTAGGGTGCATGAGGAAGAACAGTCCACTGAAGTTTTGTGAGCTCCTCTCGGGTGCGAAGACTTGTGTGAGGTCTTGCGTTGTCATGAAGAAGGAGAAGTTCGTTCAGATTTTTGTGCCTACGAACACACTGAAGTCGTTTCTTCAATTTCTGAAGAGTAGCACAATACACTTCAGAGTTGATCGTTTGACCATGGGGAAGGACATCGAACAGAATAACCCCTTCAGCGTCCCAGAAGACTGTAACCATGACTTTACCGGCTGAGGGTATGGCTTTAAACTTTTTCTTGGTAGGGGAGTGGGTGTGGCGCCACTCCATTGATTGCCGTTTTGTTTCAGGTTCGAAGTGATGAACCCATGTTTCATCGCCTGTAACAATCTTTGACAAGAAATTGTCACCCTCAGCCACATGACGAGCAAGCAATTCCGCACAGATGGTTCTCCTTTGCTCTTTATGGTGTTCGGTTAGACAACGAGGGACCCAGCGGGAACAAACCTTTGAATATCCCAACTGGTGAACAATTGTGACAGCACTACCAACAGAGATGTCAAGTTGAGCACTGAGTTGTTTGATGGTGATCCGTCGATTATCTCGAACGAGTGTGTTCGCACGCTCCGCCATTGCAGGAGTCACAGCTGTGCACGGCCGGCCCGCACGCGGGAGATCAGACAGTCTTGCGGCGATGATGACACACGCTTTGCCCAACGACTCACCGTGCTTTTTTCCACTGCCAGATCACCGTAGACATTCTGCAAGCGCCTATGAATATCTGAGATGCCCTGGTTTTCCGCCAAAAGAAACTCGATCACTGCCCGTTGTTTGCAACGCACATCCGTTACAGACGCCATTTTAACAGCTCCGTACAGCGCTGCCACTTGTCGGAAGTCAATGAAACTAAACGAGACGAAGCGGGAATGTTTGAAAATATTCCACAAGAAATTTCCGGTTTTTTCAACCAAAATTGGCCGAGAAAAAAAATGTGTTGCATTACTTATTGAACTGCCCTCGTAAAAGTGGGTGTATATATGTATTTATGTATTATGTTCAACACGTCCTCCTAAATCGCTGGACCCATTTCAAACAAAATTTATCGTCTGGAAATAATCGTTGGCGGGGTGGGCTGGGAAAGGAGGTGAGGTGGAAGAATCACGTATCAAAGGGGTGGAGGTGGAGATGAAAAGGCAATGTGCCTCATGACGCGCGACTACCTGCTTTAGCTATTCAATGTTTGGGAATAAGAACACTTTGTGACTTGCAAGAAACCTTACACACAATTTCAAGTCTTTACGAAACTTCTACTCCCTGACAACACCAAGAAAATGATGAAAGGAAAAATGTAATCACTTGTTACGTTTTCGCTATTGGTACAGTAGAACTGCCGCATGAGAACGACATTTTACTTTATTACTCCTTTCCTACTAACCATTTCGGGACACATATTGGAGACAGTATTCACATATATCATTGAATGTTTATTCAATTACATAAATGTACGATACCAGGGCAGGAGATATGAAGCCATAGACAGTGAGACGCGCAAAAAACTACCGCATCATGCATGACGTTTCAGTTGATTACTGACAACTATAAGTAACACATTGCACAGACCGTAGCCACATATGCTGCTCGATGTACTTGCAAAATTATATCACTGTACAGCATACAGTTCAGTATATACAGCATTATGCATGACGATTCAACTGATTACTGCCAACTATACCTAACACACTGTGCAGATCGTAGCCACATATACCACTCGATGTACCTGCAAAATTATAAAACTTTACAGCCAACAGGTCAGGAGATACAGCATTATAAACATTGAGTCACGTGAAAATGAGACTGCATGGAGAAATACGATAGAGATACAGGTGAAATATGTGTAGAAATACGTATGAGAAATGTTCATACATGTATGTGAGAAATATGACATGTGCCTTCGCCTGGAATGATTTCAGCCGAATTTGGTACACGTATTAAGAGTTTGGAAAGAAATACTTTGGAGGTAAAAACCACCAGCGTCCTACTAGTTTGAGCATTGTAACGTATAGAGAGTGAGGTGGGGGGGGGGGGGGGGGGCAGGAGGTGAGGAGGCGGATAGAGGTGGAAGGACTTAATAGACAGTGGTGGGGTGGGGGATCGGAAGGTGGAGGGACAGATAGAGGGAGTGTGGACAGAAAAAGGCTGTGAGGGCATAGGTGACAGCGCACGGGGCTCCTCATCCAGTGGCTCGGGTTCGATCATTACTACCATCACATGTCCGGTTTCTGCATCGCTATCTTTTTCTGTTTTAGGGAACCAAACAAAACAACACTTGACGACATCGTTTATGGCGGACCTCCTGAATTTGTTCGCGCAACGGCCACATTAACTTCAATGTTACTTATCTCGGAAACGGCGCAACGTATCAATTTTTTTCTTGACAACTATTTCTCATCACAGTCTACCCTGCAATATTCTTACAAGGTTTTCAGACTGTTTCTGATCATCCCGTAATTATGTAATTGATCAAGAGGGCAGGGTGAGCAGCCGTCTGCGGCTGTTTCGTGGTGACGCAGTGTTGCACGGGAATGTGTTGTCGTTGAGTGGCTGTAGGAGATTACAGGATGACTGAGAGAAAATTTGTAGTGGATGTTATGGTAGATCGTTCTAAAAGTAGCAAAATGTAAGTGAATCCAGATGAGTTGGAAAAACAATCGTTTGAATGCAGCGTCAGCCATGCTTGACCAATAAAGTTGATTAAATATTTTAACGTTACAATGTGAAATGAAATGGAACTAGCACGTAAGGCCGGAACTAGGGAAGGCGAATGTTCGACTTAGGTTTACTGAAAGAATTTTAGGAAAGTGTGACTCGTTTGCAATGGAGTCTCCATATAGAACATTGCTGCGATCTATTCTTGAGTACTGTTAGAGTATTGTAACGTCCCATTAGAAAAATTATGAATGAATTTGCTAGTAAACTTTTACGTTATTTGATACAGAGACAGCCGAGTAAAACTGAACGTACTCAGTCGGTTCTCTCTTTACTTATTCTGATCGTCACTAAACTGACACACAATATTTTAGCGTAACGCAATCTGACTTTCAATAATCCCTACAAAAGAAATGGCCCTGACTAACAATAACCTATACCTTTCATAAATCACTTAGCTCACAAAAATCTTCGTTACTCGAACTACTTCAATACAGGGAGCGCCAATAGTGGCAGCTAAGTGAAAGGTTCTAACTACTGAAGGCACTATCTACTGATAGGCGTGGTTAGAAAATGGAAGAACAAACTGTATTTGCCTTAATAATGTTCAAAGGTCATCATATATATATATATATATATATATATATATATATATATATATATATATATATATATATGTATATATCAATTAATGACATCAATCTTTACAAATTTCCTTTTTTCTGGCGGACACACGTCCAGATCGTCCACTAATAGCAACCTCTCAAAACTCTGCCATCTCTCTCCTCACATCCACCACTGCTGGCGGCTCACCTCCAACTGCCCAACGCTACGCGCTGTTCACATCGAACTGCCCAACACTACAATAGCGAATATTCCAACAATGCCAACCAGCCACAGACTGCATACACCACAGTCAGTGATTTTCATACAGAGCGCTACGTGGCGTTACCAACATAAAAACCTAAACAGCCTACTTACAGTATTTGGGGTCCGTACCAGATTGGACTAGAGGAAGACACCGAAGCAATTCGGAAGTAAGACTTATGATTTGTTACCAGTGGGTTTGGTCAACAGGTCAGTTTACGGACATGTTTCCTGAACTCAAGCGGGATCTCCTGGATGGAAGACGACTTTCTTTTCGCGAGACACTACGGCGAAAATTTAGAGGACCGGCATTTGAAGCTGACTGCAGAGCAAGTCTACCGCCACCAACAAACATTTCGCTTAAGGCCCACGAAGGTAACGTAAATTAAGAAATGTACATTTACATCATACTCCGCAAGCCACTTAACGGTGTGTGGGGGAAGATACTTTTTGTGGCACTAACTGAGCCCTCCAACCTTATTTCACTCGCGAATAGCGCGTGGAAACAATGACTGCATGTAAGCCCCAGTATTGGCTCTAATTTCTCTAATCTTTCCTCATGGTCATCTCTCGAAATTCCAGTAGTGAATCTCTCCTTGATGCACAATGCCTCTCTTGTAACGTCTGCCAGTGGAGTTTGTTAAGCATCTTCGTAACACTTTCGTGACAACTAAACGATCCCGTGACGAAACGTGCCGCTCTTCGTTGGATCTTCTCTATCTCTTCCGTCAATCCTATGTGGTAGAGATCCCAGGCAGGTGAACAAGCTCCTTATAAGCCACTTCCTTCGTGGATGAGTTAAATTTCCTCAAGATTTTTCCTGTGAATCTGAGTCTGTCATCTGCTTTTCCACTATTTGTTTCATATGCTCATTTCACTCTGGATAGTTACTCATGGATATTTTACGGCAGGTACTGTTGCAGCAGTTTGTCATTAAAAGTGTACCTTTACAGTAATTAATTTCTTTCCCTATGTACGTGAAATATGCTACATTTATTTACGTTCACACTCAACTACCAGAGCTTGCTCCATTCATCTACTCCCTGGAGGGCATTCTGCAAATCATTATTATCTTCTGGCGTTGCTACTTTGCTATAGATAATCGCATCATCTGTGAACAGCCTTGGAGAGCATCAGATGGTTTTCACTAGATAATTTATATGTATTGTAAATAGTAACTCCCCTATCACACTTACTTTGGGTACTCCAGAAATTAAGTTTACATCTGTCGACTCGAAATGAGACACGCAGACAGTCGTCTTTCCCTCACTCCATTTCCGAATGGAACAGAAAAGGAAACGTCTAATAGCGGTAAAGGAGGGGCGGTTCTAGAGTATTTTTCCACACAAGTGGTATACCATTTGCAGTTCCTCCCCCGTTCGTCCACCCTCCCCTTCCCTTGCACATACGTTGCTTGACTTTCCTTGGGTTCTTGCTAAGACTTTTTGAAGGAGATCTAAATCTATTGATTGTAAAATTTAGTTTTTTTTTTAATATGTACAACATAGACATTTACCTGTAGGAGACATTGAATTTCTAAATCGTACTCCAGTTATTAATGTTAAAAGAAGAAACAGTTCACATAAATTTAAGACAAATCTTGAGATCTTTAAAAAATTGTAGTAAAAGCAGGAAGAGCTAGACTTTATATTTTTCTAGCTTCAATAACAATGTGCTACCTACTAAACTTGGTGAAAGAATTGAAATACAGTTCTGTAACTGTTTAATTTCAGAATGGAATTTTTATTTCTATAATTTAAAAAAATATCCTACTTGTAATCGGAAAAAAGTAAAACAGAAGTTAACATAGTCATCTTATTTGCAACGACGTGTTAAATATACGACACTGTTTCACTGTGTAAGTTGTAAGTTACGTTTGATGAAAACTGGTGAGTAAGTAGTTAAATTTATGTAAATTTGCCATAAAAATAGGTGCATATTGATAAACATGGTAAACTTACTGAGAGATAAATATTTTATTAATAAAGTCGCGAAAAAATTCTAGTTGTTCAGTGCATGGATCCACAAAATTTTTATTAGGTAGAAATATTAAATTTTTCTTGCCTTCAATTTAGCAAAATCTTGAACAATAGATTCTGAATCTATTGACTTTAATGTATTACTTTTAGTGGTTACATTTAGCGTTCTTGAAACAGTGTTAACTTTAGCTATGCCTTTATCAACTTTAATTTTGAAAAATACCTTTCACCATTTGTTATGGATATTGGTAAGGTCAGGAAGATTCGTAAGCTTACGAAAGGATTGGGAATAATGCCAATGAAATTGCTTTTTGTTATGTAAGATAATGATATTTGTGAACAACTTCCAGTACGAAGAATGGTACTAACGTCAAAAGTTCATCGTATAGTTACTTCCCAATGACATCACACTCATCACCACCACAAGAGGTGTGCGTGCAGTTTTTAGTTTTGCACCATCCCATGTCTGCAGATCACGAATGCCATGGAGAAAGCTGAATCACTTATTATGCTCAAATCTGTCTCTCAGTGATCAGAAAGCTCTATCGACTACGAGGTAGAAATAATTTATCTTACAGGAGCTTTCTGCTTCACCGAGAGGTTCATCAATACACTCATAGGTAAATTGCTTCTTCAATCTCCTGGGACGAATTTTCTTTTCTTTTTTCAAAGGCTGGATGAGACCCATGTTTATTAGAAAGGACTTTCGCATTCGTTGTCACCCTATTAGCTGTCAGAAGAACAATGAGAGATTCTTTTAACGAATTTGAAAGCAATGTTTTATTGCAGATTCTAAAAATAACCCCCAAAAATTTTGGCCGTACGTAAAATCTATGAACACTACAAATAATTCAATACCTTCTCTTGCTGACAGTACGGGTAATGTAACTGACGATTATAAACAGAAAGCCTAAATTCTAAACCTAGCTTTCAAAAACTCGTTTACGGTAGAGGACTGCAGCACCGTTCCCCCTTTCAATTATCGAACAAACGCAAGGATGGCTAACATAGTGTTTAGTGTATCTGGGATTGTAAAACAGTTATGATCCTTAGACGCCAGGAAGGTATATGGTCCAGACGGTATCCCCGTAAGATTATAAGTTGACTATGCTGCAAAAATAGCACCATTGTCCGCAGCTCGTTGTCGTGCGGTAGCGTTCTCGCTTCCCGCGCCCGGGTACCCAGGTTCGATTCCCGGCGGGGTCAGGGATTTTCTCTGCCTCGAGATGACTGGGTGTTGTGTGATGTCCTTAGGTTAGTTAGGTTTAAGTAGTTCTAAATTCTAGGGGACTGATGATCATAGATGTTAGGTCCCATAGTGCTCAGAGCCATTTCAACCATTTATAGCACCATTCTTATCCATCATCTATCAGAGATCATTGGAACAGCGGAAAGCTCCACGAGACTGGGAGAAGGCCCAGGTTATAGCAATCTATAAAAAGGGTAGGAAGTTGGATGCACATAATTACCAGCCAATTTCACTGACATCGATTTGTTGTAGAATCATGGAACATATTTTGCGTTCAGACGTAATGATCTTTCTAGACTCTGAGAACCTCATCTGCAGAAACCAGCACGGTTTTAGGAAACAGCGGTCATGCGAGACACAGCTGGCCCTCTTTGTGCATGATATACAACACGCTCTAGATACCGGCTCCCAGGCTGATGCCATATTTCTCGACTTTCGAAAGGCGTTCGACTCAGTTCCACACTGTCACTTGCTCCAAAAAGTGCACACTTACGGTCTATCCGATGACATATGCGGTTGGATAGAAAGTTTTCTCAGAGACAGGGAGCAGTATGTCGTCCTGAACGGGGTGACTTCAACAGAAACAAGCGTAACTTCCAGTGTGCCCCAGGGCAGCGTAATAGGTCCGCTGCTTTTTAGGATTACGTAAACGATCTGGTTGATCATACTGACAGCGACATTAGACTGTTTGCCGATGATGCTGTAGTCTACAGGAAAGTAGTATCACTCGAAAGTTGTGATCAAATCAATGAGGCTTTACATAAAATAAATGAGTGGTGTAATGACCGGCAGTTATCTCTCAGTATTAGTAAGTGTAACCTACTGCGTGTAACAAGACGAAAATCCCCATTATTGTACGAGTACAAAATAAATTCCCAGTCTTTGGAAGCGGTAACATCCGTCAAGTATCTGGGTGTGACTATTCGAAATGATCTCAAATGAAATGATCAAATTACACGAGTAACGGTTAAGGCAAGCTCTAGATTGCGGTTTATTGGTAGAATACAGAAGCGAAGCAGTCCGTCAACAAAGGAAATAGCTCACAATACGTTAGTTCGTCCAGTCTTAGAGTATTGTTCGTCTGTATGGGACCCTTACCAGTTGAGTCTGATTCAAGAGATCGAGAGGGTCCAAAGAAGAGCGTCAAGATTCGTGACTGGTACATTTAGTCAGAGCGTTACAAATGTCATAGAAAGTTTGAAGTGGGACACACCTGCAAATAGACGGCACGCTAAACGGAAGGGGCTGCTCACTGAATTCCGAACTTCACCGAGGATGTAGACCATATATTACTACCTCTAACTTTCAAATCGCTCGATGATCACCACTCAAAGATAAGGGAAAGTGGAGCTCGTACTGAGGCGTTCAGACAGTCGTTTTGCCCTCGCGCGATCCGCGAGTGGAACAGGGGCGGGTGGGGGGGGGGGCGGGGGGGGGGGGGAATATGACTTTGTACCCTCCGCCATACACTGCTTGGTGGCTAGCGGAGTACATATGTAGATGTAGATTAAAGTCCTCTTCTGGTCTCATCTTCCCCAAATAACTGCCGACACTTTCAGCTGGATAGACAGAATAACAATAATTCTTTGGATAGCTTTGCTGATTGTTCTACATATAATTTGATACCAGACCATTGTACAACAAAGAAATCTGAATTCCAGCAGCTTTCTTGCAATATCACTGGCGCTGTTTGTCCCGAAAGCACCTAGTTTAGAACCATCGATAGCCTTATAAACAGAATCATACACTTGTTCAATGTAATAGCTAAGAAGCTCCAAAGCATGAATTCGGCTTTCCGACCGGGCACCGCTGAGAGGTTTTACAGTCAGGATAGCCCATCGATAGGTAAATATAGAAAAGAAACTGTTCTAGAACAGTACTGAAAACGTTGACAGCAATAGGCCATGGCAGCATTATATTCACGACTAAGTTTAACGAATGAGCCCCACAAGGAACAAAAAATGCTCGAGGTTTAAGGTGTTTAATTATTTTTTCTACTGACATATTTTAACCCTTCATATTGGAATCGATATCATATCATTGCCCTTGCATATTTTTCAAAGGAATCTGTCGTTTTACCAACTCGTTTATAAATTTACCGGTAGTGGCTATAACAGGAGTAAAGCCCAAGAAATGTCCTTTGATTATTTCTTTACCCGGCTCTGCTTGAACAAAACGAATAACCACTGACATTTATTCTGTATGTCTCATGTAAAGAGTACAGTCTAAAATAACTGAGTAGTATATCACTTGTTTAAGCTCATTTAAGATGTGATCCTGAACATGTATTGGTGATGGAGTGAGGAATTCATTTTGTTTTACTTCACTGAGACAGTGAACATTGGTTGCATGAGAACTTAATCTTCGAAAATACTCTTTCAACACAACACCAAATTTAGTGACGTGCTCAATTAGTTTCAAGAAATTACCGTTGTTTTCTTCAAAGAGGGTATCTGATGTTCCTCTAAACGCCAACTCCTGTGTCCTCAGGAACTGTGTGAGGCAAAGTAATGTCTTAAGTACCTCATACCATTATTCAGTCTCAGCCAGAACGAGTCTCCGATTTTCTTCATCAAACATTTTGCCTGGACGCAAACGCAAGTGTAACTCTCGCCATAACTAGTATGCTTTAATGTGGTTTGAGGATTTTTCGTGTTGGGCTAGGAACCCGAACACGTTATTACAGTCTCGAAACCCTGATGTACTTGCAAGCGAGATAGTTTCAGCACTAAAAAGTTTGCAAGAAAACCCAAAAAAATTTAATTTTTGGAACAATATAAATGAGCCACTCTTTGCAGATTTCTTCACCGTTAGACAATTTTCTATTGTAGTTTGCGACAGTAAACCTACCTCTCTTACCAGCAGGAAAGTTAACATCAGTTAATTGAAAAGAGCCTCTTTCTTCAAGGGTATGTCGAAAGTCATCATATTATCTGGCCATTTGTCAACCCCCAGTAGCTGAATGGTCAGCGTGACAGATTGTCAGTCCTCTGGGCCCGGGTTCGATTCCCGGCTGGGTCAGAGAATTTTCTCCGCCCAGGGACTGGGTGTTCTGCTGTCATCATCATCCTCATCGACTGCAGGTCGCCGCAGTGGAGTCAAATTGAAAGACCGGCACCCGGCGAACGGTCTGCCTGACGGGGGGCCCTAGCCATACGATTAAATAAACGTATAACATCTGGCCATAGCTCCCATTCAGCTGACAATGTATGAGGCAGGTTGTTCTTCCTGAAATATAAAAGGTAAGAGTATGTAATAAACCGATAAGCAGCTCATATCCCTACCAAGCAGGTGAAAGGTTATTACACAAAACTGTGAAGCATGAGTGGAGAAGAGAATCAAGAAAGCTACTCGTGCTTCACGTGGTAAGTAAAGGAATAAATTTTTGTGTACAAATGTGTCATCTTACGAGTACGAAATACACTCCTGGAAATGGAAAAAAGAACACATTGACACCGGTGTGTCAGACCCACCATACTTGCTCCGGACACTGCGAGAGGGTTGCACAAGCAATGATCACACGCACGGCACAGCGGACACACCAGGAACCGCGGTGTTGGCCGTCGAATGGCGCTAGCTGCGCAGCATTTGTGCACCGCCGCCGTCAGTTTCAGCCAGTTTGCCGTGGCATACGGAGCTCCATCGTAGTCTTTAACACTGGTAGCATGTCGCGACAGCGTGGACGTGAACCGTATGTGCAGTTGACGGACTTTGAGCGAGGGCGTATAGTGGGCATGCGGGAGGCCGGGTGGACGTACCGCCGAATTGCTCAACACGTGGGGCGTGAGGTCTCCACAGTACATCGATGTTGTCGCCAGTGGTCGGCGGAAGGTGCACGTGCCCGTCGCCCTGGGACCGGACCGCAGCGACGCACGGATGCACGCCAAGACCGTAGGATCCTACGCAGTGCCGTAGGGGACCGCACCGCCACTTCCCAGCAAATTAGGGACACTGTTGCTCCTGGGGTATCGGCGAGGACCATTCGCAACCGTCTCCATGAAGCTAAGCTACGGTCCCGCACACCGTTAGGCCGTCTTCCGCTCACGCCCCAACATCGTGCAGCCCGCCTCCAGTGGTGTCGCGACAGGCGTGAATGGAGGGACGAATGGAGACGTGTCGTCTTCAGCGATGAGAGTCGCTTCTGCCGTGGTGCCAATGATGGTCGTATGCGTGTTTGGCGCCGTGCAGGTGAGCGCCACAATCAGGACTGCATACGACCGAGGCACACAGGGCCAACACCCGGCATCATGGTGTGGGGAGCGATCTCCTACACTGGCCGTACACCACTGGTGATCGTCGAGGGGACACTGAATAGTGCACGGTACATCCAAACCGTCATCGAACCCATCGTTCTACCATTCCTAGACCGGCAAGGGAACTTGCTGTTCCAACAGGACAATGCACGTCCGCATGTATCCCGTGCCACCCAACGTGCTCTAGAAGGTGTAAGCCAACTACCCTGGCCAGCAAGATCTCCGGATCTGTCCCCCATTGAGCATGTTTGGGACTGGATGAAGCGTCGTCTCACGCGGTCTGCACGTCCAGTACGAACGCTGGTCCAACTGAGGCGCCAGGTGGAAATGGTATGGCAATCCGTTCCACAGGACTACATCCAGCATCTCTACGATCGTCTCCATGGGAGAATAGCAGCCTGCATTGCTGCGAAAGGTGGATATACACTGTACTAGTGCCGACATTGTGCATGCTCTGTTGCCTGTGTCTATGTGCCTGTGGTTCTGTCAGTGTGATCATGTGATGTATCTGACCCCAGGAATGTGTCAATAAAGTTTCGCCTTCCTGGGACAATGAATTCACGGTGTTCTTATTTCAATTTCCAGGAGTGTAATTTCAAAGAGTCATTATAATTTTCTTTGTCCATTCAAAGGACAGTAACATACACACAGTATGAATACCACTGTTTTGTTAGTGAAGTCAAATTTGACAAACTCATATTGTAATCCTGTGCATAATTTGTAAAACATCCGAACGAATAATAGAAATATTGACAAACAAGATTTTAGGTTTACAGGGAACTTGTTGACCGCTGCTCCAGATTTCTTCATAGCTTTTTATAAAATGCATTTTAACCATCAGATGTTTATTTGTCCAATTAGTCATCTATCGGTTTCGGTTATCATTCATGATCATCCGGGAGGTAGGGTACAAGGGATTAGTTAAAAGCATTCCACATTTAACTAATCTGTTGTACCATACAGCCTGGATGATATTTAATAACCGAAACCGGTAGATGACTAATGGGACAAATAAACAGCTGACGGTTAAAATGCATTTTATAAAATACTTTACGGCTGTTGAACCTCACCTTATGGAAACATTTCTTCATAGGTCGCATAGGGCGTGGGCGCTATGCCCACACACCCACCATCGTCGCAACAGCACCGATATCGCTTCGACGCCCCCCCCCCCCCCCAGGGCAAATTTGTTTACATATATTGTCCTGGCTAGTAGAGAACCATTCCCTGCCATGTGGGTCGGGGGGTATAAAACATTTTTGAATCACGTTGTCAATCTAATTGTGTGAACTAGCAGCTGAATATTGATCTCGTCTTCTGTTTTCAGAGATATGTCATACACTTTCAACAACGACGTATTCAAAGACACTGATTTTATTTATTGCTCGAGAATAACATAGCAATCGGGTTCCAGTCTATTTTTTGTAATATTTGTTCCTCAAATAATTTGATTTAGCTACCTTCGTAGTCAATATGCCTTCGTTAAATCCTATTATCTATTTGTTACAGGTTGATCAACTTTTCTCAATAACCCCTGAATTTTCACATATATAATTGTCTATGCACTAGTTGATTTTTGGGATTTAGAAAACACGGAGGAAGTCTCGTATATATTCAGTTTTATTGACACAATTCACTTCTTAAATTACTGAAAGATGGCACTGCGGAATCAATGAAGAAGGAGTTGATCCTAGCGTGTGTGTATCGTTTCGGTATAATAACAGTCAGTCCGTACCACATTCCTTTCGCGTTCCTATCACCTAAGATATGATTTCCCATGAAACTCTTCTTTACAACTAATATCTGATAAAATCATAAATATGTCTCTGCCTTTTCAACGTCTATGCTTATTAATACTCACGAATTCTTTCAATGTCTGTTCAGCGAAATTTAGTCTTTTCACGGGCATTATATCTCACGTCTCGTTTATAAGCAGAATCGCCTTGACAGCGATCGGCAAAGGTATTAGTGTGACGAGGTCCACCTGTTTTCTGTCCCAGTATCTCAAAATAATCTATTATCCACCAGTCCAGTTTCCGACTACCACGGAAGACTGCGAAGATGCACCATTGAAAACAAAGACTCTTGAGAGCTAACAATGCCTCGCATTGGTTTACATATTATATTCAAAACAAAACGGATCTCTGTCTTCCTTGGGTTCCCTTTGTACTACTTTGCGTCACTCTGTTTCAAATTATTTTTTAGTTCGAAATACAACTACCGTTTCTTGGCTCTTCGGTCATTTGGTATTACAGAATTCAATCTACGTAATATTCGTTTCCGAATACCCACTCTCTGAAGAGCGGTTACAGCGCTCATCAGTAGCTAGGGAATGTGCCTGGAGAGATTGGTGAGCGACGATTCGTCTACGCATGTCGACCTAAACCGCGAAACGAAGAAACACTTCCTACGTATATTGTTTAATGATGGCAACATAAACAACTCACAGAAGCTCGACGCCCTTTTCATTTGAGGAGATTTTCCTTTCTCTATTTCGTGATGGCGTCTACAAAGCTTCATGTATCACAAAATTCTTCACAGATTTATTTTGTACGCTAAAGTCCAACGTAAAGGATACTTCAAGTTCTGAAAACGAAAACAAAACTAAGAGACAAGATGATGATAATTTTATAATTCATTTCGTATGTCAAATGACAATATCTTATTACCACGTTTAATTTTTGCTTATATTAATTTAGTTACTTCACTTCTTCCTTTGTTAATGCACACTGATGACATTGAAAGTCGCGTGTTCTTTCTTCTTATCTCGTGTTTTCTACTGAAAATCTCGTGCTTACAGAGATCGCCTAAACTTTTTTTTAAAATTGGTCCTGTGCGCAACAAATAACTTACTTGGTCTTTCTGCTGCCACCGCTTGATCTGCTGCATTCCATTATTTAACAAAAACATAAAAAAACCTATTATTCATGCTGAGTGCAATGCTTGTTCTTTATGGCGGCTCCTGCTGTTGCTGCGGCTGCTTACTGCAACTACATATAATTCAAGAGAAAGGGTTTGGTCAAATCTAAACTCGATAAATGATAACCCAAAAAAGAAACTATATTCTGAGAGCGAATCTTTCTCATTCAGCTAACAAAACGCTAGAAGCTCTTTGAACAATCGCTTTGTTTGTAAATCTGCCTCCAGTGGCATTAAAGCAATATTACAAATTAATCAAACTCTTGAGACAGACTGAAATACTTCTCAATTGAATACATAGTGAAACAATTCCTTGACAATTGCAAAAGAAATCAATGACAAAAATCAATACTTAATCTAACAATGGTTTCCCTTAAGAATTCAACTCCTATCATTATCAAAATTACCGTCTGCTGCTACGCACATACACAAAACCTTTTCTTTAAATTAATAAGTGCGCTGCAAATTATACAAAATATCGACTAAATACCAAATCCTGTGTCGCTGCTGGCGGACACGGCAGTACGGCAGCTCGGCGACGACCCCTCGCCCAACACACGTGCGCACCACAGCAGGCGGGCTCCTACACTGGCCTCCAAATTGCTACTACTTAATCCGCGCGCTGCGAGGCGCGACAACAATATCTTAAGATTCCAGATCTTGTGCATGCACGCTGTAGCAAACCTTTACATCCTAAGAGAGTATTGCCAACTCTCATAACCCCCAACCTCATTTTTGAAAATTTTGCGGCGTGATTCTTGCCTCACATATTGCCAAGGAACAAACAGTAAATTTTTTTTTACAAAACGACGAAAAAAATAGGCAAAGAGAAAAAATGTTACAATTTATATCCAATGACAAAAAGTATTTCTTGCTTAGCATCTAAGTAAAATTTCTTTTAAAAAAGGACGAAAATTTTCTTGCGTGGCATATAGGCAAGAGAAAAATGTTAAAATTTTATACAAAATGGCAGAAATGTTGCTTGCCTAGTTGATTGGAGAGGAGAAAACATGGCTCTATTTCCAAAAAAATATGAAAATGTTGCTAGCCTAGTATGTATGTAATAAGAAAACATCAAAGGAAATATAACAAGTTTCTTACATAAGTAGATAAAAAAGATCGTATAAGTTGGAACAGATGTGTAACAGTAACTACTTATGCATGGTATAGTCTTCAATGAGCTAATATAACCTAATAATCAGTAAAAAAATAATACACTCCTGGAAATTGAAATAAGAACACCGTGAATTCATTGTCCCAGGAAGGGGAAACTTTATTGACACATTCCTGGGGTCAGATACATCACATGATCACACTGACAGAACCACAGGCACATAGACACAGGCAACAGAGCATGCACAATGTCGGCACTAGTGCAGTATATATCCACCTTTCGCAGCAATGCAGGCTGCTATTCTCCCATGGAGACGATCGTAGAGATGCTGGATGTAGTCCTGTGGAACTGCTTGCCATGCCATTTCCACCTGGCGCCTCAGTTGGACCAGCGTTCGTGCTGGACGTGCAGACCGCGTGACACGACGCTTCATCCAGTCCCAAACATGCTCAATGGGGGACAGATCCGGAGATCTTGCTGGCCAGGGTAGTTGACTTACACCTTCTAGAGCACGTTGGGTGGCACGGGATACATGCGGACGTGCATTGTCCTGTTGCAACAGCAAGTTCCCTTGCCGGTCTAGGAATGGTAGAACGATGGGTTCGATGACGGTTTGGATGTACCGTGCACTATTCAGTGTCCCCTCGACGATCACCAGTGGTGTACGGCCAGTGTAGGAGATCGCTCCCCACACCATGATGCCGGGTGTTGGCCCTGTGTGCCTCGGTCGTATGCAGTCCTGATTGTGGCGCTCACCTGCACGGCGCCAAACACGCATACGACCATCATTGGCACCAAGGCAGAAGCGACTCTCATCGCTGAAGACGACACGTCTCCATTCGTCCCTCCATTCACGCCTGTCGCGACACCACTGGAGGCGGGCTGCACGATGTTGGGGCGTGAGCGGAAGACGGCCTAACGGTGTGCGGGACCGTAGCCCAGCTTCATGGAGAGAGTTGCGAATGGTCCTCGCCGATACCCCAGGAGCAACAGTGTCCCTAATTTGCTGGGAAGTGGCGGTGCAGTCCCCTACGGCACTGCGTAGGATCCTACGGTCTTGGCGTGCATCCGTGCGTCGCTGCGGTCCGGTCCCAGGTCGACGGGCACGTGCACCTTCCGCCGACCACTGGCGACAACATCGATGTACTGTGGAGACCTCACGCCCCACGTGTTGAGCAATTCGGCGGTACGTCCACCCGGCCTCCCGCATGCCCACTATACGCCCTCGCTCAAAGTCCGTCAACTGCACATACGGTTCACGTCCACGCTGTCGCGGCATGCTACCAGTGTTAAAGACTGCGATGGAGCTCCGTATGCCACGGCAAACTGGCTGACACTGACGGCGGCGGTGCACAAATGCTGCGCAGTTAGCGCCATTCGACGGCCAACACCGCGGTTCCTGGTGTGTCCGCTGTGCCGTGCGTGTGATCATTGCTTGTACAGCCCTCTCGCAGTGTCCGGAGCAAGTATGGTGGGTCTGACACACCGGTGTCAATGTGTTCATTTTTCCATTTCCAGGAGTGTATTTTATTTTCTGCATTTGGGCACTTACGTTTCCATGACATTAAGCAGTAGTGGTCTGACTACATGATACTGTATGTTTTTATGCTCGGAGTTCCCTCTGGTCAAAAGAAACCAGGTCTACATGTTTTAAGTGCAGTAGACTCAGAGACGTCATATCCACTGACAACCACACTAATATTCCAACATCAGTTAATTTACGGTGTAGGCAGACTCAGGGACTTCATATCCACTGACAACCACACCTGAAGTCAAATTTTCCTCTGGTGACACAGTTTGACAACGTAGGCAGACTCAGGGGCCTTTTGCCCACTTACAGCCATACGTAACGTCCATTCTCCCAGGATGACACAGTTTGACAGTGTTGGCCGACTCAGGGACCTCGTGTCCACTGACAACCGCGCGTCACTGCGTTATTGCATAAGTGCCTCCTCAAACGTATGTAGTACAAGTCTCGGTCAGGTATTTCTGCATATTGAAAACGTCATATTTTATAGAAAATAGTTCTCCCTTTAAAATACGATATCTCTAACCTTATTACAGAAATGAAGCAGAGAATAATATTATATCATATAAACAGGCATGTGAGCTCTGAGCTCATTTAAATGTTTTCTTTAACTCTATTGCCGCAGCAATTACTGATTTGTGGCATATATCTCAAGTCATGAATAATGTGAGGCTCACTACACGGTGGCAAAGTCAATTTTCTTTAAATTTCTCGCCACAGCAATCACCGATTTGTGGCATGTATTTTTCTATTCAGTCATAATATGAGGCTTACCACACGGTGGCAGGTTAATTTTCTTACGATTAATTTGGCCAATAACAGTGGCCAAGTTTTGATTGTGACCACGAATCATTACAAATGTGGCACCACACAAAAAAATATCATTTTAATTTCAAGGCATAAATCCTGTGCCGTCGAACTCTAATCACCTACTATTACATTACTAATGATGCTGAAAAAATGTTACAATATTTGTTA
This sequence comes from Schistocerca americana, assembly GCF_021461395.2. Classification (NCBI taxonomy): domain Eukaryota; kingdom Metazoa; phylum Arthropoda; class Insecta; order Orthoptera; family Acrididae; genus Schistocerca; species Schistocerca americana. Next base: position 1,012,967,171 of record NC_060120.1, on the reverse strand, counting down.
CAATAATTGTTCAGTACACTTTGGTTATAAAATATTTAAATAATCCTACAAATAGAGAAGTAATTCCACAGTGATGCTATTATACATAACAAAAGTTGCAAAACCATTTAGAAAAAGTCTACCCAACGGCTCGCCAATTCATGAATATGTACAAAATTTAGTGAATAATTACGTGACTTTGCGTCAGAATTTTTACACTCTAATTACTAAGTTATACCAAATTTATAATTATTAGTCTGTAATGACTGTCAATATTTCTGATGTCAAACATCACTGTCTGTGGTATAGCGTCTCAATCGTTTTTGTATGGAGTCCTCATTGTCTCTGTTTGGAGGCCTCCCTAGTCTTTGTATGAATCTGTGTGGCCATACCTTAGACTGTCACAAAGGACAAGAATAAGAAACAACCTAGAAAGTACATAACAATAAAATTATTTACAAAATACAACACACAAAACCCCTCCATCTGTCCAGTAGAAACTGAAAGAAATGGTTTATTCATCAAGGTAACAAGAAATAAATTTATGACATCACAAGAGAAAAATCATCACCTTCCAATTAACCTCGTGCTGGAATCGGCACCGCATCACTAAATTACAATCATGAAATAGAAAAACACAAGATAAATATTAAATTGACTTATGTTACACTACTATTTACACATTCATAAAATATGGCAGGTACTCTCGCCTCTTGGCATAAGAGTCATTTCGCTCTGGAAAGAGAAAAGAAATCGTTTAATGCACGACATAATTATCTAGGTCATAGCTCGGTGTTTTTGTCACGGCCGACTGTTTCTGGAACGTCTTTCTTCTCGCGATCCTTAACGGTAAGCGTGCTACGCTCCGATCTGAAAATATTGTCTACTGCACAAAATTACGTCACGTTAAGTGCTTAACTTCTGCAATGGAGAAAACTTCCGTTGCGATCATGTTTTCTGTAAGAAATGCAATAAAGTCAACCTTAACAACAATAAGAAGAGAAACAACACTATCATTCTTACCATTCCACAATTTCACAGAGCAAAAAAAAAAAAAAAGTTCTTGGCACTCATTCATCACATAATTCAACACTTTGTTGTGTATTTGTATCAGAACCCCTTTCGTGACTCATAGCTATGTCGTAACTTTACTGTGACTTAGATTTTGAGTGTGTACTCTACCTTAACATTACTATGACTTAAATTTTACGCAAATGTGTATAAGCTATATCTTCCTTCATAGAATACCGTAGTGGGTTTCTTCGTTTAGAGGTGTATCAAAGCTTCACCTTCTCTTGTTCTATAAATGTCTGCAAAGTGATCCCTCATTGTGTCATACTAATCATGAGTGGTCCAGAAATCCTAATACGCCTTACCTCGTAAACTAATAAACACGATAAGTCCACATAAATCATCACTCTTCAAACTACCTCATAAATCAGAACAAGTGTCAACTCGAAGGTTTCCTAATTATACTATTACCCATCAAATATACCTTCTCAATTCAGAGCCACTTATACACCATATTTTACCGGAAGGTAATGTCAACAGTTTCTGTTATTTCATGTTATTTCTTCCTAAAAACGTACGTAGTTATTTCTTGCATTTTCCTTCAAATAAGTCACGAAAATTTCATTCTTTCAGTGAACAATCGTAAGATGTCAACAGCTGGTATAATCCTCTCGTCAGAAATGTCCTTTGCAAAGTTCTCATTCTCTCAAACAATACAAATCATTCATAATCATTCATTCTTGGTCTTTCACACAGGATAGATTGATAGTAAAAGATTAATAGATAAACAGGTTAGTCAAATATTATGAAACAGTACTGAACATTAAAATCGGAACAATATACTGTAACGGGTGGGGCACCTATGCTCGCCAAACACATATTTACTAAAGATCAGTTAACCCCCTAGGGCCTTTTCCTTGAAAGTTTTAATGTGTGATAAGAGATGAAGACCTCGCGATTTGTGTGTTCGTATTGTCTCAAGTTCCACAGCGTTTGTGTGTGCAATGCGTCATATACGGAAGGGTCCTTCGTAGACCAAGAAAAGCTTCCTACTCAAATATTTTCCCTTATGAGATAGTCGATGTGATCCAAGCAATACTTCTTGACCTACCTGTAAATTCTTGACGTTGACTCGTGGATTATGCAGCTTCTTTCTTCTGTCTGCAGCTTTCTTGATGTTCTGTAATGCTATACTTACCACTTCATGGTGTCTTAAACGTCGCTGTGCAGGGAAGGCTGCTAATTGTTTTATCTTGTCTAGTGGTTGTTTGTTTTTCAATACAAGCAGTGGAGGCAGGGTAGTGGAATCATTAGGTAGTTCATTAATAATGTTTTCGAAATCGGATAAATGTACGGCGCAGTTTCTATGTTGGCGATGGCAGTACAATTTGCAAAGTTTATCTAACTCCTTCATCATACGTTTTGATGGGTTACATGATGGCATAAAACGTGATATAAATACTGACTTGATTTTCCTGCGTCGCAAGGTTTTCAGCCAACTGTTGAAACGGAATTGTGGGCCATTGTCAGAAATCACCTTGTCAACGTGCCCTACTTCCTTCAAGAAATTCTTGACGGATGCTGTGGAAACTGATTTTGCTGTAGCTTTTCGTAAGGGTGTGAATGAGACAAATTTAGAAGTAAGCTCAACAGCTACGAAAACATATGAATGGCCTTGTCTAGATCTTATTAATGGTCCGAAGATGTCCACGGCAGCAATCTCTTTTAATTTGACTGGGATGTTTGGAAATAGTGGTGTTCTGTGTGTCACTGTTGGTGGTTTTGCTTTATGACATAACTTGCATATTGCCAGGTGTTTGGACTCTGCTACTCACTCCAACTGCCATCTAGTGGCAGCTTCAGACTGGCCAGGTCAGACTGTCCAGTATAGTCTGCTCCCTGTCGGAAGAATTTGCAACCTATGTGCGGAAGTGGACCTCCCAGGTCCTTTGTGTGCACAGGTAGGATTAGCCGTTGTAACGGCCGAGCAGGTAGCTGCGAGACCCCGTAGCGGACGGGCGTGTATGTCTTCCAGCTAAGCCAGGAGCCGCAGTTGGCGCGCTGCCTGTGCAAGTTGTAACGTTTAATGTAATAAACAATTATAACAGACAACTTGTTCCGTCTAGTTATTGTGAGTGGAAACAAGGGGAGGACAGTAAGTTCTCTCGCACTATACATTCACACTCCAATGTGCCACCACGGGAAGAAGAGCCCGCGCGCACATTTTTTGGTCCTCCGGGCCGGATACAGTGACCACGCGGAATTTACGTTCGCGCGGACTTATTTTCCGGTATTTCTGAACTTCTAAAAAACCACGTGTGAGCTGCACACGTTATCGGTTTCGTTGTTGACTGCTATCGAGTGACTCAAGGCCTGTTCGGGACTTCGACAATAACAGCCTTAACAACGACGATCGGGGACGTATTTGTGAACATTTAATGTGTCTCTAATTCAAACGCGAGAGGCAGAGAAACGCGTCGGTGCCACCATCATCGGTGACGTCACCTCCTGCTCCCGTCGAAACTTCGCGCCGTCGGAGACTGCAACGCCTGCCACGCCAGCTGCCAGTGTCCGTGACGCCGCTGCTGTTCCAGTCCGTACTGCCGCTGCAGCCTGGTAAGTGCAACTGTTGGCTTCCTGCTATCATCTTCCTGGTCCTAAAATGGAGCCCTCAGAGAAAACAAAAATAGTCAAGCAGAGAGGTGTAGCAAAGGCCGCTCTCGCGCGCTTAGCGAGCTTTGTGCAGTCTGCAGACAGTGCCAGCATCGAAATGCTGGAATCAAAATTAAATCGTTTGACTCGGATTCGGACTGATTTTGAGTCGTCTCAAACACGGCTGGAAATTGAAGACGAATCATCAGATCACAGTAAGGACAGGGCAGAATTCGAGGATTCGTGGGACTTTGTTGAATCCACTCTCAAGGGTTCAATGAAGAGGTACACCCAGCTTCCGCAGCCTTTGGGCTCGAATCCATCAGGCAGTGTCAGTTCTTTGAAACTACCCGCTATTAACTTGCCAAATTTTGAAGGTGACTACCTTAAGTGGTCATCATACAGGGATACGTTTTTGAGCCTCATTATGAATAACAATTCAGTTGATGACGTTCAAAAACTTCACTACCTTAATTCGTCCTTGCGAGGTGAAGCTAAAGACCTTTTGAAACATATACCTGTCACAGCAGGAAATCTAGCGATAGCCTGGGGACTTATTACGCAGAGGTATAACAACCCAAAAATAATTGCAGCCAGACATGCTAAGGCTTTGTTGGCCTTGCCTACAGTCGGCCACGGCGTAGCGAGCGATTATAGGCAACTAATTAATCACGTATGCAGCCATTTGAAGGCTTTAGAAGCTCTCAAACCTGATGTTCCACTTCATGAAGTTATTCTTTCGGAAGAGATTCTGTCCAGTATGCGACCCACAGATCGTCATGAGTGGGAGGTAAAGATGTCTGGGTCGACATTCACCACATTAAATCAACTAATAGATTTTTTGGAAACAAAATGTCAGGCCCTTGAGTTGATCAGGTTCAGGGATAACACCTCAAGGGATTTGCAAGGAAATGTTAATAATTTAAATCAAACGAGACATGTGAGGAGGGCTCATCTCGCTAATGCTGATGCTGAGGAACCATGTAATTTTTGTAGTGAACCTCATACTATCACTAAATGCAAAGGGTTTCAAGCACTAAATGTCGATGAGCGGCGGGCATATGTCACAAAAAATAAGCTTTGTTTTTTGTGCATCCGCTTTGGTCATTTCTCGACTAAATGCAGGATTTCTCCTTGTAAGACCTGTAAAGGAAGGCACAATATACTGCTCCACAAGCCTGCTGAACCAAGGAATGGGCAGAATAGTGAACCAGGAGGCCATTCCCTGGCCCATCAAACTACGAACGGGAAGGCAAACACCCGTTGTAATGTTTTGTTGGCAACAGCTGTTGTCAACATTAAAGACAGCATGGGTAGACAGCAGGTTTGCAGAGTTCTGCTAGGCAGTGCGAGTCAACTATCCTTTATATCTAAGGGCATGGCAGAGAAATTAAAACTGAAACGAAGTAAACATTCGTTTCCTGTGAAGGGTATAAACAATGCCTTTGCTGCCTCAGTGTCTTACACTTGTGATGTTGAACTGTCGTCTAGGGTCAACGACTTTCGTGTCAGAACCACTTGTGCTGTCGTAGATCATGTCACCAGTGACCTACCAGCGAGCAAGATAGACACAAGGTCCTGGAGTGTCCCATGTAATCTTCCGCTCGCTGATCCAGAATTCAACAAGCCTGCCACAGTAGATTTAATTCTTGGTGCTGAGGTTTTCTTTGACGTTGTTTCTAAGGAAAGGCTGGTGAAACCAGGTCATCCCTCACTGGTCGAAACAAAATTTGGCTGGATTTTGCCTGGTAGGGTGCCTTTAGTTTCATGCAACATGCCTCGTTCTACAGTGACCTCGTGCTTTGTTAGAGGTGACAATTTATATGCCAAACTGCAAAGATTTTGGGAGTTAGAGGAACTGTCTACGAAAACGATTAGTAAGCAGGGTAAAATATGTGATGCTCACTTTCAGCGCCACACGGCACGAGATGAAGAAGGGAGATTTGTGGTTCGACTACCATTGAAACCTGACTGTAAATCATTAGGCGAATCAGGACAACAAGCATCTCGGAGATTGGCGCATCTTGAGAGGAGGTTTAAAAGGCAACCGAATCTGCAGAAGGAATACGCTGCATTCATGCATGAATATGGTAATGAGATCGCTTTGCTGATGGACAGTTCCCCTATTCCACATAATAGTAAATTAAGGGATTTGCACCCGTTGTTGATGCCGAAGGTATTTTACGAGTGGGAGGGAGATTAATGAATGCTAGTGTACCATATGATGAGCGCCATCCTATGATCGTACCGCCTATGCATCATTTGACAAAACTCTCATAATACGTGAACATGAAAATCTGTTGCATGCTGGGTCACAAATTTGTTGGCTATGTTGCGTAGGAGGTTTTGGATCCCCAATGGGCGTAACACAGTCAAGGGAGTTATCAGAAAATGTATAAAATGCTTTAGGCTTAAGTCCAAGACAGCAGTTCAACTCATGGGTCCGCTACCTGCAGCTAGAGTAAACCAGTCTCATCCATTCCAGCACTGTGGAGTAGATAATGCAGGCCCTATTGCTGTAAAGCATGGTGGAAGGCGGAGTAAGGTTACCACCAAGGCTTATATTGCTTTATTTATTTGCATGGCAACCAAGGCCACCCACTTAGAATTACTTAGTGACTTGGTAACAAGTTCATTTTTGGCCGCCCTCAGGAGATTCATTGCAAGAAGAGGGAAACCTACTCACATGTACAGTGAAAATGGTACCACATTTGTAGGTGCAGATAATGAGCTTAAACGTTTTCTCTCCAACGATGTTACTGTTGAAGGTGTGGTGAATTATTCGACCTCAGAGGGAAACAGTTGGAGGTTCACTCCACCTCGTGCACCTCACTTTGGTGGACTCTGGGAGACAGGAATCAAATGCATGAAGTCGCATCTCAAACGTGTCATCGGCAATGCAGTGCTGACATTTGAAGAACTGACTACTGTGTTAATTCAGATAGAAGCATGCTTGAATTCAAGGCCTTTGTGTCTTCTCTCTGATGACCTAGATTCTCCTGCTGCTCTCACTCCTGGTCATTTCCTAATCAGACAGCCCCTTTGTGCTCATCCTGAACCCTCTGTCCTTGAGGTTCCCGCCAACAGGTTGCACAGATGGCAACTTGTGCAGCAGTTGCATCAGTCCTTTTGGAAGAGGTGGTCCACAGAATATATACATGATCTGCAGCAACGCAAAAAATGGACATCGGAAGGAGCATGGAAACCCCAGATCGGCGATCATGTGCTGGTCAAGGAGGATAATTTGCCTCCCTTGGTGTGGAGGCTGGGTGTCATTGACCAGCTGTTTCCCAGTCCTGATAAGTGTGTGCGTGTGGTAATGGTAAAAACTGCTAATGGGCATGTTAAGAGGCCTATAGCAAAATTGTGTCCCCTACCTAAACAGTGAATCAGTTAAGTGTTCCCTCAGATCTGTGTAGTGATATATGATACAGAGCCACTGCCAAATTGTCAGTTACTGGAATAACCTCATAATTCATCAAATCGGCTTGGGAGGCTGTGGATGTTTCTTGTGGACTAACTGCTGTTAGTATTAATTTCATGTTTTTATGCAGTATAATATTAATACTCTATTGTTTTGTGTCCTGCATGTTAGTACCCATCGTGTTTCACATGCAGCATGACAGTGGTGTTTGGTGATGTGGGCATCCCAAATGTTATAATATTCATGTTTTATGTGCATTGATATTGTGTCTAGTTATATTTTTATTGTTTACTTGTTTTGGTGTTGATGTTTGTTAAAATGTTGGTTATTTGTAAAAAATGTTAGTGTATTCATGTTTTATGTGCATTGATCTTGTACCTAGTTATATTTTTTATTGTTTACTTGTTTTGGTTTTGTTGTTTGTTAAAATTTTGGTATTTGTAAAATGAGAAAACTCATTTTAGAGTCGGAGTATGTTTGGAGTCTGCTACTCACTCCGACTGCCATCTAGTGGCAGCTTCAGACTGGCCAGGTCAGACTGTCCAGTATAGTCTGCTCCCTGTCGGAAGAATTTGCAACCTATGTGCGGAAGTGGACCTCCCAGGTCCTTTGTGTGCACAGGTAGGATTAGCCGTTGTAACGGCCAAGCAGGTAGCTGCGAGACCCCGTAGCGGACGGGCGTGTATGTCTTCCAGCTAAGCCAGGAGCCGCAGTTGGCGCGCTGCCTGTGCAAGTTGTAACGTTTAATGTAATAAACAATTATAACAGACAACTTGTTCCGTCTAGTTATTGTGAGTGGAAACAAGGGGAGGACAGTAAGTTCTCTCGCACTATACATTCACACTCCAATGTGCCACCACGGGAAGAAGAGCCCGCGCGCACACCAGGACATTACGGATTCTCTTTTCCATATTGTAATAATAACACGTGTCTCTTAAGTTTTGAAAACATTTCTTCGCACCAAAGTGGGCATAACTGAGATGTGTGTACCAAATGAGTTTATTTACAAGTTTGTCTGGTATGCATAACATCCAAGAAGGACTGTCAGGACGTCTGCGTCTGAATAAGATGTTATCACGTATGATATAAAACTGTCTTATAGCAGGATGTGACTTACTCTCCCACTTCCTTTTTATATCCTTCCAAATCGAATCCTTTTCTTGTTCACGAGCAATGTCATTTAATGCGGATGAAAATAAGTTTTCAAAAGCAACCTTCTGCATGTAGAGTAAGCTGTAATTATTTTCTAGGCAATCTTCCTCGTTACTTTGAGCTAAACCAACAGGTGCTCGTGAAAGCGCATCAGCAATGATGTTTTGTGAACCTGGAATATATATAACAGTGAAGTTAAATTCCTGAAGAAACAAAGCCCAACGTTTTAAACGGTCGTGATTTAATTTGGCTGACATGAGAAATTGTAACGCCCGATGGTCGGTATATACTTTTGTGTGCTTGCCTTGCAGATAGTAACGAAATTTATCAAACGCCCATACTATGGCTAAAGCTTCCAGCTCCGTGACTGAATAGTTGCGCTCTGATTTTGTTAATACTCGTCTGTCAAAAGTTATACTTTTCTGAGTAAGAATTCCATTTTCAACAACTTCTTGGAACAAATGGACACCAGGCCCAGATGTCGAGCTATCTGTCGAAAGGCAAAAAACAAGGGTTAAATCAGGATGTGACAATATGGGTGCATTCAGTAGTGCAGTTTTGAAATCGTGGTACTCTGTTTGAGCAACATTATCCCAGTCCCAAACTGTGTTCTTACCTGTTAGTTGACATAATCTAGGTGTTGACAAGCTTTGTAAGCTAATAAAACGACGATAAAAATTTATTAGTCCCAAAAATCCTCTTAATTGTCGCTTGTCTGTTTGTAGGGACATTTCTTTGACTGCATTTAATTTTTCTGGATTGGGTAGAATGCCTTTTGTTGTTGTGGCCAAAAATTTGATTTGTGTTCTACCGAAGTCCGATTTTTCTAAATTGACTGTAATGCCATGTTCCCGAAATGTTTGGTAATAATTCACTTAATACTTGGTTGTGTTTTGTCCATGAATCTTCTGCAATCAAATTGTCGTCAACGTAAGTGGTGATCCTGACTTTTAGGTGTGTCGGTAATATTGTATTCAAACCACGGATAAATGCAGCTGACGAAACGTTGAGACCAAATGGCGATTTTCGAAATTGGTAACAGTTTCCAAAACAGAGGAATGCTGTGTATTTCGTACACCTCGGATTTAATTCTATTTGCCAAAAACTACTTCGTAAATTCAAAGATGACATCACCTTCACTCCATGGAATTTTTGCAATAGTTCATCTAGTGTCTGTGGTCTATCGGTTTCGGGTTGGATTACTGTGTTAATTTGTCTGGAATCAAGAACCAGTCTAATGGAATTATCGCTTTTCTTAACCACGTGTAAAGGGCTGTTATATGAACTCACAGCAGGCTCGATGATTCCCTGCTCTAACATGGATTGTATTTCCTGTTTGACTTTGTCTCTGTATGTCAATGGGATGACGTATGGTGGTACAAAAAATTTATTATGTTCCTTGACGTTGAATTCATAAAGAAAGTTACGTATTGTTCCTGTCTTGTGAGAAAAAACTTCACAATTTGTTTGTAATATTTCAAATAACTCATCAGTGCCTGCATTAGGATCTACTTCGTCTACTTTCCTTTTAATTAATTGTTCTGTACTATTTGGTTGTTCTGTTTCACAGTAAAACGTAGTGATGTTATCTGTGCAACTATTAGACAAATTCAGTGATTGTTGTGCCTCAAGCAGAGAGAGAAAATTCATTTCCTCATCCTCCTTTGTTAGCCATCCTGGAAATTTAAGCGTGACTAGCATTTGATTTACTCGTAACATGACTTCAGCATTACAAAAGTTTAACATTGCTTTATATTCACGTAGGAATTCAACACCAAAAATCATTTCTGTTGATAAAAGAGGGACTACTAAGAAATTTGCAGAAAACTCGTGTCCTTGACACCTGAAAACTAAAGACGTCTGCGTACGTCTACACTCTTTCCTTGAATGACTCCCTTTAATTTGGTCTTTAATAATGGCAAGGTTGGGCAAACACATGCCTGTTCACACTTCTTAAACATTGTCTCGCTAATTACATTCACAGGGCTGCCAGAATAAAATACAGCTGAAAGTAGGATGTTTCCTGCCGAGATTTTTATAATTGGGTGAGCATACATAATTTCGCTGTTATCATTTTCTTGTAATTATGTGTCTTTAATGTCCTCCAGTCCAACAAAGTTAACTAAATTTGTGTGTCGGCTTTCCGCCGCTACAAACTGTTCGTTTGTAGTCCTTGTTGCTAGTCATTGTTGTGCCGGCTCGTATTGCCGCGAATTATTGCTTGGGTTGGGTGGTCTGATGGCTACATTGTCTCCACGCTCTAAATTGAAATTTCTGCGATCCTGTCAATTTTGATTTGTCCCCCCATCATAACTGTTTTGGTTCTCATAATTGTTATGACCATAATTATTACGTGGGCTCGATGCTCTGTAATCTGCATGAGCACCGCGTTCGGAATTGTAGTATGCGTGTCCGCGCCATTTTCTGTTGGCCCTACCGCCACCATTCCTTCTAAAATAATTTTCATTTCCATAACGCCTTTCCTCTCGCGGTCCGCGATCTCTATTACTGTACTGAGAGCTCCTATGATCATAAAAATCATTTCTCTGGTGTCTACGATCTGTGTTATACGGTTGATGCCGCATATCGCGCCTATCTTCTTCCGCCCTGTACGCGTGAGGTTCGTCCGAGTTCCATGCGCGTTTACGGTCACGCCGCGGATTATTATTTTCCCAATACTAATTACTATTATCTCTTTGTGTGTTTTCATAGTTGTCAAATTCTAATTCTTGCAAAAGAGCTTGGAATGCCTCCAAGTCATCTTTGCACCTACCTGCCCAAATTATGTGGCGTAATGTGATCGGCAGTTTTGTCAAACAGATACGAATTAATTCCGACTGACTGTACGGATTCGTTAAATATCTGTTCATGCGCATCATGTTTTCAAAATATGGCACAGGAGTTGAAAATTTCGACTGCTCATAACTTTGCATCATAATGATGTAATGTTTTACACGATCTTGTGTAGTCTCTGACCAGTAAGCAGATAAGAACGCGTGATAAAAATCACCATATGTGTTACATTCACGTACTACTGAGCGCATTCTTGTTGCAGGCTCTCGTTCAAGATAACTGCAAATGAATTCCAGTTTGTGGGCAAATGGCCATGTTGGTGGTAAAGAATAGTCAAATTGTTGTAACCACTCTCGAGGGTGGATTTCGTGACGAGCATTCCTAAAAATTTTAAATTTCCTAAGTGTGAGAAAATGGTTATAGTCAAACTCGTCATTTTTCTTAGCGAATGAGTTTTCTTTTACAGTATGACTCACGTTTCCTTCATTACGTCCCGCAGACGTCTCATATCCACGAGAAACGTGGTCGGCATTTCCATAATTAACGCGCTCATTGTCGTTACCAATTTGGTTATTATCATAACTACCAGTGTCATTGCTGCGATCGATCTTTTCTTCGATGTTGGCAAGCTGTTCCTGTATATTTTTTATGTCACGTTTGTTTTGCTGATTAATTGTCATCTGCCCTTGTTTAAAACGTTGCAGAGACTTAAATTCTTCGGTATCCGCGATCGGTACCGGCTGAGTGTCATCTGACCTCGTATCTGACACATTCACCCGGGTGCCAATGGATACCTCATTCCACATGTACCCAGGTTTCTTAATTTTAAATATTAATGTTCTGTTGATACATTTTGTTAACCCGATTATTATAACTAATAAGAGGATACAAAAGATTCATATAATCTAGATTATCTTTATAATTAATGACATTTAATAAACGTATACAGTAATAAAGAAATTTATTATGATTTTACAAAATTTTGCAGCCATTCAACTTTTAATCAATTAACATGAGCTTCAATATTACTGAGCACTTGTAGATGGAATTGACTGTCCTTGGCGAAAACGGTATTTTTCACTGCCTCCAGCCTTCTTGATCATGTCTTTGTTCTTTGAGACACAGTAATAAAACTCGGCACAATTCATTTTATAATTGTACAGGATCTGCAGGATTGCTTCAAGAGAGTCCACCTCCATTCTGTTTCTTTCATCAGTCCACTGGATATTCATGAACGAAAATATTCTTTCCACATTGGCATTATGGGCTGGGATTGCAAATAAATACCTATCAATTATTACCAACTCAGAGTAATGCTGAAGACAGTCACAGCTTTTTAAAAAAACTCACCCACTTCTCATGACATTCCAATGGTGTTTTTTTTTTTTTCGTCATTCCACTTGGGAAGACTTTCTTCAACAAAATTTGTCAGTATGCCGAACTGATCAAAGAGAATGGAATCATCGATTTCAATCTCTTTACTCTTCAAATAAGAAACTGTCTCTTCAACAGTTTCCCATTTTGGCGCTCTCTTCAGTAAAATCCAATCAAACACCGCCGATGAGGGTAAATATGAGGCGCTCCACTTGCTGAGATATTCTACACAAGTGTCATAAAACTTATTAACTTCCTCTCTAAAACTCCTTTCCGCTGCTTCTGATATTTCTGCTCTTTTAAGGACAGATTTAACATTAAAATAAATGAACTGCTGTTCTCTCCTTTTAGTAACAGTTTCCAAGAGTATTTTTCAAAACATCATTTACCTCTATTACACTTTTCCTGCTTCCCTCAATTGTCTTTATCCCATGCTGCAAAGTGCTAAGCTGACTGTGAATGAACCATAAGTAGGCTTCACTTAAAGGGTTACTGAAAAACTGAATCAATATTTTGGGGGCTTTGCCTTCATTTAGGAAGAAATCTTTTAACAGTTCAAACAGGCGGATTACTCTTTCAACTGCTGGAAACAGTGATAACCAGCGAGTTTTCGAGTGAAACATTACATTCATATATTCAGTTCCCACATAATCACAGAACTCCTTAAGCCTCTCTGTTCTAACAGTATATATGTGAAAGTGTGAGTATACCTTCATGACGATAGTTTCAACATCACAGCTTAAACTGTCAGCAGATGTCTGCACGCCATTGTGTAAAACATGTGCAGGGCTCCCCATGCCTTCAATGTTTTCATGGAATGTTGCCTTTAATTTGGTAAATACGTTGCATTTGGCTTGTCTTTTTAAATCACCAAAGTTTGTGTTGGTGTTGTCTCCACAAAATGCCACAAATTTATTTTTCTCAAGATCAAACATTTCGATAGTATTGGTAGGGAACTCACCTTCAAAAGTTTGGTCTGAGTTCCCTGATTAATATCGAAAAACTGAACAACAAACGGAAATATTTTAGTGGCCTTATGATTTCTGGCATAAGTGGGTATCCCGTAGAAGGAAGACTTTTTGATGCGTTCAGGGCTTTCTTTTACACTCTGGGGAGCAATAACTCCTTTCACTAAGGGTGACACTTTAGTTCTTGCTGAACTAAACTTTTTTGCAATGGAAGAATCATCAAACATAATGCTGTTAAGCTTATTAGTACAATCACTAGATCTATAAGTTTGGTGATGTTTTACCGTGTGGTAGCTAGTGTAAGCTCGGCTGCTCGAACTTTCTTCTCATCACTTGACTGATGTTTCACAAAATAATTCTGTAGAGTTTTACTGCAGCTCGGTGCACTGTATCTGTTAATGTGTTTTTTTGACCTGATGTGATCAACTATGTCGGAACGTCCACCATGGCTTATACTAATAAAACAGTTACACGCGGAACACACTGCTTCGTTTCAGAGTACTGCAGCAATAATACTACTAATATGAGAAAAAACTATTGCAGTTTGTCCGACAAAACATCAACTACTACACTGTTCTGACAATGAATGTGTGAGTAAGCGGCGCGACGATCGGACTTTTTCATAGCTTTGTTACAATAATGCAACTTACTACTTGTTGGCCAAAGTACCGCTCAAAGTAAATTATTGCCTGAGTGTATCAATACTGATACTGTGATTACTAGTATGGGACAATGGAGGTTTTAGACAAATAAGCTAAAATATAGTAATTGCTTGTGTTGTATTTCCTTTAATACAGCGAAATCCCAAAAATTTGAGAAAGTTTCACGAAGTGCATTTAAAAACCGAATTCCGGGACTTTTGAGCGTCCCGAAACAAATTTTCAGGGACACCGGAACACAGGGATGAAAACCGGGACAATCCCGGTTTTCCGGGACGTTTGGTCACCCTACTCTACTTGCAGTTCTTGTTGTGACGTCTGTCGTTTCACTTCAACAATATCAACATTTTGTACGTGATCAAGTCGGGATACAAGATTGTTAATATCTGATTTGAATTCTTCACGTATCTGACTTTTCAACTGACTGGTCATTTCTTGAAATTTACTATTTAAAGTGTCATTCACCTCACCCTGAAACAATGTGAGATTCTCGTTAATTTCCTTCTGAAGCGATTTGAAATTCTTTGCATTATTGTCATTAAATTCAGTGAGTTTACTCTTAAATTGAGTTTACTCTCCTATCTGTCATTAAATTCAGTGAGTTTACTGTTAAATTCAGTGAGTTTACTCTCCTGTCTGTCACTAAATTCAGTGAGTTTACTCAATAATAATTGTAAAACAACATTATTGGGGGCAGGGAGTACAAGGTTACTCTTCTCTGTAAAAGCAGAAGCAGTGCCTGCATTTCGACTAACAGAAGGAAAGGCAAAATTACTCCACTCTATCGGAGTGGCAACCAGACCTAATTTCCACCGAAAGTGGGGAAAACAAAATCACTCTGCACTTTTGGGGCGGAAGCAACGCTGGAATTTCTCATAATGAGTTGGGTTTGCGTCACTGTATTGTCATGTCCTAAGTTGCGTGTAGCACACAGTTGTTCATCTCGCATTGTTGGCAAATGATCGCCTACAATCCGATTCTCCGCAGTATTCTTCGAAAATTCCTGGATCTCAATATTCTCAAAAGAATTTTCTACTCTCTCTTCCGAAATTTCGGAAACTGCGTTTGAAACCGCTCCTACATTCATGTTTGCAACCGTATCTACGTTCGCGTTTGCAGTAGCATCTGCGTTATTTTCCATTTTCTTTTGTGCTCGCGTCCTCATTGTCGGAATACGAACGAAAACATGTCACTAAAATACACCGCTATCCTAAAAATTCCACTGCTCAATTAACTATTACACACTGCACCAACAAATTAAACGACAAAACTGCTGAAATAAAATTTTGTGTTAGTACAAAGCAGTGCGCAGGCGATCAAAATGCTGTGCCTCCACTAATGATTACTGTTGCGTAAGCTTGCAGTTGGCAGTAGAAAGACGAAGCATATCTAAGTACGACTCATCCAAAAAAAACGTATCCTGGCAGGCATGTCGACAGATGAAAGTTGCGTACTCTTTCTTCTTATCTCGTGTTTTCTACTGAAAATCTCGTGCTTGTACTCTTGTTAACTTTACTATTACAGAGATCGTCTAAAGTTTATTTTTTTTATTGGCAGCTCGGCGACGACCCCTCGCCCAACACACGTGCGCACCAGAGCAGGCGGGCTCCTACACTGGCCTCCAAATTGCTACTACTTAATCCGTGCGCTGCGAGGCGCGACAACAATATCTTAGATTCCAGATCTTGTGTATGCGCTGTAGCCAACCTTTACATCCTAAGAGAGTATTGCCTACTCTCAACATTTTCCGCTCCTATAAAATGACAGACACCAGCGGCGAGAGGTAGTCACGGGTGCCGGCGATCCCGCATCTGGTAACAGACACCAGGGCGCCTAGAGACAACTGAGACACCGTTGCAATAATTTTTTTTTCAAAAATTAACTTTTTATATTAAGTACAAGGACTGACATAAATGGATGTCACCATACATGTTAAAGAAAATTTGTTGGGATGGTAACATATGGCGGATAACAATTACTGGGCGTCAACGACAATGGAAATTCTTCTCGGCATACAGTTGACTATGAGCGATCTGGAATAACATCGCAAAAGCGCAAGCTGGACAACAAAAAATTCAGATTGGCTAAAATTCGACAATTGATCATTGTCTGGACCACATGAATCAGTAAAAACTATATCTTAGTTACATAAAAACGTACAGGATTTTGCGGCCACATATATAGAATTCCACACAGTTTCGTTTCTTACGAACTGGCTATCGTCGTCACTTTCTGGAGTTTCGCTGACGTCTAAACTCGGGAATATCAAAAGTGTGAAGAGAAAGATAGCTGAATCTTTTATAAGATTCTGAAATGGCTGCACTGTAGCAACTGTGCATGCAACAGCTTCAATGGATTAGAAATAGTAGCCAACCAGTTGCAAAATACAGGTTTATTAAACCCTGACCATGGTTTGGACGTTTTTAAAACCGTCTTCCTCAGAAGATATTGTACATAAAATGATATGATCTATAGTCCATGTTGGAGACGTTGATTTATGGTGATTAAGTGGATGACATGTACTAGACAGCCTATGACTCCCACACTGATTAGTGATAATGTGATTTTACGTACAATATCTTCTGAAGAAGACGGTTTTAAAACCGTCGAAAAAATGGTGAAGGTTTAATAAACCTGTATTCTGCAACTGGTTGGCTGCTGTTTGTTATCCATTGGTAGCTGAAAATGTTAGTACTATCACAGATGTGAAGGGAAATAGTTCAGATAGGGCGAGGCAGAAATGTGAGCAAAATGGTGGAAATAAACCATAGGTACTGTAGATTACGGCGAGTATACCCGACAAACGAAACTTTGTGTGATTCTACAAGGTTTTATTCAACAAAATCCATTCAAATTTATACATTCTAACCTCTTATTATAAGCTAGTGCCTACTTTAATAAACTGCAGTATGCCTTTTAAAACTGATAACAGCAAAAGAAATCCAAGGACAATCGCACACATTTTAAGATAGAAGTTGTAATGTTTGACGCAGTTGCACGAAGCGTGGAATGACGGACATTATGCAGAAGACAATCACCCTTTTCATTATGCAAAAGATGGTATCATCGCCACATGTCCGACGCCTCTGAATGCCGCTCTCAACCTTCCCTCGGCCGACTGCCGTGAGGGGCGGCCGGAGCCAGCTATGTGGAGCAAGGTTGCAACCAGTGCGCGAGACAGAAGAGCGGAGTTGCGGACTGCGTCAACCTGCTAGACGACGTGTTCCGGACAGAAGATGCCTTTGGTCGGTATCGGTGACACCGTGGGTAGTGCCGATCTTCAACCTTTTTGAGTTATAGTGAGCTGTGGTGATTGGAACGGTCGTCGCCAAGGGGTTTCAATACCGGGCGTGTTCTATGTGGCTCAGCTGTGGCGTGTATTGAACTAAGAGAACTCTGCAAGGGAGGGGGGGGGGGGGATCTGAAAACTTGTCAGCTACTCATATGTACTGTATTCAGATGGTTACTTTCGTGTCCCTTCCAGAGAAATTCTGATAGTTGTGTTTTCTTTTGTAACTGTGTGCATTGAGCAAAGATAGACGAATGAGGACCTGCAGTAATTTTGGTAGGATGAGTGCATGTGTTATATTCACTTCTCGTTGCAAAGTTTTCTTGGCCAAGGTACCACATTAAATTAAATTAAGCGTTTCACTGTAAAGTTTTTTGACATATTGTTGTAAATCAATTATTTCGTGTTGTTTTTAGAAGTTTAGTTTTAGGAGTATCAGTTCATTTTATTGGATAAAAATTTATTGAAATCCTTGACCACAGTTTCCGTATATCTAAATATACCTTCACCAGAAGCAAAATTACACTACAATCACATCCTGCAGTGGAGATGCATAAAGCAATCGTGCCAAAGGCGGCACCATTAGTTAAAATATCCACTTCAGGATGTGATTTTAGTATATTTTTGCTTCTGATGAAGGTATATTTAGATGTACCGAAACCGTGGTCAAGGATTTCAATAAATCTTTATCCTGCAACTGTTTGGCTGTTGTCATTTACCGTTAATAAAAATATGCTTAGAACTGTTGTATTGCGCCTACCTTCTCATCCCCAGCCCTTCCACTTAATGCTCTGTTACAACACAGAACTTGAGGGATCGAAGCAGGCGCCCATTTGCAATGCATTTAAAAATGTGTGTTTTTGTGAAGGCTGACAACTGTATAGTACACAGGGCTGGATTGTAGCTAGCCAGATAGTCGAGAAGTTACTGCATTCTTCGATTTTTTAAGATCATTCTACTTTTACTTATTTCCTACCTAACTGTGAATTGTAGTAGTAAAGAACTGCGCTAACAATATTCAATTTTCATATAAAGTCCGTAATTTCTTAGAAATCAGAAACTCAGTTTAGCAACAAGTAAGTAACATAACCTCTTACGTAAGTCCTTTACGTAAGCTTACAGTGTTTACATTTGGAGACATGACCTCTTCCTAAGATTTTTCTCGCCTTGCGGAAAGCGACGTAAAAAAAAAAAAAAAAATAAAATAAAAGGGCTTTGCTGGTCCCTCGCATCCCAGCCATTCTTTTTAGATAATATGCACCACATAGTTTTTTTTCAGACATTATCGTCAGTTCGTTCGTTAGTATGAGCACGATAACATGCAGAGTAACATCACAGAAAGTACTTGGCAAGCGGACACAGAACAGCGTACTGTTGGACGGAACGACAGCACTATACGAGAGCAACTGAACATTGCGGTCTGGAATCCAATGTTGCAACCACATTGTTTGGATGTCATTGTTGGCCATGTAGAAAGGGAGGAGAGAAGGGAGGCGTCGCAGCTAGCTGGAGCGTTTGGCTGTGTGTCCGTAAACTGTGTATTCCTCATCACTGAGCACTGACGAAGCGATGTGTATTTTTATGTGAAGAGGAGTTGATTCATTAATCAAAGTCAATAACATCCAGCCACAATGATTTTTGTCACTAGTACGAGGTCTAACAAAAATGTACGACACAAATTGCACAGTACGTTCCTCATACGTAGCCAAAGACATGTTTGTATGAACATGGGCCTAGAGAAGCTTTTTGTCCGTGTTACAACTCGTTTCTTCAAGCTCATTAATCATAGAAAACACATATGAGCAGAACACGGCAGCACACCACATGAAACTCCTTCTGACAGGAGTTGTTCAAAATGACTTCCGGGGGCATTAATTCATGCATCAATCCGCCGTCGAAGTCAATCTTGGATGCACTGACGTATCCCTGGAGTATAGCTTATGGTTTCGTAGCCTTCCATAATACGAGCACAGAGACTCTGAACATCTCTCACTGGGGTTCCATGCAATAGAGCTTCCAAATGCCGCCACAAATAAAACTCCGATGGGTAGAGGTCTGGAGAGTGTGGTAACCAGGCAGTTGGTCTATCTCTGCCAGTCCATCTGTCACCGAATCTGCTATTTAGAAGCCGACGAACACTAAAACGGAAATGAGGAGGTGCTCCATCGTGCATGAAGCACATATTTTGTCCCATACCTAGAGTCACATTTTTTAACAAGAGAACGTTCTCTCAGAAATTATGATAACTTTGTCCGTTGAGCCTTGGTGGAAGAAAGTGAGGCCCTATCAAAGTGTTAAAATTTACCCTCTGACCTCGTGGAAATGAAGCCTCACCTGTGAACAGAACCGTTGCATTAAAATTAGGGTTGACACTTTGCTGAATAAACCACTCGCAGAAAATTACCCGTGCAGGAAAATCGGCTGCTTATAGTGCCTGAACACGCTGTACATTGTATGGATATAGCTGGTTCTCGTGTAGCACTCGCCAGACAGCCATGTGGTCAACACTCAGTGTTGCAGCCACATCTTTGGTACTGACGCTGTCTGCGTGAAGTATTGCCGCCATCCGTTGCGATGTCCTCGTCCTTCTAGGCCTCCCTCGTTCGGGGCTATGAGGCCGAAAAGCCCCATGTTCCCTAAGACGACGACTAATGGCTTCAAACCTTTTCCTCTCGGGGCCCCTTCGTCCTGGGAAAATCTCCCGGTACAAACGTAGAGCGCGAGCACCATTGCCGTCAGCTAATCCGTGCATCAAATGGGCATCTCCCAGCTCTGCATTTGTGTACACTGTCATTGCACGAGCCAATTCTGTGATCAGCTCTACGTAATAAGCTGTGCACTTGCAAAGGTCGTGCTGATCGCTGGAACAAATGACGTTACCTGTAATGAAGCAATGACGTACGTCACGTGTCTACGGGGACATTTAAAACAAACGACGCTGTGCATAAACTAACTACGTTACCAAGGGTGCATGTTATGAGCTACTTCGAAGAAAAAAGTCTATTGACACATAGTCAACTTTGATTTAGAAAACATCGTTCTTGCACGGGTAATTTTCTGCGAGTGGTTTATTCAACAAAGTGTCAACCCTAACTTTAATGCATTTCCAAGAGATCAGACTTTAAATTTTGACAGTTCGGTAGGGCCTTACTTTCTTCCACCAAGGCTCAACGGACAAAGTTATCATAATTTCGTAGAGAACGTTCTGTTGTTAACAGAGGTGCCTCTACGTGAGGGACAAAACATGTACTTGATGCACGATGGAGCACCTCCTCATTTCCGTTTTAGTGTCCGTCGGTTTCTAAATAACAGGAGTGTTGAGCGCTATTGACAAGGGATTTCTAATTGATTCCGTATTTCTGGATTTACGGAAGGCTTTTGACACTGTACTACAGAAGGGGCTTGTAGTGAAATTGTATACTTATCAAATATCGTCCCAGTTATGTGACTGGATTCGTGATTTCCTGTCGTAGAGGTCGCAGTTCGTAGTAACTGACGGAAAGTTATCGAGTAGAACGGAAATGGTTACTAGCGCTGCCCAAGATAGTGTTACAGACCTTAGCTGTTCCTTATCTATATAAACGATGTGGGGAGACAATCTGAGCAGCCGTCTCAGGTTGTTCGCAAATGACGCTAGTAAAGTCATCAGAAGATCAAAACAAATTGCAAAACGGTCTAGAAAAGACATGTGTATGGTGCGAAAATTGGCAGCTGACCCTAAATAACGAAAAGTGTGAAATCATGCACATGGCTGCTAAAGGGAATCTCTTAACCTTCGGTTACATGATAAATCAGTCAAATCTAAAGGCCGCAAATTAGAATAAATACCTAGGAATTACAATCACGGCCAACTTAAATTCGAAAGAATACATAGGAAATGTTGCGGGGAAGGCTAACCAAGGACTGCGATTTATTGGCAGGACACTTAGATGTAACACATCTACCAAAGACACTGCCTACACTACGCTTGTCGGTCCTCTTTCAGAATACTGCTGCGTGGTGTGCGATCGTTACCAGGTAGGACTGAGGGAGTAAATCGAGAACGTTCGAAGCAGGGAAGCACGTTTCGTATTATCCCAAAACAGGCGAGAGTGTGTCACTGGAATGACGCAGGATTTAGGATGGACAGCATTTAAACAAAGGCGTTGCGGCAGAATCTTGTCACGAAATTTTAATCACCACTTTTCTGCTCCGAATGCGATAATATTTTCGTGACGCCGACCTACATAGGGAGAAACGATAGCGGTAGTAAAATAAGAGAAATCAGAGTTAACACAGAAAAATATAGGAGTTCGTTCTTTCCGCGCGCTGTACGAGATTGGAATAATAGAGAATAGTGGAGGTGGTTCGATGCACCCTCTGCCCGGAGCTTAAATGTGATATGCAGAGTATCCGTGTAGATGTTCCCCGTGATTCTAACGTCCTGTTCTTGTGTGTTTACCTTGATTAATGAGTTATATAAAACGAGTTGTAATACGGAAACAAAGCGTTTCAGATCCATGTTCATATAATTTCATCGTCTACGTGTGAGCAATGTGTTCTGCAATTTGTGTCGTACATATTGTTACACCTTGTATAATACACAGAAGATAAATTGCGCGATGACATTTAGGGTGTTTACAAGGATAAGTAGCAAATTTTTACGTCACAGAAAAATCATTTTGCACTTGGGCGCTCTGGCACACCCCTTAGCTTGGCGCCCCAAGCAGTTGCGTGTGTCACTTGCGCCTTAAACCGGCTCTGGGTACAAGGTACACTCCACCACGGACTATACGAAGGATTACGGTGTATTTATGTAGACGTAGGTGCATATGTAATAAATTGATCGTCGATTTGGCGCTAAGCGAGGTTATTCTTCCTTCGAGCCAGCATGGATGAAATTGCACGATTTTAGATCAGAACTATTATGCAAATTTCATTTTATTTTGCAAGTGAATTGCGCTTGTAAAATTTAATAACGAAGAGTGTTAGTTGCTGAAAGGCCGGCCGCAGTGGTCGAGCGGTTCGAGGCGCTTCAGTCTGGAACCGCGCTACCGCTACGGTCGCTGGTTCGAATCCTGTCTCGGGCATGGATGCGTGTGATGTCCTTAGGTTAGTTAGGCTTAAGGGTTTAAGCAGTTCCAAGTTCTAGGGGACTGATTACCTCAGATGTTAAGTCCCATAGTGCTCAGAGCCATTTGAACAACTTTTTTTTTTAGTTGCTGAAAGAGATGTGTACGAATCGCTTGAGTTAAATGTATATACGTGTAGAACGATGACCCAAAAAGCGACTATTGCACAGACTTGCGCAACGGAAATATCTTCCATCATTTGGTGTCACTGCCAAACTGAGATCGATAAAGTGAGCGCACAGCAGTGTCCGGAGCACACCAGCGGAGACATGCCTGTCATCGTCCTTGGGGGGAGAGAGAGAGAGAGAGAGAGAGAGAGAGAGACCCCTGAACTTGACCTCGGCTCGCGGCGTCGGCGGTGGCGGCCAGAGGCCCCGCGTCTGCCTCGCCGCGAATGATAAGCGCCACCCACCACACCACACCACGGTCACGGCCGCCCAGCGTCTCGCAGAGGTCCTCGACATTTCGCCTCCATTCAGTCGTCCTCACTAACGGAAGGCCGTTGGGGCTACAGCTGCACTGCAATCATTTCATTTCACTTCCATATCGAAGGTGAAAGGCAACTGACAGATCCCAGATTCACAGATTTCCGGAACTCGTTTGACTTAGGCCGCACTGCAGACTATGAAGAAGGGCCCGATCATACGGAATAGGTTCTGAGATACGCGAGTGGCTCGAAGTAATGGAACTAAGTACGTTGTCATGGACTGCGAGTCTCAAAAAAATGTTCAAATGTGTGTGAAAATCTTATGGGACTTACCTGCTAAGGTCATCAGTCGCTAAGCTTATGCACTACTTAACCTAAATTATCCTAAGGACAAACACACACACCCATGCGCGACGGAGGACTCGAACCTCCGCCGGGACCAGCTGCACAGTCCATGAATGCACCGCCTTAGACAGCTTTTTTTAAATCTCATTTTGTTCGTTATTGTTCATTGTATCTGCTCGGGGCGGACGTCGAAAGACACCCATTTCAGTTCGTTGTTTACCCATTAACTCAGTTTTTTTATTACAGAGGGCAGCTAGCCCTCTGACCAAACACGCTGAGTTACCGTGCCGGCGAACATTTTACGAATCCCCCAAGCTATGGCTGAGTCTCAACAGATCACAGCGTGGCAACTGCTCTACCAACACCCCGCCCGGTACCTAAGTCGTCTACAGACGATTCCGAGTCCCGACATCGAAATATAGACACCCACGATCGACCGGTAGAGGCAGGGCGGCGCCGGGAACAGATCCCAGTGGAACGTCCCCCTTTGAAAAATTATACATGACTGTGCTTAAACTGACACACAATTATTTTAGCGCAACGCAATCTGACTTTCAAAAATCCCTACAAAAGAATGGCCCTGACTAACATTAACCTATACCTTTCACAAATCACTCACCTCACCAAAAATCTTCGTTACTCGAACTACTGCAATACAGCGAGCGCCACTACTGCCTGGAAAATTCAGATTGTTCGAAATCTTTCATCATTATGATGCTATGTTTTACTCGGTCTTGTGTAGCTTCAGACCAATATGCTGAGAGGAAGGCATGATAAATTTCTCCTTCACTGTGACAATCGTGAGTGGCCGATCGCATTCTTACAGCTGGTTCATTCTCTAAGTAGCCACACATAAATTCTAATCCGTGCTCTAATGACCAGTTGGGAGAAAAACAATGAGAGAATTGATGGAGCCACGCTTGTGGATGAATGTCGTTGCCAGAATTCTTAAATGTTTTGAATTTACGTGTAGTAATGAGCAGCTTATAGTCAAAATCATCGTGTCGGCGGGTCGCAAATCGCTCCTTGTTACTTCATTTCGGCGGTTCCATCTCAAAATTCAATGCGCCTTGCCAATTTCTTTCATAATTTCCGAAGTGCCCTGTGTTATTATTTTGTGGTTGTTCTGTATTTCGATGTCCCTCTTCCCGTACTGCAGTGCGAGTGTCCTCTGAAATATGTAATTCTTGTATTACTTGTGCCAACTGATCTTGTACTTTCCGGATTTCTCTTTTGTACTGTGTTTTGATTTGATTTTGATTTTGTTTGAATTTTCTAATTTGTTCATACTCTTCAGTGTCCATGAAGGCTACAGCTCTTGTGTCATTCAGATCATCATCTACCTTTGTAGATAAGTTAGTGAACTGATCTGAAAGTTCGGCTACTTTACCCGATAGTGAAATTATTTCCTCTGTGTGTTTTTCTGTACCAAGTTTCAGAGTGTCCATTTGTGTTGAAATCGTATCTACTGTGTCCTTTAAGTTTTCCTGAGTTTTTGCAAGTTGCGTAACCGAATCGGTAGATGCAACTGAGTCAATTTTAGCTGGTAAGGTGTCGTGATTTTCATGAACAATAGTTTGCAGTTCTTTTATGGCTGATTGGTGATTCTGTAATGCATATTCATGACGCGAAAAAAAGGTTGGAAATGCTCACAAATTTGTGTTTTTACGTCATTACAGACTTTTTAACATTTCGATTCAATGTTATGCAACTCAGTAGTTAAATCTTCACGTGTTTGTTAAAGTGTGGTGTCTAACTTCCGAAGATTTTGTTCCATTGTGTCTAACAGTTGCTGTGTTTGTCTCTGGTGTTGTTCCATTGTGTCTAACTTTTGAAGCTTTTGCTGCGTTTGTCTCTGATTTTGTTCCTTTTGTTGCAATAATTTCAATAATTATGTATTAGTGTCTGGAATGTGTTTCTCCATGCTTTTTGGCAGTGCATTTTCACTGGCAACATTCACATTTTGACAAGCAAAAAATGTGTCTTGACTCATTTGAATAAACGGTGAGGACCCAAAACCTGAGTCTACAGTATTTGCAATATTGTGTTCTGTCATTTCGGATTCCTGAGGCGAGCTGTTGCCGACCGATCGATCGATAATGCTTCCCTGTTCACTAATTGTTTCACTGCCTACACCATTATTTGCAGCCCGCTCCATTTCCCTAAGCACAATTACCAAGTTACTACTTTGAACATTAGTTAATTCATTACTCTGCGGCGCTAACACACTGCTTTCGTCTTCACTGTCATTTCTCAGTTTACTTTGAAGCCTAGTATTTCGTTTTTCACACGCCATTATTGTCAAATATTTCACACGACAACACAGAAAAGCACAATTTGAAGAGCAAAATAACAAAACACATTAACATAGCATTGAAAATAATATCTAGTTAATTGCAAGCGCAGCTGCAATATACTTGGTGCAAATCTACATGCATGCCACAACTGTGTGCAACAATGAAAAACTACAACTACAAAGGAAATTCTCTCTATAATTACGCTCTAGCAATAAACAAAAGCTACACTAATTACACAAATTACAAGAAAAAATCAGAAGATTCCAGTGAGGTATCCTCGGCTAAGGGTCGACATATGAAACGTCCCCCTTTGAAAAATTATACATGACTGTGCTTAAACTGACACACAATTATTTTAGCGCAACGGAATCTGACTTTCAAAAATCCCTACAAAAGAATGGCCCTGACTAACATTAACCTATACCTTTCACAAATCACTCACCTCACCAAAAATCTTCGTTACTCGAACTACTGCAATACAGCGAGCGCCACTACTGCCAGCTAAATAAAAGATTCAGACTACTGAAGGCACTAACTGCTGATAGGCATAGTTAGCAAATGAAAGATTTTGATAGAGAACAAACAATGTATTTACCTTAATAGTCATAATATATATAGCAGTTCATGACATCCAGTCTTACAAATTTCAAAACTTCTCCATCTCTCTCCCCACATCCACCACAGCTGGCGGCTCACCTCCAACTGCTCAACGCTACGCGCTGTTAACATCCAGCTGCCCAACACTACAATGGCAGACAACAATGCAAACTAGCCACAGACTGCACACAGCACCGCCAGTGATTTTCATACAGAGCGCTACGTGGCGTTACCAATAAGAAAAACCTAAACAGCCTACTTACACCAGACAGCGGCGCCCGAGTGCCCCGTCCGACAAACAAGTTGGGCCCGTACGGCGCGGCTGACCGCTCGGCTAATTCCGCGCGGTGACTGCGAGTCTGCACAAGCGACGAGTGTATCTTCAGGAACGTGTGATAGGACCTCAGTTTTTTTTCCATTATACACAAACGGATTGACACGATAGGCTACGAACAATCTCCGAGTCTTTGCTCTGTGATGCTGTAGTGTACTGGAAATTATCGTTGAGTGGCTGTCGGAGGATACAGGGTGACTTACACAGAATTCCCTTTGGGATGGTGAATCGCAGCGTGCTGTTAATGTAGAAAAATGTAAACTATGGCAGATGAGTAGCAGAAACAATCTTGTAATGTTCGAATACAGTTTAGCGGTGTGCTGCTTGAAGCCTTCACGGTAATTACATACATTGCGTGACAAAAGAAGTGAAGTCTCTAGGAGAGGAGGAAACGGAACTTTACAGCTTAAGAATGTATGTGATGCTATTTCAGCGAGCACAAAATCGACTCAAATTTACAAAGAAGTTCGTAGTACAAGCCGTCTTATCCGCATAACATTACATCCCTCCGGCCTGGATAGATTTACTGATTCCTTGTATCATCTCCTGAAGACAGTTGACCCTTAATAGTTGTAACTCCATACACTGGATGCTAGCACCGGTACGGAATTGACGTCCCAAGTGGTCACACACATGCTCTACCTGCAACAGATTTCCGGAACTTGCTGATCACGGTAGTTGTTCAAAACACGCAGACATTTGAGATGTGTAGATGAGCACCATCTTGTTGAAATATAGTACCATGGTACAATAGAATGAGGTATATAACACGTAGGAGGTTCGTGACGTGCCATTGTGTCGTCACAGTTCCCTGGGGTCATCCCATATGTCTACCCACTTCATTACGCCAGGAGTAGCTCCGCTGTGCCTCTGCAAGGCATTTGGAGAATGAAACTTCCTCTCAGATCGACGATTGTCATCCCGGATAGCCAGAGCTGCGATTCATCGCCGAACACAGTGTGACACCATTCATCAGCAGTCCGTGTTTTCTTGTGTCGGCATCGCTCCAAACACAGTCCTTACTGCTGAGGTGTTGACGGCAACCCACGCACGGAACAGCAAATCAACAATCCAACTGCTGCTCTTCTCCTATCATTGTTGCAGGATGACACATGAAGTTCCGAAGTATTCTAGGGTGGCGGGCGGATTGCGACGTGTTTTGTGCGCAACACCGTGATCCTCCCTTGTGGAGGTCCGATGTGGTCGGCTTGAACCTTGACAAAGAGCATGCCTGCCCTCACACTCCCATGCAGTCCACCATTGGACCACTCTCCCGTCCGAATGCCTCACAAATCTGGATGACCCACAATTCGACCACCCGGTCAAATGGAGATTCACAATGAGGTGGCTTTGAAACTCTGTCCAAAAAATGGTTCAAATGGCTCTGAGCACTATGGGACTTAACATCGATGGTCATCGGTCCCCTAGAACTTAGAACTACTTAAACCTAACCAACCTAAGGACATCACACAACACGCAGTCATCACGAGGCAGAGAAAATCCCTGACCCCGCCGGGAATCGAACCCGGGAACCCGGGTGTGGGAAGGGAGAACGCTACCGCACGACCACGAGCTGCGGAACTCTGTCCAATGCTGATAACTCTGCCCCAAATGGGTTCGCAATATCTCTGTGTCCTTCACACTGATAACTCAACATTTGACCCTCTTGAAGCCCTTTATATACGCTACCTGGTCTGGTAATAACACAAAAAACGAACAACACTAAAACAATCCGGTGGGTGTTCTATCTGTCACAAATACAACGCTTATCATCTACACACACACGGGTGGTGTGTACATATACAGTCTGCACTGACATCCGACAATCTATTACTGGCGCTTCACTTCTTTGTTAGGCAGTGTGTCTAGTGTCTAGTTGTAACGTTGGAAAGTCACGAGAAATGGAAGCAGTACAGAAGGTCAATGGTGGACTTCTGTTCACTTTAGAGTATTCTGTGAAACTCTGGCTCACCTATAAATGAGACCGCACTTACGCGACGCATTCAAGAACACGCTCGAGTGTTTGTGATCCCCACGAAGTCGGATTGAGGGAAGACGACGAAGCAATTCAGACGCCTTCTGCTAATCTTTTTACTGGTAGGTTTCATCAACACACGAGAACCGCGAAAATGCTCCTATAATCCAAATGGGATTTCCTGCAGCCGAGACGACGTTCCATCCGTGAAATGTTATGGAGGATTTTAGACTACTGGAGCTTTAGACTGATTGCAGAGCGATTCTCCTACCAACAATTTACATCTCGCGTATGAAGCAAGAAGAGAAGAGAAATCAAAACGTTGACAGAGGCATATAGGCAGTCGTTTTCTCCTCGCTCCATTTATGACAGGAGCATTTCTCGCTGCACCATACTTCTAATGGTAACTGGAGGAGTATGGATGTAAATATGGATGTACTTGTAACTTCTCTAGGTTTTCCCACCGTACAGATATCTTTCCTGTATCGTTTTACAATTTGCTTTGATACATATTAAGGGATGGATTTTGGTTTGAGGGAGTAACAAGCTGGCAGGGAGAGAGATAGAGGTTAAAAGTGTGAGGGAAGGTTGGTCCCAGGATAGTGATCATCCTTCCCTTCTCCACAGGTCTGTAAAGCATAGAACGAGCATGGGAGTCTCTACCACTACTCTACAAGCACAAACTGCAAGGTGTTTGATGAATTTATAACGACCCATCTGCTGCTCACCTTACCAGTCACTGGCGACACAGTCTATAGGCATGCCCAGGGAGGGGTTAAAATTTTTCAGAAAGTGCGTTTAATTCGCAGATATGAGTAACTAATTATAAAAACGACAGAATCGCCTAACAAAAGATTCTACATACATCTCTGCACCCTTCTGTACACCACTACAGTGGTAATTAACTGCGAGTAACGCAGTACAACAGTTGTGGCGTTCTTAAAAAAATGTGTGTGAAATCTTATGGTACTAAGCTTACACACTACTTAACCTAAATTACCCTAAGGACAAACACACACACACCCATGCCCGAGGGAGGACTCGAACCTCGACCGGGACCAGCCGCACAGTCTACGACTGCAGCGCCTTGGACCGCTCGGCTAATAAAGCGCGGCTGTGGTGTTTTTACATGAAAGATAACTTCCACTCACCACATGTGCTGCACGCTTTTCAGCAAAACGGAGATGCATTGTGTTGTAACGACAAAGGTATGTGTGGCGGTGGATCCCTGCAGCATGTTACCAACTGCTCAGAGGACAAAATTACGTTTTGGTAGTTTAGGACGTTTTATCGAAGCGGATGAAGCGGTACGTGCGAAGATGTAATAATACAGGGACACCAGTTTCAGATAAAATTAAGAGAGATTACGTAATGAAAATCAGCAAACGGGAGAAAATTATTTGCGACCATGGTACACAACTTACATCAGAACAATGGAAAAACTTGTTACGGTAAATGTACATACAACCAATCTACAGAGCCTAATCCGTCTGAATAATTCATAAGAGAGCTCAATACGTTGTTCAAAATTTATCACTCGAAGAGACATTATATATGCGGAGAATAATTGGAATTATGAATGAACTTCCTTACTCTGTAGGCGAAATATCGCTAGTTGAATTGCTGACTGGAAAAACAACACATACGTTGATGAAGGAACTGATAAATTTTCCAAGTAGGAAAGAGAATTAGCATTAAAACCAATAAACGAGAATGTTACAAAAAGAAAGGATCAACAAATCAAGAAAACTTATTAACAGGTCAAGAGCTAGTTGTAATGTAATTAAGATCAATGTTCCATTCACTGTATAATGAGCCTTACAAAATAACCAAAACAGTCCATCCCTTGCTTTAAATTTCACAAAAGTTTGTTTTGATTTTTCTGTATGCTGAATCAGTTCTTCCGCGGACGGTTTCCTTTTTTATTTCTTCACCTTTTTCCAGCATCCATTTCGGCTTGGCGTTCTTGACCTTCCTATTTTTTCCCATTCTCAGTGACTCATATTGTTGTATTATAGTCGCACCCTGAACTCACAGAAGCTCGATACCATTTTCATTGGTGAAGAGTTTCCTTTCTCAGATGCGTGTTGGCGACTGCAAAAGCCCTGTGCATCACAAAATTCTGTAATGACGCAAACAGACTTAAAAGATGAGAAATATGCTAATGTAAATAAGTTATTTGACAGTGTTTTATGGAAGAGACTGCTCTTCTACGAGCTACGCGTTCTGCGCGCTTGAGAATTAACTTATTTGCGACAGCGAAAGAAAGTGTCTGCGATAATAAACTCTGTGTGCGCGGAGCTACTGTTTGCTGATACAGCATCCTTGACACTGGACTAATAATACTTTTTGAAAGGTTTGAAAGACTGGAATAGAAAGACGAGTAACCTTGGAAAGACGTATGGTCGGAGTGGACCTAATCGTATTGTTGCACTGCAGCCATTACGGAGTTCGTTAGAATTAAATTTATTTAAACGCTGAGACGTAGTATCTAGTGAAGAGAAATACGAAAGTGGTTGTTCTGTTAAACAGAAATATAGATAAATAAGTGTTTTTTAAAAGGTGAGCAATTTCATCTTTTTAACAACTTTGGAAATGTGTGCTTCAAGTTTACGTATACGCACGATTAGGCATTTGTCTCTGCGTCTTTATGACTGACAGTTGAGCCTGCACGCGGTCCGTTTCCTTCGCAATACGCCATCTTTACGTTGGGACTGTAATTTACTGACATTTTCTCCCCCTAAAACTGAGACGAACACACTCATTCATCTCAGAGTGCGCTACGTACGAGTGTAGATGGCCACGCATGTCTAACGTGAGAAATAAACTAGCTTCTCAGAAGGGCGGCGTGCAACAACAGCGGTGGGCAGTGCGGACGCTACAGCTTCGTACCGCTTCTGCCATTTGATCATTACGGCTGCTATACGAACTTACATCAGACAAGTAAACTTATTAAACACAGGCATAGCTGGACACTCCTGGAATCTTTTATCCATTTAAAGGCACTTTTAATTAAAGGGAAAAACTTCTTTGTGAAATACATCAACATTCAACATGTAACTTAACATTCGTGTAACATTTATTCCAAGTTTAACATTTCAAGTTTAATATTAATTGAAGTAAATCACCGTTTAAATTACTCTGTCTTTATTTTTTTGTCGCCATAAAATCTTAGAGACAAAATGTTGATAATTTTATATTCACTTCCTTTGTGAAGTGACAGTCTCTTATAATCACTCTTATTTCAAAAAATGGCTCTGAGCACTATGGGACTTAACATCTATGGTCATCAGTCCCCTAGAAATTAGAACTACTTAAACCTAACTAACGTAAGGACATTACACACATCCATGCGCGAGGCAGCATTCGAACCTACGACCGTAGCAGTCGCGCGGTTCCGGACTGCGCGCCTAGAACCGCTAGACCACCGCTGCCGGCCACTCTTATTTGTTTGGTAAAATTGACCTGGTTACTCCACTTCTTTCATTGTTAATGCACATTGATGACATTTGCCGCTCATACGAAACGACCGACACCGATGTCGAAAGACAATCACAGGCATTGGCGGTACTTCGAACTGGGAACTGACAATAGAGTGCCGTCTATTTTCTGTCTCGTGACAACTGAGACACCACAATATAGCGCAATATAGTCAACAGCCTATAACACGTGCGGACGTCAGCTTTATAATTGTGCGTAGGTGTCTTTTTTGTACTTCAGAATTTAGTGTCAAATTTCCACTTGTTTGCTAATTTTTTTTACCGCTGTGTTAAGCTTTTCGTTCTGTTCTTTTATCTAAGTAATTATCGCACTCGGAACTACAGTGCTGATTTTAGCTAATAATTCGTCCTTGTCTTTACGCGACTTTTCTTCAAGTTCTCGTGTTCTGTTTCAAGATCACGTCTTCTTGTCGCAAAACTGTTAATTATAGGTTGAAGGTCAAGTTTAATTTCTTCCGTAATCTCAAATGATAAATTTGGTATTTTTAATTTCCTCTCTCCTGTGATTTTCTGTTCTCTTCTTGTAATTTTTTTTATTTTTTCTCTAAGTGATTTACTATTTTCTACCTGTAATTTCCTATCCTTTTCCTGCGATTTTATATTTTCATTTTGTGTTTATTTAAGCATCTGACGAATTGATTCTAGAAAATTAGTCTGACTCGTGACCTGTGTTTCTTCATAATTGTTCACTGAAGGTGATGTGTTCATTCGAAAGACGCTGTCTATTACCTGTCGTTGTAAAGTTTCGCTCGACTGTGGTGAATTTTGTAAGCTTTCGGTAGACTGAGGTGAATTATCACCGACCGACTCAACATCAGAATTTGTGTGTTCATTACTCATCGTTTATTCTGTTTTATTATTGTTCTCTAAACTGGTTAATAATTGTGGATCTCCGAGATTTCCAGCAGTCTCCTGTAAACTATTGGTGTTTCCTAGTTGTTCAAGCTGGTTTATCTCATCCTTTACTATCTAGTTATCTTGCAAGGCCCGCTGCTGTCTACGGTGAAATTTCAGTTCTTTTCTGTTGTACCAAACATGATGAAATGCTATTTCTTGGAGAAAAAAAATTCCGACAATAACCAAACAAACATAAAACAAAACTTTGCTATTGTGCACGCAAATATTCAACAATGAAAGAAATCCACACAGAACCCGTACTATTATGCCAACTGCTTACACAATGAAGTAATCGATAATCGTCACACGAAGCAAAATTTCACAAATTGAACACAGAATTTTAAATGAACTGCCTGAAGAAGGGGTACAACATTATTAAAATTAGCGCAGCGGTATTTTTGCTGTCTAGAAACAAGAGAACCAACGAACTACCCTGGCTGAAAGGTTGACATATGCAAGTTGCTCTCCATATTTTTTTCTGTATGAAATTTAACCCAACTTTACAGAACATAATATGAACTGACTGTAGCTGATCTGAATACAGAGTGTATTAAATGTGACTTTGCATTAAGTGCGTAACTGAAGTAAAACAATTATTTGTCCCCCTATTAAAATTTCCACTTACCTCGCGTGTTGATAACATCGTTGCTGGTTTCTTGAAAGGACATCAGCAAACCGGAAGCGCGCAGAGGTTAAGCTAGATATCTGTTTCTAAACACGTATTCAAACTGTTACATTACGTAATGTGCAATGAAAAAAATGGAGAGGGTAGAGTAACTATTCATATAAAACGATATGCGAAGACAACGATTTTAGAATGAAATACATATTCAAAAGGACTGAGTAATACTTCGCGTGATCTTTACACATAACATTGGTATGAACAATACTACGCTTAACAAACTGAACAATAAATTAAAAAGGCCACAAAGTTAACAGAGAATTTCTATAAAGATCAAACAACTTAATCAATTAATATGCAAACCCATGATTCAGGGACGTGCGGTTCTGACCCCGTTAAGTAACTGACAATTATCATTCCCAGCTGCGCAGTGCTGCACTCTTACCTCAAATTCCTTCTCTTCAAAAATGAATGACATTATTCGAAATACATATTCCTTTCATTTTTCAGTGTACCCATCGTACTCAAACTTGCTATCCATTCTTCATCTAACACATACAATCACAAGTCCACACAGCACTACTACATGCGTCCATCATCTATCACATTTTAACTAAGAAAAAATCAGACTGTGCAGAGGACTGTGCCACGACGAAACCAAGATTGTTTAACAATATCGTAATTTGATCTCTCTCTGGCGTGCACATCGATGACATATGAGAATGTCATGACCACTTACAACTATAACATGTAACGTACAATAATTACTGGTGCGTCAAGGGACAATGGAAATTCTTATCCGCGTAGAATTGACTATGGACGATATGGAACAAGATCGTGGAAGGGCCAGCTGGACTGGGATGATTTCAGATAGGCTACAATTCTGTAACTCGTCATTACTTCGACCGTATGTACCAGGAAAAACATATCTTATTTACATACAAACATTAAGGATTTCGCGGCGTCTATATAGATTTCCACATAGGTTTCTTACTTCCCTGCTATCGTTGACAGTTTCCTGACATTTCGCTCTGATCTATGGTCAGGAGTGTCAAAAGTGTGAAGCGAAACACAGTTGAAATTTTTTTAAGGTTTTGAACATTGCTGCGTTATAGCAACTGTGCATTAGACAGCTTCAACGGATTAGGAATAGCAGCCAACTGGTTGCATCATACAGATTTATAAAACCTTGTCCATGTTTACGACGATTTTAAAACCTATTGTACATAAAGTCACATTATCTATAGCCGATGAGGGAGTCGTTGAGTCTGTCTAGAACATTTATCCACTTAATCACAGTTTATTTGAAATGATGGGTGACATGTACTATATGGTCAACGATTCCCACATTGACTATGTATAGTATGATTGACGTACAATATCTTCTAAAAAAGATGATTTAATAGACCTGTATTTTGTAACTGGCTGGCTGTTACTTCTAACCCATTGATAGTTGAAAATGTCTGTACTGTCAAAGATGTGAAGGAAAATACTTCAGACAGCGCGAACCAAAAATGTCAGTGAAATGGTGGAAATAAACCGTAGCTCCTGTCGACGACTGCCCGTATGCGTACCCGAAAAGAGAAACTGCACGTGATACTATAAGTTTTTATTCAAGCAAACTCACTCAAATTCATATTTTGTAACGTGGTAAAACCCGAAAAACGAAACTGCTCGACATTCTACAAATTTTTATTCAGCAAAACCCACTCGGATTCATACTTTGTGGCTTGGTAATACAAGATGGTACCTGATTTAACAAGCAGCACTTACGTTTGAAACTGATTACACAAGAACAAATCCTAGGATAACAGAAAAATTTTAAGATACATTGTGTTTAACTTAGTTAAACGAAGCGTGAAATGGTGGGCATGATAGAGGAGGGTATCCATCCTTTTCATTATGCAACAGATTTGTACACAGGACACGGATCGAAGCAAGCACCTACTTACAGTGCAGTTAAAAATCTGCGTTTTTGGTTGGTTGATTTGGGGGTGGGGGAGAGCAAACAGCAAGGTCATCGGTCCCATCGGTTTAGGGAAGGATGGGGAGGGAAGTCGGCAGTGCCCTTTCAAAGAAACCATCCCAGAATTTGCCTGAAGCGATTTAGGGAACTCTAAATCAGGATGGCCAGACGTGGGTTTGGACCGTCGTCCTCCCGAATGCGAGTCCAGTTTGCTAATCACTGCGCCATCTGCCTTTTTGTAAAGGCTGACGGCTGTATAGCAGGGACGGATGGATGCTCGATAGCCAGATAGTCGATACTTCACTGCATTCCTCCTTTTTTAAAGATCATGTTATTTTTACTTCTTTGATAACATACTATTGGCTGATTATAATAATAAAGAATTGCGGAAATAAAATTCAATTCTCATATGAAGTTCGCTAATTTTCTGTAAACAAGCCACTGAGTTTAACAACAAAACCTCTAACCTTCATCGTCAAGTGTACAGCAGTTGAAGAGCTCGCAGTATTCATATTAGGAGGGATAACATCTGCACAAGTTTCTTCTTTGCTTGTAGAAGGTGACTTAAAAATTTTTTTATGGCTTTAACGGGTTTTTCGTTTTCCTTCCTTTCTTGTGCGTTTCTTTTTAATAATACGCGTTACATAGTTTCTTTTTTCAAATATTTTCTCCATTTGGTTCTTTAGTATGAACACAGTAAAAAAATGCAGAGTAATGTTACGAAGATACTGGGCAATCAGACACAGCGTAACGAGCTGCCACAGAACGACAACACTCTATAACACCAACAGCACATTGCGATCTGGAATACAATGTTGCGTCCTCATTGTCTGCAGCCCGCATCTCGTGGTCGTGCGGTAGCGCTCTCGCTTTCCACGCCCGGTTTCCCGGGTTCGATTCCCGGCGGGGTCAGGGATTTTCTCTGCCTCGTGATGGCTGGGTGTTGTGTGCTGTCCTTAGGTTAGTTAGGTTTAGGTAGTTCTAAGTTCTAGGGGACTTATGACCACAGCAGTTGAGTCCCATAGTGCTCAGAGACATTTGAACCATTTTCATTGTCTGCGTGTTATTGTTGGCCACGCAGTGAGGGGCAGGGAGGAGGGAAGCGCAGTAGCTGGCTACGGCGCGTGGTTCTGTGTCTGCGGAGAGTGTAATCCTCGTGACTGAGCATTGCCAAAGCGCTCTGTGTTTGCATGTGAAGAGCAGTTACAGTTTATTAATCAAAATGCGCTGAGATCAGTAAATCATTTCACTGTTCCTTCCAATATAATACAACGAAGATACAATACATGTTGAGACGTAGGATGTTTACAAAAATAAGTATCACTGTTTTATGTCACGCAAGAATAATTTTACAGTCACAGCTCAGCGGCCCAGGTTGCTGCGTGTGTCGCTAGTACCTTAAACCGCCACGGACTATACGATGGCTTGTGGAGTATTTATGTAGATGTAGAATCATGCGTAGTGATTTGATCAGCGACGCAGCGCTAGCTCTAACGTTCCTTCTTCCGAATCATCATGGACGGCATTGTACGATGTTAGACCAGGGCTCTTATGCAAATTTCATTTACTTTTGCAAGTGGACTCAGATTGTAAAATTTAATCACAAAGGGCATCCGCTGGTGCGACTACCAAATTGGGGCCGCCGATGACGAAAGCGCAGCTGTGTGTCCAGTGCACACTAGCCGAGGCCTGGCGGCATCGTCGTTGGCCGTTGGAAGGAGAGAGAGAGAGGGAGGGGTGTTGAGGGGGGGGGGGAGGAGGGAGCTGAACTTGACCGCTGCTCGCGGCGTTGGAGGAGCCGGTCAGCGACCCCCGTCTGCCTAGCCGAGAACGATAATCTCCGCCCACCACACCACCGCACGCCACTGTCACGGCCGTCTCGCAGAGGTCCTCGGCAGTCCGTCTCCATGCAGTCTTTCTA
Organism: Schistocerca americana; assembly: GCF_021461395.2. Taxonomy (NCBI): domain Eukaryota; kingdom Metazoa; phylum Arthropoda; class Insecta; order Orthoptera; family Acrididae; genus Schistocerca; species Schistocerca americana. Next base: position 1,012,929,878 of record NC_060120.1, on the reverse strand, counting down.
AGGGAAGACCGATGGGCTGCAAGTGGACTGGAATTCTCTTATTTCATTTTGCTTCCTTGTCAATGATGAAAGGCACCTGGCAGATCGAGCATTCATAGATATCCGGAAAGCGTGTGACATAGTGTAGCACTGCAGACTTTTAACGAGGTTCCTAGCATACGGGATGGGTTCGCAGATACTCGAGTAGCTCGAAGTAATAGAAGTGAGTATGTTGTTATTTCCGACAGTATACAGTAGGGGGGCATTTGTGATAAGCCTTTTGCATTTCTTTTACGTTTTCGTCTTCTTTAAAGGCAAAGAGAAAATATGGTATCCCATCATAGAGCCGATGCCTACCCTCAGGTATTTTTGATTTTCAGTTGTTAAAAAAAAACAGAGTTTTTCTTGTACTAAGAGGAAGGAAGGATTCGCGCTCAGTTAGTGAACGAGTGAGAAGCACGCCGTATTTTAGCTAGTAATTGTAGACAGCCATTTTGGGGTCGCAATGAATAAGTGAGGTGTGTGTATTTCATATGGGCTCCGTTTAGAAAAATACACTATTGTTTTATTACCAAAACAAACCACTTATCAAGGTGTAAGTGTATATGTGTGTGTGGCCACTTTATCACGGGATAATTACATATTTTTATTTTGATAATTTTATTTTATGATTTTGGTTGGGGTGGCTTTAAATATTGTGGGCTAGCATGAGACTTTTAATTAATTTATACCGCGATAACACTCGAACGGACATCGGATGCCCCGACGTACGTACGATATAATATTTTCCACACACAACACGCGACTCACAGACTTCTAATAATTAATTTGCGTGAGCGCTGCTATTTAGAAAAGAAAATATTCGTATTCTTACGCAAACTGTAATTATTAATGTGGATCTCAGGGGCTATTGGTTATTTATGTACCAAACTACGCATAGATTAACTGAGATATTGCGGAATGTAATGATTTTCAATATTTTTGTTTATTATTTGCAAGGGAAAACTGGAAAGAATCTCATCTGCCGTTAGGCGGCCAAATTGAGACATACTGGACTAATTCAGTGCTGTGGCTTTTAGTAACTGAAATTTATTACTACGCTTTTTAACTTTGAAATTAATGAGAAATCAAAATTGAGACGTCTCTCGCATTTACATTTAATAACATAAATTGTCAGCGTAACGGCCAACTAAATGCTGCTAGGGGAGAGCCGGCCGGAGTGGCCGTGCGGTTCTAGACGCTACAGTCTGGAGCCGGGCGACCGCTGCGGTCGCAGGTTCGAATCTTGCCTCGGGCATGGATGTGTGTGATGTCCTTAGGTTAGTTAGGTTTAATTAGTTCTAAGCTCTAGGCTACTGATGACCTCAGAAGTTACGTCGCATAGTGCTCAGAGCCATTTGCTAGGGGAGATGAGCTCCATGCACTACGAAGTTCTGTAAAAATTTTGTTAATCATCATTAATGGTTGCGATCATGAGAGGTGACAACTAAGTCAATAATACACACTTTCTAATAACAATTATAAGTATATTTAATAAATTACAACCAAACATACATTAAATAATATCCAGCGCTACAACGGCGGCCTACCTCCAGACGAAACAAAACAGGAGAGCTTGTTCAATCAAAGCATTGTCTCTGATCTTCATGGCCTATGTTACACAGAGATTATACTAAAAACTGTGTTTCGTTAATTACATCGATATTTGTGTTTAGATAATAGTAACTCACGTTCTTTACTGTTTGTTATACATCGCGCACACGTATGCAGTCTTGAAATAATTTATAATGCTCACGTGACACAAGCAAAAACCTTTTATCTTTTACTAAAATGTCAATTTATGTGACGTATCGTTACACACTGTAGACTTTTAACGAGTTTCCTAGCATAAGGAATGGGTTCGGAGATACTTGAGTAGCTCGAAGTAATAGAAGTGAGTATTTTGTCTCTGACGGCGAGTGTCCATCAGCGAGAAGTATGTCTTGAGAAAAGTGTGACAGGACCACACTTATTTCCATTATACACAAACGGACTGCTAGAATTCACGTAAAATTCTCATCGTAGCTTTACTTTATTTAATAGGAGTATTTTCTGTCTATATTTAGTTGAATATCGTAGGACCACTTCCCGCTTATATGAAATGTCTTGTCTTGAATAAACATTATTCAACATCTTGCCGGACTATGACAGGTTGCTTAAGACCTACTCCTGTGGACAAACTCCACTGCCTCGCTGGCAAAGCTCCTCCTGAAATCAGACGTGAGGTAGCTGCCAGATATAAGAAGAGTAAGGCCACAACGAAGGAAGCCCATCCACTATGTGGTCGTCAGTCCGCAAATCCTAGGCCGAAATCAAGAAAGAGCTTCTTGACAACTGCTGAGTCTCTCATCGAGAATCCACACGCGGCAAGGATGTCACGATGGTGGTAGAAATGTCGGTATTTGGGAGAATGGATAGCTCCAAAGGAAGAACTTTCCCCTGGGCATTCGGAGAAGTGGTCAATAGGGATGTCTCTCAATAGATTACCATCAAAACAACGAGATGCAAGACCAATCTGCGGACTGGGGTTTCTGTGTGGACTCAGTTCTTTGGCAGTGTGGCGTTGAGGAGACTAACAGCCATTTCCTTCAGTGTTCCTCATCACCAACCACCAAGTGTCCAATTTTTGGTCTTCTTTTGTGTAAAATTATGTCAACACTCATATATTTTTTTGTATTTTATATTTCTGTACATTTGACACGATAAATAAATAATAATTATTCTTCAACATCACATCATATCAATGACAGGCGACAGAAATCCTTGTTATTACATTTTCCACTTAACTTTATTTTGTATTTCTGTGTGTTTTATCAACTCGCAATTCTAGCGAATGCGTAGACTACTTAACTGCAGGATGACAGATGCAGGTTATTATTCGCAGCGAATCAGCTGCGGGGCATGAAAGCAGACGTGTGCGGCTCGATCCCATGACTACATCACTTTTTAAACGGAATTGTCCGCAGCCCAAGTACCTAAAGTACGAGTAACCACAGGCAAAGACACAACCGGTTTGCTCGTTTCTGTTCCTGTTTAGAAGAGCAACTACACTAGCAGTTACCCTTAGGTAGCGTTGGAGGTTCACTTTCAGTGATATAGTAGTCCCAGGGAAATGAGCAAATGTTATATTGGGATTGCTTAATAATAAGCATGGCAGTGTTAAGTTTCACTGAGGCCGAGATCAAAATAAAAGACGAAGATGAAAGAAATAACACAAAGTAGCAACAACAGAAGAGTACAGGTTTTGAGGGAACAAATCTAGTGGAATACTAATAGCGACTATATTTCTGAAGGAAATATTCACACAAAAATGGGGGGTGGGACAAAATGAAGCAGGTGGAACAGAAGTAAAAGTCAAAGAAGAAAATCTCCTAAAAATTGAAGAATTAAGTGCAGATGAAGCTATTGCACTGCTACAGTTACAAAAAGCGTTTTCCAAGAAACGAGGGCATACGAATATTGATTCCAAGTTAAGCCACATGACAGGACGTCCACTCCCTGCGAACTACACCGTGTCATTATTTTTGGCTCCGATGATATTCTTAAGCTAGAGTTCCAGAAGATGTACTCGGAGCTCCCGCCAGTACGATCTGGCTATTTGTGTGCGCCTTCTCTCTCTTGAGCTAATATGGCTTCATGTGGCCGCTGCCCTCTAGCATGATCTACAATTATTATGCTGTCAAAATTCAAATATTCTGTGATCCCAAGCTCAGACCACAACATAATTTTCGCCAGTATGATATTAATAAAACATTCACATCCGTCTACACAGTTACCTGCCTGCCTCCTTCTAGTAATCATGATTTTAATCTGCAAACTTATCAACTCTGAAATGAGCGTGCGCGGTGAGATAACATTCCACTGCCCCGTCTCATCCACGGAATGTTAATATTACCCTCTGTGTATATGACCAGGTATACCCATCTTCTTGCTTTTTCATTTCAGTGACACCTCTTATATATGTAAAGAGATTCTGCATTTCCCATTTCAGGTTTTCTACCTTCCTTACAACGCTCAGACTTCTGGCTCTCCGGTTCATATAACGCTACTCTTTCGCTGGCTATTCAGTCTTTTCTCAAAATTACATCCCCGTTGGCAGTCCCATCCCAGAGATCTGAATACGGGACTAATCTCTAATCTTTTGCCAGTGTAGATATAATCTACACACTTCTCAATTACAGACATCGTATCCTGTGGATACGCTTTATGTGTCTTTAATTCGGTGGTTTCCATTTCTCTCTTCATCCTCATGTCATTGTTCACTGCTGATTCTTCCGCTTCTCAGGGTCAGTTTCCCGCCCACGGACAAGAATCTGCTGTGAAAATCTGTCCGCTCCTTCCCCTTCCATCTTCGCCCTTCCACCCTTGGCTGAACGAGGATGACTGCTTATAAAGAAAGTCTTCAGCCACCACTGCTGAGGGTTTTTATTCAATATTTATTTAATGGCTCGGATCGAACATGGGACACAGTGAATTTAGATTATTAGCCAAACACGCTACCACTAGACCATTAATACTGGCTTACAAACAGTACCGCTTACTTACAATAGACCCCTTACATCGTGTTAACTGAATTTTTGTTATAGGTTTCTATGGCTTCGCAATCCAATACTTTCTGGAGCATAAGGAATAAAATACAAATTATGTTATATTTATCTAATGCTTCTTATACACAAACTAAACAACTTGCTATTGCTGCTTCTTAGATCTATGCTTTCTAAAATCATACTGTTCTTAATTTAATGTAAGTCTTTTTCAATCTAAAATTTACCATTTTGTTTCTCAAGGCAGATCTCACAATTCTCGATAAGATAGATGTAATAGTAACAGGCCGATAATCGCAGGATCTTTCGTATTTCAGCCTTTATATACATTCACTACCTTAGTTATACCCTCGTTTGGGAATTAATTTAGAAGAAACATCAGTAGTATCACCAGTAAATGAAAATAGTGTTAAATATCTTAGTTGATATACGATATATCTCGCTCTGCTTTGGGTTTAACAACTTTGTATTTATTTTGATATCTGTGTTTCATTTGCTAGAAATATAAAAAGATATTGTTACACTAGGGACACAGCCTGTGTGTTTCATTATAGGATTTTTGAATTTGTCTACTACCTCAGTCTAGGGCTGATTAAGTGTATTACTTACCTGATTGTGATATCTGTATTCCTTCGCATCCTCCTTTTCATCTATATCGGCACTGTCAGCCATACTTGTATTTTTTCTGTTGTGGTTTTAAGTATGAAGTTCTCGCTGTGTGTTCTCTACCATGTTGTTTACGATGTTTTAATGTTCTTATGCATATGTAATCTCTCACCTGACTTTTCAGTCACTGACTATCCATCATACAGACGTTAAGGTTTGAGCTAACAAGGTGGACCTCCTTCATTCCTCATCATGTTGTTTACTATCATTATTTTGGCACTGCTTGTATTCTTAAGCCAGTCCAGAAGGCACACGCAAAACTCCCACTGGAATAACTCGCGCTAGTGATTATACCCGCCTGATGACGTGGCTGTAAACCACGAAGCCGATGTGTCTTAATTAAACTGGTCCAAAATAAAGATGTTTGCGGAGTTATTGATACAAAATTGCTATAAAATTTTCTGTTAAGATTTACGTTGTCAAAATGGGCTGGATGAGCGAAGTTTTAGTTTTTGATACAACATAATTATCCCGTATAGATTGCATAGATGGTTTTTCTGTGTATTGTACACACCTGGTAAGAGTATACACAGGTTGCGATAACACACACATCAAAAAACGTTTTACATCATCTCGGTTCTGAGTGTTCTGGAATCTGTACAGAAAATTGGAATAGAGATCATCATAAACATCATTTCTGCCCTTTTTATTGCTCATGAAAACCACCATGTAGTACCACCATACAGCGAGACCTTCAGAGGTGGTGGTCCAGATTGCTGTACACACCGTTACCTCTAATACCCAGTACAACGTCTTCTTGCATTGATGCCTGTATTCATTGTGGCATGTTCATCAGGGCACTGTTGGTCCAGATTGTCCCACTCCTCAACGACGATTCGGCGTAGATTCCTCAGAGTGGTTGGTGGGTCGTAAATAAACAGCACTTTTCAATCTATCCCAGGCATGTTCAATAGGGTTCATGTCTAGAGAATATGCCGGCCATTCAGGTCGAGCGATGTCATTATCCTGAAGGAAGTCATTCACAAGATGTGCGTTATGGGGGCGCGAATTGTCGTCCATGAAGACGAATGCCTCGCCAGTATGCTACCGATATGGTTGCACCATCGGTCGGAGGATGACATTCAAGTATCGTTCAGCCGTTACAGCACCTTCCACGACCACCAGCGGCGTACGTCGACCCCACATAATGCCATCATAAAACAGTAAGGAAACTCCACCCTGCTCCACTAACTTGACAGTGTGTCTAAGGTGTTCAGCATGACCAGGTTGCCTCCAAACACGTCTCTGGCGATTGTCTGGTTGAAGGCATTTGCGACACTCACCGGTGAAGAGAACGTGATGCGGTCCATTCGGCATGTTGTTGGGCCCATCTGTATTGCGCTGCATGGTGTCGTGGTTGCAAATATGGACCTCGCCATGGACGTCGGGAGTGAAGTTGTGCATCATGCAGCCTATTGCGCACAGCTTGAGTCGTAACACGACGTACTGTGGCTGCACGAAAAGCATTATGCAATAGGTAGCGGTTATCGACTTCAGTAGCAGCCTTTGGGCGGCCTGAGCGAGGCATGTCATCGACAGTTCCTGTCTCTCTGTATCTCCTCCACGTTCGAACAACATCGCTTTGGTTCACTCTGAGACGCCTGGGCACTTCCCTTGCTGAGAGCCCTTCCTGGCACAAAGTAACAATGCGGACGCGATCGAACGTCGGTATTGACCGTCTTGGCATGGGTGAACTACAGACAACACTAGCCGTGTACCTCCTTCCTGGTGGAATAACTGGAACTGAGCGGTCAAAGGGACTGTGCCTGTGATACAATGTCCATAGTCAACAGCTATCTTCAGGAGTTCTGGGAACCGAGGTGATGCCAAACTTTTTTGATGTGTGTATTTATGTGGTGTATCAGCCAGCAGCCTCTCCATGCCCTCTCCGTGTCACCGGATATGAATCTGTGGATGTGTGTGTGTGTGTGTGTAAATGTGCTGGTGAGGGAAGTACAGACCACCTTGTGTGCTCTGAGGTGTTCAATACCGATATCGACAGTTTTCCCCGGAGAGTTCTAGTAAAGCTGCTTCTCTGCGAATCAGAAGGCTTCTCGCTTTCTCTCGCCAAACGTTAGAAGATATTCCTTCTCCACCACATAAAAAAAGGTAGTCGAAGGCAACCTCCTTGCCTGGATCCTGCCGCTGCCCTGGTGTTCTTTGGAACACATCTTGGTATTTGTTCCCTTTAGTGTGGATAGTGATTGTCAGTTACGATTAAATCATTTCGTCTATTTCACAGATTGTTCGGGAGTAGTTTTTGTTTTGTTTCGTTGAGTTTCTCAGTTAAATTTTATGAGTAATGGTAGAATGGAAAAATGTCATTGTTCATACCGAAAGTGATCATGTGACGTCAGACTTGGTCTCTCTTTGAATACCTACCGTGTTTAGCTTAAGAATGAAGTGTTTCTTAAATTTTCAAGAATAACTCTTTGACATCATTTCCTGTACCTTAAACAGATGAGTTCCTGTGTGACGAACCACATGTTGCTTGGACCTGTCTGAGTTATTCTTCAACAGTCACTCGTATTCTTGTCCTGTAACAACCAAATCAGAACACGGAATTCGGGATTAATTTTTCTGTTTCTGGAATACGATTGATTGTGTAGCTTCAACGCTACGTGTGAACAATGTTATGACATCGCAAATGAAGGTTATCTCATTGTGTAGAATACTTAATTCACAGATCGATCCCTTCTGTGAATAATTTTTGGCGATTAGATTGACCGTTAAGTAATTTATCACTTTCCTTGGATAGGCTTCAATTTTGACTTTGGGACACCTCTGTCTTGTCTTTGTCGTTTCACTGGCGCTTAATGAACGTTCCTTTTACGTTTTAAGCTACATATGGTTTTATTTAATTATTCATACGGAAGTATCCTCCTTTCATTTAGTTTCCAGTTTTTCTTGTGCCCATCTTTAAACTCATTCCCCTTTGTTTCGATAATCGTATAGGCACGGGACTGTAATTTCACTTTTAGTTCAATGTTATTAACTTATGTGGGGTGTTAACCACTATAATAAATTGCACTTGCTTTACAAGTATTCCAACTCGTATTACACATTCCCTTTCCCTGCAATTATTCTCCTCAAAAGATGAAGGACAGCTTACTAGCTTTATTAGGGTAATTGATGAAGTTTCGTGTGTATGTGACGCACACGCTGTCTATGAATAGTCGGACTAACTCACAGGGATCATAAAGTTGCTCTACTGAAAATCAGTGTTTCTCAAAAATCGTCAGATTGGTCATCGCCGCTCACATGATGGACGAGGGTGAGACGTAACGTAAACTACATGCTTCCTCCCTGTACTGAGATAAGCCAAGTACCAAAGTCCATAGTAAACGTCACCTTTTTTGCTTACTTGACATAAAATCCACTTATCGATTTCGAAGTTCATCCATTGTGTCACAAAGAAACAGCCGTTAAGTTGCACTTGACAATATGAAATACGATTTTAATAGAAGACAGGAAGATTAACAAACTTGCAGTGGGGCACACTGTCTTAGGCATATTATTTGAAATACAGAATTCTTCTTTGTAAAAACCAGCTTCGGCTTCTCAACATGCTTCCTTCTCTGCTTTGTGAACATCCTGACTGGAATATCATTTACTTGTTTGGTAATTTTCATACGCCTTTTTTGTAATTTCCTTGCCTTAATAACCGCTGTTTTAATCTGGTATGAATTTTTAATTCTCCCTTTACCTCAATATCAGATTTTGTTATCCATTTGTTACTATGATTCCTCTTTAAAATATTTTTGTCGTAACAGAGTTGAACTGAATTATTGCAGTTTTCACAGCGTATTCTAGACAGGTTCCTATTGCCGTAATCTTCATATCTACATGACATTTCTAATCTGTTTAAATTAGCATGATTTGTTTCGCTCAATTCAACAAACATTTTTCACACCATCTTCCTTCGTTATAACTGAAGCTTTTGATCACAGTGATTTGCAATGCGGAAGGTTGAGAAACGTACTTTTATGCATGTAAGGTCGTCCTCCCTTTAATTATTGAGTGACAATACAGTGGGAGTTACGTATATCCCAAGGTTAATGCTGCATTTGGTTTATTTCTGCTTTCGAAAATAATCTCCAGCTATATTGGAACCTACGAAACACCTCTGAAGGAAAGAACCGTCACACTCTATGGCTAAATCTGAATGGTGTTTTTGTGATGTACGACATCGTACTGCGGATGAACTTTTTTTTCCACGCAGGGTATGAGTAAGCGTCTGCCACATCGCAGCAGTCTGTTCTCCGTAATTAAAAAACTTCTGCTTTACGAAGAAAATTTGCTATTAGACGCGCTATCACGACACCGCAAACAAGAAAAAAGAACACAGAATCAAGGGCAGTCTTCTGTTGTATGTTAAAGGGAAAGTACTTGTCGATAATTTTACACTCACTTCTCATTTTGCGACAGAAACTAGTTAGGAGACAAATGGTGCAAGTATATAACAAAACGTAAATGCGAAAAATTAAATAATCTTGCTGTGAAGTGTAGATGCCTTGTAGCAAATTCAGGATATGTTTTCGTGAAGTTATTCACATATACGTACCGTTTTCTAAATGCTTTCGGTATTACGTTTGGTTAGATGATACGCGGGGCTTCTTTTCACCTTACTCTCTATACAGAATGTTTATTGGCTTCTGAGCATAAACGCTTTATTCGCAATGCTCTGTATGCCTCGGTCTGCCTGTAACATCGTGATTTCTAGGAATGTGTACATTGATTAGTGTGCATTCCTTTATGCATTATTTTACTTCTTTTTTATAACACCCTCTTGTATTATATTTGTTCATATAGCATGCTTTCTCATTACCTCCACCTCCTTTGGGATAACGCTTCGTAAGTGGCCGGTCTACCCCTAACCCCGCCACCCCCCTTCCTCCTTACTCTTTCCCCGTTTGACTTTTAATATTTGTAGATTCTCCGTATTAGTAGGTTCTTCTACAGTATTCCTTCATATCAGGGATCAGCTTAATACGTCAAGTATTGGACCTCTTATATACTAATACTATTTCCTCTAAGTGTTTTTGCCCTGACGTTCGTGCTTGTGACAGTTGCGTAATCAAGCACAAGTGCTTCTTGCGCGCTCTTGCGGTTTTTGAGGAGTTTTCTGCGTTTACTGAGGCTGTTGGCTCTTTATAAACCGTCTGATTTCAATGGTACACCTTACCCCCCACCACCTCTACTCTCCCCCTTTGGACTTTGTGGTTACTATGTTAGATATAGTAATGGATATGTACTTGTGAAATCACATTCGCTGCTCATTGCGACTACGAGCTTACAGGACGCGCCGGAGCGCCACCTCCCAGGGGCCACCTGAAACTAGAGCCTCTACTCTTCAGCCAGTCGGTGCGTGTCAGTAGCTCTTTGGATCCGATGCCATGTTTTATATTTGATGTCATAAACCTTCCAATTGACGCACTACACACTGCTGGAGCCACTGTCAAATGTGTGATGCTTTCAAAAGTTTTCAGACAAATCTCCATAGTGGAGAGCAAATACTTTTAAATCGCGTTTTTTGAATGGTGATTATGTGGGTGACACGTACGTTTACTAGAGTCAACGACTCCCAAATTGGATATAGATAACATGTTATTTTACTTGCGTATGCTTCACAAAATCACTTACGAATATTTCTGTAATTTTGGTTTATTTTAATGATCCTGTCACGTTGGTGCTGGAGTGGGAGGGTCAGACTCATTTAAGGATACAATATGATAACATGATTTTCACTTCCTTTATTTACCTCTACGTAATAGCGTAACAGCATGGCACACTGGTATCAGCATAGATATTCAAGACTACAGTGACCAGTTCCTAGGCGGTAACATTATTTAAATAAAGTGTACAATAAAATGAAAACTAAATGGCTCTGAGTACTATGGGACTTAATATCTGAGGTCATCAGTCCCCTAGAACTTAGAACTACTTAAACCTAACTGACCTAAGGACATCACACACATCCATGCACGAGGCAGGATTAGAATCTGCGACCGTAGCAGTGGCGCGGTTCCGGACTGAAGCGCCTAGAACCGTTCGGCCACCGCGTCTGGCTAAAATGAAAACTAAAGCTGACAATGTATTGAATTTATAGACTGGAGCCACCAGCGATTATCCCGTGACATGTAACACACACAATAATTAAAAGCGTAAATTGTTATGAAAAACAGAACGTTGATCTACGAATGACTCAACGTAAAACAAAATCACTCCTAGGCAAGGGTAGTGAACTTATTTCTCATTTGAACTTAAACTTCAGATTCAAATAACGCAATTCAATAAAAAATTAATCGTCACAAGGTTACAACCGATCCCACGTCAAGGCTACTTTAAGCAAGACACAATTTTACAGCATTTAAACAAACTTGTTTTAGAGAAAAATGGAAGAATACAACCGAATCTTTCAGACAGCAATTTTAGTTTGTTGTGCAGCCTGATGGGTGGAGTAGAATCAGTACCATCTAACTCATCTGGCTGAAAATAGTACGAACTACAACTAGAAAAATTTAAAGAATGCACATTATCATCAGCATTGTGTTGTTGCACTAGACACCCTGGGAAGAGCATGCCGCGCGTGATTAGCCGAGCGGTCTGAGGCGCTGCAGTCATGGACTGTGCGGAGGTTCGAGTCCTCCCTCGGGCATGTGTGTGTGTGTTTGTCCTTAGGATAATTTAGATTAAGTAGTGTGTAAGCTTAGGGACTGATGACCTTAGCAGTTACGTCGCATACGATTTCACACACATTTGAACATTTTTAGGAAGAGCCTATGCCCCACTGACTGCGCCCAACTGCGGCAGCACCTGAGGCGCCTTCGGACACAGGCAAACAAGTTCCTGTCTACAACATATGGAAAAACCAATAAATTAATAGCCAAGCGTTGTGACTCTTGTGAACCCGTAAGCAATTGTCACAGCACTAATTTGAGATAGCAAACACTGAATTTAACCGATCAAAGGAATCAGTTATTTTCGGTAAACACCAAGACAGCTCTTATTTTAGCTCATATACGCCAACTTTCAGACAAGGAGGTGAAAATTAAGACTAGTCGGATTCAGTCTTTCCTCTTTGGATAACACCAGTACAGACTGACGGCATATTAGTATTTATTTACACAACGCAAGTTATAGAAGCACACCGAATACCAGTAACGTTCAGTAGAAAGATCTGAAATTTACAGTGTCTATAATGAAACATCACAGACTGAATGTAGTTTAAGAATCGCTAACAGACCTACAGACATCTAACGTTTTTCACTGCCTTCACACTAAAACATTTTAAATGGTACGTCCCTGGCATAACCACAGAATATCATTTTAAGACACAACCGCTAACACAGGCCACATGAATGTTTACAACACACTCATTTAAATATACATAACAGTATAGAAGGGGCAAAACTCGGGCACTACTGAGCCTGAAAGTAAAGTAGTGCAATCACAACACGATAAGATTTCCAAGATAAAAATAAGCGCCAACAACCTGGTAGATCGGAGCACAGAACTTAACACTTTGCCGCCCGCACGTCTCGTACAAATGCATTCGCTTGGAGCCGGCAGCGCTAGTTCGGATTACTTGGCTTGTCGCCGGCCGTTCTTGACATTATCAGGAGATTATGAATTGTCAAGTTCTACTAATCTCGTCGTTACTTCTCGTAAGTTCACAACCCTGTCCCAACTTTCACAAAATTTCGAAGATATATATAAGTAAATAAATACAATATTTGTTTGTTTCATATATTTGATCATTTGCATCGTCTTCGGTACTTAGTACTTCTCTTTCGTATGATATGCAGCAAAAGAGTCTCCAAGATGTAAAGCATTTCCACAAGACTTGCACAATAAGTTTGTTGTTCTCCTTTTCTTGTTTTTGGAACATACATGGCAGTTCCTTCCATTTCGTTTATTCGTTTCGGAAATAAGTATTAGCTGGTGTTGCTTTATGTGGCCGGAAAGTCTGTCAACCGGAAGTGGCAACCCCCAAGTCTTGCTCAGAAGCAGGTACATGCGCGAATAAGACACTTTCAATGAAAAATCGTGAAATCGGAGATTCTTGTGGTCTGTATTGAAATATTGCCATGTACGGAACGCATTAAATAATGTGCAGTTAAAGAGGTACATGCAAACCTTTTTTGACCATTTTATAGTTTTTCTGTATACAGAGTAATAACTCAAATATTGGTCTGACCGATCCTCTCCTTTCATGTATTTGATTAGTCTAATACACTTTCAAGTTTTTTTTATTGTGTAATTGGTTTCTCTACATTTTCTCTGAATGTCACTCAAAGTGGCATTATCTATTGTAGAGATCATACGAATCGTTATAGTTTTCGAAGCTCTCCATACCTGTGCGAGTACTTCACCTTTCCGTTGATGACAAGCTTCAACCACATTGACTTTTGCGCGCTTTAATTTTTCCGGAAATCCTATATTTTGCCGTATCTTTCCACAAACGCGAATTTTCTTTTCAAGTAACTTCTCAGCAATTTCTACACTGTTATAATAATTATCCGTGTAGAGATGATTCCACTTTCCATCAGTGTTTTTGCTAAAGGTTGTCCAACGCCACTGTATATCTTAAATGAGGAAATGTATCCCGCACTCGAATCACACAACATCCGAATGCGTATGCCATATTTTATAATTTTCGACTGATTGTAAACTTTAAAATTTAACCATCCACGCCACGGTATCACTCCTTCATCAATGGAAATGTTTCGACTTGGATTAAAGGTTTCTTTAAACATTATGGAAAAATAATCAATTACGAATTGCACTTCGGAAAGCCGATCGGCATTATCCGATTTATTGTTGGTGTCGGAAAAATGTAAAAATGATAATATTTGTCTGAATCGGTTGCGGGATATCGTTTTGCGAAATATCGGTGTGTTTATCAATGGAATCGTTGACCTATAATCATCGATCCTTGCTTGTTTTACAGTTCCCATAAGGATAGCAAGCCCAAACCCTTTTCTAAGCTCGGGTCCCGTAACGTCGACAAATTTGGCGTTTTTTAAATGTTGTTTCCTTTTATTCCAATTTTCACTGTAGTACTTGTTGGTTTCGTTGCTAATATATTCAAATAGATCGTTCCCAGTACACAATTTTAAGATATCCTCGACGCTCTGTGTATCTTTGGGAAATATATTTGGACAGAGAGATCCTTCAAATTAAATATTGGTCCTCGGTAAATCAAAGTCTGACCAGTGTGCACTGTCGTCTTCTTCTGATTCATCGGAATCAGTTGGCAACCGTAGCGTTCGCCGAATTCTTCTTGGACGTATTTCCCTATATTCTCACGATTCTGCTTAACTTTCATTTTTTTGATATTCAGTGTCTTCTTCCCACTTGGCCAAGTCGTCCGAAACGTCAGACAAGACGTCTGCGCATTCATCGTAAGTAATCGTATCGTCTCTTTCGTATGCCTTGATGATAGGGCATTTTCTTGTTGACGTGTAACACATTGTTACGTAAACAAAACACCAACAGAGTGCAAAAGATATTAAAGTGCTGTCGCCGCCACTGCACAATACTATGCTCACGACACTACTGTGTTGTCGCCGGCCACTGAGCGATACTATGCACACGACACCACTGTGGTGTCGCCGAACGGCATACTGTTAAAACGGCTCACCCCATGAAAGGACGTCGGCAACAGCAGCACCAGGGCTGAAGATACTGCGTGATGGCACAGGACATGCCTAAACCGCCCACTGACAGCAGCGGCTTCCACTGCGGACACTGCTAACCCCAGTACCACTACGCCAATGTGGCCTCGCTGTGCCGTGCCGACCCACTCAGCTGTGTCGCTCCTCCGCGTCACGCCAAACCGACAGCGACCCCACGCTGTTTCAGGGCTGACTGCCCGCCGCGGCTGCCGTAGCCGTATCGCCCTCGGTACACGGAAGCACTGCCCTCCCCCAGACGAGCTCGTAACACCGCTGGAAACCGACTCGTCAGCTCGGCCCGTTCATTTGAAACTACACGTGGCCAATCACGCCGTGGTAATGCAAGCTAAATTGAAGAGCCGACACACGGAGATAAACAGATGCGCTACGGCGCATACAGCTACAATACTTTCTGAAGAAAACAGTTTTAAAACTGACGAAACCATGGTCAAAATTTAATGCACCCGTATTTGGCAACTCGTTCCTGTTATTTCCAAACCATTAAAGCAACAATTAGTATTAAGAAAAGAAATACAACTGCAACCAGGAGATTAATGTTCCATACGAACAAAAATCTGCATTAATTGCAACCTCTTTGGCTGTTATTTGACATTGTGAGATTGGGCTTGTAGCACGTCTTTGCACGTGTCGGGCCTGCCATTTGTTGTAGTGTCACGTGAGGGTATGCATGACCCCGTGGTGTTTTTGACCCACCAGCGCACCGTTATCGGCGTGTGCCAACGTGCATCACGACTAATCAGTCCAGAGAACGTGCTCTTCGAGACTTTACGCATCCGATGTTTACGTAGCTGCGTTCTTACTTTTTTTTTTTGGATCGTCAGTCTTCTGACTGATTTGATGAGACCCGCTGTTGTGACTTGGCAAGACAGACAAGCCACCAGGAGGTGAAGCCGAAAGGCACGCGTTTAAGCTCGCGGAGGCTGGCGTGAGGTCTGGAACAGTTAAAGGAGTTGAGTCTAGTAAAAAAAAATACGTAGCTTCTGGAATATTTAACTTTAATCCACAATTGGTAAACATCGGTCTGACGGTACATGCACCACAAGATAAATAGCAAATGATAATGGCGCCTTGTTAGGTCGTAGCAAATGACATAGCTGAAGGCTATGCTAACTATCGTCTCGGCAAATGAGAGCGTAATTTGTCAGTGAACCATCGCTAGCAAAGTCGGCTGTACAACTGGGGAGAGTGCTAGGAAGTCTCTCTAGACCTGCCGTGTGGCGGCGCTCGGTCTGCAATCACTGATAGTGGCGACACGCAGGTCCGACGTATACTACCGGACCGCGGCCGATTTAAAGGCTACCACCTAGCAAGTGTGGTGTCTGGCGGTGACACCACACCCGTCATGAATTCCTCTCCTGTGCCAACCTCTTCATCTCAGAGTAGCACTTGCAACCAAGATCCTCAGTCATTTCCTGGATGTATTGGGATCTCTGTCTTCCTCTACAGTTTCTGCCCTTTACAGCTCCCTCTAGTATCATGGAAGTCATTCCCCCATTTGTTAATAGATTGTCTATCATTCTGTCCCTTCTCCTTGTCATTGTTTTGCACAAGTACCGTGTCTCTCCGATTCTGTGTAGAACCTCCTCATTTCTTACCTTATCAGTCCACCTAATTTTCAACATTCACCTGTAGCATCATAACGTAAAGGCTGCGATTCCCTTCTGCTACATACCATAGTGGAGTGTGACTCAGATAGCTGGTCCGTGGCGCGTTCTGCCCGAAAGAGACACGGAGAATACATCGATCGCTGCGTCTCTAGTTTGTCCTCCTTATCTGTCCCTCGTCACTCGTTGCACGACTTGGCAACAATGGAATATGTACCACGTGGGTGCAGTCGACAATGCATCTAAAACTTACATATTCTGGAAACTAACTCTTATTAACGTAGCGATAGCTCAGTCAAAATATTGAACAAATGGTTGATCAGGGGAAAAATTTAGTGTAGTCTCAATTTTTGTTTACGCTGTTAGGAGGGAGTGCCATGAAGAGTACACGACGGGTGTTTAGTAAATAATGCAAAACTTTTTTCTCTCTAAGCCGGTTGGTTTAATTCAGGATTTCAATGCACCATTTTATTCCCCATTCTTTTGGCTACAGAATGTTGTTTTTGAACATCATCTCCGGTCAGTTGGACGACCTGACACCACCTTACTGGGAGGGCCTGTATGCCCGCTTGGTACCAGTCTACTGGTCGACGTCATAACCAGCGTCTTACAAGGGGAGGCCGCGAATTGTGAAATTCAGATTCGATTCATACTGCGCATAATAAAGGCTCATGGCCAGAGGTGTAATGTGGCAAAGCACCAAGATGCACTTCTCAGCCGTTGTCGAGAAAATCGACAGTTAAAAGAAACCGTTGCGGTGAAACACTCTCTACGATTAATAATTTTCTACAGCGTCGTGGCGCAGCGGTAAGCGCTCGGGCTCGTAATGCGAAGATCGCCGCATCGAATTTCGCGCCATGCAACTTCTTTTTATTAGTAGTTTTTTATAATTCAAATATATATATATATATATATATATATATATATATATATATATATATATATATATATAACTATTAATTCATTGCTTATGCATGTTGGCGAAGGCGGATCGCTCTCCAATTGTACCGCCTCCATTTTTCCGTTTTTTTTAAGAGGGTGTACCAAAGCTCTCCCGTCCGCACTGATTTTCGGCGATGTTATAAGTTGCGCTAGGGACCGTATCTACCTTCTTTCGAAGTTAGCAGGCAACTACGCTGTTATGCGGTGGCTCGTTTCGGCCCATTCAACATCTGTCCTTCAAGTGTAACGAGCGAGTAACGGAGTTTATATTTCATACCTGCCACAGCAAATTTGTGTTCGTGGGGTCTCTATTCTAATTCGAACGTTTGACTTACGCTATACGTATTCGTTTCGCAATATCGTTTCTACGTCTTCCGTTAACTATACGTGGTTAACATTATGAAGACAATTAATAACATTTGTGAAATACAACTTTGTTTGCGGAAAACATAATGATGTTCGAAGTCGCCAGTTTTTCCACGACAAACGACTTTCAACAGCTTATTATATGCATAATTGTTGCAACTGATTGCCGGGAATTATATATATAGATATATACACATTTGAATTACAAAAAACAAATACTAAAAAAAAAATAAAAGGTCGCATGGCGCGAGATTCGATCCGGCGACCTTCGGATTACGAACCCGAGCACTTACCGCTGCGCCACGCCGCTGTAGATAATTATTAATGGTAGAGAGTATTTCACCGCAACGGTTTCTTTCAACTGTCGATTTTCTCGACAACGGCTGAGAAGTGCATCTTGGTGCTTTGCCACATTACACCTCTGGCCATGAGCTTTCATTATGCGCAGTATGAATCGAATCTGAATTTCACAATTGGCGGCCTCCCCTTGTTAGTGCATCAGTAATCCCCCCCCCCTCCACCTCCAACCATCATCCACGTACTGCTCCTTCTGGAGGGCATCCTTCAGTGGGTCAAACGGATGGAAGTCGAAAGGTGCCTGATACGGGCTGTAGCTCGGATGTAGAAGAATACTCCAACGAAGTTTTGTGAGGCGCTCTCGTGTGCGCAGACTTGTGTGAGGCCTTGTATTGTCATGGAGGAGAAGTTCGTCTGCGTTTTTCTGGTGACAAACACGCTGATGTCCGACACTGCGGGAGTCACAGCTGTGTGCGGCCGGTAGGCACGAGGGAGACCGGACACGTCTGCGCTGCCTTGTGGCGATGATCACAGACGATTCGCCCAGCGACTCACTGAGCTCTAGCTCACTGCCAGGTCTCCGCAGACATTCTGCAGGCGCCTATTAGTCTGCTATGTTCCGGTTTTCCACCAAAAGAAACTCAATGACGGCTCTCTCCGTGGAACGAACCTCCGTTACAGACATTTTGAAGGCTACATATAGCACCGTCGCCTATCAGAACTTCATTGCACAATAGTGGCAGAAGCAGGCCTATTCGACGATCTACCATAAGAAATTCGCCGTTTTTCCAACCGAAATTGGCCAAGGAAAAAATTTGTAGCATTACTTATTGAAGGCCCCTCATACTAAAAATCCTGACCGGTGTGGTGTGGGGGTAGAAGTATAAGCACATTCAAAGGTCACTTATCATGTTTTTCATGAATAACTCGAAATCCGCAGCTTCTAGCGAAATTATGTTACAGTACAAAATTAAACTACATTAAATTAATTATAAAAACAATCGTATGCATTGTTTCTCTAGGACCAATAGTTTGTGCGTTGCAGAGTATTGACTTATAGCACGTATTAAGAATATTGTGTGCAGTAGAGCGGTACTAACGGATAAATTATGTTCTTAGGGCGTGATTGGCAAGAGAGGAGGGGAGGTAGAGAGTAGAAGTGTGAGGGACCGCATTCCACCGAATTGTGGTCATACGCTTCCCCCTTCATAGGCTGACAACCTGAAGAGCGAGCACACTTACATCATAAAAAGCAAGTACAGCGTTATAAATACGGTTATCGGGCGGGACGTAGGACTTCATTGCTACATTTTCGCAATACTTCGTCGGCGCAACTGACAGACATCTTCAGCTGCGGCTGAGGGTGTAATTGCAGCCTCTTATTTATTCCAGTCTGACAGAAAACTGTGCAGGCATGAACGCGTCAAATGCAGGTGACGAATAATGCAGATATCCCAGTAGGTAGCGAAAGAGAATTTAAATGAGCTCTGGAGAACTGAAGATCAAATAAGGCAAAAGGGACAGATAACATTCCATCAGAATTTTTAAAATCATTAGGGAAGGGCAACAAAACGACTATTTATGTTGTTGGATAGAATATATGCATCTGACGATGTACCATCTCACTTTCCGAAAAAGAAAAAAAAAAAAAAAAACATCATCCACACAATCCAGAAGACTGCAAATATAAGAATTATAGCAGAATCAGCTTAGCAGCTCATGCAATCAAGTTGCCGACAAGAATAACATGCAGAAGAATGGAAAATAAAAGTGAGGATGTGTTAGATGACCATCAGTACCGCTTTAGGGAAGGTAAAATTAAAATGGCTCTAAGCACTATGGGACTTAACATCTGAGGTCATCAGTCCCTTAGACTTAGAACTACTTAAACCTAACTAACCTAAGGACATCACGCACATCCATGCCAGAGGCAGGATTCGAACCTGCGAGTAGCAGCAGAGCGGTGCCGGACTGAGCCGCCTAGAACCGCTCGGCCACAGCGGCCGGCTTTAGGAAAGATAAAGGCACCACGGAGGCAGTTCTGACTTTGCAGTTGATAACGGAAGCAAGACCGAAGAAAAATCAAGACACGCTCGTATAACTTGTGGACCAGGGAAAAGCGTTCAACAATGTGAAATGTCGCAAGATGTTAGAAAATCTGAGAAAAATAGGGATAAACCAGAGAAAAAGATTGGCAACAACAATATGTACAAGAACCAAGAGGAAACAATAAGAATGGAAGACCGAGAACGATTTGTTGCAATTAAAAACGGTGTAACAAAGAGATGTGATTTTTCAGCCCTACATCGAAGAACTAATGACGGAAATAAATGATTCAAATTTAGAGTGAAAGAATATGAATGATAAGATTCACTGACAACATTGATGTCCTCAATGAATGCGAAGAATAATTACAGAACTTAATGAAATGAACGGATTACTCAACACAGAATATGGATTGAGAGTAAACCGAAGAAAGTCGAAACTAACGAGAAGTAGCCGATATTAAATTTTCAATAAACGTAATATCAAAATAGTTGCCACCACTAACCAAACTGAAGAAATGCATGTACCTCGGACGAAGCACAGGGGATGTAAGAAGCAAACTATCACATGCAAGGAAGACGCTACTGGCCTTACGTTGAGGAAGAAGTTTCTGGCAATGCACGTCTGGAGGAATCGTATGGAAGTGAATCTTGGACGGTGAGGAGACGGGAAAAGAACAGAATCGAGGCATCTGAGGTGTGATGTAACAGAGTTGGGGCTGATAAGGAATTGAGAGGTTCTTCGCGGAATCTTGGAAGAAAGAAATATATGGAAAACACTGACGAGAAGAAGGGACAGGATGACAGGACATCTTTAAAGACATCAGCGAATAACTTCCGTGGTACTAGGAATAGCTGTATAAGGAAGAACTGTAGGTGAAGACAAAACTGAAATATGTCAAAGAAATAATGGAGGATGTTGGATGCAAGCTCTACTCTGAGATGAAGAGACTGGGACATGGGAAGAAGTCGCTGTGTGACGCACCGAACCAATAACATAACTGATCCCCAAAAGAATGCCGTCTGAAAATTTCTGTGTATTCCATGACTATTTGGAATCCGGCTATACCGGTACTCGCAGTATCCCTGAGTTGATGCTTACCACGCATGTAACACACACCATACGCCTGCCCTCAAATCATTTGCTGTACAAATGCGCCCTTTTGACCACGGCCGACGGGCTCTGCACGGTCCGGCGATGGTTCATAGTTGAAGATATAATGGATTGCCAAATTCGTGAACACAGTTGGTGTAATGAAAGATAACACCTTCTAGTTTTTTTTATATTAAGGTTTGAAAATCCTAGAAGACAAGAAAGCAAATAAACTTTTATTTTGACTATTAATTTCAGCTTCTCACGAGTCATCTTCAGGTCATAACAGCGTTCGTGATTAGTGTGAATGCCATGACGGCTCAACACATCGTCAAAATCTTTTCAAAATAATACACATACAGAACGTAGAGGTAAAATAACTTCACAGCGTTTTTAACCGTTCAAGTAGGACGAAGGTCGTAGAACTAAGGCGTCACGCCGTTAAAAGTAACTGACACAGTTTAATCAATATCTGTATTACCTCATGGAAGAGATCATCATGAGTACGTTATTACAACGTGGTATACGAGAGTAGTACTATCTCATATACCACGTAGTAATAACGTACTCATGATGGTCTCTGCTATGAGGTAATAGAGATACTCATTAAATTGTGTCAGTTACTAAGTTTGAGCGACACAACGCCTTAGCTTTATGACTTTCGTTCTACTTGATTGGTTACGAACGATGTTGATATCGATGTTATAATTTAAAAAAAAGATTTGAAATATGTGTTGAACCGTTATGGCAATTACACTAATCAAGAATGATTTTATGTTCTGAAGATGGCTGGTGTGTGACTGAAACTAATAACCGAAATAAAAATTTATTTGCAATCTGGACTTCGAGCATTTTCAATCCTTAATACAAAAATTGTTTCCAGCATTAACAGTGTCAACAAACATGACCTTCCAGGTTACTATATTTCTTATTTTGATTGCCGGTTACAAAATGATGAACAGATATTTCCAAAGCACGTTTGTGCTGAGGAGTACCATTCTGATATATCTTTTTATAAGATCGAAACCAGTGATGAAGGAAATAAATATCGTCATACAGAGAGTGGTTTTCTATGACCTTCGCTTATAGCTTAAAGCGGAACGTGCTAGCTTGCGAGAAAGGCAATTGACTGTCACCCGGATCGAATCAGCTTAATGGATCAACTACCGGTGGTTTAGTACACCAATGAACCTGCGTGTGATTTTTTCATGGTTTTCTACGTTCTTTTCGGAAAATACTTTGCTGCTGCACACTCTCCGCCTCAGAATGTACGATACATGAACAATTACAATGCGGTAACACCCAGAACAATGATCAGGCTACCTTGCATTAGGGAAATGGGTGCACTCAGCGGCTGTGATTTGTAAGTTATAGAGCGCAGCAATCAGTCGTCGTTTTTTTGTAGGTTTCATTACGCAGATCCAGATTTCGGCTAGTGCCTAGCCGTTATCAATGCAACATTTTCTAATCTCGATGCATGTTACTTCCCTGTTGTTCGGGAGTCAGTCACAGTTCGTTGATTCAGTTGTATTCAAAGAACATGCATCGAGTAATCAGTCGTCCTTTTTTTAGGTTTTATTAGGCAAATCCAGATTTGAGTCAAAGAGCTGAACAGTGTTTGTAATTGGGCTACCATTTTACTGAATTAGATTTTAGGTAATAAAAACAAGTAGTATCTAGTTTCACTATGTCCTGATTAAGTGAAACTGCGCCTTGTTATAAATAAGTTCTTGACCCAATAAACAATATGGTAAGGTTGTCTCACTTTGAAAATTGATAATAAATCAACTCAGAAAAGTAACCATACGAAAAATCGCTGTACTAATAAAAGCCAGGCAAAGCTCCTGCAATTTAACTTCAGCGAGTGTGAAAATGTACTCGTAAGATCTTACGAAAAGTAGGAGAATGTGACAGTGACCAACGCAAAATTAAACTCTGTACAACAGGGATCTTGTGCTCTAATTGTAGTCACAGTACTCAAATACGAAATTACTAACTGTTGACAATAATTGTAATTATTGGAATAATAACGCGGCTCGATATATATACTGAAGCACCAAAGAATCTGGTATAGAGATGCATATTCAAATACAATGTAAACAAGCAGAATACGGCCCTGCTGTCGAGAACACCTATATTAGACAAGTGTCTAGTGCAGTTGTTAGACGGATTATTGGTGCTACAATGGCAGGTTGTCAAGATTGAAGTGAGTTTGAACGTGGTGTTATAGTTGGCTCACGAGCGATGCGACACCTCGGAGGTGGCGAGGAAGTGGGGATTTTCCCGTTCGATCATTACACGAGTGAACCATGAATATCAGGAATCCGGTAAAACAGGGAATCTTCGGCATCACTGAGGCCTCAAAAATATCCTGCAAGAACGGGACCAACGACGACTGAAGAGAATTGTTCAACGTGAGAGAAGTGCCACCCTTCCCCAAACTGCTGCAGATTTCAATGCTGGGCCACCAACAAGTGTCATCCGAAAGCCCTCTCGTGCACCCTTGATGACTGCAGACACAAAGCTCTACGCCTCGCCTGAGCCTGTTAACACCGACACTGACTGCTGATCACTGCAAACATATTGCCTGGTCGGACGAGTCTCGTTTCAAATTGTATCGAACGGATGGACGTTTATGGGTATGGAGACAACCACACGAGCTAATGGAGCCTCCATGTCAGAATGGGACTCTTCTAGATGGTGGAGCCTCTGTAATGTTGCGGGGCACGTGCAGTTACGTCTAGATACGACTTTGACAGGTGACACGTACGTAAGCATCTTGGCTGATCACATGCGTCCATTCATGGCCATTGTGCATTCCGACGGCAATTCCAACAGGATAATGCGACACACGGCACATCCAGAATTGCTACACTGTGATTCCAGGAACACTCTACTGAGTTTAAACACTTCTGCTGGTGACCAAACTCTCCACACATGAATATTATTGAGTATACCTGGGATGGCTTGCAGTGTGCTGTACAGAAGGGATTCCTACCCCCTCGTTCTCTTACTGATTTGTGGACAGCTCTGCAGAATTCATGGTGCCAGTTCCCTCCAGCACTACTTCTGACATTAGTCGAGTCCATGCCACATCTTGTTGCTGCACTTCTGCGTGCTCGCTTGAGTCCCACACTATATTTGGCAGGTGTATCAGTTTCTTTGGCTGTTCAGACAGAGGATCCTATACGACAGGTAAATGCTACAGTAGAAAGGGAGGAACGGGGACAGAGAGGGAGGGAATTTTGTGTCATTATAACCTCGTAATTTCCCAATCACGAGACACGACGAGCTATCCCATACGTCGTAGTGTTTGGAGAACCATCTCCTTATAACAGTGAAGCTATGTCTAGTTCAAATGCCGATGAGAGCAGAGTCCTTTCACTGACTCACACTCCACACCGACGCTAGCAACCAGGTCAAATGATTGTCCACCACTATACGTGTGAACTACTTTGAAGCATAACACTCTACATCTGCCGCTACATCTACATACATGTTCCTCAAGCCAACACTATATGAATGAAGGAGGGTACTTTCTAACATTGCTACTCATTCCCTTACATACGGAGCGAAAGAAAAAAATAACTACCTATATTGTTGCGTACGAGCCCTAATTGGTTTACAGCCTGTGGCGAACGCCGATTCTCTAAAGTTTCACAAAATGTATGTCTTCTTGCGCCCAGGAATTCACAGTTCAACTTATGGAGCATTTCGTAGTACCCGTGGTTTGGTCGAACCTACGGATAACAAATTTAGCACCAACGCTGCTGAACTGGTTCGATGTCTTCCTTTAATTCGACTCGGTAGGGATCCTAAATACTAGAGCGGTACTCAAGAGTGGGTCCCACTAGTGTTCTGTACGCGGTCTCCTTTTATAGATGAGCTACGCATTCCTGAAATTCACCCATGAAAACGAAGTCAACTATTAGCTCCCCTACAACCGACATTACGTGCTCGTTCCCTTTCAAGTCGCTTTGTAACGTTACGCTTAGATGTTGAATCGACATGAGGTTTTCAAGCACCACTCTACAAATTCTACGGGTGGTTAAAATTTAAAAAGTGGTTGAAAATGCTCTAAGCACTATGGGACTTAATATCTGAGGTCATCAGTTCCCAAGACTTAGAACTACTTAAACCTGACTAACCTAAGGACATCAGACACATAAATGACCGAGGCAGGATTCGAATTTGCGACCGTAGCAGCAGCGCATTTACGGACTGAAGCACGTAGAACCGCTCGGCCACAGCGGCCGACGTTAAAATTAAAAGTGCAGCTACTCATGGAGGTCCAGTGAGTGCTGTAATTATTGTTTGACAACGAAATTTGGAAAATATGCTCATGTGTTAGTGCGGAACAGATTTACGCTAGAAAAGAAAATAGTTCCAGTTTTGGCCACCAGGTGCAAATATGGCCCTGTACACTGTTTGTATGACGGTATGGAACCACCCTGTCATTTGACAAGCCACAAAGTGAATGACCAATATGGCTGTCGAGGAGAGAGACCGTGTGCTGTTAGTGAAACTGTTTTACCAGAACGGCAGCAATTACAGTGCAGCACTGAAGGAGTATCGCCGACTTAAAGGTCTGAGGACTGGCCTTTTGTCACTAAATGGTTTAAAGAAGACGACAGTGAAATCCGGAAATGCGGCTGAACTTGGTGTGGCATCTGGCAGAGGAAGGCGTCCTATCCCGCTCAAAGTTATTGACGAGGATACATTCTCTGTAACTGGCCATGCAGCACGTGCCCCGTGTCGTGCTGGTGCTCGTGCAGTGCTGCAAACATTGTCCATCCCGTAGTCAACAGTACGGAAAGTTTTGCTGTCAATTTTGCACTCTTAGCCGTACAAGATCCAGACAGTGCAGCAAATGAAAGCTCGTGATCTGCAGGAACGTAATCTATTTGCTCCTCAGTTTCCCGCACGGGGTGAAGATGATGACATTGGCCGGGCAATATTCGATGGACTGACGAGGCACATTTTATACTTCAGGGTGCAGAGAATACACAGACCTGCCGAATTTGGGGTAATGTTAAAAAGCATGTTGTGAAGGATGAGCTACTGGACTCGTCGATGTGTCTGTGTTGCGTGGATTCACAGGAACCTTTATTCTCGGTATGTTTTCTTTACAGAGAATACACCCAGATGAATGGCAGGTATACTGCAAATTCTACACGTTATCATGATCTCCTCGTACAGCAAGAGATTCCTGTTTTGTAAGTGAGCAACTATGTGTAACTGGTGTTCTCATTCATGGGATAACATCTCATGTAGCTTGCTCAGTGAAGGATCTGCTTACTGCTACCTTCCACTAACGCGACATCTTGTGGGGCGGCGGGTGGAAAATAAAAGAATTGATTTTGTTTGTATTGCCGTTCTCAACACCGTCTCTCTAACTACAATATTGGCAACCAGAAAGTGATTAGCAAAAACGTGATGCCTGCAATTAGAGTTCACTGTGCCTACTCTGATGGAGAAAGAGTTATTGATTATAGAAGTTCATTATTCTGACGATTTAGGATGATGCCTGGGATTCATAGAAAATGCACTTTACTATATTAATTTTCACTATATTCTGAAAACGATAACGCATAAAATTCCAGACAAATGATTACCTATATGGGCTAAAACGTCCAAATTTCGAAAACTTTTAAAGTTACTAAACTGAAACTTAACACATTATTATTTTATCATCATTCCTGACATGCTATTAGGTTTTCAGATTATTTACTTTATTTTTAAGGTATTGCGCAACATTCGTGACGTCATAGCTAGTTACAGCGGACTATGCTGGCACAGAATGGAAAACATATGAATTCTATATGGCGTGAGCAGGCTGCTTCCCTACAATCACCAGAGGTTTTCCAGACGCATAGCCTGCAACATTACCTTATCTAAATCTATGTGACTTTTAACAGTGGGGTTATCTAAAGGAACGCGTTCACCAGGTAAACGTTCGGTCTCTACCTGATTTGTAGGTCACTATGTAGGAACACGTTACTCAGATTCCATTGAATTGCTGCGAACATTTGTTAATCACGTCGTTTTAATGCTGCAGCATCTCGTCGTCTTCTCCGGTGCTCATATTGAGCGAAGTATGCAAGCGGCGATGTACAACGAAACCAACATTATGCTTTTCTCAACTTGTTTGACCATTCCTGCCCACGTTCCATTCCATTACTCATCGAAACAATTCTGTACGTCTTTCATTCATTCCCAGCACCAGATTTGCACCAGGTGGCCAAAATTGGAACTAATTTTTTCCAAAGTAATTCTGTTCCGAATAACGCATTAGAATATCTATCAAGTTTTGCTGCCGCACGATAATTACAGCCAAAATTGGACCCCTCTGGGTAGCTGCGCTTTAATTATAGCCGCCCAGTGTATTCGAACAGTACAGAAGAGTTTTTCCTCCTCATCTCCACATTTCCACGTTTAGGGCTTGTTGCCATTCATCTTACCAAAGAGAAATTCTACGGCATCCTATATTCTCCTATAGTTACTCAACATCGCTGCGTTTCTGACACTAAAGTTTTATCAAGCAAACAATCACATACTGGTGCTCATTCTGTCCGTGCAGAACAACAGCTGTCCTTTCACAGTTCCATGGAGCGCTCCTAATGACATCTCTTCCTTCGACGAACACTCTCGGTCCAGATAAACACACTGGATTCTATTACTTAAAAAGTCTTCGAGCCATTCACATATCTGAGGGAAGCCGACCTCCGGGAATATTGGAACACGTGAGGCAATACTGACCTTACGACTCATCTTACAAGAAAGATTAAGGAAAGGCAAACCTACGTTCCTAGCATTTGTAGACATAGAGAAAGCTTTTGACAATGTTGACTGGAACTCTCTCTCTCAAATTGTGAAGGTGGCAGGGGTAAAACACAGGGAGCGAAAGGCTACTTCCAATTTGTACAGAAACCAGATGGCAGTTATAAGAGTCGAAGGACATGAAAGGGAAGCAGTGGTTGGGAAGGGAGTGAGACAGGGTTGTAGCCTCTCCCCGATGTTATTCAATCAGTATGTTGAGCAAGCAGTAAAGGAAACAAAAAAAATTCGGAGTAGGTATTAAAATCCATGGAGAAGAAATAAAAACTTTGAGGTTCACCGATGGCACTGTAATTCTGTCAGAGACAGCAAATGATTTGGAAGTGCAGTTGAACGGAATGGACAGTGTCTTGAAATGAGGATATCAGATGAACATCAACAAAAGCAAAACAAGGATAATGGAATGTAGTCGAATTAAGTCGGGTGATGCTGAGGGAATTAGATTAGGGAATGAGACGCTTAACGTAGTAAAAGAGTTTTGCTATTTGGGGAGCAAAATAACTGATAATGGTCGAAGTAGAGAGGATATAAAATGTAGACTGGCAATGGCTAGGAAACCGTGTCTGAAGAAGAGAAATTTGTTAACATCGAGTATAGATTTAAGTGTCAGGAAGTCGTTTCTGAAAGTATTTGTATGGAGTGTAGCTATGTACGGAAGTGAAACGTGGACGATAAATAGTTTGGACAAGAAGAGAATAGAAGCTTTCGAAATGTGGTGCTACAGAAGAATGCTGAAGATTAGATGGGTAGATCACATAACTAATGGGGAGGTATTGAATTGAATTGGGGAGAAGAGGAGTTTGTGGCACAACTTGACAAGAAAAAGGGATCGGTTGGTAGGACATGTTCTGAGGCATCAAGAGATCACCAATTTAGTATTGGAGGGCAGTGTGGAGGGTAAAAATCGTAGAAGGAGACCAAGAGATGAATACACTAAGCAGATTCAGAAGGATGTAGGTTGTAGTAGGTACTGGGAGATGAAGAAGCTTGCACAGGATAGAGTAGCATGGAGAGCTACACCAAACCAGTCTCTGGACTGAAGACCACAACAACAACAACTCCATATGTGCGGACTTCGTTACGAGTATGCAATGTGGCAAGTATGATCCAACTCTTCTAGCCTACTTGAATACTTGTGGACTCAGAACAGAAAAAATTAATAGTAAAAGCACGATAAAACAACATGAGAGAGAATCTATGGAGGGGATCCGTCGTAAATTAGCAACCGATCTTGAAGATGGCGGAAGAAGAAAACGATGGTGGAGGAAAAGTTTCATGTGCAAATAAAATATAAAAGATGATTTATTCATATTTTTTAAGAGTCTTTAGCGTCCCTGCTGTTTTTGTTTCGTAAGAACGTACGAACGATCGAGATTACATTAGCTGTGTTTTAATACCGGGCATGGGGCTGACGTTCGCAGGCTGGCGGTCACGTTGCGACGAACAACGCGGAGTCCGTCACGTGTACCCGAACCGCCTGTGACCGCTGCGGACTGCCACGGCCACCTGTCTGGCTGTCGGCGGGTTTAACCGGTCGCGCCACCTGCGCCCGGCGGCTGCCAGCGCCCGGGATGCTGCCTTTGAGCGCCGCGTCTGGGCGCACGCCGTTCCCCGCGGCACACCAGTGTCGGAAGGGTAGCCGACTGCGCAGGCGGCAGCAAGAGCAGTGACACCGTTTGCTACGCGCTGCGGCTGTTTTCGGACGAGGAATTGGAAATAAGCGCTGTGGATTTCGGTTTCCCAGTCTATATTTAAACATCGTTATGTTAAAAGATAAATTTACATAATGGCGTAAATATCAATACAAAAATACATCTAATATCATATTTATTACTCAATAAATGCAGCAATAATTAGCGTTACATATCCCACAATTCGTTTCTGCAGACTGTAGCAATAACGTGTCTTTAGAAACTGTTTATTGCGTTGTTCAGAAAGTGTATACGCTGCTTTTGAGAACAGTCTTCCAGAAGGTAACGATTTGGCTATATAGCTCGAATATTTCAGTGCAGTTCTTTGTAACTTTTGTACTGATCATGCGACTGTGTGCTTTTTTAAGGCATAATGAAGGCGATCTTTTTTATAATAACTGAGCTATCACAGTACTTCCATTTCTATTCCAGTTTCCAAAGTATTGTTTTCTCGAGGTATTTTATAACGTTCTCTGGTTTCTAGTAAAGGCTCAACGTGTTATCCTCACTACTTGACACAACGAAAGCATTAACAGCGAAGGACATTAGTTCGTTGAAAAATGGTGGCAATTCCCCCCCCCTCCTACCCCCCCCCCACCCCCCCCCGTCGTTCTCACCGTAGCCACGTTTTATAAGTCGCAAATGTGTTCAGAATAACACTCGTTAAAATGAGGAAAACATTGTTTACAATGCTAACAAGTAGCCAGTTCCTTGGTTTTTTGTTCTTTTATCATCAAAGTCGACATTTAGTCTCGAACATTGAAGTTGCTATGTTTCAAAGACTTCAGTACCCATAGCGAAATTTCGAAGCTTAGCTCCCATCACCGGTATTTTGTAAATGGTCATACACCATCCGTAAGAGGAAACTGAGTGTCAAAGTAAACCTATTTCTACTTCGGAATCGTACATATTTTTTTTCTGACGACACGTCAACATGATGTTATTTTCATCCATTAACGGCGTATGAGTCCTCTGTTGTTCTCGTCTTGAGTCGAAAGACTAGTTTTATGAGACTACCCACAGCAGTCAGTCATGTGCAAGCCTACGGCAACCGACATCCAATTAAACCTGCTTAGCACAGTCCAGCCTTGGTTTCCCTCCACAGCTTTCACCATAAACCCTTCTCTCCAGTACCAAAGTGGCGTTTCCTTGATGTATCATTATGGTGGCCTACTAAACGATCCCTTCTTTTAATAAAGCTGTGCAATCATTTTTTTTCTCCCCCAGTCAGTTGAGTACCTCTTCATTACGCGTTCGGTCTTCCCATCTAATGTTCAGCATTCTTCCCTAGCACCACAAAGAAGCTACTATTCTGATCTGGTCTGATCAATTTAGTGCCCACGTTCCCCTACCATACAAGACTAAACTCTAGACAAATACTCACAATTGACCGCCCAACACTTCACACAACCGCCACAGCTTCGCATGGACGGAACTATCTTCGTACGAACTACTTTTCTTGCGTAGCAGTAGTAAGTTACATACACAAACTTGCCTCGTGAATCAGTCTGTCTGTTACTTACCGTATCAAAATCCCTACGGTAGTCCCTTAGATTAGCCTTCACATACAGAGAGAAAAACGCGGCGGCAGACTTTAATTTGTAGTATCTGTTGACTGCGACGTTACTACTCTGCATTTCATGAGACATAGGGACAGAAGCATGGCTTTGAAAAATTGCGAGTCAAAGTCCTAGGGACGAGCCGTACATCGTCTGTTTTACGCCCTGTTGCTGTATTGGCAAATAATTTACTCAAAGGTAGTCTTGTGGTTGAATATTTGAGGGTAAACAAGTTATGCGAATTGTAAATCAACGTACATAAACAAACAGGGAAACATTTGTAATAAATTTAGGCAAAATTGTATATTTAACTTTTAAAGATTAGATGGTTTATTCAGTAAGCTCCCAACTCTTACTAAATTGTGGTCCTACGTACACTTTTATGCGTAAATAAACTCAATTACTGGAATATATCACAGTCCTTGCATTATCTAGCGGGCCCAAGAACCTGTCCCCCCCCCCTTTCCCCACTCGTACTGGAGCTTCAGAAATGTCTCAGTTTAGCTGGTGAGCCCGTAGATGGTGGTATAAGGAGCGTACAGTATAAGTGGTCTCGCTTTCCCACCACAGTTTTTGCGATAATTAAGACAATCCGCCCTTGAACTGGCTTCCTACCTGTTATGTGGAGACGCTCTCGTACTTTTACGTCCCCTTGCAGAGGAGTAGCAGCGCCATCGGATTCTGAAAGTGCAATACAGCCGTCTACGTTTTATGTAATGAAGCGCGGAGAAGCTTACTTTTGTGCATATAATGTTACTCGGGATGCCATTATGGTGCGCTTATTTAAGAAATAACGTAAAATGAACTTGCCCACACTGACTGTAATTAACTCTTAACTGAACGGGAGCACGATCTACAGCATGAATGGACCGAAAGGCATCATAGCGAATTCTGCCGACTATGGCGCACAGTCTATAACTTGAGCGTAAAACCGCTATAGTTGGTTTAATATCGTACATCTTCGGTTATGCTAAACTTATTCATTTATTTATTACTCTCAACGTTTTCTGGCATTACAAAATTGCTGAAAGTTGGTGTGTATGACTCCTAATATCTCAGTGGGGCTGCACTTGACAGCATGGGAACATACCGCCCGCTTCTTACTCCGTACATACTGCGTCGCTAATACATTCACTTCACGTATGTGAAATACGAAAACTGGATATACAATAAAATGCTCTCTTATCTGCAAACTAGTGATACCTTACATGTGGCACGAACGATGACAGAATTCCCGCTCGAAAAAGGCCATGTTGTGTACTCAACACAAGCTTCTTCATCTGCGTTGTTAGATGCGCGTGACGTGGATCGGAAAAACGATACGAAGTGTCTCTACGTATATTCAGTCACACCACACAACTCTGCCGTAATTTGTGATGCCAGAAAACTAGAATCTCTCTTTCACAATTGATATCGCGAACTGCTCTTCCGACTTCTCCTACCCTCCTGCTCCCACCAGCATCTCTTCCACCACAACCAACATCCACAACATCACGACACTGCAGTCAATGAGAGCTTGAGCAGCTCCTCACCACGTTAAACAGTTCGTATAACATTTTGACATATATGGTTCGTAGAACACTTCGTATAAGACTTTGACATTTATGCAAATAGACCACTGCTCCTGTTCTAATTATTCTATGATGTGATGTGATTGACAGCGTATTTTGTAACGTGGCTCTTGGCGCCAATTCTTGTCATTTTGATTACATCATATGTCATCAAGAGTAACTTATTTGTGTTTTAAGTGCACCTCCATTCATATTACGAGGGTTCTCCAGAAAGCAAGTTCCGATCGGTCGCTAAATGCAAACCTCAGTGAAAATCATAAACACTTTATTTGAAAGAGTTAGCTACACTTACCAGATACTTCTCTATATAGCCGCCGCTCCCACTTAGACATCTGTTGGAGCGTTATACTAAATTTCCTACACCATCGTCATAGATGGCAGCCGCCGGTGCTTTCTGATAATTCTCTACGCTGGTCTGTGGCGGGTAGCCTGAGCCCAAGTGTTATCTTCGTATTCAGCGTTTCATGTGAACAGAGATATTACTCAGGACGAGCCAATTAGGGCTGTGTTGTGGGTGATCGAACACTTCCCATCGAAAAGGCAGCAGTAGCGTCTTCTCTGCCCCTGCAGACTGTGGCTGAGAATTGCCATGAAGAAGGAAGTGCATGGCAGTTGTGTTAGATGGGCTGCATTCATTAAGGCGAAGCCTCTCTGTGGGCCCTCCTACTTGGCGGGAGACATCGTTGTTCTAGGCACCTGTACGTGCTCACAATGCGCTCACAACTAAAAAGAGCCTCTTGATGTGATCGACGATTGTACTAGAGACACTACCCAACACATCTGTGCAAAGCTTCACTGAGATTTCACTGTGGTTTCCATTTCACGACAGATCGGAACTTACTTTCTGGACAACCCTCGTATAAACAGCACTGTTCATAGTTCAATAAATCGATTCGCTCAAACGTCCTGCTGTGTATTCGCCCCTAATTGATCCGAATGGTGGCGGGTGGGAGGAGAAGGCTATTTTTATCTCTGCAACAAGAGCTCGCATAATTAAATCATATAGTAGAGATTGAGGCGCGAAATGTACAAACATTTCCACCGTCATAACTTAGAGAAGGATCTTGCCGACAACCGGTGAAATTTCTGGTTCCAGGTAAATCGCTAAGCGGGTTGAAGGCCTCTACTCAGTCATTTGTCGAAAAGTCTGGCGTGCGAATAGAAGACAGCAAATGGGAAGGTGAAGTTTCAAATTACGAGTTTGAAAACTATTCACGCAGGATGATCCTACGAACACACCAATGTTTGACCGAAAAATACACTGCCATTTGTAGGACATGATTACAGGCATTTCTGTAGTAGACAAGCGCCTGAAAGAGTTTAAAAATAAGGCGACAGATCCAGATGGAATACCCATTCGATTTTGCAAAGAGTTCACTACTGCACTGGCCGTTTACCTAGGTTACATTTATCGCAAATCTCTCGCTCAGCTCAGATTCTGAGCCGCAGGGGATTCCTGTATATAAGGAGGAAAACAACGGATCCGAAAAATTACGGACTTACGATGAGCAGCAATCTGCGACTATTTCCTTATGACACTGTGGTATACGGAAAGTATCATCGTTTACTGACTATAGAAGGATGCACAGTGACAGACACAATTTATGGTTGGTCTGATGAACGATAGACTGCTCTAAATGTGGATAAACTGTAGATGAGTGTGTAAAACAATGCAATAACTTTCGCATACACTATTGGTGGTGTGCTTCTTGACACAGTCACGTCCTTAAACTATGTGGGCTAACGTTGTAAAGTGGTACGAAAGGGAACGAGCACATATGGACGGTAGCAGTGAAAGCTAATGGGCGACTCTGGTCTATAGCTCATCTACAATGGAGACTGCTTATAGAACACTTGTGCTATTCATTCTTGAGTGTTGATCGAGTGTCTGGAGTCCCCGTCCGGTATTTAAAGGAAGACTTCCAAGCAATACTAAGAAGCGTGCAGCTACATATGTTTTCTATAGCTTTCATCAGCAGGCGAGTATTACGGATATGCTTCGTGTACTTAAGTGGGAATCCCTGCAGTGAAGAGGACGTTCTCTTCTCAAATCACGGCACACCGTTGAGAAAATTTAGAAAACCGGCATTTGTAACTGACTGTAGAGCGATTCTACTACCATCAAAGCAAATGTCACGTAAGGAGCGCGAAATAAGATGAAAGAAATTACGGCTCGTTCCGAGGCATACAGACAGTTGTTTATCCCTCGTTTTATCTACAATGGGATAGTTACGAAAATGACTGGTAGTGTTAGTTACTACCCTCCGCCTTGCACCAAGCAGTGGCCTGCCGTGTATGTATGTAGACGTGGAGCTGCGTGTTCTCGGGAAATATTATCTGCGTAGTTTATTTATCCCTTGTTTTCAGCCGTTCGCAGTACCAGCTGCACGTTGGTTAATGTTACATGGGCAGGTCAATCAACCACCCAGTTTTCCCGGAAACTGCTGAGAAGGACGCTGCTCGTCTTCAACAACTAAATTTTAATCTGATTCACGTAGCCTCTTGATAATGTTTTTAATCACTGCATCCGTTGTCCCCAGCTGCCTGCGTTTACTGTTGCTATTCAAAAGTAATAAAAATACACATTGGAGCAAGATATATTGCAGGGTGTATAAGAAACAGAAATTAAGATCAGTTCTACAGGGCTAATAATCGTTTTACAATCAAATCCTGCATAAATATGGCTAAATATTCGATGTCACGTTTCTTTTATTACACTATTTACAGAGGAGTTAATTAAAGAAGGAGTTCCACTCAGTTACCAGCAATAAACGTAACTTCCAGCAAGGGTACGAGACTGTGTGGTGTCGTAAGGAGGACGTCTCGCAAATAAAGACCCAGCACGTTGTGACTCCTTAGCCTACGATTACTGTCGTTGTATATTAATTGTAACTGCAAGTGGCAATGGAAGGACCGAAGACCAATGACAAACTCTCTGAATGAACAGGCAATAGATGATAATTGTTGTCTGAGACAACAAACAATAAAAGACGTTGTCTAAGGACGTTATGGTGCTTCTTAACACAACGGACATTATTAACGTTAAAATTATGTCATTTACTGTAATTAATCGTTACATTCGTAAAATGCACACAGGTCGTTTAGGTAATTGAGGGAGAGTATATGTTATGACTGTTGGTAAAAAAGTTGTTGTAAATTCAATGTTAAATGTTCAGTATGGGATTAAAGGATTTTTCATTTTGTAAGTATTACGGTTTCTCTTCATTCAATACAGCAAGTATTAATTTGTTGCACATGTAACAATTGTCTGGACCTTCGTATTTAGTGGGTGCACCGCGTCTTGTCATCACTCTGAATCGAAATGCACAGCCGATGGAGACTTCTTGCATTGGAGACTCCTGCTGCCGTTAAGGTGATCCAGAAATTGTACATCGTGACATATTGAACCTCAGGAAAGTATAACATCTCAAATTTTGTGAAAGAAAAACGTTATAACCCTGAATTTATCGTGTTGGCAACTACTTTTTGGAGCTAAATCTCACAGTTTTGTTTGAAAATGAAACGTTATGTCTTTATCTCGTTAGTTAATAATGTTACGGAAATTTGTTGTAGGCCATTTTTTTGTGAAACTCTTAAATAATTACTGTAATGTCTTGTCGTACAATCAAGTTATTTGACATCAATTTAAGTCTTTCATCCCGGTCAGCAGAGAGTATATTGACTTGAACAAATTAAGGAGTCCATGAGATCAGTATCACTAGGCTACATGGCACACATTCTAATTATATGGATTCATTGTGAAAGGTACCATGCAAACATGAGGTCTTCGAACCTATTATTGTCATCGTAGATTAATGCCTTTTCTTTGGCAAACACATATAGTATGTTAGAACGTCATCTAGCGTATACACAGTTGTAATATAATGGTCCACGAGGAACTATCGAGGTAACGGTAGAGAATAGCAAACTTCAAAGTGCTCGTCGTGTAGTAAGGCCATGACAGCTTACAGGAATATGCCTTTAGTTCACGAAATTTCCCTCAGAATTTTTGTCCCTGCAGTAAACGACATTATTGCCGAATCCGTGCGAGATGCCTCATAATGTATATGCAGGCGGTGAAGGCAGTTGGAAAAGGGGGCAGACATTACGATTAATTCGTTTTACAAGATCGGACCTGATGAAGTTTGTGGGGTGCCAGATTTTAATTTTCAGTAAAATTGATTGGCCTTGATCGTAGATTTACAAAATGATGGCCGGTTTAGAATGCAGAAGCAATCGTCTTCAGGTCTAAAATAGACTGAAAAAAGTGTTCGTAAAAAGTTCTACCTACTTTCAGTACGTACGATATAAAATGAAACGAAGGTGAGAGAGAAGATAGGACTAAAATTTCGTTAGAGTCACATGTAGTAGAAACACGTGTTATGTCATTAAGACTAGCGTGTGTTCTATGATTACAGTATTCAATATGGAAGCAAACGTACATATGGTAGAGGGTACAGTTGCGTGCAGTGTTATATCAATAAAATGATCGTATAAGCAAACTTAATAAAAATACACAAAAAAGTATGTTGGTTGTTTAACTAAGGGCAATAAAAGAACTCTTCAGCTGATTGTTATGAAATACGAAGTAATTTAACAAATAAAAGTGCAAGGTATAAAATGACAGAAGGAAAGCATCGCGGGGACTACGAGTTCATAGCAACCTGCAGGGTCACTTTGTTCAGGCGCGGTCTAGCTTTTTGCTGTCTTCAGTCGCTGATGTTGTGGTAGATGGCAAAGTGGCCATGTGGAAGCCATATCGCTGTCTGTTTGGTTTAATTATGAGTTAGTAAGCGTCAGAATTACTCTTGTGTAATGCACCATAATTGAAAACACGACGATGAAATATCAGACCACTGCAGCAGCTCCTACTCATTTTGGTAATACTAATTTTTTATTTAAAATCTCTTCCGAAGATCGGCCGGCGTGGCCGAGCGGTTCTAGGTACTTGAGTCTGGAACCGCGCGACCGCTACGGTCGCAGGTTCGAATCCTGCCTCGGGCACGGATGTATGTGATGTCCTTAGGTTAGTTAGGTTTAAGTAGTTCTAAGTTCTAGGGGACTGATGACCTCAGATGTTAAGTCCCATTGTGCTCAGAGCCATCTGAACCGGTTTTCTTCCGGAGAAAGCTTCCTGTGCTTAAAGATTACCATTTCCTTTACGACACGAGCAGTCTTACCTTGGTTTCTGTATGTAGCACTTCCATTTTCCGTTTTATGTTTCTTGTGGATTGCTTATTTTCGTAAATTAGTGTACCAAACGCCGATTTATTTTGGAAATATTAATGCTGTTCAAAATGTGTTTTAAGTAAACGTCGTCTTTGAACTATGAAACACTGGTCGTATTCACTCAGTTCGTATTATAGATACTTGAATTTAAGCAATTATTATGATTAGGACCAGTTTTATGACGAGATATAATGCCAAAGTGTCATTTGTTTGAAAACCTGTTGTAATGTTTGATTTTTTGAAACATTGCTTAATTTTTATTTATTTTTGCCGTAATATGTCTAAGCGAAATACTAAATTTTTCTTTTTTGGACTCTGTTTGTAATTGGTTCATCTAGGTGTGAATGACTTCGTCTCTTCGTTTTTTGGAGAACGTTGGTACTGTGGTTTTATAATCGTTCATTACAGCAATTTGTTTCAGTCTATCTTCCTTTAGCTGTAATGGCAGACGTACTAGGCAGTGAATCACCAAAAAGTTGTGGACGACACGAATGAGCATTTATTATCAGGTCGGTGACCAGTTTGGTTTCTGTAAGTTTCCGGAAATATGTCAATCATGTTTTCGGGTTGCATAGCAATTACCACGTTCAAATTCGAGAATGAAGTTGATTTTAGGATACATCAAATTCATAGTGTAAAGTTGATTTGTCTGCTTTATTGTCTTTGAAAAAGAGAATCGGAACACAAATATTTTCTTATCGTAATTTTAAATGATGGCATTCACTTTTTTGGTGCTGCACTCCTTTATTTTGCAATTACAAAAGATTCTCCGACAGATTAAGGTTTTTTTCAAACGTGAAAACTTGTTCCAAGATACAAAATGGTCATGCAACTAGGAAGAAATGTTCGCTTGGAATTTAAAAGCGTTGCAATCGAGATTCTTGTCAATACTATAAAACAATAGTCTATCTGTTGCATTACATCTGTACTACACACCAGTAATTCAGTAATCAGTAGGTAAAATCAAATTAAGAGGTGTTACTAAACACTATGTACACGTTCAAGACAGGTAAAATTTTAAGACATTAAGGAACCTCAATTTATGGACGTTTCATGTTAAAGGATATTCCTCTGTTTCACTATAAGATGGTACACGCCCGACGAAGTATTCCTTAACTGTACACATGTTATGTAAGTAATTCTAAAACATATAGCATTTTACTCAGCATGACATTCTGCATCTGAAGAATTGACAATATATTCCAAACAGCTTTAAATATTATGCAGGATTTAAATGTGCACAACGCAAAGTATTTAAAGTGCTGTGCAAAGCTCAACCTTATGTCTAACAACACCAAAGACTGTAGAAAGTGGTGGAAATTACTTACG
Source organism: Schistocerca americana (assembly GCF_021461395.2). Classification (NCBI taxonomy): domain Eukaryota; kingdom Metazoa; phylum Arthropoda; class Insecta; order Orthoptera; family Acrididae; genus Schistocerca; species Schistocerca americana. Next base: position 1,012,890,386 of record NC_060120.1, on the reverse strand, counting down.
GCGGTCTCTAGTGGGCAATCCACCATGTGATTCTAAAACCAGTCATTCCATTGACGTACCGGCCAAAAAGCATCGTGTGTCCATGGGTACACCATACTCTAGGTAAAATAACTCACGCTATATATCCTTTTCTGTGCTAAAAAATTTCTTTTTTAATGTGCATGGTTTCTTCGACTGCCACATTGCTCTATGTGCTAGAGAAAATAGAAATATTTAGCAACAACATGGGCGCTCCAAAGAGATTTTAAATGAACAACGCAAATTTAGTCAGAATGAGTATTGTAACATTTTTCTGGTGCTACTTTAGTGATCTGACAGTTGAACGTCATGTCGTCAATTGTGGGAAGGCGCGTAACTCTAAGTCAACAAAGGCCTACGAACTGTAGAGAATGGATGCGGCCGAACGTTGTTCGTCAATGCATTTGCTTTCGGCTCCACATCGGCACCAAATGAAAGGCTTGGGGCCGAGGCATTCGGCCGTGTGAAATCGCAGTTCACTCTGATACCTTGCAGACGTTCCTCCCGTTCTGTTATTGTGAAGAAATGACGTCTTAAACACAATTTCACCGACCGATATTATGAGGGAAAAGTGGATATAGCAATAGTCGCAGGTGCAGCATTTCTTTTATTCCAAGAAACTTATCATTAGAAAAAGAAGAAGAAGAAACGACGCTGGTGGACGTCTTCTAAAAACTAGGGAGCAATGTTGTGGACAAAATTAATATCTACCTTAAAGGTAACTAGGAATATGGGCTATTTCGTACTTTTTCCGAATGAATGGTACAGATTTCGAACTGTTATTGAATTGTGTAGGCCATAAACTTTTCAAATATGACACTTCTCTTAGGATAGCTGTAACTGCATCTAAGAGATTAATGGTCACTCTCAGTTACGTTCGTTTCTCTTTGTCGTTCACGGCAAAATGATGTGAACAAAGACGCCATTTTCTTTTCCACATCGTGGACATTTTTTTCTAACGGCTCGCTTATGTCCCTCCAAGCGTCTTATCTTTTCTATTTGTTTTTACAACATTGGCGTTCACGATGAAACACTGTCAGCTTTAAAGCTATTCCACTCCGTACTCTCGTATGTATACACACCCTTAGTCTGAGTGGGCATTGGCCTGCAGCGGAAACAGTGACTGTTTAAATTAAGTTTTTCAGAACAGCCAGGTTTCGCATTTAGTATGACCGGTTTCCCTCTTTAACTTAGCAGCTAGCTACTTTAAACTGCAAATTTCAGCGTTTCGAAAGATGTCCTTGTTGAATTAAAGAGCGAAAGCGGTCTACAGAACGTACTAACTGCGACTTGCGTCTTTACTAATATACACTCCTGGAAATGGAAAAAAGAACACATTGACACCGGTGTGTCAGACCCACCATACTTGCTCCGGACACTGCGAGAGGGCTGTACAAGCAATGATCACACGCACGGCACAGCGGACACACCAGGAACCGCGGTGTTGGCCGTCGAATGGCGCTAGCTGCGCAGCATTTGTGCACCGCCGCCGTCAGTGTCAGCCAGTTTGCCGTGGCATACGGAGCTCCATCGCAGTCTTCAACACTGGTAGCATGCCGCGACAGCGTGGACGTGAACCGTATGTGCAGTTGACGGACTTTGAGCGAGGGCGTATAGTGGGCATGCGGGAGGCCGGGTGGACGTACCGCCGAATTGCTCAACACGTGGGGCGTGAGGTCTCCACAGTACATCGATGTTGTCGCCAGTGGTCGGCGGAAGGTGCACGTGCCCGTCGACCTGGGACCGGACCGCAGCGACGCACGGATGCACGCCAAGACCGTAGGATCCTACGCAGTGCCGTAGGGGACCGCACTGCCACTTCCCAGCAAATTAGGGACACTGTTGCTCCTGGGGTATCGGCGAGGACCATTCGCAACCGTCTCCATGAAGCTGGGCTACGGTCCCGCACACCGTTAGGCCGTCTTCCGCTCACGCCCCAACATCGTGCAGCCCGCCTCCAGTGGTGTCGCGACAGGCGTGAATGGAGGGACGAATGGAGACGTGTCGTCTTCAGCGATAAGAGTCGCTTCTGCCTTGGTGCCAATGATGGTCGTATGCGTGTTTGGCGCCGTGCAGGTGAGCGCCACAATCTGGACTGCATACGACCGAGGCACACAGGGCCAACACCCGGCATCATGGTGTGGGGAGCGATCTCCTACACTGGCCGTACACCACTGGTGATCGTCGAGGGGACACTGAATAGTGCACGGTACATCCAAACCGTCATCGAACCCATCGTTCTACCATTCCTAGACCGGCAAGGGTACTTGCTGTTCCAACAGGACAATGCACGTCCGCATGTATCCCGTGCCACCCAACGTGCTCTAGAAGGTGTAAGTCAACTACCCTGGCCAGCAAGATCTCCGGATCTGTCCCCCATTGAGCATGTTTGGGACTGGATGAAGCGTCGTCTCACGCGGTCTGCACGTCCAGCACGAACGCTGGTCCAACTGAGGCGCCAGGTGGAAATGGCATGGCAAGCCGTTCCACAGGACTACATCCAGCATCTCTACGATCGTCTCCATGGGAGAATAGCAGCCTGCATTGCTGCGAAAGGTGGATATACACTGTACTAGTGCCGACATTGTGCATGCTCTGTTGCCTGTGTCTACGTGCCTGTGGTTCTGTCAGTGTGATGATGTGATGTATCTGACCCCAGGAATGTGTCAATAAAGTTTCCCCTTCCTGGGACAATGAATTCACGGTGTTCTTATTTCAATTTCCAGGAGTGTACTTACATACACACTCATCCTAGAGAAAAAGCAAGTTGCTGCTGAACCAAAGAACATTCGACCTGGCGTCCACACTACGCCTTCTTTGGCGTAGTGTATAGGCTCCCTTTGAATCAAATGTTAAGTGAGACAGCTTCCACATGGGCCTTCTGCGCTCGTCTACACACATCAGCAATTGAAGACAAGAAGTAGTTAGAGCGCTCCAGAACCAAACGTCGATAGTTCGCTGCTATACAGACTCATCTGCGTTGCAACGTTTAACCTCTGTCATTCGTATCTAGCCTTTTATTTGCTAAATTACTTTGTATTTTATAAATATTAGTTGAGGAATTCTTTTACTTCCTTCAGTTGAGCTTCTAAAATACTTTTCCGTGTATTTTGTTTAATTTAATGATACAACTCTGCACACTGTTGTGCCGTCTAGCAGATGTGAGTTGGCCTCCATTTTAAATACTACCTTCACAGAACAAAGCGAAGTTTTAATGAAACAGTTTGTACTACATGTGACGAGTTATTCACTGCACCGAAATTTCGATGGTATGTTCTCCTTCATTTTCTTTTATTTCTATACGTATTGTAAGTAGGTAGAACTTTCTACGAACAGCATTTTATTCAATTTTAGATAGGAAAATAGTTGCTCGAGTATTCGAAACCACTCATTATTTTGTAAATGTACAATCAAGACAAATTTTAGGTTGATTAATTTATTTGTTTGGACGGGAGTCGATTTTGTGAAGACTGATAGAATACCATGACATCCATGGATGTAACAAACCATCATGTGACTAACGTTTACTGGAACATCAGTAGCTCTTTCTTCTAGCCTGTCTGCTTTGTATACATACCTATCACTGCTTCTCCAGCTACAAAACTTGTATTCCTCCTCTGGGAAGAAACCTAGAATTCTTTGATTAATTATTGGCCTTAACAAAGTGTAGACAGGTCATGAGTTACAGGTCGTCTTTTGCATTGTTCGTAACCTCCCAATTACAAACATATTACTGGTATTTTCCACTGCACTGTTTTTCGGTCAACCGTTTGTGTCTGTACCAGAGGTATCTTGTCAATCAAGGACCGCATTTCGCTCAGAAAATATACTGTTCCATGCGATAATTACAGTGCAGTGCAGAGCGTTACCTGAGGGACAAAGAATAAAAAGTAGAGAGGCTCTTCCTCTAACACTGATACCTGAACTAAAAACGTGATCGATAAATGACACTTTTCTCAAGTACTGGTGCTCCACGGATCTCGGTGTTCGGTAGAAATGTGTAGAGATGTCCAGTTAAATGTAGTACAATGTCATAATAACGTGATTTATCGGAACCTGTGGCTCTAGATCTAATTGTAAGACTTACTATGTACAATTGTAGTTCAATGTGTCATTGGAAGAAACTAAAGGATATTAATTGATAATACTGGAACATATGTTATATTCACATGATATGGCATCCTCTGACTTCCACCAGTTCCCAGTCCTAGAGCATCTGTGGTTGCGAAGCATTTAAATTCTACTAAGATGTTATGGCAGCAGGAGATGGGTATTTCTCATAACTTCAGTAACAGCACTGGAAGTGCATTGTCCTAAACAGAGACCACCTCGAAAGCTGGATTACTTGAAAGCTTAGTATAGCACTGTGCACTGCTAGAAAGCTTAATTTTCTCCACTGCGAATAGTTCAAGGTGCTATTGTACTTCAACATTATAGCTCTGTCACATCCGTGACATGGCATTATTATTCATGACGATAGACTTATCAGTAGGTGTGCATTCCGGCATCTAGCCACAAAGCGTTTTATTCCTAAATGTGTTTTCGAAGTACACCATCAGTTAGGATAGACAGTTCAAATCCGTGGCACCCCCAGTGTATTCTATATTAATGGTTCATGTTATTTCCTCATAACATGGGTACGATACGAATATTATGAGGACGGACACGGTGTACTTACACAGCTTGAGCGACGATAATGTAAGATCAGTGCGCTGTATCTACGAGGTATGACTACATTTGTAGAATTACAAATCATTATTTATTTATAGCACTTATCATTGAATCAGAGTGATAAGTTTACTATGCACTATCAGAGCTCAAGTGGGACACACTGTGAATGATTCGACTTTCAGTGAGATCTACTGTCATACGTAGCAGACACTTGTAACAGTACAGGTGCACCTACTAGATGGCCTCCACGAAGACTGTTCGTCTGTTACTATGGTCGTTCCCCCACGAAATAAAGAACGTAGTAACGACAGCGCCCAGAACGTCACCGTATTTTGTGAATTCTGTAAGGTTTTTGATACAGCTCTAAATTGCTGCGTAATGAGGAAGTGTGAGCATAGTCGATATGAGAGTAGCTTTGGGACTGGACTGGTGAGTTGCTAGTTAATGGAAAACAGCACGTTATTCTTCAAGGAGGGGAATCTTCAGATGGAAAGTAACTTAGCGTGTACCCTAAGAGAGTATTAGAGAACTGTTACTGTATGTCCAGGATCTCCTCCAAAACCCATGGATCGATATCAACCAAATTTGGCAGACTAACAGCAAAGTCCACGAGATCTGCTCTGTGGCGTTTATAGCCTCCTATCATCATTAGGAGCAGAGACAAAGCCAAAAACGATTTTCTTGGTGCCTGCCATGCAGACTGCCTTGCACAACAGCTGTGTTGTGTTCGAGTAATATTGGCCTGCTTTGGTGATCTGTATCACACTTGCGAATGGGTATAATAGGTATGGCTGAACAGAGTTACAGGTGGAGGAGATAGATAGTAAGAGAGGGGCAAGGATGAGGTGGACAGTGAAAATGGGGCGGAGTAGATGGGCAGAGAGGAAGAGCAGGAGGAGATGGAAGGAGAGGGACAAGGAAGAGATGGACAGAGAGAGGATCTGTGCAGAGAGTCGAGAAAGGACGTGGAGGCAGATGGAAGATATAGAGCGATAGTGAGGTGGTGGAAAAGGAAGAGCATGGAGGAGGAAATAGAGAGAGGGAGAGGAGGATGAGGACAGAGAGAGGGTGGAAGAGTAGCTGTGTGCAGTATGTGTGTTGAATGTGTACACAAGTATAGCTGTGGGGTAAGACAACACACACACACACACACACACACACACACACACACACACACACACACACACGAAACTTCTTGGCAGAATAAAACCGTTTGCCGAACCGGGACTCGAACTCGGGACGTTTGGCTTTCGCTGGCAAGTGCTCTGCCAAGTGAGCTACCCAAGCACGACTCTCGACCCGTCCTCAAAGCTTCAATTCCGGCCGTACCTCGTCTCCTAACTTCCAAACTTCGCAGAAGCTCTCCTGCGTACCTTGCAGAACTAGCACCCCTGCAAGAAAGGATATTGCAGGGACATGGTTTAGCCACAGCCTGGGGAATGTTTCCAGAATGAAATTTTCACTCTGCAGCGGAGTGTGCGCTGATATGCTCAGTTGGTAGAGCACTTGCCCGCGAAAGGGAAAGGTCCCGCGTTCGAGTCTCGGTCCGGCACACAGTTTTAATCTGCCAAGAAGATTCATATCAGCTCACACTCCGCTGCAGAGTGAGAATTTCATTCTCGAAACAGAGACATCACTATATATAGTGGATATTTACAAGAGCTCCATGGGGCTGTGGTGGAGAGATTGGCAGTTGAACCCTCAAGATAAACAGTGATAACGCGCAGTAACTGCTGGAAAGACTCATGACTGAAGAATTATTGGTTCAAATGGCTCTGAGCGCTATGGGACTTAACATCTGAGCTCATTGGTCCCCTATAACTTAGAACTACTTAAACCTAACTAACCTAAGGACATGACACACATCCCTGAGGCAGGATTCGAACCTGCGACCGTAGCAGTCGCGAGGTTCCGGACTGAAGTGCCTAGAAAAATTATTGAAAAACCCGTGGAAGCAGTCACATGCATTAAATACTTTGCAATACTCATCCCAAGCGATTCAAAGTGGAACTAAAATATAAGGAGGAATCAAAAAGTTTCGGTTTGAGAGCGTTGCTGTCTTCCCGAGATGTGTGCCGTGCGGTAAATACCGAAACAAGAACTATGACTACATTATTATCAGATGTGTCCAGACAGGACCAATGCGCTATTATTATGTTCTTGGCTATCGAAGGACAAACACCAATAGACATCCATCTTATAATGAAGTAAGCGTATGGGGCAGCATTCTGTCGAAAACCACCATTGTGGAATGGTATTACAAGTTCTGTGCTGGTCGCAATCCAACAAAAAAGCCGCAGTCGATCTGGGATTATGCAGAATATATGCCAATTCAAGTAGGAGACTTTCGAACACCCGACCTAGGGTCCTGATTTGTCTCCATGCAATTATCACGGTTTTGGTCTCTTAAAAAAGATCTTGAAGAGTCTACTGCTTGTATCGGACGAGGATGTACAGTGGGCAGTTACAGATTTGCCTACACAGCAGGACACTATTTTACTAACTAGTACCTTTAACCTGGTACTTGGTGGGATGATTGCCTCAATTCGCACGGCGATTTTCCTTGATAGCGTACAGATTCTGCACTGTACGGCCTTTAAAGGGAAACTTTTTGAAAGACCCTTATATAAATCTAATAGTAACAAACGCAAATACCAAAATGATATGCGTTGGAAAAGATCCTCAGGAATTATAGTTCATCTACGAAGGAGGCAAGTTTCGAAACTCGCATTAGCGTTCATCGTCAGTCAGGGTCCCTTTCCAGGAAATAAACAGAGAAGATCCTAAGAAGAGTAGTGCGTTTCGTCACAGATTCGTTCAGTATGCGCGGAAGCGTCAGAAGTCCCCATCCAACTACAGTGGCATGTGATACCAGACAAGCGTTATTTGTAAAATTCCAAGAGCGTACATTCCTGGAAGAGAGAACCAATGCATTCCTTCCTCCTCTGAATATCTTTCGAACAGACCATAAGCCTACAATCAGAGAGATTCGCGCTTATGTGGGGGTTTGCCAACAATCGGCCTTCATGCACAACGCTCATCACTGCAAGATAAACGGGAGAAAACGACAGTGGTATATGAAAACTCTCCGCCACACACTCTCTCCAGAAGTCTGTGCCACTGTTTATCCAACATCCTACGTAGTAATTAGCGGTTCTCCAAGCGAGGACTGCGATAAATTTAGATCTCCATTTGGACAGGAACGGCGTAGTTGGGGCCACGCGCGTGTCATCTGCTGCGCGTCACTTACCGCAGGCGCACCTCGTGCCGCTCAGTGACGTCAGCGTGAGGCGAGAGGGTGGAGGCAGGGCGCCGAGAGGCCTCGGCGGCGTCCTCTCGCAGGTGGGGGTGTGTGCAGCGCCTGAGCACCCGCTGACGTCAGGCGCGTTTTATTGGCTGCGTGCCCAACTTCTATCCCAATGCTCGCCTTCCTGCCATTTGCCAGGCTAAAGCCGCGCTAAATGGCTCAGCTGTCTTGCTCAGACGACAACAATGAAAACCAGAATCGCTCGCTTTTAATCACATACGGACAGTTTCCATGACGCTGGCAGCATGTTTTACGGATGTTTTGGAAGCAACAAGAAATTAGGAGCGCAGTTTCATTAGATATTATCGATCTCTTCAAGCCGCAGCAAACGAGAATACACTCATTGATAACAATGACACGATCCAGTCACATTATTGTGGTTACCGGCTATGCTCGACGTCAACGTGCAATAATCACTCACAGATGGTAGGTGGCAGCAGGAGCAGCTGAGGGTGTATAAAGCGTGTCGGCGGTCGTGGAAAGCAGAGCAGTCGTTGTTGTAATGCGGAAACGTAACTATTTATTTGATGTCCAAAACGGCATGGTCTTGGCTTTTGGGATAAGGGCAGAAGAATTTCCGAAACGGCCAAGTTCATAAACGGTTCGCATGGTGCAATGGTTGAAGTGTACCGTGCATGGCAAATTGGCCTATCCTAAACCGATGCTGCACCATGGACCAGAGGTGACAGGGGCGAACGATAGCTACGGAGATGTGTGCAGGCAAATAGACGTGTAACTGTTGAGCAGCTGACCACCCAGAGGAACCAAGGGGCTACCAAAGGTGTCTCCTCAGCCCAAGGGATCCTTGCTGACTACGGGCCTCCGCAGCTGGAGCCTGGTTCATGCATCCATGCTGACTGCTCTTCGTCGACGACAAAGGCTGGAATTTTATCGGCAGTACCGCAACTGACGTCTACTAAATGGAGTCAGGCGAGTTATTCATATGAATCGCTTTCTATGCTCCATCCGACATCTACATCTATACTCCGCAAGCCACCCAACGGTGTGTGGCGGAGGGCACTTTACGTGCCACTGTCATTACCTCCCTTTCCTGTTCCAGTCGCGTATGGTTCGCGGGAAGAACGACTGTCTGAAAGCCTCCGTGCGCGCTCTAATCTCTCTAATTTTACATTCGTGATCTCCTCGGGAGGTATAAGTAGGGGGAAGCAATATATTCGATACCTCATCCAGAAACGAACCCTCTCGAAACCTGGCGAGCAAGCTACACCGCGATGCAGAGCGCCTCTCTTGCAGAGTCTGCCACTTGAGTTTATTAAACATCTCCGTAACGCTATCACGGTTACCAAATAACCCTGTGACGAAACGCGCCGCTCTTCTTTGGATCTTCTCTATCTCCTCCGTCAGACCGATCTGGTACGGATCCCACACTGATGAGCAATACTCAAGTATAGGTCGAACGAGTGTTTTGTAAGCCACCTCCTTTGTTGATGGACTACATTTTCTAAGCACTATCCCAATGAATCTCAACCTGGTACCCGCCTTACCAACAATTAATTTTATATGACCATATTGCAGTGTACGTCCTGCAACAATAGAACGAGGAAGCGTTCTCTTCTGGGTAATGTTTGGTGGCTTTTCCTAGATGATCTCGTCATTCTGGAAGGCACAAGATCAACAGAAGTATGTATCTACTCTTGGACCCCATGTCTACCCCTATTTTATCCTCAGCACGATGACATCTACCAGCAGGACAATGCAATGTAACCCAAAGCGCGCAGTTTACGTGTCTGATTCGAAGAGCAGTAGAATGAGGTTAATGTACTCCCCTGGTAACAAACTTTTCGGATTGAAACCTGTTGTGACTAATAATTAGCAATTTTTCACAACACAACTTTTATTGATGTAAATTCACGAAGTTGATGACTGAACATACAAACGAAAGGTAACAATAACGAAAGAAAAAGTCTTCTAATTGAGGCAACCAAAAGTTCACTTCTTTTTTTCCACAAAGGTTCGTGGTAACACACACACACACTAGTAACAGTCCAATTCCGAGACGAACACGTAATCTTCGACGGTTGCAGTACACGACGTCGGTATCCGGCGTGAACTAAACTTCGGGCCTGGTTCTAGCCCCTAAATAGCTGTCTCCAGCCAATCATATTTCGGCGTAGTGATACTTCCTGCAGGCTGTGGCTCGAGCTCCCCCTGCAGGAAGTAGTGCACGGAATGTGTGTCTCCATTATCTTGTGTGTATATAGCCGGTGTTTACCACGGTACTTTTGGGTACGCCTTTGGGACTAGGCAACCTCGTCCTCTGTGGTGTTATGTGGGTTGTCGGCCATCAGGGGCCACCTTGGCTCCGGTATAGCAAAGCCCAATCGAGAATCTGTGGGACAAACTCGATGGGGCTGTTCTCGCCATGGATCCTCAACCGAGAAGCCTTGCGCAACTAGAAATGGCAGTGGAGTCCGCATGGCTATGCCCTGTCGGTACCTCCCAGAAGCTAACTGACACTATTCCTCAACGTCTCGAAAGCGTGCATAATACAAAAGGTAAGATTGTTATCTGGGCCAGAAAGGTGGTCACGTTAATGGGAGTCGACAGTGTAAATAAGTTCCCATGGCGAAAGATCCGATGCAGATACAAAACGAATTATCAGCGGATAGCAGACGATTCCAGTTATCAATGACGCATAAAAAGGTCACCACAGTGCGTTTGCGCTGTCACCATGTAACCTTAGCAACAGGTCTGCAGGTAATATCACACACTGCAGAATATCCGATCTCTGCTCCAGAGAAACATAGAATTCTGCAAGTGTTGGCCAACGCGAGTGTGACACCGTTTGAATCATACTGAACCACGTATCCACCGTAAATATCTCCACCTGGCTGCCAGTGTCTACACGCACAACAAAATTCTCCTGGACCTCCCAGCAGGTGCAGAGGTGCTTCACACGGAATACTTCTATATCGCAAGTACGATATTGAGCTATTAGTTCACAAATAAGTTGGATGGCTGCCTCGCTCTCTTTCTCTCACGAACCGAATTATCTGTTAGCAGTTTCTGCACACTCGCGAAGAATGTTAATTTTTCTCTCTTTCTGTTTTGCACATGGTGTGCCCATGTTGTACCACAGAAGACTGCCAAACTTCTTCAATTTCAGTGTCCATCTGCAGCCAGGTTCAGTCTTATTGTTCCTTCTTGGTTCTCATACATACTTGATTATACCTTTGTCTATAACTTACCCTTATTTTTCTCAGGATTTCGAACATATTGTACCGTATTACATAGTCGAACCCTTTTTCCAGTTGGACAAATCGTATGAACATGATTTTTCGCCGGCCCGAGTGGCCGGCGGTTCTAGGCGCTACAGTCTGGAACCGAGCGACCGCTAAGGTGGAGGGTTCGAATCCTGCCTCGGGGATGGATGTGTGTGATGTCCTTAGGTTAGTTAGGTTCAATTACTTTTAATTTCTAGGCGACTGATGACCTCAGAAGTTAAGTCGCATAGTGCTCAGAGCCATGATTTTTTAAAACTCGTTTTTCCGTTATTAACCGTAACGTCAGAACTGCCTCTCTCTGATGCCTTTTCCTTTCCTAAATCCACACTTAACTTCATCTGACAGATCCTCAGTTTTATTTTCCATTCTTCACCATATCGACTCTCAGACGTAAGTAGGCGAGCTTGTGCGATGGCGGAGGAAAACTCTTTTGGACGTTTCTATGCCACCGTCGCTCATCCGTCGCCACTTCTTGCTGCAACTATGTTTCCTTTGGTTAAAGGTGGACGTATATGGGTGGACTGGACATTTGTTTGCGGATACTTTCAGAATGAGTGGATATTTGATGTTACGAGAGCGAAGCAGTCGCGTGTGACATCTGTGAAATATCGACTTAACGGCAGTGACAATAGTATCTTTGAACTTGTGTATCTTTGGCTCAGTTGTAGGACGGAGAGTAGTCGAGTGATACACATGAGTAAACTGGCAGAAATTTTATCGTAGTGCCTACTGGAGGAGGATTTTACGGAAGAAAAGGACTTACAGACACAGCATTTATGGAACAGAGAGAATGGATTTGCATTATGGATAGCTTTTAGGTATAATAATTTTTGCTGTCAAGCACTGATAATGTTAGAGATCCTTGCATCTGAATAGTCCCCTCCCCATCTCAGTTTAGGTCATTTCAATTTGCATAATCGTAAAAGCACTGCCTTGTAAGACTTTTGTAAAGTAAGTAAAGTTTTTGGTTTTCTGTGAGTTTCATGTTCTTGTGAAATAAGAGTTTAAAATAAAGGGTTATCATTGTGATGAACGGATTAGTATTTCCATTTCAAGTAAGAAGTTTTTTAGTATTAGAATATCATACCAATCTTTCTCCCAGTAGGTCAGTTTTACTTTAGTATATTTTAGTTGGCGCAATTTCTTCATGATGTGCTTCCGCTGCTGATTATGCTGTTATTTTCCATGTGAGATTCTTTTTATACAGGGTGATTCAAAAAGAATACCACAACTTTAGGAATTTAAAACTCTGCAACGGCAAAAGGCAGAGCTAAGCACTATCTGTCGGCGAATTAAGGGAGCTATAAAGTTTAATTTAGTTGTACATTTGTTCGCTTGAGGCGCTGTTGACTAGGCGTCAGCGTCAGTTGATGCTAAGATGGCCACCGCTCAACACAAAGCTTTTTGTGTTATTGAGTACGGCAGAAGTGAATCGACGACAGTTGTTCAGCGTGCATTTCGAACGAAGTATGGTGTTAAGCCTCCTGATAGGTGGTGTATTAAACGTTGGTATAAACAGTTTACGGAGAATGGGTGTTCGTGCAAAGGGAAAAGTTCTGAACGGCCGAGAACGAGTGATGAAAATGTAGCACGCATCCAGCAAGCATTTGTTCGCAGCCCAGGAAAATCGACTCGCAGAGCTAGCAGAGAGCTGCAAATTCCACAATCACCTGTATGGAGAGTCCTACGAAAAAGGTTAGTTATGAAACCTTATCGTCTGAAATTGGTTCAAGCACTGTCTGCAGCTGATAGGATTAAAAGAATCGATTTCTGTGATTTTATCCTTGCTCAAATGGAAACAGATGAATCTTTCGTTTCAAAGATTGTGTTTAGTGATGAAGCAACTTTCCACACTAACGGGAAGGTCAACCGTCACAATGTCTGTATATGGGGCACTGAGAATCCGCGGGAAACAACTCAGTATGAACGTGACTCGCCTAAGGTGAACGTTTTCTGTGCCATTTCAGCCAATAAAGTTTTTGGTCCCTTTTTCTTCGAAGGTGCTACTGTAACTGGACTACAGTATCTGGAGATGTTAGAGAATTGGCTGTTCCCTCAGCTCGAACAAGAAGCACAACAATTCATATTTCAGCAGGATGGAGCGCCACCACATTGGCACTTATCTGTCCGTAACTACCCGAACGTCAACTACCCGAGGCGATGGATCGGCCGCCAGGCATCCCGTGACACAGCACTTCATCAGTGGCCTCCAAGAAGCCCTGATCTTGCCCCCTGCGATTTTTTTTTATGGGGGTATGTTAAGGATATGGTGTTTCGGCCACCTCTCCCAGCCACCATTGATGATTTGAAACGAGAAATAACAGCAGCTATCCAAACTGTTACGCCTGATATGCTACAGAGAGTGTGGAACGAGTTGGAGTATCGGGTTGATATTGCTCGAGTGTCTGGAGGGGGCCATATTGAACATCTCTGAACTTGTTTTTGAGTGAAAAAAAACCTTTTTAAATATTCTTTGTAATGATGTATAACAGAAGGTTATATTATGTTTCTTTCATTAAATACACATTTTTAAAGTTGTGGTATTCTTTTTGAATCACCCTGTATTTTGTTGGTTCCTTCGTCACTCATCTCACGTTTCTATTGCGCTGATTCCAAGCATTGTCTTTGTAATCGAGATCTTTAATGGGCCAGTGAAGAGCGTGTGTTTTATAGTGCTGCTACGTAATTTCAGTGTTTCAACTTTTTTGGGCAGTGCACAATTTGCTTTTGGTAGCGGTCTTTGAGTAACAGTTTTGATTTAACTTCTTGCACAGTAAACGCCAGTTAGTATTTGCCTTTATGTAAATCTGTGTACTGAGACTCGGTGTTCGCAACAGTAATTTTAGTTCAAGCTTTTTATAACAGAGGACTGCACATTCAGTTTTGACTAGAAAAAGCAGGCAAACATTTTAATGCTCTTCAACGAACGAACGATCGGGTCAGAGCAAATTACTTTCAGTGGTTCCATCGCGAGGTACTAACCTCGGCACGGTGCCTCGCCCTTCGGACGTCATCATAGTTTTAAAAATACAAGTTCAGTACATTAAAATCGTTGCCTAGATCGTCTGAATACAGCCGCCGCTCCACTGCGAGAAGCAGGAAAAGCAGCGTGGCCTGATGCAGGAAACCGTGAATAAGAGAGTATAATACCAGGACAATTTGCAGCACCGGCGAGTACGTGTTCAAGCTGATAACAATAAAAGAGGACCTGGTAAACGGAATATTAACGGCACAAAAAAATTTGTAATATTTCATCCACTACTTAATTTACTTCGTTATTTAAAATATTTTTTTCGGAACTTTGCAATTAGGAAGCGGCAGCGTTTAATGTAATCAGTTATTTACAACCGTGGATAAACAACACATCTTTCGTCTGTGTCACGTCACAATGAGCGGCGTTAAACTGTACTTTTCAGTGGAGCGCCATCTTCTCTCGCTTATACGATGACTTCGTTTTGAGTAGTTTCTCGGTTAGTAGCGCCGAGTTTTGTTATTCTTTAGCACGGGTAGGCTATGTGCTACTTCTGACATGTTCGCAAAAATGCTGTACGATTGCAGGATTCTTAACCTTTTCACTGCTGAGTGCGCCTTAGCGTGTGGACATCCCTGTGAGGTTGGGACGCTGCATCTTCATCACTGCAAGTTCTTTCGAATTTATTCTCACTGGTAACATCTTAAATTAAATTGTACTTTTAATGTTGGTTATTGCCGCATTTCTTAAAACTCGATGAGATTACAAAGAAGCACGTTTCTCAAAGACTTCTTGTTTGATATATCTCGAGACGGGCCTCAACATACAGTCCAACATAGCATTGTTTACAGCAGTAGCGCGATCCCTGTCGTTACTTTGCATTTCATGCATATTATGCACTTTACAGTTCCTTTCTGTTTTACTGACGATGCAACGGCGCTTGGAAAGTGCCTTTCTCAAAACGGGTATGAACTTTCGTCGTCTGATAGACGGGATCCTGATCCTTTCTTTCTTGGTATTATATCTCTGAAATCTCACAAATGAAGCTGAGATGAAATTCGGTGACTGAAGCGTTGTTTCCGGTATGATCCTCAGAAATAACGTGTGAACTTAGCACGCGCAAATCTAAGGAGTCAACGAAGTGTTTCAGAAGAGCTTTTGTTCCGTTTCAGTGTTTTGTAAAAACATTGCGTTGAGCTAAATTACATGTCGTATTTGTTCTCTGCACCCGTACTTTTGTTGTAATCCAACACAAATTATGGTTTAAATTTTTCAGTATTAGTTTTGGCGGTCCGTTTTCGGAACTGATTTCATTGCAGCTGCATGGCTGTCATCAACATACATAAGCCTCTTTTGCCATGCAACTTCAAAGCCATCATAGTGCCTGTTGATCTAAATTCCGTCTCACCTCTTTCCAGTCTGGCTCCAAGTTTTGGCGTACCTTTCCTGCTCATGCGACTAACGCCTATCGCACGTGTTCTTTAATACAAGTAATAGAACAGAGATAGACTTAATATATCAATTGGCCACATATTACGTTTGTTTCCTAGCATGAATTTACTATTAAACGTATACATCCGACGTTAGCGCTCCTGGCAGCTCAGCTCCTGTCGTATACATACATCATTAGGAGTGGAGACGCGAGTTGTGGCTGGTCCCGGCGGAGGTTCGTGTCCTTTCTCGGGCATTTGTGTGTGTTTGTCCTTAGGATAATTTAGGTTAAGTAGTGTGTAAGGTTAGGGACTGACGACCTTAGCAGTTAAGTCCCATAAGATTTCACACACATTTGAACTTTGGAGACGCGATTACTGTGCACGGATACATCGCTAGAAGTTAAATGGTTAACGAAACCTCCTTTTTTTACGTTTTCTACTGTGCACAATAAATACCTGAGTACATGAAATCTGGAAATGCACCAACTTGATTGCACAAGTCCTTCAAATCTTCAACGTTCACTTAACCATAAATTGTTGGGTTAAACTGTTTTACAAAATAAAGTTCAGTTAATAACCTACTGACCCTGTATTTGTTCTGTATAAATCTAAAACTAAATACATTCAACAAATTCTATTCTGTCTCCAGTGACCATGGAGACTTTTCTGATTTCGCTTCCTGCGCTGCCAGCTCGTTCTTCAGTGACTGTTGTACCTCTGGTGGGGTGGTCTTGGACGACGCAGATATACTTTTACAGTCTCATAAATAAACCACCGAGCAACGGTCAGAGTACCAGTCATTATTATCCTTGGTGTCAAATTTTTCCACAGACGTGCAGAGCCTAACTTCTTGGCTGCTTCTGTGGCAACGGATCCCTTTTCTTCATTGAGCTTTGAAACTACACCGTCAGCTGGATGGGATGCTATTACACAGAAGACAGCAGCAGAAAATCTAGACTTTGGTACTAAAAGTTTGTACAAAGTGAAACCTCAAGATACAGGTTGCGATAGTAAAAGAAAAATATGGCAGAATGCGTCCACAATTGCTACATTATATTTCCTTTGAATGATCACGTTTATTTACAGTGCATATGATAGTTCAACATAAAATACAATAACCACCAAATATGTCTGGACATGAGAGGTTGTTAAATGAAAATAACCTTTTTTTAAATTTTAACAGCAGAATGATACGACTCAATTCTTGCTACGCTGAGGAATAAGTGCCAGCAATAAATAAAACCTATGGTAAACAATAAGTAAGTAAAAGATGACTCTGGCACAATCTTCCAAAACAGTCACAGTTGTTAAGTTAAGAACTGGCAATTTAGAATAAACACCCAAGTATGGGAGATCTGATAAATATTCTGACATCCATCGAATGGATATACTGACAATTTAAGCTCAAGTAAAAAATAGTGAGTATGATTAAAAATAGAAATCTATCAACAGGGCAATTAGAACTGAAGTTACATTAAAATTTTGTTCAGCACACCAAGTATAATGGGCGTTCAAAAAGAAACGAGCTGGAGGCGTAATTACAAAAACCATTACTTGTATGTTAGAAGTATTGATCCTGGCTGTTGAGACACTTGTCCCTCTGTGACACAAGGCGGTGGATGCCTGCCTCATAAAATCCCCGGGGCTGCGATGTTAACCTGTTCCGCACGCACAGCTGGATGTCGTCATCCGAAGTGAATCGTGTGCCCCTCAGAGCCTTATTAAGGGGACCAAAAATGGCGTAATCACAGGGATAGAGGTCCAGACTGTATGGAGAGTGGCCGAGAACCTCCCATTTGAATTTCTCCAGGAGTGCCCCGACTGTGTTGGACGTATGAGGCTTTGCATTGTCGTGGAGCAGAATGACCCCACGGGTGAGATTGCCTGATCGTATTGATTTGATCGCTTGGTGGAGGATGGTCAAGGTTTGCGAGTAACGCTGGGCATTCACTGTTGCCCCGTCCTGCAGGAAGTGAATCAGAAGGGGGTCATCTTGGTCAAAGAAGAACGTCAGCATAATCTTTCCTGCACTAGTGTGGACAACGACGTCCAACTGTACGAGCGGAACTGGTTCACATCGCAGCCCCGGGAATTTTATGAGACAGCCTCACTGTGTCACAGTGGGAGTAGTGTCTCAACAGCCAAGGTCAATACTTCTAACATACAGGTACTGGTTTTTGTAATTATGCCTCCGACTCATTTCTTTTTTAACGCCCCTAATACATACGCAAAATATTTGATCAGGCAAAAGAACTACTTCAAAATTTAATTACAATATAGCTCAAATGTAGACCTTTAGGCAGAGAGTATAGAATTTAAAGCAAGTACATCAAAGCTTTAAGAAGGGAAAGGCAAAACTTAACTTGAAGAAGGGAAGCTGCAGAGGTGAGCGGTTCCACTATAATAACAGCGGACACGCCTCAAAGACAGCCGAAAGACACTTGCAATGGTACAACAGCAACACGCACTCGCGGCCGGCAGCCGTAGTAATGTCGGGCTCGCATTCCACAAGACAAAGAGGCATTGGTATCAAACACCATAGGTGAGGTGTAGGCTACAGAAATACAAATGACAGAAACCACAATCGCCAGCTTCTTAAGAGATCACGGCTATAAGCCCAAAATATCCATCGTAAGGTAGCAAAAAGTACCCCAAAAAACTGAATAAAGGAGGTAGAATTTAAATCACTGGTAACAGAGTGTAAAAATAAGATAACTAACGTCTCACCAAACAATTTAGGTAAACGTTCCACCGAAATCGCACGGCCAAGTGTCTATTTCAATCAAACAGAACAAGTAACTGACGAGCTTACTCCTTAAAAGGAATACTTAGTGACTAGGTATTACAAACAGTGTTTCCTTGTATTAGTTCTCAGGCTTGACAACTATCTGCAACCTAGTTTCAAAACACACATATTAGTACAGGGAATGCCCCGCAAAATAATTAAAAGGTAAAATTATGAACTTTACATAATGCAGAAAAATCTCAAAGTCAGTGAACAGGAATTATACCACACGGCTCATGACTAAGTTAATAAAACTGAATAAAGAACTTCATTGAACACTTAGAGCTCAAACAGCGAACTGACATGCACACGAGGCGCAAATTAAGTTCCACTAGTAAACCAATGAATCTGAATGTGCTGCACAGCTTACGGCTTTGGTAATCCACACCAAGTAAAGGTCTTAGAAGCACACTTTATCGCCAGTGCAGGGACAGTCACTAATGCCGGTCGCGGTGGCCGAGCGGTTCTAGACGCTTCAGTCCGGAACCGCGAGACTGCTACGATCGCAGGTTCGAATCCTGCCTATGGCATGGATGTGTGTGATGTTCTTAGGTTAGTTAGGTTTAAGTAGTTCAAAGTTCTAGGGGACTGATGACCTCAGATGTTAAGTCCCATAGTGCTCAGAGCCATTTGAACCATTTTTGAACAGTCACTAATTTACACCCAAAATATACACCAATGCAAGGATACAACATGGTTGCGGCCAAGATTAATCACGATAAATTAGAATATTCCAGTGCTCCGCGTGGCACCAACAGCAGAGGCACAGATATCAGAGCGCGAGGAGTACTGATCGCTAAATTTCCAGTAATGGTTCCTGCATACGTGGACACGATGCGGGAAAAACTACAAGCGTCCATGCTCGCACAGCGTGAATAAACAGGGAAGTGCAAATCCATTGAAGGCCGTAGGAGGACACCAATGTGATTACTACTACCCAAACGGGCGACAAGTCGATCTCGGCAGAAACAGAACTAACGGCCGAAGGAACCGTGGCGCGCGAAAATCCACGCCTGATACCCTTACAATGTGTCCCTCCTACCCTTTTCTCATCTCACGACCCATTGCTGTCCTGTTTCAGATTCTCTGAGACAGAGATCATTTACGAAAATTGCAAGTTAAATTCGCGCCGCCTATAGGGTAGCCAGTGAAAGAAGGCACCGGGAAGACAGAGAGAGAAAATAAATTGACACCACCACGGCTCACAAAGCTTCAGTTGCTCTTTCGAAAGAGGTAAACATCATCATAGTGTAAAGAATCTGTCTCCTCGACACAGCAGGAAGATACTTTTGTAGAAGCTGTTTAAACTTTCCTCTCAGTACATTACAGGCATAATTTGTCTCAAAGTTGATAAAATTGTGGATAAATTTGAATCCTAACCTTTACAGCATCCACTAGGCTCAGAGCGCTATCGGCAGAAACGTGCAGAATCTGATGCAATAAGGCAAAGTGATGTACGCCACAAACATATTTCCTCTCTTCTAAAATTTCTGAGTACAAAACTTCGAAAACGTCATAGAAGCTAAATTTACAATGACCTCGGGTCGAACATCCAATAAATGTTGGTGTCTATCCTTTAGCCAAGCCTCGCTTTCCATTCTCTTTCAGCACCACATAGAAACTGTTAATGGTCGATAGATTTATATTTCGCGAAGTGAACCTGAATAATACATTTAACCAGATGAAGTGGAGCCACCATTTTGTGTGTGAGTCCACCAAGCCCAATGCAAAATATTTTGGAGAACGAAATTAACACGACACACAAACAGGGAATTCTGTAGACGTCGCAGGTTTCACGCCAACGGTATAGCGCACGACACACTTCCTAAAGGAAACCCAAAGGGATTTTCATCCACAGCTAGTAGCAAAAATTTAAACATAATTTGGAATATAGTTGTTGTGACTTGGCAACACAGCCAAGTCACTATGAGAGGAAGCCGAAAGGCACGCGTTTAAGCTCACGCAGACTGGCGTGAGGTCTGGAACAGTTATGGGAGTTAATAGTAGCAAATATAGTACGTAGTGGATGTAATACTTAACTTTAATCCACAATTGTAGAACATCTCTCGTTACTGTACATGCTTCACAATATTAATTATCAAATGCTATGGCGCCTTGCTAGGTCGTAGCAAATGACGTAGCTGAAGGCTAGGCTAACTATCGTCTCGGCAAATGAGAGAGTAATTGTCAGTGAACCATTGCTATGAACGTCGGCTGTACAACTGGGGCGAGTGCTAGTAAGTCTCTCTAGACCTGCCGTGTGGCGGCGCTCGGTCTGCAATCACTGACAGTGGCGACACGCGGGTCCTACGTATTACTAACGGACCGCGGCCGATTTAAAGGCTACCACCTAGCAAGTGTGGTGTCTGGCGGTGACACCACATTCCTCCCCCGCAAATCGGCGTACGGTTGTGTTATAAGGCTTCCGCCCGCCGTGGGGAGGACTCCCTGTTGACGTATGCGACGAGGTGGGGAGCCTAACAACAGGCGAGGCTGTGCCACCCGCACCCGGCCATTCGGTCCGAGGGGAGCTAGGAAACGCCTGAAAACCTAGTCCAGGGTGCACGCCAACATGCGGTGTACGCGCCCTTAAAGAGACCGGAGGGGCCGAAGATTCGACCTCCATTGGGGCGGGGCAACCGACGGGCGAAGACGACTTCTGGTCCGGAGCGGGCAAGAGTTCCATGTCGGAGGACAGCTGGTCACGGGAAGCGATCGGCGGCGCGTGACCCACGGAGGCGCTTGGCGGCTGCAGCGAAGCGTCCTTGGTGGCGCCGCCGGCGGGAGAACAGGCGGCGGCGGCGGCGGCGGCGGCGGCGTGTCGCCATGGGGCAAAATGGAAGGCAGCGTCGGTAACACCTGGGGATGAGGCGAGTCAGTAGATGGGTCCCCAGGGCGCTGACCGGACGGCACCGTCGCTGAAAGCAGACGGGGAGCGGCAGAACCCGTGCGACGACAGAGGCGCAGCTGATTGAGATGCCGACGCACCTCAGCAGAGGCCCCCAAAACCAGATACATAGCGCGGCCGAGGCAGCGAAGAATGCGCCCTGCGAGCCAACGCTGTGAACCTCGATAGTTGCGATAGTATACAACGTCGCCTGGAGCAAAAGCAGGTGTCTGCCGCTGCACAGGAACTTGATGCGGCGGATGCAGCAAAGACATCAAGGTTCGATGAATACGACCGTAGAGCAACTCAGCCGGCGAGCGACCATCTCGGGGCTGAGAGCGATACGACAAGAAGAGCAATAACGCGTCCTCCTGAGAATGCGACTCTTGCAGCTTCAACATCCGTGACTTGAAAGTCCGGACCAATCGTTCAGCGGCACCGTTTGACTGAGGCGAAAACAGCGCGGATGTCTGATGTTGAATACCGTTGGCCTTGCAGAATGACTGAAATTCTGCGGACATGAATTGTGGGCCATTGTCGGAAACAATAGTCTGTGGAAGACCTACAATACAAAAGATAGCGGATAACGCTTGGATGGTGGCAGATGACGTCGTGGAAGACATCCGGACAACAAAAGGAAAATTACTGAATGAATCGACCAGAACCAACCATCGAGCATTCCAGAATGGACCAGCAAAATCGATGTGTAAGCGTTGCCAAGGGGAAGTGGCTTTCGGCCATGCAAAGAATTTCCACGGCGGTGCGGATTGTTGTTCGGCACACGCCATGCAAGAAGAGCACATTTTCGTAATCGCAGCATCGATTCCGAACCAAGTACAGTGCTGACGAGCAAGTTGTTTCGTTCGCACTATACCCCAATGCCCTGGGTGGAGAAGCCGTAGCCGGCCGCGGTGGTCTAGCGGTTCTAGGCGCGCAGTCCGGAACCGCGCGGCTGCTACGGTCGCAGGTTCGAATCCTGCCTCGGGCATGGATATGTGTGATGTCCTTAGGTTAGTTAGGTTTAAGTAGTTCTAAGTTCTAGGGGACTGATGACCACAGATGTTAAGTCCCATAGTGCTCAGAGCCATTTGGAGAAGCCGTAAGACAGAGGACTGTAACGAACGTGGGACCACGACCCTGGACTGATCATTATCAGAACGCAACAGCAAAACACCACGTCGTACAAAAAGTCTCTCCTTGTGAGCAAAAAATCGGCGAACCAACGGATCCTCGATACGTGACTTTGACAAGGGCCATTGCGTAGCAACAAAACGCAAAACGGTAGCAAGGACAGGGTCAGCAGCTGTGGCTGTAGCTACACGATGAAAATCAATCGGAAACGATTCGATCACGTCATCAGTTTCCGAATCAATGAACAGACAAGCAAGTTCGAAAGAATCGAATGCTCTATCCTCAGCAACAGGCAAACGGGACAACGCATCGGCGTTTCCGTGCTTAGCAGTGGACCGATACAAGATATCGTAGCGGTACTGCGAGAGGAAAATAGACCAGCGAATGAATTTCTGCGCTGTACGTGGAGGTACAGGCTTGTTCGGATGAAAAAGCGATGTCAAACGTTTGTGGTCTGTGATGATGGTAAAGTGATGACCATACAAAAAATCATGAAACTTTGTGACACCAAATACGAGAGCCAAAGCTTCTTTCTCGATCTGTGAATAATTTCTTTGCGCAGACGAGAGCAATTTGGACGCAAAGGCAATAGGGCGATCGTGCGATCAATCTTTGTGCGCAAGCACAGCACCGATCCCGAAATCCGATGCATCTACCATCAACAAAAGGGGTTTCTGGGGATCGAATGGCGTTAGGCAAGTATTAGAAAGCAACGCCGATTTCAACTGGCGAAAGGCGCGTTCGCATTCCGTCGTCCAGACGAGCGGAACACCTTTACGGCGTAAGCAATGAAGCGGAGCTGAAATGGAAGAGGCATGTGGTACATATCTACGGTAATAACTAATTTTTCCCAGCACACTCTGTAGCTGCTTCAAATTCTGCGGCGAAGGCAAGTCTTGTATGGCACGGAGGCGCTCTGGACTGGGATGTATGCCTTGGGCATTGATTACATGTCCCAGATATGGTAAATCACGAGCAAAAAACACACATTTGTCCTTCCGCAAGCGAAGACCATTTTGTCGCAAGACCTGAAATAACGTTCTGAGATTTGCTAAATGTTCTTCTTCCGTCTTTCCGGAGATAACAATATCGTCCAGATAGTTTGCTGCAGTAGGGACCGACGCACAAACAGTTTGCAGATATTGCTGAAACAATGCAGGGGCGGATGCACACCCGAATGGCAGTCTTTTGAAGCGATACAAACCAAGATGCGTGTTAACCACCAAGACGCGCTGGGATTCGTCGTCCACTGGTATTTGCAAGTACGCATCTGCTAGGTCCAACTTCGAAAAATATTTACCCGGGCACAGTTTGTCAAAAAGATCCTCTGGGCGGGGTAAAGGAAAAGTTGCAATCACTAGTTGTGGATTCACTGTAGCTTTGAAGTCCACACAAAGTCTCAATTTTCCGGAAGGTTTCGGCAAAATTACTAAGGGTGATGCCCAGAGAGAAGCCTGCACACGTTCAATTACACCTTGTGATTCCAAATCGTGTAATGTTCGTGCGACCTCATCAAGCAATGCGTGGGGAACATCGCGCGCTCTGAAAAATTTCGGTTGCGCGTTGACTTTCAGTTCCAAATGTGCTTTACAGTTCGTAGCGCAACCTAGGCCCGGTGCAAAAATGTCTGCAAATTCTTCACATAGACGAGAAACACTGGCTGAAGGCACAGTCTGGTTCACTGAGAGGACCTGATTGACTATAGACAAGTTAAACAACTGAAATAAATCTAAACCAAACAAGTTCACTGCAGAAGAAGAACGAAGGACGTACAATGACACAAGTTTTGTTTGTCCCATGTATGTTGCAAGAAGGCTGCACTGTCCTAACACAGGGATATTCTGACCGGAATAGCTAGTTAACGTAACATTTGCGGAACGCAAGGGAGGTGTGCCCAGTTGTTTGTACGTGACGTGATTGATCAGAGAAACTGCAGCTCCGGTATCGAGCTGGAATGGGATCACGTTACCATTTATGACCAAGTCTACAAAACGTTTATTGTCCTGCTGACGACAAGAGCGACTGTCTCGTGCAATGTGAACTGACACGGGTACAGAAGCACTTGCTACTTGACGTGATTTCCTGCGACATCGACGCACACTATTTGTGGGACGAACACAGTCACTGTTAGAGAGATTGGCACTGGGCGGAGTGGAATTAACTACATGTATGTCCATGGGCGAAGGTTCACGAGCCTGAGTATTCTTGGTTCGATTCCAATTCCGGCGCGAAGCAAAGGGCCTGGAATGGTTTTTAGTGTCCGACCGGAGCTTTATCTGGCAAACACTTTGAACATGTCCTTTTTACTACAGAAAAAGCAAATAGCTTGGCGTGACGGGCAATTCTCACGCGAATGTCTAGTAGCACACCGCGGACATGATTGTAGCACTGCATTTGCCTGCTTGCGCGGCACACTTAGCGAAGAGCTCGGCAGCAGCTGCGCGGAAGTGCGCGAGGGTCTGTTTACAGTTCCGAGCAGCTCCCCTGGCGAGCCGGTTAATGTGACACACAGCTGGGGAAGTTTCAAATGATTCCTGAGCAAAGTCAAGTGTGTCTTGCCTATCCAATATGTCCATCACTTGTTGAAGGGAGGGATTGACTAGTTTCAAAATTTGCTCCTGTATACGAACATCAGAAACGTTCTGTGCAATTGCATCACCCACCATAGTATCTGAATAAGGAAGTCCACATTCTCACTCAAAAGCACAATCCCTAGTAAGGCCTTGCAAAGTTGCAGCCCACTTCCGATTAGTTTGACTGGCCGTACATTTTGTACGAAAGAACGTATACCGTTTGGCAACTACATTGACTGATTCCTTGAAATATGCATCTAATGCAGACAAAATTTCGTCGTAGGACAGAGTTGCTACGTCGCGTCGGGGAAACAATTTCACTATCACACGGTACGTGTGCACCCCGACGGATGCTAACAAAAAAGGCTGCCGCTCGTTACCTTGATTCTGTAGGCGGCGTGATGGAATCCAAATTGGCGTGACCACTCCGTCCAGCTTTCCAGTGCAGCATCAAAATGACGAAAAGGTGGTGCAACTGCGTGTTGTGGCCGCGGTAGCGGTGAAGCGGCGGCTGCCGCATCGTTTTGCATTGCACGTTGACCCTGGACGAGCTGTGCAAGGGCATCCAATAAGGCCTGCGTCTGCTGATTCTGCAAACGATAAAATTTGGACAGTACATCTGGAGATTGTGGCGAAGCCATAACACAAGTAAATTAGGGCAATACGAACGCTAAATCCTTGTTGCCAAAATGTTGTGACTTGGCTGTCTTGCCACAGCTAGTAGCAAAAATTTAAACATAATTTGGAATATAGTTGTTGTGACTTGGCAACACAGCCAAGTCACTATGAGAGGAAGCCGAAAGGCACGCGTTTAAGCTCACGCAGACTGGCGTGAGGTCTGGAACAGTTAAGGGAGTTAATAGTAGCAAATATAGTACGTAGTGGATGTAATACTTAACTTTAATCCACAATTGTAGAACATCTCTCGTTACTGTACATGCTTCACAATATTAATTATCAAATGCTATGGCGCCTTGCTAGGTCGTAGCAAATGACGTAGCTGAAGGCTAGGCTAACTATCGTCTCGGCAAATGAGAGAGTAATTGTCAGTGAACCATTGCTATGAACGTCGGCTGTACAACTGGGGCGAGTTCTAGTAAGTCTCTCTAGACCTGCCGTGTGGTGGCGCTCGGTCTGCAATCACTGACAGTGGCGACACGCGGGTCCTACGTATTACTAACGGACCGCGGCCGATTTAAAGGCTACCACCTAGCAAGTGTGGTGTCTGGCGGTGACACCACAATAGTACCCCTTGAAACCTAAGGTACTTGTCCTGATCCCTCTGTCCCGACTATCACTGCATCTGATCACTCACCGAGTGGGGTGGCGCAGTGGTTAGACACTGGACTCGCATTCGGGAGGACGACGGTTCAATCCCGCGTCCCGCCATCCTGATTTAGGTTTTCCGTGATTTCCCTAAATCACTCCAGGCAAATGCCGGGATGGTTCCTCTGAAAGGGCACGGCCGACTTCCTTCCCAATCCCTCCCTAATCTCATGAGACCGATGACCACGCTGTCTGGTCTCCTTCCCCAAAACCAACCAACCAACCTCCTGCCACCGAACTTCACTAATTCCCAATTCTGATCACTCAATTACGGAGGCATGCATTTCCACTCTTTCTGGGAGATAATTCAGCTATATCAGACATAGAATAGTTTCACAGTTTCCATGAGTGAAATGTCATTTACAGCAGACGAAAGAACTAAGAGCTGTCTGTATTGCTGTATTAATATGGCACTCACTTGAGTGCCAATTTTCTCGCATAGAGCACTATCGTTCGGTACTAGCTACTTGAAACAATACTACATCTACATCTACATGATTACTCTGAAGTTCACGCTTAAGTGCCTGGAATTCATCGAATACTTTCAAGCCAGTTCTCTACTTTTCCACTCTCCAACGGCGATCGGGGAAAACGAGCACTTAAATCTTTTTGTGCGAGATCTGATTTCTCTTATTTGATCATGATGATCATTTCTCCCTACGTTCGTGGCCTCCAACAGAATGTTTTCGCAGTCGGAGGAGAAAGTTGGTGACTGAAATTTCACGAGAAGATCGTGTCGCAACCAAAAACGACTTTGCTTTAATGATTCTCACCCCATTCACGTATCATGTCCGTGGCACTCTCTGCCCTGCTTCGTGACAATACGAAACAAGCTGCCCTTCCTTGAACTTTTTCGATGTCGTCAGTTCCATCTGATGCGGATCCCACACTGCTCAGCAGTACTCCAGAAGAGGGTGGACAAGCGTGGTAACAGTAATCCCTAGGTATTTAGTGGACGCAGCCTTTAGTTTTGCGTGGTTTATCGTGTAACCGAAATTTGGTAGATTTCGTTTACAATGTATTTGCTTTTCCGTATTTCTGGTACTATGAAGTAAACAGAGTGAATCTGCCGCTGCGTCGTAGACTATAGTTCACCTAGCGGCCCAGAAAAAGACTTTCTAATATCACACAGTAGAACCGCCGTGAACTCATTAAAATGATTAGGGAACGCAGTAATGATAGGTTCATCCACGTCTGCACGAACCGGTGCTTGCGTGTAGAGGGTCATTGACAACTAGCGTGTGGAGGGCTGGCGCCTGCAGCCCTTCGCTCTTAATGAGCGCGTTCCCCTGGGGTCTGTCCGATGCCTTGTAGGCGACGACGTCGACGGCGGCGCCGTTGGTGACGTCACGCGCTGTGACCGTGCGGCGTGCCCGACGGACCGGATGAAGCGATCACACGCCCGGCACCCACGTGGGTGCGTATTTTTACCGCCGCCTCACCCCTTCTCATCTTTTTTCGTTTCCACAAAAGACCCTGAGGCCAGCGGTCGCAGCTCTGCGATTTATGGCTGGCGCCAGGTCCCTTCCCATGACGCGCGCCTGTATGTGTGTGTGGGTGTGTCTGTGTGTGTGTGTGTGTGTGCCATCGACTCCGCTGCTGGCGTCATCGTGATAATAAAAGACGGCTTTGATTCCCCTCACTTTCGCCCCAAAACCGCCGTCGCAAGAAGCTTTGTACACGAACTGCGTCAATGAAGCGAACGAAGTACTTTTGTAAATAAATGAAATCAACAATTCGGTTTCCAGGATGCTAGTGGCCAACAGACCTGTATCCGAGACAAAAATCATCATTGAATCAATCATCAGTCAATCAACCTGAAATCATCGATGAAGCTGAGGCTCTCGCGACATGTTCAGCGTAATTAAAGACATGTTCTGATGTTTGTCTCACGAATAATAACTTTCTTTATCGTCGTGTCTATGTGGTGGCTAAAAAGAGAAGCAATCTTCTCTCCGCAAACTTTTTAGAAAAAGTTAAGTTTAAATTTGATTCAAACTTCAGCGTCGCAAGCTTAGAGGCAACTACGCCCTCAAATATTCAAATTACAGAAAGAATATTATACCACCACTACTAGAATATGGGTTATATTTCCAGACACATCTCGTGAAGTTCGGTTCTCTCTCTACTTCAGTGTAAAATTATGACTAGCTACACTGGTATTTGCCCCACGTAGATTAATGTGCTGCTCCGACAAATTAATTGTATACACTTGACAGGCACTCCATAAAAGAAGCACCTTTCATACAACAGCGCTTTAGAAACTGTTCTACCAGAACATTTTGTTTCGTTCTGAAATGAATCTGTTCCATTTACGGTAAAACCAAAATCCTGTAATTACTCGTTAGCTTAAGAAAACATTATCTTCAAAGTCTACGAACGGAATCGTCCAAAATAGCCGGTTGCATTCTGGAGAATAAATTTAACCTTTTTCAATAATGTACAATATATTGCACTATAGAACAAATCGGAAGATTACAAAGCACATAAATTATGCTTTGATTTTACCCCTAGAAATTCTGACTAAAAAGAGTGTTTAATCGTTGCTCGCAACCCCTATATACGTTGAAACTCATGAAAATACATCACCTATGCCGCAAAATTAAACTGTCTCTGGATCGCTTCCCTGAATTTTAATTTTCCATCGCTCAAGGCCAAATGCTACTCGCGACTTTCTTTTGGATCGTCTGTCTCTTACTACGTACAACAGCAGTTTTTTGGCGTCAGTGAAAACAATAACAGAAAAGACAATAACTGACGTGCACTCCTTTAATTGCAAGCTAGCTTGTAGAGTAAAACTTTTAAATTTAAGTTATAGTTTTTTTATATACTGAGAGTATACAATATCTGCTTACCGTACGGAAAAATACACACAGATTACGAATGAAACTCCCTAACGCTCACCAGAAAAAAAGGCTTCTCGTTTACTCACCAGGAAAAAGAACAACATGCAAAAGTATTACCGTACAGCATCCGTAGGGTTCCTATTTTGGGTGACATTTTTCAAGATTTGTGTTACTAATCAGCTAACCCAGGACAAATACCAGTTGCAAGTAGCCTATCTAACAGCTGTCAGGAAGAACAAAATTTTTATTTCTACATCTGCATCTACATCTACATAGACACTCCGCAAGCCACAGTACGGTGCGTGGCAGTGGGTACCCTGTACCGCTGTTAGTCATTTCCTTTCCTTTTCTACTCCCAAAAAGAGCGATGGAGAAACGTCAGTCTATATGCTCCCGTATGAGCCCTAATTTCTCGTGTCTTATCTTCCTGGTCCTTACGCGCAATGTATGTTGGCGGCGGAAGAGTCATTCCGCCGTCAGCTTCAAATGCCGGTTCTCTAAATTTTCTCAATAGTGTTCCCCGAAAAGAACGTCGCCTTCCCTCCAGGGATTCCCATTTGAGTTCGTGAAGCATCTCCGTAACACTTAAGTTTTGTTCAAACATACCGGCAACAAATGTAGCAGCCCGCTTCTGAATTGCATCTTCCTTCACTTCGATCTGGGCAACGGCTGTGCCGCAGTGGATACACCGGTTCCCGTGAGATCACCGAAGTTAAGCGCTGTCGGGCGTGGTCGGCACTTGGATGGGTGACCATCCAGCCGCCATGCGCTGTTGCCATTTTTCGGGGTGCACTCAGCCTCGTGATGCCAATCGAGGAGCTACTCGACCGAATGGTAGCGGCTCCGGTCAAAGAAAACCATCACAACGACCGGGAGAGCGGTGTGCTGACCACACGCCCCTCTTATCCGCACCCTCATCTGAGGATGATACGGCGGTCGGATGGTCCCGGTGGGCCACTTGTAGCCTGAAGACACGGAGTGCTCAGTTCGATCTGGTGCGGATCCCAAACTCGAGAGCAGTGCTCAAGTACAGGTCACACTAAAGTCCTATATGCGGTCTCCTTTACAGATGAGCCTCACTTTCCTAAAATTCTCCCAATAAACCGAAGTCGACCATTCGCCTTCCCTACCACAGTCCTCATATGTTATTTCTATTTCCTGTCGCTTTGCAACGTTACCTCCAGATATGTAAACGACTTGACTGTGTCAAACAGGAGACTAGTAATACTGTAACCGAACATTACAGATTTGTTCTTCCTATTCATCCTCATTAACTTACATTTCTTTCAGATTTAGAGCTAGCTGCCGTTCATAGCACCAACTGGAAATTTTGTCTAAGTAGTCTTGTATCTTCCTACAGTTACTCAACGTCGGCATCTTTCCGTTCATCACAGCATCATCAGAAAACAACCGCAGATTCCTGCTCTCCCTGTCGGCCAAATCATTTCTGTATTCAGAGAACAACAGCGGTGCTATCACACTTCCCTGGGGCACTCCTGACCATATCCTCCTTCGTAATGATCATTCGCCGTCGACGCCAACAAACTGGATTCTGTTACCTTAGGAGTCTTAGAGCCACTCACATATCAGTGAACTTATTCAATATACTCGTAGATTCGTTAACAGCCTGCAGTGGGGCAGCGTGTCAAATACTTCCCGGAAACTAGAAATATGGAATCTGCCTGTCGCCCTTCACCCACAGTTCGCAGCATATCATGTCAGAAAAGGTCACGCTGAGTTTCGCACGAGCGACGTTTTCCAAAACCACGCTGATTCGTAGTCATGAGCTTCTCAGTCTCAAGAAAATATATTATATTCGAACTGAGAATACGTTCAAGGGTTCTGCAGCACACCCAAGTCAGGGATATTGGCCTGTAATTCTGCGGGTACGCTCTTTGATTTCCATTATTTCATACAGTTATTGATTGGATTTAAAAATTCAAAATCTTGTCATAAGTCACTCGTTGTGTTTAACACAATAAGTGAAGTATTAGTGTTTAGAATCTATGTTTAGACGTAGAGGAAGCGTAAGTCACGGTGCCCCAATTACTCTCGCTACATGTGTCATGCGTTTGAGAATGAGCGCACTTAGCAACTTCCAGCAAACTTTATCCATAATTTGAGACCCGTTCGAAACTTTCTGTCTCTTACTTCCCACGCAAAATGATAAAAGGAAAAAAAAATTATAGCTTACCATATTTTCGCTGTTCATGCAGTAAAACTGTCGCATTAGGCATGACGTTTTAGTTTATTTATTTATTCTACTCGCAACACATATGGCAGGCAGGATCCACAAATAGCACTGAATTTTCTCACAAAATTATATCATTGTATGGCACATAGTGTGGTGTCACCGCCAGACACCACACTTGCTAGGTGGTAGCCTTTAAATCGGCCGCGGTCCGTTAGTTTACGTCGGACCCGCGTGTCGCCACTGTCAGTGATTGCAGACCGAGCGCCGCCACACGGCAGGTCTAGAGAGACTTCCTAGCACTCGCCCCAGTTGTACAGCCGACTTTGCTAGCGATGGTTCACTGACAAATTACGCTCTCATTTGCCGAGACGATAGTTAGCATAGCCTTCAGCTACGTCATTTGCTACGACCTAGCAAGGCGCCATTATCAGTTGCTATTTATCTTGTGATGCATGTACCGTCAGACCGATGTTCACCAATTATGGATTAAAGTTAAGTATTCAAGAAGCTACGTACTTTACTTGCTAGTCTCAATTACTTTACCTGTTCCAGACCTCACGCCAGCCTGCGTGAGCTTAAACGCGTGCCTTGCGGCTTCACCTCCTAGTGGCTTGGCTGTCTTGCCAAGTCACAACACATAGTTCTGGAGGTAAGATGTTTAATACAAGAGGGTTCGGTTCATTAAACACTGGGGGTCGAATTTTACTGGTATCCGTAGAATTTATTAGGCTACGGTAGCTTATTTATTATGCTTCACACTCATGTTACTTGAAATGTAATACACAAACCACCAGCACATTAAAGATATACCATTCTGTTATAATACTGATATCGTCGAACGAGTCAGTTCAGTTGAAAATTTTGTAATTTGCGTTGTGTGGGCACTCTTGCTTACCCATCTATACGGATGTCGCATGGAGAGTGGGAGTTTCACAATTAACGGTTTCGGTTACTGCCATCTTCGGATCACAAAATATTCTGATGTAAATATCAACGTCAGAATCTGTATACGAGTGTTGCTCAGAAAGTATTGCACTGCATTTCTTTTCTCTGCCGAAAACAATGCTACGAATGCGAAACGCTACGTATGTGTTATCTGAAGTCTCCTGAGTGAGCGCACAAGATTTCCGTCACTTCCTACAGATAGCGTAGCTGCAGAACAGTTTCAAAACGGCGTCCATAGGTGACGTACGTTACAAGCAACGTGTTGTCATTGAATTTCTCACCGTAGAAAAAAGAAACTTTGGGAAATATTCGCAAATGCTGGTGCAAAGTCTATGGAGCATCTGCTGTGGACACAAGTACAATTATTCGCTGGACACGGAGACTGCGGTCATCAGAAGGCGGAACTCTACGATTTGTAGCGTTTGGGGAGACCACCCACGGCTGTCACACGAGACACGTTGCAGCGAGCTGATGTTGTCATTCACCATTAAAGGATGCCATTCGTGGAAGATATTTTGAATACGATAAAATTTTACTAGTGAAGCACTGGCGTCGCCACCAGGACAAGGGCTGGTACCGACAGGGCGTACACGCCCTTGTTTCGCGCTGGAGGAAGGCCATAGAACAGGATGGTGATTACATGGGAATATAGAGTGTGTAGATTAAACACCATTCTTTCGTGTGTGTGTAATTCACATTATGTTCAATAAAGAACTGTTGAAGGAAAAAATGCGGTGCATTACTGTATGGGCAACCATCGAATGTAAGTGCATAGTAAGTGAGCACTTAGTAGGTAGCTACGTATGTCAGAATATTTTATGATCTGAAGATGGCAGTAGCCGAAACCGGTAACTGTAAATTGTAAAATTTGTGTGTTCGAAACGGATCTTTACCAATAGAGTGTCATAACATGACTGTAGACTCGTTTACAGACTTTGTCTTCAATTGACAATGTTGTTCAGCATGATTAGACGATAAAGAATTGGGTTTGTGCCGTTACAAAGTATTCACTGTCCACCATCAGCGGAAATGTATTGGATAATTCGGGAAAGAATTTCGCGTGTATCCGAATCAAACGTTCTGGGAAGACATAACTTGTATGAAACAGAATCTGAAGGCTTCCTCGAATGTCAGCTCCTGCATGTACACATTATTAATGAGCGAAAGGGATAATACCTGTTTTAAGCTGACAAATCCTGATTTACATTCTTTCATCTTTTACATAACTAGAATAATAAACTCTACAAAATGAGAACAGTGAATTTTTCACTTATAACGCTGACGACTTGTCATTGATTGGGGCCGAATTTAAAGTGGCTGGCCCAGACAGGGATATTATCTTATGCTGAATGGTGTACGTACATCTCTTTTACTGTTTTTATTGTTAATATTTGAAGGAAGTATATCATCATTTCATCGTAATTTGGATTGGTTGGTTTGTGAGATTGAAGGGACCTGACTGCGATGGTAATCGGAAATTTGGATTAATTGCAACTGTCGGGTTACTCGTCATTTCCGCTCATGGCGTAATTTATTTTGCATCATCCACATTTTTTTATTATGTAAAATTTTTTAATCTTATTTAGTAGCTTGTTCCTTAACATCATCTTGTTTAAAACCCCCAGTCAGGTCGGTAGATTATACTTCTGTTTGCTATCATCCACGTATCATGATCTTTTGCGTAATTATCTCAAACCGTATCAGAAATTTTATCTCCTTTTTCCGTGATAGCGTTTATTAGCTTTAGAATTCTGGAAAATCAGCCCGTACATATTCTATTATGAGCACTTCTTTCTAACTGCTGTTAATTTTATTGTTGATACGTAGCTTGTTAAAAGTATTTTTTGAAACCCCCGTTGCTGTTACCATTCTGCATTTATCAGGGCCGTTGAGTAAGTAATGCAACATTTTCTCTTCTCTGTCAATTTTAGTTGAAAAAAATGTGCAATTTGTAGTTAGACATGGTGGAATATTCCTGCATAGTTTCATGAAGTTCCGATAGGTGGCAGCGGTATGCGCAGCCTTCAAAATGGCGTCTGTAATGTATTTTCGTTCCAAGCAAAGAACTGTTATTGAGTTTCTTTTTTTGGAAACTCATAGCATCGCAAACACGGACAGGCTCTTGCAGAGTGTCTCCAAGACCTGCTAGAGAACAAAACAACGGTGACTCGTTGAGGTAGGCGTCTGTCATCATCGCAACAAGATCGTGCAAACCTGTCCGACCTCCCGCTTGATGGTCGGCTGCACACAGCTGTGAGTCCTGCAAAATGTATTGTGCTACTCGCAGGAAACTGAAGAAACGACGTGTTCGTCGTCACAAAACTCAAACGAATTTCTCCTTCTTCATGACAACGCAGGGCCTAGAATAAATATGCACACTCGAGCGGCATACACAAAACTTCATTGGACTGTTCTTCCTTATCCACCATACAGCCGGGACCTCGCACCTTTCGACTTCCATGGGTTTGGTCCAATGAAGGATGGATTCCGCGAGAAGCAGTACGTGGACGATGGGATTGATACATCGAGACGTCTTTGACTCCGACGTCGCCCCTTAGAGTGGTGTACGGGCGTTCTCAGTAAGGTGACGTACGGCCGTCGTATTGAACGGAGATTATTGTTGAAATATAGGATTTTGTAGCTAAAACAGTGGGCAATAACATGATGCATTGTAATCCCCATAAAACCAAAAAATGTGTTCCTCTTTTGTACTTTGCGTTTAACTGAATAGTTTTTTAGACGTTTGGAATAGTTTCCTGTTGATAGCATTTCTATTTGAGTATGGCTTGAAGGCTTAGTTGCTTGTTCTGTATTGCTTGTTCGGTATCCCATTACAGAGTGTTTTCATAAGTGAAAATAGACGTTTTTCAATTCCCAACTACGAACAAGGGTGTTATTGAAACTTCCTGGCAGATTAAAACTGTGTGCCCGACCGAGACTCGAACTCGGGACCTTTTACCTTTCGCGGGCAAGTGCTCTACCAACCGAGCTACCGAAGCACGACTCACGCCCGGTACTCACAGCTTTACTTCTACCAGTACCTCGTCTCCTACCTTCCAAATTTTACAGAAGCTCTCCTGCGAACCTTGCAGAACTAGCACTCCTGAAAGAAAGGATATTGCGGAGACATGGCTTAGCCACAGCCTGGGGGATGGTAGAGCACTTGCCCGCGAAACGCAAAAGGTCCCGAGTTCGAGTCTCGGTCGGGCACACAGTTTTAATCTGCCAGGAAGTTTCATATCAGCGCACACTCCGCTGCAGAGTGAAAATCTCATTCTGGAAGGGTGTCATTATTTGATTACATTCATTCTCTTGGCGGTTATTTACTCAATCATTTACTTTCGAAATCCCGATTTATTGGCTGGACAGTAAAATTGTACTTGGCGGCCTGGAGAGGTTTTCTCTTCAATTATCAGAGTTCGATAGTCGTCCCGGATGGATAGTATCTCGTTCTGTCGCTCAATTTCATTCGCCATATAGAAGTAACAGACTTTTTTTTGGCTTTGGTGTGATTAGCCAGTGCGTCAGCCAGGATAATAATTCTTGAATGTGATGATCTGTCTAGTTTCCATTCATCAGGAGGCCTGTGTTCATCATTGGGGCGTTACACCATTACAACACTAGGTTGATCAAATGAGGTAGAATACAGTACATGTTCAAGATTTTATATATAAAATGATAAACTTCGCACTATATTAACGATAAAGTAACCAGAGTGTAACTACACAAGAAACTGACAGAGCACGTGGCCGCGTCCCCTTTAAGCTGTTCCCTATAGAGCGGAGAAGCGATCACTACTGTGCGATTTGTTTTGGACCCCTCCACTATCTTGGTATCTAACAGTTTATAATCCATGACATACTATCTTTCAGTGATGTTTCGTCTTGGCAGACAACGAATGTTTGGAAAAGAGATTCGCCGGCCGCGGTGGTCTCGCGGTTCTAGGCGCTCAGTCCGGAACCGCGCGACCGCTACGGTCGCAGGTTCGAATCCTGCCTCGGGCATGGATGTGTATGATGTCCTTAGGTTAGTTAGGTTTAAGTAGTTCCAAGTTCTAGGGGACTGATGACCACAGATGTTAAGTCCCATAGTGCTCAGAGCCATTTGAACCATTTGAAAAGAGATTCCGAGCTTTTCCGCTCTAATGTTTAAATCACATGTTGACTTGAAGACGTGGCTTTTAGCGCCACGAAACCGGTAGTGATACAGTAATAAAGGACGAAATACAGCTGAAGCGGTTGTTAATTCCGAAGACAAAAATGTGTAAACTGTTCACACGGAACATTTCAGACTTCGATATTATTGGGGCCCGTCGATATTTCGCTGAAATGAGAAGTACTCGAGGGAGTATCTACATCTACCTCTACATTTGTACTCTGCAAACCACTGTGAAGCGCATGACAGAGGGTACGTCCGATTTTTAGGGTTTTTGCCTGTTCCATTCACGTATGAAGCGTGGGAAAAATGATTTTTATATCATGTGGCTTATGTTAATAATGAACTGACACGAAAGTATTTTCATTTTGTTCTCAGTAACTTCGCGCAATGCTCAATTTCTTCAATCACTGGGTGAAGCTGAGACAAACTTTAACTCTCTGGCACGGCAGTGCACTGCACCAGTTCGTTCCAAAAAGCCGCCCGCAAAAACACGATATTTCGGGGGGGGGGGGGGGGGTCATGTATTAGGTTATACTGTTCACTTAAGGAGAGTCATGTCAGAACAATTTTAGAGGCATGCTCTTTCCGACACAACAAAGCGTTAAGTTTATTCGTAACGGGCATGATCGAGGTACTTGAAATGCACTGCCAATTAATTATATGCATGAGGTACTCATTGTGACATGAGGGGTATCAATTACAGTGTAACAGCAAAAGAGAACGGCTAGTCCATGTTGCTAACCCATCTGAATAGCTGACAGAGGTCCAATCCAATTATCACCTTAGATTCTAATTGCCTAAAGCCTGATTCTTTCGCAAGCTGTTATCCTTCAACGTACTGTCTTTGTAATTTCAATCAGCTAAAATCACGCAGCTTAATTTTTTGATTTTTATAAAACAGCTCCTAAATGGTCCTGAGCATTGTTGACAGGTAACAGCATCAGAAAATTTTTTACCATTCTGATGAAAATAACTGTAAATTTTAAAATTGAGTTTTCAGTTACCTACGTTAATTAACTCTAAGCTCCAATGCACTGAAATATCAAATTCTATTCACAAATTTTGCATATTATCGCGCGTAATAGTTAATTCGCGAAGCACATTGGACTACTGAGTCTCACTATAACTGAAGCATAGCTCATTCACTTACATTTATTCACGTTGCACGACTGTATTTGCGAGTAAACTATGAAACTAGTGACACGAATCGAAAAGCGAGAAACAGTGTACTGTTTGTGTTGTATCAACGTTGGATACCACACTTTTTAGGGGTTGCAGTTATCGACCGCAGTCCGTACTACTATAGAACGATCCGCGAGTCGGGACAAGCGTCGCTAGCGCCGCTCCGCGGCTTGCAACAAGTCTCTAGCGTGCGCTCGGCCACTCTTGCTCGGAACGTCAAGTAAGGAAGTAGTATAACCTTCAGGTGATAGGAAGTAACCTCTAACAAGGCGCATAGCTAATGTATGGCCTATGTGATGCCTCTATAGCTCTCTGTTTATAATTATATTGCTCCTGAGTATGAAGACTCGTGTTTTTTACCATCGATTTCTAATTATTTTAGACGTTTTAGACCCAGACCATTCATCCAGCTCCTTATCGACTTCACTGACAAATCTGTTGTATACACAAAGAAGAGATTTATATAATTCCATTTAGCATTGGACACCAGTCATTCAAATTGCCGACGATTTGTTCCTCGTCACCATAACAGTTTGTAGTTGTTTTCGTCTGCTTCCCGATATGTTGACTGAAAAGAGCATTTATGTCTGCATTCTTCATCTACATCTACGTGCGTACTCATGGTGCAGCGTACGGCGGAGATACAACTTCTAGTCAGTACCTTTCTGTTCCAGTCGCAAATAGAGCGAGGAAAAATCGACTATCCATATGCTGCAGTGCGAGCCCCAATTTCCACTACCCTGTCTTACTGGCCCTTACACAAGATGTACTCTGGAGCCGGCAGAATCATTCTCCAGCCAGTTGCAAGTGCCAGTATCTAAAACTTTCCCAATACTGGCAAATAATGCGTCAGCTGTAACCTTCTGAAGACGGGCACTACTAAGTGTCTAAAGCCAATAAGAAATTAAATTTATTTTATGCAGCTGGTGGCTGATTACTTCGATATATACAACTACATATGCTAAAGAAGGATATAATACTAAATGGTATGTCTGTACAATCCTCCTACTGAATGATGTTTTTTAAACGCTTAATTTAAAATTTCAGCTTTGATTTTCGCTGTCTACAAATGCCACGCCAGACTGGTCGACGAAGCCATGGATCATCTTAGCAATTTTACGTAGGACCAGAATTATTTCGGGTTCTCGACAAAATCTTCCTTTAACTTCTGACAGTGGAATTTATTAAATGCTATGTCCATCGATAGTTTTATAAATATTCGAATCGCTGTTAACTTTTGCCTGTCGACATTTCTGCGAGCTTTTTTTGAACTGAGGGCGCAACACTCTCTATTTTCCCTGCATTTTCCGAATTTCGTTCTTGTATCACAGTGCGTCTATTGCCCATTTAATCCACTTACTCGGCACATATTTCTCCAGAGAGCGATTTTCAACCAGTTTAAACTGCACCAACGATTGCTCTACGTCTATCGTATTGGAACTAATTGATGTCCATTCATTGCCTATGTGGGGTACTAACAACTCCTTTGTAGAAAAAATGCTCTCCTGACCATCTTGGTTGACTTATTAACTTTCGTAATCATCTTCGGTGTAATACCATGATCGCTAATCCCTGTTTCTGCGCTGACAGTTTCGTTATGATCAGACCTGTCTTTAGCTACAATGTCTACAATATTTTCATTGTAAGTCGTCGAAGTAGCTGCTCAAGATAGATTTCGGAGAAAGTATTCAGAACTACCGCATAAAAATGTCTGTCCGTATCTCTTGCAGTGAATCCACAGGCGGCCCATTATGCTTTCTGTAGATATAGCACCATTGGGATACTCCCGCACGGCTGAGCATAGACTTTCTTAGAATGATACAGACCTGTTACGGTGAAATCGGGCGGCTGGTAAAAACGTCTAATGATTAACTTGAATTCACGTTGACCCGTCATTCGCGCCCAAATAACTTCTCAGTCAGGCTCAGTTTCAGCCTCGATAGATATTGTATGGTCGCTTGCTATGAACACTCCCCCTTCTATGACGTCTGACACGTCTTTGTCATATGTACGAGTTCCGTTCCTCGTTTAATACTTCGGCGCTTTCTACATCACATTTCGTCCAGCTTTCCATTCCGAGTTTAATTTGAGCACGACAACTTTCCTGCAGGACGCTAAATTCAGGGACTCTGTTACGATTCCCTTGGAAATTTACGGTTAAAATATTGACATTCTCAGTGTCTTCATGTCTCGTTTTTGTGCGCGGTCATATTACGCTCCCTGGGTATCGACTGGTGACATTTGGAAGAGGGCCTCAAACTATCGCTTAGTCCCACGTGAGTAGCTGTTATCTTGAGCAGTGTACGCCTAACCTATCATGGGGATTCTTACATTCTCCGCTGCATAACGAAATCCAGAAATCTACGTCACGGTAGCGACAGAGGTTTTGGTTGAGCCCCTCCACTAGGCTCCAAATCGAAAGACCCCGGTCGATTCTGGGCTCGATGCAGCAAATTTCCAGGTCCGCCTGTACCCCAGGAGAACACCTCTTTACTACTTCCACCAGGCGCCAGTACGAAAATAAGGCGGCCTCGTAACCCAAGCGACATTTGTCATTGGTGCCTACATGAGCGACGGCCGGGAGGCCACTGCACTATGCACGCTCCACGGCCGCAGGCAGGGACTCTTCCACATATTGGAATACCCTCTCCCCCTGCCTCCCCTATTGGCCAAGGGTTTTGAATAGTGTGTAGCCAATAGCAACACAAAGACAATGAATACCACACGTAATTGGAAAACACCATATGGCACTGTGCGTAAGATGGACAAATTTCGTGTGGTTCTAGGCACTTCAGTCTGGAACCGCGTGACAGCTACGGTCGCAGGTTCGAATCCTGCCTCGGGCATGGATGTGTGTGATGTCCTTAGGTTAGTTAGTGTTAAGCAGTTCTAAATTCTAGGGGACTGATGACCACAGATGTTAAGTCCCATAGTGCTCAGAGCCATTTTCTTTTTTACAAATTTAAGTACTTCGGAGAATATACAAAAGGAAGAAGAACAGACAGTACAATGAGGGAATAGTAGAGAGGATGAGAGGATGAGCTCAGCCAACCGTAGCACTAGAGATATATAAAATAAAAAGAGTATACTGACATAAAAAATGATCAGACATTACAAGGGCATGATGAGGACTGTGGTACTGTATTTCGCTGAGACGATGAGTCGAGAAAGAGATGGCGCAGAATATCTAGAGAAAGAAAAATACTGAATGAAATACTGGGCCATAAAAGAGATGGTCAGAGATGTACACTAAGAATGTAACTTATGCGCAGCTTTACCAGCAACACTTCTCACACCAGCGACATGCGGGTGACCTAAACGTCGAAGCCACAAGGGTCACACTAGCAGAGATAGACAGAAGACCGCACGTGCTCACTGAGCCGAAAGGTAGCAGCGAGGGCGCCACCAAAGGTCACTGGCCTTGCGGATTTGCGCAAAAAGATCCAGCTGCATCCTTCCGCCGTCAGGGGCTTAAGGCCGGTGCCAAGCCGCTCTCGGCCTGCCATTTCCTTCGAACCCTCTGTGTCAGATGCCGACCACATCAGTCCGAGCTCTTACTAAGGACACCGTCGGAAGCTTCGACGTCACTGCGAGTCAACATTAAACATAGAGCCACCAGTCATTGCCAACAGGTGACTTCTGCACTGAAGGTTGCACAGGACTTCCGTTCAAATTGCTCCGCTTCAAGGTAACTCAGAATTTGTCCGTTATTGGGGCCATCTGCCAACTCAAGAACTTTTGTAAGAGCGGTATTACCACAACCTATCCAAACAGTTTTTGTAAATAACTTACTACACTAAGTCGTCATTGTCTATGTTCTTTTTGAATAACTTTTTTGCATTGTTTATATGGACTGTTTTCTCGCTGTGTCCCAACCGACGTGGGACATATCAAAGGTCTAGGGAAGAATACTATAGCAGGAGAAAGTGTGGCAACTTGGTACAAGATTATACGTTTCCTTATTCCATTTTCAAATTAAAACACTCAGTTTTTTCCAGCAGCAGACTACTTCTCAAATCTCAAAAACTACCACAGAACATTAAGGATTTTCCAAATGTGACAAGTATTTTTGGAACTTATAAACACTGCAGTGGAGAAAACACTGCATGTAATAGTCTCTCCATTACGGTATTAATCTTCTACACATCAATAATCTGTAAGTGAGATCAAATTAAGTAGAAATATTGTCAAAAACCATTTGTAAGTAAGTACATTTCGAAATAGAAGCTATTGGAAACCAACACAAATTTATTTGTTAAAGAAACTCAGTTGATTTGCAAGTATCACATGATCCATAGTAAAATACCTGTTTCAAGTGTCTAGATGGTGCACAACCGAGAAATATGCCTTAACTGTCGGCGTTAGATACGAGTCAGAGGGTGGAACGACTGAAGGTTGTACATGATGGGGCAGCTAGAAAATCAGAAAAGAGAAAAGTAAAGGCTCAGCCTAGACGTAGTGGGGGTCAGTGATATGGAAAGGAAAGAAGTTAAGGATTTCTGATCAGACGGATATAGCACAATACGATAAGCAGCAGAAAATGGTATTACAGGAACAGGATTCGTTACGAATAGATAGTAACGGCAGAGACTGATTTAGTGTGAATATTGCAGTGGTACAATTGTTCTCATCACACAACACAGCAAAACTACGCCGCCAATGGTAGTTCAGGAGTACATGACGACGTCGCAAGCAGAAAATGAAGAGACAGAAAAAAATATATGTGGACATTAAACGGGTTATTCAGCATGTAAAACGAGATGAAAATCTAATAATGAAGGGGGATTGGAATGACATTGAAGGGAAGAAAGAGCATAAAAGTTTCAGGAGAACATGGGCTCTGTAGTAGGAATGGGAGAGCAGAAAGTCTCATTGAGGTTCCACAATAAATTTCAGTTGATGTGATAGATACAGAAATTGGAGTCGATATCGAAGAGATAGGGTATCCAGCATTGGAATCAGAATTTAATGCAGCTTTCGAAGACATGGGATTAAATAAGGCAAGAGGTACAGATAACGCTGGATCGGAATATTAAAATCATTGGCCGTTATTTAGGTTTATGTGAAGAATCAATGAAATTTGAGACGTAGCATCAGACTTTCGCAAAAATATTATCTAATCAGTTCCGAACATAGCAAGAGCAGACAAGAGCGAGAACTGTAGTACAATCCATTTAACAGCTTACGCACCCAAGTTGATGACAAAGACAATACACAGAAGAATGGAAAAGAAATCTGAGAAAGCATCAGATGACAACTCGGTTTACGAATGATAAGATTCGCTGATGACATTGCTGTGCTTAGGGAAAATGAATAACATTTACAGGATCTCTAGAATGGGATGAACAGACTTATCAGTACAGAATGTGGGCTGAGAGTAAACTGGAACCATGTAAAAGTAATAATAATTAGTACAACTGAGAATAGCAACAAACTAATATCAAAATTGGCGGTCACGTAGTAGACGAAGTTAAGGAATTCTGCAACCTTGGAAACAAAGTAACTCGTGACGGACGACGCAAGGAGAACATATGAAACAGACTACCACAGCCAAAGAAGGCACTCCTAGCTGAAAGAGGTCTAATAGCGTCAAAGATAGGCTTTAGTTTGTGGAAGATATTTCTGAGAACGTACGTCAGGGGCACAGCATTGTATGGTAGTGAAACTTGGACTGCAGTTAAACCGGAACAGAGGGGAATCCAAGCGTTTGAGATATAGTGCTGCAGAAGAATGTTGAAAATGTGATGAAAAGTATGCGGACGCAACCAAATACATACGTTTGTCATATTAGGTGCATTGTGCTGCCACCTGCTGCCAGGTACTCCATATCAGTGACCTCAGTAGTCATTAGACATTGTGGGAGAGCAGGACGGGGCACTCCGCGGAGCTCACGGACTTCGAACGTAGTCAGCTGATTGGGTGTCCCCTGTGTCATACGTCTGTACGCGGCATTTCCACACTCCTAAACATCCATAGGTTCACTGTTTCCGATACGATAGTGAAGTGGGAAATAGAAGGGACACGTACAGCACAAAAGCGTACAAGCCGACCTCGTCTGTTGACTGACAGAGACCGCCGACAGTTGAAGAGGGTGGTAATGTGTAATGGGGAGACATCTATCCCGATCATCACACTGGAATTCCAAACTGCATCAGGATTCACTGCAAGTACTAGGACACTTAGGCGGGAGGTGATAAAACTTGAGTTTCATGGTCGAGCGGCTGCTCATAAGCCACACATCACGCCGGTCAATGCCAAACGACTCCTCGCTTGGTGTAAGGAGCGTAAACATTGGACGACTGAACAGTGGTAAAACGTTGTGTGGAGTGACAAATCACGGTACACAATGTGGCGATCTGATGGTAGGGTGTGGGTATGGCGAATGCCCGGTGAACATAATCTGTCAGGGTGTGTAGTGCCGACAGTAAAATTCGGAGGCGGTGGTGTTATGGTGTGGTCATGTTTTTCATGGAGGGAGCCTGCACCCCTTGTTGTTTTACGTGACACTGTCACAGCACAGGCCTACATTGATGTTTTATGCACCTTCTTGCTTCCCACTGTTAAATAGCAATTCGAGGATGGCGACTGCATGTTTCAACACGAGCGACCACCTGATCGGAATGTACGGCCTGTGGCGGAGTGGTTACACGACAATAACGTGCCTGCAATTGACTGGCCTGCACTGAGTCCTGATCTGAATCCTAAAGAACACGTTTGAGATGTTTTGGATCTCCGACTTCGTGCCAGGACTCACGGACCGGCATCAACACCTCTCCTCAGTGCAGCACTCCGTGAAGAATGGGGTGCCATTCCCCAAGAATCCTTGTAGCATCTGATCGAACGTAGGCTTGCGAGAGT
The DNA here is from genome assembly GCF_021461395.2 of Schistocerca americana. Taxonomy (NCBI): domain Eukaryota; kingdom Metazoa; phylum Arthropoda; class Insecta; order Orthoptera; family Acrididae; genus Schistocerca; species Schistocerca americana. The sequence goes on along the minus strand of NC_060120.1, from coordinate 1,012,845,856 downwards.
GGAAGCTGTCATCAAGGCTAAGAGTGATCTAACACCGTATTGAATTCCAGCATTACCGATGGAGGGCGCCACGAGGTTGTAAGTGATTTTCAGACAGGTGTCCGGATACTTTTCATCACATTGTGTAGTTTGATGAAGTAAGGAGTGACGAAGCGAAGAATGGAACTATGTAAAACACAGACAAGATGGTAGGACGTGTGTAACATTTTGGAATAACTGCCGTGGTACCAGAGGAAATCGTAGAGGGTAAAAACTGTGGAGAAAGACAGATACTGGAATAAGTCCAACAAATAATTTTTGACGTACGTTGCAATTTCCACTCCAGGTTGAAAAGATTCTCACATGAGAGGAGGTCATGGGGGGAGGGGGGGGGGGGGGGGTAGCATTAAGCCAGTCAGAAGATTGTTTATTCAAAGAAAAGTCCTGTAACTAAAAAATTCCGTATTCTAAATAACTTCAGTATACTGTACAGCACAAAGTGTAGAACGCTAAATAATTACAAATACTGTGCAAAATACGACCTCGTTTTCAACAACATTAAATTTGTAGATAATAACGTCAATACTGCACATTCATTCCTTCGTGTGGTTTTAAAACCAGTCATTAAACTGATGTACCGACGAAAACACATCGTGTGTTCCTACGTACACTACCCACTACGCACAACTCTCTCCCCTACATGAAGATAATTATCAGACTGAAAACGGCCAAGATTTGGGGACGTGTGATACTGTTGCTTATGGAACGCACTTGGTTGTTGGACTCAGAAAGAATTGATCAATATTGGGCATGAAGGTGGAAGAGAAGGAAAATATTGGAGAAGAAAATACACACCGACGAATATAACGGAGGTCGAGGATAGAGAGGGATAAAGGAAAACAATGGAGAGTCATTAGCGACCAGGCAAGAGAAGACCTTGAAGAGCTTGATAAAAGAAGAGAAAGGAAGGAGAGGGAAGGAAGAAAATACAAACCATGGAAGGAATACCCGTCTTTATACAGAAGCAGTAGTGGAAGAAGAAGTTCATAACACCGTATCCATATCTTTCGGATGATTCCGAATGTTCGGTCGATGGTGACTTAGTTAACTTTATTTGCAGCGTTGTATCCTTCATGGCATCGTTGAGAGTACGCGATCTAATGAGATAATCACGGATTTCTTCAGTTTAGTGCGACTGTCTTTGATAGCACGGTTGAGGTTCACTGTTATAGACCAACAGGCGTTAGTACGTGCTACAAAATCGCGTAACCTATACGGATAACAAATACCCTTCCCTCTATACTTGAAATTTTATGATGGCTCTAAGTGAGTCACGATTTGAGCTACTAGTTTTGAATTTATTGTCGCGTTTCGTACGCTGCCGTTCAAGAGAAACGTTGCAAATTGTATACTAGGCAGTAATACAAGAAGTTTTCACGCTGTATGAGTATCTTGACGTAACAGTTGATATTATGTATTAATAGCAAACCAGATACAATGATGTACAGTTTGTGAACTTCCAGATGCGATTCAGGTGACGACCGGCGCTTTAAATTTGCAGGTAGTACCACAGGGGGTGCCTTCCGTCTCAGAAGTGTACACTGCGGTCGTAACCGCTGGTTCGCGTAAAGACCTCTAGGTTACGGCTCCCTAAAGAGTAATTAGTACCCTCGCAGTGGTACGCCATAAAGAATGCAGATAGTTCCAGAAATGTGGGCTGTTGGAATGGGAGCGCCATAACTATTTACGTTCGTGATAAGCGACATCCCGTAAAGCAGTAAATTTATGATGACTGGTCGAGTGACGGACGTTCAGACATCATTACAAAAAAATTTTTTTTTTATCATGAGCCTACTGACTGGTTTGATGCGGCCCGCCACGAATTCCTTTCCTGTGCTAACCTCTTCATCTCAGAGTAGCACTTGAAACCTGCGTCCTCAATTATTTGCTTGACGTATTCCAATATCTGTCTTCCTCTACAGTTTTTGCCCTCTACAGCTCCCTCTAGTACCATGGAAGTCATTCCCTCATGTCTTAGCAGATGTCCTATCATCCTGTCCCTTCTCCTTATCGGTGTTTTCCACATATTCCTTTCCTCTCCGATTCTGCGTAGAACCTCCTCATTCCTTACCTTATCAGTCCACCTAATTTTCAACATTCGTCTATAGCACCACATCTCAAATGCTTCGATTCTCTTCTGTTCCGGTTTTCCCACAGTCCATGTTTCACTACCATACAATGCTGTACTCCAGACGTACATCCTCAGAAATTTCTTCCTCAAATTAAGGCCGGTATTTGATATTAGTAGACTTCTCTTGGCCAGAAATGCCTTTTTTGCCATAGCGAGTCTGCTTTTGATGTCCTCCTTGCTCCGTCCGTCAATGGTTATTTTACTGCCTAGGTAGCAGAATTCCTTAACTTCATTGACTTCGTGACCATCAATCCTGATGTTAAGTTTCTCGCTGTTCTCATTTCTACTACTTCTCATTACCTTCGTCTTTCTCCGATTTACTCTCAAACCATACTGTGTACTCATTAGACTGTTCATTCCGTTCAGCAGATCATTTAATTATTCTTCACTTTCACTCAGGATAGCAATGTCATCAGTGAATCGTATCATTGATATCCTTTCACCTTGTATTTTAATTCCACTGCTGAACCTTTCTTTTATTTCCATCATTGCATCCTCGATGTACAGATTGAAGAGTAGGGGCGAAAGGTTACAGCCTTGTCTTACACCCTTCTTAATACGAGCACTTCGTTCTTGATCGTCCACTCTTATTATTCCCTCTTGGTTGTTGTACATATTATATATGACCCGTCTCTCCCTATAGCTTACCCCTACTTTTTTCAGAATCTCGAACAGCTTGCACCATTTTATATTGTCGAACGCTTTTTCCAGGTCGACAAATCCTATGAAAGTGTTTTGATTTTTCTTTAGCCTTGCTTCTATTATTAGCCGTAACGTCAGAATTGCCTCTCTCGTCCCTTTGATTTTCCTAAAGCCAAACTGATCGTCACCAAGCGCATTCTCAATTTTCTTTTCCATTCTTCTGTATATTATTCTTGTAAGCAGCTTCGATGCATGAACTGTTAAGCTGATTGTGCGATAATTCTCGCACTTGTCAGCTCTTGCCGTCTTCGGAATTGTGTGGATGATGCTTTTCCGAAAGTCAGATGGTATGTCGCCAGACTCATATATTCTACACACCAACGTGAATAGTCGTTTTACTGCCACTTCCCCCAATGATTTTAGAAATTCTGATGGAATGTTATCTATCCCTCCTGCCTTATTTGACCATAAGTCCTCCAAAGCTCTTTTAATTCCGATTCTAATACTGGATCCCCTATCTCTTCTAAATTGACTCCTGTTTCTTCTTCTATCACATCAGACAAATCTTCACCCTCATAGAGGCTTTCAATGTATTCTTTCCACCTATCTGCTCTCTCCTCTGCATTTAACAGTGGAATTCCCGTTGCACTCTTAATGTTACCACCGTTGCTATTAATGTCACCAAAGGTTGTTTTGACTTTCCTGTATGCTGAGTCTGTGCTTCCGACAATCATATCTTTTTCCATGGCTTCACATTTTTCCTGCATACTGCATACTATACCAGAAACAGACAAGTAAACGATCACATACGTAAGCAACTATTTCCGCTTTATACTCCAGATGCAGTAATCAACATAAGAGTGACATTCTACGGGAAGGGGTGTGGAATGGCAGAAGTTTAGACGTGACTGGGAAGCTAGGAAATCTGAAAAGGAAATGCTCGATCTAGATACAGTTGTGGTCAGTGAAATGAAATGTAAAGAAGACAAGGATTTCTGGACCGAAAAATGTAGGGTAATATCAGTAGCAACAGGACGTCATATAACGGGAGTAAGATTCGTTATAAATAGGAATGGAGGGTAGAAAGTGAATTACTGTGAATAGTTGAGTGATAGGGTTGTTATCATTAGATTCGACAGCGAGTTAACGCAGACAACAATAGTTTATTTGGAGCCCAGTAGTGTATGGCAGTAAATCGTGGGCTCTAGGAAAACCGAAAGAGAAGAGAATCGAAACGTTTGAGATGTGGCACTACAGGAGAATTGGGAAAATTTGGTTTACTTATAAGATAAGTAATGAAGAGGTTCTCCGTAGAATCGGCGATGAAAGGAGACATATGGAAAATACTGACGAAAAGGGAGGATAGGGTGATAGGACGTGTGTTAAGAAGTCAGGGAATAACTTGCGTGGTATGAGTAGTAGAGGAAGTTGCAGAGGCTAAATATTGTAGAGGAAGATAGACATTGGAATACATCGAAGAAATAAGAAAACTGGGACATAGTTTGCGACTGATACTCTAAGATGAAGACACTGGCACGGGAAATGGAAGTGCCAGATGGAGAACCGAGGACCGTAATCTGATTGCTTAGAGGCTTGATCGTTCACTGCATATTTCGAAAATCTGGCGCCTCACGTCTATGATATAGGACTGTGTTACAGAAGGACTACTGTGTTGGTAATTTACAAAACTCGTTTCGCATTTCTGTCTGACAATCTCCACCAAAAATTTCCTATCTGCTCGTGTAGCGTAACATGCAGTGCGCCAGCTCGCGAAACTGGGCGCTTAGAAAGACCCAAATCGAATCCGAGCGGTGATAGCTCTCAGCACTATGGGACTTAACATCTGAGGTCATCAGTCCCCTAGAACTTAGAACTACTTAGACCTAACTAACCTAAGGACACCACACACATCCATGCCCGAGGCAGGATTCGAACCTGCGACCGTAGTAGTCGCGCGGTTCCCGACTGAAGCGCCTAGAAACACTCTGCCACAGCGGCCGGCGAGCGGTGATTTAACGACTGTTAATCAGGTACAATGACCTGGACAGCAGTAATTTCTAACGGTTTTCCACGCTTGCTTTGGCAAATACTGGACTCTGCTTCAAATAATACGGTACTCCAATAACTAAAAGACGTCACCAAACGAAAGGAAGTTTACGCTATCCACAGACAATTGTCTCACGCGACTTTCCTCGATTAGCTTAACTGGTGACTATGTCAACAGGAAGGGCATCCGGCCACAGAGTTAAAACACGTTTCCCAAACCATGAAAGCAGAGAACTCCTCACGATGGGATAAATAAAAGCAACGAGAATCTTAATGTAAGTTTTCCACGATTGTACTAGAAGACGTCAGTACAATTCCGGGACTCGCATCCTCATTGGCCAGGACTGTTCTCTGAATCTAAAGGTGTTGATGTATGAAAGACGTCAAACTTCCGTCTTTAATATCAACATCCGTACTTCGCAAACTGAAGCACCTGTCTGCAGAAGCCCGAAGTATCTCTGTTCATATCGTTATAGCAATACGTGAACCAATGGATAGTTTTAATAAAGCAGAGGCACACCTCACGTAGCGAGTCGCATCTCAAGACAGTCATTTGAACGTCCAGCGACTTCGTATGTGTGGCAACAATGATGACGTCCCTTCTGACAGAGCTGGACCAACGAGATATGCGGGCCCTGCAACGAACTTGTGACGTCACACTAGTAGGTTTGTCCTCCACACTTCGGGAACGGTCGGCTCCGTGCAGGGCCTACGAGTAATTAATATTTAATTGAAAAGGTACCCACTAAAGGTCTTAATTTTGTCGTGTTCTATTGAGAACTTGCATGCATTTAAATGCACAGTCAAAAATTATTAAACTCGTCTGGAATAGTTACTCAGTCCCCGCTGGAGACAGCTTCTGGCACTCGTAAGACCTACAGTGTCTCGTGCGCCTCATGACAGTGCCGTGTCTCTAGAATCAGAAACTGGGAGGGACCATTGCCCTTACATAGCTTACCTAGCTGTAACGGTTCAGCAACAAACTCGTCATTACTGTAAGACGGAGGTGCCTTTCTTAGATCTGCAAGAATTGTAATTTGCTCTTGCACACGAGCGTTATGATTTGAATAGGCAGCAAGGGAGTCAGGTCTGAGGATGGTTCCAGTAAGGTAGCCAGAGTTCATGGAAACTCTTTATTATTCATTAAGCTAGATCATATGTGCCGGTGCGCTCCCTCATGTGGTGGGTACAGCTTGGCGTCGTTGCATTACGTCTTCTTAGCGGCGTGGCTGTGGCGGTTGTCCCTCAACTGGAAAGCATCAGGCCGACATGGCGCTGAATGGCAATGGCTGGACGCCATTAGTGGCCTCATTCAACTAATGAGCAGTCCGGCGAGTCGAACCTCGGACCCTGAGGAGATTGGACGTCGCCTGTCTTGCCTGACACACAGGTCCGCGGCCCACTGTCTTATTGCTCTGTCAAATATAGAATCTTCAACCGCTTTTTGAAAACGTTTTATTTAAAGTAATTACACATAGAAAGGCGATCCTCTTAATGTGTATTTTTTGCGTAGGTTTTTTATTTAATTTTCCATTGCAAATTGTTTGCGCGAAGACGTGTTGTTTTCATCGTTAATATATCTTCTCATACTAATTTCTTCATTAGGTGGTAACACATGTTCGGACATTAACTGCATTATTTGTTTTCATCATTAATGCATTCACTTCTGGTAATTTCTTCAGTAGTAATTACCTCTAAATTGTCTTCCGTTTATTTAGATTAAGCTCGTTTTTGTGCCCGAATTTATTTCTCATTATTAGACCCATTATAATGTCCCAAATCAGCTTCAAATGTTTCAAATGGCTCTGAGCACTATGGGACTCAACATCTGTGGTCATCAGTCCCCTAGAACTTAGAACTACTTAAACCTAACTAGCTTAAAGACATCACACACATCCATGCCCGAGGCAGGATCCGAACCTGGATCCGGTCACGCGGTTCCAGACTGAAGCGCCTAGAACCGCACGGCCACACCGGCCGGCAAATCAGCTTCATCTTACGTTGCCGAGGAAGACTGAACAGTTCACTATTCATATCCTTTTCATCAGAGAATCTTCAAACTGCATTGAGATCACAGAAGCGTTAGTAGCTGGATATGAACCGGCACGATGACAGGCAGTCATCCAACTTTCTTTCGCCTCATTCTTCTTAGGAAATATATGAATCTAGTATCTAACTTTATTCGTTGTCTACCGTACGTAGTACACACACCAAACAATTATATTTCTGTGCGAAAAATTTGAAAAATGCTCTTAGTACTCCTCAATACTCTGATAAATGTGGCGTAACTATGCGCTTAATTGTGAATTACGGATGATCCTGTTAAATGCAAGAGGTCCCAGGACGAATGGTCAATATTCAGGGATGTGACAAGACAATCGTTCGAAGCAAAAATGTTTAGCAAACATGGGCTCTAAAATGCAGAGCTACGAGCAAGTGTTCATTTTAGATACTGTCGAATTAGTCGCTTCTACTGGACGTTCTTTCCTTTCCATATTTTGAGAGGTGGTAGTATGGACCGAAATAAGAAAAATATATCAAGTAAACATGGACTCTGAAGTACATAGCTTAAGAGCTATGAGTATTTGTTCATATTCGCTACTGTGAAACATCTCTTCTACTGGAAAAGTGCTCCTAGTGCTTAAGGAATGAATATTAAAACCCATTTTACTACACAAATTTTTTTATTGTACTGAACCATACCACCTCCTTCGGAAATACTGAAAATAAAAAGCTTTCAGCAGAAGAGCTTTGTTTCATAGTATCGAAGATGAAGGGGTGCTCATAACTCTTCAAGTACACATTTTACAGCCTTTGTTTACTAGACGTTTTTGCTTCGACCGATCTTTCCCTTCATATCGCTGAGAACTGACCTTACCTCGTGGGACACGCCGTACACAGAAGTCTCAACGCTAGAAAATCGCAGCGAAATGGAGGATGATCTGCGGGGGACTGATACTTGATGCAGCGACTGCCACTCGGTACTCGACGTAAACAAATGTAACATGTTGCGAATAAATAGGCAAAAAGGCTGACTTTTTGTGACTGCACAACCGCAGAACAATCACAGCAAGCAGATACTCACATCAAAAACGCGATGAAAACGCAATACTTTAGGACAGTGACGGGCTACTGTCAAGGAGATAACACAGCTTTCGGATTTTCTACATCTACATCTGCGTGATTACTCTGCTAGCCACAACAAAGTGCCTGGCAGAGAGTTCAATGAACCACCTTCAAGCTGTCACTCTACCGTTCCACTCTCGAACGGTGAGAGGAGAAAACGAGCACTTAAATTTCTCTGTGCGAGACTTGATTTCTCTTATTTTATCGTGATGATCATTTCTCCGTATGAAGGTGGGTGCCAAAAGAATGTTTTCGCAATCGGAAGAGATAACTGATGATTGAAATTTCATGAGGAGATCCCGTCGCAACTAAAAACGCCTTTATTTTAATGATTTCCTCTCCAATTCGCGTATCATGTCTGTGGCACTATCTCCCCTATTTCGCGATAGTACAAAACGAGCTGCCCTTCATTGTTCTTTTCCGATGTCATCCGTCAGTCCCCCCTGATGCGGATCCCACACCGCACAGCAATACTCCAGAATAGGTCGGACAAGCGTAGTGTAAGTAATCTCTTTGGTAGACCTGTTGCACCTTCTAAGTGTTCTGCCAATGAGTCGCAGTCTTTGGTTTGCTCTACCCACAATATTATCTATGTGATGTTCCAATTTCGGTTATTTGTAATTGTAATCCCTAAGTATTTAGTTGAATTTACAGCCCTCCGCTCTGTGTGACTTACCGCGTAATCAAAATTTAGCTGATTTCTTTTAGTACTCATGTTAATAACTTCACACTTTTCTTCATTAAGGGCCAATTACCACTTTTCGCACCATACAGATATATTAACTAAATCATTTTGCAGTTCGTTTTGATGATCTGATGAGTTTTCAAGACGGTAAATGACAGCATTATCTGTAAGCAATGTAAGAGGGCTACTCAGATTGTCTCCTATGTCTTTAATATACATCAGGAGCATTAGAGGGCCTATAACACTTCTTTGGGGAACGCCGGATATTGCTTCTGTTTTACTCGATGACTTTTCGTCTACTACTACGAACTGTGACCTTTCTGACAGGATATCACGAATCCAGTCGCACAACTGAGGCGATGCTCCGTAGGCACGCAGTTTGGTTAGAAGACGCTTCTGAGGAAGCTTTCTCGAAATCTCAAAATTGGAATCAATTTGACATCCACCGTCGATGTGACTCATAGCTTGATAAATATAAGAGCTAGTTGCGTTTCACAAGAACGATATTTCCGGAATCTGTGCTGACTATGTGTCAATAAATCGTTTTCTTCCAGGTATGTTCGAGCGCAGTATAGGTTCCAAAACCTTACACGAAATCTACGTTAGTGATATGGGCCTGTAATTCATCGGATTATTCCTACTTCCCTTTTCGGGTATTGGTGTGACTTCAGCAATTTTCCAGTTTTTAGGTACCGACCCTTCCGTGAGCGATCGGTTGTATATAATTGCTAAATATGGACCTATTGTATCAGCATACTCTGAGAGGAACCTGACTGGTATACAGTCAGGACCGGAGGCCTTGCCTTTCTTAAGTGATTTAAGCTGCTATGCTACACGGAGGATATCTACTTCTATGTTTCTCATCTTCACAGTTGTTCTTGGTTTGAATTCAGGGATATTTACTTCGTCTTTGGTGAATAACTCTGATGGCAGTGCCTGTAAAGCAGAGACTTCACCTTTGTTATAGCGCAGTGAAGGTATAGATTGCTTTATGTATGACCAGAATATCTTCGGGTTTTCTGCCAGATTCGGAGACAGAGTTTCGTTGTGGAAATTATTAAAAGCATCTCGCATTGAAGTACGCGCTATATTTGAACTTCTGGAAAACTTTGCCGATTGTGGGGGCTTTGCGTTCTTTTAATTTTGACATGCTTTTTTCGTTGCTTCTGCAACAGCGATCTGACCCGTTTTGTGTACCATGTGGGATCAGTACCATCACTTATTAATTTATGTGGTATATATCTCTCGATTCCTTTCGATACTATCTTTTTGAAATCATTCGACAAGTTTTCTACGCTTACATGGTCAGATCGGAAGGAGTGAAGACTGTCTCTGAAAAAGGCGCTAAGAGCAGTATTATCACTTTTTTTAAATGCTTATATATATACATTGAGTTTCTTTTTGATGGTTGTAGGTGTTACGGTATTCAGCTAAGCAGCGACTGCCTTGTGGTCGCTAATCCCTGTAATTGTCACAATACCCTCTATCTGTCCAGGATTATTTGTTGCTAAGAAGTCAATTATGCTTCCGGAATCATTTACGTTTCGAGTGGGCTCATGAACTAATTGTTCAAAGTAAGATTCTGAGAAAGCACTTAGTGCAATTTCGGATGACGTTTTAGGCCTGCCGCCGGCTTTAAACGTATAATTTTTCCAACATATAGAGGGTAGGTTGATATCACCACCGACTATAACTGTATGATTGAGGTACCTATTTGAAACGAGATTCTGGTTTCCTTTGAACTGTTCAGCAACAATATCTTCTGAGTCAGGTGGTCGGTAGAACGATACCGATTGTCAACTATATCCTCTAGTCATACTGTTTCGCCGGAACTATCTACTTCAATTTCACTACAAGGTAAACTGCTTCTGACAGCAATAAATAATTCACTACCAACTGTATTTAATCTATCCTCTCTGAACACCGTTAGATTGCTTGAAAAAATTTCGGCTGAACTTACTTCCGGCTTTAGCCAGCTTTCTGTTCCTGAAAGTATTTGAGCTTCAGTGCATTCTATTAGAGTTCGGAGCTCTGGTTCTTTCCCAACACGGCTATGACAATTTACAACTACAACACTGATCGTTTCTACAACTACCTTATTTTTTTTACCTGCCCTTTTTTAGACGGACTTTCTGTGGTTTCCCACCTTTTGACGTTCACCCTTTATGTGGTTTCCTGTAACCCTTTAGCTTAAAAAACCACCCAGTGCCTTCCACGAGCCCCCACTACCCTCGCAGCTGCTTCCTGTGTGTTGCCGACTCCTGACCTATTAAGCGGAACCCAGGAACCCACCACCCGACACAAGTCAAGGAATCTGCAGGCTACACGATCACAGAACCGCATGAGCCTCTGATTCAGACCCTCCACTCGGCTCTGTACCAAAAGACCACAGTCGGTTCTATCGACGATGCTGCAGATGGTGAGCTCCGCCTTAATCTCACAACCAAAACTGGCAGTCTTTACCATTTCCACTAGCCGCCCGAAACCTGGGACAATCTACTATGATCTAAAGCGACACACTTCATTGGTACTGATACGAACCACAACCTGTACTTGGATGCACGTTGTACTCTTCGTGGAATCCGGAAGCATTCTTTCCACATCCGGTATGCAAACGGAGTGCTCACTGGCTTCCTTCCCCTCCTTGGCAGACATGTTCATAAGGGATCCATTACGCGCCTAACAATGGAGATCCCAGCTGCCAGAAAACCCACCATCTGTGAAAGGCCAGACCTTGTGGGCCGAGAAGCTTCCTCTAGAACAGGGTGGATGTTTGCATCTGGATTAAAGACTTCGTCAGACACAGATAAAGCCCGAAACCTGTCGTCAAACGAACCCTGGGAGGCCCTATGATCGACCTCTCGGAATGTCTTTCGCTGCCTCCCAGACTTTTGGAATGACCTCCCACTCCACCACAGGTGAGGGGTCAACCTAAGTGCAGGGCGGCCACATCAGTGGACCGATCGGGGAACACGTGGGACGTGCTCAATGTCCCTCGCATCCCCGCATCCGATCCCCAACAGTGATGCTCTTGGCAGCAGCCTCAAGCTATGTGAAGGAAGCCAACACAGCCTGGAGCAGTGAGGGAAGGCTCACGAACTCAGCTTGCATCTATACACAGCAATCGCAGTTTCGTATTTTTTATAGTTATGGTATGTGTAACGTCTAGAGAAACAAAAACAATATATTATGTAGTAATTAGAGAATTAGATGTATCATATTGTGTCATTGTATAAAATTATGTATTTTTTATTATTATTTATTTCTGAAAACGTCTGCGTCGGCGAGTAATAAAACCGACACAGAAGATAAATGTTAAACAGAGATTAAAAAAGGAACTAGTATATAATACGTGTTGAATATGAATGTCTTTGTCTTCTTCATCTGGGAGTCGAACGAGTAAGATATCCTGTGTCGTAGGAGCGAACGCTAGTGTAGCATTCTTTTGTCGAGACTAAGCAATGTACACCATTACGTGTGAATTCACAAAGGTCTGTAATCACTGAGATATTTAAAGGTTTAAATAGAGTTGTTTAAATGAAAACTTGTATTATTTATTGTTAAGCTTGCTTGCATATTATCCCATCCTGTTGAGACATTTTTCAGTTATATAAATATTATCTGTGGTGCTGAGCTGCGTGGAGAACGAAGAGCCGCTGCCGCGGCGTATTTAAACGACTTACAATATAGTCGAGCATACCGCAAGGAAGCGGTAAAATAATAGTAAAATAATATTATTTCTTTTAGCTCCCAGACTGGCAGTGAAGATCAGCAGATTTTATGATGTGTTGCAGATTGACGCGGGCTGCTGATAGGATATAATTTACAGTGCAAATAATTTAATGTACCTTCAGAATCAGATAGTAATCTTGCTGTGCTCCGTTCTGATCTGGCAAACTTTATAGTGACAACATATTTTTTAATGAGAGTCTCATGTTCTTGGGCTGGTCGTGGTATGAAATAGCATTTTAACGAGAAATAAAATCCACTGCGAACTTGTGTTTTTGAACGATCACACGAACTGTAACATCAGTGTTCATAACAAAGTAATTTTAACTTTTAATCACTATGAAGTAGGGAAGATATATTGATTCTTAGCATGAGTTGCAGTTATGAAAAATCGTTCCTTAAATTGTAGGCCAGATACAGAACAATAAGACTTCCATATATACATTTTATTCCGCTAAAAGGTAATGATGATAAAGAAAAGCAAAGCACAGCATTGCTAAAAGTATTTCACGTAACTCTTTTCGTATATGCGATAATAAAAAACGTGAAACTGTCGCCCAAAAACGCGGGGCCCGAATTTGCAGTGACCACAAATATAAAATTTTATGTATTTTTCTTTCAGTGTTGATTGTTATGTATGTGTAGATATATATGTATTTAGTGATAAATGTATGTGTGTATATCATGATCAATGCTATGTATTAATGAATGTGTAAACACTCTTTCATGACAAAACGTACTACTGCAAACGAGTCTGAGAAGACGATCCTGATAGTACTGAGAAGCTGTAACGACTACGTAATCCGGGGGCAGCCGAACCCCGAGATAAGATAAACTAAAGGTAAGACTACAGTGTAGTTGTCCTGTTTGTAGAAGTCGAGCTCCAGTGAAGTGATTTCATTTCGCTAGTGGTGTGCATATTGTGCGTAGTTTGATGTTAGTGTTTGTGACAGGACAAAGTTGATGGTAGATAGTAATTTTTAGTGTGCAGTTAGTGTAGATAAATTAACGTATTTTGTGTGCAAGGGGCAAAACTGTCAGACTTTGTGGTTTAGTAAGCAATTTATGAATATGGTTAAGTTGCGTAGTCAACGTCCGAGCAATATGGATACTGAGGAACAACAATTAGTTAGTGCAGGAAATGTGGAACCGGGTACCTCAAGTAGTACTAGTACTCTCTTTGAGGAGATAACATGTGAGAATGTGGGGGCAGGGGCACAGGAAGTGGTGCCACCGCCCATTAGTCCTCAAGGGGATGTAGAGAAAGAAGTTGTACCACCATCAGAAAAGCAGGAACCAGAGAGTGGTAATCTGCCTGGTGGGTATTCGCTTCAGGCTATATTAGAGCGCGTGCTGAATTACCAGGCAGAATTTGCGCAACAGCAAGTCGAGCGAGACCGCCAGCAAGCTGAGCGAGATCGCCGGCTAGCTGAGCGGGACCAGCAACTTGTGCAATCGTTAGAAAACATGAAAAAAGAGATTGCAGATATGAAACAGAATTATGAGTCGATACCTAAGGCCGTGCAGGAGCTGACTGAACAGGTCAACAACCTGCAAGTAGCAAACACTAACAGGGTAGACGAAATAGGTGTATTAGCCAATCGAGTAGAAAAGCTAGAAACAGATTCCACGCAGCTTGTAGAGCAGAAGTGGAATGAACAATCAACTAAAATTGAAACAGAATTCAACTCATGGCTAGAAGTGAAGGAGTGTGAGATTGACAAGAACATTAATTCCAAAGTACAAGCAGCCATAGCAAATAGAGGCTCCGAATCGTTCAGTACCGCAGTGAATAGTCAGGTACAGAACGACGTGCAAACCATCAAACAAATACTCAGTGAGGATATTCCGCAGTGGCAAGTGAATATGAACAAACGGATATCCGACCTGGAGAAGGGTTTAGCACAAAGCAGAAAACATTTGGAACAGGAACCTCTGTCGCCAACAGCCCATGGTTTCGGCAACGCACAAACTTATACGCGATACAATGGGGAATCTGTAGTCGATAATGCGAAGAGCTGTAGCTTCGGTTCGGAGCACACAGCATTTGTCCAAGGAGCAAAACCATGTAGTTCAAAAATATTAGTGGAAGAAAGTTTAATCAAAAATAGACAATTTCAAACGTTTACTACTGAACGGAAATCAGTACACCCAGTAGTATTCACAAAAAGCTTTAAAAATATCTTGCCCAGTGTGTGGAACGAAACACAGAAAATTCAATACGTAATGTCGTACATTCAAGGTGATGCAGCGTTGTGGGCTACAGAAGCAGCAGACAGCTGCATGACATATGAACAGTTCGAAAGGGCATTTCTATCGAAATATTGGTCGCCTTGTATACAAGAGCGGCTAAGAAAAGAAGTATATAATCCCGAACCGTACTCACCTCGTCTGGGGAATTTGAGACGGTATTTTGAAAAATATATAAACAAAACACGCTACTGGGACGAGCCTATATCATCAAGAGACATAATAAGACTACTAAAATCACATTTACCCATTCATATCAAAGAGAAATTAATACACGTACCAGAAAGCGATATGGAAAACTTCCTGTCTGTTCTAGATTCTATAGACTTGATACAGGAAGACGCAAAATCAGCGTGTGATCACTCGCGGAATAATGGGTCAGGATGTAAACATGACAGAAATAGTAGTGCACAAAACCACAACCATGGAAATGGTGGGGGTGGTAACAAGCGGCAAGAACATTCGCAAAATGGTAGTAATGGTAGAGGCCAGAACGGGTATGGACAAACAACCTATAACAAAAGGCGTCGATTTGACGACCGGTACGAATCTGGAATGTCAGGGACCAACCGCTGGAAAAATGCGCGAGGTCAGTGGCAGAGCAATTATAGTGATAGTAATCGAAATTGGCAGCAAAATCAGGGAAGAAGCCCAGAGCGACAGGGTAATGACCGGTATGACAACAATAGACCACCGCCGCAAAACGCGCCTATTGCGCAGCCGTGACGGCCAACAAATCAGAGTGTACATATAGTGGAGGTCGCGGACAATAGCCTTCCAAGTACTTCACAAGCAACTAATCCAACAAACTAGAATCGGCCTCGATATGCTCTCCATCGATGGCCGAGGGATGGAGTGAGAGCAACACGAGTGATAATAATATACCTGGGATACGTATGCTGCGATACAACGATGGTGTCAGTATGGATAAAGATCTACTGAACGAACCACACGAATGTAAGAAAGATAATAACGAAAATGTGCAAGCTATTATCGAAGCGAAAATCAATGATGTTGCAGTGAATATAATCATCGACACAGGTGCCTCAGTAAGTGTAATGAGTATGGAGTTATTTAAGGCACTGGGAAAAGGACATAGCATTCCGACTTTCCCGGTTAATAATTGTAAGGTGTCTGGAGCCATTGGTGCACAGAGCCAATCAGTTAAGTACCAGGTGCAGGTGAAGATTTGTAAGGAGGGCGAAGCCATAGTGAGCTCGTTCCTCGTTGTTAAAGGATTGAAGGTGGCCTGCATTCTGGGAGTAGATTTTCTCCGTGAGAGGGACGCATTGATCGACCTCTCCTTGGGGAAATTAAGCATAGTTAATAGGGGTAGGAGGATTGAGTTATCTATGATGAAATCGAAGGAGGTACTTGTGCCGTGTTGTAATCGAATTAATATCAAATGTAGGAACCCCTGGGTACTACACCTCGATGATTTTTCACATGTAGCAGACCTCTATTACCCGAATTTAGAGGATCGAAATTTTGAAACAAATGTTGAGGCATTTCAAACCAAAGTGCAGGAATCTGAAGGTTTAAGCGGTAAACAAAAGCAACAGTTGACGCAGCTGCTATCGGAATACACTATGGTATTTACCGACCGACCAGGAATAGTCAAAGGGTACCACTATCACATAGAGGTGATGCCCCACAAAACATACTGTCGCGCAACTTACTCCATCCCTTGGTCGAGGAGGGAATTAGTAGCTAAAGAGATTCGGAAGATGTTAGAGTGGGATATCATTGAGCCCTCCTTCTCTCCATACAGTAGTCCTCTTGTAGCAGTGGCGAAAGCCAATGGAAAAATCAGGCTAGTGTTAGATGCGAGGGACATTAACAAAATTATCATACCTGTCCGGACCCGCCCTGAGAATTTAGATGAGCAGATACAAAAATTTCATGGAGCACAGTACTTGACCTCGGTCGATCTGAAAAGTTCATATTGGCAAATTCCCCTTACACCGGAATCCAGGAAGTACACAGCTTTCATATTCGGAGGGCGGAGTTACCAATTCAAGGTACTTCCCTTCGGATTGAATGTGAGTGCTGGAGTGTTTATTACTGCACTAGACACGGTACTGGGTCCAGACTTATTAGAAAAAATCACTGTATATGATGATGATCTGGTAATCGCTACTGCTACTTGGGACGAACATATGGAATTGTTGCGTAGAGTACTAGAGAGATTTAAGCAAGCAGGTGTGACAGCAAACCTAGAAAAGTCAAAATTTGGACGAAATAAAATTAAATTTTTAGGCCATCTTATTACACCACTTGGTATACGCCCAGACAACAAAAAACTAGAGGCGATCCGAGAATTTCCAAGCCCCCGCACTAAGAGGCAATTGAAAGCGTTTCTTGGGCTCACGTCTTTTTTCAGAAGGTTCGTGCCCAATCAGTTGTTAAATGACGCGTCGCTACTAAATCTGCTACGAAAAAGTGTGCAGTGGGTTTGGACTGACAAATGTCAACAAGCTTTTGAAGCGATTAAAACCGCCCTACTGAATGCAAATATTTTGCAGCACCCAGATCTGTCAAAAGATTTTTGTCTTGCGACGGATTCATGTTCCTATGGCCTGGGAGCGTGCTTATTTCAGTGGGAGGAAGGAAACGACCCGACAACAATAAAGATTATCGGCTTCGCCAGTAGGACTTTAACTAGCTGCGAGAGAGCCTACTCGGCAACCGAACTGGAAGCACTTGCAGTAGTCTGGGCTATGAAAAAGTTTAATTATTATTTACAAGGGAAGGAGATTAAAGTGTATAGTGACCACCAGGCGTTAAGTTTTTTGATGTCATGCAAACTATTCCATACCAGACTGAGAAGATGGATGCTTGTCTTACAAGAATACCGGATAAAGATTATGTACATAAAAGGTCAAGATAACGTAATAGCGGATGCTCTGTCGCGACTGCCGGTAGGATTACCGGATTTAGCAGAAATGTTAGAGCAATCCGCGGAGTATAAAGTGCTGTTAGTGCGTGACAATACTTACATGAAGGATTTTTTATATATATGTAAAAACCTGTGCGAATTACAAAGGGCAGATCCGATGTGGAAAAAAATCATTAATAATATTGAAGAGGGTGTTAACAATAGAGATGAGCAAGGTTTTAAAATAGTGAACCATATTTTGTATCATAAACTTAGTACGAAAGAAGACTGCTGGGCGGTATGTATACCTAACCAGTCGGTAAAAGTTATGATATGGCACACGCACTTGGCATGGGGCCATGCAGGGATTGGAAAGTGTGCAGAGATCATGGCGAGATACTGCTACTTTCCTCGTATGAAACACCCGATTCAGGCAACAGTTAGAACTTGCGTCATATGTCAAAAGGCAAAACATTATAATAGATCCACTAAGTTTGAATTACATCCCATAGTTCCACTCAGGCCGCTTCAAATAGTATCTGTGGATGTAGCCGGTCCTTACCCCATGGCCAGAGGAGGTATGAAATATATACTGGCCATGTACGATATTTTTTCCAAATACTTGGCAATTTATTGCATAAAATCAGCTACTGCCAAAACCATGGTCAGGCGGATCAGTCAAGAATACTTGCCCCAAGTGGGAAAACCCGAAGCCATAACGACTGATAATGCTTCTTATTTCACGGGTCGAACTTGGAAAAATTACCTACGGGAACAAAATATACAGCATATTCTGGTATCCCGGTTCCATCCCGAAGCCAGTCTAGTTGAAAGAATATTCAGAGAATTGAATAAGTTCCTTAGAATCTACATAGGGAACCGACATACAAAATGGCCAGGGCTAGTACCGAAATTTGTAGAAATACACAATTTAACACCCCATTCAAGTACAGGCTATCCACCGGTAGAGATATTGAAGGGATTAAATGAGACACCGAATGAATGGCTCACGCCTTTGCCGAGACTACCAGTCAAGGCAGAAACAAGGGAGGAAAAGATGAAAAAGATATGGAACAGACTAACCAGCTGTGCGGCAAAGAGGAAAAGGAAGTACGACCGAGGTGTAACTAACGAACAGAAATATAATGTAGGAGATCTAGTACTTATTCGTAACCACGTTAAATCCTCAGCCACCTTAAAACAGAATAGTAAGTGGCAATTGC
Source organism: Schistocerca americana (assembly GCF_021461395.2). Classification (NCBI taxonomy): domain Eukaryota; kingdom Metazoa; phylum Arthropoda; class Insecta; order Orthoptera; family Acrididae; genus Schistocerca; species Schistocerca americana. The sequence continues at coordinate 1,012,827,107 of NC_060120.1, read as the reverse complement.
TATATTCAGGGCCTTTTGAAATAATAAGCGTGCCACACGAATGTAGCTATTTGTTAGCACATCCCCATACGGGGAAGATCAAAGGATTGTATCCACGTAAAGATGTGAAGTTATTTATTCAGTGACATATCACAGATAAAGAGTAATAGTTGTAAGAAGATTTTAATTGTGTTTTAGAATATAAGTATGTTAGTATTAAGAAAGAAATTTGTGTGTAATGAAACTTGGAGGAAGTGGATTCAGAAAGTAGGCAATAGCTTACACAGGAAAGATTTTGTTTACAGACAATTAGAGCCATTTAAAAATTATAGGCTCATTAAGCAACGAACAATCTTCTTGTTGATAAAGTGAAGATTAATTTCTTGAATCATTATACAAAGGATTAATTTCTTGAACCATTTTCTATGTGTAGTATGTAAGTGCAATTAATGATGCAATCTAATGTAGTAAGGTAACTGTTGTAATTGTATTAGGATAAGGAACCCTGAGAGAGAGAGTCTTGACTAACCAAACATGGACTCTGTAATATGCAACAATTATGTGATGTTTGCTGCCAGTAGTGATATGAGAACGACACTGGAGCATAAGCTAATCAAAAAACAAGCCCGTTCCGTGGAAAATCCGCTTTGTATATAACAATGCTTCAATTGAAGCCTGTGTACTTGGTACACGCCCTTGAATATTCATTACGCGATACGCGAATTAAGTCAACCAATGTGGAACCTACACTGTAGTCATATAGGAAAAATTATCAAAAATAATGCTAGTGCTAAATGAAGAATTTATTGATCAATATGCCCAAGTCAAGCTGTCATGCACATGGTAAAATCTGTTTGATAGATGGGTGATAACCAGGCAAGCTACACTGATAAGAAAATTAAAAAATTTCACAAAAGGGCTATATACGCCTAGTAACAATATGAAAAGTGTGTTGTGATAAGGTAAAAACAAATAGACGCCATGTAGATGAGAGTGAGTGTGCGAAGAACAGTTATAAGGTATTAAAAAATAAACTGTGTGCATAAACAATGGAGGAAAGGACGGAATATTGTGTGTAGCAGGGACAGAAAATGACTGTTGTATCTGCACCAATATATACGTCGATAAGTCTAGTGTTGAGTGACAGACTGTCCTAGTGCAGTGCTCAACGAACAATAGACAGTGTATAAAAACAGTAGTTATTGATTCGTTCGGAGTCGAGTTAAACGAACATCGATCGACGGGGACATTTAGTATGTGTGTTACGAAACATTTTCACGTGTTGAAAGACGCTCTGGCAGTGTACCAACCGTGGAGTGAGTGAAAATGTGTAGTACAATGTGCGTGTGACGAACCTTGAATACCAGTGTCACAATGCCACAAGAAACCTGTTATCACGCCAAACCATCCTGTGCATACCAGTGAAGCGACGGCTTACTGAACAATAATCGCTTTTAACAAGTTGCATCTTCTTCCACAGCTAGTAATCTGTGTCCTTAAAGGCAGTACACCGTTGTGGAATGTTTGTTTCATGCGCTACAACGGGGAGCCATGTGGAGAAGCCGAGACGAGTGCCGTGCCGCCAGCCAGCCGGTCGCGGTAAACCACTGCCACTCACCGACATCGGCGAATGGTTCGCCGCGGTTCGCGACTGCTTGGGCGCCACGTCAGCACGACGTCGCTGTTACTGAGAGCAGGTCGTCGAACCCAGCGGCCGTCGGCACGCGGCGTTCCAGACGACGCGACTCAACAATTGCTTCGCGCCGCCAGCTCCGTACAACATTGTTGTCATTCAAATGAACTACCAAATATGTGTTTAATGCACTAACATGAATAGGGTTTAGTGGACACGAAATGACGTGACAAACATTTGTTTTTTTTTCTTGAGTTATTCACTACGGGCTCAAAGTATTCATTGGTTCAGTGATATATAGATATAATATGTTTTCGTCATGTTAATGAAGTATACTCGCATGAATGCTGGACATTTTAAACCAATTGTCGCGAGTAAATGCAAGGACGATTCATGATACTACTGTAAAAATGTGTAACAAGTGACTTTCATTACAATCCAAAACACAAATATTATATGGGTAACAAAGAGACTAAAGGTTTAACATGCTCTCACAAATAGCCTTTGTTATATGTGAACATTGGATAGAATCTGAACTTTTTGTGATCAAACTGGGTATTAAAACAAACCAGACGAGATGACCATGGCTCCGGCGCAGTTTTCCCAGGTTTTCTGATCGCACGTAGCATGAATGGGGGAGCCAAATAAATGTAATGACCCTGGGACTAGGTTTATGGTCACCTCGCAAAGTGTAAGAACAGTATAAAAAGTGTAATTAAACCTACAGTGTAAAAGAACTAAGAAGTTTAAAGTGAATGTTCTAACCAAGGTAACAGACAATAACCAAACAGACGTTAGTGGCAGCATATTGCCGAACATTTCCAACGTTAGTCAATTGCTGCCAGGGGGCATTGTAACGTCTAGAGAAACAAAAACAATATATTATGTAGTAATTAGAGAATTAGATGTATCATATTGTGTCATTGTATAAAATTATGTATTTTTTATTATTATTTATTTCTGAAAACGTCTGCGTCGGCGAGTAATAAAACCGACGCAGAAGATAAATGTTAAACAGAGATTAAAAAAGGAACTAGTATATAATACGTGTTGAATATGAATGTCTTTGTCTTCTTCATCTGGGAGTCGAACGAGTAAGATATCCTGTGTCGTAGGAGCGAACGCTAGTGTAGCATTCTTTTGTCGAGACTAAGCAATGTACGCCATTACGTGTGAATTCACAAAGGTCTGTAATCACTGAGATATTTAAAGGTTTTAATAGAGTTGTTTAAATGAAAACTTGTATTATTTATTGTTAAGCTTGCTTGCATATTATCCCATCCTGTTGAGACATTTTTCAGTTATATAAATATTATCTGTGGTGCTGAGCTGCGTGGAGAACGAAGAGCCGCTGCCGCGGCGTATTTAAACGACTTACAATATAGTCGAGCATACCGCAAGGAAGCGGTAAAATAATAGTAAAATAATATTATTTCTTTTATCTCCCAGACTGGCAGTGAAGATCAGCAGATTTTATGATGTGTTGCAGATTGACGCGGGCTGCTGATAGGATATAATTTACAGTGCAAATAATTTAATGTACCTTCAGAATCTGATAGTAATCTTGCTGTGCTCCGTTCTGATCTGGCAAACTTTATAGTGACAACATATTTTTTAATGAGAGTCTCATGTTCTTGGGCTGGTCGTGGTATGAAATAGCATTTTAACGAGAAATAAAATCCACTGCGAACTTGTGTTTTTGAACGATCACACGAACTGTAACATCAGTGTTCATAACAAAGTAATTTTAACTTTTAATCACTATGAAGTAGGGAAGATATATTGATTCTTAGCATGAGTTGCAGTTATGAAAAATCGTTCCTTAAATTGTAGGCCAGATACAGAACAATAAGACTTCCATATATACATTTTATTCCGCTAAAAGGTAATGATGATAAAGAAAAGCAAAGCACAGCATTGCTAAAAGTATTTCACGTAACTCTTTTCGTATATGCGATAATAAAAAACGTGAAATACGTGACGTTCACAACTCAATTATCCGTCCCCCAAAGTGCACGATGGATCTCTAAAAAAATCCTGGAGAAAATTGTCTTAAAGATTTTCTGAGCTGATTCAATAGCCTAAAGAATATTTATTATTTGACAGCAGCGTTGCTCTGTGGTAAAAAGCTCACCTGCTTTGATAGCCAACCAATGTAAACTTATAAACAAAGGTACATATGAACCTTAAAATACACTAAGATGTAAAAAAAGTCGGTAACGTTCGAGACCGGTAATAGCTTCTTCGATTGTTATTTCGGCCATAAGTTTTTTCGTTCAGTTCGGAAACCTACGTCATTTAAATATAAAATTAATCAAATATGTGGTAATTAAATCATATCTGTGATTTTTGTGAGAACATACATGCTCTTATTTCTAAATGCGTGTCGCACACACTTCTTAACAAAGGATTATTAATAACCATTATTTAAATTAAAAATCTTTAGATATTAAATTATTTTTATCCCCGAGTATTTTACTCTTCATGGAAATTCAAGTAGAAGATCCTATTTCATTAAACATTTTGTGGCAGTAGAGAATCGAAAGTCGCCACCCACATTGCCTAAAGAATAGTCCGTCAAACTCCAAGGTATTAAAGATCGGAAAATTTCAAAACTAATTTTCTCGAGAATGTTTGAGACTTGCATCTAACTGCTCTGTACAACTTAACATACCATAAATACACTGACGGAAAAGAAACCGCAACATCGAAAAGAAAAAGGATGCAAATTAGGTTTGCTGTAAGTACACTCTGGAGTGGTTGCGAGGTTTAGTTACCTTTGGGATTGGACGTGGTGAGTTGATGTCAGTCGATAATGCCTTTAAGGGGACAAAGATACCATTATCACCATCTCACTGAGTTTGAACGAGGTCGTGGAAGACGACTACGAGAAGCTGAACGTTCCTTCTGCAGTATTGCAGAAAAACTTGGGAGGAATGAAGCCACTGTAGATGACGGCCGGCGGCGGTGGTCTTGAGAATGAATAGCCGCAATTACACTAGTCTCCAGACGGCTGTGGTATTACCGAGAGGGAAAACAGTAATGTTCTATGTATGGCTCTGGCGCGTAGTATTGCTTCTGCAGGAGCAATATGACCTGGAGTTGGCACCACACTGACACGAAGAACTGTTCCAAATCGGTTACTTCAAGGGCAGCTCCGAGCCAGACGAACTGTAGCGTGCATTCCACTGACCCCAAGCCATGACCATATGGGACTTCAGTTATGTCAAGCCAAAGTTCATTGGAGGGCAGGGTGGAGGTCTGTTGTGCTTGTTGATGAAGGCTGGTTCTGCCTCGGTGTCAAGTGTGTTGGTTTTGGAGGAGGGCAGTGGAGGGCCTTTAACCAACCTGTCTGCGTGCTAGACACACTGGATGTACAGCTGGAGTTTGGGCTGGGGTGCGATTTCGTATGACAGCAGGATCACTCTCGTAACCCAAACATGGTTCAAATGGCTCTGAGCACTATGGGACTTAACATCGGACGTCATCAGTCCCCTAGACTTAGAACTACTTGAACCTAACTTACCTACGGAGAGCACTCACATCCATGCCCGAGGCAGGATTCGAACCTGCGACCGTAGCAGCAGCGCGGTTCCGAACTGAAGCGCCTAGAACCGTTGTGACCCAGACTGCAAATTTGTAGCCTACCTCAGTCTAGTAAGTCGACCTGTTGTGCTGCTATTCATGAACAAAAGCATTCCCGAAATTGCTTTTCTCTGCATTAATTATCTATGGTGTTGCGATATGTTTCCGTCAGTGTATTTTTTTTAAAAAAAGCCGATTGCTGTGTTGTCTCCTCGTGGCAGGGCTTGCTGTGACGTCAGCATACTTCACATTATCCCTACTGTTTATTGTAGTAACTGTGTTTGAGCACGGTCGTAAAAAGCAAAGCAGATCCTCGGAAGCCAGAGGCAACGCTTCAATGTTGTGGTGAAAACTAACACTCGATATTTATTTTCACAATAAGTCGATGACAACGAACAAAATAAAAGTGTAGGTCAAGCAACTCCTCCGTGTGTCAGCAGACTGTCCTTAGGCGCGCACACACGCAGGGCGGCGAGCGGTCAGCCGGAGGAGGCGGTGCTCTTGAAGACGCAGCCCATGAGGCGGCGCCACCAGGCCTCGCGCCGCGGCCCCGAGCACACGGCGCCGCTGCCGCTGTCCCTGGTGCCGCCCCCGCCGCCGCCGCAGCCGCCGCTGCTGGTGGCGGCGCCTCCGCTGCCCCCCGCGCCGCCGCCCCCGCTTCCGCCCCCGCGCAGCCGCAGGTAGTGTCGCAGTTCGCGCTGCAGCAGGTAGTACTCCACCGGGTCGTACTGCCTGGCCGACAGCAGCAGCCGCTGCGTCTGTGGACAGCATTCCAGCCTGAGGTCTTTCATCACTGCGGTGGAGTGTCCAGAACCCGCGGCTGTGAACGAAGAAAAATGCAAATGAATGGATGTGAGTAGGTAAAGAAACCAGTAATGTTCGAACACAGCATTAGTAGTGTCCATCTTGACGCAGTCACGTCTTTTAAATATCTGGGCGTTAATTTGCAAAGCGACACGAAATGGAACGAGCAGGTGATGATTGCAACTTCCTGGCAGATTAAAAGTCTCTGCCGGACCGAGACTCGAACTCGGGACCTTCAGGTGAAGATTGTGATAGCGAAGGCGAATGGTCGAATTCGGTTTATTGGGAGGACTTGGGGAAGTGTGGTTCATCGGTAAAGGACACTGCATATAGGACGCTACTGCTACCTATTCTTGAGTACCGGTTTAAAGGAAGACTTCGAAGTAGTTTGGAGGCAGGCTGCTAGATTTGTTACCGATAGGTTCGATTAACTCACAAGTGTTACGGAGGTGCTTCAGGAACTGAAATGGTTCAGATGGCTCTGAGCACTATGGGACTTAACATCTGAGGTCATCAATCCCCTAGAACTTAGAACTACTTAAACCTAAGTGAGCTAAGGACATCACACACATCCATCCCCGCGGTCGCGCGGTCCCAGACTGAAGCGCCTAGAATCGCTTGGCTACACCGGCCGGCTCAGGAACTGAAATGAGAATCCTTGGAGGAAAGGCGATATTCTTTTCGAGGAATGCTACTGAGGTAATTTAGAGAACCGTCATTTGAAGCTGACTGCAAAAAGATTCTACTGCCGCCAGCGTACAATCGGCGTGGGGACCACGAAGATACGAGAAATTAGGGCTGATACAGAGGCATACATACACAGTGGTTTTCCCTCGCTCTATTTGCGACGGAACAGGAAAGTACCCGACTAGTGGTGGTATATGGTACCCTCTGCCACCCACCGTACGGTGGCTTGCGGAATACGTACGTAGAAATAGATGTACGATCTTCATTGTGCCAGGTGGTATCAAAAACATGGCCATATCGATGGGTTGCAGAGATGGCTCCTATAAATGGTGCAGGTACGAAGAAGGCTCAAAATCTAGTAGAGAAAAACCCAAGATAAAAAGACTTAACGAATTAAGCGGAAGAACTACGTGAGTTCTCTTACTCTTCCTATTCCTGTCTTCTGCATACAAGAAGTCCCTCCCACGGTTCAGAGAGAAACGCAAGTAACTGTCACGGTGTCATTTCTATAGCGTCAATTCGTCCAAGTAGTATCATAAAGAAACGACTACTACCGAACACATGAGCATCGCCAATGTGGTTTATGTGGCAACAGTGCGCTCGGTTCACACAGCTGGCACCTACACAACTTCCTCCTGTTCAGCAATGAAGCTCATGCTCTAGGCAGGGTTCCATATTGTGTTTCTCAAATTCCGCACAGAAGACGGTATAAAGAAAAAAAAAAGAAAAATCTACAGGATGATAACATTTCTGCAACTTTCCCCCAAAATATTAAACTTAGCTATTCCTTTACACTGTTATGGTTTCTCTGTGATGGCAGCTCGAAGACATGAAATTATGAGTTCGGGGCCTAGAAATTATCGGACATATAATAAGAACATAAAATAAATGTTTTCTGCTATAGGGGCGCCACATTCACATTCTGCGGGTATTTTTCACTGTTCTGTTGATTAAGCATTTTCGCACCACCTACATCTCACTTCAAAAATCGACACCTCTATCCACTACGCTACTGTGAAAACATAAAATATATGTATATGTTTCTTACTTACAACTCCTGATGATTCTTAACCTTACATTTAATTACAGCAAATCATACCAATACCGATGTTTTTCGAGAGATCCTCAATATTTGAAACAACATATATTCCTAGGACATCAGTTATAATATAAAACCCATCAAATTTAAGCTTCAGTTAAAACAATTAAATACAATTGCGGTCTCCCCAGAACTAGATACGACCAAGAAAGGCGATAGCATCCCAAAAAGTCGAAACTGGCCATGTACACGTAGTACTGACGTCACAGAGAGTATCACCGCGGTGAGACTAACATCTTCCGCAAAAGGAAAGGTATAGTGATTGATCTGAAGAGAGACTGACATCTGGTGAATATATAGAAAAACAATAGTTTCGTTCGGACTAAAATGTCTGAGATAGCATTGGTAGTAAGGCTAGGCTGATGAAGTACTTTCACAGTTCCCTTGGTACTGAAATTTCCCGCCCTGAAAAGTTCCCCACGGTTTCCGTTCCCCTATAAATCCTCCAAAAAAGTATTTTCTCCAACACTTCAAAAAAGAAAAAAAAAGCAATCAGGAGTCGCAGGCTTTACGTCCTGCGGTACTGTAGGATCTAAAAGGTTGGCGAATGACTCTGGAAGACAAAAGTAACGTATATGAAGATGGTATCTGTTCTTTCAGACATGTCCGAAAGAACAGATACCATCGGTGACCCTGCAGCACTCTATAATGAAATGATAATTAAATCAAGACCTTACGCTGTCGAGAGGCGTTGAATACAGCAACGGGGACAGTTGAAAATGTGTGCCCCGACCGGGACTCGAATCGGGGATCTCCTGCTTACATGGCAGACTTTCTATACATATTTTTCTTTATCTCGTTTTTTTCGCTTTCGTTCGCTGCATCAGGTCGGGGAGGAGCCGTAATACACTCGCTTAAGTGCGTTGTTGATCGATTAACTAGGTTTTTTTATTACAGAGGGCAGTTAACACACTGACCGAACACGCTGAGCTATCGTGTCGGCGTCCGTCTGAGCCACCGAGGGCACAGAGGATAGAGCGACTGCAGGGATTTATCCCTTGCACGCTCCCCGTGAGACCCACATTCCCAACTTAATGTCCACACACTACATTCGTAGTGCCCCTTCCCATTACACTCATTACTTGTCGCAGACAATCTTACCGAGTCCCTTAAGAGATCGGGCAATACGTGTGCATCCCCACAGAAGAAGAAAGTCAATGGCCGGTTAGCCTTAGCTATATGAGGATGGTATCTGTTCTTTTGGAGATGTCCGATAGAGCGTGTAGTTGACTCTCACCTACAACAACAAAGCAGTCCACAGAATTGGCAACATACTAAAAAAAAACAAGGGCTAAAAATAGACTACAGGACAGACAACACAACACAGAGGAAACTAAGGACAACCAACACAAGCACAGACAAAAACAACACATCTGGTAGTTACCGACTAACGTGTCAGGACTGATAATCAGTATATATAGGACAGACAAGCAGAAACTTTAATACCAGATACACAGAACTCAGGAGAGCATTAAAAAGTAACAGCTGTCACTCCACATTTGCTGAACACCTTATAGACAATAAACATATCCCAATAGACGTCAACATTGATTTGAAAATTCTCAAACGCAGCAACAGGCCCCCCACAAAAACTAATAATTGAAGAAAATTATCAAAAACAAAAGGCCATGGTTGCAGGAAAGCAAGTAATAAATGAATACACAGCTCTCTGCAATGGAACTCTCTTCTATGCCCTACATCTTCAACTGTTCCACTGTCTGCCATTTTGTTTTCACACCTTCTGCTGTTCCACTGTCCGCCATGTTGTTATCACAACTGATAGACAGTGACAGTGACAACTCAAAACACTGAACTTGACAATGAAGAAGATGAAAAAAGTAACCGTAAGCGAAACATAATGTAAATAGACACATACACACACAACCTTTCACATAAATTGTTAATCTCAAGTATAGCCACAACAGTTGAGAAACTGTAATTTTTGCGTATATGTTTTGCCTACATGAAGTTGTATACAGTTGTAGGTGACAAACTGGAAAGGAGAACAGTCACTATAAAAACGTAATAGAGCAGGAAAACCAAAACATGTGGTAAGAAGGTATGAATACACAATTTTATGTACTCCTCAAAAACCTTAATTACGATTTAGGAACTAATATTTGTATGTATTTAAATAGTAAAGAACATTCCTTATGTTTAACAGCCATAACAATTAAAAAAAACCACTGACGATGCTGCAACTGCAGTGAAACATGTCTGGGACAAAAAACACAATTGTGTTTTGCTAAAGGCGGACCCCACTCAAATACATATATAATTGTTAAAGCAAATACAGAGAAAAAGAGCTTCAACACGTACATGATTATGCTAGATTATTGCTTGAGTTACCAGAAAGTCATATAGTACAAGTGGGCTTATGAACTTTCGATTGTGACTACAGTTTTAGCGCAAACGGGCTCCTGACGAAGTATTTTAGACCATCAGAGTCAGGTAATAGGAATTCGGTCGATTTCAGTAATTTCTTTAGCTGTGGTTGATATTTGGGTGTGGGATCAATCTGTGCTTAATGTACGTTGTTTTATGAAAAAGGTCGAAAGTTTTGTTGATATATTCAGATTCATACTTAACTACAACTGATTTCCCTTTCACAGATTTCACTGCCAGTACTTTGTTTTCAGGTAGTTTTCTATGAATATTTCTGAATAGTCTGGAGTCTGTTTTTGCACAGTTGTGAGTTTCTAGATATTGTAATTTTTGTTTATGATATGCTTTACATTAACACCTCACTTTTTATATTTATGAAAAGATTTTCTTAATTAAGAACAGCTATGGTGTCATAGAACATATCCAAGACATGCCAACAGTAAAGGGTTCCAAATTTATTTCATTTGACATTATAAAACTTTACACTAACATACCTGTTAAGGACACAATCCAGATTATAAAAAAAAGCCTTAGAACAGAAATAGTTATGTAAGGCTGAGATTTACTGACTCGCTGAACTGCTAGAATCAATCAAGTTTCATCATTATTTCTCTCGTAACAAAAAAAAATTATTAGCAAGAAGATGGTCTTGCAGTGTATAGCAGTTTGACAGCATCCTTTTAGATATTTACATTAATCACGCAGAAAATCAGTTACTCAGGTCATACGGTTTGTTTGGACATAAAGTAGGTTATTACGAGAGGTATTCGATGATACTATTCTCATGCACAGTGGTGCAACTGAGGAGTAAAAATTTTCCAATTATATCTTTTTCGGAACAAAAACAGTCTCGGTTGGGAAATTATTTCATGTCAACGACGCGTTTCACCCTTTTAGAGCATCATCATATTGTCTACAAAAATACGAAAACCAATCAAATAGGTACAAGTGGAGGAAAATGGCATGGTCTTATCTTGTACGGCTACGCACAGAACGTGAACTAAAAGTAATAAAAATTACGTGAAAATAACTGGATACGTGATCCATCTGGGCACCAAGGTAACCGGCTATATAATCTACCGTCACGAAACATTTAAACCCTGTAGTGGACCTAATGAGAGGAGACAAACAGCCAGAGTAACATCGAGAAAGTACAAACATTTGGCGGAAAAATTTTCGACGGTCATCGTATGTTACCTTGAGCGCACCAGACGGCTCAGCTGTGACAGTACAAGATAGGAACACTCTTACAGAACTGTGGTACGAGCCGCACATGGCACGATGGCTGTACTGCAGCGTACCCAAACATTACTATGACAAACTTAGGTACATGTGCCACGTATAGTGCGGCAAGAAGTACCATGGTGGAGCTCATGACCGGCTTTAGGCTCATTTTCGAAAAATAAAAGTGCATAAAACTAGTAATTAAAATGCATATAAGCTAACCAATGCAGACATATAAAACAAGAAAATGAAATAAAAGTACCCCAATATAAAGAATAGGTAAAATGCTTACATGAAAAACTGTGAATCAAAATACGTCCTTAATACTCCGCCATACGGAGTAAAAAGCTAAATTCTGCAATACATTCGCAGCGTATGAGTTCTGAATCCATAAAACTTCAAGACACCAGGTATGGGGACAGAGTTAAGTATCACAAACAAGAGACAAAAATTTACTCAGTCGTTAAAATAAAGAAACATAAGTTACAAAAAATATTAAGAGGTAAATTCATCCACGATAAAAAGTCATTAAAAAGTCTCCTTTAAAAAATGGTTCCCCCAACTTCCCACATAAAAACTAACAAATTGAGAGTGATGCTGTCGACATAAAATAATCATTGCAACAACATTCGGAACCCTGGTAACATTGCATCATAATATATTTGATTACTGCAAATCAACTGATCGTTCAGCAGTCTGTCTCTGCCAACATCGAGATGTTTAACAATGTCCAGCTCCTTTTGTAGATTCAATTTCTTCCCCTTCTGAGGAAGACGTAGTAATCTTAGGTTTTGTAGTGCGAGAGACTGGTGATCGCCGGACTTTAGATGCTCAGCGAACGCATAATTTTGTTTTATTTGACCTTTCGTAGTGAACAAGTACTCCCAGAACCTGGTCTTGAACCATATACCTGTATATGACTTACCGCAATCGCTACCATCCAATTTATCCATACCTGTCGCTCTTGGGGCTTTCATTGTGAATATAGTTTTTCTGAAGTTTATTACCAGTAGTGTAAACACACCAAATCGTGATTTTCAAAGAGTTTAGCTAAATTATAAGAAAGGCTCCCCACGACCTGAATCTTCACAAATTAGGACCGTGAGACGGTAAGATCTCTATGCTCTACTACTGAAGTTTCTTCTTTATACATCTTATCAATTACTGCAGGACTGTACGCGTTGTTCACAACAACGTATTTCAAATTTGTCTACTCTCTCTCTATTGAGGATTGGATGAAAGGTATCTCAGTATGAGGTGCACCATTGATTTCAGAAAAATTTATATTGTGAGGATGACAGGAGGAAGCGTGGATTATGGAGTAGCTAGTCGTCGGTTTACGATAGATGTCAAACCGAATAGTTCCCCCAACAAGCTGAAGTTGCAAGTCTATGTAGTTAACAGTCCTATCATGGTCCATCGCTTCCTGAGTGACCATCATCTTTTCGTGTAAGGCGTTAAATTTCTTAAGTAGAAACGTATCGTGAGAAATCGGACCGTTGAAGACAATAATAATTTCATCTGCATACCGACGAGTAAGTAGTACCTGTTTAGACAGAACGCTGTTCTGTCTAAAATATTTAAATTATAGATGGTTAGAAAAAATATCCGCGAGAAACCCTACTAAACAGTTGTCCATGGCCAGACCATCAGCCTGTCTGTAATACTGACTGTTGAAAGTGAAATACTCTGAAGCGTCAAAGAAATTGGTACAGGCATGCGTGTTCAAATACAGAGATTTGTAAACAGGTAGAATACGGCGCTGCGGTCGGCAACGCCCATACAAGATAACAAATGTCTGGCGCAGTTGTTACATCGGTTACTGCTGCTGTAGTGGCAAGTTATCAAGATTTAATTGAGTTTGAACGTGGTGTTACAGTCGACGCACGAGCAATGGGACACAGCATCTCCGAAGTAGAGGCAAAGTGGGGATTTTCCCGTACGACCATTTCAAGGGTGTACCGAGAACGTCAGGAATCCGGTAAAACATCAAGTCTCCGACCTAGCTGTGGCCGGAAAAAGATCCTGCAAGAACGGGACCAAAGACAAGTGATGTGTCAGAAGTGCCACCCATCCAGAAATTTCTGCAGATTTCATGCTGGGCCATCAACAAGTGTCAGCGTGCGAATCATTCAACGAAACATCATCGATATGGGATTTCGGAGTCGCAGGCACAGTCGTGTACCGTTGATGACTGCACGACAGAAAGCTCTACGCCTCGCCTCGGCCCGTCAACACCGACATTGGACTGTTGATGAATGGAAACATGTTGCTGGTCGGACGAGTCTCGCTTCAAATTGCATCGAGCGGATGGACGTGGTTGGGTATCGAGACAACCTCATGAATCTATGGACCCTGCATGTCAGCAGGGGACTTTTGAAGCTGGTGGAGGCTCTGTAACGGCGTGGGGCGTGTGTAGTTGGAGTGATATGGGACCCCTGACACGTCTGGATACGAATCTGACAGATGACATGTGCGTAAGCATTCTGTCTGATCACCTGCATCCATTAATGTCCATTGTGCATTCCGACGGACTTGGGCTATTCTAGCAGGTCAGTTCGACACCTTAAACGTACAGAATTGTTGTAGGGTAGCTCCATCAACACTGTTCTGAGTTTAAACACTTCCGCTGGCCACCGAAGTCCCAAAACATGAACATTATTAATCATATCTTGGATGCCTTGCAACATGCAGTTCAGAAGAGATCTGTACACCCTCGTACTCTTACGGAATTATCGACAGCCTTGCATTATTCATGGTGTCAGTTCCCTCCAGCACTACTTCAGACATTAGTCGAGTCCATGTCACGTCGTGTTGCGGTTCGCGGGGGTCCTACACGATATTAGGCAGTTGAACCAGTTTCTTTGGCTCTTCATTGTAGTTGTAGGACGTAAGTAACCTAAGTAATGTGAAAGAATCTGCTATTTCGTCTGAAGTCAGACGCCGATATCTGAGGAAATTGTCTTCTAAGATGACGACCGTTTCATCCAGAGGTACAGAAGTATACAGATTTTTAGCAACCAAGGATAGCAAAGTAGGGTCAGGTTGGAAAGTCTTACCATCTAGAGGGCGAACAAATCTTTTCTTTGGACATTTCAAAATTTTCTTCATAGACAAAATTCTTTCGTAATAACTGTAGCGTGTATATAGAAGCAGGTTCACCTTGGTTTCCTATACCGTTAATTATCAGACGTATGGGAATCCAGGTTTATGAGTCTTAATTTGAGTGCAATTGGCCGGTGCCCTATTATTTATCACTTTCATTTTCGATACAAGGTCATGACAAAAAATACTGCGACAACCACGTACACAGGTCTCGAGATTACCGGCCGGGGTGGCCGAGCGGCTCTAGGCGCTACAGTCTGGAACCGCGCGACATTTTCGGTCGCAGATTCGAATCCTGCCTCGGGCATTGATGTGTGTGATGTCCTTAGGTTAGGTAGGTTTAAGTGGTTCTAAGTTCTAGGGGACTGATGACCTCAGACGTTAAGTCCCATAGAGCTCAGAGCCATTTGAACCAAAGATCTCAAGATCCTTCGCGTATTTTCGAGTGGGATCGTAATCTATCTATTGGATGTAATTCTGCTCAAAACATCGCGAAGTTTTAGCGACATAATCTTTTTTATAAACAAAGACCGACGCCTTCCTCTTATCAGCTCGTACAAGTAATGCCTCTCCTGAACTCAGCTTCTCATTAATAGTATTTAAACCGACCGTTGTGGCCGAACGGTTCTAGGCGCTTCAGTTCGGAAACGCGCTACTGCTACGGTCTCAGGTACGAATCCTGCCGCGGCCATGGATTTATGTGGTGTCCTTAGGTTAGTTAGGTTTAAGTAGTTGTAAGTCTAGGGGACTGATGACCTCAGATGTTTAGTTCCATAGTGCTTAGAGCCATTTGAACCATTTTGAAGTAGAATTTAAAATTACCTGACATTTAGTAATAGAAGTTTTACGCGTGACCTCAATAAGATCACTGGCCTTACAAGTCAGTTTTAGTTTTTCGGATTTTTTGCATGTGTTCGCATCTAGCGTGATTTTTAAGTCTGCCGCCAGAGAGGTAACCGTTCTGTCATCCAGCCTTGGTTTGATGTTGTATTGAAGCCCTTTACTCAGTAAGTCCCACTGCATACTAAAGTCTATCTCCGTCAGATTACTACACGCTCAGCAAAGGGGAAGTGGGTATGCTCATCATTATTGGATCCATAAACTGGACGAAAGTAAACTTTCCTTAACTTCTGCAGTTTTCGCTCATGAATCTGAGCGATCAACTCACTATTTTCCTAAACAACAGCATTCAGAACTCTCATCATATCATCTAAGACCTCTTAAGACAAAATTTTCACGGCAGAAAAATAAGCATGAAGCACTTAACTGTTACGTCCATCTTTTTCTTTATAAAATGCTATAATTTCATTACTAATAAGAGTTCCTGTGCATCTCAGTACATTCTTGGTAGGATACAGACTACTACGTATTCTAAGATGTTTATAGAGATACACTGGGATAAGCTTCTCGCTGACACACTGTCTATTAAACCTTATGTTCATAGAAGTCTTCATAATGTATATCCGCTTACCTTGCTGTCCATTTTACATTACATGTGATTTTATGGCTGATGAGTTACGTATCAGGTTACTTTTACGTAAGTTTTTATTACTTATAGTTCACGTTGTCTGCTTACCCGTGCAAGGTAGAACCATGCCCTTTTCCTGCACTTTATGTAATTGATTGTTTTCCTTATTTTGTAGACGATCTGATGAGGTCCCGAAAGGGTGAAGCGCGTCATTGACATTAAATAATTTCGCAATCGAGACTGTTTTAGTTCTGAAGCAACTGCCGAGGTTAGATAACTTGAAAATGTTAGCAGTAGCATGCATTACAATTTCATCTTCACCGTTGAACGTCAAGCAGATGAATAAGTTTTTATGATCTTACTGCCTCTAGTATAAATAACAGACATGCCTATGAAACTTACATAAAGCAAACCACCAGTGAAATTGCCATGAACAACTCTTGCTGTCACCAGATACAACACAAAAAGGGGTTGTTACGATCTACGCTTTATAGCATACACGAAGTTCCACACAGTCCTCTTGATGAACGAAAAGTTATTAACATCAACAAAGGAACTGCAAACAGGTATGGATACAACCCAGATATAAATAACCAACTTAACGACAAAATCAAAAAGAACCAATGCACACCTCCTAAATCGGATTCACAAGGACAAATATACACATTTTATCGCATACCCTTTATTTAATAAATTTTACACGAAGTTGCTAATTTTTTCCCTAACCGTGGCATTCAGATGTATTTCAGGCTAACGATAAGCTACAACTGCACTTGATTCACTGCAGCAAGACAATTACCCAGGGTCACAGTAAATTACATAGTTAAAAATTTTCATGCGCTAATTGCACACTGTTCTACATAGGTCAGGAAAGAAGTAGTTCTACTACAAGCTACCAGGAACACATGGATGCCTTCCGGATAAGTAACTTCGATAAATCCACTTTTTCAACACATCTGAAAGAACATGGCCGCTCAGCCTTAATTATTTACGACAACCTGCAGATACTACACAGTCAGGGAAGAAAAGAAAATGAATATTTTTAAAAACTTGCAACTTACATCTCTACCTCAAACTCACTGCACCTCATTCTCAATGGACAAGTAGACTTGGCAAACAAGTCGTTTCTATAGATCTTGAATGTTGCTCAGTCCCGCCTTGAAACTAGTAAAAGGAAAAAACAGAATGATAACAACATTATGTAATTTTCTGGCACCATTTTATGTATTGTGAATACAGTGAGGATCCATAATCATGTAACAATTTGACAAAGTCTTCGAAATTCTTAGATCTAATGTCTTCGACCATAACCCACGTAAACTCATTTAGATGTGAGTGTATGTGCTTCTAAAGTTACTAACATCTGCTGTACGAAAGTCATAACGTGGAGGTATCTATACTTACAATGATGCGTAATGTACAGTTAAAGTGTACAAAATCGACATACTTTTTGTAAAAAAATGTGATGAATGTAACGTAGAAATGACATGGATACTACAGCTGTGTAAGTACTGTAATACTTCACAACACATATTTCTTAGAAACTACCGATTGTTTCAGTTTAGTCTATATAATAATTATCACATTATTTATTATTTATTTAAATAGTGCTCTCCAACATTGAGTATTGAAACATGCAACTGAATGTAAACGAGCTGAAGATGAGCACCAGTCTGAAAACGGTCGTACATAGATAGAATCACCATGTATTGCGATTGGTAACGGTGATTATACTCTTCCCAATAAAGGAATATTCACAGAGTTCAACTAAATTTGTTATGGATAGAATTCCCTTTTTGGTTCAGACTTGATTTGTTCAACCTCTGCATGCAAGACAATGTGTTACAAATCATTGTTTCAGTGCTGCTTCCGAAGCGCACATTACTGTTAAAGACAATGTGCAACTTCATTTTTTTTACATAAGGCTTGTCTCCCATGCAATATGTGAAGAAGTTGATCAGGGCCGTGTAAATGCATCCATACCGATCTCGCAGGTCCATTCTGGAACATGTGATTATTGTTGGTCTTGTATGCATAAAGTGAATTTCCTTTTGTTGTCCCCATGACATATGCCACAACTGCAGCAACGGTATCAGCTTTGCCTCCTGTTTTCGTCTTGGAGGTCTTCGCCTCGGACAGTGGATTCGCAATTCAGATCAGCAGATTTCCAAAAGTTTTGTGCTGCCACTGGGATACACCATGTGACCACTCCTCCTGTTCGCCATTGAAGCGAAACGATTCATTCGTACGTTCGAGAATCACATGGAAAAATTCCGATCCTCCCACAATCAGCAGCAAACTTTAAAGACTTTTCCTATCCCCTACGGCCCCTTGCCACGTGACTGGAAGTCGGCGGCAGACTTATTGCATGGTCGTCGTTATCGTAAGTGTTACGTCATCTGCGTCAGTCTCAGAAACAATTCATTACGCCAGGTCAGACAAAGTTTCAGCTGCAGGATGAAGTCTTCTTTGAAGCTTTTGGCAAGAAACAGCGCTGGGAGCATAGTGGCATCGCAGATGATTTGTGACGCTCATTTTACATTGTTCAAGGTCTGCTGGGCAGCAATGGCGTCACCAGAATAGCTACAGCGCTGTTAATGATTCTGCCACAGACAGTTTCGGCATTCCACTGGTGTCCACAACAGCAGTCAGTTCTGCCTCTCCACCAATTATGGCCAGCACCGCTCATACAACGCTGCAGCAGAAGTGATTGCCGTAGCCAACGCTGGCAACCGTCCTGCAGCATGAACCACTGATGATGGAGATGACATTTGGTGTATGGGGTGCTCAACTCAGTGGTTATCAGCCCGTAAAAATGCCCAAATTTCCAACTGTCCAATCTCGACACTTTCCCGAATCATGATGAAATGATGAGGACAATACAAACGCTTAGTCCGCGGGTGTAGAAAATCCCCGACCCAGCCGGGAATAGAAACCGAGACCTCGTGATCCAGAAGTACCAATCATTGACTGTAGAGTCGCTGGCCCTGGAGAACCATCACGCCGCCCCAGGAGCTCCCCCATTGATGTCAACCTGGTAACAGCATCTGCCTCACTGGATGCGTGCGTGCACCCTGTAGCCGGTTTTTCGGCGGGTGTTCCCATTCATTCGCAAGGTGGGCACCTGTGTGCGGACAAGGAAATGCAATCGACTGTCATTCCACTTTCTGTATCCTCACTACGTCCGCATTCAGGCCTGATCCCCATTGTCGTCACGTGACACAGCAGTACACGATGACGATGCGAAAGTTTGGGGGAAGGGGGAGAAATGTGACGTGATCCAAAGAGCTAGGTCCCAAGGCAAAGCTTGTGCCTCGCGACGGAACCACAAGTAGGCATAGTCGCAGCAAGGAATGAGCGAAATTGGCGTACATACACCATCAAGAGATCCATATGCCACCGCTGCAGCAAAGCAGCATGCTTGCTTACGCCAGAGGGGAGTACCGCTCAGCCTAGTCTGTAATCATCGCCAAAGACAATAGCAGCATCTCACTACAGCCAGCAGTGTGAGAACTGTATTAGACCTAACCATGTAGCTAAGTTTATAGTCGACTTAACTTTGACAGAAGAGATTATTATCTTGTACTGTATCAAGTGATAAGTTGCAGTTCAGTGACGGTACCCAATACTCATGACATTCCTGTGGATGTGGATTGTTGTATTTCGTCATGATAAAGTTATAGCAAAGAATTCTAATATGCTGTGTGTGTTGCAGTATCACCTCAACTCCCCCACAAGTAATCTAAGAACCTACCACTGTGCCAACGAGTATTTTTTTGTCGATCCATACACGTTTACACAGATAAATTTCGGACTGGTACCCACATTGTGCCTCAGATGCACACTCACCAAACATTCAGACCATGTTCTCAGTCTCCGAAATGAAATAAAATTAGGTGCAGACAGATGGGGTGCACTTAATCAGGAAATGACTGCGGCAGTAAGGGCATCAGAACATTCACTAACAATGCCTAAAACGAAACAACATGCCTACCTGAGTGGACAGTGAATAAGGCTGGGAAGGAGAAGAAGAAAAAAATTTAATACAGTGCTTGACCTCAGTGGACAGTGAATAAGGCTGGGAAGGAGAAGAAGAAGAAAAAAATTTAATACAGTGCTTGACGAAAAAAAAAGAAAAAAAGAGAAGAGCGCAGATGACGTGATCTATTGTCAATGTTACTTCGCCCACGTGCAAGTCATCGAAGGGTATGTAAAGGAGTGGAGATGGGATTCACTGTGTCAGGTAATACGGCAAATAAAGTGCCTTCGAGTTGCTCGTTGCTAGCGTTATTGACAGGCCTCGTAGAGTGTATAAAGGGAGTGGACAGCGTAAAATGTTTACTGATTGCTCTGACAGATGCTCACCGGTGTGACGAATGGCAGCGTGCTCTAAATGTAGGAATATGTAAGTTAGTGGGACAAATCGTGCAAGGGACATTGGGGGCCATAATATGGCGTTGTTATTTTTTTTGTTGCTAGGAAGGGTCGCTTCAGAGATATGAAGGTCAACTTTGCTTTTTAATGGCATGCTATAGCTTGGTGCTTATTTTCTGATAGCGGCTATCGAGATTAATCCAATGATGTGTAACAGTACGGACTTTGAATGTCAACGAAGATCAAAAAGGTGGCATGGATATCCTTTTACAGAAGGAGTTCGAAATCATGACCATTGGTATCAATTCAGTACTGCAATCTTCTTATCATAGATTGAGTGGTATTCCTTATCGCGTTGGCACTCATCGAAGCACATGCTCTGACAATTCTCTCTTGGGCTTGTACGCAGCCGCGCAGACAGTCTTTTATCCGTGGCTTCGTTTGCAAGTGGAACAGGAAACTAAATGAGTAATAAGGCTACAAGTTACCTACCGCCACGCACCATACACTGGATTGCGGAATGTGGATGTAGATGTGGATGTAGAACAGTCAGGTATATGTGCGACACTGCTTTACCAGAGTTTGAAAGGTTCCACACTGTGCATCTCCATTCGGCCGATTGGTCGATAAGTGCAGAATCCAGATGTGTGGTGCATTCCGACTGCGTGGGAACATGAGGGCAGATATATTCGTCTTCAACGTTCCAGTCGACCACATCTGACAATCACGAGGGAGAATCCCCACACCGTAGCCTCTTCAGATCTACGCCTGGCATTCGAGACAAGTAATGGATTCGCGGCAACATTCTGTCCCATTACGCACTACTGACCAGAGGCTACCAGTAGCCGAACTAAGGAACTACCAACCCAAGGACAGGCGGCCTTTAACATCACAAGACGAACCCAATATTTTGGAGCGGTGAATGCTGGAATAAGGTGACGACACTAAGATAGGGCTCTTTTAATCACTACGTCTCCGTTTTGAAGGGAGTATCCAGTAATGTGTAACGACAAAAAATACTTGCGCGTGTTATAAGATGGTGATGGACAAACTATATTTTCTTCGTTATTGTTAGCAGTCATATCGGGACGTGGAATGACAGAAGTTTGAACTTGCCAGGGAACCTAGAAAAGGTTCACTCTAGATATGGTGTGGGTCAGTGGTGCGTAACGGAAAGAAGACAAGGATTTCTGGTCATATGAGTATAGTGTAATATCAACACCAGCAATAAATGATGTAACTGGAGTTGGATTCGTTAGAGATAGGAAGGTACGGTAGAGAGTGTGTTAGTGTGAATAGTTCATTGATAGAGTTGTTCTCATCAGAATCGACAGCAACTCAACGCCGACAACGATAGTTCAGGTACACATACCGACCTCGCAAGCAGAGGATGAATAGATAGAGAAATTGTGTGACGATACTGAATAGGTAATTCTGTACGTAAAGGGAGATGAAAATCTAATCTTCATGAGGGACTGGAAAGTGGTTGTAGGGAAAGGAAAAGGAAAAAGGGATACGGGACAATTTAGACTTAGAAGTAGGAATGAGAGAAGAGAAAGACTAAATGAGTTCTGCAAAAATTTCAACAAGTAATGGCAAATATCGTTTTCAAGAATCACAAGAGATGGAGATAGACTTGCAAAAGGCCTGGAGATACGAGAATTTTTCAGTTAGATTATCTCTCCAAAAATCGTTAGAGGAGGAGGTATACTTGGAAAAGGCCGGGAGATACGGGAAGATTTCAGTTACGTTACACCATGGCCAGGCAGAGATTCGGAAATCAGACATTGGATTCTATGCCGTACCCAGTATCAGATATAGACTCAAATCAGAAATAACTAATGATGAAAAAATAGGCTGAAGTTTCAGACTTGTCAGGAAGAAGCATTACGCAAAGAAATGGGATATAGAAGTTGTAAGGGATAAACAGGTAGGCGGCTATAGATACTGTATAATGAATACCTCAGTAAGTAGTTCAGTTAAAGAGGAGTGCAAATAGCTAAAAAGGGCAATCACAGAAGTTGGAAAGAGAAATGTAGGTACAAGGAAGCTAACTGCGATAAAACCAAAGATAACAGAAGAAGTACTTCAGCTGATCGAAGAAAAAAGAAAGTACGTAAAATTTTCAGGGGAATTCAACAATACAGAAATACAAGTCACTTAGGAATGACATAAAGGGGAAGTGCAGGGAAGCAAAGACGAAATCGCTGAATGAAAAATGTGAAGAAACAGAATAAGAAATGACTGCCGGTAGGATTGAGTCAGCGTACAGAAAAGTCAAAACAGCCTAGGAGAAATTAAAATCAATCATGGTAACAAGAGTACAATGGGAATTCCTCTGTTAAATGCCGAGGAGAGAGCGAAGAGGTGGAAGGAATGTAATGGAGGCCCTTAAGGTGGGGACGACTGATGGTGAGATAGAGGAAAAAACAGGAGGATCAGGCTTTCAGAAAAACATCAGTCACACAGTTCCGAAGTTTGCAAGAGCCGACAAATACGAGAACTGTCCGATAATCAGCTTAACAGCTGAAGCATCCAAGTTGCTTACAAGAATAATATGCAGAAGAATGGAAAATAAAGTGAGGAAACGTCAGATGACGATCACTTAGGCTTTAGAAAAGGGAAAGGCACCAGAGAAGCAGTGCTGACATCGGGATTGTTAATGGAAGCAAGACTAAAGACAAATGGAGACACGTTCATAGGGTATGTCGAAAAAGGGTTCGACAGTGTAAAATACTGCAAGATGTTCGAAACTCTGAGAAAAATAAGGATGAGCTGCAGGAAAGATGGGTGATTACCACATCTACGTGAACAAAGAAAAAAAAAAAAAAAGAATGAAAGGCCAAGCATGGAGTGCTCGAATTAAAAAGGCTATAAGACAGGGATGTAGTCTTTCGCCTCTACTGTTCATTCCTTACATCGAAGAAGCAATGATGGAAATAAAATACAGGTTCAAGAGTGAGATTAAATTTCAAGATTATAATGTTCACTGATGAAATCAGTATCCTGAGTGAAAGTGAGGAAGAATTACAGGATCTGTAGAATGGAATGAACAGTCTAATGAATACAGAATACTGACAGAGTAAAACGAAGAAAAGGGAAAGTAGTGAGAAGTAGCAGAAATGAAAACAGTGAGAAATTTAACTTCAGGGTTGCTGATCACGGAGTAGACTAAGTAAGGGAATTCTCATGCGTAGGGAACAAAACAACCCGGATGGACTGAGCAAATAGCACTGGCAAAAAGGGCCTTCCTCTCCAAGGACAGACTGCTGATATCAAATAGAGATCTTAATTTGAGGAAGAAATTTCTGACAATGTGGATAAGGAGCGCAGCCTTGTATGGTAGAGAAACACGGACTGTGGGAAAACGAAAGTGAGTCGAATCATTTGAGATGTGGTTCTATAGAAGTATGTTGAAAATTAGATGGACTGATAAAATAAGGAATGAGGAAGTTCTCCGCAGAATCGGTGAGGAAGGCATATATAGAAGTCACTGAGAAGAGGAATGCACAGGATGAGAGGACATTAGGCAATAAATTCCTTGGTACTGTACTAGAGAGGAGGAGAGGGTAAAAACAGGTATAGAGAAACAGAGAGATTGGAATGCATCCAGCGAATAATTGGGGCCGTAGGTTGCAAGTGCTATACTGAAATGGAAAGGTTGGCATAGGAGAGGAACTCGTGGCGGGCAGCACCAAACCAGTCAGAAGACGATTGACTCTAAAATGTATAGAACATCAATTCGACTTTATGAGTTCCACCGAACAATTATCACGTACGGTATTGGAGTGAAAGTAAGGGAAACGTAGTGACCTTTTTGATTTTTATACCATCTGTGTCTGACGACATCCGCATTGCTAATAAAGATTTGTGAAGGCTCTTTAGCTGTTTTGTGGTATGATCCTCCAAAATGAATTTATTAAGCAAATGTAATCACAGAAATTTAACATTAGCAATCTCTTCTATCTGCTTTTCATTATATTTCACAATCAGACATTCAGTACCTTCGCAAGAAATTTAATTATGCACCAAGTTTCTTTTGTTGTAATGAAACCACATCCTTCCTTTTTGGTATTTGGAAAAAGATTCTAAGAGAACTTCAGGGACATAACATATACAGAAATTGGTCAAATAGTACAAATATAACAGTGCCGCAAGTCAATATCCCCCCCCCCCCCCCCATCAGGAGAAGAGGTTCTACAAACGTCTGTCCTACTTGTGTTATACCGAATGCAAAGAAACACGTGAGGTGGGGTACTTTTGTTTCCGTATGCTCTTGAAGCCCGTCACTGTTTTCTGCTGTTGTAGAAGTCAGATAACATGCTCGTAAAGCTTTCGAGACATTTACAAATGACAGTCGAAAAATGGAAAAGAAAGTGAATACCGTTAATGGCGAACGTCGCCAGACTACTGGAGCACGGGTGCGATTGTAAGCTGAAAAGCATCAGGATCGTGCCAAGCATTCACGATCAGCACAGCACAGTCCTGAGGAAGGCCACTTGCAATAGTTGCCGAAACGTTGTAGAATTTTATATACTGACAATGCGGCCAGCATCCCAGACGAATTTGATTGACGTTCACAATCTGTCTTTCCAAACATTATAAAAAATGTTCTAGAAACTGCAAAGTGGAGAATAAAATACGCCGAGGGAAAACGAGAGCAAATGGTGAAAGATATAAAACTAAGATTTTGGAAGCAGTCACACACCGTGCAATGTCACTAAGAGACATCTCGGAACTACTAGAGGAATCCTCCGAACGAATGTTCTGCGGACATTTCATTCTATCACATTTCGTCCTCTTAACACTTAGCTGCATCTACAGCGTATGGAAATGAGTTTCAAACTTGGTTACTGTCCTCCGAATGTTACCCTCGAAAATTGCAAAGCGATGCGGCATATACACAGAACTTTTTTAAGGAAGAAGCATCACTCACAATCAACGGGAAAGCCAATCTTCACAAATGCGCTAATCGTCAGCTGAAAATCCGCGGTTAAAAACAACGCTCTTGGTCTATCAAGGCCTGGTACGTTGTTTTCAAGATAATGGTGGAAAATGAATAAATGAATTAAAATTTGTGCCACGTATGGGACTTTAACTCTGGTCTCCTTGCTTACTAGGCAGGAATGCTAACCATTACAAAGTTCAGTTCATATCTTCCGATTATTTCCCCCCTAAATTGTCACTATTGGCAGTTCTGTCCGCCACTGGAATAGCACCCCAGCTTTGGACGTAATGGGGAAATCCTGTACCTCAGTTTTTGAAGACACGCATTATTAGTCACTGTTTTGTTGATGGGAATCTAAATTCACTCAAGTACGAGTACACTGAGGTCCTGCAGCAATTATTGGAGGACCTCCCACTAATCATACAGCAATCAGTCTTGTACCAACGTGTCAGTTGTCCGTCCGATGTTCACACCTAATGACATACGCTCTTTAGACAACATTTGGAGAACATTCGAATGCTCGTCCGGGAAACGCAAAATGGTCAGCACACTCACCAGACTTAACACTTCTGTATTTTTATGTTCGGCGAAAAGTAAAAGAAGAGGTCTATTAGGAAACACCTACGACAACAATGGAATGAAATGTCTTGTGACGTGGGCGTGTGCTGGTGATAACTGCTGATGAAATTCAACGTGGAGTACAGCCGTGATAACGAACACACGAAGTATATCTAAGTTACATGTTTGCTTACATTTTGCATAACAGGGGAGACGTTAGTGGAACCTCTTCTACTGACGGCGGGACTTTGGTTTTGCGATGTTGTTATCTTGGTACTATTTTATCGTCTCATACATGTTATGTCGTTGAAGGTCTCTTAGAAGCTTCTTTAAAGTGCTGCAGATTAATGTATATAGTTCCAGTAGGGATAAAACGGAGAGGTAATCCGGTGACAATAATGATAAAAGTGTATTTCGAACGTCAGGAAATTTGTCATACTGGATGTATTTGGAGTGGCATCTTGGCTGTGGCAGCCCTGTGTATATCTTATGTCATTACCATGTTGGACAACTGTAATTATGTTATTTCGTATCATAATCATCAACAATATAGAAGTGGATGGAATTATCAGAAATATAACGGAATAGATCATTTCAGTAAAAATGGGTTGTTGTACTACTTCAGTCAAAACACATCGTCAGAAAATGACTGAGTAAAAGAAGAAACGAACTGAAATTGTGACTGTCAGGAATATATTTTATAACTGCAAGTTGCTAGTACTGAATAGCTTAAAAATTTCGTCTCGTAGCGATGATTTCCTTTCTTTGGTGCGTTATTTGACTAGAACAGCGATAAAAGGTTAACGTACTTTCACATTTTGTTGACAGGCATGGTAGTTATGATATGTGCAGATAATGCACTCGGAAGATGTTTATTGTTACATAAATATAAATAGTTTACGGTAGAAATCAGGTAATTTCTGTGAGGTTTCAGCTCGTGCAAAGCTGTTAATAACCATGGGGAACTCCGGTAATATGTGTCATAAACTATATTTCATATGGACATAGGTTATTTCGATGTATTCTTACATTTCAACTTTTATAATTCACATATAACGAACTAATAACACGTTGTACGTGAAAGCTTTAGGTTTAATGGCCTCTTTGTGGAGCAGCCTATCGTTACGGCACATAGATACTCCCCAGAGCGTTTTTAGCGTCTGACGATGTGTTTCTTGCAGTTACGAGCAGTGACCTAGTTCCCGATGTGTTGTCGAATGGCGTGTTTTTATAATTTTTAGTTGGTGCGAATGAATAAAATATGTTAGGTACGATTATCGTCCTTTGCTCATCATTTGTAAGAGTCGTAAGTAAACTACTTGCTGGTGATTGTAAATGAAAGTTAAGGTACACTTGAACATATATGTTTTTAGTTGAATTGACACGTATTTCAAGTAACTGATGACACTTTTACATTGATCTACATGTACGTTGCGTGCCAAACTGCGATTCACCATACGTTGCATGGCAGAGAGTACCTGGTACCACAACTAGTCAATCCTTTTCCTGTTCCACTTCAAAATGGAGCGAGGGTCTGTCTATTTTCCTCAGTATGAGTCCCAGTTTCCGTCAGCTTCGCGGTCTTTACGAGAAATGTACAGGACGGCAGCAGTAGAATCGATCTGCGGTTGGCCACAAAAGCCGGTTGTCTGAATTTTTCAATACTGTTCCGTACAAAGAACGTCGTCTTTCCTCTAAGGATTCTCATTGGAGTTCACGAAGCATCTCCACAACACTCACGTCTTGACTGAACTTGCCGGAAACATTTATACCAGCTCTGATGTCTTCCTTTCATCCGACATGGCGATATTCTGGCATTAAACCGAAGTCGACTATTCGACTTCCGAACTACCTACCTGAAGTGCTCCTTCCTTTTCATACAGCTCTGTAACGTTTTGGCCAGATATTGAACCACAGTGACTCTGGTGAACAGCATAACACCACTTTCTGTAATCGAGCATTACATAGTAGTTTTTCCTACTCATACGCATTAACTAATATTTTTCCGCTGCCGTTCGACGTAGCAAATAAAAGTTCTGCCTCAGTCACCCTGTGTCCTCCACCAGTCACACAACGAGGAAATTTTCCCATACACCACACTGTCATCAGCGAACAGTGGCAGCTTACTGCTCACCCTGTCCACCAAATCATTAATGTGTGTGGAGCACAACAGTGTTTCAAGATACAAGGTGACAATTATTGAACTATCTGAAAAAATGTAAATTACTTACAAACTACGGCGTACACACACTTTATTCAGCATGTGAACGCTTCTGCAGATAGTCGAATTTAGGTTACGACGTGTTCGATATGCCTGCCATCATTGGCGATAATGTGGCGCAGATGAATAGCGAAATTCTGCAGGATCCGCTAAAGTGTCGGAAGGTCGGTGCTGTCAATGACCTCCTAAATGACGGTTTTCAAGTGAGCAATGGTTTTTGGGTTATAGTTTTACACATTATCTCTAATATAACCCCAAAAAAGGAGTCGCACGTGTTCAGATCCGGAGAATATGGCGGCCGATAGCCGCCCACGCCGGTGGCCTCTGCGTGCACCAGAGCCAGAATTCGGTCCCCAAATTGTTCCTCCACGACATCAAACACTCCCAGTTTTCGACGAGGTCGAGCTCCGTCTTGAAAGAACAGAATTTTGTGGAAATCAGGGTCACTGTGGATAGTGGAGATGAAATCATCTTCCCAAACCGTCACATACTGTTCGGTAGTCACCGTCCCCGCACCGATTATTCCGTGACTGCACATTGCACACCACAGAGTCACCCCTTGATGGTTAAGAGACTTCTCGATCGCGAAATGCGGATTCTCAGTCCCCCAAATGCACCAGTTTTGCTTATTGACGAATACATCCAAATGCAAGTGGGCTTCGATGCTAAACCAAACCACGCATGCGCATACTAATTTTCGTCATGCCCCGCGGCCAACCGTCCAGTTTGAACGTCCTAAGGAATACCGTTCAGAAGCTATGACGACTATGTTCGATGTAGTTCAATAATTGTCTCCCTGTAGTAACCCTATTTATTGTGATGCCGTGACATTAGATTTAGAAACCAAAATAATGATGTTTCGTGCGAGGTTAAGCACTTAGTTTATCACTGATATGTACTAACCAGAGTGTACATGACATTTAGCAAAATGACACCTATTAAAACTTAGTTTGCAGATAATGTCCACACAGTCGGTCCAATAATAACACGAAGGGTGGTTTACATCATCTCTGAAACTGTCGAGTGACAGTGCATCATATTTTGACAAAAGGTTTGATACTAAAGGACTATAGTTTTTCCAGCAGTATCTTGCAGCTCATTGCCATTCGTTGCTATGTTCAAATAAGAAACATTCTTTGTATGTTTCCGTAAGATATTACTTATTCTACAATGAAGGAGGAAATTACCAACGGTATATACGGTATGCTTTTCTGGGGAAAGAAAGGAAATGAGCGTACGACGTTGTGGGCCGGGAGTCTCCCATTCGAGGACAAGTACTTATTGCATTCGACGCCAAACTGGACGACTTGCGCGTTGGAGATGGGTATGAAATGATGATGAGAACAACACAGCACCCAGGGCCTGAGCGGAGAAAATCTCCTGTCCCAGCAGGGAATCGAGCCCGCGCCCCTTGGCGTGGCATTCCGCCGCGCTGGCCACTCAGCTAACGGGGGCGGACATGGAGAAAGAATTTCGACATTCTCGTAAGTGGCTCAAGTATATGATGGATCATGTAAACCAGAATGTCAAGATCAAGGTATAGTCCAGAATACATATTCTATATTATAAATTGGAAGACCTTACAATTACAGTGCACCTCTTCTACAGATTCGATCTATGTTTTAGAAATTCGCTTCACTTACTGAATACAAAGCCAAATTAATGATACTGTTTGAGAGAAGTAAATTACCTGAAAATACATCTCACATACAATTCATTTCTTAAGACATTAACGCAAATGAGTTTGCCTGAAAACTATTCCGAATTTTTTTATATACCTGATGTAGGACACAACCATTTCGTTATCATGTTTTGATATGAGTTATATTCAGATATCACTGTCAGACGTAACAAGCAGCGTGTGTCACAGAAATTATATTCTAAACCGGACACGGTGTCCAATCAGCACCAATACATCAATAGACAATAAGGAGTTAATGCTTGGTTACCGAATGTTACAATGCTGATTTAGTATTTGATGCATATTCTGACACTACGCTAATCATTCATTTTGCATATTAATTATCTTGCTTTGAAATGTACGCACAAATAATTATTCGCACCCGCAAAAAGTTCGTTACCAGAATTACGACCGAATTGTTCTGGAAGACCAGAACGCAATTTATGCGTGATGGCGCCGGCTGTTCCACCAGAGGTCACACACGTGTCGGGTTACAATGGTACTGTGACAAGCGAGAGTGTTTTGTGGCCGAGGGAGGAACATGCGTCCCGTATCCAGCAGCTTGCGAGGAGCAAGAAACTTGATAGCTGCACCTACAGCTGAGATGAATAGAGTGTTTACAGCCACTTACCAAATCCAACAGACCTGACCACACAGAATTTCTAGGCAATGAGGAGAGGCGAAGTAGAGGGAACAGATGGCAGCTACTCGGAATTATTGCTGTGCATGTGAAATTAAACCACACGCAACTAGAATAAATGAATCGACAAGTATAGAAACCCATCGTGTCCGCATTTTCTTGCAAAATGAGATAATTGCGGATTATGTATTTTTTGAAGGTAGCGACACTGATTGTGATAGAAATACCTCATTTCCACCTAATGATTTTCGTGTTATGAAATGGTAAATTTTACTGTTTTCTTCAAAAACGCCTCATATCACTCAAAATGAAGCGTTATACACCTAATGAGTGGAAATATCATTCTCTTTGGTTTCTGATTGGTTTCCTTGGTAGTTTAGTTCGTTTTCTAAGGTTGTTGTATCTGACTGCTAAACAGCTGACAGTCAATAATATACATAAACGTTATGTGGCAGTAATGCAAGTAATGTTATATTTAGTTTTCATTACATTATTATTGTCCATTACTTCTGAACTATTAAAGCACTTCAAATAAGAGTGATGTAGAACCAAAACAGCAAACGTAAATGTGATATTAGAAGTGAGACTGAAAAACAGGAAACACAAGAATTAGAAGTAGAATGGCTTTTTGCCCACAGCTCATGATATACACTGCAGCACATTTTGTACACTATTTTGTTATTGATACTTTAATAAATCAGACTAAAACGCAGTTTGTTGCAATGTACTTGATTTAAAAACCCTCATATCCACGCTTTTGAGCAGAATCTCCTCATGTCCAATAGTTATACATATTGACATTTCGGTTTCAATGAGAGGTACATGCAACTTTTTGGATCAGGGATAACATACCGTGTAGTAGAAAATGTGGAATATTTCTCAATAAGGTTTATTTATTGGTCTTCCTAATAATAACGTTTTTCTTCTCCGGAAAAAATGGATCAAATGGCTCTGCGCACTACGGGACTTAACTTCTGAGGTCATCAGTCCCCTAGAACTTACAACTAATTAAACGTACCTAACCTAAGGACATCGCACACATCCATGCCCGAGGCAGGATTTGAACCTGCGACCGTAGCGGTCGCTCGATTCCAGACTGTAGCGCCTAGAACCGCTCGGCCAACCCAGCCGGCTTTGGTGTCTTCATACATGATTTTTATTATCTGCACAAGACGCATTGGTTAGTCTCACTTGTCTATTTATGTCCATGCCACTGCTCTCAAGCAACAGCAATAACTGACATGAAGGAATATACACAATAGTAGACGTAATTGCGAACGTGTGGTTACAAGTCGCCGCTGACTTCAGTGTGAAGTATTGTCCTAGTTAGTACAAGACTACTTGAAAAGTAAACTTTCAGATTAATTCCTCATCTAACAGAGACCTAGTTTATGTCATATCAACATGAGTGCTGTACACTTCAGTTTTGAGTGAATCAAGAAAGAAAAATCGAGAGATTTGATTTTGGAAGCCAACATAGAAACCCTGAGCGACCCACGCATCTTGGGCCATATTTCCGCGTTAGAGCTCATGGTACATCAGCAGCAACAGGTGCCGGTGATTTTATCAATTCAAACATAACTTGCCCCCTCCTAGAAACGATCTTGATTTCTTTTAATACTTGCAGGAGAGGTTTGTGACCCGTACGTTCGATGACAGTAACTTTCCTGCTAATATGGACGTACAAGGGGTAGGCTCACCTCCGTTCTTTTACTGTTGTTGAAGACAAAAACAGTGGCATTCGTAAGGAAAATGACAACTGAATTTATTATTGCCTCGGGCAGCCAATGGAATCTTGTTTAGCAGGACCGTGTACTTTATATTAAAGATAGCACGTAGGTAAGGGGAACAAAAACTACTAAACTCCTCCCGCATAGGCCATAAAGGCCAAAAGGTACCGACTGTCCGCAGTGTCATTCTTAGCCCACAGTCGTCACTGGGTACGGATATGGAGGGGCATGTGGTCAGCACACCACTCTCCCGGCCGTATGTCAGTCTACGAGACCGGAGCCGCTACTTCTCAATCAAGTAGCTCCTCAGTTTGCCTCACAAGGGCTGAGTGCACTCCGCTTGCCAACAGCGCTAGGCAGACCGGATGCTCACACATCCAAGTGCTGGCCCAGCCCGACAGCGCTTAACTTCGCTGATCTGACGGGAACCGGTGCTACCACTGCGGCAAGGTTCGTTGGCTTTATGGGGAACAGGTGGCTATAAATGAAATAAAACAATACATGGGAGTACAGACACGTACACACACACGCACGTTTTAACGAAAACGTTGCCTTTGGGCACGGTTCTCACTGAATATGCGACGTGACTAACGATACATGAAGAAGCAACCAGCGTTGGTGGAGCATACAGATACGTAGCTGAAGCTGTTTAACTGGTTCACAATGGGACGACAGCGACAGAAAACTAAAGCGATTGTTTGTCATATCGCCGGCCGGAGTGGCCGTGCGGTTCTGGGCGCTACAGTCTGGAGCCGAGTGACCGCTACGGTCGCAGGTTCGAATCCTGCCTCGGGCATGGATGTGTGTGATGTCCTTAGGTTAGTTAGGTTTAATTAGTTCTAAGTTCTAGGCGACTGATGACCTCCGAAGTTAAGTCGCATAGTGCTCAGAGACATTTGAACCATTTGTCATATCGCCCGATGCAACATGGAGTGATACCTGCTCGACACAACTGTATCGTGCGATGCAGGGACAGTGAAATTTCAAGTCATCTGATGTGCTTCAGAAAAAAATTGTATTATGTAGATGAAGCAAAGTTGTATCCTTCACTGTAGTTAGTTTCTCAATAAAACCTTCACTTTTCGCATGAAACATTAAAACCCACTGTAGTGGGATTCAGACACATTCTTTGCTACGCAATATTTCTCATTCGATTTTGAGAAAACTAAACGGTAAAAAAATGATATTTTTGCATCCTAGAGTGTTATCTGAGGCTGACACTAAACTGATTTTATTTCGTTACTGTCCTCTGTTACTGTAATACTTTGAAATTAAGTGAAACACAGTGCATATTTTAAACGGTTGCAGTAAAAATGATAGTTGCTGACTAGTTTACGTTTGGTGAATTTTAGGTCGTACAGTGTTGCATAACAAATTTAGCTAACGCATTGAAATTGTTTTTGAAGCTGGAATGACAGCCTTAACTCTTACCAGTCTCGAGTAAATGCGTGACATAATTGGTAGCTGTCCGTGATGAAGCTGACTGTGACGCCTCAGAGGCGAGGCTATCGCTGCCTGCTGTGACTTGTTGCTTGCAGTATCGCACCTGTAGAAACGCTAGCGCCGCACGTATAACATCACGTCGCCAAACCTTTATGGCAACGTATCATATCGCATATCATATCGCCTCGGTGAGAACTACGCCTTACAAGAGCTAGTCACCTGTGGAGTAGCTAAGACCTAACAGGAATTCAGAGAATTCAGTGTGTCGCAAGGACGTCAATGGCGAGACAGGCTCACCTCGTGTGGGGAAGTTGGTGTGACTGTCCAGGAAGAGCCAGAGGCGCCGACCGAGGAGACTGCAAGCGACTGAGCAGCTACATTTAGGACAAAGAGGCGAGGCGGATGCATAGTTCAGCGGTTCTTCCACCAGTTGGCTCTGGCTATCAACTCCAGTGGGTGTGATCCGAAGCAGCCACATTTGACTGTTGCCTCGCGTAAGCTAAGGCGTACATCGCTTCCGCCCCCCTCCCGTTCCGGTTCGCGGAAACGCGGCTACACTGTGCAGAAAGCTGCAGATGTGTCCTGGGTACGGTGCTCTTGGCGACAGACTGTTGGCGAGCTTGGAAAACCGTCAAATATGATGACATTTTTCTCGCACCAAGACTTCTGAAGCACCTTCCCCATACATAATTGCTTAATTAACGTTAACGTAGATAAATGTGCTAAAAAGTCGCACGTAATGGGCCGAATGTACACTCATGCCCGCAAATTAAGGATAATGCTGATACATGGTGAAACAACGCTCCGGTGGGCGGTTTGCGGGTTTCATTCACCTCGGGGTATGACCATGCAGTGCGTTTGACCTGTGGTTGTCGCAAGGTGGCGCTGACAACAGTCCACATACGCAGAAGTGTGTTCGTGCATGTCAGAGTACGGTGCAGCGAGTAAGTGTGCAGACGTTTTCAGACGTGCTAATGGTGACTGTGTGTTGAAAATGGCTCAAAGAACACACATTGATGACGTTATGAGGGATAGAATACTAGGGCGACTGGAGGCTGGTCAAACACACCAGGTCGTTGCACGCGCCCTCCGTGTGCCACAAACTGTGATCTCAAGATTATGGCAACAATTCCAGCAGACAGGAAACGTGTCCAGGCGCTACAGTACGGGACGTCCACATTGTACAACCACAAGAAGACTGATATCTCACCATCTGTGCCCGCAGACGGCCATGGAGTACTGCAGGTAGCCTTGTTTGGGACCTTACCGCAGCCACTGGAACAGTTGCCTCCAGACACACAGTCTATAGACGACTGAACAGGCATGGTTTGTTCGCCTGGAGACCTGCAAGGTGCATTGCACTGACCCTGCTCACAGGAGAGCCCCTAAAGCCTGCTGTCAAGAACACAGTACATGGCCATTCGAACAGTGGTTCCAGGTTATGTTCACGGACGAGCCCAGGTACAGTATGAACAGTGATTCTCGCCGGGTTTTCATCTGGCGTTAACCAGGAACCGGATACCAACCCCTTAATATCCTTGAAAGGGACCTGTATGGAGGTCGTGGTTTGATGGCATAGGGTGGGACTATGACTGGCGCACGTACACCCCTGCATGTCTTTGACAGATGAACTGTAACAGGTCAGGTGTATCAGGACGTCATTTTGCACCTGTATGTTCGCATTTTAAGGGGAGCAGTGGGTCCCACCTTCCTCCTGATGGATGATAACGCACGGCCCCACCGAGCTGCCATCGTGGAGGAGTACCTTGAAACAGAAGATATCAGGTGAATAGAGTGGCCTGCCTGTTCTCCAGAACTAAAATCGATCGAGGACGTTTGGGATACTCTCGGTCGACGTATCGCTGCACGTCTTCAAACCCCTAGGACACTTCAGGAGCTCCGACGGGAACTGGTGCAATAATGGGAGGCTATACCCCAGCAGCTGCTCGACCACCTGACCCAGAGTATGCCAACCCGTTGTGCAGCTTGTGTACGTGTGCATGGTCATCATATTCCATACTGATGTCGGGGTACATGCGCAAGAAACAGTTGCGTTTTGTAGCACATGTGTTTCGGGACGGTCTTCTCAACTTATCACCAATACCGTGGACTTACAGATCTGTGTCGTGTGTGTTCCCTATGTGCCTATGCTATTAGCGCCAGTTTCGTGTAGTGCCACGTTGTGTGGCACCACATTCTGCAATTACCCTTAATTTATGAGCATGAGTGTAGAAGCAGTGGCAGTTTAGCGAAATGAGTACCTGTAACGAATGTTTACAATAATTATGTTTAATTCCCCGATTCAGGTTTAGCAACTGAAGGATATGTAATTTTTATCAAATAGTTTCACGTTAAGAGATTCGTAGTACACCATGTCTTCATTTTTCTAAGTGAAAACCTGGACCGCAGGCAATCAACTTTATTTTGGAACACCTTCAAGTGTGTAACCGTCTCTAATGCAAAATGGGAACCTCCATCTCTATACGAAAGAAACATTGCTGCAGACAGCCAAACGAATACACAAATTTTTCGAGTAGTTCTAACAGCGATACACAAAATACCCAATGACCCTCTCTTCGACAAGACACAGAAAACTGAAATCACAAGCACGATTAGCAAAATTCTAACAGCACCAGAGATTTCAAATGAACCTCACTAGAGAAAAAAGAAAGAACTTGCAACAGACAAAGGGAAAAATTCTGCTCGTGGTACCGGCGAAGCCTGTAGATATCACCCACATAAAGCACCAGGAACATAAATAACTAATACTTCACACTCTCTGTTCAACGGAGCATTTAAACTTACACAAATGAAAATCCAACAGAAAAACAACTAAGGTAATGATGTTATCAAAGCCTGCAAACTATTAAATAACCTTGTCTCATATAGACCAATCACTTTAATACATTTAATACGCAAATGTTTCGAGACAATATTAAATGTGCGCCTCCAACCTTTCGTTGAAGACCAGAAGACAATTTTTGGTACACAAATCGGATTTCCAAATCAGGAGTCTATCACCGACACTATACTACCTGTCGCAACATCACAAAATCAATGAAGATCCCAGACCGCGCATCGGCTGTTTCCTCTAGAGAGGTGCCAGGTCGCTATTTGGAGCCCGGCCATATTGCGATCCCACATTCTCGTTAGCATCACTGCCAGCAATCACATACAATCGCTACATTCCTGCCAAATCTTTCTGCACTATGACAGAAGGAATATGCTTCTCGTAGCTCTACTACACGACCTCGTTCAAACTCAGTGAGGTGTTCATAATGATATCTATGTCACATTAAAGGCATTCCTGACTAAACATCAATTCATCACTTCCCATTTAAAAGGTAAGTAACGCTCACGACCACTACAGCCTGTATTTAAAACAAACCCAATCTCCATCTCGTAGTGGGGCTACGAGGGCCACTCTTGTGCGACTGGTGTGGTGTTTGAAGACATCTTCCATATGTAGAAACACATCTGCCATATGTAGAAACACGCCTACCACCTTCCGTTTGTGTGGCAAAACTCCTGCCTTTTGTTGAGATTTTTTCCCGCCATTTTGTACAGAAAACGATTTTAACGATGTGGTATCCCGCAATATGTCATAGACTTCCCTGTTTCGGCACTTTCGCTAAAGTGATACAACTACTCAACTCTATTCTAGACGACAGCCTCACGACCGCTACAGTTCGTGACAAACGTTCTGTGATGTTCATCCCAAGCTGGAGTACCACAGGGTATCACCTCATCTCCATAACTGTGTAATATATGCACTGCCAATATATCTCACTCAACTCACTGGAACGAAAGCTTAGCATTCTAAGCATATGACATTGTATATTGCTGCGACGAGAAGACAGTATAAGCACTACAACAAATGAACAGGCAAGACATCACCAAACTAGAAAAATGGCTGAGTCATAACAGTCGAATCGCATTTTCAGACACAAAAACTATCCAACAAATAAAAGGCAAACAAGCAAAGATATAAAATTAAAGAAATTGGGGAACGAAATGACACCAAAAACGGAAGCTGATCAAGTCGGATAGACTATAGATACTATGTAATTATGGAAGCCTGACATGGATAACATCACAGAAAAAGCAAGGCGACGAATAGGAGTCAAAAAAACTGATTAAATGACACACAAACGGCGCTTCAAAGTTAGAACATACTTACAAAACCTTCATTAGAACAGTTTTCGAGTACGAAGCTTCTGTTTGGATGGCTAACGAAACCCAAACAAAAAAGGTACTGAGCACAGTAAGATAAATACTAAGAACAGCAACAGGTTGAAGCACATATACGGGAAACAACGCCACATACAAAACAAAGAATACTAAACCTTTAAAATACTGATCTATTCAAATTTCCAGTGTAATCTGACTGAACAGAACAAATAGCAGTACACCGACGTCGGAAATATTTAAAAAGAAAACCGTTATTTTCAATTTTCGAAGATTTCAGTAGAGTTAACTACCACATACAATAGCACAATACACATAGAGGACAGGAGAAGAATACGACGCAATAGATCTCCATAAATGGGACGTTTTGTAATTGCTCACCTTAAGGTGAAACCCCAGATTAGAATTAACCCCTTCGATCAAAAAATCCATGTAAAATACAATAATTGGATCCAAAACCGAATATCCAGGCCTATGGCTGAAAAAAAAAAAACATAAGTCCAACCACCAGCCCTCTCCCTCCATCGTAGTATATATATATATATATATATATATATATATATATATATATATATATATATATATTCGTTTAGTCGGTTCCGACTCTTCGTGACCCCATGAACCAAATCACGCCACTTTTTCCTGTCTTTCACTTTCTCCCGTAGACCTTCCAGGTTGGAACCCATTGCTTCTGTGATGCCATGGATCCATCTCATCCTCTGACGTCCTCTTCTTCTAGTTCCTTCCATCTTCCCCAGCATTAAGGTTTTTTCCAGCGAGGCATGCCTTCGCATTGTGTTTCCAAAGTAGGTCAGCATTTGTTTTAACATTAGACCTTCCAGGGAGAAATCTGGTTTTATTTGATCCAATATTGATCTGTTGGTTCTCTTTGTAGTCCATGGAACTCTAAGAAGTTTCCTCCAAAACCACAATTCGAAGGAGTCAATTCTTCGCCGTTCAGCCTTTCTAATGGTCCAGGTCTCACATCCATACATCAGAACTGGAAAGACCATAGCCCTCACAATACGGATCTTTGTTGCTAGTGTTATATCTCTGGACCTTATAACCTTGTCAAGGTTTGACATCGCCTGTCTACCGAGCAACAGGCGTCTCCGGATTTCATGGCTGCAGTCGCGAAACATCATGGATCTGGGAACCGAGATAACTGAATGTGGTCACTACCTCAATGGTTTCTCTTGCTATATCCCACGAATTGGTAGGAGTAGTAGCCATAATTTTCGTTTTCTTCACATTCAGCCTAAGACCGGCCTTTTCACTTTCGTCTTACACCTTCAGTAAGAGTGTTCTCAATTCTTCATCACTTTCTGCCAACAGGATCGTATCATCCGCGTAGCTGAG
The DNA here is from genome assembly GCF_021461395.2 of Schistocerca americana. NCBI lineage: Eukaryota > Metazoa > Arthropoda > Insecta > Orthoptera > Acrididae > Schistocerca > Schistocerca americana. The sequence continues at coordinate 1,012,787,996 of NC_060120.1, read as the reverse complement.
GTTGTTTACACTTATTCCAGCTATTTTAATTCCTGTTTCTCCTTCATCTAGCCTCACATTGCTCGTAACATATTCTGCATACAGACTTAATAAGTACGGTGACAGTATGCAGCCTTGCCGGACCCCTTTCTGAATCTTTATTCATTTCGTTGTTAAATACATAGTTCTCACCGTGGCTTCTTGGTCAAGGTATAAACTCCGTATTAGATGAATGAGGTGATCTGGTGCACCCATGTTTTTCAGTACGTTCCATAATTTGTTGTGATCGACGCCGTCAAAGGCTTTGGCGTAGTCAATAAAGAAGAAGTACACATCTCTCTGGAATTCTGTTGCTTTTTCCATAATCCACCGAATGTTAGCAATTTGATCTCTAGTTCCTCTTCCTTTCTTAAATCCAGCTTGTTCTTCTGATAGCTCTCGATCTAGATATTGGCGAAGTCTATTTTGTAAGATCATCAGTGTTCCATTCACCTCCAAGGGTGGAATCAGTCTGGCCTAGAATAATTCTATGTGCACGTGGGGGGGGGGGGGGGTGACAGTTTTCTAAATGATTGTGCAGCGTGTATTTGAAACGGGTCATGGGTACCTGTCGGATATTCATCCGTTGGGATGTGGACAGCCGCCTAAAAACCAGACCCAGGCTGGCTGCTACACCAGCCCTCTTCGGCAATCCGCTGAGCGGATTCGAACCGGTGTGGCTCGCTTCCCCGTCCACGGAATGTGATCGATAACTATTTGCAACGTACAATGGTGACCATGGTGGTGTACGTGGAAATCCAGATGAAGAGAGTGATGTAGGACAGTGCTGGTTCACCAAGCCGAAAAACAGGCTCATATTGTGTAAACTGGAGGTGACTGGGAGGGAAAATTACGGGAAGGAATAATAGTATCAGCTGCATGAAGACTTTGTGCACAATCAGTGGAGAGTGAAAATGAGTGCCGAACCGGGACTCGATCACGATCTCCAGCTTACTAGGCAGTGGCGTTTAACACTGAGCCACCTGGACACAGTGTTTATTGTAGATGTGCGGACTATCTCGGAACGCTCCCCAGCCGATCCACATTCCCACCTGGCGCCGCTTATTAGCAGAACCCATTCATGTCCTCCATGACCGCTAGTTTTAGATTCCTGCTGGAAGTCAAACGTTAATGTACATCCGCACTGAAGGTTGTGGGCTCATTGCCCATCGATTATATGAATGCGTGGTGTCAGTTCTTCCGAAAAAACAGATACCATGCATTCATCTACGGCAATGTGGATCGTCCAGGGAACGTGCCGAGATAGTCCGCGCATTAACGATAAACGATTTGTCCCAGAGCCGCAGTAATTAACGCAACTCTCTAGTAAACAGGAGATCCTGAGTGCGAGTCCCAAGCCGCCATATGTCTTCACTCGTCGCCACAGATTCACCATAAAGCCTTGATGCAGCTGATACCACGAGCTCCAACGTTAATGATAAAAGTTTTGAAACGAGTAACACATTTACCACGAGTAGGACAGTAACTGTAGTGACCGAAACTGTTTAAAAATTATAAAAATTAACATTTAATTAGATACGAAAGAACATTACGTACGAGGAGTTAGTGTCTTCACAACCAACTGTGATAGATTACGTGTGGAGAACGTGAGGATGCCATCACCGGCATTAGTGGCGTCCCTCCGCCTCGCAGTGCAGATCAGTAAACACCGAACACTGGACACTGGTCGCTGGACACGCACCTGGAAGAGCGCGAGGCGACGCCGCCGCTCCTCCGAGTCCTCGCGGCTGGGCCTGCCCTTATCCCTGTCACTGGCGTGCGGCGGCCGCTGCGGCGACTCCTGCTGCGGCTGCGGCTTCTTCCGCTCGTCCTTCGCTGCTTCCATCTCACAGCTGGCCGACTCACCTTCTTGGTGCACGATCAGCTGCAACACGACGGTCACGTTGGCGCACAGGTGCTACAACTGAGGTGACAAAAGTCGTGGGATGGCAAATGCAACTGTACAGATGGCGGTAGTGTCACGTACACAAGGTATGAAAGGGCAGTGCGTCAGTGGAGGTGTCCTTCGCGCTCAGGCGATTCATATGAAAACGTTTCCTACGTCATTATGGCCGCACGATAGGAATTAACAGACATCGAAAGGGGATATAATAGTTGGAGCTAGACGCTGGGGACGCTCCATTTCGGAAATAGTTACAGAACTCAGTGTTCCGAAATCCACAGAGTAAAGAGTTTGGCGAGAGTATCAAATTTCAGTCATTACCTCTCACGACGGACAACGCAGTAGCCGACGGCCTTTACTATCTTTTGGTTCAAAAATTCTATTTTTTAAACTGCATTTTTGGGTCGATAAACGTGTTTAGAATCCACACCTGAAACGGTTTTTCCGAATACGGAACGGAAACGTTTGTTATTCGCGGTTGAACCAAAAAAATGCACCTGCCTGGAGTCGGCCTTTTTCACGCACAAGTTTTTTCTTTCGGTGGACCAATTATTGTACCGGAGGCTGGGAGGAAACACACCAAAATCCAAATGAAAGTTTGAACGCATGTGTTTGGAAGATAGCCCCCAAGCATATGAATTCTGGTGCGAAGACTGTGGAGATTCCGACTTTCCTGGCAGTGAGCAGCTTCATCGAAAGGTTTTCGGCAGTTCTGAAGACCATGACAACGATGGACGTCACCCTGGGACTCTATTCGACGCAGTTCGCCAAGCATTCGGACGACCACCAGGTTCAAGCGGCCGAAAACCGCTTGTCACCGGCCGTACGAGCGGCTCTGGAGCAGCGCAGGATGGTCCAGATCAAGCAGAACCCCCTCTGTGAGGAAGAGAAAGGACTAGTTTATGGACCCCGAAAAGCAGATTGAACGTACGTTGCATAATATTGCACTTATATGTTGTCAAAACTTCAAACGCGTTGTTCTCGAAATGACGTGTTATTAATCGCGTGATATGGGAACTTCAAATCTACTGAACCGATTGGCATGATTCTTTGTTTCAGACGGAGATAACTAAATTGTCTAGGAGTTGAACCACTTTTATTCCGATCCATCAACTATAAATATTTTTACTTGGCCGACGAAGTCGAAAAATCGATAAAAAAACCTATTTTTTTCAAATGGCCGCCATTTTGTTTCTCATGGTCCAAATAACTTAAGCGAGGTACAACTCCTAAAGAATCTTATATACTTCGCTAACGTCAACTCAATTTTGATTTCAGAGGAACCGGCTGACCTGTGACATACCGGGCGTGGATGTCTACAACGAAATTTTGTTTCGTTCCCACGGCACGTCCGCCTTTGCTCTTCGACATTTCCGGTCGAGAAAATTCCAGTTTGTAGACGAGATATCAATAAACATTTTCACCAAATTTGACACTGATATCTACAACACATCCCTTGAAAATAATTCTCAAACGACATGCGTTTTTCGCGCCAAAGATTGTAAACCTCCCTTAACGACCGAGAACAGCAGCGATTGCATAGCCGGGTGTCAGTGGTAACGGACAAGCAACACCGCGTGAAATAACATCAGAAATAATTGTGTGACAGACGACGAACGTATCTTTTAGGACTGTGCGGCGGATTTTGGTGTCAATGGGCTATGGCAGAAGACGACCGACGCGAGCGCATTTGCTAACTGCATGACATTCCCTGCAGCGCCTCTCCTGGGCTTCGGATCATATCTGTTGGACCACAGACGAATGGAAAACGGTGGCCTGGTTAGATGAGTCCCGATTTCATTTGGTAAGAGTTGATGTTTGGGTTCGAGTGTGGCGCAGACCCCCACGAAACCATGGATCCAAGTTGTCAACAAGGCACTATGCAAGTTGGCACTGGCTCCATAATGCTGTGGACTGTTTTCATATGCAATGGACTGGGACATCCGGCAGTGGAAACGAGCGTTTGGCGTCATTGGGCGGGAGACCCCTTACGGGGCAGGTCAGGCCGCCTTGGTGCAGGTCTTATTACATTCGGCGCCACATTGGGCGACCTGCGCGCCGGATGGGGATGAAATGGTGATGAAGACAACACAACACCCAGTCCCTGAGCGGGGAAATCACCAACCCAGCCGGGAATCGAAACCGGGCCCCTTAGGACGGCAGTCCATCACGCTGACCAGTCATCTGTCGGGGCAGACTGGAACATCCGGTGGAAATGATTATGTTCAGATATTTGGAGACCATCTGAAGCCATTCATAGACTTCATGTTCCCAAACAACGACGGAACGTTTATGGACGAGAATGCGCAATGTCCCTGGGACACAATTGTTCGCGACTGGTTTGAACATCCAGGAGAATTCGAGCGAATTATTTGACCACCCATTGAGCATTTATGGGACGTAATCGATAGGTCAGTTCGTGCACAGAATCCTGCACCGGCAACCCAATCGCCCTTATGGGTAGCTATAGAGGTAACATGGCTGGATATTTCTGGAGGGGACATCCAAAGACCTGTTCAATCCATGCCACGTAAAGCTACTGCGCTACGCCGGGCAGAAGGAGATCCGACACAATATGTGTGGAGGTATCCCATGACATCGGTCACCTCAGTGGACAGACGTACTAACGTTGTAAAATATGAAAGTGACGCTGTCTGTTACATTACACTACTAAACTGCTGACTGATTTTGACGATATTTTGTATGGAGATAGCCTGAACCCTGAAGAGGACCATAGACTATTTTAGAACGAAAAAAAAAGATCCACTCCTAAGACGCTGAAGTAGGTCAGTGGACATCAACTACGTTATAACATTATTAAATTTGTTGTGCAGTAAACACATGGTACAATGTACAGCTACTTCAGTAGGACGGCGTAATGGCGTATAGAAGCACACTCCTGTCCGTGCCCCTCTGCATGCATAACTCGGCAGTGACGCGGCATGTGCTGCGTGATCGTGTGTTGTGACAGTTGGCAGGGAGTCAGACATATGAGAGTAGCAGACGTTGTTGAATGTTGAAATACTATAAAATTTGTTCTGCACTAAACCAAAAATTATTTATTTTGTTTCTTCGTCAGTTTGGTGCTATTTGACACTTTTAGAAAGTTTAACTTTTTATTTTCATTCCTTGAAACAGATATGCCTTTTCTAGCAGATAGTAGATACTTGGTAAGTCTCAGTTTTGTATTTGATTTAGCTTTGATAATAATGTCACAATTCAAACTGTTGTTTAACAATTTATTGCGCTTTCTTGTGACAGTTTTCGATATAAACATTTTTACTGATTTTTTGAAGTAATCTTTAATAAGTTAAAGAAGCAAACTTGTTTGTCCTGTAATTTTACATTGGTCCTTTTAAACTGGGTAGTTTTTGAGCATTTAGTTGTTTCTTTTTTTCTGTAACAATATTTTAATTTGTTTTCAATTTCTGAAGGTTTTCAATCTTTACTATTTAAAAAAAATCTCTCCATCTTTCCTTTGAGTTAGGTACTTGTGTTATACTTTTGGATATTATTAATATTTCTAAGTATGGTATATACACTCCTGGAAATGGAAAAAAGAACACATTGACACCGGTGTGTCAGACCCACCATACTTGCTCCGGACACTGCGAGAGGGCTGTACAAGCAATGATCACACGCACGGCACAGCGGACACACCAGGAACCGCGGTGTTGGCCGTCGAATGGCGCTAGCTGCCCAGCATTTGTGCACCGCCGCCGTCAGTGTCAGCCAGTTTGCCGTGGCATACGGAGCTCCATCGCAGTCTTTAACACTGGTAGCATGCCGCGACAGCGTGGACGTGAACCGTATGTGCAGTTGACGGACTTTGAGCGAGGGCGTATAGTGGGCATGCGGGAGGCCGGGTGGACGTACCGCCGAATTGCTCAACACGTGGGGCGGGAGGTCTCCACAGTACATCGATGTTGTCGCCAGTGGTCGGCGGAAGGTGCACGTGCCCGTCGACCTGGGACCGGACCGCAGCGACGCACGGATGCACGCCAAGACCGTAGGATCCTACGCAATGCCGTAGGGGACCGCACCGCCACTTCCCAGCAAATTAGGGACACTGTTGCTCCTGGGGTATCGGCGAGGACCATTCGCAACCGTCTCCATGAAGCTGGGCTACGGTCCCGCACACCGTTAGGCCGTCTTCCGCTCACGCCCCAACATTGTGCAGCCCGCCTCCAGTGGTGTCGCGACAGGCGTGAATGGAGGGACGAATGGAGACGTGTCGTCTTCAGCGATGAGAGTCGCTTCTGCCTTGGTGCCAATGATGGTCGTATGCGTGTTTGGCGCCGTGCAGGTGAGCGCCACAATCAGGACTGCATACGACCGAGGCACACAGGGCCAACACCCGGCATCATGGTGTGGGGAGCGATCTCCTACACTGGCCGTACACCACTGGTGATCGTCGAGGGGACACTGAATAGTGCACGGTACATCCAAACCGTCATCGAACCTATCGTTCTACCATTCCTAGACCGGCAAGGGAACTTGCTGTTCCAACAGGACAATGCACGTCCGCATGTATCCCGTGCCACCCAACGTGCTCTAGAAGGTGTAAGTCAACTACCCTGGCCAGCAAGATCTCCGGATCTGTCCCCCATTGAGCATGTTTGGGACTGGATGAAGCGTCGTCTCACGCGGTCTGCACGTCCAGCACGAACGCTGGTCCAACTGAGGCGCCAGGTGGAAATGGCATGGCAAGCCGTTCCACAGGACTACATCCAGCATCTCTACGGTCGTCTCCATGGGAGAATAGCAGCCTGCATTGCTGCGAAAGGTGGATATACACTGTACTAGTGCCGACATTGTGCATGCTCTGCTGCCTGTGTCTATGTGCCTGTGGTTCTGTCAGTGTGATCATGTGATGTATCTGACCCCAGGAATGTGTCAATAAAGTTTCCCCTTCCTGGGACAATGAATTCACGGTGTTCTTATTTCAATTTCCAGGAGTGTATGTGTGGGATGCAGACGACCCTTGTGAAGACTTCGGTGACTCATAGGGTTTATGTAGTAGATTGCCCCTTGACTGCGTGCATCCAATGTTTACCCGTGTGCGTGGCTTCTGAAATTTTCAAAAGAACTGCTACACCATCTAGCGAAGCTGGACAGTTTCAACATCGAAATATTGTGGAGATACAACAATAAAACCCGATGATAAATCCGAGAAATGTATTTAGAAAAGTTAAGTCGCAGAACCCTTAGCAAAATTCTTTGTCTTGTAATTTTGCAACGGTCCTGTTAAATTGGGTAGTTGTAGAGCATTTAGTTGTTTCTTTTTTTCTGTAACAACAACGTCTTGTTTTCAATTTCTGAAGGGTTTTCAATCTTTACTATATAAAAAAAATCTCTCCATCTTTCCTTTGAGTTGGGTACTTGTCTCGTACATTTGAGTATTATTGATATTTCTAAATATGGTATATTTGTGTGGGATGCAGACGACACTTGTGAAGACTTCGTTGACTAAGAGGGTTTATATAGTAGATTACCCCTTGACGGTGGGCACCCAATGTTTACCCGTGTTCGTGGCTTCTAAAATTTTCAAAAGAGCTGCTACACCATCTAGCGAAGCTGGACAGTTTCTGCATCGAAATATTGTGGAGATACAACAATAAAATCCGATGATAATTCCGAGAAATGTATTTACAAAAATTACGTCGGAGTAGCCTTAAATGACATACGAAAAAATATTAAAAACCCATTGATTATGTTGCTATATATCGGCACTACATAAGTGCATACATACACACATACATGTCTACACCACTATGTACGCAGATATTCGTCACTTATAAATGACTCACTCACCAGCACATATAATTACAAAACTACTGATAGGGGAGCGCAGACGCGTGTTGCAGCTAGTATGCTGTACGAGTAGTTGAAGAAAGTGGAACACATTTCGAAAACAGGCAGTATTGGTCAAAACTTAAAGAAAAGGTCCTATAACTACCAGTATCTGTTGAGATATGGGCTGTTCTACTTGTGATGAATAATTTCCAATCGGTGATGTAGGCCGTCTTATTGTAGCAGTTCGTTACTCACGAATTAACAGCGTTATTGGATAACGTGAGCCTTACAGAAAGACAGCGACTGTGCTTTATGCACGACTGGGCACCAGCTCACTTTTTTTTTCTATCGTGCGACAGTATCTCACCCGAGAGTTTCATGAGCGACGGATTAGTTGAGGAGGTCCGGTGTAGCATGCCGTCCCAGTTTACCGCACGTGAGTCCGTTTGATTACAGGGTTTGGAGCGATTTAAAGGCATTGGTGTGTTCCCAACGCATCCATAAATATCTAAAGGTTACAGGAGCGAGTTACTAATGCGTGCGATGGTTCTGACGCAATCCGAATGGAACCAGGTGTATTTGAAAGAGTGGGTGGTTGCTGGAAGATGCGCCGGGTTGCGTGCTAACCACATGCAGCACTGCCTGACGTAGGAGAACGTAGTATCCTGTGGCTACAGTATCAGAGATTCACAATTGGGATTGGTCAACTCATACAAATACTTTGGTGTGATAATTTTTGCAAGGATTGGTAATGGAACGATCACATAGGTTAGGCTAGGCGGGTGGCCCACTTGGGCTCAGCGGTAGAACACTTGCGACATGTACCAGCCTACAAACGAGATGGCTTAGAAAGCACTCTTGTAACACAATCTAGAATACTGTGGGACCCGTACGAAATACGACTGTCAAGGGATATTGAATGATTTCAAGTAAGTACGCCAGGAATAGTCACAGCTTGTTTGAACCAACGGAGGGCGTAAAAAGAAAAAAGAAAAAAAAAACACTTAATTGGCAAACACTTGAAGATAGCTGCAAACTACCCCAAGGAAGTCTACTACAAAAATTCCACGAACCAGCTTTAAGTGATAAAAGAATTACTTTTCAAGGTATTTAGTTGTTCTGGGGTTTGAGAAGTATAGAGGATATTTGTATTTTATTTATTTTTGTAATAATACTTGATAAATCTAATTTAAATGTACATGCGCATGACTGACGCCATGTTATGGAATACGAAAAACACGCTGCGAACTTATTGAAAGAAAAGGAAAAAGAATAATAAAACATGTATCTGAGAAATTATACTGAAAACAGCACCAGTATTTAAAAACATATATTGTAGGGGATTACTTGATTTTTCAGCTCTTAAAAATACGCAAGGACAATCAATCATGTGTGCCATTTCGTCTTAGTATGAACCATCTAGGCATGCGCCTATAATAATTTGTATAAATGATGGTTACTTGAAATACGTTTCAGATAGTGAAACCTGATTGTTGTCTACATAAACAGATATCTTACTATGCAATGCATTTCAGTGACTCACCGTTGTAATAAGACAAGCATTGGCTCGGTGCATGTCTTTTTTATTTATTTGCTTCATTTATCTGATATGCCACCATCTCATGAAAGCGTCTTTACACAGATTTCTAATAGCCTCATTACTGTCATTCCCGTTGCCCACATTTTGTACCGATAGAGAACTAATTAGTATGAATATTTTTCTTCTGTCAAGGCATATATTTACGGATGTTAGGATCTGCTTCTTCTTACACAATGCCATGAATAATCATTCCCTACTGTATCTGACTTGCATTTCTTTCTTTGTCTATTCTAGGTTCGTTATCGGGAAATTCATGCATCTCTTCAATAACCCTACTTCCAAGTTTGATAGTCAACGATCCAGCGAGACTACCTGCAGCTCACGTGGTGCCCTTTGGTCTCTATTTGTTTATGTACACAGCCAGTATGCGTTTCATACCATTAAACAATGATCTACATTATGTTTCAGCCGTTGTGCGCCTTTTCTGAATACCAGTTCTTGGGAGAGACACTACCGATTACCCGGCTGTACGAGTATCTTTGCCCCTGTTGTGATCTCGCGGGTGTTTCGCGCTCGCGGCAGTTGGTGTTGGACTCGCTACGGGGTGCGAGGACGTGCTTGAGTGCACGAAAGGGGAAAACACGCGTGCTCGGCCAGCAGCGGCACGCCGGGCCTACCTCGTAAGACGGTCTCGAGTTTCTGGTGGACCTGCCTGATGTCAACTCCGACTGCTGTTAGTCGCATTGCCTTGGTGCCTGTTTTCTCGGAGAGACCCATCCATGGAGACCATTTCGACCAACGCTCTCCATTTAAGGTGTAAGTGATTTTGGTGCCTTCGTTTCGTAGAACCATTCGCGTTCCAGCGAGTGTATTTGTTGCTTGGTTGCCCTAATATACGCGTCGTTGAAGTAAGAGCAGCCGGCAAAATGTATGAGCGCCTGGAGACCAGCATTTACTTAATTCCTTTTAAAAATCCACTGGTTGCATTACTATTAGGAAGCTGAGTAGCACGAAGGTGTGTGTGTTATATTTTTTTGGATTTTTGGGACAGTATCCAGAATTTTATGTATCGTCTGTGTGAGATTTTCAGTATATTTTGATTGCCATCAAGTCGACGTCCCTTGTTTATTGCTGTAAAATTTGAGTCACCTATATACGTGCATTTATTTTAAAGCACTCACTCAGTTAGTAGTAAAGACTCGTATTTTGTAATGCTAGTCATTTATACGTACTTCCTTTATATACGTTCATATATTTGAATGCACTCACTCAGTATTAGAGCAATTGCTTCTGCATTTATATTGTTATTTATTGATCTCTTAATTTATATTAATTGATGTTTGGTTGGTGTTTGCCGTGTCTTCTGCCATCTGTTTGTGTTCCAGTTTTCTGCGAGTTGGGGTGTGTTGGAGCGGCGCCACGTTTCGCTTCTGTGCACAGAAGCTGTGACGTGCCGTCTAATGGGAAGTGACTCCCTGTTGGGCCCCGACGTTTGGGTGTTGTTTTAGACGGCTAGTCTGCTGCTTCAGGCATTTTAAGTTAAGTCACCTATTTTTTTAAGAAAAAAAGGATTTTTTAATTTGTTCTGGAATGAATTGTATTAATTTTTAACCTTTAAATCACCTTCTGATGGTAATTTATTGTTCTTTTAACTATTGAAATCTTTATGGTTTATCTCTTTAAGTTAGTATTGGTATTTAGAATTTGCTGCCTTGCTTAAGAAGCAAGCTATGTGACATTTTGATATTGTCTTAAACATGGCCACGTGTTGATTGTCTCTTAACTGTTTTAAAAATATTGTCTTGAATAAATAGGTAATTTATTTGGTAGTTGTGTTTAAGGAGCGACATTACAGGGGATCTTAACTTCCATGCTAAGTAATGTATTGCGAATACATAGAAAGAAGGATCCTTTATTGTATGATTATATGATAGCGGAACAAACACTGGTAGCAGTTACTTCTGTAAAATGTCTGGGAGTATGCGTGCGGAACGATTTGAAGTGGAATGATCATATAAAATTAATTGTTGGTAAGGCGGGTACCAGGTTGAGATTCATTGGGAGAGTGCTTAGAAAATGTAGTCCATCAACAAAGGAGGTGGCTTACAAAACACTCGTTCGACCTATACTTGAGTATTGCTCATCAGTGTGGGATCCGTACCAGATCGGTCTGACGGAGGAGATAGAGAAGATCCAAAGAAGAGCGGCGCGTTTCGTCACAGGGTTATTTGGTAACCGTGATAGCGTTACGGAGATGTTTAATAAACTCAAGTGGCTGACTCTGCAAGAGAGGCGCTCTGCATCGCGGTGTAGCTTGCTCGCCAGGTTTCGAGAGGGTGCGTTTCTGGATGAGGTATCGAATGTATTGCTTCCCCCTACTTATACCTCCCGAGGAGATCACGAATGTAAAATTAGAGAGATTAGAGCGCGCACGGAGGCTTTCAGACAGTCGTTCTTCCCGCGAACCATACGCGACTGGAACAGGAAAGGGAGGTAATGACAGTGGCACGTAAAGTGCCCTCCGCCACACACCGTTGGGTGGTTTGCGGAGTTAAATGTAGATGTAGATGCACCCCTCATGCCGACTGCCTGAGTCACAATGTTGTTGATATAAAGCCTTCGCAACACAAAGCCGTCACACAACGATAAACAAAACAGCTTTACTAGCAACAGCGATTCCTTGTCCTTAGCGAACATTTAAGGGAAGGTAAGGCTTACGAAGAAGAGACTATTTATATAACAGAGACAACATCTGTAGATTACACTATTACTTTGATTCGTCAAAAGACTACTGGGAAGAAAGTGCCTGTTCGACACTCACAGTCATTAATCGACAGATTCACTGAGTGCTCTTTCACGCGTACCATGTTGGATAAAGTGAAAAACTGGGATACTAGTCATCGTCTTTGAACAATGACACACGAGCGGCACTCACACTTAAACAAAAATTGTGAACGTAATAGGTCGCAACACCAATACCCAGACGACAGCCATGTTTCTCGATAAAAATGGGTGACAAATCGACGAAATGTTAGAATTTCCAGCGAAACTGAAGAGACAGAATTTTGGTTCTCAAACGCAACAGACATCTACATCTACATCTACATCTACATTTATACTCCGCAAGCCGCCCAACGGTGTGTGGCGGAGGGCACTTTACGTGCCACTGTCATTACCTCCCTTTCCTGTTCCAGTCGCGTATGGTTCGCGGGAAGGACTGTCTGAAAGCCTCCGTGCGCGCTCTAATCTCTCTAATTTTACATTCGTGATCTCCTCGGGAGGTATAAGTAGGGGGAAGCAATGTATTCGATACCTCATCCAGAAACGCACCCTCTCGAAACCTGGCGAGCAAGCTAAACCGCGATGCAGAGCGCCTCTCTTGCAGAGTCTGCCACTTGAGTTTATTAAACATCTCCATAACGCTATCACGGTTACCAAATAACCCTGTGACGAAACGCGCCGCTCTTCTTTGGATCTTCTCTATCTCCTCCGTCAGACCGATCTGGTACGGATCCCACACTGATGAGCAATACTCAAGTATAGGTCGAACGAGTGTTTTGTAAGCCACCTCCTTTGTTGATGGACTACATTTTCTAAGCACTCTCCCAATGAATCTCAACCTGGTACCCGCCTTACCAACAATTAATTTTATATGATCATTCCACTTCAAATCGTTCCGCACGCATACTCCCAGACATTTTACAGAAGTAACTGCTACCAGTGTTTGTTCCGCTATCATATAATCATACAATAAAGGATCCTTCTTTCTATGTGTTCGCAATACATTACATTTGTCTATGTTAAGGGTCAGATCTTTTTTTAAACATCCAATTCAAAAGACTCGCCAGGTAGTGACATCTTAGCAGTCTTCCATTACCTGGCAAATCCGACGGCTGGTTATATAAGTATCTCCTGATCCCAAATGTACTGACTAAGGATACTACGGACCTAAAGCTATGATGTCTTACACAATCTCTCTCTCTCTCTCTCTCTCTCTCTCTCTCTCACACACACAGTGTCACCACGCTGCGCTGCTGCCCCACCTCGTGTACCGCCGCGATCCCGCCGCCAACTTCTGGCTGGCAACACGCATCTGTCAGAGGGTCCACCTTCAGCCTGCTGTGCTTCCTCATGGCTCTGCCTAGCGAGCGCTCCCCACGTGCTCGTTTACCGCAAGACCAGAAGCTGTCCTCGGTCACAGTGCGCGGCGGATACGATCGAATTTGGAATTGGCTCGAGACAGTCTTCGGTTTCGCGTTACTCCCGGCACGCCGTTGCTACGCAACGTGTACCTCACAGGTTCAAGAAGATCAATTTCTTTGTATCGTTTACTTTATCAGCGTCTCAGCTTCCATTTCCTTGCGTATCTTTTGCTTGAGCTTACTGCATTTAACCATGTTAAGATCGTCGGACGTATACGGCTTATGCAAAAAAACTAGGCAGCATTTAAGACGATCTAGTTAGAATATCATTTAAGATTTACAACGGTTACCTCCACAACGAATTTCTCGGGCTTTCTTACACTCCTTCGGCTGTATTTCTGTCACGTCGCTACGTCACAGCATTCTAGTGTTCATATGTGTGTGAATTCGTAAGCGACCAAACAGCTGAGGTCGTCGATCCCTAGACTTACTACTTAAACTAAGTTATGCTAAGAACAACACACACACCCATGCCCGAGGGAGGACCCGAACCTTCTGCGGGATGGGCCACGTAATCCGCGACATAGCGCCTCTAATCGCGCGGCCACTCCACGCGGCTGTCATGGCATTAGTTCCAAATAAACGTAGGTGCTACGTTACTGCCATGGAGCTTGTCATTTAACGTTCGCGGTAGCAAGGGGGAGGGGATGCTTTATGCCCACCTTTTGAAAACATTGCAACCTTGTCTTGTACATTGTATTTTAAAATTTTGAAAACAAATATTTATTGTTTTTATTGATTTATTATAACGGATTACGCAGTTGTTTTGAATTTTTCAGTAAAACGTAATCCGAAAACTTAAGTCGTGGTAGTGAATGTGACATCTTGTAACAAATGTCACAATCGTATTTTCAAATTCAGGATCCTTCTTACGCATCTATATATCTTTATGTTGTTCATAAAACTCAACAATAGTTAACGAAAATTGTATTTTTTTAAAATATTCTGTGGTTGTCATAAAGCACCATTCCTCTCTATGTAACAGGCCCAACCATTACAGAAAACATTCGGTCTTTCAAAGATAGTGCAGAAAGATAATATCAGGCTCTGGACCCTATTTATACATAAGTGCATAATTAGAACTGATTTTGTTAATAAAACATAACAATTAACGCAATTACATGCTTTTTTTTAATTTTTTGTGATGGGCCAACACGTACCACCCCTCTTGGTAGTACCCATTACGGAAATTTCCTTGGTATTCCTAGGGTTGATATACTCTTGAAACTGAATGAATACTGTGCGAAGGAAGCGATAGTGTGTACTTCAAGGGAGGCCTCAAATTCAAACTTTCTTACTACAGCACCTCTAATACCGTATGCACATGAGGAACCCGGTAAATTTACATCACATACTCCCATATTTTCAACGCTATAGGAAAATTGCTTATTCACTTCGAAAGAATTGCTGCTGGATGACTTACATAGCGGTTTGATCTCGCCATGCCTGCTCTAAAATTTTTGTTTTTCGTAAGAAGACGGAAAACACCACTCTGGCTGTAGAAAGTTTTTTATTGAAACCACGAACGGTTTCACCAACTTACGTTTCTCCAATTTACGTTTATCTTCAGATGATACAAATTGTGCCTACAATATTAATTTACGTCGTCCTGAAGGCCCTCCCCATCCTACACGCCATTAATAAATTAACACCCGCTGGAAACGTTAACTATCAATTTGACAAACCCCTAAATTGGCATGAAACCGGTCACGGTATTAATAAACTTTCTACAGCCATAGCGGTGTTTTTTGCCTTTTTATAAAAATGTTGACAATTGGCTGCGGTTGCCCGCAACTTAAAATAATGTAGAAATATTTTCTATTACAGACAGTATGAAGTTATACCATCGTAGTGTGTTCTGAACGGTACTGAAAACTTCTAAACTTTTCAATTTATCACCTGAATTCAAGGAACTTAAAAACATATTCTGAGATTTTGAATAGGTCATTAACAGTGTCGTAACTTAAATTACCTATTAAAATATACGTAAATAATTTACTATTAGCTACTGTTATATCTGTACGGTATTTAATACGTCCAGAAATCATCTGCATCTTAATGTGGTAGGGGAGAAGCATTTCAAAACTTTATTCCTGCTATGTGAGAGGCTCGATCCGTTTCGCGTTTTCGCAGGAAAATGCTGGTTATCTCGCTGTCCACAGAAGATCCAGTAGAGGGTTCTCTCAGCGAACATGCGGGCGCAGGAAACAGGGAGTTACAAATTCCGAACTCTCACATTAGCGGCCACCATCCTCTGGGACGGAAATTTCATTTGCTGTTGGACTTCCCGTTGCCCACACCCAGCTCTCTTTCCTCGTTTCGCCCCCTACCCCTTCTCACTATAAATTGAGTACTTAATCAGTTTAAAATATTACAGTTACAATAGTGGTACAATATAGCAAAATAAAATCATATATTTTACATTTTTTGTGCTTAATCACTGATTCATTACATAACTTGTTTACATAATCTACTTCAATGTATCTGCATTACTGTTTCAAATGACAAATGTAATGTCACCTACGACAGCGCAAATGATTCACAAACAACCATAGAGAGAAAATTCATATGAACTGTATACATTTCGATATATGATGATCTTTTTAATAATAGATTTTCACTTCTTCATAACAGAACAAGACCGACTTCACATCAACTCCGGTGGAGCGAAGAACACATAGAAAAATTGAATTTTTTGCTAGGTGTTCGCCATTCACTGTACTGTTTATTAGAATATCCACTATTGCAATTGCGATCTTAAGTTATTTTCACTGTTTATAGCTGCAGCGAATATATACATCAACGTTAGACATAGCACTGATAAAATTTGTATCTGTTTCCCTGTTTATTCATGGATAGTTTTGAATTAAAAATAACATAGAATTACTAACGTGCTAAGAAACCACAGCAGTAATTACATTAACAAAAAAATTAAAATTATGTACGCCTCTATGGCTTGCATCAACTTCCCTCTTTATTTTTGTCTTTAGTGCTCAGCCACAAAAACATCCAGCAGGTTAACACACACGTATTCACGTGTTAGGTTGAACACTTGTGCGTTAACCTGCTGGATGTTGTCCCCGAGAAGTGGTGCTGTGTACTCAGTGCTGTTACATGTTTTCATGTTTTCAAAGTTTTCTGCTTACTTAATCCGGTATTGTGGCGTTAAGTACCATTTTGTCTTTTTTGGTCAGGAATGGCGTATACTTTTCTGGTTAACTAGCATGTATGGCAAGTGAAGTTGTCACAACTGGTATTCTTCCACTGCCCCTGTAGATGGTCCATGAGCGAAACCAGTAGTGAATAAGTATACTGTAAGACAGCACAGTGTGTGTCATAAATTTCTCGAAGCATATTAATTAGGGCAGAAGTAGATAGTGGCAAGGGTTATTGTGAGTTCTGACAGAAAAAAATGGTGAGGGTGAGGTGATCATTTGGGTCATTTAGGAGTGATTGGTGGCGTAGACGTACTTCGAAAGATGGACAAACGAAAGGCATCTAGCTACTGGGAAGAAAAAAAAACGCAGATCATTTCAGATCATTTTCGTCTTCAAGAAGGGTCGCAGGACAGGTGCACTTGATTATGTATCTACAAGAGCATTAATCTTTTGTACAACTGTGGAACGTGTTTTATGCTCATGAATTATGATGCTTTTAGAAAACAAAATTCTGCTTCGTAAAAATCAACATGAATTCCGAAAACAGTGGCCTTGCGAAACTCAGCTCGTACCGTTACTCCATAGGATCCAGACTGCTATAGAGAAAGACGCTCAGGATATGCAATGTTCTTTTTACATCTACATATATACACTAGCCACCAAGCGGTGTGTGGCGGAGGGCAGAATTCGCACCAAAGGCATACTTCGCCCCCCCCACCTCCCCCCTGTATTCCGCTCGCGGATCGCACGGGGGAAAGACGACTGTATGAACGCCCGAGTCCGAGCTCTAATTTCCATTATCTTTGAATGGTGATCATTGCGCGATTTGAAAGTTTGTGGTAACAATATATGCTCTACATCCTCGGCGAAGATCGGATTTTGGAATTTAGTGAGCAGCCTCTTCCGTTTAGTGCGTCGCCTATCTGCAAATGTATCCCACTTCAAACTTTCTATGAGATTTGTAACGCTCTCGCGATGGCTAAATGTACCACTCACGAATCTTGCCGCTATCCTTTGGACCTTCTCAACCTCGAATCAGACCCAACTGGTAAGGATCCAAAACAGACGAAGGATACTCTAAGACTGGACGAACTAACGTATTGTAAGCAATTGCTGAAGGACTGCATCGCTTCAGGATTCTACCAATAAACCTAAATCTAGAGTTCGCCTTTCCCGTTCCTTGTGTAATCTGATCATTGCATTTGAGATCATTTCGAATAATCACACCCAGATACTTGACGGAAGTTACAGCTTCCAAGGACTGGGCATTTATTTTGTACTCGTACATTAATGGGGACTATCGCCTTGTTATACGCAGTAGGTTACACTTACTAATATTGAGAGATAACTGCCAGTCATTACACCACGCATTTATTTTCTGCAAATCCTCATTGCTTTGTTCACAACTTTCGTGTGTTACTACTTTCCTGTAGACTACAGCATCATCGTCAATCAGTCTAATGCCGCTGTCAATACCATCAACCAAATCGTTTATCTAAATCGTAAAAAGCAGCGGATCTATTACGCTGCCCTGGGGTACACCTGAAGTTACGTGTGTTTCTGTTGAAGTTACCCCATTCAGGACGACATACTGCTCTGTCTGTTAAAAAACTTTCTATCCAATCGCATATGTCATTGGATAGACCGTAAGCGCGCGCTTTTTGTAGCAAGCGACAGTGCAGCACTGAGTCGAACGCCTTTCGAAAGTCGAGAAACATCGCATCAACCTGGGAGCCGGTATCTGCAGCCTGTTCTTCGACATCAGATAGGCATTTGGCACCGTCCTGCACTAAGGTTAGTGAAAAACTACGAGCATTACGGAGTATCGGACCAGATTTGTAACGGGATTCAAGACTTCCTTGCAGACAGAACTCAACACGTCGCTCTTAGAGAAAAAAAAAATCGATAGATGTAAAGGGAATTTGCAGAGATCGCCGAGGATGTGTGATCGGACAGTTTCTGTTACAATGTAAATAAATGGTCTAGTAGAAAGCGTCAGAAGCTCTTTGAATGCTCGCAGAATATGCAGTTATCTATAAGAAAGTAGCAACGCCAGAAAAGAATGTCGATTTGCAGACTGAGGTGCTGAGGATTTATGAATAATGCAGGCTCTGAACGTGAATAAAAGTAACATACTGCGCATACATAGCAAAATAAATCCCTTCTGCACAGCTACACTACTGATGACAAATTGCTGGAAAGCATATCGATCGTAAAACATCTAGGAGTAAGTATCGAGAGCGACCTCAAGTGGGATAACCACATCAAGTAGACACTAGGAATGGTAGATACCAAGATGAGATCAATTGGAAGAATCTTAAGGAGATGTAACTGATCCACGAAGGAAGCTGCATACAAAGCGCTTGTCTGACAGAGTCTTGTGTACTGTTTATCTATCTGGTTTCATTATCAGGTAGGATTTATAGAAGAGATAGAGAGGATCCAATGAAGAGAGTCGCGGGGTCGTCTATTGGCGCGAAAGCGTTACAGAGATGCTCAACAATTTCCACTTGCATACTTACAAGAGAGGTTTACTATTAATAACTCTAGAGAGAACTTTTCATGAAGAGTCAGACCACACATTACTTTCTCTTGCCAAATGAGCACGATGAGAACATCCGAGAAATTAGAGCTAATACAGAGGCTTACCGACAATCATTCTTCCCGCAGGACATTCGCGAGTCTAACAGGGCAGGGGGGGACTAGTTAGTGGTGCCAAAGGTACCCTCTGCCACACACCTTGCGGAGTATGATGTAGATGTGCATGTTTATTAGATGGTTACACAGCATGCGGTAGGACTGGGATTCTCAGTGCTATGCACGTAGGATGTTGGGAGACATGTGTATGGAATGGTGGCAATGGAGGAAGGTTTCCTTGGGAAGGAAGGGATGGATCTCGCGTCGTAAGAGGGTACGAGTAAGAAGATAGTTACTGCAGCTGACGGAACGGATGTTTAAATGTAGTATATTCCACGAGGTCCATTTTCAGTTACAGACGGCACGGATGAGAGTTAGGTTCAAACGAGTGTTTCGAGGCGATCAGAAATGGAACGGATTTTGGAAACATGTGGCATACCCACTGAGATGGAAGAAGGTACAGGAGGGTTATTTGATGTACAATGTGTGTTCTTTCACATGTGTGGATACTTTAGGGGACTATGGTTTCGAATGGGATGATACCTTTTATGATGAATTGTTTAAATGGGGCGGTGGAGCGGCTTTATCAACAGTGTGTGTGTGTGTGTGTGTGTGTGTGTGTGTGTGTGTGTGTGTGCGTGCGCGCGACTGTGTGGGGAGCACAGGTTTTTGTTGAAGAGGTTTGGACTTACACTTGCGGGGGTAGGAAGGTAGAGGGAGTAGTAGCTAGGGCTGAACATACGTAGAGATTTTTTCGTTCGTGTGTTGTTTGTGAAGGTTTTATTGCTTGCAGTGAGGACAAAAAAAGGGTCAAATGGCTCTGAGCACTATGGGACTTAACATCTGTGGTCATCAGTCCCCTAGAACTTAGAACTACTTAAACCTAACTAACCTAAGGACATCACACACATCCATGCCCGAGGCAGGATTCGAACCTCCGACCGTAGCGGTCGCGCGGTTCCGGACTGAGCGCCTAGAACCGCTAGACCACCGCGGCCGGCTGCAGTGAGGACAGGCGCGTGCGTTATTCCAGTTTTTGCTCAAGTGATCGTAATAAATGGTGTAACTATTAGGTGTGGTCAGAGCCGGAAAATATGTTACATAAACATAGGACCGAAAACGCTCTATTTCCATATCAGAGTGCTGGTTCTACCAATCTTCAACAAGTTGATCGTAGGAAACACGCAGGGGAAAAACATATCAGCACGGAATGAAACACATTCTTATGCGTCGTGTTCAAAATGCCGCCCGATAGCAATCATACACGCATCAAGCCGCCGTCGCATCGAATCCTTCATGCGGTGGAGACTGCGTATTGTTGCAAATTTCGCAATAAGAGCACGAAGACTAAGTGAGGAAGAGGGGCCTGCGAAGTTGAAAGATTTGTGCTTCTTGGGCGTCATTGTTACATCATCCAGAATATTATGACCACCTATCTAAGAGACGGAGTGTGCGCCTTTCGGTCTGGTAACAGCGGCGACGCATCGTGATACGGAAGCAGTGAGGCCTTAGTAGGTCACTGGAGAGAGTTGGCACCACATCTGCACACACAAGCCACCTAACTCCCATAAATTCCGGGGATTGGGACGATGATCTCTGACGCCACGTCCAGTAGCATCCCTGATGTGTTCGATCGGCTTCAGATCTGGCGACATGGGGGGACCAGCACTGTGTTCCTCGAACCACTCCATCCGACTCCTGGCCTGGTGACATGGTGCTGCAATATTTTGTTGAAAAGTGCCACTGTTGTCGTGGAACATGATCGTCATGAAGGGGTGTACGTGGTCTGCAGCAAGTGTTCTATCCTCCTTGGCCGTCATGATGCCTTCCATAAGCTCCACGGGACCCATGTATGCCCACGTAAATCTTCCCCAGAGCATAATGGAGCCGCTGACACCTTGTGTCCATTCCGCGGTACAGGTGTCAGGGGGCTACTCCCCTGGAAGAAGACGGATTCGCGCCCTCCCATCAAAGCGATGAGGAAGGTATCGGGATTCATCAGATCATGCAACGCTCTCCGTCTGCGACAACGTCCAGTGCCGATGGTTCAAATGGCTCTGAGCACTATGGGACTTATAATCTGAGGTCACCAGTCCCCTAGAACTTAGAACTACTTAAACCTAACTAACCTAAGGACATCACACCCTTCCATGCCCGAGGCAGGATTCGAACCTGCGACCGTAGCGGTCGCGAGGTTCCAGACTGAAGCACTTAGAACCGTGCCGATGGTCACGTGCCCTTTTCAGGCGTAGCTAACATTGGCATATGCATGGATCGTCGGCTGCGGGGGGGCATCGTTAGGAGATTTAGGTGCACTGAGTGTTCAAACACACTTTTACTCCACCCAGCATTAAAGTCTGATGCTAGTTTCACCTCAGTTCGGCGCCTGCATGTTTTACCAGTCTGCCCAGCGTACGACGTACGACAGCTGTAATAAAGGGAGGCCGCCCAATCGCACGACGGCTGGACATAGTTTCACGTTGGTTTCACGACGTGTTGAATACACTCGCCAAAGCACTCCTAGAACACGCGAAAACTTGTGAAGTTTCCGAGGATTTATGTCGAGAGTAGGCGGTGCTTATAATATTCTAGCTGGTCGATGTATACTGTAGTACGTTATTCAATTCTGTGTAAACAAACGATTGTGTCAATGAGCATAAAGTCGAAAAAAATACCGAAAATGTTGAAGGAAGATTCGAACTGCCGAGTGTGACGTGGCTCAAATGGCTCAGAAAGGGAGACAGGCACGTTTTCGGCGTCTATAGAAAAGACACTTGCTCCGACAACATCATAGTAGCTACGTCGCTCCACCCGGCACAGCATAAAAGAGCGTACTTTCATGCAATGTGCAACAGAGCCTTCAGATTGCCACTAATGGAAGATGAGTTGCAGAAAGAACTAGGTATTATTAAGCAAGTATCAGCAGCTAATGGATACAGGACACTAGGTGTTACACGTATGTTTAACAAGATCAAAAACAAATCCGCGGGTATCAGTAGCGATTCTAGGAAAATTAAAGTTAAAAAGAAGTTTGTCACCCTGACTTACAAAGGACGTGTGTCGGAAAGAATTGCTAAATGCTTTCTAAACAACATCGCAGTGGCATTTCAGAATGAAGAGCAAATGGCACATAGACTAAGACATAAACCAGCAACGACAAAACAAATGAAATATAATAATTCCGGAGTATATAAGATCAAATGTACTGAATGTGACAGTTATTACATAGGACAAACAGGGCGGAATTTTGAAATTCGATACAGGGAACATTGCAGTCATAGCAATCGAACAGCATTTGGAACACATGTAAAAGAAAGTAGACATGAAGTGAGTAATATAAATGAACAAATGGAGGTGCTACATAAAGCTCCAAAAAGTCTCTATCTCAACGTGCTCGAAGAGATTGAAATATACGCTCATCAAAGAAAAACCCCAGGCCTACTATTTATTGAGCAAAGTGATTTTATGCACAGGAATTATGGGATTTTTAAAGACCTGTTTTAGGCTTACTGTTAAACGCAACTGCACGCCCCAGTAAGAAACAGCTACAGCGGAACGGCCCCCAGCGTACTGGCGACGTGGTGAATTGGGCCAACACCGACTCAAAGGAAGGCCTCGGCGCTTGTTCGTGACGTCACGTCAGCTAGGCACGGCGAACGCCAGGTCTGTTGCAGGCATACTCAATGGTGGTGTCTCCCTCCCTGACACAGGAAAATGTGAAACTATTGGCGGTAGTTGAACAACACACATTGTTCTGAGAGATTTCTGCAATCAATTAATTGAGCAATTCATTATAATTCTTAACAAATAGTGTGCTCCTGAACTTAAAATTCCACCTGCTTTAAGGATTGACATACAAAAACAACTTCATGGTCCAGCAGCAACAGAATTCGTGCTTCTTTGCCTTATTTGTAAATCTGAGGAAGTTACGTTTGTACTGGGTTGCTTTTACAAGAAACTTTGAACATATTGGTGTTCTTGTTTAGGTATCTTGGTTGGCTATGGGGTGAGGAGCACTGAATTTTAATGAAATATCTTGCGATTTAACACGTTGGGGGAGGGGATGGGGGACAGAAGAAGAGGCAAAAAAGAGAACTTGTTTTATCAAATAAAGTTTTTTTTATCTTATAAAGTTTCTCCTTTCAGTTGCAAGAGGGGAATATTTACCTTTTCTAATGTGCATGTTTAAAAAAGTTTAAGCTCAGCAGTGTTTTCGATGTATGAAGCTATTTTGTTTCCTGTTTAGAATTCCTTTCGTTGAAAACGACTGAAATCTAATGACTGGCAACAGTTGGACATTTACACATGTAAATTAGTTCACATTTCCAGCGACGATGTCAAACGAAAACAAATAAATAAATAAAATCTTTTCTAATGTGCATGTTTAAAAAAGTTTAAGCTCAGCAGTGTTTTCGATGTATGAAGCTATTTTGTTTCCTGGTTAGAATTTCTTTCGTTGAAAACGACTGAAATCTAATGACTGGCAACAGTTGGACATTTACACATGTAAATTAGTTCACATTTCCAGTGACGATGTCAAACGAAAACAAATAAATAAATAAAAGAAACGAGTTAACTGTAAGGGGGTTGGGGTAAGTTTCGATAACAAAATGGATCAAGTAAATATAGTTTCTTGAATGTAAAATTTCCGAAGCTTGCAATGGGGCAAAGCATTTTCTCATACTGATCTACGTTGGTTTCGACAGGATTCAGTAATACAGAACTATGATCTTCATTTGTAGCTTTACGATAATAAGAAAATCTTTCATCTAAATAAAACTGCAGAATCCAAAACAATACCAAACATTTTGTCCAAAAGTAAGAGATTTATAGTGATAAGCACCCCCAGGCGTTTCTGCCTGCAACAGACCTGGCGTTCGCCGTGCCTAGCTGACGTGACGTCACCAAGAAGCGCCGAGGCCGTCCTTTGAGTCGGTGTTGATTGGGCGCGGCGGAAGAGGACTCGGCGTGGCGTTGTATACGTTCTGACGTAGGTAAATCCACTCCACCACCAATCAAAACAAAGAAGAGGAAACACACATTTTCGAAAGAATATCTACATTTTATTTATATTTTATGTTTCTTTATAAAGAAATTTTAAATTAGTGTAAATTTTTAGTTTCAGGGTCCACTCAAAAAAGATTATTCATATGTTATTACCTTAAAAATTGTTTTATTAAAAAGAATATTCGCCATTAATATGTACGATGAAATAATAACAGATGCACAATTGCTATAGGTAGAGGACACTTTTTACTGTTACCAATCAGGTTACTCTTAAAATCTGCGATATAAGGTTTTAACACATTGAAATTTACTTCACTTATGACAGCGAACCGAATGTTCTGTACGGACAAGTTACTCTGTAACTACAATTTATGATCTGAAGATGGGCAGCTAGCCCGAAATCGGTAACTGAAAATAAAGAATAGCGATCGAAGACTGAAACGCCATATTTTATTTAATGAACGATCGCGGGATTCCCATTGAGACAAACATGTCTAGTTTTGATGGTTATTAAATCATTGTCAGTATATCATTTATTTCATTTATGTGTGTCTGAAATAGCATTGCAGTGTCAAACAAGTCGACAGCGTGTGTTGCACGTAGCTGGTAACACTGTCATTACACGCTTACTTTCAGCATGAAACGACTTTAAATTAAGAAGAATATTTATACTGCGATGTTCAGGTGGTCACCAAAGTATACCGGTCTGTACCCCGCCGTCAGATATAAAGGCGATCACAGCCTTGTAAAAGAACGAAAGAGACCGAGTTTTCTCTGGAAAACGGTCAGCATACAAGGCAACAGCAGCCTCACCATTTCATCTACATTCTCCGTCAACCAGGATCATTTCATCATCCACTTGCACGTCTGTTATCCAAATGACAGGTAGGTGTGCAGACAATAAACACTGCGCAAGTATTGTAACGTTTAGAGCCGCTATCTGTTCGACGTCTGCATGATACGTGAGCTTCGGTCGCAGTGTACTACCTGTCATGATACGTCGTAGTTCGCTACACGGCCACCGTGGCTCATAGATTAGTCCCCTATTCGGCACGGCGGAGGACTACAACGTTGCGAATGGGGTATCCTATTAGAAGTTATGAAATACTGGCCAGTCCTACCTGCGCAGCATGGAGGTGGTGTCCCACGTGCTGTGACTGCGGACCCATTTCTATGAACTTGCGGGAATAGCTGTGTATCAGAAACTTCTGTTAATCAGTACAACGAAAAACCAGTCTAAAGTTGCAAATTTTACTTTCTTTATTTGCTCGATGACTAAGTTCGGGCGGAGACTCATTTTCAGATCATCTTAATATGCCCAAAATTACATTCCCTAAGATGTGAAAACCATGCCAAAATCTGCAGCGAACAGCTACAGCGCCTGCAGATCGTCGAGTGAATATAATTTGCAACTTTGGACTGATTTTTCTTTGTGCTACGCATATCTATTCCTCTGATTATAGCGCTATTTGTGGCGAAACGAAGAAAACGCTTCAGACAAAACGTATCTAGATTTTTCTGCAGTATCGAAATCTCTAACAAAGAACGGTGATTCCCATTGAAGATTTTAAAGTTTTCCCTCGGCCCGCATGCACTGGGCGGAGGGGGTGGGGCTCGAATGTGGTATCATTGGATGTACCCCTCTGAGAAAAACAAATTGGAATTATAACTTGTTTTCATCCGATGAGTAGTTCCTTTTAATGTCTTCAGTTAAAATAAACACCATACATAGATTTTACTTCTCTTTGAGGTGGTTTAAATGTTAATAGGAATTACCATTTATATATAAGAATTACCATACAAGTAATTCTTATGAACATTTAAAACACCTCAAAGTGAGGTAGATGACACTGTGTAAGTAATTTAATATGAGACAAATGGCGTCGTAAATGTTGGGAAATGTCTGAGAAGTGAATGACAAATTAGGAACATGTGACGTCACCAGATAACGGACCTCACACGTAGCAGTCGTGTTTATCTATTCTATCCTCGACGGTACGTTATTGCACTGCACGTCGCTCCTGGTAGGCTACTGTTTTTTGTAAATGTGATCTGTTCTAAATATATAACTTACAAAATTATTGTTCTCGCTCTAACCAAGCAAAAGTTCTCTTTGTTGGCTTTTGCCCCTTCTTTTTTGTTTACAGACTTTATTTAACGAAGAAAAACGTGGGTCATTTACTGGCAACGATGCAATTCGGAAGCTTATACTCATTTACTTGGGACACGTTATCCTAGTTTTTTGTTGTACTGTTCTTTTCAACAAATCTGCACGGTCTGCGAGACCGATAAATGAGATAATAAATGGTATCTAAGTGTTAACCAGTCTGTTATTATTTCACCGTATATATTAATGGCGAATATTTTTTTAATAAAACAATTTTTAAGGTAATAACATATGAATAATCTTTTTTGAGTGGACCGTGAAACTAAAAATTTACACTAAGTGTTAATCCATAATTTTCGAACCGAGAGAAGAAAATACTTCTTGCCACGCGCGAGATTCGAACCCAGAGCCTCACGCGCTATAGTGAAGCAACCAGATCCGGAGCCACACCGACGTCAGTACTTGACGTGGGGTGATGTGCGGCGCTGCCCACAACCGGCACCGAGCGAGGTGGCGCAGTGGTTAGCACACTGGACTCGCATTCTGGAGGTCGACGGTTCAATCCCACGTCCGGCCATCCTCATTTAAGTTTTCCGTGATGTCCCTAAATCGCTCCAGGCAAATGCTGGGATGGTTCCTTTGAACGGGCACCGCCGACTTCCTTGCCCATCCTCCCCTAATCCGATGAGACCGATGACCTCACTGTTTGGTCTCTTCCCCACCAAACCAACCCACTACCGGCGACGTAAGATCGACAGACCCAACTGGAGCACGTCCGGTGAGGTACGTCATATGGTCACGTCCCGTGTTCAACAACTTTCATCCACTTTTCGGGTATTTCCCGACATTTGCGGCCCCGGGTGTCTTATGTTAAATTACTTGTCTCAGCGTCATCTACGTCGTTTCAGCGGTTTTCAAAGTTAATGAATAATAATTGCGATCAAGATAATTGTGAATAAAATGACATATTTTTCCAAATACTAATTTTAAAACATGATAAACTAAGACTGAAATAAAGCTGTCAATATTGGCTTTTCTGCTCAGTAATAATCTGGAGCCGGTCGGAGTGGCCGAGCGGTTCTAGGCGCTACAGTCCGGAACCGCGCGACCGCTACGGTTGCAGGTTCGAATCCTGCCTCGGGCATGGATGTGTGTGATATCCTTAGGTTGGTTAGGTTTAAGTAGTTCTAAGTTTTAGAGGACTGACGACC
This sequence comes from Schistocerca americana, assembly GCF_021461395.2. Classification (NCBI taxonomy): domain Eukaryota; kingdom Metazoa; phylum Arthropoda; class Insecta; order Orthoptera; family Acrididae; genus Schistocerca; species Schistocerca americana. Next base: position 1,012,760,417 of record NC_060120.1, on the reverse strand, counting down.
TCAGATGTTAAGTCCCATAGTGCTCAGAGCCTATAATCTGGAATTAAAGCGGGCTGTATTTCATTTCAAAAAATTCAAAACTAATTTGAGAAACAGTGTACATAAGATAAAGACACGCAACAAAATGTGCAATAAACGAAAACTGTCCCATCACTACAAACAACAGAAAACGGAGCTCCATGCAGCGGTTTTTATTTAAATATCTCTTCAACCCATCTATTCGACCAAGACTATTATCGACAATTGCCCACAAATCAAACTCCTTTACTATCTCTGGTAACGGGGTTTTTGTGGAATTTAATGAAAGAATTGCCTCTTCCAACATAACGGTTTTCACCTGATTGAGGAAGTTCAAAGCTCTGTAATACATCACTTTTCAAATCCATGCCATTATGAGCCCTACTCTGAAGATGGTAGTTGATTGAAAATAAAAGCAAATGTTCTGTTGTCGAAGGTATTTGATTGCATTTAATTTCAGGTCTCGGCCAAGGTTGCTCATCATTTAGATCGGGCGATCTGATAAAGTATTATGTATTCGACTTTTATTTAACGAAGGAATGTCGACTCTGATCCTGTGATGCTATACTCGATTTTGTGACCGACCCTGGTTTCGACTGAGAATCGCCAGTTCCCTTTGAAACTGACCACTGAGGAGCTATTAACGTAGCAGTAAATGGATTGCACGTCATACGTCTGTCATAATTTCACGCCTTTTATCTTCAGAAGTAATTTATAAATGACGAAATAGTGGACAAAGAAAACTTGCTATCTCGTGGCGGCATCTCTGGATAATTAACGTTTCCTCTAAGTATAACTTGAGGCATTTCCGTAGAAATCTTGTTTCAGAGGCTTCTCTGTACTGGGACGCCTGACTCAAAGGATGTACTATTGTCATCTTCCGTGGCAATACAAGTGCCATGTAAGTGATTTCTCCAGATTTAATTCCTTCCTTGCCCGTTTGAAGTGCTGCAAAAGCCCTCATGTGTTAAGAGGTATAAAATAAATGATAACATGTAAAAATTACAACAATAGAACACCATACTGTGACAAGAGAAATTAGTTCTTTCATCAGCTTGATACCAATTCCTTCAGTTCGAGCTATTTCTCCTTTCTGAGAGGCCTTTTTGTACAAACAAGAAAATTGGCTTTCTACCGACTCTAACATTGTCGGCCAGTTACTCCAGCGACTATCGTGGGATTGTTCCAATGATCTATTAAGAGTATTAAGAATGCCACTTTTCCTTGCGTAGGTGATGATTTCTTTCGCCGCAGTAAGAAGATTATAAACTTGTGGACAGTTGACGCATTGCACTGAACAGCTAAACCTTTTGAATACGCGACCCCTTTCCAAGCAAAAATATTCTGGCGACCCCCAGAATCATAATAAAAGTATGTAAGCGATTTCAAAGGCAAAGTACTTAATTTCTTTATATTGATCGACAAATCAAATACAATCAGAAAAGAGGTCTCAGTGCTTTGCGGGCACAGGTACAATTACATTCTTTGCCGCGGTAGATGCGTGGGGTGAGAAGGGGTCAGCGGAGGCTTATTCGCGCATTTTTGGTCACTTCAATCGTTTGTCCGAGTACGCCAGCAAGTACGTGATTATTGCCTTCGCTCTTCGTTCTGATCGAGCATATAATGGACAAGTTTCTTAAAAGATCCGTACAGCCCTCCACGTCTGGTACAAGATGCAGTAGCGGAAGTGAATCAAAATCGAAAAAGAAGTAGACTTTATGACGACAGTCACCTGATGTATGGTTTTACTGTCACGAACAATAAACCTCAATGTGTAATTTGCGACGAAGTATTGTCACGTGAGAGTCTGAAACCATCAAAGTTACTGCATCACTTCTCAACTAAACATCCCAAGAAAGTTGATAAAACGTTGGATTTCTTCGAAAGGAAACTGAAAACACTTAACCGTTAGCAAACTACTATGATTCAGGTAATAAAATAGTAATGTTACTTGTTGATTTAAAATAGTATAAAGTTTCTGACTTTTTATTCGTTTTTCTGATTTAAATATACTCTTATCTCATTTTAGGTATCCAGAGTCAACGAGAAAGCGTTACTAGCTAGCTACGAAGTCGCAGCGAAGCAGCATACAGATGCAGAGAATCTTATTTACCCAGCAGCCCTAGATATGGTTGAAACTATTTTAGGTAAGCGAGTGGGAATCAAGCTAAATGGGTAACATTTTCTGATAATACCACTGAACGCAGAATAAACGATATGCCCGGTGACATTCGAGAATAGTTAGACGAAAAATTAAAGAAGAGCCCAAATTTTGCTTTGCAGTTTGATGAATCTACTAATGTTTCAGATTGTGCTCAACTTATAGTATTTGTACGCTTTGAAGCAGATGAAAATATCTTGGAAGACATTTTATTTTGCATAGCACTCCCTGCGAACACTACTGGCCAGTGTTTTTAGAAAGCAGTCGCAACTACGAGATTGATGGGGAAAAATGCATCACCATTTGTACTGATGGGACTAAAGCTATCACTGGTTGTAAAAGTCGGTTCGTCACGAAATTAAAATCAATAATGCCAAATTTTTCTTCATCGAAAAGCTCTGGCAGGCACGATTTTAACTTCTGGTGTAAATGATGTGCTTAAAGAGGTGATCAAAGCTGTAAACTATTAAAGGACTCGAGTGTTAAGGATCATTTGTGAAGACCTGGGATCGCTCCATCAAAATCTCCTTTAGCACACAGAGGTCTGGTGGCTTTCCAAAGCAAAGGTAATGACGCGAGTTCTGGAAGTAAAAGGTAAATCGTAAACGTTCTTACAAGATTCTAAATCGGGATATGCGAATTTCTTTTGTGACCCTGCCTGGCTATTAAAATTAGCATTTCTCGTTGATCCTTTTAACCACTTACATTTTTAAACAAGAGCCTCCAAGGGAAAGAAGGAAACATTATAACAGCTAAGGATAAAATCAAAAGATTCCTCGAAAAACTTAGTTTGTGGTCAACGTCTTTACAAAAGATGTTTGACTCCCTTGTATGCAGACGATTGTCGAAGAAAGTGCAATGGACCAGTCGGTGATACTAAGTTCTTTCATTCCTTGCATGACACAGAGCTTGCATAATTTGGAAGGGAAACTTTTATGTTACTTTCCAGAGCTGAAATCTGGTGCTGACAACGGTCATAGATGAATACTAAATCCTTTTTTATATATTTCAGTACAACTGGCTGACTTGAGCACGATGATGAAAGAAACACTTATAGACTTAGCAGCAGGCTGGTTGCTTAAAATGGAATTTAATTCGCAAAAGATTGTCGTCTTCTGGATGAAGAGAAAGAAGAGTATCCACAGATCGCCAAGGAAACTTTGAAATTATTAGTGCCATTCGCCACTTCCTACCTCTTAATTAGTGTTCTCTTCAATAACCTAAACTTAACTCCGCCCGAACAGGCCATAAGACCCAACGGTACCGACCGGCCGCCGTGTCATCCTCAGTCTACAGACATCAGTGGATGCTGTCAGCACACTGCTCTCCTGGCCGTATGCCAGTTTACGAGACCGGAACCGCTATTTCTCAATCAAGTAGCTCCTCGGTTTGCCTCACAAGGGCTGAGTGCACCCCGCTTGCCAACAGCGCTCGGCAGACTGAATGGTCACCCATCCAAGTGCTAGCCCAGTTCTCTTCAATGGTGGACATAAAAACCAAGAAGAGAAATAGACCTCAACTAGAAAATGATTTGGTGATTTGTGCTTCAAAAATAGAACCATGATTTGCCAAATTATTAATAAATAAACAGGCACAGCCTTCTCATTGAAACTGTTGCAGTTTATTGTAGTGTAGGACGTATAAAACTTGCCTACTTCCATCTGGCTTCCATCTATGCTTTTTAATAATACAAATGCTTTTTAATAACGCAAATGAGCGACATTACTCATTAGGCATAAAATTGTAGTTGTGCCTATAAAGCGCTGTGCATTTGTGTATGATCACAGGATCTTACCGTTATTGTCATTGACTTTACTCCTGACGGTAGCCGCGCAGGATAGCCGCACTGTCTCAGGAGCCTTGTCACGGCCCGGGCGGCTCCCCCGGTCGGAGGTTCGAGTCCTCCCTCGAGCATGGGGGTGTGCGTGTGTTGACCTTAGCGTAAGTTAGTTTAAGTTAGATTAAGTAGTGCGTAAGCTTAGGGACCGATGACCTCAGCAGTTTGGTTCCATAAGACCTTGCCACAATTTTTTTTTTTTCGTGACTTTATGGCTTATGCTCTGGAATGGAATAACAGAAATCGCGGAGGAAAAAAGAGCGTTTGTTTTACATCAGTATTATTATTATTGTTATTATTACGGCGTACATTAGACACTCCGACAAAGCCAACGCCGCCGGCAATGCAATATTCAGCTGTACTGTTAACGACTCATCACGTTGCAGTTATTGTAACCGATACCTACGCTCGGGTCTCCTCGACGATATTGCCAAATTCTCTGTGGCGGTGTTGCAAGCAAGGCTTACTTCATGGCCTTGAAATACCTCTATATGCATTCCATTTAAATATGTCGTCATTAACCAACACGAATTCCATTAAGCTGTGCATTAACCAACACGAAGGCAAGTGTTTGATTCAGCTAGCTGTCTTCTGTGTTTATGAATCGTTTTGAAGATAAGGTAAAAGCAGATCTCTTTAGACGACTTCTTATAAAAAGGGATGTACAGTTTATAAACTGTTTTAGTATTTTTTCGGAATGGAATGCATTATCCATTTTTTTCGTGAATTCCAACAGAAAAACATGTTTCGCATAACGAGTGTCTCGCGAAGCAGGTAAGACTCAAAAGTGAATTATCCTCGTTAAACGAGGTCCCACTGTACAGTCAATTTGTAAACAAGAGCCCGCATCTCGTGGTCGTGCGGTAGCGTTCTCGCTTCCCACGCCCGGGTTCCCGGGTTCGATTCCCGGCGGGGTCAGGGAGTTTCTCTGCCTCGTGATGGCTGGGTGTTGTGTGCTGTCCTTAGGTTAGTTAGGTTTAATTAGTTCTAGGGGACTGATGACCACAGATGTTAAGTCCCATAGTGCTCAGAGCCATTTTGTAAACAAGAAGATCTTTCTTCGAATCTCTCACAGTTACTTATTGTATCCTCTTCATTTAATTATCGATCGGTTCCTGAAACTAGTTTTCCAGTTTCGCGATTATCTATCGTTAATACGGTGTATTTATTATAAAACTGCCTTCGTTATGCTCAATCGAGAATTAATGTTAAACAAGGAATTACGTAATTTTAATAAAAAATAAATACCATTTTCCACAGGCTTATGTTTTTGCATTACAGAACCCCTAGTTTTCAAACATGTAGCAATATGGTTATTTCATTTAGTTTCATTCAGATTCAAAAGAAGACAAAATATCTTTTTAATTAATTGCGAGAAGTAGTATATATTTTTACAAAAATGGTACTAGTTTAAGATGTTTTTCAACTCTCTTATAAAGCACTATCGAGAAAACAGTGATTCACTTCACGGCAATCACCACAATTAACTACATTAAAGAAATGAGAAACTAACCAGGTGACCAGCAACGCTGATTTTTTGGGAAACCCGATGAAGCCACATGTCTAGGAAAATAGAAACAACGTCAACATGCAGTGTGTGAATTACACTCTGAGTTGAGTTCAGGCATCCTAGATCCGCTAGGTAGAAATTGCTGTACTTCGTGCCTTGGCTCACTGCCACCAATCTTAGCGATTTATTGTTTGGTTCGAAGCTTCTTACTGAAACACACTCGAATAACCGTGGTGCCAAAACTTGCACGTGAGCTGTGTGCGTGTTGTTGCAGTCATTTTCTACCACATTTGATCGTGCACATCTTTTAAATGCGCTTTCATGTATTGGCATCGTTCCGTGTGATATTTTTATCACAGCAGATGATTGGCACGTGGACAGTAGTACACAAGACGCTGCCACTGCACCGCCGTTCCAGCCCGAAAGTTGATGTGGTCCCTTCCCCTCCCCTGCAAACCTCTCATAGGTAAAAAGTAATTGTACAAAACTTAGTGACTCTCGCCACCCTAGTTCCATTCCGCAGAAGTGGGAAGACATCGATAGATATCGTGTTGTTTCTCATTACTGCAACTGTCTGTGTGTTTGAACTCTTCAACAGCTTTAAATTAAATTCGTATTCATTATTATAAATAAGTACCAGATCTGAACATGAGCGAATTTGCAAGGGGCTTTCATAAAAGCTTGTCACTTCCGTGTGACATTTATACCCTAGCAAAAAAATGGTTCAAATGGCTCTGAGCACTATGGGACTTAACATCTGACGTCATCAGTCCCCTAGCTACTCAAACCTAACTGACCTATGGACATCACACACATCCATGCCCGAGGCAGGATTCGGATCTGCGACCGTAGCGGTCACGCGGTTCCGGACTGAAGCGCCTAGAACCGCTTGGCCACCGCGGCCGGCAGTGAATAGTAGACAGTGTACGTCAGATAATAGTTTCTTCTTGCGCTGCATGTCAACATGTTTGTAGTTGCTGAGAATTCATCTTTTGTTATACGAGCAATAATTTAAGGCATAATTATCTCTCTTAGGCCTTTAGTACTTTCTGTCAAGTGCCGCAACACTGTTGTCGAATAAGACATAACAGGCTTTGCACATTCTTTTACGTAAGTCACTCCACTGTCAACTAATGTTTGAACAATATTTGAAAAACCTTCAGCTCCTACTGGTCTGAAAGACCTTACGTCTTACCCACACATAGCCCATACATTTATCGACAATCATTTCCTGAGCAGGCTTTGGAAGGCGTCTCTCGTCCACACAAGACCCTGGTTTACCCGAAGCGCATGGATGGCAAAAAAGTGCGATGTGACGCTTGACCCTTTAGCATGAGGGTAAATTTCACTGCACAGCGAACAGCAAACAAAATTAACGTTTATCCCATAGCCATCCACTATAGGCATGATTATCGACCAAATTGAGCGTTTAAGATTCGTTTCATGCTGTGTGGTTCTATACTCACCATTGATTAGTTTCTCTTTTACTTCTCTTTTTATAGACATGCGCTCCTTCCCCTGCAAACCACCTTTAGTTTCCGTGCTCGTTTTCTGTGTTTAGAAAAAAAAATGGCACTAGACTAAGCATCTGCTCTACTCGCCGCTCGTAGACAGTAGTTCACAATAGCGGTCAGTTCAACTACGAGTCGCAGCAGACCGTATCTTGCTCACTGCACTAGCCGGCGTAAGTCGCCTACAACCTGAGCTGAACTGTCCGCCATGTTTTCCCCAACGGATTGCATATTCATGCTCGTTTACATGAGAGTCACAATGCGACTGGAGATTTCTAATTAAATGTATCGAAGAATTCATGGAAAATTCGGGTCGCCGCTATCATGTGACCGGCACTAAGCATTGCAAAAATGGTTTTCGCATGTTTGGATTTGCAAGTGACCCAGAATGCAGAAGAAGATGGGCCGTAAACTACCGGACAGGCAAATATGAGTTAATAAAAAAAATATGAGTTAATAAAAATAGTTGTAAAAATGAAACCAGTAGTATTAGAATTGCGTTTCTTCCCCAAGCCGAAAACAATACTGAAGCAGTCCGTCTCAGATTTTTTCGATTCCTGAGATATTTTCGCAGCTGACGAAGAGGAGAGAAATATTTGTGATAATTTATGTACTTTTCAGTAGGGGCCTAATTGTGATTAAGAAATAAGTGCCACTTTTACTCAAGGTACCGTCCGCCACACACCGTCAGGTGGCTTGCCGAGTATGGATGTAGATGTAAATGCTTTTATACGGACACAAACTAATAAACAGGCACTGGTTAGCACAATTGTTTGAAGACATTGTGTAACCTGCCCGCGGAAATTGTTCTTGTATGAAATTTAGCACAACTTTACCTCCCACTCTATAAGAGTCTACGTATTACCAAAACTACGTATTCTGAAACTGTTATCCAACTTACGCTTGTTTGATAACCTTTGACTAAACAGAACCTAATTTGAACTTAACTGTAACTGATGTGAATGCGGATTGTCTTTGTATTAAATACACAGCTGAAAAAAAAGCAGTTATCTGGCACTAATCAAAATTTCCACTTCCTTCGTGTCTTGACAATACTACTGCAGATTTTTCGAAAGCACGGCGGCAAACAGGAACTAGACAGCGGATAAATTACATTTCTTTTTCTAAATACTCATTCAAACTTTTTGTACCTGGGATTCACAGTCATGTAGAACTTTATGAATGACATCAAACTTACGCCAGTGACTGTAACACTTTCTTTATTTCACGATTGCAATTTCGGTCTTAGGCCATTATCAAGTGAAGATGTTACGGCTATTAGGACATGTCAACCTAAAACAAGCCCTATGTAACAGCGTCACAAATATATTTAATAGTAATGACAAAGACATAAATGTATCAGCTCATTTTAGGTTGAGATCGCCTAATAGCCATAACATCTTCGCTTGATAGTGGCCTAAGGCCGAAATTGCAATCGTGAAATAAAGAAAGTGTTACAGTCACTGGCGTAAATAAGATGTCTTTTATAACATTCAAACTGTTGCATATATTTATGCGGAACGATAAACAGTGGGGTGGGTAGAGTAACTATTCCTATGAAATGATATTCCAAGAAACGGGAAATTCTGGTAAGTTCTATTTGACCAAACTGCTGAGGGCGTCGTCCCTAAGCTTACACACTACTTAATCCAACTTAAACTAACTTACGCTAAGGACAACACACACACCCATGCCCAAGGGAGGACTCGAACCTCCGACGGGGGCAGCCGCGCGAACCGTGGCAAGGCGCCACGGCTACCCCGTGCGGCAATATGCGAAGACAACGGTTTTAGGATGAATATATTCAAAAGACAGAGTAAAACTTCACGTGATCTTCACACAGAACATTGATCTGAAGAATACTACGCTTAACAAAGTGAAAAATGCTTTAAAAAGAGTACAACATTAACAGAGAATTCCTATAAAAATCAAACAGGTTAATCACTCAATATATTAATCCATGATTCAGGGAAGTTGGGTGGCCTTTCTATCAGCTCTGGGCAAGTAAACTAGCTGGCAATAATCATTCCGGCAAATTAGGTGCGCAGCGCGGCAGTCTTACCGTAAACTTCTTTTCTTCAAAAACAGTCACATTGATACTCCTTTCATCTTTCTTTGTCTACATCATATTCATCCTTTCTGTCCTTCCATCATCCAACAGATACAATCACAAGTCCACACAACATTAGCAAGCCGTGCGGGGTAGCCGCGCGGTCTAGGGGACCTTGTCACGGTCCTCGTGGCTGCCCCCGTCGGAGGTTCGAGTCCTCCCTCGGGCATGGGTGTGAGTTGTTCTTAGCGTAAGTTTAGATTAAGTAGTGTGTAAGCTTAGAGACCGACGCCCTCAGCAGTTTGGTCTTATAACACCTTACCACAAATCCCCCCCCCCCAAAAAAAAAAACACTATCAAAAAAGTCCATCACCTACCACATTTCAACTAAGAATGTATTAGACCGCGCACAGAGGCATAGACCATAGACTGTGCCACGACAAGATCAAAGATTGTTTAACCGTAACCTAACTTGCTCCCTCTGTTGTTCACATCGATGACGTACAAAAATCAAAATGACTTGAACACATTACAACTGGTACCGAGTTCTTAACACATTACATTTTATGTTTACAAACTAACACCCAAGTTCCAAGCCTACATTTCAGTTTTTCTATTTTGTGAAAGGGGCATGCTAAATTTCTCTATACAAGTCATTACTGATCGGTAGTGTTCATACATCCAATAAACGTTGCGTGCATAGAATAAGCACCCACAAGGTAAGCAACTGCCGAACCGTCGGAGTTTGGGAAATGTGGCGGACGGTTCAGCCTATTATGTAGGACCTCGATGGCCCTTGCAGTGACGTCACAGGCTTGTTCACGTCAGTGCGGAGCACTGCGGCCGCCACCCACGGGCTGCGTCTCTATGCGCGGCTCTGAAGACCCAGCAGCCCACCTGTGCTTTCGCACAGCACTGCTCGACACGTGCGGTGACGTCACAGGTTCGCTTGGCTGGAGACTTAAGCTGTCCTGTGCGACTGCAGCCAGCGGGCCGGGCCTCTGTGCACGACTCTGCTGTCCACTTTGATATCATTGTTACGTGGATCGCTTTTCGTACCACACTTATCGACCATATCTTAGATACCACAAAAGAGGAAGCGGGATGGAATCACGGTTAGTAGTCACAATCTATAATACTTTATTGACATTACGCCTTTTAAGGAATTTCACAATTACAAATTGTGGACGAGCCACTAAATGAAGCTTTGCAAATACAGTTAGAAACCCAACGTACTTAGTACTGAAATAAACAGTCTCTTAAGAGAAAGTTATAAAAACTTAATGTACCAGGCTTTTATAGGAACCTTAAGCATAGCAATTATCAATTACTTCACATAGCCACTTCATCAAACTTCTTAAAACCAGTTGTTACATTAAAATGGCCACACTTAACATTATTCACTAAGATACCCTTATAAACTTACTATTTCAACCCGTTAAAGAAGTGCTTGTTGAAAGGTCAATTACAAACTTAACTTTGCCGGGCACTAATACCCCTCGCTTTATTTTCTCTTATTAAGAAAACAGAATTACTGACAAACTTCAGAAATATAAACTCCCATATAGGATTTCCCTCAAAATACGTATAATCAAAACAGGTACCAATAAAGGGTGACTTAATGACACTTCAACACTAGTGCCAAGCTAAGATCCAATTACATAACATGACAGTACCACTTACATAAAATACTACAGTAGAAACACTGATCTTTAAAAATGAATGTTTACGTGCTCAGATGTGTTAATGAATGACTACTAGAAAGAGCTGCACAAGGAAATCAGCAAATGCTATGCAATTTAAAGTTTAGCCAGTTACCAGTCGCTAATATTTAAGGAAACAGGTTCGCATAAGAACAAGATACATACAATATGTATTTATTTATATATCTTCCAGCTTAACCCACCTTGCCGGAAGGAAGATAAATACCAAACTTTGGAAAGCGGTATGTGAACAACCTCTGGTAGTGGCCAGGTTCTTAAACACTGTCAGGCCTAGACCTCGGATGACATTTCACACCCCGCCAAGGCGTCGGCACAATCAGAGGTTTTTGCGCGAATCACAAAGTCATTCCAATAACTCTGAAACGTAGAAACACGCGGCAGAACCTTTGACTCGAGATATGGGTAAGCATTTAAAGGAATGCGTTACACTATTGACAAATCCGTAACTTTTACCTTGAGCATTTTACACATGGACACCAGTATTAATAGCGTGCAGGCTTTGGAAACGCCAACATAAAATCACTTGATTACAAGAAACACAGATTACTAGTATGACTTCTGAAAAACTTTCAAATAACGGCCACCATTAAACTAGGCCAACTGAACTCTTCCACACCAACTTTAAGTTCGACTATGAAAAAAAATGGTTCAAATGGCTCTGAGCACTATGGGACTCAACTGCTGTGGTCATAAGTCCCCTAGAACTTCGAACTACTTAAACCTAACTAACCTAAGGATATCACACACATCCATGCCCCAGGCAGGATTCGAACCTGCGACCGTAGCGGTCGTGCGGTTCCAGACTGTAGCGCCTTTAACCGCTCGGCCACTCCGGCGGGCTTCGACTACGAAAGTCCCACAATAACAATAAAATTTAAATGCATCTGAGTGCGTCGGTAACAAAACACAATTACGAACACTTACTTCATATCACTTACACAATACGAAGGAGCTGGTTCCATAGCTTCACCGTCTCACTTCAAAACTTGTTTCCAGCGAAGTCACAGAACTTGTATCTCCAAGCAGGCCATGTCTCCGAAACTCCCGACCAATTTCACACCACAACATTTAACGGTCATCACGCTCGTTCGGCAGCCGTTGACACTCGTCTCCCAGCGAATGTCACGAGATCTCGACGGTTACCCGTCGAAGGCTAACAACCTAATCCCTTCGCCCGCCAACGCGGTAGGTAAGACACGCGAAAAGCAAAGATAGCTTAGCTCAACCACAATCGATCTCAACGATACATGAACAAAATGACACTGGCGCCAGCTCGCCACGGCTCAATCATATTAAATTTCTATTTTCTTACGTCAGTCACTCTTTCTTCGATCTTAAGCAACTACACTCCTGGAAATTGAAATAAGAACACCGTGAATTCATTGTCCCAGGAAGGGGAAACTTTATTGACAAATTCCTGGGGTCAGATACATCACATGATCACACTGACAGAACCACAGGCACACAGACACAGGCAACAGAGCATGCACAATGTCGGCACTAGTACAGTGTATATCCACCTTTCGCAGCAATTCGAATGGCTCCGGGCACTATGCGACTCAACTGCTGAGGTCATCAGTCGCCTAGAACTTAGAACTAATTAAACCTAACTAACCTAAGGACAGCACACAACACCCAGCCATCACGAGGCAGAGAAAATCCCTGACCCCGCCGGGAATCGAACCCGGGAACCCGGGCGTGGGAAGCGAGAACGCTACCGCACGACCACGAGATGCGGGCTTTCGCAGCAATGCAGGCTGCTATTCTCCCATGGAGACGATCGTAGAGGTGCTGGATGTAGTCCTGTGGAACGGCTTGCCATGCCATTTCCACCTGGCGCCTCAGTTGGACCAGCGTTCGTGCTGGACGTACAGACCACGTGAGACGACGCTTCATCCAGTCCCAAACATTCTCAATGGGGGACAGTTCCGGAGATCTTGCTGGCCAGGGTAGTTGACTTACACCTTCTAGAGCACGTTGGGTGGCACGGGATACATGCGGACGTGCATTGTCCTGTTGGAACAGCAAGTTCCCTTGCCGGTCTAGGAATGGTAGAACGATGTGTTCGATGACGGTTTGGATGTACCGTGCACTATTCAGTGACCCCTCGACCATCACCAGTGGTGTACGGCCAGTGTAGGAGATCGCTCCCCACACCATGATGCCGGGTGTTGGCCCTGTGTGCCTCGGTCGTATGCAGTCCTGATTGTGGCGCTCACCTGCACGGCGCCAAACACGCATACGATCATCATTGGCACCAAGGCAGAAGCGACTTTCATCGCTGAAGACGACACGTCTCCATTCGTCCCTCCATTCACGCCTGTCGCGACACCACTGGAGGCGGGCTGCACGATGTTGGGGCGTGAGCGGAAGACGGCCTAACGGTGTGCGGGACCGTAGCCCAGCTTCATGGAGACGGTTGCGAATGGTCCTCGCCGATACCCCAGGAGCAACAGTGTCCCTAATTTGCTGGGAAGTGACGGTGCGGTCCCCTACGGCACTGCGTTGGATCCTACGGTCTTGGCGTGCATCCGTGCGTCGCTGCGGTCCGGTCCCAGGTCGACGGGCACATGCACCTTCCGCCGACCACTGGCGACAACATCGATGTGCTGTGGAGACCTCACGCCCCACGTGTTGAGCAATTCGGCGGTACGTCCACCCGGCCTCCCGCATGCCCACTATACGCCCTCGCTCAAAGTCCGTCAACTGCACATACGGTTCACGTCCACGCTGTCGCGGCATGCTACCAGTGTGAAAGACTGCGATGGAGCTCCTTATGCCACGGCAAACTGGCTGACACTGACGGCGGCGGTGCACAAATGCTGCGCAGCTAGCGCCATTCGACGGCCAACACCGCGGTTCCTGGTGTGTCCGCTGTGCTGTGCGTGTGATCATTGCTTGTACAGCCCTCTCGCAGTGTCAGGAGCAAGTATGGTGGGTCTGACACACCGGTGTCAATGTGTTCTTTTTTCCATTTCCAGGAGTGTATTTCTTTTTTATGAATTTTAATTGTTATTTTTGCTGTACTTTTTCAAATGCTAGCTGTTATCTGATTTGCTGAGGCTGCATTTGGGGTGCAGCATGCGCTAGCCCTACCTGTGAACACCGATAGGGGTCCTCGCTGCCGACGAATGCCCAAGTGCACCAACGTTCTTACTTTGTGGATGCTCAAGTCGGCTTTAAAGTGTTGCTTTAAAGTACTGCCCGCGACATCCACCCTGCACGATACAGAGAGCCCAACGCAAAAAGTCCGAGTGCATAGTATCGTTATTTTTAGTATCTACATCTGAGAGTTGTAACGTTCCAACTTACACCTTACAATGTGAAGAGAACCTACCTGTCAAATTTTGTTAAATGATGACAAAGTGCAGGAAAACTTTAAAGAACAAGGGGCAAAAAGGTCATACGGGCAGATGGCGGTAAATGCATTCCAAGGGATGTAATTAACTTGAAGATGCAGGTAAAATATCCTCGAAAGTAATCGCGGTATGAGCACCGGGAAAGTGGCCCACCAGATGGCGAAGGTCAGATGACCATGTAGAACATTCTCTGCGGTAAATGCTACTATCCGTGCCACTTGCGATGTGTGCAAGCGTTATGGCGTACGGTTTCGTTGGTGGTTCGTCACACAGGCCACCACGATCCTGGGATATCTGCCATGCACTCTGTTCACAGACGAGGCTGTCTTTGCATGGGCCTGTATCGTCAACCATCTCTAGGCTACGGAGAATCGACAGGGTATGTTAGTAGCAACCACTGCCGCCGGCTCAGACTGAATATGTGGACGTCGATTATTGACGACTGCCTCTTGGAGACCAGTCATCATTCTACAACGCCTCACAGCGTGAGGCGTATCTGCTCTTTCCGTGGGTGATCCTCTCTCTTCGCTGGAAGACGTGGGATTGGCAGTACGAAGACTAAGGTGGCTGCTAAGTGATGGTGCTCTAGGTCACTGCCCTCTTCCGTGTGGCGCCTGAACGCTACAGCAGACAGAATATGCCCACTTGCCTGGTGTGTTCTCATGTCTTGTTTCAGTTATTTAAGCCTACACCTCGTATCTCCACTTTCAAGTGGGTGTACTTCCTTGGAACGCATTTCTGGCGGTGTTTCCGAAGAAACTTTGCGCCACTTATCCTCTCACGGATCGTTTCCTGTAGTTTTTCCCCATTTACCCAATCAATCTTTATTCTTTATGAAGTGGGGGTCAAAAATCAATATATGAGCAGTGCCGTTTCAGTCCGTAACCGCGCTGCTGCTACGGTCGCAGGTTCGAATCCTGCCTCGGACATGGATGTGTGTGATATCCTTAGGGTAGTTAGGTTTAAGTAGTTCAAAGTCTAGGTGACTTATGACCACAGATGTTAAGTCCCATAGTGCTTAGAGTCATTTGTAAGCTGTGCCCCTGGTCACATGCCGTACCACTCGGCATGGCTTTACAATTACCCCATCGCCACGACACGCTATTTGAGCAGAAGGAGAAGGAAGAGGGGAAACTGAACGTGCCCCATTTAAGTAGCAATGTAGTTGTACTGCATACTAGTAGGATCCTAATTCGTATTCCTTTAAAAAATCAAAAAAAATGTTTAGCATTATTTAATATTTTGGCTCACTGAAATAGGCCTTTCACACACACCTGTTAATCCAAATATTTTATCACGTTTCCAAACTCACCATGGAGACATGGAAACTCTGGCTCAGGAAAACAATGGAGACGTCCTGGACAATTTTGAATTAAAAGGGTTTGTCTTCAAAGCAGGAATCACATCGGAGATCAATCAGTTCATCAAAATATTCGTTGATGTACAGATAGTAAATATCCTGCGTTGAACTGACTACTGTAGTTTTGTCAAAGGCTGTATAGTTTCAGAAACATTATATTAGCAGACAAATGTTATTATCTTGCTATGATTCTCTCGTTGTCAAGGGTGTCGCTTTCTGTTTACGCTTTCCAGTTAACAGGTCCCAGATCTTTTTTTTCAGTAAATGTCGCTGGAATGTTGTTGCTTTTCGACATCATCAGTATTTATTCATAAATTCTTGGCAGTTTCTACGGCACCACTTGCTAAGCAAATGCATTGTGCTACATCTCAGCGTGTCACAAAGAACTCGATAGTTACAGTGACCAATCTCGAAATCAACTGAAACTATTGCGATCGTTTGTGCCTAAAATTTCCATATGTAGTCCGTCCATAGCTTCCAGATGCCTCTAGAATAGGTGTAGTTCAAATGAATTTTACTATAACTGTCTTAATTGGAAGTACTTTTCATGTATAATTTACACTTTTTTTCTGGAAATAATTATTTAAATAAAAATTTACGACCCTGATAATTAATAAAGAAAGTTGCAATTTTGACAGCTTCCTGTCTTTGTGTAATTGTAGATTGAATTATAGATAGTAAAATTATAAAAATTATTACAGAAATTTCGTTTCCACGAACATTAAACATACTAATAGTCACTGTAAAATGGTTTTTGACTCTTTAAGTTAACAATTGTGATTACTAATTTTCATAGTTCAATATCAATATGAAAAAATTATATTATCAGAGAAATAATGTTTTCGTGACCAAATACATACAAAATTATCTATAGGTACGGAATATATAATTCAAGTATAAAAATTGACTCAAGTCTATTCGAAATATATACGGATTCGAATATTTCAATTGAAGTACGAAAGTTCTGCGGAGGCAAGATCCATTACAATCCGCACATGCACAAAGGCACTTTCAGCTGGAAAAGCAAACGTTCTGAAAAACAACTGCCGGCCGCGGTGGTCTCGCGGTTCTAGGCGTGCAGTCCGGAACCGCGCGACTGCAACGGTCGCAGGTTCGAATCCTGCCTCGGGCATGGATGTGTGTGATGTCCTTAGGTTAGTTAGGTTTAAGTAGTTCTAAGTTCTAGGGGACTGATGACCACAGCTGTTAAGTCCCATAGTGCTCAGAGCCATTTGAACCATTTTTGAAAAACAACTCGAAAACAGAAATAAGACTGCCAGTGCCAAGAAACGTCTAGAAAACTATCCTTCTAATTATTTCGAGGCCTTCAGTGCCATACTATCGTTTCATTTCATTTAACCTGTTTGAATTTCATGCCGTGTATTATGGGCGCTATAAGCTGGAGCGTGGCGCTGCTACGATTTGAGAGGCAATCGTCTTGAGGGGGTGGAGGCGTGGGGGCTGCGTGGGACCTCCGAGCTTCCAGCACTCACACCGTCTACATGGGAGCATCGATTCGCCTGTGGTGCGATGCAATAACGCCAACAAAATTGGATGAAACTCGCTTTGGAAGGCCGTGTGCCTATCGGATTACGTCGGGCTTATTGTGTTTCGGTGACCTAGTTTTACGGCGATATAATGTCACGGTACTCTGCAGAGTTCACACTCCAGGAGAACTAGGGATTCGTAGCTCCGAGAGAGTTGATGGGGACAGTAACTGACCTACGTGTCGACGACGCCCCAACAACTGTACTGTTGTAGCGTTTATCTAGAACAGTAGTTCCCAACATGGAGGCAGTTACTGCCGATGGCCGGCTTGAAATGGGTAAAAGGAAGAAGAGTTCGATTGCGGTTTGGTCACGAAACTAAATTGCTTTAAAAAATCATACTGACTGCATTAGATTCTTCTTCTTCTTCTGTAGTGGTCAATCCGAGGATTGGTTTGCTACAACTACAATGGCAGCTTGTCTCCATTCTGTGCGTCTTTCAGCTTTTCTCTTCATTTCTTTATAGGTGTTACATCCCACATCTTTCACGATTTGATCCATGTACCTCAGTCGTGGTCTTCCTCTTGGTCTTTTTCCCTCGACATATCCCTCTCTGATTGTGTTCCGGAGTCCTTTATGTCTTAATAGATGGCCTGTAAATTGCACTCTTCTTTTAACAATGAAACTCCAGAAGCTTCTCTTCTCATCTGCTCTTTCCAGAACCACTTCGTTTGTGACCTTATCGATCCATTTTATTTTGAGCATGCGTCTATAGCACCACATTTCAAAAGAATTTAGCTTCTGCTGTTCCTCTGTCCCGAGAGTCCATGTTTCACACCCATAGCATGCCACACTGCACACACATGATTTCAAAAATCTTTTCCTGGCTTCAAGGCTGATGCTCTTAGATGTTAGAATGTTTTTCTTATTGTTAAAAGCAGCCTTTGCTTGAGCTATTCTACTTCTCACTTCTGCCTTGCTCCTTCCATCCCTGGTAATACTAGCCGGCCGAAGTGGCCGTGCGGTTAAAGGCGCTGCAGTCTGGAACCGCAAGACCGCTACGGTCGCAGGTTCGAATCCTGCCTCGGGCATGGATGTTTGTGATGTCCTTAGGTTAGTTAGGTTTAACTAGTTCTGAGTTCTAGGGGACTAATGACCTCAGCGGTTGAGTCCCATAGTGCTCAGAGCCATTTGAACCAACCCTGGTAATATTACTGCCCAGATAAGAAAATTTATCAACTTGTTCAAGCAATTCATTGCCTACATGAACTTGGACTTTCACTTGATCTTTTTGGTCGCATGCCATTACTTTTGTTTTTGCTTTATTAATTCTCATATTATATTCTTCACCCATAACTTTATCCATTCTATTCAGTAGGACTACAAAATCTTCTTCACTTTCAGCCAGGACAGCTATATCATCGGCATATCTTATCATATCTATTCGTTTATATCATCTATCATCTCTATCATATCATATCTATTGCATTAGATTAATACTTTTTAATTCAAAAACTTCTAAAAATGAACATTAATGCATGACACAACGCGTCAGATGGCACAGATAATGTATTAACGACAATCCACGCTTCGTCGGTCACGACAAATAGCCGTTTGCTTGGTGCGCCACGTTCATTATTCACTCCTTCGAGTTACTGACCCACTGGTTGTTCTTTTCGTTAGTCATTCATTCCCTGTTCAACGAAGTTGACTCACATGTGAAGTGCATTCAGTTTTTTTAATGCCTGCGACCAAGACATATTTCGGATTTTTAGACGAGAAACCGAGGCATGAGTGAAATATTTACCGTTCACTGTTTCAGCTATTGGGTGAGAAATTCCTAATTTACAGAGCTACCTATAATTTCAGATTGGACATAAGTAGCTGAGTACATTATATGTAAGTAGGTATGTAGGTTTTTATTATTAGTAGTGGTCCCACTGCACAGTAATCACAAAAATATCACCATAAAGGACATACACAGTTACAATATAAAATTACTTCTAGATAAGGACTGAACTCCACAAGTGCTTCGAGCCACATGTTCCACTGCAGAATAAAAGTTGTGAACGTAGATGTATGATTTCAAGCACTATCATCATACCGCAGTAATCGTCTTTGCTTCCGATCAAGGCTACATAAAACAAATTTAATATCTCGTCACTTTGGGCTATATAACGCTGTCCGCCCACCCAGTTAGATAACGATGCTTGTGCTCGCCTCCTGAACACCCCTGATCTACTCGTACACGCGTAGCCCGCGACAGCACTTTTCTTGTAAAGCTTTGATTCATTGTTCAAACTCGTTCCTACAATTCTTTCACGCTAACTCTTTGTGGCAGACTTTTTCGACCCGCCATGTGAAAACTGGTATCCGAATGTATGGTTGATTCCAGAAAAGCAGAAAACTATAAGTTTAATCATCTGCTGCGCTGCTGAAATTATTTTCTTTATGTAAACAAAGAAAAGGTGCATTCCTTCCTGAAGCTGTTTTTTTTTCGGAACACATTTTACAGTTTGCATAATACAATTAAATACCGTAGATTTTCGATTTGCATGTTTTGTTCAGATGTTTGAAAGTTGTAGGGAAGCTATGAGATCTTAAATGGGAAATGCAAAGGCTCAATCCAGATGTAGTAGGGATCAGTGAAGTGAAATGGAAAGAAGACAAGGATTTCTGATCAGATGAGTATGGGATAACAGTAACAACAGCAGAAAATGGTATGACGGAAGTAGGATTCGTCATGATTAGGAAAGTAGGGCAGAGAGTGTTACTGTGAACAATTCACAGATAGAGTTGTTCTTATGAAAATCGCCATCAAACTAACACCGACAAAGATATTTCTGGTATACATGCCGACAGAGAAAGTAGATGAAGATATAGAAAGGTTAATAGAGTACGTAAAGGGAGATGAAAATCTAATAGTCTTGGGGAACTGAAAGGCAGTTGTAGGGGAAGGAGTAGAAGAAAAAGTTACAGGAGAATATGGGCCTGGGACAAGGAACGAGAGACGGGAAAGACTGATTGAGTTCTGTAAAAAAATTGCAGCTAGTAATCAAGAATCACAAGACGTGGAGGTAGACCAGGAAAAGGCCGGCTGATACAGGAAGATTTCAGATTACATCATGGTCAGGCAGAGATTCCGAAATCGGATAATAGATTTAAGGCGTACTATAGGAGTAGACATAGACTCAGATCACAATGTAGTGATGATGAAGAGTAGGCTGGAGTTTCAGAGGTTAGTCAGGAAGAATCAATACGCAAAGAAGTGGGATACAAAAGTATGACGAAAAAAAAAATGGTTCAAATGGCTCTGAGCATTATGGGACTTAACATCTGTGGTCATCAGTCCCCTAGAACTCAGAACTACTTAAACCTAACTAACCTAAGGACATCACACACATCCATGCCCGAGGCAGGATTCGAACCTGCGACCGTAGCAGTCGCGCGATTCCGGACTGAGCGCCTAGAACCGCGAGAGCACCGCAGCCGGCAAGTATGACGAGACACACTTGAAGTTCTCCTAGGCTATAGATACAGCAGTAAGGAATAGCTCAGTAGGCAAAACAGCAGAAGGAGAATGGACATCTCTAGAAAGGGCAATCACAGAAGTTGGAGAGGAGAACATAGATACAATGAAGGTGACTGTGAACAAAACATGGGTAACAGAGGAAATACTTAAGTTAATCGATGAAAGAAGGACGTACAAAAATGTTCTGGGAAATTCAAGAATACCGAAATGCAAGTCGCTGAGGAATGAAATAAATTGGAAGTGCAGGGAAGCTAAGACGAATTGGCTGTATGAAAAATGTGAAGAAATCCAAAAAGAAATGATTGTCTGAAGGACTGATCCAGCATACAGGAAAGTCAAAATAACCTTAGGTGAAATTACTAGCAAGGGTGGAAATATTAAGAATGCTGCAGGAATTCCGCTGTTAAATGCAAAGGAGAGAGCGGATAAGTGGAGAGAGTACATTAAAGGCCTCTCCATGAGGAGGAGGATTTGTCTGATGTGGTAGAAGAAGAAGAAACATTAGTCGATTTAGATGAGGTAGGGGATCCAGAATTTGAGAGAGCTTTTGAGGACTTAAGCTCAAATAAGACAGAAGGGATAGATAAAATCAGAATTTTTGAAATCATTGGGGGAAGCGGCTATAAAACGACTATTGACGTTCGTGTATAGAATGTGTCAGGGGACATACCATCTGACTTTCGGGAATATATCATCCACATAATTCCGAAGACTGCAAGAGTTGACAAGTGCAAGAATTATCGCATAATCAGCTTAACACCTCATGCATTCAAGTTGCTGACAAGAATAATATGCAGAAAAAACGAAAAGAAAACTGAGGATCTGTTATATTATAATCAGTTTGGTTGCAGGAAAAATGCATGCACCAGAGAGGCAAATCTGATATTCGGGTTGATAATGGAGGCAACACTAAACAAAAATTAAGACACGTTCATAGGGTTTGTGGTCCTGGAAAACGCGTTCGACAGTATAAAATGGTGAAAGGTGTTCGAAATTCTAAGAGAAGTAGGGACAAATTATAAGAAGAGACGGGTAGTATGCAATATGTACAAGAGCCAAAAGTAAATAACAAGAGTGGACGACCAGGAACGTAGAGCTCGGATTAAAAAGGATGTGAGACAAATATGTAGTAGTTCGCGCCAGCTGTTCAGTCTGTACATCGAGGAAGTAATACCGGAAATAAAATAACGTTTCAGGAGTGGAATTCGCTGATGACATTGCTATCCTGAGTGAAAGTGAAGAAAAATTACATGATTAGCTGAATGGAATGAACAGTCTAACATGTAAAGAATATGGATTGAGAGTAAATCGAAGAAACACTGAAGTGAAGTAGCAGAAATGAGAACGTGAGAACCTTAACATCAGGATTGATGGTCACGAATTAGATGAATTTCAGGAATTCTGCTACTTAGGCAACAAAATAACCAATGACGGATGGAGTTAGAAGGACATCAAAAGCAGCCTTGCACTGGCAGAAATGGCATTCCTGGCCAAGAGATGTCTATTGGTATCCAACACAGGCCTTAACTTGAGGAAGAAATTTCTGAGAATGTACGTTTGGAGCAAAACATTGTATGGAAGTGAACCATGGACTGTTTGAATCCCAGAACAGAAGAAAATTGAAGGATTTGAGGTGTGGTGCTACAGTCAAATGTTGAGAGTTAGGGGAACTGATGAGGTAAGGAATGAGGAGGTCCTGCGCAGAATCGGAGAGCAAAGCAATTTGTGGAAAATATTGACAAAAGGAACGAAGATGATGATAGGACATCTGTTATGATGTTAGGGAATAACTTCCATGGTACTAGAGAGAGCTGTGGAGAGCAAAATTTGTAGAGGAAGTCAGGGATTGGGATACAACCAGAAAATAATTGAGGATGCAGGTTGCATGTACTACTCTGCGATGAAGAGGTTGTCACATGAGAGGAATTCGTGGCGGGTCGCATCAAACCAAGCAGAAGACTGATGACTCAAAAAGAAAAAAAAAGTTTTGTTCTCACAGGATTACAGGAAACGTGTTGCGCACAGATAATAATGCAATCTGGTGGACACTCTACTTGTTAAATAGAACTGCAGCTCTAATCGTTTACACACCTGGTAATGGTGTGTACGTGTGCGAAGCTGTATTGAAAGGGTGAGCATGTCATCTGGGTGCTTCACTTATTTGGTCAGGGAGGGTACTTCAGGCTACTGAAGGTGCTTCATAATAAATTGAGGCGTACATGTATGACAAAATATTAAATTACAGTAATCCAGCTGCAAATAGATGTAATCTGAGACTCACCAACACAGTAAATATCAGCCGTATTATAATATTAACTAATAATGTTTCAATTCCGGGAAACCTTTCACCAAGAAAGCGTCATGGTGCGCTTCTTGCCCTCAAGGACTCGTACTTCAGACATTTCTTTGTTTTTTCAGGGACATTGCAATATTAAGATAAAACATCATACAAGGAAGCTTTCCTACAGTGAGTTCTTGCCACGATAGGAGATAATGCTAAAAGAAATCCCAGTTGTGTTCTGTCAGTAAAGTGTTAAAAGCCGAGAGTATGAAGACCAGGGAATTAAAGACCGCTTTGAAAGATGCTTGCAGACTTCGCTAGAAAAGATTCTGGGTTATTCAAAGAAGCTGCATTGTTAAGTTCACACATGTAATGATTAAGCTACATTTTCCAGTCACATGGCCTAGTGTTGAATCTGAAAGGACCTTACAGTAAGAGAAAATCTCATTCAGCCTTACTTACTATGCGTGGTGTAAGAGATGGTATGTTTACTTCCGCAGTGGCATACCTTGTGAAATTATTTGTAGATACAAGTTCGCTTAATCGCGGCTTACGAGAAGAGGTGATGAATATTTTGACCGGAAAAGATAAAACTGCCAGTTGTCTTCGCAGACTGGAGCTTCATCGACGCAGAGGTGAAGTTCAATACACAGGGCGAATCACCAATTATTGCCATCTAGAATAACACCGAAATCAAGATAGCGTCTGAGAAGTTTGTGGGGCAAATGTTGCACGGGTCAACGGAAGCCATAATACGACGTTGGTTTTTTGTTGCTAGGTGGGGTCGCTTCAGGAATATGGTCAACAGTGTTTTTTTTTTTTTGAATGGAATGCTATAGTTTGGTACTTGTTTTCTGATAGCGGCTATCGAGATTAATCCAATGACGTGTAACAGTACGGCTTTGAAGGTCAAGGAAGGTCAAAAAGGTTGCAAGAACATCCATTTACAGAAGGATTTCGAAGTGATGATCACTGGCGTCAATGCAGTGCTGTAATCTTCTTATCATGGATTGAGTGGTAGACCGTTCTCTCTCGTATATTGAGCAAATAATAAATATTTGCCGAATACGGTGTATCCATCTAACGTGCCATTGCCATGTAAACAACATTCCACGCTTTCGCAATGCAACACTGATAGGAATGGTAGGAACAGTATCGTCGAATCAAGCGAATGTGAATGATATATTCCTTCGAAGAACAAGTCGATATGCTTCTCATTTTCGCAGAATGCCAACGAAATTCAGCGAGAGCTAGAGACTTCTACGCTGAAGGATATCCTCAACGTGCTCACCCTACACGTCATTCATTTGAAAGTGCGTATGATAAATAGAGAACAACTGGATCTTTAACGCATCGGAAACATATCCGGCAAAAGAAAGTTACTAACAAGGAAACGGAAATTGGTACTCTTGCCACTGTGGTTAGAGATCCTTGTGTTAGTTCGCGTCATATCCCAAGGAATCTGGCATGAGTCATAGAAGTGTTGTTCGTGTTCTGCATCGCCATAAATATCATCCTTACCATATCAGAGTGCACCAAGATATAACTGGCGATGAGCTCAACTTCAGATTCAGAGGGATGGCACATTTATTAATTTGATTTTATTTACTGACGAGGCTACATTCACGAATCATGGAATCTTAATTTGCTTAACATGCATTATTGGGCAACCGAAAACCCATGTTGGCTGCGGCAAGCTGCATACCAAAAAGCGTGGTCTGTGAATGTATGGTGTGGGGTTCTGGACGACAGAACTATAGGCCCCCTATTTCATCGAAGGAAATCTTAATGGTAGGAACTACACCACATCCCTGCAAGAGACATTATGTCTGTTATTGGAAGAAATACCATTAGAAACAAGGAACAGAATGTGGTATCAGAACCGTGGGCGCCAGACACATTTCTCGCTGATGGCTAGAAATGAGTTGCAGACACAATCCCAGATCGTTGGATCGGACGCGGTGGAGATGTGTCGTGGCCGGCTCGTTGACAAGACTTGACGCCTGGGGATTCGTAAAAGAGATTGCTTATAAAGACGTTCCAACTACTCCTGAAGATATTCAAGGGAGAATTGTCAGGACATGTGCTTCGATAAGTGTCGATGTGATAAGAAATACCACTCAGTCCATGATAAGAAGATTTCAGCACTGCAATGATACCAACGGTCATAATTTCGAACACCTTCAGTAAATTGGACGTTCATGCCACCTTTGTGACCATCGCTGGCCTTCAAATTCCTTACTGTTACATATCATTTGATTCGTCTCGATAGCCTCTATCAGAAAATAATTACCGAATTATAGCATCCCATTTAAAAAAAACAGAGTTGACCTTCATATCTCTAAAGTGACCCCACCTAGCAATAAAAAACCAACGTCATATTATGGCCCCCATTGCGCCATGCAACTTTTGTCCTAAAACTTTTCAGCTTTTATCACACTTTCGGAGTTACTCTTGGCGGCAATAGTTAGTGAAGTTAGTGACTCACCCTGTGATTAGATGTTTCCAGAAGTTATAGTGGTGCTCGGCATCAAAAGCGGAAAATTCTCATTCACATATGAAATAAATCATCACTTAGCATCAGTAATAATTTCTAGCAGTAAGTATTTCCATGACACGAGAGTTTACGAGTGAATGCCTGAGTCTGGAGATGGATTTCAGGTACCGTAATTCACCCAAAACAGAATTTCATGGACTTCATGAGGTTAACGGAGAATAACATACTGGAAATTAATTTCTCTAAGCAGCATCTTGGAAAAACAGTGGTGATAAGTATCCACAGGACATGTGGCCTGTAATTGAGGAAGTGTCATGATGATCTCTCCATTGGCAAAAGATTCCGGAATAGTCCCCCATTCGGATTTCCGGGAGGGGACTGCCAAGGGGGAGGTTACCATGAGAAAAATATTGAATAATCAACGAAAGGATAACGTTCTACGAGTCGGGGCGTGGAATGTCAGAAGCTTGAACGTGGTAGGGAAACTAGAAAATCTGAAAAGGGAAATGCAAAAGCTCAATCTAGATATAGTAGGGGTCAGTGAAGTGAAGTGGAAGGAAGACAAGGATTTCTGGTCAGATGAGTATCGGGTAATATCAACAGCAGCAGAAAATGGTATAACAGGTGTAGGATTCGTTATGAATAGGAAGGTAGGGCAGAGGGTGTGTTACTGTGAACAGTTCAGTGACCGGGTTGTTCTAATCAGAATCGACAGCAGACCAACACCGACAACGATAGTTCAGGTATACATGCCGACGTCGCAAGCTGAAGATGAACAGATAGAGAAAGTGTATGAGGATATTGGAAGGGTAATGCAATATGTAAAGGGGGACGAAAATCTAATAGTCATGGGCGACTGGAATGCAGTTGTAGGGGAAGGAGTAGAAGAAAAGGTTACAGGAGAATATGGGCTTGGGACAAGGAATGAAAGAGGAGAAAGACTAATTGAGTTCTGTAACAAGTTTCAGCTAGTAATAGCGAATACCCTGTTCAAGAATCACAAGAGGAGGAGGTATACTTGGAAAAGGCCGGGAGATACGGGAAGATTTCTATTAGATTACATCATGGTCAGACAGAGATTCCGAAATCAGATACTGGATTGTAAGGCGTACCCAGGAGCAGATATAGACTCAGATCCCAATATAGTAGTGATGAAGAGTAGGCTGAAGTTCAAGACATTAGTCAGGAAGAATCAATACGCAAATAAGTGGGATACGGAAGTACTAAGGAATGACGAGATACGTTTGAAGTTCTCTAACGCTATAGATACACCAATAAGGAACAGCGTAGTAGGCAGTACAGTTGAAGAGGAATGGACATCTCTAAAAAGGGCCATCACAGAAGTTGGGAAGGAAAACATAGGTACAAATAAGGTAGCTGCGAAGAAACCATGGGTAACAGAAGAAATACTTCAGTTGATTGATGGAAGGAGGAAGTACAAACACGTTCCGGGAAAATCAAGAATACAGAAATACAAGTCGCTGAGGAATGAAATAAATAGGAAGTGCAGGGAAGCTAAGACGAAATGGCTGCAGGAAAAATGTGAAGACATCGAAAAAGATATGATTGTCGGAAGGACAGACTCAGCATACACGAAAGTCAAAACAACCTTTGGTGACATTAAAAGCAACGGTGGTAACATTAAGAGTGCAACGGGAATTCCACTGTTAAATGCAGAGGAGAGAGCAGATAGGTGGAAAGAATACATTGAAAGCCTCTATGAGGGTGAAAATTTACTTGATGTGATAGAAGAAGAAACAGGAGTCGATTTAGAAGAGATAGGGGATCCAGTATTAGAATCGGAATTTAAAAGAGCTTTGGAGGACTTACGGTCAAATAAGGCAGAAGGAATAGATAACATTCCATGAGAATTTCTAAAATCATTGGGGGAAGTGGCAACAAAACGACTATTCACGTTGGTGTGTAGAATATGTGAGTGTGGCGATATACCATCTGACTTTCGGAAAAGCATCATCCACACAATTCCGAAGACGGCAAGAGCTGACAAGTGCGAGAATTATCGCACAATCAGCTTAAGAGCTCATGCATCGAAGCTGCTTACAAGAATAATATACAGAAGAATGGAAAAGAAAATTGAGAATGCGCTAGGTGACGATCAGTTTGGCTTTAGGAACAGTAAAGGGACGAGAGAGGCAATTCTGACGTTACGGCTAATAATGGAAGCAAGGCTAAAGAAAAATCAAGACACTTTCATAGGATTTGTCGACCTGGAAAAAGCGTTCGACAATATAAAATGGTGCAAGCTGTTCGAGATTCTGAAAAAATAGGGGTAAGCTATAGGGAGAGACGGGTCATATACAATATGTACAACAACCAAGAGGGAATAATAAGAGTGGACGATCAAGAACGAAGTGCTCGTATTAAGAAGGGTGTAAGACCAGGCTGTAGCCTTTCGCTCCTACTCTTCAATCTGTACATCGAGGAAGCAATGATGGAAATAAAAGAAAGGTTCAGGAGTGGAGTTAAAATACAAAGTGAAAGGATATCAATGATACGATTCGCTGATGACATTGCTATCCTGAGTGAAAGTGAAGAAGAATTAAATGATCTGCTGAACGGAATGAACAGTCTAATGAGTACACAGTATGGTTTGAGAGTAAATCGGAGAAAGACGAAGGTAATGAGAAGTAGTAGAAATGAGAACAGCGAGAAACTTAACATCAGGATTGATGGTCACGAAGTCAATGAAGTTAAGGAATTCTGCTACCTAGGCTGTAAAATAACCAATGACGGACGGAGCAAGGAGGACATCAAAAGCAGACTCGCTATGGCAAAAAAGGCATTTCTGGCCAAGAGAAGTCTACTAATATCAGATACCGGCCTTAATTTTGAGGAAGAAATTTCTGAGGATGTACGTCTGGAGTACAGCATTGTATGGTAGTGAAACATGGACAGTGGGAAAACCGGAACAGAAGAGAATCGAAGCATTTGAGATGTGGTGCTATAGACGAATGTTGAAAATTAGGTGGACTGATAAGGTAAGGAATGAGGAGGTTCTACGCAGAATCGGAGAGGAAAGGAATATGTGGGAAACACTGATAAGGAGAAGGGACAGGATGATAGGACATCTGCTAAGACATGAGGGAATGACTTCCATGGTACTAGAGGGAGCTGTAGAGGGCAAAAACTGTAGAGGAAGACAGAGATTGGAATACGTCAAGCAAATAATTGAGGACGTAGGTTGCAAGTGCTACTCTGAGATGTAGAGGTTAGCACAGGAAAAGAATTCGTGGCGGGCCGCATCAAACCAGTCAGTAGACTGATGACCAAAAAAAAAAAGGTAACTAATTTTTACTGATCCACATTAGTTCATGCGGAGAGACCGAACACGGCGCGGATGATTGATGTTGTACGACACGCTACGTGAGGATACACAAATACGTCATCGGCGGAACTGCTCATTTTTAATTACATCATTACGCACTTTCCTTTGAATCACTTCCGTATTTCATCACCTTACTGTAATAGCACTTGTAGTAACACTTGAACTTTCATAATAACAAAGCGTCTCACATGCAGAGCTACCCACAGCACACCATAATAGTTCCGCGTCCCGTGCCCGACTCTGCAGGCGCGGCTGCCCGCAAAGATATTCTGCAACTGAGCCAGCGATATGGCAATAAGCTTACACACACTCCACCGCTAGTGCTGCCAGCTACACTCTATGAGTGGTTATTGCACGTTGTTGTCGAACATAGGCGGTGGGGTAACGTGACTAGACTCTCTGTTAATCACATTAGGATGTTGCCCTTTAAAACATCGTGCGAGAAAATAAAAGTGCTTGGAACAGATAAACGATATAATGTTTTTTCTGTATCATAAGCAGTCGCAGTTCCAAAATTACTGTGCAATGAGGACGAAATAATGATATCGATTATTCGGGTAGGTTTCGTTTCCAACAAAATTATTTCAGCTAACGTCCATATCAAAACATGCCCACATCCCATGGCATGCAGCTAGCGCAGCTGTAACATACTGGCGACTTCCTAGAAGGATGCTACTATAATAGAACACGACAGACTCCCATTTTCTGCACGAGAGGCCTTGTTTGAAGAACGTCATCATTTACATTAAATATAATTTACCAGTCAGGTACACTGAACATAATGAAAACATGAGAACTCTTTTTCCTTATGACTGCTTTTTAAATGTATTAGATTTATGTTATCGAGAAAAGTTTTGTAAGTGAATAAATGTTTCTCTGAATTATTATCTTCCCTTAGGTTCTTTGATTATGGTCTTAGTACGAGATCCCGTAGGATAGTAAAATTATTAAAACTCAGATGTGACAAGCTCTTCCGTGCATATGTTTGCTACATAACGAATCCACAAACAGATTACACCGTCGATGGTTTCACGCTATAGGATCAGGGTACTCTATTTCCATGTCAGAAGATGGTTTTTCGCTTTTTCCCGTAATTTTTGGAAACCCGTGCAGTCCATAAAAAAATCTTTAAGTATCGTCTTGTGCTACAGCAGCATTGGAAACGGCAGAGACAACATCCGAGCCACTGTGTTCTGACAGAATATTCAAGACGTAAAATCCGTTCTTCACCAGCAACTCATTTCTCCAGCGATTGTTCTCCTAGTATCTCCTGTTTCTTCAATTCTCAATGTCACGTTTTCAAGATCTTCCAAAAGCACGCCTTTATTCTGAGTTAATATGTATGCTGTTACGTCATGCCATGGGACATATAGCTCCTGCGCCACTTAGACTCCCTCGATAGCACTGTAAATGCCGAAATGCCGTAGCCGGCGGCATTGTCTAGATGGAGAGCCCTCCTTCACGAGGGGGAATTGACTCTGTCATTCTTTGATCCGCTCCTCGTGAGTTTGCACACCTTGAATCTTTAAGCACTGCTTCAACTTTAATTTGCAGTTCTAATAAAGAACTGTCAGGCTCTTCGTAAGCCTTCCAACTAAATGAACAGAATGACTGAAGACCGTACACTTCAAGCGCCTGGGTCAATATCTGTCTTGAGAGGAGATTGCTGATCCCCATTAGTACAAGTGCGGCCTTATTTATTTAACTTCCTTTTATCCATTAAATGAGATATACTGTTTTGACGCTAGTAGTAACTACACTATCTGCAATATATTCTGAAATACAAATATTATAACATGAACCATGGACCTTGCTGTTGGTGGGGAGGCTTGCGTGCCTCAGCGATACAGATAGCCTCTTACCGTAGGTGCAACCACAACGGAGGGGTATCTGTTGAGAGGCCAGACAGACGTGTGGTTCCTGAAGAGGGGCAGCAGCCTTTTCAGTAGCTACAGGGGCAACAGTCTGGATGATTTGCTGATCTAGCCTTGTAACACTAACCAAAACGGCCTTGCTGTGCTGGTACTGTGAACGGCTGAATGCAAGGGGAAACTACGGCCGTAATTTTTTCCCGAGGG
The DNA here is from genome assembly GCF_021461395.2 of Schistocerca americana. NCBI lineage: Eukaryota > Metazoa > Arthropoda > Insecta > Orthoptera > Acrididae > Schistocerca > Schistocerca americana. Next base: position 1,012,729,666 of record NC_060120.1, on the reverse strand, counting down.
CATGCAGTTTTACTGTATGAAAAAATGATGATGGCGTCCTCTTGGGTAAAATATTCCGGAGGTAAAATAGTCCCCCATTCGGATCACCGGGCGGGGACTACTCAGGAGTACGTTGTCATCATGAGAAAGAAAACTGGCGTTCTACGGATCGGAGCGTGGATGTCAGATCCCTTAATCGGACAGGTAGGTTACAAAATTTGAAAAGGGAAGTGGATGGGTTAAAGTTAGATATAGTGGGAATTAGTGTAGTTCGCTGGCAGGAGGAACAAGACTTTTGATCAGGTGAATACAGGGTTATAAATACAAAATCAAAAAGGGGTAATGCAGGGGTAGGTTTAATAATGAATAGGAAAATAGCATTGTTTGCGATACTTCTTCTGAATATTTACAGACGCTTCATCACATCTAGCAACATATCACCACACGTATCCTGAAAAAGGCTGCTCTTACATTAGTATTTCAGTATGACAATGCCCGCCTGCACATGGTGAGCGTTTCTGCTGCTTGTCTTTGTGATTGCCAAACCCTACCTTGGCCAGCGAGGTCACCGGATCTCTGTCTTATTGAGAACGTATGGAGCATTATGAGCAGCGCCCTCCAACCAGCTCAGGATTTTGACTATGTAACGCCCATTTTGCTCGATATCCCTCGGGAGCACATCCAGCAACTCTGTCAACTGGTGCCAAACCGAATTACAGTTTGAGTAAGGGTCAGAGGAGAGCCAAGGCGTTATTGACTTGCTCAATTTGTGAAGCTCTTTCTATCAATTCCCTATCCATTCAGATAATTCCTTCATTCCATCGTAGTGTGTCGTCTTTTCTTTTTTTGTCCTGAACTGTAGTTTGGCAATAGGTCATTCTTTAGGCCATCATGTATGTGTTGGTCAATTTTTCAACTGAAATGGTAAGAATGGAGTCGTAAATGACATAAAATGATACATTTTTCATGAAATGTCCTGGGTGGCAGGGGAATATTCCTAAATGAATTAAAAAAAGTCCACTACGACGTTTGGAGAACAATAACAATATTTTAAGCACTGCTGCCGATGCTAAACTGAGGCCTAATCAGATATTTTATCATTGTAGGAATTACAGGGGCCGGCAGCTGTGGTCGAGCGGTTCTAGGCGCTTCAATCCGGAACCGCGCTGCTGCTACGGTCGCAGGTTCGAATCCTGCCTCGGGCATGGATGTGTGTGATGTCCTTAGATTAGTTAGGTTTAAGTAGTCCTAAGTCTAGGTGACTGATGACCTCAGACGTTAAATCCCATAGAGCTTAGAGCCACTTGAACCATTTGAATTACAGGGTGGAAGCAGGAGCTGAGTTTCTGTTCGTGTTCTTGTAAATCAGCACCTCATGCATCCAGGTTCCAGGCCAGAATGATGTACAGAAAAGGGAAAAGGAAATTGAAGATCTGTTAGATATACCAACTGCAATGCAATACATATGATGGAAGATATGTAGGACAAACAGCATAACTTTCGACACTCGGTACAAAAAACACTTTAGAGCACGGAAATATGGGACAAGCTACTCAACGTTCGCAGAACACACAAGGGAAAATAATCACAAAACTACTACAAGAGAGAAAGCCATGAAACAGTTAGAATAAATAATGAAAGACAGCTGCTAATCTTACAAGAAAATTACCACATATACAAAAGAAAGGCTGAAAGGAAGGTATTACTAAATGGCCAAGTGAATATAACTACACTCTGTTTACACTGACTGATGATATGCTAGACAGTAATCCCAATGGATGATCACAAACACTGTTTCTCACTCAAGAATATAAAGTACGAGAAAAATAAATAAAAGAAATAAAATATAACTAAACACACAGACAAGCACACACACGAGCACGCGCACACAGGACTTACATCAGCACACATATAGTCACAGAAAAAACGTCGAAAGCAAAGCTTGAGAGAGCTGGCAACACTTCAGTAACAAATGACATGATACACGCAAAAAATTACAGTTAAATTGCTGTACATTGAAAAAAGTGACCAAAAGTAAAGTGCAAACTCACAACCAGTTTTCGCCGGCAGCTGTGGCCGAGCGGTTCTAGGCATTTCAATCCGGAATCGCGCTGCTGCTACGGTCACAGGTTCGAATCCTGCCTCGGGCATGGATGTGTGTGATGTCCTTAGGTTAGTTAGGTTTAAGTAGTTCTAAGTTCTAGGGGACTGATGACCACAGCTGTTAAGTCCCATAGTGCTCAGAGCCATTTGAACCATTTGAACCACAACCAGTTTGCCACCTGAGAGGAGTGTGGCTTAAAAATAATGAACAGACGCTGTTCTATAGATACTTCTCTATTTTATTACAGAAACTTCAACGAACTGTTTTAAATATAAGAGCCTAGTCCCACAGTTACGCAGGGTCAGCCATTGTTAATCGGATTTGACGTGTTAATGGTTAAGGGGTGGCCAGATGCCCTTCCTGAAGCCATCCCATACCCCCCGGGATGGAATTAGTGTACCCCAACTGTCTGCGTCGACTGTGACCCATGGAATAGTGTTCAGATGTCTGCGAGTCGTGTAACTGAGGCGGAACATGGGGACCAGCCCGGTATTCCCCTAGCGGGATGTGGAAAACCGCCTAAAAACCATACCCAGGCTGGCTGGCACATCGGCCCTCGTCGTTAATCCGCCGGGCGGATTCGATCCGGGGCCGGCGCGCCTACCCGAGTCCACGAAGCAGCGCGTTAGCGCTCTCGGCTACCCTGGCGGGTAGACGATAACCTGTATATGCAAATGCAAACAATCAGGTAACATTTCAGGACACTCACTTAAGATGACTTGTAAATTAGACGAGACGCGTCTGGGTGCATAAGATAACTAATAATAATAATAATAGAAGGAAACTTAATGTGCAGCATGCAAAAGGCGTTTTTCTTTTAAACAACTGTAATTTATGTGCAGCTGCTGCAAAAACGACAACACAAGTCACTTGATGTATTAGATGCTGATTGGTTTGGGTTTTGGCAGATACGGGCACTGAAGAACTTTTCTATCGCCGCGCTTATTATTGAAAGCCAGACTTTAGGAAAATCAAGATGTGTTCATAGAATTTGTCAACATAAAACATGAGTTATAGAATGTAAAATTTCTCAGGATAATACGTGTGAGCTACAGGGAAAGATGAGTAATAGACAATGGGTGCAGGAAGAGGAAGGCTCCATAAGAATGGAATGCTAAGAACGAAATGCTCTGGTTAAAACTTGCAAGACAAGGATCAAACTTTCACTCCAGCTGTTGCTTGTGCATCGAAAAATTAATAATGGAAATGAAAGAAAGGTTAAACAGTGTGAGTAAAGTTCAACGTGAAAGGATGTCAATGATAAGATTCGCTGAAGACATTGCTGTCCTCAGTCAAGGTGACTGAATTGAGCGGTCTAATGAGCACACACTGTGGATTGAGATGAAACGGAAGAAATACGAAAGTTTTGAACAGTACCAGAAGTGAAAATAGCCATAAACTTAACATCAAAACTGTGAACTACGAAGTAAGGGAAATGAAGGTATTGTGCTACATTGGAATAAAAAGAAGGTACGACGTATGAGGGAAGTAAGACATAAAAACCGGACTATCAGAGAGAAAGAACGTTTCTGGCCCAAATAAGTCTACTACTATCAAACATTGGTTTCAATTTCAGAAGAACATTTCTATGAACTTGCACTTGGTCCATAGTACTGCATGGAAGCGAATCATGGATTGTGGGGGAGCTGGAGAAGAAGAGAATCGATGCGTCTGAGATGTGGTGCTGTAGAAGGGTGCTGAAAATTTGGTGGATTCGTAAGGTATGAGGTTCTCGTTAGAATCGGCGAGGACAGAAGTATGTGGAAAACAATGAAAAGACTGGACTGAATGATATTTAATGTGCTAAGATGTCAGGGAATAACTTGTGCGACACTATAAGGAACATAATAACCTAAAACTGTGTTTTCAATAAGGGATTCGAATAAATCCAACAAAACAATTGAGGAAATTTGGTGTAACTGCTATTCTGAGATGAGGAGATCAGCCCAGGGAGGAGCTCTTAGCGGAACGCGTCAAACAAGCCGACAAAAAAAGTAGACGAGTAATTTGACTGGGCCACTTTAAAAAATTTGTTCCATCCTAAGCCGTGATACACTCCTGGAAATGGAAAAAAGAACACATTGACACCGGTGTGTCAGACCCACCATACTTGCTCCGGACACTGCGAGAGGGCTGTACAAGCAATGATCACACGCACGGCACAGCGGACACACCAGGAACCGCGGTGTTGGCCGTCGAATGGCGCTAGCTGCGCAGCATTTGTGCACCGCCGCCGTCAGTGTCAGCCAGTTTGCCGTGGCATACGGAGCTCCATCGCAGTCTTTAACACTGGTAGCATGCCGCGACAGCGTGGACGTGAACCGTATGTGCAGTTGACGGACTTTGAGCGAGGGCGTATAGTGGGCATGCGGGAGGCCGGGTGGACGTACCGCCGAATTGCTCAACACGTGGGGCGTGAGGTCTCCACAGTACATCGATGTTGTCGCCAGTGGTCGGCGGAAGGTGCACGTGCCCGTCGACCTGGGACCGGACCGCAGCGACGCACGGATGCACGCCAAGACCGTAAGATCCTACGCAGTGCCGTAGGGGACCGCACCGCCACTTCCCGGCAAATTAGGGACACTGTTGCTCCTGGGGTATCGGCGAGGACCATTCGCAACCGTCTCCATGAAGCTGGGCTACGGTCCCGCACACCGTTAGGCCGTCTTCCGCTCACGCCCCAACATCGTGCAGCCCGCCTCCAGTGGTGTCGCGACAGGCGTGAATGGAGGTACGAATGGAGACGTGTCGTCTTCAGCGATGAGAGTCGCTTCTGCCTTGGTGCCAATGATGGTCGTATGCATGTTTGGCACCGTGCAGGTGAGCGCCACAATCAGGACTGCATACGACCGAGGCACACAGGGCCAACACCCGGCATCATGGTGTGGGGAGCGATCTCCTACACTGGCCGTACACCACTGGTGATCGTCGAGGGGACACTGAATAGTGCACGGTACATCCAAACCATCATCGAACCCATCGTTCTACCATTCCTAGACCGACAAGGGAACTTGCTGTTCCAACAGGACAATGCACGTCCGCATGTATCCCGTGCCACCCAACGTGCTCTAGAAGGTGTAAGTCAACTACCCTGGCCAGCAAGATCTCCGGATCTGTCCCCCATTGAGCATGTTTGGGACTAGATGAAGCGTCGTCTCACGCGGTCTGCACGTCCAGCACGAACGCTGGTTCAACTGAGGCGCCAGGTGGAAATGGCATGGCAAGCCGTTCCACAGGACTACATCCAGCATCTCTACGATCGTCTCCATGGGAGAATAGCAGCCTGCATTGCTGCGAAAGGTGGATATACACTGTACTAGTGCCGACATTGTGCATGCTCTGTTGCCTGTGTCTATGTGCCTGTGGTTCTGTCAGTGTGATCATGTGATGTATCTGACCCTAGGAATGTGTCAATAAAGTTTCCCCTTCCTGGGACAATGAATTCACGGTGTTCTTATTTCAATTTCCAGGAGTGTATGTTAGTGAGGCGTGACAATGTTGGTTGGTTGACTGAGTCGATGGAGGGGACCAAACACTGAGGTCATCAGTCATATTGGATTAGGGAAGGATGGGGAGAGAAGTCGGCCGAAGCGTTTCAAAGGGCTCATCCTGGCATTCGCCTGAAGCGATTTAGGGAAATCACGGAAAACCTAAATCAGGACTGGTGGACGCAAGTTTGAACCGTCGTCCTCCCGAATGCGAAACAAGTGTGCTAAGTGCGGCAACTCGCTCTGTACCAATACTGGTGTGAAGAGTTAGGGAAAACGTCGATACGGGACTCCGGAAGATGTTCTCCCTCAAACATTCAGACAAAAATGTTCCCTCTTTCACTGTCTCTGTCGTGAATACTGGAAGGCACTTCGGAAGAGCCGGCCGGTGTGGCCGTGCGGTTCTAGGTGCTTCAGTCTGGAACCGCGTGACCGCTACGGTCGCAGGTTCGAATCCTGCCTCGTGCGTGGCTGAGTGTGATGTCCTTAGGCTAGTTAGATTTAAGTAGTTCTAAGTTCTAGGGGACTAATGACCACAGAAGTTAAGTCCCATAGTGCTGAGAGCCATTTGAACCATTTGAACTTCGGAGGAAAGGAGTTGTCTTATCCTATAGTTTCTGTAGGAATTCGCAAGTAAGTGCGGAAACAAGAAATATTCATTTCTGTGTTGGAAACATGGAGATTTTTTTGCGATTCATGCTACTGGTCTAGTTTGCGGCGATTCTAAGCGATTTTTCTGGCACTAAATGAGAGCAATTCCAGTTTCTTCCCTCCCCTCCCAGGCGATAGATGGACCCGTGGGCAGGCGCGCGATATTCGTACATAGATTAAGCGCGCCCACACTTCACAATTGTTTGTAAACAAAATGTGAGTTAGTAGTGTAAAATGCCATAGTTGCGACATGATCAACATAAACGTTTAATGCAGGATGTTCGACAGCAGTCGCAATAGATAAAGGAATTTTAAACATGGTCGTAGTGGTGTTACAATTCCCTGTATAATGCTTGTATACATCTACAGCTACATGACTGCTCTGCAATTCACACTTAAGTGCATGGCAGAGGGTTCATTGAACCGCCTTTAGGCTAATAATCATCTTGGGGTTAAAGCTTTTTTATCTTCGTGTTTGCTTTAACAATACGTATGTTTCTGGATAGGGTCTGCCTTCAGCAAAACACAATTTTGTTTTTTAACCCAAATATGTTTCACTGCAGTTGCAGCATCTTCAGTGGCCTTTTATTTTTCGTCTGTTAAAGATAAAGAATGTTTTTTACTGTTTGTATACAAGTAACTATTAGTTTTTAAATTGTAATTACAGATATTTGAAAGAAAACCACATAAAATATGTATTCGTACCTTTTTACCCCATGGTGTGGTTTTTCTGATATGTTGTGTTTCTACAGTGACTGTTTTGCTCCACAGTTTGTCATCTGCAACCACTTACACCTTGAAGTAGATAAATTGTTTAAGCCAAAATTACGATTTGAGAATTGTTATTTCTATGCCTGAAATTAAATAATTCTATGTGTGTGTGTGTGTGTGTGTGTGTGTGTGTGTGTGCGTCTGTGTGTCTATTTACGTAATGTTTCACTTATGTTTTCTTTTTCCTCATCTTCATCACTGTCAAACATTATATATTGAGTTGCCACTGTCACTGTCTCTGTCACTGTTTCACTGTTTACCAGCTGTAAAAAAAAAAAAACATGGAAGTGGAACAGTTGAAGGTGTAAAAACAAGTTGGCTGACAGTGGATCAGTGGAAGGTGTTCCTGGCGGTTGTTCTGAATCTTTCAGAGGTGTCTGTGATTTTGTGTGTGTGTGTGAAAAGGGAGGCAGGGAGGGAGAGAAAGAGAGTATATGACTGTAGGTTTTAGGATTATTTTTTTTATGTGTTTCACTCTCTCTCTCTCTCTCTCTCTCTCTCTCTCTCTCTCTCTCCCTCCCTTTTCACACTCACACACACACGCACAAACACACACACACACACACACACACACACACACACACACACACAAATTCACAGACACATCTGAAAGATTGAGAACAACCGCCAGGAACACCTTCTACTGTTCCACTGTCAGCCATCTTGTTTTTATACCTTCAACTGTTCGACTGCCCGCCATGCTTGTTTTTACAGCTGGTAAACAGAGAAACAGTGACAGTGACAGTGTCACCCCAATATATAGTATGTGGCAGTGATGAAGATAAGGAAAGGAAAACAAAACAGTCGCTGTAGAAACACAACACGTCAGAAAAACCACACCTTGTGGTAAAAAGGTACGAATTCATAATTTATGTGTTTTTTCAAATATCTGTAATTACGATTTAAAAACTAATACTTACATGAATACACACAGCAAAGAACATTCTTTATCTTTAACAGATGAAACATAAAAGCCCACTGAAGATGCTGCAACTGCAGCGAAACATATTTGGGTTAAAAAACAAAACTGTGTTTTGCTAAAGGCGGACCCTATCCAAAAACATACACCTTCAGGCTATTTCCCTACCATTCCACTCTTGAAAAGAGCACAGGAAAAATTAACACAGATACTTCCATACGTACTATGATTTCTCTTACTAACTACTACTAGCAATGCAAGCTTCCTCTGTATGTATTGACACTGCTGAATTATTGTTATTTTACATACCATAGCGCGTCATAATTATATTTGGAACGCTAATGCGTCATTCATGACATACATGCATTTTTTATGAAACAGATGTATAATTTTTCTTCCAGTGACGATGACTGAGACCAGTCAAGAACTGATTTAAATATATATTTCTGATGATGGCGTCTGTCATTCACTCACAGAGCGGACTTAGCTCATCACAGGCTATGACAGTACATAGCGATCAGATTTGTTCAATATAGCAGGACTTGTACTTTACCAGCGTGAGACTAAAGTTCGAGATAGCAAGATTACTGACATTGCCTGCAGGAGGCCTGTTACTGATGATGCTGTACCACAATGTACAGTTAAGTAACAGCTTCCTGTTCATGCGAATAAAGAACCATATTAATCCACGTGTGCACTTGTGTTGTAGAAAGATGATACTGGCCACTAATAACAAAACCCCCTCCCTTGCATCCTTGTAGTACAAGCCTCTACACACAGTAGTTCGAATATGGGCTTAAGAATGATGTGTTCATCATTGAAGTTGTTCTAGCATTAGACTGTGACCAAGATTTTAATTCGTAAAATGCAGTGGTGCCGTTGTTGGGCCTATGTTGGTAGCAAAGTGCTTTATGTCATGAAACACGTGGAGACTGGTGTAATCTAGTTGTCATGTAATGATAAGCTTTTAGTGATTCAGTTGCTAGTCTATGTTCCTTTGTAGATGACTGTATGCTAGATCGTTGTGTCAGTGTAGGTCGTGCATGTTCATACGTGCTGCACAGTACATGACTAAGGTGTTGGTCGTGCATACATGTGGTAGTACTATCAGCTGTATGATGTTGCAAAATTATTTCAGTGTTGTCTTTTGCAAAGATAGTTTCAATGGGGCGTAGCAATTTATCTCGGTGATTTGTATATACATACATTGTGCTAAGACTTTATTTATGTGCCTTGTTGCCGAAGTGGTTCCATTCGAATAAGCTGATTAAATTCCCTGTTCACATACATCACAAAGTCTCAAAGAAAAGGCTTCACTGTACAGCTGGTAAAATTGGGCAGATACAGTTGTTTTCATCCCCATTTGAAACTGTTATAAGTACTGATTATTTTTAATTTGAATAAAGTTAAGCTCACTGGTGTCATAGATTTACATAAATTAAATTCAGACCAAAATGGTCATTATTGGTTAACGGCATGCTTGGTGACGAGTTATACAGTTAATGTTCACATATAAGAAATTATTCTGTAAATAGTTAACCGGACTTCGAATTAAGATGCAGACTAGACTTTCAAAAAATAAAATAACCGATAGAGTGCTTATAAGTGCTCGATTATTGCGTCAACAGGCAAGTTATTTCCAACCTACTTGAACGGCCACAAACTACTTGCGTTATTGATTTGAAACAGGAACTGTATGAGGTTGCTCGTTTCACTAAATTAAACATAGTTTAAAATAGAAAGATCCTATTATTATTGGCAAAACATTACACTAAATGCACTTACATCTGCAATGTGCATTGTCAGACAGGGACCAAGGAAGTAAACAATCACATCTCGGTATTTTCCTGGACAATGTGATTACACATTCGTAAAACAAAGATTATTACAACAGTAGAACGTCAGAAGCTTTCAGACGTTAATTTTCCAAAAGACTGCTTTTTATAATACAATTAGAAGACGTTCCTTTACTAAAAACTCAATGTACTTAAAATAATTTTACAACTATAGTAATTGGAATAAAATCAGGACTGTTACTTAACAGTCTACAAGGAGGAATATCATCTGACATTACTATTGTTGCTTGTAACGGACTACTCAATCAGGCACAAGAGCTCACCATTGCGGTTTTATCAAAAAATGCGTTATTCTCCCCTGTGAAATTTTAGTTATTCCTGAAGTCTGCGAATTTTTACGAATTTTATATTTTATATGAAAAGTTAAATACCTAGGAAAACTGGCCACAAGTTCTTGCTGTGTTTTGTATGCGTTTTGGCAGTGTAAGCTGTTTGACAGTAACTTAAAAAAATGGTTCGAATGGTTCTGAGCACTATTGGACTTAACATCTGAGGTCATCAGTCCCCCAGAACTTAGAACTACTTAAACCTAACTAACCTAAGGACATCACACACATCCGTGCCTCAGGCAGGATTCGAACATGCGACCGTTGTGCGGTTCCAGACTGAAGTGCCTAAAACCACTCGGCCTCAGGTGCCGGCAGTAACTTAAACTATTGTTGTTTAAGATCCCATGCTTACACAATCCCCAGCCAAACTCTCCCACAGTAATTTTGCCCCACAATTTAACTAGTTTCTTTAATTACAAACTGTATTGAACTTGGGGGATTCATATGAGAAAGAAAGCATATCATTTCCCAATGAAAACATATGTTGGATATCGAGTTACTATTTTTGGCACGTTTCATGTACAGTTATAAAACACATCGTTTGCTGATGGAGAAATTAAACAAGCTTTAGTAATCCAATATTTCCAGTATTATTGAAATATATAATTAAATGTATGTGCCAATATTCATTCATTTACTGTGTGTGACTAGATCTAATTGTACGTTATATTCCGTGGGTCTAACAGAGCGAATAAAGCCGTCCTATCCTTATGGAAGCCTTAGTCACCCTATAAAGACGTCAGAGCTGCACTTGCGCCAGACGTCCTCAATTATCTGTTGAATGTATTCCAACCTCTGTGTACCCCTACAGTTTTTACTCTTTACAGCTCCCTCTAGTACCACAGAAATTATTCCCTCATGTCTTAACAAATATCCTATCATCATATCGCTTCTTCCTGTCAGTGTTTTGCATATGGTCATTTCTTCGCCAATTCTGCAGAGAACCTCTTCATTCCATACTTTTTGTGTCCTCTCGATGTAACTGTAGGTTTGTACTATGGAAAGCAACGAGAAGCTGTTGCTTAGTGGCCGGTATCCTCTTTCTATAACACAAACTGCACGCATGTATTAACAGGGTTCTTTATTAATAAGAACAAGGAGTTACTTAAGATAGTCTAGCTCTCCCATAATAAACCACGTTATCCATACTGCTGGTGGAGTACAAGTCCGCTATGTACACTAATCTGGTCGCTAAGTAGTGACTGATTCTGAGCTAGAGGCTGATCTAACTGCGACTGCGACTCCCACTGGGTTGCGAATAATGACTCGATTCGTTGACTTGCTGAATGACTGACTGGAACTGACAGGGCCCTCTTGTCCATGGCAGCGATCTAAATGCTAACGGCCGAGGGGGCGTTGGAGGCGCGTTTCTTGCGAGTCTGTCTTTGGCCTCTATCGATTTTCTCGCAACCTTTTTGTCGCCTTGTGTGCTGGCAGCAGCTTATGCCAGCACATTTATCTTATCAGTCCATCTGATTTTCAATATTATTCTGCTGCACCACATCTCAGATGCTTCTATTTCCTTCTGTTCTAGTTTTCCCACTGTGAGTCCCCTTCGTGATTTTGAAAGAAATTTATGGCAGAACATCAGAACCATTATAATACCTTCTTCCAGTCCGCGTTCTGTGGAAACTCTACAGTCTCTTGTTGTTGTGTTCCACTCAGCTAGGGTTATGTACTTATCACACCTGATCAGATATTTAAGGAATTCCTTCTACATTCTCTCTACTTTCTAATGATCATGGATGTTGGTTTAGTTTCAGTCCTCAATTCCTACGTCCCTCACGGGAAAATACCATGTACCCTACTTTCCTATCAATAATAATGACGATAACAGTTACGCCATCTGCTGATGCTACTGATATTTCCCGATAAACATCGCATCAGAAATCTGTCCCCATTGCATTTAATGTCGCTGATCACCACTAAGTCCAATTTCGACCTTTTCCTCTCTTTTTGCATTCTTCAGTTCATAACATCAAACGCTCCGATTAGTAGGACGTTCGTAGTCCTGATAAGCCACGCCCTTGGATTCCAAAGATGAAGACTGCATATCATGTGAATACACTTTATATGTTATTAACGTAGTGATTTTCTTTATCTTCTTCATTCTCACCGTGTTGATCAACAGTGAGTCTTCCTCCTATGGGAACTGTTTCCATCCCTAGTTCAACGGTGTGACCTAAATCTCTACCCGCTATTCCGTCCCGTCCTGACAAGGCTGTTGTTGAATGAGGCGGCTACCGGAAGCATTCGACCAGCGTAGGACATGACATTTATTTATTCAGCAAGTAAACAGTTTTCGTGATCGAGCTCGTTAGAATACGTTTTTTAAGTCGTGACTGCTAAACCATGGTACCCAGTAAAATCCTGGCAAGCTGTACACTCCCACTACTTCCCCTGTCATGCAAGTTAGGATGAATCAAATTGCTTCCACTATGTATATATGAACCGAATATCTCCAGGTCGAATTCCAGCTGTTGAACAATCTTTAGAGTCGTTCAGTCCGTAGGCACGAGAATAGCGTATAGTCAACATCAGAACATAACAAAAAAATATATCGTACCAAGACATTTGTATACGTAAATTAAGAAAATCAGGCACTACCCATCTGTAAACACAATGCCTTGCTCTTTAACGTTTCATTTTTCCTATAATTCATCTAGGGACGCCTCTGTCCCACATGTTGGACGACAAACTACATACGGTGCCCATTAAATCCAGTGTAATCAGTTCGTTATCGTACGCTGGTGCACTACATCCGGTGTATCACGGAGATATACGCTCCGATTTTGTGTTCTGTAGCTTACAGCGTCAGCTAAATCGGTTGAATGTGTGCAGTAATTAACTGAGAACATAAAGCGTGAGCATCAATGATACGCTGCAATTAAGCTTCAGACTCACAACAATCGAATTAATGTCGTCGTAATTAGATTGGTACTGAAGGGATCAGTGTCAAACACGTGAAACACAGCAGGGATGCTAAATGTATGAACTGCTTGGGATTAAATACCCTATGCGAGATGCTAGGGTGTGAAAAACGACAGCGGTACACTTGTCACTGACTAATACATGCGTGTTCGTTTACTCTTGTAGTCTTTGGTAGCACTGAGCCGCTACAGACAGACCTGAGTGTACACTTTACTTTTATTATTGCCAATGAAATGAAAATAAATAGCAAAAATACGGCTACATTGGACCTTATAAATGTGTCTTTCATCCTGAAATAGGAAAAAGACATACGCACGTATCTTATTTTTTTCCATATCTAAAAACTTACGTTGAGTTTCTCTTCGTAGTGTATGGAAAGTTGACCATATTACGTAGAATATGTGACAACAAATAGACTAGGTGTAATTAATTTTTTCCGTGTTGACTACCATAAAATTGCCTCCTGATTTAAGATTTTAAATTTTTGCTCTAAGTAAGAAAGTATCGTTTGAATAAACAATTAAGTAAATGATAGATGGTTGTTTAAGCGATGTCAACAATGTGCTTCTCTAGCTTTTACTGACCATGTGTTTCGAAAGACTCTGGTTTTGCGAGAGCCTCATGTTAAAATTGATACCAGATTTGCAACGCTACATGTGGACTACGTAAAATGAGAGACAGGACGAATTAAAAAGCGAGTATCTGAAACAATGAACAGATATTATTGTGTAGGGGAATATGTAAGTACAATTTGTTTGAAGCCGCGAAAATCCATTCGGGGAGGTGGCCACCAAACGACTATTCCATTTGATGTGTAGAACCTATGAGACAAAGGTAATCAGAAGTAGCAGGAATGAGAACAGCGAGAGACTTAAAGTCAAAGTTGGTAGTTACGAAATAGGCGATATTAAGGAACTCTGCTACCTTGGATGCCAAATGACACATGACGGACCAACCAAGGAGGACATAAAAAGCAGACAAGTACAGGAAAAGAGGTCATTCCTGGCCAAAAGAAGTCTACTGCTAACAAACATTATCGTTAGTCTGAGGAAATTCCTGAGTAATTGTAGCGACCCTTGTTGTGCTATTGACAAACAGGGACATATCAAAAGTATGAAAAATGTTTATGAGCGGGTGTTGGTTTCATTTATGATATTTGTGTTTGTGCTGATGTCTCCACAAATGTTGACTTTTCCACTTGAGACTTCATGGAGAACTTCTGTTAATTTATCTGAGATGTGTCCACCCTACCATTGGGATATGGATATACACACAAAATAATTAATTTCTTGGTGATGTCAATCTCTGTTAATTTAATAGCTGAAATTTGAAAATGTTAGTCTTCACTTACTGTATTAAGGTCATGTCATGACTTGAATTGTGCTCCTTTTCTGATATAAATGCATGTACCTCCGTCCTTTGTCCTACAGTAAGAGTAAGCCCTGTCAATGAACGATAGTACTACATATTTGATTTCTGATCTCTACACCAGTGCTCAACGACACAAACTACTGTCGAGTTAAATAATTGGAGCTCAGCGTCAAACTGTCATATTTTATTTTTCATATTAATTAATAACTTCGATTTTCATCCAGCTCTTTTTTCCCACTGTCCATAACTCTCTACCTCACAGTGCTGTGCTCCAAACGTACAATTACTATATCAATAATTAATCATGTGACCACACATATAGACCCAAAAAAGTGTGATGCAGTTTGAAGGACTGTAGGCTCCCAGACCATTTACGCCAAGTAGTAACAGTAAAATAGTGTATGCAAAGATTCTTTAAGCTGTGAGCCTACAAAATACAGTTATCAGAAATCAAAGTACCTGATTTTTCAAAAGACCTAACAAACCAAACCTGGGATGAAGTTGGGGGAAGCAACGACGATATGAAATTTTCCAAATTTTGAACATTATTTAAATTGAGCTTTAAAAATTATTTCCAGAAGTACTCATACCAGTATCAATATTGAAAGGTGGCTACACTGAGCCACAGCGCCAGAGATTGCGCCAAAGAGTATTATTCAGCCGCCTCCACTGGCAGTGCTTATCGAGAAGTCGTGGTGGGCAGTGCTTATTGAGAAGTAGCAGTAGGCAGTGCTTGTTGAGATGTGGTAGTGGAGTGTTCTTGTCGAGAAGTCGTGGTGCAGAGTGCTTATTGAGAAGTAGCAGTAGGTGTGCTTGTTGAGATGTAGCAGTGGTGAGTCGTTGTTGAGAGGTTACCATGGAGAGTGCTTGTTCAGATGTTGTCATATTGTTTTGATGGGCTAGACACCAGATGTTGTGGGAATAGGGATGCTGTAATGTGCTTTTCGTCAATATATATGAAGGTAAAAAAATTCCTTTTTTTGTATTATTTCAATGTCTTGAACAATAATGCCTATTGGTTACAGGTTCAGTCAACAAAGCATCTGGCTCGTGTTCTTGTATTAGACTGTATTTCTGGTTTCTATGTGCAATTATAGTATTTCTGGTTTTTTTTTTATTACTTCAGTATAAATGATGTTTAAAATATCTGATCTTATTGAGGAAGAACCGTGCCAGATGTGTACGTTGAATCACACTTCCACACACAGAACAGCTACACTTGTGTTTTGTTGTTTCGTAGGTTTTATAGTTGCTGGGGACTTAATTAATAAATTGTGTTAACGGAAGTTTTCTCTCATTCTTTGTTGTTATTCTACGCAGTCAGATTGCGTACTAATACCAGTCAGGGCCAACCGTTTACGAGACTTCGTAATCGGACAGACAGTACTAAAAATTTAAAAGTATTTGCATTCATTATATAATTAAGCCCCCATGCACGTGGCGACCGCTGCTTCGGATCGTCCCTTGGAATTATTCTGATTGTAAAAATAGCAGACAGTAGTATTGTTGTAGTAATTTGTAGTTTAGTAATTGTAGTCTATATTGCATGTGTAGATTTGGTAATTGTCAATCTTCTAATGGTATATTGGCAGAATTTAATTTTTGATGTCTTGTACACAGGTCTGACAATTTTGTGCAATTGTGAAGCTTCTAATTGTTCGTTAGGCGTGTTTGTCGGGAAACATTTCGTGTGAATGGTATTGTTGGAGATAAAATGTCATTGTGTGTAATTTTCGTATAGTGACGAGTTTTGTATATTTTGTAAATGATTATGCGATCGATGAAAAAGGCAAAAATGATGAATAGTCAGAATAACGAAATTGTTGACATGGCGAACTCGCCAACACAGGAGAACAGGATGATGAATAATGAAGTGGAAAACAATTTAACAAGTCGGGAAAATAGTCCGGAAACAGTTCAAAATTTTTCACAATCAAAAAATTTTCAGAATACGAGATTAACGACAGAAGATATGGAGCAGTTGATGAGTGCAATATGAAATTTGGGATCACGGTTAGACTCACAAATAGGAACAATTAAAACTGATATGGGAACAATGGAAACACAGTTAAGATCTGAATTAAAAACACAGATGGGAGCAATGGAAATACGGTTAGACTCATTGGGATCACAGTTAGGATCTGAATTAAAAACAGTGGCAACACGGCTAGAAACTGATATGGGAACAATGGAAACACCGTTGGACTCACGAATAGGGACATGTTTCAAAAACATGAAAGATGAATTTAAGAAAGAAATTAGAGAAGAAGTACAACCGATTTTGAATGCTCACAATAATAGATTAATTTCAATAGAAATCAGACAAAAGGAACAGGCTAGAGAACAGGAAGAAAGAGATCAAAAATTTTCAGAGTTAAATTTACAACGTGCACACAATAAGGAAGAAATATTTGAAAGAATCGAGGAATCCGTACCAAATGACAGAATAAATAACTTAACACAACAGTATGAACAGTTAACTACTAAATGTGTCAATACTGAAACCCGAGTCGCGACACTTACGGAAGACGTAAATAAACAGAAGGAACAAATAGGTGACTTATCGGAAAGAGTTGAGGAGATTGCAGATAAATTGACAAGTCTTAGTTTAAATGGGGACAGAGATTCAGATGATACAGCTCCATTGCCATTTGCAGAAACCGAAGAGTACCAGAACATAAAGAAGCATGTTGAAAATCAAGGAAAAATGAACGCATCAAAAGGGAATTTGAGGCATTACGAAAGCAATTCAAACAAATTGAAGGCGAAATTGTAGGAAAAGACAGCAGAAGAAATTTAGAATCACAGATAGCAGAGGGGTTTGAAGAAAGTAATTTATTTCATTTACGGGATGCAACAAGAGAGCGCCAGGCGCGCGAACTTGACAATAATCGAAACTCGGACTGGGACAGATGCGGTAGGTCTTTGTCGCCACGAGGAGAAAACTTTGACTATAAACACTTCTTAACTGTTCGGAAATTTAAGATCTTTCGCAATTCTAAGAATGACATACATCCATTTTCATGGTTAGATCAATTTACGTACGCACTTCCGCCAAGTTCGCCACCAAGTCACAAACTGGAATTTATGTGCGGCTGTTTATGTCCTCAGGGGATTCACTACACTAAGTGAATATGTGCCGTAACGTGCACAGGGCCCCGAGCTGCAGTAGTGCTATTTCCATTTTCGTTTTCTGCACTGCTGCCTACTCTTTTACTATTCTTTGTATCTATCAAAACTACTCTTCGACTATCAATCTATCTAGAGAGACGGTAAAGAATAACCGGATATGACTATTTTACCCAAAAGTGATTTCGGAAATTACCGTCTGGACTTACTGTATCTTCAGCAGCATTCATTCGTAATTTAAACGAAATTTTACCTGTTTATCTTCGTGACAATATTACTTCATATGTTGACGATATTCTTATTGCTAAACGTTCTTGGAGTGAGCATAACAAAATTTTGGATTCATTATTACGTATTTTTGCAAGAGTTGGCATTACAGTGAACTTGGAAAAATCTGAAATTGGTCGTTCTCAGGTGAAATTTCTTGGTCACATTATTTCTAGACAAGGTATTCTTCCTGATCCAGAGAAACTAGATGCTGTTCGTAATTATGCTGTTCCTACTACAAAACGTGATGTTCGTAGTTTTCTTGGTGTCTGTAATTTTCTTAGACGCTGTGTTAGATTGGACAATTTGGCCACACCTCGTTTATGTGAACTATCTGGTAAGAATTCTAATTGGTGTTGGGATGAGGAAGCTCAAGCAGAATTTGAACAACTTCGTGATGCTTTAGTTCCTGCTCCACTTCTTTCACATCCGGATTTATCTAAAGATTTTTGTTTGGCGACGGACTCATCATACAAAGGCTTAGGTGCACATTTATTTCAAGAGATAGAAAAAAACGGCTTTGTAGTACAGAAAACTATTGCATTTGGAAGTCGTGTTCTCTCTAAATCAGAAAAGAATTATTCGATTACGGAACTTGAAGCTTTTGCTGTTGTTTGGGCTTTCACAAAATTTCGCACATTTTTGTTTGGCAGACATACTAAGGTTTACACCGATCATCGAGCTCTGGAATTTCTTATGTCAACAAAATTAACTCATGGCAGATTGTCACGATGGGCGCTGTATCTAGAGGAATTTGACTTTAGTATTGTTTACATACAGGGTTCTTCAAATATTATTGCTGATGCTTTATCATGTGCACCTATGGGTTTGAAACAAAGTGCTGAAGAGGACTGCAAAGAAAACAATTATTGTTTGATGTATATTCAAGGTGCTGCGTTTGAGAATTTTATTTCGTCTTCGCTCCAGGACATCGCTAAGGAGCAAAACAAGGATCCAATCTGGAAGGACTTTAAGGAGAAATGGAGGAGAAAGGAAAGCGTAGCGATTAGACAGTATTATTTAGTTCGCAATGATATTCTTTTTAAACGAAAATCGGTCGACAACTCTGTTTGGTTAGTTTGTATTCCTGATGAGTGGGTCAATAAATTGATTTGGTACACACATTTCAGTTATGCACACTTTGGTCCCAGAAAATGCTTTCATAAATTACGAGAAAATTGCTACTTCAGTAACGTGGAAAAACGTATTCGATCTGTTCTTGCCAAATGCAAATTATGTCAAAAGGCTAAGCCGCCAACTATTTCTCACAGAGCACCGTTGTTTCCTATTATTCCAGCGAAATTAAAGGAGATGGCTGCAGTCGATTTGTTCGGTCCAGTGGTTCATTCTACTAATGGTTTTGCGTACATTTTGGTAGCAGTGGAATTGACATCAAAATATGTGTGTTTTACACCTTTACGCAAAGCAACAGCTCGTTCAGTATCTAACGCTTTCATCAAACATTTTCTTAAAGAAGTGGGTCATGTTGATAAGATTATATCAGATAATGGATCACAGTTTCGCTCTAAAATTTGGCTTCGTACTCTATGGCATTGGAAGATTAAACAAATTTTCATTTCACTTTTTCACCCTCAATCTAACGCTTCAGAGAGATGGATGAAGGAAATCAATAAATTGTGTCGACTTTATTGTCATCAGAATCACAGAACTTGGGATCAGTATCTTCATATTTTTCAAAACATTCTGAATGAACTCCCTAATGATTCAACTTCTTTACCGCCGATATTGATATTAAAAAATTAAGCACCGACAAATCGCATTTCTGAAATCGTTCCTTTTTCGCCTACACGGAAACTGTGGCATTCTGAAGTTGTGAACCTGGCTCTGCAAAATATTGCATCTGCGGCTGCTAGAAGAGAGAAATCAGCTAAACGTCCTGGTCGTTTAAAAACCTTGTCAGTTGGTCACAATGTGTTAGTTAAGTCTCATCGTTTGTCTCACAAAGGAAAAGGCTTGTGTCGCAAATTTTTTCTGCTTTATAACGGTCCATATAGAGTTCGCAAAGTTATTCATGATAACACTGTCGAAGTAGAAACTCTTAAATCTCGGCGCTCTGAGGGAATACATCACATATCGAACGTTAAAATTTTTGTGGAATGACATACTTTTGAGAAACTAACAGTTATATGTAAACATACGGAGAGTACAAGGATACCGCGCCGTGTTCCGGCGGCGGCACATGCTCAAAGCAACAGTCAAGTCTGCGCGCCGCACAAGGCAGTCGTTGACCGCAAACAATTACTTCCTACGTCACGCGTACTTACAGCTGATCGAGCGCTCAGTGCGAATGCACTGACAGCCGTAAATAAATACACAGTCTAATTTCTCCGATTAAATTCAGTATAAAGCTATAGTGACTTGAAAAATTATGTTATTAACGTTCAGTATTTTTCAGGATACGGTTGTACAAAATATTTAAGAACTTCAGGTAAATTCTGTGTATGTCCGACGTTAAGAGGACTTGCTATCGAGAAATTTTCAGGAAGAATGTAATTTCGAAGAAGAAAGTAATAAACTAAAAAGGTAACTATTAATTGAGTTTATTTTTCAGGTAACTTATTTCCACTTAGGTACGTACTTTAGACGTAATTTGCTGCTCGCGATTACTGATTTATACTTTGTGCTACATTTTATGTTCTATGAATTTACTTGTGAAGCGACGTGCTTGCGTACGTTAACTGATATTGACAATGATTGATTAACGAACAGGGTTGTTAATTATGTATATTATGCATCGCTTGGTTGCACTGCTTTTTCACTGATGTCATATTTTTCTATTATGTGCCTGCTGTGCTTATTTATTTAAATTATAATTGTCACTTGATTAATTGTGCTGATGTGGTTATGTATGTAGGTTACACTTTGTGATTTATCTGCTTGCGCCTTCATGTTTACTTATTAAGATTACATATGAACATTTATTTGCTTATGCTGATATGATGCTAAAGACCGGTTTATTGTGTAAGATACATATTTGCTGCTTTGCGTATGGATTGCATATTTATACATTTCTGTTTGTTGTCATAACTACTCTTTAATTTGGTATATAGAAATGCTGATATACTGTGTACGAACATAGAGTTTAGGTTACACTATGGTATTAATTATAGATTGTTTACTTGGCAGAGCCTCGTTGTAGGAATTGTGCTGCATCCACTTGTTGACATTCTGTTCTCCACTGGTATATTTATTCGCTATTGCATGTTTTGTTTACGCTCAGTGCCTTATATTTTTAAGATAAGAAAGTGAACTGCTATAATTCGACGAACGACATTAGTACAAGAAACGTCATAGAAGTCACATGAGCTGGAGGTTTTATGGAAGCTGTATAAATGTATGCTAATAGGAAGCTAACGACATGACATACCAACACTAGGTTTAGACCATTGGCAGTTATTACACTGCATTCTTCGTGAGCAATTGAAATAGCAAGTGACACTTGACACAAGAAATACTCCACATTTTTGCTTCTGCTTTGCCATGATTCTTCTAGTGGTGTACACACTGTGAAATATTATGATTGTACACACTCCGTACTTGTATTTACTTACTGGAAGTTATTCGAACTAAAGGCTGTTAGAGGTCATGTATGCATTTCTTTTATTTAATGATGGACAAGGTACCCAAAAAATATTTTATAATTCATAACGAGTAGAAGATTTGGGTCAGATGGATTACACAGAGGTTGTGTGTGGACATTGTGTTTCGGATTGTATGGGATGATGAATTGAAGTTTGCACTAGGATTTTATCTGTACTTGTTCGAGGAGACTGGCTAGAGGAAAGAGTTGTTATGGAAGTGAAATGATATTGGCGATAAGGTTTATATGAGTCGACGTATTGAAGAGGTATTATTGAGGTATTGAGATAGTGTGAAGTTGATGATTATTAGAGTTTTGGTGGACAAGAGTTAAGGTAAATGATATTGATGATAAGGTTTATATGTATCGACATAAGAGGTATTATTGAAGTATTAAGATTATGTGATGATGATTATTATTATAGTTTTGGTGGATAAGACGTGAAGAAAGTGAGGAGAACTTTTGTTTGTTTGTTGGTCTATATGGAACGAGGAGGATGAAGATAGCAGACTAGAACACTCAAGTGGAAAGAAGATTGTCTACACACATACTCTGTTAAATCACTAAGCAGTATATACTTTTTTTTGGAGAGAGGAAACATTTGCATATCTTGGCACGCTGACAGTTGTTCAGCAACCGTACATTTTGATTTGGCTTGGCAAACATTGGTCTTGACATGATGACTATGACGTTGACTAACTATTATTGACTGTTATACATTGCTGCCACTACTACTTGATACACAAGTTGAACATAAAATTTTGGACAGAATTGCATTTACACAACTAACACTATTCAATTACACAGTAGTACTTAACGTGGATGAGAGATGAGTGAGTGTGATTTGTGTGTTTTCCTTTCCTAATCCCAAATAATTGGTACCGACCTATCTCATAAATATTATTTTACTTGTTTGTTGTGGTCTGCACTGACACCCATAAATATTATAGGATAACTGTTATTTGTGGATTGTAATATTTAATATGACAATTATCTGATATCAGTTGTGTGTTTATTATAATTTGTATGTTTTGTGTAAGAGCATTGATAATAATTTTGTAAATGCAATTGTGTGTGCCTTCAAACTGTGGTTCGTACCTGCACTTATTCAACATTGATGGGTGCCACTTGGAAATGTTCAATTTCTGCTAATGAACTGTCTAATTAGTGATAGTGTATATTATTGACTGTTACAAGCACCTGTTCAACATTACTGGGTGCCACTGATGGAACTGCTTCAGCTGAAATAATGTCACTTGTTGGTATCTGCACCTGTTCCACAATGCTGGGTGCCACTGATGAAACTGCTTCTACTGAAATGATGTCACTTGTTGGTGTCTGCACCTGCTCAACATTACTGGGTGCCACTGATGGACTGCTTCTACTGACATAATGTCACTTGTTGCTGTCTGCACCTGCTAAACATTGCTGGGTGCCACTGATGGAACTGCTTCTACTGAAATGATGTCACTTGTTGGTGTCTGCACCTGCTCAACATTACTGGGTGCCACTGATGGACTGCTTCTACTGACATAATGTCACTTGTTGCTGTCTGCACCTGCTGAACATTGCTGGGTGCCACTGACGGAACTGCTTCTACTGAAATGACGTCACTTGTTGGTGTCTGCACCTACTCAACATTACTGGGTGCCACTGATGGACTGCTTCTACTGAAATGATGTCACTTGTTGGTGTCTGCACGTGTTCAACATTGCTGGGTGCCACTGATGGACTGCTTCTACTGAAATGATGTTACTTCTTGCTGTCTGCACCTGTTTAACATTGCTGGGTGCCACTGATGGAACTGTTTCTACTGAAATAATGTCACTCGTTGGTGTCTGCACCTGTTGACCATTGCTGGGTGCTACTGCTGGAGCTGTCAACTACTTGTTTATTGAACTGTGGAAAGCATTTTATGTGAATATTTGTATAAACTGATTTTTTTGTGTATTTACTGTTTGTGAAATGTTATGAGACTCTTACCTACACCTATTTGACATTGCTGGTGCCATTGATTGAATGGTACTTGTGTAAACTGTTATGTAAAATCACATGTATGAAATCATTTGTATTCCTTACTGTATTTCTATATATTAGGTTATGGAATGGTCATTGCAACGCCAAAATTTATTTAGTGAAGTGATATTTACTTATTAATATTATCTTTTATTTTTGTCTGCGTTTCTTTTGGATGAATTTTGTGGTATTTTCATCACCAATGCTGGCAAAAATACCATCAAATTCTGGCCCGTGGAGGAGGGGCATATGAAAGGTGGCTACACTGAGCCACAGCGCCAGAGATTGCGCCAAAGAGTATTATTCAGCCGCCTCCACTGGCAGTGCTTATCGAGAAGTCGTGGTGGGCAGTGCTTATTGAGAAGTAGCAGTAGGCAGTGCTTGTTGAGATGTGGTAGTGGAGCGTTCTTGTCGAGAAGTCGTGGTGCAGAGTGCTTATTGAGAAGTAGCAGTAGGTGTGCTTGTTGAGATGTAGCAGTGGTGAGTCGTTGTTGAGAGGTTCCCATGGAGAGTGCTTGTTCAGATGTTGTCATATTGTTTTGATGGGCTAGACACCAGATGTTGTGGGATTAGGGATGCTGTATTGTGCTTTTCGTCAATATATATGAAGGTAAAAAAATTCCTTTTTTTTGTATTATTTCAATGTCTTGAACAATAATACCTATTGGTTACAGGTTCAGTCAACAAAGCATCTGGCTCGTGTTCTTGTATTAGACTGTATTTCTGGTTTCCATGTGCAATTATAGTATTTCTGTTTTTTTTAATTACTTTAGTATAAATGATGTTTAAAATATCTGGTCTTATTGAGGAAGAACCGTGCCAGATGTGTACGTTGAATCACACTTCCACACACAGAACAGCTACACTTGTGTTTTGTTGTTTCGTAGGTTTTATAGTTGCTGGGGACTTAATTAATAAATTGTGTTAACGGAAGTTTTCTCTCATTCTTTGTTGTTATTCTATGCAGTCAGATTGCGTACTAATACCAGTCAGGGCCAACCGTTTACGAGACTTCGTAATCGGACAGACAGCTACTAAAAATTTAAAAGTATTTGCATTCATTATATAATTAAGCCCCCATGTAATATGTCACAAAACAAATGGACTAGAGCAGGTATTAATGAGCCCCCATACCCTTAAGAACCTCAATTACATGAAAATGAGACATAATGAGGCAGAGTTCTCAAATTTCCATTATGGGTGCAAAAAAATTCATAGGAAGGCGCTGATTGCTGAAAAAAATTTAATGAGAAAATAATAGGTAGGGCAGAAAATAAAATCAAAGCATTCTGGGATGCCATGAATAAAGAAATAGGAAGAGACAGACAGTGTTATAACACCGTACTCATGAGGAAGAGAGAGAGAATGTAACGATAATGATACTGTCTGACAAATTATATAACATTCTTCGTGTACTGCAGAGAAGTTACAACAAAAATTTCCAGTGCCAAATATAACACCTGTGAATAGATATGCAGTCAGAATAATGATGTTATTACCCAACACAGAATCTGATGAAGTCAGTGAATGGAAACAATGAACAGAGAGTACGCCAACTCCATTAACAAAGATAATAAATGAATCCTTCACATCAGAAAAATTTCCGGGAAGGCAATAGAGGACACAGAAAATTACTGGCCTATTTCTCTGCAGTCACCATTCTCAAAAACAACAGAATCAATTATGACAGACAGATTAATGAATTACTTGAATTAATCTGGGTTTGCCTCAGTACTGTGGAGGCTCTGTAGTTGGTGAGTAGACACTCCCTCCCCCCCCTCCCCCCCCCCCCCCACGCTGTTGGCCAGTAGGGTGAGATCATCAGAAAGGGCTAGACAGGGTACATTGAGGCTGTCTTTCTTTCACCCAAGCTTCAGTCCTGCTTCTGGTGACAATATGGAAGTCCATTCTCTGAGGATTTTCTCCAGAACACAATTGAAGAGGATGCATTAGAGACCATCCTCCTGCCTCACTCCTGTCTGGATGGGAAAGCTTGCGGAGAGTTCACGCCTGAACTTCGCTTTGGAGGTGGTGTCCTTCACGGTAGTTGGGACCAGTCCGGTCTTCCCACCTAGGCTTAGTTCCCACAGCGTAAAAAAATGCATATTTTCAATAAGATCTACATCAAAATTATACAATTCACTAAAAACGTTTCACGAGAAGTTGTTTTTTTTTTAGGGGGGGTTGGGGGGGGGGCGGGATTATGGCGTCGAGGATAGGCACAGCTGTGACAAATCTGCAATTGTCACAGTATCACCCCGTTGCGGTTGTGCCTGCGTCTCCCGCCATTCATTCCAGACGGTCAGCCTCTTAACAACATGGTGCACTGGCGCTGACCCCGCTTCCGAACACAGACAAATGACGATCTGCCCTCAGGGGTGAGTGGGTGGGTACCCGCGGCTGTCGTGGGCGGCTGCGCTGCATCTGTCAGCACCCTACCACCGTGCGAGCTGACGCCACGGTTAATAGCGGCGCCGGAGGACGGCCGCCTCGGTCGATAGTCAATCCGACCTGGACCCGCGTCGGGTCTGGGAAGGTGACATCGCGTACGACGTTTGCAAATCGAAAAAGAGACGGGGTGTGGGGAGGAGGGGCTGGTGCGTGACATTCGGCAGCCCATCCTGCCCTGCGTGGGTTTCTCCCACGCCGCTACCTCAGCAGTCCGTTACCGAGCTCCCCAGGATAGTAACTTCCGTTGTTCAAACAGCCCAAATCGAAATATCAACATAACACGCTCGAGCATCGAATGAACACCCATCTATTTAAGATAAACCACAATGCATGGGCGTACCCAGCGAGTGGCAGAAGATATTCGAACTCGTTCGCGCAGATCCGGGATAAATTTTTTGTCTTCGGCACGTTACTGTCGGCAGGGAAGTTTATAGAAATAATAAATTTAGCGATAAACAATCCGCTCTGCTATTCACAGGCATGTTACGTCCCCAAGGAAGAGCGTATTCACTTGTAGGCAGTAAGGGATTGTTGTGTCTAGACAAGACAGTCTAGACACAATGAGAGGAAGCCGAAAGACACGCCCTAAGCTAAAGCAGGATGGCGTGAGGTCTGAAGCAGGATACGTAATGAATACTATAAAGAAAAGTACGTAGCTTCTGGAATACTTAACTTTAATCCATCCTTTTGGTACATCTGGAGATTGTGGCGATACAAGTGAGACTCTTTAGATACATACAATGTTACCAATGGCGCCTTGCTAGGTCGTAGCCATTGACTTAGCTGAAGGCTATTCTAATTATCTGCTCTGCAAATGAGCGAGGCTTCGTCAGTGTGCATCGCTAGCTACGTCGTCCGTACAACTGGGGCGAGTGCTAGTCAATCTCTCGAGACCTGCCTTGTGGTGGCGCTCGGTCTGCGATCCCTGACAGTGGCGACACGCGGGTCCGACATGTACTAATGGACCGCGGCCGATTTAAAGCTACCACCTAGCATGTGTGGTGTCTGGCGGTGACACCACAGGGATCATGACTATGTGAAGTTTCTAACGAACAACATCGTTTCGCCTACCTTATTTAAATGTAAAATGCTTTACTGCTCCTAAACTATTAATTTTTTAGTTACAGCTGACGCTAACTGTAGATTAATAGCAGTTGTCGTGCAGGTTATGGCAAGCAGTAGATGGCGAGACATTTAGTGCAAGTGATTTATAAAATAATTTTTAGAACGTTCCACAAAACTGGCCATCACCGAAAAAACTATCGGGCACTTCAGTAAAAGCCCCATTAGGGGTGCCTGAAGCCCTTGCTGACTTACATAATTTAATGAGTCCATTTTCTGGATTGCTACTAAGTGACGAAGAAAGATTATTTACCAAGAAATTATCGGCGGCTAGAGTGCTTGTGGAACGCACGTTCGGATTTTTGACGAGCAAGTTGCATATTCTCCCAAAGAAAAAAAAACTCCTTTAAAACACGAAGACATTGTTATTCAGTGCATATCCTTCTTTCACAACATATTAATCGATAAAGGTAGACACAAAATCTCCCTTCAGTTGAGTTTTTACCAGGACATGATCGAAAACAGCGCTTTGAAGCATGCTTTCAGAAGCAAACAGTGGAGCTTCAAGAAGGATGAGGAGCGGAGGAGAGGTGTTCAAAACCTGTCAACTGTCATTATTGCAAATTTACCTCATGAATCGTTTATTGAATACTGTAACTACTGGGGCTACCATTTCTTTATTAAAATGATATAATTTGTACGTAACTCAAATATGATAATATACCAAAGTTTATGCGTTTCTTGTCTGTAGTATTTTTGGTAGTTATTTATTTTAATTTTTTGCACTTAAACATTTCATTCCAGGCTTGGCATACCAGACCTCTGTCGTGGCAGTGTTTGTTTTTCTGATCCCACAACACGGGATGTTGACGTACATATGGGACTTTCGACGTCCATCGCAAGAAATCGCATCCAACGATTGCACGAAACAAATCTCGGAGCTACCGTGCAGCACTGTTCAGCATCTCTCTGCTCAGCCCGCAGTGTAAACGGGCACCTCGCTATGCTACTGTTCTTATATTTAAAATGTTTATTGAAAGCAGTTTTTCACTCGTTTACTGTTTTATTTAATAAGAAGTGTTGTATGTTGTCTCGAGTCCTTGTTTCCTGAGACTAGTACGACCTGCCCCCCCCCCCCCCCCCCCCAGTTCAGATCCTGGGAACGCCTTTGCCACAATGTATAACTATGTAAGAAGACAAATACAGGGTTATGCTCTTCAGTCCCGAGGTATTATATATGGGGCCTCCAGGTTTTACTTTTTTCTCACTCCCATACGTAACTGAACTTTTTCTGGTCTGTGGTATCACGTACAATAGATATCATACTTGCGTCATCTCACTTGTTCGTCCTCCTGACGAGCATCATGATATGGCAGTACTGACTGGAAACTTCGGATTCTGAGACTGCACAGCATGTCTCAGCGAAATAAAAATAAAGATCCAGCTTTTTCCAATTACATGTGTTTTCATGTGATTTAATGTAGGATAAAAAACTGTACTGATATCCCTCAGTTAGAAGTGAACTATAAATTACCGTTATAACGGATTTATAAAATTAAAACTTTAGGGTATCACATATGATTCCTCAGGACTTTGTTTGTGTCAGTTGAAGTGTGGTTATATTTTTTGCACTTGACCCCAGACTTGACTGATGAAGCGATCGCCCAGTTCGTCGACAGAATAGATCGAGATGAGTCTGACAGAGATCGATGAATCTCATGATGAATATGACGCTTTGATGCAGTGCGTCAGAAGAAGAAACAGTGCCTGTCTCTCAAATACGAGTAAGAAACGAGTTATGGAAACATAAAAATGAGTAAGAATAAGTGTGTTATTAAAATTATTCCTGTCTTCCTCTAGACAGTTTTCTTAGAACTTTTTTAAATATTTTGAATTTTTTACTTAGAGTTGTCGAAATGCTTGGTACCAAGTTAGTAGTTTGACCTTTTTGTGAAATCTACAGCAAATGCGGAAAATATGTGTAATGTTGGTAATTTCTTTTGTAATAAGGCAACATGAAACTGTGGTGTCACCGCCAGACACCACACTTGCTAGGTGGTAGCTTTAAATCGGCCGCGGTCCATTAGTATCCGTCGGACCCGCGTGTCGCCACTATCAGTAATTGCAGACCGAGCGCCGCCACACGGCAGGTCTAGAGAGACTTACTAGCACTCGCCCCAGTTGTATGGACGACTTAGCTAGCGATGCAACACTGACGAAGCCTCGTTTATTTGCAGAGAAGATAGTTAGAATAGCCTTCAGCTAAGTCAATGGCTACGACCTAGCAAGGCGCCATAGCAATTGATAGTTATCGTATGAAGCATGTCTCATCAAGAACGATGTATACAAATGATGGATTAAAGTTAAGTATTCCAGAAGCTACGTACTTTTCTTTATACCATTCATTACGGATTCTGTTTCAGACCTCACGCCATCCTGCGTGAGTTAACGCGTGCATTTCGGCCTCCTCTCTCAATTAGTGTGCGTTGTGTTGGCTAATCTGCCGACACAACAGAAACTATATTGGTGTGTGTATAAATGTGCAGCTTGAGTCTCATATATGATACCGTCTACAAGAAATTCACTATGGTTTAAAAAAAATTGAGAGTCATTCATTGGTAACTAGCATTAACAAAAAGCAATTACCGTAGACGTAGCTCATTTGGACTTTTAATGCGTGGTCGGGACTGAAGAGGTTATTGAAAATGGTCTAAACACTTTCAGTCTATTGTAAAAACATTCGTGCAGAGGTAGGGTAAGAGAGTTAACCAGAAGGTAATACACCGTATTTTTTTCTCATCCGAATACAATGCTACGAATGCGAAACGATACGAATGTATTATTTAAAGTCTGAGTGAGCGCCCAAGTTTCCGTCACTTCCGACAGAGAGCGTAGCTGTAGAGCAATTTCAAAACGGCGCTTGTAGGTGATAAGTTATAAGCAATGCGCCGTCACTGAATTTCTCACTGCAGGGAAAGAAACTGTCGGATATATTCACAAACGCTTGTGCAATGTCCATGGATCATCTGCTGTCGAAACAACAATAGTTACTCGCTCGGCACGGAGGGTGAGGTCATCAGAAGGCTGTTCGGCGAAGTCCCACGATTTGCAGCGGTCATGGAGACCATCCACGGCTGTTATACTTGACATGTTGCAGGGAACTGATTGTGTCATTCACGAGGACAGGCGCATTAAGACTCGGCACTTGGCGCTGAATCCATCAATCAGCAAAGGAAGTGTGGATGCAATTATCCGCACTCTCGGATATTCAAAAGTGTGTGCACGATGGGTCCCGCGGTGTCTAACGGTAGATCACAAATCGTACAGAAGAAACATTTGTTTTGATTTATACTAATGTTTTGAAGTGAGGGGGACGCATTCTTGTCCCAGATTGGGACAGATGATGAAACTTGGGTGCACTATCTTGAGCCCGAAACAAAACGACAGTCGATGGAATGGCGCCATCCCACTCGCCACAGAAGAAAAATTCAAAGCAACTGCTTCCGCCGGCAAGATGATGTTCACTGTGAAGGTATGATTCTCATTGATGTGATGCCAAGAGATGGTACCATTAATTCAGAAACGTATGTCAATACATTAACAAAACTCAAGACGGGCTTCCTGCGACTGTGGCGCTACAGCAACTCAGGAGATGTTTTGCTGCAACACGGTAACACTCGGCCCCAGACAAGTCCGAGGACTGCTGAACACATCGCAAAACAAGGTTGGACAGTGTT
Organism: Schistocerca americana; assembly: GCF_021461395.2. NCBI lineage: Eukaryota > Metazoa > Arthropoda > Insecta > Orthoptera > Acrididae > Schistocerca > Schistocerca americana. Next base: position 1,012,699,004 of record NC_060120.1, on the reverse strand, counting down.
ACCCCATCCACCCTACAGCCCCGATCTATCCACCTCAGACCTCCACTTGTTTGGGCCATTAAAGGATACCATTCGAGGAAGACAATTTGAGGACGGTGAGGAAGAGATTCACACAGTGGAGCATTGGCTCCGCCACCAGGAAATAGATTGGTACCAGCAGGGCATACAGGACCTTGTTTCGCGCTGGAGGAAGGCCATAGAAGGGGCTGGAGATTACGCGGAAAAATGTGGTGTGTAGATAAAACACCATTCTTTCGTGTGTGTATTCTCATTATGTTCGATAAAGAACTATTATCTAATTATTTGTGTGGAAGCAGCAACTCAAAAAATTTTTTTGTTACAGTGATCTCCAGCAACATGTCTGCCAGATCGGTGGCGAATGCGTTTTCCACAGTTCATGTGTCAATTTCAAGAGGACAGTGATCATTTTTCAACAGGATGGTTCCCCACTGCAGTTCCACAATGATGTTCGTGAGTTCTTGGGCACTGAGCTACTACAACAATGAATCAGTGATGCATCAGCTGGTAATCTCCAGTTGCTGGCATACCCTTCATATTCCCGAACCTATAACCATGTGATTTTTATGTTTGGGGCTACATCAAAGACACTGCTTTCACTTCTCTATTTCCCTATAACATCGGCTGACTTGCGAGGAGGTATGAGGGATCAATGCGGACATTATAGGGCGAATGTGGGCCAGAATGGAATATAGGCTGGACGTGTACATGTCACTAACATTTGACTTGACTTGACTTAATTCCTTTGGCCCCTATGAGGGCATAGGGCATCCAGAAGAGTTCGCCATCCGTCTCTGTCTTTGGCCATTTGCCTCAAGTCTGCCCAGGTCTTGCCAAGTCTTATTGCTTCCCCTTCCACTGTCCTTTTCCATGTGCCCCTTGGTCTTCCTCTCTTCCTTGTTACCTGGGGATTCCATTCCAATGCTTTTTTCTCGAAGTCTCCATCTGGTTTTCTCAAGGTGTGCCCCAACCAGCCCCACTTTCTCTCTCGTATCTGATCTTCTATAGGTATCTGTTTTGTTATTCGCCAGAGTTTCTCATTACACAATTTTTCTGGCCACCAGATATTCATAATGCGTTGAAGACATCTATTTATGACGCTTTGTAACTGGGATGTTATATTTTCATCCATTTTCCAGCTTTCACTGGCGTACAGAAGGACAGCCTTCACATTTGTATTAAAAATACGGATTTTAGTTTTGTACGTGATATTTCTATTTTTCCATACTGCCTTTTTAATGCGGTTTTTCACGTCATCTCCAGCTCCACCATCTTCCTCCACTATACTACCCAGATACAGGAATGAGCTGGCAGTCTCCACCCACTGATCCCCTATTAACAATGGCACCTCCATGTTCCCTGAATTTACTCTCACATCCTTTGTTTTGCCTGTATTTATCTTGAGGCCAGCAGTCTCTGCTTCTTCTTTCAGCAAGTTTAATTTAGCTTGCATATCAGTCAGCCTTGGAGCTAATAAAACTACGTCGTCTGCAAAATTCAAATCCACCAGACGTTCGTGAATCCCCCACTGGATTCCTCGTCTCCTGCCTGCTGGGACTCTTCTCGTAACAGAGCCTAGAACGAGTAGAAAAAGTGTCGGTGACAAAATGCAACCCTGCCGGACTCCAGTTGTTACTTTTATGGGCTCTGTCATATTTCCCTTGTGGTGTACGCAGCATTTGTAGCCATCATATAGATCTTTTATGATGTTTAAGACCTTCTGCGGTATGCCATACTTCCGCAACACCTGCCAGAGCACTTTATGTTTCGCGGAATCGAAGGCCTTTTGAAAATCAATGAATGACAGGTACATGGTTGCTTGGAATTCTTTGCCTTGCTCTAAAATGATCCTAAGAGTGTTAATAAGATCAACACAACTACGTTGTGCCCTAAAACCGGCCTGTTCTTTACGCAGTCGCTTTTCAAGGGATTCTTTAATTCTGTTTAAAATAATTCTGGTGAGGACCTTACTGGGCACTGACAACAATGTAATACCACGCCAGTTGTTAAAGTGTGACAAATTTCCCTTTTTTGGGAGCCTTACCACGAAACCATTTTTCCACTCCTTTGGAGATTTCTCTTCAAGCCAAATATGCTTCAGCAAAGGATGGAGCATTTTAACAGTACTTTCAATATCGGCTTTTAAGAGCTCCGGTGCTATGTTGTCTAGGCCTGGAGCCTTTGTATTTTTTAGTGTTTTCAAGGCAATCCTAATTTCCTCCATTGTGGGGCACTGCAAATTTATATCTTGATCTTCTTCGACTTTCTCTGGAGCATCTCTTACCTGTTCCTTTTGGTTGTCTTCACAATTTAATAGTTCCTTGAAGTGCTCCTCCCATCTCTGTAGCTGTGCCTGTTGAGTTGTAAGCATCACCCCATCCTTGTTCTTCACTGGTCTTTCATGTCTGAAGTTCTCTAATTCTGCTTGGTCATCCATCCATCTCCTTTCATCTCGACGTTGCAATGCATTCACTTTTTTGTTCGCCTCCATGCATTCTTTATGCGCTTCGCTCTTCTGCGCTCTTGTCTTACAAATACTTAAGTTTTAGTTCTTTCCTGTGGCTGATTTCATTCCACGTAGCATCGGAGAACCATTCCTTCCATTGATGTGCCCTAGACCCTAAGATTTTTTCTCCCACATCTAAATAAATGTCTTTGATTTTTTGCCAGCATTTTTCAATTCCCTCTTCCATAAAGTTTTATTCAGAGAGGACCTGGAATCTGTTTTGTAGTTCAAGGGCAAATGTTTCTTTGATCTGTTGGTCTTTTAATCTAGCCACATCTATTTTCTTGCACCTGTGATTGAGCTTGGTTCTATTTGCTACTACCTTCAGTCTGAATTCCGCCAAAACAAGGTGGTGGTCACTTCAAACGTCAGCCTCTCTTCTATTTCTGACATCTAACAGAGAGAGTCGGAACTTGCGGCTTATGACTATGTGCTCTATTTGATTTTTGGTATCGTGGTCTGGAGAAACCCACGTTATCTTATGGCAGTATCGATGTTGAAACAATGTGCCTCCAATGACTAGGTCATGTTCAGCGCATGTATCTATCAACATTTCATCATTTACATTCGTGATCCCCATTCCATGCACGCCCATGATATGTTCAAGCCCTTCATTTTCTGAACCACCTTTTGCGCTCAAATCACCCATTAAAATTTTTATGTCCCAGAATTTGTTTGTATAAGGACTCCGTTAGGCTCTGTATAAAATGCATCTTTTAATTTTCCTTTTGCTATTTCAGTAACTGCATAGCATTGAATTACAGTGACACATCGCACATTTGTTTTAAAGTGTGCGGTTATTATCTGAATCTACTAATCAGCAAAAGAAGTGTGGATGCAATAATCCGCACTCTCGGATGTTCAAAAGTGTGTGCAAGATGGGTCCCGCGGTGTCTAACGGTAGATCACAAATCGCACAGAGGTAACATTTGTTTTGACTTGTACTAATCTTTTGAAGTGAGGGGGAGGCATTCTTGTCCCAGATTGGGACAGATGATGAAACTTGGGTGCACTATCTTGAGCCCGAAACAAAACGACAGTCGATGGAATGGCGCCATCCCACTCGCCACAGAAGAAAAATTCAAAGCAATTGCTTCCGCCGGCAAGATGATGTTCACCGTGTTCTGGAACTGTGAAGGTATGATTGTCATTGATGTGATGCCAAGAGTTCAGAAATATATGTCAATACATTAACAAAAGACAGGCTACCTGCGACTGTGGCGCTACAGGAACTCAGGAGATGTTTTGCTGCAACACGGTAACACTCGGCCCCAGACAAGTCCGAGGACTGCTGAACACATCGCAAAACAAGGTTGGACAGTGTTACCCCATCCACCCTACAGCCCCGATCTAGCCACCTCGGACCTCCACTTGTTTGGGCCATTAAAGGATACCTTTCGAGGAAGACAATTTGAGCACGGTGAGGAAGTGATTCACACAGTGGAGCATTGGCTCCACCACCAGGAAATAGATTGGTACCATTAGGGCATACACGACCTTGTTTCGCGCTGGAGGAAGGCCATAGAATGGGATGGAGATTACGCGGAAAAATGTGGTGTGTAGATAAAACACCATTCTTTCATGTGTAATTCTCATTATGTTCAATAAAGAATTATTATATGAATATTTGTGTGGAAGCAGCACCTCAAAATTTTTTTTGTTACAATGATCTCCAGCAACATGTCTGCCAGACATTTCCAGAAGGACAATGCAACACCCCACACCTCCAGAATTGTTATAGAGTGGCTCCATGAACGTTCTTCTGAGTTTAAACACGTCCGCTGGCCACCAAAATCCCCAGACATGACTATTGAGCATATCTGGAATGCCTTGCAACGTGCTGTTCAGAAGAGATCTCCACCCCGTCGTACTCTTACGGGTTTATGCACATCCCTTCAGGATTCACGGTGCCAATTCCCTTCAGCACTACTTCACGCCACGATCAAGCCACGTCGTGTTGCGGCACTTATGCGTGCTCGCTGGGGCGCTAGACGTTATTAGGCAGGTGTACCAGTTTCTTTGGCTCTTCATTGTACAAAAGGAGGATCAAACAAGGCATCCAACATAGACCGAACAGAAAAGCTTGAGAAAGCGTACAACTGACATTGATGCACTACACTGAAAGAAACTTTTAGAGACATGCCAAACTCGGGCACTACAATACAATTGACTACCAGAAGCGTTCTACGTACAAGAAACGACCAAATCCGCAGCGTTAGACGCCGCAGAGACAGAAAAAATTGAATATCAAATCCTCTGAAAATTTTTTGGGACAGTACTCAGTATTAGTATAAGGATGCAGAGCCGTATGGAAGACTTGTACGTACGCACAGACAGGCTCTCATATACGATCAAAAAAGTCCGATTAACTCCCGATGGACACATACGTAGAATGCACAACAGCATATTTTTAATGTTGTAAGCAGGTCAATCAAAGAAACCATTTGCTTTCAGGAAACAGAAGAAGACCTAAAACATGCAGTATTCAGTAGGGAAACGATAAAAGGAAGAGAAAAATTCAGAAACAAGATTGTGAACACGAAAGGAAAAAAAAAACAGCAAAAATATGGACAGAGCACAAGATTCTGTAACACAGTCAAAGAACGATGATATTTTGCGAAGAGAAAATCAAGAAGGAAACAAAAAAGCCTGAATAATGATGTAATATTCCAGCAAAAGAGTGTAATAATAATAATAATAATAATAATAATAATAATTAAGAGGAAAGCAGAACATACGCAGTTATAACCCGTATTAGCAAAAATACGGTATAACACATTTGAGACTGAATCGTGAATAGTCAATGTGTGGTTGATTATTATAATTTGCTTTTATGGCCTCACTGGACAACTTCAGTCAATCATTCCCTGGTCCTCTTCTTCAGTAAGAGCATGTTTCGTTCTTTCTTAACTGCCGAGTATATTTTCATTCGTTCTGATCTTATCTGTGTTTTCTCATCTGTAAATACCCTTTTCATTGTGTGTCGTTTGTCTACTTTCGGTTTAAATCTTATTTCTTGGCCTTCAGTTTCTTGAGATTTCCTGTCTTGTTTTGCAGGTCATCCAATGGTTTATCTAGTTCTCCCATGTCCTCTTCAAATTCCTTGATCCATCCTACTTGTTGCTTCAGATCTCACAGGTTTAGTTTTCCACATGTGTGGTTTACGAATACCTATTTCGCCTACTAGTGAACACACTCTTCAAACTAGTTAGTGTGGGTTCAAATGGCTCTGAGCACTATGGGACTCAACATTTTAGGTCATAACTCCCCTAGAACTTAGAACTACTTAAACCTAACTAACCTAAGGACATTACACACACCCATGCCCGGGGCAGGATTCGAACCTGCGACTGTAGCAGTCCCGCGGTTCCGGACTGCAGCGCCAGAACCGCTAGACCACCGCGGCCGGCAGTTAGTGTGGGTAAAAAATCCTCATTTACATTAGCGCCTTGGTGGTAACGATATAGTTTTATTCTCAAAAAGGAGTGATTTGGAGAGACTATAAGAAACTGAAAGGGAGAAGAAGAGGAACAAGAAGACCATTAACTTTTTAATGGAATCGCCTGGCTTCTAGTCGTAAACTTCAGAGTAAAGAATTTTAAGCAGTGACTACCATGTGTCCTTATGTTTTGACAGCTAAATGTCCGATACAAATTGTAGGTGGGACACTTCTTGCTGAAAGGTCGTAAAATATAATTTGTATCATTGCTTAAGGCCAGGTAGCACCGGTCCGTACCGCACACCGGCTCTACAGTACATTCACCTCCTGGACGTTGGCAAAACCCGCTCGCCAGGCGACAAATGTAGTGTCGTGTAGAAAACATCCTGGAGAATCCACGTGCAACGTTTGACCTTTCGCGCTGGTGAGTCGGCGAACGCACCATAAATCCGGAGGCTTTGAGCGGCGGTCCAGGCGCTCAGCTGCCTGCTATGTGTGTGTGTGTGTGTGTGTGTGTGTGTGTGTGTGTGTGTGTGTGTGTGTGTGAGAGAGAGAGAGAGTGAGTGTCAGAGAGAGAGCCGGCTGTACACTCACTCTGGACGCACGACCGCGACATTTCGGCGACTAGACTAAGCAGTCGAACCGCGTTGCTAATGAGAGCCAATCTGGTTACCGTAACGAGCCTGCTGCCAGCCGGCGTCCGTCAGCAGCAGCAGCAGCGGACCCCCGTACATTCTGCGGAACCCAGCCACAGCAGCACCAGATAAAATTGCGCAAGACGTGGGATGAAACGCTCACACGGCTCTTGGGAGGCTCGGCGTAAAGTGTTCCCACTGCGATTTTTGTCACTGACTTTCTCCTGCAATAGATTATGAACGAATACTGATCTGAGCCTGGTGTTCGTGCACTATCCAGGGAGATTTATTGAACTATATGAAATTAAATCGTCATGACTTCTGAACAGTTTGCTTTAGGGCGTTCAAACTGGCCGCATGTCATGACGGAAATTAGTACGCGCATGTCCAAACAAATTTCCGGCTTGCAGCAGGTCGTCGTTCAATACCTCGCACGATATTTCAACTGGGCACCTGCCAGTCCTCTTCAGTTGAGCCACCTCTGGCAGGTGCCCAGTTGGAATATCGTGTGAGGTATTGAATGACGACCGGTTGCAAGCCCGAAATTTTTTTGCACAGTCAATTCGCCGGGAAAATTTTAAAATTCACGGTATGCGCATATATGGTTTGGTTCAGTGACGAAGGCAACTTTCATTTGGATGGGTTGGTCAATAAGCAAAATTGGCGCAGTTAGGGGACTGAGAATCCGTATTTGAAGTCTCTTGACCCTCAACGGATGACTGTGTGTTGTGCAATGCCCAGTTACAGAATAACTGGTGCGACATTCTTTGATGCCACGATACACTAGCGAACGGTACGTGAACGTTTGGAAGATGATTTCTTCCCCATTATCCAGTGTGACCCTGATTTCGACAAGATGTGGTTCATGCAAGAATGACATCGACACAGTCGGAGCAGGAGAGTGTTTGGTGTCCTGGTGGAGCACTTTGGGGACCGAATTCTGGCTCTGGGGTACCCAGAAGCCACTGGCATGGGCCTCGATTGGCTGTCATATTCTCCAGATCTGAAGACGTGCGACTCCTCTTTTGGGCTATATTAAAGAGAAAGTGTACAGCAATAACCCCAAAACCGTTGCTGAGCTGAAAGCAGCCATTCGGGAGGTCACTGGTAGCATCGGTTTCCCGACAGTTCAGCGGGTCATGCAGCATTTCACTATTCGTGTGCGCCATACCTTAGCGAATGATGGCAGACATGTAGTTTGTAATTAATTTACGTTTTATTCATAATAGTTCAATAATTGTCACCCTGTACGTACCTGTCATTATGCGACTAAAATTACTCGAAATTTCTGTCTCTGATCTAACTTCAGTTTTCCAACATTTATTGGTTTTTATTGTGTAGGAAAGATAACACCGTTTACGCAGCACAGTCAATGCGAGATATACCTTACACAAGAAACAGATTTTGTAAGAGATAACTATCTGCAAAGGAAGGAATAAACGATTTTTTCAAAATTATTGAGGCCCATAATAAAATTATTCCACCAGTTGCTTAGCACATACGAGACATGCGACGTATCTTCTAACTTCTAGGAAATTACAGAATAAGGCTATTTTGGATCAGACTCCAATAGATCGCGAGTTAACGTCACAGTGACAATCTGGTGAAGTTTTGCACGGATGTGTCGTGCAGTGTGTTTAGAATAGCTTTATATTGCGTCACGTGGCTCTTTTCAGTTCAGAGCACAAAGTGAGCACATAGTAATGTCTAGAAAATAGTGTATCCCGTCAAGTGTGACTACCTGCTGAGGCGTTTCGCCTGATATCATGCTGCCGGATTAACGTAACTGTCATGCGTTTCCTTCTTAATGTTACTTCTCGACCACGTACTGGATGTGCAACGATGACAACACTGCAGCGTTTTCGAAGGGATGTGTTTGATCACTCAGCATACGCCAGAACTTGACTCCATGTGGTTTTCACCTATTTGCTCACCCGAACCACTGGCTACGAGGACAGAATTTTGGCACAGACAGACAGCTGCAGAAGAGAGTAGGCAATGGCGAAAATCAAGGGCCTTCTATGATGAGAGTATTGGTAAGTTGGTACCACGCCACGAAAAATGCCTAAGCCTGAGCAGCGGGTGTGTAGAGAAGCAGTTGAAAGCTATAGCTAAAAACTGCAAAATGAAACGTTTCCTATTTTCAACGTGGTTTCCATTTCACGAGGTATCGAATATGAAAAAAGTATAGCCCTCATAGTTCCACGTTCTGGCTCTAAAGGTCGAATTGGGAGCGACCGACTGCCGTGCCATCCTCTGCTAGTGGCCTTATCGGATCTGATGAAGAATCACATATAGTCAGCACACTGCCCTCCCACCCATTGTCGGGTTTCTTCAGCTTGGAATCGCTACTAATCGATAGAGTAGCTCCTCAGTCGGCCTCTCGAGACTGCGTGCACCCCGTAGCTGCCCTTCCACCTAGTAAAAATCCTTGGCGGTACCTGAAATCGAAACTGGATCCCTCGCATGGCAGTCAGCATGGCTGGTCAGTTAGCTGCGGAAGCGATCAACGACTTCTGGAAGAATCTAATAATTCCATATCTAAGAAGTGAGCTGCTGGCAGGTGTGAATATTACCGAACTACCAGTTTAATAAGTCATGGTGGCAAAATACTGAGTCGATTTTTTTATAGATGAATGGAAAAAGTAGTAGAAGTCAACCGCGGGGCAGATCTGTTTCGGTTGAGGGAAAACATAGGAACATCGAGGAAGTACTTCTCCTTTGATTCATCTTTGAAGGTAAGTCGAAGAAAAACAAACCCACGTTTACAGTATGTGCGAGTATAGAGAAATCGTTGGACAATATTAAGTGTAATACACTATTTCAAGCTCTGAAGGTAGCTAGGGTAAAACAGAAGGAACGAAACGTTATTTACAATTTATACGGAAGCCAGAGTGAGTTGTAAGAATGAGTGACATGAAAGGGAAGCAGTAGTTGAAAACGGAGTGAAACAGAGTTGTAGCCCATCACCGGTATTACTCAATCTGTACTTCGAGCAAGCAGCAAAGGAAACCAAAATGATGTCAATGTGCCGGAGAAAAATTAAAACCCTAGTGATCTGCCAATGACACCGTAATTCTGTCAGAGGCGGCAAAGGATTAGGAAGAGCACATGCACGGAATTGGTTGGTTCTTGAAAAGGAGTTATAAGATGAACCTCAAACCTAAAACAACGGTAATGCAACCTAGTCCAATTAAACCAAGAAATTTTGAGAGAATTACAATAGAAAATGAGACACTGAAACTAGTAAATGAGTCTTGCTATTTGGTCACCGAAATGACTGATGACGTCCAAAGCAGAGAGGATATGAAACACAGACTGGCAACAGTGAGAAAACTGTTTATTAACAAGAGGTGTTTGTTAGCATCTAATAAAATATTTATGTATTAGGAAGTTTCCTCTGAAGATATTTGTCATAAATGTAGGCGTCTAATGAAGTCAAACGTGGCCAATAGAGAAGAATAGAATCTTTTTAAAGGTGGTGGTGTAGAATGATTATGAAAATTAGGTGCGTAGGTATGAGGTATTTCATCGTACTGCGAAAAAAGAAATCTGTGGTAAACTCGACCAAAAGAAGGGATCGGCTGATAGTGCAAATCGTAAGGCACAAAGCAATAGTAAATTTGGCAATGGAAGGAAGTTTGAGGGAGGAGGAGAGTTAAAAGCTGCACAGGGAGGCCAAATCTTGATCACAGAAAGCAGCTACTAATGGGTGGGAGGTTTGCAGTAATTATGCCGAGATGGAGAGGTTTACAGAGGACAGACTAACGTGGAAAGCTGCAACAAACGAGCTTTCTGAGTGAAGATAACTACAACAACACTTGAAAGTTTTGTACTGGGTAGTTATAATGAAAGTGCAGCTACTCGACGAAGTCCAGTGTTGGCTGCAATTATCACGTGGCAGTGAAACTTGATAGTAACGCTAACGCGTTAATATCAGTTTACACTGGAAAACAGAGTATTTCCGGTTTTGGTCATCAGATGCAAATCTGGCGGTGTACAGCGTTTGTATGATGATATGACATCCATGCTCTCATTTGACAAGCCGTAACGTGAATGAACGTATGACTATTGATAAAAGTGACCGTGCACTGTTAGTGAAATTGTTTAAGTATGAATGGCAGCAACTAAAGTGTTGCAGTGATAGAGTACCACCAACTGAAACGTCTGAAGTGAGGCGCGATGATAACGAAATTCGAAATCACTGGTAAGCTTCGTTTGACACCCAGAATATGAAAGAGTTATATGCCAGCGGAAGTTATGACGAGTTTGCTGTTGCTATATCTGACCATGCTGCAAATGCCTCGGATGGTGCTAGTGCCCGTCCAGTGTCACAAGAATTGTCCAACCCATGGTCAACACTACGGACGTTTTGGGGTCTATTTTTTACACTGATACCCTTGGAAGATCCCAGAGAAGAAACTGAAACCTCATTCTCCGCAGCAACGCTCTGAATTTCTCTTCGGTTTCTGGGATGGATCGAAGTTGATGGCATGTGGCCGGGCAATATTGTATGGAGTGATGAAGCACATTTTACAATACAGGGTTCAGTGTATACACAGAACTGCCAAATTTGGGTAACAGTCAAACCACATGTTGTACAAGAAGAGCCGCTGCATTCTCCACATGCGACTATGTGGTGTGGATTCACAAGAATATTTATTCTCGGTCCGTCCTTCTCCAAAGAGAATACACCTAGACTTCTGTCAGGCGTACCATCTGCTACAGAACGTGATTCCTGCTGTGTGAAAACCACTGTTCTCATGCAAGCTGAGAAATATCTGGTTAATGCAACCTTCAAATAACATGTTATATGCAGATATTTCCAGATTCATGGCGTGCAAAATCACCTTATCCGAATACTTGTGACTTTTGGCTCTGGGGATATCTAAAAGAATGCGTTTGCCAGAAACAAGTGTGATCTTCAAATGATTTGAAGGTCAGTATACAGGAATATGTGTAAGATGGCAAGAACTATGCTCCTTTCATGAAGTCATTAAAGATCACCGAACTCACATTGAGTGAAAAACAGTAGGGCTGAACAAAAATGACTGACATGGACGTATTGGAATAATTAATGTTGGGTGATGGTTTTAAAGTAATTCACGTGACATGAAAACTTTATGGAAACCGTCTCGATTTCCTGGAGGCTTGTTTATCCCAAGGAAGTAATCAGAGTTGACCATGGCCAGGCTGGGGAGCGGCGAAGGGAAGCGACAATAGCAGCATAGGACGGCTGAAACTCTGAGAAAGCGGTAACGGGCATGGCCTCCAGCTGCCTTAAGATGAGTGACAGTGAGTGGAGAGGGGGGGTGGGGGTTGACCCCATGCTGGTGTACTGGGAAGCAGATGGAGAACTTGTACGCCTGTTGATAAATGTCCGTTGTCCCATTTTCAGTGAAACATGCGAGAAAGCCGGGCAAAGCTATGGTGGTGCGGTCAACAGAAGCCAAAATGTGTGTGTTCGTGACTATAGCAACTTCACCCTGAATTCATGGTCCACAGAGTCTGAAGTAAATTAGGTGAAGATCGACAGGATGATATACGCCAGCCTCCGATGGGAACATAGGACCAAGGAATTTGAAGAACTCTCCTGGGAGTCAGAATTTCGGAAAAACTGGTGTTTTGTGCAGACGCTAACTTGATGGGTGGCCTGGGAGGAGCTAAATAGCAGAAGTTGAGAGGAAGGGAAATTTTGTTGAAATTTGTTCACTTCCCAGAGCAGGCATTGGTCGGCGCTGGGAAGCGACGTATAATTAACGCGACTTGCACTGCAATTGGCGTAAGTGATTTTGCTGGAGGGGAAACCGAGGTGAAGAGCGGACTGGTAGAAGTCTCCGTAGAAGTCTTCCATTCCCAGCTTGCCTGAGAGAGAGTGAGCATCTCTGCAGTTTAGGACTTAGCAAACGGAACGATTGAGCTTCGAGATAGAAAGTTTTCGTTCAGCTATGTACTGAGCAAGATATCCAGGAGTGAATAGACAAGTGCAACCTTGCAGCACCACAAGGTCGGCCGATGTCCACACAACGACGCCGCCCAGTCACGCTGAATTCGGTGTTATTGAGCCCGCTCCGGCTTGAGTTAGGCCACTGACTAATTTATTGGATCACGTCGGCAAAGTTTCCACAAGGGTTTCATGGACCATGTATTGTAGAATTCCTCTCGCACTTCGCATTACGCCTGGGTCAGTCGATAGGAATTACTTCTGATTTATCACGCTTTACTCCACGCAAACGCAATTTATTACCACCAGAGACATGTAATATGATGATTGAAGGTCGTGAGTTAAAATAAATTTGTACTAATGGACTGCATCTGTTTTCAATCAAGTAGTTGAAATCCCAAGTCACTTTCTTAATTAATTTTGTGTTCAACATTTGCATCTGATGTTCAATAGCTGAATATAACATCAATGTGCACCCCTTTTTAATTAAAAGGGATCAATTCTGAATCAATTAATGTCAACATTGCCACTGCAGTTCAATCAGGAGTCACAGGGCCTTATTACCTTCTTTGCGTTATCCGACATTGCTGCAGTTTTGCACTCTCTGTTGATCTGTTAGTCAATTACCTGGGGTGAACACACGCCAAAACCAGATAAGTGACAGATAGGGTGTTACAGATGTTGTTGAGATCCACTGGAACAGCTGCGAGTTCAGTTGATCACGTCGTTTTATCGGTGCAAAATCTCATCAACATTTCTGGTGCTCATATTAAACAAACTATGTACGAGATGGTTAATAATAAAATCAACTTTATGTCTTTATCACTTGTTCAGCCTTTTCTGAGCATGTTTCGTTCCTAATCCATTACATACGGAAACATTTCGAAACGTCTTACTTGTATTCACAACACCAGACAAACTTGCAACTGAAATAACACACTTTCAGAGACTTTACTGATCTCATACAGATATGATTTTATGCGTATAGACTGAAGCGGCGAGTGAAAATTTGTACAAACGCAGATAATTTTATTTTATATTTATTTACACTTCAAGTTCCGTAGGATAAAGTTAATAAGCGGATCTCCAACGTCATGGAACGTGTCAGTATATGAAATTACAAAGTAAAAGTAATAACAGATAAACATAAAACGTTTATGAGACCAAAAATGTTAAGCCGTAAGTATCAGTAAACGCAGTCAACAATATAACATAAAAATCAGCTTAATTTTTCAAGGAACTCCTCAACAGAATAGGAGTCACCGATGAGGAAACTCTCCAGTTTCGATTTGAAAGCGCGTGCATTACTGCCAAGTTATTTGAATTCCTCTGGTAGCTTACTGAAAATGGATCCAGCAGTATACTGCAGACCTTTCTGCACAAGAGTTAAGCAAGTCCGAACAAAATGTAGGTTGGACTTCTGCCGAGTATTAAGTGAGTATTCTTGGGAATAAGCTGATATTAACAAGAAACGACAGTATATATATATATATATATATATATATATATATATATATTGATAGGCCAGTGCAGAATACCCAGACTAGTGAACAGGGGTCGACAAGAGGTTTGCGAACATACACTACGTATTACCCGAACCGCCCGTTGTTGAGCCAAAGATGTCCTTTCAGAATGGGAAGACTTATCCCAAAGTATAATACCATACAACATAAGCGAATGAAAATAAGGAAAGTAGACTACTTTACGTGTCGGACAATCACTTACTTCAGATACCATTCTAATAGTAAAAATAGCAGCATTAAATCTTTGAATAACATCCTGAACGTGGGCTTTCCGTGATAGTGTACTATCTATCTGAACACCTAGATATTTAAAGTGTTTAGTTTCACTAATCATATGCCCATTATGAGAAATTAGAACGTCCAGTTTTGTTGAATTATGTGTTAGAAACTGTAAAAACTGAGTCTTACTGTGATTCAGTGTTAGTTTATTTTCTGCAAGCTGTGAACCTATATCATGAACTGCACTGTTTGAAACCGAGCCAGTGTTGCACACAACATCCTTTACTACCAAGCTAGTGTCATCAGCAAACAGAAATATTTTAGGATTACCAGTAATACCAGAGGGCATATCATTTGTATAAATAAGGAACAGGAGTGGCTCCAACACTGATCCCTGGGGCACTCCCCATTTGACTGTACCCCAGTCAGACGCCACATCACAGCCATTGTCATAACTCTGAATAAGGACCTTTAGCTGTCTGTTGTTAAAGTAAGAGTAAAACCAATTATGAGCTACTCCCTGTATTCTGTAATGGTCAAACTTCTGGAGCAATATTTTGTGATCAACACAATCAAACGCCTTAGTTAAATCAAAAAAATATGCCTAGCGTTCGGAACCTTTTAATTAACCCATCCAGTACCTCACAGAGGAAAGAGAATAGAGTATTTTCAGTTATTAAACGACTTCTGAAGCCGAACTGTACATTTGATAGCAAACTATGTGATATCAAATGATCAATTATCCTTACATACACAGCCTTTCCAATAACTTTAGCAAACACTGACGGCATAGACGTAGGTCTGAAATGTCTACATTATCCCTTTCTCCTCTTTTATGAAGCGACTTTACTACTGAGCACTGTAATCGTTCAGGAAACTGACAATTCCTAAAATTACAAATATGGCTATGTACAGAGCTAACATGTGCAGCACAGTACTTTAACATTCTGATAGACACTCCATCATATCCATGAGAATCCTTAGTCTTCAGTGATTTAATTACTGACTCAAATCTCCCCCTTGTCTGCATCACAGAGCAGTATCTCAGACATCAGTATCAGAAAGGCATCTGCCAAAGAGTTACATTAGTCTCTGTAGAAACCAAATTTTTATTTAATTCACCAGCAATGCTGAGAAAATGAATGTTAAATGTTGTACATACGTGTGATTTATCAGTAACAGAAATATTCTTACTACCAACTGACTTGATACTGTCGACCTTGTGCTGTTGACCAGACACTTCCTTCACAAGTAATGATAAGGTTTTAATTTTCTCCTGTGAATCAGCTATTCTATTTGCGCACCACAAACTCTTTGCCTTCCTATTAATATTTTTAAGCAGGTTGCAATACTGTTTGTAACCGGCAGCTGTAACTTGATTATAACTACTTCCAACATTTTGATATAATTCCCGCATTGTTCTGCATGATATCCTTATCCCACCAGTCAGCCACCCAGCCTGCCTTTTATTGTTAGTACCCCGTTTAGAACGTTCTAATGGAAAGCAACTCTCAAGGAACATGAGAAATGTGTTAAGGAAAGCATTATATTTGTCATTTATGTTATCGACACTAGAAACATCCTGCCACTCTTGGTTCCTTCACGAGCTTTAAAAATTGCCTTGGATTAACTTCCGTACACAGTTTGTAATTATATATGACATTTGTTTGAGTACAAGAGCCTTTTAGTGTTAAAGTTTGTGCATCGTGGTCAAAAAGGCCATTCACTCTTATACTTACAGAATGCCCCTGTAGTAATGAAGAATGAATAAAAATATTGTCTATAACTGTGCTACTGTTCCCCTGCACCCTAGTTGGAAAAAACAGAGTCTGCACCAGATCATATGAATTTAGAAGATCTATCAACATCCTTTTTATTGCACAATCATATACAAAGTTAATACCGAAGTCACCATATATAACTAATTTCTGGTACTTCCTATAAAGTGAACAAAGAACACTCTCTGCCGTGAGCAGAAATGCTCTGAAGTCAGAGTTAGGGGACCTATAAACAACAAAAATTAGAAGTTTTGTTTCATTAAATATTCAAATATCTATTCAGTGTAGTGACGTGATACTTCTGTAATCAAACACATGTCTCCTAAGCAGGTGCATTGGCCACTAAACCACTTTGCCACAGATGTTCAGACAACGGCACGGATCACACTGGCACGCTTTCCTCCTAGATCCCAATTTCCACTGCCGCTTCAGTCTGCTTTAAATTCGCCCTTACACACGAAGAGAATTGCCGAGGCTCTCCATAATCTGTTACAGCATCTCAGCATCGAACCTAAGTGGGGGATCATCCTGAAACCCAGGTGCGGGTGCTTATACGAGCGAAATGAATTTAAAGTAGACTGCGGCGGCAGTGAGAATTTGGATCGAGGAAGGAGGCGTTCCAGGGTAATCCCTGTTGACAGAGAGAGAGTGTGATAAGATGAATATCTTAACAGAGACTGTTAAGCCAGCTTAAGTAAAAATATCTGTTAGATTTCAGTTTTAACTGTCAAGATAAGGTATTTTCTGTATGATAAATTTGTTAATAGTGCTTAACAGTGTTACATTCTGACAGTGTTACATTCTGACAGTGTGTTAATTCTTTAAATATTAGCTGTTGAGTGTACCACATTGTTTTCATCCGTTTCGACAATCTCATGACATATGATCAGGCTGGTAAGTATTATATTCAAATCTTTTATGTTTTAGTGTTATACCTCCTGACGTGTTCAATACCCGCGAGAATCATCTAATTTTTTGGGTCTATGGAACGAGAACTGAATAGATCAAATCAAATCGAATGTGTGTGATGTGTATTCGGTTGAGAGGAGCTTTGACGGAGGGCGTACTGAACAGAGAACGAGTTTCATTTGAGATGCTTCCTGAAGTAACCGAGGATAAAGGATGTTTTTGGGATAACTTCGTAGTGAGACTACACATTTGGAAATAAAAGGTAACATTAATATATTTCTTATTTGGTGAAAGCGCTAGCCGTCTAATCATTGTGGTGGAAAGATTCCATATCTAAGTTTTGTTGTCAAGGAGAAATTAATAGCCATGTGTTCAGACTCTTATTATTTGTCACCCTCAAGTTTCAGTTAAACGTATCTTATTAGAAAATCAAAGATTAAGTTCTCTAACTTAAGTATTGTTTGTCTGAATCAGTGTTCATTGTTTACAATAATGCAAAGGTAGATCGTAGTCTCATGTTGCACTCTGTCATTAAAAGGAGCTTAACACAATTTCAATTTAAAGCAACCTTTTGTTTTATTTGAGAACATTTCACTAAGTATATCTTCGCAGTTTGAACGCAAATCTTAACACATCTGCGCTGTCACGCCTTGCATTAGCGTGTGGATCGCGAGCTGCGTCTTTTGAAATAAATTACAAATTCTCATTTGGCAAGCCAACTTAAAGTAGATGGTGAGGTAGTTAGTCGCGCAAGGATCACTTTCAGGTACAAGCAGCTCAACATCTGAGCAGATAGAGGAGCACATTTGCCAGTTGCGCAGGTACAAAACAATGATATAGGGGCGAATGGGCTTGGTAAGATGAAGTCAGACAATAGTATTCATTTACATATCTTTGACATAAATCAGTACACGCATTTGCGCACAGGACGCGGTTTCAATACACGGCAATTACCCAGTGTGTTGTGATTGTTTGATGAGGAAGTTATTGTACAGTTGATTGTCATTTTTTTTATTCAGTTTCACTTACAGACCGGCAAATTTAGTTTAGAGTAATTGCACCACTCACAGAGAAAGTAATTTACAGAGTGTTGTGACTTGGCGAGACAGCCAAGCCACTATGAGGTAGCCGAAAGGCACACGTTTAAGCTCACGCAGGCTGGCGTGAGGTCTGGAACAGTTAAAGGAGTTGAGTCTAGTAAAATAGTACGTAGCTTCTGGAATACTTAACTTTAATCCGTAATTGGTGAACATCGGTCTGACGGTACATGCATCACAAGATAAATAGCAATTGATAATGGCGCCTTACTAGGTCGTAGCAAATGACGTAGCTGAAGGCTATGCTAACTGTCGTCTCGGCAAATGAGAGCGTAATTTGTCAGTGAACCATCGCTACCAAAGTCGACTGTACAACTGGGGCGAGTGCTAGGAAGTCTCTCTAGACCTGCCGTGTGGCGGCGCTCGGTCTGCAATCACTGATAGTGGCGACACGCGGGTCCGACGTATACTACCGGACCGCGGCCGATTTAAAGGCTACCACCTAGCAAGTGTGGTGTCTGGCGTGACACCACACAGAGTTAATGTTCGAGCTCGAAAGTCGGGCAGCAAAAGCTGTTATAGATCATAATACATGAGCGACACTGTAATCGGAATTTAAAAGTTACACTACTTTTCTCGCAAGTTTTCATCTGATTAGTTTCACATTAAAGTTGCACACACATACGGGCCTGATGTTCATGCACTGATGTCACTACAGTTACCTACTGTAGTTATAGTGGAACCAAAATTTCTCCCAGTAATGTATTAAATACTTTCCGTCTCGCATCAGATGTTAGTCCTTGCTACTTTCTTAAACCATTATTCTTTATTATTATTAAACCATTAGCTATACAAATCAACCCACTTCCTTAATTCATTAGTGGGTCCTAAACAGTTATACATTTATATATAAATTTTGCAGCTAGTTTAAAGTTAGTATGTGAGCTACAGTTATTAACATAACAATGGGTATCTACTATCTACATATACTGTTTGTACCTAATTCCTACAACTAATTTAATTTATGTATGTAATCTGCAGCGTCACATGTGTGCCAGTGAGGATATGAACCTACTTTCGTATGCCTTGCTCTTCGAGCTAACCCCGAAGAGCATGCCCCTGGCACTGGGCAGGCCTCGATGTTCAATTCGCTGCAGTCCCTATCTTAATTTCCTATAACTAAGTCCTACAAGCTAACTTATCCTACGTCATATTTGGTGTGTGTCGCAATCGGTGGTTGTTCCCTACTCCCCCTAGTCCTGCACGTGGCGGATTCCAACTTAGATGCAGTCGGCCAGTCCACGCACAGAAGGCACGGGAATAGGGCTTTTGGACGCAGTCGGTGGTGATTGTCATTATTTAATGTATCTCGCCTAAATAGTCATATAGAACTTTTCGAGATACCTCGTTTGCCAAGGTGTTTAGAGTCTGAAAGGTCTCCTCTCGTCTGAGTAGTTGGTATGTGTCTCGGTTGGGTAGTCTGTCTCGTAGTGTGTTTGCGATATCATTGAAGAGGGGACATTCGTAAACTACATGCTCAGGTGTAGCTTCCGGATCGCCACAGTCGCACGCTGGTGTTGCCCTCTTCCAAATCGACATAAGTACGTCGGGTAGGGTCCATGGCCAGTGAGAAAGTGGATCAGATCTCTTGTGGGCTCAAAATACTTCAATCCAAGTCGTTCCCTCACATCAGGTAGAAGCTGGAAGGTTCTTCGTCCAGCCTCTTCTGCCTCCCAAGTCTCCTGCCAGAGCTCCTCCCCTCTTTTCCTTATCTCTCTTTTATCCCCCACCCTAATACCCATAATATCCGCAATCTTCTCGTAATTTCCCTTCTTGACCCAATACCAAGCCGCCTGTTCTCTTATCTTTATGTCCAGAGGGCAGACCCCCATTATGACTAATAGGGCCCCCCCTGGAGATGTTCTGTAGGCTCCCACAGCTCTTAATACCATGCTTCTCTGAACTGTTCTCACCGCCATGGCGGGCACAACCCTCGTGAGCCTGTGCGCCCAGACTCCCGAGCCATAGCCCAAAACTGAGGTTAGGATACTGTTGTGATAGAGTCTAATTAGGTGTGGAGGAAGATGGAACCTTTTATGGCCTATGGAAATCAGGTTATTTAATATCTGAAGGGCTCTCTGAGTGACAGTATCAATGTGTTTTCCGAAACTCCACCTCTCATCAATGATAACTCCCAAGTAGCGTGTCTCACGTCGTCGGAGAACTGGTGAACCATCTATTCTGACAGTCGGATTTCTAATAAGATGTCCTTTTAGTAATAGGTAGGTGGATTTACTGGGCGATATCGTCATTTTAGTCGTGTGGCACCACTGTTGTAATTTGTCTAATGCTGTCTCTATTTTCGGTTCAATGTCTTCGCGGCTACGGCCACCAACCAACAGGAGGAGGTCATCTGCATAGGCTATCACCTCTAGCACCTCATCACTTTGATGTAATCTATCTAATAAAGGCACCATATGGATGTCCCAGAAGAGGGGTCCTAAGACGGAACCTTGGGGACATCCTTTGGTAATTATCTTTCCAACTCTTTCGCTAGATGATGATAACCAGACCTCCCGATCCTTGCAATAGCTCCTCAGGCAACCATATAGCGGCCCTGGACACTCTTTCTCCCGCAAGCAGGAGAAGAGCGAAGGCCACCACAGGTTGTCGAAGGCGCCACTGATATCAACCATGATGCCAACTACGTATTTGTGCGGGGTCGAGCCACAGACCTCGGCCGCCAGGGCGATTGCATCAGATGCCGACCGCCCCGGCCTGAACCCGAACTGCCTGTCGCTCACCCCGCACAACACTCGGTGTGCTGTCAATCTGTCAGCCAGCAGTTTCTCCAGTATTTTGCCAAATACATCCAGCAGACAAATCGGCCTGTAAGATTTCACTTCTGCTGGGTCCTTGTCTTGTCCTTTCTTTATAATTATTACTTTTGCCATTTTCCATCTCTTAGGGAATTTTCCCTGTCTGAGGCATTCGTTATATAGTTGTGTTAGTGGCGCAGTCAGCTGAGGCGCCAGAAACTGCACCACCTCCGCCACAATGCCGTCTGGCCCAGGTGCTTTTCCTTTTTTCAATGATCTTATGTGGGTTGCCACCTCCTCCTCTGAGAAGGGGTAGACAGCCATCTCATTAACGTATACTTCTTGGTCTTCATCTCTGAGTTGCTTCTGCCCCTCTGTCTCCCCCATCCGCATTGTCGTCAGGCAACAGGGACCGGAGGAGGATCCCCGCAGTCTCCTACCAGGACTCCGTCATCCTGTCCCCACACCTGACTGTTGATAGCTCCAGAGAAGAGCGGATTTTTTCTCTCACTAACTTATACGGAAGCCCCCGTGGATCCGTGACTGGCTGATTGAGCACAAAGTTTTCCCAACTTCTCATCCTAACTTGACGCAGTTCCTTTTGGAACTTCCGCTTTTCCTCCCTATATAACACCTGCCACCTTTGTCATTCCTGCCAGACGACACTGCGCTGGTAGTGCCTCCTCAGCCTTCTGACAGATTGACTCAGTTCCCCTAGTTCAGCAGACCATGGTGACGGAGAGGCCGCCATGGCCCTCCTCCTTGTAGGTACGGCTGCCTTCACCGCTCTTGTCACTGCATTCACCAGTTCCTCTGCTCTCTGGTCCACGTCCACGTCCAGATGCATGTCACCTCCCGGTGATGGAGGAATGTCACACTCCTTAGCTAGGCGTTCCCAGTCAGCTCTTCTATAATTTAGTTGCACCACCCACCCCGTGGCCCAGCGGCACTCTCTTTCTCCCAAGGTGAAGGATATCAGATTATGGTCGCTTGTAGCGGCATTCTCTGTGACTCTCCAATTTTGAATAATGTTAGCCGTATTTGGAGTTACAAGCGTGACTTCAATATTTGTGCCCTGTCCTCCTCCTGCAGCGTAGGTAGGAGGATTGCCAGGCCTGTTTGCCACCACAAGTTGTGATGCCATTATAAGTTCCTCAACTTTTTCACCATTTGCGTCTCTCGTGCCACTGTACCACAGGGGGCATTTGGCATTAATGTCAGCTGTTATTACAACCTTTCTTCCCTGCAACGCCGTGGTAACTCTCGCTAGGTGGTCTATGTAGTGTTCTATATTGTCCCCATACTGAAAATACATGTTTATGAGAGTTATTGTTCCCATAGGGGTTTGAAGCTCCACGACGTTACAGTGGCAATTGCGAGAGTGTGGTGACTCTCAAGAGTCTATTTGTGATTATAATCGCCGCCTTCGGGTCATCCCCTCTGCTGACTATTTGCCAGCTCGTGGCAGCAAAAGCTACTTTTCCAGCCAGGGAGTATGGCTGCTGTAGACAGAGTACATCAAGTCTCCTCTCCTCCACCTCCCTTCGAAGCTCCTGCATCACGAGTCTGCTGTTATGAGTACTGAGCTGTCCAATAGTTATTTTTGTCATTAGGGAAAGTACGTATGTATTCGGTCATGTGGCCAGGTCTTACTCCAGTCGAAAGCAATTCGTCCATGTGCTATTACTGATTGTGCGTAGATGTCGTTAAGGTCAAATTTCTCACCTAGTCTCTCGAACACTTTCTTGAGCAGTTCTCGCAAGGCTCCAAGGTCGGTGGGGAGATTCACTGATTTTAGCTGGATTCTGTCGACAGCCTCCATAACCGAGAAGGTTATCTTCCTGCCGTCTTCATGTCCTACACGGACCACATGTCGTAAGGCAGTGGTCAGGGTAGCCGGCTGCTCTAGTCTGGATAGTTGCATAGTGTACTCCAAGTTGGGGTACACCCTAACCGGATCGACCGGTGGCAGTCTGACTATTGGTGAACTTAGTGCAGTGGGGCTCGTACATGAGCTTGTCACTGTGTTTTCTTGAATGGCTTGTTTATTTATATTACTATCTTTAGGCGTTGCCACAGTCACAGGATGCCCTTGCCGTTGTTGGTGTAGTTCCGGCTTTGCTCCCCGGCTTCCAGAGGAGAGAGTTTCGGCCATGAGGGGGAGATTGGTTTGTATGCCAATGTCCATTGTTGGAAATTCAGTCTGTGTAGCTTTATCTTTTGTTTCAGTTTTAGTGGCGCCCGAGAGCGACCTCAAAAACTCCTTGAATCTGTTTGCCCTCATGGCATCCCTCCTCCTTTTGCTCGGGGACTTTCGCTTTGGCATCCTGTTCAGTATGCTGGACTCTTTGCTCCAGCATTCTGTATGTCGGGCAATTCCTGCCTGTGGCTCCGCAAGACTTCTTCCCTCTCTTCTTGCATGATATGCAGACTGCCGCCGCCTTGCAGTCTTTGCGGCTGTGACCATGTTCCCCACACTTGGTGCACGCCGGCTCCCTGGTGCACAGCCTTAAGACGTGATCCAAGTCACCACAGTTGTGGCAACGAGGTACCACGACATAATCTATTGTATTTATGGCGTGAAAGCCAACATATATTCTGCCCATTGTTGTTATGTTCTTCCACATTTGCGTTGACACCTCGGCGACGTGATGAACAACATCACGACCCCGTGGCCCAGTCTTAAATTTTAATTTAAAGCAGTTCTTAAATTCCTCTTCATTTATTTCCTCAAAATTTTGCTGTCTAATTGTATCTAGGAGTTCTTCGTTAGTCATTATTGTGGGAACGTCATATAGTATGACGAGAGGATTTCTCTTCCTCGGTGGTTCGCATTTGACCACCGAGTTCAGTTTTTGGTTGTTCAGCAGTTTGTCTTTATCTTCCTCTTAGGCAACTTCAACTATAACAGAATTTCTGCTCGGTTTAACTTTTTTGATTCGGATTTTATCTTTTACAGGGTCTACAGTTTTTGCAAATAATTCTTGAATTCTCTTAACACTTGTATCCTGCCCAGGCAGTGTCCTAAGGAATACTGCTGTATCTGTTCTTTTTGTAATTTTGTCGATAGTGTCTTTGGGCGTGTTTTGTGGGCGCTTAGTGGGCGCTTGCGCGGCCACGGCCGCCCACGTCTTTGCCGGTTGCCCCCTTAGCCTATCGTTCTCCTTTTCAAGTTCTTCGACCCTAGCTTCTAGTTTAGCGTGGGCAATAGCCCATGCTGCCAGCTCATTCTTAATGATGGCAAGTCCAGCTTGGCTTATCTCGCCATTTTTAATTTGTTGCTCCATCAGCGTCGTGATTCTGGTGTACCTTTGCATGACTGTCTCATTCTCTGCCTGTCCCTGCTCGTCCTGGGGAGAGGGATCAGGCGCAGCGGAAGCTCGTTGAGGCGCACACGAATCTCTCGTTTCGTTTGTAGCCATGATTCAACGAGTGATGAAAAAAGGGGTGGGAGCCCGTCTCTTGCCCAGGACCGGCTCCTCTGGCATGGGGGAGGGGGGGGGGGACGACGTCTGCAGCTCGCCCACCGACCTCGCCCCTAGGTCAAGGGCACTTCCGAACCGCCAGGTTCAGCGCACCGTCGCCAGTGCACTGGTCCTCCTCGGTGTCCCCGTCATCGACGATTTCACGCGACGCTCCTCGGCAACAGCACCCCGCACTCCGGAGAGGCGGATGCACCTCTCGCCCTTCACCGCCTACTTGCCCGAGTTTCCACCTCCTGGCCAAGGACCCACTCCTACTCAGGTGGCGGGCCGGTCCCCCAGACGTTCGGCGGTCTGGACCCATCTAACCTGGGCCAGGCGATGTCACCACCTCCTGGGTTTGGCAGAACACGCCCCGGTTACCCAGGGGCGCGGCGAAGCGCCCTTGCCGACTCGCGCCGCGATCCCACGCCGACAAACGAGATCGCCGGCATGCAGAGCACCTGCTGGTCTGTACCCTGAGAACAGAAGGGACTGGTGTTCGGTCCCTCGACACAGCTCCCCCTGTGCCACGCACCCTTCGCCTTCGCATCGGGTTGGGTCGCAGCTCACCCTTTTGTCGCAAGGCGAAATGCCGAGCGTAACATCTGGCACCGCGGGAAGGCGGAAAGAGCCACTTGGGAAGGAGAGGCTATGAGAGACGCTTCACTTTCCCGAGTGAGGACAGCCGCGGCACGCTCGACTGGAAGCGATACGCCCCAGTGCGAGCTTCCGTGCCTTACGGCGCGTCGGCAACGGGCGGGCCCGCGCCGAAACGCGCCGTCAAGCGTCTGACCTCACGCCAGTTGCTACTTTCTTAGTTTTTTTAATGTATGAAAAGGACAACACTTTACATCCAGCACTCAGTCCATGCAAGAAGTACTCTACGCAAGAAAAAACATTCGCGGACCTAGTTTACATCAAATAAACAATGAAAAGCAGTGCAAATAATAGTATATGCCCGAGACTCTCTTTGCAAAGGATGTTTTTGGTGGATACAGTCTATCTCTGAAACTCTCTACAAAGTTAACACTAGAAGTATACACTAGTTAAGACACTTTCTAACCTTTAAAGTGCCCATGCTAAAAAATCTTATTCAGCTCACAGCCTGAGAGTTTACCTACTACAGACGCCACCTAAGCAAGAACTGCCCAACACAGAAACGCCTCACAGGCTACGAAACCGAGATTCCGTCTAATCTGGAGACAACGCAACTTAGGAACCACATGACAAAGATAATGCATAACTGAGAGGCTGCCTAACCCAAGAACCGCCTAATTAAGAAACCGCCTAACCACCTAACTGAGAAATTTCGGGACTGCCCAACCACAGGCGGTATAACAGAGATGTGACCTAACTGAGAGATGAGAGGCAGACGGCCCAGCCGACAAGCCGCCTGAAAGTTTGCCGATCAAAGAGTCGTCTCCTGTTTGTGAAAGCATTCTAACGCGATTGATAGACTTTTTACTAGAATAAGATTGTAAATGTTCCCAGAAATGAGGCCGGCTTATTTATACTAATTTTTCATTGATTGTCTAGTTAATATCTTAGTGTTTTCATTTATTGCTCTGTATTGATAGGTTTCACAAAATATTTCCTACATTGAAAATTGTTTACTTTATAGCGCAAGAGGACCCTGCAACCGCGTCATCAAAAGAGAGATATACCGATAAAGTTAGAGAAATATGGGCGGGAGGGGGGGGGGGGGAGGGGAGGAGGAGTGGGGAGTGAGGAAGGGACAGGGGATGGGGGCGAGGCGGAGACAGACGATGAGATATACAAGCAGTAGAAAGGTTTAAAATCACATTTAACCTCAATGTAGCGTTATTATATTAATGATTCTGAATTTGCTACACTACAGCATAGCTGTAACACAGACATAATTTATCGAGAACGACATAGAAAAATATATTGGAAAATTAATACAAAAATTGTCGTCGTGCTTTATGACCAGTGGGGTTTCAGAAATGGAAAGAAAGGAAATCCCAAGGTTATTTAAAAGGGAGGTTGGGCCCGAAGCTAAATCGGCTGTGATTGGCTGGCGCAGTGACGTCACTGTAGGGGCAAAGCGAGGCAGCGGCTAGTGCAGCAAGCGACTCTTACTAAGGACAGGCAACTACTTACAACAGCAATAAGTTCTCAGGAAATTATTTAAAACAGTTGGTTTCCTATTTAGATGTTTGCAGTAGGAGAAGAGTGCCACTGTCTTGATTTCCGCTTCTGTGCTGCTGCTGCTTTCTGCATTTTATGCTTCGTATTGAGGAACCGCATACGAATCAAAAGTCGTGTTCAGACATACAGTTTTATAACATGTGACGAAAATATCGGATATTTAGTTTGGACAGCAGGGCACATTGTTTTCACTATATTTTTTTCCTTGGAAATACTATCCAAGCCATTACATTCATTAAAGATTAGTTCAAATTGAGACACCTTATGTAGCCACTCATCTGTTGGAACTGTAAGCCCACCGCGAGATAGGGCTTCATTCCAACCATAATTTTAATTTGTTGGAGGACTTAAAATATCAGCAGACGGTGTTCCCAGCGTTTCGTCACAGTTCTTTGCACGATATGCAATGTAGCCAGCCAGGTAACGGGATCCTTCTGCAGAGCAGTCACATCCCTCGTTGACAGCAGATTCTTCTGGTGCAGGTTGAAGAGGAAAGTTAATATCTCGTAGCTCTTTTTCACCATCTATCATTTGCAGCGCTTCGCTCATGTCAGGGAAAATTCCTGTGAACAGATGTGACGTCAAAAATCCGTCACACTCGTCTGCCTCTACTGATGTGTCACTTGACAGAGGAATGTCACGAGCATTGTGTCCCAGCAGTAACAGCCGTAATCGATATTTTACTTCTGTTGGAGAAGGGTTCAAATGGAAATGATCAATTCCTCTGATATGTGAGAAAAAATTTTCCAGTGCATCCTGGTTCAATCTTGCAGTTAAAATATATGTTATTTGTAGTGGCTGAACGTCTGAAAACAGTCCAAATAATGACCGAACAGTTGTCATAATGCCTTTCTGGAATGGGAGCAAGTGATTTGCATTGCCTACGCGCATTTTTTCGGCACACGTATACAGTTCTCTCAATATTCTTTCTTGAACATCCTTATGTATCCCATAACCACATGATAACGCATTCTTATTGTGCCTCCGAACATTGAAACACTGAGATGAAGCTGTGACAGTTTAGGACACAACTTCATTTCACTCCTATCTAATGCGAGCAGTCTTTCTACAATAGATTTATTAACAATTTTCCCACTTGGAAGCTTAGTCCGTCATCCAGAAAGTGGTTCCTCATTAATTTAAACAAATGTGGAACATCTGAAAACACCCAGATTCGCTTATTTTCATACTGCGGATTGGAAAAGCAGGAATTTGTTTCTGTGACATTAAAATCTTTCCACACAGATCGATTTTTTGTTCCAAGGTCGCACACTACCGCAACAATATTGTAACTAACATCTTGTGCAGAGCAGATAATACTGTTTAACCGATCAGCTGTTATTTGTGTGTCAAAATCATAGTAAATGGGTTGCTTCCATTCAGAAAACAAACCACGTACCCTAACAAATATCACGTTACTGTGTGGCCCTACAACACGATCTTCAACAGGATCATAAATAATATTGATGTCTACATTCTTTTCGTCGAATGATAGCACACACACACGTTCAGTTTTTGTTAATGGAGATGAGTGGGCTTACATTAGTTGCAAAACTACTATCAGCACACCAGGAAAGCATCTGAAAGAGCGTGACGTCCATCTCTTAAGCGTTGACAGTCCTGGGAGTGGGAAACCGACCTAATTTCTTAAAAACAAATAACACTTCCTAGACACAGCACGGAGTGTAACCGCTTTACAAATATCTTCCCTTTGCCATTTTGCTCGTTTCTTTCCACTCAACTAGCAGTTTATCTGTGTTTTTGAAAACAATTTGCCTAATACTGTGTCACTTTCTCCTGCACTTGCTTTTTTTGACACTTTTGTTGATATTTTATTTTCTCACCACAAGCTTTCACTTTCAGTTTCAAACGCTTCTCACTACACCTGAGATTTGCACACATAGTTGTCAGTCTGCAGTTCCTGTATTCTAATTCTTCTGTACGTTTACAGAGTTCGCTGATCTGTTTACTTTCAGTGTCACAGTCGTCTGTCGCTGTTGACTGGTCTATTTTTCTTTTTTTCGGAGACTCACTAGCCATGTGCTCAACTGCATTTTTCATTGTCTTTCTTGCCCGCAACCTGTCTGCCCTATTCGGAGAAACTGTGTCATCAGGGCCTGAATTTCCACTAACACTGGGAACACTTCCTGGCATATTCACACTCGGCACTGCGTGTGGTTTAAGTGTGTTCTTCGGCGGTAGATTGAGAAGTTCTGCTCGCAAGTCACGTAGATAATCATCGGATGTGAAATGCAACGAACAAATAGTTGACGTCGCAACATTGAAGCGATCTTTTCGGTGGCACTTCATAATCCACGCCTTCTGCACTTTAACGTCTTTTAGGAACGAATGATAAATTATATCCGTGCCTTTTGTCTTTCGGCTGTACGACAGACACCCTGATGCAGCACACCCAGGTCTCTTAACGCAACACTTTTACAAAGCACCGCAACAACACCACAAACTAAAGCAAAACAACAACACCAGTAAAACAGCTCTTTTGGCGCCTCGACACAACGTGCTCCCTTGCTGACGTCATGCGCAAAACGACGAAATATTCGACGATCTGCGCAGGCCATTTGGGCGCCCCCCCTGGGAAATCCATCACCACTTTGTGCTTCGTAACTGAAGGAAGAGGGGAGAAAAATATGGAAGTTGCCATACTATTGTTGTCGGGATGCTCGAATCTCCGTCGGCTGTGTGATCATTAGAGGCGAAGCCCAAGTTCCGACTGCGAGGGCGCTGAGAGAAATCTACATTGTCACTTACATCGAGTGATTTCGAGATATCGCACAAAATCAAGACAGAATCACCGAATCTGAGTGGAATGCGGATCCAGAGTCTTAACCTGTGCGACACTGCACTTGGTCTCTGGAGAGAAAGCCTTTCTATAAGCATGATGGAATAAGATTCTTAAAATCCTGATGCGAGTGAGAATAAAGTACATAGGCAGATGAGTAATCAATAGTATCTACAAAATCTAAGCAGGAGTAATAAAAGTGCGAAATCTATCTACAGTTTATTTGAATTCGCGTTAATACGAACTCCTACTAAAAATGTATAATTCAGATCCACAACGCCGGTGATCGTTGATAGTCCAGAGTCACAAGTCCACGGTTATTTTTATTTATTTGAGTTGACGTTAACTTTGTAAAAACGTTAAGTAATGTGTTTTTATTATTGTTCACTACAAAAATTATAACAAGTACGATGCACTGGAATATCTCGCTGCACCAACGTTGCCATCTTCACACTAGTCATAAACAGTGCACCGCCATCTTGTAAACATGCTCATCTGCTACTATCAAGGGCCGCGCGGGGTAGCCGTGCGGTCTCAGTCGCCGCCTTGCCACGATTCGCCCAGCTCTCTCTCCGTCGGAGGTTCGAGTCCTCCCTTTGGCATGGGTGTATGTGTAGTCCCTAGCGTAAGTTAGTTTAAGTTAGATTAAGTACTGTGTAAGCAGAGGGACCGATGACCTGAGCAGTTTGGTCCCATAGACCTCACCACATATTTCTGATTTCCAACTATAAAACCGTCTGCTTGCCACACTCTTAAGTATCGTGTCATGGCCTTTTCCACAACTCCTGCTACTACCTAACTGCCCACCCTCAAACGATGCTTCTGTTTTTGTCCTAGTAACTTTCGGTGTCATTTCTACAGCATCAAACAAGGCCTACGTCTTCGACCTGATATAAGGAGTAGCATTGTCTTCTGAGTCCCGATGACGAGCGAACACGTGTCTGGGGACGCCGCTGACTATCCATGCGGCCCGAGAACCAAGAGAGACTGTCTCGGTTGACATTTCATTTCATAACAGGACTCCTTTGGTTGTCATCCGTGACACCCTTACAGCACAGCGGCAAGTCGGCGATATTCTACGTCACGTTTTGTTGCTCTTCATGATACGCCATCCTGGCCCAAAATTTCACCAAGATAATACTCGCAAATACGCGGCGAGAATTTCTACCGCTCGTCTTCGTGCTTGCCAAACCCCGCCTTGGCCGGCGAAGTCACCAGACCTCTCCCAAACTGAGAACTTTTGGAGCAACCTGCTCGCGATTTTGGCGATACAACGCACTAATTGGACAGACCTTGGTACGATATTCCTCAGGAGAACATCCAACAACCCTATCAAACAATACTAAGCAAACTACTGCTTGCATGGACCAACGTGTTACTTGCCTGTTCAATTTCTGAAGATCTTCCTCTTGCATAAATCATCAAATTTATCGGAAATTGTAATCATTTGTTTGTCTTTACATGTACATTACATCTACCGATTCGGATTATTCCTTTGTGGTGCGTCCTTTTTCTTTAACCTTCTGTGTCTTGCAATGTATATCCGCGAGAGTGCTGTAACATATTAAATGGGTTTCCTAAGATTGTGCAAAACTGCCCAAGACCTTCAGCCAGGGCTAGAGGAAGACGTGGGGTGTTTATGACATGGAGATTCTAGCATGGCAATTTGCTGACGTGGCACGGCACCACCCACCAAGAAGAAGGTTCTCGATAGCTGTTGACTGACAGCAACTCAACTATATATGAACTTTCCATTTGTATGTAAAGAATGACAGTGCTGGAAAAACTCTTACACAATTTGATTTTTCAAACAGCTGAGCAAAACTGAATGTACTCAGACATTTCTCTCTTTACTTATTCTGATCATCACTAAACTGACACACTATATTTTTAGCGCAACGCAATCTGACTTTCAATAATCCCTACAAAAGAATGGCCCAGACTAACAATAATCTATACCTTTCATAAATCACTTACCTCACAAAAATTTTCGTTACTCGAACTACTGCAATACAGCGAGAGACAATACTGCCAGCTAAATAAAAGATTCTTACTCAAGGCACTAACTTCTGATAGGCATAGTAAGCAAATGAAAGATTTTGATAGAGAACAAACAATGTATTCACCTTAATAGTGTTCAAAAGTGATATTATATACAGGGTGTTTCAAAAATGACCGGTATATTTGAAACGGCAATAAAAACTAAACGAGCAGCGATAGAAATACACCGTTTGTTGCAATATGCTTGGGACAACAGTACATTTTCAGGCAGACAAACTTTCCAAATTACAGTAGTTACAATTTTCAACAACAGATGGCGCTGCGGTCTGGGAAACTCTATAGTACGATATTTTCCACATATCCACCATGCGTAGCAATAATATGGCGTAGTCTCTGAATGAAATTACCCGAAACCTTTGGCAACGTGTCTGGCGGAATGGCTTCACATGCAGATGCGATGTACTGCTTCAGCTGTTCAATTGTTTCTGGATTCTGGCGGTACACCTGGTCTTTAAGTGTCCCCACAGAAAGAAGTCACAGGGGTTCATGTCTGGCGAATAGGGAGGCCAATCCACGCCGCCTCCTGTATGTTTCGGATAGCCCAAAGGAATCACACGATCATCGAAATATTCATTCTGGAAATTAAAGACGTCGGCCGTGCGATGTGGCCGGGCACCATCTTGCATAAACGACGAGGTGTTCGCAGTGTCGTCTAAGGCAGTTTCACGAAGAATGTCCAGATAGCGTGATGCAGTAATCGTTTTGGATCTGAAAAATGGGCCAATGATTCCTTTGGAAG
The DNA here is from genome assembly GCF_021461395.2 of Schistocerca americana. Classification (NCBI taxonomy): domain Eukaryota; kingdom Metazoa; phylum Arthropoda; class Insecta; order Orthoptera; family Acrididae; genus Schistocerca; species Schistocerca americana. The sequence goes on along the minus strand of NC_060120.1, from coordinate 1,012,666,944 downwards.
AAATGGCGGCCCAGACAAGTACTTTTTGGGATGCAGAGACGATGGGACTGCAACATGGGGCTTTTCGGTTCCCCATATGCGCCAGTTCTGTTTATTGACGAAGACGTCCAGGTAAAAATAAGCTTCGTCAGTAAACCAAATGCTGCTCACATGCATATCGCCGTCATCAATCCTGTGCACTATATCGTTAGCGAATGTCTCTCGTGCAGCAATGGTAGCGGCGCTGAGGGGTTGCCGCGTTCGAATTTTGTATGGATAGAGGTGTAAACTCTGGCGCATGAGACGATACGTGGACGTCGGCGTCATTTGGACCGCAGCTGCAACACGGCGAACGGAAACCCGAGGCCGCTGTTGGATCACCTGCTGCACTAGCTGCGCGTTGCCGTCTGTGGTTGCCGTACGCGGTCGCCCTACCTTTCCAGCACGTTCATCCGTCACGTTCCCAGTCTGTTGAAATTTTTCAAACAGATCCTTTATTGTATCGCTTTTCGGTCCTTTGGTTACATTAAACCTCCGTTGAAAACTTCGTCTTGTTGCAACAACACTGTGTTCTAGGCAGTGGAGTTCCAACACCAGAAAAATCCTCTGTTCTAAGGAATAAACCATGTTGTCTACAGCACACTTGCACGTTGTGAACAGCACACGCTTACAGCAGAAAGACGACGTACAGAATGGCGCACCCACAGACTGCGTTGTCTTCTATATCTTTCACATCACATATACCGGTCATTTTTGAAACACCCTGTATATCAGTTCATGACATCGAGTTTTACAAATTCCCTCTTCCTGACGAACACACGTCCAGATCGTCCGTTCATAGTAACCTCTCGAAACTCTGACGTCTCTCTCTCCACATCCACCACTGCTGACGGCTCACCTCCAACTCCCCAACGCTACGCGCTGTTTACCTCCAACTGCCCAATGCTACGAGCTGTGCACATCCAACTGCCCAACACTATAGTAGCGAATATTCCAACAATGAGTCCAACCACCCACAGTCAGTGATTTTCATACAGATCACTACGTGGTGTCACCAACATAATAACCTAAACAGCGTAATTACATATGAAGGGCTTATTTAAATAGCGGTAAAAGTCCATTTTTGTTCATTCTGAGATTACTGTGTCCTAAAGCTTAATGGGCGCTGAAAAATCTGCAGTTGAGATACCAGAAATATTCCAGTATTTATACTTGAATATTTCTGGTATCTCAACTGCAGATTTTTCAGCGCCCGTTTAACTTTAGGACTCTGTATCTCAGAATGGACAAAAATTGACTTGTACCATTATTGAAATAAGCCCTTCATATATGAGTGTGACAAAAATCTAGACCCCTGATTGGCCGAAAAGCTTGAGGTCAGAAACGTCACTGTCATTGCTCAGGGAGTCACACAGCATCGACCCAAGCGAACCGTCACATCTCGGTCATGGGCAACAGAAAGTGCTACATAATGTATTAATTATTGTCAATTAAACTTAAAATCATGGTCAAAAGTGTGGTTAGTAGCTATTCGATTAGTCTTCTCTGTGACATCAGTGATGGGAAAATGTTTTGTTACTGCAGAGTGGCAGGAGTTGGAAATTGACACTGGCATCCGTAATATTGATTTGAAGTGTTCGGTTCTGAACTCAAGGTCCTAATTGTCCTTTGATCTTCGCTTAACAGTACTCCAACATCTCAACGAGACTGTGCTGGTGTAAGCTGCCACCAGCACAGCGGTCAGCAAAAATGTAGCAATAAGGTCGATAGGAGGCACAGGATCAAGTGCGGCTATCAGGAGAGAGGCCAAAGACAGACTCACAAGCAGTGCGCCACCAACGCCCTCTGAACTGAAAGTATTTAGATCACTGCCACAGACTACAGGAATGGTTCAGATGGCTCTGAACACCATGGGACTTAACATCTGAGGAAATCAGTCCCCTAGAACTTAGAACTACTTAAACCTAACTAATCTAAGGACATCGCATACTTACATGCCCGAGGCAGGATTCGAACCTGCGACCTCAGCGGTCGCGCGGTGCCAGAATGAAGCGCCTAGAACCGCTCGGCCACAACGGCCAGCAGACTACAGGACCCAATCAGTCAGTCTCAGTCTCAGTACTGCCTCAGTCACTGTCGCACTAACTCGCGCCCTAATTTGGCGTCTGTCATTCATCACTTAGCGGAACTTGTAGTTCATCAGCAGTGAGGCCAATGTGGACTATTAGTGAAGAGCTTGTACCACAACATATGGGCTCTTAAAGTTCAGTAGCTTCCTGTTTATGTAAATAAAGAACCGTATTAATACATGTGTGCAGCTGTGTTGCAGAAAGAGGATACCGGCCACCAAACATCATCCTCTCCTTGGATTCCTGTGATACAAGGCTCTACAGTGACGACGAGGACACAAAAGGGACAACGAGTTGGCGACATGCTGCTGCCAAGTGCTTCTAAAGAGAAATCATCTGTAGAAGACTCAACATAGATGATTTTGGCGATGTGTGATTGATCTGCACTTCTCCCAAAACAACTCTCAAGTGAATGGTCAGTTTATTTGCTACGAGACGCTGCGGCGCACACTTGCCAACGTAAGAGGAGTGTTTTAGTGATAACGCTATGCACAACAAACATTCTATGCAGGTTTTAGAAGTTAATGCGGTGCTGACGAAGAAAGTGCCTAAGCTCTAAGGGTTAAAATAAAAATGTTTTCAAATTCGGAGTCGTTTGTACCACCCATCAAAGCCATCTATCTACAAACGATTCTTGAGAATGTCGTTGTTGTTGTTGTTATAGTCTCCAGAACGTAACTGGTTTCACTTATGGTAATCTGTAATATCCAGATCCTTCATCAGTGCACAACAACTACAAACTACATGCACTGGAACCCGCTTACTGGCGGTTCCGTGATGCGTCATGGTGTGTCCTATCAATCGATCCCTTCTTGAGCCATCAATTTCTTCAGAATGAGATTTTCACTCTGCAGCGGGGTGTGCGCTGATATGAAAATTCCTGGCAGATTAAAACTGTGTGCCCGAACGAGACTCGAACTCGGGACCTTTGCCTTTCGCGGACAAGTGCTCTACCATCTGAACTACCGAAGCACGACTCACGCCCGGTACCCACAGCTTTACTTCTGCCAGTATCTCGTCTCCTACCTTCCAAACTTTACAGAAGCTCTCCTGCGAACCTTGCAGAACTAGCACTCCTGGAAGAAAGGTTCGCAGGAGAGCTTCTGTAAAGTTTGGAAGGTAGGAGACGAGATACTGGCAGAAGTAAAGCTATGGGTACCGGGCGTGAGTCGTGCTTCGGTAGCTCCGATGGTAGAGCACTTGCCCGCGAAAGGCAAAGGTCCCGAGTTCGAGTCTCGTTCGGGCACACAGTTTTAATCTTCCAGGAAGTTTCATCAATTTCTTGTTTTCCTAGTCGGATTCAGTATCTCCTCATTTATTACTCGAGCTACCCACACAATCTTCAGCATTCTTCTTAAGCGCCACATAGCAAAAGGTTCTATTCTCTACTTTTCTAAACTGTTTCTTGCCCACATTTTACTTACGCGCAAGGTCGCACTACAGAAACTCTCTTCTGAAAAGCCTTCGAGCACTTAAATTTACTGTCGATCTTAACAAATTCCTCATTCTGACAAATGTTTATATTGTTGTTGCCAGTTTGAATTTTATACCCTCTATTTCGGCCAACGTCGGTTATTTTTCTGCTCAAATAGAACGCATCTAATAATTTTAGTGTCTCATTTCCTAATCTAATTCTTTTAGCATCACCTTGTTTCATTCGATTCCGTTATCACTTTTTTATTTTTTGTTGATATTGACCTCAAAACCTCAGCCACTACACATTGCGTTTTTTTTATTTTGCTGATACCAAACAGTAGAAAGCAAATAATTTTATGACGCATATTATTCGAGTTTATTCATTTCTATGAAAGAAACGCGACACGGCCACTTTGAACAGCCGTCCAAACGGAATTACTACAGTGATGTGGTTGACGCTTGGCTGATCTCATGGTGCGTCATGTACCAAGCTAGCAGAAACTCTCCTGGCAGGTTAACGACTCTGAAAACTACATAAGCACATGTTAGTGAAAAACCAATTGCACGGAATGGAGAATTTTTTGACCAACACATTTACAGGACTCATAAATGTATTATTTGTCATACAGCTAAACATTTGCTTCAGACATTACGTGGCATGAGGCCTCGATTAGACATTATTGATACTACACATGAATCTTGTTTTACACGTTCTGAGTGTTGAGCGGATTATGACAGCAGATGAAACGACGTTATTAATAATAAGGGCGTATTAACTGACGGAGACGGTTTTATTCGCAAAAGATTCACAATGATCGTGGTCTGATACAAGAAACATATTTTATATATTAATGAATATAATAAAGGGTGACGCGATCATCGGTTCTTACAGAAATGGAACCTCGACCTAGAGAAACCTGGATGAGAAGTAATTGGACACTTTAGGATGTTTTACTATATGATAATATACGAAATAAGGGTGTGGGTAATGATACACGTGGAGAGTTAACAAGAAAAACTGGGTAGGGAAAAAGATTTGAATACACTGTTTTCCAAAGAGTATACACTTTATTGAGATATCTGCTGCAACATTCCCGAACTGTTGGCTCTGGAATGAACAGTGCAGACGCAAGCAAACACCAGAAAGTGCTGAAGATGTTACAGAGAGAGTTCTGTGTAGTTGTTACGTCGAGATGAAAGGGTTAGCGCAATAAAGGAAGATATGCAACACGGAATAAGATCAGTTGATAGACGACATAAAGAGAAAATTACGGTACCTCCTCTACATCCCATATTTCAATTTGCCCTTATCATATTGCAAGTTTAATTTAAACCACGGCTCGGTAGAAATCAAAATTGGTATGTGCACTCATTGTTTTCCCCGCTCTGTATTCAGACTGCAGTTACCTCACAAATGCACTCCCCGAATGTTCTTTCTTAGAAGCCCTCCCAGCTCACTGAAACATATATACTCACGGGACTTGATGGCTGATTTGTGGATTTATTGGCCGCTCCGTCTGAGGCAACATTTACTGTGTGAGCTTTTAACTCGACCATATTGGCCTCAGGTGATATAAATGGCAGAGACAATTAAATGTTTTACTGCCATTTCACAGCAATCTCGCATCGTTTTACGAGTAGGAAGTCATTTTCCGTTCCATAGCTCTGATTTAAATATTGAGTGTATTGATGTAATATTTTCGTGGATCTATTTGATAAAAAAATGGGATATTTTCGTTAATTTTAAATTATGCGATTAAGTCCCAATATTAGGTATTAAATAGTTTCAAACATTTCATTCAGATAATAGTCAACGCCAGACGACAGAAATTATTAAAGAAGACGAGATTGGCACCGCTCAACATATATAGAAATTTAATCTGCAAAGCTGAAAATGATATGTTACGTAGAGTCCTTGTTGTCGACGGCTTTCGGCATTTATGTACCAAGTTAACCACTGTCTACGCGCAGATAATGATGTTGTGTAATTCGTTGACATCATGAAACATGAATATTATCTCATTTCCTCATACTTGTTAAGAAGTTATATGGGGGCTTAATTAAATATAACGCAAATATTTTTAATTTTAGTAGCTGACTGTCCAGTTACGCAGTCTCGTAACCGGTTGGCCCTGAGTAGTATTTGTACGCAATCTGACTGCATAGAACAACAACAAAGAATGAAACGAAATTTCCGTTAACACAATTAATTAATTAAGTCCCCAGCAACTATGAAAGCTAGGAAACAACAAAACACAAATGTAGCTGTTCTGTGGGTGGAAGTGTGATTCAACGTACACATCTGGCACGGTTCTTCCTCAATAAGACCAGATATTTTAAACACCATTTATACTGAAGTAATTAAAAAAAACAGAAATACTATAATAATTGCACATAGAAACCAGAAATACAGTCTAATACAAGAACACGAGCCAGATGCTTTGTTGACTGAACCTGTGACCAAGAGGCATTATTGTTTAAGACATTGAAATAATGAAAAAAAAGGAATTTTTTACCTTCATATATATTGACGAAAAACACACTCTGATCATTACAGCATCCCCAATCCAACAATATCTGGTGTCTAGCCCATCAAAACAATATGACAACATTTGAACAAGCACTCTCCATGGGAACTTCTCAACCACGACTCACCACTGCTACATCTCAACAAGCACTCTCCACCACGACTTCTCGATAAGAACTGCCTACTACGACTTCTCGACAAGAACTGCCAGTGGAGGCGGCTGAATAATACTCTTTGGCGCAATCTCTGGCGCTGTGGCTCAGTGTAGCCACCTTTCATATGCCCCTCCTCCATGGGCCAGAATTTGATGGTATTTTTGCCAGCATTGGTGGTGAAAATACAACCAAATTCGTCAAAAAAAAAAAAAATCACAAACAAAAATAAAAGCTAATATTAATATTTAAATATCATATAACTAAATAAATTTGGGCTTTGCACTGACCCTTCAATAGCCTAATATATAAAATACAGTAAGGAATACAAATGCTTTCATACATGTGATTTTACATAATAGTTTACACAAGTACCATTCAATCAATGGCACCAGCAATGTCAAATAGGTGTAGGTAAGAGTCTCATAACATTTCACAAACAGTAAATACACACAAAAATCAGTTTATACAAATATTCACATAAAATGCTTTCCATAGTTCAATAAACAAGTAGTTGACAGTTCCAGCAGTAGCACCCAGCAGTGGTCAACGGGTGCAGACACCAACAAGTGACACTATTTCAGTAGAAACAGTTCCATGAGTGGCACCCAGCAATGTTGAGCAGGTGCAGACAGCAAGAAGTGACATCATTTCAGTAGAAGCAGTCCATCAGTGGCACCCAGTAATGTTGAGCAGGTGCAGACACCAACAAGTGACATTATTTCAATAGATGCAGTCCATCAGTGGCACCCAGTAATGTTGAACAGGTGCAGACACCAACAAGTGACATTATCTCAGTAGAAGCAGTCCATCAGTGGCACCCAGCAATGTTGAGCAGGTGCAGACACCACAAGTGACATTATTTCAGTAGAAGCAGTCCATCAGTAGCATCCAGTAATGTTGAACAGGTGCAGACACCAACAAGTGACATCATTTAAATAGAAGCAGTTCCATCAGTGGCACCCAGCAATGTTGAGCAGGTGCAAGTAACAGTCCATAATATTCACTATCACTAATCAGACAGCTCATCAGAGTTTATCAGCAGAAATTAATCATCTCCTAGTGGCAGACATCAATGTTGAACCAGTGCAGGCATGAACAACAGTTTGAATGCACACACAATTGCTTTTACAAAATTATCATCAATGCTCTTACACTAAACATACAAATTATAATAAACACACAAATGATATCAGATAATTGTCATATTAAATATTACAAATACACAAATATCAGTAAACCTATAATATTTATGGGTGTCAGTGCAAGCCACAACAAACAAGTAAAATAATATTTAGGAGATAGGTCGGTACCAATTATTTGGGATTAGGAAAGGAAAACACACAAAACACACTCACTCAACTTTCATCCACATTTAAGTACTACTGTGTAATTGAATAGAGTTAACTGTTTAAATGCAATTCTGTCCTAAATTTTGTTCAACTTGTGTATAAAGTAGTAGTGGCAGCAATGTATAACAGTCAATAATAGTTACTCAACGTCGTAGTCATCATGTCAAGACCAATGTTTTCCAAGCCAAATCAAATGTACGGTTGCTGAACAACTGTCAGTGTGCCAAGATACGCAAATACTTCCTCTCTCCAAAAAAAAGTATATACTGCTTAGTGATTTAACGAAGTGTGTGTGTAGACAATTTTCCTTCTACTTGAGTGTTCTAGGCTGCCATCTTCATCCTCCTTGTTCCATATAAACCAACAAAAAAATATGCTCCTCACTTACTTTATCTCTCATCCACCAAAACTCCAATAATCATCAGCATCACATAATCTTAATACTTCAATAATACCTCTTACGTCGATACATATAAGCCTTATCATCAATATCATTTACCTTACCTCCTTACCTTAGCTCTTGTCCACCAAAACTACAATAATCATCAACTTCACACAATCTGAATACCTCAATAATACCTCTTCAACACGTCGATACATATAAACCTTATCACCAATATCATTTCACTTCCATAACAACTCTATCCTCTAGTCAGTCTCCTCGAACAAGTACAGATAAAATCCTAGTGCAAACTTCAATTCATTATCCCATGCAATCCAAAGACACAATGCCCGCACACAACCTCTGTGTAGTCCACCTGAGCCAAATCTTCTACTCATTATGAATTATAAAATACATTTTGGTTACCTTGTCCATCATAAAATAAAAGAAATGCATACATGACTTCTAACAGCCTTTAGTTCGAATAACTTTCAGTAAGTAAGTACGAGTACGGGGTTTTAATGACCGTAATATTTCACAGTATGTACAACACTTCAAGAATCATGGCAAAACAGAAGCAAACGTGTGGAGTATTTCTTGTGTCAAGTGTCACTTACTATTTCAGTTGCTCACGAAGAATGCAGTGTAATAACTGTCAATGGTCTAAACCTAGTGTTGGTGTGTCATGTCGTTAGCTTCCTTCCTAGTAACATAAATTTATACAGCTTCCATAAAACCTCCAGCTCATGTGACTTCTATGACGTTTCTTGTACTAATGTCGTTCGTCGAATTATAGCAGTTCACTTTCTTATTTTAAAAATATAAGGCACTGAGCGTAAACAAAACATGCAATAGCGAATAAATATACCAGTGGAAAACAGAATGTCAACAAGTGGAAGCAGCACAATTCCTACAACGAGGCTCTGCCAAGTAAACAATCTATAATTAATACCATAGTGTGACCTAAACTCCATGTTTGTACACCGCATATCAGCATTTCTATATACCAAATTAAAGAGTAGTTATGACAACAAACAGAAATGTATAAATATACAATCCATAAGCAAAGTAGCAAATATATATCTTACATGATAAACAGGTCATTAGCATCATATCAGCGTAAGCAAATAAATGTTCATATGTAATCTTAATAAGTGAAAATGAAAGCGCAAGCAGATAAATCACAAAGTATGGCCTACATGCATAATCATATCAGCACAATTAATCATGTGACAATTATAATCTAAATAAATAAGCACAGCAGGCACACAATAGAAAAATATGACATCAGTGAAAAAGCATAGCAGCCAAGCGATGCATAATATACATAATTAACATCCCTGTTCATTAATCAATCATTGTCACAATCAGCAAATGTACGCAAGCACGTCGCTTCACAAGTAAATTCATAGAACATAAAATTTAGCACAAAGTATAAATCACGTAATCGCGAGCAGCAAATTACGTCTAAAGTACGTACCTAAGTGGAAATATGTTACCTGAAAAATAAACTCAATTAACAGTTACCTTTTTGGTTTATTAGTTTCTTCTTCGAAATTACATTCTTCCTGAAATTTTCTCGATAGCAAGTCCTCTTGACGTCGGACACACACAGAATTTACCTGAAGTTCTTAAATATTTTATACAACCGTATCCTGAAAAATACTGAACGTTAATAACATAATTTATCAAGTCACTATAGCTTTATACTGAATTTAATCGGAGAAATTAGACTGTGTATTTGTTTACGGCTGTCAGTGCATTGCACTGAGCGCTCGATCAGCTGTAGGTAAGTGTGACGTAGGAAGTAATTGTTTGCGGTCAACGACTGCCTGACGCGCCGCGCAGACTTGACTGTTGCTATGAGTATGTGCAGCCGCCGGAACGCGGCGCGGTATCCTTGTACTCTCCGTGTGTTTACGTATAACTGTTTCTTTCTCAAAAGTATGTCATTCCACAAAAATTTTAACGTTCGATATGTGATGTATTCCCTTAGAGTGCCGAGATTTAAGAGTTTCTGCTTCGACAGTGTTATCATGAATAATTTTGCGAACTCTATATGGACCGTTATAAAGCAGAAAAAATTTGCGGCACAAGCGTTTTCCTTTGTGAGACAAACGGTGAGACTTAATTAACACCTTTTGACCAACTGACAAGATTTTCAAACGACCAGGACGTTTAGCTGATTTCTCTCTTCTAGCAGCCGCAGATGCAATATTTTGTAGAGCCAGATTCACAACTTCAGAATGCCGCAGTTTTCGTGAAGGCGGAAAAGGAACGATTTCAGAAATGCGATTTGTCGGTGCTTTATTTTTTAATATCAATATCGGCGGTATAGAAGTTGAATCGTTAGTGAGTTCATTCAGAATGATTTGAAAAATATGAAGATACTGATCCCATGTTCTGTGATTCTGATGACAATAAAGTCGACACAATTTATTGATTTCCTTCATCCATCTCTCTGAAGCGTTAAATTGAGGATGAAAAAGTGAAATGAAAATTGGTTTAATCTTACGACGCCGTAGAGTATGAAGCCAAATTTTAGAGTGAAACTGTGATCCATTATCTGACATAACCTTATCAATGTGACCCACTTCTTTAAGAAAATGTTTGATGAAAGCATTAGATACTGAACGAGCTGTTGCTTTACGTAAAGGTGTAAAACACACTTATTTTGATGTCAATTCCACTGCTACTAAAATGTACGCAAAACCATTAGTAGAACGAACCACTGGACCGAACAAATCGACTGCAGCCATCTCCTTTAATTTCGCTGGAATGATAGGAAACAACGGTGCTCTGCGAGAAATAGTTGGCTGCTTAGCCTTTTGACATAATTTGCATTTGGTGAGAATAGATCGAATACGTTTTTCCATATTACTGAAATAGCAATTTTCTCGTAATTTATGAAAGCATTTTCTGGGACCAAAGTGTGATTAACTGAAATGTGTATACCAAATCAATTTATTAACACACTTATCAGGAATGCAAATTAACCAAAAAGAGTTGTCAACCGATTTTCGTTTAAAAAGAAGTTTCCAGATAGTTTGCAAAAACGAGGTGTGGCCAAATTGTCCAATCTAACAGAGCGTCTAAGAAAATTACAGACACCAAGGAAACTACGAACATCACGTTTTGTAGTAGGAACAGCATAATTACGAATTGCGTCTAGCTTCTCTGGATCAGGGAGAATACCTTCTGTAGAAATAATATGACCAAGAAATTTCACCTGAGAACGACCAAATTCAGATTTTTCCAAGTTCACTGTAATGCCAACTCTTGCAAAAATACGTAATAATGAATCCAAAATTTTGTTATGCTCACTCCAAGAACGTTTAGCAATAAGAATATCGTCAACATATGGAGTAATATCGTCACGAAGATAAACAGGAAAAGTTTCGTTTAAACCACGCATGAATGCTGCTGAAGATACAGTAAGTCCAAACGGTAATTTCCGAAGTTACTTTTGGGTAAAATAGTCATATCCGGTTATTCTTTACCGACTCTCTAGATAGATTGATAGTCGAAGAGTAGTTTTGATAGATACAAAGAATAGTAAAAGAGTAGGCAGCGGTGCAGAAAACTAAAAGGGAAATAGCACCACTAATGCTCGGGGCCCTGTGCACGCTACGGCACATATTCACTTAGTGTAGCGAATCCCCTGAGGACATAAATAGCCGCACATAAATTCCAGTTTGTGACTTAGTGGCCAATTTGGTGGAAGTGCGTACATAAATTGATCTAACCATGAACATGGATGTATGTCATTCTTAGAATTGCGAAAGATCTTAAATTTCTGAACAGTTAAAAAGTGTCTATAGTCGAAGTTTTCTCCTCGTGGCGACAAGGACCTACCGCGTCTGTCCCAGTCCGAATGTCGATTATTGTCAAGTTCGCGCGCCTGGCGCTCTCTTGTTGCATCCCGTAAATGAAATAAATTATTGTCTTCAAAGCGCTCTGCTATCTGCGATTCTAAATTTCTTCTGCTGTCTTTTCCTACGATTTCGCCTTCAATTTGATTGACTTGCTTTCGTAACGCCTCAAATTCCCATTTAACGCGTCCATTAAATTTTCCCTGTTTTTCAACATGCTTGTTTATGTTCTGGTACTCTTCGGCTTCTGGAAATGGTAATGGAGCTGTATCATCTGAATCTCTGTCCCCATTTAAACTAAGACTTGTCAATTTATCTGCAATCTCCTCAACTCTTTCCGATAAGTCACCTATTTGTTCTTTCTGTTTATTTACGTCTTCCGTAAGTGTCGCGACTCGGGTTTCAGTATTGACACATTTAGTAGTTAACTGTTCATACTGTTGTGTTAGGTTATTTATTCTGTCATTTGGTATGGATTCCTCGATTCTTTCAAATATTTCTTCCTTATCGTGTGCACGTTGTAAATTTAACTCTGAAAATTTTTGTACTATCACGCGATCTCTTTCTTCCTGTTCTCTATCCTGTTCTTTTTGTCTTATTTCTATTGAAATTAATCTGTTATTGTGCGAATTCAGAATCGGTTGTACTTCTTCTCCAATTTCTCTCTTTAATTCATCTTTCATGTTTTTAAAGCATGTCCCTATTCGTGGTTCTAACCGTGTTTCCATTGTTCCCATATCAGTTTCTAGCCGTGTTGCCACTGTTTTCAATTCAGATCCTAACTGTGATCTCAGATTTAATATTGCATCCATCAACTGCTCCACATTGACTGGTTCGAAATTCCTTTCGCCCCTAACATTTCCCGCAAAACCAGCTTCCTTCGTCATAGCTGTAAAGCTATCTGTGTTCGATACTATTCCAGAATCCTCTGTCATTAATCTCGTATTCAGAAAATTCTTTAATTGTGAAAAGTTTTGAACTGGTTCTGGACTATTTTCCCTGCTTATTAAATTGTTTTCTACTTCATTATTCATCATACTGTTTTCCTCTGTTGGCGAGTTCGCCATGTTAACAATTTCGTCATTCTCACTACTCATCATTTTCGCCTTTTTCATCGATCGCGTAGTCATTTACAAAACATACAAAACTCGCCACTGTATGAAAATTACACACAATGAGACTTTATCTCCAACAATACCATTCACACGAAATGATTCCCGACAAACACGCCTAACGAACAATTAGAACCTTCATAATTGCACAAAATTGTCAAACGCGTATACAAGACATCAAAAATTAAATTCTGCAAAAATACCATTAAAAGAATGACAAGACAACTACAAATGTTCAGTTACCAAATCTACATATGCAATATAGACTAGAATTACTAAACTACAAATTAGTTCAACTGTCTGCTATTTTTACTATCAGAATATTCCAAGGGACGATCCGAAGCAGCGGTCGCCACATGCATGGGGCTTAATTAAATATAATGCAACTATTTTTAATTTTAGTAGCTGATTGTCCGGTTACGCAGTCTCGTAACCGGTTGGCCCTGAGTAGAATTTGTACGCAATCTGACTGCATAGAACAACAACAAAGAATGAAACGAAATTTCCGTTAACACAATTGATTAATTAAATCCCCAGCAACTATGAAAGCTAGGAAACAACAAAACACAAGTGTAGCTGTTCTGTGTGTGGAAGTGTGATTCAACGTACACATCTGGCACGGTTCTTCCTCAATAAGACCAGATATTTTAAACACCATTTATACTGAAGTAATTAAAAAAAACCAGAAATACTATAATTGCACATAGAAACCAGAAATACAGTCTAATACAAGAACACGAGCCAGATGCTTTGTTGACTGAACCTGTGACCAAGAGGCATTATTGTTTAAGACATTGAAATAATGAAAAAAAAGGAATTTTTTACCTTCATATATATTGACGAAAAACACACTCTGATCATTACAGCATCCCCAATCCAACAATATCTGGTGTCTAGCCCATCAAAACAATATGACAACATCTGAACAAGCACTCTCCATGGGAACTTCTCAACCACGACTCACCACTGCTACATCTCAACAAGCACTCTCCACCACGACTTCTCGATAAGAACTGCCTACTACGACTTCTCGACAAGAACTGCCAGTGGAGGCGCAATCTCTGGCGCTGTGGCTCAGTGTAGCCACCTTTCAAAGTTCACAACAACCAGTCTTTTATGCATAAAACCACATCTTAAGCATTCGTAATTCATCAAAGACGGATTTTTTTTGACATGTGCAAATATGCTAAACATAATAGTTGCAATGTATCAAGTTAATAAACAGTTGTAATATAAGGGTTGAGACAAACAGCTTACACACATTTTACAATCATAGGAACATTTATATTAGTTGATGGATATCGCATTAAAGAAACTAGCACTGCTAACATTATCCAGTAAAATATGTAAATGAACAGAAAATATAGAGAAAGGCAAAGAGAAAACTTCTCAGATTGGCAAAAAACGCACGTAATTTACGGCGTAGTCGCGTTTTATGTCGATGAACGTATCCGTAAACATTCCAGTGAGAGGGTTGCTTCAAGTAAGTCCTATTCTGTAAGGCAACTATTATAATCATTCACGCATCAAATGATCCCCTTAATCAACTCGAAATGTTTTATGGTAAAAACATTCTTTACGTGAGTCAACAACGGGATATCAGAGGTTGCGAATCAAGCGAGTTTTATCTTAGAGCGTCTTTGCAGGCAGATGCATTTTTCTGACGAAAGACGAGCTTCTCTCCATGGCAATGAAGACTTCTCCCGCGTTTTTTACCACCAATGTGATTCGTCTATCAGTAGTATGTTGGTCAGTAACCATTATTGTAGTGTATTCCGCCGTATAACACTGGTCGCTGCGGTTTGGGCAAGTCGGCTTCACTTCTTTTGCAACACGACTTTTGCTACGTTGTTTCCTTATACGCCGGAAACCGCTTCACCCAAACCTCATCCCCACAATTACCTCCATTGCTTTCCAGATAGATAAAAAGATATTGAAAAACTGATTTTCACACTTTTGCCTTTCCATTTTACAAATTGGGTTTCCATTTTGCTAAAAGCTTTTTTATAGTTTATTCTCCTGCAAAATGTATCAGACTTTTATTCACAGAGCCAGGTATTTCATACACGTCGTACCACATTGATAAAGGAGTAATGGACTTCCCCGCTACTAGTCTGGTGGCTGTTTTGAGACGGCGTTTTAGCTATGTAGACAACAAACTCTACAAAACAAATGATTTCATGACGCTGAACATAACTTTCAACATCTGCTATAGTCAGGTTTGTACTGTATTTCCTTTCCTCTGCTGCGTTCCTTAGTACCCTGGAACTGCGTTCTCCGGGCCACTTTTATTTGCTCCTCCTGTAAGTGATTTTAAAGTGTGGGACTATTGTATCATCATACTATGAAAGGAACATTGTTGGAATATTATTTGGATCAGAAGACTAGGTTTAATGGAATACCTTAAGCTGCTTCCCTACACCAAGCTTCTAAGTTATTCATGTAAGTAGCCGTTCTGGATTCGAATTCTGGACGATTTACTTCGGTTTTTATGGTGAAAAAATTTCGGAAAACTGTGCATAAATTCGTATGTTTTTCATAAGTTTAATAAACCGAAGAGATATACATAACAGAGACTTTGGTCATCAATAACATATTTTCCTTCACTATTTGTAAGAGTCTGCAAACGCTGGGAAACTTTTCGATTCTGCGACTTCAGAAATCACGAGGTTTTGAGGCGAAGAAATCGTCGAGCCATGTTCGGACTGCATTTTCATCCAGAAAAGAAGTTCCTTGAGGTTTGTTCGGTATAGAGCGAAAAAAGAGAAAATCTGAGGGCGCATGATCAGATGAATATGGCACGTGCGGAATAACTTCCCAACCGAACACCTGTATAGAGCTTTTTGTCAGTCTAACCGTGGTCTAGGGGCAGTCGGCTTTCAGCAGTGATACGGTGCGGACGGGTTCGGCGTGCCGAGCAGCGCTCCACAGGCGTTGTTCACCCGCTAGCGCGCCGTCGTGCGTCGTAGCATTGATTTATAGTACCGGCACCGACCCACCATGACGTTATCATATCGACAAGCTACAATCAAGCTAACGTTCAACGCATCGTGCACGAGGCTGAAGGCCCACGAAACATAAAACTTTCTTCGAGACGTAATGCACACAGAACCGCAACAACTGATCGGCATTCATTTGTCTGTTGTATTCAGTACAGTGTACTCCAAACTGATTGAGGAAGCGGCCTGCGACAGACTCCTTCAACGATCTAAAAACGGATTCCGCTTCTGTCACGCAGGCGGTAATGTGAGTGTGGTAGCAGTTGACCATGTTGGACTGGAGATGCATACCGTTGCGCGTCTTTGAACTACCGTTCGAAGTTCCCGACAACCTTGTCGAAACGCGCTGCGGCCATATGGCACTGTTCTGAGCCACACAGAGGAGAAACGGAATACATTCGAAACGTATCCTGTCCTTAACGGGGCATGCGAAGTGTAGTTACCACAACCAACAGCGGGAACGCGATGGGCTGCGGATCGGAGCCGCAACCGGCCACAACTGACTATGAGCGACACAACAAGGAAGAGATAAACAACGGAGGCTTGTGGAAACCACAACACCAAACACCAAACGTAAATCCACTCGGAACCAGAGCCAGGCATGTGTTTACAACGAGCAACGACCAGAACGCAGTACCGCCGAGATAGAAACGAAATCCAGAGCGAGTACCACACTGGCTGGACTAGGTTTTTTTTTTTTTACTTTATTGTTATTTTAAAACCTGTACAAACCAGGTAGGCTGGCAGCAGCACACTACACCGCTCTTCAGCCATAGTGGTTACAATAGTATAAGAACGGAGAATGACAATGAACATAATGATGGGCAAAAGAGAGAGGTCACAGAGACACAAAAAACACGGAGTCGTTCACACGTGACGATAACAACACTGAAAACACGTTGGCACGGCGCACAGAACACTGATGAATCCGACGGCACAAGTGAACGTAGTAGTGGGACGGCGGACACCAAAAACACTAAACGACGTCACACACACGAGACACAGAAGGCGATGATCCCCGGCGCGCGAATGTTCACTATGCGTGTGCGAGTCCGGGGACCTGCCAAGAGAGGAGGAGGAGGAAGGGGAGTGGCAGAGCGAGAGGGGAGAGCAGAGATTCCCCGGGCAGGGGAAATAGGGGAGAGGAAGGAAGGGGGAGTGGAAGCCCAGGGGAAGAGGGGGGAGGGAGGGGACGGGGAAAAGGAAAAAGAAGAGAAGAGAAGGGAGGGAGGGTGCCGAAAGGAAAGGACACCGGAAGTGGGGGGCGGGGCAGGGTCAAAGTTGATAGGAGGGGTAGATGGAGGGGACGAGGACATCATCAGGGAGAGGGAGCTGGCGGAAGCCACCTTGGGAGAGGGTAAGGAAGGTGGTGAGATGGAGACCTGGCGGGACGTGGGAATACAGGCGTGGCAGCGGGCGGGGGTGGGAGAGGATCGGGGATACGAGCGGGTGAGGAGGATCAAGTTTACGGGAGGTGTACAGGATCCGTATCCTTTCTAGGAAAAGGAGGAGGTGGGGGAAGGGGATGAGATTGTACAGGATCTGCGTGGGGGAGGGGAGACGGATGCGATAGGCAAGGCGGAGACCATGGCATTCAAGGATTTGGAGGGATTTATAAAAGGTAGGGGGAGCAGAGATCCAAACCGGATGGGCATAACAAAGGATAGGGCAGATGAGGGACTTATAGGTGTGGAGGATGGTGGAGGGTCCAGACCCCACGTACGGCCGGAAAGGAGCTTGAGGAGACGGAGTCGGGAACGTGCCTTGGCTTGGATTGTCTGGAGATGGGGAGTCCAGGAGAGGCGACGATCCAGGGTGACGCCAAGGTACTTAAGGGTGGGAGTGAGGGCGATGGGACGGCCATAGACAGTGAGGTAGAAATCAAGGAGGCGGAAGGAAGGGGTGGTTTTGCCTACAATGATCGCCTGGGTTTTGGAAGGATTGACCTTGAGCAACCACTGGTTGCACCAAGCGGTGAACCGATCAATATGGGATTGGAGAAGGTGTTGGGAGCGTTGCAGGGTGGGGGCAAGGGCAAGGAAGGCGGTGTCATTGGCAAACTGGAGAAGGTGGACGGGGGGTGACGGCGGCGGCATGTCCGCCGTATACAAAAGGTACAGAAGGGGGGAGAGGACGGAGCCTTGGGGCATGCCGGCGGAGGGGAAAAAGGTGTAGGAATCTATGTTATGGATGGTGACATAGGAAGGACGGCGGGAGAGAAAGGAACCGATCAGACGAACGTAGTTAATGGGAAGGGCGAAGGTTTGGAGCTTGAAAAGGAGACTGGAATGCCATACACGGTCATAAGCACGTTCGAGGTCAAGAGAGAGGAAGATGGCGGAGCGACGGGAATTGAACAGTTCGGAAAGGAGATGAGTGAGGTGAAGGAGAAGATCGTCGGAAGAGAAGGACAGCCGAGAGCCACACTGGGTAACGGGAAGGAGGCGGTGCTGGCGGAGATGCTGGTGGATGCGTAGGGTGATGATAGATTCCAGGACCTTGCTGAAGACCGAGGTAAGGCTGATGGGATGGGAGGAGGAGACGGCGGACGGCGGTTTGCCAGGTTTAAGGAACATGAGGATACGGGAGGTTTTCCACAGGTCTGGGTAGTAACCGGTGGACAGGACTACATTGCAGAGCCTGGCCAGGGTGGAGAGAAAGGAGACAGGAGCTTCACGAAGGTGACGGTAGGTGACACGATCGTGACCAGGAGCGGTGTTGCGTTTTGTGCGGAGTGTAGCAATGAGATCCTGTGTAGTGATAGGAGTATTGAGGTCCGTGTGTGCAATGTTGTCCAAGTACTGGAAACCATGAGCGAAGGGTGGGACAGAGGTGTCAGTTCGATTGCGGTTATCCGGGAAGAGGGAGTAATCGAACTGGGGATCATCGGGGATGGAAAACACATCGGACAGGTAGGAAGCAAAGTGATTGGCCTTACTAAGGGCGTCAGGGAAGGGGTGATCATCATGGAGAAGAGGATAGTAGGGGGAGGGCTTAGTTCCGCTAAGGCGACGAAAGGCGGACCAGAACTTGGACGAGTTTATAGGGAGGGTAGCATTTAAACGGGTGCATCTCTGGCGCCAGTCCTGGCGTTTCTTAGCCGCGAGCAAATTACCAATGTGTCGCTGGAGTTGCCGGTGGCGTCATAGGGTGTCCGGGTCACGCGTGCGGAGGAAGGCACGGTAGAGACGGCGGGATTGACAGAGGAGGAGGACGGCCTTTGGGGGTAAGGTAGGACAGTGGGGGTGGATGGCAACAGAAGGGACGTGGGCCTCCACGGCCTCAGACAAGGTCTGCTGGAGAAAGGAGGTGGCATGGGTGACATCATCGGGACGGCGGTAGGTGAGAGGGTGGCTATCGACCTGGGTGGAGGGGGTATCCCGGCAGGCATTCCTGTTGGCACGGGAATAGTCATGGATGTACTTAGGGGGAAGGTCATTACGAGGGTTGGGGCGGGGGCGACGACCGTCTGAAATGGTGAGGAGGACAGGGAAATGGTCGCTACCAATAGGCTCCAGGACACCCACCGTAATGTGACCAAGGAGGTTGGGGGAGGAGAGAATAACATCGGGAGTGGAGTTGGATTCGGGACGGGTGTGCTGAGGGATGGGGATGAGGTTGCCTTGAAGGGAGGAGAGGAACTGATGCCACCGCCGTAACTGGGCAGCGGCGCGACTGTGGATGTTGAGGTCGCCGGCGATCACGTAGGAGGAGAAGGTATGGTCGATGTGGGAGAGGAAGTCGAAAGGAAGAGGGGCGTTTGGGCGGACATAGATGGTGGCGCAGGTAATGGTAAGGCCGGGGAAGAAGAGACTAAGGATCAGGTGTTCGATGGGGTCGGGAAGGAGAGTTTGGAGCCGAACGGGGATCTGGCGGCGGTGACCAATGGCAACTCCGCCACACGCAACTGGGAGGGGATTATCGGAGCAGTGGAGGAGATAGGGGGAGGTGTGGATGGAGTGGTGGGGTTGGAGGAAGGTTTCATTGAGGAGGAAGGCATCCACACAGTGGGTAGCAAGGGTGTGCAGGAAGAGGTTCTTGTTGGCGGGAAGGGAGCGGATATTGTTGAAAAGGATACGGTGCTGTCACACCATGACAGGGATTTAGACGAGGGTGTCAAGACGGGAGAAGGTGAAATGGGCCTGGTTGTTGGAATAGTTGGCGTACATTTTAAGGTGGAAAATGGAACGGGTGGCGAGGGAGATCTGTTGGAGGGTGTGGGGGCGCTGAAAGGGATGAACATTCTGGAGGACGATGGTGAGGAACCTGATGATGCCCTCAGCGGTGGGGGGGGGGGGGACGAAGGGAATTGCCAGGAGGGGTGGGGGCATCCAGAGGATGGACAGGTACAGTGAGTTCAGGAGTGGTTGGAGGGGGTCGGGCTTTACACTTTTGGGAGTAGGTGAGATGGGGGAGATTGCAGGTATTACAGGAGGGAGGGGATTGAAGGTTAGGGCACTGCCAGAGGAAGTGCACTTGCTGACAATGCGGGCAGCTGGGGGCCTCGTGGCACTCAGCTGTTGGGAGTGCATTATAGCGCAGACACCTCTGGCAGTGCAGGGATTGAGGAGGCGAATGGGAGGGGTCGACCTTGTACTGTTGGTTGAAGAGGAGGGCACCCTCCTTCAGGAGACGGTCAATGGAGGGGCATCCTGAGAGAAAACCCGCATAGGGCAAGTGGGGCCGGCCGAGTTGAAAATGCGGCGGACCGCCCGCACCTCCAGCGTGGGATGGGCCTTGAGCTCCACCAACACCTCCTCCTCCATGAATGACGGACTGAGCCGAGTGATCACGGCGGTGAGGGTCGGCAGGCGACGTGGAGGTTGGGGTTCGCGGGTAGGAGATGGACAAGGAGCAGGGGTAAGGGAGGCGTTGGGGCCAAAACGGGTGATGGGGAGGCGGGAGAGGATGTCAGTATGGAGGGTTGGGCTGGGGGAGGAGATGAGAACAGAATCCCGTCTGGGAGTAAGGAGAGAGATGGGGGCACCAGGGAAGTGTTGGCGGAGGAGGAGGGAGAGATTCCGGGTCTCGAGAAAGGAAGGATCGGGATGGGACAGGAGATATTTGTATAAACAGGGGGGGGGAGGAGGAGGAGGAGGAGGAGGAGGAGGAGGGAGCAGGACCAGGTGGGGAGATATCCATAGCACCCTGGGGGGGATGGAGGTAGGGGCAGGGCCTTTTTGGGAGCGGAGGAGGTGGGGGTGCCACTAGGGCGTTTGACGGCGGCAGAAGGGCGGGTGGTGATATGAGGGATGGGAGATATAGGGAGGTGGTGGGAAGGGACAGGTCCCAGCGTGGACGCAGCAGTCGGCGCCGGAGATGGTGACGGTGATGGTGAAGGTGAAGGCGACGGTGACGGCGACGATGATGACGGTGGTGGCGGTTATGGCGAAGGCGACGGGGAGAGCTGGGCGTGGACAGTGGCCCAACGGGCCACCACCCTAGCTGGAGCTGCAGTGACAGGCTGGGGGAGTGGGGGGAAAGGATCAGAATCAGAGGAGCGAGAGGAAGAAGGGGGAGAGGGGGCGATAAAGAGCGAGGGCGAAGGGAGAGTGAGGAGAGGTGGGATGGAAGGAGGGGGGTGTGACTGGGCACACCAAGTTATAGTGGTGGAGGCGGCGGAAGGGGATGTATAGACGATGGCGGTGGTGGTAGTGGTGGCGGTGGTGGTGGGGGCGGACCTGACGACAGGGAGAAAAAACGCACAGCACGAAAAGGAAAGGACACAAACTGGGAACAGACGAAGACGCAGACGGACGAAGACCAGGGTCGGACGACCAGGGTCGGACGTCGACGGCGACGGCGACGGCGACGGCGACGGCGACGGCGACGGCGTCGGCGGGTGGCAGGAACGCCGCAGCTGCTGCTGCCGCGGATGGGGCCGGGGCTGCTGCTGCTGGCTGGAGCGCTGCTGCTGCTGCTGCCACAGGAGGAGGGCTGGCTGGCTGGCTGCTGCCGGTGGGACCGCTGCTACAGGCCGGGACCGGGACCGGGACCGCTGCCGCTGCTGCTGCTGCTGCTGGACTGCTGCGGCTATGCTGGGCTGGCTGGCTGGCTGGCTGGCTGGCACCTGTAACACCTAGCACTTCGATGAGCGCTGGAATCGCACTATCGAAGGGCGGCAACCTTTCGGTGTACCGCCGGAGATGGCTGGACTAGGGCAGAACGGGTCCCTATATACGAAACCAGAGGGAACGGCTATTGGCCGCTGTCTGCACGTGGCTTAGCGGTGGCGCTCTCGCTGCGCGAGAGCCGCTGCGCGGAATAGCCGCCGCGGAGGCAGAGCCCTCTATGGGCTGACCACGTCCATTTGTTATGTCACATGTTCGACTTCCGTGGCGGAAGGTACTAGATCCCTCCCCCCCGAAATTGGTGCATAAGGGTGGAAATGCCGCAGACGATGCCGAGGCGGACGGAATGAGGGCACGGGTTGTGAGATGTCTGGAGGGATCACTGGGGGAGGGGAGGGCAGACTGTCTGCGGCATCCATCAAGGTGTTACCAGAGGGCAGGGGGTCAGTGGGCGTCTCTATACCCCAGCGAGGCAGAAGGGGTGTCCGCAGAGCCGATGAGGAGATGGAGGTTGACGGGAAGGGCTCCACCTCGAGGGACGTGTCCGCACCAGGAAGCAGGGAAGGCGGTGGGGGAGGAATGAAGGCAGGGGCCCGAGATCGGAGTTGGTTGTGGTGGCGATGCTCGAGCCCTCTGTGTGTCTGTACGGTCGTCACTCGCCGCCCATGAGCCGCTGTTACCATACCAGGCGTCCACGTAGATGTGTTGCCATAGGAGCGGGCCACATGGCCATGCCCGGGGCGTAGCGCCGGGAGGAACGAGAGCGGGGCCCAGAAGGGGGATGGTGTCAGTAGGTGGAGGAGGGTCCAAGGTTGTCGCCTGTGATCCTTCACGGGCAGGAGTGTGACTGGCCACTGGTGTAGTGTAGTAGATGCTTAGAAACAATGAGGTGGTGGCTGACGGCTCCACTGATTTCATCAGCTGCTGTTTGAAAGTGCGGGGCAGGTGTTCCACCGCGCCATTGGATGAAGGATGGAAAGGGGAGAGCGAATGTGTTTGATACCGTTAGCGGAGCAGAAGGTCTGGAACGAGGACGCCGTGAATTGGGGCCTGTTATCTGTGACCAACGTCTGAGGAAGGCCTTCAATGGCCAACACCTGGGCCATGGCGGTGAGGGTGGCGTCAGTGGTGGTGGACGCCATGCGAACCCCATGTGGGTATTTGGAATAGGCATCAATGATGAGGAGCCACATGGAGCCTAAGAAGGGGCCTGCAAAATCGAGATGGATCCTGTCCCAGGGTTGGCTGGGTGTTGGCCAGGGCGCGAAAGATTGTGGAGGACTAGCCTGATGACGCACACACAATGTGCAACCTCGGACCAGGTGCTCAACGTCACCATCGATCTCTGGCCAATAGAAAAGATTGTGTGAGACATGACGCCACGGGCTGAAGTCAGGTTTCAAACGTCGGGTGAGGTAGGGAGGCCAACCATGGGAGGACTTGCCACAGAATGGGGTCCCTGCGCGTGGAAGCGGCGATTTGCGTGGCTGTCAGAGGAAATCCATCGAGAGTCTCCCGGTGGGCAGAGTCGATGTGGAAGCACATGACTTCCTGCTGGTCGAATGCCAGATCGGGTCCTGCTGGGAGACGTGACAAGGCATCTGCATTAGTGTGTTGACTGGTGGGTTTATAGCGGATGGTGTAAGTGTAATTACACAAGAACAATGCCCAGCGCTGAAGACGCTGAGCCGTCCGTTCTGGGAGGTGCAAATGGGACCCGAAAAGCGACACTAAGGGCTTGTGATCCGTGAGGAGGGTGAACCGCGCCCCAAATACGTAAATGTGAAATTTCTGAACTGCAAAAATAATGACAAGAGCCTCCTTTTCGATCTGAGAGTAATTCCTTTGCGCAGGGGTTAACGTCTTGGATGCATATGCCACAGGTTGTTCCGATCCATCCTCATTCCTGTGTGCCAGGACTGCCCCAACCCCGTACGCTGAGGCATCGGCCGCCACCACCAAGGGACGATCCGGAGAGAAAGGCGTCAGGCAAGGTGCAGATTTCAGCATCGTCTTCAGGCGGGTGAAAGCCTGATCGCAGGCAGAAGTCCACGTGTAAGGTACCCTTTTGCCACGCAGGCTATTTAGGGGATGCGTGAAGTGGGCGGCTTGGGGTAAGAACTTTAAGTAATAATTGACTTTCCCCAAAAATACCTGGAGTTCGGATAAGTTTTGTGGACGGGGAAGGGCATCAATGGCTGCGACATTGCAGTCCGAAGGGTGAATGCTATCTTTACTGAGCCAATGTCCTAAGTACTCCGCTTCTGGTTGAAAAAAAACTGCACTTCTCCAGTCGACAACGTAAACCCGCAGCCTGCAGGGCGTGAAATAAGGTACTGAGGTTGCCCAGATGTTCCTGGCGCGTGCGCCCCGTGACTAAGATATCATCGAGGTAATTGACACAAGCCGGTATTGATTGCATAAGTTGCTCGAGATACAGTTGGAAAATCGCAGGGGCAGAGGAAATGCCAAACGGAAGACGCTTGTATTTATAGAGACCGAAAGACGTGTTGATGACAACGATGGCCTGCAATTCCTCATCCAACGGCAATTGGTGATAGGCTTCTGCCAGATCAATCTTAGAAAAGTACTCGCCACCTGCCAGTTTGGAAGAAGGTGTTCCTGTCGAGGAATGGGATAAGTTTCGACTAAAAACTGAGCGTTGACCGTAGCCCCAAAATCCCCACAAAGACGAAGCGATCCATTGGGTTTCTTGATGACCAATAAGGGCGTTGCCCAGGCACTCGATTGTACTGGCTCAATAACCCCCGCAGCCTGGAGCCGTTCGAGTTCCTACTTGACGGCCGCACGCAAAGCTACCGGGATAGGCCAAGCCCGACAAAAGCGAGGCCGTGCGTTCGGCAGTAATGTGACATGTGCCTGGAAATCGGAAGTGCAGATCAGGTCTGCCGACAACAGGGAGGAAAAGGACGCGCACAGATATTCTAGGTCCTGAAATGGAACTGTAGTTGAAACGAACTGCATTTCGTCTTGAATGGAAAAGCCAAACCGTGTAAACGCATATAGTCCAAAAATGTCCGAATCCGACGGGTGGTCCACCACAAATTGGGGCCGGGGAACGTTTTTGTAGATGGCCAAGACAGAAAACTGCCCACGGAGAGGGATGGAACCGTCGCCGTAGGCGACCAACCTCTGAGAGGGTGGGGACAATTCTGGAGACCCGAGACGTGCATACGTCGTCAGATTGACCAAAGAAACTGTGGCCCCCGTATCGACCAGGAAACGGAGGTCCTCGTTAAAGATGCGTAGGGTGAGGAATAACTTTTGAGCCAATGTGTCGGTCCGAGGGGCGACTGCGTGTAAAGCATGGACGGCCTCCTGTTGGCCCACAGGAGCGGGACGAGGGTTGGTCGAGCGGCTACGACAGACATCGAAGGTGGCCCTCTTTCTCACAGAGCGAACAGGTCTTCCAGCGATGGGGACAGTCAGCTTGAGTGTGGGCCGAGAAGCACTGGAGGCATGACGGAAGGGGGCCACGCGGCCGACGTCGAGGGGCGACCGGCGGTTCGGACGCCGTAGAGACGCCAGACAGCAAGGAATCTCGACGGCGGTGCCCTCTGGAGACTGCGCCCGTCAACGGCGATAAGGAGTGGAGCGGGAAGTGGACTCGACCGCTGCCACCTGGGACCGCGCCATGAGACGTTCGTTCGCCGCTTGAGCAATTTCGAAGGAATGGGCAATACGCGGAATGTCTTCCAACGAGGGGTTGTCCAACTTTAACGCCGCAGTGCGGACTTCTGGGTCAGGCGCCAGTTGAACGACCACATCCTAAATTAACGAATCGTCATACGACGCCTTGCACTGCTGATTGGTGCACGTGAAGTTGCATTTGCAGCTGAGGCCTTGCAAATCCGTGACCCAGGAACGGTAGGACTGACCCGGCTGCTTGTGGTATTGATGGAATCCCAGGCGACACGCAACCACGTGGTATTGCGAATAATAGTTAGTTAGCAACACACAGATGTCGTGAAAGGAGAGAGACACGGGGTCGGCCAACGGTGCCAACTTGCGGAGCAAGAAAAACGTGTCCGGTGAGGCCCAAGACAAGAACAACGACCGCTGCAGAGAGTCATCCGACACCTGAAAGGCCGTGAAATGTTGCTTTAGACGTTGCAGGTACGTTTCCCAATCCTCTTTTACGTCGTTGAACGGTGTGAACGACGGCGGACGTGGGAACGTGTCTGAAAGCGGGTCACCTGGGGAATGGGGTGGGAGGGAATCCGGCTTATTGACCCTGTCTGAGAGCAACTGCAGTGAGGTCTGTAAGACCTCCAACTGCTGCTGCTGCTGTCGCATGAGTTGCTGCTGTTGCTCAAAGAGAGTGAGTAATATCAATTCCATGCTCCTATGTTCCGTTTACCTCGTCACCAAATGTTGTAACCACAACCAACAACGGGACGACGCCTTGGGCTGCGGATCGGAGCCACCAGGCGGGAAAGCCGCCTGCGGTGGAGCACGCACCACTGGGTAAACACAGGACGAGTCGGGCGACAGACCACGACCGACTATGATCGACACAACAAGGAAGAGATAAACAACGGAGGCTTGTGGAAACCACAACAGCAAACACCAAACTTCAATCCACTCGGAACTAGAGCCAGGCAAATGTCAACAACGAGCAACGACCAGAACGCAGTACCGCCGAGATGAAATCCAGAGCGAGTACCAGACTGGCTGGACTAGGGCAGAGCGGGTCCCTGTGTACGAAACCGGAGGGAGCGGCTATTGGCCTCTGTCTGCACGTGGCTTACTGGTGGCGCCCTCGCTGCGCGAGAGCCACTGCGCAGAATAGCCGCCGCGGAGGCAGAGCCCTCTATGGGCTGACCACGTCCATTTGTTCTGCCGCGTGTTCAACTTCCGCGGCGGAATGTACTAGGCGAAGTGCATATAGAACTTACGAAACACATCACATCATATGTTTTCGCTGGCGGATGCCGCGCAGTTGTTACATATGATGGCCAAACGAAGACCTCCTCAGTCTGTGGACAGGAGGGCTATGTTAGGACCGAGTGTCTGCAGTGCCGCCTCGTTCAGGTACCTCGCAATAAACTTCCGCAACGATCCACGATGACCTCTCTCCGGCTAACGCATGTGGAGGCGGCACGACATGATGTGACGGATGATCGAAACATGATACCACCTCAAGCCGCTGCAAGCCCCGTTGGAGAGTCGACACAGACGACGACAATGACGACGACGCCACCGCAGACAAAATACGACGCGCCCTTGTCGCCGTCGATTTTGACAACGCATTCGAACGCGTCGACCACGGCTTCCTACGCGCAATTTTGGAATGCATGGGCCTCTCTCCAGAGCCTGCACAGGTGGCCCTTCGTCTGATCCACGGAGCGCGTTCCCACTTGATGGTGAACGGTTACCAGTCTGGTCACATTGTTGTTGGACGGTCAGTGCGACAAGGATGCCCATGTCAGGTATATTATTTACGGCAGCAGTTGAACCAGCTTTGCATGGTCTACGGAGACGATGAGCAGGCGTTTGCATGCGGGACGTGGCCTTTGGTTGTTTGCCGATGATGTGGTGTTCCTGGCCAGATCAGAGGATGAAATCCACATGGCTCTTCAGTGGCTACGCCAGTAGGGGCGACCACTGGGAGAAGACAAAATACATGGATGTCGGAGGGGGGCTTTCCCACACATCGCCGGTGCCCTCTAATAAAGTGCCCGTACTCAAATGTTTAGTAGTGCAGTTCTGTAGCAATGTTTTCCGCACGTCGGAGGCGAATGGACATGCTCCTACGAACACGTTACGTCAACACCTATCTTGTCTCCAAACTGAACTATTTTGCGCGTGTCCTTCCATTGACGGCTGCGATGGCCGATAGATTTCAGGCAGCACATGGACGTTTCGTGAGCGCCGGTCTTGTTTTCAAAGTCCGATGCGCCACCCTGACACTGCCGCAGCGGGCGGGCGGTATTGGTTTAACTCGTGTCTATAACCGCTTTATCTCAGCACTATGCGTCGCAGGTGTACCTCGTCCACGTTTGACGGGCACCGTGATAGCTGAAGTGGCATCACTCTCTCTGCATCCCCCGGTTTCTGTAGGAAAAATTTCACCGCCACTCGCCCGCATCCGAGAGTTCTTTATTGATCTCTGCTACTTAAGATAAGACCTTCCAACGACACAGATGCTCTGCACGAAAGACTGTTGTCGCCTTTATCAACAGCAGCAGCCTGTCTATAGGGTCGTACACAGATATCCCGAAGTTAGCTAGAACACAGTGTGCCGAGCAGTACACACGCCTTTTCTAACTACGACCGTGTGTTCACTGTGGTACGTGGTTGTGAACGGGAAGTTCGTTACTCGTCAGAGGATACATTCCATTCATGTGACAGACGGCCCCTTGTGTCCGACATGCTCAGTCGCTGACTCGGATGCACACCGCCTAATTTGTGCCGCGACCAACGGCTGCTGGATACTCACGGGGCGCAAGCTGGCATTACTCTTGCGGCGATTGTCGGAGTCTCTCTCCCCTGAATATACAGGGTAGTCAATTGATAGTGACCGGGCTAAATATCTCACGAAATAAGCATCAAACGAAAAACCTACAAAGAACGGAACTCGTCTAGCTTGAAGGGGGAAACCAGATGGCGCTATGGTTGGCCCGCTAGATGGCGCTGCCAAAGGTCAAACGGATATCAACTGCGTTTTTTTTTTAAGTTGGAACCCCCATTTTTTTATTACATATTCGTATATTGCGTAAAGAAATATGAATGTTTTAGCTAGACCACTTTTTTCGCTTTGTGATAGATGGCGATGTAATAGTCACAAACGTATAAGTACCTGATATCACATAACATTCCACCAGTGCGGACGGTATTTACTTCGTGATACACTGCCCGTGTTAAAATCGACCGTTTACCAATTGCAGAAAGGGTCAATATCGTGTTGATGTAAGGCTATTGTGATCAAAATGCTCAACGGGCATGTGCTATGTATGCTGCTCGGTATCCTGGACGACATCATCCAAGTGTCCGGACCGTTCGCCGGATAGTCACGTTATTTAAGGAAACAGGAAGTGTTCAGCCACATGAGAAACGTCAACCACGACCTCCAACAAATGATGATGCCCTAGTAGGTGTTTTAGCTGTTGTCGCGGCTAATCCGCACATTAGTTCAAATGGCTCTGAGCACTATGGGACTCAACTGCTGAGGTCATTAGTCCCCTAGAACTTGGAACTAGTTAAACCTAACTAACCTACGGACATCACAAACATCCATGCCCGAGGCAGGATTCGAACCTCCGACCGTAGCGGTCTTGCGGTTCCAGACTGCAGCGCCTTTAACCGCACGGCCACTTCGGCCGGCTTCCGCACATTAGTATCAGACAAATTGCGCGAGAATGGGGAACCTCAAAAACGTCTGTGTTGAGAATGCTACATCAACATCAATTGCACCCGTACCATATTTCTATGCACCTGGAATTGCATGACGACGACTCTAAATGTCGTGTACAGTTCTGACGCTGGGCACAAGAGAGATTACGGGATGATGACACATTTTTTGCACGCGTTCTATTCAGCGACGAAACGTCATTCACCAACAGCGCTAACGTAAACCGGCATAATATGCACTATTGGGCAACAGATCCACGATGGCTGCGACAAGTGGAATATCAGCGACCTTTGCGGGTTAATGTATGGTGCGGCATTATGGGAGGAAGGGAATTGGCCCCCATTTTATCGATGGCAATCTAAATGGTGCAATGTATGCTGATTTCCTACGTAATGTTCTACCGATGTTACTACAAGATGTTTCACTGGATGACAGAATGGCGATGTACTTCCAACATGATGGATGTCCGGCACATAGCTCGCGTGCCGTTGAAGCGGAATTGAATACCATATTTCATGACTGGTGGATTGGTTGTCGAAGCACGTTCACCGGATCCGGATTTCTTTCTGTGGGGAAAGTTGAAGCGTATTTGCTATCGTGATCCACCGACAACGCCTAACAACATGCGTCAGCGCATTGTCAATGCATGTGCAAACATTACGGAAGGCGAATTATTCGCTGTTGAGAGGAATGTCGTTACAAGTATTGCCAAATGCATTGAGGTTGATGGACATCATTTTGAGCATTTATTGCATTAATGTGGTATTTACAGGCAATCATGCGGCAACAGCATGCGTTCTCAGAAATGATAAGTTCACAAATGCACATGTCTCACATAGGAACATCCGAAATAAAATGTTCAAATGTACCTACGTTCTGTATTTCAATTTAAAAACCTACCTGTTACCAACTGTTGGTCTAAAATTGTGAGGCATATGTTTGTGACTATTACAGCACCACCTATCACAAAGCGGAAAAAGTGGACCAAGTAAAACATTCATATATCTTTACGTACTACACGAATATGTAATAAAAATGGGGGTTTCTATTTTTAAAAAACGCAGTTGATATCCGTTTGACCTATAGCAGCGTCATCCAGTGGGCCAACCATAGCGCCATCTGGTTTCCCCCTTCAAATTAGACGAGTTTCGTTCATGTATTTTTGTTTATGCTTATTCCGTGAGATACTTGGTCCAGTCACTATCAGTGGACCATCGTGTATACTCAGTGAGCTACTTTTAGTTCGTTGCTTCGGTGCCGAGAGCACGTAGAGATCTTGCGTGATAATTGCGACTCGTTAGCTTCCTGCGGTTGTTTGTGCCCTACCGCTTCTACTCGTACTCGGTTCAGCCTTGTATGATTGTTGTTCTCTTTTCCCTTGTCTGGCCAGGCGATTTGTGGAATGTGTCGCTGGTATCAAAACATCACATCTTCAAAATGGTTCAAATGGCTCTAAGCACTATGAGACTTAATATCTGAGGTCATCAGTCCCCTAGACTTAGAACTACTTAAACCTAACTAACGTAAGGACATCACACATATTCATGCCCGAGGCAGGATTCGAAACTGCGACCGTAGTAGCAGTACGGTTCCGGACTGAAGCGCTTCGAAGCGCTCGGCCACTGCGGCCAGCCATCATAACTTCCACTTGGTAATTGTTATAACTGAGTTTTGATGGTGTGCTTTAAATCATTGTGGATTTTTAAATTGCTTTACTGTTTAAAGTGTCATTACTTAGGGCGTTGAAAGCTTTTTTTCTGGTACATTGTACACTAAATCGTACAGCCACTTTCTTTAGTTATATTTGGAGACCGCACGCTTGTGCGCCTTACTGGGCCAAACCTAGTTACATGTATTTTGGTGGGTTATACATGGCCCCGGGAGTATACAACATTCCATTAGAGCTATTGAAAGCCTTGGGAGACCCAGTCCTAACAAAACTCTACCATCTGGTGAGCAAGATGTTGGAGGCAGGTGAAATACTCACAGACTTCAAGAAGAATATAAGAATTCTAATCCCAAAGAAATCAGGTGTTGACAGATGTGAAAATTACCGAACTATCAGTTTTATAAGCCACTGCTGCACTATACTAACACGAATTATTTACAGACGGATGGAAAAACTGGTAGAAGCCGACCTTGGGGAGCATCAGTTTGGATTCCGTAGAAATGTTGGAACACGTGAGGCAATACTGACCTTACGACTTATCTTAGAAGAAAGATTAAGAAAGGCAAGCTTTTGACAATGTTGACTGGAATACTCTCTTTCAAATTCTAAAGGTGGCAGGGGTAAAATACAGGGAGCGAAAGGCTATTTACAATTTGTACAATAACCAGATGGCAGTTATAAGAGTCGAGGGGCATGAAAGGGAAGCAGTGGTTGGGAAGGGAGTGAGACAGGGTTGTAGCCTCTCCCCGATGTTATTCAATCTGTATATTGAGCAAGCAGTAAAGGAAACAAAAGAAAAATTTGGAGAAGAAATGAAAACTTTGAGGTTTACCAATGACATTGTAATTCTGTCAGAGACAGCAAAGGACTTGGAAGAGCAGTTGAACGGAATAGACAGTGTCTTGAAAGGTGGATATAAGATGAACATCAACAAAAGCAAAACGAGGATAATCGAATGCAGTCGAATTAAATCGGGTGATGCTGAGGGAATTGGATTAGGAAATGAGACACTTAAAGTAGGGCCAGCCGGAGTGGTCGAGCGGTTCTAGGTGCTACAGTCTGGAACCGCGCGACCGCTACGGTAGCAGGTTCGAATCCTGCCTCCGGCTTGCATGTGTGTGATGTCCTTAGGTTAGTTAGGTTTAAGTAGTTCTAAGTCTAGGGGACTGATGGCCTCAGAAGTTAAGTCCCATAGTGCTCAGAGCCATCTGAACACTTAAAGTAGTAGATGAGTTTTGCTATTTGGGAAGCAAAATAACTGATGATGGTCGAAGTAGAGAGAATATGAAATGTAGACTGACAAAGGCAAGGAAAGGATTTCTGAAGAAGAGAAATTAGTTAACATCGAGTATAGATTTAAGTGTCAGGAAGTAAAAAAAAAAAAAAGGTTCAAATGGCTCTGAGCACTATGGGTCTTAACTTCTGAGGTCATCAGTCCCCTAGAACTTAGAACTACTTAAGCCTAACTAACCTAAGGACATCACACACATCCATGCCCGAGGCAGGATTCGAATCTACGACCGTAGCGGTCGCGCGGTTCCAGACTGTAGCGCCTAGAACCGCTCGGCCACACCGGCCGGCGTCAGGAAGTCGTTTCTGAAAGTATTTGTATGGAGTGTAGCCATGTATGGAAGTGAAACATGGACGATAAATAGTTTAGACAAGATGAGAATAGGAGCTTTCGAAATGTGATGCTACAGAAGAATGCTGAAGATTAGATGGGTAGATCACATAACTAATGAGGAGGTACTGAACAGAATTGGAGAGAAGGGAAATTTGTGGCACAACTTGACTAGAAGAAGGGATCGGTTGCTAGGGAGGCATCAAGGGATCACCAATTTAGTATTGGAGTGTAAAATTCGCAGAGGGGGACGAAGAGATGAATACACTAAACAGATTCAGACTGATGTAGGTTGCAGTAGGTACTGGGAGATGAAGAACCTTGCACAGTATAGAGTAGCACGGAGAGCTGCATCAAACCAGTCTCTGGACTGAAGACCACCACAACAACAACCTTTTACTGAGTGCAAACTGTGTCTTGGAAACACAAGCCGAGCTAGTGTTTCCGTAGCTGATGTTCATCAGCTATCCTTTCGCGTCTTCCTTCCACCTATGTCTTCCGTCCCGCGCGACTGTTAGGTATTTACCGTTTCCGTCTTTTGCCGTAGTTTGAAGCTGAATGTCGGTTGGCCTGTGAAATTTTTTACTATGGGGTGTAAATTGGGCTGGTTGCCTTGTGCCAGCTATCTAACGTTTTAGCGGCTCTTCACAAATGTCTTGTCTATGCTGTCAGTGTGTAAAGCAATGACTGAAGTTTTTAGTCGTTTTACTTAACGATTATTTCTCTGTTCACCAGGCTACCATTTTATGTTTGTGCCGTGTTGTGTATTTCCACTGATTGCTTAGAAAAGGAGTGTGGTGAGCAGATTATCGGTCCTGCCCTAATTAAATTCGGATCAGTTCGTGCGGACCACATTGCCTGATGCGTGGTGGTTTGATATCAAGGAGCTGTAATTGGTTTTTGTTTCCTTTTCATGAACTCCCTTTTTGTTAAACCTGAATCGTTTGTTCTTTTTCAATCAAACACACACTATACTCGTTTGTGGCCAGTCTCTTTTAATTACTGTCACGTTCGAATATTTGAAGAGGTTGTTATGTAACTTCTATTGGTGATATATTATACTGAGTCTCTTATTGAAATTGGCTGTAAATTTTTCAGCAATAATGACCATTGTTACAAAAAATTGTATATCTTGAAAAGAGAATAACGTTTGTTGTAAATTTCAATTTTCTTACCCCATGTTCCCAATGCTGAGCTCTTGGAGAGTTGAGAGAACGTATCTGAATAACGCTGTAACCTTTTGTCACTGAAATATTTGATAACATTATTGATCATTTATCAGTAATTGTTCTTAAATGGTTTTGTCTAATTATACAGTTTTGTCTAAATACATCAAGGTCCTGCTGAACTGATTTATAAAGTTATTTTGGTTGAGGAGTGTTAATTATTGATACTAATGATGTTCAGTCCTTATTTTGCCTGGTACTTTCACTACCAGGCAACTTTACGCCAGTTGTACGTACCAACAAGCACTGGTGTCAAAATATCTGACCAGTTACAAAGTTGGAGGGAAAACCACACTATTCAGTTCTAAGGCGAACCCGAAGAAATCTTTTACCTCTATGTCACTTAAATGGTTCAGACGGCTCTGAGCAATATGGGACTTAACTTCTGAGGTCATCAGTACCCTAGAACGTAGAACTACTTAAACCTAACTAACCTAAGGACAACACACGCATTCATGTCTGACGCCGGATTCGAACCTGCGAACGTAGCGGTCGCGCGGTTCCAGGCTGTAACGCCTAGAACCGCTCGGCCACTGCGGCCGGCGTCACTTAAATATTTGGATTACAAAACAGTTTATTATATCCTTATCAGAAGGTGGTGACATCTTGAATTATGTGACAGTTAAATTTCTGCGTGTATCAGAAACTGAGATGAAAGAAAGGGATTTACGTCAGCCCTGACATTCGGAAACTAATGAAAGACGAAACATTTTAAGATAAAATGAATGATACTTAAAGATTGTCCTGGATATCCGGGTGTCAACAACTTTCTTGGTAAATGTGAAGACCTTGATTAGTAAGAAACACGCTGAATAACCACAAAATATTGTCTCCCACAATGAGCATAAAACAGCATACGCGTCAGCTGTTTTCTAGAAGACGTATGTGCTGTGAGTGAGGAATAGGGGGAAAGGTTCCACCAAGACATTAAACAAACGGAAAAGGGATACTGTAAACGATGGGAAGTCAGCAAGGTAGCTCACTACTGCACAGTACTACACAGCGACTCTTCTCAGTCAGTGCACAGAAGAAAACGCAACTGTTATTTTAGTGGAAAAAGAAAATACATTAAGATTTATGTGCCTGTATTTATAATGAAGTATTGTATTCTTCAGCAGTTTTTTCGGATGTATGTGTTTTGTTAGGTTGCAAGTGCTATTCTGAGGTGAAGAGATTGCCATAGGAGAGGAATTCGTGGCGAACCGCGTCAAACCAGTCTGAAGACTGATGACTCTAAAGAAAAGTGTTTTCTACGGATTTTTTGGAACTTCGTCACTTTTTGTGAAAAAAGCATTATGTGGTTGAGGGAAATTCTCACCATTTTTGAACTTATCGTATCAAAAATCCTTAGGATAACCTAAAATATCTAAGAACAAATGAAATGATCGTATTGCATTGACGGTAGGGAGTCTCCACCTGAGGAAGTTTGGCTGCCGAGTCGACGCTACACTGGATGATTTGTGTATCGACGAGGACAACACGTCATCCAGTCACCGAGCGGATAAAATCTCCGGCCCGGTGGCGAATCGAACTCGAGCCCGCTGCACTGTAGTCAGACTCGCTGTCCACACAGCTAGGGGGGCGGACGCTTAGGAAACAAACTTCAAAGTATAAATTTGTAGACCTATGTTATTTCCGAAATTCTTAAGGAATGTTATCCATGTTTCCCGGCTTGTCTGGTCGCAATTTTCCTAGCCTTCGTTAAACTGTGACTCTAATAATGAGTTACTTATATTTTTCGTATGCTTTGTGAAAATTTAAAAATCCTTCACTCTGTTTGCCGAGTAGTTTGCCAGACACTGTTACTGGTGTAAAAGGCCCGAGAAGGAGGCAAGTGTGGCGGCCGTGCCGTGCTGCGTTATGCAAACCGAAGTCGTGTCACCAGATGTGGGTCACGCACAGACGGATAAGACGCCCTGCGGTTTTATCGCCTGCAACGCAATGCAATTACGGGCATAAATTGGCTTCGCATGAATATGCGGTGGAGGAAGCAGCGCCTTACCACATGGTATATGGCACTGCATACTGATCCATAGATATGACTTCACCTCGATTAGGCATACTTTGTTACAACTTTATGTTAAACGCTTAAAGTGAGAATTGGAAACTCAGCTTGCACTTAATTAATGGAATAAGGTGTGGAAAAACTATTTCCGCTAAGGCACTTGCGGCGTTTCTACTAGCGTATAGGCTTTTACGTCTTTCGGTGCCGGTGTCTCATCAACTAAATGTGTAAGTACGCTTTTAGGTTTTTATGCTGGTAACGCCACGTAGTGCTCTGTGTGAAAACTATGTAAGTAGGCTGTTTAGGTTTTTGTGATGGTAACGCCACATAGGGCTCTGTATGAAAATCACTGACTGTGCTGTGTGCAGTCTGTGGCTGGTTTGCATTGTTGGAATATTTGCTATTGTAGTGTTGGGCAGTTGGATGTGAACAGCGCGTAGCGTTGCGCAGTTGGAGGTGATCCGCCAGCAGTGGTGGATGTGGGGAGAGAGATGGCAGAATTTTGAGAGCGGACGATCTAGACGTGTGTCCGTCAGAAAAAGGAAATTTGTGACAGGATGTCATGAACTGATATATATATATTATGACTTTTGAACACTATTAAGGTAAATACATTGTTTGTTCTCTACCAAAATCTTTAATTTGCTAACTATCCCCATCTGTAGTTAGTGCCTTCAGTGGTTAGAATCTTTTATTTAGCTGGCAGTATTGGCGCTCGCTGTATTGCAGTAGTTCGAGTAACGAAGAAGTTTGTGAGGTAAGTGATTCATGAAAGGTATAGGTTATTGTTAGTGAGGGCCATTCTTTGGGGGGGATTATTGAAAGTCAGATTGCGTTGTGCTAGAAATATTGTGTGTCAGTTTAGTGATGATGAGAATAAGTAAAGAGAGAAATGTCTGAGTCCGCTCAGTTTTGCTCATCTGTTTGAAAATCAAATAACGCAAGAGGTTTACCAGCACAGTCATTTATAATTTTTCCAAAGGGGACGTTTCAAGTGGCCTGAGGAAATGTGAGTCCTTCGAGATGTCACCGACTCAGCCAGAAGGTTCAGAAAATGGGACCTTAACAGTAATCCCCTCAAAATTACGACTTTACTAACCGTTAATAAACCCTGACCTGTCTCAATGAAATATGACTAATCAGAAGGAGATGAGGGGAAAAAATTCGTAACTATGAGTATTACCTGCAGCAAAAACAGAAACATATCTAACATCGGTATCCTGTACTTGAATTGACCTACGTAAGTTAACTTAGGAACAGGACACTAGTATTACCAACAGCGAAAAGAACTACACACACGCTCATCAATCGTGTATTTCGGGACACACTCACACCACCGAAAAAATTCAGCAATTAAGCGTAATCTTCGTAAAAAAATAATTGTAGATATCATATCTAAACCCATAACTAAGGTCAGGTCCTCTTTATTCATTGGAACAGCTGAACCCATACCCCCAAACGAACAAAAAACGTCTCGAAACTGTGCCGAATGAAAAATAACTCAGCCCAAATATCTAAAAACTGCTCAGAAAGAAATTTAAAATCTATATTGCATTACCCTATAGATTACTAACACCATCAGATCAAATGAAGAAAATTAAATCGTGTATACAGTTTTTTTTAAACGACTGCCAACTACGAAACATGTACATGATTTCTTTTTTTTTAATGTTACATTCATTTAATTAAATTTAAGATTTGCGCGCAGTTTCCCGAGATAACCAATTTTTATCTATGGCTCAGAAATAAACTACCACCTATGACTTAAATATGAAGTCATTAGTCAAAGCACACGATATGTATCGCATCCTTCGGTTGACCCCGGAAAACTCACCTAGTCAAGTCTCACGGCCACCGAATTAACTGCCCTGAAATCAGTAACAAGAATGTTTCTGCGGGAACAAGAGACCACCCAGTGAAGCATAAATCAGTGAACTGATTTTGAGAGGTTGATGTTTATTCTTTGTTTTTCTTTAGAGCTGTTACTTCCGAGTGGAAGCTAATTAAGTATATGTGGGTTTAATTTCTGACCTGCACTTTCGGTTAAGTCTGAGTTCAAATAACGACAGCCTACGTCGTAACCATTGAACAGAAGTCACTCAAGTCAAAACTACTCATCGCTTAGAGCAGAATCCAAAATCAACATTGCTATATGTTCTGGCAACGAAAATATCAAAGTGCCATTTAAAATACCTCACTAGATATGAATTTCCTTACAACATTCGAGAAGAAATACACAGTTAAGTGTGACGCAGTGTAGATAAGTACGTAGGCCATTTAAACTTAGCACTGTCTTTTATTTTTATTCTTTTACGTAAGTTCAATCTTTGGCCATTGCGATTATGTGCTCTTTGATGCCTGCCACATTCTCGCACATCCACCGGCTATCCGCTGTTGACAGCTCTATGCTCAGTCCACTGGAAGTAATACGACAACGATGCCCAGTAATACACATCGTGCTCTCTGCATCATCGTTCACAGTGATTAAACAGTGAATTTCCGCCATTATGGACC
This sequence comes from Schistocerca americana, assembly GCF_021461395.2. NCBI lineage: Eukaryota > Metazoa > Arthropoda > Insecta > Orthoptera > Acrididae > Schistocerca > Schistocerca americana. The sequence continues at coordinate 1,012,628,543 of NC_060120.1, read as the reverse complement.
ATGACTGCACTCTCAGCTGTCTCATAGAGTACTACGAATTTTAAAAATAAAAATAAGAAATGAACATATATTATCCTGGTCGGTTCTAATTGTGTCCGAATTTCATTTGACAACCTTAACTGTGAAATTTAATGGTATATTTTTGAGAGTCTAATTGTTGAGCTACATTTCCATTGTTGACTTATTTACTAATCATTACTATTAGCAGCTTGTGGCAGTAAAGCAAATGCGCAATGACGACGTTCTACAACGAGTTATAGAGCCTTGAACGAGGCAGAGATTCCTGCTGAACTTTTATTAGATGTCGGATCATCGGAGTTCAGTGATTTGGAGTTGGATCACGCAGAAGTTGAAGAGTCAAATGAAGAAGAAACTGAGGACGATGAACAAACAAACCATGCAGGTAACGCTCGAAATAAATATGTTCAAGTTCTGTTATAGCATATCTTCTAGACGCTCCAAGGCAATGCGAAAAGGAGTTTGTCAACATAATCCATGAACATAAGGAAATGACAACTCCTGGGAAAGTAACCACTATATGTGAATCATTCAAGAAAATTTTCATTTATAAAAGTGTTAGGAAAATAGTTGACCACACAAATGATGCAGCTGAACGAAAGAAACTGTATCTTTTGCTAACTATTCTGAAAATATAGTCTTTATTGGGAATTTTAATGGGAGTTTACCGGAACTCTAACGTTTCATTATCTGATTTACTGCCAATTTTATTGGGCAGAGGAACTGTGAGCAGGACAAGAGCTTATCAACTATTGAAGGTTCTTCGTTTTGATGACAGAGTCACCTGGGCAGAAAGCCGTGTAAGTGAAAAATTTGAGCCACTGCGCGAAATATTTCAAAAGTGAATGGAATTGTCGCAAGCTACTTCGAAGTGGTCCATGTGATACAATGATTGCAATACCATTTCTTTGAGAGGATGTTGATCATATAAAGTTTTCCTCAAAGACAAGCCTAGGAAATATGGTAAATGTATGTTAGAATTCTCAGTAGCGCAACTGAACGATACGTAAGAAAAATATGTGTGTATGTTGCAGAAGACAGTAGACGTGCCATTGAACGAGGTTCCTTTCAGACAGTGAAGAGACTGACGGAGGCTATACGTATTACAGGAAACAGCACACCAACGATTCTTTATCTGATTTACCGTCAAATTTATTGAGAAGAGGAAGTTCGAGTTAGACATGAGGTTATCAACTGCTGAAGATTCTTCGTATTGATGGTTAGAGCATCAGGGCAGAAAGACGTGTAAGTGACAAATTTGTGGCACTGCACGAAGTATTTCAGGAATTTAATGAAATATTCCCAAGGTATTTCAGAAGTGGACCACACGATACAATGCTATGTCTTTTGAGAGGATGCTGACCATTTAAATCTTCGCTCAGAGACAAGCCTGGTATAATTTTTAAAATTCTCGTTAGTGCAACTGATAGACACGCAATAAAAATAGAAGCATACGCTGCAAAAGACAGTGAACGAGGTCCCTTTGAGACTGCGAAGAGACTAATGGAGCCAATAAAGAATACAGACTACACCATCGCGACTGATCGTTTCTACACCTCTGCGTAGTTGGTGGATATTCTGTACGCAGATTACAAACTTGCCCAAGGCAGATAACTGTTGTCGTCCAAGTCTGCATTCATTATTTTAACACAGGCAGTGTTTGCCCTCGGCTGGTGCGCCGTCTAACCTAAACTACCTTGGTGCTCTTAGAGCTACAGAGGGGCCTGTAGATGAGTATAGTAACATCGAAAATGCATATGAGTAAAACCAGTAAAGAGAGCTGCAAGTATCGTTGTTTAATGAAAGACGTAGTCTCCGTTGTGACGACAACCTCGCTGCTGGCTTTGCCGCGACATCCGCTGGTAGTCCAGTGACCCGCGTGCCGCGGTCCGCGGGGACTGCGCTGCAGACGGACCGGCGTGTCGCACCGCCACCCCCGCCGCCTCCACCTGCGCGCCGCCGCCGCCGCCACCGCCGCCCCACGCCGGGCGTGCGCCGTGCGCCGTGCCGCGGGGGCGGGCCGCGAGAGCCGCCTCTCGCTGCCGCCGCGCAGTGCGCCTCCAGCCCCCGGCCCAGAGACACGCGCCGTGACGTCACACCGCCCGCCTTTGGACGCTTCATCCCTCTTCGCCGGCGGTACCTGGCAGCCCGCAGGTAGGCGCCGTCGCCCTCCTCCGTAGTCTCCAAATCTGTCTCCCTCGAGACATACCAACAATATACATTCGTAAGCTTGGGTGTAAGGAGTCCTTTTCAGTGCATCATTTCATCGTTCTGTAAAATTAAGCAAATGGAAAGAAATCTAAAACTTTCCTGTTGGCTTTCAACGGCGTTATAAACGTCTACATCTGCACCTATGTTCCGCAAGTCACCCTATGATCGGTGGTGGGTGGGTGCTCTGTGTAGCGTTTTCACTTCAATCTTTCCTTGCTCCTTTGACGAATATTGCGCCGGATGAACATTTGTTCGAATGAAACTTTATAATCTCCATTCTCTCTAATTTTATCTTCCTTATGTTTTCACGAGATACACGTAAAGGGAAACAAGGTTGATTCTATAGGGAAGCACCGCCTCTAGCAATTCTGACAGATAAAACTGGCATTCTTGTAACGTCTGCCAACGTTTTAAATGGACATCTGCATGACGTTATCGTGTTACTAAACGATCCTGTGACAAAGCGCATAGCTCTTTTTGGGATCTTCTCTGTCTCTTCCATTAGTTCTTCCTGGTAAGGATCCCAGACTTACGAGCGACATTCAAGTATCCGCAGAGCGAGGATTCTGTAAATTACCTCCATCGTGGATAAATGCACCTCCTGAGGATTCCAGCAATGAATATCAGTCTAACACGTGTCTTTTGGGATTTGTTTTATGTGGTTGTTCCGCTTAACCCTTTCACAGGCATGGGGCTGTATCTGTTCCACGATACGTTATCAGAGAACCAGTGGAAATTTGCTGCTTGTAATTCCTATGTATCAGTGGCCCACTAGGAAAGGCGGGCCTAATAATAATTTTTAGAATCTGAAACACTTAAATTTGTATATTGTGAAAATGGCTTGTCATTTGGAATAATCTTCCGAAATGTCAACTTTCTGTAACCGTACGATTCAAGTGCTTTTCTGAAAACATATAACGTGAATGAATACAGGGTGGATCATAATTAATGGCGTAAACGTACACACTTGAAAGTACACGAGATTACAAGCTAAAATCTCTCAGTAAACATACGGTCTCAAAGGCATACCTTAAGAACTACGAGTAATTTCTCATCTTCGAAACTACGAAATAAATCTCTTCTACTGCAAGTTCTTTGCTTTCCATATTTTCGGAAGTGGTAGTAAGGACCAAAATAAGAAATAAATGTCAACAAACATGTGCTCTATAACGCATACTTTAAAAGTTACAGAACTTGATCCTTAGAAGAGTTGTGTTTCAAAGTAACAAAGATGAGCAAGTGCTCATAGCTCTTAAGTAATGCACTTTAGAGCACTGGACATTTTTTTCTTATTTTGGTCCGTACTACCAGTTCTCAAAATATGGAAAGCAGAGAAGTTGCAGTAAGATAGATGTGTTTCACAGTACCGAAGGTGAAAATTGCTCGTAGCTTTTAACGTATGCATTTCCGACCCTATGTTTACTGAGGCTTTTTTGCTTCTAGTATCGTGTACTTTCAACGGTAGGCGTTTACAGCATTTATTATGATACACACTGTATACACGATGATCATTCATTTCATTACCACTGGAAGATATAGGTCCCAAGCAGAAATACCACTGGGAAATATATCTCTGACCCCACCCAGCGTTGGAAAACGAAACTGCGGGAAATATTTTTTTTTTCATGTTCTTATTTCTGACGACAGCATTAATTAAAATAGCCATAAAGTAATGTCTTTCACCACAACAAAAATGTGGAAGTGAGTCAGATCGCTGCGTACTCATAGATATTTTCTGGTAAGGTCCCCAGAAAGATGAGTAATTTTCAAGTATCATTTTAAGGAGGCTCTTGTAAGATACCTCCCTCATGGGTGAACTACACTTCCTGAGGTTTCTGACAACTGTCTTTACTGCGATATTTTTCTTTGTGGTGGTCCACTTCATTCACTGTCATGGCATCCTATGTGTCCCACGACAGGTTATCAGCGATCCAGTGGGAATTTCCTGCCAGTAGTTGCCATGCATCAATGGTCCACTGTTAAAGAAAGGCCTAGTAACGGTTTGCAGAATCGATGTGACTGTTACATGACACAATCGACTTTGCATCCAGTGGTAAAGGGCTTGTCATTTGGAATAATAAAGGGAAATGTCAAATATTTGTAAGCACAGGGTGATCATTCATTTGTTTACCACTGGAACGCAAAGGTCCCATGTCAAAATTAGCACTGGGAAATGTGTGTCCAACCTCTCCAATGGTTGAGCAACGTTTTTTGTTCGTACTGTTACTTCTTACTACAGCGTTAATCAAAATAACCACATATTAATATCTTTCACCACGTAAAAAACTGAAAATGTGTCAAATCGCTGCGTACGCATACTGAAAGGTGTTTACTGAATGTTACTGCATCTAGTGATTATTCCCCATCGCGTAAGGGTGCCCCTCTTAGGAACTATATGAAGCTCTTCTTATTACTGTTCCATGATGCCAATCTACATTTCCATTCTCCCTATGTTGTGTATCGAATGGTTCTCCTGGCACCACAGTCATTCTGCATGTACATCTACATCTACACTCCGCAAGCCAACTTAAGATGTGTGGCGGTGGGTAATTTGTCTACCAGGCTCACTTCACCCTCTCCTGTTCCCCTCGCGAATAATTGCTGGCAAGCTTCTGTGTACACTCGAATCTTTCGAATTTTATCTTCACAGTCTTTTCGCGAGATATACGCAGAAGGAAGCAATATATTTAGTCACTGTTGTAGAAATGAATGCTCTCGTAACTTTTTACAGTAAACCACACCGTGATGTAGAAGGCATCTCTTGCAGCGTCTGCCGTTAGAGTTGGTTTATCATTTCCGTGAAGCTTTCACCTGCTTACTTAATGAATATGAAACGCCCCGCTCTTCCTTCAGTTTTCTCCATTTCCTCTATCACTGCCATCTGGTACGGCTCCCAGATTAATGAGGAATATTCAAGTATTGGTCGAATAAGTGTTTCGTAAGTTACTCTGTTTCTTTAAGGGCTATATTCACTGGGGATTGTTCCAATAAATCAGTCTGGCAGCTGCCTTACTCGAGATTGGGTTTTTGTAGTCATACCACTTCAAATCGCTCCGTACACGTAAGCCTAGTGCTAGGTATCTATTGAGTGTTACTGCCTCCACAAATTGTCCTTCAATCCTACAATCACACAATATAGGGTCTTTTTGTCTTTGAATCAGCAATATGCTACATTCGTTTTCCTGTACCATTCACGAATGGCGCGTGTGGTGAATGACTTTCGGTAAAATTTCCGGTTTTCGTTTTTATGCTCTTCGGTCCGTAGACGAATTTGTTGCAGCTCTCCATTTTAACCTGTCCTGGGCAAGCCTCTTTATGTCTTCGAAACTTTTCTTTATATAATCTTCCTATCGTCATTTTGCGTCCTGTTTTAGGGAGGGAGCGATGTTTAAGTACATGTGCTTGAATGACCAGAGTTTGTTTGAATAAACTCCCTTTGGGAATTTTTTAAGCTAAAAATTGTTAAAACTGACGTTCCCATAGTACTTGCTGCAACCTCTTTAGGGCGACCAGTTTCAATTGCCCGAAGTCGACAGTTACAGAGACAATTTAAAAGTAGGTTCCAGTAGTAACTTTTAGTTTCTCAACAACAGGGTCTAGAAGAGAAAATAGTTTGTTGACTTAATTTTCTCTGTACATACGCTCCGGTAGCCTTTCCCCAATGCACAGTATATCTCTCGTAGCGTGGAGTTTGATGACCATCACTGCAATTCACACTAACGTGTAGTGGGTCCTTCACACACTCAGGATTATTGGAGCAGAGCGCGTTCGCAACAAGCGTCCTCACATCAGGTCTGCAGCATTCAGTTCGCGTTCACACCATCCTACAACAAAGCAGATTTCCCGCTGTCCTAAGCCAGCAGTCCGAGGGTGCATCACCAGATTAAGTAAATTTACTTATAATTATCTTGCCTTTGCTATTATTTCTGAAGTTATAAAAGGGAAAAAATCACTACGGATAAGATGGAAAAATGTGCCCTATAAACCATGTAACGCCTTCGTATGTTAATCTTTTGAAGGAGCTAAAAGCTGAAAAAGAATAACGGTTTAAATATCTATGACGAAAAGACGTACATAAGGAGATATGATACCGTAACGAGAAAATCGGTAAGTGCTTCTGAAAGGCTTACAGTAACAGTGAGATGTTTGACAACTGGTAGGAGCTACGCTCATACGAATTCTGCTGCTGTGATGTCGCCCTCAACGTTGAGTCTTATCTTTCCGGAAACCTGTGCCATACATAAAGTACTGAAGCACTTCAGCTGGTCTGTATATCTGGTCTGCGTCAGTTCAAGAAGCGCCAGACTTTGCACAGGTCGAACACAGGCAGTAACTCAGGCGAATGTGTTTCAAGTCGGCGATTCATTCACACTCATCGATTTGTCTCTGCGGTCACTGTCTGTATAGGAAGAGCGATGCAAATAACTGAGCTTGTAAAGGATCTTAATGCGGACAAGGACAGGTCGGACGAGTGTTTTGCAAGCTGCTTGTACCGTGAATGAAATACACTTGCTTAAGATTCTTCTAATAAATCTCACCCCGCCATTTGATTTCCCCACAATTGGTTTCACGTCATCGCTCCACTTCAGGTCGCGCTGGAAGAACATTCCTTCACGTCTTACAGTTGTTATTACCTGTGGTGATTTGTCACCAATTGCGTAAACGAAGAGTAATGTTCTCTTTCACCTGTTATTCGCCTATTACGCGCCTGTTTATGTACCTGTTTATGGCGAGGGTGTACTACATCGCGTAACAGTGTAACGGAAAGAATGTCCGTCGAAAGTAAAAACTAGGTTCCGGCTTATTTCTGCTTACAGGGGTTGCACATGTTGGTGAACACCACCGGAGAACCACTTACGCAGGAATAATGTATATGCTGCAGCTGACAAGTATCTCCCAAAAGGAACGACTCGTGTGTAAAACAGTTGAAGAATGTTACAGATTGAAAATTCGGAGTACAAGCATGATACTTTATCTTGTGTGTTAGTTTGTTTCGTACAAATATTTCTTTTAATTTTGGCCTTGGTGGCACTGTATCGAACAAGACTTACGATGAAAAACGTTTCATTCTGAAATCAGCGCATCCAAGATAACAATGAAAATGTCATTTTTAAAATATAATCGTCCTCTTCACTTCCGTGTGAAGCGTTCATCTATTGCACGATCCTTGCGTCGCTTTACGCAAATTTCACTCACGCTTGCTACTTCGGAAAGATCAGGACAGATTTTATCCTCGATCTTCGTCCATTAAAAGCATGTCATCGCGTGTGCGAGAGTAGTGACGCAGCACATAATCTATCCTGTGCAAGCTCCTTCATCTCCCAGTATCTACTGCAACCGACATCCTTCTGAATCTGCTTAGTGTATTCATCTCTTGGTCTCCCTCTACGATTTTTACCCACCACGCTGCCCTCCAATGCTAAATTTGTGATCCATGGTGCCTCAGGTCATGTCCTACCAAACGATCCCTTCTTCTAGTCAAGTTGTGCCACAAACTTCTCTTCTCCCCAGTCCTATTCAATACCTCCTCATTAGTTACGTGATCTACCCACCTAATCTTCAACATTCTTCTGTAGCACCACATTTCGAAAGCTTCTATTCTCTTCTTGTCCAAACTATTTATTGTCCATGTTTCACTTCCATACATGGCTACACTCCATACAAATACATTCAGAAACGACTTCCTGACACTTAAATCTATACTCGATGTTAACAAATTTCTCTTCTTCAGAAACGCTTTCCTTGCCATTGCCAGCCTAAATTTTATATCCTCTCTGCTTTGACCATCATCAGTTATTTTGCTCCTCAAATAGGAAAACTCCTTTACTACTTTAAGTGTCTCATTTCCTAATCTAATTCCCTCAGCATCACCCGACTTAATTAGACTACATTCCATTATCCTCGTTTTACTTTTGTTGATGTTCATCTTATATCCTCCTTTCAAGACACTGTCCATCCCATTCAACTGCTCTTCCTAGTCCTTTGCTGTCTCTGACAGAATTACAATGTCATCAGCGAACCTCAAAGTTTTTATTTCTTCTCACTGGGTTTTAATACCTACTCCAAATTTTTCTTTTGTTTCCTTTACTGCTTGCTCAATATACAGATTGAATAGCATCGGGGACAGGCTACAACCCTGTCTCACTCCCTTCCCATCCACTGCTTCCCTTTCATGTCCCTCGACTCTTATAACTTCCATCTGGTTTCTGTACAAATTGTAAATAGCCTTTCGCTCCCTGTATTTTACCCCTGCCACCTTTAGAATTTGAAAGAGAGTATTCCAGTCAACATTGTCAAAAGCTTTCTCTAAGTCTACAAATGCTAGAAACGTAGGTTTGCCTTTCTTAATCTTTCTTCTAAGATAAGTCGTAAGGTCAGTATTGCCTCACGTGTTCCATCATTTCTACGGAATCCAAACTGATCTTCCCCAAGGTCGGCTTCTACCAATTTTTCCATTCGTCTGTAAATAATTCGTGTTAGTATAGTGCAGCTGTGACTTATTAAACTGATAGTTCGGTAATTTTCACATCTGTCAACACCTGCTTTCATTGGGATTGGAATTATTATATTCTTCTTGAAGTCTGAGGGTATTTCGCCTGTCTCGTACATCTTGCTCACTAAACGGTAGAGATTTGTCAGGACTGGCTCTCCCAAGGCCGTCAGTAGTTCTAATGGAATGTTGTCTACTCCCGGGGCCTTGTTTCGACTCAGGTCTTTCAGTGCTCTGTCAAACTCTTCGCGCAGTATTGTATCTCCCATTTCATCTTCATCTACATCCTCTTCCATTTCCATAATATTGTCCTCAAGTACATCCCCTTGTATAGACCCTCTATATACTCCTTCCACCTTTCTGCTTTCCCCTCTTTGCTTAGAACTGGGTTTCCATCTGAGCTCTTGATGTTCATACAAGTGGCTCTCTTTTCTCCAAAGGTCTCTTTAATTTTCCTGTCGGCTGTATCTATCTTACCCCTAGTGAGATAAGCCTCCACATCCTTACATTTGTCCTCTAGCCATGCCTGCTTAGCCATTTTGCACTTTCTGTCGATCTCATTTTTGAGACATTTGTATTCCTTTTTGCCTGCTTCATTTACTGCATTTTTATATTTTCTCCTTTCATGAATTAAATTCAATATTTCTTCTGTTACCCAAGGATTTCTACTAGCCCTCATCTTTTTACCTACTTGATCCTCTGCTGCCTTCACTACTTCATCCCTCAGAGCTACCCATTCTTCTTCTACTGTATTTCTTTCCCCCATTTTTGACAATTGTTCCCTTATGCTCTCCCTGAAACTCTGTACAACCTCTGGTTTAGTCAGTTTATCCAGGTCCCATCTCCTTAAATTCCCACTTTTTGCAATTTCTTCAGTTTTGATCTACAGTTCATAACCAATAGATTGTGGTCAGAGTCCACATCTGCCCCTGGGAATGTCCTACAATTTAAAACCTGGTTAATAAATCTGTCTTACCATTATATAATCTATCTAATACCTTTTAGTATTTCCAGGATTTTTCCATGTATACAACCTTCTTTTATAATTCTTGAACCAAGTGTTAGCTATGAATAAGTTATGCTCTGTGCAGAATTCTACCAGGAGGCTTCCTCTTTCATTTCTTGCCCCCAATCCATATTCACCTACTACGTTTCCTTCTCTTCCTTTTCCTACTGTCAGCGATGACTATTAAATTTTCGTCTCCCTTCACTACCTGAATAATTTCTTTTATCTCATCATACATTTCTTCAATTTCTTCGTCATCTTCAGAGCTAGTTGTCATATAAACTTGTACTACTGTAGTAGGCATGGGCTTCGTGTCTATCTTGGCCACTATAATACGTTCACTATGCTGTTTGTAGTAGCTTACCCGCACTCCTATTTTTTACTCATTATTAAACCTACTCCTGCATTACCCGTATTTTATTTTGTATTTATAACCTTGTATTCACCTGACCAGAAGTCTTGTTCCTCCTGCCACCGAACTTCACTAATTCCCACTATATCTAACTTTAACCTATCCATTTCCCTTTTTAAATTTTCTAACCTACCGGCCCGATTAAGGGATCTGACATTCCACGCTCCGATCCGTAGAATGCCAGTTTTCTTTCTCCTGATAACGACGTCCTCTTTGAGTAGTCCCCGCCCGGAGATCCGAATAGGGGACTATTTTACCTCCGGAATATTTTACCCAAGAGGACGCCATCATCATTTAACCATACAGTAAAGCTGCATGCCCTCGGGATAAATTACGGCTGTAGTTTCCCCTTGCTTTCAGCCGTTCGCAGTACCACAACAGCAAGGCCGTTTTGGTTAATGTTACAAGGCCAAATCAGTCAATCATCCAGACTGTGCCCCTGACCCTAAGATCACGACAAAGTAATGTACAACAGATTTTATTTGTGCACGGTGCAGGAACTCGGAGTTTCATTTACGATTTAATACGATTATTATGTCTTTTAAAGAACTGATATCGCTTTATTTTAATGAAACAGAGGAAATTACATTAACAGTCAAATATAATTTTTAATTGTACTGTTTCTACTTTCAAGAAAAATTCTTGAGCACGATCGGTAGTCAGCAGGCCAAGGGGTAAAACTACTTCACAGATCATAAGTTGAATGGATAACTCCCCGTGGTTATGCCTTTATGTCTGCAAACACTATTTTATTTTGCTTTTACTTTCTGCTAGCGAGAGTGACATGGGTCAATGATAATAAGACATGGTAATTTTCCACCTGTAATTGTATCTCCCCACCCACGTACGCTATTGTAAGAACTGAAATGCCAATCGAACGTTGGGACTGCCATCATCATGTGATGCCCAGTCTGTTGGTCTGAGATCTGCGTGCCTGTAAGCTTCCCCTTTTGTTAGGTTAACAGATTTAAACAAAACCAATGCAACAGAACTATTAATTTTAATTACTCTGACGAGGACTGATCACCCTAGAAACGTCGGTCACTCATTAGAAAATAAGCCCGTCTGTTTGCAAACACTGCGTGCGGGGTGCTACGTTGCTTTTGAAGTTTTTATTAACATCAAGAGCAATGTTGGTCTCCTGAACCGCCTTTAATGGTACAGCGAACTATTTTCGAAGATTACTCAAATTATGTAGACAAGCTCAGTGAAGCTATATGTCTACAGACTCAAAGACAAGATTTGGACTCGGGTATTGCTCGCTATTACATGATTTTTTTTTAAATAAACCGCAAACAGCTGTTGTATGACACTTAAATAGTACTACCAATTTCACAATGTAAGAGTTGCATCGTCAGGTACATTTTTGTTCAGATTATTTACGGGCAAAATTTGTGCGCATTGAACGTCCCATGATTCCCAGTCAGGCTGTAATAATTCGACAAAATAGTGACGAAAGTCGAAAGTTAAAACAGGCGGAATGAAGAAGACAGCCATAGAAAGTGGTTCAAATAGTTCAGAGCACTATGGGACTTAACATCTGAGGTCATCAGTCCCCTAGAACTGAGAACTACTTAAACCTAACTAATCTAATGACACCACACACATGCATGCCCGAGGCAGGATTCGAACCTGTGACCGCAGCGGTCGCGCGGTTCCAGACTGAAGCGCCTAGAACCGCTTGGCCACAACGGCCGGCACAGCCATAGAAGGAAGTCAGCTCGGAACGCATCTCTTATATGTTGGTGAAAACCGTCATGGACGGATGGCGGCAGAATGATCTAAGAATAAATGTACCTGAAGATGCAACTCAAAAGTTGTGAAACAGGTAGTACTATTAAAGGATCGTACAACAACTGCTAGCTGTTAATTTTTCAAGAATGCATATCTTTCTATTTCCGATGCCCATATTACATAGTGTACTGATATAATATAAGGTAATTACTTTCACAAGTTTCATAAACAAACAATAAGCTGGCGTACGGTGTTCTAAATGTTCCACCGCTTTCAGACTCATTCAGTGGTATACGCTTTAATTTCGAGTTTGCATGTGATTTTCTGTCATACGTAATAGCTACTTATGTCATGGGATAGCGATGTGTACACATACAGATGGCGGTAGTATTGCGTACACAAGGCTTAAAAGGGCAGTGCACTGGCGGAGCAGTCGTTTGTATTCGATTCCTGTGAAACGTTTTACGATGTGTTTATGGCCACAGGACGGGAATTGACAGACTTTAAACGCAGAATGGTAGTTGGAACTAGATAGAGAGGACATTTCAATTCGGAAATCGTTCCGCGACCCATAGTCTCAAGAGTGTGCCGAGAGTACAAAACTTCGGGCATTACCTCTCACAACGGAGAACGCAGTGGCTGACGGCCTTCACTTAACGACCAAGAGCATCCGCGTTTGCGTACAGTTGTCAGTGCTCATAGACAAGCAACAACTGCAGAAATCAATGTGGGACATGCGTAGGACAGTGCGACAAAACTAGGCGTTAATGGGCTACGGCGGCAAACGACCGACGCAGGTGCCTTTTTTTAATACAACGACATCGCCTGCAAGGCGTTCCCATATCGGTTGGGGTCTAGACTGGAAAACCGTGGCCTGACCAGATGAGTCCGAGCTGATGGTAGCATTCGAGTGTGGCGGGGACCCCAAGCAGCCATGCACTCATATTGGCAACAAGGCACCAGCTTGCAGCTGGTGGTGGCTCCATAATGGTGTGGGTTGTGTTTAATTGGAATGGAATGGATCCTGTGGTCCAACTAAACGGATCACTGAGTGGACTACTTGGAGACAATTTGCAGCCATTCATGGACGTCATGTTCTCAAATAACGATGGAATATTTATGGAGGCCTATGGAACATGTCAGCGGGACACAGTTTTTCGCGACTGATTTGGAGAACATGCTGGACAATTCGAACGAATGGTTTTGCCACCCAGATCGATCGACATGAATCCCATCGTACGTTTATGGGACGTAATCGAGAGTTTAGTTCGTGCACAAAATCCTGCACCGGCAACGCTTTCGCCATTATGGACGCGTACAGAGGCAAAATTGTTCAATATTACAGCAGGGGACTTCCATCGAGTTGTTGAGCCCAAGCCACGTCGAACTGCTGCACTAAGCCAGGAAGAAAGCGGTCCGATTCAGAATTAGAAGATATCTCATCGCTTTGGTTGCCTCAGTGCACATTCTCATTAAGATCAATTTGTGGAAAAAAAATTTGTAAATTTATGGTAAGTCCTATGGGACCAAATTGCTGAGGTCATCGGTCCCTAAGCTTACAAACTACTTAATCTAACTTACACTAACTTACGCTAAAAGCAACGCACACGCCAAATGCCCGAGGGTGGACTCGCGCCTCGGACGGGGCCAGCCGCGCAAGCTGTGACAAGGCACCTCGCACCGCACGGCTACGCCACGTGGCTAACAATCAGTGGTGAAAGTTATTTTCTTATAAGGGGCAGACGGATAAAAGTAAGTGATTCGGTTATTATTTTATAAGCAGTTTCCGTGACTGTTAGAGACAAGGCGGTTGATGCCTTCGTGGAAAAAAAAAATTCCGTTTGCATATGGAATCATGAGAGTATCGACGCTTTGCACCTCTTCATCCGAAGGAACTCGACAGCCAGGAACGTATTGCTTCAGGGCTCCAAAAATATAGATATCGCATGGGGTGAGATTGGAGCTTAATGGACTGTGAACAAAGGCTTCTGCAACGTGGTTGAAACAACCCCGGCAACCGAGGCTGTCGATTTGTTTCGGGCGAAGAGGTGGACGCCTCGTTACAATCAAGGCTTCCGAGGCAACAGTGACCTTTTCCATGGAGGCATTGACCACCTTGACACAGTGATTACGGCGATTGCCTTTTGAATAATAAACAGTTTATTTACTTTTTTTCCATCTGTCTCGTTTTCATTTGACTGGCCCTTATACATACTGACTATTTTATTCTGAGACAACGATACATCTCTAAAACTACACTTCAGATTAAAAAATAAATAAAAAATAAATAAATACGGGTTCAATATTTTGAACAAAGTGTAGAGGGCGGAGATCTTTGAAATATGAAATACAAACATCCCTTTTTGATTGTAGAATCAGATTATGGGAAGAAAAATGTGTAAATTTTGAATGTTAAAACTTTTGTCGTTGCACAAGAGGTTACGATGTAGTCGACAAACAACACAATTGAATTCAAAAATGGTATTATCTCGAGAAAAATGCAGTGGATCAAAACAGAAAACCACTGGTGTGTGGCAAACGAATCAGTGATTTGCAATTTTCTTCGTGCTTTTGTTTTGAAACATTCATTCAGTCATTATCTTACCTGATCTCATGGCGTCCACCTAGTCCCTCATTACTCAAAGATATTCCTTCCTGTCCTAACTGCTCTGTTAGTTAGAAGGCAGGTTGTTACGATAGAAGAGAAAACAGAAATGGTTTACATTCGTGGAAAAGCTGTCAGCAATGTCGATAATGCTGTAACCCTTTATGTTCAACATATTCCGAACAGGGTGCGATCGCGCACTTCTTTCTGACGGTTTATTCGGCTGTTCTCCACAGAGGAAACAGTGCCACCACAAAAAAAAAAAAAAACTTACGAAGAAAACCTGCCGGAGAGAATAATGAAATTGCGGTATTAGCTGCAGTGAATCACAACCCACACGTTAGCACTCGGCAGTTAAGTCATAAATCGGGATTTAGTCAGACTGTTGTTTGTCGAATTTTGAAACGTATAAATTATCGTCAGTTTCACATTACCTCCATCAGGAACTTTATCGCTGTGAATTCTAGAACAGAGTGACATTTTGACAGTGGTGGCTTGTGCAAATACAGAGAGTACACAATTTCTTTGTTCGAGTATTATTCTCTGAACAGACGCCCTTCACGAATCACGTTACGATTCATCTACACAACTTACATTATAGGAATGTAGATAATCTACACGGGTTACGCCGAGCTGAACATCAGCATCCATGAAATGTAAATGTTTGGCGTGGAATAATCGGTGACAAAAGTCATTGGTCTATTTTTTATCAGTGACACCTTAAATAATAATAAATAACCAACACTCTTGCACGACGATCTTCCACTATTGCTTACAGACCTCCCCGTGGAGCTGCGATAAATAATGTGGTTTCAACACGACAGTTGTCCAGCACATTATTCTGTAGCAGCACGGGAAGTATTAGATCGAATGTACAATCACACTAGACACTAGTGTGTAGGAAAACAAGAAACTGTCAGCACAACCAGATTCTTTATTCGAGACATTAGTTGAGAAATGTCAGATTTAACGCTTCTCGCCCACGCTGTTCACTAAGCATGTTAAATTAAAATTTACGGGATGAATAGTATCAGACATTGTACTTAACCAAAAGACACTGTCATACAAGACGTATGAGTATAATATTTAAGGCTATGAGGAGAAACAAAGTAGGGTAAGCGGCAATTATTATGTGGTACAAGTTTTAGAGGAAATAATGTAATCATTTGGACTGATGTCTGGGAGTGTGGCGCTGGTTAGTTGGATAATGTGGAACTTGAGTGGGTATGTGTTCAAATATAACTGATGATATAGACCCATATGGGAGTTTTGAACTAAATGTTTAATTACCGTAGTGCAAATAGACTAAATTTTTTCCCTTCTTAGGCGGTATATAACCATTATTTGTGGTCATTATATCTATGACTTCCTACAGCCTATGTTCAGATAAAATCGAGCGTGACGCATGTAATCTTCAGCTCCTTTCGTGCTCAGTCAGTCTAGACACTATAGCCCAGCCTGTTTGACGAATGTACAGTTTGTTACAGTCAATGCAAGCTATTTTACAAACACCACTATTACACAACAAATATGTTTTATCCTTAAATGTAAATTTGTTCTACCAAGAGGTGCGGAAGAATCGATAATTATGGCGTAAAAATATGATTGCGTTAATAAATAATAGGAGGTAGGCTTACGCCTCCCATCAGTTCGTTGTGAAGTGCCTCTCATAGCCAGAAGCGACGCTGGCTAATTTGCTCTGGAATTTGTAGTTAAATTTTAAGCAACATGTTTAGAGAACCATGGACACATACATATGACATATCAGTTACATATGAATTTGCGACGGTTCTGAATTGGTTTGTTGACGCTGGAATACGAGCAATAGAAACGCTATTATGTAGGCACTTACTGAACGGACGACAAAAAAAAGTGTAAATGGTGAGCAGTAGAAATTCCCTCTTTCCGTCTAACTCCTGAACAACAACGTACTGCGAAACTGATGGTCCACTCAAAATGGTTTAAATTTTGTTTCGTAGCATGAAAAATCATTACTCCATGAAAAGTCGATATTACAAAATCACAACTACTGACGGATTTTTTTTGAACATCTGAGCCCAAGAATTGTTTTTCCCACTTCTTTCCTGCTCAGGAAATGGCAGTTAATCATTACTAATTCACATATTCATTTTGTTCTACGTTACTTGAAGGGGTATAGAGCTATGTCTGATTAATCTCATTTTCGTGTTACACTGAAATTTCTCTTGGCTTATTTGTAAACGGCCCGTAGTCACCACGCAAGCGAATGAGAGTTCCACGAACGATATAAGAAGGAAGTTCTTGTGATCTCAGAATTGAGTTGTCAGCGTCGGGATGTCAAAGTGCCCTGCATGCGTCGAACGGAGATTGCTGAAGTTATACATGTATTCGGCCTTCTTGTTTTCCCAATAGGAACTCAGACCAACGCTGAAAATCGGTTTCCGCTGCGAGGGTAGGGGATACCCACATAGGCAGTGGCAGGAGATGAACATGTCAACATTTCTCTACGTATTTTCAAGACTTACAGTCTCCTCGTTATTTTGAAATGTGTAAGTCGTATACATTGTTTTAACCAAACTCATTAATAACGAAAGTAATTTCGAGAACTTGCTGTTCATCATAAGAGTTTCCATTACCGGGATTTGAAACTCACTTGTTGTGGCCTTGGTCCCATTTATGACATGAGAGTTTAGTTTCTACAAAAAGAGACACACATAATCCCATGTCTCCGCGTCATTTTAGCATGTGAAAATGGATTTGGCATATAGTACTTCACTCAGAGAAAAGCGTGTTTCCATATCCTTACTGCCGGCCGGAGTGGCCGAGCGGTTCTAGGCGCTACAGTCTGGAACCGCGCGATCACTACGGTCGCAGGTTCGAATCCTGACTCGGGATTGGATGTGTGTGATGTCCTTAGGCTAGTTAGGTTTAAGTAGTTCTCAGTTCTGACTGATGACCTCAGAAGTTAAGTCCCATACTGCTTATAGCCATTTGAACCATATCCTTACTTAACAAAATCACGTCAACACTTTTTGGCTCTAATCGAAGACAAATTATTAATCGAAGAATATGACTGTAAGAGCATGATTGCAGAATTCACCTCACCATATGAAATGTCACTTTTATGCTACGGTAGAAAGATACTCTTTTAGTTCTTAACAAGTTAATTAGAGACGAAATTACTCAGATAAATAGTCCGTCCATTATGCATCTTGTTATAATCTACAAAACTGTCATTCATCTACACAAAAATAAAATTGGTACTGACAGTGAAGCAGAAAGCAACTGTCTTTATGGTCTGATTTCCGTAAAGGGCAGAGTTTCAACAGAAATTTTAAAACGTGGGCTGTATCTATTTTCAACCTGTAGTCTTACGCGGCGTTGCAACATGTAGACTAAACTAGACCTGGCGGTATAGGCACACTAATGCTTACAATCATTTTAGAATGAGTCAGTCCAGCTGCGAACCACGTAGTTTTATATATGTTGCAAAAAGGGCCGATTAATTCTTGAGAAATGCGATATCGATAGTTACATTTATGTCAGCTATAACCTATTGCAATGTATGAGCAGTCATCCGGAATTACGGTGATTATACCACAAATCTCTGATGATCCATGAATAACAGAACTGATTCGTTGTAAATCACCAACGCTATGACAGTTAAAACCACATGTATCAGGTAATTAACTCTAAATATGGGGGCAACCTAAGATAGCTTTGACGTGATTTGGGATACATACGTTATGTAACTCTAAAGGGATAATACAGTCTGCTATAAGTGTAAATATATAATCTTTCTTCATATAGACGAATGACTTAACTTTTAAGTAAAATCATAGTTTGCGCCAAAGGAGAAGCTACTGAAAAACTGAACTTTTTTGAATGGAAGTTCACTGCCTCAAATTTGGCTGAAGTTGGTAGATATTTTCTGACGTAAATATCTATGGAGTAAAACGTTGTACAACTGCAAGTGCAGCGACTAAGAAAATCGTGAAGAACTTCCACAGTGTCGGAAATTATGCATCACCAAAGTGTAGACAGAAAGATTAAACTGGTACTGAGGCCGTAAGAGAGTAATTAAAAGACGTCTGCATCTATATTGTTACTTCCGTCAGCAGCATCATATATGGAAATTTATGGTAAGTTCTATGGGACCAAACTGCTGGCGTCATCGCCCAAGAATTGTTTTTCCTATTTCTTTCCTGCTCAGGAAATGGCAGTTAATCATTAATAATTCACATATTCATTATGTGATCTCAGAATTGAGTTGTCAGCGTCGGGATGTCAAAGTAGTGAGATCACACTACTTACTCTAATAAATTAACTTACGCTAAGAACAACACACACACCCATGCCCGTGGGAGGACTCGAACCTCCGACAGGCGGAGCCGCGCGAACCGTGGCAAGACGCCCGAGACCACGCGGTTACCTCGCGCGGCAGCCTCATATAATTTACCATTAAAAAGCTACGGATGACACGTAATTAATTCGGTTTTTAAAGCCTCCAGTTACATCTCTTAAATCAAAAGAACACTATAAAAGATGAAATCTCATCATAGTCAGTAATATAATTTTGTTGAATACGTACGTATTTGCTCATTGTCATTACACGAAAAAGGCTTTGCAGATAATAATTTTTTAACGACAGCCTCTAATTGCCACTGCGATCTGCAGATTTAATAATGTTAACACACTGTACCTAGTTTTAAAAGATGCACCTTCCTCGTTGTCTCTTATAAGACAGTAAGGGATAAACACCACACGCTATACTCACTACGCTAGAAATACTTTCTACCCAAAGGATGAATTTCCCCATACTATTAGACAAATTTACATGTTAGTACCGAGATCTAGTGGGGATTCAGAACTTATGATCACACGTATTACAGAACTTTCACTGCATATTTCGTCTACACCCTACTCCATCGACAAACGCACGCAAACATTTTGAATATCGAGTAAACGTATGGAATAATGCGGTTTACTGTGCGTTTCTGTGTGAGTTTTGTGTTCGTGTTCCCAAAGATAAGGGAGAGCAGAAACCTCACAATTCTTTTGTAACTGATATAGTTTATCTTTGGTCGTCCCTCTAACAATGCATATTAAAACTCTTATCTGCAGAAAGCTCCAGGTAGTGACATAGTGCCTACTGCACACATCTTTTGTTGTACTTAACGTGATCTGCGATTATGACATCATGACTCTATAGAACTAGCGCTCATTCGGAAACTAATCTTGACGTCTTCGAACGAGGGCAATGCGTCCGGATGCCTACGGTTTATTTCAGTTTCATGAAATAACTAAAAATTTGGCATTAGTACGTTACTCATACAGACAGCTCTGTTGTTGTCGGGCCTCTGTGACGAACCGCGAGGTCCAGTTTTGCCTCACATCTACAGTCATGCGTTGTTGTGCGCCAGTGCAAGTCCACCAGTAAGGTATCACGCACGTTGCTGTGCGCTACTCAGCTGGTTCTTTAATCGAGAAAATGCTCTCGCTGTTTATGAACCAATTACACGCGCGCAGCGTCGATAAAAGGTTGTTCTGCGACACGCAAAGCGGCCTGCAGCTTTTTTTAAAGGCACATAAGATACCATGTGTCGCATCAGCTATCTGCCAGTTACCGTATTTCTGTTGTTAACTATGATGCAGCGTATAAACCTTGTACTTCATGCAAAAACAGGTAATACAGCTTCGTTTTCAGTTACAAACATGAAACGTAGAAAATCAGGAAGTCAGCATTAACTCAAAAATTTAAGCGCCGAATGTAATGAAACTTACCCAAAGCAGCAACTATATTACGCGGCATAAAGAAATATTAAGTTCCATATCAAAGAAACTGCATTTGAGCTTAGATTGTGTACAAATAGAACAGATATGTTGGATTATTTTAGCGCTAGAAGTATCGATAAGGTATCTGATTATAAAAAAAAGCACTCTGTCTTCAGGCCACGAGTGGCCTACCGGGACCATTCGACCGCCGTATCATCCTCAGTGCTGGAGGTGAATAGGATGGGCGTGGGGTCAGCTCACCGCTCTCCCGGTCGTTATGATGGTATTCTTGACCGAAGCCGATACTATTCGGTCGAGCAGCTCCTCAATTGACATCACGAGGCTAAGTGCACCCCGAAAAATGGCAACAGCGCATGGCGGCCTGGATGGTCACCCATCCAAGTGCCGATCACGCCCGACAGCGCTTGACTTCGATAATCTGACGGGAACCGGTGCATCCACTGCGGCAAGGCCGTTGCCCAAGGTATCTGATTATACTGAACAAATATGGAGCACGTGCACCGACGATTCATTCCGCACTCTCCTGTCACATTAATCTGACCCTCTGTCAAAAGCCTGAATAACCGCATTTTCCAGCGCAGACTTCTGTGATACGTATAGGAAGAGAGTGAATGAAGTTTTAGAAAGTTCCGACAGGGATGTAGAGCCATGCCGACTGCAGTGCTGTGGACAGATGCGCTAGCCTTCTCGGTTGAGATCCTATGGCTCGAACAGCCCAATCAAGTTGGTCCCACAGACTCTCGAATGGATTTAAATCCGGAGTGTTTGGTGTCCAGGGGAGTACGTAAATGGATCCTGCTGCTCTTCCATACACTTTACATTGTCCTCTTGGTAGATGCCATCTTCGCGAGGAAAAACCAATTGCATGTGGGGGGTGGACATGGGCTCCAAGAATAGATGCATATTTGTGTTGATTCATTGCGATTTCCAGAATGACAAGATCATGCAGAGAATGCCACGAATAATTCCCTAGACCATGAACCCCCCCCCCCCCCCCTCCCACCTGGGCCCTTCAGGCAGTTGTTACAGAGTGCTGGCATTTTGATGTGTCATGCCGATGGAATATAAAACGTAATTCACCTGGAAAGGTCACCTGTTGCCACTCAGTGGAAGTCTCGTTGAGTTATTGTCACGCAACTCCCAGCCATCGTCGCTGAAGGACTGCAGTCACCGTGGATGGATGAAGTAGTCGCCTGTTGTGGAGGTCCATCTGGAGCAACGTACACTGAACAGTCGTAGAGGAGACACTCTTGGATCATCTGGGGGTTCAGTTGCTCAACTGCACTGTTTTCTGCTTTATATACCCGCCACTGCTGGTGCTGCCACTTACCGTTTGTGACTAATTACTTCAAGGTGACGTCGAACATATGTGGTTGTCACATTAATATGACTGGATCGTGTATTACCTCCGGAGAGGATATTACAGAATAGCTACAGGCCTAACCAGAGAACCTAAAGCATTATGGCAATTAAATCGCTCAATAACGCTGATCACGCCGTGTATTGAATTACTTGTGTAAAAAAAATGGTCCATCTACCAAACGAGTTTTGTTGGAGCAGCGATGTCGTCTTATGGAATAAAGCATAAGCTGGTGTACCTACATAAATAATGTACGTATGAATAAATAACTTCTGTTTACCGGCACAGTCAGAGCTCGTCATGAAAGCGTATGGGTATTTCTGCATTCGTATTACCCCAAGAATTGTAGCCTGGAGTAACCCTTTAACAGGTATTTGAGGGCTGGAAATGTTCCTAACAGCTGCTGAAGAAATCAAAACGCTACTTATGACCCCTTTTCAAGTCAAAACTTTACTACATTGCATTAATAAGCTCTCTCGCTACTAAATCTATGACAAGCTGTACGAATGTGTTTGCCATCATTCACGGAACCTTTAACAATACATACAATAAAATTAAAAGTGTGCGGAAGAGTTAGAAAATCAGAATCTTCCAAATTTTCGGATGTACGGTTTGATGAAAACTGAAATAGGGAGAACACGCGGTTTAGAGGTTTTTAAACAACACAGTCCAGTCGCTTGTACATACATCGAGTCACTGAAAACGTTGGGTAACATCAAGTTAGACATAGGTTGTTTATTTCAATTCATTAATGACATTCATAATTACATTCAGGTGTAAATCACATTTACGAATGACAGTTCGTGATCGAAAACCGATCCATTAAGAATAAAATGTGGGGTCAATCCACGATGGTCTTGTATACAACATTTTAAGGAGTTACGTATTTTTCCTAAAGCATCAAAGTATAAATAATCAGTGGGAGTTGTGGAGGAATAACAACACCCTTAAGGACAGAGCAAATAACATGATTTTCTTAGTCTTCTTTAAAACTGAAGGGTGCACAATGCTGTTACTAAAATCTCTGAGAAATAGCACGCGCTGCTGCTACGGTCGTAGGTTCGAATCCTGCCTCGGGCATGGATGTGTGTAATGTACTTAAGTTAGTAAGGCTTAAGTACTTCTAAATCTAGGGGACTGATGGCATCAGATGTTAAGTCCCATAGTGCTCAGAGCCATTTGAACCATCTGAGAAATAGCGGAGTTACATTTGAAACCAAGCAGAAATAATGCATACAGGTTCGATTTCGTGGACAGCAGTTTTATCTTACCTTACACCACTTCAATTCTCCGTTAGGAGTCATGTCTAAACATTCCTGTACAAGACTCCTGTAGGGATTCAACATGATGTCCCAGAATTAATTCTCGCTGCTGTGACGCTGAGAGAGCAAACTGGAGGTCTTTGAATGGACGGGATAAAACTTCATTCAATAACGTGTCTGTTCAGGGACGCCACCTCTTCTGCTCCACAGAAATTTTTTACAAAGAAATTTATGGCTTTCTTAATGAAAATGTATTAGACGAATACCTCTTGTGTTGAATCTAGCCTACTATGGACTAAATATAGAATTCATATTCCCGGTAATGTCTCAGTTTTCCTTCTCCGCATTATTCATTTTCTCTCTGTACTGTTTCGTCCGTTCTTCGGGGAAGACTGTTCTACGTTTGTTTTTTCCATTTCTTTCAAAATCTTCAAATTTGTTAGTTTTGAATGTGAAGTTTTCTCTGTTTTCTATATCTACTTCATGAACATTGATTTCATCTAGATTTTTTTAAATTTTATTCGGACAGTCATTTTTCTTCTATATGTTTAGTAATACTTATCTGGCTAACCTGTTTTCCTGTGTTCAATTCACTTTTAAAAAAAGTGTCGGATACTTTGAGGAATGGTACTATTAATCGAAACAAGAAAAATAAGTCCATTAAAAATGGATCTCGAAACTCATACCTTGTGAGATACGTCCAATAAACATGTCTCCCGAAATGCATACTTTGTGCAATAAATACATGTTTAAAGGTGGTGTTCAACGTGGCGTCCATTTACGACACTGCACCCCTATGCCCTCTGGCGTAAGGAATGAGTCGCACTTTGAAGTATACCCGGTTGTTGTTGTACCTGCTGGCACGCTTTAATGACGCGACTCTATAGTGTCCACACATCGTTGATTGGCGTGGCGTAGATGAATTCCTTCAAGTGTCCCCATAACCAAGACTCTAGGACATTGAGATCTGAGGAATCAGCATAGAATTATATTCGATTGTTTTAACGATCCGTACTAAGTACAATAAGGCGCGCGAGTGTTCATCAAACGTAATATGTTTACAGTCCTGTAAACACAAATGTCGTCATGTTGGTAGGCGAGAGTATCCAATGCATATTCATCACGAAAATGTAGGTGAAAGCGCATCACTTGATCTCCAAGAATTTTAAAGTAATCACTCTGGTTTACGTTCACGCTAATTTGAAAGTCATCATAGAACAACCTTTCACCAGAGCTGCACGTTCCACAAAGAAAACCTTTACAGAGACACACCAATTGATGTAGGAAGCCTACGGTGATGAGTGTTTAAGCCATACTCAGTTTTAGGAACGGTTCACACGGTTTAAAAATGGCCGAATGGAAGTTAAAGATTACCCTCGTTCAGAACGCCCTTCGACGTCTACCGACGGCGTTCATGTCAGGAACACCAACGAAACTTTGCGTGCCAATCAAAGACTGACTGTCCGAGTGATTGCAGAAGAATGTAACATTTCAGGTGGATCATGTCGCGAAATCCTGACACAGCCTTTTGGAATGCATCGTGTTGCCACCAAGTTCGTCCCACGGCTCATGAGTCAAGACCAGTAAGACCTTCACCTCGCAATCTGTGAATAGCTTTCGGATTGCACAAATGAGAGCGAGATATTCCTTAACAGAATCATAACCGGTGATGAGGCATGGGTCTAAGGTTATGATGTTGAGACCAAGGTTGAACCTTCGCATTGGGTTGGGAAAGATTCTGCAAGATCACAAAGAGTTCGTCCGGACAGGTCAAATGTCAAAGTCATGTTGATGGTTTTCTTTGCCTTTAAAGGGTTAATTCATCATGAATTCGTGCCACAGGGAAAAACTGTTAATCGATGGTACTACCGGTACGTGTGCGACGCCTGCGAGAAAATATAAAAAGGAAACGGCCTCACGTGTAGCAAGACTATTCATTACTCTTGCATCACAACAACGCACCCGCACATTCATCCCTATTGGTGCGTGACTATTTCACATAAAACTATTTCACATTTCAACTTCGGAGATAAAAAAAAGTCCGCGAGTGCCAGGTCTGGAGAGGCTGAGGATGAGGCAGCATTGTGATTTCGTTTTATGTGAAATAGTCACGCACCAATAGGGATGAATGTGCGGGTGCGTTGTCGTGATGCAAGAGTAATGAATAGTCTTGCTACACGTGAGGCCGTTTCCTTTTTATATTTTCTCGCAGGCGTCGCACACGTACCGGTAGTACCATCGATTAACAGTTTTTCCCTGTGGCACGAATTCATGATGAATTAACCCTTTAAAGGCAAAGAAAACCATCAACATTGCTTTGACATTTGACCTGTCCGGACGAGCTCTTTGTGATCTTGCAGAATCTTTCCCAACCCAATGCGAAGGTTCAACCTTGGTCTCAACATCATAACCTTAGACCCATGCCTCATCACCAGTTATGATTCTGTTAAGGAATATCTCGCTCTCATTTGTGCAATCCGAAAGCTATTCACAGATTGCGAGGTGAAGGTCTTACTGGTCTTGACTCATGAGTCGTGGGACGAACTTGGTGGCAACACGATGCATTCCAAAAGGCTGTGTCAGGATTTCGCGACATGATCCACCTGAAATGTTACATTCTTCTTCAAAGGACGAAGATTTGCAACGATATACGAGATAAAAGAAAATTCGGAGCAAGAGGAGTAGCAAGACAGCTGTTTCTTGAGAATATCTTTATTCTATCGCTCCGCTAGTTTCGGCGTCACATTACCGCCATCTTCAGCCCCACCACTGCCAAAAGAATATTTCATTTTCTTGGCGCATTTACTGTGGAGTCCTTGTTACTAGCATACTTGGGCTAGCTTTCAGCAGGACTCTATACTCGACACGGTCTACTGACGAAAACTAGTAGTAAGGATCCAACAGTAAATTCTCGAAGGAAACTCTTTTGGCAGTGTTGGGGCCTGAGGATGGCGGTAACGTGCCGGCGAAACTAGTCGTGTGACAGAATAAACACATTCCCAAGATATAGCTGTGGTCGTACTTTTTCTCATATTTCGCCGGCCGCGGTGGTCTAGCGGTTCTAGGCGCTCAGTCCGGAACCGCGCGACTGCTACGGTCGCAGGTTCGAATCCTGCCTCTGGCATGGATGTGTGTGATGTCCTTAGGTTAGTTAGGTTTAAGTAGTTCAAAGTTCTAGGGGACTGATGACCACAGATGTTTAGTCGCATAGTGCTCAGAGCCATTTTTTCTCATATTTTCTCATACGTACGAAGACGACGTTCGGAAGGGGAAAAGGCGTTGGGAGTAGTGTTTCAATTATGGAGGAGATTGTTTCGCAGAGACAGTTTGCAGTAAGTAAAAGGTAAGCGTAGAAAAATTTCATCGGCAAAGTTCGGAATTTTTTGAACGAACCTTGTATAGAGGAAGGTAGATTCCTTCATCGGTGTTGCAGAAGATTCGAATAGAAACTTTTTAAACCGGACTGAATTCATACTTTGTTGTCTTAATTACATGAAGGAAAACTGAACGTTGGTCTCTGTGGATCGCAGTCTTGCATCTTTGATCTATACCTTGTTTCTAGTTATGGTGTTAACTCCAGTGGACGTGTCATACATGGGTGTTCGGTATGTAATGCAAGATATTTCTTTCTCAGCCGATTTCAGTTTAAATAATGCGGGTTGTGGGACATCGTGAAATATTTCCGCTTCAGCCCCCATAGTTTCGTGAAGTTCCGACAGGTGGCACGCACTATACGTAGCTTTCAAAATAGAGTTTGTAACGAAGAAGCTTTTTCAAGCAACGAACTGTCATTGAGTTTCTTGAGGTGGAAAGCAAGAGATCGTAGATATTCATATGCGCCTGCAGAATGTCTACGGCGACCTAACGGTGAACAAAAACACGGAGAGTCGTTGGGCGAGGTGTCTGTTTTCATCGTAGCAAGGTCGCGTAAACCTGTCCTATTGCCCGCCTGCCAGCCAGCGGTGACTCCAATAGTCTTGGAATGTACCGACTCTCTTATCCGAAGAGAACGACGTGTCACACACAAGCACCTCACTGCTAAACTGGTTCAAATGGTTCCAATGGCTCTAAGCAGTACGGCACTTAACATCTGAGGTCATCAGTCCCATAGACTTACAACTAGTTGAAACTAACTAACCTAAGGACATCATACACATCCATGCCCGAGGCAGGATTCGAATCTGCAACGGTAACAGCCGCGTGGTTTTGGACCGAAGCGCCTAGAACCTCTGGGCCATAGCGGCCGACCGCTATACTGGACGTCTCTGTTGGTAATGTTGGCACACTCGTCTACCACATCTTGGACCTACTGATAACAAACAGACCCGAACTTTTCGACTCTGTAAGCGCAGAACAGGGAATCAGTGATCATCCCTGAATATGGAAGTAAATAGGAATATGAAAGAAGAGAGGAAGGTTTATCTATTTAGCAAGAGTAATAGAAGGCAGATTTCAGACTATCTAACAGATGAAAACGAAAATTTCTGTTCCGACACCGACAATGTTGAGTGTTTATGGAAAAAGTTCAAGGCAATCGTAAAATGCGTTTTAGACAGGTACGTGCCAAGTAAAACTGTGAGGGACGGGAAAAACCCACCGTGGTTCAACAACAAAGTTAGGAAACTACTGCGAAAGCAAAGAGAGCTTCACTGCAAATTTAAACGCAGCCAAAACCTCTGAGACAAACAGCGTAAGGAGGGCTACGCGTGAAGTGTTCAGTGAATTCGAAAGGAAAATTCTATGTACCGACTTGACAGAAAATCCTAGGAAGTTATGGTCTTACGTTAAATCAGTAAGTGGCTCGAAACAGCACATCCAGACACTCTGGGATGATGATGGCATTGAAACAGAGGATGACACGATTAAAGCTGAAATACTAAACACCTTTATCCAAAGCTGTTTCACAGAGGAAGACCGCACTGCAGTTCCTTCTCTAAATCCTCGCACAAACGGAAAAATGGCTGGCATCGAAATAAGTCTCCAAGGAATAGAAAAGCAACTGGAATCACTCAACAGAGGAAAGTCCACTGGACGTGAAGGGATACCAATTCGATTCTACAGAGTACGCGAAAGAACTTGCCCCCCTTCTAACAGCCGTGTACCGCAAGTCTAGAGGAACAGAATGTTCCAAATGATTGGAAAAGAGCACAGGTGGTCCCAGTCTTCAAGAAGGGTCGTCGAGCAGATGCTAAAAACTATAGACCCATATCTCTGACATCGATCTGTTGTAGAATTTTAGAACATGTTTTCTGCTCGTGTATCATGTCATTTCTGGAAACCCAGAATGTACTCTGTAGGAATAAACATGGATTCCGGAAACAGCAATCGTGTGAGACCCTACTCGCTTTATTTGTTCATGAGACCCAGAAAATATTAGATACAGGCTCCCAGGTAGATGCCATTTTCCTTGACTTCCGGAAGGCGTTCGATACAGTTCCGCGCTGCCGCCTGATTAACAAAGTAAGAGCCTACGGAATATCAGACCAGCTGTGTGGCTGGATTGAAGAGTTTTTAGCAAACAGAACACAGCATGTTGTTCTCAATGGAGAGACGTCTACAGACGTTAAAGTAACCTCTGGCGTGCCACAGGGGAGTGTCATGGGACCATTGTGTTTCACAATATATATAAATGACCTAGTAGATAGTGTCGGAAGTTCCATGCGGCTTTTCGCTCTAGTATACAGAGAAGTTGCAGAATTAGAAAATTGAAGCGAAATGCAGGAAGATCTGCAGCGGATAGGCACTTGGTGCAAGGAGTGGGAACTGACCCTTAACATAGACAAATGTAATGTATTGCGAATACGTAGAACGAAGGATCCTTTATTGTGTGATTATATGATAGCGGAACAAACACTGGTAGCAGTTACTTCTGTAAAATTCTGAGAGTATGCGTGCGGAACGATTTGAAGTGGAATGATCATATAAAATTAATTGTTGGTAAGGCGGGTGCCAGGTTGAGATTCATTGGGAGAGTCCTTAGAAAATGTAGTCCATCAACAAAGGAGGTGGCTTACAAAACACTCGTTCGACCTATACTTGATTATTGCTCATCAGTGTGAGATCCGTACCAGGTTGGGTTGACAGAGGAAATAGAGAAGATCCAAAGAAGAGCGGCGCGTTTCGTCACAGGGTTATTTGATAATCGTGATAGCATTACGGAGATGTTTAGCAAACTCAAGTGGCACACTCTGCAAGAGAGGCGCTCTGCATCGTGGTGTAGCTTGCTGTCCAGGGTGCGTTTCTGGATGAGGAATCGAATATTTGCATCCCCCTACTTATACCTCCCGAGGAGATCACGAATGTAAAACTAGAGAGATTCGAGTGCGCACGGAGGCTTTCCGGCAGTCGTTCTTCCCGCGAACCATACGCGACTGGAAAAGGAAAGGGAGGTAATGACAGTGGCACGTAAAGTGCACTCCGCCACACACCGTTGGGTGGCTTGCGGAGTATAAATGTCGATGTAGATGTACCAGTTGGAGTACTCAATGGTGTGTGCCCGCTGGTTTCCTCGCCGCCTAATAGAAGACCATAAAGAGCAACGGAGGACCATTCTCATGAAGGATGTGGATGATAGGGACGTGATTGACGCAGCAGGTCAATGGCTCTGACGTCGACCCGTAGAGTGGTGGCCAGTGGGCATACAGGTCCTCCCTGTCATGTGGCGTAAGGCTGTCGCACTGAACGGAGACTATGCCGAAAAACAGGGTTTTGAAGTCAGAAGATTGGGAGATAATACGGTGTATTGGAACCCTGGAAAACAAACGTATCTGCCCACAGGAAACAGTGTGTTGTGTTCCTTCCCGAACGCCCATCGTAAAAAAATTTCGCCGTAGCATTCACATGAATAACTTCGATAATTATGCCAGTTACTGTGGCTCATTACAGAACGTAAGGCGCCATTTAGTTGGCATAAACTGAATGTTTACCCAATTCCCTCTGAGTAATAAAGGGAAATATGGCGGAGTTTATCGTCTGACTTTTTATGTGCAGGAAACTTATTACCCTCAGTCGACGCTACATTGTGAGTTAGTCTTCCCTGCTAATTAAGTTAACAGTCCAGTTCTAATTGGAAGGACATTTCACGGCATTTCTGCGTCCCACAGTGTGTTTTAAGTCAAAGGCTGCCATTAACTGCTACTGGAATTACAACGCCCGGTACAATGCGAAGTCGCACTGCTGCTGAGACAATGAGATCGGATTCGGAAGGAACGGAGTTGAAATACCCGGCCTGCAGTCGTGATTTAATATTTCCTTCGTTTCCGTAAATAACATCAGGTGCATGAAGGAATGGTTCATTAAATCAAGCTCTTCCCCTCTCTTGTACAGACTGAGAGCTTCATATCTTTCTTCGTTCCATCCTTTTTGCCATTAGACAGTGCCGCCTTCATTTCTCTGATGGCCAAGATAGGGATCAACACATCCTGTTATCCCTTCCATTTGCTTACTTGTTCATACAAAAAATTTAACGCTTGCAACTATCTGCCGTTTTTAATGTTTGGGGTTTATTATCTTCTTATCGAGGTTCTTGTCAACTTCTGTTCATGTAATGCTCTCTTCGACTATAGCTTTTAACTAAGGTAACCCAGTCTTATATCAACGTGCCTGTTCAGACCTACTATACAGGGTGAGTCATTAACTATTGTCACCTAGAATAACTCCGAAAGTATGATGGAAGCTGAAAAGTTTGTGGGACAGATGTTGGATGGGACAACAGGGTCCATGATATGACGTTGCTTTTTTGTCGCTAGGTGGGGTCGCGTCAGAGATATGAAGGCCCACTTTTTTTTTAATGGAATGCTCTAGTGTGTTACTTATTGTATGATAGTGGCTATCGAAAGGAATCCAATGATGTGTAATAGTAAAGTCTTTGGAGGTCAACGAAGGTCAAAATGTTGTTCACCTAATGACATGAGATATTTGTTCATCTGAATATATGTTTGTAATGCCACGAAACCGGTCGTGAGTCCATTAAAAAGGGTCTTCATCCAGCTGAAGTGGTTCTCTGATTTCCAAGAATTATAATTTTGCTGCGATTGGAAGCTCCTGCACGTATGTACGTGTTAGTTCCTCTCCATTGTAAGTTATTGGTCAGGACTATTGTAATCCGTGAGGACCCCAGGATCAGTTTCAGTATTGTCATGGCGGTCGTGGTATGTGTAGAATCATTTTATAAAGCCCTGAAGTACTCAGAATGTTATAGAATTCCAGCATTAATGGCCTGTGTGAATAGACTGAGAGGAACCATACAACTGATACATGCTGGCTTTGTTAAAACCTTTATGGGGATGTATTTAGTCCCGGAATATTCCTCTATTGAGTTGTTTGATTGTTACGATATATCTAAAAACATTTATTTCCAGACAGACACAAACACACACATACATACACAGACACACACACACACACACACACACACACACACACCCACACACACACACACACGAATCAAATACGTTTTCCCTCCAGCTCCCGCATCAGAAAAACTCGCTGCAAACATTCAGAATTAGTGCCACAGTGCACAAACACAACACAATGAACAAGTGAACAGCGTCAGTAAGAGGATGGCGACGTATGTTTTCCTAAATCTCGCTTTTGCTTATGAAACACGTGAAAGTGCTCGAGGCATATGAGAAAACGTTGCATTTATCCTAAAGAAACACACCAACGATGTAAAACGTAAGTACTTAACATTCACTACTGTTACTCACTTAAAAAGTATACGAGGTACAATAACAATCTCTCTCCGAAGTAATAATCTTATTCTTCAGATTACTTTGCAAGTGTAAAGTTACCAAAATATAAATCGCATAAGAGTGGGCTATCAAATACATTTAAAACTTACGCTACATCCTGTACAAATTCAAATCGGGAATCACAAAAAATTAAAAATGGACATGTCATCATTTTTGAAGGCTTAAAATAGAAAACAAGCCAAATTATTTGTATCATATTTTACACAAATAATACGAGACCAGCAGAAGATGACACATATATACGAAACATTTTCGGGTAAAGAATAGAACAGAAGAAAAGCCACTGCGTTTCGCAGAAGAGGAAATTTTGTAAATAAATTCACATATTCTTGGACATAGTTGAACAGTGTGGCACTACTTCAGTTGTAACTGTGCTCATTCTGTAATATAGTGACAAAAGTAGGTCTTTCCATATGTCAGCGTAATAACCTGAAAAAATCTGTATCAGCACATGTTGCTACGATATGTCGTTCTGATACGAGTTTATACTAATTTTTCGAGATTTGTTTCTTTGCGGTTCTATAACAGATTATATGTAAAGATGAACATCATGTAAAGAGCCTGTTTATATGTTTGTATGTTGGCAGCGCTTTAGACTGCATTAATATCACTGACAGCGCTATGCTCCCTTGCTAAGAGACTCTGTGGCTGGAAGTACTCGCAGTTAGAAGTTTATATTTAGCAGTGACGGAGGTTAGAAGCAGTGTTAACGAGAGCGGACGATCTGGACGTGAGTCCGTCATGGAGACTTAATATCGGTTGGACATGGATTGTAAAATGTGGCCGGCCAGAGTGGCCGAGCGTTTCTAGGCGCTTCAGTCTGGAACCGCGCGACCACTACGGTCGCAGGCTCGAATCCTGCCTCGGGTATGGATGTGTGTCATGTCTTTAGGCTAGTTAGGTTTAAGTAGTTCTAAGTTCTAGGGGACCGATGACCTCAGAAGTTAAGTCCCATAGTGCTCAGAGCTATTTGAACCATTTTTGTAAAATGTGGGTAATGCAATTATTGACGATTATATAATTTTTGGAACTGGATGTCACATGATTAAGGTAAAATCTGCTAAATACATTGTTTGCTTTGATATAAAATCTTTCCTTTGCTAACCACATTCCTATTACTTGTTAGAGCCTACAGCATTTAGCGTCTTTTTATTTAGCTTGCTGTATACCTACTGTATTTGCTGTAGTTCGTGTCATGAAGATTTTCTGTGAGGTAAGTGACTTATGAAATGTTTGGGTTATTGTTAGGATTTCTTCTAATTCAGGGACATTCTTTTGTGTTAATGAATAGTCAGACTGGGTTATCCATGTATATTGTGCGTCATTAATGAATGGAATAAGTTTTAGCTGTATTTGTGAGGGAAAATTCTGTAGGTTAGTGTTCAAACGATAAAGACAAGCAAAGTGACAGTACGTCAGTTTCACCCAGCAGTTTTAGAAGGTCCAGTTGCATTAAAGAATTTATGTAAAAGCGTAAAAGTTTCTCACCTTCTCAGTTCCTTCAGTTCAAGTAAGAAAATAATACTTAGAAGTTTCAGTCAGTGTAAGAAATCATACAGTCACGATGACAGAGAATTATTACAACAAATAAACTGCAAATACTGGTACGTTAATAAACACAGTGTAAATAAGGAGAGAAAATTACTGCTAGCAGTAAGAACACAATGTGTACTACATAATGACATAACTATAGGAAACAAGAGTATTGCGATAGGAACTCCCACCATTATATCCTCCGGTCTGGGAACTGAGTACTGGATGCCCTGACTGGGAAGTGTGCTTAGCTGCTGGTAGTGGGGGAGCTCCCAGGCGGCACGCCGCATCCTAGCGCCCCCTCGGGCGTGTTAGTCCCAAGGCGAATCCAACTACAAAGTGATTGCGGAGCACTCCAATCTCACGCCTCAACTATTCCGTCGATTTACTGCCGCCTCTTACCTGCGTCCACGTGTCGCTATCCGAGTAACCCGATGCAGGCTACTTAGAAAATGTACACTGCCTGACAAAAAAAAAGTGAAGCACCCACGCTGGAGAGGAGGAAAAAAAGCAATGGGACTTCGAGGGCTGAGAGGGTATGTATGTTATTTGTGATTAAAATATCGAGTAAAATCTACTACGAACTTGCCAGTAGCAGCCCACTTTTACCCAGTAGAACAGGCTCCGATGGAATCCCTGTCAGATTCTATACTGAATTTGAGGCTGAGTTAGCCCAACTGTAACCTATCGTAGATACCTCGAACAAAAACTTATGCCCAGTTACTGGGAAAAAGCGCATGTCACGCACATCTAGAAGAAGGGTAGCAGAAGTGATACACAAAACTACAGTTCAGTATCCTTGACATCAGTTTGTTGTAGAATTTTAGAACATATTCTGAGTCAAACATAATGAATTATATTGAACAGAATGACCTCCTCAGTGCCAACCAGCATGGATTTCCTAAACATCGATGATATGAAACCCAACTCGCACTTTTCTCACATGGTATGCTGAAAGCTGTGGATAAAGGCAACCAGGTATAAGCAGTATTCTTGATGTGACTTCTGAAATTTACCTGGCGTATTTCTTCTTCCGTTATTTTCGGGTTTGCAGCCGTATTCCATCAACATTCTGTCACGATATTTCGGCCCAAAGACGTCCGGCCATCCACTACGATTGATGGTGAGTAACACTAGTGCTTTTAATTATTCGACTGCAAAAGATCTGTCCTTCTTACTCAAGCCATATGTAGGTGAGTGCTGCCACCATATACGTAATTCCAAGGAATGTATCAATCGTTTGAGGACTGTTAAGCTGAGCAGCTCGGATTTACTAGTTAGCTTCGATGTGGTCTCACTTTTTGCCAAAGTGCCTTTATTTGGCTCGCTGCATCTTATTGGTAACTTGTTCAGTGATGATTTGACGGCTTTGCTTGAACATACTCTTTCCTCAATTTATTTTTTACTTAATAACGAATTTTTTCAACAAACTGAGGGTGTCGTCATGAGCAGTCCTTTGTCCCTGTGGTGGCCCATCTTTTAATGGAAGACTTCGTGAGGTAAGCTCTCGATTCTGCCGTCTTAAAGCTTACGGATTTTTAGCGTTAGGTAGATGATACTTTCGTTGTATGGTCTCGTGGCAGACAAGAACTGGAAATAATCCTTTGTAGTTTAAACTTTTTACATGAAACATCACGTATACTATGGAGATTGAGAAAGATGGGACTTTCCCCTTTTCCCTTTTTAGACGTGTTAGTACGCCGTAAGAATAATGGTCTTTGGTACATTCGGTGTACAGAAAACCCACACATACAGACCCATATCTTCAGGCATCCAGCTGCCATCGCCCCGCACAAACCGCCGGTGTTCTAAGCACATTCATTCATCGGCCGCATGTAATTTCGGATGCTGATAGCTTTCACGAGCCGGTCGCGGTGGTCTAGCGGTTCTAGGCACGCAGTCCGGAACCGCGCGACCGCTACGGTCGCAGGTTCGAATCCTGCCTCGGCCATGGATGTGTGTGATGTCCTTAGGCTAGTTAGGTTTAAGTAGTTCTAAGTTCTAGGGGACTGATGACCACAGTAGCTAAGTCCCATAGTGCTCAGAGCCATTTGAGCCATTTTTTTGCCTTCACGAAGAATTAGTGCATCTGGAGAACATTTTTAAAGAGAATGGCTCTACCTCGCGTTAAATACGGAAGGCCATGACAATTATAATAACAAGAAGCAACGCTCTGAGTAGACTGATGACGACTATAAATCAACTGCGTTCCTTCCACATACCGGGAAAGAATCTTCTAAAATAGGCAGATTGCTTAGGAAGAGTAATACCAATGTCATCTTCTGTCCACCAGCAAAGAGTAGGGCCTTATTCGGATCCGATAAAGGCGGTTTACAATCGATGAAGGCGGGTGTTTATAAAATTCCCTGAGAGTGTGGCTCAGCACATATAAGTCAGACGACACGAACGGTCCAGGAACGATGTGTAGAACACGGAAGACATAACCGTCTGCGATAACCCTTAAAATCAGCAGTAGCTGAACATTGAATTTCCATGGAACAATCAATAGAATACAATAATACCAAAATTTTAGCACCAGTTTACTGTTTCTGGAGCTCTGCAATCAAAGAATCTGTGGAAATACGTTTTGCTGGCAATTTAATGTGTTGTGATAGAGGCTTTCAGCTGGAAAAAAATTGGAATCCAATTATTAAAATTATGCAGTCACAGTGGAATCGACATGCTCAGTTGACAGTCAGCGATTAGACTGTTCTTGCTTCACCAATGAGACAGCAAATGCAACTGGGCAGCCTCGCGCATGTAACCTCCTAATGCACTCGCCGTAAACTGCCAGTACGATTGGCATGCGCGGAATTCGCTATTAATACCATGGCTGCACCAGCTCTTTTCAGTTCCGCTCCCACCCGCTTTTACAAGGCCCTCCACATCCTCTAACGCCATGCTCTCCACCTTGCCTCCTGTATCCGCCTTCCTTCCCCCACACAGCTCCTGTATGACCCCATCCCCTTCCCCCACCTCCTGCTTTTCCTCCATCTCGCCATCCTTTACACTATCCGCAGGCTTGATCCCCCAACCCACTGGTTTCCTCCTTCCTCTCCACCTCCCGCCCATTGCCTTGCCTCTATCGCTGTATTCCTCCCTCTTTCCACCTCCACACCCTCCATCTCCTTCATCAGGGCAATTTCCAGCACATCCCTCTCCTGGATGTTGAACTTCGCCGTGACATCTACCCTTCCTTCCTACTGTAGCCTGGCCTTGTTCCCTCCCTCTCCAGGACCCCCTCTTCCTGTCTCCTCCTTCTCCCAGACCAGATTTTCCTCCTTCCCTCCCTCAGTCCCTACATCCTCTCTGTGGCTGTTTTCCTCACCCATTCCTTGCCTCCCCAGCCCTCCTTTGGCGCACCCCATCACTCTTTCTCTCCCCTTCTCCTCATCTCCTTTTCCCCTTTTGCCCTTTCCCTTTGTCCCCCACCATGGCAGGTCCTCCCAGGTTTATACTCATTATCAGTGTGATAATGTTGTAAGTAGGCTGTTTAGGTTTTCTTACTGGTAACGCCACGTAGCGCTCTGTATGAAAATCACTGGCTGTGCTGTGTGCAGTCTGTGGCTAGTTTGCGTTGTTGTCTGCCATTGTAGTGTTGGGCAGCTGGATGTTAACAGTGCGTAGCGTTGCGCAGTTGGAGGTGAGCCGCCAGCAGTGGTGGATGTGGGGAGAGAAATGGCGGAGTTTTGAAATTTGTAAGACTGGATGCCATGAACTGCTATGTATATTATGATTTTTCAACACTATTAAGGTAAATACATCGTTTGTTCTCTATTAAAATCTTTCATTTGCTAACTATGCCTATCAGTAGCTAGTGCCTTCCGTAGTTTGAATCTTTTATTTAGCTGGCAGTAGTGGCGCTCGCTGTATTGCAGTAGTTCGAGTAACGAAGATTTTTGTGAGGTAAGTGATTTGTGAAAGGTATAGGTTAATGGAAATCCACTAGTTCCGTGTGCATTTTCTTTTACTGCTCAGACATTGAGAAAAACACTGTTATTTTACTATGATTAACGATCAGGACTGTCTTTATGGGCTGTGAGAAAATTTTAGCTTTTGACCAACACTGTATCAATAAGTGTGTGCATTTGATATCTTTCTTACTGTAATTATGAACAATTTTTTAAAATATGTATTGGCCAGTGCCCAAAACAATTTGTAAATTTTTTTTGGGGAGCATGGGGGCTATGTAAGTAGGCTGTTTAGGTTTTCTTATTGGTAACGCCACGTAGCGCTCTGTATGAAAATCACTGGCTGTGCTGTGTGCAGTCTGTGGCTAGTTTGCATTGTTGTCTGCCATTGTAGTGTTGGGCAGCTGGATGTTAACAGTGTGTAGCGTTGCGCAGTTGGAGGTGAGCCGCCAGCAGTGGTGGATCTGGGGAGAGAAATGGCGGAGTTTTGAAATTTGTAAGACTGGATGCCATGAACTGCTATGTATATTATGATTTTTCAACACTATTAAGGTAAATACATTGTTTGTTCTCTATTAAAATCTTTCATTTGCTAACTATGCCTATCAGTAGTTAGTGCCTTCCGTAGTTTGAATCTTTTATTTAGCTGGCAGTAGTGGCGCTCGCTGTATTGCAGTAGTTCGAGTAACGAAGATTTTTGTGAGGTAAGTGATTTGTGAAAGGTGTAGGTTAATGTTAGTCAGGGCCATTCTTTTGTAGGGATTTTTGAAAGTCAGATTGCGTTGCGCTAGAAATGTTGTGTGTCAGTTTAAACACAGTCGTGTACAATTGTTCAAAGGGGACGTTTCAATGTGTTAGTGTTGTGTTTCGGAGCCGTTATACAGTGTCATCTACTGATATGGTTTTAATTGTGTGCTCAACAATATTGTTCAAGTTTGTGGGATCCGTACCAGATGGGAATAACAGGGGTTATTCAAAGTACAAAGAGAAGAGCAACATGAATTGTCACAGGTTTGCTTTATACGCGGGAGAATGTCACAGAGATACTGAGAAACTCTTGAACATAGACGTAAACTATCCAGAGAAAGTCTATTAACAAAGTTTCAAGAAACAGCTTGTTCTGGGAATATACTACAACCTCCTACGTATCTTTCACATAAGGATTAGGTCAGAATAATTACTGCACGCGCCGAGGCATTCAAACAGTCATTCTTCCCTCGCTACATACGTGAATGGAAGAGGAAGAAATCCTATAAACTGGTACACTGGGACGTACCCTCTGCCATACACCTAACGGTGGTTTGCAGAGTATAGATATAGATGCAAATGTATATGACGTTGCACTCGCTCTGACCTGGATGCATTTGTTGTCATAGAACTGTTGTATTTTCTTCTAAGGTAAACGGGGCTCACAAATGTTGGAACTGGTCCTTGACTTCCTGTATATTGGCAAAGAGACGGAGTTGGAGATGGTCCCACACATGGTCTATCGGGGACACATACGGGGATCTTGCAGCCCATGGGAGTACCTCAAAATCAAGCAGATGCTTCGTAGAGACACGTGCCATGTTTCGACGAGCATGGTTCTGCTGACAAATGGCGGTACGGTGCTGTTGCTCGAGAGGTACCGTTTAGGATGCATGACATCCGTGACGTTGGTTATACAATCAGCGTTCCTCAGTCACTATCATCCATCCCATGAAATCATACCCGATGTCCCACACAACATGACGCTATGAGTTGTCTCCCTCCAAAATAATGGAACAATAGAACCTGTCTCCAGATCGCCTCCTGACTCGCCGACGATGGTCATCCAGAGTAACACGGATAAGAGAGTCATCAGTGAACCCACTGTGACGCCATTCATCAGTAATCCATTACTCTCCGTCATGCTACCAGTCAGAACTCCGCCTCTTTGTTGTAGTATTAATGTTGCCGAAGCAGTATGGTAAATGCATAGCCCTGCTGCTTCAAGACAACAACCAACAATGTGTGATGACAGAGGCAGATGGCAGGAATGCTGAGTCGTCCGAACAAGACACAGGCGTAAAGATGCGAACTGGTGCCAATACCTTAGAGACTCTCCACTTGCGCGAGTTCCACCAATGACACGGGCGTCACTGAGGATGAAGATATCGACTTCGCCTCGGTGAACTGCCAGTCGAGTACAATCCGCCAATGACCGGACGACAACGGACAGAAGCCTACTCCGAATGTAGAAGAGCAGTTCTCGCCTACTTGGTTATAGTTCATTGTCCAGGACTGACTTAGACAGGAACGTCGTTTAGTGAACTCCTAGAAGTTAACAGACAGTGATTGTAAATCGAACTTGCTGTGCACTGTGAGGTTTACCTACGATTGTTTGCATTTAGCAAAGATAAGGAAACCTTTTTAACTCGTTTGTGTGACTTCGTTACTAATTTATTGGCGTGCTGTAGAACCGTCGTTCTCCTATCCTGTTACCTGACCCTGGGGCGTAGCTGTGTAACAGTGGCAGGGAGAAATTGTCTTAGCGGTGTACTTCACCAGAAGCCGTTTCACCAACTCACAAACTCGGCCTACGGTAACAACAGTGCCAACTCAGCTTCCACAGCAGTAGCGACGAGACTTTTGCCAAAAAGAGTCCATTACTTGGTGTCTGACAGCAGGTGCAGATGTAAAAGTGTTACGGTGTGCTTGGTGCACAATGTGGCGACCCTTCCAGGTGGTGGTCAAACAAGGTCGACCGGAACCATGACGACGAAAATTTCTGCCCTCACGTTCCTATGCAGTCCAATACCGTGTAACCACCATTCGATCAGCCTCCCAAATACGGAACTTCCAAGCGCTGCCAGGTGCTAGCAACGCAGTCTCTCGCGAGTACGTGGCAGATCCACGTCCTTAACAGTGATCACACAATACCTGATGCTGTTCATGCCCCTCACGTACCCTATCAGACCTTGCAATAACATTAATCACGAACAACACAAATGCTCTCTGATGGTTGATCTACCTGTCACAGAGCATTGCAACTCTATGCGTTTACATAACCGACAGTGGTGTATACGGAAGTTAGAAAGACATCCAGCAATGTCTTCTGGATGCTTCACCTACTTTGTCGGGCAATGTTCATTTGTTTACTATTTTAGGGGCGGCCAATCGTCATACAAATTCGTCACGGATGTCAAACATGTCTTCCTATATTCATAAGACTCCATTCCAACCTCATACTGCACTGAATGCGTTACCGGGAGTCACCTATTTAGCGGGAATGAAATTTGTTCAGAACTTCCTTAGGATTCAAAATAACGTCTTTGCAACAATGCGAGACCTACTACCATCAAATCGTGCCGAAACAGAAGACTTTGCAAGTGAACTATGCTTCTTTCTCGAGCAGTAAGTTTCCTGTGCGATCGTTGATTTAGACTTTTATTTTCAGTTTCTATAGCTGTAAAAGTACATTACATTATTTATCATTGTCGTTACCATTTTGGATCTATTACATGACAGCAGGTATGGTTATAAGAAAAGCAAAGATGCAGGAGAGATAGTTCTGTCGTTGTGCCTGATAGTGGAAGAAATACTTAAGAAAAATAAAAAAAAACCGCTTTCGGTATTTTCGATCTAAAATCAGAGTTCTACGACGGAATATGGTGCAAGATTTTTGATATTCTAGGCATCAGCTTTAACGAAAGAAGTTTAATGTGCAATATTTATAAAAACTAAGAGGGAACAATAAGAATGGAAGACCAAAGGCATAGTGCTTGGATGAAACAGGGCATAAGGCAGGAATGTAGTGCATCTGTTCAATCTATGCAACGAAGAAGCAACGGTGGATACAAAAAAATAATCTGCAATGAGATGGAATCTCAAGGTTAAAAGATATCAATAATAGGGTTTTGTTCATAGCTGTAGTTCAGCAGTTGCAGAATATTCCGACGAAGATAAAACGTCTGTCGTCAGCTGCAGCTGAAAGCTGAGTTTATACCTTTGTTGAGGTATTCTGCAGCTGTGATCTGCAATTATGAACAAAATCGTCAATTCACTGTTTAGTCGGATAATGGTTCAAATGGCTCTGAGCACTATGGGACTTAACTTCTGAGGTCATCAGTCCCGTAGAACTTAGAACTACTTAAACCTAACTAACCGAAGGATATCACACACATCCATGCCCGAGGCAGGATTCGAACCTGCGACCGTAGCGGTCTAGCGGTTCCAGACTGTAGCGCCTAGAACCGCTCAGCCACCACGGCCGGCTTTAGTCGGGTAAAAGAAGCTGTTGCCACCTAAAGGAATATTAACCTTAACATCATCAGATCTAGCCAACATACGAGGTGCGGCCACAAAAAAACCGGACTGATGCTGGAATAAACATTTATTTACAATTATTTACAATTTCATGTTATCTCCTTCAATGTACTCTCCTCCTCGGTCTCTACACCGCTCCATACGAATTTTCCACTGTTCATAGCAATGCTGCAGATCATTTTCGGTAAGTCCATACATTACTTCCGTCGCTTTTTCTTTTACTGCTTCAACAGTCTCAAATCTAGTTCCTTTCAAAGCTTACTTGACTTTAGGGAAAAGAAAAAAGTCACAGGGGGCCAAATCAGGTGTGTAGGGTGGATGATCTAAGATGGGAATGTTGTGTTTTGCCAAAAACGTCTTCACTGACAACGCACTGTGAGCTGGGGCATTGTCTTGGTGAAGGATCCATGACTTTTTTCTCCACAAATCGTTCCGTTCTCTCCGTACTCGCTCACGTAGGGTAGCCTGGACGCTAATGTAGTAAAGCTGATTCACTGTTTGTCCCTCTGGTACCCAATCAATGTGCACAATCTCTTTGATGTCAAAAAAAAAAAACAATCATCATTGCCTTGAATTTCGATTTTGACATTCATGCTTTTTTTTTGTCGTGGAGAACCAGGAGTTTTCCAATGCATCGATTGGCGTTTAGTTTCGGGATCGTAAGTAAAAAACCACGATTCATTGCAAGTAATAACATTTTGTAAGAAGGTGGGATCACTTTCAATGTTTTCCAGGATGTCAGAACAAATCATTCTTCGGCGTTCCTTGTGTTCAATTGTGAGACACTTTGGAACCATTTTTGAACACACTTTGTTCATGTTGAAACTTTCATGAAGAATCTGCCTAACACTTTCCTTGTCAACTCCTGTTAACTCAGACACTGCTCTGATTGTTAAACGGCGATCTTGTCGAACAAGTTTACCGATTTTTTCAATGTTTGCATCAGTTTTTGCTGACAATGGTCTGCCAGTGCGAGTGTCATCACTGGTGTCTTCGCGGCCATCTTTAAATCGTTTAAACCACTCAAACACTTGTGTTCGCGATAAACAATCATCGCCGTACACTTGTTGTAACATTACAAACGTTTCACGTGCAGATTTTCCTAGTTTGAAACAAAATTTGATGTTAACACGCTGTTCTTTCTGTACACTCAACATTTTCCGACGCACAGACAGAACGTCAACTACTTAAAACAGACGCCACGGGCAGACTGAGTGCAGGAGGCAGATGAAACTCGAGCAGTAGGCGGAGCGAGACTCACGTGACAGGCCACGCGACTTTCAGCCTTATTGCATTCGTTTTATTGTTTCACCAGTACTAGTCCGGTTTTTTTCTAGCCACACCTCGTATTTCTTTCAATAATCACTGTCTTCTGCTAAATCTGATTCATAAATATGTGTCTGCTTATGTGAAAATCCCGAAAAATTGTGGTCCTTCCACCATTATGAGGAAATGTGTGCCCTACTTCATTAACAATGAAATAAGTACGCTTCATGGGAGGAAAGACTTTCTCAACTGTAAAATCTAGCTTTTGCATTTAGTACTCAGTGGGTTATTGCATGCTATGCAATTTGCCATCATCGTAAACTCAGTTCATGAGCGTATAATTGTGAAACGAGATTATATCTTTCAGCAACACCATAAAAGGCTTTCAGCTCTTAAATACGCTAAAAAGACCACTGTCATGTGCAGCTAACGATTGACTTTTTATCTTTCCTGGAATGATGAGAAGATTACTCAGCATATTGCCATCCTCAGTGTAAGTGAACAATGATAGCAAGATACGTTGAGTGTAATGAAGAGTGTAATGACTACAGAATACTGATTCAGTGAAAGACATACGTAGGGAGGGGTACCTGAAATGAGATTAGAGATGAATCTTAATATAAAAAATTATGACGATACAGTAGAAGAAGGAGTGGAATTTTGATACCTTGGATGCAAAATAACACATGATGGACGATAGAAGGAAGATATATGAAGCAGATTAGCACAAGCTCAGAAGGCGTTGAAGAACAAAGAAATCTGCAAATATCAAACATCAGTCTTATTTAGAGCAAGAAATTTCTAAGAATGTATAGCTGGAGCCCGAAATTCTATGGTTGTGAATCACGGAAATCCGCAGAGGAAGAGGACAGAGACGTTTCAGATGTGGTGTTATAGCGTATTGTTTTACTTTTGACTTGAGCATAGCTGCTCCAAATTCTGATTACTGCTTTTTAGCAACGTAATTTTACGTTGTAGCAACTGTTCATTCTGATGAAGATACCTATAGTAGATGTCCAAATCTTGGTCAATGTACCTAACATTTATCTTCTCTGGTTTGCTATTTTCACAAGCTGCTAATAAAAGTGACCCGTATATAGAATAAATTTCCGTTAATTTACGTCTATGGTCACGAACTTTTTGTTCACAGATTACCGGTTTCGGTCTATAATGACAATCTTCAGATATGTGTTTTATAGGACATTGTTCTTATAAAACACAGATCTGAAGGTGGTCATTATAGACAGAAACTGTTAATGTTTGAACAAAACGTTTGTGACCATAGACATAAATTTTTCTGGAGACTAGAAATCTACTCTGTAGGAATCAGCATGGGTTTCGAAAAAGACGGTCGTGTGAAACCCAGCTAGCGCTATTCGTCCACGAGACTCAGAGGGCCATAGACACGGGTTCACAGGTAGATGCCGTGTTTCTTGACTTCCTCAAGGCGTTCGATACAGTTCCCCACAGTCGTTTAATGAACAAAGTAAGAGCATATGGACTATCAGACCAATTGTGTGAGTTCCTAGATAACAGAACGCAGCATGTCATTCTCAATGGGGAGAAGTCTTCCGAAGTAAGAGTGATTTCAGGTGTGCCGCAGGGGAGTGTCATAGGACCGTTGCTATTCACAATATACATAAATGACCTTGTGGATGACATCGGAAGTTCACTGAGGCTTTTTGCGGATGATGCTGTGGTGTATCGAGAGGTTGTAACAATGGAAAATTGTACTGAAACGCAGGAGGATCTGCAGCGAATTGACGCATGGTGCAGGGAATGGCAATTGAATCTCAGTGTCGACAAGTGTAATGTGCTGCGAATACACAGAAAGATAGATCCTTTATCATTTAGCTACAAAATAGCAGGTCAGCAACTGGAAGCAGTTAATACCATAAATTATCTGGGAGTACGCATTAGGAGTGATTTAAAATGGAACGATCATATA
This sequence comes from Schistocerca americana, assembly GCF_021461395.2. Classification (NCBI taxonomy): domain Eukaryota; kingdom Metazoa; phylum Arthropoda; class Insecta; order Orthoptera; family Acrididae; genus Schistocerca; species Schistocerca americana. The sequence goes on along the minus strand of NC_060120.1, from coordinate 1,012,583,972 downwards.
ATGTTGATCGTCGGTAAAGCAGATGCCAGACTGAGGTTCATTGGAAGAATCCTAAGGAAATGCAATCCGAAAACAAAGGAAGTAGGTTACACTACGCTTGTTCGCCCTCTGCTTGAATACTGCTCAGCAGTGTGGGATCCGTACCAGATAGGGTTGATGGAAGAGATAGAGAAGATCCAAAGGAGGGCAGCGCGATTCGTTACAGGATCATTTAGTAATCGCGAAAGCGTTACGCAGATGATAGATAAACTCCAGTGGAAGACTCTGCAGGAGAGACGCTCAGTAGCTCGGTACGGGCTTTTGTTAAAGTTTCGAGAACATACCTTCACCGAAGAGTCAAGCAGTATATTGCTCCCTGCTACGTATATCTCGCGAAGAGACCATGAGGATAAAATCAGAGAGATTAGAGCCCACACAGAAGCATACCGACAATCCTTTCCACGAACAATACGAGACTGGAATTGAAGGGAGAACCGATAGAGATACTCAAGGTACCCTCCGCCACACACCGTCTGGTGGCTTGCGGAGTATGGATGTAGATGTAGATGTAGGAAATTTATGGTCTGCTATTTAATCTTGTATTGAAACTAGTATACTGTTGCTGAATAACAGCCATGCTCAAAACTGAAACTGTTACAGAGATATGTTGACGAGTAGTTGGACTGATAAAGAATGAGGAAGTTCTTCGCAGAACCGAAGTGTAAAGGAATATGTGGAAACACTGACCAGAAGAATGGAAATGTGTTAAGACTTCAGGGAATAACTTGCCCGGTACTTGACGAAACTGTAGAAGAGGGAGCACAAATCGTAGGAGAAGACCGACACTTTAATACGTTCAACAAATCAGGACCTTGGGTGTGAACTGTACTTTGAGATCAAGAGTTTGGCACAGGAGGGGCGTTCCTCATCAAACTAGTCAGGGGAGTGAGGAAAAAAAACCGTTAGTGAATGCATGGTGCTCACAATGACTGATTGATGGGCTTTTGTGTTTGTAAGTGGATAAATGGTCGGAGTCACGCCCCAGGCCAGGGAATCGCTGCATGGTGTTATCTTTAGGCACACAAAAGAAATTTTTCACAGTGGTTGCAGTGTGACTGGTGCAAAACAGATTTTTTTCTTTTTGTATTTCCTGAAATTTCAGTCACCAATTTTCTCCTCCGATTGCGGAAACATTCTGTTGGCACCCACCTACATAGGGAGAAATGATCATCACGATAAAATAAGAGAAATCAGGGCTCGCTCAGAAAAATTTAAGTGCTCGTTTTCCCCGCGCGCTTTTGGAGAGTGGAACGGTAGAGACAGCTTGAAGGTGCTTCATTAAACCCTCCGCCAGGCACTTTATTGTGAATAGCAGAGTAATCAAGTGGAGGTAGATGTAAATGTAATATGCTTAATGCAAGGGTTGCCCAGGAAGTAATGCACCGCATTTTTTTTTCTCAGCCGAAAACAATGCTACGAATGTGGAACGTTACGTATGTATTATTTGAAGTCTCCTGAGTAAGCGCACCAAGTTTCCGTCACTTCCGACAGATAGCGTAGCTCCAGGACAGTTTCAAAATGGCGTCAGTAGGTCATGCACGTTACAAGCAACGTGCCGTCATTGAATTTCTCACTGCAGAACAGTTTCTTCTGTCTGGAGTAGGACTTAGCTCGTCACCACTAGTTCCTGACCCCAGCACCATCCTCCCTCTCAGACTTTTATCTCAGGTATTATTTATCTGCGCTTCTCTTGTTGTTTATTTTCTCTATTCCCACGACCTTTTAATTTGTTCGTCCTGCAAGTGTTATGGGTACTTTGAACTTGATTTGGGGCCGCTCATTTTGTCACATTTCTTTGTCACTCACAGTATATCGGTATCTAGCTCTAAATTTATATCTGTATTGACCTTTTGCTATCAATCTCTACCATTTATTTTCTTTAACTGATAGGTTTTTAATAGGTACGCTCCATGTACACTGAAGGGCCAAAGAAACTGCTGCACCTGCCTAATACTGTGTAGGCCACCAGCGAGCACGCAGAAGTGGCGCAACACGGCGTGGTATGGACTCGAATAATGTCTGGAGTAGTGCTGGGGGGGGCATTGACACCATGAATCCTGCAGGGCTGTCCATAAATCCGTAAGATTACGAGGGGGTGAAGACCAAAGGCATAGTGCTTGGATGAAACAGGGCATAAGGCTGGAATGTAGTGCTTCTGTTCAATCTATGCAACGAAGAAGCAACGGTGGTTACAAAAAAATAATCTGCAATGAGATGGAATCTCAAGGTTAAAAGATATCAATAATAGGGTTTTGTTCATAGCTGTAGTTCAGCAGTTGCAGAATATTGCGACGAAGATAAAACGTCTGTCTTCAGCTGCAGCTGAAAGCTAAGTCTATACCTTTGTGGAGGCAACATGTTTCCAGTCCTTAACAGTCCTTTATCAGTGTTGACAGCTCCAGCCGAGGGGTAAAGCTTTTTGTCGTGCAGTCATCAAGGCCTTCGGCTCCGAAAGCCCATATCAGTGATGTTTTGTTGAATGGTTCGCACTTCGCACGATGACTTGAAATCTGCAGCAGTTTGTGGAAGTGTTGTACTTCTGTCACTTTTGACGATTCTCTTCAGTCATCGTCGGTCCCATTCTTGCAGCATCTTTCTCCGGTTGCAGAGATGCTGGAGATTCGATATTTTACTGGATTCCTGATATTCACGGTACACTCAGGAAATGGTCGTTTGGGAATATCCCCACTTCATCATTACCTCTGAGATGCTCTGTCGCATCGCTTGTGGGCCTACTGTAACACCACGTTCAAACTCATTTATGTCTTGATAACCTGCCACTGAAGCAGCTGTAACACGTCTAACAACTGCGTCAGACACTTGTGTTACATAATCGTTGCCGACCATAGTGCCGTATTCTGCCTGTCGTGTTTTACATATCTCTGTATTTGAATACGCATGTTTGTACCAGTTTCTTTGGCGCTTCAGTGTACTTTAGAACGAAAAACGGTTTATTTGTAGAGTCTAAGTTTGATCTTTAAGGTTAATTCTGTAATATCGAGCAAGGTAAAAAACGACTGTGCCACCTGTGTGGTCTCGCTCCTTTGCTCCGCATGTTGTATCTGAGCGTCAGCTTTATTAAAAAGATAACTCATAAGTTTTTCAGCGCGCTATCCAAACTATTTTATGTGCATCTGTTAATTTGCCCTGTAGAGGTTTTCTTTTGATCGTGTAGTACAACGCTGCACTTTTCTACGCCTTTAAGTTTACTTTATCCTGTTCGCACTGCTCTATTTCATTCAGCTGCGCATTCTGTCTGCTGTCTCGTATTTCCCATTTGTAAGGAACGTACAGAGGTGCTAAGGGTACGTGTTTGTTCACGTAGATGCCTTCAACAAAACTCTACGCACATAATAAATTCCGCCGCAGCGTTTTTCTGTGTGTTACGACTAATCTCACGAAGTACTTTAGGAATTTTGATACGCTCTTCAGTAGCAGACAGACTGAGTCCCAAGGAACGTTTGTGGATGTAATTTAGAATTTTAATAATCATGTATGTGCAACATATGTATTGTAATCTGTTTCATATTTAATTACCGTTTGGAGCGGTATATTTCACAAGGGGGGTTCCCCATCACAGTCCTCCGTCGCCCTCAGATTGTAGACAGCCCGTCAGAAACTGAACACAGATCAGGCATTAAAAGAGGAAGAAGGTATGAAACTTCCTGGCAGATTAAAACTGTGTGCTGGACCGAGACTCGAAATCGGGACCTTTGCCTTTCGCGGGCAAGTGCTCTACAAACTTAGCTCCCCAAACACAACTCACGCCCCCTCCTCGCAGCTTTACTTCTGCCAGTACCTCGTCTCCTACCTTCCAAACTTTACAGAAGCTCTCTCGCGAACCTTCGCTTTCCTTCGTGTCTCGGTCCGGCACACTGTTTTAATCTGCCTGGAAGTTTCATATCAGCGCACACTCCGTTGCAGAGTGAAAATCTCATTCAGGAAGAAGGTATATTTAACTGTGAGAAAAGACGCAAAATAGAAAAAGTGGATAGTTGACGCTCAATACGTCCAACACCAAGCGAATAAGCATAGCCACGGCGTCGTGGTTACGTGGTGACGGTGCCGGGCTGCGAAAGGAGTGATCTATATTCAAATCTCGTTCGTGTCCATTTTTTTCTCACAAAATTACGGTTGGTTGGCTGGTTTCCATTGGGAAGGGGACCAACCAGCGAGGTCATCGGTCCCATAGGATTAGGCAAGGAAGTCGGCCTTGCTATTTGCTATTTCAGAGTGACCATCCTGGCATTTGCCTGAAGCGATTTAGTGAGATCACCGAAAACCTGGCTGGACGTGGGTTTGAGCCGTCCTCCTCCCGAATGGCCGCCCGGTGTGGCCGAGTGGTTCTAGGTGCTTCAGTCTGGTACCGAGCTGCTGCTAGGTCGCAAGTTCGAATCCTTCCTCGGGCATGGATGTGTGTGATGTCCTTAGGTTAGTTAGGTTTAAGCAGTTCTAAGTTCTAGGGGATGATGACCTCAGATGTGAAGTCCCATAGTGCTCAGAGCCATTTGAACCATCCTCCCGAATGCCAGTCCCGTGTGCTAGCCACTCCGCCACCTCGCCCCGTTCACAATTATGAACTGTCTGTCTACTCACTAACGTGAGTGTTCGCTGTATTCAAATTAGTGTCTGTGTCGTGGAGTAACGTCTGTTTGAAGATGAAGGTGCAACGAAAAGATCTCCAGAGTACATACCTCCTATTTGTAACACAAAGTACCACATGACTCTTGCGTTCCGTTGCGGAAGTTTTGACTCTTGAATTCATTTATTCTAACGTAGTTCACACCCTTTGTTGGTTTCATTTCTGTGAGAGGTCTATGTGACATCTCGCCTCCTTTCACTATTCGTCACATTTACTTGCGACGGTGCTATATACTTACCACATGACTCGTACTCCTTAAGCAGTGTATAGTATGAAAATTGCCAAGACTACGGAAGGAGAACAGTAAATACAATGATCGGACGGAAAGTTCATAATTTTGTCAAAAAGAAAAAAAAAGGAGTGGGGTGCAACCGTGATTTCACAACCAAAACGCCGGTTCTCTTACAACACGCTGGATGCCGCACATCTTGAATTGTTCACTGTTTCTACTTTGCTACTTTTTTTCACAGTTCAGAATACCTCCTTCCTGTTTTCATGCTTGATTTGTATTGACGAGCTACCCACTGGACCATTCTGAGGGGGTTTCGATCGAGTATTCCCCGTTAGCAATAATGAGAGCTACTACCTTGTTAGCTATGGAGGAAGCAGTAATTGAAGGGAAAAGTAGTAAACAGCCGCCGCGTTTCAGAGATCACAGGAACTTGACCAGAATCTTCGTATGTACACATAAATTTAAGGCCCCTCTCTTAATTTACCGGTGTGTGAAGGGTAGTCTCAGTAGCCACTGTACGGATTCTGACAAGATTTTGACCAACAGATAGACTGCTCACCAGGAACGTTTGTGTACATAATTTGTTATCATTACGCAAAACACTTCGTCTGGCCAAAGTTATTACTACCTATGCGGAGCCGGGGCTGGTCGCCAGTATCATATTAGAGCAGTTGTTCCTGACGTGGGGTAACTTGTTCCCTCTGAGGGATAAAATGAAATTTTCGGAAGGGTAAAAGCAAAAAGATTCGATTCTCTTTCGGTCACGAAATAGTAATTTTCAAAGATCATTATTGTGATCACTATTTTGTAAGCGTGTAATACCGATTACATAATTAATCAAAGGTTACTTTTTTTCGAATACTAGCATTAACGTGTGAAGCAATGCGATGCAGTTTGCAGCTTTTGAAACGAATATATGAACAACGTATTCCACACTTAATCCACCACTGTGTGTTGTAGCATGTATCTATGACAGTAAGTTAAGACGTACAAGTCACATATTTTTAAATATTTCATGAAAATGTGTTCACTTCGAAACAGATGAACAGACTAATGGACAGAACAACACAACAGTAAATATGTAATCACTGTTATATTTCTGAAGGGCTTATACAATATTATTATTGTAAGTGACGGTGTTCAGACACAATTCATTGACAGTCTGAAGTCATCCGCTTTAAGCCAGTTGAGAAATAAGGAGTCCAGCAATCATTTGAGTCACAAACAGTAGGTATAGTGCATACATTTTTTAAAATTGGTTGATACTGAATGTGGTACCGTATGCGGGGTGAAGAGAAGTGACGCGGAGGAAGCATTTTCTTGCACTGATAACTGCTTAGTCATTTCATAAGTAAAGATTCTTAGAAATAAGCGTATCAGTCGTCTCATTATCTCATTACTTCTGGTTTAATAAAACGTCTACAAGAACTAAATACCATTTATCATTAAACGTAATTATTAAAAAAAGCAATTCTTTTCATTCCTAACCGTAGTTAGACACTAATGTTGATGGTGATGATGGCGTTAAAGGTGGGGTACTAGCTAATATTGTACTCAGGACTAATGGTTTTAGAATGATTGGGAATCTACGCTGCGACTGTGGCTGTGAGATGTTAGATACAGTCATCTTGGATTCGGTAATCTTTCAGTTTCCGCTGCGAGTTGTCCTCCATGGAGGAAAATTAATTTTACGTAACTACCAGGGATTGAGCTATTAAACATTAATGAACAAGCAAACCGACAAAGACGATGTTTTACTTACGTTATTAATAGTTTCTGTGTATTAACGCCGGCCGGTGTGGCCGAGCGGTTCTAGGCGCTACAGTCTGGAAACGCGCGACTGCTACGGTCGCAGATTCGAATCCTGCCTCGAGCATGGATGTGTGTGATGTCCTTAGGTTAGTTAGGTTTAAGTAGTTCTAAGATGTAGGGGATTGATGACCTCAGATGTTAAGTCCCATAGTGCTCAGATCCATTTGAACCATTTGTGTATTAACGGTGGGGCCGAGAGGAGCCTTAAACCCTTAACATGTTGCACATGTGATGACACTCTCATCTGATGAGCGACATTAGTAATTAATCAAATAACAGGTGACCTGTGATGTCTCCGTTCGATAAATGTCGAATTCTGATTTTCTTGCCACATTCTATCAGCAGATGTCATATACCTTTTCCAGGAGAGATATAGTCTCTTAGTTTACTAGAATGGACTGGTGCGTGAAACGTAAGCATGATGCCGCTCCGCCAAGTAACATAGCTCGATGAAATTTGGATTCTACATGGAAAGAACTGCTACAGGATAGTGCAGAATGTAACGCAAGAGGGAAGCAATTGGACGAACAACTGACATTTTCTTCAACGACAAAAATTATACTTAAACCCATTTCGATGTATCATTGTAATAGGGTGTGTGATACATCAGGTACAGCAATGCCTGCTCTGCATTGTGCTCCCTTCCTGGCCATAAGAATGGTTGGGTGTTCTTGTGTCAGGATTTTCCATTTCCTCCACCAATATTGTTGGACACTGCTGGAATGTTGCCGGTGCATGTGAACGTATTGCAGCGCCTCTCCCAACTGCTTTGTTCGATGGGATCCCGCATTGTCATCCATAAAAACGAAGTCAGGGCCAGACACACCTCTGGAACGACGCACATGGTGAGGAAATACAGTATCTCAATAACGATGACTGGTGAGCTTAGCATGTTCGAAGTATTTGTAGGTCAGTACGCCCGTGTAACATAATGTGCCCCCACCCCATAGCACATGAACTACCAAAACACTGTAACGGTCATCTGCTGCAGCAGCTGTGGTTATCCACCCCCTATCCTTCGGGCGTCGGTGTCTGTGGTTCTGTAACGGCTCTGTTTATTCCCCATCCTATAGATAAAGGTTCCCCTCTTCTTTCAGTGATCATCTCGTCTAATGCAGCTCGGTCAGACGCCTTCTCCGTTAGAAACGATTCAGTATTGCTCGACTGCACACGCTGTGGTACAACCAGCCGCACTATTTGCATCTATAGGCTGCATTAAAGATTTTTTTTCGGGTTAACTGAACTTTTAAATGATAGATAGTTTGTGTGTGAAGAAGACTTCAATATATGATCACTTCCTGTATACAAAACACCACCAAGTCCGTGCTAAGCTTAAGTAACAATTCCGACACTCTCGCGATATCACAGTCATTCGTAACAGCCAATTTTTTTGTTTGTAAGTAATCTTGTTAGCAAAAGGATTACAAAACAGATTGCTGTCACAGAATGCTCCCACTAATATTATCCAGATCAGTTCGCCTTACACCACACGGATTTTAGTTAATTCATAAGGTACAGTTTACACATAAAAATCTGAATTTCCCACGTTTGTGTTTCACACAAATCCGCGTTTACTTTGCGGCATTCCACTGTCGAGTTTTACTAATTATTCCGCAAAATTATTACAGCTCGTAATGTTCGCGTCCGAAGGTGATGAATTCTGATCTTCGAACTTAATATTATTCTTAGCAAACAATTCATTAGTCCACAATATACACGTGAATATACTGCCCCTCTGACTAGCTGACACACATCTTAGTCAATCCGGTATTAGTATTAAACCGCGCAATCCTGCCTCTTGTACTAACACAACGTAATAGCTTTTATGAGCAGCTTATTAAAAAAACCAATTTCTTAAAACCCATAAATATCAAAATAACCCCTCTTTAAATAAGTGAATTATCTTTAATGGTTTCTCGTTTCCCCAATACCATAGAATGGCGAATTTAGCTTTACAAATTTCGCGTAAGAGAAGTAGTCACTCTCTGTACAACCACACTTCTCAGGCTAATGTAGACTCAGTTAATATTAATAATAATATGTAAATTTGTCTCGAGGCATTTGATAAGCTGAAAATGTATATCTGTGTTATGGAGGGCACTGGAGTTGTGTAGCCCGTGTAGAATAGTTAGGTATTGTGCCGTGGTGGTTTAATGGCTAGCCTGTCCTCCCAGTAAACAAAAAGACCTGGGTTCAAGTGACATCTCTGCTGGCTAGTCCGTATAGCAATGTCGTCTATAGTGCTGTGGGGTGTAATGGATAACATTTCTACCTAGTAAACAAAAAGACCGGGGTTCCCAGCTCTAGCACAAATTTCGTTTCTTCAGCTTCCATTATTATAATAATATTTATGTATTATATTACTCCGCATTCATACCTTCAGTCACATTACTAACTAAACATACAAGATGCAGTATTACAGAAGACACAATTCTGTTTCCAAGACATACTGTTTTGACAAAGAATTTGATAGTCCGTGAGACGCTGACAACTGACGGGCGCTGTCGTCACTATTAGGAACTGCTACTGGATCATAGTGCTCTTCTGTGATGATAGAGTCATGACTCATTGTATGAGGCTATCTCTCGCTACCGTCTGACTTACATAGACTCGATACAAGACCCAACGCCTCAGTTCGGACGCTCCAAATGTGTGTGAATCAGTGCTGTGAGCAGTGACCGAACTACTGTTCTTCACTCGTCAAACTTCATCCTTCTTCCAGTTTCCCAGTGATTGTTCCAAATGTGAAATCATCCAAATGTTGTCTCTGAACCACGTTGTGATGAAGAACACAACCAAAGTGCTCCGTAACTGCTTGTGAATCACCTAACATTTGCACTGAACGTATGCCGGATATGGAAAGTGCTATTGATGTGCTTTTTTCGCAGAATGGATTGATGGTCACCGGTTTGTATCTTTAGCAAACAAACAGATTGTAATAATATGCAGAAAGAGTATTTTTGAGGAAACATACACTTTTATAAATGAATTAACGCCTTTTGACATTAAGGAACTAAAAGCAGGTTGAATTAGAATGTATCTGGTGTTTGTTACAAGACTGTAGTGAGAGTCGTTTACGAGGCATCGTTGTTTGAAAAGCTTCCACACCAGCTCTTCTTTGTACCATTCAACCTGCGTTGGGGGTGGGGTGGGGGGTTGGGGGGAAGGGTGAGGGGCGTTCAACCTGCGTTGTTTGCTTACAGTGTGCTTGTGTGTTCCTTCAGTGCATTGCGACTTGTTAGTCAGTTAGTATATGACAGTCCAAGCATTAGGTCGTGACTGGACGACGGGATTTACTAAGGCAAAAAATACTGACATCCTCATGGTGTATGGACAGTGTAGATCACTGTAGAAAGAATGCAGTTCGTTCCTGTTCGGTGCACGCGGCAAGAAGTCCCTGCAGACGTCAACCATCTCGGCCATTTTTTATTAACCTCTGCAAGCAGTTACGTGAAAATGGTAGTGTTACACCTAGACAAAGTAAAAGAAGGAAGGAAGTAACGACAGAAGAGGAGGAAATTAACGTTCTTGTTGGTGTTACAGTTGATCCGCACGTTAGCTCAAGCGCATTCGCAAGAGGTTCAAATGGTTCAAATGGCTCTGAGCACAATGGGACTTAACATCTAAGGTCATCAGTCCCCTAGACTTAGAACTACTTAAACCTAACTAACCTAAGAACATCATATACACTCATGCCCGAGCAGGATTCGAACCTGCGGCCCCTCCCACCGGAGATTCGAGACCTCCCTCAAGCATGGGTGTGTGTACTGTTCTCAGCATCAGTTAGTTTAAGTTATGCGTAAGATTAGGGACCGATGACCTCAGCAGTTTGATACCTTAGGAATTCACACATATTTGAAAATTTTTTTGTAACTTGTTTAGTGATGAAGCCACATTTACCAATCATGGTCACTATTGGTCTATTGACGATCCCTGTTTGTTTCGTCATGTGGAGCGTCAGCGTCCATGGACTGAAAAGTGCGGTGTGGGATAGTCAACTATCAACTCTTAGTCCTGTTTTTCATAAACGGAATACTGAACGTGCACAAGTTTCGCAGCCTCCTGACAGACCATCCTCCGCGGATGCTAGAAGACGTTAATGAGCACACTAGGAGGACTTATGCTACCAACATGATGACTGTCCAGCCAATGGTCCACGAAGGATACAACACGTCTTCACTAATAATTTTCAAATAGTTGGATTGGAGGCAGAGGACTTGTTCCTTGGCCGGCGCAGTCCCCCGATTTGACACCTGTTGACTTTTTCTGTGGCGAAAGCTGATATACCAATTACAGCTGATGATATGCTTCGACGTATTACTGCAGCTTGCTTGGACATCTCCGCTGAAATGCTAACAAGTGTGCAGCAGTGATTAAATGTCAACCTAGAAGCGTGTTTTGCCGCTAACGGTGGTCATTATGAACACAACCTGTAATAATAGTCAGTTGTCTCGTTACTGGTCAGAATCCAGATAGCTAGTGTATTCACTTGTGTTGTTCTTTAGTGTGTGATACGACAAGTATTGTACTTTGAAGTTTTAAACGACTGGCGCTAGAATTCTACGAAGAATACCACTGATATTCTAATTTACCCTACCTTTATTTTGTTAATATCAGTAGGCTTTGTTCCATTTAAAAAAGTATATGTTTGCACAAAAAGTACACTTTCTAAGTGTTATTGCAGTCCGTTGATTGGCTAGCAATAGAAGCTCTTGACTACCTATCGATTCAGTGAAAACCTCACATCAATAGCACATTCCATTTCTGCAGTATATGCGGTGCAAAATTTGGGTGATTCACACTGTTTACTGTTTTTCTCATTCCCTCAATTGCCTCCTGTTGTGGGGCAACACCATTTGGCGCTATAGTCACGCAGTGTCGAATAGACCACCAGAGACAGAGCACCTCGTGTTGCTGCTGCTAATAAGGCGAGTAGACTGTTCGTTTGTTACATAATTTTACGAGCTTTCAACAGGAGCGACTTATTTACAGATATCTCTGTAGTTACTAGATTATTTTTGTAATTTCTTGGGTGTTACAGTGCTTACTAGGCACAACTTTTTACTTTAATAACAGTGTAGCGAACAGTACCATCATTGTTATCGATCTTTATATCGACCCTCGTATCGTACAGGCTTTTGTTTGTTTTGTTTAGTATAGCTCAGTGTCGGATAGACCGTCAGAGACAGAACACCTCGTGTGCCTGTTGCTAATAAGCCGAGTACACCGTTCGTTCATTAGATATTTTTACGAGCTTCAAACAGGAGTGACTGCAGTAATGGATAGGAACTGTGATTGCTGTGCACAGATGGAAGCTGTGATGGCGACCCTTCTCTCACAGTTTCATGCTGCTTTGGCTGCGGTCACACAGCCTGAGGCTGCTGCCAAGGGCCATCACTTTGGGGTGTCGGACGCGGGGATCCGAGGGACGTCGAGCAAGTCCCACGTGTCCTCCGATCGGTCCACCGCTGTGGCCTCCCCGGGTACTGCCTGCACTGAGATTGACCCTTCACCGGTGGTCGAGTGGGAAATCATTCCAAAGTTTGGCAGGCAGCGAAAATCCTTCTGAGAGGCCGATCGTTTGACGAACAGGGTTGGGGATTATCTGTGGCTGATGCTGTCTGTAAGTCGGATGCAGTTTTCCACCCTGTTCCAGAGGAAGCTTTTCGCCCCGCAACGCCTGGGCATTCGAGGGTGGGTTTGCTGGTAGTTGGGAACTCCAACGTTAGGCGCGTAATGGGGCCCCTTAGGAACATGGCGGCCAAGGAGGGGAAGGAAGCCAGTGTGCACTCCGTGTGCATTCCGGGGGGAGACATTCCGGATGTGAAAAGGGTGCTTCTGGATGCCATAAGGAGTACGAGGTGCAGCCAAGACTGATGTCGGTACCAATGACATGTGTCGCTTTGGATCGGAGGATATTCTCTCTGGTTTCGGGCGGCAGGCGGAAATTGTAAAGGCTGGCAGTCTTGCTTCCGAAATTAAGGCGAAATTCACCATCTGCAGCATCGTCGATAGAACCGACTGCGGTCCTGTGATGCAGAGCCGAACGGAGGGTCTGAATCAGAGGCTCAGGCGGTTGTGTGACCGTGTAGGCTGCTGATTCCTTGACTTGCGCCATCGGGTGGTGGGTTTCCGGGTTTCGCTTAATAGGTCAGGAGTCCACCACACACAGGAGGCGGCTACACAGGTAGCGGGGAGGGGGGGGGGCTGTGTGGTAGGGACTGGGTGTTTTTTTAGGTGAGAGGGCCTCAGAGAACCCCAGAAAGGGCGTCCATCTATAAGGGGGCATGCACAGCACAGTAACGTATTTGTAGAACCGATCGGTATTGTAATTATAAATTGTCGTACCTGCGTTAGGAAAGAACCAGAGTTCCAAGCCCTAATAGAAAGCAGTGAAGCTCAAATAGTTATAGGTGCAGAAAGCTGGCTAAAGCTGGAAATAAATTCAGCTGATATTTTTTCAAACGATTTAATAGTGTTCAGAAAGGATAGATTAAATACAGTTGGTGGTGAGTTACTGCTGTCAGAATTAGTTTGCCTTGTAGTGAAATTGAAGTAGATAATTCCTAAACTGTTAATTGGACCGTTTTACCGACACCCCGACTCATAAGAAGTAGTTTCTGAACAGTTCAAAGAAAACTTGAGTCTCATTTCAAATAGGTACCCCACTCATAGAAATATAATCTGTGGCGACTTCAATCTATCCTCGATATGCTGGAAAGTTATATAAAGCCGGCGGCAGGCACAAAACGTCATCAGAAATTGTACTGAATGCTTTCTCAGAAAATTATTTTGAACAATTAGTTCATGGTCCCACTCAAAGCGTAAATGGTTGCGAAAGCATACTTGACCTCTTAACAACAAATAATCCTGGACAAATAGTGAGTATCGTGACGAATACTGGGATTAGCGACCACCAGGCAATTGCTGCTAGACTGAATAACGTAATACCTACTACCATCAAAAAGAAACGCTAAGTATATCTATTTAAAAAAGTTGATAATAATTATCTTACCGCCTTTTTAAAAGACAGTCTTCACTACTTACGACCTGATCATGTAAGAGCAGAAAATTTTTGGAATGATTTCACAGAGATGGAATCGACAACAGTTGAGAGATTTATACCAAGTAAATTAATAAGTTATGATAGTGATATGAAAGTTTTGTAGAAGTTCAAAATATAGCGCATACTTCAATGCGAGATGCATTTATTAATTTCCACAACGAAACTCTGTCTCAGAATCTGGCAGTAAACCCAAAGAGATTCTGGTCGTACATAAAGCACACCAGTGGCAAGACGCAATCAATACCCTCAATGCGCGATAACAACGGTGAAGTCACTGATCACAGTGCCACTAATACACGGTTTTCCGAAACTCCTTCACTAAAGAAGACGGAGTAAATATTTCTGAATTCCAATCAAGAACTTATGCCAAGATGAGAAACAAAGAAGTACATATCCTCGGTGTAAGAAAGCAGCTTAAATTACCTAATAATGCGAAGGCCTCCGGTCCAGATTGTAGACCCGTCAGTTTCCTCTCAGAGTATGCTGATACAATAGCTCCATATTTAGCAATTATATACAACCGCTCGATCACAGAAAGATCCATTCCTAAAGACGGGAAAATTGCCCAAGTCATACCAATACCCAAAAAGGGAAGTCAAGAAGTTCATATAAATTTCGACAAGAGGAATAGAGGTTGACGCATTCGCAGTGGTTATAAGAACGTCATGGAGACGCTACTCAGAGTCCAGTTGCAGATTCTAGAAGAAGGACGACATGTATCTGAGAGGTCTCATATGGTGCAAATGGCTCTAAGCACTATGGGAATTAATATCTGAGGTCATGTGTCCCCTAGACATAGAACTAGTTAAACCTAACCAACCTAAGGACATCACACACATCCATGCCCGAGGCAGGATTCGAACCTGCGACTGCAGCAGCAGCGCGGTTCCGGACTGAAGCGCCTAGAACCGCTCGGTCACACAGGCCGGCTTCTGAGAGGTTGAAAGTAGAAATTACGAAGTTTTACCTTCCGTATAAATCTCCCGAAGTGACCGTGATGAGCAAATTAGATAACTTCGAGCATATATTGTAACTATCTTCTTTTCTAATTTTCCTTACGTTCCACTCTTTAAGATACACATACAGACACGCAAAAAATTCACACCATTTACAATAAGTTTTCAAAAAAGCAAGAGAAAGTGTAGGACACTTAGTTCTACCATATAATTATCAGAATAATTGTGTTTTATGCTGAGGCACCTTTTATTAATTGCTGAATCTTGAGGCTATTCACAAAAAGCGTCTGCAAATAAAGTTAACATTTAATGTATACCCTCTTGTTAACGAACGTTTTGTTAAAATATTTGCCATTAGTTTTCAGTCACTTTCAAGATGTAATAATGTCATAGGTTTCAGAGTATTATCCTTTGGTTTTTACTCATAACAGCAAAAACTGCAACTGTATATTTGTTTAAATTATTTTTCGTTTTCCGACACAATCACAGTTATCTTTACAGATAGGTGGTTTCATCCCACAAGATGTCCTTTGTAACTGACAGGAATTGCTTGTCTTCTCTGTCCTATGTAATCGGATGTGTGACAGCTGATTTTGTAGACAGATGAGTTTTGTATAGAAGACTGCACTGGTTTGGGATTATGAAGGAGATTATTGTTCAAACTAATATTGACAGAAAATACTACTTTATAGCTATATTTGCGTTGGAGGGGAGGCTGAATTTATGCAAATCATATTCTTGTACGGTTTCTGCCTCACAGCCATGTTTAAGACTGTAAGATATATGGGTGCTTCGTAATAGAGGTGACATTATTGAAAGAAAAGAAAGAGAAACAAACCAACAACGAATATTACGTCGGAGTACGCAGTCAAGCCTACAGCCATTCTTCCCGTTCAACGTTCGCGAATGGAACGATGAAAGAGGCAACTGGTCATGATACCGCAAGTTCCCAACGCCACAGGCTGAAAGGTTGCTCGTGAAGAGTAGATGTGGATCTCAAGACAAGGCGCAGTTTTCTCCGTCTTTCGCTGCGGAGGCGTCCTCTCGAGTTAGCGGTCTAGCGTTGCCGCCCATTGTCCAGCTCTGGAGTGTCACGTTGTACAAACAGCGGTCCTGTACGCGATCGATCTGCCGCCGGGCGGCTGTCGAGTTAACGCCGTCTGAACGAACTGCAGCAAGGCTGAAGGGGGGGAGGGGGGTGAAGGGGGGAGGGGTGGCACCGGCGTGGGGGTGGGGGTGGGGGACGCCAAAATAGCCACATTCACGCTTATTGTGTGGAGGGCGGCGAGACAGAGGTCTCCTTCTGCCGCCAGTGCAAGTATTACAAAAAGCAGCGACGTCACATCCAGCCTCGTTAAAAATAGCGGGCGACAGGCAGAAGGCTAAATGTATAAAATCAGTACAAAAAAGGCGGTATAAAAAAAGGCGGTAGTCTTGACCTTTATGATGCTGACGGGTCGTACAAAGTCTCTGTCTAGGATGTCCCCCTAAAGAACGCAGTCTTTTTGGGGCCCCCATTTCCTCTCTAGTAAGCAGGAGAGATGTTCTAAATATTGAGAAAAACAGGAGTAAGCTACAAGGAATGAGGAATACTTCACAATATGTATAAGAACCAAGAGGGAACAATAACATTGTAAGACCAAGAACGAAGTACTCAGATTAAGAAGGGTGTAAAACGGTGATGCAGTCTTTTACCCTTGCTGCGCAATCTATGCATCGAAGAATCAATGTCGGAAATAAAACTAATGTAATAAATGGGACACCTACAGCCATCCTATCGATATTATTTGTTATATAGCTACTAGTTTCGGTGATTCAGTCTACCATCTTCAGGCCTAAACTGAGGCTGAGGGGGTTAACTCCTATCGTATTCAGGATACAATCAGTGGCCAACACCTATGAAATGGTTTCCGTAGACTGTAACAAGAGTGTTGTGAGAGCAAACATCAGCTACTTGTTCCGGCGTAAAGTCAAGCGCCGGCGCGCCAGGTGGGACCGTAAGAGTAGAGAGGGCTGTGAGACGATGTCAGCCAATAGCACGCTGACCGACCCCTCTCCAGGACGACAACGCGACGGCAGCGCCCTCTGCACGAAGAGGACATTAGCTCCGCGCAGCCTGGATGCGGCACAATTCTACCAGTTCTACAGCAGCGAGTTCAAGAATAGCATCAAGATTTGCCTTTTCACTTCTAGTATGTAGCAGTGTCTATACTGAAGAGATTTCTTATTTTGTCTGTCGACCTTTGCTTGCAACACATCTGTATCACACAATGTTAAGTACTGTAATGCTTTCATTTGTAGTAAAAACTTATTAGTAGGATTTGCTTGAATTACTGTCTAGCGATCCTAGAAGCACGTTTCCTAGACACCCTATCTTTGAAAACTAGGCAGGATGTCGTAGTGTTGACACTAACACATGCATGGGTCGTCGGCTGCGGAGGCCTAAGCGTTAAAAGTGTTCGGTGCACTTTGTGTTCAGACACACTTGTACACTGTCCAGCATTGAACTGTCAAGTCAACTCCGCCACAGTTCAGCGTCTGTACTGTTTTACCATTTTGTCCAATCTACGACGTCCGACATCTGTGATGAGGGTTGCCCACCCAATCCCACGACGTCAGGACGTGATTTCACCTCGATTTCGACACATGTTAAAGACGCTTGCCACGACACTCCTTGAACACTCGAAAAGTCGTGTAGTTTGCGAAATGCACGTGCAGAGCCTTCGGGCCATCGCAGTCTGCTCTCAGTCCAACTGAGATAGCTCACGAGCCTTCCCCCTTCTACACAGGGACAGCATACTCAACTGGCCCATAACAACTACGTGACCAGAGTGGAGGCATCTGTCGCCATATACTTCTGTAAACCTACCAACGACTTGTCGGATCGACGCTACGTACAACGAGTGCTGCACTGCGCATCAAAGGTAGAGCAACATGCTATTAAGTGTATGGTCCTAATTTTTGGTCTCATGAGTGTAGTTTGTACGTGTTCTTGAACGGTTACACATAGGTAGGGACTTTGAATGGCTTTCAAAACTTTCAGGAGGTGGTGGAGGGGGGTAACAAGAACAAAAATAAATCAGTTGACGGTTTTCTGTACACCTCTTTCAACGTAGTATCACCGGGTGAACAATATATGTGCTTAATTTCATCGCAACTCAGGCCTTTATATAGCAGTCTGGACAAATTTAAGTTTTTAATCACTTTCTGTGCACTAGTAGCAGCCTTCAGCTTACTGGAAGAACGGTTTATTTGCAGAGTCTGTTTCGTCTTCATGTTCAATTCGCTATTTCTAATTATCAGAAATAACCATTTTTCTGTATGTTATAACCGAATGCCGGCTTTGTGTAGAATATTGCTCCTACTTAGTGCACTGTACTGTAAAAAATATTCGATTTACATTGTTAATTTTCCCTCTAGGTTTTCACAGTGCAATACTCTGCTACTGTTTTCTTTGGATTTGATTCTACTTCATTCTGTCCGTACTTTTCAAATTTGTTCAATTTAATATTTGTCTGTTAGCTGTCTGGCGTCTCTCGTTTCTAAGCAACGATGAACCATTTGGGTGTTCAAAGGTACGGTTTGAGACACAGAGATGTCATTAATGCGGTTCAAAAAATGTTCCAAATGGCTCTGAGCACTATGGGACTTAACATCTGAGGTCATCAGTCCCCTAGAACTTAGAACTACTTAAACCTAACTATGCTAAGGACATCACACACATCCATGCCCGAGGCGGGACTCGAACCTGCGACCGTAGCGGTCGCGCGCTTCCGCACTGAAGCGCCTAGAACCACTCGGCCACACCGGCCAGCCATTAATGCGGATATTAAGTACAGTTGGAAAGACGATTAATCATTAATTCCATTAAGCTCTTCTCTTCTAGCAAGCACAAAAAATCGCAGGAAAGTATAATTGCAAGATGACATATCTATTGCCCAGGTTAGGCGCGGATCTGTAGTCTTTGTATTTTATGGAGAATGTGCCTGGCACGCTACCCTATACGACATTTGGCATCGTCATAGCTGACAAGTCACTCGTTTGAATGCAGCCGCACTATTTGAATAACGAGTAATGCTGTTTAACGATGGTATATTTGTGAAGAAATTTGTAGAGCTCTAGCCTCCATGTTAAAATAAAGACAGCAATGTGTGCTAATCAGTTCTTAGCACCTGTATGTTCTGTCGTGGTTATGACGCTGAAGTAACATAACCGTTGCGTTGCGTCCTTCTTCCTAAGCATAGCGACGGCTACCGTTGATGATTTCCCCTGCAGGAAATATGGCGTGATCTTAAAACCTTGTTGTTTTTTTTGCATCCGTAAATCTAAATTCGCCAACCTTGTCAAATAGCGTTTACAAAAACAAGTCTGCTAATCTAACTGCAGCCTTGCCACTGATGACGGTTGGTCATCTGTTTGGAAACAGTGTCAGGTATCTAGTGATATAGCGGGACGTTACACATCGTACAATCAGTTTTGTTTTAATTTTAAGGCGTTTGGCAAACAAAGAACAGTGATAAACTCAGTGACAAGACTCTTTGCAATGGTGTAAACATCTGTATGTGAAAGTGTTAACATGGGTACATCACTGTGCTCTGTGTGCCAGACAACTATATTTGCAATACAAATGACTGTATTTCGATACAGAACTTCGCTGGCACACACAGCAAATGGACACAATCACGATTAATGTAATGTCCATACAACTGGAGTGCATCTACTGATGGCAGCGTTCTACCAACATGCGTGGGGCTAATTTAAGTTTAGTAAAAAGTGACCAAAGCAATAGAAATTATTTTAGAAGTTCGCTACGAATTTAAAATTTCTGTTACTGTTTGTTGTCCTGCACACTATATGCTTGGATGAAAGCTGGATATGAATGGCATGCGGACTGTTTTAAATCAACCCTATTGCAATGTCTCATGTCGCTCCAGAGATAATTGTTTGCCTACAGAGATGTCAGTGGACCATTTCGGATGTACTTTTGTTACTACCTGCAGAGCCACTTCCCACTGTAGTGCTTCGAGTTATCGAAGTATAATGAAACCCAAACATTTAATTTTCAGATCACACGTCAATTTTAGAAATCAGCTACGCACTTCTATCTACGGACGTCTCGCATCTCTATGTACAGAACATTAAAATCTGAACATATTTTTGTATTGTTACAGTCGAAATATTGAGTTCATAGACATTGGCTGGGGTCGCATATCTCGTATTTAAAGAACAACATAACTGATATCCTCTATTGTCTCCTTCCATTAGTTTTGTTTAGCTAATTCTACCTGACAGAATTTTTGATCACTCTTTACGTTAATGAAATGACGATGAAATTATTTCGTGTGGCGTATGGTGATACAGATAATAAAATATAAGACAAACTATACGACGATATTTTCTACGGAAGTTTAGCGAACATAACGTGCTAGTGGGACCTCGATAACAAATTTCTTCATTCGTGTTTTCTGTCTGCCTGGTATAAATGAGCATTTTGTAGCCGCTATAACAGGCACATCACCACACCGCTAGCAGATGGATAACCTGTTATGAGCACGACAGCGACTATAGAGACGGGATGCAAAATTTCTCTCTTCATGTCGACACAATCAACTTCACACGTTTTCTCAATTATTTCTTCCCTAGTATCATTTCATTTACGACTGACGTCTTTTCGTTGGACACTGCAGTGTGGATACATTCTGAGAACGACATCACTCCAAGAGGCTGTCAACTTAAATGGGTTGTGATTTCGTAGACTTTCCTTCAATGCCACTGTGTTACAATAGTAATATAGTAACACAGTGCTAAACTTGTACTAATTAAATAGCAGTCATGTGGTTACAGACTGGAGCGCCTAGAACCGCTCGGCCACAACGGCCGGCAGCAAAGGGGTCATGCACCAGCTTGGTAGTTGGCGCTCTCACAAAGTATGCTTCTGAAATGTCCCATCGTTTTGTTGGATTCTCTTATGGTGTTTACTAAATCCTTAGCTACAGCCATAATATCCCTCACCGATGGAAGATGGCGGAGACTGTCTACAGCTGCCAAGTCTAAAGTGTGAGCAGAGCAGTGCACATAACGTGCTTTTGGTTGTATACCCAAAACTAACTTTTCTAGTCCTTCGAACTTACCTCTCATATTCGAGCCATCATCATAGCACTGTCCTCTTAAGTTATCCATTGTCAAATCAAAACAAGCAAATACGTGTTTTAAAATACTAAACAGAGTTGGAGATTCAGTGTTGGGGGTCTCATATAAGCCAATAGTCTTTATTGATGATTAAGGAACCATCGACGATACGAATAAAAAATGTCACTTCTTCGTGAATCGAAGAATCACTTCTTTTGTCAACCATAACATAAAAATGTTGTCTTCCTGATTGAAGCCAATATTTTTCTCAACACAAACTTTCCTAGTAGCTCAATGACGTCGTTTTGAATATCATGGGACGTCCACTTATACCCTGAACGCCCTATCCAATCTCTAAACTCAGGTGTGTCATTCTTTCGGAGTTCCAACAGTTGAAAAAAATTTCAGTTTACATCTTCGTGCCTTCTGACAGCTAGTCGTTGTCAGCACAGAAATTGCACGGTAGTAAAAATTGTCTCAAGAGCTAAACGGCTTTCTATCATATCACTCACTGTTCATTCAATTGGGAGGCCACACTTTGGTTAGTGATAGAATTTAGTTTCAGAACACCTTATTTATGCGTAAACATATTTTATGAAGACGGAAATTTCCCAAAGCCTTTTTCCAGTTAGAAAACCCTTCGAAAGTAAAAGCATCTTCTTTTTTTGAAAAAAATTGTAATAGATTTCTGGCATCTGTTTCTGTGCAGGTTTTGCAAAATAAATTTTCGGTAGATGCTTCATATTCTAGCTATGTATATTTGATTAACCAAGACTTCTGAAATGATCTTCCCTTAGCGGTTTTTCCAGGTTTTGGCTGTGAATGGTTCTCGCCTGAAGACGACGAAGCAATTGGCGACACAATAATTGTTGGAGGGTGACTGGCAGTATCATCAACTTCCAAGCAAGCCTTTTTGGTAACAAATTTACCCATGGCAAACTTAATTAACACTACACTACGAGACTAAAGTAAATGAATAAAATATAGTAATATAAAATAGTCCACTATACATAAAAGTCAGAACACTGAAAACGTCTGCAGCAAGCACTGAACGAAACTATCCACACTGAATGGCTGCAACAGCAGGGTGGGCTTTATATAGCTGCGGCGTTTTAATGTCTCGAAGCGTCAAGGCAATGTGAGGCGGAGGGTTCCAGGCGCTTCTGCTGCAGTCCTTTTCATGTCGCCGAGGTCGCAGCGCTGTCTCGCCGGCGCCAGACTTTACCCAAAGGTTCGCGCACCGGGACAGATTCTAAGTGTGCCCGCAGCACCGTAACACTATCGTGATTCGTACCACTCGTTTTCAGTTAACCTGCTTACTACTGTAATAATTACTTGTTTTAACTCATTACTGAACGTATTTTAAAAAGTCACTATCGTCAAACAAGGAAAATAAAAAATTCCAACGTAATTTGGTGATTTTACAAAGCATAATATAACTAATAATTTTCTTGAATTAAACGAATTCTTGAGGAGGCTCGGGCCTCCTCAGGCCCCATGGAGTTGGCGCCAGTGGTTCTGACTATATGCCAGCTGACTTTCGGAAAACCATCATCCAGGCTGTTGTGCATCCAAGTTCCAGTTTGGCTTTAGGTGAGGTAAAGCCACCAGAGAGGCAACACTAGAGAAAAATCAAAACATGTTCATATGTTTTGAGGACTTGGAAAAAGCGTTTGACAGTGCCAAATGGTACAAGAAGTTCGAAATTATGAGAAAAATATTTGTATGCTATGGCGAAAGAAGGTAATACACAAAATGTGTGGGAACGAAGAGACACCAATAAGAGTGGAAGACCAAGGACGAAATGCTGTGACTAAAAAGTGTGTAAGACAAGGATGCTTGCTGTTCAATCTCTACATCGAAGATGCAATAATGGAAATAAAAGAGTGATTCGAGACGGAGATTCAAATTTAAGTGAAAAGATATCAATGATAAAATTCGCTTGTGACGTTTCCGTCCTCAATGAAAGTGAAGAGCAATTCCAGGATCTTCTAAATGACATGAATAGTCTAATGAAAACTTTTGTGGCGGTGTTCGTAGCGACAAGCAATTCGCTGTAGAAACGGCTTACGAGGTCACCGCCACACTTTTAATAGCGGGCCGACCGGTCCGCTGGAACAGTGAACAGAAAGATGAAAACCCAAACACTCTGATTAAATAAAAGTCGGTACTTATCTTTATTAACGAAGATACAGAAACAGTCGGGAACTCCGTGTCTACAGATATCTGTCTAGTTCGAGTCGGAGCGGCTAGGTCAGCGTCGGCTGACGACAAACAACAACTCTGCTGCGATGAACACACAACTGACTAACAAGTACACAATACGGTGGCGAGTATACAACTGAGCGGCGAATACAGAACTGTCCTAGCGCTCGTGACTCCAGCGCTTAAGAACCCAGAAGCCAGCGGTGGCGCGCGCAGACTTGCGGCGATTTCCTGTCTTGCTGGCGCTGCTTATGCGGACGGCGTCCGGACTTTGATGCTGCCAACCTTTTGGCAGCGGGCTCGGGTGGCATTACTGGCTAGGATATAACAAAAACAGAACGTGGGATGCGAGTGAATCAAAGAACGATGAAAGTAATGAGAAATAGCAGAAATGAGAAGACGGTAAACGTAAAATCAGGATTGATCGTCACGTCATCTGTGGTTAGAGGTGGAGTGCTCGCATAGGACAACGATGGAGGAAGAAAGATGCTACCTACGCAGCAAAATAACCAATGACGAATGAAACAACGAATACGTAAAAAGCAGACTAGCACTGGCAAAAATGTCATGGCCAAGAGAAGTCTAAGAGTACGAAGCATCGGCCGTAAACTGAGGAAGACATTTCAGAGAATGTGCGTTTGGAACACAGCATAGTATGGCAGTGAAATATGGACTATGGAAAAACGAGGGAAGAAGAGAATCGAAGCATTTGCGATGTGGTGCTTCAGACGAATATTAAAAATTAGGGGGACTGATAGGGTAAAGAATGAGGAGGTTCTGCGCGGAAGCCGTGAGGAAAGGAATACATGGAAAACACTGACAAGATGAAGGGACAGGATGGTAGGGTATGTGTTAAGATATCAAGGAATAGCTTCCATAGTATTAGAGGGAGCAGTACAGGATAAAAATTGTAAACTGGAGATTGGAATACATCCAGCAAGCAATTGAGGACGTAAATTGCAATTTCTACTCTGACATGAGGAGGTTGAGTCCGCCGCTCGTGGTCTCGCGGTAGCGTTCTCGCTTCCCGAGCACGGGGTCCCGGGTTCGATTCCCGGCGGGGTCAGGGATTTTCACCTGCCTCGAGATGACTGGGTGTTTGTGTTGTCCTCATCATTTCATCATCATCCAGGAAAGTGGCGAAATTGGACTGAGCAAAGATTGGATAATTGTACGGGCGCTGATAACCACGCAGTTGAGCGCCCCACAAACCAAACATCATCATCTCATGAGGAGGTTGACACAGGAGACTGAGGACTCAAAAATAATGTGTAAAGATAATGAATTACACAGATACACGTGAACTGATGAAATAGAATGATTTTCTCTTCAGTTTCTTTTTACTTGTCGCGACAATTTGAATTTACCGAACTTAGTTATGTAAAATGAGAAATTACTTCTAACGATTTAATTTCATGTTATGCTTTAAGAAAATAAAAAAGTATTAATAGTTTATCTGAACATGGCAGGTACACAGGCGTAAACATTACCTAGAGAAACACTAATTCGAATGCAAACATACAATGATTTAACTAAACATTTCGTATGAAAGCGGGAAAGTGAACTGATCGATACCACTTTATGAGGAAATTACGAGACTGACACGCAACGAACGAACACTCAGACCTCTAAAAACATAAAACGTGAGCCAGTGTTTTGTTTCAACTAACTTTCTTGAGGCCAGCATCTTTCCACATTACGTAAGAGTCACCAGTGAATGTCACGTATGGACCAATGTTTTATCATAAACTGAGTTTAACGAAATTAAATTGGTAGTCTCATGATATTTTATGCGATCTGGGTGAACGCTACAGCCCCCCCCCCCCCCACCTATTGGCGAGGAATTTTCCTGAATTTTACGCTACCCAGCCTACCGCGTGTATCAGTTACCGAATTCCTTGGGCACTCTGGAACAGAAGAAGCCATCGTCTGTCGGCATCCGGGAGTGGCGAAACTTTATCCAAGCCAAGAGCGGCAGCTTAGGAGGCGCTGAAAGCGTGGCGGCCGAGGCAGCTCCTGGCGGGAGTGTGGGGACAGGCGTGAGTGGGTAGGGGTGGGGGTAGGGGTAGGGGTAGGGGTAGTGGTAGCCGGCCGCCGCAGGGAGGACTCAACCCCAGGGACTTGTGGGCCAGTTGCGGGAGCGCTCGGCTAATACGTTCTGCCCGTAAAGGACGTAAAGACGGATGTCGAAAGAACGGCGCGGGTGCTGACAGCTTTCACAAAACTTACAATAAATTTAAATTAGATTGTAGCATGCAGTTCACGTCAATGATAATGCGATATAGCATGGAGTCTAGAATAGCGTTCTCCCAACGTTAAATGCAGCTGCATATGCTGGATCAATGTAAAATAAAAGCGATGATATCTGTAGTCTAGTGAAAAACTCTTGAATATATGTTCTCTCTAATATACACTCCTGGAAATTGAAATAAGAACACCGTGAATTCATTGTCCCAGGAAGGGGAAACTTTATTGACACATTCCTGGGGTCAGATACATCACATGAGCACACTGACAGAACCACAGGCACATAGACACAGGCAACAGAGCATGCACAATGTCGGCACTAGTACAGTGTATATGCACCTTTCGCAGCAATGCAGGCTGCTATTCTCCCATGGAGACGATCGTAGAGATGCTGGATGTAGTCCTGTGGAACGGCTTGCCATGCCATTTCCACCTGGCGCCTCAGTTGGACCAGCGTTCGTGCTGGACGTGCAGACCGCGTGAGACGACGCTTCATCCAGTCCCAAACATGCTCAATGGGCGACAGATCCGGGGATCTTGCTGGCCAGGGTAGTTGACTTACACCTTCTAGAGCACGTTGGGTGGCACGGGATACATGCGGACGTGCATTGTCCTGTTGGAACAGCAAGTTCCCTTGCCGGTCTAGGAATGGTAGAACGATGGATTCGATGACGGTTTAGATGTACCGTGCACTATTCAGTGTCCCCTCGACGATCACCAGTGGTGTACGGCCAGTGTAGGAGATCGCTCCCCACACCATGATGCCGGGTGTTGGCCCTGTGTGCCTCGGTCGTATGCAGTCTTGATTGTGGTTTCACCTGCACGGCGCCAAACACGCATACGACCATCATTGGCACCAAGGCAGAAGCAACTCTCATCGCTGAAGACGACACGTCTCCATTCGTCCCTCCATTCACGCCTGGAGGCGGGCTGCACGATGTTGGGGCGTGAGCGGAAGACGGCCTAACGGTGTGCGGGACCGTAGCCCAGCTTCATGGAGACGGTTGCGAATGGTCCTTGCCGATACCCCAGGAGCAACAGTGTCCCTAATTTGCTGGGAAGTGGCGGTGCGGTCCCCTACGGCACTGCGTAGGATCCTACGGTCTTGGCGTGCATCCGTGCGTCGCTGCGGTCCGGTCCCAGGTCGACGGGCACGTGCACCTTCCGCCGACCACTGGCGACAACATCTATGTACTGTGGAGACCTCACGCCCCACGTGTTGAGCAATTCGGCGGTACGTCCACTCGGCCTCCCGCATGCCCACTATACGCCCTCGCTCAAAGTCCGTCAACTGCACATACGGTTCACGTCCACGCTGTCGCGGCATGCTACCAGTGTTAAAGACTGCGATGGAGCTCCGTATGCCATGGCAAACTGGCTGACACTGACGGCGGCGGTGCACAAATGCTGCGCAGCTAGCGCCATTCGACGGCCAACACCGCGGTTCCTGGTGTGTCCGCTGTGCCGTGCGTGGGATCATTGCTTGTACAGCACTCTTGCAGTGTCCGGAGCAAGTATGGTGGGTCTGACACACCGGTGTCAATGTGTTCTTTTTTCCATTTCCAGGAGTGTATAAAATGAGAAATTACTTCTAACAATTTAATTTCATGTTATGCTTTAAAAAAAGTTTTAATAGTTTACTTGAACATGGCAGGTACACAGGCGTAAACATTACCTAGAGAAACACTAATTCGAATGAAAACATACAATGATTTAACTAAACATTTCGTATGAAAGCGTGAAAGTGAACTGCTGGATACCACTTTATGGGGAAATTACGAGACTGACGCGCAACGAACGAACACTCGGATCTCTAAAAACATAAAACGTGAGCCAGAACAGCCTGTTTTGTTTCAACTAACTTTCTTGAGGCTGGCATCTTTCCACATTACGTAAACACTGCCAGAGTCACCAGTTAATGTCACGTATGAACCAATGTTTTATCAGAAACTGAGTTTAAGGAAATTAAATTGGTAGTTTCATGATATTTTATGCGATCTGGGTGAACGCTACAGCCCTCTTATTGGCGAGGAATTTTCCTGAATTCTACGCAACCCAGCCTACCGCGTGTATCAGTTATCGAGTTCCTCGGGCACTCTGGAACAGAAGAAGCCGTCGTCTGTCGGCATCCGGGAGCGGCGAAACTTTATCCAAGCCAAGAGCGGCAGCTTAGGAGGCGCTGAAAGCGGGGCGGCCGAGGCAGCTCCTGGCGGGAGTGTGGGGACAGGCGTGAGTGGGTAGGGGTGGGGGTAGGGGTAGGGGTAGTGGTAGCCGGCCGCCGCAGGGAGGACTCAACCCCAGGGACTTGTGGGCCGGTTGCGGGAGCGCTCGGCTAATACTTTCTGCCCGTACAGGACGCAAAGACGGATGTCAAAAGAACGGCGCGGGTGCTGACAGCTTTCACAAAAGCGTATCGTGTGATTAAAAAGTTACATGATTAAAAAGGAAACATTAAGATGGGAAAAGGAATGGCAATAAACAGTAATGTCAAATGACAGCACTGTCAAGGAAGCAGATAACCGACACGAAACTTACAATAAATTTAAATTAGATTGTAGCATGCAGTTCACGTCAATGATAATGCGATATAGCATGGAGTCCTAGAATAGCGTTCTCCCAGCGTTAAATGCAGCTGCATATGCTGGATCAATGTAAAATAAAAGCGATGATATCTGTAGTCTAGGGAAAAACTCTTGAATATATGTTCTCTCTAATATATGTCCCCGTTCCTGCAATTTTGTATGTTATATTTGTAATAGTGGACTTCTATTTTATTTTCTTATGATTATACAGTCTACGCGTCTCCGCTACTTGTCACGATTTGGTACATCTCCGCTACTTTTCATGATTTGGTACATTTATTTATTTTTTAACATTGTGGTCAGAGACTCCTCTGTCACCACAGTGTGCAGTTTATCTGATGGAAATCGTGTACATCTGTCTGCGAATTGAGCAACCTGTAGTGTGCTTTATCGCATTGTAACTGTGTATGATAGCGATGCTGTCACGGTTATTGCAAAAATCAAAACGCCATTATTTGTGATGCAACAACATCACCAGTCGATTGCAAAATTATGGCCAGGCAAGGGGACAGCATCGCAATAACGACAACTCAGCAGAAAGGCAGACCTACCGCAGTATAGGTTGCAGCCAAGCAACGGGCTTGTTCTGGCTTCTGTGGTGAACGTGGTGTTTCCGCAAAATACACACGTTCCGAGCCGGCGGAAATACTGCTAATTTTTAGTCAAAGCCACCAACTACCTAGAGGGGGCCACAGAGGTGTACGTGGCGACATGGTTTTACGAGTAGCCACCACATAACATGGCCCTCACTAACTGTGGGCCTCCTGCTGGCTCTAAGCCCAATGCTGCTCGTTTAGCAACTTGCAGCTGTTGGATCACCTCTGGGCTCACTTCAACCTTAGTCACCCTTCGGCCCCGTAGGGCAGCCGTTCATGAACCGGGCTATATAGGCACTTGACCACCAACACTTGTGCGAGCATACTGACGCAGTACGCCTCTGCCAGCAAGGGCAGGCATTACTGTTGAGGGCTCTATCATCTGCGGGAGCCATGGCGGAATTAAAAATTTTGGAAACCATTCTATCAATGAGCCGTAAACAGGGATTTTTTTTTTTTTTTTGGAGTCATCTGTCTTCTGACGTTTGATTCGGACCACCCCGAGTTCCTCTCCTTTTTCAATCTTTACATCTCAGAGTAGTACTTGCAACCTCTAGTATTTGATGAATGCATTCCAATTTCTGTCTTCGTCTACAGTTTTTGCCTTCTACACCTCCATCTAGTACCATAGTAGTCATTCTTTGATGTTTTAAGACATGTTCTACCATTCCGTCCGTTCTCCTTGACAGTGTTTTCCACATATTTCTTTCCTCCCCGATTCTGCACAGAACCTCCTTATTCCTTACCTTATCCATCCACCAAATTTTCAACATTCGCCTGTAGTACCACATCTCAAACGCTTCGTTTCTCTTCTGTTGCGGTTTCCCCACAGTCCATGTTTCACTGCCGTATTATGCTGTGCTAAAAAATTTCGTCCTTAAATTAAGGCCTATGTTTCATACTAGCAGACTTAGTTTGGCCAGGAATGCAGTTTTTTCCAGTCCCTTTAATGTCCTCCTGGCTCCACCCGTCATGGTTTACTTCTGAAGCCTTCAGACGACGGAAACACAGCAGAAACCCAGATGAAGAGCAGTCTAAAGCAGGCAAAGAGACGCCAAAGATTGGGAGACTGCCAAAACACAAAATTCACACGGTCTACCAACCATGGTCCAAGAGTGGTCCAGGAGGGGCTCGGTTCCTTTTGAGTCTATGAGCTACGTTTGCTTCCAACGTGACGTACCGGAGTCCAGGCCACGCATACGCTGCGGGAGGCGCAGCAGGACTGTAACAGCGCCAGAGATTGCGGGGGGGGGGGGGGGGGGGGGGGTGTTGCCATCCAGCTAGCACCATTAGCGGCTAGTTGCAGCACAGCATCCAGGAGGGCGCGGGTTCGTGTCCGATCCTGTCCTGGGAGCAGCGGCAGCCCGAGGGCCACGGGTGACCAGTACATCCACCTTCGCCCCATGGTCGGACAGGGCAAGCCAAACGGGGAGGAGGATGGCGAGGTCCAAGGATTGCAGCAGTCTCCAGAATCGCAGGCAGCGGAGCGGCGCCAGTCGCAATGCCCCGGCGGGCGACGACCGGGGAGCGCCGCCGACTTCCATCGGCGAGCGACCTTGATGGCGGCAGCAGTGGCGTCGGCATACCAGGAGTTTCTGAGAGGGCTGGACTCGTGGGACAGCGCACGGGTGTCACACCGACATTACGCTTCACCTATCGAGTACTGTAAATTAGCTGAATAAACGAATGTTACCGAACACAGCTGTATCGCTCTGCACTGCTCCTTGACGCTCTTGCGCTTGCTCGGCCTCCTGACAAAATAGAACGAGGTGGGTCCTGGCTTCAGCTCGGCCATCTGGAGTAGTGGGTTTGACCCACCGACCCCGGAACAGAGTGACTTGTCCCCGGCACGAATCTGCCCGGCGGACTTTTGTCGAGGTCTGGTGGGCCGGCCTGTCTGTGTACGGATTTAGGCGGTTTTCCATCTGCCTCGGTGAATGTGGGCTGGTTCCCCTTATTCTGCCTCAGATACACTGTGTCAGCTATTGCTCCACACACAAGTTCTCCACGTACGTGTACACCACCATTACTCTACCACGCAAACGTAGGGTCTCCACTCATCCGGTGTGAGTCGTTCCCTGGGGGCGCCCAGGGGGGCAGAGCCGCACAATAACCCTGAAAGAGTGGTTCTGTGTGGGGCGGCAGAGGGGTGAAGTGGACTGTGGTTGTTGTCGTGGGGTTGTGGACCACTGCGGCTGCGGTGGGGACAGAGCCTCTCCATCGTTTCTTGGCCACTGGTTAACGTACAATACAATACTACTTTGCAAGCAGATCTCTCTTCCAGCCGTGACCTGAATTCATAGCCCATAACTCCCTATGCTGCTGTGCCTCTCCAAAATATTGGAAGAACGGAACCTCTCTCCTTTTCGCTGCCACATTTGCCAACTGTGTCATGGTTCATCCTTGAACACTATGCGAAGGGCATTTATTGACAGTCCATCCTTTCCATCAGGGCACCACTATAAAAGCAGTCACTTATGATGTAGTGTGTATGGCAGCCTATGCATGGAGCAGTAATTTCCTAGTACCCGCTGACTTACATCAACGCCTTTATACAGGTAGGGGTATTCATTTCAATGTAATTTCCTAGTCCGTCTACGGCTAGTCGCCAGTCAGGGGTGTCAGACGACACAGAATGTTGCATGGAGTACATTAATAGCAGTCCAGTGGCAGGAGCAGATATTAAGAGGTTACGATTCACAATACTACGATCCTTCCTCGTGGTGATGAGACATGGTGGATCGGTACCTTTACTACTGTTAGCCTATACCTGCCCTCACTTTCCCATGCAATCCAACACTGGGCCCCTATCCGAATGCCCACAGATCTGAGTACTGCATGATTCCACCACCTGCCCAAATGGCGATCA
The DNA here is from genome assembly GCF_021461395.2 of Schistocerca americana. Taxonomy (NCBI): domain Eukaryota; kingdom Metazoa; phylum Arthropoda; class Insecta; order Orthoptera; family Acrididae; genus Schistocerca; species Schistocerca americana. The sequence continues at coordinate 1,012,552,597 of NC_060120.1, read as the reverse complement.
ACAAAGAGCACTCTTTGAATTTATTGAGGTTCTGAGAACGCTGTCTGTAATGTGTACACCATATGTTTTTCATATTGATTACTTAAACTTCAGGTTGTTCATGCTCCTTATATAACTCTTCAGGCATGTTAACAACACTAAACATCAACAAAGTTAATGCAGTGGCCTTTCCATCTGTCACAAAGAATTGTGACTAATCATTTATGTACAGGCCCATGGTGTGTATGTGAACTGTTACGGTGACATTCGACCTTGTCTTTCGCGTGCTTCACTATTTGTGTCAGTCTGCAGCTCATGGTCTAATCCTTAGTGTTGTTGCCTTTGGATCTCGGGGTCCCACGTTAAATTCTCGCCCAGGTCAGGGATTTTCTCCGTCCAGGCACTGGGTGCTTTTTGTTGTCCTCATCATTTCACCATCATTCAGGAAAATGGCGAGACGAAACAGTAAAAACTTGGTGATTTGTACGGGCGCTGATAAACATTCCGTTGAGCGCCCCACAAACCAAAATCATCATGTTTCTATGTCAGGCAGTGTACATAACAGTAGAGAGAATTCTTTTTGCATTGAAAGTAATGGCCGTCCAGTATTGTCAGGTATTTGTACTTCAGACAGAGGAAGCAAATTATCTTGCCAAACAACAATGGCCAAACGCATCTTTCTCCAGAATCATCATCATAGATGTAAAACGGACTTGATTATTTGTTTTTTTACCGATCAGTGACGATAATACACAACTGCCACTCCTGCCCACAAGGGTATTTAAGACTCAACCACACGTGGGTTCCAGGAGTTATCATCCAAATGGCCAGTATAAATTAACACATCCAGAAGAAACATTTTTGACAGTGCGTTTCGTGGTGAGAAAAGAAAGAACTACTATAGAACAATGTTGTTTCTGACAGACATGCAATTGCTTTTACATAATGAACTATCCTTCGTAGGGGACCACAGTCATAAGAGCTTTTTCAAAAAAAATTCCACAATTTCACTGTTGCTTGTTCATTTATTTTGCACACTCATGATTTTGGCTTTGCAGCCATTCTCTAGGGCGTGTCGAAATGTAAAAATATTTCTGACCTGTCCCTGACATGTCATCGTTGAGCCAACATAGTTCTGGTTTATACACCAGTTGTCATATTACAGCAGACGAGTACATATCCACGATACATAATATAGCTGACATTCTGCACAGTGAGAAACCATTAACATACAATTTGGTGTGTCCTGCATTCATCACTTCTGTTCATCAACTAATAGAAAAAGGATGCCTCTGCTTACTCTCTCAAATGGAATCCATAAGTGATTTACATCAAACGTTGCCCACACATAACCTGATAGAGAAACGCACTAGCATACTCGAAAACATTCCCCTTGCCAGTCCTTATCCTACAGTTTTAAAAGGGGATTAATCATTCGTTTCTGTGGTCTGGCCTTTAGTGGCGATAATATGTAACTGCCAGACCTCACTAGGAAGATATTAAAGACTCAGCAGGGCGTGGGTTCAAGGAGCTATCATCAAATTGACCAATATAATGTAACGCATTTAGAACGAACATTTTTTTTGGAAACTCTCCTATGTTATCATCCTTAACGCCGATTCTCGCACCTTCTACTCCTCTGCAGGTGTGGCCCAGGGCTCTGTCCTCTTCGCTCTCCTCTACCTCCTGTACACAGCAGATATGCCCCCGTCCAGTACACCTCCTGCAGTATGCCGATGACGCCGCCTTCCTTGCCCTTGCTCCTACCCTTCAATGGTCCCAATGCCGTCTCCAGAATCACCTAGACCTTTTTGCAGCATGGTGTAACCAGTGGCTCCTGAAAATCAATCCTTCCAAGACCCAGGCAATAATCGTAAGTCATACTACCCACTCCTTCCGGCTCCTAGATTTCTCCCTTACCATCTGCGCCCATCCTGTCTGCCTCTCCCCCACCATCACCTACCTTGTCCTCACCATTGACTGTCACCTCACCTTGATCCCTCTGCTCTATCCAATCCAAAGCCTACAACCACCTCCGACTACTCAAACTTCTCTCTAGCTGGACATGGGGGTTCAACCTCTCTACCATCCTTCAAACCTACCAGCCCTTAATCTGTCCGATCCTCTGTTATGCCAGTCCCACCTGGATATCCCCCCCCCCCCAACATTCTATAAGTCCCTTCATATCCTCAAGTGCCATGCACTCCACCTCACCTTCTGTATAAGCCTTCTGTTCCCCACACAGATCCTCTACAACCTGATTCCTTTCCCCCATCTGTTCATATTTCTCGAACACATCCACGTCCTCTACTCCTCCTGACTCCTTGATCCCTCTGCTCTATCCAATCCAAAGCCTACAACCACCTCCGACTACTCAAACTTCTCTCTAGCTGGACATGGGGGTTCAACCTCTCTACCATCCTTCAAACCTACCAGCCCTTAATCTGTCCGATCCTCTGTTATGCCAGTCCCACCTGGATATCCCCCCCCCCCCCCCAACATTCTATAAGTCCCTTCATATCCTCAAGTGCCATGCACTCCACCTCACCTTCTGTATAAGCCTTCTGTTCCCCACACAGATCCTCTACAACCTGATTCCTTTCCCCCATCTGTTCATATTTCTCGAACATATCCACGTCCTCTACTCCTCCTGACTCCTTGATCCCTCTGCTCTATCCAATCCAAAGCCTACAACCACCTCCGACTACTCAAACTTCTCTCTAGATGGACATGGGGGTTCAACCTCTCTACCATCCTTCAAACCTACCAGCCCTTAATCTGTCCGATCCTCTGTTATGCCAGTCCCACCTGGATATCCCCCCCCCCCAACATTCTATAAGTCCCTTCATATCCTCAAGTGCCATGCACTCCACCTCACCTTCTGTATAAGCCTTCTGTTCCCCACACAGATCCTCTACAACCTGATTCCTTTCCCCCATCTGTTCATATTTCTCGAACATATCCACGTCCTCTACTCCTCCTGACTCCTTGATCCCCCTCATCCCCCTCATCCCCTGGTTGCTCCTGTCCTCTCCAACCGCTACTCTCTGCTACGCCTTCACCGCTGTGTCCCTCGTACCCTCCACCTATAAACCGTCTATCTCCTTTCCCAAGATGACTTCTGTTGACTCCCCAGATGATGCCCTCTTTCCCTCCATTTATCCCTCCTATCAACTCTGATCCTCAGCTGTCCCTCACTTCCTCTGTCCTTTTCCTGGGCTCCCTCTCCCCCCCTTCCATCCTTTTATTTCCTTGCCTACCCTCTCTCTGCCTCCGTTCTCTCCCCCAAGTCCTTTCGCTCTCCCCTCCGCTGCCTTTCCCACTACTTCAGCCCCCCCCCCCTTTTCTTGCTATGTCCTCTCCCTCCATTGGCTCCCCTTTTTTCTTTTTCTCTCCTTCTCCCCTTTTTTCCCATTAATCAGTCCGACCCCCCCCCCCCCCATCTGCCGCCGTGTCGCCACTACAATGCTGGTTTAAGTGCGAGTTCAGTGTTGTGCGTACACTGTAAGTGCTGCGAACAGCCACCATACCGCTAGTTGTGTTTTCATCTCATGTGAACAGTTTTTTTAATTGTGCACGACTCCTTCCTGTGTGTCTTCATCCGCATCGTCAACGCTGTGTTTTTGTATTTTACGTTCCGCCACTTTCCGCCATTTTACTGTTTTTAACGACGTCACCGTTTTATGGCCTTTTATGTACTGTTTGTTCTCTCACCATTGTTTGTTTAGGTTTTCTCTCAGCTGTAGAGCAGCGTATTAAGCTGCTGTCAGCTCACCCCTCCCCAGGTGGGGAGGAATCGAAAATCAATAAAGGAAAAACTGGTAAGTCTGTGCGTTTCATGGTGGGAAAAGAATATCTAACACCCAGAAAAACAAGTGTGAGATTTTTTAATATACGTGCATATTATTATTTCATACTTTACATGTGCCACAAACATGTTTTTCGCAAAACGAAAATAAGTAATTTTGCAAAGGGTAACTGCAATTAACACTGATCTAACATAAGTGCTTTTTAAAATATAAGCCATTATAATTACTGCAATTACACACTTTCTGTGGCACACCTGGTCAGTTTATGTTTATTGATTTCAAATGCAACGCTTAATTACGTTGTATGTAATTAATAAATGTGATTAAATTGGATTTAAACATAGACAACGTAATAAATCCATCACGACCTCAATTAATTTTTCGATGTGCAGCTGACAAGAGTACTAATATAGTATGCTCGACATTCTCTTCACTGATGCATGATTTTCTCAACCAGCTTTCACCATTTCATTTACACATCGAGAAAACTATGATAGAAGTAAATGAAAATATCAGAAGAGCGGTGATCCACGTAAAATAGAAAACGATGTAGTAGAAAGGGGAGTGACGACTATCTTGGCATCTACTAGTGGAAAAGGTGAAGAGAGATTACATAGCTAAGACGAAGCAAGTTCGAATAAAGGAGCACTACTGATACAGTGTTGATGTATAAATGACAAAGATGTTCCTGGAAGTGTATGCATGTAAGTGAATTGTGTTTCATAGGGAATCCGGAGTACAAGAAACTGCAAAAATTAGATATGAACTGTAAAATAAATTTTTCTGGGCTCCTCAAACGATTACGTTCAGCTCCGGACAGCCTCTGAAACAAACTAGTAAGGCTCAATAGCATATTTTGCATAATACCACTCAACGACGCCTTATGCGGTAATTTACTGTGGTAAGTCAGCATTTATAAAGAAATTACTGACTGCATCAAATACCACAATAAGAATAATGACGTGTTCACTCACCGTCGTCTGGTAGGTATATCTCCAAGGAGTTAGGCATTGTAACTCCATCTCCATTGTACATTTATTTGCTACCGAAAGTTTGAATAACTAACCAATAAGGATTTGACAAGAATAGTGATGTCCATACGAAAAACATTTAAAGTGAAACTGATTTTTATTTCTTCTTACTAAATAAGGAAGGGGTTTAATATGTACAGAGGAATAGTTTTTGATAATTTGCCCAATAATACAAGATGTGTGAGAGGTAGTGAAGCGAAGTCTTAAATCTAATGTAAGAAATATAATCTAAAACAAGAAAAGACATATGGTTTTAAGTACAGTTTCATGAGAAATATATTAATTAATATGGAATTAAGGCCAGTGTGCCATTCAGAACATGAAAATGGCCAGCATACACCACGAATATGAATCCTGTAAAGTGGCTCATTCCACATCATTTCGCTCCAAAAATATCATTCAAATGGCATGTGGAACATGTGACTACTAACTATCTGTGATGCACTGCAAGGGAGTTGTAAATTACTTAGAAATTAAGACGTACCACAAAGAATAGATAAATCCCACGTAAGACACTAAATTGAGTACAGCAGACGCTAGTGTATAATAGATAACGTTTTCAAGATGTCGAACTAAACAGCATCTTAACGTTACGGCGTTTTAGAATCTAACACGATCACGGATAGCAATAGAATCATGGATAGGCTGGTTCACGTCGACATACGACTCAGTACGTACACAGAGAAATTAAGTTCCGTTTTTAAATCGCAAAGCACAGTAATGGAAAGATATCTGCCATGTCTGACCGCAACATCGGGAAACAAATTCTTACTACGTGTGTGCATATGCACTGCGTTGCTTGAGCCAACAGCATTTAACGATCTCGCCCACAGATTTTCACCAGCAAGACGTGAAACAACAACGTGACACTGTGTCACAAAGACGAACGGAAATCAGACAAGGCGTAGAAGTAACAGCAATCAGCGAACCGAGAAACTGGGCCCATGTCACATGAGTTCAGAATGACAGAACGGATACTCACTATTGCCGACGTATTCTTCGCGAGAGAATTCAGCAACTGTGTTGATATTGGCATAGTTTTAGTAGAAATGAGGGCTACTCGTTTATTAAGGTCCGATCGGTCGCGAAATGGAAACCGCAGTGAAAATTTAAAAAAATGGTTTATTTGCAACTGTTAGGACGTAGGTTGCAAGTGCTACTTTGAGATGCAGAGGTCGGCACAGGAGGGGAATTCATTGCGAGCCGCATCAAACCATCAGGAGACCGACGACTAAAATAAAGAAAAAAAAACACTACACCTTCCTCCTGCTTCTCCGACTTAGACTTTTGCCTTAGCGTTTTAGCAACTTTCCAGTACCATCGCCATAGGAGGCAGCCGATCCGCTTGTGTTTTCCGCAACTTCTCTACGCTGGTCTGCAGATCGTTGTCTGGGCCGTATGGTGCGTGATCAAACACTGTACATCCAAAACGCTGCATGAAAAGAGCGACGTGATGCGATCAATGGACGTCCTAGAGACACTGTCCAACGTATCTTTGTGGTTTCAATCTCGCGACCAAACAGCCCTCGTTTGTACATAGGGGCGTTTGAAAAGTCGGTGCTAGGCGCTCAGTCTGGAACAGCTCGACTGCTACGGTGCAGGTTCGAATCCTGCCTCGGGCATGGATGTGTGTGATGTCCTTAGGTTAGTTAGGTTTAAGTAGTTCTAAGTTCTAGGGGACTGATTACCACAGATGTTAAGTCCCATAGTGCTCAGAGCCATTTGAGCCATTTTGAAAAGTCGTTGCAAAGTCCGAGAGATGGCACCACCGGCGCGTATCGAGGTCATGTTTAGTTAGTAGCATCTTTGGAAAGAACGCACACCAAGTTTCAGCCATATTGGTCTATTTCTTTGTGTTTGGCTTTCGTGTGAATGGAGGAAGTCCAGTGTTTGTCAAAAAATGGACGAAAAAGAATTTCGTGTGCTGATCAGACATTACTAAGTAAGTCTTTATGAAAGGCAAAACGCCTCAGGACACTAAAGACAAGCTTGATAAACATTATGGTGACTTTGAACCTTCGATTACAAAAGTTTATAAGTGGTTCAGACATTTGGAAGTGGTCATATGTGAACAAGTGATACTGAACGTTCTGGACGCCCTGTGGAGGTTACGACTCCAGAAATCATTGATAAAATCCGTGATATGGTGATGGATGACAGAAGCGTTAAGGTGCGTGAGACTGCTAGTGCTGTGGGAATTTCGAATGAACGGGTACATAATGTTTTGGATAAACATTTGGACGTGAGAAAGCTATCCGCAAGATGGGTTCCGCGATTACTCACGCTTGACCAAAAACGGAATAGTGTGAAATGTTGCAAGGATGGTTTGCAGTAGTTCAGGAAGAATCCGCAGGGCTTTAAGCGTCGTTTCGTCACTGTGGATGAATCATGAATACATTACTAAACTCCTGAGACCAAACAATGGGTTACCAAGGAAGAATCTGTACCAAAAAAGGCGAAGACAATTTCTTCTGTCGGAAAGATTATGGCAAGTGTCTTTTAGGATTCGCAAGGGAGAATCCTCATCGACTATCTGGAAAAGGGTAAAACTATTACAGGAGCTTATTATTCATCGTTATTGGACCGTTTGAAAACCGAGCTGCAAGAAAAACGCCGACGATTGGACAGCAAGAAAGTCCTTTTCCATCACGACAATGCACCAGCACACAGCTCAGCAGTTGCCAACTCGTTTCACGTCTCCCCTATTCTCGAATCTTGGCTCCCTAGGACTGCTGTGTGTTCCTCAATTTGAAGAAATGGCTAGCGGGACAAAGATTTTATTCAAACGAAGACGTGATTGCAGCAACTAATAGCTATTTTGCAGACTTGTACAATTCCTATCATTCGGAAGGGATCAACAAATTAGAACAGCGTTGGAAGAAGTGTTTAAGTCTAAAAGGAGACTATGTCGCAAAATAAAAAAGATTTACCCCAAATACATAAGTAGTTTTTAGTTTTGCACGGACTTTTTAAATGCCCCTTTTCGTAGATATATTGGATTTGGTGGTAAATTCACCAATTGTTTGAACTGAATATGGCGATGGCTGAAACCGATACTCGTGAAATGTACAATTTATGTGATCTAGATGCACCTTCAATAAAAGTTAACAAATAAATTTTTCACCTCAGTGGCACATATTGTAAGATAATGCAATTGAAACTGAACGATATATAATTTTTTAAAAGTCTTCATTCTCGTGGCAAGCAGTTCCATAGACCACTGCAGACCGAAGAGCTTACAGTGAGACATGTGACGTGTACGCCTAGGTCAAAGACCTACACTGGTCAGTACACCATCGATCCCACAATGTCAGCGTGCGTGATTCTTTGAATACCGAAATATTGTGTGATGTTAACTTATGAATGAAACGAGTTTAGGCGGTTCCAGGCGCATTTCAACAGCTAACACGTTACAGCTACCCGCCGTATTCCTAAAATGAATATGTGCTGTTAGAGGACCGCCAGACCCGACCGTCGTCCACAAAAGCGGCTCGGCACATGAATCACATTAGCAGTATTCAGGTCAGCTGTGAGTTCTGCGTAGATCGATGGGCGCGGACGGCGGCGGCAGCAGCCGCCTAATGTATCAGCGCCGAGCAGCGGCGTTCTGATAACACGGCCGCCCCCAGTCGCGTGCCCGGCCTGGCTGCGCGACTACTGTGCACCTGGGGAGTAACCTATCACGTGACCGAGGCGCTGAGCGTGACGCATGCCACGGCGCACCTGATGCAGTCGCCGGTTCACGTGACGTATCGCCGAGAGATCGGAGCCTGTACATGCCTGTAAAGTTCACTTCGTTACCGCTACGTTTCCGTGTGAAAGCATTGAAGAACACAGATAAAAAATTAAAAATAAATTAATTTTTTATTCGTGTCAGAAGCATTTACGATGTACAAAATAATGTACAATATTTACATGTCGTGTGTATATATATTGCGAGCGGCGTGGGTGCTATTCTGTCATTCTGTGCAACGGATTAATCTGAGATGTACCCTTTACCCTGTGGCTCCTGCAAGCTGCGATTTCCACCCCCAGACTACTACAGAAGTCAGACGCTCCTAACGTTCTAAAGAGAAATGTCTGAAAAACTTTTAACAATAAATATCTTCTGGAGTCGTCCACTGTAAGGAAATGACACAGAAATTGACAAAATTTCTTACGTAACTACTGGGGTACTTGGGTACTGGAGTAGTGCTAGTTAGTGTAAGAAAAACATGAAACTAACGAAAATTATTATTTATTTTGCTAAAATTCTGAGAAATCACAATGGCACCTTTAGTTATGAACTGAACAAGTTAGTTCCGGGTTCTTTTCGGAATGTGAAGTTACCTCTCAAGGATAGGATTCGAGCCGGCCGTTGTGGCCGCGCGGTTCTAGGCGCTTCAGTCTGGAACCGCGTGACCTCTAAGGTCGCGGGTTCGAATCCTGCCTCGGGCATGGATGTGTGTGATGTCTTTAGGTTAGTTAGGTTTAAGTAGTTCTAAGTTCTAGGGGACTGATGACCTCAGACGTTAAGTCCCATAGTGCTCAGAGTCATTTGAACCACTTGATAGGATTCGCTAATGAAATTTCTATACAAAGTTTAAGATTGTTATTGACTTGGCAGAATGGCTGAGAGCCGCGCCTACTCAACTTGAATAATTATCCGTAATTATCCGTTAGAATGTTGCTAGGTGCAATCGAGGCTGTCGTGTGTGAAATGCAGTGAAGTGTACTGTTGTGGAGGAAATATGGCGATCGCAAGAGCTGTAACGCACAATACTGTAAGCTGCGATGACTGCTGTCTGCGCCGCTCGCTTCTGACATAGAAGATAACTCTCGTTCCATCTGGATTGACCTTCGCCAATATGTGCGTAATATGATTGTGAGGGCGGAATATGTAAGCTATGGTCAGGAGACCATGACGTCTTACAATATTTACAGGACAATTATTTACACTTTTGCCGCGCAGAAGTTAGCGACCTCTTTTGCATTTGGCATTGCATGTAGTAGGTCTTCTGCTGTGCATGTTGCTGGACATTGGGTATACTGGAGCAAATGAAAGGTCGTCTACGTTGCTCCACACTCACGGAGTGGCGGCCCCTCTAGGAAACCTCATTTAGTAAGATCACTCTTACATTTTGTGACACCCGAGCGTAGTCTGTTGCGGGGTCTCCATGTACTCCAATTCTTTGTGTAGGCGGGTGATAGTCTCTCGCTTGGTGTAATCCATCCCACAGTACTGGTAAGCCTTGCACGCCATAGTTCGATTCGGCATTGCTGTGGTGCCCCAACTAGAGCCTCCGTAGATCTGAGGAAGCTCTTTCTGGGTTTTAGTCGTGGGTTTGCTAGTTGAAAGCCATATAAGGGGTGAGCTTCATAAGTTTCTGATTTTTTCTTCTCACTTTTTGCTTGTACCTCTCTGCGGATGTCGAGGGGTGCAATTCCCACGATGCTGTACAGTTTGTCCAGAGAAGTAGGCTTCAGGCATCAGGTGATGATATAAGTGTCATTAAGAACGACATCTAACGTTTTGTCATGGCAAGAATTGAACCACACCACACTGGGCTTGCATATTCTCCGCCAGAGTAACACAATGCAAGGGAAGAGGTTCTCACAGTGTTGACGTGTGCTCCCCACGTTGTGCCTTTTTGCTTTCTGATGATACTGTTCCCGGCTGTCACTTTTTGCTTGGTATTTAGGCAGTGCCTCTTATATGTTAATGCACTGTCAAGGATGACCCCTAGATATTTGAGATACCTGCAGTGTTCTAGTGATGTTTCTTCCCAGGTGATTCTGAGGACTCTAGCTGCCTGCCGGTTTTTAAGCCGGAGAGCGCAAGTCTGTGTTTTTCCAGTATTTAGTGGTAACTGGTTTTCCCTGTAATAAACAGACAGTTCTCTCAATGCTTTGGACATATTCTCTTCAACAGTTTCAAAGCAGCTCGCTTTGGCGGTGATAGCACAGTCATCTGCATAGATGAAGCTCTGTATTCCTTCACGTAGTGGTTCATCATTTGTGTAGATATTAAACAAAGCTGGAGCAAGCACACTTCCCTAGGGTAATCCGTTTTTCTGTGAACTCCATCTGCTTCCCTTGCTCTGAAATTCAACCAAAAATCTTCTATTTTCAGGGAGATTCCATATGAAACAGGTTAGCTGGTAGTCTCTAGTGGTATTGTACAGCTTCATAAAAACTATTCTGTGATTAACTGTGTCATAAGCTTCTGTCAGATCTATAAGTACAGCTCCTGTGATCTCTTCCCTTTCGAAACCATCTTCGATGTGCTGTGTTAGTTTCAACACTTGAGATGTGCTGTTTTTATTTAAATGTCAATGTCAATAAAATTCCCAACAGCCGTGTAACTTATTATTTTATTTTGCGACCTGTTTCATCATTTCACTGTGCCACCTTCCGGGCACACATGCATCTCTCCACATAAACGGAAATGTCATACAGAGCCGTAAATCTCTGGATGTCGTAAATTAAATCGTTACACTTGTGCTTCTTTTGAAAACCTGATAGCAACGGCTTCGAATGAAGCACTATTGTAACGTCATTCACTGACGTTGGTATGCTCAGTGAATGCGAAGGTGAACTGCACGAGACACGGAATGGGAGAAGCAGTCTAATAAACACAAACGAACACTGTCCAAACAGTCCTTGAACGTCCAATGGTACCGATGAGAGACCGTGACGTCCTTAGTCCTTGGCGTCACACGATGTAGATACGGAGGGACATATGGTCAGCACACGGCTCTCCTGGGCATTGTCATCACTCAGAAGACAGATAACCTAAAAACAAAAACAAAAATTGATGAACATCATGGTCCCCTTCAACTATAAAAATATTTATTCGTAAAATACACGCCCGTCTGGTCATCATCAAGTGGAGTACTGCGAAAATTGTACCTCAGTATGTGTCAAAACTATAAATAAAGCTTTAACCATGGTCTACGGCTCAGACCGCGCGGTAGCTCTGTGAGTTAGGTGGGAAAGCTGGCTACTTTCTGTGATAAAAAAAAACTGAGTAAAGGGATCAACGATGAACTTCAAACGGTGTCATATGATGTCCATTCTGCCAGTGGCCTTGTCAGAGAGGGCACATGAGCGGACGGAGTTTCAGGACACTCTCTATTGGCCATGTGGGGGGGGGGGGGGGGCAGAATCAGCAATGTCGACGGCATGAGGATGCAGAGGGCAATGGAAATCACTGCATTAGAGACACATAATGAGCATCCACAGGACATATGGCCTGTAATTGGAAAGTGTAAAAATGATCTTTCCTTTGGCTAAAAATTCCGGAATAATCACGATTCTGATCTCTGGGAGGGGACTGCCAGAGGTGGTACGACCATGAGAAAAAGTGAATAAAAAACGAAAGGATAACGTTCCACGACTCTGGCGTAGAAGCTTCAACGTGAAAGGGAAACTAGAAAATCTGAAAACGGAAATGCAAATCCTCAATCTAGATATAGTTGGGTCAGTAAAGTGAAATGGAAACAAGACGAAGATATCTTTTCAGGTGAGGATAGGGTAATATCAACAGCAGCGGGAAATGGTTTAATGGAAGTAGGATTCGTTATGAACTGCAAGGTGAGGCAGAGAGTGTGTTACTTGGCACAGTTTAGTGAAAGGGTTGTTCTCATCAGAATTGATAGAAAACCAACATCGATAAAGCGATAGTTCAGGTATACATGCTAACGTCGCAATGTGAAGGCAATGAGATAGAGAAAGTATATGAGGATATTGAAAGGGTAACAGAGTACGTAAGAGAACATGAAAATATTGAACAGGGGATTCAGTACATAATGGAAGATGAAAATCTGATACTCATTTGGGGGACGATACCGTAGTAGGAGAGGGGGTACAAGAGAAGTTTATGGGATAATATGGTATGGTATTACGAACGACAGAGGAGAAGGACTAATTGAGTTCTGAAATACATTTCAGCTAGCAAAAGCGAAAATTCTGTTCTAGAATCACAAGAGGGGGATATATACTTGTATTAAGTTAGATTACATCATGATGAGGCAGAGATCCCGAAATCAGAGACTAGATTGTATGTCACACCTAAGAGCAGATATAGATTGAGATCACATATTAGCAGTGATGAAGAGTAGACTGAAGTCAGGAGGAATCAACATGCAAAGAAGTTGGGCATGGAAGTAGTGAGGAATGAAGGGATACACTTTACATTCTCTAAGGCTACAGACCCCCCCCATGAACCATGGACCTTGTCGATGGTGGGGAGGCTTGCGTGCCTCAGCGATACAGATAGCCGTACCGTAGGTGCAACCACAACGGAGGGGTATCTGTTGAGAGGCCAGACAAACGTGTGGTTCCTGAAGAGGGGCAGCAGCCTTTTCAGTAGTTGCAAGGGCAACAGTCTGGATGATTGACTGATCTGGCCTTGTAACAATAACCAAAACGGCCTTGCTGTGCTGGTACTGCGAACGGCTGAAAGCAAGGGGAAACTACAGCCGTAATTTTTCCCGAGGGCATGCAGCTTTACTGTATGATTACATGATGATGGCGTCCTCTTGGGTAAAATATTCCGGAGGTAAAATAGTCCCCCATTCGGATCTCCGGGCGGGGACTACTCAAGAGGATGTCGTTATCAGGAGAAAGAAAACTGGCGTTCTATGGATCGGAGCGTGGAATGTCAGATCCCTTAATCGGGCAGGTAGGTTAGAAAATTTAAAAAGGGAAATGGATAGGTTGAAGTTAGATATAGTGGGAATTAGTGAAGTTCGGTGGCAGGAGGAACAAGACTTCTGGTCAGGTGACTACAGGGTTATAAACACAAAATCAAATAGGGGTAATGCAGGAGTAGGTTTAATAATGAATAGGAAAATAGGAATGCGGGTAAGCTACTACAAACAGCATAGTGAACGCATTATTGTGGCCAAGATAGATACGAAGCCCACACCTACTACAGTAGTACAAGTTTATATGCCAACTAGCTCTGCAGATGACGAAGAAATTGAAGAAATGTATGATGAAATAAAAGAAATTATTCAGATTGTGAAGGGAGACGAAAATTTAATAGTCATGGGTGACTGGAATTCGAGTGTAGGAAAAGGGAGAGAAGGAAACATAGTAGGTGAATATGGATTGGGGGACAGAAATGAAAGAGGAAGCCGCCTGGTAGAATTTTGCACAGAGCACAACATAATCATAACTAACACTTGGTTTAAGAATCATGAAAGAAGGTTGTATACATGGAAGAACCCTGGAGATACTAAAAGGTATCAGATAGATTATATAATGGTAAGACAGAGATTTAGGAACCAGGTTCTAAATTGTAAGACATTTCCAGGGGCAGATGTGGACTCTGACCACAATCTATTGGTTATGACCTGTAGATTAAAACTGAAGAAACTGCAAAAAGGTGGGAATTTAAGGAGATGGGACCTGGATAAACTGAAAGAACCAGAGGTTGTACAGAGATTCAGGGAGAGCATAAGGGAGCAATTGACAGGAATAGGGGAAATAAATACAGTAGAAGAAGAATGGGTAGCTTTGAGGGATGAAGTAGTGAAGGCAGCAGAGGATCAAGTAGGTAAAAAGACGAGGGCTAGTAGAAATCCTTGGGTAACAGAAGAAATATTGAATTTAATTGATGAAAGGAGAAAATATAAAAATGCGGTAAGTGAAACAGGCAAAAAGGAATACAAACGTCTCAAAAACGAGATCGACAGGAAGTGCAAAATGGCTAAACAGGGATGGCTAGAGGACAAATGTAAGGATGTAGAGGCCTATCTCACTAGGGGTAAGATAGATACCGCCTACAGTAAAATTAAAGAGACCTTTGGAGATAAGAGAACGACTTGTATGAATATCAAGAGCTCAGATGGAAACCCAGTTCTAAGCAAAGAAGGGAAAGCAGAAAGGTGGAAGGAGTATATAGAGGATCTATACAAGGGCGATGTACTTGAGGACAATATTATGGAAATGGAAGAGGATGTAGATGAAGATGAAATGGGAGATACGATACTGCGTGAAGAGTTTGACAGAGCACTGAAAGACCTGAGTCGAAACAAGGCCCCCGGAGTAGACAATATTCCATTGGAACTACTGACGGCCGTGGGAGAGCCAGTCCTGACAAAACTCTACCATCTGGTGAGCAAGATGTATGAAACAGGCGAAATACCCTCAGACTTCAAGAAGAATATAATAATTCCAATCCCAAAGAAAGCAGGTGTTGACAGATGTGAAAATTACCGAACAATCAGTTTAATAAGCCACAGCTGCAAAATACTAACACGAATTCTTTACAGACGAATGGAAAAACTAGTAGAAGCCAACCTCGGGGAAGATCAGTTTGGATTCCGTAGAAACACTGGAACACGTGAGGCAATACTGACCTTACGACTTATCTTAGAAGAAAGATTAAGGAAAGGCAAACCTACGTTTCTAGCATTTGTAGACTTAGAGAAAGCTTTTGACAATGTTGACTGGAATACTCTCTTTCAAATTCTGAAGGTGGCAGGGGTAAAATACAGGGAGCGAAAGGCTATTTACAATTTGTACAGAAACCAGATGGCAGTTATAAGAGTCGAGGGACATGAAAGGGAAGCAGTGGTTGGGAAGGGAGTAAGACAGGGTTGTAGCCTCTCCCCGATGTTGTTCAATCTGTATATTGAGCAAGCAGTAAAGGAAACAAAAGAAAAATTCGGGGTAGGTATTAAAATTCATGGAGAAGAAATAAAAACTTTGAGGTTCGCCGATGACATTGTAATTCTGTCAGAGACAGCAAAGGACTTGGAAGAGCAGTTGAATGGAATGGACAGTGTCTTGAAAGGAGGATATAAGATGAACATCAACAAAAGCAAAACAAGGATAATGGAATGTAGTCTAATTAAGTCGGGTGATGCTGAGGGAATTAGATTAGGAAATGAGGCACTTAAAGTAGTAAAGGAGTTTTGCTATTTGGGGAGCAAAATAACTGATGATGGTCGAAGTAGAGAGGATATAAAATGTAGGCTGGCAATGGCAAGGAAAGCGTTTCTGAAGAAGAGAAATTTGTTAACATCCAGTATTGATTTAAGTGTCAGGAAGTCATTTCTGAAAGTATTTGTATGGAGTGTAGCCATGTATGGAAGTGAAACATGGACGATAAATAGTTTGGACAAGAAGAGAATAGAAGCTTTCGAAATGTGGTGCTACAGAAGAATGCTGAAGATTAGATGGGTAGATCACATAACTAATGAGGAAGTATTGAATAGGATTGGGGAGAAGAGAAGTTTGTGGCACAACTTGACCAGAAGAAGGGATCGGTTGGTAGGACATGTTCTGAGGCATCAAGGGATCACCAATTTAGTATTGGAGGGCAGCGTGGAGGGTAAAAATCGTAGAGGGAGACCAAGAGATGAATACACTAAGCAGATTCAGAAGGATGTAGGTTGCAATAGGTACTGGGAGATGAAAAAGCTTGCACAGGATAGAGTAGCATGGAGAGCTGCATCAAACCAGTCTCAGGACTGAAGACCACAACAACAACAACAACAACAACAACAAGGCTACAGATGCTAGGGTAAGAAATAGCACAGTAGGCAGTTTAGTTGAAGACGAATTGAGATCTCTGGAAAGCGTAATCACGGAATTTGGAAAGAAAAATATACTTACGAAGAAACTAACTGCGAAGGAACAATGAGTAACAGAAGAAATACTTCAGTTGATGCGTGAAGGAAGATTATACAGATATGTTCAGGGAAATTCAGGAATACAGAAATATCAGCCGCTTAGAAATGAAATAAATAGGAAGTACTGGGAACCTAAGACGAAATGCCTGCATGAAAAATGCAAAAAAATCGAAAAGGAGACGATTGTCGGTCGGAAGGACAGACTCAGCATATAGGAAAGTCAAAATTCGGTGAAATTAAAGCAAGGGTTGTAATATTAAGAATGCAACGGAAATTCCACAGGTGGAAGTTCCATGCGGCTTTTCGCGGATGATGCTGTAGTATACAGAGAAGTCACAGCATTAGAAAATTGCAGCGAAATGCAGGAAGATCTGCAGAGGATAGGCACTTGGTGCAGGGAGTGGCAACTGACCCTTATCAAAGACAAATGTAATGTATTGCGAATACATAGAAAGAAGGATCCTTTTTGTATGATTATATGATAGCGGAACAAACACTGGTAGCAGTTACTTCTGTAAAATATCTGGGCGTATGCTTACGGAACGATTTGAAGTGGAATGATCATATAAAATTAATTGTTGGTAAGGCGGGTGCAGGTTGAGATTCATTGGGAGAGTCCTTAGAAAATGTAGTCCATCAACAAAGGAGGTGGCTTACAAAACACTCGTTCGACCTATACTTGAGTATTGCTCATCAGTGTGGGATCCATACTAGATCGGGTTGACGGAAGAGATAGAGAAGATCCAAAGAAGAGCGGCGCGTTTCGTCACAGGGTTATTTGGTAAGCGTGATAGCGTTACGGAGACGTTTAGCAAACTCAAGTGGCAGACTCTGCAAGAGAGGCGCTCTGCATCGCGGTGTAGCTTGCTCGCCAGGTTCGAGAGGGTGCGTTTCTGGATGAGGTATCGAATATATTGCTTCCCCCTACTTGTACCTCCCGAGAAGATCACGAATGTAAAATTAGAGAGACTCGAGCGCGCACGGAGGCTTTCCGGCAGTCGTTCTTCCCGCGAACCATACGCGACTGGAACAGGAAAGGGAGGTAATGACAGTGGCACGTAAAGTGCCCTCCACCACACACCGTTGGGTGGCTTGCGGAGTATAAATGTAGATGTAGATGGAAAGTGGACACTGAAAGCCTCTATGAGGGTAAAGACTTGTCTGGTGTGATAGAAGAAGAAACGAGAGTGATATAGAAGAGACAGGGGATACAGTACCAGAATCAATGGCTGAAGTGGCAAAATGAAGGCTTTTCACATTGGTGTGTAGAATGTATGAGTCTGGCGATATACCATATGACTTTCGAAAAGATATCCACACAATTCCGAAAACTGCAAGAACTGAAAAAATGCGAGAATTATCCCATAACCAGCTTAACTGCACATGCATCCAATCTAGCGACAAGAATAATATACACAAGAATGGAAAATAAAATTAAAATGTGTTAAGTGATGATCAGTTTGGCTTTAGGGAAGATAATGGCACCAGAGATGCGTGTCGGACGTTGCGGTTGATAATGTAAGCAAGGGTAAGGAAAAATCAAGAAACGTTCCTAGGGTTTTCAAAAAGCGTTTGACAATGTAAAATGCTGCAAGATGTCCGAAATTTTGAGAAAATTAGGGGTAAGCTGTAGGGAGAGACGGGTAATATACAATATATACAAGAGCCAAGAGGAAATATGGGTGTAAGACAGGACTGTAGACTTCCGCCCATACTGTTCAATCAACCCATCGAAGGAACAGTGATGGAAATAAAAGAACTGTTCAAGAGTGGAATTAAAATTGAAGGTGAAAGCGTATTGGTGATAAGATTCGCTGGTGACATTGCTATCCTCAGTGAAAGTGAAGAAGAATTGTAGGATCTGCTGAATACACATAATGGACTGAGAACAAATCGATGGAAAAATAAAGTAATGAGAAGGAGCCGAAATGAGAACAGCGAGAAACTTAACTGATCATGAAGTAGATGAAGTAAAGGAATTTTGTTACCTAGGCAATAAAATAACTCATAGAGGATGGAACAAAGGTGACATTAAAAGCCGGCCGTGGTAACCGAGCGGTTCTATGTGCTTCAGTCCGGAACCGCGCGACTGCTACGGTCGCAGATTCGAATCCTGCCTCAGGCATGGATGTGTCTGATGTCCATAGGTTAGTTAGGTTTAAGTAGTTCTGAGTTCTTGGGGACTGATGACCTCAGATATTAAGTCCCATAGTGCTCAGAGCCATTTGAACCATTTTTTGACATCAAAAGAAAACTAGCGTAGGCGAAAAGGGCATTCATGGCCGAGAGAGGTCTACTACTGTCAAACATAAGCCTTAATTTCAGGAAGAAATATCGGAGAATGTACGCTTGGAGCACAAGTGTCACTCTGAGATGCAGAGGTTGACACAGGAGAGGAATTTGTGGTAGGCCACATCAAACCAGTCGAGGACCGATAACTCAAAAAAAAAAAAAAAAAAAAAAATTGAATACACGTATTTCTGTCTATCTATATTTACATGGTGTTGTCAGGACCATATTTACATGAGTTGAAAAATCAGTGGTTAGGGAATTGGAGAACGGTGGACCACGCATGCAACTACGGGCTACAGTCCTACTTATTAAACTTTTCCCTGCTCTAGTTTGTGGTAACAACGTGAGTTTCTATGAAACGTTTTCATCGTAAGCTGAGTATTTACATTGGTTTATCTTCAAATAATATTCAGTGCACGGGAAATCAGTTAATTTATTCTGCCTAAACCTGTGACGATCGTTCAGGCCAAGCATTGTTCAAGCAGTCAATGTTCATCGCCGTTGTCAAATCCAAACCACATACTATAGTCACATTGAAACAGGAAGAGTGTTGAATTGAAGCGGATTTAGTACAGACAGATGTAAATTAATCTATTCAAGTTTGTGTCGTCAATGGTGACAAAGACGAAAATGGTGAACAGGAATCGAATATGTATGTTATCACTAATGCATGTACAAACACGGCTGGCCTACTTAAAGGTTTCAGTGCAAATATCTCTGAAAAATATAGATACTGAAAATGACTTTAACTGGTATCAGTGTAAGACAGGGGTTCATGAAAATAAGTAATTTGAGACATTCTGAAACGGAAGAAAAATATTAGTATAAAGACAAACTTATCTTTTTTTAAACTGACACTGTTTTTTTAGTTTTCAAGCAATCAATAACACGAATAATGACAAAAAGAATGCCGTCGGTTGCATCGCAATACGTCAATTTCATCCCGAGAAATATGTATGTTATCACTAATGCGTGTACAAACACGGCTGGCCTACTTAAAGGTTTCAGTGCAAATATCTCTGAAAAATATAGATACTGAAAATGACTTTAACTGGTATCAGTGTAAGACAGGGGTTCATGAAAATAAATAATTTGAGACATTCTGAAACGGAAGAAAAATATTAGTATAAAGACAAACTTATCTTTTTTTAAACTGACACTGTTTTTTTTTATTTTTCAAGCAATCAATAACACGAATAATGACAAAAAGAATGCCGTCGGTTGCATCGCAATACTTCAATTTCATCCCGAGAAACTGCTGAGCGCAGTTGACGCTTGAAATAAATCTAAGCCGCATATATATATATATATATATATATATATATATATATATATATATATATATATATATATATATATACATGCTGTGGGGGATATTAGTATAGATACTTTTGTTTGTTACTGAAGACAGTGCATTGGAAAACATTACATCCGTAATTACTTATTAGTAGACTATTAACTATTGAGAGTAGTATGTGGCAAAAACAAACCATTAATGATGAATATCTCCTGTGCAGCATGTCAGGCGTTGAAGTGCGGACGCGAGGACACAAAGCGGTTAGTAATTTTTGAGAACATTTCTCTTCGACAACAGCGGTCTATTTTGCTTAAAAATGAACGTGAGCAGTCACAACCACAAGAAATTTCTTTCTTTTATGAGGTTACCGGTTTGGATTTCTTTTAGATCATCTTCAGACCTACCGTTACCACCATGATAGTAGACGATGGTGGCGAACGGAGCAGGCGCTACGAATCCACAAAAGCCACTTAGTGGTGCAGAAAACACCCGCTAGTGAATTATGTGACGTGTTCATGGGGGACTCTTAGATACAGAGGAGAAACAACTAACACACTGAAGTGGGTATATATTAACGTGCCAATTATCACAATATCTGTACATAGACCACAAACATTTTTATAGATATGCAGTGGTCAGAAACAATCTGAAAAGCTTGTAAGGGCATTCCAGGGAAGGTTATGCTGTCAAATAATTGTTAAGAAAAAAAATGAATACATTGAGTCTTTTCCAAGTTATTTGGCATTAAAGTTAGCCAGTTCTGTCACTGTGTATGCCAATTCATGCAATGGTACAGGCCAAACCTCAGTAATGAACAGACATCTGTGGGTCCTTGAAGTACCACTTGTTGAAATGCTCACTACCAGTTAAAACGAGCCTTTCTAGGAAGCGATGAATTTAAGCTAGGTGAGAAAATGCTACGTCAGTTTGATCTGAGGAAACCAAAGGAAGAACACATTTGGCGACACTGTTTCTGGCAGGCTGCTTGAATTTACACGAGCGAAGACCTTCAATGTTAATTAACTCAGAAACGGCACAACGTACAGAACTCTTTTCTTAGCAATTACTTCTCAACACAACCTCCTCTGCTTCATCCCCACAAGCTGTTTGAACTGTTTCTGACTGGTCTGTATATACATGGTTCAGCTAATTCGACCTTTACAAGGTGCAGCCTGTTTAACAAGAAGCTAACAAATACAATTATTTCAGTCGCTGTTTCCATGCCTCTCTGTTGTCCCCTCGAGTTTCTTCAGTTCTTTATCCTGCCAGTCGGATGATCTGTCTCGTGGTCTATGTTTTTCTATGGGCCTCACACTATTACCGCCTTTGTCTATCTTCCGTCATTTGTTGGCACTATATGTCGTACCCATTTCCAATTCAGGAGCTTCGCCTTCCCACGACATCAAGAACTCCTGTTATTGCTGTTTTGTCTTCACTTACAGGACTGATCATTCCTAGATCTCTAAGAAGTTCGTAGTTTTCCTTTACAAAACTCATTTCACAGCCATTAATGATTTTAGGAAGAAAATACTTTTCGAAAACAAACTTCATTAAGTTTGTTGGCTGTCCCAGATAAACATATTCTTTAACATTTTCTAGACGGTTGTTGTTAGTAGTACTTCTCCTGCAACTACCTACTTGTTGTTTACAGTATCTGTTTCGGACAGATTAATCTTAAGGCCCACTTTTCCGCAGATACCTGATAAATCCTTTATAGAGAATTATTTTTCTGTCATATTGTCCGCAAATGTCGAGTTAATATGTCGCTTCCCCTTGATTTAATTTCCCCTTCGTTTTCAATTAATTTTGGACATAGCCATCACGAGGTCTGTCATAAATAGCTTTGGGGATTTCGAGTCACCTTGCTTATCCAATAGGCAACGCTGACTGAAGCCATCTAGGTATCACAGATGTCAGAATATGTTTAAGTACCTTGTGTCCACATCTCATTCTCTCAGTTCGGAATGGCTGAATGAGTTAAACGTCTTCTCAAAGTCTATAAAAGGTTGCATAGTGGCATTCACATTCGCTATTTAACAAATGATTTCATGCAGGGTGTGTAGCCATTGATGAATCGAGAGTGTTTTATTCCTTGTGCGTTATCCACAATAGCACTGATGCGATGTGTCAAAACTTAAGTGAGAAGTTTTTTAAATAACAGGAAGTGAGCTGATGGGATGGTAATCTTTCAAATGGTGATTTCTTCCTTTTTTGTAGAAGGATTATACTAGCTTTGTTACTGTAAGCGGGAATGTCGCCTTTTCTATAAGAGCAGTAAAGATATTAGTCAGTTGATAAGTCTCTATATTTCGTAAGAGCCTTAGAAACCCTGGCAGGCAGGAATCTTGAAATTTTAAACATTTTATTGGCTATGATCCTGCAACAGTATGTTATTTAATTACAGAACGTATATACAACCACTTTTGTTGCACAAAATTTTGTCAGTTGACCACGGTTTCGATCGCACAAGGGCAAGCTTCATCAGAATAAAAAGTTACATGGAGTTCATGTAATCACACTATGGTTTAAAACGTCCTTAGCAAAAGTGCTCTCTTTATTAGTTAGTTGTTTTTCTGTTTCTTCGCCAGTAGACTCAAGCATTTCAGTCGTCAGACCATCATGACTTCTTGCTCTGCCATTCTGTACTTCTTTTTTAGCTTTTCTTATATCTTTTGGGAGGACGTTTGACATCGTCAGTTTCATTCGCAAAAGATGTTCATCAGATTTTCATATAGTTTACTGTAGAAATTCCTTACACGCTCTAGAATTTCTTCGTTATCTCTTATTATTATTTATTTTTTACCAGTCATAAGATTCTGTTTAACTTTCTTACAGCTCCTTTTATTCTCTAGTGCTAATTTACGGGATTTGCATTGCACCTTTTTAAATCTGCTTTTGTTGCCCTATACTCTTACATAGTTCTGTGTATGCAACTTGTTATCTACTTTTCCGAACACACTTGAAAATATGTCCGTGCATGCAACTTGTTATCTACTTTTCCGAACACACTTCAAAATTTTTTTTGCTAGCTTAATGTTGTTGCTCAGTATGTATATCCAAGGATCCAAGGAATAATAATAGTATTTCTTAGGGCACTTAGGAGTACGAATTGTATGTTTTAATATATTTGACCACCCATTTTTAATTTAGAATGTTTTGAACTAGTCTACAATATTCTTATTCAGTTTATCCACCTTCTGTAAGTTGCAGTTGAGTCTCAAATTTTTATATCTCTACATGTTAATATTGTAATGTTTTGATTTCCGACTGAATATCATTTATTGATATTATTAATTTTTCCCTACAGTATTCCGATTTTTCCGGTTTCCTTTCATTTGTACTAGATTTCCTCGTGGAGTTTTCATAAACTTTTTCTTAGAAGTGTTTCAACCTTTCAACTTCAGTTTTCTTGAACATTCATTATTAACTGTGATTTCATTTTTGTCACGATAGTATAAATTTTATTTTCTATATGCATTCGTAGGCCTGTCCTACAGATCATTTCTTCAACTGGTTTAAATTTTTGTACATCCAGGTTACTCCGCTACACAGATATCACGTACAAAAGTCAGGTACCTCACATCAATCATACTTCAGTTTTTAGTTCTGATTTCTTACGATTTCTTATCATTTCCAAAGACTTAATCAATGAGATTTTGGAAAAGTCAAACACTGTGTCACACCTGTATTTACTTTATAGAATAAAGTGTTTGTAAATGTTGTCAGACACTATGTAAAACAGATTTAGCTGCAAATCTTTTGAGACTTCTTTATGTTTCATCAGTAGAATACGTATTATAGATTGCAGACTTACCAGTCTTTCCCAACATAATCTGTTTTCCTTCAAAGTGTCTTTATTTTCACCTAATTCCGTTCAGTAAAGTTTGTGTACCTACTTAATATTTTATGTATGCAGTATTTATCATTGGTGTGTGAGATCCATTGTGCTCAAAGTTATGTTTGTGAATTAAAGCATTATCAATATTACAGTATCAATATTACACAGTAAGGCTGCCTTGCTACTCGGGCATATCATAGCAAAAATGATTAGATAGCTTTGAATAGAAAGAAAAGTTAGACGTCAGTAAATATTTCGAGCTACACTACTATGTTCAAACATGCGTGTGTGGAGCTCTTCCCACAGTGTGGATGAGATGACCTCGCAGACTATCTTCTTTAAAGCGAGAACATTTTGCTTCCGACGCGGGGACCCAGTTTGCGTAATGTAACCGAGATTGGAGTATCGACTGCACGCGCGAGAAACTCGCTTGCAGTAATGAGAAATGGCGTTCGATTGTTCCGCCGGGGAAAAGCAATAGAAATGGGCCGGATCTTGTCTCTCATTCCAAGGGATTGTGCAGACGGAGCATTATTCTAGCCGTAATGCGGCGAGGCTGTCAGCGGCCTTGTTCTAGCGCAACTGTTATCTATGCCACTTCTGGGAGAATTAACTACGTACCAGCCCGCCTGCTTGCAGTGGTAGAATTATATTGGTATTGTGAGGCTGAAACATGAGTTAAAATATTAAGACACGGCAAGGAAGACATTTATTTTGAAGGAAAGCCACTAGGTGTTTTACATGCGTAACCATCGCAAAACGTGAAAGTTGAAGCTTAAACATCATTGTTATCCAAATCTTGAGTTTCTCACGTAATCATTTTCCCTGACGCCGTAAAACTACAAGCACACTGCGGAACAACAGTTGTATGGACACCCATCCTCAATTTTCAGAGATGCCAACCTTGTAATTGTCATTGTGTATGGTCTCTTTATTCTACGGTTATAATGTGCAATTTTCGCAGAAGACTTTCCACTTCCACTGCTTATTAGTTACCATGGATTTGCACTACTTCTTAATAGTCTCAACACGGAACTTGTTTCCATTTCCAAACCACAGTGAATTCCACATGTCGCGTGTTTTGTGCGAATTTATCTGGTAAGTAAACAACGACCTATTTAAAGTCATGCTAATGCCGTTGTTTTGAGCGGAACATCCCGGCATATCCACCAATGGTCTCATGTTTGGTGCTTCTGTAGGTTTTCCCATTGTACAGTATCGTGTTGTGAATTGATAGTTGCGTCTGTGGACGGCAACAATATAGTTGCAGTCCGTCTAGGTGTTTTTTATCTTGTTGTATTTTCAGATTTTCATTTTCGAAGATGGCGGAATGGTCAATGATTAAAGGTATTGCAGGGCAAGCCATGTAATGTATTTCGCAATACATACGTACTGGTGCCCCAATAGTAAAGAATGAACAAAACGAGTTCGTAAGGGTGCAGATTAATTTCAGTTGGTTCCACGCCTTGACACAAAGGTTTTGTTTGTGTAAGAAACAAAATCGCACCGTCGTTCCTCTACCTTCCCATGTAAATGGCTGAGATATCTCGTTCTCGTAGATAGTCAAAGCAATACCACGTTCATCATAACTTATGGCTGGTGAAGCAATGTAACTTTTAACTGCATTGAATTTATTTGATGTCTGAATCTATCCTTAAAGTCTAATCATCTTCTGTGTGAGTCCAAGCAAATTAAAAAGGAGGGAGCGGAACTAGTTGAAGTATCCGGACGAACCCGAACTAAAGGGATCCCACAAAAGGAACAAATGAGAAATTAACGCTCAGCTTTAGGGATTACAATTTTTTTACACTTTTTACATCCACATTTTTGAAAAATCGCGACGTAACTTGCTAAGAAATCGACAATCTGCTGTGATATATGATTACATTATAGTTAAAATATTACTGATTTCCGCGGTATCGCTGTACTAGAGCTATTTATTTGTGGTTATAACGGCTGTAAGTTTAAATAATTAATAAGCAGAAAATAAATACAAGGGAAAATCACATGGAAACGAGACGGACTGAAAAATGTTAACTGTCTATTATTTGAAAAGTAATCGCCATAACTCAGTAGAGGCCGGTGCTTATGTGCTACAACCCGCTGTAAATATCGCTCTAAAATTATGTCGCTTCTCTTCGAATGCTTGCTGGAAATCACAGTCGAACCACACGTCACTCTTGCTGTGATTTCTTACAAATAAATGTCAATTAAAGATACATTGGGAGTAATAGACTTTTGAAATTCGTAGCATAAATACATGTGTTGTTATGTGTTGCGTGTGGTCAGTAAGGCCGTGAGATTAGAGACATCGAATAACGGAACTGAAGGAAGTAGGTTCGTATCCTGTTTTATGCTAACTTACTTTTCTTTGTTCGTGTTTGTAACAAATTCTGGGATCAGCAATGACATTTATATTCCTCCTTGTCGAAACATTTAGAAGTTTTATCCGAATATGTCGTGAATTCGGAAGAGTTTAGTAATTAATGTTGAACGTTTAAAACCTAAAGTTATGGATAAATTCTGCAGCAGAAAACAACGTCGTATGGACTTTATTTTTCGTCACTGATAGTACTACTTTTCATTTTAATACATTTGGTGTGAATTTGTCTTCTGTTTATTTGTGTAGTATTGTAGCACACTGGTATAATTTCGCACGAACCGCCTCTGCCATAAATGTTAGAATATTTATCCAACTGCAAGACATAGACCGTCAGTGCCTTCACGGAACAATGTATGTACCCAGGCATGCATCCTTTCGACCGAAGCCGATAGACGGCCGTGAATGCTTTTCTTCAGGGATCCAAAAATAAGGAAATCGCATGGGGAGAGCAACAGAGCATGGAGGATATGTAAGGCCTGCCAAGCGAGACTTCTGCAGAGCATCGGAACAACTTGGGCAATATCTCTGCCCGTTCCGACAAGGTCCGTCTTGTCTCACGGTGGGATAAATGTTTTAACTGTTAAGGTGATTACTTTTGAAGTAATAAATAGTTTAGTTACTTTTTTTCATCTTCACGTTTTCGATTCATCGCCTCTTATTCAGTGCGAAGAATATTCGTTACCTAATCGAGAACTGCGCAAGAAAGGGAGAGGTTATGTCTGGCCGTAGGCAGAAATTATTCCAGATTGGTGTGGGGGAAGGGGGTGGGGGGATCAACACTTTAAAACTGTCTATTAGAGATACGTTATACATCAGCTGTTAAAGTCGTACTATTGTCTCTGTAACCATTCACGTAATGGTATAACGAGCTAGCAAAGAGGTGTATCACAATCACGGGAAATCACTTATAGAAGTGTATGAAGATTCCGTAACGAATGAAAATTCTGTGCTCCTGGTGCGAAAATTTCTGGGAGAGAAGGCGGGTGTAGCGGTGGCAAATCCCCCCTGTTACCCGTCTTGTAGTCGCTTATGAGATTATGTACAACAACACGGCCGTATCACTTACTATGTAGGTAACCACAAGTTACGTACCTACAACTATTTATAATAACAGTAAAGCAAACCAGTGAACACTTTGTCCAAAGTGTGGAATTGTAACTTGCTGATCTGAAAGCTCAATAACACAAGAGAAAAAAATGTATTTATCGTGTCGTTGACATAACGGCAAATTTTAAATTACACTTTCGGAACGATTATCCGGTAAATGACACTTCATATTATGAACGGAATGAGACACATGGATCCTAATGTTCCAATAGACCCTTTCGAGCAGAATGATGGATATGCGGATTACTGCGTGGTGGATATTCTTCAATTCTGCATGGATCTTGGACGATCGGTGTAAATAATGGATTTTAGATATATCCATAAAAATAGCGGCAAGCGGTTACATGGGACGAGCAGGTAGGCCACTTACGACTGCCCCTCAAGATCAGGCGGCGAGGGAAATTTTACCGAAAAAACAGGTTACATTTCGCGCTTTGTCTGCCGGGGCCCGATTTTGCTGCCATCATCTCGAACTCGATCAAGAATTTGTGAATAAAAATTCTCTAGCTGGCTGCCTGCAAACTTAGTCCTATACAAAAAATGAGCGGGACCTTTTTCTAGGAATTTTTATGTTGTTAAATGTAACAGAGGTATACGTTTTTGCTAAATATCGTAGTTTTCGAATTATTCAAGAGAAGTGGACGAAAGTGGCCCTCAATTGCGTTTATATGGAATGGTTCGAAAACTGTGTTGCTGTTCATTTTTTTTTTTTTTTTTTTTTGCAGGACTAATATTTCGCTCTTAGTGACTGACAGAAGATGAAAATCTCGCGTGTGATTTTTGAAGGCTTTGCGGGTTGAATGAAATCCATCGATAAGGGCAGCTGAACCACCCAGTACACTCTCCTTGCAATAGTTGAGAATTTTTCTCTGTAATGTATTATTTGTTCGTATACTCTACCTTTTGTGTTTTATTAATTCTTCAATTTGTGATTTATAAAATGCCCAATCAACATTCTATAAAAATTGTACAGACTCATACCAAATAGCTAGAATTGACATTGTCCCACAGAACCAGATAAGTGAATCGAATACACAGAACCAGGAACATAAATCTAATTTATAAAAATTAATATTTCTTTGTTTGTTTCTTCATGTTCTAAGTGTTCTCACCAAAGTGTGTTCACCAAATAGGTTTTGCTGTCAACATCAGAGCTAGCAGGAAGCGAACCCATTGAACAGGAAAGTAGCTGCTGTAATTCGGTGGTGTGCTTCAATACTTGCAACTAATCTCGTCGACAGGCTATCTTAACACGAATAACTTTGGCGACACCATAAATAACAATCATTTATTGAAGTAATGCAGGAGATGAATATTTATGTCTAGTTTGAAGATGAGCAGGGATGTCATTGTATTAAATGATACAGGGTGTTTCATAAATGACCGGTATATTTGAAACGGCAATAAAAACTAAACGAGCAGCGATAGAAATACACCGTTTGTTGCAATATGCTTGGGACAACAGTACATTTTCAGGCAGACAAACTTTCGAAATTACAGTAGTTACAATTTTCAACAACAGATGGCGCTGCGGTCTGGGAAACTCTATAGTACGATATTTTCCACATATCCACCATGCGTAGCAATAATATGGCGTAGTCTCTGAATGAAATTACCCGAAACCTTTGACAACGTGTCTGGCGGAATGGCTTCACATGCAGATGAGATGTACTGCTTCAGCTGTTCAATTGTTTCTGGATTCTGGCGATACACCTGGTCTTTAAAGTGTCCCCACAGAAAGAAGTCACAGGGGTTCATGCCTGGCGAATAGGGAGGCCAATCCACGCCGCCTCCTGTATGTTTCGGATAGCCCAAAGCAATCACACGATCATCGAAATACTCATTCAGGAAATTAAAGACGTCGGCCGTGCGATGTGGCCGGGCACCATCTTGCATAAACCACGAGGTGTTCGCAGTGTCGTCTAAGGCAGTTTGTACCGCCACAAATTCACGAAGAATGTCCAGATAGCGTGATGCAGTAATCGTTTCGGATCTGAAAAATGGGCCAATGATTCCTTTGGAAGAAATGGCGGCCCAGACCAGTACTTTTTGAGGATGCAGGGACGATGGTACTGCAACATGGGGCTTTTCGGTTCCCCATATGCACCAGTTCTGTTTATTGACGAAGCCCTCCAGGTAAAAATAAGCTTCGTCAGTAAACCAAATGCTGCCCACATGCATATCGCCGTCATCAATCCTGTGCACTATATCGTTAGCGAATGTCTCTCGTGCAGCAATGGTCCAGGTAAAAATAAGCTTCGTCAGTAAACCAAATGCTGCCCACATGCATATCGCCGTCATCAATCCTGTGCACTATATCGTTAGCGAATGTCTCTCGTGCAGCAATGGTAGCGGCGCTGAGGGGTTGCCGCGTTTGAATTTTGTATGGATAGAGGTGTAAACTCTGGCGCATGAGACGATACGTAGACGTTGGCGTCATTTGGACCGCAGCTGCAACACGGCGAACGGAAACCCGAGGACGCTGTTGGATCACCTGCTGAACTAGCTGCGCGTTGCCCTCTGTGGTTGCCGTACGCGGTCGCCCTACCTTTCCAGCACGTTCATTCGTCACGTTCCCAGTCCGTTGAAATTTTTCAAACATCCTTTATTGTATCGCTTTTCGGTCCTTTGGTTACATTAAACCTCCGTTGAAAACGTCGTCTTGTTGCAACAACACTGTGTTCTAGGCGGTGGAATTCCAACACCAGAAAAATCCTCTGTTCTAAGGAATAAACCATGTTGTCTACAGCACACTGGCACGTTGTGAACAGCACACGCTTACAGCAGAAAGACGACGTACAGAAAGGCGCACCCACAGACTGCGTTGTCTTCTACATCTTTCACATCACTTGCAGCGCTATCTGTTGTTGAAAATTGTAACTACTGTAATTTCGAAAGTTTGTCCGCCTGAAAATGTACTGTTGTCCCAAGCATATTGCAACAAACGGTGTATTTCTATCACTGCTCGTTTAGTTTTTATTGCCGTTTCAAATATACCGGTCATTTTTGAAACACCCTGTATGAACACTGGCCTCAGTGATTAAGTAACCCTATAGTCCAGTCAGTACTGTATTTAGACAGATTATACTTCAGGCACTAACATTATAAGACTGACACTCAACGTTATCTGTCTGATAATCACTCACTGGTAACTGCTGGGCTACATTACGGCAACGGCAGAAAACCAGAAAGTGTCGGCAACTGTGACAATTGTTCGGTAGCTGGAACTGGCCGGCAAGCCGCCAGACTGGATGTGTGCGGCCGCTTTTACCCGCGAACAGTGCAAGAATGGTCATATATGCTCTACTTGGCGGTGCAGGAAATAGTTCGTGCTGTCAACGCTGTTTGTGGGCAGCAGACGTAACTGTCAGCAGATAGATTTGGCTATTTAAATTTCTTGTGGTGGAATCATAGTAAGCTTCCATCCGCGTGCGCAATCTGCTCGTATGTGGCGCCTCATCGTAACTAGAGGTACCAGCGCTGGAGTCTCCCTGCCTAGTGGTGCCTTCTACGGTTATAGCAGGGTACTGGATCTGACAGAGTGCACAGCTTGTTGCTGTACCATTAATTCGATAGCAATTAAAGTTGGTGAGTTTTCACCTGCTCCTAAAGGTTTCTATGCGGGTGACATAAAAACTTAACTGATGAATATATGAAGGTAGTATCTGTTCCCGAAAGAACAGACACCATTGATGACGGTGCAGCTTCTCTGGAATGAAATGATAATTAAATCGACACCCTAGCTGCAAACAGGTGTTGATATACATCATTGGGGACATGTTGAAAATGTGTGCCCCGACCGGGACTCCAACCCAAGATCGCCTGTTACATAGCAGTGGCTCAGATGGATGCCGGCATGGTAGCTGAACGTGTTAGGTCAGAGGGCTCGGTGTTCTCTGTAATAAAGAAAACTGAGTCAAGGAATCAACGATCAACTTGAGTGATAGAGCGTCTGCCATGTAAACAGGAGATCTTGGGTTCGAGTCCCGGTCGGGGCACACATTTTCAACATGTCCCCAGTGATTTATATCAACGCCTGTTTTGATGTCGGTTTAATTATCATTTAACTCAGGAATGTGTGGAGTAATTTCCGTGAAACTTTAATATAGCTGACTATTTATATAAAAACATTGTGGAGTAATATACCCCAACCACGTGACATGCCAAAATATTTGGCTCGTGTTAGTATCAAATCCGTAGGTCTGAGAGTCATTACGCCTCTTGGCGATAGCAATAATAACATTTCACCCCTATATACGGGAGCAGGTCAGATGGGGCGTGGGGGGAGTTCTAATGGTAATGATATGGCAGCTTATCTCTGTAGTGCCTGAAGCTACATCACTAACTAAATGGAAGAATTTACAGTGACAGTAAGACAATCGTAGTACCCCTTTGGCTTACCATCTCATGCGAAAAGGGGTGATACATACGGACAAATCAGGAACGCCTGGAGCAAGTACAATCAAAATTCGTATATACACGAATAATTATTTGCGTAAAAGCACAGTAGAATTAAGGTATCTCTACCGCCGGTAGGGGTGACGGTGGACACAAGCAGGTATAACATATAGACACACCCGTAAATAACATATTAATACTTCTTTCTTGTAAGCAGTTAGAACACTTTAAAAATAAGAAGCTGAACGTGTCTCTCATTTGGTTGTCCCATGAGTCGACAACATCGTGAGAATGAGTACACTAGACAGCCAATAATTTTGCAAGCGTGTTTCGGAGCCAACATCATCCCAAGTGGCTCAATACGAAAGACACATTTAATATTTTCTCCATTGTTGAATGGTGTAAAAGAGTGGAGAATGAGAGGGTTGCCAGTGAAAATCCTTTTTCTCCATATGACAAATCAGATACTGACAGAAGCTTCCTTAGAATTTAGATGAAACTGCAGGGCAAAATTCGCTAGAAGTACGGATGAAATATATGTGAAAGAAAAAGAAACGAAGTACCACGAAACAATTACCCGGATGGACGTAATGAACACGAACAGACAAGTGATTTCAGAAGGAAGGATGATTTCTTTCAAGAGAAAGAATTTCACAAAGTGTGCAAATCAGTAACGCGTTGGTCCACCTTTGGCCCTTATGCAAGCGTTTATTCAGGTTGGCATTGTTTGACAGAGTTGTTGCGTGCCCCACTGAGAGATATCAAGCTAGATTCTGTGCGACAGGCGCCTTAGATCTTCAAAATTCCTGGTTAGTTGATTAGATTAGAATAGATTTACTTTCATTCCAATTGGGGAGGTCCTTCACGATGCAGAACATCTCAGAAGAACAATAACACATGACAAATATTTACAACTGAAACAAATAAACTAATGTACGTCCCACAGGTCCCAAGTGGATTGATCGTCATTCTTTTTAATAAGCACCATATGAAAGAATCATTTTACAAGCACTCGTTTACTAATATCGCATTTATGCACTGAATTTAAGATTTAAAAAAATGTATTTTTATTCATACGGTTATAAACATGTAATATAACTCATATTATTACACTGAAATGGTGCAGAAGTTAGATTGTACTTACACACACACACACACACACACACACACACACACACACACACACACAAATCAGTTGGTTCTTCTGAGAAATTGATTAGTGGAGAAGGAGTTGGCCACCAATAAATCCTTTAGGCTTCTCGTAAACTGAATTTCATTGGTTGATAAGCTTTTTATGGCTGCTGGCAAGTTATTGAAAATGTGTGTGCCTGAATAATGCACAACTTTTTGTACAAGAGTAAGTGACTTTAAATCCCTGTGAAGATTATTCTTATTTCTAGTACTGATTCCATGAATTGAGCTGCTGCTTTAAAAAAGTGGTATATTTTTAATGACAAATTTCATTAAGGAATTGGGAATCCGTAGTTAGTATCCCTAGTTCCCTAAACATGATTCTGCAAGGTTTTCTTGAGTTAACACCAAATATAACTCATATTGCACGCTTTTGTGCCTGGAAAACTTTAGCTTGGCTTGATGAATTGCCCCAAAAAAATAATACCGTATGACATTATGGAACGAAAGGAAGCGTAGCATACCGGCTTTTTCATTTTCATATCCCCTATGGCTGACGCAATTCCCACTGCAAATAGAGATTTGTTAAGACGCTTCAGCAGTTCTTTGGTGTGCACCTCCCAGTTGAATTTATTGTCAAACTTTAATCCCAAGAATTTATCACTGTCTACCTCTTCCACCTGCTTGTCATCGTATGTTAGGCATATACTCGTGGGACACACCTTACAAGTTCTGGACTGCATGTAGTGTTGGAGTGCCCTGACAATAATGCTCCAAACGTTCTCAGTTGAGGATAGATCCTGCGTCCTTATTGGCCAAAGTAGGATTTGCCAAGCCGGAAGATAAACGGAATTAACTCTCGCCGTCTGTCGGCGGGTATCATGTTGCTGAAAATGTAAGATCGGGACGGCTTGCCACGAAGAGCAACAAAACGGACCATAGAATATCGCTGGCATACTACTGTGCTGTAGAGGTGCCTGAGGTAACAAAGGGCCCTGCTACGAAATACAAAAGGTACCTCAATCATCAGTCCTGGCTGGCGGGCTGCATGGCGGGAAATAGTCAGCTAGGTATCCCATCGCTGTCTGCGGTATCTCCAGACATGTCTTTCCTGGTTATCGGTGCTCAGTTGGAAGCGGGGTTAATGACTGAAGACAGTTCTACAATGTTACTTATAATCTGTCTTGATTCCAAAAATGTTTATTCACACGACCGGTTTCGGTTCATCTAGAACCATCTTCAGATCTGCAATTTCGGTCACAGTAGTAACCCGTCCACACGCAGCAACTTCACATACTGTGTCACTCTGAAAAAGTGAATAAAGAGCCAGCTATATTAAAAATTTGACAGAAATTACTCCAGACATTCCTGAGTTAAATTTTTAATGTCACCCGCACATACGCAGCATGTGAAGGTTGCTGCTGTGTGTGGACGGGTTACTTCTGTAACCGAAATTGCAGATCTGAACATGGTTCTAGATGAACCGAAACCGGTCATGTAAATAAACATTTTTGCAATCAAGACGGATTTTAAGTAACATTGTATAACCAGTGATTGCGGTTTCCCGTTAGACATTATGTCTGTTTTTGCAGACTGATGGCGGTTCTATTCCACTTAGCGTGATTCCAGGCGGAAAACAGGTCCCGTGACTCTCCGTACTGCGGTGGGATACGAAACTGACTGTCACCCACAATACGGCCGACAACGAGCCATGAAGGTCTGGGATGCCATTTCTTTTGATAGCCGACCTCTTTCGGTTGTCACACGCGGCGCCCTTACAGCTCAGCGGCACGTCGACGATAATTTACGGCCCACTTTGTAGTCCTTCATGACAAGATATACTGGATTTACACTTCAGCAAGATAATGCCCGCCTGCACAAGGGTCTTCACCAACAAGCTCACTAGATATCGCACCAATGAGTACGTTTGGAACATTACAGTGAGGACCCTCCAACCAGCTCGGGATTTTGACTATTTAACATGCCAACTGGACAGATATTGGCACGATATCTCTCAGGAGGACATACAACAACTCTTCAATCAATGGCAACCAGAATTACTGCCTGCGTAAGGGCCAAAGGCGGACCAACACGCTATTGACTTGCTCAGTTTGTGAAACCCCTTCTCTTGAAAAAAATCATCCACTTTTTCTGAAATTGTAATCAGCTGTTTATCTATGCATCTACATAACGTCTACTGATTTCCGTACCTTCTGGATAAATACTTCATGGTAGTTGGTGTGTACGTGTGTGTGTGTGTGTGTGTGTGTGTGTGTGTGTGTGTGTGTATGTGTGTGTGTGTGTGTGTGGGAAATGTACGTGACATACAACTACGCGTGCGACCACGCGGGCAAAAGCCTTGTAAATATATAAATAACGCGGTCTTTAACGAGCCACAAGCTACGTCGCGTGCAGTCTCTATCGTATGGCCCTATCCGCACGTCCCGGCGTATCCGTGAGTAAATAACGCGTGTGAGGCCCCGGAAAATCTCGCCGCCCTGAATACAGCTATTGGGTCGGCGATGTCTTCCGGCCTATAAAGCGAGCGCAATATCCTTCCTCGCCGGACAACAGTTGCCCCCTCTCCTCCACCGCACGGAATGTTTCCTCGGAAAAAGCCGGCCGCTGCACGCACGTCTGCACTCCCCGGCACATTAACGTGCCGGCTCTCAGCCATTTAGTTAATGCCCTGCGACTCAGGTCGCTGTTAACGGTGGTAGCCATTTAAAGTCACGCACTTTACTCTCAACTAAATCCTGCATAGCTCTGGAAAACGACATTTTTGCTGTGTTAAAGAGCTTGTTATGGTCTACACTGCTGCCTTTCTTCCGTTGGTACGCACGCCATATGCTGTTTATCTGTTGTAAATCTTCCTTGAATCCTGTCCGTTGATAGCAAGAAGCAGAAATTATGCAGACTTAACTCCGGACATTCGTCTCGTCACTTTATATTCAGACACTTTTAGACTTCAGTAAACGGCATTAGGTGCAGAAGGCAACGTAAATCTTCCATGAAAGACACACATGTATATCCACAGGACATATGGCATGCAATTGGAGTAGTGTCATGATGATCTCTCCATTGCCAAAAGATTCCGGACTAGTCCCCCATTCGGGTCTCCGGGAACGGGCTGGCAAGGAAGAAGTGGCCATGAGAAAAAGAGCGAAAAACCAACGAAAGGATAACGTTCTGCGAATCGAGGCGTGGAATGTCATAAAACTGAACATGGTACGGCAGCTAGAAAATCTGAAAAGGAAATGATAAGGCTCGATCTAGATATAGTGGTGACCAGTGAAGTGAAATGGAAAGAAGACAAAGTTTTCAGATCAGAAGTGTATAGACAATTATCAACAGCAGCAGAAAATAGAATAATTGGATTAGGGTTCATTATGAACAGGAAGGTAGGGTACAGAGTGAGTCACTTTGAACTAGTTCATTGATGGGGTGGTTCTCATTAGAACTGATGGAAAATCAACACCGAATGTAATAGTGCAGATACACATCCCGAAGTAGCAAGAAGATGAAGGGAAAAGAGATTAAATGAGGGTATTCAAAGGGTAATTCAGTATGTAAAGGGAGATGACAAACTAACAGTAATGGGGGATTGGAATGAGGTTGTATGTGAAGGAGAATATGGACTTGGTAGTAGGAATGAGAGAGAAGAAATGCTAATTGAGTTCTGCAAAAAATTTAAGCTAGTAATAGCGAATACTCTGTTCAAGAATGACAACAAGAGGGGATACATTTGGAAAAGACCGGGAGGTAGGAAAGATTTCTGTTAGATTACATCACAGACAGAGATTCCGAAATGAGATACTGATTTTTAAGGCATACCTAGGAGCAGATATAAGCTCATATCAGAATTTACAGTGATAAAGAGTAGGCTAAAATTCAAGAGTCAAGAAGAGTGCAAACGGGGTACGGAAATAGTAAGGAATGAAGAGATACACTTGAAGTTCTTTGCGTCTGTAGATACAGCGACAGTGGATAGCTTAGTCGGCAGTTGATATGAAGGGGAATGAATGTCTCTAAAAATCGCAGTGACAGAAATTGGAATGAAAAGCATAGGTGCAAGGAAGGTAAGTGCGAGGAAACCTTAGATAACAGAAGAAATACTTCAATGTTGGACGAAAAGACGAAGTACAAAAACGTACAGGAAAGTTCAGGAGTACAGAAAGACGAATCTCTTAGGAATGAAATAAACAGGAATTGCAGGGAAATGAAGGCGAAATGGCTCCATATAGAATGTGGAGAAATCGAAAACAATGGATTGTTGGTCGGACTGACTCAGCGTATTGGAAAAAAAAGAAAAAGAAAAGAAAGGTGAAATTAAAAGCAAGAGCGGTAAATTTAAGAGTGCAACGGGAATTCCATTGTTAAGTGCAGAGAAGAGAGCGGATAAGTGGAAAAAGTACACTGGAGGCCTAAGTGAAGGGGAGGACTTCTCTGATGAGGTGATGGAAGAAGAAGCAGGACAGAAAAAACGTACGGGATATTTTATCAGAATCAGATTCGGATACTTAAGATCAAACAATGCTGAAAGAATAGACTACAATCCATCGTAATTTCTAGAATGGTTGGGGGAAGTGGAAAAATAACGACTAGTCGAGCTGGTGTCTAGGATGTATGAGGAAGGCGATACACTATCAGACGTTCGGAAAAATTCCTGCAACAGCTACCAAGTGCGACAATTATCATCCAATCGGCTTAACAGCCCATGCATCCAAGTTGCTGACAAGAAGAATATACAGAAGAATTGAAAAGAAAATTGTGCATGTGTTAGATGACGAACTATTTAGCTTTAAGAAAGGTAAAGGCACCAGTGAGGAAGTTATGATTTTACGGTTGATAAAAGAAGCAAGGCTGAATAAAATACACGTTCATAGGACTTGTCGATCTGGAAACAGTGATCGACAATGTAAACTGGTGCAAGGAAGTCGAAATTCTGAGAACAATATGAGTAAAGTATAGAGAAAGACGGTTGATGCACAATATGTACCAGAAACAAGACGCAACAAGAAGTCCAAGGGCAAAGTGTTTGGATTAGAAAGGGTGTGAGATAGTCTTTCGCCACTAATGTTTTTATCTGTACAACGAACAGGCAATGACGAAAATAAAACGAAGGTTCAAGACTGGGATTAAAATTCACGGTGAAATGACATCAATGATAAAACACAACAATGGCATTACTATCCTCACTGGAAGTGAATGATCTGTTGAATGTAATGACCAGTATAGAATATGGACTGACAGTACATCGAAGGATGATCAAAAGTGTCCGGACGCTGCCAAAAAACATACTGTTTTCATATTAGGTGCATTGTGCTGCCAGCTGCTGCCAGGTACTCCATATCAGCGACCTCAGTAGTCATTAGACATCGTGAGAGAGGAGAATGGGGCGCTCCGCAGAACTCACGGACTTAGAACGTGGTCAGGTGATTTGGTGACACTTGTGTCATACGTCTGTACGCGAGATTTCCACACTCCTAAGCATCCCTAGATTCCTAGGTCCACTGTTTCCGATGTGATAATGAAGTGGAAACGTGAAGGGACATGTACAGCAAAAAAACGTACAGGCCGACCTCGTCTGTTGACTGACAGAGACCGCCAACAGTTGAAAGGGTCGTAATATGCAATAGGCAGACATCTATTCAGACTATCAAACAGGAATTCCATACTGCATCAGGATCCACTGCAAGTAGTATGAAGTTAGACGGGAGATGCGAAAACTTGGATTTAATGGTCGAGTGGCTGCTCATAAGCCACACATCAAGCTGGTAAATGCTAAACGAAGCCTCGCTTGGTGTAAGGCGCATAAACATTAGACGATTGAACAGTGGAAAAACGTTGTGTGGAGTGACGAATCAGGGTACACAATAAGGCGATCCGGTGGCAGGGTGTGGGTATGACGAATGCCGGGTGAACGTCATCTGCCAGCGTGTATAGTGCCTAAAGTAAAATTTGGAGTCGGTGGTGTTATGGTGTGGTCGTGTTTTTCATGGAGGGGGTTTGAATCCCTTGTTGTTTTACGTGGCAGTATCACAGCACAGGCCTACATTGATGTTTTAAGTACATTCTTGCATCTCCCTCTGTTGAGGAGCAATTTGGGGATAGCGATTGCATCTTTCGACACAATCGAGCACCTGTTCATAATGCACGGCCCATGACGGAGTGGTTATGCGACAATAACAGCCGTGTAATGGACTGGCCTGCACAATATCCTGACCTGAATCCTGTAGAACACCGTTGCGATGTTTTGGAACGCCGACTTCGTGCCAGGCCTCACCGACCGACATCGATACCTCTCCTCATAGCAGCACACCGTGAAGACAGGGCTGCCATTTCCAAAGAAACCTTCCAGCACCTGATTGAAGGTTAGCCTGCGAGAGTGGAAGCAGTCATCAGGGCTAAGGGTGGGCCAACACCATATTGAATTCCAGTATTACCGATGGAGGGCGTCACGAACTTGTAAGTCATTTTCCACCAGGTGTCCGGATACTTTTGATCACATAGTGAATGTTCACATGCCAAAATTTTTGATGACGAAGACGGAATGAGGATTGAGGCAGCTGTTCCTCCTTTTCCGTCAGAGTTTTTTAAAGATGATCAGATTCGCCTTTTTTGTGCCCCCTCCTCCCCCGCCCCTACGGGACGATTTTCCAGCTCTTTACGTATCTTAATATTTTAGGGGTAATAAGTAGAACATTATTACTACCACTACCCCTCGTAAATTTATATCCTATGTTCACATATTTATTCTTCTCATAATACGCTTCAATTGTTACTTCCCGCCTACATTTTAAATCGTTTCTGTTCCTGCCAACGTCATTTAATTTCCATCTGAAATCGCAAAACTCCTCTAGTGCTTTGAGCAAGCGTCCCCTCTCGTACTCATCTGTACACGTAGTTAAACTATATTTTTTTTTACTTTTTATGATATTCATTTCATAACCTCTTTCCAGGACATTTTTCCTTCTATTCAACTGATCTTCCAAGTGATATGCTGACCCTGAGAATATGTCAACGGCTAACCTTAAAGGTTTTACTTCTCCTCGTTGAAGTGTCCAGATTTCTCTTTGGTTCCATCCACTGCTTGCTCAGTGTAGAGACTGAACAATGTGAGGAATAGGTAACAACCTGCCCCATTCCTTTCTCAAATACTGCTTCCATTTCATGTTCTTCGATTCTTGGAATAGCAGGCTGGTTTCACTATAAATAGTAAATAACGTATCGTTTCGTGAAATGTGAAATAGATGAAACAGGGCAAATAAGGTACCTTCATTTGGGAACCCAATCGCCATCGTCTTTCTCCTTTCTATCTTGTGCTTAACTGAGGTGATCTACTGAGGTATAATAGGGGAGATTGACTACTAACGTAGCGAAAGCGTTTAAGTTATATAAGCCTTCGAAGCTTTGACATAACGTCATCATATTTCTAAGCGTGCTTTCGTATTTAAAGGGAACGTTGTTTATTGGAAAGTGGTAGATAGCTACACAAATCTAAATCAGTATCAGAACTTTAAATCGAGTGTTACACGTAAGAGTAGCAGTTTTGATAATGTCTTCGTGGCTAAAGCAGTGGTATCTGCTCGTTGGAGCATTCGCATTTTACACGTGTGGTTTTCCTTACCCTGCGATGATTCTGAGAGATAATACAAAATTTCCATTGGAAACCGATTCTTTCGTATATTGAGTAGTCCACCAGGATTCCGTAGAACGATTCGAGCGTTTACTCCGCTAAATCCTCTTATCCTCCCCCTCCAAATTACGCAGCTGCCCTTCCACGACATTACCGGGCTGTGAAACTCATGTGGGGAACGGTGAAGCGAAAAGAATAACTTTTGCCTATTCTGAATCATTCACGCCGCATATCATTCAAGAGTAATTTTCTGTAATGAAATTTATTCGAGACTAAAAACTCAGGACTCAAGGTTAATAGTAGTAACTGAAATGAATCTAAATCACATTCTTGTAGCTGGCACCCAGTACTCTCTTTGTATAATCAGCTAGCTTAGCGCCCACTGCATTACTAGCGTCCTTTCGAGTTCGTGTGGAGATATTTCATCCCCTACCACATATTGCTTTATATCCAACCGGAAGTTGAAATGCCGATTATCATAATTTTATTTTTAACATTTTTTAATGTTAAGAAATATTTTCTTAAATATTTTCATCCCTTATTACATTCCCTTAGGGGTTGCATTTCCAGGAACACCAAAAAAACCTTTTTTTTAAAATTTCTGACCAAGAAGTCAAATAACTACTGTCATAGATGTACCCGTGAAAATCCTTTAGCAGTTCCTTAGTGATTACTCATTCTTTTTAAAAAAACTTCCACCTACAATTTTACCACATTAGTGGTTGAGTTCCTGCGAATGGTGAAACATCAGTTTCTCATTGAAAAGGGAAACACCAGTTTTCGTAGTCTAGCTTCAGATTTCCGTTCATAGCGACATACTTTGAGAAAGCACTTCATCCTCTGTTTCACCTCCTCAGGTGTGGAATTTCGGACAGGACGATGCTCACGGTATAAGATCCACACCAACTTCAAGTTTCTGTCCTTAGTGGTTTGAGCTGGGCGTTGATGAGTCAGTGAATCAGTCCGACCCTACTCCACCCCATTAGGGAATGAATTTCCAAAAACAGTGACTTGGGTATGTTTTATTTCTAACTCAGAAGCCAAATTTAAATGTTCATAGATTTACCTTTTGAAATGGTTTCATAACAAAATATTTCCATAAAAAATCTCACGCCGTGTTTCACCCCCTTATTCGTTCGGTTTCCAGAAATGCTGAAACAAGTGTTTTTTTTTATCTATATCCGCGATGTCAAATACCAATGTTCGTAGATGTAGTTTAAAAAATACTTCAGCAATTTTTTAATAATGATATCTTTTCCAAAAAAGCTTCTACTCACCATTTCACCCCTATAGGGTTAAATTTCCAAAAAATGCTGATATACTTATTTCTTTATTTCTGACCGAGAACAAAATACCAATTTTCGTAGGTCTGGTTTCAAAATTGCCTTAATATAGATCTTTTTTTTTAAAAAAATATCTTCAGCCCCAGTTTCACCCCCTCACGGTTCCAATGTCGAAATATCCCTTGTAAAACGACTCCTACAGTATAAGATCTACACCTCCAAATATCAAGTTTCTGTCCTTAGCTGTTTGGGTTGGACGATGATGAGTCAGTTAGTCAGGACATTGCCTTTTACACACCATCAAAAAAAAGTTTTGTATCAACTCGGTTCCGAGAGTTCCAGAACCTGTACAAAAAATTGGAATAGAGATCAACAAAACCATCATTTACACCCTTTTTATTGCTCATGAAAACCACACATTGCATGTAGTACCAGCATACAGTGAGACCTTCAGATGTGGTGGTCCAGATTGCTGTACTCACCGGTATCTCTAATACCCAGTAGCACATCCTCTTGGATTGATGCATGCCTGTATTCGTCGTGGCATACTATCCACAAGTTCATCAAGGCACTGTTGGTCCCGATTATCCAAGTCCTCAACGGCGATTCGGCGTAGATCCCTCAGAGTGGTTGGTGGGTCACGTCGTCCATAAACAGTCCTTTTCAATCTATCCCAGGCACGTTCGATACGGTTCACGTTTGGAGAACTTGCTGACAACTCTAGTCGAGCGGGCCGGACGGAGTGGCCGTGCGGTTCTAGGCGCTACAGTCTGGAGCCGAGTGACCGCTACGGTCGCTGGTTCGAATCCTGCCTCGGGCATGGATGTGTGTGATGTCTTTAGGTTAGTTAGGTTTAATTAGTTTTAAGTTCTAGGCGACTAATGACCTCAGAAGTTAAGTCGCATAGTGCTCAGAGCTATTTTTTCTAGTCGAGCGATGTCGTTATCCTGAAGGAAGTCATTCACGAGATGTGCACGATGTTGTTGCGAATTGTCGTCCATGAAGACGAATGCCTCGCCAAATGCTGCCGATGTGGTAGCACTATCGATCGAAGGATGGCATTCACGTATCGTGCAGCCATTACAGCGCCTTCCATGACCACCAGCAGCTTAAGACGTCCCCACATAGTGCCACTCCAAAACAGCAGGGAACCTCCAACTTGCTGCACTCGGTGGACAGTGTGTCTAAGGCGTTCAGCCTGACCGGGTTGCCTCCAAACACGTCTCCGACGATTGTCTGGTTGAAGGCACGTACGACACTCAACGGTGAAGAGAACGTGATGCTAATTCTGAGCGGTCGATTTGACATGTTACTGGGCCCATCAGTACCGCGCTGCATGTTGTCGTGGTTGCAAAGATGGACCTCGCCATGGACGTCGGGAGTGAAGTTGCGCATCATGCAGCCTATTGCGCACAGTTTGAGACGTAACAGGACGTCCTGTGGCTGCACGAAAAGCATTCATTATTCAACATGGTACCGTTGTTGTAAGGGTTCCTCCGAGCCATACCCCGGTCATCCACGGCAGTAGTAGCCCTTGGGCAGTCCGAGCGAGGCATGTCATCGACAGTTCGTGTCTCTCTGTATCTCTTCCATGTCCGAATAGCATCGCTTTGGTTCACCTCCGAGAGCCCTTCCTGGCACAAAGTAAGAATGCGGACTCGACCGAACCGCGGTATTGATCGTCTAGGCATGGTTGAACTACAGACAACACGAGCCATGTACCTCCTTCCTGGTAGAATGACTGGAACTGATCGGCTTTCGGACCCCCTTCGTGTAATAGGCACTGCTCATGCATGGTAGTTTACATCTTTGGGCGGGTTTAGTGACATCTCTGAACAGTTAAAGGGACTGTGTCTGTGATACAATATCCACAGTCAACGTCTTTCTGGAGTTCTAGGAGCCGGGGTGATGCAAAACTTTTTTTGATGTGTGTATATATAGAGACTGCAGCTGTCATAACCTTACACATCGTGGTAATTTTGTAGATCGGTCAAGTCATCGACTATACTCAGTGCACACAATAAGAAACACACATTTACGTACAATGACCTTGGCGAAATATCCTTCTCTTAGCATACTTCCCAGTAGAGTAGGAAGTTAGATAATTCCCGACGATGAGCACCCATTGGTCAGCGACTGCTACGCCAGCAGGTAGCCGCCTCAGCCTTTCTAGCGCTAGGAATTGAGACTGATTACAATTTACATCTACACTCCTGGAAATGGAAAAAAGAACACATTGACACCGGTGTGTCAGACCCACCATACTTGCTCCGGACACTGCGAGAGGGCTGTACAAGCAATGATCACACGCACGGCACAGCGGACACACCAGGAACCGCGGTGTTGGCCGTCGAATGGCGC
Organism: Schistocerca americana; assembly: GCF_021461395.2. Lineage (NCBI taxonomy): Eukaryota > Metazoa > Arthropoda > Insecta > Orthoptera > Acrididae > Schistocerca > Schistocerca americana. The sequence continues at coordinate 1,012,508,422 of NC_060120.1, read as the reverse complement.
TAGCTGTGCAGCATTTGTGCACCGCCGCCGTCAGTGTCAGCCAGTTTGCCGTGGCATACGGAGCTCCATCGCAGTCTTTAACACTGGTAGCATGCCGCGACAGCGTGGACGTGAACCGTATGTGCAGTTGACGGACTTTGAGCGAGGGCGTATAGTGGGCATGCGGGAGGCCGTGTGGACGTACCGCCGAATTGCTCAACACGTGGGGCGTGAGGTCTCCACAGTACATCGATGTTGTCGCCAGTGGTCGGCGGAAGGTGCACGTGCCCGTCGACCTGGGACCGGACCGCAGCGACGCACGGATGCACGCCAAGACCGTAGGATCCTACGCAGTGCCGTAGGGGACCGCACCGCCACTTCCCAGCAAATTAGGGGCACTGTTGCTCCTGGGGTATCGGCGAGGACCATTCGCAACCGTCTCCATGAAGCTGGGCTACGGTTCCGCACACCGTTAGGCCGTCTTCCGCTCACGCCCCAACATCGTGCAGCCCGCCTCCAGTGGTGTCGCGACAGGCGTGAATGGAGGGACGAATGGAGACGTGTCGTCTTCAGCGATGAGAGTCGCTTCTGCCTTGGTGCCAATGATGGTCGTATGCGTGTTTGGCGCCGTGCAGGTGAGCGCCACAATCAGGACTGCATACGACCGAGGCACACAGGGTCAACACCCGGCATCATGGTGTGGGGAGCGATCTCCTACACTGGCCGTACACCACTGGTGATCGTCGAGGGGACACTGAATAGTGCACGGTACATCCAAACCGTCATCGAACCCATCGTTCTACCATTCCTAGACCGGCAAGGGAACTTGCTGTTCCAACAGGAGAATGCACGTCCGCATGTATCCCGTGCCACCCAACGTGCTCTAGAAGGTGTAAGTCAACTACCCTGGCCAGCAAGATCTCCGGATCTGTCCCCCATTGAGCATGTTTGGGACTGGATGAAGCGTCGTCTCACGCGGTCTGCACGTCCAGCACGAACGCTGGTCCAACTGAGGCGCCAGGTGGAAATGGCATGGCAAGCCGTTCCACAGGACTACATCCAGCATCTCTACGATCGTCTCCATGGGAGAATAGCAGCCTGCATTGCTGCGAAAGGTGGATATACACTGTACTAGTGCCGGCATTGTGCATGCTCTGTTGCCTGTGTCTATGTGCCTGTGGTTCTGTCAGTGTGATCATGTGATGTATCTGACCCCAGGAATGTGTCAATAAAGTTTTCCCTTCCTGGGACAATGAATTCACGGTGTTCTTATTTCAATTTCCAGGAGTGTATTTCTATTATTCCGTTTAGAGCGCCACATCCTGACGGTGTGCGGCATAGATTTACAGATTAAATGCATGACACAATCAAAGGATAAAATAGCAAACAATGATACCAACTATAACACAGCGGCCAGCCGGAGTGACCGAACGGTTCTAGGCGCTACGGTCTGGAACCACGCGACCGCTACGGTCGCAGGTTCGAATCCTACCTCGGGCATGGATGTGTGTGATGTCCTTAGGTTAGTTAGGTTTAAGTAGTTATAAGTTCCAGGGGACTGATGACCTCAGACGTTAGCTCACATAGTGCTCAGTGCCATTTGAGCCATTTGATAACACAGCTTGTCACCGCGCAAACTCTGCTATGAATATTTTAGTTTTGATGTATTTTTCGCCATGCATATTCAGCGAATAAAAACAAGATGATATTCAAGTTTACATTTTAAAGTTGACGTATAAAATTTCGTCGGAGTTATATAACTCGACGTAATTCACAGTACACTCATTTTCATGCAAGTGTACTTTATTGCATCTCATTTAGCTCTTTTAATTGAATGTCAAATGCGGATAACAGTTATTGTTATGAATTTCTACTCATTGGTTTTCGTGTTTTTATAGAGAAATTTTAAATGTATCAGAGACCCCGAAGTTCTGCTTAGCTGGAAAGCATCCTTCATCCCCGTTCTGTGATGAGGCGTGGTCGTCCAATTGCTTGGCGTCTCACGACAGCGGAGGGCGAACAGACGACTTGTTCCGCCGAGACACTCTTTCACATTATTTATCAGGAACAATAATTCAGAATGAAATTTTCACTCTGCAGCGCAGTGTGTGCTAATATGAAACTTTCTGGCAGATTAAATCTGTGTGTCAGACCGAGACTCGAACTCGGAACCTTTGCTTTTTGCGGGCAAGTACTCTACCAACTGAGCTACCCAAGCAAGACCCAAGTCCCGTTCTCACAGCTTTACTTCCGCGAGTACCTCCTCTCCTACATTCCAAACTTCACAGAAGCTCTCCTGCGAACCTTGCAAGACTAATACTTCTGGAAGAAAGGATACTGCGGATGGGGGATGTTTCTAGAAGTGTTAGTCATACAAGGTTTGCAGGAGAGTTTCTGTAAAATTTGGAAAGTAGGAGACGAGGTAGCTCAGTTGGTAAAACACTTGCTGGTGAAAGGCAAAGGTCCCGAGTTCGAGTCTCGGTTGGGCACACAGTTTTAATCTGCCAGGAAGTTTCTCAACAATAATTCAATATTCCGAGATCCACAATGTCAAGACTATGCCGAGACTAGAAAAATTTCAGGCATTTCCTCTTACCGCTGAGAACGCAGTGGCCGATGAGCAGTTTACGACCGAGAACAGCGGAATTTGCACAGAGTTGTCAGTGCTAACAGATAAGCAACACTGTATGAATTAAACGCAGAAATCGATGGGGACATTCGTAAGTATTCGCCAGCTATGGCAGCACACAACCGACGCGAGTGCCTTTGCTAAGAGCACGACATCTCCGGCAGTGCCTCTCTCGGGTTTTTGACCTCTTCGGTTGGACCCTAGCCGACTGTAAAACTGTGGTATGGTCAGATGAGAGCGGATTTCAGTTCGTAACAGCTGACTGGTAGAGATCGAATGTGACGAAGACCCCACGAAACTAAGGACTGTAGTTGTGAACAAGGCAATGTGGAAGCTCGTGGTGGTTCCATAACGGTGTGTGTCGTGTTTACATGTAATGGATTGGGTTCTCTGGTCAAGCTGAACTGACAACTGACTGTGAAAGGCTATGTTCGGCTACTCCGAGGTCACAAACTATTTTATATTCCGGGCAACCGCTGCTGTTGAAAGCCGTCATCTTCGGAAAACTGCACTTACAACTGGTAAAATTGTTGTTTATTAATATATGACCGTTTTCGGGGCTTTACCACGTAGATTCACCTGATGACGCATATGTAAGCCGCGAAACCGGTCGAGTCTTAATAAACAACAAGTTGTAAGCGGAGTTTTCCTCACCTCATACGCTGAAGTCATTTGTAGCCACTCATGGACCTTAGAATTTTTGTGGATGAAAGTGCACCATATCAGCGGGCCACATTGTTTGCGAGTTGTCTGAGGATTATTCTGGAGAATCCGAGCGAATGATTTGGTTACCCAGATCAACATGAGTGGCCAGTCAGTGGACAAAATTCTGCACCGGTAATAATTTCACAATTATAGACGTCTGTGGTGGCAACATGGCTCAATACATCTGCGGGTGACTTCCCACGGCATGATGAGTCCAGGCCACGTTATGTTGTTGCCCCACACTGGGCAAAAGGAGGTCGGACACGATATTACGAAGTACCCGATGACTTTTGTCAGCTCATTGCATATCGACGGTGTGAAAACAATTTTGCCTCAGATGGTATGTAGTGGGAACATGTTTGTATAGTAAACGAGAAAAGAATTGTACTTCATTCAAGAATGTTATATATGAGGAACCTCTGCGAAGTCTGATGAACGTGATGTTAAGTGTCACGAAAAAAAAAATTCACATTTTCTCTCGTAGAAAGGAGAGCAAATTTCCGGGGGCTAATCCGGATTCCCCTCTAGCCCTGGTTTGGCAGCCTATTAGGCAGGCCTGTAGGCTCGGCGACCGCCAGATGCCATTCAGGATGATGGATTACCCGCGGTTACAAGAGCCACCCTGCTCCTCCGGCCCACCTTCAACACCGCTGCAAGCTATCGATCTGATTACTTCTGCTATGTAGGCCGCCGTCCAAACTACTGACGCTCCTGGATCGCTACCAAGTTATAATTGTGTTGTCGTCTTGCCGCCTGCAATTATGTCAGTCTCTTCTACACCTAGTCACTATAGCATGTTTAAAATTACTGTGGGGTTGACAGCTGCCAAGGAAGTTTTGGAGTGATGCTCACACGGATTAGATTAGATTAGATTGGTACTTGTTCCACAGACCATGAATAAAACACTTTGTAATGACGTGGAACGTGTCAGGTTAATGAAAGGTGTATATACAAGATATTACATTAGACAAAATATTACATGACACTCAATTTTATCAATTTTTTTTCGTGGGGGTTGGGAAATTACCCAGTTACTATAGCCGGCCGCGGTGGTCTAGCGGTTCTGGCGCTGCAGTCCGGAACTGCGGGGCTGCTACGGTCGCAGGTTCGAATCCTACCTCGGGCATGGGTGTGTGTGATGTCCTTAGGTTAGTTAGGTTTAAGTAGTTCTAAGTTCTAGGGGACTTATGACCTAAGATGTTGAGTCCCATAGTGCTCGGAGCCATTTGAACCAACCAACCAGTTACTATATCCAAAAATTCATCTAATGAGTGGAAGGAGTTGCCATTGAGAAATCCTTTTAATTTCCTTTTAAATGCTATATGGCTGTCAGACTCTTGATGCTATTAGGTAAGTGACCAAAGACTTTTGTGGCAGCATAATTTACCCCCTTCTGAGCCAAAGTTAGATTTAACTTTGAGTAGTGAAGATCATCCTTTCTCCTAGTGTTGTAGCCATGTACACTGCTATTAGTTTTGAATTCGATCGGATTGTTAATAACAAATTTCATAAGTGAATATATATATTGTGAGGCTACAGTGAAGGTTTCTAGCTCTTTAAATAAGTGTTTGCAGGATGATCTTGGATGAGCTCCAACAATTATTCTGATTACACGCTTTTGTGCAATGAACACTCTTTTACCCAGTGATGAGTTACCCCAGAATATGATGCCATACGAAAGCAGAGAATGAAAATAGGCGTGGTAAGCTAATTTACTGAGATGTATATCGCCAAAATTTGCAATGACCCTAATAGTATAAGTAGCTGAACTCAAACATTTCAGCAGATCCTCAGTGTGTTTTTTCCAGTTCAACCCCTCATCAATGCATACACCTAGAAATTTTGAATATTCTACCTTAGCTAGCGATTTCTGATCGAAGTCTATATTTATGAATGGGGTCATTCCATTTACTGTGTGGAACTATATATACTGTGTTTTGTCAAAGTTTAATGAGAGCCCATTTGCAGAGAACCACTTAATGATTTTCTGAAAAACGGCGCTTACAATTTTACCAGTTAATTCTTGTCTGTTGGGTGTTATAGTTATACTTGTATCATCATCAAAAAGTACCAGCTTTGCATCTTCGTGAATATGGAATGGCAAGTCATTAATATATATTTAGAACAGCATAGGACCCAAGACCGAACCTTGCGGCACCCCATTCTTGATTGTTCCCCAGTTTGAGAAATCACCAGTTTTTTGCATATTATGTGAACTGTTTATTTCAACTTTCTGCACTCTTCCAGTTATGTATGATTTAAACCATTTGAGCACTGTCCCATTCATACCACAGTACTTGAGCCTATCTAGAAGTATTCCATGATTTACACAGTCAAAAGCCTTTGATCACAAAAAATCCCAACAGGTGACCTCTGGTTACTCAGAGCATTTAATATTTCATTAGTGAAAGTATATATAGCATTTTCCGTTGAGAAACCCTTCTGGAAACCATACTGACATTTTGTTAAAACTTTATTTTTACAAAGTTGTGAAGCTACTCTACAATACATTACTTTTTCAAGAATTTTGGATAAGGCAGTCAGAAAAGAGATTAGGCGGTAGTTGTTAACATCAGTCGTATCCCCTTTTTTATGCTGTGGTTTAACAATGGCATACTTCAGTCTATCTGGGAAAATACCCTACTTCAGAGAGCTATTACATATGTGGGTAAGAATCCCACTTATTTCTTGGGAACAAGCTTTTATTATCCTGCTAGAAATGCCATCAATTCCATGCGAGCTTTTATTTTTGAGAGAGTTTATTATCTTCCTAATTTCAGAAGGAGAGGTGGGTGGAATTTCAGTTGTATCAAATGGTGTGGGTAAGGCCACTTCCATTAACTGCCTTGCTTCTTCTAATGAACATTTAGATCCTATTTTATATACAACATTTGAAAATGATTATTCAAAATGTTTTCGACTTCTGGCTTGTTGTTTATCAAGTTTTCATTCGCTTTTATGGTGATGCCGTCATCCAGTGCTCTTGGTTGTCCTGTCTGCCTTGTAATAATATTCCAAATTGTTTTGATTTTGTTATCAGAGGTGTTAATCTCAGACATGATGCACATGCTTCTGGACTTTTTAATAACCTTTCTTAATGTAGCACAGTAGATTTTTAATATTTGGCTGTTTCTGGGTCATTACTCTTTCTTGTTGTTAGATACAGTTCCCTTTTGTGGTTACAAGATATTTTTATTCCTTTAGTAAGCCAAGGTTTTTTGCATGGTTTCTTATAGTTAGATTTAACTACTTTCTTGGGGAAAGTTCTCAAATTCTCTTACAAGTGTATCATGAAATAAGCTATATTTTAAATTAGCATTGGGTTCTTTATACACCTCATCCCAGTCTAACTGCTGAAGATTTTCTCTGAAATTTCTAATTGTTGAGTCATTAATTGAATGCACAACTTTGGAGGGTGGTTTTGAATTACTGAATGGAGCTATGTCATATACTGTAACTAGCTGAGCATCATGATCAGAAAGCCCATTCTCAACAGGACAAGAATTTATGTTTTTAAACCTATCTTGGTCTATAAAAGTGTTATCTATCAACGTGCTGCTGTCCTTTACTACCCGAGTAGGAAAATTAATGACAGATGTCAAATTGAAAGAACCGAGCCAGACTTCCAAGTCATTCTTCCTATTACACTCTTTCAGTAGATCAACGTTGAAGTCCCCACAAATATTAATTTGCTTTCCCCTATCTGACATATAGCACAACATGGCATCCAAGTTTTCCAGGAATAAATGAAAGTTTCCTGAAGGGGACCTATATACTGTTACAATTATAAAAGAGCCCTCCTTCAGTTTAAGTTGACAGGCAGATGCTTCTGTATGTTGCTCTAGACAAAACTTTTTTGTATCTAAGCTTTCTACACAGTGATAACTTTTGACATATATGGCAACTCCTCCTCCCACCTGATTCTCTTTACTCATATGTGCAACTAGTTTATAACAACTGATGTTTACCTTTTCCATATCAGACACAATGTGATGCTCAGACAGGCATAGTATATCTATTACATTATCAGATCCAATGTCATCTAAACAAACCAGTAGCTCATCTACTTTATTCTTCAATCCCGGAATATTTTGGTGAAAAATGGTAATATTATTTTTTACTTTACTTTTGTGAGAATCTACTTTTTCTTTAATCCACCAATATTTTGGTTAAATATGGTAACATTATTAATTACTTTCCTGTTGTGAGAATTTTGTGAGTTTTGGACCTCTTTAGCACCTGCCTGCCTGATCTTCTCATTGGACACTGATATTGGTCTAAAAAAGAGGTAAATCCATGAGAACTAGTGTTCCCCCTTATGGATTGTGCTAACAACCCTGCCAGTTTACCCTTCCCTTTCCTATTGAGATGTAGGCCATGCCTTGTGAAATCCCTCCTATCAATAGCCTCGACAGGAACCAATCCAACGTCTGACAGAGTGGCCGCCCTACGCAACTCATCCAACTCCATATTTACCCTCCTCACAGAGCGGTTCAACTGGGGCTGATCATGCCATACTAAAACAGGCACTAGCCCAACACTGGTATGGGTCGTTGCCGAGGCTATTTTAACCAGGTTACACTCAATGCTGTAGCCATAATCCCTATCAATACTGTTTCCCACTCCACCCACTATCATCACATGATCCTGCTTTGTGAATCCCTTGCACAAGGAACCTATATCCTCTACCACCTGGCTAAGACTTGGACTTGGCTTGAAAAAATTTGTGACCTGGTACCTGTCACCTAATTTTTCCTGCAAAATCTGGCCCACACATCTTCCATGGCTGCTTCCTAGCAACAGAACTTTCCTCTTACTTTCTACTTTTTTTGAAACAGTTGGTTTCCTAGTGAGATGATGTAGCATCTTAACTACATCTACTTCTACTGGAGCCTCTTCCTTACTTAACTGTGGTAGCAAGGAAATTCTATTGGTTGTGCCAATTGGGAAACTGTCAGACACTGTCCTCTTTCTGTGGCCTCTCTTCCCAGCTACCACTTCCCACCGCTGTTTGCCCTCCTCCCCCCTTAGCCTCTTAAGTTCCTCCCTCGCTCTGTCCAAATCAGCCTGAAGGGCTCTAATTTTCTCCTGCTGTTCAGCTATAATCCTATCTCTTGAGCAAACCCTGCAAGAAAATGGAAGAGTCTCGTTTGCTTCCCCAATCCGCACGCCGCTACAATTTCCCCAATGAAACCACCTGTCACAACAGCTGCACAAAACCCCTGAACTAACTTTCCTACTGCAGCTCACACACTTAGTATCCATGGTAGTTTGGAAATTAGTTAAGAGATTTACTAAGTGATAACGATAATATATTAAATACAGATGCAAAAGGACACTAAATATGTTTTGGAAACTAATATGTTAGTAACCTATTAGCAAAAGCACTGAAATTTGTGGTATAACGCTAAATATGCACGATTAAAAATTAGGCCTAAACAGCCGAATGTAACCAAAACGAACTTTTTGCGATAAGTGGAAGAATACGTAAATAAAAGAAAAACCTTTAATGGCAAGCTTTGAGGAGCACTCTAATAAATGTATTTAATTAGTTAATCTATACCAAATGCACTTAAGATTGCGGTATAACGCTAAGTATGCACACTCCGAAAGTAAGGCAAAGCCGCGGAATATAAACAAAACGAACTTTTCGCGATTACTGGAACACTACGCGAATAAGAGAAAAACTTTTAATGGTGAGCTTGAAGAGTACACTAAAGATCGTATTTAATTAGTTAAAAGTGTTCAACTACAATTAATTACAACCTAAATAACTTATCTTTCACGAGAGCTCTGTCTCCGTACGTGCGGCCTTGTGCAGGGCTACCAATCCGGAAGAAACTACACTCATTCGGTCAATGCCAAAAAACTTGTAGCGCAAGCGGCTACCATTCACCGCAATCACTACAACCCACCACACTTTCTCCATGCTTCACGTTTAAGCAGCTTGCTGTTCAGCAGCATTATACTTTGCATGCTGTAACTTTGTTTGTTTCTAGTGTACCGTCCCTGAATCGGTAAAAACGTAATCATTACAGGATTATTATGTTTTACGTCTGTCTGTCTGTCTTACTGTTCAAAACTCTTTGTCTTGGAAAATTTGTTATAGATTAAAGACTATGATCCCTTAGAGACGTACAAACGTAAAGACTGTAAGTCAATACAGTCAAAAGATACAGCCATTTATGTCATGTATTTTGGTATTCGTAAACTAGTGATCAAAACCAGTATGATACATCCCGTTGACCTATAGTCATGAAATTCGCAAAGAAGAAGTTTCACAGTACAACTAAAGGAAAGAATCTAATACTGGTGATTTGCAATTACAGCACACGAAGAACAGTTGTCAGACTATCCGTGTGCCTGTCTGTCGATTAAGACTCCTTTCCTCTGGATCTTGCAGATGTATTACGTTCTAATTTGTGTGACAAACTAAGTTCTATGCGCCTTTGGCGATCAAATTAACATTAGTTTCTAACTGAAAGGCAGCCAAAAGATATGCTCTTTTATGTCACATATTTTCATACTCGCAAACTCAATCATAAAAATCTGTAGGGTGCCTCGCGTTGATCTAGAATCATGAAATTGGTCAAGAAACAAGGTTTAGTACTTTTTTGTTGAGTCATCAGTCTTCTGACCTGTTAGATGAGGCCCGTCACGAATTCCTCTCGTGTGCCAACCTCTTCAGCTCAGAGTAGCACTTGCAACTTCCTCCTCAATTATTTTCTGCATGTGTTCCAATCCCTATCTTACCGTACAGTTTTTGCTCTCTACAGCTTCCTCTAGTACCATGGAAGTCATGTCCCGTAGTCTTAAGATGTCTTACCACCCTCTCCCTTCTCCTTGTTAGTATTTTCCACATATCCTTTTCCTCTCCGATTCTGCGCAGAACCTCCTCATTCCTTACCTTGTCAGTCCACCTAATTTTCAACATTCCTCTGTAGCACCACATCTCGAATGCTTCGATTCTCTTCTGATTTTCCCGCAGTCCATGTTTCACTACCGTACAATGCTGTGCTCCAGACGTACAGACTCAGAAATTTCTTCCTCCAACCAATGTATATGTTTGATAGTAGTAGATATCTCTTGGCCAGGAGTGCCCTTTCTGCCAGTACTAGTCTTCTTTTGATGTCCACCTTGCTCCGTCCGTCACTGATTACTTCCGTCTTTCTTCGATTTACTCTCAGCCCATATTCTGTACTCATTAGACTGTTCATTCCATCCAATGTAATTCTTCTTTACTTTCACACAGGACAGCCATGTCATCAGCGAACCTTATCATTGGTAATCTTTCTCCTTGAATTTCAATTTAACTCCTGAATGTTTTTTTTTTTATTTCCATCATTGCTTCTTCGACGTACAGATTGAACAACAGGGGCGAAATACTGTATCCCTGTCTTACACTCTATGTATTCCGAGCACTTCGTTCTTGGTCGTCTACTCTTATTATTCCCTCTTGGCTCTTGTACATTTTTCTCAGAATTTCGAACATCTTGCACCATTTTACGTTGTCATACTAGAACCGAAGAACCATAAACACAAAAAAATTGTTGTTTGTTATCGTACTGTGTGTACATCCACCCACTTTTAAGACCTCTTCTCATCAGTAACAAGTAGACATATACAATTGAAATTTATCTCACCTACTAAGGTCTGTGGTCCCTTGGCGGTACAATAACGCTAGTTTCTATCTTCAGATATGGACTGAGAATATGGATTATGGTTTGAGAGTGTATCTAAGAAAGACGAAAATAAAGATAAATAGCGGAGAAGAGATCAATAGGAAACTTAACATAACTGGTCATCCCTAAGTAGATGAAGTTAAGGATTTCTGCAACCTAGACAGCAAAATAGCTTTTGGTTCTATGTGCAGTCTCTACGTCGAAGCAGCAGTGATGGAAATAAAAGAAATGTTCAAAGGGCAATTAAAATGCACGATGAAAGGATATCGTGTTAATATTCGCTGATGACATTGCCATCCTCAGTGAAATTGGTTAATAATTACAGGTTGTTTTGAAGGGAATGAACGTTCTAATGAGTAGAAAATCAGAGCCAAAAATCGTTTTATCTTCGATTCCCGGCTTCGATGAACTGTCTACAGAGATAACAATTTGAACCGAACCCTCAGAGCGCGGGTCCTGTTCGTATTACTGTCCTATTTTTTGACAGTTGAAGAGTTTAAATTTGATCAGTTATTACTACTGTTGCGTGTTGTGTGATATTGAACAATACCATAACCATGTTCTTCAAATGTTAGTGTAAAAGTACGACGTCGCTCTTTTAGCCAGGTCAGTATAAGAAGTGCTCGTCAATAAACCTAGTCAGCAGTGACATGTACTCAGCGCAGCATTCAGAAAACATGCCATAACGAAACTAATTTTGAAAGTTGAGTAGAGAAAATGATCTCATCGTCAAACGTCATTTCAAGGATCTATGACAGCGACGGGAGTCCTGTCAGTAGAGTTCTTCACTGGCGCCATAAGAAGACGTTCAAGTGGTTTCAACAGAATGTTTGGAGCGTGCAACCCAGCTGCTGCATAGCAAGATCATATTTTCACAAGTTTTGACTGTGAATAACAACGGAACTATCAGTCTACACGATGTTTCTTACAGGAAGTTAGTCTTTATCATACAAAGTAAATCTCTTTCGCTGCTGACGATGTAACTGCTACAACATTTTATATCGTAATGCTTATTTCTTCGAAACTAGTAAGTTTTTCCTAATGACGAATAAAATGCATAGTTTTTTGTTGTGCTGGAAGTTCATAGAAAGTTCTATCACAAAACTTATTCATCGTTCTTATGAAACGAGTCGGTTGGCCGCTTACGTTCGACACATGAGAGTCACATTTTATCTCCTTTAGAGGTCTCTGACAGAGCTACGATTTAGAGAAGATACAAATATGGTATGTTCTTAAGATTTCCGTCGGAAATCTGAATTCACTAACAAAAATGTTTCCTGCATGTCGATAATTTAACTCCATCAGAAACTGCATTTTCGTACACGTCCTATAAAATATATTGAATTAAAATATTGGCAACGCAAGTAAACCTAAAACAAAAACATGGCACAGCTCTTCCAGAACACGTTGATGCTAGTGCCGTCTGTGAAGCCTACATAGTTCGAATATAATAAACTTTCCTGAGACTGAGAAGCTTATGTACACGAATCAGCATGGTTTTGGAAAGCATCGCTTGTGTGAAACTCAGCTTACCCTTTTCTCACATGACTTAGTGCGAACTATGGATGAAGGGCACCAGGAAGATGCCATATTTGTAGATTTTCAAAGGTGTTTGATACGGTGCCCCACAGCAGGCTATTAACGAAGGTACGAGCATACCGAATAAGTTTTCAGATATGTGAACGGCTCGAAGACTTCTTAAATAATCGAATCCCGTATGCTGTCCTCGGCAAGGGTATTGTCAGGAATGCCTCGGGAAGTGTTGTACGACCGTTGTTCTTTTCTGTATGCAAAAATGATTTGGCGGGCATGGTAAATAGCAATCTGCGGTTGTTTGCTGATGATGCTGTGGTGTACAGCAAGGTGTCGAAATGGATACAAGATGACTTAGACAAAATTTATAGACGGTGTGATGAATGGCAGCTAGCTGTACATGTGAAAAAATATAAGTTAATGCGGATCAGTAGAAAGATCAAACCTATAATGTTCGGTTGGAGAATTGATAGTGTCTTGCTTAACAAACTCAAGTCTTTTAAATATCTGGGTGTATCGTTGCAAAGCAATATGAAATGGAGCATCCTTCGGTTACATGATAAATCAGTCTAATCTAAAAACCGTAAATTTAACTAAATACCTAGCTATTACAATTACGAACAACTTAAATTGGAAAGAACACATAGAAAATGTTGTGGGGAAGCACACTTACAAAATGTAACAGATCTACTAAGGAGACTGCCTACACTACGCTTGTCCGTCCTCTTTTAGAATACTGCTGTGCGGTGTGGGATCCTTACCATATAGGACTGGCGGAATACATCGAAAAAGTTCAAAGAAAGGCAGCACGTTTTGTATTATAGCGAGATTTGGGACAGAGTGTCACAGAAATGATACAGGATTTGGGCTGGACATCATTAAAAGAAAGGCCTTTTTCGTTGCGACGGAATCTTCTCACGAAATTCCAATCACTAACTTTCTCCTCCGAATTCGAAAATATTTTGTTCACGCTGACCTACGTATGGAGGAACGATCACTAAGATAAAACAAGGGAAATCAGAGCTCGTACGGAAAGATATAGGTGTTCATTCTTTCCGCGCGCTATGCGAGATCGGAATAATAGAGAATTGTGAAGGTGGTTCGATGAACCCTCTGCCAGGCACTTAAATGTGATTTGCAGAGTGTCCATGTTGATGTAGATGTAGATCTGAGATCTGTGGTAGGGAAGGCGAATGGTCGACTTCGGTTTATTGGGAGAATTTTAGGAACGAGTGGTTCGCCTATATAGGAAACCACAAATAGGACGCTGATACGACCTATTTTTGAGTACTGCTCGAGTGTCTGGGATCCGTGCTTGGCCGGGTTAAAGGAAGACGTCGAAGCAATTCAGAGGTGGGCTGCTAGATTTGTTAGCGGTAGTTTCCAACAACACGGAAGTGTTGCGGAGGTGCTTCGGGAACTAAAATGGGAGTCCCTGGAAGGAAGCCTACGTTCTTCCGAGAATCACTATTGAGAAAATTTAGAGAACTGGCATTTGGAGCTGACTGCCGAACGATTCTACTGCCTCCAGCATACATTGCGCTTCAGGACCACGAAGATAAGTTACGAGAAATTAGGGCTCACACGTAGTCGTGTAGATAGTCGTTTTTTCCTCGCTCTATTTGCGAGTGGCAGAGGAAAGGAAATGGTTAGTAATGATACAGCCACGCACCGTAAGGTGGCTTGCGGAGTGTCGATGCAGATGTACGTTACAGGTCTCACTGTGTAAAATAAAATGTAAGCCAGGACGCCCATGGACACAGTGTGATAAGCGACTTTATGAATGGCATAGCACGTACATGGCAGGTTTGTGACCAATACAAGTAATGTGGCAGCATGGATTGTTTGGACGATGATGGTGTTCTGGCTTCAGTCAACGTAATTTTATCTAAATCAGCTTCCAACTCTGTAGTTAGTTTCTTAGTAAACCTTGTATTTTTCACATAAAAAATTTAATACCGCTAATTTCAATTTGATGTGTTCTCTGCTACGAACCTAATTCTTTTATTTCAAGAAACTAATGAATAAAGAAAATTGAGTCTTTCACACCTTATAGTTCGACATCAGAGCATGATAATCAACTAGATATCTTTTTGATATCGCTTATATTTAATTTGGTGCTTGTAAATGAAGTAATACAGCACATATTTCGAAAAGTTTGCAGTAAAACTTGTAGTCTCTGCAAATGCAACTTTTGGTGAATGTGTGCCATATGTTTCTTTGTACGAAATGTACCTAACATATCAAAATAGTCTTTTAACGCTGGAAGAATAGCCATATCTCTATCCACATTCTTAGTGGATCTGGTTTGGATGAAATAGGTATAAAACATACCTACTTTCTGTATAATAGAACTCAATGCAAATAGCCAAAATTCCGTTTACCATTATTTTAACAGTCGTATAACTTTCTTCTCGTTAGAGCGACATATTCATTCCGCCGGTTATAAAGGGTATTCACTGCGAATTTTACGTGATGGAGTTGGACGTTTGAGAAGCGAACGCTGATATAATTTGTATCAATTGGCAAGAGATAAATTAAAACAAACATCTGATTCAAAGAACGTATAAATCAATTTAGGTACAATATCCCCTATGAATCTGCCACAGCTATTTATGTTAACAGACAGGACATATTTTTGACAACACAGATAATAATCTAATGTAACTAAATTCGCAAAATAAACAAAGGCCACCGACTGAATCTCTGTGAAGAACTTGATATTTTTATTCACAGCGGCAAACCTGGGCAGATCACACTCACTAACAAAGCTACGAAAGTGGCATTGATGGCTCTTAGAAGCTTCTCAAACATTCTAGATGATGCACAGTAAGTTTTCTATTTTCGAATGGCCTAAACCAAATAACTCCCAGTTCATCAAACTGGAACATTTTTTAGAATTATAGAATTCCTAGCGAAAAGGTTGTAAAGAGTTAATTTCTTATATATTTGTTATCTGTATCTTTGATTCACAATTAGAGCTAGTAATGAATGCTCTTTGACTTTCATCCTTAAGAATCTCTGCCGTGTTTAAGTTGCTGTCCCGTGTTTGTGTGCCATTTAAAGGTGAAAACGTATACTTCTGACGAACCTCAGGGTCTTTTCTGCTAGAATATACCGTAAATAGCTTTAATATTGCCTAAAACGTTTAATCTTAGTGGTATACTAAATTAACATTTGCTGATTATATATTATTTGTAGCTAAATGAAACTCAAAACAGACAGCTGGCTACATCCAATAAACAAAAATTTAATTTGAGCCACTGGTCGACCTGAAGATGAAAGTGTCGTGAGAGAAAATAAATAATGGCTGACACAGGTTATTATTTTAATTAATCTTCGATTGTCATTAACTGTCGCAATTTCCGAACCACAGTCCAACATGGACGACACAAGGTTGCTATCAACTATCCATTGAACAATTCTGTCATATAAACCTGCGGAAAGCAATTACTCTAGAACTTCTACGACTATAAAGCGATCTATATTGCCATATTAAAACAAGGACATTTTTTCAGATTTGTGCTGTGGGAGCCTATTCTGGACCCTACATAGCCGGCGTGTAAATGGACTTATGAATCGCGAGTAGAAAATTTTTAACTCACGAAAAACATACTAGGTTAAGAACAGTTTTCTGTGGTTAAGGAGCAGTTCCGTGTTTTTGGTAACTGTGCAAAAATGCGTGGTTTGCTGGAACGTCTCCCTCATCAACAACTCCGGAGCCGCTGAGCCCCGCAAAGTAAAGCAAATGTGCAGTAGCGAGCGTATAATAGTACGTCATTAGCGAGCTCACATACGGGGCAAGACTTCGTTAGGTGCGGCCACATATGCAGCCAGCGGGCGAGACAGGCATTTTTTCACACTCGTTATGGAGAAGGGTACTCGTTAAAATAACCACCTATTAGTAATGGTGAATGTTCAGTAACGCAGACAAGCACTGTGGCTGTTTCCCGTGTAGAATGTGTCTTGCGAGCTTTTTAGTTTCTTAAAAACTTCATGTGCCCGCAGATGGAGGTAAGGTGCCAGATGCACAGCAGAAAACTATGAACAATTGCCACTGACGTCGTTACTCGCATATTCTGGAATTATGCTGTCGTCCATCGTAGAAATCGGTGAATGGCATTCGCATGGTGCCACAGGTACAAGTTTCTTTCTCTAACATTACAGTACTGCAGGTGTGGCCAAGAAATTGGCAAGTGTGGAGTGTTCTCGTATGCATGAAGAACTCTACCACCTGGCTGCACACTTCCCATACTACCACAACACACCGTCGGAGAGGGAGGAGGGGGGGGGGGAAGAAGCGGAAACCATGAACATGCTGCATTTAGATGGAAATACTGTCTCAAAGGAACACTGAATAGCTTGCATGCCGATTGGTTTGACATTTCACACTTCTCAACAATAGAGATCAGAATCGAAACAAATTTTCAGTATCATTCGATTACTCTTCGAGCTCTGAAGGCATAATAAACTTTTTACTTGGTACGATCTGCCACATGTGGACAGATGTAGATAATGTCACAAAATTTTGTCAAATAGGTCAAATAATCGTGACTTATTTAGTTTAGTAATAAAAAATGGCTTTCATGCATATACGTTGATCTAAATATTATATCGTGTTTGCAGCCTCATTATGCAGATACGGAAACACTTCCTTCGGAAATCAACGGAGAACTCCTGGGCGGTTTTAATAACAAAGAGTTTGTCTTTTAAATGTGACTGACGTTATAGATTGATCGGTTCCATCTGCACATACACACGAGTACTTCCAGCTGAAGTGGCAAATGGCCTCGAAAACAGCTCAGAAACAAATGTAACCCTGGCAGTGACCTCAAAAAGCAATTCTGTCAATGAAGTCTTTAAAATTGTCGTTTTCTAGAAACGAGCCTAGAGAAATGAACTGTGTTTTTCGGCAAAATGTGTCCCTTCCACAATACGATTTTCCTTTCTAAATGTATCCCCACCACATCAAAACTAAGTTGTTTCTCACCTTGCAGTGTCTTACTGTGGGCAGTGTGCAGCAATTTCAACTTAAACTATGAGGTCTATAATCCATTCCAGATGTTCTAATTACTGTTTCTGCTTTTATTTTTTTCAGAAATTCAACAATAGCGCGTTTTAATTCGAGAGGTCGTTCCAAGCATGCCCTATGATTTAACCAATGAACTCTACAGTAATATATAAAATTTCTATACTCTTCGTGCCAGTGTCATGAAAAACTGTTGCAACTGATAGTGTAACAATGGACGCAACTTCAGAAAATTTGCTATAGGCTCCATCCTTTATGTCCCTATGCTGATCGTTGAATGTGTGATGTCTAGGAATCCTACGTACTCGTTCGCTAGACAAACAATTCAAACAAATCGTATTAATGAGTTTTATTATGAAATGAAAAGTGACAATACTTTGCGAATTCAGAGATGTGTCGCAAGCAGAGGGCGACATACAAAATAAGTTACTTCAGTATAAGCAGTTCTAACTCGCTGTTATGCGAGTCACTAGTCTTTAACTGGCCAGCGACCACTCGGTCGCGGCGCTTATGTCCTCTTCACATGGGGGCCACTGTTGTCGCGTTGTCGTCCTGGAGGGAGGTCCGGTCAGCGTGCGATTGGCGGCCGTCTTGTCACAGCCATGTCTTCTCTATCGTTCCCGAGTGGAGTGCCGGCACTTGACTTTACGCCGTAACACCATCAATTCCATCACAGGCCCCATGCCTGCAAATTTGGCATTAAAAGCTTCTTGATGCACAGAACAATGAATCCTGTACTAATCGTATGTCAATAGTTGCAATTTTTTGCTCTTTCACCGACCGCCAAATCTTTAAAGTCTATCTTCACGGTTTTGTAATGTCATTCTGCCACAAATATTCAGCATTTGTCGATTATGTGACTGCATTGTAGGTATTGAGAATTCTCATCCTTCTGTCGTTCACATCCATTATAAAAGGCTCGTGACGATAGATCACTAGAGTGCATCTTTTAGTGAAAACAGCCTCTTCTTTTATATCCTGAACTAACAGCAAAGAATAAACAGCACTGTCCCAGGATTCTGCCAAAACGAAGAACGGCGTGTCCGCAGCTCGTGGTCGTGCGGTAGCGTTCTCGCTTCCTGCGCCCGGGTTCCCGGGTTTGATTCCCGGCGGGGTCAGGGATTTTCTCTGCCTCGTGATGACTGGGTGTTCTGTGATGTCCTTAGTTAGGTTTAAGTAGTTCTAAGTTCTAGGGGACTGATGACCAAAGCTGTTAAGTCCCATAGTGCTCAGAGCCAGTTTTGAAGAACGGCGTGCCGATCAAAAATGCCGCACCGCACTGTTAAATGAAATGTTGCCGTGTGGCCAGCGCTTCCAAGACGGATCGAACAAAGGCGAGACGCACCGAGCAGTTGTAAAACTGGTAGCTACCATCACAGGAATTCTTTTTATTCCATTATTACCCGTTTAGGCGAAAGTAGAGCCGCCATCATAGGATCTAGGGAGGGCAGAAAACGCTACAAAAGTGGGATTGGATTCCAGTTATATAACATGTATACATATAAATTTAGTTACATACCTTAGCACAGATACAGGTTACATCAGGGCAAACAATGGTGATATTAATAGTTGCCGATAACACTCAGGCCTTACAAAATTGTCGTAAGTAGCACACAGGCGTCTAAGAGAGATGACATTAAATGTGTTAAGTGTCTCCATCACATATAAGCGCAAGCTAGGTACTACCGCAACTCCGGCTCTGTTCTTACACTACAGGCCGCGTCGCGAGATGGCCCTAGCAGAAGAGGCGCCAAAGAATGTCACAGCTCGCGTCATAACAGGCACTACGTTTGTGGTAACACTACGTCATTTGGGCTTGTACATAACCCGTGGTCTAGGAGTAGCGTCTTTGATTCATAATCAAAACGTCTTCGGTCCCGGGTTCGATCCCTGCCACTGCCTAAATTTTGATAAATAATCAGCATTGGCGACCAAAGACTTCCGGCATAAGAAGTCACTCTCATTCTGCCAACGGCCTTGTCAAAAAGGGCGGAGGAGCGGATAGAGGTTCGGGGCACTCTCTTGTCCTACAGGTGGGAAATTGCCCTTAAAGGCGGAAGAATCAGCAATGATCAACGACATGAGGATGCAGAAGGCAATGGAAACCACTGCATTAAAGATACGTAACGTGTATCCACAGGACATGTGACCTGTAATTGAAGAAGTGTCATGATGATCTCTCCATTGGCAAAAGATTCCTGAATAGTCCCCCATTCAGATCTCCGGGAGGGGACTGCCATGGGGGAGGTTACCATGAGAAAAAGATTGAATAATCAACGAAAGGATGACGTTCTACGAGTCGGGGCGTGGAATGTCAGAAGCTGGAACGTGGTAGGGAAACTAGAAAATCTGAAAAGGGAAATGCAAAGGCTCAATCTAGATATATATAGTAGGGGTCAGTGAAGTGAAGTGGAAGGAAGACAAGGATTTCTGGTCAGATGAGTATCGGGTAATATCAACAGCAGCAGAAAATGGTATAACAGGTGTAGGATTCGTTATGAATAGGAAGGTAGGGCAGAGGGTGTGTTACTGTGAACAGTTCAATGACCTGGTTGTTCTAATCAGAATCGACAGCAGACCAACACCGACAACGATAGTTCAGGTATAAATGCCGACGTCGCAAGCTGAAGATGAACAGATAGAGAAAGTGTATGAGGATATTGAAAGGGTAATGCAGTATGTAAAGGGGGACGAAAATCTAATAGTCATGGGCGACTGCAATGCAGTTGTACGGGAAGGAATAGAAGGAAAGGTTACAGGAGAATATGGGCTTGGGGCAAGGAATGAAAGAGGAGAAAGACTGATTGAGTTCTGTAACAAGTTTCAGCTAGTAATAGCGAATACCCTGTTCAAGAATCACAAGAGGAGGAGGTATACTTGGAAAAGGCCGGGAGATACGGGAAGATTTCAATTAAATTACGTCATGGTCAGACAGAGATTCCGAAATCAGGTACTGGATTGTAAGGCGTACCCAGGAGCAGATATAGACTCAGATCACAATACAGTAGTGATGAAGAGTAGGCTGAAGTTCAAGACATTAGTCAGGAAGAATCAATACGCAAAGAAGTGGGATACGGAAGTACTAAGGAATGACGAGATACGTTTGAAGTTCTCTAACGCTTTAGATACAGCAATAAGGAATAGCGCAGTAGGCAGTACAGTTGAAGAGGAATGGACATCTCTAAAAAGGGCCATCACAGAAGTTGGGAAGGAAAACATAGGTACAAAGAAAGTAGCTGCGAAGAAACCATGGGTAACAGAAGAAATACTTCAGTTGATTGATGAAAGGAGGAAGTACAAACATGTTCCGGGAAAATCAGGAATACAGAAATACAAGTCGCTGAGGAATGAAATAAATAGGAAGTGCAGGGAAGCTAAGACGAAATGGCTGCAGGAAAAATGTGAAGACATCGAAAAAGATATGATTGTCGGAAGGACAGACTCAGCATACAGGAAAGTCAAAACAACCTTTGGTGACATTAAAAGCAACGGTGGTAACATTAAGAGTGCAACGGGAATTCCACTGTTAAATGCAGAGGAGAGAGCAGATAGGTGGATAGAATACATTGAAAGCCTCTATGAGGGTGAAGATTTGTCTGATGTGATAGAAGAAGAAACAGGAGTCGATTTAGAACAGATAGGGGATCCCGTATTAGAATCGGAATTTAAAAGTGCTTTGGAGGACTTACGGTCAAATAAGGCAGATGGGGTACATAACATTCCATAAGAATTTCTAAAATCATTGGGGGAAGTGGGAACAAAACGACTATTCACGTTGCTGTGTAGAATATATGAGTCTGGCGACATACCATCTGACTTTCGGAAAAGCATCATCCACACAATTCCGAAGACGGCAAGAGCTGACAAATGCGAGAATTATCGCACAATCAGCTTAACAGCTCATGCATCGAAGCTGCTTACAAGAATAATGTACAGAAGAATGGAAAAGAAAATTGAGAATGCGCTAGGTGACGATCAGTTTGGCTTTATGAAAAGTAAAGGGACGAGAGAGGCAATTCTGACGTTACGGCTAATAATGGAAGCAAGGCTAAAGAAAAATCAAGACACTTTCATAGGATTTGTCGACCTGGTAAAAGCGTTCGACAATATAAAATGGTGCAAGCTGTTCGAGATTCTGAAAAAAGTAGGGGTAAGCTCTAGGGAGAGACGGGTCATATACAATATGTACAACAACCAAGAGGGAATAATAAGAGTGGACGATCAAGAACGAAGTGCTCGTATTAAGAAGGGTGTAAGACAAGGCTGTAGCCTTTCGCCCCTACTCTTCAATCTGTACATCGAGGAAGCAATGCTGGAAATAAAAGAAAGGTTCAGGAGTGGAATTAAAATACAAGGTGAAAGGATATCAATGATACGATTCGCTGGTTGCATTGCTATCCTGAGAGAAAGTGAAGAAGAATTAAATGATCTGCTGAACGGAATGAACAGTCTAATGAGTACACAGTATGGTTTGAGAGTAAATCGGAGAAAGACGAAGGTAATGAGAAGTAGTAGAATTGAGAACAGCGAGAAACTTAACACCAGGATTGATGGTCACGAAGTCAATGAAGTTAAGCAATTCTGCTACCTAGGCAGTAAAATAACCAAAAAATAGCAAAAAAGGCATTTCTGGACAAGAGAAGTTTACTAATATCAAATACCGGCCTTAATTTGAGGAAGAAATTTCTGAGGGTGTACGTCTGGAGTACAGCATTGTATGATAGTGAAACATGGACTGTGGGAAAACCGGAACAGAAGAGAATCGAAGCATTTGAGATGTGGTGCTATAGACGAATGTTGAAAATTAGGTGGACTGATAAGGTAAGGAATGAGGAGGTTCTACGCAGAATCGGAGAGGAAAGGAATATGTGGAAAACACTGATAAGGAGAAGGGACAGGATGATAGGACATCTGCTAAGACATGAGGGAATGACTTCCGTGGTACTAGAGGGAGCTGTAGAGGGCAAAAACTGTAGAGGAAGACAGGGATTGGAATACGTCAAGCAAATAATTAAGGACGTAGGTTGCAAGTGCTACTCTGAGATGAAGAGGTTAGCACAGGAAAGGAATTCGTGGCGGGCCGCATCAAACCAGTCAGTAGACCGATGACAAAAAAAAAAAAAAAAAAAAAAAAAAAATCCGCATAGACGGAGTACCAAACTTTACGCGTGCTGGGTGTGTGGGCCGCGTGGTGGATAAAATCGGCTTGTCTCAGGTTTTCTCAGTCCTCTTCAGAAGTACCTGGTATAGCGCGACAGTTCATTTAGTGCTGCGGTGCGGTATTTTTCGTTCGCCTCCAGAATCTTCATTTCGGCAAAACCGTTGTGTGCTTCGATAAGTGCCAAAGTGATAAGGAATACCACACAATCCATGATAAGAAGATTCCAGCACTGCACTGATACCATTGGTCGTCACTGCGAGCATCTTCTGTAAATGGACGTTCATACCAGCTTTGTGACCTTTGTTGACCTTGAAAGACTTTTACTGTTACACATCATTGAATTCGTCTCGATAGCCGCTATCAGAAAATAAGTACCAAACTGTAGCATCCCATTAGAAAAAACAACGTTGACCTTCATATCTCTGAAGCGACGCCACCTAGCAACAAAAAGCCAACGACATATTATGGCTCCAGTTGTCCCATGCAACATTTGTCCCACAAACTCTTCAGCTCCTATCATACTTTCGGAGTTATTCTAGGTGGCAACAATTAACGATCCACCCTGTATACTGCTGTATTGCCTGTGCACAATAAGTAATATTTTATTATGTAGTAGCCTTCCTGGTGTTGCAAATTAATCGCCAACTGCATAGTACAGCAACTAGGTATCAATACCCTACACATTAATTTATAATTTTCACTACTAATCTCTGTGCATAAGAAGTCATACAGAATGGAAAAATCATGCACTATTGTTATTTCGTTTCAGGCGATTAACGAGAAGCTGACAACAACCTCAACGAAAGAAGGTGTCAGAGGCTGCCTACCAAGAGTGAGTTTTCTTGAATATTTCTTTTAATGTGTAATAGCAGTATGGTTTCATATAATACTATGACAGCGTGGAATGAAAACGCAAATGAAAGGCTAATCAACATATTCCTCTTGCAAGATTTATTGCTGTGTGTTGACGACAGTTTTGGTATTGGTTCTATAATTCTTCGATACAAACTGCGACTTAGTTTATTAATATTCTTCCATGACCATTTTTGTTCTTTCTACCTTTCCACTGAGCTATCAGCGTGGCTCTCGATTTGTCTATAATACGGTCTCTTGCTGAAAAGTAACCCTTCCGAATTTTTCAAGTGAAAACTCTTACAGCATTTGAAATAAAATAAACGTTATTAGCACCCTACGTCTTTTTTCTTCATGTTTACAGATTTGCAGCCTTCCGTCGCTAGAGGGCTCCGAATTGTAACGTATAACATGGCGATGTATTACATAGCTATCTTGGTGCATGAGAAACAGGGTGTCGTAATCGAGCTTCGAATTCGAAGAGTTCGTAGACACATGGCGCACACTCTTCAGCACGACAATGCCGGGCCACACACGAGCGCTGCGACATCTGTAGCAATCGGACGCGTTTGGTTGGGTTGGGTTGGGTTCGCTGTCATCGATCACCCTCCATACACTCCCGACTTGGGCCCATCCAATTTTCATCTGTCTTCAGAACCTAAACCTTCGAGGACTTCCTTTCGATAACAATGAAGCGATGCAAGCAGAGGTGAGGTTGTGGCTCCGTCAACAAAGTCAAACTTTCTACAGTGACGGTATGAGCAAACTGGTCTCTCGTTGCGAGAAATGCGTTCGTCTCCAGGGTGACTATGCTGAGAAATAAATATGCAGATATGAAGTATAAAGATGTAGAATTTTAATGAAGGTTGTTTAAAACTCTTAATGCCTTTTTTAATTTCGGAGCTGTTAATTTTCGGCACACCGTCGTACATGGGAACAAATTTGAGATGCTTGGGGCTAGATAATGGTAAGCTAGATTAAATAAATTTTAAAGACGAGACGTATGAAGGTTCAAACATTTCATAAACCAGGTGATGGAGGTAGGAATGTATACTGTGTTATAAGGTACTGCGTACCTTAAGGGGTTCTTCTCACATGAATTACAACATATTTAAGTAGTGCACGTAGTAAAAAACCAAATTACGTGCAAGGGATTTATATAATTTTTTTTAAAAAATGCATTTTAATCATCAGCTGTTTTATTTAACTCATATATCATCTGCCGGTTTCAGTCACAGACCATCGTTACTGTATGTATAGTGAAACGGATATCAGTTACAGACATATCCTATTTTCCTTTTAAGCTGCTACAACATAACGGTTGTCACAATGAAACCACCCAAACAACTGTTGTAGCCCATCATTGAAATACGATAGTAATCTCTACTCACGAGTACTCATACAGAGCCAGCCGGAGTGGCCGAGCGGTTCTAGGCGCTACAGTCTGGAACCGCGCGACCGCTACGGTCGCAGGTTCGAATCTTGCCTCGGGCATGGAAGTGTGTGATGTCCTTAGGTTAGTTAGGTTTAAGTAGTTCTAAGTTCTAGGGGACTGATGACCTCAGATGTTAATTCCCATAGTGCTAAGAGCCATTTTTGAATCATACTGAACGGAAAAATCATCGATTATTATTATTTGATTTCAAATTATTAACGATAAGCTGAGAACAACAACTGGGGCTAGGTTACGGTAGTTGTTTCGGTTGTTTCACTGTGACAACCTTGATGTTGTATCAGCTTAAAAGGAAAGTGGAGTATGTTTTTCATTGATTCGTTTTACCTTACATCCAATGACGATGGTTTATGACCTAATCGGTAGATGATATATAGGTCAAAGAAAGCAGCCGATGTTTAAAATGCAATTTCTAAAGTACGTAAGGGCTGCTCCGGTTGTCACCTGGTGAAAACATTAAATATAATTTTCTAGTTTGTCATTACATATCACAAAGGTTTAGGTGCTAACACTTGGTCTCACTGATCTCAATTCACGTTGCTCACAGAGTAATCTAAGAGACTGCCATCAATTAATTCAGGTTTATAAACTTGCTCAATTGCTCCAAGCCGGCTTAGGGATAAATACACTCCTGGAAATGGAAAAAAGAACACATTGACACCGGTGTGTCAGACCCATCATACTTGTTCCGGACACTGCGAGAGGGCTGTACAAGCAATGATCACACGCACGGCACAGCGGACACACCAAGAACCGCGGTGTTGGCCGTCGAATGGCGCTAGCTGCGCAGCATTTGTGCACCGCCGCCGTCAGTGTCAGCCAGTTTGCCGTGGCATACGGAGCTCCATCGCAGTCTTTAACACTGGTAGCATGCCGCGACAGCGTGGACGTGAACCGTATGTGCAGTTGACGGACTTTGAGCGAGGGCGTATAGTGGGCATGCGGGAGGCCAGGTGGACGTACCGCCGAATTGCTCAACACGTGGGGCGTGAGGTCTCCACAGTACATCGATGTTGTCGCCAGTGGTCGGCGGAAGGTGCACGTGCCCGTCGACCTGGGACCGGACCGCAGCGACGCACGGATGCACGCCAAGACCGTAGGATCCTACGCAGTTCCGTAGGGGACCGCACCGCCACTTCGCAGCAAATTAGGGACACTGTTGCTCCTGGGGTATCGGCGAGGACCATTCGCAACCGTCTCCATGAAGCTGGGCTACGGTCCCGCACACCGTTAGGCCGTCTTCCGCTCACGCCCCAACATCGTGCAGCCCGCCTCCAGTGGTGTCGCGACAGGCGTGAATGGAGGGACGAATGGAGACGTGTCGTCTTCAGCGATGAGAGTCGCTTCTGCCTTGGTGCCAATGATGGTCGTATGCGTGTTTGGCGCCGTGCAGGTGAGCGCCACAATCAGGACTGCATACGACCGAGGCACACAGGGCCAACACCCGGCATCATGGTGTGGGGAGCGATCTCCTACACTGGCCGTACACCACTGGTGATCGTCGAGGGGACACTGAATAGTGCACGGTACATCCAAACCGTCATCGAACCCATCGTTCTACCATTCCTAGACCGGCAAGGGAACTTGCGGTTCCAACAGGACAATGCACGTCCGCATGTATCCCGTGCCACCCAACGTGCTCTAGAAGGTGTAAGTCAACTACCCTGGCCAACAAGATCTCCGGATCTGTCCCCCATTGAGCATGTTTGGGACTGGATGAAGCGTCGTCTCACGCGGTCTGCACGTCCAGCACGAACGCTGGTCCAACTGAGGCGCCAGGTGGAAATGGCATGGCAAGCCGTTCCACAGGACTACATCCAGCATCTCTACGATCGTCTCCATGGGAGAATAGCAGCCTGCATTGCTGCGAAAGATGGATATACACTGTACTAGTGCCGACATTGTGCATGCTCTGTTGCCTGTGTCTATGTGCCTGTGGTTCTGTCAGTGTGATCATGTGATGTATCTGACCCCAGGAATGTGTCAATAAAGTTTCCCCTTCCTGGAACAATGAATTCACGGTGTTCTTATTTCAATTTCCAGGAGTGTAATTTCCATGATGCATCGCAGGTTTAAGTAGAGAAGTAGGCGTAATGACGTTGGTTTCTTATTCTGTGCGGTTCTTGGCGCTGCAGTCTGGAACCGCAAGACCGCTACGGTCGCAGGTTCGAATCCTGCCTCGGGCATGGATGTTTCTGATGTCCTTAGGTTAGTTAGCTTTAACTAGTTCTAAGTTCTAGGGGACTAATGACCTCAGCAATTGAGTCCCATAGTGCTCAGAGCAATTTGAACCAGTTCTTATTCTGTACAGTTAACTTGATTAATTTTCATACACATTTAATAAAATAATAAAAAGCGTAGACATTACGTAACTGGATTTTGGATGCTGTTTACAATTGACGATCTGAAGTTCCTTTGGTCTTGGTACATTAATCTTTTTCTCACATATCTCTGATACTTGACGAAGTGTCTATTCGTTTATCTTCATGACTATGCACAGGAATATGGTAATCTTATTAGGCGCAGACTGAAACTTGACTATAGACTGGTACAGACTAATGCAGACTTGTACAGACTGGTGCAGACAAATGCAGACTTGTACAGACTGGTGCAGACAAATGCTGACTGACTAATTGGAGGTCTGTACACCCGTTATAATACCTCGCGCGTTTAGGTATCACCGCGCGAGTGTGATCCGCGAGGAGAAAAGGTTCTATGTTAGCAGCAATCTCATTGGCTGCATTAAATATTAATACGCAGATCGGCGGAAGCAGAATTTGGTCCGTCTCTAAGACAGCGCCATCTCGTAGAGCGGAGACGGACTAGCGCTGCGCCTGCGCTGTTGTGCTTAGCGGGGCGCGCTCTATAGGGAAAGATGTGTACGCGCTGACTACGCGGAACTATATACACAACATATGGTTGTAATCCATGTTGTCTGTGGCCACGCTTATTGACATTTATTTCACGGAAGTTTCCGTGAACAGTGTCCTTCAGGAATTTTCAAACAGAATTTGAAGCAAAAAAGTTAACAGGATATTCCTCCATCGCTTGATTTATTTCTGTTACATTAGGAGTAACGTCTCCCTCCGCACAGAAGAAAAAATTCAGAAACGACTAACAGCATGGACCTAGGAAATTACGCTGAACAACACAGCAACTCAACAACTATTTAACGGTCAGCCACAATAAACTCTGTAGTAGGCACATAGTAATGCCCATCACATGCACAACAATAGTTTATGGATAATATATTACAGATGGATATTTTAGAAATTGTTCCATAGTCCATGATTGCATTCAATAATAGCATTATTTAAGAGTGCTACACGTACCGTCACGGTAAGCCACATAGTCACATGCTATAATATGGTAGGTCATATGATTGCGTTTTGTTGGTGCTTATAGCTGATAATGACGCAGTATCACACGAATTTCGCTGATAATACACATCCACAACCTTATCAGCAAACAGCGATGCACTCACAGATCAATCGGGTTCCGTGCTGTTTAACAGGCATTTTTTTTTTTTTCATCCGAACCACTCGCTCTGTTTCCCCTGGAAGACGCCATGTTGGTATGGCTTACCACTCTAAGGCATAAAAATGACGTGGTGTGTGTCTTGGTGTAATACATAAAAACCTAGTGTGTGCTATCATCTCCTTGTTTCTTCAAATACTATTCCAACGGTGGTTTTCGAACTAGCAGACAAGGAAGTCTCGCTACGTACGTGGTTTACTATTATCTTGCCCAAAGCGGTTTAGTTATAAAATAAGTGATGTCATACGTAAGAGAGAAAACTGGGTTGACAAATTCAACTTACAACACCTTTTCCCGACCTGTGGATCACAAATGATCTTGTATTTATTAAAACCAGTTTAGGTTTTGTTGAAAAACCGTCACAGAATCTTCTAGCCCACTTATCTTGTGCGTTTGGCTTCCTAAAAGAAGTGGAGATGGTTTTCGAAGCGAACCGAAACAGGTCTTAGTAAATAAAAGGGTCATTATGAATCAGACGGCGGCAAACCTATTACGAAATTACAAGGGATCAATGCTGTTTCCAATTTGTATCCTATAACATTAGAGAATATTCTAGAACACTGGAACGCTTTCGTTAACATTCGAAAATATTTTATAAGCTGGAGAACATTATTGAAAAATATCGATTATTTGTCTTTGAAAACTATACTGACGTGAAGCAGACAGAAGATGTTCTGGTGACCACCATGTTGTGATGGAGACCATTTCAAACACACCTGTCTATAGTACCACAACCGCCACCAACGCACTGCATTACGGGGAAACCGAGGGTAGCATGTGACACAAGCACCAGTGATTGACAATGGGAGGTTTTGGAGGTGTCGTATATTCAACCATCCACTTTCCCTCCCTCCTCTCTTCTAATGTGACGCATATACCACAGCAACGTTTAGCCTTATTTCCGAATTAGGTTACATGTTTGGTCGGTTGAGGTACTATAAGATCAGAAAGAATATTATTTTAATCCTATAAAGAGACAGTCACGGAGTTCAGCTGCATCGATTATGGACAAAATACACTATACTTTTTGTAAAATCATTTGGTCCTAATGTGGGGCGGTGGGTTTATTATAAGAATTCATAAGTAGTAGGAGGAAGTATTAGAATATTTGAAATACTGTTCGCCGTCTTTTACGAGAGCCTGGAAACTATTTCTGTAGTCAGCCAGAAAGCGATGGAGAACATGCTGACCATAGTTCCCAGTCTGCAAGTCCACATTCTTGTACAGCCCACTGAAAGTATTGTTTTTTATCTAATTGCTCAGCAGGATCAGGACTATGATTATAAATCAATATTTTGAGTTCTAATTGATAAATATATTTCGTAAAGTTTCACATGTACAACATCGTAATATTCATTATGCTGATATTAATAATAAATCTCTCTATTCTAAAAATCACTATGAGCAGTTCAGAAGCGACCTCTACGGTAAGTTCCTATTAAATTGTCTTTCGCCCTGACTTCTGATAATCAAAATTATTGCTCGCCACAAAAGTGGAAAATAATTGTCACCACTTGCCACGCGGATTTGCTAACCTTACGAGCGGCACACTAAGTTACTTCTGCGAAATCTAGGCGATCCAATACGGTGTACAGTCCTTGCGATTTCACTTCCTATTTGTACTGAAAACATGAGTTTAGCTGCGGTCCGGCTGTGACGTCATTCGAAGCATCACATCGTAGGCTGGCTGGGTGCGAAGTGAAGAACAGTCTAGTCTCTCTGGCTGTATTTATATACTGGCGCAGCGAACAGCCAAGAAACACCTGCTGTTATCCGCTCTATGCCCACAGTAGCAGCCGCTAAACGGACGCTTTCTCAGGCACATAATATTTTATAACAATGTCATGAATCAGTTTAGAATCTTCGTAATTTTTGTATGAACGTATTTAGGTTGGTTAAAATCACAGAAAAAGTTTTAGACTGCCTGCATATAAACTTTGCCGTCTAGAACTTTTAGAACTGACAATAGAGCATGACCTCTGAACTTTAAGAGACCTTGTACTTGTTACTATTTACATCCAGGCCTTGAAACCTGTTATAGCTCTATTATTTAATAGGTCTCATCACGTGCTGTGACCAGAACTTGCTAGCATTAATGTAACAGATACTTCATCTGCTACAAATTGTTCCAAATTTAGTTTTCAGCAAATTACTCGAAAACTATTAGAGGTAGCTCAATGCGGTTACATGATTAATGTTTTTATGCTAAACTGAAGCTTCAAACAAATTTTAATATTTCTAAGTCTTATATTTAGCGGTTTCAATTTTTCTTCAAAATGTGGATTCTGACCAAAATTTTACTTTAATCATCTTGAAACGTATACCAGTTAATTTTGGCGTACATTTGCACATTATGACCAATTTTTGGGCTCCTAGCTTTATTATTTAGCGCCATTTAATTTTTCGTACAACGATGTATTTATGGAAAAATATTCATCTGATCAATCTGAGATTTGACAGTTTAAACATTAACTTACTAATGCACATGGTGACAACATTTGGAAAAGCAACATTAACTTTTAATTTTATTTTTAAATTATGGTGCAATACTTGTGTTTTACGTACAGAGACGATTTGCCGATGTGGTGCTAGTAGCAGTGAACTGGGGTAAGTCGCGGCACACTCGCTCGCCTCTGTATCTCTCAAATGATACACTAACCCTTACCATCCACATTCTACTTTGAATATCCGGAAAGCTCCCTTCATGGTTTTGAGAAACCACAATGCGAACAAACAGAAAGTCGAAGAAACGAATAAAGTGTATCTTCTTATTGCTATAGTTTTTGTTATTGTTGTTTCATCTATGCATATCAAAATGAAACAAGATCCACAGATCCTCATCGTATCCATATTTTAATGGTTCTGTAGCAAAGTATAAATTCGAAAATACATTACGGGAAGACATATAATCGTAGTGGACAAGGCAAGCATGACGTTAACGTTTATTCGTATGTGACGAATAAATTATGCTTTCTCGCAGAAACACTACACTTTGGTAAGTTGTAAGACAGCAGTCTGTCCGCGAAGACGGCTTGAATTAAAATCGGGACCCCTAG
This sequence comes from Schistocerca americana, assembly GCF_021461395.2. Taxonomy (NCBI): domain Eukaryota; kingdom Metazoa; phylum Arthropoda; class Insecta; order Orthoptera; family Acrididae; genus Schistocerca; species Schistocerca americana. The sequence continues at coordinate 1,012,476,806 of NC_060120.1, read as the reverse complement.
AGAAGACAGACGCTTTCGCAGCACACAGATCAAAGCCACCCCCATTCTGCTGCAGGCGATTGATCGGAATCAAAGAGGTCTGTCAGTTTTCTTTGTTCCTCGCCTAGTTCTTTTACTCTCTTCTCATCATCCTTCCTTATTTTCACCATTAGTCTGCTGCTGATGAAAGTTCTCTCTCGTGTCGGGCGTAAGAGCGATATCTTCCGGATAGGTGGTTCTCTCGCGGTATTGTTCACTGGCGCGTTAGCTCGTTTCATGTTCAGCTCTTTGCTAGATTCTCCAGTGGGCACGGGTGGAGACTACGTTACACCAGAACTCCCCAACTGTAACCTCGGACTCTGAAGTCTCTGGTCGCATTGTAAATTAAAAGAGCGTAGCCCAGGGAGTAAGCGTGCTGACAGTCCTCAAAAGAATATTTGAGCAACTTTTGGTGACATTCTTTCGGGTGTTACAGAGTGGCGCACGAATAGCTGACACATTTTAACACTAAATAAAAACTATACGTCTAGTTACATTTCATTCAACTGTCGCTCGTACGTGTTTTGTTTCATCGAAATGTCGGTAAAGGTCGTGTTGCTACAACATCGTCAGTCCCTTGTTTCAGCAGCGTGTTAGGGCAGTTCTCGTTTATGCTGAATTGAAAAGTCACACAGCAACGCAAAGAAGATATAGGGCAATATTCCACACGTGTTGTTATCCATCAAAGAACACATTTCTGTGATTGAAGAGAAAATCTGAAGCAGAAGGCGGTTTGTTGTAGCGGAAACGACCTTGGGCACCGGATCTCCTTTCATAACAACGCTATGGATCGCCATTCAACGAAGTCTAATAATTCATCCCGACGAGCAGAAAGGGAAATGACGATATACCGTCGTTCTGTACAAAGAATTTTATAGAGTGATCTCAGGCTCTTCCTTTACAAAATGTGTTACAACAACTGACCGAGCAGAACAAACGGAGAAGACTGGAGTACCGTATTTTACGGACAACAAGACGCACTTTTTTCTTCGACAAAATGCCGTCCTAACTTCAGGTGAGCCTTATATTCGAAATTAATATAATAATGTCCAGTTTTTTATTAAAAATACCAGCCAGTCTAGAAAATGGTCATATATTCGATGCCGAGGGAAAGCTATCTCTATCTGGCAACATTGGATTGGACTGGCAGCAGTAGTGCACCGATGATGCGAACATGAGCTGGAGTGGGGATTCACAAGCTGGCCAACAGTGTCTCCATCCCGCCCCGCCAGAGCACTGTCTAGCCTATGACGCGTCACTGCAATCTACGGTCTCAGTGAGGTTGAAAGTGATTTGTGCTATCGCTATCATTACAATATTATTGTTAGTTAGTAGGTCCGTAATACAAAAAAAATTAAAGGTATTTGTATGACGCAGGCTTTAAATTCAAACTAATAAGATATGCAGAAAAACAGCTGAGCAGCGTTTCGACTCTCCACCAATAGAAAAAAATAACCATTCGCGATTGGCTGAGTAATGAAGAAAAACTGAAGTAGTGAGGAAGGCTAAATGTGCAGATAGAGGACTGAATGCAAAATGGCCAAAACTAGATCATCTATTGAATGGATTCATGGATACCATCAAAATCGCACTGGAATTAATACAAGAATGAGTCAAATAAACGTTCGTAAGACAGCGCTACAGTGGAACTTAACAGACTTTAAGGGTGGAGTGGGTTGCTGCTACAGGTTTATCAAGTGTCATGTACTTAGCGTAAAGCACTCCGTCTTCAGGGCATGAGTGGCCTACCGGGACCATCCGACCGCCGTGTCATCCTCACTGGACGATGCCGATAGGAGGGGCGTGGAGGGAACACACCGCTTTGCCGGTCGTTATGATGGTGTTCATGACCGAAGCAGCTACTATTCGGTCTAGTAGCTCCTGAATTGACATCACGAGGCTGAGTGCACCCCGAAAAATGGCAACAGCGCATGGCAGCCTGGATGGTCACCCATCAAAAATGGTTCAAATGGCTCTGAGCACTATGGGACTTAACATCTGTGGTCATCAGTCCCCTAGAACTTAGGTTCGAATCCTGCCTCGGGCATGGGTGTATGTGATGTCCTAAGGTTAGTTAGGTTTAAGTAGTTCTAAGTTCTAGGGGACTGATAACCACAGCAGTTGAGTCCCATAGTGCTCAGGGCCATTTTGAATATGGACGAATCTCCTCTGACATTCGATGTGCCGAGTAACAGGACTGTTGCCATGATAGATACTGAAACTGTAACTATAAAAACAAACGGACATTTAAAAAATGCACTACACTTTTGCCCCTTCATGTTGCGCAGACGGTACTAAACCTAATCCAATGATCATTTTCAGGCGCAAAACAATGCCAGAACCTTCTGAAATACCACCAGGTGTTATTGTTCACAAACATGACAAGAGTGCGACTGACGTGGCCGATATGAAATTACTGGTTAACAGACTGTGGGACAGAGGGAAGGGAGCTTAATTGAAGAAGAGCTCTCTTCCTGTGCTAGACCAGTTTAGTATTCATTTGTAAATTCTGTGAAAGAGAAACTGAGAGAAGGAACTACAGAGTTAGCTGTTATTTCGGGAGGACTTACTTCACAATTGCGATCTCTTGATGTCTCGACAAATAAACAATTTAGAATGTGCATGAGAGAACAATGGGACAAATCGGTTATGGATTAAACTCAACATGAAACACGCTGAAGGGAGCTTTGAAACGACCTACAATCAAACAGGTGTGTCAGAGGATAAAGCAGTCGTGGTATAGAGTGAGAGAAGACATTATTGTTAAATCTTGTAAGAAGTTAGGCGTAAGTAACGCTCTCTATGGCAGTGAAGACCATCTCTTATATAAAGAGATCAACGATGACGACGAAGAGGAATAAGAAGAAGAAGAAGAAGAAGAAGAAGAAGAAGAAAGTTCAGATGATAATTTTCAGGGATTTGAAAGGTCACTTCGGTTTTACAAACCAAGAATTTTTTTAAAATCCGGCTTTTCAATCTTATAACAAAAAACGGTAGAAATGTTATTTTTCTAAAAAAATACTTAAAAATTAAGGTGTTTCTTATTGCCCTTAGCTTCGGTATTCTTTGTGGACACAAGGAAAAGCGTAATAATGTTGAACACATGATTTTCAGACGAAGCGTATTTCCACCTCAATGGAGCAGTAATGAAACAAAATGCGCGATTTTGGGATAGAGAAAAACGCAAAATGTTCATGTGCGTAAAAAAAAGACGCAGGAGAATAAAGTGACAATGCCAGCAGCCCTATCCAGTCGTGGCCTAATCGGGACAGCGTTTCCCAATGTAACTGCCAATGCTGACCGATTCAGGACAATTTTGGAAAATGACTTCGTGCCACATCTTGGTGCCACCAACCTTCCAATGAGCACGTAATAGTTTATGCAAGATGGTACAATATCTTACATGGTTGATGATGTACCGGATTTTCTACGCGGCAATATGCGGAAATAGTGTGATGTCCCAACGCTACCCGCAGTGGCATTGTGGTTGATTCTTTTGACCCCCTTCAAGTCCAGAATTAACCCTAAGTGATTTTTTTGCACGTCTATTTTAAATTTCCCTTTGAAACCACAGAATATTAAGTAAAAGCGTGCCCAGACAGTACAATTGTGCAATGGCACAAATGAAGACTTGAGCCTCAAAGTTGGAAGGATTATGTGTACTCGCCTTTACGATGTTGTCCACTGCAATGAAGCGAATACTGAAGACTTGATAAAGTGAAAGGCATTTTCAATGGGCCATACCACTTGTATGTAAAACGAGAAAGTTTTCATTTCAGAAATAAAAGTGTTCAGTGATCTATTTGTGCACCATTCTGCGTTATTCGAATAAAATATATCGGCGTAGTTATGTTGCAAAATAAAGTAGTAATTCTCAACGTTTACGTTACAGTCAGTATCTGTTCAGCGTTTCCCGTCTCGAAGAAATAAAATTGTTGTGTAAGGTTTTAAGAACAGAACAGCAACTGTGTAAGCTGTAAATATATTTGGTTTATTGTTGCAATCTTATGACAGAAATACATATATTTTACACAGTTTACAATGTGACAATGTTACGACAGTTGTCGAATGAACTCATCTCGTCCTCAGAAAGTGAAATAGTCCTAAACACAAGAATGGTAGATTTTAACTAGAAGTTTCCTTACAAAATTATTCTTACGACCACGTTATGATCTTGGCCAGAACTACGATAAATCATCCGATTCCGGTTCAAAGTTTGGTACTAGTTATGATGACAAGCAAGTCTACGGAGGATGGTTAGTTTTGTGGCAAGTTGAGCAAAATATTACCCAAGGTCGCTCGAGTTTGCAGTGGACGCAAGTTAGTGGACCAACAAGATTACACCTCTGCTCGCGGTATTTACCTTAGCTGTCATGAGCTATTGTGTGCTTGGCTGTTCTTGTCCTCGGAAATTCCTATAAAACTGATTAAGCCTTTGCTGATTTTTCCAACAGAAACTCTCCCTATGTTTCTAGTTATGTCAGAAAACATGTCCTCATCCCTAGTCTTGGAATATGGTTATATGCACTCGCATGGCTGGAGCAGTGTGCACATTATAATGCCCTCTCACTCCTCACAAGAACAATTAAATAACTCGCTGGTTCGTTTCTCCGCGGCTGGTCCCGGCGGAGGTTCGAGTCCTCCCTCGGGCATGGGTGTGCGTGTTTGTCCTTAGGATGATTTAGGTTAAGTAGTGTGTAAGCTTAGGGACTGATGAGTCCCATAAGATGTATGACTAAATATTACAAATTTGAAAGCTTACTAAAACGATGTGAGTGGTGGACTCCAGAGCACAGTGGTCACTCCCTCAGTCTCCCATTTTCGAAGACTGGAGACCAGGTTGTATATAACCGTAAGGTGGCAGAATAAGTGAAGGTCAATTAGGCATCTTACATAAGAGTTTTATTCATCATAACGGGAAGGTGAATATGACACCTAATTTACCTCAGCGGTAATGGGCAGATTTGCCTATAGGTATGTAATGAAAAAGGGATGACACTCAATCGACAGTGTTAACACACCGGTCCTATGTAATGCATGTCAATGAGCAGAACGTGAAACAAGGAGCGATAGGAAATGTTTTGTGTGGAAGCAAGTGCGGACAGAAGCAGAGGCCGCCCCATGGGAGGTACCACAAGAACCTCTTAGGGGGCGTCTCGTGGCGCATGTCAGTGAACGGACAGAAGTAGGACAGGAAGAAGCTTTAGAAAACTGTGTTTCGGAATTCCAAATGGATGCGAACAAAACCAGTGACCCAGTTGATGATGTGAACAGCGAGTGGTACAAATGTGATGTATGCATACAAATTTTAGGCGTCTGGAGTGGGCGCAAAGCGTCTGATTGGCGGACACGAACTAGGAAGGTGTAAAGTGCCGAGATTTCGACGCTATTTAATGGTAGGGCCCTTGCGATTGGCAGAGAGAGTTTCCACAAAAATAAGAGGAAAGCTCCTATTGGTCGAGAAAAGCTGTGATGTGGAGAATGGAAGAAGCCAGGTGGGGCGACAGTTCGGCTACAAGAAAGACAAGGGTGAAAATTTTGGGTACTCTTCTCTGAAGTGGTATAATGTGCAGAACAGGGCGCATAATGCTATGTACGATGCAGAGCAGAAATTTGTGTGAACACTGCGTTTACTGTGGCCGACTTTCAGCTAGTTATTACCTGTAGTGTCGTTGAACTCCAACTACGGAGAAACGAAAAAAATGTTCAAATGTACTGAGGCCATCAGAAAATGATTGTATTAATTATATAGAATGAACATCGTTTTGAGACTGAAGCAGCAAATAGAATGTAAGTCAATCAAAATTATTTTAATTAACTGTCCTCTTGCAGAGTTTATATGTGCTGCACAGTTACTTTCATGATACGTCTTAATTACCGAGCGCGTTAGCTTGCCACTTACGGGATATGGGAAGGCGTGCCTGTTCTCAATCAAATCTGCCTCATGCACTAATGACGAAGGCTGAAGGTCCCACCAGCCTGGTTGTGACTCTTAGGCGATTTCTCATATCTAATTAGGTGAATCACATCCTGTCTCAGGTACACGCCATGCAAGCATTTAGTAAACGTTCTCACACTTAAATATAGATATACGCTGGAGGCAAATGGAGTGCAGATGATTCCTTGTCGGGTGACGTCAGGAAAACTTCCTTTCATTTTTATCATCTCCTTCTTCACTGGTGCGAGCATGATGTCTGGTGAAACTTTTTTCTCGCATTGTGTTTTTTTGATTTCTAGATACTTTTACCTGAAACGTGGGGAAAACTACCAAAAACTTACCGGAATAAGTTGTCGCATATGGTAACCATCCCCGAAATTTTTGTGACAACCGAACTCGAACAGACATTTCATACAAGAAAAGAGCTGGAAAAATAGACCTTTAACTTAACCTCAATATTGATGCAGACTAACCTTGTGCAAATGTTATAACATAAATGAAAACGTTTAGAATACAGCCCTCTCTAATTGTGGAGTGTATAAAGAGAGTTAAATACACTCCTGGAAATTGAAATAAGAACACCGTGAATTCATTGTCCCAGGAAGGGGAAACTTTATTGACACATTCCTGGGGTCAGTTACATCACATGATCACACTGACAGAACCACAGGCACATAGACACAGGCAACAGAGCATGCACAATGTCGGCACTAGTACAGTGTATATCCACCTTTCGCAGCAATGCAGGCTGCTATTCTCCCATGGAGACGATCGTAGAGATGCTGGATGTAGTCCTGTGGAATGGCTTGCCATGCCATTTCCACCTGGCGCCTCAGTTGGACCAGCGTTCGTGCTGGACGTGCAGACCGCGTGAGACGACGCTTCATCCAGTCCCAAACATGCTCAATGGGGGACAGATCAGGAGATCTTGCTGGCCCGGGTAGTTGACTTACACCTTCTAGAGCACGTTGGGTGGCACGGGATACATGCGGACGTGCATTGTCCTGTTGGAACAGCAAGTTCCCTTGCCGGTCTAGGAATGGTAGAACGATGGGTTCGATGACGGTTTGGATGTACCGTGCACTATTCAGTGTCCCTCGACGATCACCAGTGGTGTACGGCCAGTGTAGGAGATCGCTCCCCACACCATGATGCCGGGTGTTGGCCCTGTGTGCCTCGGTCGTATGCAGTCCTGATTGTGGCACTCACCTGCACGGCGCCAAACACGCATACGACCATCATTGGCACCAAGGCAGAAGCGACTCTCATCGCTGAAGACGACACGTCTCCATTCGTCCCTCCATTCACGCCTGTCGCGACACCACTGGAGGCGGGCTGAACGATGTTGGGGCGTGAGCGTAAGACGGCCTAACGGTGTGCGGGACCGTAGCCCGGCTTCATGGAGACGGTTGCGAATGGTCCTCGCCGATACCCCAGGAGCAACAGTGTCCCTAATTTGCTGGGAAGTGGCGGTGCGATCCCCTACGGCACTGCGTAGGATCCTACGGTCTTGGCGTGCATCCGTGCGTCGCTGCGGTCCGGTCCCAGGTCGACGGGCACGTGCACCTTCCGCCGACCCTGGCGACAACATCGATGTACTGTGGAGACCTCACGCCCCACGTGTTGAGCAATTCGGCGGTACGTCCACCCGGCCTCCCGCATGCCCACTATACGCCCTCGCTCAAAGTCCGTCAACTGCACATACGGTTCACGTCCACGCTGTCGCGGCATGCTACCAGTGTTAAAGACTGCGATGGAGCTCCGTATGCCACGGCAAACTGGCTGACACTGACGGCGGCGGTGCACAAATGCTGCGCAGCTAGCGCCATTCGACGGCCAACACCGCGGTTCCTGGTGTGTCCGCTGTGCCGTGCGTGTGATCATTGCTTGTACAGCCCTCTCGCAGTGTCCGGAGCAAGTATGGTAGGTCTGACACACCGGTGTCGATGTGTTCTTTTTTCCATTTCCAGGAGTGTATATCAACTACTGAGTGCTTAAAACTGCAAAAACACAAAACATCAACAAAATCCAGAAAACTGTCGCCACGACCTAGAAACTGCCTACAGCTGTGGTAGCCAACCTGGTCTCTACCGACCACTAGTCGCCTTTCATCTTTCATGGTGGGACCTGAAGGTATGGATTTTAAAAACATTGTCATTAAGATTTCAAAAATTCTGGCATAAAGTATTTGGTAAGTAATTGTTATCATATGCATTAACTTGTTGTAACTCTGCTTTTTAAATTTTATAAAGCAACTTCCGTACTTCATAAATCACCATTATGGTGGAAGCCGTGGGAGGTTAGAAAATTTTACTGCTAAGAGAGATAGAAATGTGAGCGTTAAGTAAAAATGGTTGACTACTGCTGTTCTACATCCTACTCACAACATTATGATCTTACTGTGGTTTGAGTTTAGACCGCCATGTAGCAGCAAACAAGGGGACCATCAAATTTCTTAAGGTGGGAAACCAATTTAGGAGGCAGTTTGACACTGAGTTTTGGGGAATTTTTTGGGTGGGAAGAACTAATTAAAATTTTATCAAATTTTGACATCATTTCATTCATATTTCGAACAGTTTTTGTGAATTTTTTTGAATGATTTCAGCCAAGAATAACAAATTTAGTATGATAATATGTCGCCCTATCAGCGCTCGAACCTGTACCCGATGTGCATTCGGTTCTATGGTCATAAAATCTAAACGAATGCGAATTTCGCTTTGAAAATTTTAGAGCGTATTCTTGGATAGCTAAGTTAACAATTTATGCAATTTAAAAAAAAACAGTTTTTTTGAACCTCCTAATCTGGTTTCCCCCCTTAATTACTGATTTTGATAAGGCTTAGTAATGTTGTGGAAGGACTTGCTTTGAGTACCTGGTTAGCGGATTTTCATACAGCTGCCCCTAGTTTCCGAGAAAAATCAATGTTAAATTATTGTGCTTAGACCTATCTGTTATATCCGAAACGTTAAATAAGATTCGACTGAACAAGCGTACCGCAGCCGCCCAGGCTCATGGCTTCTAAACTGGCGTTATGTGTCCAAACCCTGCCCACGTACTTCTTTCTTTTCCAAATTCGTCGTACCAAATACCATTAAATACAATACAGTGATGGAAAATTATTCGAAAATAGTCATTTTCACCATCCTAACTTCATCAATAAATCAATCATTACCGCACACTTTCTTCAAATGTGTATTCCTTTTGCTACAGAACAGATTACAGAATCGATGGAATCTTCCCTCGAAGCGATTTCTTTATTTGTATTTAGAAACTCAGGAGCATTTTGAATTTTCTCGTTAAAGTTTTAGCCTGCCTCTAAAAGTAAACATGACAATTTTTCTTACGCCACGTATTGAAGAACGTCAGATTTTAAAAGCTCTAGTGCAGCACTTTCGTGAACTTCCCTCATTTCGTTTTGGTCAGAATTACATTTTTTTAATTTATAAGCCGTCAGCAATCAGAATAAATTTACACTTCGTTCTTAAATAAATTAGAAAATGTAAGATAATACCTTCGCTCGAATCTTCCTGACTAATAGGCTTTGGTCGATGTATAAAATTCGACCATACTTCGACCACGGCGTATTAGCCTGGAAGTTTCACTGAAGACAGTACCGGCTGTGAGAGCTAACACTGTATGAACATTAGAGAATATCTAGCACGTAGCAGTTACAGTGTACAGTCCCGTGAAGAAATGACGCATCTTATTCAAGTAGGTTTTCTCTCCTTATTCCCCAAGGGATATGTTGTACGCCGAATGGCACTAGCATCTGATTGATCGGTTGTTGTTGTTGTGGTCTTAAGTCCTGAGACTGGTTTGATGCAGCTCTCCATGCTACTCTATCCTGTGCAAGCTTCTTCATCTCCCAGTACCTACTGCAGCCTACATCCTTCTGTGTCAGTTTAGTGTATTCATCTCTTGGTCTCCCTCTACGATTTTTACCCTCCACGCTGCCCTCCAATACTAAATTGGTGATCCCTCGATGTCTCAGAACATGTCCTACCAACCGATCCCTTCTTCTAGTCAAGTTGTGCCACAAGCACATCTTCTCCCCAATTCTATTCAATACCTCCTCATTAGTTATGTGATCTACCCATCTAATCTTCAGCATTCTTCTGTAGCAGCACATTTCGAAAGCTTCTATTCTCTTAGTGTCTAAACTATTTATCGTCCACGTTTCACTTCCATACATGGCTACACTCCATACAAATACTTTCAGGAACGACTTCCTGACATTTAAATCTATACTCGATGTTAACAAATTTTTCTTCTTCAGAAACGCTTTCCTTGCCATTGCCAGTCTACATTTTATATCCTCTCTACTTCGACCATCATCAGTTATTTTGCTCCCCAAATAGCAAAACTCCTTTACCAATAGAAGTGTCTCATTTCCCTCAGCATCACCCGGCTTAATTCGACTATATTCCATTACATTCGTTTTGCTTTTGTTGACGTTCATCTTATACCCTCCTTCCAAGACACTGTCCATTCCGTTCAACTGCTCTTCTAAGTCCTTTGCTGTCTGTGACAGCATTACATTGTCATCAGCGAACCTGAAAGTTTTTATTTCTTCTCCATGGATTTTAATACCTACTCCGAACTTTTCTTTTGTTTCCTTTATTGCTTGCTCAATATACAGATCGAATAACATGGAGGATAGGCTACAACCCTGTCTCACTCCCTTCCCAACCACTGCTTCCCTTTCATACCCCTCGACTCTTATAACTGCCATCTGGTATCTGTACAAATTGTAAATAGCCTTTCGCTCCCTGTATTTTACCCCTGCCACCTTCAGAATTTGAAAGAGAGTATCCCAATCAACATTGTCAAAAGCTTTCTCTAAGTCTACAAATGCTAGAAACGTAGGTTTGCCTTTCCTTAATCTTTCTTCTAAGGTAAGACGTAGGGCCAGTATTGCCTCACGTGTTCCAACATTTCTACGGAATCCAAACTCATCTTCCCCGAGGTCGGCTTCTACCTGTTTTTCCATTCGTCTATAAAGAATTCGGGTCAGTATTTTGCAGCTGTGACTTATTAAACTGATAGTTCGGTAATTTTCACATCTGTCAACACCTGCTTTCTTTGGGATTGGAATTATTATATTCTTCTTGAAGTCTGAGGGAATTTCGCCTGTCTCACACATCTTGCTCACCAGTTGGTAGAGTTTTGTCAGGACTGGCTCTCCCAAGGCTGTCAGTAGTTCTAATGGAATGTTGTCTACTCCTGGGGCCTTGTTTCGACTCAGGTCTTTCAGTGCTCTGTCAAACTGTTCACGGAGTATCATATCTCCCATTTCATCTTCATCTACATCCTCTTCCATTTCCATAATATTGTCCTCAAGTACATCCCCTTGTATATCCACCTTTCTGCTTTCAAAAATGGTTCAAATGGCTCTGAGCACTATGGGACTTAACATCTGTGGTCATCAGTCCCCTAGAACTTAGAACTACTTAAACCTAACTAACCTAAGGACATCACACACATCCATGCCCGAGGCAGGATTCGAACCTGCGACCGTAGCGGTCACGCGGTTCCAGACTGAAGCACCTATAACCGCACGGCCACACCGGCCGGCTTTCTGCTTTCCCTTCTTTGCTTAGAACTGGGTTCCCATCAAAGCTCTTGATATTCATGTAAGTGGTTCTCCTTTCTCCAAAGGTCTCTTTAAAATTCCTGTAGGCAGTATCCATCTTACCCTAGTGAGATAAGCCTCTACATCCTTATATTTGTCCTTTAGCTATCCCTGCTTAGCCATTTTGCACTTCCTGTCGATATCATTTTTGAGACGTTTGTATTCGTTTTTGCCTGCTTCCTTTACTGCATTTTTATATTTTATCCTTTCATCAATTAAATTCAATATTTCTTCTGTTACCCAAAGGTTTCTACTAGCCCTCGTTATTTTACCTATTTGTTCCTCTGCTGCCTTCACTATTTCATCCCTCAAAGCTACCCTTTCTTCTTCTACTGTATTTCTTTCCCTTATTCCTGTCAATTGTTCCCTTATGCTCTCCCTGAAACTCTGTACAACCTCTGGTTCTTTCAGTTTATCCAGGCCCCATCTCCTTAGATTGCCACCTTTTAGCAGTTTCTTCAGTTTTATTCTACAGCTCATAACCAATAGATTGTGGTCAGAGTCCACATCTGCCCCTGGAAAGTCTTAAAATTTAAAACCTGGTTCTTACCATTATATTATCTGATATCTTCTAGTATCTCCAGGATTCTTCCATGTGTACAACCTTCTTTTACGATACTTGAACCAAGTGTTAGCTATGACTAAGCTGTGCTCTGTGCAAAACTCTACTAGACCGCTTCCTCTTTCATTTCTTAGCCCCAATCCATATTCACCTACTATGTTTCCTGCTCTCCCTTTTCCTATTCCATTCACCCATGACTATTAAATTTTCGTCTCCCTTCACTACTTGAATAATTTGTTTTATCTCATCATACATTTCATCAATTTCTTTGTCATCTGCAGAGCTAGTTGGCATATAAACTTGTACTACTGTAGTAGGCGTGGGCTTCGTGTCTATCTTGGCCACAACAATGCGTTCACTATGCTGTTTGTAGTAGCTTACCCGCACTCCTATTTTTTTATTCATTATTAAACCTACTCCTGCATTACCCCTATTTGATTTCGTATTTATAACCCTGTATTCACCTGACCAAAAGTCTTGTTCCCCCTGCCACCGAACTTCACAAATTCCCCCTATACCTAACTTTAACCTATCCATTTTCCTTTTTAAATTTTCTAACCTACCTGCCCGATTAAGGGATCTGACATTCCACGCTCCGTTCCGTAGAACGCCAATTTTCTTTCTCCTGATAACGACGTCCTCTTGAGCAGTACCCGCCGGGAGATCCGAATGGAGGACTATTTTGCCTTCGGAATATTTTACCCAAGAGGACGCCATCATCATTTAATCATACCGTAAAGCTGCATGCCCTCGGGAAAAATTACGGCTGTAGTTTCCCCTTGCTTTCAGCCGTTCGCAGTACCAGAACAGCAATGCCATTTTGGTTAGTGTTACAAGGCCAGATCAGTCAATCATCCAGACTGTTGCCCCTGCAACTGTTGAAAAGGCTGCTGCCCCTCTTCAGGAACCACACGTTTGTCTGGCCTCTCAAAGGATCCCCTCTGTTGTGGTTGCACCTACGGTACCGTTATCTATATCGTTGATGCACGCAAGCCTCCCCACCAACGGCAAGGTCCGTGGTTCATGGGGTGGGGGGGGGGGGGGGGGGGAAATTGATCGGTATTAATTACTTAAACTCAAAAATTACGGATGAGTACTTTCGTGCGTATTTGGAATCCTTCCGGAGCTGCTAACCCTTCGTCCATCTTTGAGAACTCTTCGGGGCCATCAAAATATTTGGAATTTTAACTACGAAACACAATCAGAATACACATTTGAAAAAGGTGTGCTGTAATGATTGATATACTAACAAAATTACTACGATGTAATCGTCTATTTTTGAATAAATGGTTCAAACAGCTCTGAGCCCTATGAGACAACTTCTGAGGTCATCAGTCCCCTAGAACTTAGAACTACTTGCACCTAAGGACATCACACACACGCATGCCCGAGGCATGGATTCGAACCTGCGACTGTAGCGGTCGCACAGTTCCAGACTGTAGCGCCTATAACCACTCGGCCATCCCGGCCGGCTATTTTTGAATGATTTTCTGAGACGTACACTATTTGATGATGTCCTGTACGATGAAACTGGAAAGAAAGGTACATAAACAGGTATTGATTTTTTCGTGACAGACTCTGTTTAATGTATTTACATACGATGAAACTTGAAAGAAAGGTACATCAGCAGGTATTGATTTTTTCGTGACAGACTCTATTTAATGTATTTACATACGATGAAACTGGAAAGAAAGGTACATCGGCAGAGTTTGACTTTTCCGAGACGTACAGTGTTTAATAATGTCCTATACGATGAAACTGGAAAGAAAGGTACATCGACAGGGTCTGAACCCGATCGCCAGCATGGTAGCCGTGAACCTTAGCCTCTGCCTTACGCTGGTTCAATCGAAACATATTTTACGTTACTGATATGAGAGCTCCTCATAAACTTTCGACATCGCTTTTCTCGGGAACTAGTGGCCGTCGCATGGAAAGCCGCTAGCCAGATACACAGGAGTTGTCCCTTGCCAACGTAATTAAGACGTATCAAAATGCGTGATTAACGGGTCTGATAGTCCTCCCGTTGGACTTGTGACTGTCACCGCGTTCCCTATTGACTGTTCGACAGTTTTTAGAATTCTCCTTTCGAGCCTCATAAACGTTAGCCAGTACCACGTGTGCATTCTAATGCTCCATTTGCTCCTCAGATATCGACACAACACTGTTAAAAAAACTAAATGGCCCAAATCTCTCGTCTGCAGACATGGAACGTACTTCATAAGTACCGCTGCTATACAGGGTGTAACAAAAATGTATGGCACAAATTGCACGACACATTCCTCACACGTAGACGAAGAAATTTTGTTATATGGACATGGGTCTGGAAATGCTTTGTTTCCGTGTTACATCTCATTTTCTCCAACTTATTAATCATGAGAAACACGCTCGAACAGAACGCACCAGTATGCCACATGCAACTCTTTCTCACAGGGTATGTTCAATCTGTCCTCCGTGGGCATTGATATGTACACTCCCGGAAATTGAAATAAGGACACCGTGAATTCATTGTCCCAGGAAGGGGAAACTTTATTGACATCACATCACATGATCACACTGACAGAACCACAGGCACATAGACACAGGCAACAGAGCATGCACATTGTCGGCACTAGTACAGTGTATATCCACCTTTCGCAGCAATGCAGGCTGCTATTCTCCCATGGAGTCGATCGTAGAGATGCTGGATGTAGTCCTGTGGAACGGCTTGCCATGCCATTTCCACCTGGCGCCTCAGTTGGACCAGCGTTCGTGCTGGACGTGCAGACCGCGTGAGACGACGCTTCATCCAGTCCCAAACATGCTCAATGGGGGACAGATCCGGAGATCTTGCTGGCCAGGGTAGTTGACTTACACCTTCTAGAGAACGTTGGGTGGCACGGGATACATGCGGACGTGCATTGTCCTGTTGGAACAGCAAGTTCCCTAACCGGTCTAGGAATGGTAGAACGATGGGTTCGATGACGGTTTGGATGTACCGTGCACTATTCAGTGTCCCCTCGACGATCACCAATGGTGTACGGCCAGTGTAGGAGATCGCTCCCCACACCATGATGCCGGGTGTTGGCCCTGTGTGCCTCGGTCGTATGCAGTCCTGATTGTGGCGCTCACCTGCACGGCGCCAAACACGCATACGACCATCATTGGCACCAAGGCAGAAGCGACTCTCATCGCTGAAGACGACACGTCTCCATTTGTCCCTCCATTCACGCCTGTCGCGACACCACTGGAGGCGGGCTGCACGATGTTGGGGCGTGAGCGGAAGACGGCCTAACGGTGTGCGGGACCGTAGCCCAGCTTCATGGAGACGGTTGCGAATGGTCCTCGCCGATACCCCAGGAGCAACAGTGTCCCTAATTTGCTGGGAAGTGGCGGTGCGGTCCCCTACGGCACTGCGTAGGATCCTACGGTCTTGGCGTGCATCCGTGCGTCGCTGCGGTCCGGTCCCAGGTCGACGGGCACGTGCACCTTCCGCCGACCACTGGCGACAACATCGATGTACTGTGGAGACCTCACGCCCCACGTGTTGAGCAATTCGGCGGTACGTCCACCCGGCCTCCCGCATGCCCACTATACGCCCTCGCTCAAAGTCCGTCAACTGCACATACGGTTCACGTCCACGCTGTCGCGGCATACTACCAGTGTTGAAGACTGCGATGGAGCTCCGTATGCCACGGCAAACTGGTTGACACTGACGGCGGCGGTGCAAAAATGCTGCGCAGCTAGCGCCATTCGATGGCCAACACCGCGGTTCCTAGTGTGTCCGCTGTGCCGTGCGTGTGATCATTGCTTGTACAGCCCTCTCGCAGTGTCCGGAGCAAGTATGGTGGGTCTGACACACCGGTGTCAATGTGTTTTGTTATCCATTTCCAGGAGTGTTTATCAACCCGCCGTCGTAGAGAATCTCGGATGCGCCGTCGTTTCCCTGGGTACTGCGTATGGTTTTTCAGCCGTCCATAATACGTGCACTGCGACTCTGAACACCTTGCACTGGGGTTACATACACAGAAGCTTTCACATGCCCCCACAAATAATACCGCATGTTCCCTAAGACGACGATCAATGGCTTTAAACGTCTTCCTGTCGGGTCCTGGTAATCCGTTCCGGTACAAACGTTGAGGGCGAGCGCTATTGCCGTTAGCTAATTCGTACGTCAAACAGGCATCTGCCGTCTCTGCATTTGTGTACGATGCCATTGCACATGCCAAGTCTGTGACTAACTGTACATAGTAACCTGTGTCCTTGCAACGCTAGTACTGATCGTTGGAACTGTTGATGTTACCTGTAAACAAGTAATGACGTGCGTCGCATGGCAACAGAGACATGTAAAACAAAACTCTGGTGGTGCACAACTTCACCAGACATCACCAAAAGTGCATGTTCCCCGTGATCCTAACGTTCTGTTCTTGTATGTTTCCCATGATTAATGAGTTGGAAAGATGAGTTATAACATGGGAGCAAAGCATTTCTAGACCCATGTTCATATAATATAATTTTTTTGGCTACTTGGGAGGAAAATTTCCTGCAATTTGTGCCGCACATTTTTTTATACGGTGTATAATGGTCCGGTAGCGACTGCCACTGTGCACCACCTTGCACCGGCACAGTCCTTGCTCTTGTAGTCTTCCCCTCTTCAGCGTACAGGCTCGGCTGTGTGTCTGTAGTCGCTTTTCCTGCTGCTTTTTTTCCAACATTAACGCCGGAGCAAACGAGGTGTGTAATACATCTGAACTCCAGTGATGCACGTCGGAGCTAAAAGCGCGCCGTTTGGGAGCATTACTTTGATGCCGTCCCAGTATTTGCTGTGGCGACGAGAGCTGCGTGGCGAACGGCAAAGGCTGTCTGCCGTACCTCGGAATGTGTAGGCAATCTGTGTTCAGCCTGTGGACACTGTTAACCAAGCTTTGCGCTATTCTACGACAGTGCTCGTACATCGTAGACCATCAGGAATACTCAACACTAGAACGGCAGCAGAAAGGGTGGTCCTACACGACTTGGTAACGGAAATAGAAGCATATTTTTGGCACTGATTGTAACCGAAGGTGACAATGTCGAATAAGTTTTTCATATAGCTGACCGAGTGACACCTTTAGGAGAACGGCTAAATACGTTTTGAGAGAGCACAAGAAATTTCACGTTGTGGCAAACACCAGCGGTATTTTGCACTTTACAGTGCATTTTGGACTGTGTTGCTCTTGGTGCAAGTCGGCTTTAAATTACTTTACTTAGCTTTCACCACACACTGTTTCATAAATAATAATGGCGTAATGACACTGAGAATGTGTGAAACTACAGGTCCATTCTCCCAGGAAATAAAAACAACAACTAGCTAATGTTGTGTTTATAAAGAGATATGCTTTACCAGTTTCAATCCACCAGGTTCATCTTCAAGGACTTGTTTATATTTACTTCATTGCAATTACTTAACCCTCCTACTACCATGATTCTTCTTATAATGACATTTTTCACTGAGACATTCAAGTCTCTTCTTTACCTACGATAATGACTGAAGCAGAAGAAATCACAGTAGTGACAATGTAACGGAAAATAAGCAGATGTGATTTGAAGTTTGTATTGGAGACGGGACTCAACTTCTAGTTGGTGCAGCAATTTTAATCATAGTGCTGTGGTGGTGTGATGGTTAGAATTTCTGCCTATCAAGCAAAAAAAAACCTTATTTCGAGTCCTGGCCGGAGCGCAAATTTGAATTCATTTCTCCTGCTTCAGTCATTATCGTACCATGATTTTTTTTATCATTGAGTACCACTGTGGTCATATAGACCACAAGTAATTGACGTCGGATACAATGGCGGTATTTTAATGAAATAACGTAAATACGTGTATTACAGTTTAACGTAACATTACAGTTTAACTTAACACTAACGATGCTATTTTCGTAAAAAATACGTTCAATAAATAAAAAAAATTCATATTGGAGTCATACTAGGAAGACTACAACAGCGGATGCAAGATACCCTAACAACAGGTACAAAAATAAGCGGGAAATAATATTTTCATTGTTGAAGGTGCTTTGTATAACAGCTGTTCAACATAAGAGTCATCATTCTAGTTTCATAAATGTTACATTCAAATAACACACAAACAATTTAATTTGGGGGATATTGACTCAAGTAGTACTTAGCGCTAAAACCATGAATAAATTTTAATGTGTTGCAAATATAAAAATGAACAGAACATCATTGGATACAATTGACTCACCGGGAGAAATTCACATATTTTGAAAATAATAGTTTTAAAAACAAGGCAAATATATGTTTCCAATGTGCTTGTGTGGTCATATTCCCTCCAGTCGTGCAAGGAGAATTGTTGCTAGATGATCAGAAGAAAAAAAAGTCTCGGTGGCGACATTATTTAATGTCAGTGACGCATTTCACCCTTTGGAGGCATCATCACATTGTGTAAAAGCAGTTGGGTATGTGAGCCATCAATCATAAATCCACATATAATGTAACACAGTAAAAGTAGCTGTATACGTGACCTATCAGCGATAAAACCACATATAATATAAACTAAACCCCAAGGTAATCGGATACATAGCCCATACGTCATGAAGCACCCAAACCACGGCGGAGCCGGCTGGTGTGTTCAAGGTACACTTCATGGTTTAGATGGTTCATGAGGGATGGGTTATGTATCCGGTTATCTTGGTGTTTATTTTACATGTGGTTTTATGGCTGATAGGTCACGAGTACAGCTACTTTTACAGTTTTACATTACACACTATGTCATCAAAAGCATCCGGATACCTGGCTGAAAAAGACTTACAAGTTCGTGGTGCCCTCTATCGGTATTGCTGGAATTCAATGTGGTGTTGGCCCACCCTTAGCCTCCATGACTGCTTCCACTCTCACAGTTCAATCAAGTGCTGGAAGGTTTCTTGGGGAATGGCAGCCTATTCTTCACGGAGTGCAGCACTGAGGAGAGGTATTGATGTCGGTCGGTGAGGACTGGCACGAAATCGGCATTCCAAAACATCAGAAAGGTGTACCATAGAATTCAGGTCAGGACTACGTGCAGGCCAGTCCATTACAGGGATGTTACTGTCGTGTAACCATTCCGCCATAGGCCGTGTATTATGAAGAGGTGCTCGATCGTGTCGAAAGATGCAATCGCCATCCCCGAATTACTTTTCAACAGTGAGATGCAAGATTTTGCTTGAAAGATCAGTGCAGGCCAGTACTGTGATAGTGCCACTCTAAACAACGAGGGGTGTAAGCCCCCTCCATGAAAAACACGACCACGCCATAGCACCACCGCCTCCGAATTTTACTGTTGGCACTACATACCCTGGCAGATGACGTTCACCGAGCATTCGCTATACCCACACGCTACCATCGGATCGCCACGCTGTTTACCGTGATTCGTCAATCCATACAACGTGTTCGCACTGTTCAATCGTTCAGTGTTTACTTTCCTTACACCAAGCGAGGCGCGTTTGGCATTTACCGGCGTGATGTGTGGCTTATTAGCAGATGCTCGACCGTGAAATCCAAGTTTTCTCACCTTCAATCTAACTGTCATAGTAGTTGCAGTGGATCCTGATGCAATTTGGGATTCCTGTGTAATGGTCTGGATAGACTGAGCTGGTGCGTTTCTGGCGCCAGTTTCCATCGATCGTCCTTTTGGATCTTTGAGTCGACTTCGATGCTTATTTGCCTTCCGCTCATCTTTGACGACGCGGATTTAACGGCAGCGAGTTGGCTCTGTGGGGAAGTGTGTCAGGATCGGCGGTGAGCGAGAGTCACGTGGGACGGTGAACGTAGGCAGGACGGCAAGAGGACGAGTCCGACAGTGAAGGAGCGGGGCAGCGGCTACGGCGTGTTGAGTCGTGAGTGCAGATCCACCGCCCATGGTGATTTGGTTTTCGTAGAGGTCGGAAGGACAAGCTCCTTCGAGTCTGTTATGAGCTACGCCGGCCGATTGGATTGGAGTCGCCGAGTTGCTTCGGTGGGTTGCGTGCTGCTTAATTGAATATAGTGTATTAAAAATCCTTTGTAATTGTTTGTCACTTACCTCGGTGTCGTGACTAACTCTCTTGACGGCAGTTGACGAAGTGTGGCTACGCCGAACCAACCGACATGAAGCGTGGTTAAAGACGCATCTAGAAGGACAACGAGTAGTGAGTAAGTCCGGCTCTGGCGTTTCAAGACACGCCGAGATACGTCCTCTATTCTACCTTCTGGTTCATTTAGTAGTTTGGCGGTAAATGTGCCCAGAGATAATTTTTGTCATTTTACCTTTAGGGCATGATTTTTATCGAACTTATTAATCAAAGTTTAAGGGCTGGCACAGCACAAGTAACTCACGGAGGCTAATTTGTTTCTGTTCAGTTGTATTGATCACATGTCCTCTAGATAAGATTGTGAAGTTTATGTCTCAGAATATTGTCTGCCGTTCATGCGTGTTGTGTTACAGATAATTGGCAGCGGTCGACGCGAGCGTACTGGGAGCAGAGCACGACGGGGGCAGTGAGATATTTAAGGCCCTGTCCTCTCCTTTACATCTTGTGTTATGTTGTCACTGTCGCGTGATTACATCTTCCAGGTGGAGAATTACAGCATTTGAAGTTCAATTGCAGTGCAAAGTTGAATAATTTCTATGTGATTTTGTGTCTCGTGGATCTCTCGTAGTGATTTGAATTCTTGGTCTGCTCGCGTCTATCGCAAACTCACACGCAATACTGAAGCAATTTCAATTTAGGGGTATTTCATGTTCTAGTTGTAATCAAAGAATATTGTTGATTAATCAACTGAGTAAGTAAATTTGATGATTGGTTTGGTCAAAATTAAAGCACCTCCTTGATTGTTTTAGTTATTTGTATATAGGTTTGTTTAGGAAAGTTGCCTAGCCGAACCTTAAAAGATCTGTGTTCTTACCGTTCATCTGTTCCTCAGCTGATTGAAAGTAATGAGGGTTCTGTTGGGAATTTGATGGGCATTTGTACTATTTAAGTAAAGCTTTACCTGAGTATCTTTACCGAGTCATATCCAAATTTCAAATTTTTTGGGTCTTGTTCCGGTTAAAGAAATTTATTTGTTATTTGTCCAAGTGATCTGGCCTTGTAGGGCAATCTCCTGTGTTATTGTGACTGTGATTTTGTAATGCTTTTGATTGTAATAAAATATGTAGAAACTACAACGGTTTACTATTGTGATTTTGGTGTGTCACTACAATTATGCTTTTCATAGATGTCTGCCTATTACATATTACGATCCTCTTCAACTATCGGCGGTCTCTGTCAGTCAACAGACGAGGACGGACCGTACGCTTTTGTGCTATACGTGTCCCTTCACGTTTCCACTTCACTGTCACATTGAAAATAGCGGACCTAGGGATGATTAGAAGTGTGGAAATCTCGCGTACAGGCGTATGACATAAGTGACAGCCAATCACCTGACCACGTTCGAAGATTGTGAGCAGCGCGGGTTAGCCGTTCGGTCTGAGGCGCGTTGTCACGGTCCGCGCGGCTCCCACCCGTCGGAGGTTCGAGTCCTCCCTCGGGTATGGGTGTGTGTGTTGCCCTTAGTGTAAGTTAGTTTAAGTCATATTAAGTAGTGTGTAAGCTTAGGTACCGATGACCTGAGCAGTTTGGTCCCATGAGATATCACCACAAATTTCCAAGTTTCCAAGTCCGTGAGTTCCGCGGAGTGCCCCATTCTGCTCTCTCACGATGTCGGATGATTATTGAGATCGCTGATATGGGTTGGTTTGTGGGATTAAAGGGACGAGACTGCGACGGTCATCGATCCCTCTGATATGGGGAGCCTAGCAGTAGATGACAGCACACACAAGTGTGTGAATGCAACAGACACGGACGGGGATCACCCAAGCTCGGAGGTTCGAGTCCTCCCTCAGGCATGGGTGTGTGTGTTGCCCTTAGTGTAAGTAAGTTTAAGTCATATTAAGTAGTGTGTAAGCTTAGGTACCGATGACCTGAGCAGTTTGGTCCCATGAGATATCACCACAAATCACCGTGAGTTCCGCGGAGTGCCCCATGCTGCTCTCTCACGATGTCGGATGATTATTGAGATCGCTGATATGGGTTGGTTTGTGGGATTAAAGGGACGAGACTGCGACGGTCATCGATCCCGCTGATATGGGGAGCCTAGCAGTAGATGACAGCACACACAAGTGTGTCAATGCAGCAGACACGGACGGGGATCACCCAGGCTCGGAGGTTCGAGTTCTCCCTCGGGCGTGGGTGTGTGTGTTGACCTTAGTGTAAGTTAGTTTGTCATATTAAGTATTGTGTAACCTTAGGTACCGATGACCTGAGCAGTTTGGTCCCATGAGATATCACCACAAATTTCCAAGTTTCCAAGTCCGTGAGTTCCGCGGAGTGCCCCATTCTGCTCTCTCACGATGTCGGATGATTATTGAGATCGCTGATATGGGTTGGTTTGTGGGATTAAAGGGACGAGACTGCGACGGTCATCGATCCCGCTGATATGGGGAGCCTAGCAGTAGATGACAGCACACACAAGTGTGTCAATGCAGCAGACACGGACGGGGATCACCCAGGCTCGGAGGTTCGAGTTCTCCCTCGGGCGTGGGTGTGTGTGTTGACCTTAGTGTAAGTTAGTTTGTCATATTAAGTATTGTGTAACCTTAGGTACCGATGACCTGAGCAGTTTGGTCCCATGAGATATCACCACAAATTTCCAAGTTTCCAAGTCCGTGAGTTCCGCGGAGTGCCCCATTCTGCTCTCTCACGATGTCGGATGATTATTGAGATCGCTGATATGGGTTGGTTTGTGGGATTAAAGGGACGAGACTGCGACGGTCTTCGATCCCGCTGATATGGGGAGCCTAGCAGTAGATGACAGCACACACAAGTGTGTGAATGCAACAGACACGGACGGGGATCACCCAAGCTCGGAGGTTCGAGTCCTCCCTCGGGCATGGGTGTGTGTGTTGCCCTTAGTGTAAGTAAGTTTAAGTCATATTAAGTAGTGTGTAAGCTTAGGTACCGATGACCTGAGCAGTTTGGTCCCATGAGATATCACCACAAATCACCGTGAGTTCCGCGGAGTGCCCCATTCTGCTCTCTCACGATGTCGGATGATTATTGAGATAGCTGATATGGGTTGGTTTGTGGGATTAAAGGGACCAGACTGCGACGGTCATCGGTCCCGCTGATATGGGGAGCCCAGCAGTAGATGACAGCACGCACAAGTATGTGAGTGCAGCAGACACGGACGGGGATCACCCAAGCGAAGGCATGAGCAGCAAATGGGGAAATCATTTGAGACAAGCGACTTTGACAAAGGGCAGATCGTTATTAGGCAGAGTCTGTGAACAAGTATCTCGAAAACGGCGGATCTGTTCGAGTGTTCACGTGCTACTCCCCATACACGGAAAGAGGTAAGGCAGTGAAATTACCACTAGGCGCTAAATGATTGGACGTCCACGACTCTTTAGAGAATGTGGGGATTGTATGCTTGTCTGGTCTGTAAAGCACGATTGATGGAGACTTGTGTCGTCTTCGCCGAAAGTGCTCCATGCTGGTTGAAGCACAAGTGTTTCAGAGCACACAGTTCGTCTTACACTGTTGAACACGGAGATCCACAGCAGACCACCTCCTCGTGTTACATGTTGACCCAACAACATCGTCAATTACGATTACAGGGGACACGGGACTATCGGCATTCGACGTTCGACCAAAGAAAACGTGTCGACTCTTCCGGTGAATCACATTTTTGATAACTAGGTCGTTTGTCGTCTCGATAAACGCCTAATCGAAGTGAACTTTGGCTCGAAACATATTGCGTGCTATGGACATAGGCTGATGTAAGCAGTATTATGCTTTGGGAAACATTCTACTGCGCTTGCTTGACAGCTGTGGTAAATAATCAAACATACGCTGAAAGCTGCGAACCACCTACGTCCCTTCAATGCTTGGTGTTTTGCCCGACGACGATATCATCTTTCAGTCGTTATGTTTCGGTTTATCAGTTTACATGACTTAAGGCTGCGTAATTAATAGCGCCAAATATCCAGCCTGTATCATCTAATATCTGAGAACTAACTGAGAAACCCGGCATGGCTCGAGGATTCGTTTAGAGGTACCACCGTGGTTTTTTATGCACGGAATTTATTTTTGACTTACAAAGCGTCCTTGTATGCAGCATTTCAATTGGTATAATTGGGGAGGCTTGTTTGCTTCACTAACAGGAGACAGCTGCGTAGAGCTGGACGTCCGATAAGAAAGACACTACGGTCGACGCCTGCAACACGCCCAGCCTTGTGTTCACAAGGAATTGTACACTTTTAAAGCGAAATGTAAAATTGTCAGCAATGAGCGAGATTTGGAGTATAAAAACTCGTACTCCGGCGCCACTTCCTGTCAAAAAATCTGCTTCTATGGTGTTAGGTTGGAGGGAAGGGTTCTGAGGAGCGAGAACACGCGTAACGCCCACCACTGGAGTAACGTCGAACCTCGCTTTTGGAAACATTTTTAAAGCCTGATGTTCTTGAGCTACACCAACTCTCGCCTCACGATCTTCATTAGATTTTTGAAACCACATAGTACTCAATCTTGTAGCCATTATTATGTATTCAGGTACATTCATAAAGAAAACGACATCAAATTGTAATGAGTAGGCACCGTAACCATAAGCCAAACTTAACAGATTCGCTTTTCCTACCAATGAATACAAATAAAACATTTAGAAAGAAGCAAAGAATTGTTTTAATACACATAGTCAATTCAGTGGATTAAGTCTTTACACTATGCGATTACAAGTATCCGGACATCCCCAAAAACATACGTTTTTCGTGTTAGGGTGCATTATGCTGCCACCTACTGCCAGGTACTCCATATCAGCGACCTCAATAGTCATTAGACATCGTGAGAGAGCAGAATCTGGCCCTCCGCGGAACTAACGGACTAAGAACGTGGTCAGGTGTTTGGGTGTCACTTGCCTCATACGCCTGTACGCAAGATTTCTACATTCTTAAACATCCCCAGGTCCACTGTTTCCGATGTGATAGTTAATTGGAAACATGAATGGACACGTACAGCACAAAAGCGTACAGGTCGACCTCGTCTGTTGACTGCCAGAGACCGTCGATAGTTGAAGAGGGTCGTAATCTGTAATAGGCAGACATCTATCCAGACCATCACACAGGAATTCCAAACTACATCAGGATCCACTGCAAATACTATGGCAATTAGGGGGGAGGTGATAAATCTTGGATTTCATGGTCGAGCGGCTGCTCATTAGCCACACATCACGCCGGTAAATGCCATACGACGCCACGCTTGGTATAAGGAGCGTAAACATTGGACGATTGAATAGTGGAAAGACGTTGTGGGAAGTGATGAATCACGGTACAAAATGTGGCGACCCGATGGCAGGGTGTGGGTATGGCGAATCCCCGGTGAACGTCATCAACCAGCGTGTGTAGTGCCAACAGTAAAATTCGCAGGTGGTGGTGTTATGGTGTGGTCGTGTTTCTCATGGAGGGAGCTCGCACCTCTTGTTGTTTATCGTGGCACTATCACAGCACAGGTCTACATTAATGTTTTAAGCTCATTCTTTTGTTCCCACTGTTGATGAGCAATTCGGGGATAGCGATCGCATCTTTCAACACAATCGAGCACCTGTTCACAATGCACTGTCTGTGGCGGAGTGGTTGTACTACAGTAACATTCCTGTAGTGGACTGCCTGCACATAGTACTGACTTGAATCCTATAGAATATATTTGGGATGTTTTGGAACGCCGACCTCGTGCCAGGCCTCACCGACCAACATAGATACCTCTCCTCAGTGCAGCACTTCGTGAAGAATGGGCTGCCATTCACCAACAAACCTTCCAGCATCTGATTGAACGTATGCCTGATAGAGTGGAAGCTGTCGTCAGGGCTAAGGGTGGGCCAACGCCATATTGAATTCCAGCATTACCGATGGAGGGCGCCAAGAACTTGTAGTTTTCAGCCAGGTGTCCGATACTTTTGATTACATAATGTAGCTATTAGTTCGTGTTCGTAAAGAGTGCGGTGCTTGATTATGTCAGTGACGTAACCTTCCGAAAATACGTCTGTCAGCGAGTTAAAAAAATCGTCAGCGCAATCTATTGACATTTTGGTCTATTAAGAAACTAACAGTGCTATCTATTGGTTCTTTAATATGATGCATCATGATGATTACACATAGAAACTACTAACGAGGCAGATTTAAATTACGATATCTCTTCTTCTGTGTACCGATTCTGATGAACTAAAACTTAAATGTCGCCCCAAGCTACACTCAGGTTACCAGTCAAAACCCCACGAATATTCGTCCAGTAGTTTTGGAATTAGAGTGTTCAGACAAGCATGCAAGACCGTGTAACTGAAACTTTAAATCAAGTTATCTTCCTTTCTCGTGATCCGATTTTCATGAAATAAAGTTTATAGGTCACCCAAAACTCCGCTCAAGTCGCTTCTGAAAACCCCACGAAAATATATCAGGTGTTACAAGAGATTGGCGTGATAAAATAGAAGAAAGGCAGACACGATTGTTGTACACTTATGTTTAGTATAAGTAAGTGTAATTATCCACCTGCAACTAATTTCTCCTAATTTCAAATGTTTTAGAATCTTTTCCTCCCTAACCTACACAGAACAATGAAAGGAAAAATGTTTTCGCTGTTTCGCTGTTGGTGTAATAAAGCTTCATCACCCATGACGCATTGATTTACCACTTCCTTACTACTTACTCTGATTTCCAAGACATCTTGGACACAGTATTCTTATATTTCTGTGAATTTTCCTACAAAACCACTTCACTGGATGACACACAGTTCATGAAATATAACTCCATAAACAATGGGATGCGTGAATAACCCAAGTTTGTTAATGTTGTTGTTGTTGTTGTGGTCTTTAGTCCTGAGACTGGTTTGATGCGGCTCTCCATGCTACTCTATCCTGTGCAAGCTTCTTCATCTCCCAGTACCTACTGCAACCTACATCCTTCTGAACCTGCTTAGTGTATTCATCTCTTGGTCTCCCTCTACGATTTTTACCCTCCACGCTGCCCTCCAATACTAAATTAATGATCCCTTGATGCCTCAGAACATGTCCTACCAACCGATCCCTTCTTCTGGTCAAGGTGTGCCACCAACTTCTCTTCTCCCCAATCCTATTCAATACTTCCTCATTAGTTATGTGATCTACCCATCTAACCTTCAGCATTCTTCTGTAGCACCACATTTCGAAAGCTTCTATTCTCTTCTTGTACAAACTATTTATCGTCCATGTTTCACACGTTTCTTAAAACGGAGTTGAAATTATGCAGTGTCTGATTATGAGAGCACCTACTGACTCTCAGAGAGCTTCGAATATACTTCGAACACTTTTCTAAACTTTTTGTTGCCTACATTACAGCCCCAAAGAATACTGAAAGGAAAACAGTTTATAACTTATTACAACATCATCGTTTATGTGGTTAAACTTCACCATGAAACATGACTTTCCAACTTGTTACAACTTTTGATTCTTATTTTTTCATTAGTCTATGGGTGAATAACCTGAAACTAATGGACGCAACATAATTAGCGTTTTGTGTTTTCAACTACAACATTCCTAATGCCAAATATCTAACACATTAACTCATTTGTAGTAAGAAGTTTGAAGTTGTTTCATACACGGGCGGTCGATTCGTTAAACAATGAGGAATGGCGATTGATACTGGCTGCCTCTATTTTGTCCAGAAAAAGCGACGTCGAGGCACTGGTTGTGAGGGCGGATTAGTGTAATGCCTGTTTAGTTCACTCGGCAAGAAAATTGCCCGCCAAATACAACGTTCGAGGTTCGAGTCCCCGTTTGTCACACAGTTTTAATCTGCCTCGAAAGTCCATAATAGCGCACAACTCCCTACAGAGATAAAGATTAATTCTTGCAGTATTATAAGCGGCTTTGTCGAAGGCATCTGGGAAATTCGGACGAATAGCTAACTGCATGGCCCAATTCATGTCAGTTTAGTTAAATCAAAAAATTAATTAACCCAGCTTTCGTGTCGATATTATCATATGAAATCTGCGAAATTTTTTTGTAATGGTATACATTTATCATAAATTTTAATATTTGCAAGAGAATGTCATTTAAACGAAAATTGATTGTTTCGGTATTGCACAGTTCTTGAAAGTAAATGGAAACACTCAGGGTATGAAGCGCTAATGATCAGCGGGGAAATACAATAGTAGCATGTGCATTCCTTCTTCTGACATCGAGATGTCACGTTAAAGACCTCTCCGTGATCAAGAAAGCCAATATTCTTTTAACGACGTTCCTTCGAAGAGAGATAAGGAAACCCAAACACTCATAAAACAGTGTTGGACCGCATGCGACAGTATCTTACAGCATAAATGATCGCCATAAACTCTCGCTGGTCGATTATGAGGTCATATCTTGCTCCATATCTTCACATTCACCTATTAAGTCTGTTATGAATCTTCTGTGACGAAAAACGTTCATAAAATTCTTACGTATTAATTGGGTCTGAGAGTGACCGTCCAATATTTGCCTTGTTTCACGCGCCACATCCTCAGTAAACATCAGACCCACCTACTATAAACAGTAATTAATACACTGTCGTTACAGTAAACAGTACAGTAATTGCGTTTGATTGAAATGAAATTTCTGTGTATTTGAAGAGTAACATATATGAAAATGTTTGCGTCTGACGTCCATTTCGGCGCGGACTCTTTTTCTGTGAGAATATAAACGTAAATGATTGTCCTTCAGTTACCTGAAGTATCAACAAGTTATCTAACAGAGAAATGGATACTGACTGCATTAAAAGTACTACTAGATGACATACTTCGTCATCGCATGCTTTTCTTCTGTATTCCACTTTCCCGACATTTTAAAGCTAGGTAATCTGCCAACTGTTGACTCCGCTACATCCGCGTATATTGCAAGGAACATCATGGATAAAAAATTACATTAAGCTGTTCGCAAACATTATTCTTCTGAAGATATTAATACGATGGTTAACCAGAAAGTAATGCACCACATTTTTTTCTCATTCGGAAACAATTCTACGAATGCGAAACGTTAGGTATGTTTTATTTGAAGTCTCTTGAGTAGGCGCGACATGTTTGCGTCGCTTCTGACAGATAGCGTTGTTGTAGGACAGTTTCAAAATATACGTTACAAGCAATGTGCCGTCATTGAATTTCTCACTGCAGGGAAAGAAACTGTGGGGAATATTCACAAACGCTTGTCGACAGAACTGCAGTTAGTCGCTGTGGACGGAGGGTGAGGTCATCAGAAAGAGGTTCGGCGGAGCTGCACGATTTGCAGCGGTCGAGGAAACCATCGACGACTGTCACACCTGACATTTTCCAGCGAGCTGATGTTGTCATTCGCGAGGACAGACGCTTTACGACTCGGCATTTGGCGCTGCATCTGTCAATCAGCAAAGGAAGTTCCCACAGAGAAGCACTGGCTCCGCCACCAGGACAAAGATTGGTACCGACAGGGCATATACGCCCTTGTTTCACGCTGGAGAAAGGCCATAGAACGGGATGGAGATTACATGGAAAAATATTGTGTATACATGAAACACCATTATTTCTTGTGTTCAAAATGGTGCAAATGACTCTGAGCACTATGGGACTTAACTTCTGAGGTCATCAGTCCTCTAGACTTCGAACTACTTAAACCTAACCAACCTGAGGACATCACACACATCCACGCCCGAGGCAGGATTCGAACCTGCGACCGTTGCGGTCGCGCGGTTCCAGACTTTAGCGGATAGAACCGCTCGGCCACTCCGGCCGGCTCTTTCGTGTATTTAATTCTCATTACGTTCAGTAAAGAGAAGAAAAAATGCGGTGTATTACTTTCTGGGCAACCCTTGTACAGGTACCCATTTGAACAGCAATAATTAGTTCAGTAGCGTCGAGACCAGATTTCTTAAGACTGCTGACCGGTAGATAGCAGTCATAATCACACACATCCAAATTGTTTGTAAGTCACGATAGTGCTACGATAATTCTCGACACTCACATTGTGGGGGCTGCCTTTTCTTCCACGGATTCTGCGCTTTATTTAAGATGCATAAAATATTTTACATGTAGAAATGATTAGGGCCGAATTAGTTTGACAATCACAGCACCCGAAAATAGCTTTGCCAATCGTTTTTCCTTACACGCTCGCAATAACGTAGAAATCTTCAATCAAACGCTATAGATCAAGCAAATATGAACAGTAACCGTTAAAAATGTGATTGCACTTTATGTTCGGTACGACCTGTGGCCTTAGGAGCGGCGAGGTACGATTGGTCCTAGTGTCATTGAATCGGAGAACTTCGTCACTCAGTCACCAAAACCTTATTTAACAAGGATTTATTTATGACCAAGGAGGTTCGGTCTCATGTCGCCTACAAAATTTGGACAAAAATTTGGAAACACCGGGAGAAATACATACTTTGAAGATAAATGCTGACGCTAGCCAATCCTGCAGGTTGCGCTGTGTGGTGTTTGACCAAAACTGTACCCGTGCAATGTTCTCAATTCGTTTCAAGAGTCAGTCGTGCTTAGTTCTGTGCATCTGTGAATGCATCTGTCGGAGCCAAACGAATTCGAAAGTGGACTAGTCGTTGGTGCCCGTATGGTAGGTTATTCCGTAACCAACGTAGCCGAAGTGTTCCAAGAGGCACGGTATTTAAAGCGTGTGTTGAGTGATCGTGGCCAGTCACCGAAGAGGACTGTGACAAAAAATAATAGACCGACAGCTGCAAAACGCACTATAGAATGTATCTCTCGCGAGCTCTGTCAGCACCAAAATAATAAGAAAGGAGATCCTCAAGCAGCGAATTGCAGCGTGGGCTGCAGTTCCAAAACCACCGATCAGTTATGCAGATGCACGCAATATGAAAACATAGTGCGGAAGCCATAGAAGCTGAACTATGGAGCAGTGAAAAAGAAGTCATTTGGTGGGATGTGCCTTGTTGCACACTGTTGCCAAGGTCTGGCCGAGTTTACGTCCCAAGAGTGAAATATGGCAAGTGTTCCATGATATTATGTGGAGTAATTTTATACTGCTGCAGTCACTTTTTACTAATATTTTACTAGCACAATGCATTTCGGCAGCATGCTGCCATCATCAGGTGCATTATACATTTACTTGTACACCAGCTGATAGGTTATGTACATTAGCTGTGTGTGCCAGTGGAGTTAAGAATCGTAAAAAAAAAAAAGCTTTGTGGATGGATAAATCTGTTACAGTGTGTACATTATGTGAATAGCATGATTGGGTAATATATATTAATACGTTTACTTACATTTTTGTTGGCGATTTCATTTTCTGGCACACAGAACACAGTAGCGGGAAAATCAAAACTTCGCATTTTCACAAACATATATTTGCAACTTTCCAAAGAGTTTTACAATCTAAGACAAACTACTTACAATTTCAAAGACTGTTTACAACTTTCAAGAGAGTAAAAGCTAAACTACATACAATTTCAAAGACAGTAATATGTACCTGTAGTGGAGATGAAAACTTCTATCTAGATGTATTGGCAATACGGAGAATGTTGCATGGACGCTCAATGAAAACTATTCTGTCAATGAAATAAACATTTAATGTTGGAGAAGTTTTTGAGGAAGTTAACATTATTATTTTCAAGCTAATCATTTGACAATACATCTCCATGTGCTGTGCTATGAATGAACATTTCCAGTTCCTCATATAACTCCATTTAACGTCCCTTATCCTTTTTATGTAATATATGAAGATTATTAGCTATATCATGGAATGGGTGGCCTGTGTCACTGTAGGTATTACATACTACACTCCTGGAAATGGAAAAAAGAACACATTGACACCGGTGTGTCAGACCCACCATACTTGCTCCGGACACAGCGAGAGGGCTGTACAAGCAATGATCACACGCACGGTACAGCGGACACACCAGGAACCGCGGTGTTGGCCGTCGAATGGCGCTAGCTGCGCAGCATTTGTGCACCGCCGCCGTCAGTGTCAGCCAGTTTGCCGTGGCATACAGAGCTCCATCGCAGTCTTTAACACTGGTAGCATGCCACGACAGCGTGGACGTGAACCGTATGTGCAGTTGACGGACTTTGAGCGAGGGCGTATAGTGGGCATCCGGGAGGCCGGGTGGACGTACCGCCGAATTGCTCAACACGTGGGGCGTGAGGTCTCCACAGTACATCGATGTTGTCGCCAGTGGTCGGCGGAAGGTGCACGTGCCCGTCGACCTGGGACCGGACCGCAGCGATGCACGGATGCACGCCAAGACCGTAGGATCCTACGCAGTGCCGTAGGGGACCGCACCGCCACTTCCCAGCAAATTAGGGACACTGTTGCTCCTGGGGTATCGGCGAGGACCATTCGCAACCGTCTCCACGAAGCTGGGCTACGGTCCCGCACACCGTTAGGCCGTCTTCCGCTCACGTCCCAACATCGTGCAGCCCGCCTCTAGTGGTTTCGCGACAGGCGTGAATGGAGGGACGAATGGAGACGTGTCGTCTTCAGCGATGAGAGTCGCTTCTGCCTTGGTGCCAATGATGGTCGTATGCGTGTTTGGCGCCGTGCAGGTGAGCGCCACAATCAGGACTGCATACGACCGAGGCACACAGGGCCAACACCCGGCATCATGGTGTGGGGAGCGATCTCCTACACTGGCCGTACACCACTGGTGATCGTCGAGGGGACACTGAATAGTGCACGGTACATCCAAACCGTCATCGAACCCATCGTTCTACCATTCCTAGACCGGCAAGGGAACTTGCTGTTCCAACAGGACAATGCACGTCCGCATGTATCCCGTGCCACCCATCGTGCTCTAGAAGGTGTAAGTCAACTACCCTGGCCAGCAAGATCTCCGGATCTGTCCCCCATTGAGCATGTTTGGGACTGGATGAAGCGTCGTCTCACGCGGTCTGCACGTCCAGCACGAACGCTGGTCCAACTGAGGCGCCAGGTGGAAATGGCATGGCAAGCCGTTCCACAGGACTACATCCAGCATCTCTACGATCGTCTCCATGGGAGAACAGCAGCCTGCATTGCTGCGAAAGGTGGATATACACTGTACTAGTGCCGACATTGTGCATGCTCTGTTGCCTGTGTCTATGTGCCTGTGGTTCTGTCAGTGTGATCATGTGATATATCTGACCCCAGGAATGTGTCAATAAAGTTTCCCCTTCCTGGGACAATGAATTCACGGTGTTCTTATTTCAATTTCCAGGAGTGTATTTTATAGATGCCTGATTGTGAGTGTTTATCGGTCTGTGTGTGTATATTGTGTCTCAGCGTGTGTTGCAGTTTGCTGTGTGTTGTAAAGGCCATGTTAATGTAGTGTGGTCTGAGTATGTTTGCTATTTTGTAGGAAAGTTTTCCTGTGAAAGGTATGCAAGCCGTGGGTCCTCCTACATTTCGTGTATGGAGGGTGGTTTATCATGGCTTTTCCGTTTTTGCGTAAAGTTATCAATTAATACTTCATCACAGCCATTTGCTCAAGCAATTTGTTTTATTGTGCTGAGCTCATTAAGATATGCCTATTTATCTATTGGTATATTGTTGGCTCTGTTAACTAGTGCTCTGTATGCAAATTTGTGTGATGTGGGGTGACAGGATGAGCTGTGTGTGGTGGTATCCGTTGCTGTTGCCTTGCTATAAACTTTGAAGCTTTGTGAGCTGTTTTCTTTACTGATGTTTAGATCAAGGAAATTAGTGCTGCGATTGCTCTTATATTTCACTGCGAATTTTATATTACTTGTTTATTGAGAGTGTCGAGTATGATGTTAATATCATTTGTGTCACTATCTACTACAAGTATGTTGATGATACATTGATCAGCTATGTATAAGTAAATGTTTAACACACCTGATGATGGTAGCACGCTACCAAAATGCAGTGTGCTTATAAAATATTAGTAAAATGTGACTGCAGCAGTATAAAATGATTCCACATAATCTTATAATACAGCCACAGACCTCAAACAACATCCGTATAACATGGATAAATTTAAGATTCCATGATAGTTTGGGGGGGCCATATAGTTGTGTTCTTCGGGACCTATGGTTACTCCACGATTTCGCAATTCTGCCAAGGATTAGGTGATTATTTTGAATGATGAGATCTGTCCCACGGAACAAAGTTTATTGCCAAATGCTGTGCTCCAAGGAAATATTTTCAAGCATAGTGCAGGCCACTGTGACAAAGGAACTTGGCGACACCACATCCCGTCCCGCCACCGACCAGATGCTGGTGCTAAACATTTCTCTTACCGCCAAGATTCTAACCGGTCTCATCCACTGAGACAGATATCGTGGAACTGTTCACTCTAATGGGTAAAAATCACACTTAAAAAAAGCACCAGAAAGGAATTATCCGCTTCGTCTTCACTGGTTATCGAGGCTCATTTCGAAGCGGGTCTCATCCTTGAACAAAATTACACTCCAGTCTTTGAGACTGCATGCAGAAGACGTGTCTGTAGACTGCCCAGACAGTGGTGGGTATACCATATATCCCAACAACCAGGAGTCTGTGGTGTGGAGTGCCATTTCTTTTTATAGCAGGACCCCACTGTCTTGTCATCAACGGCAGCCTTACAGCACAGCAGTACGCCGAAGTTTTTCTATGCCTTTCATGGGCAAGCCATCTTGGGCAAAATTTCAGCAAGATAATGCCCGCCAACACAATGCAAGAGTTTTTATTGATTGTCTTCGTGTTTGCCAAACCCGACCTTGGGCAGGGCCTTTCAAGCAGCTCGGGATTTTGACGGCCTAAAGCGCCATTCGGACAGAATTTGGTACGATATCCCTCAAGAGTACATCCAACAACTGTGTCAATTAGTTCCAAGCCGAATAACTTGTTGCATAAGGGCCGGACGTGGATTAAAGCATTATTGTCTTCCTCACCTCGGGAATCTCTTTTTGTTGAATAAATCATCCATTTTTTCTGATATTGTGATCATTTGTTTGCACATGTACATCACATCCACTGATTTTCGTCCCATTCTGATAATTCCTACGTGGTCGGTATTTTTGTGTTTGGTGTTGTAATGGTTATTTATTTACGTGACCATTACTGCACTCCAACCCCAGTTCTCGAGTCCAGTAATATCGTACTACTTTTCTGCGAAGTAACAGACATATTTTTGTGACAATATTCACATTTGGGTTTATCAATGTGTAGGTACTCCGATGTATCGATGTATTACAGTGACATGGTTTTTGTGTGTATTCATTTCTGTGAGACTGTCATAATTTTTGACTTACTTGTAACCGTTTTGGTTCAAATGGCTCTGAGCACTATGCGACATAACTTCTGAGGTCATCAGTCGCCTAGAACTTAGAGCTAATTAAACCTAACTATCCTAAGGACATCACACACATCCATGCCCAAGGCAGGATTTGAACCTGCGACCGAGAACGGTCGCTCGGCTCCAGACTGTAGCGCCCAGAACCGCACGGCCACTCCGGCCGGCCTAACCGTTTTGGCGCGAATACGCACAGAGCAGTCTTTGTTTCACTTTTCAGAAGTTAAGTTATTATTTGGCTTTGTAAAAGAACAGTCAAGTTTTGTGTTTGGTTAAAGTGGAAATTAAATATATGAAGATTGATACAAAACTGTTTTCTTGATGCTGTGACAATGAAGAAGAAGTATATGTGAATTTACAAGAAGTTTAATAAAAATGTGGATCGTGAACACCAAGTCAAAAATTATTTCTACCATACCATTGTTTTGATCTGGGATTGTTTGATCAGTAAGAATTTCCTGAAAAACGCATTTGTTAGGTCTTCAGATATTGCTAAAATACAGATCTGGCCCCTCTAGCAGTCAAAGTGGAATCACCCTAGAATCAACAAGATGAGCCATAACCACGTCGACGAAATCTACGTGGGAATCCATTCAAGATAAGTGCCAAAATTAATGACATTTTTATAGTGACTTCATTATTTCCATTCTGACGGTACCATCCACAGTCAATAACTTTGTTGTTGCTCGATAAAGCGAACATATGCTGCGTGAGCAACAATATGAATCTGATTTCTAACCTACTTTGCAAGTGGTGGTATTGTTAGAGTATTTAGTGTTGCAGTTTCTCATCGCGGCATTAAGCCTTTCAAATTTCGCTAGTCAGAATGAGGAGAAAAATATCCCGAGCATCCGTCAGCCGTGAACCGTTTTGTCGGTCCAAGTGGACTCAGACCCGCACATTAGATGGTCGTATTTTGGGCATCCTTCGAGGCTTCGTTCTTGGCCCCTAATTGTTTCGAGCATTGTTGCGCAAAGCGCTGAAACTAAGCCACCTGCCGATGTCGGGGGGTCTTGCTGTGGCGCAGTTCTGCTGTAGTAATCAAATAATCTAGGCCGTCCGCTTGCAGCTACAAGAGCACATTAGTCCGGGCGCTAGGAGGGAGAGCGGATTACAAAGCAGTGATGCCAACCTCTCGTGGCGGGGCATCGCACGGCTAATTGCTGACGTGACCCGACTCGGCAACTGCGGACACGTCCACACTCCCAGCCTCGCTGCGCAGAAGCGCTTCCCCGCTGGAACGTGCGAGCTACCCTTCCCATCGCGCCCCGGCGCAGGGCTTAAATTATTCCAGGCAATTACAGTTTATTCATTTCACAACGCCGCCACGCCACAGCTGCGTAAAATCGTCTGCCGAAACCGACACAGCACACACGGGTTAGCACAGCTAAACGATGCATGGTCAAATTGCTCGACACAATTACAGTAGCTGCGGATACCGCTCGTTCTAGCACCACGGCTACGCAAATGGACTAACAATGCCATTGCAGGAAGTTGTTTCTGCATAAATGACTGTCGCTTCAAC
The DNA here is from genome assembly GCF_021461395.2 of Schistocerca americana. NCBI lineage: Eukaryota > Metazoa > Arthropoda > Insecta > Orthoptera > Acrididae > Schistocerca > Schistocerca americana. The sequence goes on along the minus strand of NC_060120.1, from coordinate 1,012,439,833 downwards.
TCGTGAAATATGAAGCTGATACACTCACTCGTCGGTGTGTTAAAGAAAATTCGCTGTCAAATTTTGAAAAAAGTCAGTAGAGTAAGTACATTGTTTGACAAATGCTAGGGCACAGAGACATTATTGGACAGGAATAACGAAACGCAACACAGTACATAATATAGGTTGTGTTTTTAAGGTCCTCAGTCCTGAGACTGGTTTGATGCAGCTCTCCATGCTACCCTATCCTGTGCATGCTTCATCTCCCAGCACTTACTGCAACCTACATCCTTCTGAATCTGCTTAGTGTATTCATCTCTTGGTTTCCCTCTACGATTTTTACCCTTTACGCTGCCGTCCAATGCTATATTTGTGATCCTTTGATGCCTCAGATCATGTCCTTCCAACCGGTCCCTTTTTCTTGTCAAGTTGTGCCACAAACTCCTCTCCAATTCTATTCAATACCTCCTCATTAGTTATGTGGTCTACCCATCTAACCTTCAGCATTCTTTTGTAGCACCACATTTCGAAAGCTTCTATTCTCTTCTTGTCCAAACTATTTATCGTCCACGTTTCAGTTCCATACATGGCTACACTCCACACAAATACTTTTAGAGACGACTTCCTGACACTTAAATCTATACTCGATGTTAACAAATTCCTCTTCTTCAGAAAAGCTTTCCTTGCCATTGCGTCTACATTTTATATCATCTCTACTTCGACCATCATCAGTTATTTTGCTCCCCAAATAGCAAAAATGGTTCAAATGGCTCTGAGCACTATGGGACTCAACATCTTAGGTCATAAGTCCCCTAGAACTTAGAACTACTTAAACTTAACTAACCTAAGGACATCACACACACCCATACCCGAGGCAGGATTCGAACCTGCGACCGTAGCAGTCCTGCGGTTCCGGACTGCAGCGCCAGAACCGCACGGACACCGCGGCCGGCCCCCAAATAGCAAAGCTCCTTTACTACTTTAAGTGTCTCATTTCCTAATCTAATCTAATTCCCTCAGCGTCACCCGACTTAATTCGACTACATGCCATTATCTTCGTTTTGCTTTTGTTGATGTTCATCTTATATCCTCCTTTCAGGACAATGTCCATTCCGTTCAACTGCTCTTCCAAGTCCTTTGCTGTCTCTGGCAGCATTACATTGTCATCGGCGAACCTCAAAGTTTTTATTTCTTCTCCATGGATTTTAATACCTACTCCGAACTTTTCTTTTGTTTCCTTTATTGCTTGCTCAATATACAGATCGAATAACATGGAGGATAGGCTACAACCTTGTCTCACTCCCTTCCCAACCGCTGCTTCCCTTTGATGTCCCTCGACTCTTATAACTGCCATTTGGTTTCTGTACAAATTGTAAATAGCCTTTCGCTCCCTGTATTTAACCCCTGCCACCTTCAGAATTTGAAAGAGAGTATTCCAGTCAACATTGTCAAAAGCTTTCTCTAGAAATGTAGGTTTGCTTTTCCTTAATCTATTTTCTAAGATAAGTCGTAGAGTCAGTATTGCCTCACATGTTGCAACATTTCTACGGAATCAAACTGATCTTCGGCGAGGTCGGCTTCTATCAGTTTTTCCATTCGTCTGTAAAGAATTCGTGTTAGTATTTTGCAGCAGTGGCTTACTAAACTGATAGTTCGGTAATTTTCACATGTGTCAACACCTGCTTTCTTTTGTATTGGAATTATTATATCCTTCTTGAAGTCTGAGTGTATTCCGCCTGTCTCATACATCTTGGTCACCAGATGGTAGAGTTTAGTCAGGACTGGCTCTCCCAAGGCCGTCAGTAGTTCTAATGGAATGTTGTCTACTCCCGGGGCCTTGTTTCAACTCAGGTCTTTCAGTACTCTGTCGAACTCTTCACGCAGTATCGTATCTCCCATTTCATCTTCATCTACATCCTCTTCAATTTCCATAATATTGTCCTCAAGTGCATCGCCATTGTATAGATCCTCTATATACTCCTTCCACCTTTCTGCTTCCCCTTCTTTCCTTAGAACTGGGTTTCCATCTGAGCTCTTGATATTCGTAGAAGTGCCTCTCTTTTCTCTAAAGATCTCTTTAATTTTCCTGTAGGCAGTATCTATCTTGCCCCTAGTGAGATAAGTCTCTACATACTTATATATGTCCTCTAGCCATCCCTGCTTAGCCGTGATATCACCTGCATGAGGACTTCATGCAGGATCAGCGGCGATGAGTGAAAATTTGTGCCAGACGAGGACTCGAAGCCGTCCTGCTTACTAGGCAGGTGTGTTACCACTGCAGCACCCAGACACAGTGTTTATCTCAAATGCGCGGACTATCTCGGCACGGTCCACAGTTGACCCACACTTCCACCCAGTACAACCTAGCGCTGTCCATCATCCACGTCCTAATATAGGTGGGCTGAGATATTTATAAGGAAAAATGCACAGATTTCACCGTATGGGAAAGCAGGATAACGTTCATGTTTGACACTGGTAAGACCTCCAACATAAAGATCGATATCGGCCGGTCAATGAAGAAGAGGTCCTCCATGGGCACTAATCCCATATTGCAGCTGTTATTCATGCTGCCTACCAAACTGTTGAGGAGTCCTTGGGGAAATTGTCCTACTCATTTCTCAAGGCTGTTCCAAGTTCTTGCACGGTTCAGGAAGGGAGTGTTCGTTGAGAAACATGTCTGCCAACAGCAACCAAGGCATGATCTACAGGTTTCAGGTCTAGAATGTACACAGGCCATTCCACACGTTCTATATCATCACTCCACAGTGTGTCCAACACCTCAGTGGATCTGCATGGCCGTGCATTGTCGTCTATAAACAGAACGTCAGTAACTAATGCACCCTTAAACTGACGGCCATGATCCAGAATACATTATGTCTGCCCACCCTATAACTGCTAGGCAATACCATTGATGTTAATGAACTATCTCTCGTGGGTAACGTGCTACCCTCTCTCTCCACACTAACTGGTGGCCAGAATACTCGCCACAGAGAAGCGGGAGTTGTCGGAGAGTATCAAACTGGATTATTGTTGCGAAGCTCGCCAGCATGCTCCCTAACCAACTACCTCTTCTTCGACGATGCAGTGTTTAAGTTGGGTGCAATTAACAGGCTTCTATGCATACAAACCAGCCTGATTTAATCTCTGCGAAATGGTTCTGACACGGATACGTGTACCAACTGCGGTAGCAGCCTCTTCTGCGGTGTGCCTAGGGATAAGATATGTTTTATATCAATGCGTGATGTCTGTTCTTTCCGACATGTCCGAAAGGAGAGACGCCACGTAGCATCCGCAGCTGTCATACATATTCTGCAAATTGAAGTTGCAGGGGGGAGAGCGGGGTGGTGTGGGCAGAAAGGAAAGGAACGGAACTACTGATATCAGCTGCATCGGGACTTTATGTGGAAACACCGGCGGCGAGTTTATATGTGTGCTGGACTAGTGGACTAGTACTCGAACTTGGTATCTCCAGCTTACTACGAGGGTCATTCAATAATTAAAGAGACAAATTGGTCCACGGAAAAAACTGTTAGTAGGACAAGTTTGGTACTTCTATAGCTTGAAGTTGGCATCACTGACATCAGCTGACATATCAACATTGTTTTGTTTATAACCTCAAAAATACATTTCAGCATGGCGCGTCCGCTTGAAACGTCCACTTTAGTTGAAAAACGTTTTGTTATTCGTTTTTTACTTGCTGAAGGCGAGAAACCAGTGAAAATATACTGTAGAATGTCTAAAGGTTTTGGCGAAGGGTGTATGAATGTTGCAAATTTTTACAAGTGGGTAGAGCAGTTCAAAAATAATAGCTAGTCAGTGACTGACGACCACCGTTCTGGCCGACCAGTTGCAGCTTCAGCTCCCCCACTTGAAAGTCGAATTGATGATATTATTCGTGCCGACCGCCGTGTGACTGTGGAAATGATAGTTGATATGGTTTAAGTTAATACTGGCACAGTTCATAACGTTATTCGTAACAAGCTGAAGTACATTCCCGGCGGAGTTTCGGGTCCTCCCTCGGGCATGAGTGTGTGTGTTGTCCTTAGCATAGGTTGGTTTAAGTTGGTTTAAGTAGTGTGCAATTCTAGGGGCCGATAACCTCTGCAGTTTGGTCCCTTAAGAACCCACACACATTTGAACAAGCTGAACTACCGCAAAACACGCGCAAGTTGGGTCCCAAAGGAGTGGACGCGGCTACACAAGGAAAGAAGGTTGAGCGTGTGCACAGAGCTAAAGGAATGCTATGAAAGAGAGAGTGAGCATTTCCTCAACAAAATTTTAACTTGTGATGAAACTTGGGTTCAGTATTTTGAGCCATAATAAAAAAGACAAAGCATGGAGTGGTAGCACACCAACTGACCTGTCAAGAAAAAATTCAAAACCCAAATATCAGCAGAAAAAGTCATGTTAACGGTGTTTTGCGATAGTGAAGCACCAGTTTTTTTATGATTATCTCGAAGAGCAGCGTAGAGTGAAGTCAATACTGCTCCGATTTGCTTTTAAACAAAGTGAAGCCATCCATGAGAGAGAGACGTTATGGGTCTCAGAGGAGAGGTGTGATTTTCCAGCTAGACAACGCACATCCTGATATTGCTCAACTCACCCGTGAAACCATAAACAAAATTGGCTGGGAAGTACTACATCATCCCCCTTACAGTCCTGATTTAGTACCTAGTGATTTCCATTTGTTTGGTGCACTGAAGGACGCATTACGTGGGAAGAGGTTCCAGGACAAAGAGGACGTGGAAAAAGTTGTGGGAAATTGGTTCAAACATCAAGATAATTGGTTCTTTGCAGCTGGAATACAAAAAGCTTCTAGCCCGTTGGAACAAGTGCATAAATGTTCAAGGGGATTATTTTGAAAAGTAGAAAAAGTATTGATTTGTAACAACAAACGGTTTTTTCTCCAGACCGATTTGTCTCATTAATTACTGAATGACCCTCGTAGGCTGTTGCGATAAGCTCTACAATCCGGACGTGTCCAAAAAAACAGATACTATGCATTCATTTAATTCGCCTCAGTAGGCAATGAATCCACAACCTTTAATGCAGATGCACCTTTATGTCTAAAGCTAGCGAGCTTGGAGGACGTGGCTGATGGACCGCGCTAGGTGACGCTGGGTTTACCACCACCTGTGGACCGTGCCGAGATAGTCCGGGCATTTGAGATAAACACTGTGTGTGGGTGCTGCAGTGGTAACACAGCTGCCTAGTAAGCAGGAAATCCCGGCTTCGAGTCCTCACCTGTCTCACCTTTTCACTCATCGCCGCTGATTCTGCATGAAGTCCCGATGCAGGTGATATCATTATTTGCTTCCCTTTCCTTTCGTTTCTCCCCTATTCACCTTCAACTCATATAGTAAAATATCGGTTCGCTTTCAGCACAAGGGATGTGTATCGATCCTATTGTGGTGTGGTCGCATGTCTGCGACCACTGGCATACTTCTGCCGGTGTCCTTTTTTAACCTCTAGATGACACTTTTGGACTCACCCATTACTGTAGCCACAGTAGTGACACTTTGGCCGGCTTCGCGCAGTCCAATTGCTCGTCCGCGATCCTAAGCACTCAAATAATGCCTTGCAGACATGTTGCTGTAACAAATGGAGTGCCGCACTAATTGGTTCCACAACAACCTTAGTCAAATACCGTGCTGTCGAATGGATACAGAGCGTTTGTACACATGCTTTGTTGGAGCTGTCACGTCGTATCATCTACATTTCCTTTTACTATCATTATTCGGGTGTTTTGTAGCAATCGGCAGCTAATCCTTAGCAAATTTCAGTTATTTCTTAGCATTTGTCAAGCTGTGTATGTTACTGGACCGTGGTGAGTGGCCACAAGTGATTTGCGTGACAGAGATGATAGACTTTGCAGTAAAGTCCACCACTTGCTGAAATCATCCTCAATTCGTAAACAGCCATCTATAGCAGTATTTTGATTAATGCTGATTCTCCATTATCCGGTCAATTTCGAAATGGCTCATACTTTATTTCCTCATAATTCAAATTAATGAATGTTACGCTGGAGTGATGTGAATATCAAATAGAGGAGTTGTATTTGCACCATTATTGCACACCCAAATGACAGGAGAGTGGAAAGGTATTTTCAGTACTTTTCCACCATTTGCCTAAGTTTAATTGTATCCATGATTTTGTTCTTTGAGGTACTGATTTCTTTAAGTTTACATCACCTTCTTTTTGCTTTTGGTATAATGAAACACCAGATTTTCTTTTTTTATACGATCATCGAACTTTTTGAATATGTGCCAATAAGAACAACAAGCTTTTCCATTTAATCCAACGTATTGGTTCTACCATTCTTTGCAGTGCCTCATTTGATCTCAAACATCGAAACATTGTGTGTCTGGTAACCCATGTGTTGCCTAAAATATTCCTCAATAGTCTGTGTTCTCTTTTGACTATTATATCTACTAATCCCCATTTATTAATAATCAAAGAGTCTGAAGCTTATAATCCTTATGATTTGTCCAATGACACGTCTTAACTTGGCACCAATACTCAGCGACTTTTTCTTGTAGAAATTTTTTGGCAGATGGTATTCCTGATACAGTTTACAAATTCTATGATTGACCGCTTCCTATTCTAAGATATTCTGCTGTATTACCTGAACTAGGTACCGGTTTAAAATCATCCGTTCTCATCTATCTTTTATATTTCTCATATTTTTCATTTTCTGGAAGGAGACCTTCAATCATTCTTTCTCAGAGATCTCTGTCTATCGAGATATGTTTAGAACTGCTAAGTCAATATTACTGCCGGAAATGGCTAGATCACCCGCAAAGATCGAGCAATTAACGTATACCCCTTTCAGTTTAGGCCCGAGTCTGAATCGTTCTACTTTCCCCTATCCTCAGCTTACGGTCTCCTCCATTCAAGCGAAACAGAAAATAACACACATCTCATTACATAAGTATATATTTAAAGATACGGTGGAAGAGAGTAAAATGAAGTTAGGAAGAAATTTTGTGAAAGAAATCGTGACAGCTGTCACATGTGATAATCTCAACACATGTAAAGTAAAGTCTCGCACCGCTGCTTTGTCTGTATGCTTGTACTAACAACACTAAGGATTTTTAAGTGGTTTTCGCTAATAGATAGACAGCTGTATGAAGAAAATTTAGGTGTACAATTGATAAATACTTCATGCAAACTGGCTTAACCATGGTGAATTATTATGTGAAGACGGTGTCTGTTATTTCGGACATGTGGATAGGGTGACTGCAGGGACTTATCCCTTGCACGCTCTCCGTGAGACTCACATTCCCAACTTAATGTCTACAGACTACATTCGTAGTGCCCCTGCCCATTACACTCATTACTCGCGGCAGACAATCTTACCGAGTGCCGTAAGAGTTCGGGCAATACGTGTGCATTCGCACAGAAGAAGAAGGTCAATGGCCAGTTAGCCTGAACTATATATGAATTTGGTATCTGTGCTTTCGGATATGTCCTCTGTGCCCTCGGTTGCTCAGGTGGACAGAGCGTCTGCCATGTAAGCAGGAGATCCCGGATTCGAGTCCCGGTCGGAGCACAAATTCCCAATTGTCCCCGTAGATCGAAAGGACTGCCTGTCGGCAGCGTAGGGTCTTGATTTAATTATCATTTCATGATGAATTGAAGTCCACCGCCGCTGTGGAAACGATGCTATTGTCATCTAATGGTGAACGGAAGAACTACCTTGAGTAATACATATACATTAAAGGCTGCCCGGCTCTCGTGACCGGCCGGAGCAAGCTGCTGCCGACTCCCTACATTATTTGGACGTATTTGATATTAAAATTATTTTTTTGTGTGTGCAGAAAGTGCTTTAAGAGGTGTGACAGTAAATACAGGAAAACGGTCACACAGAAAAAGTACCTGTGCCGGACAGGTACTGGAGCCCTTTCCTGGCGAGCAGTGCTCAAATCATAAAACACATTAAATGTATTCGCAGTTGCGAATACGACCAACCGTCTGCTGTAGAACGAAATGGCGAAATGAAAATTTGTGCCGTACCGGGACTAGAACCCGGATTCCCCGCTTTACGCGAGCGGTCTCGTGAACCGCTTTGGTTCTCCGTACACAGCTTCCACATATCATCGTCCCTGCGTCGAAACCTGCTCTCATACTCACATTATGTAATTCCTGTGCAGGAGAGGATATTTTTAATTGAAAGTCGCTGCCTGATATGGGTGGATAGATACAATATGGCAACGCCAGTGATGTTAAGAAGAAAGATGTACTGTTCCTCCGGAGACGCATGCATGCATGTCCGAAGGAGCACTGCATGGTTCTTCCTAACAACACAGCGACTGCAGTATCGTACAGAACGTTTGTGAGAGTGATGACATTCAGTTATCTGATGCTCTTCTCTAAATTTCAATAACAGCTCTACGCAGTGGCCTGTAAACAAAACTACCAGTACGTCAGACAAGTCATCCAGACATAGATACTTAGTGCTAACTGTGTTAAACCAGGCACGACTGCTAATTGTTCAGAAATAAGAAATGCGATACAACTCGAATCGTGAAAATCAATTGTCAATGAAGAATCAAAGAATCACTATACGCTGACTGAACAAAATTTTGTGTCTGCTGACCATCGCCAGATAAAACGCGTCTCTGGTAATCTATCAAGTGAGACTGCCTTCGAACACACGGTACTTGAATAATGATGACGAGACCAGCAATTTTATTTGAATCGAACGTCATTTATTCTTTATAAAACATGCTACCAATTTCTACGGCAAATGGTGTTATTTTCATGGCGCGAATGTAACCTACCATCTACAACCGTTTCCATGTGCAATGAACAGAGTCGTATGCAGCGGGCAAAGGTACATAATCGAGTTAATTTTGGCCCACTGCATACGATTCAGTTAATTGCACATGGAAACGGTTGTGGGTGGCAGGTTACGTGCGGGGACTGAAGATGACACCATGTGTTGTCGAAACTCCTAGCGTGTTTTATGAAGAATAAACGACATTACTTTAAAATACAGACACTGGTTTCATTATTCAAGATAAAATGCGATGGCGTAATACAGTGAAGGTAATAAATAAGAGGACACGAGACCAATGCGGAAATTTTGTGGGAACAAGCACGGGTCGCTAATGTGAATATCCAATCACAGATGCGACTTAGACGAAGGACGGATTGTTATTGCCTGCCTCCTGGCAAGGCCACCTCGGAAACCCCGAAATTAGTGGGCTGCCCGTATGCTGCTGTTGCAAGCAACTATGGAAAGTGGTTGAAGACGGTGAAACCACGAGTAAACGACAAGATACTGGACGGCCACCCATCGCCACAGATGTCGGAGTTTTGCGTGCTTTGCAAAAAGAAGGGTAGGCAGCGATCTGTGGCAGATCTAATGATACTGAGCTGTGGCTGGCTCGCGTCATGTCTTTTTATCATTGGTTCCGGTCCAGCGGTGTCTTATTTCTTCTTCTGCTACCACCATAACGTTGCTGTCTTCTCTCTGTGAGTGGCAGCAGCAACGCGTATCGATACTAGTACAGCTGTACTATCTTTGGTGTGGCGGATATGTTTGGCTGTGCTGTGTGTGGCGGTCGGTCTGTTGTGGCAGAGCAGGGAGGGAGTATCCACTGCGCGTTGTCAGGACGGAGCCGCTGGCGGCGTGCACGCGCGGTTCGAGTTGTCAGGCGCTTCTTGCGAGGGTTACGAAGTTCGTCGCCCACCGATCCTGGACACTAAAGTTGACTCCTCACGTAACCTACTATCAAGCCTCGACTGCTATCACATCTCTTCGTTTGATCCTGGTTGTCGCTTTCTGGGAGATCCCCGCAAGCAACTATGTGTGTGCATTGAAGTCGGCTAGAATTGCAGCCGTCTTCCTGTGTGGTGTTTAACTTAATTCATTCCTTCCTTAGTGAAGTGTACCAGCGGCATGTGCTACCTTGTGGCCGTTGACGTTCGGGTCACCAGCACTGGTCGTTGACTTACTTTTTTACAGTGTATTTTCCTCATCGTGTTGATCCTGTCCAGCGCGGCGTGTAGTCAGACAGTTGAGGTGTTGTTGGTAGTTTTGGGCGTTTATTCTTACTGTCCAGGATTGGGCACCAGTATCCAGAAGGTTGTGTTATTGACATCTTGTTGTCATTTTGCTGGTCGGGTGGAGCAGAACTGATCTTGTTGGTTGGTTGTTCGGCTGGCTTTGCGTTGGGTTGCCTTCCAGTTAAGAGGTTGTCGGTCTGGCTGCCTGTCTCACCTAAACGTGCATTAGTGTTGCCTTCCCAGGCTGATCCTTGGAACCTTCTGAGCGCCGCTCCTTGTGTTTTACATAATGATTTCATTTTTAGTCTTAAGTACTCTGTGTGGCCTTCAGCCGACTTTTAGCTTACTAAAATTGCAAGGCTTTTCTTCTTAGACCTTAAGCCTTAAAAAAATTGTTTCTTGTTTGATATGTGGCCTTCAGCCGAGTTTCAGCCTTTCAGAATTAAAACTGAAAATTCCTTGTGCCTAGGCCTTAAGCCGTAAATTGGTTTCAAGTTGGTATGTGGTCTTCAGCCGAGTTGTCAGCCTTTTCAGATCAAAAGTTGAAAAATTTTGTGTAGTCCTTAAGCCGAAAGAAATATTTTCTAGTTATTATGTGTCCTTCAGCCGAGTTTTCCAGCTTAAATTAAAAATTCGAAATTTCTTTGTCTGGGCTTTAAACCGTGAAATTGTTTGGGTTTCGTATGTGGCCTTCAGCTGAGAGTTATGTGAAGCATTTTAGGATAAAGCCTTTAGCCTATTTTAGTTAAAATTTAGAAGCTCTTCCTTTTAGGCCTTAAGCCATAAAATTGTTTTCTGCATGGTGTGTGGCCTTCAGCCGAGTTTTAATCTCTCTTAAATTAAAAATTCAAAATCCTTGTCTAGCCCTTCAGTCATAAGATTGTTATTCTTTAATATGAGGCCTTCAGCCGAGTTTTACACGAAATATTTTAAGATAAGGCCTTCAGCCTTTTCAAATTGAAAGCTCTTCCTCCTAGGCCTTAAGCCGTTAAATTGTTTTGTTGATATGCGGACTTCAGCCGAGTTTTCAGTCTATTTAGATTAAACTTTGAAAATATTTGTCTCGGCCTTAAGCTGTAACATTGTTCTTGATTAATGTGATGCCTTCAGCCGAGTTCTATGGGAAAAATTTAAGCTAAGGCTTTCAGCCTATCTATGTTAAAGATAAAAATTTTTGTTTTGAAGAAGTGAAACCTCCAGAAGAACTCCTGTATCTCAATTCCTTGCTTAGTCCTTGTGCCTTGGATTTTCGATGTGGCCTTCAGCCGATGTAAATTAAGTTTCGGTTCTTGCTTGTGTGATTTGTGTTTTAAGAAATAAAGTATATATGTTGAGTGCAAATAACAGTAACTTATTTTCGCCCCCTTCCACAAATATAACCGCATCCGCCCTTTCCTGCTAGCCCAGGGGTTTCAGATACAATGCAATGCAGGTCCAGGCACAAGTTTCTTAGAGTACACAGATCAGCACATTCTGAAGCAGAGGAAGTCTGCGTGTTAGTGAAATTACGAATTAGATGTAAATTGAAGGAGGGAAGGGGAAGAAAGGAAAGGAATGGGAGGCTGTTGTTAGCTGCCTGGGGATATTGCGTGGAATCGGCAGCGCCGAGTGCAAATGTGTACAAGAACGGGATTCTTACCCAGGACCTCCTGCTTACTAGGTAACCACTGCGGCACAGCGTTATCGCAACTGCGTAGACTATCTCTGCTTGCCTCACGTCGATTCACACTGCCTTCGAGTGCCACCTACCTGCAGTCCCTGCTCATTTCCTTCATGTTCGCTACCCTGAGATGTGCGAAGGAACAGACACGACGTATTCATATAATTGATTAGTCTGACTGGGCAATGGATCCAGCTTCTTCTGTGCGGATGCACAAATACGTCTGCCCTCCTGTGGGAGTCTCAAGAGTAGCGAACACGGAGGAAATGGACAGGGACTCCTATAGGTGGCGCTCAATGAAAGTGTGAATCGGCTCTCAGGCGTGCCGAGATAGTCCGTGCAGTTGCTATAATGCTGCATCCCAGGTGGGGCTGTGGTTAACGCACCTGTCTAGTAAGCAGGAGATACTGGATTCGAAACCCGGCCCTGTACACATTTTCACTCGTCCCCGCTGATTCTGCATAATGTCCCAATACATCTGACAGCAGGGATTGTCTCCCTTTATTTTATTCTCGCCTCCACCTTCAATTTACATTAGGTGTGTCACAGCTGCGGATTCTGGGTGTTTTTACGGACAAGTCCGAAAGAATGGACACTAGGCATTCATATGATTAAAAACTAAACTAAACTGCTCCCGAACAGACCATGAAGGGCCAAAGGTATCGACCGGCCGCCTTGTCATCCTCAACCCATAGGCGTCACTGGATACGGATATGGAGGGGCATCTGGTCAGCACACCTCTCTTCCGGCCGTATGTCAGTTTCCGAGACCGGAGCAGCTACTTCTCAATCAAGTAGCTCCTCAGTTTGCCTCACAACCTCTGAGTGCACCCCGCTTGCCAACAGCGTTCGGCAGACAGGATGGTCACCCATCCAAGTGCTAGCCCAAACCGACAGCGCTTAACTTCGGTGATCTGACGGGAATTGGCATACATATGGTTATCAATTACAATTGCAGTGGACGCGGGTTGTCGGAATAATAACGCTTCCTGTTGTACCAGGACGATGGTCGTGCACCTGTACGCCGTCACCCAGCATTTATCTGGGTTGAGATGGCACCAGTGGTTCTAATCTAAAGCACCACGACCGCACTGGTCTACGTGAAAATTGCTGCGGTCCAGTCGCGTCCCTTCACACTGTTGTCCCGACAGCGACTGAGTATAATAGCTCTCGTCGTAAGGCTAAAATCGTTCGGCAGTGTTTTAGGAGCACGATGGTGAACGCACATTGATGGCCACTGAATTCGCCTGATCTGAAGCGGATGTGAACACATTGGTACGGTCGGTGTTCATAGACCACCGGCCCGTAATTCGAGGTAAATGCGTGACCTTTGCGTACACGTTTGGTATCTCAGAAAACCCACCAAGGACTGAATGCTTGTTACATATAATTATCCCAGTGCTATGTTCCAAAGATGGGCCGACAAGCTACGCTGCAGGCGGTGATAATATTTTGTCTCAGTGTGTACTTGCATAACGACGTTCATGAAATTAATCCTCCGTAATACGTGAATCACCACCATCCACCTGGATCAAAGGCAGAAGCTCTACTCAGCTACAATTAAATGACGACAAATTTTGAGGTATTCGTACTGAACTTCGGTTCAAAAGCTTGTACACTATCCACACTATTACAGTGGCAACATGCACTGACGTGACGAGAGTCATGGGACACCTAATACCGTGTGTGACCTCTTTCTTCCAGGCGTAGCTCAGCAGCTCGACGTAGCATAGACTCAATAAGTCACGGGAAGTCCCCTGTAGAAATGCTGAGCTCTATGGCCTCTGTTTCCGTTCATGGTTGCGAAAGTATTACAAGCGAAATACACTACTGGCCATCAAAATTGCTACACCAAGAAGAAATGCAGATGATAAACGGTTATTCATTGGACAAATAAATTATACTAGAACTAACATGTGATTACAATTTCACGCAATTTGGGGGCATAGATCATGAGAAATCTGTATCCACAACAACCACCTCTGGCCGTAATAACGGCCTTGATATGCCTGGGCATTGAGTCAAACAGAGGTTGGATAGCGTGTACAGGAACAGCTGCCCATGCAGCTTGAACACGATACCACAGTTCATCAAGAATAGTGACTGGCGTATTGTGACGAGCCAATTGCTCGGCCACCATTGACCAAACGTTTTCAGTTGGTGACAGATCTGGAATATGTGCTGGCCAGGGCAGCAGTCGAACATTTTCTGTATCCAGAAAGGCCCGTACAGGACCTGCAACAAGCGGTCGTGCATTATCCTGCTGAAATGTAGGGTTCCGCAGGGATCGAATCAAGGGTAGAGCCACGGGTCGTAACACACCTGAAATGCCCACTGTTCAAAGTGCCGTCAATGCGAACAAGAGGTGACCGAGACGTGTAACCAATGGCACCCCATACAATCACGCTGGGTGGTACGCCAGTATGGCGAAGAGGAATACACGCTTCCAATGTACGTTCACAGCAGTGTCGCCAAACACGGATGCGACCATCATGAAGCTGTGAAGAGACCCCGGTTTCATCAGAAAAAGTGACGTTTTGCCATTCGTGAACCCAGGTTCGTCGTTGATTACACCATCGCAGGCACTCCTGTCTGTGATGCAGCGTCAAGGGTAACCGCAGCCATAGTCTCCGAGTTGATAGTCCATGCTACTGCAAACGTTGTCGAACTGTTCGTGCAGATGGTTGTTGTTTTTTAAACGTCCCCATCTGTTGACTCAGGGATCGAGACGTGGCTGCACGATCCGTTACAGCTATGCGGATAAGATGCCTGTCATCGCAACTGCTACTGATACGAGGCCGTTGGGATCCAGCACGGCGTTCCGTATTACCCTCCTGAACCCACCGATTCCATATTCAGCTAACAGTCGTTGGATCTCGACCAACGCGAGCAGCAATGTCGCGATACGATAAACCGCAATCGCTACAATCCGACCTCTATCAAAGTCGGAAACGTGATGGTACGCATTTCTCCTCCTTACACGAGGCATCACAACAACGTTTCACCAGGCAACGCCGGTCAACTGCTGTTTGTGTATGAGAAATCGGTTGGAAACTTTCCTCTGTCAGCACGTTGTAGGTGTCGCCACCGGCAGCAACCTTGTGTGAATGCTCTGAAAAGCTAATCATTTGCACATCACAGTATCTTCTTCCTGTCGGTTAAATTTCGCGTCTGTAGAACGTCATCTTCGTGGTGTAGCAATTTTAATGACTAGTAGTGTATTTTGTGCACGAACTGCCTCTAGATTATGACCCAAAAACATTCAGTGGGTTTCATGCTGGGTGATCTGTGTGGTCAAATCATTCGCTTCAATCGTCCAGAATGTTATTCAAACAAATCGCGAACAATTACGGCCCAGTGACGCATTGTCATCCGCGAAAGTTCCTTCGTTGTTTGGGAACATGAAGACCATTAATGGCTACAAATGGGCTCAACGTAGCGGATAATTACCATTTCGAGTCAACGATCCATGTAAAGACTGCGCACACGACTTTGGAGCCACAACCAGCTTGCACAATTCCTTTTTGACAGCTGTGCTCCATGCTTTCGTGGGGCCTGCGCCACACTGGAATCCTAAAATTAGCTCTGAAATCCGGACTCATCTTACCAGACCACGATCTTGCCGTAGTCTAGGATCTAAGCAATATGGTTACCACAACAGGAGAGGCGCTGCAGGCGACGTGCTATTAGCAAGGGCACTCGGGTTTGTCGTTTGCTGCCATAGCCCATTAACGCCAGATTTCGCCGCACTGACCTAACTGATGAGTACGTCGTACGTCCCATATTGATTTCCGTCGTTATTTCAAGCATTGCCGCTTGTATGTTACCACTGACAACTCTACGTCAGACACTGCGTTATCCATGGTAAGAGGTAAGGAAGGCCGGTAATTTCGTATTCTCGGCTCACTCTTGACAATGTGAATCTCGGAATATTGCATTCCCTAACGATTTCCGAAAATGAATGTCCCATGCGTCGAGCTCCAACAAGCATTTCGCGTTCACAATCTGTTAAATCCTATCGTGAGGCCATTGTCACGTCGGAAATCTTTTCACATGGATCATTTCAGTAAAAGGTACAGCTCTGCCAGCGTACTACCCTTTACCCTTTTATGTCTTGTGTACGTAATAAAAGCTGTAGATACGTATACCACTATCCACGGCTTTTCTCACAGTGTATGTGTTTGGATATATGCATCGGGCAAATATCTAGATCAGACGAATGTTTAGAAAACTCTAGTTCTACAGTGAAAACATTTAATGCAGGTTGTGTAATACAGCAGTTGCCTACATCTCGTGAGAAATCACCCCAGTTTGATGATACATTGAATGAAGGAAATGATTTGCTACAGGGTTTCCAGAACCGCAAATACAGTAGCACAACGAAAATCGTATATTCCTGTATGAGCGACAGCTTTTTCGAAGTAGTGTGAGGGGAACTGTGACACTGATCCTCGCCGTAAGACGCGGTATGTTCAAAAATTTTGGGGAATTTTGTAACTTTGCCTTTTATTTTTGTCCGATTAAAGCAGGGCTTCACAACATACGTGCTCGCGGAGCAAGCTGTGAGCAGCAAGGCGCGAGAACGGAGCAGCGCGAGCACGCTACCCCCACTACCGGACCAGAGCGGAGAGTGGGGAGAGTCACGTGGGGCACACAACAGCTGCCGCCAGTCAATGTAAATCCGCGGACACCTGCAGGGATATCACTCACGAATTATTACTGCGACAAATGAAACAAATAAAGGAGGATGTACACTGGCCACATAATTTTATTAGCTTAGTGTATGCCTCTTCATTCGTATTAATTTGTGAACTGTTACACAATAAAAGGTGTCACTGAAGTGTGGGGTTCTCGGTTATCTTGTACTTTTTGCCCTTTACAATTGCGTCTATGTTCGGAGTAATTGTTCTTGTGCATTGTAGGCGCAGCGTGCAGTTTAAATTTCGATCAGACAATGCGTTTCTCAGGCGCGTCTTGTTACATTTCATTGCAGAGAACAGCTGTTCACAAACATACGTGCAACCGAACATTGATATTATTGTAGCTGCCAGTTCGTGCAAACGAGGAAATCTATCCTGAGGGAAGCCTCTGTAGAATTCCAAAATGTTTTTCTTGTTCTGAAATTTGTCTCTGTATTCTCTGTCACACTGCAGGTCAATAATTTCTAGTTGTGGCTCAGGACGAATTTCTTCGATATTCGCTGAATATGGAGAGGAGAACAGATCAAAATCACTGTCTAGTGCTGTCAGATCTTGAAAGCGTTGATCAAATTCTTCCTTAAGGGCAACTAAACTATGTGAATAACGTTCACAGTCTTTGTGAACATCTTGCATGCATGATAATTTACGAAAGTGAGCTAGATTTTCTGTTTCCAGCTGACTCACCCAAAGTGTCAATTTCATTTTGAAAGCTCGTATTCGATCTATGAAATGAGTAATTAGCAGATCTTTACCTTATAGTGAAATGTTCAAAGCATTCAGATGGCTAATTAAATCTGCTAAGAACGCGAGATCACATTTCCATGAAGGCTCTTTCAGTTCAGGAACACGCATATTGTTTACTTCCATGAACGTATTTATCTCATCTAATAGGCAAAAAAATCGATTTAATAATTCGCCACGACTAAGCCAGCGGACCTCGCTGTAATAAGGCAGGCTACCATACTGGCTTTCTCCATACTCAAGAAAGCTTTTAAATTGCCTGTGTTGTAGCCCATGCTTCCTTGTATAATTGGTTGTACGAAAAAGAACACTCATCACATTTTTTAGTGTGATACTCTTTGCACATAAGTTTTCCTGGTGGATCAGCCAGTGAACGCCCCTTGTTTCATTCGGCACGGTCAGTTTTTGCATTTTCTCCTTCAACAGCGCGACGAAACCTGATTTTTTTCCCTGTCATCGCTGGTGCACCGTCTGTAGACACTGAAACTAAGGAATTCCACGACAATCCTATATTTTCAACACTTTCTTCAACACTACTTAAAATATCACCTCCGGTTGTAGTGTTCCTCATGGCTACTACATCGAGGAGCTCCTCCCTCACCTGAAGATCTCTATTAACACCTCTAATAAATATGGTAAGCTGCGCTGTTCCTGTGATATCAACACTTCCGTCCAGAGATAGAGAATACGCCATAAAATCTTTACAGATATTTGCAAGCTGGCTCTAGACGTCGTCTGCCATGTCCTGTATGCGACGCATAATGGTCATGTTAGATAATGGCACATTCCGAAACTGTTCAACTTGAGATGGACACAAATGTTCCGCGGCAACTACCAAACATTCTTTTATTAAATCGCCGTCAGTGATGGGGAGCAGGGACTTAGCTAAAAGCAAAGCAATTTTGTAACTCACTCTGAGAGCTGCCTCAGTTGATTTTTCTTCGTCGTCCAGATCTTCTTCGGATAGCTTCCTTTTCAGTTTAATAACTTCCTGTGCACTATCTGCTCCATCACATTTTCCACTTCCGTAGTCTTTCGCGTGGTACGACATATAATGTCGCTGCAAATTAAATTTCCTAAAAGAATTCAGCGTTTTGTGACATACTAAACATTTTGCAACACCATCTTATTCTGTAAACAGATACAATTCCTCCCAATGGTGGTTGAAGTGCGAAAGCATGGTTGGGGTTACACAACGGCGACTTGACATGATTCTTAACCAGCGAAGTGACTGTTAGAGCTGATCGTAGTACTTTAAACGTTACACAGTCGGCGCGAATTCAATAGGCACGCTGCGGCCCTATTCAAAAGTGCGCGCGCTTTCCCCTCCCTCCCCTCCCTCCCCTCCCTCCCTACTCCGCGACCTTGCACCTGCTCGCGAGCACGTGCCTGAGCAGACGCGAGTACTCGCACTCAAAACCGGCCAGTTGTTAAGCCCTGGTTTAAAGCAATCCTTCCGTTTCCATTTCGATAAAAGTGTATGAAACGCTTCTGTACAGTGTTAGCCTTATCGGATATTTATCCTGCTGTCATCTGTCAAAATGTTTACATATATTTCAGGGGTACCTGTCATTATTTATTTTGGATAAAAATGAATCAGAAATTTTGTATTAAATTTTTATGTCAGAACGGAACAGTGAGCAGCAAAGTTTTAGAAAATGTGTATATTGGTTACGAGTGGTACAAAAGTTTCGAAGAATGGCGTAAAAGGAGGATGGCGAGCGCCTTCAATGCTCCGCCACATCAACCGACGAAATCGTGAAAAAAGGGAAGCAAATTATGAACGATCTCCGAATCACAGAGACGTCGCTGATGATGTTGGGATATTAATGGCCTCACGCACGAAAGTATTTTCGAATGGTTTGGATATGAAGGGTGTGACAGCAAAATTTATTAAAAAAAAAAAATTAAATTTCGGCCTGAAACAGCAGCGAATGTAAGTTTGTCAGGAGTCGCTAAATGAAGGTCGGTAACTTTGGTTTACGTAAATGACGAGACTAACGGTTGGTCGTTCCATTACATACCTTCTGGATCACCAAGACCGAAAACAGTTTGACATGTGCTGTCAAAAGTGAAGGTTATGCTCAACGTGTTCTTCTATGTTAATGGAATAGCATACCATGAATTCGTGCCACTAGTCCGAAAGATCAGTTACTTACAAGTTCAGGTCTGTTTGCATCGTCAATCAGAAAAAATACTCATCGATTTGTGGCGAAATAATTTATAACTTTTGCAGCACTGTAATGCACCTGCTCGCATTCAGTTGCTTGCTCACAAATATTTGGCCAAAAACATGCACACAAGTCTTCGTACCTAAATTTCTATAGTGCTTGACTCAAAAATGTCTAATCACCATGCAAAACGCTAAAAGGTATATTCTTGAACACTGTTAGCACACTCAATCACTTCGCCGACCGCGTGGCACAAGAACAGCCAGCTGTACACCATCTGGTCAAACGTATCCAGAATTCCCTAAATAATTGTGAATTTACCGCTAGATTTCACGAAATGTGGTAGGGATTATTGTGATCTCAGTAGAGGAATAGTAACAGCACAAAACAGGTAAGAAAAAGAACCTACCAAATGTAAGCGAAAGCAAGATTTGCGATATTTACAGAAATTCCAAATTTAGCGCGGACTTCAATGCGAAATGCCTGTAATAGTTTTCACGACGATACATTGTCTCGAAATCTGGCTGAAAATTGTAAGAAATCCCGGTCGTATGTAAAGTATGTTAGTGGTTAGGCACTATCAATGCCCTCTCTGCGCGATGGTAATGGATATAGTAACGATGACAGTGCTGTTAAAGCAGGGTTACTAAACACCGCCTTGTGAAATTCTTTAACCAAAGAAGCGAAGTAAACATTTCAGAATTCGAAACAAGAACAACTTTCTACATCAGTGACTTAGTAACAGATATTCTGGGAGCAGTGAAGCAACTTCAGTCACTTAATAAAAACAGGTCTTCAGGTCCAGATTATTTAAAAATTAAGTACTTTTCAGGGAATCCTCATGCTCCATACTTAACAATCATATATAACTGATCGCTCAACAAAAGATTCGTACCCAGAGACTGGAAAGTTGCACGTGTCACACCAATTTTAAAGAAAGGCAAAAGGAGTAATTGACTAAATTATAGGCTCACATTATTAACGTCGACATGCTGCAGCATTCTGAAACGCTCTATTGACACACACACTCAGAACGGATTTAGAAAACGTCGTTCTTCTAAAACACAACTAGCTCTTAACTCACTCGAAGTGTTGAGAGCTATCGGCAAGGGATTTCAAATCGATTTTGCATTTCTAGATTTCTAGAAGGCTTCCAACACCGTATCTTACAAGCGACTTGTAATCAAACTGCCTGCTTATGGAATATTGTGTCAGTTATACGATTGGATCCCTGATTTCCGTCAGAGAGGTAACAGTTCGTAGTAACTGACGGAAAGTCATGGAGTAAAAAAGAAGTCATTTCAGGCGTTCCCCCAGTAAGTGTTATAGGCCGTCTGCTGTTCTTTATTACTATAAACGATTTAGGAGATACTCTGAGCAGCCGTCGTAGGTTGTTTGTAGATGATGCAATCATTTATCGTCTTCTAAAGTCATCAGAAGATCAAAACCAATTTCAAAACTATTTACATAAGATATCCGTATGGTGCGAAAACAGTCAATTGATACTAAAAGTGTAAAGTCAATACGTGAGTCGTAAATTCATGCTGAATCCATTAAACTTTGGTTACACGAGACGTTAACCAAATCTAAAGGCCGAAAATTCAGCTAAATACCTAGGAACCACAATAGCGAAAAATTTAAATTGCAATGATCACAGAAAATGTTGTGGGGAAGGCGAACACTTAGAAGACGCAACACGTGTACTGAAGAGACTGCCTACACTACGCTTGTCCTTTCGGAGTGCTGCTGCTCGGTATACGATCCTTACTAGATAGGAGTAACGGAGTACATCGAGAAAGTTCAAGAAAAGGGCAGCACGTGTTGTATTATTGAGAGAGAGAGACTGTCACGCACATGATGCAGGATTTCGTGTGTAGATCATTGGAACAAACTCGTTTTTCGCGGAGGCGGCATCTTTTCACAAAAGTCCGATCACCAACTATCTTCTCCGAAAGCGAATATATTTTGTTGACGCCGACGTACATAGGAAGAAACGATTATCATAATTAAATAAGGGCAATCAGAACGCACGGGAAGGTATGTGTGTTCGCTTTTTCCGCTCGCTGTTCTTGAGTTGAATAATAGATGAGTGTGAAGGTCTTTTGATGGACCTACTGCCAGGCGGTTAACTGTGATTTGTAATGTAACTATGTAGATGTAGATGTAGAATAGCAGTAATTAACATAAAAAAGTAAGACAAATCAAAGACGATGTTCTTTACAGGAAATGCTCAACATGTCCACCATCATTCCTCAACAATACGTGTAGTCGAGGAATAATGTTGTGAACAGCACTGTAAAGCATGTCCAGAGTTATAGTGAGGCATTGGCGTCGGATGTTGTCTCTCACCATCCCTAGAGATGTCGGTCGATCACGATACACTTGCGACTTCAAGTAACCCCAAAGCCAATAATCGCACGGACTGAGGTCTGGGGACCTGGGAGGCCAAGTATGACGAAAGTGGCGGCTGAGCACACGAGCATCACCAAACGACGCGCGCAAGAGATCTATCATGCGTCTAGCAATATGGCGTAGTTGTAATAAAATCCCATGTCATTCCAAGCATGTGTGTCAATTTTTACTTCTCTATCTACATTATTCCGTGGTTTATTAAGTTTTCAAATTTATACTGACTTTTTGATCACCTGCTATTTGTCGGCTGAAGGCCCCAATAGTAATAACTCACAAAACAATTTGACAGCTGAAGGCCTGGACAGCAAATTCTTAAGAACGAATTAAACTTCTTCAAGAGATACTAAAATGTTATAAAAAAGGACAATCATGAAATTTTCAATATTAAGAGACAAATGGCATTCACGGCTGAAGGCCTTATTGACAGTCATCACAATCTGACCAAATCAAGACAGAAGTGGCCCTCAGACACTGCTCCAATGATCGACCTGGGAAAGTCGCTCAACTTTACAAACGATGAGACGGACAGCCAAGAGTAGCATTCACTTATCTGGATAGCAACTCAAATTAGTGACAGTTTAATGGTAGACCAACGGTCTTGCTACATCTACCTAACATCTGAACACCAATACAACGACGGTATAACCCAAGCAAGGCGGAAGCAGCGGACAGCACTGCATCTCCAGAATCCGGTGTTTAGAACATACAGAAGGACACACTACGATCAAAGTAGTCCAAAATAAACAAGTATCCTAACCACAATCAAGGAGGCTGTCGAATTACACGCCTTACCGGACAACAGCCGCAGGGCGAGGAAAGGTACACTGTCGCGAAAATACGCTGACCTCCAGGGAAGGTAACTGGGGCGTTAGCGTCCACTAGGCAGAAAAATGCAGCTGGTTGAACTTCATCAATAAACAAAAGGAATTCAATGATTAATAATAACAAGTGGAGGGTGTCTAATTAATTTCGCCAAGTCCAAACACTCGACTCATTGCTCTTCGTCTCAGCGACCCAGCGAGCAGCAACGCCCGAACAAACGGCGAGATCTCAAAATAGTGGAGGTTTCACTACTGGTTTAATGTTCACTCAACTCAAAAGTCCTTAGTCTGGTGGACAAAGAGGTTGTCGCCCTCGCAACTACAGCCCCTCGATCCGGCAGTGCCTGCGTGCCGCCAGCAGTCCAGGCATGTCCCCGCGCTGTCGGATTTCACTGCTGCTCCGTACCAACCGGACTCTACAACACACTCCGACCCGGAAAACACTTGACGCCCTTCCAAAGATAGTACTAGGGTACTAGATATCGATAACAGCTGCTGCTGCCAGCCAGGTGGAGTGGCCGAGCGGTTCTAGGCGCTACAGTCTGGAGCCACGCAACCGGTATGTCGCAGGTTTGAATCCTGCCTCGGGCATGGATGTGTGTGATGTCCTTAGGTTAGTTAGGTATAAGTAGTTCTAAGTTCTAGGGGACTGAGGACCTCAGAAGTTAAGTCCCATAGAGCTCAGAGCCATTTGAACCATTTTTGCTGCTCCCACTCGCGGACAGATATGCTAGCAAACGTAGTGGCGCCAGTAAACACGAGAAGAAAACGAGACGTCACTATCCCAATGACACGATGCCAACCTACCAACGGCACCAACGCAAGCCGCAACACTGCTCACATCAGTAACACATCAATGAGAATGTTTCAATACTTCTAAAGCTATCCAAATCAAACGTTGGTGATGCGTTTGTGAAGTGGAATCGTGAAGGACCAACAACAGCTACACAGAGGCCAAGCAGACCTCATATACTGACAGACATGAAGCATCGAACATTCCGGGGGGTGGTTGTGAAAAACCACTGAAATCAGCAGGTGGAATCAGGCTTTGAGTTGCTACCAGTACTCTAGCTAACACGACAGAGCGTAGGGTGATAAAAAGGAATGGGTACAGGGGTCGAGCAACTCCGCATAAGCCACAGATTTTGGTACTCACAGTTAAGCGGCGCTTGAGGCGATGTTAAGGGCTACGCCACTGGACAGTGGCCGGAAACGAAAGATTTCGAACGATGAATCACCCTAGACACTATGGCCGTCGGAGGGAAGATTTTGGGTTTGGGAATGCTTGGAGAACGTGACCTGCCATCACATACTGTGCCAAAAATGAAATACGGTGGGACTGTGTTACGGTGTGGATGGTTTTTCGTGCTTAGGGTGTGGTCCCTTGTTGTGCTTAAGGAAACGCTAAATTTGGGATGATATGAATATTTGCAGAACTGTGTGCTGTGCAGAGTAGAAGAAGAGGTCGGTGGTTTGTAGACAATAACGTACCTGTCCTCCCACAGTCCCGACGTGATCTCTATGGAACACTTCGTGATGATTTAGAACGTCGGCTTAGTTCCAGACCTAGCGTCAAACATCACTGCCTTGTCCGTTTTCCGTTCTTGCGAAATAACAGACTGGCGTTCTTCCATAGACCTTCAGATTCATCATTAAAAGTCTCTCCAGCACAGTTCAATACGTCTTAAAGGAAAAGAGTGGACACGCCCATGTTAATGTCCACTAACAGGTATTAGGATACTTTTGATCAGATAGTGTAAGTACAGGGAATGTAACAACATTCTGAACGACTGGTTTAGTTTTTAGGTTCCTGTTTTTAAGTCACGGCTGCGCAACGTTCTTGCTAACGCAGGTTTACACACTTAGCACAGCACACTTTTATAGACGTTTAATTCGTTCATGATGGGAGTTTCACGGTGTAACTGTGATACAGCTTTTGTAGTGGATGTCCTTTATGGTCAACACCCACGCTCTTGCTGTATACCCAAACTTATTTCAGTTCTCTTGTTTTGCTATCCTGCTTCGATGTTACGCTATTTTCTAGATTTGCATGGACGCCTGCAGCTCCCCACACTATTTATATGAAAGTTCACGGCATATATTTACGCAAAGTGCTTGTTTAACTCACCTCATTAAGTTCAACATTGCCTGTTTTCTTTTTCTCATTAAGAACAGACCACTGAATACATACAGTTTAGCAATTTAACCGTTTTACGTGCGCAATCAAAATACGATTTCTTGTAATCACTTTTATTCATTATTCATGATCATATTGCATGATAACACTATGTACATTATATTGTACATACCTGTTTCTAATCTTGTTTTGTTGTTAACGAGATGACTAACTGGGTAACCCAATACTTTTACATACGTAATGAAAGCTAACGCTGTACTCTTTGAATTTTATTTTGAGCTCATACGCTCTATCCTCGCGCCCCGTTCTCTCGCTTCATATTGGCCTCCCTATATGCCAGTCAAATGAATTATGTAGTAAACTACGTAATTAGCCAGATACAATAATGAAAACATACCTATCTCCGATGCGCAATGAATAAAGACACTACTCTATGTCGATACAGAGAGCTGGGGACAATATAATCGTGAGCAATGCAATACTCCCAGCGATTTCATCAATTTAACCCGCACCATGCACAGCTTCCTCTTTAATACCGAGTATCCTTTAATGTCCTATTCAATTTATACTTCTGGGAATGTTCAAAGTGACTGGGTGGGAAGGTGATTGTGAAGTGTGGTGCTATGATCATTCACGTTGAAATTTACTGATCATAAAATTTGAAACGGCAGGGACCTTGGAGAGAGATGTGGTAAGGCTTAGACATTATTTTTAACATATTAATTTGCCACACAGAGCAAATTTAATACAGATATTGATTGGTGAGTCATGTTTATTTGCCACAGAGGCCAAACATGAAATATAGAGTAACGTACAACGAAGCTTGAGGGATCCCATTATAAGTTAGCGAATCCTTAAGTTACTGTCCTTTGATTATTTCCGAGTATTTCCTTCCTTATTATCAAAGAAAACTTCTGAACGTGATTAACATTAGAAAATCGTCCCGAGAGGCACTAAATTGATTTACCGCTCACAAAAAAAAGACACACCACGAGGAAATTATCCAAATGGAATGGAAATCAATAGAGGTTATGTACATATTCTGACAAACTAATGATTAAAATTTCACAAAAGTGCATGATTTATTCGAGAGTAAGAGCTACACCAACTGGGCAAGTCAACAACACGTTGGTCCACCTACGGCCATTATGCAGACAGTTATTCGGCTTGGTAATGATAGAGTTTTTGGATGTCCTCCTGGGGGATATCGTGCCAGATTCTGCCCAACTGGTGGGTTACGTCGTGAAAATCCAGAGCTGGTTGGAATGCCCTGCCTATAATGCTCCAAATGTTCCAAATTGGGGAGAGATTCGGCGACCTTGGTGACCAAGGTATGGTCTGGCAAGCAAGTGGACAAGCAGTAGAAATTCTCGCCGCGTGCTGGTGGACATTATGTTGTTGAAATGTAAGCGGAGGGTGACTTGCCATGAAGTGAACAAAACGGGACGTAGAATAACGCCGACGGACCGCTATGCTGTAAGGGAGCAGCGGATGACGACCAAATAGGTCCTACTATGAAGTGAAATGGCACCACGGACCGTATGGCGGGGTTAGGGGGGGGGGGGGGCGAAAGAAATGTTGGTATCCCACCGCTGAAGTAAGTGTTTCCAACCACTTCTTTGATCATCGGGGCTCAATTCGAAGCAGAACTTACGACTGAAGATAGTTCTACCCCAGTCATTGAGATTACTTGCGGTAAATTCAAAACCAATAAAGGGGCTGAAGCAGATGGATCACCCAATGCACGATAAACGGTGTGAGCTCAGCCAACGCCCGAAACGATTGTTCGAATCAATGCAGATTCTAAAACACAAAGATTGAGGACACATTGTGTTTAAGTTACAAATAAACTGCAAATAGCGCACCGACCTCCAACGACGACAGAGAAAATCAGGACAGACAAATGAGCCCGTTATCCCTGCAAGTATTTATGGTTAAAATAGTGTAATTTATATAACAGTATATCTTACAACATGCACGTGGGCCTTTTAATCTTGACTGAAGAATCCAAACCAAATAACTAAGCCTATTTCATCCGCAAGTAATCAGAGCTAAGTGACAACGAAAAATCGTGAAGATACCTAAACTTAGGAAATAAAAGCACCAGGAGTGCAGAAAAAAGCAAACTTTCCTAGATCAGGTACTCACAAAATACACTCCTGGAAATTGAAATAAGAACACCGTGAATTCATTGTCCCAGGAAGGGGAAACTTTATTGACACATTCCTGGGGCCAGATACATCACATGATCACACTGACAGAACCACAGGCACATACACACAGGCAACAGAGCATGCACAATGTCGGCACTAGTACAGTGTATATCCACCTTTCGCAGCAATGCAGGCTGCTATTCTCCCATGGAGACGATCGTAGAGATGCTGGATGTAGTCCTGTGGAACGGCTTGCCATGCCATTTCCACCTGGCGCCTCAGTTGGACCAGCGTTCGTGCTGGACGTGCAGACCGCGTGAGACGACGCTTCATCCAGTCCCAAACATGCTCAATGGGGGACAGATCCGGAGATCTTGCTGACCAGGATAGTTGACTTACACCTTCTAGAGCACGTTGGGTGGCACGGGATACATGCGGACGTGCATTGTCCTGTTGGAACAGCAAGTTCCCTTGCCGGTCTAGGAATGGTAGAACGATGGGTTCGATGACGGTTTGGATGTACCGTGCACTATTCAGTGTCCCCTCGACGATCACCAGTGGTGTACGGCCAGTGTAGGAGATCGCTCCCCACACCATGATGCCGGGTGTTGGCCCTGTGTGCCTCGGTCGTATGCAGTCCTGATTGTGGCGCTCACCTGCACGGCGCCAAACACGCATACGACCATCATTGGCACCAAGGCAGAAGCGACTCTCATCGCTGAAGACGACACGTCTCCATTCGTCCCTCCATTCACGCCTGTCGCGACACCACTGGAGGCGGGCTGCGGAAGACGGCCTAACGGTGTGCGGGACCGTAGCCCAGCTTCATGGAGACGATTGCGAATGGTCCTCGCCGATACCCCAGGAGCAACAGTGTCCCTAATTTGCTGGGAAGTGGCGGTGCGGTCCCCTACGGCACTGCGTAGGATCCTACGGTCTTGGCGTGCATCCGTGCGTCGCTGCGGTCCGGTCCCAGGTCGACGTGCACGTGCACCTTCCGCCGACCACTGGCGACAACATCGATGTACTGTGGAGACCTCACGCCCCAAGTGTTGAGCAATTCGGTGGTACGTCCACCCGGCCTCCCGCATGCCCACTATACGCCCTCGCTCAAAGTCCGTCAACTGCACTTACGGTTCACGTCCACGCTGTCGCGGCATGCTACCAGTGTTAAAGACTGCGATGGAGCTCCGTATGCCACGGCAAACTGGCTGACACTGACGGCGGCGGTGCACAAATGCTGCGCAGCTAGCGCCATTCGACGGCCAACACCGCGGTTCCTGGTGTGTCCGCTGTGCCGTGCGTGTGATCATTGCTTGTACAGCCCTCTCGCAGTGTCCGGAGCAGGTATGGTGGGTCTGACACACCGGTGTCAATGTGTTCTTTTTTCCATTTCCAGGAGTGTATAAATAGAAAAACCGCAAGCCCTCTTACAACTGAACCATGTTTAACTCGTACACGTTCCAGTTACCGTGATGCTGATGCACGCCGGCCGAAGTGGCCGTGCGGTTAAAGGCGCTGCAGTCTGGAACCGCAAGACCGCTACGGTCGCAGGTTCGAATCCTGCCTCGGGCATGGATGTTTGTGATGTCCTTAGGTTAGTTAGGTTTAACTAGTTCTAAGTTCTAGGGGACTAATGACCCCAGCAGTTGAGTCCCATAGTGCTCAGAGCCATTTGAACCATGCTGATGCACGTTAAGGATAACTGCCAAAAAAAAAAAAAAAAAAAAATTACCAATAGTATAAACCACATCAGGTTACAGTAAGAACACCAAACAAAACTCAATAGCTAAGCAGTATAAGTCAGATCAGTTTACGATAAGAACGCCAAACAAATGTCAACAGCAAAAGTACGAGGCATTTCACGAACCACAGCGGACACTTTATCGAACCCGAGATATGGTGCTTACCTTTCATTCCTAAGTCGGCCGTGGATGTTTAAGAACAGTGTATGTCCCCCACGTCCACCAACCAAGGCAGCAAGAAACAGGCCTAGTCGAACTCCAAATTACAACCCGTTACCTCTAAGCTTGTGGGAAGCCGCGACTCAGCAGTAGCCGCAGGCACACTTGCCAAAGTAAACACCCACCATCTCAATTGCGGCGAGCCGACCCGCACGGCAAGCAAGTTCTGTCCACGACCCAGACACAGTCCTTCACTGACACTAAACCCCTGTCAGACCCCTAACGTGAGCTTCACGTGTGCTAACATTCTGGTCACAGAGCTGAAAATCCGCCTTCTACCAAGACACCAGAGAGATAACGAAACACCAAGCAGTTCTGCTAGCGTAAGAATCAGTATGAGTGCGCACGCATGGCTCAAAATTAGTTTATTAATTAACATCAAAATGGAAAGCTTTACCGGAAACTAAGACTTATGAATGCAATGTAACACACGATGCGAAACTGAAGAGCAAAAGAAACTGTTACACCTGTCTAATATCGTGTAGGACCCCCGCGAGCACTCAGAAGTGCCGCAACATGATGTGGCATGGACTCCTTTAATGTCTCAAGTAGTGCTGCAGGGCTGTTCATGAATCAGTAAGAGTACGAGGGGGTGCGGATCTCTTTTGAACAGCAAATTGCAAGGCATCCCAGATACGCTCAGTGATGTTCATGTCTGGGGCGTGCGGTGGCCAGCGGGTGTGTTCAGAAGAGTATTCCTGGAGCCACTCTGTAGCAGTTATGGACGTGTGGGGTGTCGCATTGTCCTACTGGAATTGCCCAAGTCCGTCATAATGCACAATGGACATGAATGGACGCCGGTGATCAGATAGGATGCTTACGTACATGTCATCTGACAGACTCGTATCTAGACGTATCAGGGGTCCCGTATCACTCAAACTGCACACGCTCAACACCATTGGAGAGCCTCCACTAGTTTGAACAGTCCTCTACTGACATGCATGATACTTGGATTTGTAAGATTATATCCATACCTGCTCACGTCCATAAAATCGATACACGTTAAAAGGAGACTCGTCCGACCAGGCAACATGTTTCCAGTCATCGACGATCTAATGTCGGTGTTGAAGGGCCGTGGCCAGGCGTAAAGCTTTGTATCGTGTAGCCATCAGGAGTACACGAGTGGGTCTTCGGCTCCGAAAGCCCATATCGGTGATGTATCGTCTAAAGGTTTGCACGCTGACACTTTTAAAACTTTGAGGTTTGCCGATGACATTGTAAATCTGTCAGAGACAGCAAAGGACTTGGAAGAGCAGTTGAACGGAATGGACAGTGTCTTGAAAGGAGGATATAAGATGAACATCAACAAAAGCAAAACCAGGATAATGGAATGTAGTCAAATTAAATCGGGTGATGCTGAAGGGATTAGATTAGGTAATGAGACACTTAAAGTAGTAAAGGAGTTTTGCTATTTAGGGAGTACAATAACGGATTATGGTCGATGTAGAGAGGATATAAAATGTAGACTGGCAATGGCAAGGAAATCGTTTCTGAAGAAGAGAAATTTGCTAACATCGAGTATAGATTTAATTGTCAGGAAGTCGTTTCTGAAAGTATTTGTATGGAGTGTAGCCATGTATGGAAGTGAAACATGGACGATAACCAGTTTGGACAAGAAGAGAATAGAAGCTTTCGAAATGTGGTGCTACAGAAGAATGCTGAAGATAAGGTGGGTAGATCACGTAACTAATGAGGAGGTATTGAATAGGATTGGGGAGAAGTTTGTGGCACAACTTGACTAGAAGAAGAGATCGGTTGGTAGGACATGTTTTGAGGCATCAAGGGATCACAAATTTAGCATTGGAGGGCAGCGTGGAGGGTAAAAATCGTAGAGGGAGACCAAGAGATCAATACACTAAGCAGATTCAGAAGGATGTAGGTTGCAGTAGGTACTGGGAGATGAAGAAGCTTGCACAGGATAGAGTAGCATGGAGAGCTGCATCAAACCAGTCTCAGGACTGAAGACCACAACAACAACAGCATTGAAATCTGCAGAAATTGGAATAAGTGTTACAATTCTGTCACGTTGAACGATTCTCTTCAGTCGTCGTTGTTCCCATTCGTGCAGGATCTTTTTCCAGCAGCAGCGATGTCGGAGATTTGATGTTTTAACGGATTTCGGATATTCACGGTACACTCGTGAAATGGTCCTACGGGAAAATTCCCACTTCATCACTACCTCGGAGATGCTGTGTCTCGTCGCTCGTGCTCCGACTATAACACCATGTTGAAACTCACTTAAATCTTGATAACCTGCCATTGCAGCAGCAGCAACCGATGCAACAACTGCACCAGACACCTGTTGTCTTATATAGACGTTGCCGACCGCAGCGGCATATTCTGCCTGTTTACATATCTCTGTATTTAAATGCGCATGCCTATACCAATTTCTTTCGCGGTTCACTATATAAATGATCCCTGATAAACCAGATTCATGTAAGATATAAGAATACTAAAGGGTTAAATAGTGAAATACAGTCCACTATGGAGAGATTAGAGGGCTGAGTAGGAAAAGAAAGAGTGCACGTCTGTTTCACTCGTACACTCTTGCATGTAGCATTTTATCAGTTCTATTCTAAATGACAAAATACTCACCTAAACGTAGAGTTTACTACAGAGCACCGGAGGGATATTTGTAAATGAAGAACTAGAGCCGAAAACCAACGCATGTAAGACTACAAAAATACACAACTAATTAACCAAAAGAAACGTATAATGAATACCATGATTATCTCATACGCTCTGCGATAAGTACAAGTGAGTATTCGTATTGCATTATGGTAGTATTCATAATCAGAGTATGTGGTTGCCTCGTAATGTACCTTTTATTTCGTTTTACTTAGTTGTGCTCCGTGAGCTTGATCTCCAGACCATATTCTATTGTTCCTCGTCTTTATCGAGAAGAGCCGGCCGGAGTGGCCGTGCGGTTCTAATCGCTACAGTCTGGAGCCGCGAGACCGCTACGGTCGCAGGTTCGAATCCTGCCTTGGGCATGGATGTGTGTGATGTCCTTAGGTTAGTTAGGTTTAAGTAGTTCTAAGTTCTAGAGGACTGATGACCTCAGAAGTTGAGTCCCATAGTGCTCAGAGCCATTTCGACCATTTTTTATCGATAAGACGCATGTAACATCATTATCTTTTGTTCTGGAGCTGCACGGAAGTGTGACTGAATTTGCGTTATCAGTGCCTTTGTTCATTGTGTCAGTTACTGAATTAGGTGTTGGAAGACTGATTAATAACATACAGTGAGGCTTAACTTGAATATGTACGCCTCTTAATTATTTCAAACCACTTTATTTAAGATTTCAGGAGTTTATTCCGATACGGCGAAATTAGGAGCTTGATAAGACAGCGATCGAGTTAGCAAATGGTCATTAAATAAATTCACAAATCTTACTAAAAATTCGCCGGCCTCTAGAATCCGGCGCGTATGGTACTGAGCACAGCCGTGTTGCAGCCACTACTTCCTTTTCGGGACTCTGTATTTTCAGTACTTTGTCTTTATTGGAACCTGTGAATGATGTCAGAACTAAATACCACTCAAAAGCCTTAAGATAATTAAAAGCTTATTTAAATATATTATTTCAAATTAATCAGCGTCATAGACGAGTGAGAATTCAAGATTATGCCCAAAAAATAGCTTATCTTCAATACAATAAGGAAAGACCAAGTAATTTGTAATCATAGATGTATCTGGGTAGTCAATAGCCTTAGGTCAAAAAGACTAACGTTTCAACATAGCCATGAGTAGCTAATCCGGCTGGGAAGCTGATGGCCAAAATGCAGTCCAGCTTTGATAAATTCATAAACTACAGAGTAATTTAAAATTACGTTTGGGCACTCATGAGACTAATGAAAAAGAGGTATAACGTTTTAACGTGGACCCAGAACCACGAGACTGGCTGGTGGCTAAAATGGAAATTATTTTCCACAAATTCAGAAACCACTAAGCTCACGGCGTTTTATATGGCCGTGGATTGATAATCTTGGATGGAGGACAATGTTGTTGGCTGATATCCAGGATACAATGTAACATTGATAAAGCGACACATATTATAAAGAGAAATCATACAACAGATAGAATCCGATAAGTGATTACGAAGAATATGTTAACACATTGCAAGGAACACCTCCAATTGTATACTGTCACAAACACCGCCAAGGTACAAATTTAATGGTCATCGTTTCAAGAGCAAGCAGTACCCATGAAATTGCATAAAATGTAGGAATTAACTCCAAGAAAAATTTATGTTAAACATTTTATTATATAAACCTTTGCATTAACTCCATAAAAAGGATGTGCTAAATTAACTGCAAACTCCAAATGAATTGTTCTAACAGAATGCTTACTACATTATGCTAGAGCGTCCATCACTTTCAGGATCCGCTGTAAAATCCCTCCTTTTCCGGCTGTGTATTCATGACGAGTCGGTGCAGGGGGGAAAGGGTGTTGCGAACTAGGGACCTGTATCTCTCGAAACAAGACTTCAGCTCTCTGTGACGGACCAGTGTCTCTGGTTTTAGGAAAGTTTAGGTTGGCACTACGAAACTACGACTATTAAAAACTCTGACTACAGTGGAGCAGATATCAAATCATTTATTCTCTTCCATTTACAAACATACGCACACAGAGGAAAGGTGAGAAGGAAAATGGACTGCATTAGGGTACATAATAGGTACAGATGTACTCCTCTTTCGTCAGAGGCTAAGTTTGAGGTGGCAACGAAAAATACAAACAAGAGAAATAGCTACTGTCCGAAAGACAATGCCCAAATTTCACTAAATATTCATG
The DNA here is from genome assembly GCF_021461395.2 of Schistocerca americana. Lineage (NCBI taxonomy): Eukaryota > Metazoa > Arthropoda > Insecta > Orthoptera > Acrididae > Schistocerca > Schistocerca americana. The sequence continues at coordinate 1,012,406,291 of NC_060120.1, read as the reverse complement.
AAAGTGGTGTTATTGACTCTCTTCCTTAATGACAACACGTTTTTTCGCCGTCTTTGTTGTTTATGTCCATTAGTCACGAGTGGTTTATGTGATGGTAGTTTCTGTATTATATGGTTATGGCGATACGACCGTTTTTTGCACTGATTTTCGTTAGCCTTGCGTTTTACATGATTGTTCTGTTCCACTGTTATTTATAGGCAGGATTTGGAAATTCTTTGTTTAATTCTATAGCGTCTTTGGCACAGCTCCCCAATTCATGAAACGAAAAATGTCATTGTGGAATTCATTCCATAAATAGTGTTTTTAAGCACTTTACGATTTTTACTTTTGCTATGCTTGCATCTATAAGTATTTATTAGGTAACACTCTAGCACTTAAGATAAAGTTTGAGTCATAATGCCAACAAATTTCTATCATTTAGTGAGAATTAGCGATTTTTATGGGAGTTATAGGTGTTGATGAAAAATGTGAAAACACTGTGAGAAATACATTCTTGAACATAACTGATAATTGAAATTTTCACTCTTCAGATGAGTGTGCGCTGAAAACCTCCTCGCGGATGAAAACTGTGTGCCGGAGCGAGACTCGAGCTGTGGACCTTTGCCTTTTGCGGACACGTGCTCTACCATCCGAGGTACCCAAGCACGAAGGAGTCTGGTGGAATTGAAGCTGGGAGGACGGGTCGTGAGTCGGGCTTGGGTAGCTCAGATGGTAAGGAACTTGCCCGAGAAAGGCAAAGGTTCCGAGTTCGAGTATCGGTCCGGCACGCAGTTGCGATCTACAGGGTGATTCAAAAAGAATACCACAACTTTAGGAATTTAAAACTCTGCAACGACAAAAGGCAGAGCTAAGCACTATCTGTCGGCGAATTAAGGGAGCTATAAAGTTTCATTTTGTTGTACATTTGTTCGCTTGAGGCGCTGTTGACTAGGCGTCAGCGTCAGTTGATGTTAAGATGGCGACTGCTCAACAGAAAGCTTTTAGTGTTATTGAGTACGGCAGAAGTGAATCGACGACAGTTGTTCAGCGTGCATTTCGAACGAAGTGTGGTGTTAAACCTCCTGATAGGTGGTGTATTAAACGTTGGTATAAACAGTTTACAGAGAATGGGTGTTGGTGCAAAGGGAAAAGTTCTGGACGGCCGAGAACGAGTGATGAAAATGTAGCACGCATCCAGCAAGCATTTGTTCGCAGCCCAGGAAAATCGACTCGCAGAGCTAGCAGAGAGCTGCAAATTCCACAATCAACTGTATGGAGAGTCCACGTTGGCACTTATCTGTCCGTAACTACCTGAACGTCAACTACCCGAGGCGATGGATCGGCCGCCAGGCAGCCCGTGACAGAGCACTTCATCACTGGCCTCCAAGAAGCCCTGATCTTACCCCCTGCGATTTTTTCTTATGGGGGTATGTTAAGGATATGGTGTTTCGGCCACCTCTCCCAGCCACCATTGATGATTTGAAACGAGAAATAACAGCAGCTATCCAAACTGTTACGCCTGATATACTACAGAGAGTGTGGAACGAGTTGGAGTATCGGGTTGATATTGCTCGAGTGTCTGGAGGGGGCTATATTGAACATCTCTGAACTTGTTTTTGAGTGAAAAAAGACCTTTTTAAATACTCTTTGTAATGATGTATAACAGAAGGTTATATTATGTTTCTTTCATTAGATACACATTTTTAAAGTTGTGGTATTCTTTTTGAATCACCCTGTACCATAAATGCAGATACCAGTCAAGCCTTCTGTTGCAATCGATCACGAACGACACCTCGCCATGTCCTCAGTACCTTCCAATTGTCAGTCGTCGTCAGAACAGTGTTCTGTGAAGTTTGCAAGTGCATTATGTCGGAGCTAAGTGAATTCGAACGTGGACAAACTGTTAGTGCTCGTATGGTGAGTGTTTCAGTCAGCAAGTTAGCCGAAGTGTTTGGTGTGTCATCCTTCGATAACGAGGCCATTCAAGAGCACTAGAAAATCTCTTCCGCCCGAGATGTCTAAAATAATGAAATCGAATGGTACAAGATTTATACCTCCCACGTCACAGCAGTCTTGACCGAATTTCTGGCAACACTCCAATCGCCTTATATCGCCATACATCTCCAGAATTTCAAGATGAATCTTTATGCAATTTGGACGTTTTGCCGCGCACTTCTACCCTGGAGTACGTTACCCTTTCAGTCACACACTATGGTGCACCTATTATCCATAATGCTGAAGAACTCTGTCTGAAAGAAAACTGGAATATATACTTTCTACTGCCAATACGCCGCTCTTACTGCGTGATGGCCTTGACGTGGGACGACGTGTGTAACTTATTTTTTGAGATCACTAAATGAGTGGTACTGGGTGGAGAAAAAGTAAACGTAACTGTAATGGAAAATTTTCGCGGCAGAGTGTTGAGCTATATAGTCTCAAAAGAGCTGAGCGTAGCAGTTTGCTCAAGGTAGAAAACTTACCTTCATGCGGGACGCTTTCGCTGGTGACAAAGTATTTCGGGGCACGGGAACATGAGTTTATGATGTGTGTCGTCAATGTGGCCCAGAAAAGTATTGGAAGGCAAGACGTTGCAAGAAGCTTAACAAGCAGGATATAGGATAAGTTTCTGTGGAGCGTGGAGTTTCGAAGCCGCAACACAACAGAAGTGAAAGGTTAGGTCAAAGGATCGACGCTCGGCTACAAAAACCCCTCGCCGATCGGCAAAGGCCGGAGAAGTTTTATATGAGAAAGCAGGCTTCTCCTCCGCCACGCCGCGTTATCTGACAGAAAGGGGGACTGCGGCGGTGTGTTCGCTTTCACGAAAGACCGTCTCTGCATCAGACTGTACGTTGCTGTAGTTCCGGTGACATGGCAAAGTTCTTTGCAGATACCGACGTGACTGAAATGTTCGCTATCCAGTGTGGCTCATATTACGATGATGTTCTTAATTTTGCAACTGGTGAAAAACAATCGAGGTAAAAACCTTTTACCCTACAGCCGACATATTTGGCACGAGAGAAATCAGTAACTGTGTTGATATGAAATAGAGTTTTAATATATCGTTAATATGGCACATTTTGGAGTAAGACTCTCTGTTTTTAATCACTGAGCACATATTACAATGCCGAAAGAATATAAAACCATCATGCTAAGGACATGCCCTACCGATTGTTGTACATTCTTAACTCTTAACATCCCAGATGTGGTCTCAGAGGCCGTTAGCGTTTATTGTTACTTTGTTGCCAGTGCATAGGGGCGGGGCAGGAGATTAGAGCGTTGTGTAGTTGTTCTTTACCAAAGATGCAGTGATTTTCTTTGTCAGTAGCCACTTTCATGTGACTTGGACCTGTAGTAATGCTGCTTCTTTGTGCTAGCGGTCTCTGAGACCGGGCGACAGCCTTGCCGTCCGGTCATGGAAGTTAAGCGCTGTCCGGCTTGGCTAGCACTTGGATGGGTCACCGTCAGGGTCTGTCGAGTGCTGTTGTCTAGCTGAGTGCAATCAGCCCTTGTGAGGCTAACAGAGGAGCTACTTGACTGAGGTGTAGTGGCAGCGGTCACGAAAACTGACAACGGCTGGGAGAGCGATGTACTGCCCACGCGCCCCTCCGCACCCGGTGGTGCCTAAGTGGTGAGGATCACACTGCGACAGGTACGTATGTTGGTTCTTTATGGCCTGTTTAGTGCAGTGTTTCTATTTTTTTTTTTGGTCTCTGAGACCACACTTGGGGCTTTGCGTTATGGATTCAGTAGCGGAGTCTTCATCTGCTGTTCGTGTTACGGACCCTGACTTTGAGGACACTGTTTTAGAATGGTTTGACGAGGGTTTCGGAAGTGATGTCTTATTAGACTGTGAGAACGAAGTTGAAAGCGAACGCAATTCAGAACAGGAACAGTGCGAAAGTGAAGACGAATTTGTTTTGCCACCAATGAAGTCCTTGAATGGAACTAGTGATCAAAGTGATGTACATAGAATTGAAAACACTGAATCTTTATCTAAAGGTTCTACTAGAGATGTACATAGTTGAAACAAATATTGCTGGTCGTCGAAACCTCGTCCAACATTTCCCATGCTGAACATGATCGGCGTGAATACGTCTGTCCTTCACAATTCCTGCAAAGGCGATACTCAATTGAGCCGCGTTGAGTTTCTGAAGAAGCTTGCAAACTCGTTGGTGACACCACCGATAAAAACCGAGTCAACAACGGTCATATAGTCTGCGAGCTTCGTGTGCCCATTCAGTGTGGTTTGGGTGTAGTAGAACCAAGAGTGGAAGTCGTAGAACGATTGGACAAGCGCAAAACATGCTCCGCCTGTGACCCAAAATACACCTGAAAGTTACTAGTATGATTTTCAATTTTTTTGAAAGGTTTATGGGAGTTTTTGTGATATTATTACCTGTATAGTCAACAATAAAAACGTAGCAAAAACTAAAATTTAGAGTGCAGGGTATTTAAGGTTTCATAGCTTTATCATTTAATATTATGTTCATTTTGTGCAGTTTTTTGTTTAAATGTGCTTTATCGTAAAAAATATACTTTAAAATTTATTTGAATATTTTTTCGTGTGGTATCAGTGTAACCTTTTACATAAAAAACTGAACTGTTTCACTGAAACGGCTGAGTGGAATTTTTATGGCTATTTAAACGTAATGCTCGGTCAGACCGTATCTGGGCAGAGTGTGACAAAAAAAAAATGACCTGGGAAGCTCAGGGTTAATATTTAAACAAAAGTTTATCATAATTTTTCTTTTTATATTTGTAGGCGTAATACTCTCTCTACACAGAAGTTGCTATCATGTTTTACCGAATGTAAATCCGCTGAGTTCAAGAAATTCGTCCAGCCCCCCTCCTCTGTCCTCTTTCACGTCTCCCAACCCCCTCCATCTCTTGCTCGTTTTGTGGCCGAGCGGTTCTAGGCGCTTCAGTCTGGAACAGCGCGATCGCTACGGTCACAGGTTGGAATCCTGCCTAGGGCATGGATGTGTGTGATGTCCTTAGGTTAGTTAGTGACCTCAGTAGTTAAGTCCCATAGTGCTCAGAGCCATTTGAACCATTTTTGACTCTTCCTCTTTTTCCCACCGCTCGCCTCGCTACAGCAGATACAAATTTAATACATGGAACACAGTTGTACACCGCAATATTGTCTCGTGTAGAAGCAATACAGAAACGGCGAGTTTCCAACGCAGATACGTAGAATATTGAGCAGTTGTTGGCAATACTTTTCTACTTTTTTAAAATAATAAATAGTAAATATTTATATATCAAACTAAATGTTTAGTTTTACTTTGTTTGTAGATCTGAGGATGGCCCGGGGAGGTGGAAACTAATACTGTAAATACTAATACTAATACTGTAAAGAAATAAATCATCCTGTCCCTTCTTCTTATCAGTGTTTTCCATGTATTCCTTTCCCCGCTGATGCTGCAGAGATTATAAGCCCCCCTAATTTTCAACATTCTTCTGTAGCACCACATCCCAAACGGTTCGATTATCTTCTGTTCCGGTTTCCCGCAGTCCACGATTTCGCCCATATGACGCTGCCACTCCAGACGTACATTATCAGAAATTTCTTCCTCAGGTTAATCCTTTAAGTGACAAAATGTTTCATTCAGCATAAAAACGGAACGCATGTGAGCATGTACTCTTTTGGAACACTAATCAAGTAAACTGCTCAGTTTATTATGTATTTCTAGTTCCACCATCATGCGATAGTAAATATTCGTACCAACGAATCAGTAACACAAAATCTGTGCTGAAAATATTTGAACAAATTTGCAGGAAATTAGCAATGTCAACTTCTGTTAGTAAACACATGCCCTCAGGGTGAAGACATTTCCCAAAATTCTGAGGTTCACAACCAACTTTAAACCGTGCACATAAATCCACGTTACCGTGCATATAAATACGAGCTACCTGTCGAAACTGAAGTGGCTCTGCTGTCAAGAATTCTGCTTGCGACAGTGTCCAAACGACACCGGGGATACTAAAACGGGAAAGACAGAACTTTGTGCGACGATGCCATGGTTGCATTGAGGATGGGGGACGCCTTTTTGAACAACTGTTACAGATGTAGCAGCTTCTGATACTTCTGAAGGTAAATGAAATTCATTATTACTTCGCCGCAGACTTACGATTTTCCAGCTCTCAGACATCAAGTTGCGTGCGCCGTTACTACTCGTAATTCAACAGGTGAAATTATCTGTGAGTATTGGGGAGTGTTCAGCAGATATTCTGTAACCCATGAACACTGCGTGAGGCTAAGGCGTAACTTGAGTAGATTTTTGTTTAAGTTTGTGACTCGTCCGTTTCCTGACTACGGTTCCTTACCCTTGATTGATACAATTACCCGTCTCCATCATCCGTGTAAGTCTGTAACATCATCACGGAATCACCTCTTACACAAGTGACGGTAGTAAGAACGAAATAGTGATAAAGTTTCACATAGTGCATGGAAACATTTAGTTCGGCCGTCGTACACCGCTTACAGCATTTAATAATGTCAGATGTTACGGTATTTAATTAATATTGACGCTGCTGTAATGCGCTTTAGTCGTATCCGATTAAACACATTTGAATATCCAAATAATCTGCTTATCATCTCGGCTCTCGTTTGTTTCGCCGACATGTTGTTTCTCTCAGAGAGCTGCTTCCAATTACGACAGACTAGGCAAAGTAGCCCCTTACGTGACGCTTGGCACGTTAACCGGCTCTCTGTTGAGCTCTGTGCCTTTGTTAACGGTGACAGCGTACTACTACGTGCTCGTTACGTATCTGGCGGCTGTCTAATTGCATGAAATCTCACAATCGGATGGGACATTAATCAGTCACTGGTTTAGAAACATAACCTAGCTATCCAGTCCTTGATAACTGTACAGAGGAGTAATTGGCCTGATTCCTACGGCATACATTCATTCTTTCCCTGCAGGCGGCACATCCTTACCAGTAAGGATGTGCCGCCGGCCGGCGTGGCCGTGCGGTTCTAGACGCTACAGTCTGGAGCTGAGCGAACGCTACGGTGGCAGGTTCGAATCCTGCCTCGGGCATGGATGTGTGTGATGTCCTTAGGTTAGTTAGGTTTAATTAGTTCTAAGTTCTAGGCCTCTGATGACCTCAGAAGTTAAGTCGCATAGTGCTCAGAGCCATTTGAACCAAAGGGTGTATCGAATTTAGCGTAGCAGATGTCGTTTCACCAATCGAAATTCACAAACATCTGTCGGCAGGTTGACACGGATGTCACGAAAAGTGTCGCCTTTCGTTCTCTGTGTCAGAATAAACGACGTAAAATTTGGTGATATGACAAAACATATTGGCATATGCATAAAAAGTTCTCGGTTTACTTGCCGCGTCAAATTTGGATAAAATCCCAAGCTTTCGATGACTACCTCCGTCATCTTCGTCAGGGGTAAAACTGACTGTCGTGGACCGGTGAGGCTTCCGCTTTTATAAGCAGTGGACGGCTTCTCATTGGCTGGATGACGTCACGGTGAAACCGATGCCTACTGAGGTGGCGGCCTCTATATCCATAGATTTTGTTTGCGCGCTTTATCCAGCGTTGCTTGCAGCGACATCCATCGCAACAGGCGGAGAACTGCGAGGAATGTAAGAAGTCTCCCTCTGTGCTCTTTCTATATCAATTGCGCGCTTCCATGCATTGCTGAGTGCATAACCGGAATCTCTGTTGAAATTATTTTCACAGAGTCTAATTTCAACTGCTTCCCTGATGACAGAGTCCCAATAGTTTGAAGCGTGAGCAAGTAGTCTTGTTTCATCGAATAAAATCTTATGTTTATTTAACAAACTGTGCTCAGCCACCGCTGATTTTTCTAGATACCTGTATTTCAGGTGACGCTGATGTTCCACACAGCGATCGGCAACAGTTCTTATAGACTGGCCCACATAACTTTTTCCACACTCGCAAGGAATGCTGTAAATTCCCGGTACTCTCAGGCCAAGATTATCTTTCACGGGTCGCAGCATTTCCTTAATCTTCCTGGCTGGCCGGAAGACTGGTCTGATTCCCTGCCGGCTCAGGACTCTGCCGATCTTGCTGGTCGTTGCACCGCAGAATGGTAGCCGCGCGATGTGTTGGTCCTCTTGATCTGTTCGAACAGCGTCCTTTCTTGGTTTCTTCGCCAGAGTAGATCTACTCTGGCGAAGAAACCAAGAAAGGACGCTGTTCGAACAGATCAAGAGGACCAACACATCGCGCGGCTACCATTCTGCGGTGCAACGACCAGCAAGATCGGCAGAGTCCTGAGCCGGCAGGGAATCAGACCAGTCTTCCGGCCAGCCAGGAAGATTAAGGAAATGCTGCGACCCGTGAAAGATAATCTTGGCCTGAGAGTACCGGGAATTTACAGCATTCCTTGCGAGTGTGGAAAAAGTTATGTGGGCCAGTCTATAAGAACTGTTGCCGATCGCTGTGTGGAACATCAGCGTCACCTGAAATACAGGTATCTAGAAAAATCAGCGGTGGCTGAGCACAGTTTGTTAAATAAACATAAGATTTTATTCGATGAAACAAGACTACTTGCTCACGCTTCAAACTATTGGGACTCTGTCATCAGGGAAGCAGTTGAAATTAGACTCTGTGAAAATAATTTCAACAGAGATTCCGGTTATGCACTCAGCAATGCATGGAAGCGCGCAATTGATATAGAAAGAGCACAGAGGGAGACTTCTTACATTCCTCGCAGTTCTCCGCCTGTTGCGATGGATGTCGCTGCAAGCAACGCTGGATAAAGCGCGCAAACAAAATCTATGGATATAGAGGCCGCCACCTCAGTAGGCATCGGTTTCACCGTGACGTCATCCAGCCAATGAGAAGCCGTCCACTGCTTATAAAAGCGGAAGCCTCACCGGTCCACGACAGTCAGTTTTACCCCTGACGAAGATGACGGAGGTAGTCATCGAAAGCTTGGGATTTTATCCAAATTTGACGCGGCAAGTAAACCGAGAACTTTTTTTATGCAAGGACTCCGCCGCGAAAGACTTCGTAGTCATATTGGCATATGGTTCTAATTGCCTCCTAACCAATAATGAACGCGATTCTTCAATTTTTCCAGGCGTATTTTATGACGAAATAAATCTCGAGTGAACGGCCTGGTATGAGTGTGCATAGGACACAATATTTCGGCAATCGACCACGTTGCCATCATCAGCACACTCATACCAGGCTGTTCACCCGAGGTCTATTACGGCTAGAAGTTATTGTGATCGCTTCTCAGGTTTGGTTATTGATAACTTGATACCAGTGTCTGAGTTTAATGTGTACAGAACCGAAGATGATCACTGTGTGATCGAAAATCGATTCTGCTATCAATAAAACATCAATATTACTACCAACGCTGACCTTCCTTTTAATATAACATATATGGTCGGGGTGCACACAGCCCTCCATGGAGTCGCCAATCAAATACAGACATTAGTAAACAGACAAAGTACGGCGCTGCGGTCGGCAACGCCAGTGCGACACTACAAGTATCTGGCGTAAGATTTAAGTGAGTGTGAACGTGATGTCATAGTCGAAGCACGAGCGATGTGAAACAGCATCTCCAAGGTAGCGACGAAGTGGGGGTTTCCCCATACGACCGTTTCACGAGTGTACCGTGAATATCAGAAATCCGGTAAAACATCAAATGTCCGACATTACTGCCGCCGGGAAAGCATCCTGCAAGAACGGGACCAACGACGACTGAAGAGAATCTTTGAACGTGACAAAATCCTGCAGATTTCAATGCTGGGCCATCGACAAATGTCAGCGTGCGAACTATTCAACGAATCATCATCGATATTGGGCCCCCAAACTGAAACGCGATGAAAATTCTCTCCCGTGAATTTAGAAGTCACAGATAGAATATAATCAAATCCTCTCGTCATGTATTCTTATGGCTGCCTTAAGACAATACTAAATGCGATCTCTTACGATGTGAAGTACAGTAATTAACATTCATGATGAATATTTTCAGAAATTTAGAACCCATGCACAATAGAACAAAGGAGAATAAATTACGGGAAGGAATTCTGTGACGGATACAGTACGACTGTGGACACCGGATGAAGGGTAACAGGCGGATTCCATGTTTCTAGATTTCCGAAAAGCATTTGACACGTTGCTTCACTGCAGACTGCTAACGGAGGTACGAGCATATGGAACCGGTTCCCAAAGGCTCGAAGACTTCTCAGTAGAATACAGTATGTTGTTCTCGATGACGTGTGTTCACCAAACACAAGGGCATCGTCTGGAGTGCCCCAGGGAATTGTGATAGGACTGATACGAAGGCGTGTAGACAGTCGTTTTTCCCTCGCTGTGTTTGAGAGGTGAACTGGAAAGAAAATGGCAAGTAGTGTTACTGGGTATTCTCTGCCGCCGTACTGTGGCTTGCGGAGTATGTATGTTGGTACCAGCATCTACATACACGGTTGGGGTCACAGAGAAACACGTTAAGTACCAATTAGTGGAAGGACGATCATGAATTTCAAGTACCGAAGGCCACTTCTGAGATCAGATTTTACCTTCTTGTTTGTGTGCATATACGCCAGTTTGCTTTTATTTGCGGTACCCATCATTAAACTATAACTTTTAGGAGTAGCGTTCCAAAACATTTAGTGTGTACACTGATTAGCCAAAACGTTATAACCGCATGCTTAACAGCTTCTCTGTACCTCTTTGGAACGAAATACACCACTGATTCTGTCTGCCATGGAGGTGACAGTTTGTTGGTAGGTTTTTGGAGGTATGTGGCATTAGATGTCTACTCATATTTCATGTAATTCGCGTAAATAACGGGCCTTTGATTTGCGTATCCCGGTTATACAGCCCGAAAGCGACTCATATGGTTTCTATAGGGTTTAAATTGGGCGAATTTGGTCGGCGAGACTACAACGTGAGTCCACTGTAACGCTTCTCACACGACTGTAGCACGGTTCTGGCTCCAAGACACGGACAATTATACCACTATACTACTGAAAGATGACATCACCGTCCAGGAAGACATGAATTATGAAAGGATGCAGGTGGTTCACAGTTGTCAGCGAGTCACCGGTTACTACTACAGGTCCCATGCAAGTGCAGGAGAATGTCTCCTATAGCAAAATACTGCTCCCACCAGTTTGCGTCCGTGGCGCGCTGCACGTTTCGAGCCGCCGTTGATCTAGATGACGGCGTTTGTCGAGACGACCAGCGACCTGTAGGTAGCAAAAATGTGATTCATCCGAAAAGCCGACCAATTTCCACTCATCGACGGTTGAATCCCTGTGGTCCCGTGCCGACTGCAGACGTAATTGACGACGCCGTTGGGTCAACGTATGAACACATAGGGGTGGCCTGCTGCGGAACTCCATGTTCAACATCGTGCGATGAATGGTGTGCTCCGAAACAGTTGTGCGTGCACCAACATTGTCCCCTTCCGGCAGGGATGTCACAGATCACCATCTATCCTACTTTACATAGCAGAAGTATTGTGGACGTCCAACCATTTGGCGCCCGGTGCTAGTTTCACTGACCTTCCATCTTTTTCCACAGATGCTCACAGTAGCACGTCAACATTCGACCAGTTTCGCCGTTTTCGAGATTCTCGTTGACAGGCACTGCATATTAATAACCTGTCATTTGTCAAAATCGCTTATCTAACAAGGGGAGGCCGCCAATTGTGAAATTCAGATTCGATTCATACTGCGCATAATAAAAGCTCATGGCTAGAGGTGTAATGTGGCAAAGCACCAAGATGCACTTCTCAGCCGTTGTCGAGAAAATCGACAGTTAAAAGAAACCGTTACGGTGAAATACTCTCTACGTTTAGTAATTGCACACAGCGTCGTGGCGCAGCGGTAAGCGCTCGGGTACGTAATCCGAAGGTCGCCGGATCGAATCTCGCCCTATACAACCTTCTTTTTTTAGTATTTGTTTTTCATAATTCATATATATATATATATATATATATATATATATATATATATATATATATATAGTTAACGGAAGACGTAGAAACGATATTCCGAAACGAATACGTATAGCGTAAGTCAAACGTTCGAATTAGAATAGAAACCCCACGAACACAAATTTGCTGTGGCAGGTGTGAAATATAAACTCCGTTACTCGCTCGTTACACTTGAATGACAGATGTTGAATGGGCCGAAACGAGCCGCCGCATAACAGCGTAGTTGCCTGCTAACTTCGAAAGAAGGTAGATGCGGTCCCTAGCGCAACTTATAACATTGTCGAAAATCAGTGCGGACGGGAGAGCTTTGGTACACCCTGTTAAAAAAAATGGAAAAATGGAGGCGGTACAATTGGAGACCGATCCGCCTTCACCAACATGCATAAGCAATTCATTAATACTTTATATATATATATATATATATATATATATATATATATATATATATTTGAATTAGAAAAAACTAATAATAAAAAAACTTGCATGGCGCGAGATTCGATCCGGCGACCTTCGGATTACGAACCCGTGAGCTTACCGCTGCGCCACGAGGCTGTAGAAAATTATTAATCGTCGAGAGTATTTCACCGCAACGGTTTCTTTTAACTGTCGACTTTCTCGACAACGGCTGAGAAGTGCATCTTGGTGCTTTGCCACATTACACCTCTGGCCATGAGCTTTTATTATGCGCAGTATGAATCGAATCTGAATTTCACAATTGGCGGCCTCCCCTTGTAAGTGCATTTCCCCATTTGAATCCCACATCTTCGCTTTTGCGTTCTGCTTACATACCTTTGGTATCTCGTCTCATGCCCGCACATCCCCAGGAGCCATCCTATGTGGCGGTGAAGGCTGGTTATAATGTTTTAGCCTATCAGTGTAGTTTTAATGAGGTAACTAATATTCTGTTGAGGTATTGAGGTACGTCATTTGATAGTATCACAACTGTGCATCTCAAATCTCATTTCATTTGAGACAGACCTCACATACAGACGCAGCAATCGGACGCGGTTCACCCTTGTACTAATATATTCCCCACCCGGGCAGCCGCCCCGGCCTGTACTGAGCTGGGTGTGTATTTTCCGCCGCTCTCCGTCCTTGTTGCGCAGAAGTCATTAAGCCGGAGCCGTGGCAGCCCCGCTGCCTCATTATGCCGGCACCACGGCACCCCTACATAATGGTCTCCACTGCAGACAGCGCAGAGCGCACCGGAGCACCGGCAAAAACTCTCCATTACCCGACGTCAAATATTTCTTGTCGCCCGGAGAGCACGGCAGTGTAGCCGCCGCCACTCCCGAGCAAAAGCGCTGTTTTTGGTTACCTAATGGGAAATGCGCCAACGGCCAAGGAGCTGGCTGGCTCCTGTCTGGCTTCTAACCTGCATCTGCCCGCACGTACCGCGAACCACTGTAGAGTCCTCGGCAGGGGACACTTTGTATCTTAATTTGTTATCCCGACCCTGTTACAGCGGCAAAGAGGAGAAAAATTATATACCTCCGAACTAGACATAATCTCAAGTGTTTTGTAAAAAAGGTAAAGAAACCGTGCTATTTCGCTGATGGGAAATTACAACGTGAAACTAACAAAAAAAATTTTTGCCCAGTACAAGTAAGACTCGCTTACTGATTTATCCGTACAAACTAACATATGTACTGGGTGGTTATAATTAAACTTTCCCTATTTGACACGTTATAACACAGAAACTAATTACCGTACGAGGACCAAAATCGGCAGCATTAATGTCAAGGACATGGGGAAGAGAATTAATGCAGAATCAGTTCAACCGAAACACTTTTAATCTGATTCTACCGAGCATCATATCATTGCATACTGGTACCATTACTGCTACAGAAGGGGCTCAATATGGCGCCCATCAGTGTCCAGATGGGTTTGAAAGCGCAGCATAGCATTCTGCACAGCAAAACGAAGCATGTTAGTAGGTATGCTGGCTCCTCTCTTGATATGCTGTGCTTCAGATCAGCACTTGTGTGAATGTTCCCCAAGTAAACCCTGTCCTTCAGGTAGCCTCTCAGCCAGAAATCACAGGGAATGAGGTACAGATTACCCGTGTCGGCTAAGCATTTGGAAACGATCGGCTGATAATTCGATCGTTTTCAAACGTGTTTCGGAGAGGCAGGTGAACTTCACCAGCGATGTGCGGTGTGGTCCCATCTGCCATGAAAACTGTTGAATTCAATGCGTCTCTCTCCTGTAGGGCGGGTATGACAGGCTGGCGAAGCAAATGTCAGTAATGCTGGCCGATCACGCTGCACGTCTTTGGTCCTTCAGCGCCAACCTGTTCAAAAGAATGGACCAATGATGAACATAGTCATGAAGGCACGCCATACATGATACGTTCACCATAAAGAGGAACTTCATGCACAGTGACTGGAGGTGAAGATCGCCACACTCAACCGTCAGATAAAAATGAGCTTTGTCTGTCGATAGGATGGTCCCTCGTCAACTACAGTCCTTGCGAGAAAGTGGAGAGCGAAGCCAACACGTCGTTGTGCGTCCTGTGGTGCAAGCTGCTGTACGATAGGGGTCTTGTATGGATACCATTCGAGAAAGGTTCGAAGCACCTACCGTACAGTGTACCACGGAATGTTAAAATGTCGTGATACAGCACGCGCACTACCTGACGATTCGGAATTGCGTGCAGGGTTGTCTGCCACAGCAACGGCGATTTCATCCATCACCTGTGGTGCAACCGGTCGTCGGCCTCTTCCTGGAGCGACGCCCAGTTATCCAGTTGATTCGAATTTCTTCATCATGCTCCGCTCAACAGGTGGAGAAAGAGGACCCTTCCTTTCAGCCGGCGATATTCTCGAAGTACAGCTGCTGCATTACTGTCGTTTTGATAGTAGAGCTTCATCAATAATGCCCTGTTCCTTTTGTACAAGCTCGTGTTGACACGTCAACAAGTGCACTGCGCCCGGCCAGGAGTGTGAGACTATGAATCTGATCACGACGCCTGGTGGCCATGGTTGGAACTCGACGGTGACGCTGTGGGCATGGAAATCATGCACCCCATGCTCTGGACGTTAATGCTGCCAACTTTGGTTCTCGTACGGTAAACAGTTTTCGTGTTGTAACGTGGCGAATATCCGGTATATAGAAAGTTCTATCCGAGGAATCGAGAAACTTCTAACTAAAACATTACTGCAACCTAGATTTTATATTTTCAAATGATTCAAACGGGTGTACACACGATGGAACTTAACATCTGACGTCATCAGTCCCCTAGACTTAGAACTACTTAAACCTAACTGACCTAAGGACATCACACACATCCATGCCCGAGGCAGCATTCGAACCTTCGACCGTAGCAGCAGCGCGGTTCCGGACTGAAGCGCCTAGAACCGCTCGGCCACAGCAGCCGGCAGATTTTATATTTTGATGGGTGAAACTTCTTCTTTGTATGTAAAGAAGGACAGTGCTGGAAAAACTCTTACGTTCAAGATTTTCAAACAGCTGAGAAAAATTTACTTACTCAGACAGTTTTCTCTTTACTTATTCTGATCATCACTAAACTGAGACACAGTATTTTAGCGCAATGCAATGTGACTTTCAATAATCCATACAAAAGAATGGCCCTTACTGGCAGTAGCTTATACATTTCATGAATCGCTTACCGCACAAAAATCTTCGTGACTCGAACTACTGCAATACAGCGAGCGCCAATAAAATGACAGATTTTGATAAGGAACAAACAATGTATTTACCTTAATAGTGTTCAAGAGTCATTATATATATATATATATATATATATATATATATATATATATATATATATATATATATTGTTACAAAAAGGTACGGCCAAACTTTCAGGAAACATTCCTCACACACAAAGAAAGAAAATATGTTATGTGGACATGTGTCCGGAAACGCTTACTTTCCATGTAAGAGCTCATTATGTTACTTCTCTTCAAATCACATTAATCATGGAATGGAAACACACAGCAACAGAACGTACCAGCGTGACTTCAAACACTTTGTTACAAGAAATGTTCAAAATGTCCTCCGTTAGCGAGGATACATGCATCCACCCTCCGTCGCATGGAATCCCTGATGCGCTGATGCAGCCCTGGAGAATGGCGTATTGTAACACAGCCATCCACAATACGAGCACGAAGAGTCTCTACATTTGGTACCGGGGTTGTGTAGACAAGAGCTTTCAAATGCCCCCATAAATGAAAGTCAAGAGGGTTGAGGTCAGGAGAGTGTGGAGGCCATGGAATTGGTCCGCCTCTACCAATCCATCGGTCACCGAATCTATTGTTGAGAAGCGTACTAACACTTCGACTGAAATGTGCAGGAGCTCCATCGTGCATGAACCACATGTTGTGTCGTACTTGTAAAGGCACATGTTCTAGCAGCACAGGTAGAGTATCCCGCATGAAATTATGATAACGTGCTCCATTGAGCGTACGTGGAAGAACATGGGGCCCAATCAAGACATCACCAACAACGCCTGCCCAAACGTTCACAGAAAATCTGTGTTGATGACGTGATTGCACAATTGCGTGCGAATTCTAGCCAGCCTGCACATGTTGATTGCGAAAATTTACAATTTGATCACGTTGGAATGAAGCCTCATCCGTAAAGAGAACTTTTGCACTGAAATGAGGACTGACACATTGTTGGATGAACCATTCGCAGAAGTGTACCCGTGGAGGCCAATCAGCTGCTGATAGTGCCTGCAAACGCTGTACATGGTACGGAAACAACTGGTTCTCCCGTAGCACTCTCCATACAGTGACGTGGTCAACGTTACCTTGTACAGCAGCAACTTCTCTGACGCTGACATTAGGGTTATCGTCAACTGCACGAAGAATTGCCTCGTCCATTGCAGGTGTCCTCGTCGTTCTACGTCTTCCCCAGTCGCGAGTCATAGGCTGGAATGCTCCGTGCTCCCTAAGACGCCGATCAATTGCTTCGAACGTCTTCGTGTCGGGACACCTTCGTTCTGGAAATCTCCCTCGATACAAACGTACCGCGCCACGGCTATTGCCCCGTGCTAATCCATACATCAAATGGGCATCTGCCAACTCCGCATTTGTAAACATTGCACTGATTGCAAAACCACGTCCATGATGAACACTAACCTGTTGATGCTACGTACTGATGTGCTTGATGCTAGTACTGTAGAGCAATGAGTAGCATGTCAACACAAGCACCGGAGTCAACATTACCTTCCTTCAGTTGGGCCAACTGGCGGTGAATCGAGGAAGTACAGTACATACTGACGAAACTAAAATGAGCTCTAACATGGAAATTAAGCGTTTCCGGACACGTGTCCACATAACATCTTTTCCTTATTTGTGTGTGAGGAATGTTTCCTGGAAGTTTGGCCGTATCTATCTGTAACACCCTGTATATGAATTCATGACATCCAGTCTTACTAATTTCTTTTTTCTGACGGACACACGTCCAGATCGTCCGCTCATGGTAACCTCTCAAAACTCTGGCATCTCTCTCCCCACATCCACCACAGCTGGGGCCTCACCTCCAACTGCCCAACGCTACGCGCTGTTCGCATCCAACTGCCCAACACTACACAAGCGAATATTCCAACAGCGATTTTAATACAGAGCGCTACGTGGTTCTGAGCATTATGGGACTTAACTTCTGAGGTCATCAGTTCCCCTGGAACTTAGTAATACTTAAATCTAACAGACCTAAGGACATCACACATATCCATGCCCGAGGCAGGATTCGAACTTGCGACTGTAGCGGTCGCGCGGTTCCAGATGGTAGCGCCTAGAACCGCTCGGCCATTCCGGCCGGCAGAGCGCTACGTGGCGTCACCAACATAAAAACCTAAACATCGTACTTACATGTTTACTATTTTTCTGTTTTGCTTTTCACAGATGCATGCAACGTAAGGTGCAGTACCAAAAAAATATTTGTATGTGACATAATTACAACTCAACAATTTCCTTATATATTTCCTTTATTTGCAATGTGACACTGTACTTATTTCCAAATTTGCTGGTTGTACGTCAACGGAAAGTCCGCTACAGGTTCTGATAAGTTAGTTTTCGAGTATAAAAATATGCGACATTAATGGTGGTATACGGATGAAAAAAGACAAGAAATATATTTTTCTCGTGACATAATTACAAATTAACAATTACCGGACTGTTTCCTTTGCTAGGAAACGTTGCTTCTAACCAGATTTCATGATTCTAGGTCAACGGGACGTACCCTACAGGTTTTCACGAGTGAGTTTTCGAGTATCAGAGTACGTGAGCTAACATTCTGTGGAGGTGAGACCACCACAAATGAAAATCCTCCATGGACAATAATCTCCAGGATGTCAGAAAATTCTTCAATGTCATCATTGATGACCAACTCATCCAGACGCTTGTTAACTTAAGGGGCTCCTTTTTCGTATTGTCAGATGCTTATCATCACCAGCTACAGAAGACTGTGTCCTGTGATATGAAATCAATTGTGCTGTAAGTCACAAACAGGAAATATGTCCACATGATAGGAAGACGTATTGCAAGAATAACTATCAGCGACAGAACACAGCCATTCCAATTTGTTGTTTTAACATGCTGTAGTCAAGATGTTATCCTTTAATGAGGCTTCTTGTGGGTGTCGCAAGCAGTCATACACGGTGGAAAATCAGAGCTCCGGATCGACAAAGCTGTTCCAGTATAGGAGATTTCTGTGGACGTTTGTTTCCCATTGAGGACATCTCTATCTCATCATCATCAATAAGATGAGTTAAAGTTGTCAATCAAGCTCGGAAACGCTAGACACTTTTTACTGTAAACAGAAATGTAGTGGTAACGACCTTACAGTTCTCTTATTTGGCGTCACTAAAATCTTACTAGGCCGACTGTTAACTGTTAACACTACACCTAGCTGTAATTACTCAGTTGCATAACAGTAACACGAAACAGAAAAACTTTAGTTGTCTTCTAGGTAGGCCAAGTACGACATGAATGAAGCATCATTACTGAAATGTGATCCGACCTTCGGTCTCTTCCCGGGCACGTCTTACATTTCAGTACCTAATTTCAAATGGTTCAAATGGCTCTGAGCACTATGGGATTTAACATCTGAGGTCATCAGTCCCCTAGAACTTAGAACTACTTAAACCTAACTAACCTAAGGACAACACACACATCCATGCCCGTAGCGGTAGGGCGGTTCCAGACAGAAGCGCTTATAACGGCTCGGCCACAACGGCCGGCAACTAATTTCAGAGTCTCTGTCTTTCTGTGAAGTAAATCATCTGGAATCTTCCTATCTCTAGAGGCTTTTTCCTCAAGTATACCTTCACTTCTCGTAATTTTTGAACAGTGCTTTCGCTACAGAGTAATAGCTACGTTCCCACTCTTTCACATGGATGAGATTACACGCAGATAGTTGGAGAGTGGGTAGCAAGGGGCGGAGGGGGACGGGGGGGGGGCTAAGGGCTTACGGGCATCTGGCCCCTCTCTAGCGTACCATTAGTAGTGATAATCCGATAATAAAGATGCAAACAGTCCAATATCAGATTTCACAGTTTGTCAATCAACTGGAATTTTTCGTCGCGTACGGAGCTTTTCCAAGTATACCTCCATTTTAGCGATTTTTTTATATGGACAGTGCATTCACTCTTGTGTAATACCTGCAATCTATATCACAATTCTCCTCTCTCCTAATCCAATAATAACGATGCCGACCTCGTGTAGCTAGAGGATTAAGACAAAAGAAAGAATATTGTCGTATATTTTGTCTCCTTAGACAATGGCCTTGCCGCGGTGGTAACACCGGTTCCCGTCAGATCACGGAAGTTAAGCGCTGTCGGGCGTGGTCGGCACTTGGATGGGTGACCATCCGGTCTGCCGAGCGCTGTTGGCAAGCGGGGTGCACGCAGCCCTTGTGAGGCAAACTGAGGACCTACTTGGCTGAGAAGTAGCGACTCCGGTCTCATAAACGGATATGCGACCGGCAGAGCGGTGTGCTGACCACATGCCCCGTTCATATCCGCATCCAGTGACGCCTATCATCTGAGGATGACGCGGTGGCCGGTCGGTACCGTTGGACCTTCGAAGGCCTGTTCGGACTCAGTTAGTTAGTTAGTTAATTTCTCTACATCTTGATCTTCTGCTTGTGGCGTTTTTTCTTGTCTGTCCGAACTGTTGCAGTTTCCGTTGGTTTGGTGCCAATTCTGATGAGAACATCACTCTCATTGAAATGTTCACAGTAGCACCCTCTCTATGCTATCTTCCAATTCATAACAAATCCTCCTCCAGTTCCACCATTTTCTGCTGCTGCTAATATTACCCTATATTCGTCTGTCTAGAAATTTTAGTCTTCTTTTCATTTCACTTCACTGACCTGTACTATAAGTAGACTGAGCCTTTGCATTTCCCTTTCACTTTTGTTGATTCTCTGCCCGGTTTAAACATCTGACATTCCACGCTGTGTTACGTGTTCATTGATTATTCATCTGTTTTCATGGTTACTTCCTGCTTGTCAGTCCTCTCCTGGATATGCGAATGGGGGACTAATAAGGAATCTTTTGGCGATGGAGAGATCATCATGACACTTTTTCAATAACAGTACATATCCTGTGCATGTACATCGTGTGTCTTTCACGCAGTGGTTTCCAATGCCTTCTGCATCCCAATACCTCACGTCATTGATCGATGCTTATTCCGCCTAGTTTTACGGGCTGTTTGCCATCCTAAGGGCATGAGGGTACCCTGATCCTCTTTAGTTCCTCCGTCCCGTCTGATGGTCTGATGGTAGAATGAGAGTGACCCGTAGTCCTTGGCTGACACTGCTGAAGCTTTGTATTCACAACTGAATTAGTGGCTCGGTTTGAAGTGGGATCCAGGACGTTTTGATTATTAGCAAAAGATACCACCCATAGGCGCTACCCATAGACCACTTTCTTATATGTCAATAATGATAAAATGTCGCCATTATTAAATTCTTAAGAAAAATTATACATGGTGATAAAGGACACGCGTCTGGTTGTTAAGAGAGCTCAGAAACTAGTTATCTCTGAAGAAGCCCTACCTACCTCATCACCTTTGAGTCAAAAGGCAACGTAAATAGCTAATCGTTGGCTAAGTTCAGATTCAAAACACATGAGAAAATTAAAATTTTGAATGGTGTCCTTCGCGCATTGCCTGTCTTTTTTATACGGAATCGTTACTTGTAGCCGCGCCGACTGGCAGCGTGGTTTGAGGCGCCATGTCATGGATTGCGCGGTGCCTCCCGCCGGAGGTTCGAGTCCTCTCTCGGGCATGGGTGTGTGTGTTGTTCTTAGTATAAGTTGGTGTAAGTTAGTTTGAGTAGTGTGTAAGTCTAGGGACCGTAGGCCTTTGCAGTTTGGTACCTTAAGAATCCACACACATTTGAACATTTTTTTGTTACTTACAATTACCGCATCTGTTAGGATTGCATCTAAAAATCTGTACATATTGTTTTTCATGCATCCGGCTAATGAAGCAGACTCCTGCGAAGTCTGTTATGTCCCCTCGACCAATGTGTACATCTGTCTTCCAATAAATGTTAATATAACACCTGAACGTGTGTACTGGATTCTCTCACGAGGAAACATACACTCCTGGAAATTGAAATAAGAACACCGTGAATTCATTGTCCCAGGAAGGGGAAACTTTATTGACACATTCCTGGGGTCAGATACATCACATGATCACACTGACAGAACCACAGGCACATAGACACAGGCAACAGAGCATGCACAATGTCGGCACTAGTACAGTGTATATCCACCTTTCGCAGCAACGCAGGCTGCTATTCTCCCATGGAGACGATCGTAGAGATGCTGGATGTAGTCCTGTGGAACGGCTTGCCATGCCATTTCCACCTGGCGCCTCAGTTGGACCAGCGTTCGTGCTGGACGTGCAGACCGCGTGAGACGACGCTTCATCCAGTCCCAAACATGCTCAATGGGGGACAGATCCGGAGATCTTACTGGCCAGGGTAGTTGACGTACACCTTCTAGAGCACGTTGGGTGGCACGGGATACATGCGGACGTGCATTGTCCTGTTGGAACAGCAAGTTCCCTTGCCGGTCAAGGAATGGTAGAACGATGGGTTCGATGACGGTTTGGATGTACCGTGCACTATTCAGTGTCCCCTCGACGATCACCAGTGGTGTACGGCCAGTGTAGGAGATCGCTCCCCACACCATGATGCCGGGTGTTGGCCCTGTGTGCCTCGGTCGTATGCAGTCCTGATTGTGGCGCTCACCTGCACGGCGCCAAACACGCATACGACCATCATTGGCACCAAGGCAGAAGCGACTCTCATCGATGAAGACGACACGTCTCCATTCGCCCCTCCATTCACGCCTGTCGCGACACCACTGGAGGCGGGCTGCACGATGTTGGGGCGTGAGCGGAAGACGGCCTAACGGTGTGCGGGACCGTAGCCCAGCTTCATGGAGACGGTTGCGAATGGTCCTCGCCGATACCCCAGGAGCAACAGTGTCCCTAATTTGCTGGGAAGTGGCGGTGCGGTCCCCTACGGCACTGCGTAGGATCCTACGGTCTTGGCGTGCATCCGTGCGTCGCTGCGGTCCGGTCCCAGGTCGACGGGGACGTGCACCTTCCGCCGACCACTGGCGACAACATCGATGTACTGTGGACACCTCACGCCCCACGTGTTGAGCAATTCGGCGGTACGTCCACCCGGCCACCCGCATGCCCACTATACGCCCTCTCTCAAAGTCCGTCAACTGCACATACGGTTCACGTCCACGCTGTCGCGGCATGCTACCAGTGTTAAAGACTGCGATGGAGCTCCGTATGCCACGGCAAAATGGCTGACACTGACGGCGGCGGTGCACGAATGCTGCGCAGCTAGCGCCATTCGACGGCCAACACCGCGGTTCCTGGTGTGTCCGCTGTGCCGTGCGTGTGATCTTTGCTTGTACAGCCCTCTCGCAGTGTCCGGAGCAAGTATGGTGGGTCTGACACACCGGTGTCAATGTGTTCTTTTTTCCATTTCTAGGAGTGTATTTAGTATGCATGAAATCAAATAGATTACATTTCTGAATCTCTGTCTGAGAGTAAGTTGATGTCGAAACAAGTAAGTTAACTGAAATCGAAATTTAGCTGTAATAAACGTAACTTTAACCACTGAACAACACATTATTTACAACAATAATGAGGTTCCTTTTTCATTAAAAATTGCCGTAATGAAGAAGAAAACAAGAGTAAAATATTTTCTTTGAAATTTCATCATATAGTCTTACTTGGCGTGACGACTGCGTTCAATAAGCAGCTTAAAACTAATGACTAACTAGTACATTAACTGATGTACAGTCAGTTCGACAAGAAAGTGTAAGCCATAATTTTAAGTGAAACATCCACAGTGATATTTCTGGTAGTGGTCTCGAATCTGAAATCAAAGCGCTTTTGCACAGTGTATAGATAAACAGCGTGACAATTTAATATTCTGTTTTGTCAGTTGCATTTTAAAATGCGTGCAAAATATCTGGAGCGTCACGAGGCAGTGTTCCTAGTAAATCAACTTTTTGAGGCTGGTCTCTTCTTTCAAAAGCCTGTTGTACGAATCGTGAAAGGTTGCTTCAGCAGACTGTGAAACACTCGGTAGAAAGTGCATGTTTGAGGATGTTTCTCTAAACGCAGTTTGGCTATTTGCACTTACAGCCGGCCGAGGTGGCCGAGCGGTTCTAGGCGCTACAGTCTGGAACCACACGACCGCTACTGTCGCAGGTTTGAATCCTGCCTCAGGCAAGGATGTTTGTGATGTCCTTAGGTTAGTTAAGTTTAAGTAGTCCCACAGTGCTCAGAGCCCTTTGAACCATTTTGCACTCATTTAAAGCCAATTTAAATGCTCAAAAATATCCAATATTTATCAAAAACGCCTTCCGAGGTCCGTTAAGAAGCTTTTTCATTCGAAAGTAACAAACGGGATGCTTGAAGAGGATAATGATCCGACACATCGTAGTCGTCTCTGTATAGCGTGGAAAAGAGACAATGGGGTGTCTGTTGAGTCCTGTCTATTCATCGAATTTGGGGTGTCTAGGAAATGAGTTTGATTACGAAATGAACAATGAAAATACTTAACTTTGACAATAACACAGAAGTATCGCAAGCAAAGGGCGACATACAAATAAGAAACATCTTCAGTATATTCAATTCCTAAGATGTTGACCTCGAACTGCCTGATGTTGATACTGCTGTAGAAGCGGGCGCGACCAGTCGGAGCGGCACTTACGTCCTCTTCACTCCAGAGCCCGCTGCTGTCGCGTTGTCGTCTTGGAGAGTGGTCAGTCAGCGTGCGATTGGCCGATGTCTTCTTCACAGTCCTCTCTGCTCTCCCGTTTCCGATTGGCGTGCCGGCGCTTGACTTTCCTCCTTAACAGTGTCCACGATGGACTGGCCTGCAATGTTTCCGGATGCAAATCCGATCGAAAATGTATTTTCATAGATTGAGACGAAGCTTAAAACGAAAGCCAATATACTTTGATGCAAATGTCGTATACAATCAAGACGATATGGAGAACGTCACCGAGAGAATATGAAGAACATCTCCTGGAAAGCATGCCACAAATGTGGAAGCTATAGTCGATAATGACGGCGATTGGATGAAATAGCTGGCCCAAGTGGCCGTGCTGTTCTAGCCGCTACAGTCTGGAACCGAGCGACTGCTATGGTCGCAGGTTCGAATCCTGCCTCGGGCATGGATGTGTGTGATGTCCTTAGGTTAGTTAGGTTTAATTAGTTCTAAGTTCTAGGCGACTGATGACCTCAGAAGTCGCATAATGCTTAGAGCCATTTGAACCATTTTTTTGGGTTAAATATTAGACAATTGTGCAAATTAGTAATAACAGTTATTTCGATGTATACATATATTTATAATGTCTTTTTTCATTCAGATAACCGGAAGGAGTGACTGAGCGGTTCTAGGCGCTACAGTCTGAAACCGCGCTACCGCTATGATCGCGGGTTCGAATCCTGCCTCGGCCATGGATGTGTGTGATGTCCTTAGGTTAGTTAGGTTTAAGCAGTTCTAGGGAACTGATGACCTCAGAGGTTAAGTCCCATAGTGCTCAGAGCCATTTGAATCATTTCATTCAGATAATAGAGTACATTTTTTTGTGGAACTGCCTGTACGTCTCATGAATACGAGTCTTTTTGAGGTCCTTGTATATTCGTACATCTCTTTGCCGCCCCATCCCCCCTCCCATTTTAGTGCCCATAATACTTTCCTAGCCGGCGCGAGTGGCCGAGCGGTTGTAGGCGCTACAGTCTGGAACAGCGCGACCACTACGGACGCAGGTTCGAATCCTGCCTCGGGCATGGATGTGTGTGATGTCCTTAGGTTAGTTAGGTTTAATTAGTTCTAAGTTCTAGGGGAATGATGATCTTTGATGCTAAGTCCCATAGTGCTCAGAGCCATTTGAACCATTTGAATACTTTCCTTTTCTGCTCCTTGTCCCTCTATTTCCTTCTCCTCCTCCATCTGCTCCTCCTCCTCGTCCATCACCAGAAGCACCACGTTCGCCTCCTCACCTCACCTCCTGCCTTCACATTTCCCTTTCTTCACGTTTTCGCCCATTGCGAATCTGCGTTCCCGCCTAAACGCTGCCTACTTCCATACAATCGGTGCGGCACTCTCAGGACGCAATACGTCCAGGAGCAATCCCCAAGTTTCATAACGCGAAGTCGCAAAGCCGGGTGACTGTCAGTGCTGCGAACGGTTGCGAAAGGCTATTCAAAATCACGGAATCGAGTGGGATCGGATGATGCCACGCAGCGACCAGCTGGGAGTACAGAGGTGCATTTCGCGGTGGTAGCGCAGCTGCGGTCTGGTGGTGCGCTAATCCCCGGCACACGTGGCTGGCCGCTCGAGTCCAGCCCGGTAATAAAGAGAGCTCACGGCTTAACACGCCCACCTATCGATTGTAGGCCACCGCTGGCGCCGTCTGCGTTTCTACGCCCACGCTCAGCTGTGCAGCTGCGAATAGGACACCGCTGTCAAACTGTATGTTAGCTCAAGCTGTACGTGCGTTTCGAGCTAGCCATCGGATTTACGACGTTCGCATACGACGCCCGGTTAAGGTAGCTGCACAACTGACCATTAATCTTTGTTGAATGAGGACTCTATCGAGATTTGCGTGCACCACGACCACAGCACCACTATTACGAACAAAAGGAGCATCAGCACTGGTGGTTGAAGCAGAAATCTTTATTTCTGTTGCAAATCGAATTAAATCACTGCGTGACCATCACCAGTGATGGTATTAAAGCACTGTGGTCTCATGAATACAAACAGTAAAATTGCAATATCTGCATATTTTAATAAAAAATACTTCTCAGACCGAAGGCAACTGGGCTAGCTGCTTACACTCACGTGTGCAGTTAGCTATCTGGGTACATCCTGTAAGCAGCTAGCCTGGTTGCATTGGTACCTCTAGACAGCTAGCTCCATTGCATTAACGTTCTGTCTGGCGAGTACTCTTTATTGATATGTGCAGGTATTGCAATTTTTCTGCTTGTATTTATGAATCCTCAGGGCTTTAATACTATCACTGATGACAGTCACGCGCGATTGAAGCCGAATTTCAACAGAAATAAAGATACCTGCTCCAATAACCAGTGATGATCCTCGGTTAGGTATTAATATTAGCCCCAGTTGCCACAGGCAACTACAACTAGCCAGTGCATACCGTCACAAGTGCACAAGATAGTCAGCTGATGCATGGGAAAACCACTGGTAGCAGTTACTTCCGTAAAATATCTGGGAGTATGCGTGCGGAACGATTTGAAGTGGAATGAGCATATAAAATTAATTGTTGGTAAGGGTAACGAATATATACCTCCTGAGGAGATCACGAATGTAAAATTAGAGAGATTCGAGCGTGCACGGAGGCTTTCAGACAGTCGTTCTTCCTGTGAACCATACGCGACTGGAACAGAAAAGGGAGGTAATGACAGTGTCACGTTAAGTGCCCTCCACCACACACCGTTTGGTGGCTTGCGGAGTATAAATGTAGACGTAAATGTAGAAATGCCCTGCTGTCAAGCCATCAAGACAGTTAGCATGCCAGAAAATTGGAAATCGTCTAACGTACTGTCCACGTGGATTATCCCCTACTACTGATTAAAAATTCAGCAGTTGCCGCTAGGTGAATCCTCATATAGCTTTCGTTCGTTCAATAGCACAGTTCCTCAGTCACATGTCTGCATACATGAATAATCAGTGCCTTGCAAAAAAAAAAAAAAAAAAAAAAAAAAAAAAAAAAAAAAAAAAAAAAAAAAAAAAAAAAAAAAAGAACCCTTTGGAAAAAAATGTTCTTAGACCATGCCATAGCAATCTCTTTTTAGCCTTCTGCAATTTCTTATAATAATTCGTCTATATTCTATATACTAATCACAAAAATAAAAAAAAGAAATTGAAAGAAATGAGCCCCCAGTCATCATTTTAAACCTTATTAACCAGGTTTCAACACTTCTAAGAGTGCCTTCATCGGAATTTGGACATTTAAAGTGGTCTGTAACATAATTACAAATTTATGAGACAAAAATAAATGATATAAAAAGTGTAAGTACTGACTAACAATACAAGACAGAGGCAGTACTTACACGTCATGTATAAAATAAATAACAGGCAAAAAGGGCTTCAGTCACAAAATAGTTAAAATGATTGTGTGAAGGTGAGCCTCAAAGGGCTACTCATACCTGTACGGGTATGGCACAGGATATGAGTTGTATGTTTACTATATCGGCACAGTATGCGGTGATATATTGCTGGGTTGGAGATCGGTTTCAGGCACTGTTATTCAAGTTCCTGTTCTCAATCGGAGAGCAGTGTAATTGAGAAACAGTATTTCCATATTTGACAGTATGTAGGTATCTTTTGCAAGGTTGAACTGTCAGTGGAATATGGCGAACTGTATAAAAGAAAAATTTCTATCGATGAAAGTCTCATCTGCAGAAAAAAGTGGTGGACGGTGCTCCCATGCCGGCAGCAGTTTGATGGATAAATTGAGTGACGAATGGGATGTCCAGTTAGGATTGCAGTCAAACATATTTCTATAGCCTGACCTGTGATGTCAGTATAACATTGCAAACATTATAGCTGCTTTGCACACATTTCTCTCAGCGCTGGATCTGCACTGCAGCTATGCGTCATCGCGTCAGCAATGGTGCTTAGGTGAACACATTTTTTCGACGGAAATTTCTCATGTGTCAAGTATGAAAGGGATGTCGCCGCCTCATGCTTGTAGAACCTGAACTGACACCTGTGTGTGACTAAGTATTGGCGGTGGATCACAGCGGCGTCAATGTATGCACATGTTGTAGCCCCTGATATGTCGAGATTGACTATAGTTCAAAAGAGTTTTTTATGTGCATTGAGTGTTTCTGCAGTGCATTATTTTCGGCTGCTTATGCGTTGTGAGCGTGTTGCCTGAGCTTTATATATGCATTATTTTAGTAATTTATGAGTTGCTTTCGTGTCTGTACATCAGTGTACTGCATTATTTTGATAATTTACAGTAGTTTGCATGTCTGTGTGCTGTGTAGCGTTATTGGGACAGTTTAGAATTAGTGAGCACGTCTGCAGAGCGTTTAACATGCGTTATTACGGTAATTTACGAGTAGTTTGTAGGCCTGTAGGCTGTGAATTCCGATCCCAAGCACATCGAAGCATGTGTTTTGTATCAGTGTAATAAATAAACTATGTGAAAGCCGTCCCTAAATAAAATGTTCCAAAAATAAAGTACACTGATTCCTCTCTCCAACAGTGCAGCACAGGTTGAGTCATTTTCGCGCCATCTGTCCCCCTCCAGACCGCTGTCTTGGATTACGTCACGGGAGGAATGACAGTGTCCTCTGGTGGCAGAACTGTGTAGTAGGTCAGTCGAACTCTGGGCGCCTTGTAAACACACTGGATGGAGATACTGCCTCAAATTGCTTAAACAGAGACATACGTCCAGCACAGGCTGAGTCCTTTTTGCACCATTTTCCTCCCCCCCCCCCCCAGACCGCCATCTTGGATTACATCACAGAACAGATGACTGCACCCTCTGGTGGTAGTAGTGTGTACTAGGTCAGTTGGACTCTGGACCCCATGGTGAACACACTTGATGGTGGTGCTGCCTCTAATTGTTTTTTAAAAAACTGAAAATAGACATGTCCAGCACAGGCCAAGTGTGTTGCATTCTCCTGATGGAATTTGATCTCCCTGTCATTTTGTGGGGGAGGGGAGGGTGTTAGGTTAGTAGAGGTAGAACAATTGACCTATCTTCCCCCCAAAATTGCAACTTCCCATAAAAAGCCGCCATCTTGGATAGCAGTACTTGGGGTGATGCCCCTGTAGTACCCTACTACCATCGCCATGTAATCTGTCCACAGCATTGGAAAGTCAAAAGAAGTTGTGTTCGAAGTTGTCTCATAGTGTATAACTTTATTTCTTAATCAAATAATACATTGTGCACATGTAACCATATTTAAGAGAACCATAGATAAATTCATTGATTTTATTTTTGACATTATCTACGCAATATGTTTTCTGCAACAGGAGAGAGACAATGAGACAAAGATCCCAGTGTATGTAGTTTTTATCTCGCTTTTCTGAAACTTTCGGTAATAATATAAAAGGCATATGTTACTGTGAAAAACACAGGGACACCTAGAGATAAGACAGCTGGCGATGCAATGGAATGAGGATCTTCACGTAATTTTGCAGATAGGTGTAAGCATAGCCACATTTAATCCTTGCACGTGTCGACAATGCGTCTACCATTTCCAAAAGACTGTGCATTCATTCTATCTCCGATGGGTAATAATAGTGACTTAAAACAAAAATTCAATTTTTGACATCGATCATTTACAATGGAAAAAAAGTAAATTAATATTATTGAGATTTTCCTCCTAACCAAAACCTAATTACTATTGCCGTTATCCAAGGATAAACATGCAGACACCCACATCGGAGCAGGCTTTTATATCCATCCATATCCGCATTCACACATATCCATAATGAGAGGGGATGACTAATGTGTTAATTATTTTTCTTTGTTCTAGTTTTAGATCCAAGGTAACGTTATTTGCACGAATGTTGTAATGATATTTAAATAAAAACGACATCTATGCTTGAAACGCCTGGTTAAATACGCAGGACAGAACAGGTAGTTGGAACTGTGGAAAGGGGCAAAATGGGCGGCTGTCAATTACAATCCAACACATAACTTTATTTAGTTCCCTAAACGTTACAGTGCAAATTTACGAGCTTAACTACCGACTGAATATGTCACACAATCATATGGCTGAAGGGCACAATGTTTTTAATTTTTAACACAGATGAACGCACGTGATTTAAAACACAACTACAATAAGTTTTCAAAAGGCCCAAAGCGCAAGGTGTTATCCTTAAATAATATTTCAAATGAGGCTGAGGGCTTTGAGAAGTAAGGAATTTTAATTTAAAAACAGCTGAAGACCCATGATTTAAAAACACAACTACAATAAATTTTCTAAGGCAGAAGGCTTTATATACACTCCTGGAAATTGAAATAAGAACACCGTGAATTCATTGTCCCAGGAAGGGGAAACTTTATTGACACATTCCTGGGGTCAGATACATCACATGATCACACTGACAGAACCACAGGCACATAGACACAGGCAACAGAGCATGCACAATGTCGGCACTAGTACAGTGTATATCCACCTTTCGCAGCAATGCAGGCTGCTATTCTCCCATGGAGACGATCGTTGAGATGTTGGATGTAGTCCTGTGGAACGGCTTGCCATGCCATTTCCACCTGGCGCCTCAGTTGGACCAGCGTTCGTGCTGGACGTGCAGACCGCGTGAGACGACGCTTCATCCAGTCCCAAACATGCTCAATGGGGGACAGATCCGGAGATCTTGCTGGCCAGGGTAGTTGACTTACACCTTCTAGAGCATGTTGTGTGGCACGGGATACATGCGGACGTGCATTGTCCTGTTGGAACAGCAAGTTCCCTTGCCGGTCTAGGAATGGTAGAACGATGGGTTCGATGACGGTTTGGATGTACCGTGCACTATTCAGTGTCCCCTCGACGATCACCAGTGGTGTACGGCCAGTGTAGGAGATCGCTCCCCACACCATGATGCCGGGTGTTGGCCCTGTGTGCCTCGGTCATATGCAGTCCTGATTGTGGCGCTCACCTGCACGGCGCCAAACACGCATACGACCATCATTGGCACCAAGGCAGAAGCGACTCTCATCGCTGAAGACGACACGTCTCCATTCGTCCCTCCATTCACGCCTGTCGCGACACCACTGGAGGCGGGCTGCACGATGTTGGGGCGTGAGCGGAAGACGGCCTAACGGTGTGCGGGACCGTAGCCCAGCTTCATGGAGACGGTTGCGAATTGTCCTCGCCGATACCCCAGGAGCAACAGTGTCCCTAATTTGCTGGGGAGTGGCGGTGCGGTCCCCAACGGCACTGCGTAGGATCCTACGATCTTGGCGTGCATCCGTGCGTCGCTGCGGTCCGGTCCCAGGTCGATGGGCACGTGCACCTTCCGCCGACCACTGGCGACAACATCGATGTACTGTGGAGACCTCACGCCCCACGTGTTGAGCAATTCGGCGGTACGTCCACCCGGCCTCCCGCATGCCCACTATACGCCCTCGCTCAAAGTCCGTCAACTGCACATACGGTTCACGTCCACGCTGTCGCGGCATGCTACCAGTGTTAAAGACTGCGATGGAGCTCCGTATGCCACGGCAAACTGGCTGACACTGACGGCGGCGGTGCACAAATGCTGCGCAGCTAGCGCCATTCGACGGCCAACACCGCGATTCCTGGTGTGTCCGCTGTGCCGTGCGTGTGATCATTGCTTGTACAGCCCTCTCGCAGTGTCCGGAGCAAGTATGGTGGGTCTGACACACCAGTGTCAATGTGTTCTTTTTTCCATTTCCAGGAGTGTATTAATGAGGCTGAAGGCCCAAACAGTACAAGACTTGACAAGTAAGGAACTTTGAATTTTAAAGCGGTTGAAGACCCATAACTCAAAACCCAACTAAAAGCACACAGATTTGAACCAACGGCTAAGAGCCATTAAACTACACAGTCAATCACCAATAAGAAAAGGCAGCACAGCCAGCGGCGCTCAGAAGTTTCTGGGGCTCGGTCTGCACTTGAAATATTAACGTTCGCTGAGGAGAGACAGTCAGCCGGGATGGCCGAGCGGTTCTAGGCGCTACAGTCTGAAACCGCGCGACCGCTCCAGTCGCAGGTTCGATTCCTCCCTCATGCATGCATGTTTGTGATGTCCTTAGGTTAGTTAGGTTTAAGTAGTTCTAAGTTCTAGGGGACTGATGACCTCAGAAGTTAAGTCCCATAGTGCTCAGAGCCATTTGAACCATTTTTAGGGGAGACAGGTAGTAGGCCCAATTATATCCGATCTTCCGGCAACCCAACCAATAGACAGTCAACGACCCCGTTGACAAGACGACTTGCTTTCCACCGGACCAGTAGACAAGGAACTCGAAAGCCAAAACGTAAAAGGCATAGCAGCCCACAACGAAGTATGCATAAGCTGCCAAAACTACACACACGTGTCAGACAGCGACAACATGTTGAGGAATGGACACTGCCTGACTTTTACGTCA
Organism: Schistocerca americana; assembly: GCF_021461395.2. Taxonomy (NCBI): domain Eukaryota; kingdom Metazoa; phylum Arthropoda; class Insecta; order Orthoptera; family Acrididae; genus Schistocerca; species Schistocerca americana. The sequence continues at coordinate 1,012,373,750 of NC_060120.1, read as the reverse complement.
GTGTCCAGGGCAGGTAACTGTAATGCTAACAGCCACAAGGCAGAAAATTTCGCAGGTGCACTTGGACTTCAAATAACCAAAATACACCGGATGGTGACCAAACTTTCGCCAGCTTGAACACTAGCTGTTGCTCATGGGAATACCCTCAACAGCCAATCATGAAAACTAACGCACAATGTGAAGAGACTTTGATGTCCTAGGTCAGTGAGCTACGAACCTCGTAGCAATCCAAACAGCTCCCACACACTCAGAAACTGCGTAGAGACCGCCAGTGGACCCGGCCCAGTGTGCTGCGCTGAGATTTCCTCGCTGATTCACACCAATCGACCGACTGCCGCACACCGGCTAACCGCAAACTATAAGCACCAGACCAAAGATAGTACAAGGTGCGAATATCGGTACACACCACTGCTGCCACACGTAGAAAGGGGAAGAACCAGGGCATAACCGCAATAACCGCGGGAAACCAAATACAGAGTAACAGTCATGGTTTAAACAACTCAGAAACTGGGGCCAGCACGACTCAACGGTGATTTATTCAAGATATAAACATGAGCTCTTGAGCAGATGGTTACAATCCCCTGAAATCCCTCTGGTGTACTTCTGTGTTATAAAATTCTTAAAATGTTGAACCTATTAAATTAACTTGAGTTTTGTGTGTGTTGCACCGGTCTTCCACATGGTGTAGATTAAATACCTGAGGTGCCACTGCTCAATATACTGCATCGCTAATGGTGTTTGACTACATAAGTCATGTATTTATTAGAATTTTTTGGTCCTGAAGTGCCACCGATCGGATATAGGAGAAAGTGAGGAGATATACGGCAGGCTCTTCATGGGTTACATGGCCTGACTGTAACTGTACACTACACATACGTTCTCAGAAATTTCTTCGTCAAATTAAGACTGATGCTTGATACCAGCAGACTTCTCTTCTCCAGGAAAGCCGTTTTTGTCAGTCCTAGTCTGCTTTTCATATTCTCCTTGCTTCGTCCGTCATGAGTTGTTTTGCTTCCTAGATAGCAGAATTCTTTAATTTTGTCTGTTCCGTGATCACGAAAATTGATTCTCATTTCTGCTACGTATCATTACTTTCGTCCTTTTTAATTTTACTCTCAATCAGTATTCTGTACTCATTAGACTCTTCATTCCCTTCAACAGACCATGTAATCTTTCTTCACCTTCACTGAGGACAACGACGTCATCGTTGATATTCTTTCACCCCCAGTTTTAAGTCAGACAGACGCTCCTAACGTTCTAAAGAGAAATGCCTGAAAAACTTTCAGCAACAAATATCTTCTGGAGTCGTCCATGTAAGGAAATGACACAATTCACAAAATTTCTTATGTAACTAGTGGGATACTTGGGTGCTGGAGTAGTGCTAGTTAGTGTAAGAAAAACAGGAAACTAACGAAAATTATTATTTATTTTCATAGTATGAAGGCTTTCACGACCGGATGACATATCTTCTGGTAAACCTTCCGGGATGTAAGGTCGTAGTCCATGAAACTCCTCAGCTCCTAACGTTTCGTCCAGAGCTGCGCTGGACATCTTCAGAGGGGTGTCTTGCCGACTCGCCAGAGGAGAAACACCCCTCTGAAGATGTCCAGCGCAGCTCTGGACGAAACGTTAGGAGCTGAAGAGTTTCATGGACCACGACCTTACATCCCGGAAGGTTTACCAGAAGATATTATTTATTTTGCAAAAATTCTGAGAAATCACAATGGCACTTTTAGTTATGAACTGAACAAGTTATTTCTGGGTTCTTCTCGGAATGTGAAGTTACCTCTTAAGTATAGGATTCGCTAATGAAATTTCTATACAAACTTTAAGATCGTTATTGACTTGGCAGAATGGCTGAGAGCTGCACCTACTCAACTTGAATAATTATTCGTTAGAATGTTGCTAGGTATGGTTGAGGCTGTCGCGTGTGAAATACAGTGAAGTGTACTGTTGTGGAGGAGATATGGGGCTTGCAAGAGCTGTAGCGCATAATACCGTAAGTTGCAATGACTGTTGTCTGCGCCGCTGGCTGCTGAAAAATAAGATAATTCTCGTTCTATCTGGATTGACCTTCGCTAGTCAAAGTCAAGGACTCCTATTCGCCCCTAGTCTAACTATTAGCGTGGTACGCCGGTCAGATAACGCTTAATCTCAAGGACTCAATATAGAGTCGCACTGCAGTTTGCTCTCGAAAGAGGTGCTCTCCCAGTGAAGTACTGAGGAGAGACTTGTTCCCTGTTCTTTGAGTAAACGCACGACTGCAGACGCTCTCGTTATGTGTTCTCGCTCCAAGAGCGACAACGGAATGGCCCCTCTCCACGCCAGACGGGAAGGGGTATATCTTTCGGTCTCTTCCATTACTCCTTCAGCTCAAGGCATCAGGAATATCGTCTGCCTATCAGCCTTGCTCTTCTAAAACAGGAGAATGACATTTCGATTAAGGCGACCAATCCGGAAATATGTAGCATCGGCGTTTGGCGTTTGCTGTCTCCCTGTGAAAACCTCTGAAACTGCGTGCTATGTTAGGGCTCTCTCACACAATGTAGCGGAATTTGCTTTTAAGCCGAACACGGGGTCGTTCTGCCTTTCACTTGGGCAAACGCTGTCTGCTCTATGGGCGGTCGCCGGCCGACATAGATAGGTTGACTCGTCCTCTGAAGGGACTGGTCCCCCGGCGTGCGGTTTGCCTCTCCCAAACTAGAAGCCCCTGCGACCGTCGTGTCTTGAATGTGTGTGTGTACATCAGCCTCGAGTATTTCAATCTCGGTGCGCACTTGCGATTTCCTAGTTATTTGCATATCGTTTACATGAATTCATAAAACATTGACTTTATCTTATCGAGTTTGGATTCGAATGAAGCGTCTTGATGTGCGGAATATGATTGTGAGGGCAGAATATGTAAGCAATGAAGATCAGGAGATCACGACGTCTTACAATAGTTGTTCAGTCTCTATAAAAAGGGTTGCAACGTTCACACATCGTCCATTTCTTCCATAACAACGATGCGCTCCTTGGTCACGAGGCCATCTGAGAGTCGCTGAACTGATGTCCTCACAGTAAAGCTGTGAGGACGGGCCGTGAGTCGTGCATGGGTAGCTCAGATGGTAGAGCGCTTGCCCACGAAAGGCAAAGGTCCCGAGTTCGAGTGTCGGTCTGGCAGACTGTTTTAAGCTGCCAGGAAGTTTCGTATCAGTGCACACTCCGCTGCAGAGTGAAAATCTCATTCTAGAAACATACCGATGTCCTCATCGTTTGAAAACATGTTTCTCCCTCAAATTTTCTTTCAAATTGCCGAAAAGACTGCCTGACTGTTGTCGTTTTGCGCACAAGAGCCATAGGCTCCCGCGTAATTACAATCTGGAGTACATTTACAGCTGCCGCGTCACTTCACTTGAAAACTGTAATACCCCTGTTTTCCTTACCGCAGCTGTACTGTGTCTACAGGAAATCCGTAACATGTTCTCTCTTCTGACAATGCAACGCTCTTTTGAAAAAATGGTGTTGTCGAGGGACGACATGTGCAACTTCTTTTCTGAAGTTCCCTACGTGAGTCGTAGGTTAAGTGGTGGTGGTGGTGGTGGCTAGTGTTTAACGTCCCGTCGACAACGAGGTCATTAGAGACGGAGCGCAAGATCGGATTAGGGAAGGATTGGGATGGAAATCGGTCGTGCCCTTTCAAAGGAACCATCCCAGCATTTGCCTTAAACGATTTAGGGAAATCACGGAAAACCTAAATCAGGATGACTGGAGACGGGATTGAACCGTCGTCCTCCCGAATGCGAGCGTAGGTTAAGTACCGCCGCATGTGTTCCTACATTTCTCCTGAAACGAAGCTGGTGTGCCTTAAGACCGGCCTCTACCATGTTCTTCTCATTCTTCTGGAGCTAATTCGTGCCAGTGTTTCCGTACCACGAATTATTAAACTCATGAAATGAAATGTCGTGTGGCGAGGGCCTCCCGATGGGTAGACCCGATCGCCTCGAGCAAGTATTTTGAGTTGACGCCACTCCGGCGACTTGCGCGTCAATGAGGAGGAAATGATGATGAAGAAGACGATACAAACACCCAGTACCTTGATCGGAGAAAATCTCCTGCCGGGAATAGAACCCGGGCCCCCTGGCGTGACTAGCCGGCGCGCTGTCCACTCAGATATCGTGGCGGACATGGGAGTGATGATTCGTTAGTATTCTCACTTGCCGGCACCAGCGTTTACAGCAGGAAATCAAATGAATAAACTACATAATCGCACAGGACGATATATCTTGCGAGAGCTGCTGACTTGGCTGCGCCTCCAGCATGCGTGGGTGGCGTGTGCCCTGAGGGGACCAGACTCCGAGGTTAACGAACGTGGAGGCGGGGTCGCCTGCGTCGCACGCTTCCGCCCTCTCAGTATGCGGAGCCCGCTGCCGTGCTGGGTCCCTTCCGGCAGTTGGGGCCGCCGCGCCAACTCGCGAACAGTCCGCCCCCGGCGGCGGTCGTAAACAAGACTCAGCCGGCAGCCTCCGGGACGTGTCTGTGCGAGGGAGGAACTAAGGACTGGGCACTGCCAGGGTTCTCGCGTTTACTGCTGGAACGTGAAGAGACAGCTAACTGCCGAAATCTGTCTTGAAACACGTTCATACGAGGGGAGTTACATAAGTAATGGAAGACATTTTTTCTCAGACAACTTCGGCTGAAAAAATACGGAATTTGTTGAGGGACATAGAGGAATTTTCCGCTGAAGCCCATACGTTTCACGAAGTTCCGGCAGGTAGAGGCGCTATGAGTAGCCTTTTAAATGGTGCCTTTAACGGATATGAGTTCCAAGCAGAAAGTTGTCTTTGAGGTTCTTTTTGCGGAAAACCAGAGCATCGTAGATATTCGTAGGCGCTTGCAGAATGTCTACGGAGACCTGGCAGTGAACAAAAGTTCGGTGAGTCGTTGGACGAGCACTCTGTCATCATCGCAACAAGGGTGGCGCAGTGGGTGACGCAACTGCCCAGTAAGCTTGAGATCTTGGGTTCGAACCCCGGTACAGCACACATTTTCACTCGTCGCTGCTGATTCCACATAAAGTCCGGATGCAGCTGACTTCTATACTCCCCTTCCCTTATTTTCTCCGCCTCCACGATCAATTTACATAGTTTAGTGAAATTTTACCGACACTACCACCTTGTGTTGACATACAGGTCTACTAGTACGAGAAACATGGTTTGCTGTGCACTCTAGTTTCAATATGGTCATCTGTTCCATGTACGTGTGGCTTGCAGGCTGCGATTCACCTGGTGGCTATGACTGTTTCAAGGTAACTTGCGATATTTCTTTTGTCTGTGGTCCCTTTTATTTTTGCTTTCACAAATTTTTCTTGGTTTTTGTCCTTTCAGGCTTATACACTTGGTTTTGTTTTAATGTATTTTGTCAACCTTGGCGTATTTCGAACTCTGCTTTTCCATCGAACTGTGTATATCCCATTGGGAAAAGCAACAGAAATAGAGGACATTACTAGATTACTCACTTGCAAACTTAATGAACATCAAGAATTCTACCAGCATATTACACTTTGGCCCACAAGTGAAGTTCTTAAATCACAAGGGCAAGATGACTAAGGAAATTCGAAATGGTGTGTTGGCTCTGAGCACTATGGGGCTTAACATCTATGGTCATCAGTCCCCTAGAACTTAGAACTACTTAAACCTAACTAACCTAAGGACAGTACACAACACCCAGTCATCACGAGGCAGAGAAAAATGGTGTGTTGCATTATTTTTATTCTCCGTTATTTTCTTAATAAATAATGATTGAAAACCAATTGATTTACTTTATCTAATGCTTACGGTCCTTTCAAATTCGTACTACAAATTTGTTATCCGCCATTACTCGGCCGCCGGCCGACAGCGGCATCCGTCAACGTGCACAAAGCGCGCCCAGCCGCGCAGCTGCAAAGATAACACACGCGGACTGGGCATATAGATTCACCGATCGACCGCGTAGTCCATTTCGAGATGACCACTAGAGGGCCAGTGTCCCGAGATGGAAGCGAATCTCCACTCTGCCCCTGGCGCCAACACACGCTGTATTCCAGGACTACCAGCATGGTATGTAGCCCACTGCAACAGCATCGTAGAGCCAGTCCTACGCCAGCCTTCGCTCGTACTTGTGACTGGTGACCGCAAGTACTAGGAACCTGTGAAACTTAGGACACTGCCTCAACGATCTCATATTTGAACTAGAGTGCCCTGGACTGTACTTGCTATGGAATGTGAAGTGCTATTGAGAATCAGTATTGTTGTGAATAAATCATTTAAGTATTTTGGATGTTACTGTGTTATTCTGATATAACAATAAGCAAACCCTCAAAGTAATAAACGAATAATTACTTTTACCCAAGAAAGTACTAAAAACACAATCTGCTTTCGTCCATGCAGAAAGGACTTTGATCCAACACAAAAAAACTTCAGACGAACATTATTTTTAAACAACACTGTACCTGTTTTCTGTTGAAACTAGAGTTGTGAAACCACCTTAAGCTTCTGTAGACTAGCATACGGAAGTGTTTTCATAGTAGCTTTGGTCAGTTAAGATCGTAACCGAATTACTTTTATGTAGAGCGTGTTGCATTCCCATATGGCGTTACCTCATAACGATCACTTATTTGCATAAGTGATCAATGACTTTGTCAATACTCCTGGAAGTGATGAACTGTCTAGAAAGTGAGGATATATAAAGGGCATAATGTGAAACAGAGGGATGTTGTAGAAAGAATAAACAAAACAATACAGGTCTATCATATAGCGCTTGAAAATTTAATTTCCTAAAAAAAATCGCTAAATAAAAATGTATCAAACATATCTCCACTACTTCATCGAACGTATATAAACTTGTTTCAGTTAATCATAAACAGCTTGCCTTTGATCATGATGAAGAATGATCTATTCCCAACCAAATAACAACAATAATTATGTTTTTTTCATGTTCATTTAAACTGTACTTGCGTCAAAACAAACTTCTTTGGTTACATGAAAGCGAAATAATTACGCGATCAAATAATTTGTGTTACTTATAAAATGTTATAAATATTCTGTAAGAATATAGAATGCGAAAAGGACTAACACTGAATAACGTACAATTCTAATTACGTGCTAAAGAAACAACCAGAAAAAAAGCAGAGGAAAGCGTCGGCTTCCATTCTCTCTTACATATTCACTTATACTTCTTTCCCTACCATTCTACCAATACTGCCAGTAATCCTACCATTTACTACGTATCAAAATTACCGAACCGTACTTATGGCAGAGCGCATCTCTAGTTAAAACCAACTACGAGAAATAAAAGATGCTGAACAGTGCTGTGTTACGAAAATGAGTGATTTACTGTTTGAGGCTTCCCGGCGCTGCATCTGCTTGATAGGTTCTCGGGACTTACGCCGGATAATATTGTAGAAGCCGCACAATATTTCAGCGAGACAACTGCCCGCCATCTTCAGGTGCTACTGTCGCGTCGCTGAGAAACGCGCCAATTGATATGCTGGCTTTCTAGAACAGCGCGGGCGCCAGCGGGGCATAACGTCATCGAAGACCAATCGTAGACAGCGTCGAATACCAGAGTCCTCTGCTGGAGAAACGGGTCGCGGTCTGCGGAAGCGCGCCGCGGCGCGGGAAATGCGGCCGGGAGCGACGGACCCCGTTCGCGCGCGCGAGGTGTTGGCGCGCGATTTAAGCATCTACGCTAAGGCTTCCCATCTGCGTTGACTCGGTGCGGTTGCTAATCTGTGGCTGACGATTCCTTAGTGCTGCCAAGGCTGGTTCCCAGGCTTTGCTCAGGTGAAACCCCGTGTCTCTGTTTATTAGGTCACTGCTTATACGTATTTCGACCGCCTCTTTGATGATGGAGTCCCAGTAGTGGAAGCATGCGAGAGGATCTTGGTTTCTTCATAATTCATGCCGTGTCCCGTGTCAAGGCAATGTTGGTGGGCAGAATTTTCAAGAAACACCGGATTAAATGTGTTTTCCGGCCTCCAGCAAAAGTGAAATCGATGCTGGGCTCTGTTAAAGACAACCTCGGCCTGAGGAGACCAGGAATATACAAAATCCCGTGCCAGTGTGGGAAATCTTATATTGGCCAGACGTGTCGTACGGTCAAAGACAGATGCGACGAACATAAACGTCACACGAGGTTGGGTCAGCCAGAGAAATCTGCGGTTGCTGACTCTTGTATTCGACGCTGTCCCGAGAACCTATCAAGCATGAGTGATTTAGTTTTTTTTTTTTTTTTTTTTTTTGCTCGCAGTCAGTTTTAACGACATGTCATTGCTTTTAAACCAGTAGACAAATTGCTTCTCTTATAAATGTTCTCTCTCCTTACATATAATTTTAAATTAAATTAGCAGACAGGACAATGCTCTTTTTGTTTTCGTTTACGGATTAAAACCATGCGAACTACTGTCATTGAAACTACTGTCCTCGCAAATATGGCTGCTGGCGAGATCTCTCACACACACGTGTACCAATCATCCGAACCGATTTACGCATTCATTTTAAGCGACTTCAATTTCCAATCAAGATTTCCTTTGCAACACAAGTAAACAAGGCAGAGAACTTGGAGGCAAAGAGGGAAGCAGATGAACATAGTGGTGGGGAGGTAGGATGCGCGGTTATCAGCGCCCTCACAGATCCCCAACCTTTGCTCAGTCCTGTCTCGCCACTTTCATGAACGATGATGAAATGTTGAGGACAACACAAACACCCAGTCATCTCGAGGCAGAAGAAAATCCCTGACCCCGCCGGGAATCGAACCCGGGACCCCGTACGGATAATGGAGACTGTGGGTAGGAAGGTAATGACAGAGACAGGGAGGAGGAGGTTACGTACAAAGAGAAGAAGGGGGGGAGGGAGGAGGAGAGTTGGGCGGAGAGTTGGAGATTAGATTGTATATCCAATTCCTACACGTGTTCAGCAACAGTGAATCACAGCCGGGTTCGCTAGTATATAATAAGCACAAGAACCGAGGGAGGCAGTATTTAGCCCATAATTTTCGAATTATCCATCGAAGATGCAATGATAAAAATTAAATACCTGTTCAAGAATGGAATTAAAACTCCGCTGGTAACGCTGTAACCCTCAGTATTCAAAAATTATTCAAATGTGTGTGAAATCTTATGGGACTGCTAAGGTCATCAGTCCCTAAGCTTACACTCTACTTAACCTAAATTATCCTAAGGACGAACACACACACACCCATGCCCAAGGGAGGACTCGAACCTCCGCCGGTACCATCCGCACAGCCCATGACTGCAGCGCCCCTAACCGCTCGGCTAATTCAGCGCGGCACCCTTAGTGAAAGCGACGAACAATAACTGGATCAGCTTATTGGAATAGTCTAATGAGTACAGCATGTAGATTTACAGTGAACCACAAAAATATAAAAGCAATGAGAAGTAGTAGCAACGAAAACAGAATTAAACTTAACATAAAAACTCATCGTTAAGCAGACGAAATTAAGGAATTCTGCTACCTTGGGAGATAACCCATGATAAACGAAGCACCGAGGACTTGCTGTAAAAAGCAGACCAGCAGTGGCAAAAAAGACATCCTGGTCAAGTGACATCTTCTGGTATCAACATAGAACTTGATCTGAGGAAGAAATTTTTGTGAATGTTCGTTTGGAGCATAGCACTGTCTGGTTGTGAATAATGGACTGTGGAAGTACTGGAACCGATCAGAAACTCTTAATCTGAGGAAGATATTTTTGAGAATGTACTTTTGGGGCACAGCACTGACTGGTTGTGAATAATGGACTGTGAGGTTACCGGAACCGATGAGAAGCGATGCATTTCAGATGTGATGCTACAGAATAATTTTGAAAATAAGTAGACTGACGAGGTAAGCAATGAGGTGGAATGGAATATATGGAACACACTAACTTGAAGACGGGACAGAATGATAGGACAGGTGTTAAGACATCTAGGAATAACTTCCGTGTTCGAGAGAGGGCTGTACAGGGTAAAAGCTTTAGAGGAATGCCGGTATTGGCCGGCCGCAGTGGCCGAGCGGTTCTAGGGTCGTCAGTCTGGAACCGCGCGACCGCTACGGTCGCAGGTTTGAATCCTACCTCGGGCATGGATGTGTGTGATGTCCTTAGGTTAGTTAGGTTTAAGTAGTTCTAAGCTCTATGGGACTAATGACCTCAGATGTTAAGTTAAATAGTGCTCAGAGCTATTTGAAGCATTTGAACCAATGCCGATATCGGAATACATCCCGGAAATAATTGAGGACGTGCTAGTCTGAGACGAAGAGGTTAGCGCAGGAGAGGGATATGTGAAAGAAAGGAAGGAAGATTGGATTTAGCGTCCCGTCAACATCCAGGTCATGAGGTCATTAGAGACGCATCACGAGCTTGGATTGCGTCAAGGATGGGGAAGGAAATCGGCTGTGCACTTCCATAGGAGCCATCCCGGCATTTGCGTGGAGCGATTTAGGGAAATCATGAAAAATCTAGATCTGGATGGCCGGACGCGGGTCTGAACCATACTCCCGAATGTGAGTCCAGAGTGCTAACCACTACACCACCTCTCTCGGTGAGGAACTTGTAGCGGGCCTCTTCGAACCAGTGAAAAGACTGACGGGGGGAAAAAAGTGCCTTTATGTAAAAAGGTGGCACTCCGCTGTTCGTCATGTTAGCCCACAAAACTGAGGACGAGGTGGTCCTCCACCCGTTGAAACAGGCCAGAGGAAGACAAATGACGAGTGTCAATTTTCTTAACCCTCCGCATTACCAGTGGTTAGCACTCTGGACTAGTATTCGGCAAGACGACTTCCTTCCCCATCCTTCCCTAATCCAGTGGGACCGATGACCTTCCCCCCCTCCCCCCCTCCCCCCTTCCCTCCCCTCCCCCCCCCCCCCCACACACACCCGTCTCCCCCAAATCAACCAACCAACCCCCGTGTTGACACCTACGTGGTCGCGACGTTTCATTCGAAAAAGCCGCTTTTCGGCGCCGGCGCCAACTCCTGCTTTGACTGGGGCGCCGGCAGAGCCTCTGGCGTGGTCCACGTGTCGGCCACCGCCACCTGCTGCCTCGACCGCGACAAGTGGGGCGTGCTCGGCCGGCCACGGTCGGCGGCGCCCAAGAACGCGGCCGGCCGCCCGCTATCGACCCGGCACGGGGCAACGCGTCGCGGCTCGGCGTGCTCTTTGTACAGCCTGTGCACACGGCCAGGGGAAATATTTAGCCAGCCCGCCTGTGTCCGACAATGCGACCACGGCTCGAGTGTTTGTCGGCGAGGCGCCTGCTCGCACCTTTATGAAGGCTGCGCGAGCAGGTAAATACCGCCGCAGGCGGGATAGGACGAATGCAGGACAGCGCTGGCTGAGCCTCGGTCTGCACCGCCGTCCGCACAGTGTGACCTCGCGTACACCCCTACTCGCTACAGGACTCTATTGTGGCCAAGGAAACAATGAAATCACATATCTTCTCGGAGTCTTTCGAAGTGGCATGCGTGCACTCTGTCCTCTCGGTTCAAAACCCACGTCATTGCGAATAAAATTTGAACAAAAGCCTTTATATTCTGCCTGTCGATAGCTATGTTTATTTTCCAAAGGCGAGCGGTTTCGTGTAGTGTGACCCACCATCAGATCAGTTACACAAACAAAAGAAAAATCCAAATTTCATTCTAGTCTTCTCTTTAGAATATTACAGAGCTATTTTTTCTAATCTACGGTACAAATGTTATTCAACGTAGTGTTTCTCGAAATTACACAGTAACAAGTCTTAACGAAACAGTATCACATTCGTACTCATATACTGAAGTCAAACCTGTATGCAGTCGCTTTATACCAGAATACAGAAAACATTTGACTGGTGTAAAAACCCAGTACCCTCTATATACACTAACAGGTTAAATAATATAATCCTGACATAATTTATGCATAACAACTATCTACATCTACATCTACATTTATACCCCGCAAGCCACCCAACGGTATGTGGCGGAGGGCACTTTACATGCCACTGTCATTACCTCCATTTCCTGGTCCAGTCGCGTATGGTTCGCGGGAAGAACGACTGCCGGAATGCCTCCGTGCGCGCTCGAATCTCTCTAATTTTACATGCGTGATCTCCTCGGGAGGTATAAATAGGGGCAAGTAATATATTCGATACCTCACCCAGAAACGCACCCTCTCGAAACCTGGACAGCAAGCTACACCGCGATGCAGAGCGCCTCTCTTGCAGAGTCTGCCACTTGAGTTTGCTAAACATCTCCGTAACGCTATCACGCTTACCAAATAACCCTGTGACGAAACGCGCCGCTCTTCTTTTGATCTTCTCTATTTCCTCTGTCAACCCGACCTGGTACGGATCCCATACTAATGAGCAGTACTCAAGTATAGGCCGAACGAATGTTTTGTAAGCCACCTCCTTTGTTGATGGACTACATTTTCTAAGGACTCTCCCAATGAATCTCAACCCGGCACCCGCCTTGCCAACAATTAATTTTATATGATCATTCCACTTCAAATCGTCCCGTACGCATACTCTCAGATATTTTACAGAAGTAACTGCTACCAGTGTTTGTTCCGCTATCATATAATCATACAATAAAGGATCCTTCTTTCTATGTTTTCGCAATACATTACATTTGTCTATGTTATTATCTATCTTCTATAGATATACACTGAAGCGCCAAAGAAACTTGTACATCTACCTAATATCGTGTAGGGGACCCGCGACCACGCAAAGTGCCGCAACATGACGTGTCATGGGCTCGACTAATATATGACGTCGAGCTGGTGGAAGTTGACAGCACGAATCCTGCAGGACTCTCCATAAATCCGCATGGGTACGAGCGAGTGGAGATATCTTCTGAACAGCTCGTTGCAAGGCAGCACAGGCATGCTCAGCAATGTTCATGTCTGGGGAGTGTTCCTGGAGCCACTCTGTAGCAATTATGGGCGTGTGGGGTGTCGCATTGTGCTGCTGGAGTTGCCCAAGTCCGTCGGAATGCACAATGGACATGAATGGATGCTGGTGATCAGACGTACGTGTCACCTGTAAGAGTCGTATGTAGACGTATCAGGAGTCCAATATCACTTGAACTGTAGACGCCCCACACAATTACAGAGTCTCCAATTCAAATTTGAGATGAGACTCATCCGACCAGGCCACCTGTTTCCAATCATATCATTGGTGTCATGCAGTCATCAATAGTACACGAGTGGGTCTTTGAAACCGAAACACCATATCGATGGTGTTTCATTGTATGGTTCGCATGCTGACACTTGCTGATGGCCCAGTATTGACATCTGAAGCAATTTTCGGAACGGCTGCACTTCTGTCACGTTGAGCGATTCACTTCAGTCGTCGTTGGTCCTCTTTTTCCGGCCGCAGCGACGTCGGAGATTTGATGTTCTACCGGATTCCTGACATTCACGGTACACTCATGAAATGGTCGTACGGGAAAATCCCCACTTCATAGATATCTCAGATATGTTTGGTCTCATCGCTAATGCGCTGGCTACAAAACCACGTTCAAACTCAATTACATCTTGATAACCTGCCATTGTAGCGACAGTAACCTATCTAAGAACTGCGCAAGAGACTTGCTGCCTTATGTAGGCGTTGCCGACTGCAATGCCATATTCTGCATGGTATACATATCGCTGTATTTGCATACGTATGCCTATCCTAGTTCCTTTGGCGCTTCAGTATATAAACTGTAAGCCTTTGCGGGATTTCTCTCTTTATGGCTGTGCTAATATCAGGAACTACACTAGGTATTTTGATACGGTTTTTCACTAATCGACAGATGCACGAAGAAGGTGTGTGTGTGTAAATTACGAGCTGAGGAGGTATACAAGACCTTTGCCTCTGAGGAAGCTATGTCCAAGACTGTCCGTGCGTGGTGAAGAGCCACATCCTACACGAGGTGACCCTGTTAACGCAGAACACGGCGGATCTATAGGAGAAAACCTTGAAAAGAAATCTCACATTCCAAATCCTCAATGCGTCTGTACTCGAGTCGAGCGGCAGCGAGGTCAGCGTCTGTCCATCTAGTAGGTGCGACTGTATTATATGCTCCAGGAACTGACAATCCCTGGTTCTAAACACCCAGTGGAAACACTGGACCAAAACTTACAAGCTATCATGATTCGTGAGAGTGATGACAGAATTACCCCAGGTGGTAACCAATCCACTCGTCGACAGACGACAACTGGGTTTTCGGATTCTGGGGAACCCGGGCCATCACGATCAGAGTTCTCAAGCAAACTTCGTCCCAAGGTTCCCATGTACATTGGTACCTTTAACATTCAGACCCTAATTCAACCTGGAAAATTACACAACTTAGTAACAGAGCTAGACCAACAAAAAATTAAGGTCTTAGCGTTACAAGAAACTAGATTCACGGATGAAAATACAATAGACTATGGAAACTATCGCATCTTCAAGAGCAAGACTGACAAACGAATTGCCAATGGTATGCCACTCCTGGGCACGGCATTTGCGGTGCACAGAAATATATTAGGCTCAATTAGAGAGGTCTCTTCCATAAATAATCGCCTCATGACCATGCGTATCCAGTGCGCCAACAAGAAATACACATTGATAAATGTTCATGCACCCACAAACATAGACAACAAAAAACGCCAACTACAAACTGAAAAATTCTGGACTAAACTTGAAGATGTCATGGCCAAAATTCCCCGGGATGATATCAAAATCTTAATGGGAGATTTCAATGCACAAATTGGCAGAGAGAAAGAACACCAAAAAACTGTAGGAAAATATCCAGCACACAGATTCACCAACAGAAACGGACTGAGATTTATTGAACTATGTCAACAAAATAATCTACAAATAATGTCTACATCTTTGAGAAAAAAACCTAGAAAACAAAAGACCTGGAGGTCCCCCATACAAGAGATCGGCGAATATCAGATTGACCACATTGCCATCTCCTATTTCGTACAGAAAGAGATCCATGATGTCCAAGTCCGCAGGGGGGCGAACATTGACTCAGACCACTACTTAACACGCATTAAAGTGAAATTCACCCCAAAAAAATTCTATCCGAAGAAAACACACATGATGAAATTTGACACACGAACAATCAAAGAAGCCAATCTGAAGGAGGAGTGGAAAAGGAACCAGCTGACTCTTGGGAAAAATTTCGAACAAAAATTACAAAGAAGGCAAAAGAACTGATCCCATTGAAAAAGAACACAAAACACCCCTGGTGGGACTCTGGATGTGAAAAAGCGCTGGAAGAAAGAAAGAAAGCCTTTCTGAAGTATAACAGTAAAAAATCCCCAGAAAATCTAGATCACTTCCACAACACCAGAAGACAAGTGGCAAAAACAATCAGACAAGTCAAGAGGAAGTACCTCAAGGAACAGTGTGAGTCTATTGAAGGAAATTTCCGTAACTATAATGTACGAGACTTCTATAAGACCTTTGCTGAGAGAATCAATGGATACGGCTCACGAAATCTATGTTCCAGAAAACCAGATGGAAAACTAGCGCTCACAAATCGGGAAAATTGTGAGGAGCTGGCAAGATACTTTTCCGGACTCCTCAATTGCCCTGAACCTTCTTCAAGATTCCCTCAAGAAACTACTATCTACACAAATCCAGAATCCCCACCACCTGCACTAGAGGAGATCCAAAGACATATTCATAGACTGAAAAACAACAAGGCATCCGGAGAAGATAATATCACTGCAGAACTACTTAAAAATCTTGGACCAAATTCCCTCAAAGAACTCACTCAAATCATCACAGACATTTGGCAGACAGAAAAACTACCAGAAGATTGGAAATGCGCCCTAATTCATCCACTGCATAAAAAGGGAGACATGGCAGATATAAACAACTATCGAGGAACTCCCTTCTCCAAGTCACTTATAAAATCCTCTCAGCTTGTCTTCTTCAACGAACACAAGAACAACTCGAACACAGTATTGGTGAATACCAAGCTGGCTTTCGCCCTCACCGATCCTGTGCAGAACAAATTTTCAATTTGAAGACAACACTAAAATACAAAGCAGTCAGAAACAGTCCGATCATTTGTTCCTTTGTTGATTTCGCAAAGGCTTATGATTCAATCGATAGGCAATCTCTCTTTATTATCCTTGAGGAGCTAGGACTCGATCCGAAAACCCTAAACCTTATCAAAGAAACGCTCACAAACACAACTTCTAAGATAAAATTCCTGGGTGAAATATCAGAGCCCTTCCTGATCAAAACCGGCGTCAGACAAGGTGACGGGTTGTCTCCACTCCTCTTCAACCTTGTCTTAGACAAAGTCATCCGAGAATGGGAAAAAGAACTGAAGAATCAAAATTACTGGAAGCCTATACAACTAGGAAGATCTAAAGATGGTATTAAAATTTCATGCTTGGCATTTGCAGATGACGTGGCCATTCTAGCAGAAAACGAGACCACAGCAATTAAACAGATAGACATTCTCAAAGAATGCGCCGGAAAAGTTGGGCTACAAATTTCCTTCCAAAAAACCAAATTCATCTGCTCAAAATTTGAAACTCAAAAACTGACTACAAAATATGGACAAATTGAGAGAGTTCCATTCTTTAAATACTTAGGCGAGGTCCTAGAACCCACAGGGGGAGAGAAAACTGCACAAAAAGTTCGACTGCAAAAACTGAAAAGAGCTTACTGGAAAACCCACAACATCTACAATAAAAAGTGTCTTTCCATTCACTCAAAAATACGACACTACAATACAGTAATCAAGCCCGAAGCACTATATGCCAGCGAAACACTCGCACTCCATAGAAAAGGCGACCTGGAAGGCATCCTGAAAGAGGAACGCAAAATTATCAGAAAGATTCTTGGCCCAAAAAGAACGGGAGATGGATACAGGTTACAGTGTCGGAAAACTACAGAAAAATTATCTAACCTCGCCGCAGACATTCGGAAAAGAAGACTAAAATTTTACGGTCATATCCACAGACTCCCAACACCCAGACTCTCCCACAAAATTTTAATATACATTGAAAAATTGAAAACCATACCCTGGATACAAGAAACCAAAACAGATCTAGCAAATGCACAAATAAATTCTTCAGAAGTTATAAACAGAAATGTATACAGGCAAAAAATCAGTAGTTGGAAAATACAACCCGAGAATGAAGTTTGCAAGAGACAGGGGACAAAATGGACAGAGGAAAGAAAGAGAATTCATGGGGAAAGAATGAGAGAAGTTTGGAGAATTAAAAAATTGAATCGGAAAAGCTTTGCGTGATCCGTATGGGTCCAATCGCACATAATAATAATAATAAATATATCGGCAAATCGGTTTAACTATCACAAATTTAAGTCCCCTGCCGCTGTGAAAACGATGCCATTCCCATCTGGTGGAAAATGGTAGAACCTCTTGGAACTGCAGCTGCGGGGAGGCCGCTGTGTGCTACCGCTAGAGTTTTAAAACTATCGGAAGCTACGGCAGATGACATTAGGTAAGCGGAGATTGTGGTAGTTTTCCTAGTCATTTTGGTAAGTTATGATCATAACCATATTACTTGTATGCTAGAGGTTGCATACCTATTGGGCATTACCTACTTCCATCACTTTGTTTGCGTATGCAGTCAGTGTCTTACTAGATTCCTTTACAAACTGTAAGCGGTGAACTGTCTAAACTGAGTGAGAATATATATAAAAGTCTTCATGTAAAGGGCCTGCCTGTTACTTAAAAATAAACAGTATTTATTGCAAAATTGAAATCGTCAATATTTAATTCTGGTTCCATTAGAAAATAGTTGATTTGTAATTTGAAACAGAGGGAAATTGTAGTAAAAATAGAAAACGATACGTTTTATCATATAGTGCCAGACGACACAATTTCCTAAATTAAGGTAAAATCAAGTAACCGCAAAAGAAAAACAATAGTTCGTCTATTGTATGTAAAATGTGTTTTTGTTATTCGTAAACAACTTTCGAACTTATCAATACTGAAAGAAAGTCTTGCCTTTGATCATGATGAAGGTTCTAATCAGAACACGAAACAACAATAATACAGATTTTATAAATGTAAATGCATGTAAACTGTACTTGAATCAAAGGTAATTGTTTTTATTACACAAATGCGCAGATGTTACGCGATCAATAAATTTTTATCACTTATAAAACGCAGTTCATATTTTATAAGTGTATAATACACAGTGGACTAACACTGAAAGATGTGCGGCGCTAATTATGCGCAAAACAAACAAGAAACAAAAAAGTCATGAGCTCCCAGTTTATCTGTCTCACACACACATTCTTTTCTGTTTCTCTATCAATGCTACCATTACTGCCTGTAATGCAATAAATGTCTCAAGAGCTAATTTTGAAGTTGTGGCTGTAAGCTGAGACATTGGGTAAAGTGCTTGGAAGTGCATGAATTTTGTATTACACTTGCAGAATTATAATTAAAATACTATTAAAATCCTCATACTCAATAGATTCAAAAAACCTCGTGAGAGAAGCTCACTATATGCGAAGATATTAAACAGAGAATTTTATAGAAACCTCTTGAATAGTTTCTGACAAAAAGATACATAAATTACTCTTTTTTTAAAAAATTTAAATTACATAAAAAAGTTAAATATGTGTAGTCCAAGGAATATCATAGCAATTGTATTCATTTCATATAACGTGTGGTACAAAATTTCATTGACATATCTTTGAAATTGTGGATTTGATGCATGTTTTAAATACTGTGTGTTTTTCACCAACGTTCCTCCTTAATTCGTCATAGTTGAACCTATTCGCACGAAACATTTATAAATTAAATACACATACCTTCCTCATGAATCAATCTGTTGAGTAGCTACATCTTGCAGCTACTTCTCTACAAGTCATTAGAGTCATTTAACTTTTTATGGAATTTAAAATTTTATTTTAAAAAAGTAATTTATGTATCTTTTTGTCAGAAACTGTTCAAGATGATGATGATGATGTTGTTGTTTGGTTTATGGGGCGCTCAACTGCGCGGTTATCAGCGCCCATACAAATTCCCAACCTTTGCTCAGTCCAGTCTCGCCACTTTTCAGGAATGATGATGAAATGGTGAGGACAACGCAAACTATTCAGGAAGTTTCTACAAAATTTTCTGTTTAATCTCTTTGCATATAGCGAGCTTTTCTCATGAGGTTTTTTTGAATATATCGAGTAGGAGAATGTTAACACTTTTTAATTACAATTCTGCAAGCGTAATACAAAATTCATAAAATTCCAAGCGCTTTACTCAATATCTTAGCTTACACCCACAGTTTCAAAATTAGCTCTTTAGACATTTATTGGATTTATAGAAATAGGTGTGCAAAACTTGTAAGTGGGCTTGAAAACATCCAGGATACAATATGAAGGCCTCTGCCAGTGTATTAAGGGGCTGTTATCCCTTTGGCCCTGTAGAGCCTCGTGTGGCACAGATGATGAATGGTATGGTCAGCTGTTGACACCAAGTGGAAATATGTAGGCCACACTGTGCTTATCATGTCACACTGGATAGGTTCTGTGTGGTAGCCTTGCCGTAATACACTTGAGGAGTAATTGTTTAGTCAATTTTCCGAGTTAATTCGAATCAAGTAACTCTAAAGCGAAATTCACTTTTTCCTAAGAGCATCAGATAGATTTCCAGTTTGGGTGTAGATTTCTTCAGTACGTTTTCTGACTCACGTTCTCCCAACTTGTGTCGGACCGAGAATTTCCCTGGTACCTTCCTTTCCTTTTGCTCCAACTCTTCAGTATATACCTTCTTGTTCATGACTAAGGATTCCACTGCATAAAGGCACTCCAATTTTGTGACCGTGTTGCAGGGCTAGATTTTTGATTTTCCAGAGACTATTTATTCTAAATGTCCTTCCTTGACTGATAATTCATTTCTATTTTCATGGCTCTGTTTTTGTTTCCTTCTTTATCTAGACCGTTTGGCTGTATTATTTCCCTTGAGTAATTAAATTTATTCACTCTGTTGAGTCTGTCTATCTTGTGCATAGGAATGTTGTAGTATTTGCAAAGTTCAACGTGAAATCTAACTTCTTTACAGAAATTTGTAATTCAGCCTTCTGGTCGTCTCTTTCAGTAGATTAATTCGCTCAGTTGTTTAGTCAGTGTTTTCGGAAAAGTTTGTTAAATTATCTGCAAAGGCTAGTTAGCTGAGTTTGACGTTCGCGTTTTTATGTCTGTCTGATTTCTTGGATTTCTTTTGCTTGAAATATAGGTTTCCATTTGCTGATTACCTTCCCCAAAACGATGAGGATCACCTTACCTTACAGGAGTTTTTAATTGAAATAGTTCTGAAATATCCACACGGAATTTTATTTTAGACTCTGTGTTGATGTTTCTTCAAGTGTGGCTAAAGCATATTTGTTTGGGCCGAATTCTTCTACTATATTGAAGAGTGTTTCTCTGTCTACGGAGTCGTAGGATTTTTGGAAGTCTACAAAAGAGTACGACACGAATTTTGCTTTACACATGAGTTCCTTAAAACCTGTATGGAATGCGTAATGTTCTTACCAGTACCGGCCATTTCTAAATTCCTCTCGGCATTCAGCGACCTAGAATCTAACTGCTCTTGCAAATCATTTTGAAGGACCTTGAATAGGTTTTGTACGTCACTGGCACTTAAGAGATTCCTCTGGACTTGTTAACATCTGCACTATTTACTTCAAGTGTTTTTGAAGTTTTTAGATCACGTAATATCACCGTTTGTGCTGTTACTTTAAAATTTTTTACTCACAATTTATTTGGGTTTTATTTATATTAGAGCTCTGAACTAAGCACATAGATTTATGTTGCTGACAACATAACTTTCCGTAAAGCGCCATCCATTTAGCAATTTTGAGTCAATCCTCGTCCTGCTGATTCCTTTTAAGTGATAGGAGTGAACTACTTCGTGGTATGTGATTTTCATAATGACACTGTTTCTTTGATTTAATATCAAATTACTGTTGGCTTGGTACTGTACATCTCTTTTTTTCTTCCTTCATCATTTATAGGGATGTGAAGACAGTCTCCATCACAAAGCGAAACTGGTAGCACACATAAAACATTGTAACCGACCAAGACAGCGTCTTTCTTCATTGCAATTGCAGTTGTCACTGTTCCGAAAAACATGATATTTTCAAATATCAATCTAGAGTTTTGACTATATTACTTCATTTATTAAGTATTAGCAATGAATTTCTTTGGTAGTTGTAAATTCTGTAATGTATTTGTTCGCCAGCATGCACAATACTTTATTGTCCAGTAATGCTGGACAGTAGTCTAAAAATTCGAAACAAGTACCATAGCTGCATATATTATCACTGAAACAGTTACAGAAAGGAAACGTTTTGCTTACCATTTGGTATGATCTCTTAAATCATCATTTGTACATTAAAACATGACTAATGAGTACACTATTCTTAGTAGGTAGGCACATATTCGTAGGTTCCGGCTGAAATCGTGACATCGTTTTGGACTGAATAGAAAGCACGTTAATGAAACTACGTATTGAGTGAATGGCTAACGGACATCGTTACTGGAAAGGGATCACAAGATTAGTGAGAGAAAACTGAAGGGAAGGAAGCGGCCGGTACCTGTTAGCGGTTCTCTCTAATACGTATAGGGTATTTTACGCTTGAATACAAAGGTTTGTTAACAAACGTGCTTATTTACGTAATAATTTTGTAGTAACTAACGCGGCTGTTGCGGGAGATTCAAAACAGAGTTCTCCTTAACGTAAGGAAGTTGCCTAAACGAAAATACTACGCGTGTTTAAAAAAACAGTGTCACATATTCCTATAGGAGGTCATATCAGTCAAAACCAGAAGAAAAGTTCGTGTAATAATATGTCAGAAAATCAATAGTTTGTTGAAATAAGAGCCAATCAATCTCCTGTATGTGGTTACCATGCATCAAGACACATTCTTAAACTCTTCTTCGCAACGAATCATTACGAACTTCTCAATACACGTGGCTCTATTTGGATTACGTTACACACATTGGTAATGCGCTACTGCAACGCCTACATAACGTCGATGGATTGCGAATAGAACTGATTGGTGTCAAATGAACGGTAGGCGATGCT
Organism: Schistocerca americana; assembly: GCF_021461395.2. Lineage (NCBI taxonomy): Eukaryota > Metazoa > Arthropoda > Insecta > Orthoptera > Acrididae > Schistocerca > Schistocerca americana. The sequence goes on along the minus strand of NC_060120.1, from coordinate 1,012,351,701 downwards.
ACCGCACTTCCTCAACCAATTCATCGCCCAGGCAACATTGCGGAGAGGCACTGTTGTACGATTCCTAGATAACGGAGTGGTGCACCTTCATCCATAGAAAACAATATTTGTCGTTCCGCAAACAATATTCCAATAGCGCTGGTAATTCGTCGCTGATACACATCACCTGTTAATCTGTTCGGTAAAGTGTACGGCCCTACGAGTCTGTTACCGACAGTTACTGCCCATACACTGATGCTGGAGGGATTCTGGTGTCTCACCTCTATGACTGAATGATTTGCATCTGCCCATACCTTCGTACTGTGGTAAGTTACTATACTGTATCTTGTGCATTTTTCCTCTTCAGTAAATAAAATGCAGACTGTGAACTCGGATCTTTAGCAGTCTGTTCTAGAATCAGCTGGTAGAACTGTAATCGGTGACGGTGGTCTGTTGGCCGCAGGTATTATTTTCCGGACATATAGCTTTTGATAAATATTACCTCTTGAAGGAACGTGACACTGTTTTTTATTTTTTTATTTTTCAAATACCCTGTATACATTGAATTACGAAATGTCTTTAGATAAGTGGCTTTAAAGGCGATAAACATTTTTTTAATACAGGAATATGGGCGACAGTTGATCTGCAATTTAAAGTTCATAATTTTGTAAGATTCTTAAGTCCTCTGTCCTCATATATGGAATATTATTCACGTGACGATTAGGGAACGTTTGTTTATTCATTTTACTGATTTCAAAGCATTGAACTGTGCAACATAAACTGACGTCGAAATAAATGGGCTTTCTTGAACGTTGTGAAATTGGATAATATTAATTAACTAAAAACAAAATCTAAACTAAAAACACTGATCTCAGCAAACCATCACAAGCTGCACCTGTGGTATGGGCAGAAGTGACTAAATCCAGCAACTTAGCGCCCACATTTAACATCCAACGGTGTAGCTGTAGTTGAGATAGCTTTGTGTATTGCACCCATTAAGCAAAATTTAGTGTACTTGTTAGATTTTTCTGTTACAAAAAGCTAGCAACAAGCACTGAATCTGAAAATGTGCGAATGTTTTGGTAACAATATTTAAAAAAAAAAAAAAGGTACGACTTTTAGCGGGTTTTCTACAAACCCATGGAACTAAATATCTCACGACAAAATTTCAAACGCTACAATACAAAGGGTTGAAGGACAGCTGTTACCTGCACGACCGCATGTATAGTGGCAATTAAATTATCCAGCTCACATTATGAGACTCAGTCGATCGTGTTTATCTCGCATTTGCTCCATAAACACGTGTAATGATATTCGATGCTGCCGCCTGTCCGCACTTCAAATTCTGATATTTATTCCAGGCGCGTTATTAATGAGGACGAAAAGAAGCATCGACGACTAACTCATCCATCGAAAATTGTGAATGCTTTACCGCTCTACTGTGCGACATTGCCATCATGCACAGCTTTACACAGGCGCTTGTATAAACCAGTATTTCATAGCTGCAGCTGCTAAGGTCACACATTCGACTACTTTCTGTACATTTTGCGTCTAAAAAATTCACTGAACATAGCAGTCTGGCTGTCATTGTGTATTAAAATTACGTGCACGTGCACGTAAGTATCAAGAAGCGTCTCGTGTCCTCTGACAAGTAGTGGAGCAGAAGAAAATTTTACTGCTGTGACCAGCCCTGCTTATTATGAGGACCTACGCAGTAGAGCAGCGCGTAAAAATATAGTTTAATTGAAGAATACCGGTTTCCGCTCAGATATTATTCGATAAATACATGAAATGTATTCGCAGTTGCGAATACGAAGCACCATCAGCTGTATAAGTGAATGGTGACGACGTAAATTATTGCCGGGAGCGGACTCGATCCTGGATTTCCCGCTTTACTTGGGGTTCTCGTCATACCTGCTTCGGCTATCCGTGCTTGGCCCACTGTCATACCCACCCTTATCTATGTCGTCATTCCTCCGTTACAACCTTTATTCGGACACGTTTTGCAATTACCGAACTCAATTAGAGTTTCGCTGCCTGGTATCGGCGAATAAATACAATGTAGCAGTGCCTGTATTGCATCATTCTTCGTAACAACAGAGGCACTACAATATACAATTCGATAAATGTTTCTCAGATTTCTTATCGCGTAGGATTTGCCACTTCCTCTGCCGTCATCGTCAGACCTGTCGTGCTAAAAGGCCATGTCCTACTGTAGACTGTAATTCGCAAAATTATGTCAGACAGACTTCACGAAGTCTCGGAGCTTGCAAATGCTACAAGGGATTATGTCTGTGATCGAGAAAATTAATAATGATACAGGTTCCGTTAGCTAGTGGATAGTCCAGCTCAGTCTACTCTTCCAGCATGGAGCACTCGATTCCACGAGACACTAGGGGTACAGCCGCTGTCCTGGAAAACGTTGTTGCTCTCACGATCTCAACGGTTAGTTTGGTGAGTGAATATCGGTAGGTAGGTTTCATCAAACACAATCGTATGCTCGTAACAACAGCAGATTGGTCAAAATTCCGATACTTAATGTGACATCAGTGCTCTGGGCAGCCGTTTTGAAGTCGTTTTACGAAAATAAGTGCTACAGCATTCAGAGGTAGTTTAATATACTTCATGGATACTGACACGAAGGCTGTAATTTATTGGATGCCCATCTAATTTTCTTGCCTAATCGGGTAATGAATTAAATTCCTTGATGCCCAGGACTGTTATTTTACATATCGTAGCTCCGAAGATATTTTGTGATAAATAGCTTACTCCGTCTTTTTGTTTCTTAGCGATGGCAAACTTAATATCTCGTTCACTACAGGCGCTCTTCCGCAACATGTTACAGACATCTAGTCTCGGAATCCTAAGCATACCTAAGTTATATCCAACCCTCTGTAATCCAGAGCTGCTGTCCCGCCTATCCCAACACTTTCCAGCCCCCCTCCAACTCCAAACTGTCCACTTTATATCTCAAGGTATCTTCAATAGGCTCCTTCCTGCTGACCCACGAATCCTCCCACACGCTTGATACCAGTTGCACACGTATTGCTCGTATCCTCTCCTTAGATCGAGTCTCAGATGCCTTTCCTAGCTTCCTGACCATTCCTCACTATTTCATGCTCCAACGTCCACTTGAAAGTCTCTCTTCCCAGCCTGGAGATACAGTACGAGTATCTAGGTTAATGTCAGACCAGAGGGACAGCTGTTGGAGCGTACATGAAAAGCAGCAAACATGAACTGAATTTCACACAATAGGAGAACATATAGAAGAACTTCACAGAGGTCTAAAGAAGTTTTATTTGAAGTTGCTGGAAGAGCCTTAGATGTACCTGAATGGCAAATAGCCTCCAGAGAACTGTTAAACGAACAACGTAGTTCGCAAATAGTAATCTTCTTGTTCATTTGAGGAGTAGATGTAAAGCATGTCTCGTCTTCCACGAAAGCCACCTTTCCATTGCTATTCCTATATCTCTCTTTCTTTAGGTCTATAATCTCCTACAACTCTAAATATTCTTTCTGTGCCCTTCATTTCAACATTCTCCTTCAATTTGTGAACCGGTTTTTATTCTTTCAATCATGCAAAATATATATTTCGTTCTTTCTTTCTTTTCAGTAATTACTGGTTATATATTGGTATGTGAGCATAGGTGCTGCCGTTGTTACGTGTTCTACAGATTTTTCTGTTTAGCATTATTTTAGAACGTACTGGGTATTTTTGTTTTAAAACGATTTTTTGTTTTTTTGTTTTGATAGTTTCGGGTAAGTTGACTATTAATCCCAAGCAATGAGGAAACTATTGTTAATCATCCTCCGACTTCTGTGAAATTATCTGATCATCAACAAAGACTTCTTATTGTCAAAAGATTTTTTCGGTTGTTTCCAACTGCCTCAACAGCCACGTGGAATTACGCTAAGAACTACCCCTGAGAGGTAGTGAGGCGAGGATTTAGGAGTTAAACGACTGGACCACGAAATATTTGTGCAAAAGAACTACTTTCATGTTTTAAAAGTCAGTAGTGAAATGCTATAAGAAAAATTACGGTGTTTTGTTTCTTTATATACATTCATGCCGGTCATAATAAAACATTGTCTGGCGGAACCTTTTTTCTAACTGGTGAAGTATGTGACAACGCCTAAACTCTGGCCAGATTTGGTATTGTTTTCGTTTCCAGTTTTAATATTTGCAATTGTTTTAACCTTTCTTACCACATGTTATTACTAAAAGTCTTCATAGAAATATATATCCTCAAGAAATGTGCAATAAACTAAATTTCGTGAATTACCTAAAAACGGAAATCAGAGCATAAAAATTGGAAATCAGCGTTTGTCGTCAATGGGCGGGGGCCCCTTACGGGGCAGATCTGGCTGCCTTGGTTCAGGTCTCATTACATTCGCGTGCCGGATGGGGATGAAATGATGATGAAGACAACACACCACCCAGTCCCTGAGCGTAGAAAATCCCCGACCCAGCTGGGAATGGAACCCGGGCCCGTACGACGGCAATCCGTCACGCTGACCACTTCTTCTTTGTTCGTTGTTGATCGTTGTGTTTGGTCGTAGCGGATGTCACATGAGATCCGTTAAAGTTAGTTTGGTGATCCTTCCACTCAGTTTTTTTTTTTATCACAGACGCCAACCAGCTCTCTGACCGAACACGCTGAGCTACCGAGCCGGCTTCACTCAGCTATCGGTGCTGGCATCAGTGCATAGTGTTGACCAATCTCAAGTTCTGAAAGCTTCGAAACAAATTTGCTAGTCATTCGCAGGCGCTAACTGCGTCAGATTGTTATTGATGTGGATTCAGTTGACACCTGTAAGGCTCTTTGCAATGTACGCGGTAGAATCATAATGAAAAAGACTTCTATTTTCTATTGCTGATATTTTCCTGTGGAGATGTGACACTACGTGTGAAATGTTAAATAAACCACATTCTCTCACAGAATGACTATCAAGTCCGTGTAGAGTCGTTTAACATCCTGAACCTCGAATATGGTGACAGACAATATTTCAACGTCTCCAGACATTGAAGCCATCTTATAAAGCTAAGTGAACTTTTTACAGTGTTTCATGTCACCTTTCTTGCACTCCAGTATACATTGCTTGTTAAACAATGAATGTTTTCATGCAATGACAGTGAACTATAAACACAGATTTCTTGTAGCTACTGCAAGGGAGGTGCACCATACAAAAAGACCTAACAATAAAACAAGTAATGAATGACATGTCGACGGCCGTTGTGGCCGGGCGGTTCTAGGCGCGTCAGTTGGCAACCGCGCTGCTGCTTCGGCCGCAGGTTCCAATCCTGTCTCGGGCATGGATGTGTGTGATGTTCTTAGGTTAGTTAGGTTTAAGTAGTTCTAAGTTCTAGGGGGCTGATGACCTCAGATGTTAAGTCCCATAGTGCTCAGAGCCACTTGCACCATTTGAACCAATGACATGTCACAATGACACCAGTAAGTTAATACAATGTGAGTTTAAAGAGGAAAGATACAATTAGGAATTGGCTTTTGTTAGCGAGTCTGGATGCGCACTAAAACTGGCAAGTATGAGAATTATATTAATGTTTGATTTCTGTTCTTTCGGACATGTCCGAAAGAACAGACAACACGGGGATTTCTGTTCTTTCGGATATGTCCGAAAGAACAGACAACACGCACGTAATTGATTCGCCTGGGCGACCCCCTTCTTCAGTATGGACGCACAAGTACGCCTGGCTTCCTGTGGGAATTACAGAGCAGCGAGCATTGAAGAAATCGGCAGGAAATGCGGACTGGTGGCTCTCCGTGGGAATGTGGGTCGGCCATGAGGCGGGTTGAGATAGTCCGTTCATGGGCGGCAACACTGTGTCCTGGATGGCGCAATGGTTAACACACTTGCCTAGTAAGCAGGAGGTCACGGGTTCGAATCCTTGTCGGATTCACGTTTTCACTCTTCGCGCTGATTCCGAGTAATATCCTGTTGCAGCTAACATCATTAACCCCTTCCCTTTCCTTCTCTTTCCTTTCTTACTCCCTCCACCTTCAATTTAGATATAAACTTTAGAATATCACTCACAAGGGAAACTCGCCAACACGCTTTTCTCAGATTTACTGATTAGATTGCTCAAGGGACAGCCCATCAGAAACACACAACACACATCAAGCATGAAAACGGGAAGAAGCTGTACTGAACTGCGAGAAAGAAGCTAAATATAAACAGTTTACTGTCGAAGTTCAAGAAACGTAACATAGAGCGAAACTGAGTAGTCTCTTGGTTATGCGTTCACGGTGTTGGAATGCGAAGAGGAGATCCGAGTTCAAATCTCCCTCATGCCCCCTCCCCCCCCCCCCTCCACCCTATTACTTCACAAATTATGAATTGTCCGTCGGGCCGCGTGTGTTTTCGATGCATACAAATTTGTGTCTGTGTCGGGCTGTAACATCCGTTTGCAACAGCGAGATGTAAGGAAGGGACCATCAGAGGTGGATACCTCTTACTTGCTTTGCTAGTGCCACGTGTTATGACTCTTGCGTTCCTTTTCGGAAGTTTTCACTTCTGAATTCCTTTGTTGTAACATAGTTCACACCCGTTTATTTGTAATTTCCGTGAGAGGTCTGTGCGGTTTCTTGCCTGCTCTCGCTATTCAACACATTTACTTGCGACGGTAATACAGGGTGTTACAAAAAGGTACGGCCAAACTTTCAGGAAACATTCCTCACATACAAAGAAAGAAAATACACTCCTGGAAATTGAAATAAGAACACCGTGAATGCATTGTCCCAGGAAGGGGAAACTTTATTGACACATTCCTGGGGTCAGATACATCACATGATCACACTGACAGAACCACAGGCACATAGACACAGGCAACAGAGCATGCACAATGTCGGCACTAGTACAGTGTATATCCACCTTTCGCAGCAATGCAGGCTGCTATTCTCCCATGGAGACGATCGTAGAGATGCTGGATGTAGTCCTGTGGAACGGCTTGCCACGCCATTTCCACCTGGCGCCTCAGTTGGACCAGCGTTCGTGCTGGACGTGCAGACCGCGTGAGACGACGCTTCATCCAGTCCCAAACATGCTCAATGGGGGACAGATCCGGAGATCTTGCTGGCCAGGGTAGTTGACTTACACCTTCTAGAGCACGTTGGGTGGCACGGGATACATGCGGACGTGCATTGTCCTGTTGGAACAGCAAGTTCCCTTGCCGGTCTAGGAATGGTAGAACGATGGGTTCGATGACGGTTTGGATGTACCGTGCACTATTCAGTGTCCCCTCGACGATCACCAGTGGTGTACGGCCAGTGTAGGAGATCGCTCCCCACACCATGATGCCAGGTGTTGGCCCTGTGTGCCTCGGTCGTATGCAGTCCTGATTGTGGCGCTCACCTGCACGGCGCCAAACACGCATACGACCATCATTGGCACCAAGGCAGAAGCGACTCTCATCGCTGACGACGACACGTCTCCATTCGTCCCTCCATTCACGCCTGTCGCGACACCACTGGAGGCGGGCTGCACGATGTTGGGGCGTGAGCGGAAGACGGCCTAACGGTGTGCGGGACCGTAGCCCAGCTTCATGGAGACGGTTGCGAATGGTCCTCGCCGATACCCCAGGAGCAACAGTGTCCCTAATTTGCTGGGAAGTGGCGGTGCGGTCCCCTACGGCACTGCGTAGGATCCTACGGTCTTGGCGTGCATCCGTGCGTCGCTGCGGTCCGGTCCCAGGTCGACGGGCACGTGCACCTTCCGCCGACCACTGGCGACAACATCGATGTACTGTGGAGACCTCACGCCCCACGTGTTGAGCAATTCGGCGGTACGTCCACCCGGCCTCCCGCATGCCCACTATACGCCCTCGCTCAAAGTCCGTCAACTGCACATACGGTTCACGTCCACGCTGTCGCGGCATGCTACCAGTGTTAAAGACGGCGATGGAGCTCCGTATGCCACGGCAAACTGGCTGACACTGACGGCGGCGGTGCACAAATGCTGCGCAGCTAGCGCCATTCGACGGCCAACACCGCGGTTCCTGGTGTGTCCGCATGCCCACTATACGCCCTCGCTCAAAGTCCGTCAACTGCACATACGGTTCACGTCCACGCTGTCGCGGCATGCTACCAGTGTTAAAGACTGCGATGGAGCTCCGTATGCCACGGCAAACTGGCTGACACTGACGGCGGCGGTGCACAAATGCTGCGCAGCTAGCGCCATTCGACGGCCAACACCGCGGTTCCTGGTGTGTCCGCTGTGCCGTGCGTGTGATCATTGCTTGTACAGCCCTCTCGCAGTGTCCGGAGCAAGTATGGTGGGTCTGACACACCGGTGTCAATGTGTTCTTTTTTCCATTTCCAGGAGTGTATGTTATGTTGACACGTGTCCGGAAACGCTTACTTTCCATGTTAGAGCTCACTTTATTACTTCTCTTCAAATCACATTAATCATAGAATGGAAACAAAAAGCAACAGAACGTACCAGCGTGACTTCAAACACTTTGTTACAGGAAATGTTCAAAATGTCCTCCGTTAGCGAGGATACATGCATCCACCCTCCGTCGCATGGAATCCCTGATGCGCTGATGCAGCCCTGGAGAATGGCGTATTGTATCACAGCCGTCCACAATACGAGCACGAAGAGTCTTTACATTTGGTACCGGGGTTGTGTAGACAAGAGCTTTCAAATGCCCCCATAAATGAAAGTCAAGAGGGTTGAGGTCAGGAGAGCGTGGAGGCCATGGAATTGGTCCGCCTCTACCAATCCATCGGTCACCGAATCTGTTGTTGAGAAGCGTACGAACACTTCGACTGCAATGTGCAGGAGCTCCATCGTGCATAAACCACATGTAGTGTCGTACTTGTAAAGGCACATGTTCTAGCAGCACAGGTAGAGTATCCCGTATGGAATCATGATAACGTGCTCCATTGAGCGTAGGTGGAAGAAACTAAAATGAGCTCTAACATGTAAATTAAGTGTTTCCGGACACATGTCCACATAACATCTTTTCTTTTTTAGTGTGTGAGGAATGTTTCCTGAAAGTTAGGCCGTATCTTTTTGTAACACCCTGTATAATCTTACCAAAAGACTCGTGCCCTATACCCAGTGTGTAGCATAACAACTGTCAAGATTACAGAAGGAAAACAGACACGTCAATAGCCGGAATGGCAGTTCTTAAATTTGTGAAAAAAAAGTATGGGTCACGATGGACATTTGAACGTACATCTCCCGATTTATAGTCCAACACCATTACCGCACGTCCACGCCGCTGTGGGTCTGGCATTTCGCTCGATGTCGCAGATCTTGAGCTTGCATCGTCCACTATTTCTATTTCGCTTCTGTTTTCGCTTCTTCTTGTTTTCATGCTTACTCTTTGTTCAGTTTTTGACGGGCTACCCACCAGGACATTTTACCACTAAATCTGAGAGGAGTGCCGTGGGGAGTTTACATATCAGTAACTTTCAGAAGGCAATCTGATCTAAACATGGCAACAAACGAAGTTATACGATAAAAAGTTATGTAATTAGTTAACTTAATAAAAATGCCACGAGGCTTCCGGGGGCCACAGCAGAGCCTCAGTCCTCGCGCCGTGCGGCTGGCGTGGCCAGGTGCTGGACCACCCATCACTGAAGCCGTCGGCACACGGGACGAGTTAGCTGACGTTAACATGGCGCTCTACGAGTTTTGCGACTTCCTGCTGTGTCTCGTTGAGGAACTATTTCGTCACGTGAAACTCAAAATTATTTCTACGATGTTTCTGCGACGTGTGACGTGGAAGTAGAACCAATACAATGCAAGAAAGCTCCCCACATCACAAGGAGAAAGCTTGAGGCGCGCAGAAAGCAAGACACTATATTTTAGTGGACTTTATGTTATACCTTACATCCCATTAATATATGTTGTTTCTTAAGCACCAGGACCGGCCGCTGTGGCCGAGCGGTTATAGACACTTCAGTCCGGAACGATGCTGCTCCTACGGTCGCTGGTTAAAAAGATGGTTCAAATGGCTCTGAGCACTATGGGACTTAACATCTGATGTCATCAGTCCCCTAGAACTTACAACTAGTTAAACCTAACTAATCTAAGGACATCACACACACCCATGCCGAGACAGGATTCGAACCTGCGACCGTAGCGGTCGCGCGGTTCCCGACTGAAGCGCCTAGAACCGCTCGGCCCGGAGGTCGCAGCTTCCAATCCTGCCTCAGGCATGGATGTTGCAGTGTCCTTAGGTTAGTTAGGTTTAAGTAGTTCTAATTTTAGGGGACTGATGACCTCAGATGTTAAGTCCCACAGTGCTGAGAGCCATTTGAAAAATTAAGCACCAGGACATTCAATGTCTCGAAAACGAATCGTTATCGGTAGGATTTGCTTTAATAAAACGACGTCATATTAGTGGTTAAAGAATTTTCGTGTTTAGCTATTATAGCGTTATAATTCGCGCGTTATGCGAGTAATCCGTCTTAAGACAAGGGCACATTGAAGATTCATAAGAAACACGTTCTTGTTAGGATTTGCTGTACTTAAATGTAAATTAATAACATTTCGGCAACTGAAACCTACGAAAGACTGTAACATAATCACGCTAATCACGAAGTTGCAGTTAGTATAGTAGGTAGGGGCACCACGTTATGGAACAGAGGTTAGGTCGGTAGAGCATTCGATTCCTCTTGGGTGGGGGAACTGCGTGACGGAACAAAGGTTAGGTCGATAGTGTTGTGTTGGCTACTGTGGGAGTCAGCACCGACACAAACACGGAAGAAGAGTAGTTGCGATGGCCGATGATAGGAATCCAAAATGGCGAGTACTTAACACTTGCAGATTAAATGACCCCTTTATTTCTAAAAAGAAAGTAAACATAAGTTGCTTCCTATGCCTCCTACAAGTACTTTTCACTCTTACTACTCGCAGAACAAACGCTAAGTTTCGACTTCCTGTTACTCAGTACTGATGCTTTCGAAGTTTGCTACCGAACTGGGGAGACCTGTGGTGGACGCCTAGTTAAATCAGTGTTGACAGGTGGGGGGGAGGGGGCCTGAATGCTATCTTCATGGAGGTATGGTGCTGCACGCTCCCTCCCTTGGTGCGCAGTTCAGCGGCTTCTTGACGCCCTTTCGCGGCGCTGCGCTGGTCGGTGTCCTGTCGGTGTCTTAGGACTGCGCAGGTAGAGGATTCTAGTTCTGTTGTACATAATTTTTTCGCCTTCTTGTTTTCTAAAGGGTTATGGGCCTTCGTAAGGAAATTAATATAAATAATTTCTGTAACACTTAATGCTACGTAAAAATGACTCTGAGCACTATAGGACTTAACATATTTGGTCATCAACCGCTAGAACTTAGAACTACTTAAACCTAACTAAACTAAGGACATCACACACATCCATGCCCGAGGCAGGATTCGAACCTGCGACCGTAGCAGGCGCGCGGTTCCGGACTGAGCGCCTAGAACCCCGAGACCACCGCGGCCGGGTAATGCTACGTAAATATAAGTACGTTCTATATCAGAAATGAGTTCGCTTTAGTCTTATAACATGTTCAAAGAAAATGAATTTCTTATTTATGTGCACCACAAACAGAACGACGTGACTAGCATTAGGACAAGGGAGTAAATGTGCGTTTTAATAGAGCTAACGCGGGAGTTCTATGTGCGTCCATTTCTGTCCCGTGTGCCGACAGCGCTTTGTCTCGTGACGTAGTATTATTTCGTCTGCGTACAAGTTAGCGTTACCTGCCTCGTTCCGAGTGCCGAAATCTTAAGCGTCCAGCAGTGAACATGGTAAACTCCACAAGTTTCAGAGCTCTGAACATATATCTATAAAAGCAGTATTAGATAAAAGCTATTAACCTCTTAAAAACATAGAACAGCCCACAATCAAAACCAATAACGGGGATCGTTCTGATAACCCAAAGGCAAATCCAGTGGGATTTGTTAGCAATTTTACAACTAATGTAGGTTCATTCTTTCAAAGAAAAAGACAGCTACTAGCCACTATTAAACCTCCTTGTTTATGTAAGTACTTATGGCGCTATTTATTTAAATATTCAGCATTATTGATAGTGGCTGATTGCTGACCCTTTCTTTCAAAGAAGCAACCTACAATTTGTACAGAGCCACGATGCCAAAGTGTCGGTTTACGACAAAGTATCGTTTACAAATAATATTAGCAATACCACTGGAACTAGACTACACCGCTCAAACGTTGCAGAAACAGATGAAGCTTGGCAAGACAGATTTACACAAGCCTAATCTCACAGAAAGACACCAGTAATTCGTTGAGTAAGACCAGAACGCTGAGGACAAGTCTTCTGAGAGACTTTTAGCCAAATTAATTGTCCTTGTTGATCCTCTGATAGTACGTGGGATGAAGTCGCCAAACAACTAGTTCCTTAGCTAGCCTCTACTCTAGTCCGTGCCTTCGGACTAGAGCACATCTGGTCAGCTGTAGCACGAAAACTCCACGGCTGACTGAGAGCCTGCATGCGTGGACAACGCTCTAAAAGCGGGCACAGCGCATTCTGGGGGGGGGGGGGGGGGGGGGGACGCCGTGACACTAGATGCTAGGCGGGTAAGTCAGAGACGATGATGATGATGATGATTTATGGATGACTGCGGTAAACAGCAAGGTTATCAGCGGCCCTTGGATTACCGATGTACCGATGTGTATGGTGAAAATCTGTTAAAAAGTAAGAATAAAACAGAAGGCCAAGTTTCATTCTCCTACAAGAATTGAAAAGCATCCCCAAGATGGAGAGCTTCAGAAACGCCAGTAATAAAATACCGACGAGGCACAATAGAACAACTAGATAAAATCATAGATGAAATGCCACTAAATAAACTTTAAAAAGGGACAGATAATGGTAGCTTTGTGACTACTCATGAGTAACGAACGACCGTGCCATCCTGTGAAACATTAAAATCTCACACCCAATATTTTGCGAAGAATACTAGTCACGAACAACGTTCACTCATTATAATTTCAGAGGGCAGATGCTATGGGAGACTCAGATCAACACTCAATCGTCGTATAAAATACAATCAATTAAAATATGTGGTACTGATAGCTGCGTCCCGCATCTGTGACATACTGGAGGCTCCTCGAGACACAAGAGGAAGACTTGTGTCAGTTGGTAATGTCCCTCTCTAAGCCGTGTAAGGGCTACTTATTCAGACCGTCATGGGCGGAAACAGGTAAACCACGGTCGCACCGAAGGTTTCACGGAACCTAGTGTATTATTCCTCACTTCTAGTAACTGAGCCTCTGGTACCACGCGCCGCGTAATTTGAATCCCCGCCAGACGTCATGGACGTCGAAGACCCATCGAGATCGCTGCACCGTGAGCTGTGGCGGCTCGCGCCTCCTGACCCGCTTTTAGGGTGGGGGCGTCACAGTGGAACACGTGGTCCCAGCGGCCCATAGCGGCGCCCCCGAGAGCGTACTGAAGCGCCGGCCACTCGATCATCCAGTCGACCGCCACCTCACCTGGACTCCCCATCTCCTTACCATCCAAAACAAAGCTCACAACCGCCTCCGCCTCCTGAAACTCCTGTCCGGCTGGACGTGGGGTCTGCATCCTTCCACCATCCTTCACACCTAAAAATCCTTGATCCGCTCCATCCTCTGTTATGCCAGCGTAGCTTGGATTTCCGCCTCTCCCCGGTTCTACAAAGCCCTCCAAATCCTCGAACGCCATGCGCTCCGCCTCGCCTTCCGCATCCGCCTTCCGTCCCTCACGCGTATCCTCTACGACCTCATACCCTTCCCCGACCTTCTCCTTTTCCTTGAACACATCCGCACCCTATATATTGTCCGCCGCCTTGATCACCCTCACCCCCTGGTGACTCCCTTCCTCGCCACCCCCAACCAGTTAATTTAGAGATCTAAAAGATAAGGCGAGAAGAAGGCGTCGAATAGAAAGCGGAGGCTCACCAGCCTCCTCACACAGGCTAGCAACAAGACTCGTGCGACGGGCCCCTATTGACAGCATGATACCCTCGTGATGAACCACATCCAGCAGTTTGAGATATGAAGGCCTTGCTGACACAAAGCCCTGGGAACCCGTATACAACGCCCTATAAAATTGCAGCCATGTCATTTCCCCAAGACCTATGAACTACGCATTCAAAGTTGTTTAAGGCCTTGAGACATGTCGCTTTCAGTTCTTTAAGGTACGATAGCCATCTTAGCTACTCATCAGTAGATGTTTTACCCAAATATTTCACTTTTGCTTGAAAGTGAGACCGGCATCTGCCAGTTTTAAAACTAGAAAATTAAAAAGAGAGCGGCAGAGATTAAAATCAACGCAAACAGTTTTCTACAAAGAGAATTTAAAACCTTTGGTGTAGGACAATTCATCCAACCGCCTGATCGTCTGTTGCAATTGCGAATAGCCGTTGCGATGTTGCACGACGCACAGAAGACGGAGAAATCGTCCGCAGACAAGGAAGACAATACGACGTCACATTATAGACGTAATACTCTCTATTGCAATGGCAAATGCCGTGACACTTAAAACACTCCCTTGATGGACACCATACTCCTGCTTAAAACGCTCAGAGAGGACATTTCCGACCTTGTACAGGGTGTTTCAAAAATGACCGGTATATTTGAAACGGCAATAAAAACTAAACGGGCAGCGATATAAATACACCGTTTGTTGCAATATGCTTGGGACAACAGCACATTTTCAGGCAGACAAACTTTCTAAATTACAGTAGTTACAATTTTCAACAACAGATGGCGCTGCGGCCTGGGAAACTCTATAGTACGATATTTTCCACATATCCTCCATGCGTAGCAATAATATGGCGTAGTCTCTGAATGAAATTACCCGAAACCTTTGACAACGTGTCTGGCGGAATGGCTTCACATGCAGATGAGATGTACTGCTTCAGCTGTTCAATTGTTTCTGGATTCTGGCGGTACACCTGGTCTTTCAAGTGTCCCCACAGAAAGAAGTCACAGGGGTTCATGTCTGGCGAATAGGGAGGCCAATCCACGCCGCCTCCTGTATGTTTCGGATAGCCCAAAGCAATCACACGATCATCGAAATATTCATTCAGGAAATTAAAGACGTCGGCCGTGCGATGTGGCCGGGCACCATCTTGCATAAACCACGAGGTGTTCGCAGTGTCGTCTAAGGCAGTTTGTACCGCCACAAATTCACGAAGAATGTCCAGATAGCGTGATGCAGTAATCGTTTCGGATCTGAAAAATGGGCCAATGATTCCTCTGGAAGAAATGGCGGCCCAGACCAGTACTTTTTGAGGATGCATGGACGATGGGACTGCAACATGGGGCTTTTCGGTTCCCCATATGCGCCAGTTCTGTTTATTGACGAAGCCGTCCAGGTAAAAATAGGCTTCGTCAGTAAACCAAACGCTGCCCACATGCATATCGCCGTCATCAATCCTGTGCACTATATCGTTAGCGAATGTCTCTCGTGCAGCAATGGTAGCGGCGCTGAGGGGTTGCCGCGTTTGAATTTTGTATGGATAGAGGTGTAAACTCTGGCGCATGAGACGATACGTGGACGTTGGCGTCATTTGGACCGCAGCTGCAACACGGCGAACAGAAACCCGAGGCCGCTGTTGGATCACCTGCTGCACTAGCTGTGCGTTGCCCTCTGTGGTTGCCGTACACGGTCCCCCTACCTTTCCAGCACGTTCATCCGTCACGTTCCCAGTCCGTTGAAATTTTTCAAACAGATCCTTTATTGTATCGCTTTTCGGTCCTTTGGTTACATTAAACCTCTGTTGAAAACTTCGTCTTGTTGCAACAACACTGTGTTCTAGGCGGTGGAATTCCAACACCAGAAAAATCCTCTGTTCTAAGGAATAAACCATGTTGTCTACAGCACACTTGCACGTTGTGAACAGCACACGCTTACAGCAGAAAGACGACGTACAGAATGGCGCACCCACAGACTGCGTTGTCTTCTATATCTTTCACATCACTTGCAGCGCCATCTGTTGTTGAAAATTGTAACTACGGTAATTTCGAAAGTTTGTCCGCCTGAAAATGTACTGTTGTCCCAAGCATATTGCAACAAACGGTGTATTTCTATTGCTGCTCGTTTAGTTTTTATTGCCGTTTCAAATAAACCGGTCATTTTTGAAACACCCTGTATCTAAAATATCAGTCAGAGGAAACCCCCACTGATAGAGCTCCGAGAAAATATTATGCCTCCAGGTAGTACTATAGACCTTTTCGAAATTGACGAAAAAACCGATAAGGTGTTGCTTAAGAAGGAAAGCTTGTTGAACTGCTGCTTCGAGCAGGGCCAGGTTATCGATACGATAGCGCAACAGCCCTTATCGATAGAAACCGACACCCGATTTCATTCCATTAATTTAGAAAAATAGTTATGAAAACAGAAGAGAGGGAACGCAGTTTTATTCTCAATTCAACTTTAGAGTTATATGTTATTTCCCCTAAAATAAAACTCTTCTTACGTAATGAGTGCTGGCGGGGTAGATACTTTACAAACTTGACAAGTACAGTCAGCTACGTGGCTCTCGATTCGTTCCGTATTTTCTTTATTCCTTGAAGTTTTGAAGTTAAGTCCATCACTTAACTACGCAAAATTGAATTACAAGACTAGGCAGCTTACAACCAGAATGCATAACTACATGGCGGTGTGGTTTTCACTGACCTGTTGCGAACAATGTAGTGAGTTTTCTGACGTATGCAAGTAATTTTTAACGTCTATTACTGCTGAGGTAGAGTGCACTCCTCTTTACGGCTTCAACGACGTAGCTTATGTGGATTCGCAACAAATTTTGGGGAAGGTAACAGCACGGTAACATGTCCTGCCATGTGACATTTTTCAAACATGAGCCCTACACCCCAAAATATAAGCAAATGCCAAATTATGGTGTAATTCATTTGTTTATTATGACTGTCGTATCATATGCTCAGAACGTTGACTTTGAGTAGTGACACCTGTTAGAACCATTTCTCTCATCAGTTGTTCTTCATTTTCGTACAAGAATTTTACTGTTTCTTAATAGGAGTAGGTTGGTTCACGCGCAAAGACTTTACGCGGCACGGTAGTGTCATTTGGGTTGCCCGCCCAGCAGGCGTTAAGCGGCTAGGCGACGTAAGCCTTAAGGCTACAGCCACAATTTCAGTCTGGCCTATAGACGGCCTCACCTTTGTCGTGGGCGGAAACAGAGCGTTACTCGGTATCATTCCTCCCACCAGGTATTTATGGGGGCTGCGGAACCGCCTTAATTTGTAAACTACCACTGGACGGGGAACCTGAATTCACAACTAGATTTATAGAAACGTTTTTGCCTCAGTCATCTCTTCTAGATTCGAACCATCATTTTAATAATAACAACTTCATTCAGGGTGTCCCAGAAATGTTGCGAGAAACGTCGAGGTATTGTAGGAGGTGTTCTGAAAAAGAAATTGAAGATAGGAACCAGTGGCTAGAAACGTCATCTGACGATGCTACACAGCATCGAAGTTATAGGCGGCGTGCCGGTGCCTGCCTTCAGACCACCCCATCGGCAGGAAAAGTGGCTTTCTATGGTGATGGACCGTAGGCAGAACATCCCACAATGTTGTTTGCTGTTCAGTGATCGCGACTCACTCCCATGATAGCCAGTGGAGAAGATGGTGCTAGCTGCCACGTGAAAAAGCCTTCTGTCCTATGAATGCAATGATCTGTTGGCTTGTTGGATGACGTTTCCGTCACGAATTTCCATCTGCAGTTGATTTTTCTCCTGTACACAAAAAGTGAGATTTTCTAGGGTTTCAGAGGAAAATAAACTGCCGATGGAAACCCTTGCGTGGTGGGCATCCGCACTGAAGTGATCATTGGCCGTCCTCTCATTAATTATACATGTCCAAAAGAACAAACACCACACATGTAATATAAATTCCTCAAAAGACTAACGAAAATTGCATAATACTTCCGCACTACGCAGTCGTATGCACAAGTACGCGTTTTGAAACCAAAGCTCTTTCCTATTCCGTGTCTAAACACCTGAATTACTTACATTCCACTTCCTTTTGCTTTGGAATTTCGACACTTGTCTCCTTAGTATACGTTACACTACTCTTACTATTAGCTTGCTTACCGCTGGCTACCTTTACCGCAATTTCCCCAGTGCATCTCTTGAACCTATAGCCCAAGTTAAATAAGAACAGATTAGTAAAAAGCGGGCTGTGGCATGGATTAAAATGATACTACATTGTACGGGGGTTGTTCGGAAAGTAAGGAACGATCGGTCGCGAAATGGAAGCCACAGTGAAAATCAAAATTGTTTTCATAGAAGGCAACTGCCTGTGTTTTCTGATAATTCTCTATGCTGGTCTATAGCGCGTAGCCTGCGCCCAAGTGTTGTCCTCGTATCCAGCGTTTCATGTGAACAGAGATGATACTCAGGACGATCCAATTAAGGCTGGGTTGTGGGTGATCGAACACTTCCCATCGAAAAGGCTGCAGGAGCGTCTTCACTGCCCCTGCAGAGTGCGGCTGAGAATTGCTATGAAGAAGGAAGTGCGTGGCAGTTGTGTTAGGTGGGGTGCATTCAGTAAGGCGAAGGCTCTCAACGATCCCTCCTACTTGGTGGGAGACATTGTTGTTATAGGCACCTTTACTCGCACACAGTGCGCTCACAACTGAAAAATGCGTCTTGATGTGATCGACGGGCATACTAGAGACACTGCACAAAACGTCTGTGAAAAGCTTCATCGGATTTTCACAGTGGTTTCCATTTCGTGACCGATCTTTCCTCACTTTCCGACTAGCCCACATATTTATAAGGGGCAGTCACGTGGAAACGACACAGATGGGAAAGAGGAAGTAAATTGTTCAATATTTCAAAAGCAAGCGCCCCATCTGTTAATACATTTGTCCCAATATGAGATAAAGAGGTACATAGTCAAACGCAAAAATTTTTTCCATGTAGGCAATATCCGTCTTGTCTCACTACCGGCTAAATCTATTGTTATACTTTTGAAACGATAAGCTATTTACTTACGTTTTCCATCTGTCTCGCTTTCATTTGATTTCTCCCCACAGTTTAACCTATAATTTCTCGCAAAAAAATTAAATTAACTTCATAAAATACACTCCTGGAAATGGAAAAAGAACACATTGACACCGGTGTGTCAGACCCACCATACTTGCTCCGGACTCTGCGAGAGGGCTGTACAAGCAATGATCACACGCACGGCACAGCGGACACACCAGGAACCGCGGTGTTGGCCGTCGAATGGCGCTAGCTGCGCAGCATTTGTGCACCGCCGCCGTCAGTGTCAGCCAGTTTGCCGTGGCATACGGAGCTCCATCGCAGTCTTTAACACTGGTAGCATGCCGCGACAGCGTGGACGTGAACCGTATGTGCAGTTGACGGACTTTGAGCGAGGGCGTATAGTGGGCATGCGGGAGGCCGGGTGGACGTACCGCTGAATTGCTCAACACGTGGGGCGTGAGGTCTCCACAGTACATCGATGTTGTCGCCAGTGGTCGGCGGAAGGTGCACGTGCCCGTCGACCTGGGACCGGACCGCAGCGACGCACGGATGCACGCCAAGACCGTAGGATCCTACGCAGTGACGTAGGGGACCGCACCGCCACTTCCCAGCAAATTAGGGGCACTGTTGCTCCTGGGGTATCGGCGAGGACCATTCGCAACCGTCTCCATGAAGCTGGGCTACGGTCCCGCACACCGTTCGGCCGTCTTCCGCTCACGCCCCAACATCGTGCAGCCCGCCTCCAGTGGTGTCGCGACAGGCGTGAATGGAGGGACGAATGGAGACGTGTCGTCTTCAGCGATGAGAGTCGCTTCTGCCTTGGTGCCAATGATGGTCGTATGCGTGTTTGGCGCCGTGCAGGTGAGCGCCACAATCAGGACTGCATATGACCGAGGCACACAGGGCCAACACCCGGCATCATGGTGTGGGGAGCGATCTCCTACACTGGCCGTACACCACTGGTGATCGTCGAGGGGACACTGAATAGTGCACGGTACATCCAAACTGTCATCGAACCCATCGTTCTACCATTCCTAGACCGGCAAGGGAACTTGCTGTTCCAACAGGACAATGCACGTCCGCATGTATCCCGTGCCACCCAACGTGCTCTAGAAGGTGTAAGTCAACTACCCTGGCCAGCAAGATCTCCGGATCTGTCCCCCATTGAGCATGTTTGGGACTGGATGAAGCGTCGTCTCACGCGGTCTGCACGTCCAGCACGAACGCTGGTCCAACTGAGGCGCCAGGTGGAAATGGCATGGCAAGCCGTTCCACAGGACTACATCCAGCATCTCTACGATCGTCTCCATGGGAGAATAGCAGCCTGCATTGCTGCGAAAGGTGGATATACACTGTACTAGTGCCGACATTGTGCATGCTCTGTTGCCTGTGTCTATGTGCCTGTGGTTCTGTCAGTGTGATCATGTGATGTATCTGACCCCAGGAATGTGTCAATAAAGTTTCCCCTTCCTGGGACAATGAATTCACGGTGTTCTTATTTCAATTTCCAGGAGTGTATAAGGTAAACTAAAGAACATAAAAATAGTCTTGGTTGCATAATGTAGATTTATTTAAACTTCACATGTGAAGCGTTTCGCCTGTTCTAGGCATCATCAGATAACATGAGGAATTTTATTTAAGCCTTATCTATCAGGTAGTTAAGTTTTAGCGCGCCACCTTGTGAGGCTTTTCTCACTATGGTTCCATGGGGCCTTGACACTTGCTTGGCAGTGTAGTTGGTGGCATGACAGCACGTGCTCACAGTATTCCGATTTCTTCATGGATACGTTATCATCGTTACAGTTAGTTTTCCGGTTTAGTTTGCTTCTGGCTTCGTTGCTCCACATTTTTACTAAAGAGTTTAGCTGTTTCTTTATTCTTATTAGTGCCCAGCCATCTCCTAAAGATGTATATATGTATATTTTGCACTCCTGAGTATTGTTCACTGAATATATCTATTTGCCTTAGTTAGGTACCGCTTGGACGCTTTAGTAGCTTTGTTTCTTCTTCTGCCTTTCTTCGTCTTGCTTCTGAGTGATGTAACGAAGCTTTGACAGTGTGTATCTGGCTGTTACCTCGCAGTTCTTTGGCTCTCTTAATAACGTTTGACACTTCGGTTACGAGTAGGAAGCATTTTAGAGGATATGTAACGAAGCATTGACAATGCACATCTGGCTGTTACCTACTAGTTCTATGGGACTCTTAATTACGTTGGACGCCTCTGTTACGATTAGCAAGAATTTTTATCGGTAAGCTCGGTTATGATGCAGTATTTTATGAACTGAAATTTATATCTCCATCACCCCGTGATACACAAATGTGGCCCTGTACTCCATAGTACAACCTATGAATTTCTTCTTGTTATTTTTATTCATTTATTATTGCCATTAACAGCAGTTTATACGTACAGGAGTTTGTAATTTCCACAGACGGTGTGATGATGCCTAGAACAGGCGAAACACTTCACATGTGAAGATTAAATAGACCTATCTTGTGCAACCAAGACTGTTTTTCTGTTCTGAAGAGCTATTACGGTTGCTCCATCAATGCCACTACCGTAGTCATGGAGTGAAGTGATTTTATCTTGAACTAATGTAATGATGCGTAGCATTTTTTTAAAGTTTTTATTGTAGTATTGTGTTAACACAAACACCTATCACTAACATATGACTGTATCCGCAAATTCTTAACATTGAAGTCGGTAACCGTTCTTCCATGTTGTGGTGCGTGAACATAGTGTTCGTAAATTCAGTTGCTTGTGCTGAGAGCTGCAACTGCGAAGACTTGGCGCTGGCCGCTGTATTTCCACCGGGACGTACCCAGTTGGGCTGCTGCAGTAACTCCTCCTCTCGGTAAATACCATTTGCGTCTGTAAACATGTGTGTAAGCTTGTTTAGTGTATATGTGAATATTATTCACTGGTACCTCTCCGGCCGGGGTGGCCGAGCGGTTCTAGGCGCTACAATCTGGAACCGCGCGACCGCTGCGGTCGCAGGTTCGAATCCTGCCTCGGGCATGGATGTCGAATCCTGTCTCGGCATGGGTGTGTGTGATGTCCTTAGGTTAGTTAGGTTTAAGTAGTTCTAAGTTCTAGGGGACTGATGAACTCAGAAGTTAAATCCCATAGTGTTCAGAGCCATTTGAACCAACTGGTACCTCTTGTATACAGTACTAACTTACGGGACACAAAGAATATAGTAAATATTCCAGAAATTACTTTGAAATGTTATCGTCAACAAACATTAGTCTTAAGGCAAGGTTGAGAGACTGGAGGCTTTCTCTCCGCTTGGGGCGCTAGTGCCACACCAGTTGTCAGATGGTAACAACTTTCAAAGCATTCAGTGTCAAGACTGTAAGTGTCAGACTGTAGTGTTAATTACGCCCCTTGGTGTAGCTTAGCTTCCATGACGGGACCGAATTTGATGGACAGGGACATTAACTGCGACGGATGAGGGTTGCGACAAATCGACCCTTATCATTTGAATCTGTCAGACCTGCAGAGATTACCTGGAAAAACCGAAGACTTTTTCCTACTTTTTTCTCTAGCTAAATATTTAGATTGAAGCTGGTAATACACTAATGGCCATTAAAATTGCTACACCAAGAAGAAATGCATATAATAAACGGGTATTCATTGGACTAATATATTATACTAGAGCTGACATGTGATTACGTTTCGAGCAATTTGGGTGCATAGATTCTGAGAAATCAGTACCCAGAGCAACCACCTCTGGCCGTAATAACGACCTTGAAACGCCTGCACATTGAATCTAGCAGAGCTTGGATGGCGTGTACAGGTACTGCTGCCCGTGCAGCTTCAACACGATACCACACACAGTTCATCAAGAGTAGTGACTGGCGTATTGTGACGAGCCAGTCGCTCGGCCACCGTTGACCAGACGTTTTAATTGGTGTGGATCTGTGGTGGAGATGTGTAGAATGTGCTGGTCAGGGCAGAAGTCGAACATTTTCTGTATCCAGAAAGACCCGTACAGGACCTGCAACATGCGGTCGTACGTTATCCTGCTGAAATGTAGGGTTTCGCAAGGATCGAATGAAGAGTAGAGCCACGGGTCGTAACGTACATTGTTCAAAGTGCCGTCAATGTGAACAAGAGGTGACCGAGACGTGTACCCAATGGCAACCCAAACCATCACGCTGGGTGATACGCCAGTATGGCGATGACGAATACACTCTTCCAATGTGCGCTCAGTGCGATGTCGCCATGCGACCATTATGATGCCTTAAATCAGAAGCTGGATTCATCCGAAAAATGGCGTTTTGCATTCGTGCACCCAGATTCGTCCTTGAGTACACCATTGCAGGCGCTCCTGTCTGTGATGCAGTGTCAAGGGTAACCGCAGCGATGGTCTCCGAGCTGATAGTCCTTGCTGCTGCAAACGTCGTCGAACTGTTCGTACAGATTGTTGTTGTCTTGGAAACGTCCCCATTGTTGACTCAGGGATCGAAACGTGGCTGCACGATCTGTTACAGCCATGCGGATAAGATGCCTGTCATCTCGACTAATAGTGATACGAAGCCGTTGGCATCCAGCACGGCGTTCCGTAGTACCCTCGTGAACCCTCCGATTCCATATTTTGCTAACAGTCATTGAATCTCGACCAACGAGAGCAGAAATGTCGCGAAATGATAAACCGCAATCGCGATAGGCTACAATCCGACCTTTATCAAAGTCGGAAACGTGATGGTACGCATTTCTCCTCCTTACGCGAGGCATCACAACAACGATTCACCAGGCAACGCCGGTCAACTGCTGTATGTGTACGAGAAATTGGTTGGAAACTTTCATCATGTCAGCACGTTGTAGGTGTCGCCACCGGCGGCACCCTTGTGTGAATGCTCTGAAAAGCTAATAATTTGCATATCACAGCATCTTCTTCGTGCCGGTTAAATTTCGCGTCTGAATCACGTCATCTCCGTGGTGTAGCAATTTTAATGGCCAGTAGCGTAGCAGTAATGAAAGACCTGACTGTGACTTTGCTGTGACCTTTTTTTTGCTACTCCATCCGGACAGTAGCAAAAAATCTCAGATTCTTCCGCACTGCACACAATATACTGCGTTTTCGTGCCACGGCTGGCTTTCACGGCTTCTTCTAACAACGTATGAAGTAACGGGGAGCTGGCTGTCGCAGCGGAATAGCAGGTTCCTCGCATTTCCGGCGTTCCTGCCGCCATCGGCAGCTTATTGTCGCCGGCCGCCTGCTTTATGTTGGGAGCGTCACAGGCGGCTCCCCGAGGCGTTAGGAACGGCGCGGCGGCTAGGGGTGGGATCTGGGGGCTGGCTTATCCGCTGCCGCCGCCCTGGGGCATGCAGCCCGGCGCCCACGCAACGTCGCTCAGACTCTCTCCCCGACCCGGCGGCTCGGCGTCCTTCTTCCGCTATCTGGACGTGTCCATCGCTCTACACGACGCTCCCTCCTCCTCCTCCTCTTCCCTGACTTCTCTCCGCAGAGTCCGGCGAGGAAGCCACGTGCCGCCTGTTCAGCGTTCGTGCTATCTGCGCCCACATTTCCTGATGGCGTAATTCGCTTTTCCTTTTCCGGTTCCTTGATGGTTTTTAAAAGGATTTGTCGACAACTCATTCTAGGAGTATTATCTACAGCATAGCTAAGGCGATATTGCAATTATCGATATCGTTTCTCCGACCTGACACATAATTTCATTAAATCGACTGTTGTCCGCAACTCAAGGACGAAAGAAATTTGGCGGGACTTGTGAGTGCCAAGCAACACAGATCAGTGACTTTCGGATCATTTATAAACGATGTAAAGGCCGAATGCAACCTGAAAAGACGCACGTGGGTAAGGAGTAGAGTGTGACGATAGATTTACCAGTTGAGCCGTGGCGCCATTAAGTAGGTATCTGTGGGTTGTGTCCTTAGGTCTTTGCTTGCCGATATACAGGGTGGTCCTTTGATAGTGACAGGGCCAAATATCTCGCGAAATAAGCATCAAACGAAAAAACTACAAAGAACGAAACTCGTCTAGCTTGAAGGGGGAAACCAGATGTCGCTACGGTTGGCTCACTAGAGGGCGCTGCCATAGGTCAAACGTACATCAACTGTGTTTTTTAAAATAGGAATCCGCATTTTTATTACATACTCGTGTAGTACGTAAAGAAATATGAACGTTTTAGTTGGACCACTTGTTTTCGCTGTAATAGTCACAAACGTATAAGTACGTGGTATCACGTAACATTCCGCCAGTGCGGACGGTATTTGCTTCGTGATACATTACCCGTGTTTCGATATCGTGTTGATGTATGGCTATTGTGATCAAAATGCACAACGGGCGTGTGCTGTGTATGCTGCTCGGTATCCTGGACGGCATCATCCAAGTGTCCGGACCGTTCGCCGGATAGTTACGTTATTTAAGCAAACAGGAAGTGTGCAGCCACATGTGAAACGTCAGCCACGACCTGCAACAAATGATGATGCCCAAGCAGGTGTTTTAGCTGCTGTCACGGCTAATCCGCACATCAGTAGCAGACAAATTGCGCGAGAATCGGGGATCTCAAAAACGTCAGTGTTGAGGATGCTACATCATCATCGATTGCTCCCGTACCGTATTTCTATGCACCAGGATTTGCATGGCAACGACATTGACCGTCATGTACAGTTCTGCCACTGGGCACAAGAGAAATTACGGGACGATGACAGATTTTTTGCACGCGTTCTATTTAGCGGCGAAGCGTCATTTACCAACAGCGGTAACGTAAACCGGCATAATATGCACTACTCGGCAACGGAAAATCCACGATGGCTGCGAAAAGTGGAACATCAGCGATCTTGGCGGGTTAATGTATGGTGCGTCATTATGGGAGGATGGATAATTGGCCCCCATTTTATCGACGGCAATCTAAATGGTGCAAAGTATGCTGATTTCCTACGTAATGTCCTACCGATGTTACTACAGGATGTTTCACTGCTTGACAGAATGGCGATGTACTTCCAACATGATGGATGTCCGGCACATAACTCGCGTGCCGTTGAAGCGTTATTGAATAGGATATTTCATGACAGGTGGATTGTTCGTCGAAGCACCATACCATGGCCCGCGCGTTCACTGGACCTGACGTCCCCGGATTTCTTTCTGTGGGGAAAGTTGAAGGATATTTGCTGTTGTGATCCACCGACAACGCCTGACAACGTGCGTCAGCGCATTGTCAATGTATGCGCGAACATTACGGAAGGCGAACTACTCGCTGTTGAGAGGAATGTAGTTACACGCATTGCCAAATGCATTGAGGTTGACGGAGATCATTTTGAGCATTTATTGCATTAATGTGGTATTTACAGGTAACCACGCTGTAACAGCATGCGTTCTCAGAAATGATAAGTTCGCAGAGGTACATGTATCACATTGGAACAACCGAAATAAAATGTTCAAACGCACGTACGCTCTGTATTTT
This sequence comes from Schistocerca americana, assembly GCF_021461395.2. Taxonomy (NCBI): domain Eukaryota; kingdom Metazoa; phylum Arthropoda; class Insecta; order Orthoptera; family Acrididae; genus Schistocerca; species Schistocerca americana. The sequence goes on along the minus strand of NC_060120.1, from coordinate 1,012,325,328 downwards.
AATTTAAAAAACCTACCTGTTACCAACTGTTCGTCTAAAATTGTAAGTCATATGTTTGTGACTATTACAGCGCCATCTATCACATAACGAAAGTGGTCCAACTAAAACATTAATATTTCTTTACGCACTACACGAGTATGTAATGAAAATGGGGGTTCCTATTTAAAAAAAAAAAAAAAACGCAGTTTATATCCGTTGGACGTGTGACAGCGCCATCTAGCGGGCCAACCATAGCGCCATCTGGTTTCTCCCTTCAAGCTAGACAAGTTTCGTTCTTCGTAGTTTTTTCGTTTGACACTTATTTCGTGAGATAATTGGCTCGGTCACGATCAATGGACCACCCTGTATATACGGGTTCGCTGACCCGAGAGGAGGAGACATCAAGTTTGGAGATTGGCGGTAGCGCCGTGGCAGGAGGCTGTCACGAGGTCCGAGCGGCCGAAGCCACGAGCTACGCAGCCTGCGCAGAGTAAAGATACCGAAGTACTTAACCGGGATCAGCGTCGACTACAAACAGAGGCCGACATCCCGTCGGTTGGTTGGCAACATTGGTTTCTGACGACCGCTCGTGGCCTGGCAGCCCTCCTCTACCTGGCTTTCATCTGCAGAACTCAGTAACCGCCGCGACGCACCGTGGATCCATGGAACTGCTTGCAGATGAAGGGGAGTAAGATTCTGTAATCCTCGTGGTGATTTGTGCCATTAACTGCTTGCAGATGAAGGGGAGTAAGATTCTGTAATCCTCGTGGTGATTTGTGCCATTATCTGCCTGACCTCCTAATTATTTTCTAATTTGTATCGGACCTTCAGAGTTTTACTCGGTCGGCTCTTTGCTCGTAAATATAGGCCGTAGTATTGTACTAGACACTAGTTATAGTATGAAAACTTGTGCCGATATTATATTGCCTTTTCTTTCTGGTTTATACCCGATCATTAATGTTCTAGTGAATCAGCTCCTGGGCGTAAATACAGTCGGAACAGTTGTACTAAGGCACAGGTTGCTGTTAAGACAACAGGGATCTTGTTGTTAGATTCAGATGTTAACCATTTCAATTCATTAATGTAATTGCATTACTTACAATCTGAATAACCTGTTGTACTAGGCTATGCGTTCCTGTCTTTGAAGGACCGGGTCATTGTTGGTGTATTTTTAACTGGATATTGTGGATCCGCAGAGTGAGTTCTCTTGTAATAAGTGTTGATTAGTAATGTTGTACCCCCATGAACCATGGACCTTGCCGTTGGTGGGGAGGCTTGCATGCCTAAGCGATACAGATGGCCGTACCGTAGGTGCAACCACAACGGAGGGGTATCCGTTGAGACAAACATGTGGTTCCTGAAGAGGGGCAGCAGCCTTTTCAGTAGTTGCAGGGGCAACAGTCTGGATGATTGACTGATCTGGCCTTGTAACATTAACCAAAACGGCCTTGCTGTGCTGGTACTGCGAACGGCTGAAAGCAAGGGGAAACTACAGCCGTAATTTTTCCCGAGGACATGCAGCTTTACTGTATGATTAAATGATCATGGCGTCCTCTTGGGTAAAATATTCCGGAGGTAAAATAGTCCCCCATTCTGATCTCCGGGCGGGGACTACTCAAGAGGACGTCGTTATCAGGAGAAAGAAAACTGGCGTTCTACAGATCGGAGCGTGGAATGTCAGATCCCTTAATCGGGCAGGTAGGTTAGAAAATTTAAAAAGGGAAATGGATAGGTTAAAGTTAGATATAGTGGGAATTAGTGAAGTCCGGTGGCAGGAGGAACAAGACTTTTGGTCAGGTGATTACAGGGTTATAAATACAAAATCAAATAGGGGTAATGCAGGAGTAGGTCTAATAATGAATAAAAAATAGGAGTGCGGGTTAGCTACTACAAACAGCATAGTGAACGCATTATTGTGGCCAAGATAGACACAAAGCCCACGCCTACTACAATAGTACAAGTTTATATGCCAACTGGCTCTGCAGATGATGAAGAAATAGATGAAATGTATGACGAGATAAAAGAAATTATTCAGGTAGTGAAGGGAGACGAAAATTTAACAGTCATGGGTGACTGGAATTCGTCAGTAGGAAAAGGGAGACAAGGAAACATAGTAGGTGAATATGGATTGGGGGGAAGAAATGAAAGAGGAAGCTGCCTGGTAGAATTTTGCACAGAGCATAACTTAATCATAGCTAACACCTGGTTCAAGAATCATAAAAGAAGGTTGTATACCTGGAAGAATCCTGGAGATACTAAAAGGTATCAGATAGATTATATAATGGTAAGACAGAGATTTAGGAACGAGGTTTTAAACTGTAAGACATTTCCAGGGGCAGATGTGGATTCTGACCACAATCTACTGGTTATGAACCGCAGATTGAAACTGAAGAAACTGCAAAAAGGTGGGAATTTAAGGAGATGGGACCTGGATAAACTGAAAGAACCAGAGGTTGTAGAGAGTTTCAGGGAGAGTATAAGGGAACAATTGACAGGAATGGGGGAAGGAAATACAGTAGAAGAAGAATGGGTAGCTCTGAGGGATGAAGTAGTGAAGGCAGCAGACGATCAAGCAGGTAAAAAGACGAGGGCTAATAGAAATCCTTGGGTAACAGAAGAAATATTGAATTTAATTGATGAAAGGAGAAAATATGAAAATGCAGTAAATGAAGGAGGCAAAAAGGAATACAAACGTCTCAAAAATGAGATCGACAGGAAGTGCAAAAGGGCTAAGCAGGGATGGCTAGAGTACAAATGTAAGGATGTAGAGGCTTGTCTCACTAGGGGTAAGATAGATACCGCCTACAGGAAAATTAAAGAGACCTTTGGAGAGAAGAGAACCACTTGTACGAATATCAAGAGCTCAGATGGCAACCCAGTTCTAAGCAAAGAAGGGAAGGCAGAAAGGTGGAAGGAGTATATAGAGGGTTTATACAAGGGCGATGTACTTGAGGACAATATTATGGAAATGGAAGAGGATGTAGATGAAGACGAAATGGGAGATAAGATACTGCGTGAAGAGTTTGACAGAGCACTGAAAGACCTGAGTCGAAACAAGGCGTCGGGAGTAGACTACATTCCATTAGAACTACTGATGGCCTTGGGAGAGCCAGTCATGACAAAACTCTACCATCTGGTGAGCAAGATGTATGAGACAGGCGAAATACCCTCAGACGTCAAGAAGAATGTAATAATTCAAATCCCAAAGAAAGCAGGTGTTGACATACGTGAAAATTACCGAACTATCAGTTTAATAAGTCACAGCTGCAAAATACTAACGCGAATTCCTTACAGACGAATGGAAAAACTGGTAGAAGCGGACCTCGGGGAAGATCAGTTTGAATTCCGTAGAAATGTTGGAACACGTGAGGCAATACTAACCATACGACTTATCTTAGAAGAAAGATTAAGAAAAGGCAAACCTAAGTTTCTAGCATTTGTAGACTTAGAGAAAGCTTTTGACAATATTGACTGGAATACTCTCTTTCAAATTCTGAAGGTGGCAGGGGTAAAATACAGGGAGCGAAAGGCTATTTACAATTTGTACAGAAACCAGATGGCAGTTATAAGAGTTGAGGGGCATGAAAGGGAAGCAATGGTTGGGAAAGGAGTGAGACATGCTTGTAGCCTGTCCCCGATGTTATTCAATCTGTATATTGAGCAAGCAGTAAAGGAAACAAAAGAAAAATTCGGAGTAGGTATTAAAATTCATGGAGAAGAAGTAAAAACTTTGAGGTTCGCCGATGACATTGTAATTCTGTCAGAGACAGCAAAGGACTTGGAAGAGCAGTTGAACAGAATGGACAGTGTCTTGAAAGGAGGATATAGGATGAACATCAACAAAAGCAAAACGAGGATAATGGAATGTAGTCAAATTAAATCGGGTGATCCTGAGGGAATTAGATTAGGAAATGAGACACTTAAAGTAGTAAAGGAGTTTTGCTATTTAGGGAGTAAAATTACTGATGATGGTCGAAGTAGAGAGGATATAAAATGTAGACTGGCAATGGCAAGGACATCGTTTCTGAAGAAGAGAAATTTGTTAACATCGAGTATAGATTTAAGTGTCAGGAAGTCGTTTCTGAAAGTATTTGTTTGGAGTGTAGCCATGTATGGAAGTGAAACATGGACGATAACTAGTTTGGACAAGAAGAGAATAGAAGCTTTCGAAATGTGGTGCTACAGAAGAATGCTGAAGATAAGGTGGGTAGATCACGTAACTAATGAGGAGGTATTGAATAGGATTGAGGAGAAGAGAAGTTTGTCGCACAACTTGACTAGAAGAAGGGATCGGTTGGTAGGACATGTTTTGAGGCATCAAGGGATCACAAATTTACCATTGGAGGGCAGCGTGGAGGGTAAAAATCGTAGAGGGAGACCAAGAGATGAATACACTAAGCAGATTCAGAAGGATGTAGGTTGCAGTAAGTACTGGGAGATGAAGAAGCTTGCACAGGATAGAGTAGCATGGAGAGCTTCATCAAACCAGTCTCAGGACTGAAGACCACAACAACAAGTAATGTTGTAAAACGTTCCTTCAGAGCAATCTTCATAACTGACAATCAGTTTGAAATTATTAACAGGCAACTGTCACCAGGGCTTTAGTCAGAATACGATTGTCAGAAGGGACGGGTTGGGATCGAGTCACACCTTGGTTGGCGTTTGAAATTAAGAGGTTGCTTGCTTTGAAGTAAGCCTTATCAGTGTCATAATTCTTTCCTAATCTGTTTAACCCTTAAACACAGGTGCGTATCTTAACACAGAACCTTTCAACATACAGCTTTCAAATTAAAAGTTACGTCATATGTTTGAGTAATTGAAACACACTTGCCATCAAAGGTGCTTATATAGTTTTTATGTGGTGCAGAAGGGCATTTAATAAGAGAAACTGTGTCCAGCGCTGTAGGAAACGCCGCTGTTTCACCCTATAACGGGCGGGATGCAGGTCCGGTGGTCTTGCCATTATTGGCATTTTGTTGTTGCTTTGCAAAAGCTTATTCATTTCACGAATTTGTTAATTTTGTAAGTAAGAAAAAAAAATTCATTATATATTGTCAAATAAACAGGTAATGTGAAAAGAAAATTATATTCGTGAGTCCTCCCTTCTGCGTTTTCCTTAATTCCACAAATTCCACGTCTCACCAGTGAGTGTACCCTATTCAAAGACTTTGAGATCAGTATGTCAACGATAAGAGAAGTTCAATAAGTAATGCAACACTTTTTTTCTGAAAGTAAGTTGATTTTATCAGGGTTCAAATAGACCATATAATCCCCACTCTTTTGGCTACAAAATCCTATTTTTCAACTTAATCTCCGTTCAATACGACGTCCTTACGCAACCTTACTGTGAGACCCTCTAAGCGCGCGTAGTAGTAATCTACTGGTCGACCTCGGAGCCATGGTCTTCCTGCATCAGTAACCCTCCCAGCGTCCGCGTACTGCTTCCCGTGGAGTGCATGCTTCATTGGGATCGGAGATGGTGATCGGGAGGTGCGACATCCAGCCTGTAGGGTACGCGAAGAAGAAGAGTCCAGTGAAGTTTTGTGAACTCCTTTCGGGTGCGCAGACTTGTGTGAAGGCACGATTTGCTTCACAATTAATCGTCGCACCATGAGGGAGGACATCAAACAGAATAATCCCATCACAGTCCCTTAAGACCGTAGCCGTGACTATACCGGCTTAAGGTGCGGCTTTGATCTTTCTCTTTGGAGCAGGGGTAACGTGCCACGACTCCAAGGATTGCAGTTTTCTTTCGGGTTCGATGTAATGAACCAACGATTGATTGCCAGTGAAGATGGGCGACAAAAAATTGTTGCGATCAGCCTTGTAACGCGCAAGCAATTCCACACACATGGTTATTCGTTGCTCTCTATCTTCTTCTGTTAGGCAGCAGGGAGCCAAGGAGGCTCATACATTTAAGTACACCGACTGCTGGGCGAACGTGTCGGCACTGCTAACAAAGACGCCCAGTTGTACAGAGAGTTGTTTGATTGAGATCCGCCGATAAGGTCGAATGAGTGTGTCCACACGTTCCACCATCACAGATGTCATGGCTGTGTGCGGTTGACCAGCAAGATGGAGTACGGACAGGCGTGCGCCATCTTGTTTCGATTATGACAGGCGCCTCGCCCAGCGGTTCATCATGCTTTTGTTCACTGGCTGGCCTCCGAACACATTCTGCAAGCGCATATGAAAATGTGCGAAGCTTTGCTTTCCACCAATAGTGAATCAGCGACAACTCTCTGCCTGGAATGCACCTCTGTTAGAGGCGCCATTTTGAAAACTATGCGTAGTGTCGCCATCTACCGGAACTTCATGAGACTGTAGCGGCTAAAGCAGGGATATTCCACTTTTTCCCTCGATAGATTCCACATTTTTAAACCGAAATTGGCCTAGAAAAACTATGGTGCATTACTTACTGATCGCCCCTTGTACATTATGTCTTACCTCACCATAACATCTGGATCACCATTTTCGACTACAATGGACGTGTCCTCTTATGGCGAGACGTGTTATGACACAATGCACCCAATAACTTTGTCCAACATGACCTATTTGGTGGTCCAGGAGGCGGGGGAAATGATGTTGCATTTGTTCACTCAACTCCAAAAGAACACGGTACACTCACCGGTCACGTTGTTGTGGTACTGTAATCCTCACTCATGTGCGTCTTTCCAGAGATGCATCCCCTCCTGACTTCGTTTTTATGGATAACAATGCGCGACTGCATCGTACAGCGCAGGTGGAGGTGGTCTCGGAACGAGGAGATATTCAGCGAGTGTTCTGGCCTGCCATTTCTGCCGAATTGAATCGCATTGGGCACCTGTAAGATGTGTTTGCGAAAACGCATGTCCATATGAACCAACAATCATCGAGCTGGTAGAGTAATGAGGCGCCCTACCAACAACATGCAGCACAACCAACCCTGCAGCCAGCATGGGAGGTCACGCACTACTGTTCGTGGCTATCACACACTCTGTTAATAATCAAGTCCCGCGGTTGACAATGTCCTGGAGACCACCATAAACCCCGGTGACTTCCGTAGCATTATTGTCTTTAAGTAAGTAGTTTCTGTTCGTCTCATTGCGTATTTCTTTTAGTTGCCTGTTGCACTACACGTAACAATTGTTTCTATGTATGGTCCATGTTTCATCGAGTTCTGTTCCTTGGCAGTGACACATCATGAGGAACTTATCAAAATTGAAAATCCCATAAAACGTATTACTACTTTAAAAAGATTTAACGTGGGCGCCCTGCTTGACACGACAGGTATCTAGTAGACAGTCAATTACCTGCCATTCTCGTATCCCCTGTCGCAGCTCCGTCACACCTCGAGGCAATGAAGGAACAAAGACCTGATTTTTGACAGTCACATAAAAAGAAGTATTATGGTGTCATGCTTGGACACGCGTCAGGCTATCTTAATATCAGGACCACTGCGACCTCTCTATCTGTGAGATGTTCACTCAGGTATCCGTTAAGGTCATTATCGAAGTGAGGTTGTGCTGCATGGTGCTGCAAAATTAAATTTCGGGAGTCCTCTTCAAATTGTGGTACCAGCTACAGTTACTTTACTTTTACGTTTCCGAAAAATTGCATTTACAATTTTTCGGTGCTGTATCAGGCTACTTCGAGTACTTCAATCTTGTCAGGCCACAGAGCTTCTCTTCCAGCAGCTGGGATATTCTAGAAGATGTTCCATGACGAAGGCTTCACCACAGTGGCTTTTGTTGTCTTTTCGTTTGTAAGGACGCGTTTAATGTATGTGTTTTCACGGCCACTACACCAGTTCTAATGAGATTCAGTGTTCTCCAAATCTTCCAGCTTAATGTATCGCCACTGGAGACTACTTGTAATGGGAGAATAGTCCGTCGGAGAGTCATTAAGTTCGATACTAATAAATTCCATGAGGATTTTCAGTCTTCCAGGTCCTCATGAAGCGCGGTGTAGGGAGTAGCCCTCATTGAGAAACTAAATTTTTCAGCTTACTCACGTGCAATTAATCGGGATCCAGGATCTGAGATCCCAGCCGCTTCCCGGTGGTGCATGCTGTTGTTAGGCGGCATGTGTCATTTAGACGTTATTGAATTTTTGAACATGTGTGGATCTGGATGACACGGGGCTTATTCCACCGTGGAAAATCAAAATGCTTCGGTAGTTGTTTTTAAAAACCTGGTCTGGTTCTCCATTTACTATTTATTTACGTTTTTAACCATTCTGTAGCTCGGCAACCAGTAATGTTGCAACAGCCAACCACAAAATTCTCGTGAAAAAACTCTAAGGGTCATCAGCTCACAAATATTATTGACTCTCTCTTAAAAAACAGTGTATTGCTGCCCTAGGGAAAACAATATTTATTCCTATGGAATTACGAACAATGTTATGAATTAAGATTTTTATATTTCTTGAAAGACATACGTAAAAATGTACAGATGAAATATTTATCATTCAACACAATTATATTTATAGACGATATCGATTTATTACGTATCTTATTCTTTGTTCTATGTTAAAAATATTTGTAAATGTGAAACATTTGTTAAAAATATTAATAGCTGTAAAACAGTCGAATGATTTTATGTAATTAATTACTCTGGTCTTGATCTTCGATGAGGACAGACATGAGAGACATTGTAAGTGCAATTATGTTGCATTCTGGCTAAATATATGCGATTCTTTGCTCTTAGAACCATTATTTATGTATCTTTAGCATTACTAAATGTCAGAAAACTAATGGTTTATTTTTTCGGAATATCAGGAAAAAATGGCTCTGAGCCTATGGGACTTAACATCTGAGGTCATCAATCCCCTAGACTTAGAACTACTTAATCCTAACTAACCTAAGGACATCAAACACATCCATGTCCGAGGCAGGATTCGAACGTGCGACCGTAGCCTTCACGCGGTTCCAGACGGAGGCGCCTAGAACCGCTCGGTCATAGCGGCCGGCCAGAATATCAGAACGTGCAGTACAGCGCGAGCATATGAATGATTGTTGTCGGCTATTTGCACGTCCGTAACTTCTTTTTTGAATATTGCCAATATTAAACGGCACAGAGCCGCGGCAAAAACTAACAAAGTTTCAATTTGAATTACATTTTTAAACTTCAGTGTCATTTTAATGCATCTGCATAGATTAATCGTAGTTTTCATTAAATTCTTGTGGTTTCTGCTATCTTTTATCTCAGCTCCATAAAGTCACAGAAATTAACTTGCTCCGAAATGATGAGTGATAAACATGCCACACAATAATATATCTGTACGCGGATCCATGAAATTAAAGCAGTGTTAATTTCAACGAAATTGCTATGCAAAAAGAACCTGAACGTTTTGTTAACATGCGAGGTAGTACGGTGCTTCACAGTTCTCTTTATACGTGTTTCATGTTGCAGGCATTAAACCGTCAAATAATATTTCCATAAAAAAAAGACTGTAATTTTCCCATGATAAGTTGTGTTGTCACTTTAGCGCGAGTGGCGTAATTTCAGGTGTAACTACACATATATGTGCCTACAAATTGTACAGTTTAATTAACTGCACATGTACACACACTTAAGGCACACCACTTGATGTACAGAACGGAATACGACAAACATATTAAAAAACAACACAGTTTTATGTAACGCTGGAGAGTAAGCAAAACCGGTGAGCCGTGTGCGGCTCACGTTGATGCAGTCCATAGCTTGGCATATTGTAATAGCGATAGTGGCGTCTCGTTTTCTTAGTGTGTTCACTGGCGCCACTACGTTTCCTCGCCTTGTCTCTCCGTGAGAGGCAGCAGTAGCGCTTATCGATAGCGCCTACTGTGGTATCATCTTCAGAGCGGCCTCTAGTATTTCCTGGTCGCTGTGTGTCGAGCGAGGGGAGTTGAGACGGAGCAGCAGTGAGGGCCTGACAGCCAATACTTGCCCGACCGCTGGCGACACACGTGCACTGTCGGGCGGAAGGATGTGGTCGCGAGAGTGCACGACCACGTCAAGGACCGGGTTCTACATCTACATGATTACTCTGCAATTCACATTTAAGTTCAGCGAGTTTTAGTTGAATGGATCGTGATATTTGAGCAGTGCAACTTTCACCTCTGTGTGTGTGTGTGTGTGTTTGTGTGTGTGTGTGTGTGTGTGTGTGTGTGTGTGTGTCCGCCCGTCGAAGTGACCTCATAGCGATAAGTTGTCAGTCAACGATTTATGCTGGGATCTTTCCCGTGCCTGCCTTGAGTGGGGACGACCGTTGGTTGGTCGTTCGGTCGGTCGTCGCAGCGGACGACGTGGATTTGGTCTTCCGACCGCTTCTGGCTTCCCTGGGTTTGTGCCAATTTATAATTCGTCCGTATTGTTTCACTGGTTTTAGTATTGTGAGTTGTTGGTGGAATTGTTTTCTCGCATCCGTGTGTATCGTGTGGTTTTGAATGAGCAGTTATTTTAATTCTGTCTGCGTACTGGATTTGGTGGGGAATTGCCAATGGACATCAGTTCGGCTCGGGACGGAGCAGCAAGGTGGTCCACAGTGTGGGGGCAGACCGGGACTGCTGGCAGCGTGCAGGCACTGTCGGATCGAGGGGCTGTAGCCGACTCGATCGAACCCAGGACGTTTGAGGTTGAGTGAACCATATCCAGTACTGAAACCTCGACTGTTTGAGATTTCGCTGTTGTTCGCCTGTTGCTGCTCCCAGGGTCGGTGAGACCAACCGCATCAAGTGGAGTCTGTCTTGTTGACGGAAGCTATTAGCTTCCTTCTGCTCCTTGATGTTAGTTTGGGTTTAGTATTATTCTTATTAGTGAAATGCAACCAGCGGTATTTTCTGCCTTGTGGCCGCTAACGTCCCAGTTACCTGCCCTGGAGATCAGCGTACCTTTTCGGCAGTGTACCTTTCCAAGTCGCGTTGATGCTGTCGGACACGGTGTGTAGTTCGACAGCCTCTTTAATTGTACTGTGCATATGTGTTTGGGAGGTCTACCTTGGTTCTAGTGTTTCCTTCGGCCTTGGGTGGTTTTCTGAAGACGTGGTGCTGTCCGTATATTTCCCCTTGCCTAAAAATATTCCATCGTTGTACCGGTGATCGAATGTTAGGCGGATTGGTTAGTCGGCGGTCGGCGCTTAAGCTACCCGAAGTGTGAATTGCCATCCTTTTACGTGAGTAAAGTGGCTGCCTGTCTCACCATTTACACAGCTGTAGTCACCTTCATCGCGTCGTTCCAGGGAACACTGTCTCTGGATCGCTCCATCTTATTCGGACGAGTTGTCATAATAGTTTAAAATTTACCATAATGTTTTAACACGTTATTGCCTTCCCCACTTGTCAATTGTTTGTAACACTGCTTGTGTCCTTCAGCAGACAAATAATTTTCAATCCTGTTTTAGTGAGGCCTTCAGCCGTCTCTGTAGCTTGTTACAAGTTATTAAGATTATTAGAAATGGTTTTAGCATTTTTAACGTGTGATAGTTCAACTTATTGGTGTTTCAGGCCTTCAGCCGTTGTGTATTTTTGAAATTGCTTCTGACCTTCTGTCGACGAATAATTCTGAACCTTCTTAATCAGGCATTCAGCCATTGATTATGTGTAACAGTGCTTGTGGCCTTCAGCTGACAGTAACTTGCAATTCTTCTAATACGCCTTTCAGCCACCGGTGTAAATGATTGTTGAGAGTTTTTTTTAAAAAATGATTGTTGAGAGTTTTTTTTAAAATAAAGTGTATGTGTTTTCTGTGCAAGCAACGGTAACTAATTAGGCCCCGTCCACACCTTCCCAGCTTTCTCTATGCCCCACGTCTCAACCGGTAAGCTATAGTAATGAATGATATTAAATCGTGTAGCAAACACCACAGATCAGAATCTCACACCCCAAAGGGCTGGATACTGACATGGAAAATCATGCAGCGACAAACGTTTCGCCCAGGGCGGAGACCAGTCCACCTGTCAACTGTTTTATATGTGTAAGATTGATTCTCGAGTATTTCTCATCAGTCTGGGACCTCTATGAGATAGCGTTAAAAGAAGACATAGAGGAGACTCATCGAAGAGCGGCGCGTGTAGTCACGTGATCGTGTAGTAAACGTGAGAGTGTTATGAACATCAAGAGACCCCACTTCAGTAGCACACGCTAAAAGAGAACCGTTATGTATCATAGAGTTGTTTAGTGTTGAATTTCCGAAAGTGTACGTTCCATGAAACAAATTTCGAAGAACGTACGTACTGCGAAATGAATACCCGGATAAAATCAAAATAATTACCGCTCATAGGGGGTTCGTTGACGTTCATTCTACCCGCATACCATTCGCTAACGGATTAGGGAAGAGATGAATGGCAGTGGTATCAGATGTACCCTCCAACTCCTACCCCAAATTGGTTTCAGAGTAGGGTAGTTGATGAAGCTGTAGATGTAGACGTTGCCTACACTTCTAATCAATTTATCACAATCTACATTTCAAAAAATTATGTGCTAGCAAAGAACATATTGTCAGGCTTCTGTCTCTGAGCACGTACAAGGTCACACGTCATGAATCAAAGCCAGCGTTTAGTATTCATAGGTTCAATCGTCCTCAGCATACAGTATCGTTCTGAAGTATTTTGTATTTGAACTAGTAGCTCGGTAAGCGTGTTTACGTACGTACAGAATCAAAACATTTTTTTTTCGGACATAAGACTGTTACATGTATTGATTGCTGATTGGTGATTCCAAGGGGTCCATAAGCATTTTCAGGAGTGGGAAGAGAGCAAGAGAAAAAAACAACACAACGGAAAGTGTAATTTTAATATATTTTTATTTACTTACAGCAACGTCTAAAATTAAAGAATATTCAGCAGGTTGCAGACAAGCTGTCTTAACAGCATTGAGCCAGGGCCAAACTCAGTCCTTCGTTGAGAAAGTGATTAGATCTCACAACAGTTTGTGAGGAAAAAAAGGGGGAGGGGTGGTGATAGAGAACAGTGCACAAAGTGGTAGGCCTGTCACACCCAGTGACAGGAACATCGGAAGGGAATCGAAGGCTGATCCCATTAAGTCGGCCCGGGCAGTACGTGATGACATACAGATACTACACATGGTGAAGGTACATCTCTGGACAGCTAAACGTCGCGTACCAGCTATAGCTCTGAATGGTAGACGACTTTCTCTAAAGCCTATGATAAGCGCGACATATAGGAAGGCCAAACTACAGTTTGCCAAGAAGTACGCGTCATGAAACACTGAAGACTGGTCACGGTGTGGGGCTCTCAGGAAGTGGTGTAGGTCCTCTCTCGTCGAAATTCATGTAATAATGGATATTCTGAAATATCTCGAAATATTAACAGGCCATATGATACCTTACGGGACACAAAATAGGCCTCGTAATTGGCAATTCTATCACGACAACGATCTGAAGCACACTTTTGGTCATGTGAAGACAGTTTTCAAGTAGCATCCCATACAACGTCTTTTGGGCGAGCTGAATACATGTGTTCGCCAAAAATACTGCACTCTCCAGAAAGAATAGTGAGAGCAATAGTAGAAAAAGCCTTAGGCGCGATTGGCAGAATACACGGATTGTATGCCATCCAGGTGTGCTGCAGTAATACAAGTAAGGGACTATACAACCATGTATTAAGGCAAGAACATCATGGGTCAAGACTTCATTATTATTTTTCTTCTGTTTAGTTCTCACAAAACATTTTTGATTCTGTGTGACATACTTACACTACTGGCCATTAAAATTGCTACACCAAGAAGAAATGCAGATGATAAACGGGTATTCATTGGACAAATATATTATACTAGAACTGACATGTGATTTCATTATCACGCAATTATGGTGCATAGATCCTGAGAAATCAGTACCCAGAACAACCTCCTCTGGCCGTAATAACGGCCTTGGTACGCCTGGACATTACGTCAAACAGAGCATGGATGGCGTGTACAGGTACAGCTGCCCATGCACCTTCAACACGATATCACAGTTCATCAAGAGTAGTGACTGGCGTATTGTGACGAGTCAGTTGCTCGGCCACCATTGACCAGACGTTTTCAATTGGTAAGAGATCTGGAGAACGTGCTGGCCAGGGCAGCATTCAAACATTTTCTGTATCCAGAAAATCCGGTACAGGACATGCAACATGCGGTCGTGCATTATCCTGCTGAAATGAAGGGTTTCGCAGGGATCGAATGAAGGGTAGAGCCACGGGTCGTAACACATCTGAAACGTAACGTCCACTGTTCAAAGTGCCGTCAGTGCGGACAAGAGGTGACCGAGACGTGTAACCAATGGCAACCCATACCATCAGGCTGGGTGATACGCCAGTATGGCGATGACGAATACACGCGTCCAATGTGCGTTCAAAAAAATGGCTCTGAGCACTATGGGACTCAACTGCTGAGGTCATTAGTCCCCTAGAACTTAGAACTAGTTAAACCTAGCTAACCTAAGGACATCACAAACATCCATGCCCGAGGCAGGATTCGAACTTGCGACCGTAGCGGTCTTGCGGTTCCAGACTGCAGCGCCTTTAACCGCACGGCCACTTCGGCCGGCAATGTGCGTTCACCGCGATGTCGCCAAACACCGATGCGACCATCATGATGCTGTAAACAGAACCTGGATTCATCCGAAAAAATGACGTTTTGCCATTCGTGCACCCAGGTTCGACGTCGAGTACACCATCGCAGGCACTCCTGTCTGTAATGCAGCGTCAAGGGTAACCGCAGCCATGGTCTCCGAGCTGGTTGTCCATGCTGCTGCAAACGTCGTCGAACTGTTCGTGCAGGTGGTTGTTGTCTTGCAAACGTCCTCATCTGTTGACTCAGGGATCGAGACGTGGCTGCACGATCTGTTACAGCCATGCGGATAAGATGCCTGTCATTTCGACTGCTAGTGATACGAGGCCGTTGGGATCCAGCACGGCGTTCCGTATTACCCTCCTGAACCCACAGATTCCATATTCCGTTAACAGTCATTGGATCTGGACCAACGAGAGCAGAAATGTCGCGATACGATAAACCGTAAACGCGATAGGCTACAATCCGACCTTTATCAAAGTCGGAAACGTGATGATACGCATTTCTCCTCCTTACACGAGGCATCTCAACAACGTTTCACCAGGCAACGACGGTCAACTGCTTTTGTGTATGAGAAATCGGTTGGAAAATTTCCTCATAACAACACGTTGTAGGTGTCGCCACCGGCGCCAACATTGTGTGAATTCTCTGAAAAGCTAATCATTGGCATATCACAAAATCTTCTTCCTGTCGGTTAAATTTCACGTCTGTAGCACGTCATCTTCGTAGTGTAGCAATTTTAATGGCCAGTAGTGTACTTGTGATTTATTATTAATGCAAGGATTAGAGTTGTATATAAGAAGTACGTATATAAAAAGTACGTATTACAAGGATTTGGTAATTAAGTTCTTTGATTTAAATTTGCTCGTAAATATTTTATTTTCCGATTTTATAGTCTCTACAAAATACTTTTGGGCGATACTGTATACACTATTTGATAAAACGCTTTCGGACACCGGTATGCAATGTGGAATCGGTCACCAGATATCAGGAGAGGCGGACCTGCCCGTGTAAATGGAGTTGGTGAGTACTGTCATTACAAAAGCAGAATGTGTGTGCCTCGAGAGCGCAGTGATTTAGAGCTTGAGCTAGTCACTGGTTGTCACCTGAGCAGCAGATCCACCTGGCACATTTCAGCCCTTCTCAAGCTCGCCAAGTCGACTGTTGCAGATAGTGTGGTGGTGCGTGAACCACTGCTAAACGAAGAACTGGCACATCTCATCTACTGACGGACACTGACCGTCGAGGACTGCGGAAGGGAGTTGTACAAAATCGTATGAAATCAGCGGAAGGAAACACTGGTGGGTTCTGAAGTGATAGCAGCAGCCCAGCTAGCAAATTCACAGACATTTTTTTTTCGTCATCAGTCTTCTAACTATTTTGATGCGGTCCGCCACGAATTCCTCTCCTGTGCCAACCTCTTCGTCTCAGAGACGCTGCGTCCTCAATTATTTGCTGCATGTATTCCAACCTCTGTCTTCCTCTACGGTTTTTGCCTTCTACAGCTCCCTTAACTACCATGATAGTCATTCCTTGATGTCTTAACAGATGTCCTATCATCCTGTCCATTATCCTTGTCAGTATTTTCCACATATTCCTTTCCTTTCTGATTCTGCGAAGAACCTCCTCATTCCTTACTTTTTCAGTCCACCTAATTTTCAATATTCGTCTGCAGCACATCTCAAACGCTTCGATTCTCTTCTGTTCCAGTTTTCCCGCAGTCCACGTTTCACTACCATACAATGCTGTGCTCCAAACATACATTCTTAGAAATTTCTTCCTCATATTAACGCCTATGTTTGATACTAGTAGACCTCCCTTGCCTAGGAATGCATTTTTTTGCTATGCTAGTCTGCTTTGCTCCGTTCGTCACTCGTTATTTTGCTGCCTAGGTAGTAGAATTCTGGGCAACGGCCTTGCCGCAGTGGATACACGGGTCCCCGAGAGATAACCGAAGTTAAGCGTTGTCGGGCGTGGTCGGCACTTGGATGGGTGACCATCCAGGCCGCCATGCGCTGTTGCCATTTTTCGGGCACTCAGCCTCGTGATGCCAATTGAGGAGCTACTCGACCGAATAGAATACCATCATTAACGACCGGGAGAGCGGTGTGCTGACGCCACGCCCCTCCTATCTGCATCCTCCTCTGAGGATAACACGGCGGTCGGATGGTCCCGATGGGCCACTTGTGGCCTCTATACGTAGGTAGTCCAATTCCTTAACTTCATCTACTTCGTGACCATCTACCCTGATGTTAGGTTTCTCGCTGTTCTCATTTTTGCTACTTCTCATTACTTTCATCTTTCTTCGATTTACTATTAATCCGTATTCTGCACTGATTAGTGTGTTCATTCCATTCAGCAGATCATGTAATTCTTGTTCAGTTTCACTCAGGATAGCAATGTCACTAGCGAATGGTATCATTGATAAATTTTAATCCCTCTCTTGGACCTTTCATTTATTTCCATCACTATTTTCTATGTACAGATTGAACAGTAGGGGCGAAAGACTACGTCTCTGTCTCGCACCCTTTTTAATCCGTGCACTTCGTTCTTGGTTGTCCACTCTTATTATTCTCTCTTGGCTTTTGCACATATTGTGTTAACCGTCTCGCCCTTAAGGTTATCTCTATTTTTCTCACAATTTTTAACATTTTGAATCATTTTACATTGTCGAACGATTTTTCCAGGTCGACGAACTGTATGAACGTGCCTTGATTTTTATTTAGTGTTGTCTCCATTATGAACCGCAGCGTCATAATTGCCTCTCTGGTGCCTTTTCATTTCCTTGATTGTGCATAGAGAGTAAAAATGAATCGAATACAACTGTCGAGCAGCTGTTCACCTATTTCTGCAGTCATTGCAAAGCGCTTGAAGCGGTGTAAAGAGCTCCGCCACTGGAGAGTAGATGACTGAAAACGAGTGACTTTGAGTGAGGGATGGCTCTCTACTCTGTGGCAATGCGACAGAAGTGTTTGGATTTGGTGAGTGCCTGGAGAATGTGGCCTGCCACCATGTGTAGTGTCTACAGTGAAGCACGAACGATGTGATGTTACGGTACGGGCGTTTTTTCACGGTTATGGTGCGGAACTATTTTTTTTTCAGTTAAGAAAACGCTAACTGCGGAGTGATATGGAGACGCATTACAGCTTTCTGCAGTAGAGGAACAGTTGGGAGACAATGATTGTTTACCTCAGCATGATATTGCAAACTATCTCAAGGCAGCTTCGGCGAGGCAACGGTTGATGGATAATAACATTCCTGAAATGGACTGGGTTGCTCTGAGTCTTGTCCTGAACCAAATGTAAAACATCTGTGATGCTTTACAACGTCGACTTCGTTCCAGAGCCCGGCATCAAATATCGGATCTCAAGGGCTGCCATTCCTCCACAAATATTCCGTCTCTTCATTGTTTGAATCCTCATCAGAGCTGAAGCAGTCATAACGCGAAAGGTGGTCTCATCCCGTATTAATGACCATTTATAGTTTTCTGGAGACAAAAAACATCGGCTTTAAGTTTTCCCCGTATTTTGTTTGATGGAAGAGAAATCTGCGTTTAGTTCCTTATTTACGCTGTCCAATACCTCGGACTTATGTCCGTGCGGAATGTGTCGCAAATCGCATTACTGAAACCTTATAATTTTGCCCAGAAGTTCCCAGAGCTCACAGAGTACTCTTTGTTGAAAAATATCAGAAAGAGGATTTCCCACGTAATTGGATACCTATATAACAAGAACATAGAATGTAGTACTGACCTGTATTGTCAAGTAGCAGCAACAAGCACAAAAGCCGATTTAAGACGCACTAGGATCAAAGTGAGTAACTGTTTCTGAGACCGAACTAAAATAAACCAAATACAGCGATGGCTCAACGTCAAGCGATTTTTATCCTGATGAAAAGCCAGAGCAGTCTGAAAATTTCAAACCTAGTAAAGAAACAAGATTTTTTCTTCAAATTTGTTTTAACTTTTAAATATAATCTTCTTGTAAGTCTGTACACTTCTCCCAGCTATGCTCCCGTCTTTTTAACCATTTGAAATAATACTGTCTTTCTGCGGAAAATAATTATTTACGAAGGTGACGATACTTTACGTAGACGATAATTTCTGTCCTCTGAGCTCAACTTATATCCGGACGAACAAAAAGCTGTCGCTTGGGGTTAGACTTGATGAGAAAGGAGGATGGTCAAGCAATTGAAAATCGCAATTCGTGGATTTTCGCCATGGAAACCGCGGACGTGTGAGCAATCGTGTCAACCAGCGTGCGGTCAGCTTTCTCATCACTAAACTTTCAATCAGTATGTGAAAAGCACGTTCTTTATATATGCTCATACCGTCTACAGTCCCTCTCACCTTACGTCGACGGTTCGCTAGCACCACTTGGTGAAATTGAGCAATGTTATCACTAGTGGTTGCAGTTTATGGCCGTCACAAACGTTCATCGTCACCCAAGCTGGTACGGCCATGTATAAATTCGACTGTGCTAAATTTCGCGCTGTTAAATGATGGTACAGTGTCCCTGTGAACAGCTCTCAACTCGTGTTTAACTTGCGTAGGCGTATTGTCTTTCAAAAACAAAAATATAATGACAGCTGGAACTCGATTTTGCATACTTCCACGAAAACATGCACGTCGACTCACTAAAACAGCTGTCAAACAATAACCGTGCGTCCAAACTAGCTGAAATTGGTGACTGCTTTACTAGGCATGCTCAGATAAATTCGCCAGTGTTTGTTGACAAGTGCTTCTATCTTGATGCTGACGTCGGAAACATAACAGACCACTCTCGTAGACTAAAATATTTGTGGAGGGAGACAAAACCCCTACAACGTTCAATTGCTGCCTGAAATACTGCACTACCTTCCCTTATTGCTATGCATATTTAAACCATAGTTAAACTCTTGATACTTTTGTATTATTTTCTTTAGTTTTAAACTACTTCAGTAGTAAACAAAAATTAATGTCCTCTTTCTTTCAAATCTTGATTTTTTTCTTCATTGTGTAGCGAAATCTGGACGTTTCACATTCTACAATATATCATACACCTCATTCAATAAAATTAATTTTTTTCTTTCGTCGATAAACGAAGTTTTTGAAGTAATTTTTGTATGTGATTCAAGTGCAAGTCACCGGGTCTTCTCTCAGAATACGAGCGCTGACCAAGTCCTACGACTTTCTCTCTTTTAATGCCTAGACTGCAGCTTTCAGTATACAATTAAAGTACGATGATTAGTTTCGGCTCTTTGCTACAGCCATCTCTAGAGCCTTCAAATCGCAAAGAAGTGGTGAACGTGGGTTGAGGGACGTCATTACCTGTAGTCATGCAATGAAGTGCATATGTATTATGGTATTTGTATTATGATATTAGTGCGTATGGTGTATAACAGTATATAACTTAAGTCCGTCGTGAGAGATCTACGTTTTAAACCATAATTTCGCAATATGACGGTAATAAAGAACATAAATGGCCAGTTACGTTGGCAGAAATTGCATCACATGCTAATGCAACTGGCTATTTTCCTTCTTAATAACCGTAGTCTTGCGAGATTGTGGTTTACAACCTGGCTCCCTCACGGTGGAGTTTAGCTACATATTGTCATAGTCTTGTTGGCAATAATAGGAATGCACGTCATTGGAGACTACAGATAATGATCAGTACAACGAAAAACCAACTCAAAGTTGCAAATTTTACTTTTTTTATTCACTCGATGACTTCCTTCTGGCCGAAACCCACTTTCAAATCACCGTAACATACGGGTCAAAATGGTCTGAAAATGGGTCATGGAATGAATAATAAGACGTGAAGTTTGCAAGTTTGGACTGGTTTGTTGTTGTATTGATTAATAAACGTTTCTGACCCACAGCTACTTCAGCTTGCTGGTTGTTCGTACAGCTAGTGATGTTTTTCAATGCCTGCTTACAGCTTTACCATTTGAAAGATCTGAACGTCGTTGTAGGAAACAAATGAAACATGTCATCGTGCTTAATTGCATAACGAAAAGCGCACTTATGAAGCAAAAGGGCCTCTAAGGACTCTGCGCTGTGGAATGTACGCTGATGAAGCTAGCGTGAAAACGTTCGTTCCATCATAGCTGCTGTATTGTGACTGAAGCTGATAATTTATCACAGGTGTCACTATTGCCTTCAAATGACGATGTCATGTACAAACCCTGAAATAATAGTGTAATTTGGACATGAGAAAGATGGAAAATGAGGCACAAAGACAGACGATCAACGATGTAAAGTTACCAAGAACACGAGCTGCTCTTCGAAGTGACTTTACAGCTGAATTTTGAAACAAAATCTTGTCGTTTAAGACATGGAGCAACAAACTGCACAGTCTTTTTAGCAGATTTGTTCCATCTTGTAAGTGTTCCGCCAATAAAAGGCATTCTTAGATTCGCTTTTATCATAACATCTTCTGTGCGATGGTTTCAGTTCAAGTTGTTCTTAATTGTAATTCGAAGACACTTAGTTTGTGGAACAACTTTACATTTGCGTAATTTATCGTGCAACAGAATTTTAATGGATATATTACTTCTCATTTGGAGGACTTGTGGCTGCTCAGATTGTCTCGTGAATCTTTCATATAGATTAAGAACAGCAGAGGACACGTAATACTTCCTTGGCGAATCGGAGGTATCACTTCGGTTTCACTACATGACTTCCAGTCAGTTACTACACATTTAGAGTTTTCTGACAGGAAATAATGAATTCCATCGCACAACTAAGACGATATGACATAGTCAAGTAAGTTGATTAGAATTCGCTTTTGAAGAACAGTGTCAGATGCCTTCTGGAACTTACATATGGAATTCACTTGAGCTCCTTTTGCTACAGCATACATTAGAGTCAGTTGTGTTTCATAACAAACCGTTGTTTTTGAATCCGCGCTGGTTATGTGTACGAAGAATTTCATACTGTTCGAACACAGAGTGTGTTCCAAAATTCTGTTGTATATCGATGTCAACGCCATGGATCTATAATTCAGTGCATTATTTCTATTTCTATTCTTGTACAATGGTGTGACCCAGTGTCATTGGCTAAGGATCTTTCATCGGGATAACGGTTGTATATGATTGATAAGCACGCAGCTATTTCATCAGCATTACTCCGAAAGGAATCTAGTTGGTATACAATCTCGACCGGAATACTTGCGTTTATTACTATTTACTTCTAAATTTCTTATGATGGCAGCTGTTGTTTATTCTCCGTTACGTATACTTCAGCGACTTATGATCAATAGAATCTGATTCATACGATGATAGGTGGAATAAACAGTAGAGGTCTGACTGACGTGAAATAATTCACTGACAACTCGCTTTTGCTGACTTTTGTGTTGGTACGACTTCGCGCAGTGCTAAACGCTCCTCTTGCTTGCTTTACAGGGTTCACGCGAATGCCGCCGTTTAGTAGTCCATTATCGGGTACAGCTGTAGTAGTGTCCATTGCTCCGCCGCCTGACAGTGAAAGGCGTTGGGAGAACTCTACGTGACGTCAACCTCGACACTTAAACAACGTCGCACCTTCATAGTGGGTGGCCCTCAAAGAACGATGGAAGTGCAGCGCTTTTACGGAAAAAACTCCTACCATCGGCAAGAAATTTATACGCCCTACTGTTTTAGAGGCTATCTTAAAAATGCTAGAAAGCTGAACCAACACCATTAAAAACTAAATGTATATACACTCATGTTCATGAGTAGAGTGATCTCTGGCCCTATTTCTCATGAGTTTCTGTTCATTTCGTCAACGTTTTTCGATATGAGGATGACTTGTATTACAAATCTTTTCTCCATATATTTGTTAGGAACTGCAGACGCTTCATGTGTTAAATGTATGTATAGAAGTTATTTTAACGAGTATTGCTCCAAACTGGATAACTGGATGTAAAATGTCCACCGTGGGCTTATCTCCTGCGATAGTGTATTCTCTTTCAAATTACAATAATTGTGCAAAAACATAGACACACAGCAAAAACTACATGCTTGAAGATAAATATAGATGCTAGCCATGTCTGAAAGTTGCGCTGTTATTTTTGACTATGAACGGCATCTGTGCAATGTCTGTAGTACGTTACAAGTGCCAGCGTTGGTCAAACAGTGCTCTGTGTGGTTGTGAGTGCATTACGTCGGAGCCGAGAGAATTCGAACGCGGGCAAACTGTTGGTGCTGGAATGGTGGGTGCTTCCGTAACCAAGCTAGGCGAAGAGTTTGGTGTTTCAAGACGCACCGTATCGAAGATTTACACCACGTGCAGGGAAAGCCGAAGAACAGCGTCCGCTAAGTCACAATGCGGACCAAAGTGAGTGATCGTGACAGACGCTCATTGAAGCAGATTGTGACCAAAAATGAGGGGAGACAACTGCAAAATTCACTGCAGATCTGAATTCCATACTCGCGAACCCTGTCAGCAACAAAACACGAATGGATCTCCGTAAGCAGGAATTAACAGAAAGAGCTGAAATCCCGAAAGGATTCATCAGTGGTGCAAATGCCCGCAATAGAAAAAAAATGAAGCTGAAGTCATAAAACCTGGGCTATCGAGCATTGGAAAAAGGTCATTTGGTCGGATGGGTCTTATCTACCACTGTTTACAACTTCTAGTTACGTCCCAAGAATGAAATATGGAAGGGGGGGGGGCAATGGATGGTTCGATGATGATTAGGGCAGATATATGGTGGTATTCCATGGACCCCATGGTTACTCTGGAAGCCTGCATTACTGGCAAGGTTTATGTGGCAATTATGGCTGATAATTCCGGTCACTAGTGGTGACGCTGTGTTCGAAGACGACAAGGCTCCTGTTCACACAGATAGCAACGTCCAAGACCGATTCTGTGAGCACGGAGACGAACTGTCACGTCTCCTGTGACCACACACTCATCAGATCTCAATGCTGTCTACTTTGGAGAGAAGTGTGCTCGATTCGAATCCACCTCATCATCGTTACCTGAGCCTGCCACTATTTTGCAGGAAGAATGGTACAATATTTTCTTGAAAGACATACAGTCCCTGTATTTATCCATTTCGAGACGACTAGAAGCTGTTCAGAAAGCCAACGGGATTCCTACACCGTATTAGGCTCGTTTTTTTGTGTTTATCAGCTATGCTACAAATGTGCACGAACACCATTAAAAAGGAAATGTATATACAGTCATGTTCATAAGTAGAGGGATCTCCGGCCGTATACATATGGTGGTTCACTAACTATCCAAAAGTATGGTGGTAGCTGAAACGTTTTTGGGACAAACGTTGCATGGGAAAATGGGGGCCATAATAAGAGGTTGGTTTTTTGTTGCTAGATGGAGTCTATTCAGACATATGAAGGTCAACTTTGTTTTTTTTTAAATGGGATGCTATAGTTTGGTACTTATATTCTGATAGAGGCTATCGAGACGAATCCAGTGATGTGTAATAGTAAGGTCTTTGAAGGTCAGAAAGGTGGCATGAACATCCATTTACAGAAGGTGTTCGAAATGGTGACCGTTGGTATCAATGCAGTGCTGCAATCTTCTTATCATGGACTGAGTGGTATCCCTTATCAAAAATGGCTCTGAGCACTATGGGAATTAACAGCTGTGGTCATCAGTCCCCTAGAACTTAGAACTACTTAAACCTAACCAACCTAAGCACATCACACACACCCATGCCCGAGGCAGGATTCGAACCTGCGACCGTAGCAGTCGCGCGGTTCCGAACTGAGCGCCTAGAACCGCTCGGCCACCACGGCCGGCGGTATCCCTTATCACTTCGGCACTTATCGAAGCACACGCTCTGACTATTCTCTCTCGTATATCATGCAAATAACAAATGTTCGCCGAATACCGCGTATGCATCTAACGTGCCATTGACATGTAAACACCATTCGACGGTTTCGCAATACAACACTAATAGGAACGGTAAGACCAGTACCGTCGAATGAAGCGAATGTGAATGATGTATTCCTTCGAAGAACAAGTGGATATGCTTCTCATTTACGGAGAATGCCAACGAAATTCAGTGAGAGCTGGAGACTTATACGTTGAAAGATTTCCTCAACATACGCACCCTACACGTCGTACATTTAAATATGTGTATGGAAAATTGAGAACAACTGGATCTGTAAGGCATCGGAAACCTATTCGGCCAAGGGAAGTTACTAACGAAGAAACGGAAATTGGTACTCGTGCCACTGCTGTGCTTCGATAAGTGCCTATGTGATGAAGAATACCACTCATTCCGTGATAAGAAGGTTGCAGCGCTGCATGGATTCCAATGGTTATCACTTCGAACACCTTCTGTAAATGGACGCTCATGCCACCTTTTTTACCTTCGTTGACCTTCAAAGACCTTACTGTTACACATCATTGGAGTCGTCTCAATAGCCGCTATCAGAAACTAAATAGCAAACTATATCATCCGATAAAAAAAAAAGCAAAGTTGACCTTCATATCTCTGACGTGACCCCATCTAGCAACAAAAAACCAACGTCATATTATGACCCCCGTTGTCCTATGCAACTTTTCATCTCTTACCATACTTTATGAGTTGTTCTTGGTAGCAATAGTCAGTAACTCACCCTATATAACCATCGACGTTCGTAAAGCTATAGGGTGGTGGATAAAAGTATGAAAACACAAAAAAACACATTAACGGACTTAATACGATGTAGGTATCCCGTTGGCATATATCACAATGTTGAATATCGCCAAGGTTACTTCAACAGTTCTCTGGGAGTTCGATTACATTTCGATCGCCTTTTCTTCATCATTTTCTTCTTCCATTTCTCCACTTCATATTTCGTTAGCTCTAGTGCTGCGATATAACTTACATACCGTACTTTCGAGTAGCAATTGTTCCTTGGTTACGATGAGGTGTGTGTAGCCCGAATATAATCGCTCTTACTGGTGTCTGGTTACGTACTGCGGTCTATGCTCTACCATCGGTGCCCAGGTATTTTTCTTGGTTGCGGTTTATTAGTTTCTGTCTGGTAGTAGCACCGATGTGAGTCAAATGAGCTGCCTTGCCGTTCTGGAATTATTTGTTAGGAAACTTGAAGAGCTTAATGCATTGGAAGCGTTGTTCATTCAAGACCTTCCACAGTCTGAACTCTTTATGACCACAGGTCTCTCATCTCAAAACAATCGTCATTACACACATATGGGTTTGCAAACACCGCGTCTGTTTTCGCAAATATCATTCAAGAAAAAACTGCAATAGTTTCACTTTCTTAATCAATGATTTATTTTGCCGTAACTTCTTTCGGGTCTGAGCCAGTCGCCAGATGGCAGAGATGATTCCTCGTACAAATTTCACATTACTGTCCTATAATGTAATATAATGATAACGATTTCCTCGTTTAGTTAAATTTTGATGTTGTATACAGATGCTTTACGTTTTAGGTACTTCAAAAGTTTTCTTTGAAACACTACGGCATAGGGGTCTCATTCAGCCACATGTAACATACTGAATATGAGCTACTCTAAAGACAAGAACGGGGACACATGTTTTCTGCATCTATCGTCACGCCGGCTAGTGACTGCATTGATTGTACCAAAGAACAAAAAGCTACAGTAACGGAATCCGTCTGTAGCTATGATCTAAAGGGCAGTAAAATAAAAGTGGCGCAGAGAATACGTCATATACCTTAATACAGGCTATCGTATTTACCCATCCTCCCCGCGTGTGGATAATCTGAGTGGCGTATCTTAAAAAGTAAGAAATAATTTCTGCCCAGTATTGTTCGCCCCACCCTTTATATTATTGGATAGATTCTTTCTGTTGGCCTACATCGTGATAGAAGCTATACATTTAACTTTTAAAAACTCTTAGCAACGTCCAGTGAAGTTGTGTGAAATTTTGTAGATACTGTATTCGAAATTGACTGCATTTCTCTAGTATGCTACCAGCCAACCTAAGTCTGCCACCTTCTTTACCTATGTCTGAGTTTGTGTGGTGGTTCCATTTCATATTCTGTCAAATCTTTAAGCTCAAGTATTTGTATGAGTCAGCATGTTGGAAGTGTAGCTCGTTGTTATTGTAGTCAGTTTATCGTTTTTTGAAGTGCAAACTTTTTCGTTTCTCACCATCTAAAGAAAGTTGTCCGCGCGACCGCAACATCGCATGTTCGAATCCTGCCTCGGGCATGGATGTTTGTGATGTCCTTAGGTTAGTTAGTTTTGTGTAGTTCTAAGTTCTAGGGAACTTATGACCTCAGATGTTAAGTCCCATAGTGCTCAGAGCCATTTGACCATTTGAAACAAAGTTGTCGGTACTTGCACCACTTTGAAATCCTATCAAAATCTGGCTGAATGCATAGCGTTTTTTATACTATGTTTTTATAGGTAACTGCATATTTGGGAAAAGTCTGAGGATACTATTAGTATTTTTGACAAGGTCAGTAACATACAATATGAGCAGCAAGAGTCCTGAGACATCTCTCTGTGTCACGCCCTAAATTAGTTCTGTATCTGCCGGTGACTGTCTGTTCAATATAACATGGTGCATCCTTCCTCCGAAAAATCCTGAATTCAATTACAAATTTCACTTTACACCATATGATCATACTTTCGATAGTAATTTTATGTGCAATACTGAGTTAAATGCTTTTCCGAAATCAAGAAAAATTGTATCTACCTAACTTCCTAGATTCTCCTAGATTCATGGTTTTCAGGATGTGTGAGAAAAGTACGTGTTGAGTTTCACATGACCAACGTATTCGGAATCCATGGTGGTTGGGATGAAGGAAGTCATTCTCTTCGAGGTATCTCATTACGTTTGAGCTCAGAATACGTGCTCAGACTTTACAACAAATGGGTGTCAAGAATTCTTCACGGTGGTTCTCTGGATCCTTTCTGCTGCCCTCTTTGTAGACGGGTGCGTTTCTTCCAGTCACTTGGCAAGGTATTTCGTTTCAGAGATTTAAGACAGATTATGGTTAAAAGAAGGGCATATTTACATACAAATTCGGTTTGGTCCTGCTATTCGTCTCATTGATATGAGATACCACAATGGGTCGACCAACCAGTACACAACAAGACAGAAAACGGTTATAGAGGTCGTTAATCATGATGAAGCATTTATGCAAAATGAATTGCCTCGATCGGATTTTATTTATTTACATAGATTAAGCGATTCGGCAGACTACTGTCATTTGATCCATGGTAACACAAAAATAAATAAGTAAATATACCTATCAGAAAGTTTTTTCACATATTACCAGAAGGAAATTATGCGTATCAATAAACAAGCGAAAATGCAGAGAGTACAGATAAAAAATATACTCACCAAGACATAAAGGAAATACCAATACATCGTATAATGCCAAAATATTATTTGAATTTACAGGCACTGATCAGCCAGAAAATTATGACCACAGACCTACTATGCATATAAAACCGCCAAGGCGGTAGCAGCGTCACCTGGCGAGGAATGACTGCTAGTCAGACACACCTAAGGTGCAAGCAAGTAGTGTCATTGAGCGTTCTCTCCGTGTATCTGAGTCTCACCGAGGGCTGATTGAGATGGCTCGGAGGCTCGGTACGAGAATTTCGGAAACAGCACGACTTGTCCGGTGTTCGAGGAGTGCCATTGTGAATGTCTTCAACAAGTGGCGAATCCAGAGTGAAACCACGCCCAGACTTCGTGACGTCGGGCGGCCGCCCCTCTTTACCGACGTCGGGCAACGTAGGCTGGGCAGACTGAGAAAACAGGACAGGCGTCGAGCTGTGGTGGAAATAACATCAGACGCTAATGTTGGGCAGAGTACAAGTGTGTCTGAACACACAGTGCACCGAACACTCGTAACGATGGACCTTCCCGTGCATGTGCCACGACATCAGCAATCGCGACTGAATTGGGGACTTGACCATCGACATTTGGCGTTGGCGCAGTGGCAGAGCTTTGCGTAGTCTGATGAATTCCGATACCTTCTTCACCAAGCTGATGGGGTGGCGCGAATCCATCGTCTTCCATGGGAACAGGTCCTTGATTGTGGGACGGAGGCAGGCTGGCGGCGACTCCATTGTGGTCTGGGAAACTTTCATGTGAGCATCCATGGCTCCAGTGGAGCTCGCTCAAGGAACTATGACGGTCAAGGAGTATCGTACACTGGTTACAGACCACGTACGCCTCGTCATGAAGATCATGTTTCCCAATGGTAGTGGCATTTTTGAACAAGATAATGGGTCATGTGACAAGGCCACGAGTGTGATGGAGTGTTTCGAGAAATTGATGTGCTGTCCCCTCACTTCCCAGATCTGAACCCCATCGAACACATCTGGGATGTGACTGAAAGTGGCGTCAGAGTCTCATGGCCCCACTTCCCGGAATTTAAGGTAATCAGGTGGTGGTGCCAACTCCTTCCAGTGATCGACAAAGGCCTCACAGCGTTCATGCCACGACGCGTCGTCGCCGTTTTCCGTACCCGCTGTTAGGTAGACGGATATAATATTTTCGGTGATCAGTGTAAGTGCATACTGGCAATGATAACATCGCAGTGGAAAATAGAAATTATACATCCGCAAAAAGGTCGCGTTTATCCCACGAGATACATGCAATCTACTTTATTAGAAGAATGGCATTCCCACATTTCAATGTCAAATACAATTTGCTTTATTTTAAGCATGTCAGGCAGTGACCAGCCTTGTGTTTCGTTCTCTTTTACTCAACGTAGTTAATTCCTCACTATGATACGTCTAACTCATTGATTTCCGGTATATATGCAAAGGAGCGGTGTCACCTGTTTAAGTGTGTGATGATTGTAGAGGATTTCCTTTAATTTCTTTTAGTTCTATAATGCGTGTCGATTTCATTCTTTTGGTAATTAGCAGAGAATGAACGCATGACCCTTACAGTATTCTCTCATTTGGGCTTGCCCTCAGCGGGTGAGGTGAGTGACCGGATGCGGGCGACGGAGGGTAAACACAGGCTACTCGAATCTTTGGGAGCAGCCACCTTTGTCCCGTTTACTGTGGCAGAGGACGGCGTAAGTCTTTGACAGGATTAGCAGTGCTCACAAAAAGGAATGTCCTTGCGTGCTGAGTTCACTGAACTCCCTCAGCCCTCACTGCAGGAACCAGCCACCCACACAAACGGCGAGCCTTGTTGGTTCACAACTCCCTCACTTAATTTCAAAAATTCTGCCCTATCTTCCTTATTTCGTCCGAATTGTTCGAAAGCTCTGAATACTGTATCCCCAATATCTTCATACTGACTTCAATTCCTTCTTATATCACGTCATCGGACACTTCCTCCCCGTCGTAGAGCCCTTTGATGTACTCTTTCCCCCTATCCGCTCCCTCTATGTTTAACTCTCACAATGTTGACATTGAAGTTTTTGTTTTTAATTTCACCGGAGGTTATCCAGACTTTTCTGTACCCTGAATCGTTCTTTCCAAGGTAAATTCTTTTTTAATTCCTTCGCACTTTTCCCGAGTCATTCCGTCTTTCCTTCCATGCGTCCTAAACAACTGAAGTTGCTGTACTGCTATGTTCTTTTGGATATTAAAGAGCTTCCTTTTATCGTCCACTCGAAATAATGCTGCTGTTAGCCAAGGTTTCTTTCCTTTTATCTGTATTTGTCTGTGCAGCTTCTGTGATTGTCCATTTTAAAGATGTCCGGCCTTCATACGAACTGCCTGCTGTTGTATTAATTGTCGCAGTATCAATAACCTTCAACTTCAGTCTACTCTTCAACATTACTAAATTGTGATCGTAATCTTTAACTACTCCTGTGTACGACTCACAACCTAGTACCTGATTTTGGAATCTCTGTCTGACCAATAGGTACCCCTCCAGGACTTTTGGAAGTAATATCTCCTCCTCTTTCGCGTTTTGAACAGAGTATTCGCTGTTACTGTAGCTGAAATCTCTTGCAGAACTCAATTAGTCCCTCTTCTCTCTCATTCCTATTCTGCAACAGCTCTGCTCCTTTCCATTCCAGAGAGTTCCAATCACCCATGATTATTAGATTTCCACGTGCCTTTACATACGACATGAACGTTCACTGTCCTTATTTCTTCTCTATCTCTTCATTTGCTACTTGTGAATGCGAGTGTACTTGATCTATGTCTGCTGCCATTGGGTTTCTTTCGAGTTTGCTGAGTATAATCCTATCGATGAACTGTTCGCTGTAATTCAGTCTCAGCCCGATCTTCCTATTCATGACAAATCCTACTCCCTTCATACGACTGATATTACTAAAAATCCTCATCGTCTTTCGGTTTTTTTTCATGGCAGCTATATCTAGACTGAACCTTTTTAATAAGTACTTTCACTGGTTTAAGTTGTTTCCCTCCTTTTTATACCTCATTCCAGTTTCGGATCGGTGCATATCTACTACACTGCATCTCTTCGATAACGTAGGCTGTGCAAAATTCGTCGCGGCAGTGATGTTTCTCGTTTACCCCTGCTTCCATTGTCTACTAAATTATTTCTGGGTGTCTTGGAAGCTGCTCAACTGACATTTGCCTTCATATGGCAAGGAAGGAAGGAAGATTACAGTTTGTTCCGTTGACGTCGAGATTATTAAAGGCAAAGCACAAGCTTCGATTGTTCCAAGGATGAGGAAGGAAATCGCACTTTCTATGAACACATCCCGGTATTTATCTGGAACGATTTAGAGAAATCACGGAAAACCTAAATCTGGATTGCCGGACGCTGATTTGAACCGTCATCCTCCCGAATGCGAGTTCAGTGACCTACAACTGCGCCACCTCGTTCGGTTACTTATGTTAAATTTTTCACAGTTATCTTATCTATATTTCTATTACGTCTTCGTTTCATTCTTTATCTAGACTGTAACACGGCACATATGTACTGCTTATTTTCTTTTACGATTCTCCTACTCTCCTTAAAACCCCTGAGCACATGGTTGATTCTTCTGAAAGCTTCTTTCTCGGTTTTACGTTATTATTATTAAGAATAACTTTAACTGTGCCTGTTAACGTATACATGCAATTATGCACATATCTTTAGATCATATAAATGGAATTTACCAACTGAACTAGGTCACAGTCGCACAGGGCTGTATGGACTAGTGCTTTTTATTTTAGGCGAGTGCTAAGTACCTTATTGACGAAATATACAGAAAGGTTCCGAATGTACTAAGCTATTGACTGATAATACACAAGAATAAAATGGTCTAACATGTTGCATACGCATGTGGTGGTCCCAAAATTGGTGTACTTAACGTCACACATTTTATCAGCATTAACCTGACTGGCTTAGCAAATCTCTCACTGCGAGGCTTCCTTCGCTCGATGCCATAAAGTGAGAGGAACATAATTTACGGTGTAATTCTCTGCAGAGCTTTATTAATCCTTTCCTAGTACCCATAGTGTCAGTGAATCACTAGAGATAGAGTTAAACGCTTCTTTGCATAAGTTTAAATAAATAAACGAGAATCTGCAGCGCTGCTGGCAAAGTGCCTCATTTAACATTGGCTAACGCCGATTCCTATTCTTTTCCTGCCACTCTGATCCCCATTTGGCTTCAGCTAATTGTAATTACTGTATTTTCGCCAACTACTGTTCCATCGTGCCCACTCTTTTTTTTTCACATATATTCAGGCACTTGTGACGAATGTGGAGAAATAGTCACCGATTCAACGCACAGCTTTTAGTGAGGTCGATGTGTGACAACACACTTCTTTTACTCGGAATATGGCCAAATAGTTCACGATACTAATTTCAGTTTCTTGACTGCTGTTTGAAAAAAAATCTGCTCCCGAAGATCAAGCGTTGGCAAACCCTTTTAGCTTCGTTTTGGCACAGATTCAATTATGGATGTAAAGCATAATCTTGTTACCTCACAAAACACTTTATTATAGAAACAGTCCTGCTAATAGAATGTGTCTGAAAGATGACGCTGAAGGGCACTGCAATATAGTTCCATGTTCCACACATAGTGTCCTTTGTCGATCATAGTGTTATGGACTAGTTGGTTTTTGCACTGCCTTCCTACAACCTGTGAACTATGTGTTAACAGTACGAGGGTTCTTATTGTGAGACAATAAGCCGGTTGCTTTGAATGTGCACAGAGTGAACTACTGAGAAGCTAAAATCCACTACAATTACATCGAATCACACCAAGGATGCTAATGGACTTGACACTATTGTCAAGGCCTCCGTAAAAGCCACTCTTGAAACAACACACTACTGGAAATTACACTGAAGAGACAAAGAAACTGGTACACCAGCCTAATAACTTGTAGAGCTCCCGCGAGCACTTAGAATTGACGCAACACGACGTGGCATGGACTCGACTAATGTCTGAAGTAGTACTGGTGGGAACTGATACCATGCATCCTCCAGGGCTGTCCATAAACCCGTAAGAGTACGAGGGGGTGAACAGGACGTTGCAAGGCATTCCAGATCTGCTAAATAATATTCATGTCTGGGGAGTTTGGTGCCCAGCGTAAGTGATTAAAATCAGAAGAGCGTTCCAGGAGCCACTCCGTAGCAATTCTGGACATATGGGGTGTCGCATTGTCCTTCTGGAACTGCCCAATGGACATGAATGGATACGGGTGATACGGCAGGATGCTTACGTACGTGTCACCAGTCAGAGTCGATGTAGACGTATAAGGGGTGCCATATCATTCCAACTGCACACGCCCCACACCATTACAAAGCCTCCACCAGCTTCAACAGTCCTCAGCTCACATTCAGGGTCCATGAATTCATGAGGTTCTCTCCATACCAGCACACGTCCTTCCGCTCAATACAATTTGAAACGAGACACGTGCGACCAGGAAACATGTCTCCAGTCATCAACAGGCCAATTCTGGTGTTGACGGGCCCAGGCCTGGTTTAAAGCTTTGTGTCGTGCAGTCATCGAGGGTACACGAGTGAGCTTTCGGCACCGAAATCCCATATCGATGATGTTTCATTGAATGGTTCGCACGCTGACACTTCTTGATGGCCCAGCATTGAAATCTGCAACAATTTGCGGAAGGGTTGCACTTCTATTACGTTCTTGCAGGATCTTTTTCCGGCCACAGCGATGTCGGAGATCTGATGTTTTACCGGATTCCTGACATTCACGGTACGATTGTAAAATGGTCGTACGGGAATATCCCCACTTCATCGCTACCTCGGAGAGGCTGTGTCCCACCGCTCGTGCACCGACTTTAACTCCACGTTCAAACTCACTTAAATCTTAATAACCTGCCATTGTAGCAGCAGTAACCGATCTAACAGCTGTGCCAGACACGTTATCTTATATAGTATTGCCGACGGCAGCGCCGTATTCTGCCTGTTTACACATCTCTGTATTTGAATCCGCATGACTGTACCAGTTTCTTTGGCGTCTCAGAGCAAAATGGTAGCACCATGAGAACAGAATGTGAAAAAAAAAATGTTAAATTGGCATGAAGTACGAGGGCGTACTGAAAAGTAATGTCTTCGAATTATTTATATGAAATCTCTGAAATGTTATTTAAATAAAACAAACGTTATTAGCATTCAACATCCTTATTCTTCATGTCCACATATCCGTAGCCATCTGCCGCTAAAGGGCTCCGAATTGTAGAATCTAGCATCTAATATCTACCTGTACTTGATTACTCTGCAACTCACAATTAGAGGTTTTATCGAAACAGCTTCAAGCTCTTTCTCTACTGTTCCGTTCTTGAATAGAGCGTGGAAGAACCGAACACTTCAATCTTTCTATGCATGCTACGATTTCTCTTATTTCATTATGATGATAATTTCTCCCTACGTAGGAGGGCGCCAATAAAATATTTTCACACTATGAGGAGGATGTTGGTGATTTTATAAGAAGGTCCTACCGCAACGAAAAACGTGTTTGTTTTAATGGTTGTTACCGAAATTCGCGTCTCCTATCGGTGGCACTTTCTCACTTATTTCGCGACAATGCAAAAGAGCTGCACTTCTTTCAACTACTTCGATGTCCTCGAACAGTCCTATCTGATGCGTATCGCACGCAGCACAGTAACACTCAGGAAAAGGGTGGACAACCTTAGAGTAAGCAGACTCATTGTATTTTCTAAGTGTTCTGTCAATAAATTGCAGTATATGGTTTAGTTTCATCACATCTTTATCTGTGTGATCGTTCCGGTGTAAGTTATTCGTAATTGTAATTCCTAAGTATTTAGTTGTGTTTAGAAGCTTTAGATTTGTGTGATTTATCGTGTAACTGAAATTTAGCGGATTTTTTTTAGTACTGTAATCAAGATTCGAATTTGAGGAATTCATATCTACATGGAGTACCCTTCAGCGTGATGATGCCAGACCACACACGAGTGATGAGACATCTGCAATAGTCTGGTGCCTTGACTTCTCTCTCATCGGTCGTTCTCCATACAGTCTAGACTATGCCCCAGCCGATTTTCATCTGTTTCCATAACTTACAAAACACTTTCAAGACCTTCGCTTTGACAGTGATGAAGCGGTGCAAACAGCGGTTAGGTTGTGGTTTCGTCAACGTAGTTAAACATTCTACAATGACAGTATCACCAAACCGGTGTCTCGTTGGGATAAACGTGTTCGTTGCCAGGGTGCCTATTTTGAGAAATAAATATTTAAAATTTTAATAATTTTTTTCAGGAGTTCCATTACTACGTACAGCATCGCGATAGATGTACCATGTGTGTAGACTCCGAGGAGAACGAACATTGCCAGAATGCAATTGTCATTCTCATAAATGCCCGGCATGGTGGGATAGTGCGGACTGCCACTGGCCACAGAACATGATCTCCACTGGTTCGGATAGCCAGTAGCGTGCCACTTGCTGGAGTTGACAGTAAACATACGACAACCTAAGTAAAACAAGAAAACATTAGCGCACTTACTATTCTGCCAACTTACGTTCTGCATGGGCTGGTATACTACTATCAGATTTCTTTGACAAAGAGATTCGGTCAAATATTCGTCTGATTTCTTTGACAAACATTTTTGATGTGGTGCGTGGGTATTACATTGTCATCAAATATTTGGTCATAGTTTCTTCATAATGGCTGATGAAGCCTGCAGTTGTGTGCACTATAATCGCATTTTGTTTACATTTAGAACAGGAGCACAATAAATAAAGGCATATGGCAGCTGCGAATCAACGAGACTGTATTTCAGTACGTGCTCAAGAAGGTGGTTCCTCACATTACGAAGCAGAACACTCAGCTTCAGAAATACTATGTCCGCAAAAGCCATGAAGAAAGATTTCTCCTTGCAGTAAACAAAAGACGACTGCTTTCTTTGATGAAATCTAAGACGAGGCGCTGGATCTGGCGAAATAAATTTGACGAAAGGGTACATTGGCAAAAGTCCTCTACTACATTTAGCCGAATATACTTGACACAGAAACTTTGTCCAAGAAATTTGAAAGTGTAATATCGGTCAGAGATGCGTAGCATTTCTAACTTGCTTTCGTTGGTGTACATTGTACTCGGACAAACTGAGGACGTGACTGATTGAGTTGTGTCCGTTTTCCTTGTGTTTCCATTTGTTTACTGTCATCTCCAGCAAATGGATTAGGTACGTTAACCTCAGTAATGGTACTGTATGCCAGAGAGTCAAAGTAACTTTTGGGTTACGCTTTTAGTAAAGCCATGTTTACTTAAGTGGTCCATGGTGATACGTCTTTGCACAAACATTAGGTAAAATTTAAAAGAAGAGGTACTGCTGTTAAGTCCGTAACGAACAAAGTTACTAAGTTAGCAAACATCTCGGTTATTGTCCCATAGGTAGATAACCAACATTTGCACAAAAGAGTTTCTTTTATTTTTGTTCTGCACAGAAAGCCTTTTTGGGTAGTGAAAATAAATGTGACGTCCTCTATATGCTTGTAAGCAATGTTCTCACACCGCATAGCACAATATCTATTCCCAACCACTCAGTTCCTTCATACAGTCATACAGTTTACATGCGGAAATCATTGTTTCGTTTGTGAAACTACTACCAAAGGAGTAAACATTTGCAGCTTGTAAACCATAGTTCTAATTATGAATGAAAAGAGCCGAATCAACTATGCTTTGCATGACGTTGCCTGTATCAATAGCTACACCGAATTGTATGTTGCTATAACATGACACCCAGTTCTTTCACATAAAATAATTCTAAGGGTTTTCACAACTTCATTAATGACCTAAAAACAGGCATGATTTTTTCCCCCTTGCGGGTCCGGGAGTTAGAATAGGCCTGAGGTATTCCTGCTTGTCGTAAGAGGCTACTAAAAGGAGTCTAACACATTTTATGTGATGGTCCCCTGTAGAGTTTAACCTCCATATTTCAAAATTTTCCCGGAGAGTGAGCCCATTGGGGAAGGGCGCCTTTCATGCTGCATCATGTCCATCGTGCGCTGAGACCTTTCGCATCCTACGTCGGTGTGGATCTGCCCTTCCGCTCATTTTCCAGCTGTTCGGCGCGGTCACCCTCCGTCCACTGTGCATTACGTTTTTTTGCGCTGACGATGGTAATGGACTTGTTTGCACCTGATATCCAGCGCAGTAGCCAATCCGTTGTGGTGGGGCTGCCATGTACCCTGTTTGTTGTAGCCCCTGACCACAGGGGGATCGCTCTGCTGATGCCTGCGCCATTAACTCCCCATGTATGCCAAAGGATAGATACCCATCCCCCTGGGGCATCGGGACTCCCGACAATGGCCTTTGCTGCTGCTGGGTGACGCTCTTGAGGAGAGCCCCTGGTCGGAGTGGGTGGCATCGGGGCGGATGGCATGTGATGAAGCGTAGTACATGGTCAAACACCAGCAGTCTCTAAGCGTTCTCAGGCTCAATTCAACGCACAGAAGTATGACCCCCAAATCGTTCTTCTCACTGCCCCACCATGGCAGGAACGTCAGGCTAAGGATGGCAGTGGCTTTTATTCACCTTGGTACCTTGTTCTTTACATGATGAGGATTCTTTCATGATGGTGAAGCCTCAGTTTTTTGTTGAGCATTTAAAGGACAAGTTTGGGGAGGTGGAGGGATAGTCCAAAATGAGAGCTGGGTTAGTCTTGATCACAACAGCATCCTCTGCCCAGTAACAGGCATTACTCGCTTGCGACAAGCTTGGGGATGTTTCTGTAACCATCACGTCCTATAAGAGCATAAATATGGCCCAGGGTATCATATTTCACAGGGACCTTCTTTTGCAGTCCGACAATGACCTACATGCCAATTTAGAGCGGCGAGGTATACATTTGATTCAGCGTGCCCACCGGGGTCCGAGGGATAATCGGGTTGCCACCAGTGCCTTCATCGTTTCCTTTGAAGGTGATTAATTCCCCAAGAAGGGCAAGGTGATGGTCTACCACTGTGGTGTAAAGCCCTATATCCCATCCCCAATGCGGTGCTTTAAATACTGGAAGTTTGACCATATGTCTTCTCGCTGTACCAGCGTCACAAGTCGAGATTGTGGATACCCATCACATCCCAATACTCCATATGCCCCGCCTCCTGTCTGTGTCTTCTGTGGGGAGCATCATTCGGCTTGCTCGTCAGACTGCAGGTTTCTCCAGAAAGAAACGAAAATCATGGAGTACAAGACCCTGGAGCGACTGACCTACACCGAGGCTAAGAGGAAATTTGAACGCCTACATCCTGTATGCACAACATCGTCTTACACCACCGCTACAACAGTTTGTGCCACATCAAGTCTACCAGCCCCAGTCACCTCTCAGAGCTGGACGACTACACCTGCCTCCTTGATGGTGGGGGACACTTCCCTTCCTGTTGCTCGGCACCACCTAGTTCAGGAGCAACCCCCCCCCCCCCCTTCAGACCCCTGAATGTATTAACTGCACTGATTGATCAACTCCCTAAACATTTCCTACTTCTGGGAGATTTTAATGCCCATAACCACTTTTGGGGTGGTACCGTTCTTACTGGCCAAGGCAGAGATTTCGAAACTTTACAGTCTCAGTTTGACCTCTGCCTCTTAAATACTGGGGCCGCCACACACTTCAGTGTGTCTCATGGTAGTTACTCGGCCATTGATTTATCAATTTGCAGCCTAGGACTTCTCCCATCTATCCACTAGAGAGTACATGACGACATGCGTTGTTGTGACCACTTCCCCATTTTCCTATCACTGCCCTGGCGTCAGGCCCACAGACACCTGCTCAGAAAGGCTTTAAACAAGGCGAACTGGGAAACTTTCACCTCTGCTGTCACTGTTGAATCTCCCCCACACGGTAACATTGATGTGATGGATGAACAGGTGCCGAAAATGCGACCCCTCACTGTTTAGGGTGCCCCTGACGAAAGGCAGTTTCTTGGTGGTCGCTGGAAGTCACTGAAGCAATTAAAGAGCTTCGGCGCGCTCCACAGCGGCATAAGCGACATCCTTCCCTGCAGCACCTTATAGCCTGTAAATGGATCCGTGCCGCCGTTCACCAACTTATCAAACGACG
This sequence comes from Schistocerca americana, assembly GCF_021461395.2. Taxonomy (NCBI): domain Eukaryota; kingdom Metazoa; phylum Arthropoda; class Insecta; order Orthoptera; family Acrididae; genus Schistocerca; species Schistocerca americana. The sequence continues at coordinate 1,012,286,479 of NC_060120.1, read as the reverse complement.
GGAGCAGGAGTGTTGGGATAGATAAGCCTCGACCATTGGGTGCCATAAGTCACCTTCCAAAGTGTGGGTAAAGATCAAACGTGTTTTCGGGTACCAGATACGAACAGGTGTTCCCTATGTTAAAATAAATGTCGTGTGATATACCAACGCAAAGCACTATTCTCGAGCCTCTGCGTCAGAGTATTACCCCCCAGCCTTTCGCACTCTCAAATGGCGGCTTGAAGGGAAAGTCCTTTCATTCACTACACGCCACAGTGAATCCTATAACGCCCCATTTACAGAGTGGGAGCTCCTAAGTGCCCTTCCACATTGCCCAGACACAGCTCTTGGATTAGATCGGATCCACAGTCAGACGATTAAACAACTCTCATCTGACTACAAGCGACATCTCCTCGTCATCTTCAAGCGGATCTGGTGTGATGGCGTCTTTCAATCGTAGTGGCGGGAGAGCACCATCATTCCGGTGGTCAAACCTGGTAAGAAAACAGCTCGATGTCGATAGCTATCGACCCATAAGCCTCACCAACTTTCTTTGTAAGCTGCTGGAACGTATGGTGTGTCGGCAGCTGGGTTGGGTCCGGGAGTTATGTGGCCTACTGTCTCCATGTCAGGGAGGCCTCCGCCAGGGTCGCTCTACCACTGAAAAGCTTGTGTTCCTCGAGTCTGCCATCGGAACAGCCTTTTCCAGACGCCAGCACCTGGTTGCCGTCTTTTTTGGTTTACGAAAAGCATATGACAAGACCTGGAGACATCGTATCCTTGCCACATTATACGAGTGGGTCCTATGAGGCCCGTTCTTGATTCTTATCCGAACTTTCCTGTCGCTTCGTACTTTCCGTGTCCAAGCTGGTGTCTCCCATTGTTCCCCCCATTTCCAGGAGAATGGGGTCCCGCAGGGCTCTGTATTGAGTCAATTTAAGTGGCCTTTAATGGCCTAGCAGCAGCTGTAGGACCGTCCGTCTCACCTTCTCTGTATGCAGATGACTTCTGCATTTCTTACTGCTCCACCAGTACTGGTGCTGCTGATTAGTGCCTACAGGGAGCCATCCACAAGACGCAGTCATGGGTTCTAGCCCACGGTTTCCAGTTTTCGACCGCAAAGTCATGTGTTATGCACTTCTGTCGGCGTCGTACCGTTCGTTCGGAACCAGAACTGTACCTTCAGATGACATTCTCGGTTTTAAGGAATGATGACCCAGGAAACTATGAAAAGGTGTGTCTACCAGATGATAGCGCAGGAAAAGGTAGTGATAATGAAAACAAAATTATTTTTCAATAGTCGGAGTCGAAGCATACTGAATATAACCTAGATATGAAAGGAAAGATTGTTGACTCTGAGTATATTGATGTGCTTGTCAAGCACGCACACCTTTTATTTCGTGAACAGTTTTGGGTATAGAAACGAAGTTTTCGGCAAATGATAGCACGCTAAGGTGCTTTCGCGTTTGACAAAGTGTCTAAAATTTTGTCTCGATCGAGGTAATGAAGCAAGTATAATTTTTTAAATAGAATGATATATTTTAACGGCATTCGAAAGCATATTTTTTGTGGAAACAACCACAGTTTGGTCATTCAGTTTTCCATTTAAACCTTTCTGCTTACTTGTCAAAGCCAAAACAGAATCGTTTGCTAGTCATCATAACGATAAACAGCCTTGTTCAAGGGGAAAAAGGGAAGGACTGACAACTTACTTAGATTTGAGAAAAAAAGACACTTTACCTGTCTTTGCCTGGAGGCGTCTGAATGCTTCTTAAAGCAACCACCTGCTGCCGAACAAAATATGTCTATAAATATTACTCGATATTGTGAATAGACAGAAAACGCTTTAAATAAATCAAACGCTTTATTGACAACAGGAAACCGAAAGAATACATAAATTTCTTAGTGAAAGGTAGCTTCACATGCAACTCAACTATGTGCTCTAATCGTTTCCTATCGACTGCAAGACACATTTGCATTTGCATGAACAGGTGAAAGTAAACTGGATGACATGCCATTACATGCTATGGCAATTCTACAGTGCATATTTTCCGGCATACTTTGGGCTTCAATGCTCCCCATAGAACGAAATCAAGAGGAATCAAATCAAGAGACCTGGTCAGCCATTGTACTGCAGCATACCGTCATATCAATGTTCAGGATACTTCTCATTCAGTGTTTGCGTTGCAGCACTGGAAGTCTAAGCTGGGTAGCCGCCTTGTTGGAACCACATACCCTGTTGCTTATGCAGTGGTACCTCTTGTAGAAGAATATTGAATGTTCGTAAGAAAGTGTGCGCATGTATTTCCTTTAACATTCCTGAGATGAAGTAAGGTCCCAGAATGGAATTTGCTAAGATGCCGCACGATAGGTTTACGTTCCAAGCCGTTGTTGACCTGACGAAGTCAGCTGTCAAGTAGTACATATATTTACCTTTCCACGGTTCATAATCGTGGCTTTGTCGGTAAAGAGCGCACGTGGGAAAACGTGCTGTCGCCTTTCAAGCGATGCAGACCAAATAAATTAAACGATTTTGTTATATTTGACCATTCTGTATCTTGTAGTTAAGTTCTTTTGTAGGCCTGTCAAGATATTACAAAGTAAAAGTACATGGAATATGATAATTTTTACGCCTTTCTTGAAACTGTTTGAATGGCCACCGCCAGGAAGTTATCTCTTCTTTCTCCGCCGACAGTGATGTAAACTTTATATCTTGCTTCCTGGACCCAAGTTTGTGCGGAGAGACCTGGAATTACTGAGTGGTGTGCCTTTTTACAAAGAGAGAAATTAGCATCTAACCTCACAGTCAGCTCACTGCTAATCTGAAAATCTGATTATTTCGTAAATACGTTTTTTACATTACTCTCCCCAATCTTAACTCTAGCAATAGCAACGTAATTTCCATTACCAGTTGGGGAGAGTACATAATGCCCACCCAAAAAAGAATGAAAAAAGGAAAAAGTATTATTTGTTGTTGACTTATATTAACAACATATTTCTGAAAGAGACACTGATGTGTAAGTAGGGTTCAGAACCTAAAAATACGTTTTACCACACTCTTAGCAATACCAATGCACATTCATTTTCATGTACTACGAATGCGGGTACTTTATGCCCACTGTAATAGTACTTGAATTACGTAACCATTACGGCACCTCACCTCAACCTCTCGATACCAGGAATATTCTACTGTGTTTCTGTAAAATAGTTAACATATTTCTGTGACGACATTCAGATTTGATATCATTAATGTAGAGGTACTTCGATACATCGATATGTACATATTGCAATGATATTATTCTTAAGTGTATTCCTTCTTTTGTGACTGTGATCATTGACGTACGTGTAACTCTGATTTTTGGGCGCGTAAGCTGTTATTAGAGTGTCAAGCTTTGGTCATGTTAAAAAGACGCAAATTGTAATCAGTTTATGAAATGTGAAATTTAACAGTGAGGAAGATATTTTCAAGTATGTTTTATATTGTGAAGTGATGTTTTGGAACGAGTTACGTGATATTGCAACAAAAGTAATAAATGAGAAGTGTAACTTAAATTCGGAGTGCTGATTACTTTTTTACATCACTATTATCCTCACTTGCAAAAGTTTAATCTTCAAGAATGGTTTATGAAACACATCTATAAAACTTTTGAATATCGCAGAATAACACCTTGGCCTCTTTGCATCCGAGCTTGGAATCATCACTACCTAGATTTTCAACGATTGAGCCACGAGCTCACAACGAGACCAGCGTGGGAACCACGAAAAGATGAGTGCCTAATTTATCCATTATTTCAAGAAATGACTTTATTAACTGTGCTCTAAGGACACCTGCCACATAATATAACTTTGTTGTTGCCCGAAAATGCAATATTTAGCAGCGTGAGCAACACTACAATCATAATTAATTTTTGACCTTTGTTGTGGTAGGGTTGTTAGACCATCCAAAAATTATTAAAAAACGCAAGTTGTGTTAATTGTTATTGACCTTTACCCACAAAATTCAATTTGCTCTGGATAAGTAAGGTTCCAAATATAAAAATATTGACTAAGACAGCCATTAAAAATTAAATTTTTGGTTTTGGTTTAACTAAAACCTTTAAAACATTTATGGACTCTGGTAGAACCACTCACTAAAAACAATAAATATTGTTTCAAAATTTTAAACTATGATGTGACTGTGTAGATTACAATGTTTTCAAAAGGTGGGCATAAAGTACCCCCCGCCCTTGGTGTTTCGAGGATTAAGTATGGTGTTGCGTTTACGTTTCCAGGTCGTCTTAAATCATCATACTTACTTTCAGATCAAATAAGTATAGAACTAAATAGTAACGTGCTCGAGGCGGGATTTGAACTCGCACTATTGCTTAACAGGCCAGTAATGCTACCAAGAGGCCACGATGACCAGCAACAACGGACTTTATATTTAAGTGTATGCTAGGTACTGCTTGACGTAGTTTTTGTTCACTACTTGCACGTCGTCTTCGGTAAACACGTCAGGTAAACGGTACATGTTTCCTAATGAAAGGCGTCTGATTTCAGTTGGGGCCTCGAGGAACTCCATGCTGTGACGTGAGAAGCCGTGACAACAGCGTATGGATACGTGGCGGACCGGGAGGAAGACTCATTACCACGGCTTTGGAGTGCCTGGAGCGCGCTGGGGCCGGTCTCAAACACTGTGCAGGCTGTGGAGGGGTAGTTAATTAGCCTCATTCAAACTTAAGCGGTGGCGGCGGAACGGGAGGAGGAGGCGGGGGTAGGTGGCTGCCGCGCCAGTGTCTAAGGGCTGCTCTCCCTTAGTCACTGCCATGTTGTTCGCTTCACAAACGCGACGTAAAAATAAATTCTACGAAGCTGACTGTTACGGCGTAATGTTGTGTATTCAAACATCGTGTTCCGGTTAGTTTCGCCCTTAGTGTCTGTTGTCTACGTTGACCGTTAAATTCCACATTTAGTAATTTTTTACACGAGCCTGATGGTGAGCATAGCCTTTCCAAAACGCAAGTTCCAAATCCAGACTGTTATCTTCTATTCACCAAATATTCTTGGCGTCAAACATAAACGAGCCAGAAAGAGGACCCCCTCCCACCGAATGTAATTGCTGTTATTGAGGTGGCTTACTCACACACAACAACCATTCAGCCTCGTCACAGGACCAGTCAGGTTCACGGAAACCCATTACTATCATCATCATCATCATCATCATCATCTCCCTTCGAGGATTGGGTGTTACAGTCACCTATTCCGTCTCTATCATACATCCACCTCTTCAGAGTAATGCTTAGTTCTCTCTTGTTAAATGAAAAGCTATTTAAATCTGAACTTATTGTTTCATTTCTAGTTTCATATATTTTGTTACAGCCCCTTTCATATCTCATGAACATCGTCTCTGCTGCCTTTACACGGGATTTTTTTTTCCTTTTAAGGATTCCATACCTCACTCGGCAAAAACGGAGCCCACACAAGATTAACCTCTTGACATTCCGTCTGTCCGTCAATTAAGACTCCTTTTCCTCAGCAACGGGGAGAGGTATTAAGTTGAAATTTATGTCAAAACCACTTGGCGCTATTAAAAATTTGAGCATCTACCACACTGAAATCCAAAGATACGGCCATTTGTATCACATATTTTGGTAGTCGCAAAGTTATCGAAAAATGTATTGTACTTTCCGCTGACGTCGAATCAGGAAATTTGGCAGGAGGCAAAGTTTCACTATACGGTGTAAATGTAGGAGAAAAGGCTAATGCTGATAATTTGTAATTGTATTACATAATATTAATACTTTTTTGTCGCTTGTTGTCCGTGTGTCTGTTAGGACCCCTTTCATTCAAGAATGAGTAGAGCTATCAAGCTGAAATTAATGTCCAATACTAAGTAAGATGGAAGGTCACTTGACGATATAAAAAATGTAAATCTAATCAAAAGATATGGCCGTCTCTAAAGATAAGTTTTCCACGGGAATGTTTAGAGGTATCAGGTTGAATTTCATGCCAAATACTGAGGTCTGCGGTCCCATGACGGTATAAAAACTTTAAGCTAATAAGTAAATGTAAGCAAAGATACGACCATTTATGTCACATACTTTGATACTCGCAAACTTGCTCATCAAACGTCTAATTAATTTTGTAGATAAATATAAGAGGGCCAGTCCTAATCACAGTTTTCCAATTTTTTTATTATCGTCTAAGATTCGGAACCGTTCCCAAGAGTAGGTACAGTCATATTTTAAGTAATTTCATTTTTCATTCCTTTCTGGTTCTTCTTCCCAAAGTTCTTTCAGTTACTCCACAGACTACCTGAAATTCCTTAACTTTCTTCTCGATATTTTTAAACTACACTCCTGGAAATTGAAATAAGAACGCCGTGAATTCATTGTCCCAGGAAGGGGAAACTTTATTGACACATTCCTGGGGTCAGATACATCACATGATCACACTGACAGAACCACAGGCACATAGACACAGGCAACAGAGCATGCACAATGTCGGCACTAGTACAGTGTATATCCACCTTTCGCAGCAATGCAGGCTGCTATTCTCCCATGGAGACGATCGTAGAGATGCTGGATGTAGTCCTGTGGAACGGCTTGCCATGCCATTTCCACCTGGCGCCTCAGTTGGACCAGCGTTCGTGCTGGACGTGCAGACCGCGTGAGACGACGCTTCATCCAGTCCCAAACATGCTCAATGGGGGACAGATCCGGAGAACTTGCTGGCCAGGGTAGTTGACTTACACCTTCTAGAGCACGTTGGGTGGCACGGGATACATGCGGACGTGCATTGTCCTGTTGGAACAGCAAGTTCCCTTGGCAGTCTAGGAATGGTAGAACGATGGGTTCGATGACGGTTTGGATGTACCGTGCACTATTCAGTGTCCCCTCGACGATCACCAGTGGTGTACGGCCAGTGTAGGAGATCGCTCCCCACACCATGATGCCGGGTGTTGGCCCTGTGTGCCTCGGTCGTATGCAGTCCTGATTGTGGCGCTCACCTGCACGGCGCCAAACACGCATACGATCATCATTGGCACCAAGGCAGAAGCGACTCTCATCGCTGAAGACGACACGTCTCCATTCGTCCCTCCATTCACGCCTGTCGCGACACCACTGGAGGCGGGCTGCACGATGTTGGGGCGTGAGCGGAAGACGGCCTAACGGTGTGCGGGACCGTAGCCCAGCTTCATGGAGACGGTAGCGAATGGTCCTCGCCGATACCCCAGGAGCAACAGTGTCCCTAATTTGCTGGGAAGTGGCGGTGCGGTCCCCTACGGCACTGCGTAGGATCCTACGGTCTTGGCGTGCATCCGTGCGTCGCTGCGGTCCGGTCCCAGGTCGACGGGCACGTGCACCTTCCGCCGACCACTGGCGACAACATCGATGTACTGTGGAGACCTCACGCCCCACGTGTTGAGCAATTCGGCGGTACGTCCACCCGGCCTCCCGCATGCCCACTATACGCCCTCGCTCAAAGTCCGTCAACTGCACATACGGTTCACGTCCACGCTGTCGCGGCATGCTACCAGTGTTAAAGACTGCGATGGAGCTCCGTATGCCACGGCAAACTGGCTGACACTGACGGCGGCGGTGCACAAATGCTGCGCAGCTAGCGCCATTCGACGGCCAACACCGCGGTTTCTGGTGTGTCCGCTGTGCCGTGCGTGTGATCATTGCTTGTATAGCCCTCTCGCAGTGTCCGGAGCAAGTATGGTGGGTCTGACACACCGGTGTCAATGTGTTCATTTTTCCATTTCCAGGAGTGTAGTTAAAACTAATATCACATCCTAGACAATTGAAGTGGCATACTTGTTCCAAAATTTGCTCATTTATTATTATTTTCGATCTGACTGCATTCTTTCCCTTGAACGCCATTATCTTTGTCTGCATTGAAGGTATAGGTAAATATTAGCCTATTGCTTTCGGGCTCATTCTATACAGCATGGTCCATTGATCGTGACTGGGCCAAATACTTCACCAAATAAGCGTCAAACGAAAAAACTACAAGGAACGAAACTTGTCTACCTTTAGAGAGGGAACCAGATGGCGCTATGGTTGGCCCGCTAGATGGCGCTGTCATAGGTCAAACGCATATCAACTGCGTTGTTTTTTTTTTTAAATAGGAACCCCCGTATTTATGACGTATTCTTGTAGTACGTAAAGAAATATGAATGTTATAGTTAGACAACTTTTTTCGCTTTGTGATAGATGGCGCTGTAATAGTCACAACATATGGCTCACAATTTTAGACGAACAGTTCGTAACAGGTAGCTTTCTTAAATTAAAATTCAAACCTTAGGTACGTTTGAACATTTTATTTCGGTTGTCCAATGTGATAGACGTACCTTTGCGAAATTATCATTTCCGAGAACGCATGCTGTCACAGCGTGATTACCTATAAATACCACATTAATGCAATAAATGCTCAAAATGATGTCCATCAACCTCAATGCATTTGGCAATACATGTAACTACATTCCTCTCAACAGCGAGTAGTTCGCCTTCCGTAATGTTCGCGCATGCATTGACAATGCGCTTACGCATGTTGTCAGGCGTTGCCGGTGGATCACGATAGCTAATATCCTTCAACCTTCCCCACAGAAAGAAATCCGGGGACGTCAGATCCGGTGAACGTGCGGGCAATGGTATGGTGCTTCGACGACCAATCCACCTGTCATGAAATATGCTATTCAATACCGCTTCAACGGCACGCGAGTTCTGTGCCGGACATCCATCATGTTGGAAGTACATCGCCATTCTGTCAAGCAGTGAAACATCTTGTAGTAACATCGGTAGGACATTACGTAGGAAATCAGCATACATTGCACCATTTAGATTGCCATCGATAAAATGGGCGCCAATTTTTCTTCCACTCATAATGCAGCTGATGTTCCACTTTTCGCAGCCATCGTGTATTTTCCGTTGCCCAATGGTGCATATTATGCCGGTTTACGTTGCCGCTGTTGGTGAATGACGCTTCGTCGCTAAATAGAACGAATGCAAAAGATCTGTCATCGTCCCGTAATTTCTCTTGTTCCCAGTGGCAGAACTGTACACGACGTTCAAAGTCGTCGCCATGCAATTCCTGGTGCGTAGAAATATGGTACGGGTGCAATCGATGTTGATGCAGCATTCTCAACACAGACGTTTTTGAGATTGCCGATTCTTGCGCAGTTTGTCTGCTACTGATGTGCGGATTAGCCGCGACAGCAGCTAAAACACCTACTTGGGCATCATGATTTGTTGCAGGTCGTGGTTGACGTTTCCTTAAATAACGTAACCATCCGGCGAACGGTCGGGACATTTGAATGATGTCGTCCAGGATACCGAGCAGCATACAATGCACGTGCCCGTTGGGCATTTTGATCACAATAGCCGTACATCAACACGATGTCTACGTTTTCCGCCATTGGTAAACGGTCCATTTTAACACGGGTATCACGAAGCAAATACCGTCCGCACTGGCTGAATGTTACGTGATACCACGTACTTAAACGTTTGTGACTAGGACAACGCCATCTATCACAAAGCGAAAAATGTGGTATAGCTAAAACATCCATATTTCTTTACGTACTACACGAATATGTAATAAAAAATGGGGGTTCCTATTTAAAGATACGCAGTTGATATCCGTTTGACCTATGGCAGCGACATCTAGGGGGCCAACCATAGCGCCGTCTGGTTTCCCCCTTCACGCTAGACAAGTTTAGTTCTTTGTAGTTTTTTCGTTTGGCGCTTATTTGGTGAGATATTTGTCCCGGTCACGATCAGTGGACCACCCTGTATATTGGACTATGTAAATTGTCTTCTATTTCCTGTACAATTATCTGGTCATAACTATATAATACAGTATTTGATTGTACCTTAGGTCTTGTTTTAATTCCCAACGGTATTTCATTTTTCCACTTCATGACTAGGTCATACATATAGAAGTTGAATTAAGTGAGTGATAGGGTTCACCATTGTCGAACACACCTTAGTGAAATGGCGCCCAGGAGTAAGTACACCTTGTCTACTGTGCGCCTATGCTTCTGGAACTCATAAAATATGTTAAAGTTGTTATTGTTGAATCCAATGAAAGCAGAGTGCTACAAGTGCAGGTTATGGCGAAAGTATGGAAGCACATCGCCTGTCGTCTGGGATTCGAGGACATACTTGGATTATTTATTGACAGGCAGAGAACCTTGAAACGATAAGCAGCGCTCTAAAAATTTCAGCGAATCTGTCCTTCTGTTTTTGTGACAAGACTTGATTGTATGTTAGATCATGTTTTAATTCCAACTGTATTTCATTTTTTCACTTCATATCTAGGTCGTACATATAGCAGTTAAATTGCGTGATAGCTTCACCATAGACGAACACCCCTTAGCGAAATAGTGGCTAGGAATAAGTACACCTTGTGTGCTATGCGTCTGTGCTTGTGGACCTCATAAACTATGTGACTTTCTCGGCAGTGACTTTCTTGACTAGCGCAACAGGGTTGAGTAATGGCAATGAGACAGTGTCGCTGATCTTGTAACTGACAGTGTGAGATACACAAAAGATTCTTTTGGGTTAGGCTACTCTCCAACCAGTACTGATCAGGATAGCTGAACGAGACACCTAATGAGAGATATCTCGACTGTGTGTGTCCGCACATTCCAACAGTGCAGTAGTAACACGTGTGTCAGCGGGCATGCATTAGATCTGACAGGTTTGTGCGACGTTGTTGCGATGATTCCAGACGTCTCGCCCAACGACCAGGTCCCTCCAGACATTCTGCAAGCACCTATGAATATTTGAGACACGCTGGCTTTCCGCCAAAAGAACCCCAATGACAGTTCTGTGCTTGGAACGCATCTCCGCTACGGACGCCATTTTGAAGGCTCGGTACAGTACCGCCTTCTATCAGAACTTAAAGTATAGTCATAGCCTATAGAAGTAGAAAGTGTAATATCTTGTCTCCAGTAACATCGGCTGAATAGGGTTAGTACGGTAATCTCCCACTGTGCGACGCTGCGATCGTTTCTCGCGCTATTTTGTTTATGTTTATAAACGCTATATCGTGTGCGTTGTTGCCGATTTGCGGATATTTTAAGTTAAATATGTGCAGTTCTGCAGTGGTACAGATTATTAGTGGTGCCTGAATTCAAATTAATCCGAAATCTGTGGTTGCCAATCGAATATTTCGATTGAAATTAGTAATTTGGTCTGCTGTCTCCTAAACAGAAGTGACGATGCCTTCCTATTTTGTGTCTGGTTGTAAGTCAGGTTATGGAAGTTGCAGACCGGTTAGACGCTTTCTGAAACCCGCAAAAGACGAAGGAAATTTTAAAAAGTCGAAAAAAGTTGTCTCAAGAGAAGACAAGGTACAAACAAGAAACTCATACATTTGTGATGCTCACTGTGCTGAAAATTTAATATTAAAAAACAGACATATTCGTTATGAGGGAAAGGAAGTAGAACTGCCCAGAATTAATTGGCACTTCAAACAGAATTCAGTTCCTGACATTTTTCCATATTTTCCTAAGTACTTGTCTACCCCATTAAAGCAAAAGAAATCTCCCACAAAAAGGAAAACTGCTGCCAAAATTGTGAATAAATCACCCAACAAATGTTCAAGAATTTGTGACAGTGATATCACTTCTGATTTAAGCAGAAACCTGTCGTCTAAGAGGTCTACATTAGTTGATACAGTTCATGAAGTAACTGTACTGAAACTGCAAATAAAAAAATTAAAAAGTGGCTTGTCTACAGCAAACAGTAAACTCAAGTGAGAGAAGGCTAGAGTAATTGTGCTGGAGGCACCTACTCTTACGTTCTGTGTCAATCAGATAAGAATCTTGACAAAGAAGACTAAGTAGGAGTACACTGATATCAAAAAATATGTGCTAGAGAGTACAGAAGGAAAACTGATTGCTATAAATGCCGGTGAAAATCTTTCCGAGTGGAAAGCCTACTAGCCCCCTTCAACAATATTTTTGAGAACGCAAACAATATATTGTGCACAACAAAGCAGGTTATATCACACATACCGCATCAAAAATCACTAAATGTTATGTCTGCTTACATTCACTATACAATTCATTAGTAGAAAATCGCCCCTCTTCACTTTTCACTAACTAGAAGGACTATGGTTTTCATCGAGGAGAAAGTTATTAATGTCACCATTCAGAAGCACTGTTTAAGGTCTTGCTTCGGGCAGAAGAAACCTTAAGTACTACTCTTTCTTTTCCATGTGTTTCTTGGGTGACCTGTTCTGGGGTGACATGCCATGGAGACTGTGCCCAAACAAATTTTTTACTACATGAAATTCCGATTCTATTTCAAAATGAAGTAACTCAGGAAGGAACGTAAATCAACAAAAACGAGCTAATCAACAAGGAAACTATCCAAGGTGTCCAGCAGTTAAAAAGTGAGAAATACGTAGAAAATATTTTTATTTTAGTTTGTAGTAACTTTTATTTATGGCCTACTTTGCTCTGTGGACTCGTAGACCTATGAGAATTTTCTTCTTTTAAGCTGTAGCCACACTCAATTACGGTCACTTCTGCGATCGACATTGTTCTGCAATACATATTAGAGAATTGAAGACTTTTCACAACAAATGACTTACACTGTTATAACTCTAGTTTATTCGCTGCATTACTAAAAGTGAGTTCTTACTCCATTATATTTTGCAGTAGATTTCACGATTGTTATCTAATTGATCAACTGTCGAAATATGAAGTGAGGTGGTAAAAATAAACATTAGTGTTACCGTATATCATTCAATGATTCCTTTTTTTATCCTTTTCTTGCTACTTTAATACATTGACAATCAAAAAATCAATTACTGTGTGCGAAGTTTATGCACTGCCGTGTTCTCCTGTATCCATTCCCAAACAATTCAAAAAAGAATTATCACTATTGAATCTGGGCTTAAATTGTCTAGTTTAATTATGTTCCCATAGCGTTTATGAGAATCGTTACTTTACGGCCCGTAAAACAGAAGTTCAAATGCGAAAGTGTAATTCGACTGCATGGAAGAGTAGCGCTTAAATCGGAGCTAGCGCCGCCAAGCGGCGCAACGAGTATACTCGACTAGTGATCAAACTTTCTACCTTCTATACGCTAAGCTATAAGAACTGACGTGGGAATATTCCACAATATCCCACAAACACATTCCGAATTTTTTCAACCGAAATTAGTCAAGAGGAAAAGGTTATTCTGTTACTTACTGAACTTTCTCGCAAATTAAAACATTGTGCCCTATGGGGCACATTTACACATGATAAGCGAGATTGTAGCAAATTTTAAACGTTTTTCCATTCATTATTTTGATGAGGCTGTCGGTGAGAAGTTTCTTAAGGGCGTGAAATTATGTGTAAAGTTTGCTGCAACTTGCTAAGGTCTCTCAATCTCATTGAGTGAATAGAGCGTGAATATTTGTTGGCACTATGTTATGATTCTTTCTTACCTGCAACCCCTCTTCCCAGCACAATGCTTTTCTCCAGTATTGGAAAATGGTGGTAAGATCTTAAGGGACCATACTGCTGAGGTCATCGGTCCCTAAGCTTACACGTTATTAAATCTAACTTACAGTAACTTACGCTAAGCACGACACACACACCCATGCCCGAGGGAGGACTCCAACCTCCGATGGGGGGAGCCGCGTTGATCATGACAAGACGCCCTAGAGCGCGCGGCTATCCCATGTGGCATATGGCTACAGTATCCGTGAATTACTATCAGTCAACTCACACACGTACCAAAATTTACACTACCGGCCAAAAGTCTCCTATACCTATCAAAACTATAGCTTTATGGCTAAATCAGCGATATTGCTTTGAATATTCTATCATGTCCCCAGTTTGACAATTAAACAGCTATAGACATGTAGAGACAGCGAGCGCCTCTGATATTTATCTGACTGTTTGTTCGCCTAAAGGGGAGCTGATGAGTATCCACAACACTGACGTACGTTTATCTAAGGCAGTTCCATTCGAATAAGCCTCATTCATTCTTAGAAATGAGTTCTCATTGGTTTACAGTGCATTGAGTGAACCTAGCAGTTTGCTTGTACATCTCATCAGGTTCCCATCATATTACCTATTAATGGGACAGAAGTAGGAGACTGGAATTTAAAAACGTGTTATACTTGTAGCTGTGCATCAGGAAGGCTATTTAGGTAAAAGCAACAAACGCATGCGTAGCCCAGTCTGCACTAGAATAAACGTTGCAACAGTTCAAGCAAACTGGTGCCAAAGCAGTTGTTTCGCGATCTGGAAGACACCAAGTAGCAGCACACAGCGATGACACCGAGTAACATCAGGCAGCAATCGGTTCATACGTGTACGGAATAAACGTCAGAGGACTTGTACTTCACATGAAATTCACGAGGAAGTAAGTAGTAAGCGACCAGCTCCATTGTCTATCTCAAGAGTGTGACCCCGTCCTCATGACCAATGTTTAAAGATATGCATAGCGGCAAAAAAAACATTATTACTTAAACAAAATAAGGCGAAAAGGTTGCACTGGGCACAGGAATATAAAAACTGGAACGTGCAGCAATGGTCCGTGGAGAATCTAAGTATGAAGTATTTGGAACCCGTTGTAGAATATTTGTTTGTGGAGAATGTGTGAAGATTCAGTGTGTGCCGCCAACGGTGAAGCATGGTGCAGGGTCGATCATAGTGTGGGGATGTTTAGCGGGTGATAAAGTCAGTAATCTAGTGAGAATTAGGGGAACGTTAAAGAAGAAATGATATCAGAGGACACTGATCAACAACGCACAACTGGCACGATACTTATTAGTCGTGGGTTTGTTCTGCACTAGGACAATGATTCCGAACATGCTTCAAAATTACGCAGAGTTTACGCCAACAGAAATGAGGGGCACCGAAGAATACGACCTGGCCAGATCTATCACCTGACTTTAAACCCAATGAACCCTCATGGGATAAACCCGACAGGGAGGTCAGAAATCTGAGTTCATGTAATTTTGAAGAACTATAGAATAATTTACAGACGTGTTGGACTGTAATATCTGAAAAAAACACTAAAATATCTACAGAATGTCAAGAGTTTGTGCAGCTGTTGTGAGGGCAAAGGGTGTATACTTCGAGGAGGTAAATTCTAAACCATATTGTGTTGAACTTCATGACAGAGAGATAAAATATTTGGTTTGCTGGTCTACTTAGTTTGTTCGATATGTTTGTACACTAAAATAAAGCATCTTTCTCTCTTCACTGTTGATCGAGAGCTTTTGACCGGTTTGTGGGAATATGAAACCGGATGACGCATAGTCTGTTTTAGGTAGAGCAAGATGCAGGTTTCATTTAATTGTTAGGGTAGTGGGAAAATACATTCGTTCTACAAAGCAGTTCCTCACGAAACACCTGTGGAACTTATCCTACAATACTGCTCTAGTGTGTGGACCTATATCAATTAGGGCTAAGAATGGGTATTGAACAGGTAGGAAGAAAGGCAGGACGGATGGTCACAAGCTCTCTTTGACCCACAACTGAAAGTCATGCGATGGCAGACGCTAGAAGGCAGATGCCAACCACCCCGCCTGCTTACAAAGATTAGCGAAACTGTGTTAATGGGGGTATCTAGGAATAGATCACGACCTTCTGAGCGTCGATCGAGTAGGTACAGGAAACACAAGATTAGTGTGATTATAGCGCGCTCAGGAGCGTTTAAGAAGCCATTCTTCCCACGTTCCCAATGCGAATGTAGTGGGATAAACCTTAATACGCAGTACAATACTAAGTATACTCTGCCGTGCACTTCACAGTTGTTTGCAGCGTGTCGACGTAAATGTAGAATTCGTTTGTGAATGCCATACTCTGTACATAATTAATTTTCCTCGTGCTTCTTGTAAGAGCTTGTAAAATTAGCACAGCAGACAGAGAAATGAATGTTCGGAATATCGTCTGCCACAATATGTACACGGGGACGCAAACTGATTGTACGTGTGATCCACAGATGAAAGTGTAGCGGGTCCGGCCCCCATTTCTCGTGCCCGAATTGGAGCCCACTTGCTTTCCTCGCGTCTCGTAGACGTCGCCCTTGTTCGTTTCTTCTCCATCAGTTCGAGCTCTAACGCTTATGCAACAAAGAGTGCACAGTAGTATTACAAGGGGGTAGGTCTAAATGTTAAGCATAACAAGAATCGTAAAATGTTTAGACGCCAACAAATTTTGTTTTATTTGTCCAATCTCAGAATTTGTAAATCGATTTCTAGGGCCAGCCTATCGGTAATATCCGTAGCAAGAATCCCGGTCATTAATGAGTAGTTCCCGAGCACCACTAAAATCGCAAAAAAACTTCGCGTGATCCTAGGATCCACATGAGATGGCACAAATATGTTTTCTGAGGCTACTTCCACAATTAATTCCATCATTGCCCGGAGTTCCACGTCACGCACCAAATCGCGTGTCGTCACTTCGATAACCGATCGTAGACTGCACTGGATAAACAGAACATGGCACCTCCTCCGACATGATATCAGACTTCATACACAGGTTCATGAAGTACCTCATCAGAAACCGATTGTAGAATAGTAGTGAGGTATCTTAGCAATTTGGCTGATGACCCTCAGGGTGTGCTCGCGATTGATCCAGCTTTTGCATCTGTAAGCACTGATAGTAACTAAAATTTGCAATTAACATTTCCATATGGACTGAGTGATATTGAAATTATTGTTAACAAGTTCTCAGTGCGAGTAACGTCATCAGCATGGTTGGAGCTGCAAATTAATATCTACACTGTGAATAAGAGGAATAAAATATTCGCTTCTTGTCGTCCAGAGCTATAGGTGAATCCCCACTGTCTCCCTCTGCTTCAGAAAGATACGGCTTTTCCGCCCACGGCCGTTCTCGAGCTGCGAGACCATAAGGGCGTCGTTCGATGAGTCTGCCTTGTGATCCTACCGACTCGCTAACCTCCCGTAACTAAATCTCCCTGTTCTGTGCGTTAAAACACAGAAAAAATGTAATAAACGTGGAAAAGCAAGTGGCTTAAACTGCACAATCTGCACCATTTCTAATTATTCCCTAAATATTCGCAAAAAATAGGCGTAAAATTTATTGCTGCCAGCTCTTTTTATTTTTTATAATTTCTGTAACTCTTTCCTAGGTCTTCACTTCACGCCTTCTGGTATATTACATCCGTATCAGTTTAGACTGCATTCCTAAATCATGGCCAATCTTCTTGTGCAGGCTTTATGGACGGTATGTGAGCAGACTCTTTCAAGCGCGTATTGTAGCTGTCCTAAATTTTTGTAATTTCCGGGTACGAAGTCCACACGAAAGCCCAAAAAATTGAACCGAAATCCGCTTATTCTTATTAGAAAAGTTTTCTGTCCTTCGGTTATATGAATACTCATACTTTTAGGTACTTACTTGCATCAAAATACTTTTAGTGGAATACAAGAGAATCACAGAAGAAAATAAAGCACATAACTGTTACTTGTACATCTGTCGACTATCACAACAGGCTGTGGTCGTAGCAAATGAGTAAAATGGCTAACGTGAAAGATGACAAGAAAACAACTGACTACCCTCGCTCGTTGGCGATACGACTAAACTATTTGCATAATTCATGAGAAAGCGGCTTCAAAATGCGGGAACTTCGTTAAGCAACTGCAGCTCTCTGAAAAACGGACGAAAATTAGTTGCCGTCTTTCCGGTCTTTCCATTTTAATGGAATTTTCGTTCTTGCCTTATAACAAAAACTTAAAACTGGCAATATTTCGTCGCTTTTTGTTTTCTATTAAGACCGGCAAGCATCCATCCGATAATTTTTTTCTCTGGTCCACCCCTTCCGGCGAAAGTAATAGCAGAATTTCATATTCTCAAATAAGACCTAGCCTGACAAAGTTCACGCGTCAAGATTTCACTTCCTAGGTATCATTTATTCTCAGAAAAGCAGTTCAAGATAGATTTCACGAATTGGAAGGAAGCGACGCAAAATTATCGATGAATTGGTGAATTTAGCAGTACAAACAAGAAATTAGTAACCCTTAAGACACATCACTCCATTTCCACCTAATACGACCACTAGCATTCATAGTCACGTAAATTCTGCGAATAGGAGAGCCGGCCAGTTTCCTCAGGTATGTCATATCCAGCTGAAGCCGCTGACATGATTCGATCCCAAAGAACCACATCGCGTCATTTTGCACACAGTTCCAGACAATTCCTGGCATCTTCTGTGTGAATAGAAACGGGTGATGTAGCGGACCAGATCAAGACGCCATGGGGTGCCTAAGACTTCCTACCAGGAAGATATGGGTGTAGTACTATGAACTCGGGTGTTGTCATCTTGGAAGATGGGAATGTCCACGTCGTATTCATCATCAAGGTGTAGAAGAAAGGCTAACACTAGGTCATCGAGAATGATGAAATATCCTGATTCGGGGTTGACGGTTTACTGAACGAGATGGCCTAAAATATGCTATGAAAATCCACATTCGTCACAGATTCACCTCCAACTTAAACTACATCCTCCACACACTGCGGCTAAAATGACTCATAGGGCCTTCCGTACACTTGGCTTCTAGAATCGTTACTCGGCGGACCACAATAGACAGCCCCAGTCCAGTTTCAGCATTGTTTGGTCCAATGAATCCGTGCAGTTTTATGTGATGTTATGGGCAATGGCCTTTCGCGAGACACCCCACTGCCAATGTCCATTGCTTGCAGATTTCTGCGCTATATTCGTTCGGAATATTATAGAGATGAACCAGTATTCACCGTCACTAGCGATTCTTATCAGATTTGCAGCCAATTATAATTGCCAATGCTTGATAGTCGTCTCTGGTTCTTGTCGGTTAGGATTCTTTTTTATTTTAGTAGCATTGATCTTACGCCGATTTAGAAAACTGCGAGCAGTGCGCTATTCCTTGTAGACACATCGATATGTTCATGTTGATACACGAAAAATTCGGGCAAATCTTCAGTCACTATTTCAGTTACTGACGGACCTGGAGGTCTAGTGACAAGGCGTGTGCCAGGAAACCGAAAGGACGTGAAATCGAATCTCGGTCGGACGAGGGATTTTCCAGCCTTAGTTTTAACCTAACCTTCACATATCAACGATGTGAGAAGCCGTATGAAACGACACATGTTTGTATTCCACGTTCAACTGTAAGTCTGCTTTCCCCAATTGGATAACTGTTGTGGGTTACGGACACTCAAGTAGCCGAAGTGGTGTCCCACCGAAAACCTTGTACTAGCCCACTGAGTGACACGAAATAATAGTATTAATTACAGTTTAGTAATGGACGGGACCCAACACGATGACTCTATTCTGTCATTCTGTCATTTCACGACGACCCATCTTACTGAAACAGTTGTATGCAGAGGACTGACACACACAAACCACCGCGTGACTAGGATTTCCACAACATCCATAGCTCTTCAAATTATGGGGAAGCAAGGAAACACATTAACTTGAGAAAGAAATTAAATGAATGGATTTAGGGATTAAGTGTTGGTCTGCAAAGCACACCCAAATGCGTAAACTGGTTGAAATGGTAATCTAATAGCAATGGACAGTAAGCTAAAACTCGAGAGGACAAATAGAGCGCCTGTCGTGACAGTCCAGAATGGTGGAGCTAGAAGAAAATGTAGAGAGGAAAAGTTGTAGCTGCAAACAAAGAGTAGGGTAAGAAAAACTTAGAGGATGGGTCCTTTGCTTGGAGGGGAGAAGACTAGTACAAAGCACAGATAGGTTGAATATAGCATAAAATCAGTCAAAAGGGTGGTTCAGACTGCAAATTACGCTTTAATATCTCCTCGTAAAGCTACATAATTATATCATAAAATTTGTATGGTTGGGAACCGGTGTTCTGACTTGAATTAAAATCAAATTATTTCTTCTTGGAATCTTTTAATTTGCCTCAAATATATGTTAGTCTTTCTTTTATGAGTTTCTCGTATCTGTAACGGAAAGCGGATAACCAATGTCTATAAGGTATGAAGGGAAAACTGTATCTCATTATGATCTTGACCGCAACACTTCGAAATCATTGTCAACTCCATTGAGAAATTTCCTACTGAGACGCGTATATAGAGTTTACTGTGACTGTTATGCAAGGTACTTGTAAAAATATCCGAGAATTTGAAAATCGCCCTCAAACAATCTGTTAAGGTCTCTAGTTGCGTCTTTCTATCACCAGCCTGCAACGTGGCACCACTGTGCATGCATCGGTGTGGACTTTGTTGTTGATTTCCTCACGCCGTTTTCTACTGTGTCTGCTAATTTCGAAATGAATAGCTCGAGTTTTGGAGAGAGAGAGCTTTGACCCAAGCAAGAATATTTTGGTGCCTTGAGCGATTTTAAGATGACCTGCAGTCGCAGTCTGCCAGGGTTGTCAAATGCTCGGGTCGATCGTCGTAGTGCACAAATCCATGAGGAGCCGGGAAAGTGGATGAACTTATCCACCAAGGCAAAAAAATGGTTCAAATGGCTCTGAGCACTATGGGAACCTCTGAGGTCATCAGTCACCTGGAACTTCTTAAACCTAACCAACCTAGGGACATCACACACATCCATGCCCGAGGCAGGATTGGAACCGGCGACCGTAGCGGTCTCGCGGCTCCAGACTGTACTGCCTAGAACCGCACGGCCACTCCGGCCGGCCCACCAAGACAGCTGTTAGCGAAATCATTGGGGTGTCATACTGGACATGTCAGCGCGTTCTGGCTGATGAATTGAACACGAGGCGATTTTTTGCGAAGTTCGTTCCTCGTATTCTGAAAGCTATCTAACGAGATCATCGGGTTCAGTGGGCACTGAACTGCAAACAACATTTAGAGCTGATTCTAATTTCTTGTCCAGGCTCATAACTGCCGATGAATTATGTGTGTACGGTTATGGTCATGGAATATATCAACATTCTACACAGTGGAAGACGCCATCTTCTCCGTGGCCGAACAAACACGCCAAGTTCGTAGCAGCGATAATCAAGAGCGCATTAAAGGGGGTGGGGGCGGATGGGGAGATGGCCCGCCCCCTCCCAGAGTTCAAACTACATTAAAATCAAATGGTAATTTTTGTAATACGCGCCAAATTTAACCACACTAATTTAGAGTCTTGGTCAGTGGATGTAGTCATTGAATTGTCTGTTCCCCAAGCCCCCTTACTTGAATTGTCTGTTCCCCAAGCCCCCTTACTTTGTGTGCCCGAGAGAATGTGCTACCTGTGTAAGTGACCGGTGCTCCCCCTCCAGTTCAAATTGTGGGCACCAAATAGTAACAGAGCTTCTTGATCTGCCACAGCAGCAAGCGCTTCGCGTTTCCCTTTGGGGGCAATCTGCCTATCTGCTTTGCCTCATTGTTGCCATTGTTACTATTGTTAGACTGCTTGCCCCGAATTCAGGAGCACATCCCAAAAGTTTGGCCACCTTCACGTGACGCCTCCGAGAAGTGCTTCCCTGCAGCGGCCGAGTATTTACACAGCGTGGCGCGGTACGCCGCCATTCAGAAGAGTTGCCGCTGTTGAGAGGGGCGGAAAGTACAGAAATATATGTTTCCTGAAGTACAGATAATATTTGAAAAAATGACAGTTATTCTTCTGTGATGTAAAAAGACTGAGTAATTAGCGTTCATACAATTTTGTATAAAAACCGAAAAAAGTGCGAGTCAGATACTGATCATGAAGCATGTCAGATATAGCCGTTATTTCTTGCTATATTTCGCAACCATCCACGTTCCTCTGCCTTGAACTAGTAGTTGAAGCAACGTGTTTATCGCTAAAAGAAACGTAAAGGCCGAGATCGGCAATGTGAACCTAAGAAAGTACTTAATAAGCAAATGGAGCGGCTTTTCATCAACTGAAAAATATTTGCGAGATCAGTATCATCCAGACATGGAGAAACAAAATGTTCTATGAACGTCATAAAGATCATTAACGTAATGATCAGATTAATGAAGATTTGTGGGTGGGGGGGGCGGTTGCCCAGAAGAGAAAGACGACCTCCCATGAAGACCTCCCATAAAAAACAAAACCTTCAAAAAACACTGTTTTAAGTTGTTTTGATGCTTCAAAATATCAAACAATTGCAAAAATTTGTTTTATTTCAGACAGAAAAAATTTAAACTTCAAATGTGTAGCGTTTACAACCATTTTCTAGGTGACTTCTTTTATATAGTTGTTAACACACAGTAACAAGCTCACAAGCCTTTTGTTAACACGGAGTTGATAAGCTAATAAACTGAAAATAGAATAAAATACTTTTAAAACTGTAGTTCTTAATTTGTTAACGGTTATATTTTTGCCGGTTTAGTTAATGAATATTTAGATTCTTATATTTTGAAAGTAATTATTGTAAAGTCTTTAGTGGATACCAAATTCTTTTCCAATTTTTATTTTGGAGATAATTCACAATGATACTCGTTTTTGAACACACGTATTCGGAATAAAATTACAATATCCATATTAATTATGTTATCATAACAACATATTTGAGACTAATACCCCCGCCGAGCGACATGACGCAATAGTTAGCACACTTGGCCTCGCATTCGGGTAGACGGTGGTTCAAACCCCCGTCCGTCCATCCTGATTTGGATTTCCGTAATTTCCCTAAATCGCTTCAGGAAAATGCCGGGGTGGTTCCTTCGACAGGGGACGGGCGACTTCCTTCCCCAGCCTTCCATAATCCAATGGGACCGATGACCTCGCTGTTTGGTCCCGTCCCCCGCAAGTCAACCAATCAACCAACAGCTCAAAAGAAGTACAATGTAAACAATGAGAATGATATTACATCGTTACAGTAGCTCAGACCTTGCTTGCAGGTACATAAGACATAATTTTGAATGTGACACACGCAGCGGTTAAAATCTGGAAAATATTTTACACGGTCGTTGTTTACACTTAAAATTTGACGAAGTCAGAAAATAACCAATTGACACAAAAAGAGGAATTACATAAAAAGCAATTTGTTTCGTCTCCTTCCAGTGGCCTAGTCTTATACAGACTAAAGAGCCTTTTTTTAAAAAAAAAAATTTACGTACTTTTACGCCTTAATACACGACATTAACACTACACTTGACGTATAATAAAAGTGTGGCACATACAAAATTCATAGTCTGGAAGGAGAGCTATATCGGATCAATCGGAAAAAACCTTCAAAAAGCGATGTAAGAAACACAGCGAACGCACATTCTCAGATTACCTTACACAAGACAGTCTTAATGAATACCGTATCGAAAATAGCCTTGTAATCCTTCATGTAATGAAGGTGGCCTACTTCACACACATTTATGAAGAGGTTGAAAAAATCAGACAACCAGTTTAACAGAACAGAAGTAATTTTTTGTAATAGAATTGTTCTCTTCTGCAGACTAAATTTACGTGCTGTATCAGTCTGCTAGATAAATGCTTTATAGATAATTTTATAGTTGATGTTTACCTCTGAATTAATTGCATTTGTTACTGGCCTTCTATAAGACATTGTTATTTTTCATTAATGTAAAATTACGTTACTTAACACTAGCAAGAGGCACTGCTTACGTGCATGTATATAGTGCCCGTTTCATTCCAATTTTTCCTTATCGCTTAAACTTTCGTTGTGTTAAGCGGAAGTTTCTCTTTTCAGTGACGTTGTTTTAGCTAATATTTACACTTTCCCCACTGCGTTAGTGACAGTGGGCTTTTATAAATAGAACTGTAACTTCTGCACGCTGAATGTACGTACACTATACTCTCTCACCACATCTGTTAATGATTTTATGTATAATGTATATCTCTAAATTTATTGCATTATAGCTAGCCATGTAGAAGGATTTTTCATTCTTACTTTAATATAAAATGCTATTACTTAACACAATCAAGGCGTAGTTCCTATGCACATGTAGTACACTATGTGATAAAAAGTATCCGGAAACCCCCAAGAACATATGTTTTTCGTATGAGGTGCATTGCGCTGCCCCCTACAGCCAGGTACTCCGTATCAGCGACCTCAGTAGTCATTAGACATCGTGAAACAGCAGAATGGGGCGCTCCGCCGAACTCATGGACTTCGAACGTGGTCAGGTGATTGGGTGGCACTTGTGTCATACGTCTGTACGAGAGATTTCCACACTCCTAAACATCCATAGGTTCTCTGTTTCCGAGGTGATACTGAAGTGGAAATAATGCACGTACTTCCCAAAAGCGTACGGGCCGACCTCGTCTGTTGACTGACAGATATTGCCGACAGTTGAAGAGGGTCGTAATATGTAATAGGCAGACATCTCTCCAGGCCTTCACACAAGAATATCAAACTGCATCAGGGTACACTGTAAGTATTATGACAGTTAGGCGGGTGGTGAGAAAACTTGGATTTCATGGTCCAGCGGCTGCTCATAAGCCACACATCACGTCGGTGCATGCCAAACGACGCCACGCTTGGTATAACGAGCGTAAACGTTGTGCAGAGTTACGAATTACGGTACACAATGTGGCGATCCGATGGCAGGGTGTGGGTATGGTGAATGCCCGGTGAACGTAATCACCCAACGTGTGTAGTGCCAGCACTAAAATTCGGAGGGGGTGGTGTTATTGTGTGGTCGTGTTTTTGATTTTCATGGAGGGGGTTTGCACCCCTTGTTGTTTTGTGTGGCACTATCACAGCACAGACCTACATTGATGTTTAAAGCACCTTCCTGCTTGCCACTGTTGAAGAGCAATTCAGGGATGACGATTGCATCTTTCAACACTATCGAGCACCTATTCATAATGCATGGCCTATGGCGGAGTGGTTACACGACAGTATCATCCCTGTGATGGACTGGCCTGCACAGGGCTCTAACGTGAATCCTAACGAACACCTTTGGGATGTTTCGGAACGCCGACTTCGTGCCAGGCCTCACCGACCGACCTGGATACCTCTCCTCAGTGCAGCACTCCGTGAAGAATGGACTGCCATTCCTCAAGAAACCTTCCATCATCAAGGCTAAGGGTGGGCCAACACCATACTGAATTCCAGCGTTACCGAAGAAGGGCGCCTCGTTCTTGTAAGTAACTATTCAGCCAAGTGTCCGGATACTTTTGATTAAATAGCGTATTTAGCGCTCTCTGCATCCCAGTTTTTCCTTATTGCTTGAGCATCTACCTTTGAACAGTTAGCCTTTGTCTCAGGCATGGTTAATACTTGCGTTATGCAAATATTTTGTTCGTTGGTTCGTTGGACTGTTGTCATAATTTTATGTTGACAAGAGCCTCCACCAATGGGCGAATACATTTATGCATTTATTCTGACGTACACTGAATGTAATCAGGCTGCTGTCTTAAACCATGGCACGCGATGTTTCTGGCTTTTGAATCAGTTCTGTATATGGCAAGAGCCACTCGGTTTTAGCTATGCAATTTACCACCATTTGATGCAACGAGTGGGTACGCTTACCTCACAAATATTTTTGTGTTATTGATGTTTTGTTATATATCCGAAAATAATTTGTAATCATTTATAAACATTTATAGGGGCTAGTCCATCTGAAGAAGATATTTTTATAAATTTAGAAACCTTGTACAATGGATAAGAAACCTTTAGTTTGCAGCTGGTTGGCGGATATTTTCAACCTCTTCAGATTTATAGAGTTGCTGAATCGCAGCCACGTTTAAGACTTTCATTTATTGAGATTTAGAAATTTACGCTCACCTGGAAAAACCCAAGGGAAGAATGCATAACGAGCAATGCACTACGTGAACCACCAGTATCTTGTGTTTACCGCTCTCGGTAGCTGGGCGGACAGTGCAGCGGTTTGGTAAGCGGAGGGACTAGGATTCGATTCCCGGTCAGGCTGGAGATTTTCGCCACTCGGGGATTGGGTTTATGTTTGTATCGTCATAACTGACATTTCTGTATCGAGACGGCTGAACTAGCATGTCCCACAAGCCAAGACATTGAAGAAAAATTCTTGGGTATCTGCCCTCAGTTACTGACAATTTCGTTTACAGATTTCCCTCAAGTTTGCAGCTGTAACTAGTCATTTGTAAACATACTTTTGCAAGCAGCTGACGATTCCCCGAAGCTGTACTACTGCTCGAGGACGATATTCTTGCCATTGGCCTCCCGTAGCTGTTATCGGAAACATGCGGTGACGTAACATAGACCAAGCACAATGGTGGTTAAGGAAAACTAATCGCGTAGTAAATGCTGTCAGGACACTGGTGCTTGTGCTATCAAGTAGTTCAGCGTGTCTTCTTGAAATATCCCTATAAAAACCCGTGATAAGCCAACCGAAACGCCCTCAGTCCCAGGCGCAGTAATACCGTGGTCGACTAACATGCTAGAACGTTCAGCAGTTCCTGGTGGCTCTAGTTTTATTAGTTAGAGACCGTAGCTTTACGCTCTACTTGGACTCCCCGTTCATTGCAAGTATTTCACACTTTTATGAACCCCAAATAAGTACTTTCAGTTTTATTAAAAACATGCAATTGCAGTTATAAAACACATCAGAATATAAATCTTTTCAGCTGGAGGATGTTAACTAGTTTTCGGACCGGATATTTTTATAATTGCGCTACTCCAATTTCACTCATGACGTCATTAGGCCTGACACTTTATAAAACCCGCTGGATTTCTACGGATTTTGTGTCATTTGACTTTGCTTCTCTACAGCATAACGTAAGTTGTATATTAATTTAGCACCCGTACTGCGCATACGAGGGTTGAAACTTTAATAGTGGCAACGATTTATTTATAGCTCGTACAAAATAGATACGTGTTTCAAAGTTTTACTGACCAGCATTGTGTGTAACCCGTTACCAGCGATGTGGAAGACGTAGGATACCCTTAGCAGTTACAGTTGTTTTGACAGTTCGAGCGGCGTTGCCTATTGCCCGACGAATTTGTAGCAGTTCTGAAGCGAATGCCGTGAAGTGTTTCCTTCAGAAATCCAGTTGAGCTCACGAGGGCTTAAGTCAGGGGAGTGCAGTAGGTGGTATAGCACTTATTAGCCCCATCAGTCAAACAAATCAGTAACAGCTTGTTCTGTACGTACTAGAGCATTGTCCTGCGAAATGATGGCCAGGTCCTGCAGAAAGTGTCATCACTTCTGTCTCTATGCTGTTCATTTTTCGAACACAACCTACGACCAGCTTAGAGACAGAAGTGATGATTGATAGGTTATTGCGGTAGCAAGACGTTGCCTCCGACGTCGACCACTACAGTGCTACCACGCAGGCATAGAGCCCAGTAAGGTGCCGGGTGGCCATCGCAATAAACGGAGATTATATTGAAAAATAGATTTTTCTAGCTAAAAGAGACGGGAATAACATGGTGTATTGGAAACCTCAATAAAAGCAATCCGCTTTCAGAATAAAAATGTGTTGCATTATTTGCTGAAAGCCTTTCGTAAATTAGAGCGCTAATGTGTTCACTTCCTGGAAATGGGGCACCGAGTTGATCCCGGGTCGAATCCATCTCACGGATATTCGAAGAGGGCTGGTGAGCCGGGCAGCCTGGATGTGGTTTTTGGGCAGTTTTTCACATCCAGCTAGATAACTGCCGCTGTGGTACCCATGTCCCTTCTCAGAAACATCATACGCAAACTCTTCGTAATGGATCTCATATATCGGCTGATCAAAAAGTCAGTATAAATTTGGAAACTGAATAAATCACGGAATAATGTAGATAGAGAGGTACAAATTGACACAGATGCTTGGAATGACATGGGGTTTTATTAGAACCAAAAAAATTCAAAAGTTCAAAAAATGTCCGACAGATGGCACTTCGTCTGATCAGAATAGCAATAATTAGCATACCAAAGTAAGACAAAGCAAAGACGATGTTCTTTACAGGAAATGCTCAATATGCCCACCATCATTCCTCAACAATAGCTGTAGTCGAGGAATAATGTTGTGAACAGCACTGTAAAGCATGTCCAGAGTTATGGTGAGGCATTGACATTGGATGTTATCTTTCAGCATCCCTAGAGATGTCGGTCGATCACGATCCACTTCCGACTTCAGGTAACCCCAAAGCCAATAATCGCACGAACTGAGGTCTGGGGTCCTGGGAGGCCAAACATGACGAAAGTGGCGGCTGAGCACACGATCATCACCAAACGACGCTTGCAAGAGATCTTTCACGCGTCTAGCAATATGGGGTGGAGCGCCATCCTGCATAAACATCGTGCGTTCCAGCAGGTGGTTGTGAGCTAGGTTGGGGATGATGCGATCTGTAACATATCGACGTACCTCGCACCCGTCACGGTAGCAGTTTTGCTGTCCAGTGCCATCTGTCGTACATTTTGTGAACTTTTTTTGTTCTAATAAAACCCCATGTCATTCCAAGCATGTGTGTCAATTTTTACCTCTCTATCTACATTATTACGTAGTTTATTAAGTTTTCAAATTTATACTGACTTTTTGATCATCCGGTACATTGTATATGGGTTTATACAGATTCCTTCCCGGTGACAGAGGCGTTTTCAGGAAGGGAATCCGACCACAATATGACATTAGCACTGCCATACGTTATGTATAACAAACAATACCAACACCGTAGTGAAAGGCGAGAGGCAAACGGGAAGAGAAAAACCTCCGATATGTCCGTATCTCGACAACGAAAGAGACCAACTGCAGCAGCACTGCTGTTGCTGTCATGCCTTAAGAGAATCCTGCGGGTTGGAAAACGGAGCGGTGAAAGCAGCCTTCAGCCCCAGATGACAGGGAAGGCGCGTCTGCAGGCGACAGCTGTGGCGGTAATTAAAACCCTCCACCCACTTAACTCTCACCACTGGTCAGCCCGGCGCAGGCACGATAGTTCTGGAGGTTGAGTTCAGATATCGAGCACTTATGTTCATGCCGTATCTAGCCACGTCAACTGGTTCACACTTCCAAAGGATTTACTGAAAGCTTCATCGACTTTACACACCGTGGCGCAGGATATTGGCTAGGGGTTGTGTTGCCATAAATACTTAACTTGGAATGAGACAGTCTTGGCTGCCCCAAACTGATTCAGTTTCTGCTAATCAACCAGAGTTAAAACGCACATCAAAAAACGTTTTGCATCACCCCGGTTCCAAAACCTCCTGAAGATAGACGTTGACCATGGATATTGTATCACTAACACAGTCCCTTTGACTGTTTACAGATGTCACTAAACCCTCCCAAACATGTAAGCAACCACGTATAAGCAGCGCATATTAAACGGAGTGGGTCCAACAGCCGATCAGTTACAGTCATTCCACCAAGAAGGAGGTACACGGCTCGTGTTGTCTGTAGTTCAACCATGGTTAGATGGTCAATACCGCGGTTCGATCGCATCCGCATTGTTACTTTGTACCAGGAAGGTCTTTCAACAAGGGAAGTGTCCAGGCGTCTCGAAGTCAACCAAAGCGATTTTTGGACATGGAGGAGATACAGAGAGACAGGAACTGTCGATGACATGCCTCGCTCAGACCGCCCAAGGGCTACTTCTACAGTGGATGACCGCTTCCTACGGATTATGGCTTGGAGGAATCCTGACAGCAACGCCACCATGTTGAATAATCCGTCGTGCAGCCACAGGAGTTCGTGTTACGACAGGATAACGACATCGCACGAATAGAGTGGCCAGCATGTTCTCCAGACATGAATTCTATCGAACATGCCTGGGACATATTGAAAAGGGCTATGGACGACGTGAGCTACCAACCACTCTGAGTGATCTACGGCGAATCGCCGTTGATGAGTGGGAGCAACCGGACCAACAGCGCCTTGATGAACTTGTGGATAGTATGCCACGACGAATACAGGAATGCGTCAATGTAAGAGGACGTGCTACTGGGTATTGGGGGTACCGGTGTGTACAGAAATCTGAACCACCACCTCTGAAGACCTCGCTGTATGGTTGTGCAACATGCAATGTGTGGTTTTCATGAGCAATAAAAAGGGCGGAAATGATATTTATGTTGCTCTCTATTCCAATTTTCTGCACAGGTTCCGGAACTCTCGGAACCGAGGTGATGCGATACTTCTTTTGATGTGTGTACATGGATACTTGGAGCACGTGCAACAGACCTACCCTGAGCTGGTCAAAGGGCGAAATAGACTGAATTCAAAACAACGTTCACAATTTATATGTCAAAGAGGTAAACGAGTTTTAGCGCAATATGGATCTATAGTGATAATAAAACAGTCTTTTTTAGTACGCCAGTCTTCAAAACTACGAATTTTAATGGAGTTTTCACAGGTGACTTGAGCATAGCTTGGGGCAACATATAGACTTTATTTCATCAAAATCGTATCTTGGGAAAAATAGGCATTGTAATTTAAAGTTTTATCTGGACTGAGGGCAGCATACGTCTTTAATGTTTGAATTGCATCATATTTCTGAAAATGATTTTATTGTTCGATACATTGTACGTAATATGATTCAATCTAATTAATACGATGCTTATACATTCCTCAAAGTTTTAATCCAAGTGCCCATATTGGTATTATTAACAGTGAAAATAACTCTGTCTATTACGTTTTCACGACTAAACAGCAGAACTGATTTCGATGAATCTGCAGCTTGGAAAAAAGTTTGACCACAAGGAGTGTGAAGTACGGGATGGGACACCTTTTTTTACATTTGTAAACATAAACTATGTTAAAAATTATTAAATTTGTTGCATAATGTCCACATTATATGACGCCTAGTTACTTCTGTAGCACAATTCATAGATGCGTAGATACACTCTCCTGCCTATGCCCCTCCACACGCAACAGCCGGCAGCTGGTGCGTCGTGCATAGGGTCGCTCGAGTGTGGGAAGAGGTGTACGGGGAAGGGCGGACATGACTAGCTATGCTTACCGGAACACGGAGACACATGAGGGCAGCTGACTTTATTACACATTCAGTAACTTACTTACTCAGCATCACTCACCATAAAAAACTAGTGACATGTGAATGTAGCCTAAGGTGACAGTAAGTTGACAATAAAATAAGGCCGGCCGCTGGTGGCCGAGCGGTTTTGGCGCTACAGTCTGGAACCGCGCGACTGCTACGGTCGCAGGTTCGAATCCTGCCTCGGGCATGGATGTGTGTGCTGTCCTTAGGTTAGTTAGGTTTAAGTAGTTCTAAGTTCTAGGGGACTTATGGCCTCAGCAGTTGAGTCCCATAGTGCTCAGAGGCATTTGAACCAATAAAATAAGATACACCCTCAGGGACTAGCTCGGGTAGTTCAGTATCACCAAATACTGAAACTTATTTTCGATAACGGCACTAGGCCTGGCAGCAGCGCAATTGTTTGACAATACAACATCTGGCACAGGTAAATCTGAAATACAGCCAGACAAAACTGGCAGCATACCGCTGTTTCCGCTGAACATGAACGGTATGCCATTCTCCTTGTGCACCGCCGATCAAGAGCACACACTACGGTTCACCTCTGCTTGTGTCTCGGCAGAACAGCCTTACCCGGAACCAATGCCAAATCACTGCCAACTCGCATCCGGTCTCTAGCAGGCTGTCCCTACTGCTCGACACCTGAACTTCCTGCTACGACTGTATAGCTGACCCTGTCTCATTAGTCCACATGTGTGCTTCCTCTTTAGCTCACTGTAGGTTCTCGTCCTTTAGCTTCCAGTCCCTATGACAACAGCACGTGCCCCACGCTCCATACACATGGGGTCGCCATTACCAACAGCCAGAAAGCAGCAGTCACCCACATTCCCAAGTGCCTCTGCTCGCCAGTCAAATACCTGTACCAGCCACTCTGCGACGTACACAAGACCCCAGGGCGCACTAAAGCCTGGTAAAGGCTTGTCCTATATATATATGAAAAAGGTATCTGTTCTTTCGCACATGTCTGATAGAACAGATACCATCTTCGTATATATATATATATATATATATATATATATATATATATATATATAGTTAAGATCCACCGGGCTTTTGACCATATTCTTCTGTGCAGATGCACAAACAGTGCCCGAACTCTTACGGAAATCGGCATTAAAGCCACGAGTAATTAGTATAATGGGCAGGGGCACTATGAATATAGCGAATGTCGGCCTCACGGGAGGCGTGCCAGAGATACGTCCCTGCCGTCGCAGTATTCTCTGTGTCCTCGGTGGCTCAGATGGAGGGATCGTCTACCATGTAAGCAAGAGATCCCGGGTTCGGGTCCCGGTCGGGGCGCACATTTTCAACTGTCCCTGTTGACTTATATCAACGTCTGTATGCATATAAGGGTATTCATTTTATTGTAAAATCTTGTCCTGCCCCTGCTGCCCATGGCTGCTGCCACTTGCTCCAAGATGTTGCTGCTTCTTTGCTCGCACCAGACTACCCTCTGCTATCGAACTGTCCCTCCTCTCGCTGTGGTGCTGTACTTGGCTATTTTGCAGTTTCACACTCGCGCTGTCGCAGCAGGAATGCATCAACAGCACTGGCGCCAATCACCAAGCCGGGATGGATCGCTAATTTACGGCGCAACATTGAAAGAAGCGTAATTTTCGTCTTTAACTTTACAGCGTGGCTATTCGCAGGTGATGCGTGCCACTTAATTATGTTCACCGATACTCCAAAACCCAGCTAATTCGGATTAATTCCTTCCGTTGTAGCAAGTGCACAATCAAGACTAAGGCTGAAACCCATGCTACGTTCAGCTAAGGACAACATATAGATATTAGAATAAAACAGACTGAGTCGCTTCAGCTATTTTAAATCAAAACCTTGAGCAACGCAGTCTACCGAATCTCTGCTCGGCTACAGCTGTGTCCATATGCTGTGATATGTTTAGCTGCTAGCTGAAAGGCGTGCACGAAAGAATCACAAATACAGCGGTAAAGAAAGAACGACTACGAGGTAATGGATGTAAAGTAATTGGAAACTTGGAAATGCTGTGGTCTGTGCCAAAGATCAAGTAAAAATATCGTATTTCTTTCTATGAAGAATTGTGGAACTGGGACATGACTGATTTCACAAAAGCACTTGGTTAGTGACCGGCGAAATACATCTCTCAGCGACACGTGTCCAGCGTCCACAATAGATAACGTTGTGGGATGAAGGCACTCAACAGTTCCTTCAATTATATGTTGTTGTTGTTGTTGTGATCTTCAGTCCTGAGACTGGTTTGATGCAGCTCTCCATGCTACTCTATCCTGTGCAAGCTTTTTCATCTCCCAGTACCTACTGCAACCTACATCCTTCTGAATCTGCTTAGTGTATTCATCTCTTGGTCTCCCTCTACGATTTTTACCCTCCACGCTGCCCTCCAATACTAAATTGTTGATCCCTTGATGCCTCAGAACATGTCCTACCAACCGATCCCTTCTTCTGGTAAAGTTGTGCTACTAACTTCTCTTCTCCCCAATCCTATTCAATACTTCCTCATTAGTTATGTGATCTACCCATCTAATCTTCAGCATTCTTCTGTAGCACCACATTTCGAAAGCTTCTATTCTCTTCTTGTCCAAACTATTTATCGTCCATGTTTCACTTCCATACATGGCTACACTCCATACGGATACTTTCAGAAATGACTTCCTGACACTTAAATCAATACTGGATGGTAACAAATTTCTCTTCTTCAGAAACGTTTTCCTTGCCATTGCCAGCCTACATTTTACATCCTCTCTACTTCGACCATCATCAGTTATTTTGCTCCCCAAATAGCAAAATTCCTTTACTAATTTAAGT
The DNA here is from genome assembly GCF_021461395.2 of Schistocerca americana. Lineage (NCBI taxonomy): Eukaryota > Metazoa > Arthropoda > Insecta > Orthoptera > Acrididae > Schistocerca > Schistocerca americana. The sequence continues at coordinate 1,012,252,933 of NC_060120.1, read as the reverse complement.
GCTTCATTTCCTAATCTGATTCCCTCAGCATCACCCGACTTAATTAGACTACATTCCATTGTCCTTGTTTTGCTTTTGTTGATGTTCATCTTATATCCTCCTTTCAACACACTGTCCATTCCATTCAACTGCTCTTCCAAGTCCTTTGCTGTCTCTGACAGAATTACAATGTCATCGGCGAACCTCAAAGTTTTTATTTCTTCTCCATGAATTTTAATACCTACTCCGAATTTTTCTTTTGTTTCCTTTACTGCTTGCTCAATATACAGATTGAACAACATCGGGGAGAGGCTACAACCCTGTCTTACTCCCTTCCCAACCACTGCTTCCCTTTCATGTCCCTCGACTCTTATAACTGCCATCTGGTTTCTGTACAAATTGTAAATAGCCTTTCGCTCCCTGTATTTTACCCCTGCCACCTTTAGAATTTGAAAGAGAGTATTCCAGTCAACATTGTCAAAAGCTTTCTCTAAGTCTACAAATGCTAGAAACGTAGGTTTGCCTTTTCTTAATCTTTCTTCTAAGATAAGTCGTAAGGTCAGTATTGCCTCGCGTGTTCCAGTGTTTCTACGGAATCCAAACTGATCTTCCCCGAGGTTGGCTTCTACTAGTTTTTCCATTCGTCTGTAAAGAATTCGTGTTTGTATTTTGCAGCTGTGACTTATTAAACTGATAGTTCGGTAATTTTCACATCTGTCAACACCTGCTTTCTTTGGGATTGGAATTATTATATTCTTCTTGAAGTCTGAGGGTATTTCGCCTATTTCATACATCTTGCTCACCAGATGGTAGAGTTTTGTCGGGACTGGCTCTCCCAAGGCCGTCAGTAGTTCCAATGGAATGTTGTCTACTCCGGGGGCCTTGTTTCGAGTCAGGTTTTTCAGTGCTCTGTCACACTCTTCACGCAGTATCATATCTCCCATTTCATCTTCATCTACATCCTCTTCCATTCCCATAATATTGTCCTCAAGTACATCGCCATTGTATAGACCCTCTATATACTCCTTCCACCTTTCTGCTTTCCCTTCTTTGCTTAGAACTGGGTTTCCATCTGAGCTCTTGATATTCATACAAGTCGTTCTCTTATCTCCAAAGGTCTCTTTAATTTTCCTGTAGGCAGTATCTATCTTACTCCTAGTGAGATAAGCCTCTACATCCTTACATTTGTCCTCTAGCCTTCCCTGCTTAGCCATTTTGCACTTCCTATCGATCTCATTTTTGAGACGTTTGTATTCCTTTTTGCCTGCTTCATTTACTGCGTTTTTGTATTTTCTCCTTTCTTCAATTAAATTCAATATTTTTTCTGTTACCCAAGGATTTCTACTAGCCCTCGTCTTTTTACCTACTTGATCCTCTGCTGCCTTCGCTACTTCGTCCCTCAAAGCTACCCATTCTTTTTCTACTGTATTTCTTTCCCCCATTCCTGTCAATTGTTCCCTTATGCTCTCTCTGAAACTCTGTACAACCTCTGGTTCTTTCAGTTTATCCAGATCCCATCTCCTTAAATTCCTACCTTTTTGCAGTTTCTTCAGTTTTAATCTACAGTTCATAACCAATAGATTATGGTCAGAGTCCACATCTGCCCCTGGAAATGTCTTACAATTTAAAACCTGGTTCCTAAATCTCTGTCTTACCATTATATAATCAATCTCATACCTTTTAGTATCTCCAGGGTTCTTCCATGTATACAACCTTCTTTCATGATTCTTAAACCAAGTGTTAGTTATGATTATGTTGTGCTCTGTGCAAAATTCTACCAGGCGGCTTCCTGTTTCATTTCTTCCCCCCAATCCATATTCACCTACTATGTTTCCTTCTCTCCCTTTTCCTACGCTCGAATTCCAGTCACCCATGACTATTAAATTTTCGTCTCCCTTCACAATCTGAATAATTTCTTTAATTTCATCATACATTTCTTCAATTTCTTCGTCATCTGCAGAGCTAGTTGGCATATAAACTTGTACTACTGTAGTAGGTGTGGGCTTCGTATCTATCTTGGCCACAATAATGCGTTCACTATGCTGTTTGTAGTAGCTTACCCGCATTCCTATTTTCCTATTCATTATTAAACTTACTCCTGCATTACCCCTATTTGATTTTGTGTTTATAACCCTGTAGTCATCTGACCAGAAGTCTTGTTCCTCCTGCCACCGAACTTCACTAATTCCCACCATATCTAACTTCAACCTATCCATTTCCCTTTTTAAATTATCTAACCTACCAGCCCGATTAAGGGATCTGACATTCCACGCTCCGATCCGTAGAACGCCAGTTTTCTTTCTCCTGATAACGAAATCCTCTTGAGTAGTCCCCGTCTGGAGATCCGAATGGGGGACTATTTTACTTCCGGAATATTTTACCCAAGAGGACGCCATCATCATTTAATCATACAGTAAAGCTGCATGCCCTCGTGAAAAATTACGGCTGTAGTTTCCCCTTGCTTTCAGCCGTTCGCAGTACCAGAACAGCAAGGCCGTTTTGGTTATTGTTACAAGGCCAGATCAGTCAATCATCCAGACTGTTGCCCTTGCAACTACTGAAAAGGCTGCTGCCGCTCTTCAGGAACCACACGTTTGTCTGGCCTCTCAACACATACCTCTCCGTTGTGGTTGCACCTACGGTACGGCTATCTGTATCGCTGAGGCACGCAAGCCTCCCCACCAACGGCAAGGTCCATGGTTCATGGGAGGGGGCGGCAATTATATGTAGCAGATATTATAAAACTAAACTACTAAACTCCGTCCGAACTGGCGTTGAAGGCCCAACGGTGCCGACTGGCGCCCCACAGGCATCACTGAATGCGGATATGGAAGAGTATGTGGTCAGCACACCGCTCCCCTGGCCGTCGTCAGTTTTCGTGACCAGAGCCACTACTTCCCCATCAAGTAGCTCCTCAATCAGCCTCACAAAGGCTGACTCCACCCCGTTTGCCAACAGCGCTTGGCAGACCGAACGGTCACCCATCCAAGGGTTAGCCAAGCCAGACAAGGCTTAACCTTGGTGATGTGAAGGAAACTGGTCTTACCACTGCGGCAAGGCCGTTGGCTTGTAAATATTATACGTGAAAAATATAACCGAGCATCACATGTGCCTGTAGGTAAGATCGTTGCATACCAAGCACCGCGATAATCTCAGTATCACAGCAACATCGAGTATCATGAATTTGATCAGTCAAATAACTCGCGTGAGAGAGGGGGAAATAACAACTACAGATCGAACTTTTATGATTGGGGTATGTATCACACAGAACAGAACACTAGAGAAACGAATACAGAGGAAGTACATGCTCCATGTAGCAGCGATCTTTTGTACTTGTAGTAAGTAAATCAAGCTGAAACATGGATCCAGGTACAGAATAAGTGACTTTTTTTAATGGGGATCATATAAGTTAAGTAGATTAATGCCGATTGCCAATATGGAGTGCCACGTCGAGTTAACTCCATACTGGGTCATCACTTCCCAATCACTCTTAAGTCACAGCCAGCTGTAATTCTGTCAACGTGTAATATACAAGTCTCTGTTGGGAGCGGAAGTTCTGTGATGTCACGTCATGTGACTCATCGTGCATGCCGTATCAAACGCAATATTTTCTGGTATCGCCTTTCCATCCAACGATCCATGACCTTTGCAGAGATATACAACACTGATGAACCAAAACATTGTGAGTGGTGCTGAACATCGTGTTGGTCCACGTATGGAACGCAACACAAGAGCGGTTGACTGAGGCGTGTGTTCCACAAGCACTTAGTACAACCCGATGTCTAGACATAGGACACATTAAATCCCATATTTTATGGGCTGGTGCTTTTTCAGCAAGGAGCCGGTGCACGAAAGCGCCATAGACGCGTTTCATATGTTTCGTATCAGATGAATTACACGGTCAAGACTTCAACGTGAGATCGCTGTCGTTCGCCTCAAATCATTGTAGCATGTTTCTGCATCTGTGACACAGGCAGTAATCGTGCTAAGAGATACCATTGCCATGAAGGGAGGCACACGAAGAATTTCAGGTGGTCTGCAAAAGAGTACATGTAGTCTATTGTTTTTAAGTCGTCTTCTATTGGTACTAAAGGATCTATGGAAGCCAAGGTTAATGTACCGAATAGCATAATACTGCCTGTATTGGCCTGTGTCTTTGGCGGGGTGCCTGTTTAAAGGAGCCACTGCCTAGATTACTGTTAGCCTGGTGTAGAAACTAACCTGATTCTTCCAACGTGGTGACCCGTTTACACAGATCCACGGTCCAGTGGCGGAAATCCCATGGGAACAGCAATCGGAATTGACGATGTCGTTGGGTCAGTACGGCCCCTTAGGGGCATCACGAGCTCGCAGGGCGGCCAGGCGGCATTCCGTATCGATCGTGGTGCACAGTGGTCTTAATGATTGGCTCATCACTGCATATGTTTGTTGCGATAGTAGATTGCAGCATGGGAAAGTTATCGTCCAAGGAAAATGTTAAGGTGGCGTAGTGTTAAGAAGGTCGACAAGGGTGGCGCAGAAATACGAAGGTCAAGAAGGCCACAGGAATAAAACATCGATACACCCTGAACTGACTTCTGGTCGTATCTCCAGGGTTGGAGGCAATAGACAACCCGCCCAAAAAAGTGAAGCACCAGGAACGAGAGGAGGAAACTAATGAAAGTTCATGAGCTGAGAGAGTATGTGAAGTACTTGATTTCAGTGCTTACAAAATCGAGACCTTTTTAGGAAGAACTTGACAGTATGAGCACAGTTATCAGTGTGACGTGCACCCCTTCTGGACGGGACGAATGCATTGATTCGCTGGGGAAAGGAGTCATGTAGTTGATGCTCCTCTGCTGAGACAACCTGACCCACAACTGTTCTCTTTCGATATCCTGGATGCTGGTGCTGGGACGAAGTTAACGTCGAGGCTGGTCCCAGAGGTGTTCTACTGGAGACAGTTCTTGGGATCTTGTTTGCACGAGAGTAGCACAACATCACGCCGGCTGCTCATAGAAAGCCGTGCATTGTCTGGACGACTGTTGTCGTGTTGAAAAATACACCACAATATTGTCACATGAGAGGAAGCATATGAGGACTCAGGATGTCCGGTTAGAGTCGCTCAGTTACTACCACCATGACGTGAGGTCGTACCATGATAGCAGCAGTAACACCGCCGTGCCTCTCCAAAATATTGGAACAGTGGGACATCTCCCCATGTCGCTGCTATACTTAAGGGCGGTAGTCATCCAGGCTTATGCAGAACAGTGATTCATCGTTGAAGACAAGCCGTCATCAGGAGATCATACTTACCGGTAACGGCAGTTTTCCACACCCAACTGTGCTGTGGTGTTAACGATATGGAGACGGTAATTCCCTTGTCTGGCTGCTGTTAATCTCCGACCAATGAAGCGAGAAAACGCGGAATGTTGCAGGCACAGATGGTAGCTCTTATTGGGCGCTTTTGTACGATACGGATATCTTCCCTTGTGCTGATCGGATGTGATTGATACGTCTGTCCTCATATCCCCATATAGTTTATCCCTGGGCCACTGTCACAGCTGAATGCCCCACAGATCTACAGGCTGTACGATTCGACCAGCCGGCCTAATGGAGATCCACAATGGTCCCCGTTTCAAACCGTGTGAGGTGCTGATGTCGCTGTCTCATACCAGTAGGCGGCATCTCCGTGTGCTTCAGAGCGATCACTCAACATTCGGCGTTGTTGACGCGTCCTATACATTCTAACAGACCTAATAGAAACACTAAACACGAAACACCCTACTGCATTCTGGTCACGGATGTACCTGTCACAGGGAATTGCAATTCTTATCATTTACATACCCGCTGATGCTGTTTACGTGTACAAAGTTACATTAACATCAGACGATGTCTTATAGGTACGTTACTTTCTTGACAGACAGGGCATGTGACTGGATGTAAGTAGGAAGGATTTAGGTAGGGAGAACGCAGAATATTATCTTGGATGGATAAAAGTAGAATTTTATTTGTGACGCAGTGAAGTGTGTAGGTACCTTTGCCGTTCATGTAGTGTATTTATGACGTAATTAATAGCAATTTGAGACCTTCTCAGATCTGTATGTCCAAATCTGTGTGAAATACCCTTAACATAGACAAATGTAATGTATTGCGAATACATAGAAAGAAGGATCCATTGTTGTATGATTATATGATAGCAGAACAAACACTGGTAACAGTTACTTCCGTAAAATATCTGGGAGTATGTGTACGGAACGATTTGAAGTGGAATGATCATTTAACATTAATTGTTGGTAAGGCGGGTGCCAGGCTGAGATTCATTGGGAGAGTCCTTAGAAAACGTAGTCCATCAACAAAGGAGGTGGCTTACAAAACACTCGTTCGGCCTATACTTGAGTATTGCTCATCAGTGTGGGATCCGTACCAGGTCGGGTTGACAGAGGAGATAGAGAAGATCCAAAGAAGAGCGGAGCGTTTCGTCACAGTGTTATTTGACAAGCGTGATAGCGTTACGGAGGTGTTTAGCAAACTCAAGTGGCAGACTCTACTAGAGAGGCGCTCTGCATCGCGGTGTAGGTTGCTGTCCAGGTTTCGAGAGGGTGCGTTTCTGGACGAGATATCGAATATATTGCTTCCCCCTACTTATACCTCCCGAGGAGATCACGAATGTAAAATTAGAGATATTCGAGCGCGCACGTAGGCTTTACGGCAGTCGTTCTTCCCGCGAACCATACGCGACTGGAACAGGAAAGGGAGGTAATGACAGTGGCACGTAAAGTGCCCTCCGCCACACACCGTTGGTTGGCTTGCGGAGTATAAATGTAGATATAGATCTAGTTGTAGACCAAACTGCTGAGGTCATCGGTCCCTAGACTTAAACACTACTTAGACTAACTTATTCCTCGAACAACACACACACCCATGCCCGAGGGAGGAGTCGAATCTCCGGCGGGAGGGGCCGCTCAATCCGTGACACGGTGCCTCTAACCGCGCGCCACAATCAGATCTGATGAGATATGAAAGTGAGGCAACGACTGAAAACTTGCTTTACAAGATCAAAAATGTGAAATTTTCACGTAACAGAGTGTAAAAACATTCTATGACTACAGCATCAACAAGTCACAACAGGAATCGTCAACTCAAACCAGTATCTGCTTGGACCAAGTTGAATGATTAGGAATTCAAATGATCATAAAGGCTCAGCTGTAGCTGAAGCAGGTGTCAGACTTCGTTTCATTGGTAGGATACTGGGAAAACGCACTCAGTCTATAAAGGTGCTGCACAGTAAGCTCTCGTGCGACCCATATTAGAATATTGCTCCAACCAAACAGGACTGAAATGCAGTGTTCAGTGCAATCAAAGAAGGACAAGTAGAATGATTACAGGCTAGGCTGAAGCGCGGGAGAGCGCCACTGAAATTCTGAAAAACCTGTCTTTTCAGAACCTTGTTAATGGAAGAAAATAGAAATAGTCTACTGCCCCTTGAGTATCATTCAGATAGGGTCCGTGTAGAGTAGACCACAGCACGCGCATAGACACTGAAGCAGTCATTCTTCCCGCAGTCCTTACGTAAATGGAACATTAAGAAACGCTAATGCGTGGTACGATGGGAAGGACCTGAACATAACAGTGTCGTGGAGAGTATGTAGTAAACATAGTAGAAATTTCTACAAGAACAGGACCAGACAACACGCTCGCTAATTGTCTATCTAATCAAAAATTATTTGAAGTTAGCGGTTTACAGTATCCTCGTGCTTCAAGAAGGACTCTTGTGGGCATAACTAAAGGAAACCAGGAAAAATTGTGTGTTTTAGTTAGGAGAAAATTCTCTCCAGGGTACAAGAAATCAGTGCGAGCACAAAGTGAAAACTCCATCACACGCTTCGGCTTGAGAGGCCCTACATTATGCATCCGTCTATTAAATATTCAGCGACCCTGGCTTCGTACATTCCGCCCGCTGCAATATAAACACGTGGTTCGCCCCACTACAGAGGAGGAGCCTTATTTCCGTCGTTGTGCGTAAGCTTTTTACGTCCCATTCCGTGCCATGTTGCCTTAACTCTTGCGCGGACGCCACGCACCGCCTGAATAATTCACTCGACCTCGCTGCTTTCCCTGAGGTATCTACTAACCTAAAACGTTTCCCCGGAAGACTAAACAGCGGCTACTCTCCCTACGGAAGAGGCTTTTGGGGAACACGCTGTTCCCTGCAGCCGATGCGTTTAAGGAAATTTGCCAGCGGCCACAGCGCACACAGACATACTGAGAGGCAGCTTTGAGGCAGGATGCCATCCGTAATAGACTGTTGGCCGTTGTACAGGGTTTGGACAAGTGTATGGAAACACAGCGAGAAATGCTTGCTTGAAAATAAATAGAGACTCTAGCCAGGACTGCAGGTTGCTCTGTTGTATGTCATCACGATACGCAATGCACTCATTACGTTACAAATGTCAGTCGTGGCCAGAAAGGTGTTATGTTTTTCTGTTTAGTTTTGAGTGTATTATTTGTAAGCTGAGTGGATACGAACGTGCCGAAATTGTTGGTGCTCGTATGGTGGGTACTTGCGTAAGCAAGTGCTAGATGTTCCAAGAGGCACTGTGCGCAGGCAGAGCGGAGAAACATCACAACGTAGACGAAAGCGTTTGATGAGTAATCGTGATAGATGGTCAATGAAGAGGATGGTGATGAAAAATAAGATGACAGATGCAAAAATCATAGTAAAATTGAATGTTGCATTAAACAGGGAACCGCATGGCGAGGTGGAATACCAGAACCACTCATTGGTGATGCAATTGCCCCTAAGAGGAAAACGTGCTGCCGAAGCCTGAACACTAGGACAACGGGGCAATGGAGGAAAGTCATTTGGTTGTTTCTCTGTTGTTTCACACTGTTTCCAACTTCTGGTCAACTTTACGTCCCAAGAGTGAAAGACGGCGGGCGTTCGTTGACGACTCGGGCAGCTATGTTGTGATTTTCCGTAGGTCCCTTGCCTACTCTGCAAGTTCACAGTACGGCCAAGAATTATTTGACCATTGTGGCTGATCGGGTCCATCCCATGGCGTAATGACTGCTTCCCAATGACGATGCTGTGTTCCAAGACAATAAGGTGCCTGTGCACACAACTAGAAATGAATTAGTTTTGTGAGCACGAGGATGAAGTATCGTATATCCTTTGGCTACCACGGTCAGCACTGAGCATTTATAGTCTATCGTGGAGAGAAAGATCGTCATCGCAGTTCACGTCCATTATCATTACTTGAACGTGTCACAGTTTTGCAGAAACAGTGATATAATATTTCTGAATGTTGGGCTCCATAAGGTTTCCTTTCTGCGCAGCGGCCGTGGAATATAAAACTATAAAGAATGTAGCAACCAGTCGCGGAAACATAATTTATTTATCTTGTTGCAAATCGATTTCCAGTGACATCAGTCATCATCGGTACTGAAAAAAAGAGAGACAAGGCATAAACAACTACTTTAACAAACGAAAAAATTGGCAATTAAACATAATTACATCAATTACAACATATACAGAAGTCTGATATTAAAATACAAAGTCATAAAATACCTTTTTTTTTTACCGATACATGCCACAAGTAGAAGTACTGTTCTTGGCAGATTTCCATCATAAAGTGACACATCATAGGTCAACACTACAACAAGACAACATGAAGTTCCGCCACGTTGCAGTAAGCGCCCTCTATGTAAAATAGAGGAGTAATGTAAAGTACAAGCAATAAGGAATATGTCGCATTACAAAGAAAAGTATACAGTGATGGTAGTTGACGATACCAATTTAAATAATTACAACAAGTGAAAATGTCTGAACATTGTTTGTCAGACGATGATGTTGTTGTTGTTATGGTCTTCAGTCCTGAGACTGGTTTGATGCAGCTCTCCATGCTACTCTATCCTGTGCAAGATTCTTCATCTCCCAGTACCTACTGCAACCTACATCGTTCTGAATCTGCTTAGTGTATTCATCTCTTGGTCTCCCTCTACGATTTTTACCCTCCATGCTGCCCTCCAATGCTAAATTTGTGATGCCTTGATGCCTCAAAACACGCTCTACCAACCGATCCCTTCTTCCAGTCAAGTTGTGCCACAAACTTCTCTTCTCCCCAATCCTATTCAATACCTCCTCATTAGTTATGTGATCTACCCACCTTATCTTCAGCATTCTTCTGTAGCACCACATTTCGAAAGCTTCTATTCTCTTCTTGTCCAAACTAGTTATCGTCCATGTTTCACTTCCATACATGGCTACACTCCATACAAATACTTTCAGAAACGACTTCCTGACACTTAAATCTATACTCGATGTTAACAAATTTCTGTTCTTCAGAAACTATTTCCTTGCCATTGCCAGTCTACATTTTATATCCTCTCTACTTCGACCATCATCAGTTATTTTACTCCCTAAATAGCAAAATTCCTTTACTACTTTAAGTGTCTCATTTCCTACTCTAATTCCCTCAGCATCACCCGACTTAATTCGACTACATTCCATTATCCTCGTTTTGCTTTTGTTGATGTTCATCTTATATCCTCCTTTCAAGACACTGTCCATTCCATTCAACTGCTCTTCCAAGTCCTTTGCTGTCTATGACAGAATTACAATGTCATCGGTGAACCTCAAAGTTTTTACTTCTTCTCCATGAATTTTAATACCTACTCCGAATTTTTCTTTTGTTTCCTTTACTGCTTGCTCAGTACACAGATTGAATAACATCGGGGAGAGACTACAACCCTGCCTCACTCCTTTCCCAACCACTGCTTCCCTGTCATGCCCCTCGACTCTTATAACTGCCATCTGATCTCTGTACAAATTGTAAATAGCCTTTCGCTCCCTGTATTTTACCCCTGCCACCTTCAGAATTTGAAAGAGAGTATTCCAGTCAACTTTGTCAAAAGCTTTCTCTAAGTCTACAAATGCTAGAAACGTAGGTTTGCCTTTTCTTAATCTTTCTTCTAAGATAAGTCGTAAGGTTAGTATTGCCTCACGTGTTCCAACATTTCTACGGAATCCAAACTGATCTTCCCCGAGGTCCGCTTCTACCAGTTTTTCCATTCGTCTGTAAAGAATTCGCGTTAGTATTTTACAGCTGTGACTTATTAAACTGATAGTTCGGTAATTTTCACATCTGTCAACACCTGCTTTCTTTGGGATTGGAATTATTATATTCTTCTTGAAGTCTGAGGGTATTTCGCCTGTCTCATACATCTTGCTCACCAGATGGTAGAGTTTTGCCATGACTGGCTCTCCCAAGGCCATCAGTAGTTCTAATGGAATGTTGTCTACTCCCGGGGCCTTGTTTCGACTCAGGTTTTTCAGTGCTCTGTCAAACTCTTCACGCAGTATCTTATCTCCCATTTCGTCTTCTTCTACATCCTCTTCCATTTCCATAATATTGTCCTCAAGTACATCGCCCTTGTATAAACCCTCTATATACTCCTTCCACCTTTCTGCCTTCCCTTCTTTGCTTAGAACTGGGTTGCCATCTGAGCTCTTGATATTCATACAAGTGGTTCTCTTCTCTCCAAAGGTCTCTTTAATTTTCCTGTAGGCAGTATCTATCTTACCCCTAGTGAGACAAGCCTCTACATCCTTACATTTGTCCTCAAGCCATCCCTGCTTAGCCATTTTGTACTTCCTGTCGATCTCATTTTTGAGACCTTTGTATTCCTTTTCGCCTGCTTCATTTACTGCATTTTTATATATTCTCCTTTCATCAATTAAATTCAATATTTCTTCTGTTACCCAAGGATTTCTACTAGCCCTCGTCTTTTTACCTATTTGATGCTCTGCTGTCTTTACTACTTCATCCCTCAAAGCTACCCATTCTTCTTCTACTGTATTTCTTTCCCCCATTCCTGTCAATCGTTCCCTTATGCTCTCCCTGAAACTCTCTACAACCTCTGGTTCTTTCAGTTTATCCAGGTCCCATCTCCTTAGATTCCCACCTTTTTGCAGTTTCTTCAGTTTCAATCTGCAGTTCATAACCAATAGATTGTGGTCAGAATCCACATCTGCCCCTGGAAATGTCTTACAGTTTAAAACCTGGTTCCTAAATCTCTGTCTTACCATTATATAATCTATGTGATACCTTTTAGTATCGCCAGGACTCTTCCAGGTATACAACCTTCTTTTATGATTCTTGAACCAGGTGTTAGCTATGATTAAGTTAAGCTCTGTGCAAAATTCTACAAGGCGGCTTCCTCTTTCATTTCTTCCCCCCAATCCATATTCACCTACTATGTTTCCTTGTCTCCCTTTTCCTACTGACGAATTCCAGTCACCCATGACTATTAAATTTTCGTCTCCCTTCACTACCTGAATAATTTCTTTTATCTCGTCATACATTTCATCTATTTCTTCATCATCTGCAGAGCTAGTTGGCATATAAACTTGTACTACTGTAGTAGGCATGGGCTTTGTGTCTATCTTGGCCACAATAATGCGTTCACTATGCTGTTTGTTGTAGCTAACCCGCACTCCTATATTTTTATTCATTATTAAACCTACTCCTGCATTACCCCTATTTGATATTGTATTTATAACCCTGTAATCAGACGATGATAACAAATTAAATATATACTCCAAAACTACTGTCGCCAAAATTGTAAGAAGAGAGAAACTCGCTAAAAATATAATTCCATTCACACAAATGTAGAAAATGAAACTTGTCATAATGACGAAACCGAATAGTGGTATCAATGGCCATCTGCCTTTCTACATACGAACTACAAGTGCATCAAAAGTTACATTTATGTTTCTTCCAGTAGATGACGCTTTGTTACTGAACGCACAAATCCAAAATTGACAGAGTTCAGGTAAAAATTACAGTACAAGATAAACAATCGTATTACTTAAATAATGCGATTAACAAAATGTTGCGCATATAAAGAACTATATATGTGGATAACTACATTAGATCTACTATGCGAACTATAGTCACGTGAACAAATGTACGATGCACCCTTATGTTTAAGAGTGGCTCAGTTTAGGTGTGAAAATTGGCCATTGAACCAGATTTCACAAAATACATACCTTTTTTAAAAACCTATACATTTAAAGATAAACAATACGATTTACAAAACCAAATGTCAAAACTGTAGAACAAGCAGACGTCACTCGATGTAAGGTAACCTAAATACGTTTCACTTCCTAAATTTGAGTGAATGGAATAATTTTTTTAGTGAGTTTCTCTCTTCTTACTATTTTGACGATCGTAGTTTAGGAGTATATATTTAATTTATTATTATCATCTAACCAACAATGTTCAACAGGCCGGGGTAGCCGAGCGGTTCTAGGCGCTACAGTCTGGAACCGCACGACCGCTACGGTCGCAGGTTCGAATCCTGCCTCGGACATGGATGTGTGTGATGTCCCTAGGTTAGTAAGGTTTAAGTAGTTCCAAGTTCTAAGGGACTGATGACCTCTGAAGTTCCATAATGCTCAAAGCCATTTGCACCAACTATGTTCAGACATTTCTAATTGTTGTAATTATTTAAACTGATATCAGCAGTTACCATACCTGCATAATTTTTTAATGCGATATATTCCTTATTGCTTGTTCTTTACATTACTCCTCTATTTTACATAGAGGGCGCTTATTGCAACGTGGCGCCACCTCATGTTGTCTTGTTGTAGTGTTGACCTATGATGTGTCACTTCACGATAGAAATCTGCCAAAGATCCTACTTCTACCTAAGGCATGTATTGGTTAAAAAATTGGTATGTTATGACTTTGAATACTAATGTCGGACATCTATATATGCCGTAACTGATGTAACTGTTTTTTACTTTCAATTTTTTCGTTTGTTGAAGCAGTTGTTCTATGCCCTGTCTCTTGTATGTGTTTCTGCACCGATGATGACTGATATCAGTCGAAATCGATTTGCAACAAGATAAATAAATTACGTTAACGCGACTGGTTGCTACATCGTTTATAATTTTATAATAATATAATATTCTTTTGAAAACCATGCAGGAACTGTATTTACTCATTCCGAGGTGTATGGAAGATATTTTGAATGCCAGTTGATTTCCTACACTGTATTATGCATGAGTGTTGTGTTTGTAGTGTATCCACATCTTTGTCCAATCGCTGTAATTGCAATATCGGGAAGGAGAGCAAAAAGCGTTTTATTTTTACTTATTGTGTGCATGCTGTATAGTAAGAGTTAATTTTCAGGTAATTTGAGAATGCAAGGTGCGAATTGTTGTGCTAAGTGTGAATGACTGATGACCCATATGTCATTCCACACCGTTCAGATACCGTCAATCTTAATGGCTGGCTGTTTTGTTTGCTACATAGATACTACGATAAAAGTTTGTTTCTCTAGTAACAGATCAACAGAAAAGAGCGCATGAGAAATTCCTACACTGATAAGGCGAAGTCGTCAAGTGACTACGTTGAATGATCGGTTCCAGACTGAAGCGCCTAGAACCGCTCGGCCACAGCGACCGACTACGGAAAGAAATGATGGTTGGTTAAAGAAATGGAAGAAAATACAGTCTACGCAAATAAAGTCTCTAAAAAATGTCGTAAAGTAGAGACAGAAATAAGCTAAACATTATCATCGTAAAATGCCTAGTGTTGTGAAGGGCCTTCCGTGATTCGACAAGGTGCGGCAACTTCAGTGGCGGTTACTCAACAACTCTACAAGAAAACCTTTCACATGGTGCATCAACAAAGAGCCGTAGGTTGCTGGAGCTCGCCAGTGAATACATCTCGTCGTGTATTCATATTTATCAGCAAGGTACTGCCAGGGCCGTTATTGGAATCCTGCTGCATCCCGTTTCATATTACAGGGTGATTCAAAAAGAATACCACAACTTTAAAAATGTGTATTTAATGAAAGAAACATAATATAACCTTCTGTTATACATCATTACAAAGAGTATTTAAAAAGGTTTTTTTCACTCAAAAACAAGTTCAGAGATGTTCAATATGGCCCCCTCCAGACACACGAGCAATATCAACCCGATACTCCAACTCGTTCCACACTCTCTGTAGCATATCAGGCGTAACAGTTTGGATAGCTGCTATTATTTCTCGTTTCAAATCATCAATGGTGGCTGGGAGAGGTGGCCGAAACACCATATCCTTAACATAACCCCATAAGAAAAAATCGCAGGGGGTAAGATCAGGGCTTCTTGGAGGCCAGTGATGAAGTGCTCTGTCACGGGCTGCCTGAGGCCGATCCATCGCCTCGGGTAGTTGACGTTCAGGTAGTTACGGACAGATAAGTGCCAATGTGGTGGCGCTCCATCCTGCTGAAATATGAATTGTTGTGCTTCTTGTCCGAGCTAAGGGAACAGCCAATTCTCTAACATCTCCAGATACTGTAGTCCAGTTACAGTAGCACCTTCGAAGAAAAAGGGTCGCCATCTTAGCATCAACTGACGCTGACGCCTAGTCAACAGCGCCTCAAGCGAACAAATGTACAACTAAATGAAACTTTATAGCTCCCTTAATTCGCCGACAGATAGTGCTTAGCTCTGCCTTTTGTCGTTGCAGAGTTTTAAATTCCTAAAGTTGTGGTATTCTTTTTGAATCACCCTGTACTTTCACACATCCCCACCTCTTACTTTTAATCGATTTTGTACAGTTAAACGGTGACGACGTACCAGAAATTTGAAAGAAAGGAATGCAGTTCAGTTACGCAATTTACGAATAAAATATGAAAATTTTGGTTCAGAAAACTAAAAGCGTAGCGTTCTTAGGTGAACAACTAAGTCAGATTAAAATTATCGTTAACAATAAAGTAACAGAACAAGTACTACACATTTTACAGCTTTTCCGTGATATAAAGTACGACTGTGATGGAAACATAAAGTAAATTGAAGAAGTTTGTTGATATTTATGGAACAAACACCCAATAACGGAAAAATAAGAATACCAAACAAACGCGCTTGAAGCTTTATAAGATTGTTTCTCTACCAGCAGAACATACGGAAATAAATAGTTCAAATGGCTCTGAGCACTATGAGACTTAACTTCTGAGGTCATCAGTCCCCTAGAACTTAGAACTACTTAAACCTAACTAACGTAAGGACATCACACACTTCCATGCCCGAGGCGGGATTCGAACCTGCGACCGTAGCGGTCGCGCGGTTCCAGACTGAAGCGCCTAGAACCGCTCGGCCACAGCGACCGACTACGGAAAGAAATGATGGTTGGTTAAAGAAATGGAAGAAAATACAGTCTACGTAAATAAAGTCTCTAAAAAATGTCGTAGAGACAGAAATAAGCTAAGCATTAGCATCGTAAAATGAAAGTTAGAAGAAAGTATGGACACAACGTCAGAATGATCCCGAAAGGCTACCAACAAAAATGAAGAAATATGAATAAAAAAGAAAACGCTGGCAGACCATAAGGAAACGTGGGAATTTAGTACGCGATTACTCTAAAACGGCAGGGGAGTGGATGCAGTAGAAGATAACACGAATGATTCGGGAAGAAGACGCCGTACAACTTCACCTGTTACGTCGGGTAGATGTAAGAAATGACAGACATTATCGGAGAAACGCAGACCTTTGATTCTATGGCGAATCAAGTTCCCATGGAGTCATAATATTTCAAAGAGCTTGAGCAGCGCGATGCCTTGTGTCCTGATATCTACTCGGGGCGCGACGGGTATTTTGTTGAAAGACTCCTCTGGAGCTCCGGACGTGTCCCTGTAGCTTCCTTTACAGATCGCCAGCCGCGCGTTATTCAATCTCCCACATCCCTCTGCCCCCCCCCCCTCTCTCCCACCAGCACCGACCAGGTAAATCACGGTGCCAAGTGCTCTCGGCACGCGCTCGCACTTACGGCGTCTCGTATCGACCTGTCAGAGTGCAAGTGAAGTGCAGAGCGTACTTCTACCGTCGTTCGTTCTCAGGATTCCCTTACATATCATCTGATGTTCTGTCGTATGCCTTAGAGAAAAGATAAAGGTTTCCCCTCGCACATCTACGCTGTAGACCAGAACAAAAGCACAAAGATTCTGTTAGACCATGTACCTATAAAGACTCCCATAATTCTAGGCATAACATAGTCTGAAGACATGAATATAAATGCTATATATGTTCTGTGTAGGATGATACCTTTCTATCTGTTCGGCAAAAATCCCCGAAAATTTGAAAGAAGCATCAATAGTGCTTTCCACTACCTAGACACTGATCTAAGAATCCGAAATAAGCGATGTACTTAACTAGAACACTTAAGTATCCTAGCCTATTCTCCACAAGGCAGCTCTGGCTCGAAATTTGTTAGCAAATCGAAAGAGAATCTGATCGTATGTAACGTACACCAGTGGCAAGAAACATTCAGTACCTTCACTGGGCTACATCAATGATCATACTATCGATGAAAATGCCGCTAGGGAAAAGTTGCTAAATAACGTTTATCGAAATTCCTTCATCAAAGTAGACTAATGAATACCGCAAAATTAGAATCAAGGACAGCTGCCCATATCGATAGATTTCATGCAGCCCATAATACCTTCTAAAACAATGAGCGAATTCTTAGATACTCACGCTCGAAACGCTTGCTTTATTACTCCTGCAAAAAAAAAAGAAAAAAAAATGAGCAGGAAATTCTGGAACTTTTTCGGGAAATTTAATGTGTTACCTTGTGGCAGCCGCGGCTAGGTATAAGCAGAGACGCGATACGAGCGTTTGTCTATATACACTGAATGTTTGCCGGTAGAGGTAACCATTAACAACTCGTTGTCACATTCAGTACCAGCTAGAGACGCCGAAGTAATCTCGACTACAAGACTGGTGCGCAGGTGCGCGCCTCTTAAAGTACGATCCTCTCTGTCTCCATTGGTCAGCGGCTTCGAGGCCCTTCGAAACGACAATAGCCACATATACCATTGGATGTACCTGCAAAATTATGACACTGTATGACGTATGCTTTATAAAAATTAAGCTGTGCGAAATTGAAACTGAAGACGAAATTCGCTAGAGATGGAGGTGAAACATGTGTACAAATACATGCGAAATAAACATATTTCAAATATATTTTAAATATGGGTACGTGAGCAAAGCCACAGGTAAAAAGTTCGATCTAACCCCTGAAACGATTTCGACCAAATTTCGTACACGTATTAGTTACTATCTGGAAATGGATATCTTCTAGATGAGGACCAGTAGGGTTCTATTGGGGTGGGGGTGATAACGTGGGTGAGGAAGTGGAAGAGGAAATGTACTGACTATGAGGGGGAAGGAGGAGATGGTCACAAATAGGGGCAGAAGAGAATGGAGAACGAGACAGGGAGAGGGAAGTGAACAGAAGCAGAGGAGAGATAGGCAGAGAAAGGGAAGCGATGGATAAAGACGGGAGGAGAAAGATATGGACAGGAATGGGGTAGGGGGACTAGGGCAGAGAGGAGGAGGAAGTGCACAGAGAAATGGAAAGAAGAGGACACGGACAAAGGGGCGGGAGGAATCGACAGATAGAGCAGGAGGAGGAGATAGACAGGGGGAGGAGGACCAGGAGAGGAGAGGAGAAATTAGATGGGAGAGGAGGAGATGGGCAGAGGGTAATGGACCAAATACATCGAGAAGGGAGAAGAAGATGAAAGAGAGAGTGAGAAGCAGAAGGACAGAGAGAGGGGCAGGAGGAGGTGGAGGGAGACTGAGGATGGAGAACGCAGACAGAGGCCTTAATCTGAAGATCTGAAGAGATAGACAGCTAGAGACGGAAGAAATAGATGAACAAAGGAAAGGGTTGTAACATTCAAAGTTCAATGGGAAGAGAGAGAGAGAGAAAGAGTGTGTGTGTGTGTGTGTGTGTGAGAGAGAGAGAGAGAGAGAGAGAGAGAGAGAGCTGCTAGGTGGGAAGAATACTCCGAAGGCGCTATGAGGGGGAGGCCTTGTCTGATGACGTGTTAGAAGACGAAATTGGAGTTGATGAATATGATATAGGGGATACAATATTAGAGTCAAAATTTAAAAGAAGTTAGGACTACTTGAGATCAATACCTCCCGCCCCCCCCCCCCCCCCCCCCTGGCAACAGTCAGGATGATTGACTGTTCTGGGCTTGTAACATTAATCAAAACAGCCTTGCTGTGCTGGTACTGCGAACAGCTGAAGGCAAGGGGAAACTACAGCCATAATTTTTCCCGAGGGCTTGCAGCTTTACTTTATAGTTAAATGATGATGGCATCCTCTTCGGTAAAATATTCCAGAGGTAAAGGAGTCCACCATTTCGATCTCCAGGCGGTGACTACATATGACGTCGTTATCAGGAGAAAGAAAACTGGCGTTCTACGGATCGCAGCGTGGAATATCAGTACCTTAATCGGGCTGGTAGGTTAGAAAATTTAAAAAGGGAAATAGATAGAATAAACTTAGATATAGTGGGAATTAGCGAAGTTCGGTGGCAGGAGGAACAAGACTTCTGGTCAGGTGAATACAGTTTTATAAATACAAAACCAAATAGGGGTAATGCAGGAGTAGGTTTAATAATGAATAAAAAAATAGGAGCACGGGTAGGCTCCTACGAACAGCATTGTGAACGCATTATTGTAGCCAATATAGACACGGTGCCCACGCCTACCACATTAGTAAAAGTTTATATGCCGCACATGAAGAGATTGAAGAAATGCATGATAGTATAAAAGAAATTATTCAGGTAGTGAAAGGAGACGCAAATTTATTAGTCATGGGGGACAGGAATTAGATAATAGGAACAAGAAGAGAAGGAAAAGTAGTAGGTGAATATGGAATGGGAGTAAGGAATGAAAGAGCAAGCCGCCTGGTAGAATTCTGCACACAGCTCAATTTAATCATAGCTAACACTTGGATAAAGAATCGTGAAAGAAGGTTGCAGAAGTGGAAGAGACCTGGAGATACCGAGAGGTTTTAGATTGATTATACAGTTGTAAGACAGAGATTTCGGAATCAAGTTTGAAACTGTTAGATATTTCCAGGGTCAGATATGGTCTCTGACCACAATCTATTACATCTACATCTACATCGCTACTCTGCAAATCACATTTAAGTGCCTGGCAGAGGATTCATTGAACCACCTTCACAATTCTCTATTATTCCAATCTCGTATAGCGCGCGGAAAGAATGAACACCTATATCTTTCCGTACGAGCTCTGATTTCCCTTATTTTATCGTGGTGATCGTTCCCCCCTACGTAGGTCGGTGTCAACAAAATATTTTCGCATTCGGAGAAGAAAGTTGGTGATTGGAATTCCGTGAGAAGATTCCGTCGCAACGAAAAACGCCTTTCTTTTAATGATTTACAGCTCATATCCTATATCATTTATGTGACACTCTCTCCCATAAATCGCGATAATACAAAACGTGCTGCCTTTCTTTGGACTTTTTCGATGTACTCCGTCAGTCCTACCTGGTAAGGATCCCACACCGCGCAGTAGTATTCTAAAAGAGGACGGACAAGCGTAGTGTAGGCAGTCTCCTAAGTAGGTCAATAAAACGCAGCCTTTGGTTAGCTTTGCTCACAGCAGTTGTTCGTAATTGTAATACCTAGGTGTTTAGTTGAATTTAAGGCTTTTAGATTAGACTGATTTATCGTGTAACCGAAGTTTAACGAGTTACTTTTACTACTCATGTGGATGACCTCACACTTTTCGTTATTTGGGGTAACTGCCACTTTTCGCACCATTCAGATATTTTTTCTAAATCGTTTTGCGGTTTGTTTTGATCTTCTGATGACTTTATTAGTCGATAACCGATAGCGTCATCTGCAAATAACCGAAGGCGGCTGCTCAAATTGTCTCCCAAATCTTTTATATAGGTAAGAAACAGCAAGGGCCTATAACAGTACCTTGGGAAACGCCTGAAATCACTCTGTTTTACTCGATGACTTTCCGTCAATTACTACGAACTGTGACCTCTCTGACAGAAAATCGCAAATCCAGTCACATAACTGAGACGATATTCCATAAGGATGCAATTTTATTACGAGCCGATTGTGTGGTACAGTGTCAAAAGCATTCCGGAAATCCAGGAATAGGGAATCGATCTGAAATCTCTTGTCAATAGCACGCAGCACTTCATGTGAGTAAAGAGCTAGTTGTGTTTCACATGAACGATTTTTTCTAAACCCATGTTGACTGTGTGTCAATATACCGTTTCCTTCGAGGTAATTGATAATGTTTGAACACAATATATGTTTTAATATCGTGCTGCATATCCACGTTAACGATATGGGACTGTAATTTAGTGGATTACTCCTAATACCTTTCTTGAATATTGGTGTGACCTGTACAGCTTTCCAGTCAAGCAAGACTGGCAGCCTTTACCACCTCTGTTAGCCGCTCTAACAGAGAGAATCTCTTCTGATCCAAAGCGACACACATCATTGGTACCGACGTGAGCCACCAGCTGCGGTTGGTTGCACCCTGTGCTCTTCACGGCATCCGGGAGGACCCTTTCCACATCTGGAATGACCCGACCCGGTATGCACACGGAGTGCACATTGGTTTTCTTACCCTTGTTGTCAGCCAAGTCCCTAAGGGACCCCAAACGCTCCCAACGTTGGAGCTCCCAACTACCAATCGTCCCACCCTCTACGATTGCCCGGATCTTGCAGGCTGAGTACTTTCCTCTGAGACAGGACAGGCGACAGCATCTGGCTCAGCGACAGTGTCAGCCACAGACAGCACCTGGTACCTGTTTGTCAGACGAACGGGGTAGGCCTTACGTGCGGCCGCCTGGGAAGTCTTTCGCCACCTACTTCGCCCCAGGGCGACCTCTCCCTGGACCACTGGTGAGAGGTCCGCCTCAGTTATGAAATGTAGATGAAAACTGAAGAAACTGCAAAAAGGTGAGAATTTAATAAAGAGATGGGATCTGGATAAACTGAAAGAACCAGAGGTTGTAGAGAGTTTCAGAGATAGCATTAGGGAACGGTTGACTAGAACGGGAGGAAGAAATACAGTAGAAGAAGAATGGGTAGCTTTGAGACTTGAAATAGTGAAGGCAGCAGAGGATCGAGTATGTAAAAAGTCGAGGGCTGGTAAAAATCTTTGGGTAACGGAAGAGATATTGCATTTAATTGATAAAAGGAGAAAATATAATAATGCAGTAAATGAAGCAGGCAAACAGAATTACAAACATAAGAACCTTCAAAATCGCAGCGCGTCAGCAATCGTTGGTTAATATATTAAAAAACTAAAAACCCTCCTCGATTGCGAAAAAAGCACCTAGTGTTAAGTGTTAACACAGGTTTCGGCGTAGATAACTACACCTTCTTCAGAACAACAATAACACCCACAAGTACCTAAGAAGACCTTTGTCAAAGATTAAAAGAACACCATAGGTACTCGCACAAGTAAAGCTGTGAGCACGGGGCGTGAGTCGTGCTTGGGTAGCTCAGTTGGTAGAGCACTTGCCCGCGAAAGGCAAAGGTCTCGAGTTCGAGTCTCGGTCCGGCACACAGTTTTAATCTGCCAGGAAGTTACATATCAGCGCACACTCCGCTGCAGAGTGAAAATCTCATTCTGGACCATAGCTATACATTTTTTTTTCGTTTATAAATGTATACGCATGGTGGTCTTTTAATCTCCGGATGTAACTAACATTTTACAATGCAACAAACGGCACTGATTACGTATTTGTTTATATGTTCAGATGTGCTAACAAAACTGACGGGGTTCCATTTAAAAAAACGTAGGTTTGTGTTAAAAAACATACTTCCGTGCATTTTTTTATGGTTTGTATTAACCAATTACACTAGCCCCTCTCCTCACGTTCGGTCTGTGGTATCGATTCGTCAGTATTTGATGTGGTTTACGAAATATATCCAGCGGTAATGTTAGGTGACTCAACCTATATATATATATATATATATATATATATATATATATATATATATATATATATATATATATATATGCGAGCCTGAAACATCCGTCGCCATTTCTCTATTCGCATTTTCCACTGCTTTTTGTCCATCCAGTTATCAAGTTGCATATACATCCTGCCAAAATGCCTATACCAAGCCGCTATTTTGTTTCAGGTATGCCTGTAATAGTCTTTTCAACTTCCATTTTCCTTCGTATTTACTGATTTCTTATGAGAGCCAATCTTCATATTACGCTGGCCCTCCTCCAGCAATCCGTTTCCATTCCAAGAAGCCTGTTTTTCTCTTTTATTCATTTCCCAGATTACCGACACATACTATACAGTACTCCTCACAATTGCGCAGTATACTACATTTTTGGTTTTAATTGTTAGTTTTTTTTCCACAAGGCAGAATTTAAGTGTCGGACTGTCTCCTTGCCATAACCTAATTCATTTTTGTTTCTTCTTCTGTGCTCTTTCCACTAACAGATAAAGTTACACCATTTAAAAACTTTGGTTTCTTTTATCTTGCTAACATCAGTTTCCAAATCCAATGCCACATATTTTCTCAGTGCAAGATATTCAATTTTAGCAAGGATTTTTGAAATAATCCAAATCTCAATAGGAGTAGCCCGCTAAATTATGGAGGCGTAGCACTGAAGTCGACTTGCAGTAGGATTTAGGAACTGTTACCATGTTCGAACAAAAAACACCTCGAAGAAAATAATTTGTTCCCACATAGCACGGATTCAGAAAATACTGCTCTTGTGAAACAAAACCAGTTCTTTATCTTCACGAAGTAATGAGTGTTATCGACGGGGGACCTCAAATTCTTTCCATATTTCTAGATTTCGAGAAGGCTGTTAACACAGCTCCTTCAGAAACGGCTTCTAAGCAAATTGCGTGTCAATGAAATACTGTCTCTATTGTGTGACTAGAGTCGTGATTTCGTTTCAGAAAGGTAACAGTTTGTAGTAATACATGTAATGACATCTAGCAAAACAGAAGCCATATACAGCGTTTTATATATATATATACAAAGATGATGTCGTTTACGGTCTAGTAAGATCTTCAGAAGACAAAAACCAATTGCGAAATGATATAGACAAGTATCTGCACGCTGTGAAACGTTTCAATTGACAATAAATAGTATGAATTCCCCACATGTGCGCTGAAAGGAATCCATGATATTTCTATACACGATAAATCTCACAGAAACACGGTTTAATATCTATGGATTACAATTACGAACAATCTTCGTTGGAAAAATGTCGTGGAGAAGAATAACCAAAGGCTGCGTTTTTTGGCGGAGAGCTTAGAGCTATAACAGATGTGCTAAAAATATTGTCTGCACAATGCTTGTCCGTCCTCTTCTTGAGTATCGCTGCGCTGTATGCAATCCTTATACAATAGGACACAGAGGAAAATTTCTAAGGACTACTGATCCTTTCGTGTTATGGCCACAGAATGGTGCGATTGTTACGGATTTACTATGCGAGTTGGGGTAACAATATTAAAATAACGGCGAATTCAGTGCTGGGAGATCTTTTCACGAAATTTCAATCACAAAATTTCTGCTCCGGATGTGAAAATATTATGTTGACGCTCGCCTGGATAGGCGAAATGATCATTGTGATAAAATAAATCAAGCTCTGACGCAAAGATTTACTTACGTGCTAGTCAAGAGTGGAACGATGGTTCCATAAACTCTCTGTCAAGCACGTATGTTTGAATTGGATAGTAGTCCTTTGGATGTAGCTGCTTACTATCAGCTAAATTCGAGGTGAAAGGATATCTATGATACTATTCGCTGATGACATCTCTGTCCTGAGTGAAAGTGAAGAAGAATTATATGATCTGCTGAACAGAATGGTCTAATGAGTACACAGTATAGATTGAGAGTAAATCGAAGAAAGGCGAAGGTAATGAGAAGTAGTAGAAATGAGAACAGAGAGAAACTTAATATCAGGATTGATGGTCACGAAGTAGATGAAGTTAAGGAATTCTGCAACCTAGGCAGTAAACTAAAAAATGATGGACGCAGCAAGGAGGATATCAAAAGCGGACTAGCTATGGCAAAAAGAACATTCCTGGCCAAGAGAAGTCCACTAGCATCAAACGTAGGCCTTAATTAGAGCAAGAAATTTCTGAGAATCTACATTTGGAGCACATCATTGTATGGTAGAGGAACATGGACTGTGGGAAAACCGGAACAGAAGACAATGGAATCATTTGAGATGTGGTGCTACAGACAAACGTTGAAAATCAGGTGGACTGATAACGTAAGGAATGAGGAGGTTCTTCGCAGAATCGGAGGGAAAGGTGTATGTGGAAAACACTAATGAGGAGAAAGGACAGAATGATAGTAAATCAGTTAATACACGAGGGAATGACTTCCATGGCTCTAGAGGGAGCTGTGGGGGTTAGAGGAAGACAGAGATTGGGATACACCCAGAAAATAATTGAGGACGTAGGCTGCAAGTGCTGCACTGAGACAAAGACTTCGCCACAGGAAGGGAATTCGTGGAAGTGGCCACATCAAACTAGTCAGAAGACTGATGACACCAAAAAAAGTACCAAAAAAAAGATTAAACCAGTAGTTTCTGAAGGTTTTTTTCCTTAACCCCTCGCCGGCCGAAGTGGCCGTGCGGTTAAAGGCGCTGCAGTCTGGAACCGCAAGACCGCTACGGTCGCAGGTTCGAATCCTGCCTCGGGCATGGATGTTTGTGATGTCCTTAGGTTAGTTAGGTTTAACTAGTTCTAAGTTCTAGGGGACTAATGACCTCAGCAGTTGAGACCCATAGTGCTCAGAGCCATTTGAACCATTTTTTTGAACCTTAACCCCTCGGTCTTTCCTCTCTTCTAGTCAACCGCCCCACCCACAAACCTTCATTAATCCGCCCCTGGTCCATTTTGCGTAGTTTTGCTTATGACGTAATATAATTCCTTCACTCTTTCATCCGCGTAGGTAGTCAAATTGTCAAGATCTCATGTTCTACAAAAAAAAGTACTTCTGATGAGCGAGAATTCAAAGCAATTTTCCACCATTCTTATACGGACTTTCGTTTACATGTCTGACGCCAAATAAATGCAATAGGGCTGTATTTCCGCAACTGAGCCTTCACTCATCTACGGGAATCTGGACGCCGATTCTAATTCATTTGTTGCTCCTCAAATCTCGGCTAATGAAATTGGATAAAAAAACCGTTTTTAATGAAGGACAAAGTTCCCTCCACGCCACAACTCATGGCAGCGAGTCTCTGGAACTCTATTCTCGCACAACAACGCTATTTTTGCGCAAGGCTGAAATTTATGTATTACATATATGAACGGTAACATGTAAATACCTTTCCTTGGTCGCAGACTGCTTACCAGATCGTATTTACATTACATAGCTTTCATAAGCACTTAACTAAGCAAAACCAGCGTATTTGGAGCTATCAAGTGCAAGCAATATATAAAAACGATAATTAACCGCTGGAAATTTGTATAATCTTTGACCACCAATTTTATGCAGAGTATCTGGTGTAGAGGCATATACAAACAATTACTTATAACAGAAGAACACGACATTTTGTTTTGTTAGATAAATACGCATTCGACAGACACTCTCTTCATGATATGGTCCTCACCATGTTATGAACAGCGCTGAGTCGCAAGACACATGCGCGCAAGTGGCATGGTATACGTACATCAGCATGTTGGCGAACTATGCAGTTCAACAGATGTTTCCGGACGTCATTTTCCAGCAGGAAGGTGCCCCCGCCCCCTCTAATCTCTTGTGGATGTTACCACCTTTCTCCATGAGAAAGGGTTGGGAGGTGGATCCCTTTGCCTGACCCCCCTCGTCACACCTTTTGAATCCCACTCCGCTAGATTTAAGTGCATTGGAGTTGTTTAGAGCAAGTGTTCGGGATCTGGTAAATTTGAGACAATGTATCTACGCCGCAGTAGAGACCATAAGAGGTCATGCTTATGAATACGTGGCGGGAAGTGGAGCAACATTTCGATATCTGACGACCTACAAACGGTATCCACACTGAACTGTACGTACATGTATAAAAACGTTTGATCCCCTGTGAACAACGTTGGAAGCATAAACCCATAAACCTCAATAGGTATTGAAATATAAAAAAATGCTTTTGTATGCCTCTAGCCCGGACAACTTATATAAAGGTAATATTGTGAAGTGTGTGTGTGTGTGTGTGTTTGAGAGGGTGCAGTGGGGGATGGGGTGTCAAGAGAGACACGAACACACACACACACACACACACACACACACATTCAGAGAGAGAGAGACGCAGTGGAAATAAAAATAAATTCTTTTCATTACATGATTTTCAGTTTCAGTCGGCATTTACAGCTGCCATTGTCAGGCCAATGTAAAGAAAATTTTAAGTTGGCGACATGATTTCCATTGCGAAGATTCAGTGCTTCGATTTACGGACAGTTATGGTACGAAGAAAATTAACAAATATTGTCAGTTCATCTCATCTTCTGACTCTTGGACTGACAGAAGTTGGTTATGTGTAGACCTCCGATTTCCATGCGCAATGCAAATATGTTTACATGGTTTTCCAATTAAGGGAACAAATGCATTTTGGAAGTTTTCGTCGATGTAACTGCAGCATTTTAGACGTTTATAATGCATATTATACCATTTTTCTATCCTCTATGCATTTATTGGAACAACTCACATGATAGCACTTTATACGTTTAGCAAACGCGATGTGTCGTGTACTTGAAACAGGACGTCTGAAATATAACGTGGATACACTGATACCCTCTTCAAACAAGCTAAATAAACGCCGGAAATACAGCGCTTTGATAACTCTGGCAGCATTAATTAATTCATGCCCATTCTTTTTTCCTGCTGAAGTTATCCATAAAAGCACTTTTTCGTGTTGCTGCGTTTAGGAATATAGTGCCAGAGCCAGCTTCTCCACCACACGGAACATTTGGATAAGTGCTACCATCCTTTATTGTGATAATTTTGATGAAGTTGAGTCGCTAATAGACTTAAATTTCCTCAGTTTATTGACGTTTCAACGTCTGTTTACTCCATTCTATTGAAAAGCCGTAAGCTACTTCCTCCTATTATTTTGTTTTTCGTTTCCGAGTTGTAAACACTTTCGAAGTCACTAATACAGTTTTCTGAAGTGAAATTCAAGACAACAGATTTCAACAAACACCTGATTTACATCAAATCGAAGTTTGCAAATTATCCTGTGGCAGTAACGAAGTTGGAAGTCAGTGGTAACTACTGGAATCTCTCACAGTCCCTTAACGGGTTGAAAGATTTTTGCAACCGTCCTATGGAGAAGGTCAATAGTGTTTTCGGCTCAAATCCTGATCGGAGGCGATAATATAAAATTAGATCCCACTTTGCAAGAAATTTCTTCACTCATTATGCATTTGTCACTTCTTGTGACGTAGAGATGTCGTTTCCTGTCCACAAAAATGAGCCAAAGTCAAGAAAATTGGTAAATTGGTTGTTTCGCACTGTTTTAGAAAAAATAGAAGTAATTAAGATTATAGTTGTAAAACTGAATTTTGGTCTCGTATATTTTTAAGTTTTAGGTGCCTCGTTGTGCGTGTTTAATGATACGATACTGTATGAATGCAGTCATGCATGATTTCATAGTGCATGGAAATCCCGACTTTAGTAATGAAGTATTAAAGTTTTCAGAAGATTTCGTGTTTTCGAGTCCTCACAGCTGTTAAGGGATTTTTATGCAATGAACAAAAAGCGCTCTGGAGCTGGCAGAGTCATCTGCAGTTTGAAAGCGGTGTTTTATTCTGGTGAAACGGTTCGATTAGACGCCGCGCGGATAGACGCAGCAATTGTGTGCCCTACCATTGTCCGCTGAGTAATTGGGCTGCTCGACCTACGGCGCAACTCCCCGCTGACCGCAGCGCCATTAACGTTTAGTGGTCACCGCCAGCAATAGCTGTACTCCCAGCCACGAACTCCACTGACCACAACCCTTTACTGTCGCTATATTCCTCGTTATAGTCCTAGATAAAATATTAACTGCAGCAATGTAGAGGTTCACTGGATCACTGATTTGAATTGATTTATTCTAATGTAACTAAATGTTACGTTATTTACAATATTTATACTGAGGGAGTAAATAACACTGACACATCTACGGGACAAACAGCGAGTGGTCACTCACATTTATTATTATTAAGTTTTCAGTCACCACCGTACGTGGCAGTTTTTTACTCCTTACTGCGTGGAAGTGAGTGGGGATTATTTTTGGTTGTGAACAGTGCTTGTAATTTCTTTAATTACTTTGGTCTGTGCAGGAGTCAGGGTTTCAGGTATTAATCGCCCAGAAGAAATGACAGCTATTCCTAAATTAAATTCCAACTGGCTATTGTTTTTAGATAACTATAATTTTTTGTATCCCATATGTATTTAGATGTTGACATTGCTTCTCCACAACGTCTCCACCCAGTTTAAATGTTTCTCGGAAAGCTTTCTTCTTTTCTTTCTTTTGCTACCGCCTGTATCCCGCATTGTGCGCAGTTTCGGCTGGGTTAAGTACGGAGTTGGCATGGTTAATTCTAAGGGGTGGCTGGAAGCCCTTGCTGCCGCCACCCCATACCCCCTGGGTCGGAATTAGTGTACCCCAACTGTCTGTGTCTAGTGTAAAGTGTGAAATAGTGTGAATGTGTTTCAAATGTCTGCGATTCGTGTAAATGAGGCGGAACGTGGGGACCAGCCCGGTCTTCACCTAGTAGGATGTGGAAAACCGCCTAAAAACCACATCCCAGCTGGCCGGCACACGGGCCGTCGTCGTTAATCCGCCGGGCGGATTCGATCCAGGGCCGGCGTGCCTACCCGACTCCAGGAAGCAGTGCGTTAGCGCTCTCAGCTATCCTGGCGGGTAAACATTTGTCGGAAAGCGACACCATCGTATTTACCCCTTCGTCAAAGGATGTTGTCACCTGTGCTTCAGGCATTCCTTATTAGCGTCCTTGTGTACATGGTAGGTTTCAATGTGCTGATAATCAGCCAGACTTTCATCTTGGGGAACGGATGAAAGTCGCTTGGTGCCTACACCCGGCGATAGGTAAGATGTTCGAAAATATCCCAACCAAAAAGTGTGATATGTATACGTATGTTTGCCTGTGGGGATGTTCAACCGCCAAATAATTGTTAAAATTCGTGGAATAACCTTCAGCTGTCATTTACCAGGCAATCAAAAAGTCAGTATAAATTTGAAATCTTAATAAACCACGGAATAATGTAGATAGAGAGGTAAAAATTTACACACATGCTTGGAATTACATGGGATTTTATTAGAACCACCCCATATTGCTAGACGCGTGAGAGATCTCTTGCGCGCGTCGTTTGGTGATGATCGTGGGCTCAGCCGCCACTTTCGTCATGCTTGGCCTCCCAGGTCCCCAGACCTCAAAAAATGGTTCAAATGGCTCTGAGCACTATGGGACTCAACTGCTGAGGTCATTAGTCCCCTAGATCTTAGAACTAGGTAAACCTAACTAACCTAAGGACATCACAAACATCCATGCCAGAGGCAGGATTCGAACCTGCGACCGTAGCGGTCTTGCGGTTCCAGACTGCAGCACCTTTAACCGCACGGCCACTTCGGCCGGCCCCAGACCTCAGTCCATGCGATTATTGGCTTTGGGGTTACCTGAACTCGCAAGTGTATCGTGATCGACCGACATCTCTAGGGATGCTGAAAGACAACATCCAACGCCAATGCCTCACCATAACTCTGGACATGCTTAACAGTGCTGTTCACAACATTATTCCTCGACTACAGCTATTGTTGTGGAATGATGTAAAGAACCGCATCTTTGCTTTGTCTTACTTTGTTATGCTAATTATTGCTATTCTCACCAGATGAACTTTCGTATTTTTTTCGGTTCTAATAAAACCCCATGTCATTCCAAGCATTTGTGTCAATTTGTACCTCTCTATCTACATTATTCCGTGATTTATTCAGTTTTCAAATTTATACTGACTTTTTGATCACCCAGTACTTTCCACAATTCACTACTAATTTCGCTCAATGACCCTTATGGCATAGCCGGTAGGAACGTTTTATCATAATTTCAACAAAAGTAATTTGCTCTCGTAAGCCCACCATAGTACGTAAAAAATTTCTCACAATGGTAACTGTTTGATACTTTTCGTCAAGATGCAAGTCCACATCGACCGCCATCCCCCCTGCGGGTCCGGGGTAAGAATAGGCCCGAGGTATTCCTGCCTGTCGTATGAGGCGACTAAAAGAAGTTTCAACCATTTCGGCCTTCCATGTGATGGTCCCCCTTGGGGTTTGACCTCCATTTTTCAAAATTCTACTGAAGTACGAGCCTTTTGGGGAAGGACACCTTACGTGGTGTACCACTGGTCCTAAGTGCACTAAGACCTTGGCACTCAGTATTGCACCGGCGTTGTAACCATACCCACTATTCCTCAAATTGGGCCTAAACGCCTGATGGGCTGTCCAAGTTACGCCCATAGTGCATCTCCATCTGCCCCAGCGATCATGATGGACTTTCCATGGCACCAGAAATCCAGCACGGTAG
The DNA here is from genome assembly GCF_021461395.2 of Schistocerca americana. Lineage (NCBI taxonomy): Eukaryota > Metazoa > Arthropoda > Insecta > Orthoptera > Acrididae > Schistocerca > Schistocerca americana. The sequence continues at coordinate 1,012,221,578 of NC_060120.1, read as the reverse complement.
CCAGCCCATTCTGGTGGGGTCGTCATGTACCCTCTAGGTTGTAGCCCCCTGACAACACAGGGATCATACTGCCGACACCTGAGCTGCACCCTCCCCACGTCGGCCAAGGAGTAGATGCCCGTCTCCTTGGGGTATCAGGACCCCCGGCAATGGTTATCCTGCCAGGTGGCCCTTGCTGCGGCTGAGTGGCGACCGTGGGGAGAGCCCCTGGTTGGAGTGGGTGGTATCGGGGCGGACGTTTCGCAGATGAAACGTCAACACGTATCAGGTAGCTCTTTGGCCGAGTCTTTCAAAAGAAAAGGTACCATTTCTAGTCCTGGTTCTCCTGCCCTTTCCCCCTTGGCCACTCCATGGGAGGAGGGACAGACCCGCTGGCTTGGGGTGAAGTACTTCCCCTGCTATTTGGTCTGTTCTCGAACCGATGGGGGGACGTTCGCCACCTCCAAGCCCATGTTCTTTGTTCAGCACATTGAGGACATCTTCGGGGAAATCGAGGCTCTCAGCAAGATGCGTTCAGGGTCCGTTCTTATCAAGACCACCTCCGCCACATAGTCGGCGGCGCTCCAGGCGTGCGACCGCCTAGGAGACATCCCAGTATCCATTGTCCCACATCTGGCACTAAATAGGACGCAGGGGGTTATTTTTCATCGTGACCTCCTGCTACAATCTGATGAGGAGCTCAGGGCCAACCTAACCTGGAGCGCTGAGGCGTTCATTTCGTCCGGCGAGTCCAGCGCGGCCCCAAAGACCGTCGCATCGACACCGGGGCCTTTATCCTCGCCTTCGAGGGGGACGTTCTCCCGGAGAAGGTAAAGGTGATGTGCTACCGGTCTGACGTGCGACCTTACGTCCCGCCTCCTATGCGCTGTTTTAGGTGTTTGCGCTTTGGGCACATGTCGTCACGGTGTGAGGCTGAGCCCCTTTGTGGCGATTGTGGACGTCCTCTTCATGAGGAACATACATACACCCCACCACTTTGATGCATTAATTGTCCTGGCGTCCACTCGCCTAGATCCTCAGACTGCCCCGCATATCAGAAGGAAAAGAAGATACAAGAAATCAAAACTTTGGATCGGCTCTCTTATTCTGAGGCCAGGAAGAAGTATGACCGCCTCCATCCCGTGCCATTGACCACTTTGTTTGCCTCAGTTGTGTCCACTCCTTCCTCGGTATCCTCACCCCTATCCTGTCCCCCCTCCACCTCCTCCGCCCATCAAGGGGCTCTGCCTCTGCCTCCCAAATCCCTCCCTTCCAAATCCTCCTCCCCCGTGGCCCCCACCCCCTCTGTCCCAGGGGCCACCCTTCCTCCTCCTCCCCCCCCCTCCTCCTCCCCTTCTCAGGCGTCCATCGGGGTAACGTTCCGGACCCCAACTTCCGAGGTCCGGCGTTCCAAAACGGATCCCGCGCGTGAGGACCTTCTTCGGGTCCAGCCCACCATCCCTGTGCCTCCTCGGCCTTCCAAGAAGGCCTCCAAGAAGAAGTCTCTATCCCCCTCTCCACCCCGGCGCGTTTCGTCTGACGCTCCATCCGTGAATCGCTGCTCCCGGCCGTCCTCAGTTTCGCCGGGACGCTCTGCTGCCAGGCGCTCCGCCGGCCTTTCGTCGGCAAATGATGCGGCCCCTCCTACACAACCAGGGACAGCGGCCGCAGCTGGCGACGAGTCGATGGAACCGGATCCGCCTCCCGTCGGTTGTAGCGTTGTTCCCTCGCAACCTGGCCCTCTGCGGCCGTCGAGGTGACCAGCTCTTCCCCTGTCTCGTTCCCCCAACTTTTTGATTAGCGATGGCGTTGTTTCATTGGACCATAAGAGGTATTCGATCTAATCGGGAGGAATCACAACTGCTCCTCCGCCTGCACTGTCCGCTCGTCCTTGCTCTCCAGGAAACCAAGTTGCGCCCGACTGACCGTATTGCCTTTACCCACTATACCTCGGAGCGGTATGACCTCACCCCTGTGGATGGTATCCCAGCTCATGGTGGGGTCATGTTGCTCGTTCGGGACGATGTCTATTACCATCCCATCCCATTGACCACCCCACTCCAAGCAATAGCTGTCCGCATTACTCTTTCTGCTTTTACTTTTTCAGTTTGTACCATCTACACTCCACCGTCATGTGCTGTTAGTCGGGCTGACATGATGCACCTGATCGTTCAGCTCCCCCCGCCGTTCTTATTGTTTGGCGACTTCAATGCCCATCATCCCCTTTGAGGCTCTTCTGCAACCTGTCAAAGAGGCTCACTCTTGGCGGATGTCTTCAACCATCTCAATCTTGTCTGCCTCAATACCGGCGCCCCGACTTTCCTCTCGGACTCTACTCATACCTACTCCCACTTGGACCTCTCGATCTGTTCTACCACTCTTGCCCGTCGGTTCGAGTGGTATGTCCTTTCTGACACCTATTCGAGCGACCACTTCCCCTGTGTCGTTCGTCTCCTGCACCACACCCTATCCGCACGTCCTTCGAGCTGGAACATACTGAAAGCTGACTGGGGACTTTACTCCTCCCTGGCGACCTTTCCGGACCACGATTTTCTCAGTTGTGACAGTCAGGTCGAATACCTCACGGCTGTTATCATCAATGCTGCCGAACGTTCCATTCCTCGTACTACTTCTTCTTCACGTCGCGTTTCCGTCCCCTGGTGGAACGAAGCTTGTAGGGACGCTATCCGTGCTCGACGACGTGCTTTACGCACCTTTCTCCGCCATCCTACGTTGGCGAATTGTATTGAATACAAACGACTCCGAGCGCAATGCCGTAGAGTCATCAAAGACAGCAAAAAAGCTTGTTGGGCCTCTTTCACCAGCTCCTTTAACAGTTTTACTCCCTCTTCCGTCGTTTGGGGTAGCCTGCGCCGGCTGTCGGGCATTAAGGCCCACTCCTCGGTACCTGGACTGACCTCAGGTAATGAGGTCCTTGTTGATCCTGTGGCTGTCTCCAACGCCTTTGGCCGCTTTTTCGCGGAGGTTTCAAGCTCCGCCCATTACCATCCTGCCTTCCTTCCCAGGAAAGAGGCAGAAGAGGCTCGGCGACCTTCCTTCCACTCACTGAATCTGGAAACTTATAATGCCCCCTTTACTATGCGGGAACTCGAACGTGCGCTTGCACTGTCCTGGTCCTCTGCTCCAGGGCCAGATGCCATTCACGTTCAGATGCTGGCACACCTTTCTCTGGCGGGCAAAAGCTTCCTTCTTCGTACCTACAATCGCGTCTGGACCGAAGGTAAAGTCCCCATGCGTTGGCGTGACGCCGTTGTTGTTCCTATACCCAAACCCGGGAAGGATAGACACCTTCCTTCTAGTTACCGCCCCATTTCTCTTACAAAGCTGTGTCTGTAAGGTGATGGAGCGCATGGTTAATGCTCGGTTAGTCTGGATTCTCGAATCTCGACGACTACTTACTAATGTCCAATGCGGCTTTCGTCGCCGCCGCTCCGCTGTTGACCACCTTGTGACCTTGTCGACATTCATCATGAACAACTTTTTGCGAAGGCGCCAAACGGTAGCCGTGTTCTTCGACTTGGAGAAGGCTTATGATACCTGTTGGAGAGGAGGTATCCTCCGCACTATGCACAGGTGGGGCCTACGCGGTCGCCTGCCCCTTTTTATCGATTCCTTTTTAACGGATCGAAAGTTTAGGGTACGTATGGGTTCCGTATTGTCCGACGTCTTCCTCCAGGAGAACGGAGTGCCTCAGGGCTCCGTCTTGAGCGTAGCCCTTTTTGCCATCGCGATCAATCCAATTATGGATTGCATTCGACCTAATGTCTCGGGTTGTCTCTTTGTCGATGACTTCGCGATCTACTGCAGTGCCCAGAGAACATGCCTCCTGGAGCGCTGCCTTCAGCGTTGTCTAGACAGCCTCTACTCATGGAGCATGGCAAATGGCTTCCGGTTCTCTGAAGAGAAGACAGTTTGTATCAACTATTGGGGATATAAAGCGTTCCTTCCGCCATCCTTACATCTCGGTCCCGTTGTTCTCCCATTCGTGGACACAACTAAGTTTCTAGGGCTCACGTTGGACAGGAAACTGTGTTGGTCTCCACATGTCTCTTATTTGGCGGCCCGTTGTACACGTTCCCTTAATGTCCTCAGAGTTCTTAGCGGTTCATCTTGGGGAGCGGATTGCACTGTCCTGCTTCGCTTGTATCGGTCCATAGTCCGATCGAAGCTGGATTATGGGAGCTTCGTCTACTCGTCCGCTCGGCCATCCCTCTTACGCCGGCTTAACTCCATCCACCATCGGGGGATACGTCTTGCGACCGGAGCGTTCTACACTAGTCCTGTCGAGAGTCTTTATGCTGAAGCTGCCGAGTTACCATTGACCTACCGGCGCGACGTACTGCTGTGTCGGTATGCCTGCCGGCTGTTGTCTATGCCTGACCACCCCTCTTACAAGTCCTTCTTCGCCGATTCTCTCGACCATCAGTACGGGTTGTATGTGTCTGCCCTGCTGCCCCCCGGAGTCCGCTTCCGTCGCCTGCTTCGACAATTGGATTTTGCCCTCCCTACCACCTTCAGAGACGGTGAGAGCCTGACACCACCTTGGCTCCAGGCTCCGGTTCATATTTATCTCGACCTCAGCTCACTCCCGAAGGAGGGTACTCCGGCTGCAGTGTATTGCTCACGGTTTGTCGAACTTCGTGCTCGACTTGCCGGTCACACCTTTATTTACACCGATGGCTCCAAAACTGACGATGGTGTCGGCTGTGCCTTTGTCGTCGGGGCCGCCACCTTTAAATACTGGCTCCTCGACCAATGTTCCAGCTTTACGGCCGAGCTTTTTGCTCTCCATCAGGCCGTTCAGTATGCCCGCCGCCACCGCCATTCATCGTATGTACTCTGCTCTGACTCACTCAGTGCTCTTCAGAGCCTTGGAGCTCCCTATCCGGTCCATCCCTTGATTCAACGGATACAGCAGTCCCTTCATTCTTTCGCTGATAATGGTGGTTCTGTCAGCTTTCTGTGGGTTCCCGGACATGTAGGAGTGCCTGGGAATGAGGCTGCGGATGCTGCAGCCAAGGCTGCAGTCCTCCTGCCTCGGCCAGCCTCCCATTGTGTCCCGTCATCTGACGTTCGTGGGGATGTATGTAAGAGGCTTGTGTCGTTGTGGTGGGATGCTTGGTCATCCCTCCAAGGAAACGAGCTCCGGGCAGTAAAACCGCTCCCAACTGCTTGGACAACCTCCTCCTGACCATCTCGGCGAGAGGAGGTCCTTCTGACCAGGTTGCGGATTGGGCATTGCCGGTTTAGCTACCGCTACCTGCTCTCCAGTGACCCAGCCCCGCAGTGCCCTTGTGGTCAGGCATTAACAGTGCGCCATGTTTTATTGTCGTGTCCCCGTTTTAGTCAATTTCGTGTTGTCCTGTCCCTGCCATGTACTTTACCGGATGTTTTAGCTGATGACGCTCGAGCAGCTGCTCGTATTCTGCGTTTTATAACTTTAACTGGCTTGTCCAAAGACATTTAACCTTTTTACTTATTTTATCTGCATCTTTGTCAGGTCCTTCTGGTGTCCCCCCATCCCCTTGAGTTTTACCAGATTCCATGTGCTCTAACAACAGTGACTGGGCGCTAATGACCTCAGAAGTTGAGCGCCCTTAAACCCAACCAAAAAAAAAAAAAAAAATCGACCGCCATAAAACAGTGAGAATTTCCTTCGATTGATTCACAGTACGAGATCACGAATTGCCGCGAAAGAGAATGATACCGCCACACTATTTGTTTTGGATATTTTGTCACAATAAATCCGTGATTTAGCAGTGTTATCCCGTATTGTTCTCATGAAAACTGTTATCCAAATTCCCTTGTGATCCCTAGAAAATATAACCATAATTTGGCGCTTTCACAGCGTCTGCTTTAAATTTTTGAGCTTATTGGGGGAATGACTATGCGTCCACTATTTGGACTGATCCTTAGTTTCAGAGTTCAAGTACTGCAAACACATTCCGTCCCAATTCAAAATTGTGTTGAGAAACTCCTCCCTTCTTCATGGTAACGCTGAAGGAATGTCACGGCCGAACGCATTCTTTCAGTCTTGTGAACATCTCTTAGACATTTTAATACCAACCGTGCACAAAACTGTCATGTGCATGTGGCCGTCTACTTTGTGGAATCAGCGCATTAAGATGGTTCGACGTGCAAACGTGTCAGAATGGCGTAAATTAGTTGTCACGTGTTTCTTCGAGGAATAGTGTGCCGATTCAAATGGTTCAAATGGCTCTGAGCATTATGGGACTCAACATCTGAGGTCATCAGTCCCCTAGAACTTAGAACTACTTAAACCTAACTAACCTAAGGACATCACACACATCCATGTCCGAAGCAGGATTCGAACCTGCGACCGTAGCAGTCACGCGGTTCCGGACTGAAGTGCCTAGAACCGCACGGTCACCGCTGCCGGCGAATAATGTACCATATGGGACATACAACGTGACGTAAGAGCAATAGATCCTAATCCGAGCGGACCGGAGCCACGCGTAACGGTCTTGTCTATGACAACCGGTTTTCCTCCTGCAAGAATTGCTGATGTCAGTGAATAATACAGGTCCATCTCAACCAGTCTTCGAAAGTTATTGCGCAAGGAACTATATGCAACTGACATTTGGGGTTGGCTTCTTCGCAAAAGGCCATCGCTCACAACAGCACATGAAAGTGTAGGTCCTCAATGGACCAAACAACTGGACAGTGCATGACTGGATGCGTGCCGTGTGGTTCGAACAATCGCTGTGTAGACTCTTTTGGAATTATGCAAAGGGCCGCGTTCACGGCCCATTGAGGAACCCGTTGTGTGTGGAGTCTGTAGCCCAAGCTGAAGAAGGTTCTATGATGTTTTTCGAACCATCCGCTGAGTTACTGTCGTATCGGCCGCAGCACAGCAGCCGTCATCTCGGCGCGGCGTGCTACAATACGCGCGGCACACAGCGAGTACCGCTGGCGCCGCACACGATGTCAACAACTGGCGCAAGTGAACGCGTCGTCGGGGGGTTAGCGGCAGCGTACACACCACTATCGATACGGATTACCCTGGCGGCGCTGCCCTTGCCACCAGAGTGAGCAACCGTATAAGGACGCCATCTACCAACACTCTGATTGTCCGGACCTACGGATTTAAGCGAGCTCCCTGAGCCCGTTTAACCAGTTCAATCTTCGCCGATGACTGTGTTACTATCCAGCTGCTGGATTCACGACGACTGAACCGTACTGTGGCCTCCCTGGCTGGAAACTTGCGACGCGTCGGTATCGGCTGGTTGGCAGTGATTCAAATGGCTCTGAGCACTATGGGACTTAACAGCTATGGTCATCAGTCCCCTAGAACTTAGAGCTACTTAAACCTAACTAACCTAAGGACAGCACACAACACCCAGTCATCACGAGGCAGAGAAAATCCCTGACCCCGCCGGGAATCGAACCCGGGAACCCGCACGACCACGAGCTGCGGACTGGTTGGCATTGGTTTGGACTTGTATTCTCTACTAGTGACTCTGATTTCTCCTTTGCGCTATATCCAGCGTAGTGTTGTGTAGTCGAACTTAAGTTTTGTTTTCAGTGACAGAAGGTCAAATAAATTTGGTTATCACGAAATATTTGTTGTGTTATAGTGCGGACATAACAGTTACGATAACCTCTATGTGAGCCAGGATATTGAATTCAACATTATCAGTGACCAAATTCTGCCCTTTGCTGTACCCCTTCACGATGAATACCTTGTGGACATTTTCGGCTTCCAAGATGTTCAACAGACAGCCCACAGGGCTGACGCTTACGTTCATGGTTCACGACCATTCAGGCACTCTCTCGCACATCCATTGGAACGCTAAATAACGTGACCTTGACACCATAGAAAAATGTCTGTGACTATTTGGAACACTCGGTAAAACACAGCAGTCGACATACTCGCCGTTTTATAGCCTCGGGAATGGAATCACCAATAAAAGGCCTCATACCTGAAGAAACTTGTGGATTCTCTTCCTCGCCGAACTAAAATCAATACGATGTTATACGGTATTAGCGCGATAGCTTCTGGAGTGCAAATTTTTTTCCCCTGTGTGGTTGTTTTCCTTCGTGCAGTTGCAAATACACAGTGCACTCACATTAACGTAACCACCTCTTATGTTCGACTCAATATGCAACAAACATTCTCTGACGGCAAGTGACATGGTTAGCAGTCTAGGGTATATAAAACGCCTCATGGGGACGCGGAAAATAATGCAGTCCTTGTCTTAATGCGCAAATAACGCGATTTGTCGTCTAACGTCCAAAAGTAAAATCCGGTTTCGCAGGACAGAGCGGATCAGGTTGTCGAAAGGGGCCAAGATCAGTTACTGTTAGTTATACAAGAACACACACAACTTTATTGCTCAAACCAATGCACAGTTTTCTTTTTGAAACAACAAAGATCAGTTCATGGCTGAGTGCCTAAGTAACTTCTCCAGAATAAATTTAAATGAGTAGGCCTACCTTTAAAACATCAGGATTTAGAGTGACGGCTGAAGGCCTTACTTAAGTAAAATTACAGTATCATCTCAGCTAAAGGCCGAAATAATATTTTAGATCAGCTAAGGAAATTCTTTAAAGCTAAAGGACATATTAAGGAAAAAATTAATTATTCGGCTGAATACAATGAAAAAAAAATCTTTACATAATAAAAGAGAGACTTAAAGATAAGCCTTTACACAGTACAACAGAAAAACATCTTAAGAAAACTTGAAGTATCTTGTTGGCCGAAGGCCCAAACAATTACTCAAGAATAATTAAAGACAACCTAAAGATAAACATTTTCAAGAATTCAAGATAATTAAAGGGAAACCTTACAGACAAGAATTTTCATATTAAAGCCACAGATTCTGAAACAAACGCAGAGCAACAAATGCTGAGCAACAAGAATTTTAAATGAAACATGACTGAAGACCTGATCTTAAAGTTTGTATGAAGTTCGGCTGAAGGCCATGTACTAAACGTAAAACAGACAATATTAATACGCAGCTGAAGGCCTGGCACAGTTCCTGCGACCAACTAAAATGACAGTCACAAACAACAAACAGTGGTGCTCAGAAGTGTTCCAAGGGTCAGCCTGGGGAGGAAACTCTAACCACAGTTTAGGTGAAATGGTTCAAATGGCCCTGAGCACCATGGGACTTAACTTCTGAGGTCATCAGTCCCCTAGAACGTAGGACTACTGAAAACTAACTAAAGAACATCACATACATCCATGCCCGAAGCAGGATTCGAACCTGCGACCGTAGCGGTCGCGCGTTTCCAGACTGTAGCGCTTAGAACCGCTTGGCCACTCCGGCCAGCACAGTTTAGATGAGACAGACAGCCAAATGTAACACTAAACAGTCTGGTTGCAGCACGACCTACAGACGGCTGATGAACCAACCAACCGCCTAATCAATTCCCTTACACTCTACCAACAGCACAACAGCCAAAAGTACCAGCAAAGACGAGGATCGCAACAGGATTATGTCTTAATAACTGGCGTACAGACACAGTCAAGGCACAATAAACACTCCAAGAGAAAAGGAGAACAACATCAAGCTGTTAACTACACGCCATATCGGACAACATCAACATGGCGAGGAAAACACAAAACTATGCAAACGACCAGGGTAGGTAACTGGAACGTTAACGGCCACAAGGCAGAAGATACCGCTGGTGCACTTCACTAACAAATTATAATCATTTCAAAGGTTACACACCATCCAGGGGGATGGCTGCAAAATTTAGCCAACTCCAACACACCATCACGTTGCAGCTTGCGGGGACAGCCCAGGATGCAACAACTGGCAATCAACGGAGAGATGTCACAGTGGTTGAGCTTTCGTGACAGGTTCACTGATTACTCAACTCCAGTATACAGGTGCGTTGGGCGGCGAACTTAGCCATTCTCGCAGCTAGTGCCACACAACTGCGACAGCGCGTTCACGCCGCCAGCTGCCCCGGCCCGATCACACGTCGCAGAGTTTTCCTCGCTGCTCAGCCGCAACCGACCTACCGTCCCACACACCATGACATGCAAATATAACTGCCACACCAAAGAAGTTACAGCAGGAGTAGTATGCTGCCACTGATGGAGGCAAGCGAGCAACTCGTTCTGGTCGTGAGGGAGGAATAAGACTCCACTCAATGGTGACAAAATGCCCAAACGGAAAAACGGCGTTAACGCGAGCTGACCACGGCTCAGAAACGTCTTATTGATTGGTTTTCGAGCCAAGGGTGGAAGCATTTCCGAAACAATTAAGTTTAGCTTTTCGTTTGCCACCGTGGTTCAAGTACACGGCGAATGGCTAAATAGTGCTGGCGCTTAGGCGACTGTGGTGCATCACGGGCCGTAGATGACACAGGTGAAAGACAGCTGCGGAGGTTTGCAGAAACCAAAATACGTGACCAGATGAACGAAAGGGCTACGAAAAGCGTCTTCTCAACGATCGTTCAGCAAACGCTGCCACTTACGGTCCTCTGCAGAAGTTGCCTGGTTTATGCTGCCATGCTGACTGCTGTTCATTCACGACGAAGGATGGAATCTGCACACCAGTACCACATTGGACGTCCATTGAGTAGCTACTGGTGGCGTTTTAAGATGCATCACATCATATGCTTCATCTGGCAGATGGCTGTTAGTGTATACGGGGTGATACATCTGAAACCACAAAACCTGCGACAACCTCTTGAAACATCCAGTCCGGAGGAAGGAGCTTTATGGCTTAGAGAAGTTTTTCGTGGCCTTCCCTGGATGGTCTCGTCATTCTCGAAGGCACAATGGATCAACGCAGGTATGCTCCTATGCTTCTATCCTTCTATCCTTGGGGGTCAATGCATGTACGCGTATATGCTTCCATCCTTGAGGACCAGGTCCTCCCTTAGATCTAGTTTTCTTCAGCACGATGGAATTTACCAGCAACACAGTGCAACTTGTCGTATAGCTTCCAGTGCACCTTTGTGGTTCACAGAATTTATCGTACTCCCCTGACCACTTGACTCCCCAGTTTTAAATCTATAGTTAATCTGTAGGACTATCTCCAACGGCCTGTTCGCACTGTGGATCCTCAATCTAAACTGCTGGCCACCAAAGATGCAACACCCTGAACGAAGCATCTAAAGCAGGTGAAATTTGCAGAATACGTTTGCGGCGACGACAGATGCACATGATTAACATTTCAGCTCTGGCGCACGTCACGTTCGTCAGTGGCGCCACCAGCAAGCGCTATATAAAGGGAGAACAAACGGTCGTGTGGACGTACCGGAAATGTTCTTTCGTGCCGTTGTTGTGCGTAAGCAGCTTCAGTATGCCTCGTAGAAGGTAGCGAGCATCTTTGGAGCACGTTTCGGAACCGAGGAACAATAAATGCCTGAAAGCCGATTATCCTTCGGGAAAATGGGTGATCGTGGCGGACGGAACCAAGCAATTGCGACGCAGAGCTGTAAATGCTGGATGCAGTCGGGATCTACGGACCAACAGGACCGATTGCATCGACCTCGCTCCGCCACTACACCTGATGACAGTCACGTTGTGGGCGTGGCAGTGATGGAGTGCTCTGCCACGACACAAACCACATCACAGCGAATTCGGTCTGTTGCTCTACAAGCAGTGTCAGCGCGTACCATTCGACGTTGTTTGCAGCAGAGTGGACTGACCGCATGGCGTCCATTGCTGAGTTTACCATTGAGTAAACGGCATAGGCGTTTGCACCGGCAATGGTCCTATGAATGACGGACATGGACAACCGAATGGAATGATATTGTTTTTAAAGGTGGATCCCAATTTTACTTGCACCATCGCTATGGTCGAATTAGTCTGGAAACACCATGGTGAGAGATCGCTGAGCTGTTGATGTACACTCCTGGAAATGGAAAAAAGAACACATTGACACCGGTGTGTCAGACCCACCATACTTGCTCCGGACACTGCGAGAGGGCTGTACAAGCAATGATCACACGCACGGCACAGCGGACACACCAGGAACCGCGGTGTTGGCCGTCGAATGGCGCTAGCTGCGCAGCATTTGTGCACCGCCGCCGTCAGTGTCAGCCAGTTTGCCGTGGCATACGGAGCTCCATCGCAGTCTTTAACACTGGTAGCATGCCGCGACAGCGTGGACGTGAACCGTATGTGCAGTTGACGGACTTTGAGCGAGGGCGTATAGTGGGCATGCGGGAGGCCGGGTGGACGTACCGCCGAATTGCTCAACACGTGGGGCGTGAGGTCTCCACAGTACATCGATGTTGTCGCCAGTGGTCGGCGGAAGGTGAACGTGCCCGTCGACCTGGGACCGGACCGCAGCGACGCACGCACTCACGCCAAGACCGTAGGATCCTACGCAGTGCCGTAGGGGACCGCACCGCCACTTCCCAGCAAATTAGGGACACTGTTGCTCCTGGGGTATCGGCGAGGACCATTCGCAACCGTCTCCATGAAGCTGGGCTACGGTCCCGCACACCGTTAGGCCGTCTTCCGCTCACGCCCCAACATCGTGCAGCCCGCCTCCAGTGGTGTCGCGACAGGCGTGAGTGGAGGGACGAATGGAGACGTGTCGTCTTCAGCGATGAGAGTCGCTTCTGCCTTGGTGCCAGTGATGGTCGTATGCGTGTTTGGCTCCGTGCAGGTAAGCGCCACAATCAGGACTGCATACGACCGAGCCACACAGGGCCAACACCCGGCATCATGGTGTGGGGAGCGATCTCCTACACTGGCCGTACACCACTGGTGATCGTCGAGGGGACACTGAATAGTGCACGGTACATCCAAACCGTCATCGAACCCATCGTTCTACCATTCCTAGACCGGCAAGGGAACTTGCTGTTCCAACAGGACAATGCACGTCCGCATGTATCCCGTGCCACCGAACGTGCTCTAGAAGGTGTAAGTCAAGTACCCTGGCCAGCAAGATCTCCGGATCTGTCCCCCATTGAGCATGTTTGGGACTGGATGAAGCGTCGTCTCACGCGGTCTGCACGTCCAGCACGAAAGCTGGTCCAACTGAGGCGCCAGGTGGAAATGGCATGGCAAGCCGTTCCACAGGACTACATCCAGCATCTCTACGATCGTCTCCATGGGAGAATAGCAGCCTGCATTGCTGCGAAAGGTGGATATACACTGTACTAGTGCCGACATTGTGCATGCTCTGTTGCCTGTGTCTATGTGCCTGTGGTTCTGTCAGTGTGATCATGTGATGTATCTGACCCCAGGATGGTGTCAATAAAGTTTCCCCTTCCTGAGACAATGAATTCACGGTGTTCTTATTTAAATTTCCAGGAGTGTATGTATCGCAATACTGGTTCTGCACCCAGCATGGTTTGGGATGGTATTGGAGTGCACATTCCCCCCCCCCCCCTTCCCCCCCTAGTGCGCATTGCCGGTATATTAACCAATCACCGTGCTGGAGCCTGTTAATCTCCCTTACCATCGGAGCTTACGGACGGCCACATTGTATGTGCAGCCATACGCGTTACGCAGTGTTCAATGCTGCCTTGGTCTCCCTTTTCTCCCGATGTCTCTCCCCTGTCGAGAACGTCCGGTCAAATATTGTGGCGCGACTGGCCCGGGACACATCACGTGCTGCTACACCAGATCGACTTTGGCAATATGTGGAAGCAGCATGGACTGCCATACCCCAACAACACATCCAAAGCCTCTTTGATTCAATGCCGAGGCGTGCTTATCGCCAGCAATGGCGGCATCTCTCAGTACTGATTTCATCATCTTCACACGGAGCTGTACTTTAAATCATGTGATCTTTGTACAACGTATTATCTTCCAAATACTTTTCCTTGTGATTCCTATGGCCTTTCTTAGTGCTGCATTTTGAATGGCCAACAATGTAGAAACCTTGCGCAGCTGGCCACGGTACAGGAATCGACATGGTCGGTATCTCCAACAACGTCACTGACTCTCTTCTGGCGGAGATTATTCACATCAATATTACTGGACAGTGTATGTTAGCTATCCCATTCCAATTCGGGCAGCAGGAAAGCTGGCATTTTTGTGGGGGTTCAGTTCTCTGACATCTAAAGTGGACACCAGTATCATTGGTAATCTTGCAGCTGTGAAGAACAAGTGCTTCCAACTATTTCAAGAACCTGAGTTACCGAAATTTAATAGAATCATGCGATTCTGAAACTCGCAGCTCATAAAATAATCGAAATAAAATACTGAAATAAAATTCGAATTGGAGGTAATATTTTATAGTTTGAGGAGATATTTATGCAGTAGTTTTAGAATGTAAAATTTCTCTGAAAAACACACTGTTAAATGTAATGGAATTGTTCAGCATTTGGATGAAATTATCAAACATTTTTGTAGTATCTGCAGTGGAGAGCTGTAGACGAAAGAAGTAAATAGAAACTGTTGCAAAACCCGCTGGCTGCTCTACGTCACATTGACTCTGACTAGCTGTGGTATCTTTTTCCATATCCAGTGGTAGACGGCAAGTCTTCGTAACTTAAGAACAGTGCGAAAATAAATGTTTGTTATTTAATAGTTTTTTTGCACGTTTGAGTCAAGGGGTTCCATAAAACTTAAAACTTACATAGATTTGTAATACAAGGGGTTCAGTCCTATCTAAGTTTAACTGTTGTGAAAGCTTTGTGTATCCACAATATAGGAATAAAAGATTTTTAAAATTTTTATTACTTATATTAATGTTACTGTTCAAAAATGGTTCAAATGGCTCTAAGCACTATGGGACAACATCTGAGGTCATCAGACCCCTAGACTTTGAAATGCTTAAACCTAACTAACCTAAGGACATCACACACATCCATGCCCGAGGCAGGATTCGAACCTGCGACCGTAGCAGCAGTGCGGTTCCAGACTGAAGCACCTTGAACTGCTCGACCACAACGGCCGGCAATGTTACTGTTACACACCTCTATAAATAACAGACATTCAGTTTCAAAATGGATCGCAGTTCACTGAACTCCGATATAAGTTTCTTAAGTTACATGTTAGACATGTCGCCTTCGGAAAATAGCGCGAACTTTACCGAATTTTAGCTCGACAACTAGTAAACATTTAAGAGATAGCTTTATGAAAGTTGTGCTCTTTTACAGTAATTGACAACGTTTTTTTTTTAAAATGTGAGGTCCATTTTATCGTTTATCATCCGATTAGAAATGGAATAACAGGTACACGCTGTTACATTTTATCTTGAATTATTCATGTTATCACATTGTCAGATCTTTATTGTTTCTTTCGAAACACTGTAGGTTGTTCACGTAATGAAAAGCGCAATAAAAATTTTTCGATTACAGCATCCTGCTCTAGAGACTTCCTTACTGCCCGAAGTTGGATTCTGAGGGAAGAGATTACAGTGCGACTGCTATACTTGTGTTTGCGGCTGCAGCGCATTAGGAGATATACGAGGTTTCCCCTATCGCGGGCCGACCCTAGTACCGGTATATCGGCAGCGTCTCGCCGTTGTACAGGTAATTGCTGCGGCACTGTGGTCCCCACCGAGACCCGGGTAGCCTGCTCGCCTTCTCCTGAGGAACGGCGGGTAGGAGGGTGGCGCCTTAATTATATTCTGCAGGCTGGAGGGCTAAATATCAGCCGCAACGACCCAATTACGTGCCGGACGGCGAGCAGGGATGGCGGGGGAGAAACGAGGGGTGGGAGGAGCTGCGAGGGAAGGCGACCGAGGTAGCAGCAGCGCACCTGCCCCGCCAACCTGCTACTAACAGATGTCGTCCGCCGGTGTTCGCGTTAATTGCACCAGAGTGTCCGCGGTTGAGAGATTCGTCTGAGTGCGCAAATACGATTATGCGTGTGAGCATTTCACCGTACCTCTGTCTCGTTTTACGATGAAGCATATATCTTTCTTGCTCTTCGTGTATGTTACGGATATAGTATTGCGGCAACAATAACAAATTTTAAAGCATATTAACGCTAAATATAGTTATAATTTTTCAACACATCTTTAAGGAAACTCTTGATGAAGTTGAGATGGGAGTGCTCTTAGACGGAAAATATACCAACAACATTCGATATGCTGACGACACAGCAATACTTTCTGATAGGATAGTTTGCAATACCTTATCGATAGACTTGCACAAAAAAGCTCTGAATATGGTCAAGATGTCAAACCTTAAAAAACCAAATCAAACATAATCAGTAAAAACAGAGTCCCTGAATGTCACATTAAGATAGGCCAAAATCACCTACAGCAAGTACCGGGTGATCAAAAAGTCAGTATAAAATTTGAAAATTGAATAAATCACGAAATAATGTAGATAGAGAGGTACAAATCGACACACACGCTTAGAATGACATGGGGTTTTATTAGAACAAAAAAAAAGTTCACAAAATGTCCGACAGATGGAAATGCGTGATCATGGTTTTGTAATTGCTACCGTGACGGGTGAGAGATACGCCGATGTATAACAGAATCGCATCATCCCCAGCCAGGTCGATAAACACCTGCTACAACGCACGATGCTTATGCAGGATGGCGCTCCACCCCATATTGCTAGACGCGTGAAAGATCTCTTTGGTGATGATCGTGTGCTCCGCCACCACTTTCGTAATGCTTGGCCTCCCAGGTCCCCAGACCTCAGTCCGTGCGATTATTGGCTTTGGGTTTACCTGAACTCGCAAGTGTATCGTTCAAATGGTTCAAATGGCTCTGAGCACTATGGGACTTAACTGCTGCGGTCATCAGTCCCCTAGAACTTAGAACTACTTAAACCTAACTAACCTAAAGACAGCACACAACACCCAGCCATCACGAGGCAGAGAAAATCCCTGACCCCGCCGGGAATCGAACCCGGGAACCCGGGCGTGGGAAGCGAGAACGCTACCGCACGACCACGAGATGCGGGCTGCAAGTGTATCGTGATCGACCGACATCTCTAGGAATGCTGAAAGACAACATCCGACGCCAATGCCTCACCATAACTCCGGACATGCTATACAGTGCTGTCCACAACATTATTCCTCGACTACAGCTATTGTTGAGGAATGATGGTGGACATATTGAGCATTTCCTGTAAAGATAATCATCTTTGCTTTTTCTTACTTTGTTATTCTAATTATTGCTGTTCTGGTCAGATGAAGCGCCATCTGTTGGACATTTTTTGAACTTTTGTATTTTTTTTGTTTGTTCTAATGAAACCCCATGTCATTCCAAGCATGTGTGTCAATCTGTACCTCTCTATCTACATTATTCCGTGATTTATTCAGTTTTCACATTTATACTGACTTTTTGATCACCCAGTACATAAATACACGTACCTTGATACTACAGTAAATGATCAGTGGAATCTTTCTAATGAGGTGAGAACTCGAACTAGAAAAGCCAGTGTAGTCTTCAATAATATGAATAACCTTTTCAAGAATCATGGCTTAGCAATGACGACGAAGATCAGACTTCTACGGTGCTACGTATTTTCCACCCTGTTCTATGGTGGAAATGGTGGGTAAGCGCCTGGACACTTTTGAGATGAGGCTGTACAGGAGAATGTTCAGAATACCGTGCAAAGCGCATGCCACAAATGTCGAGGTTCTACGAAGAATGAAAAAAGGAGGAAGAAGTACTGACCACCGTGAGAGCAAAAAAAATCAAGTACCTGTGACACATTATGCGGAACAACAACAGATACCATCTCCTTCAAACAATCCTGCAAGGAAAAATACCAGGGAAGAGAAGCGCTGGCCGGAGAAGAATATCCCGGCGTAAGAACATCAGAACGTGCACCTGTAAAAACATCTACAGAGCTATTTAGAACTGCAAGTGACAGGAAAAGCACTGCCAAGACGGTTGCCAACATCCGGAACGGATAGGAACTAGAAGAAGAAGATAGTTATAGATGGTAATCTTGAATACTATTGATTTAGTCTTAAAAAGGATTTAATTTTAGATCGGAGGAAAAGAAAAAGATGACGCACCATGAAGGGATTATCCAACTGGGATAGAAATCGGACCGGCCGGAGTGGCCGAGCTGTTCTAGGCGCTACAGTCTGGAACGGCGCGACCGCTAAGGTCGCAGGTTCGAATCCTGCCTCGGGAATGGATGTGTGTAATGTCCTTAGATTAGTTAGGTTTAAGTAGTTCTACGTTCTAGGGGACTGATGACCTCAGAAGTTAAGTCCCATAGTCCTCAGAGCCATTTTTGAACAACCAAACGCAGGGTCCTCCAACGAAATGGCTCTGAGCACTATGGGACTTAACATCTATGGTCATTAGTCCCCTAGAACTTAGAACTACTTAAACCTAACTAACCTAAGGACATCACACAACACCCAGTCATCACGAGGCAGAGAAAATCCCTGACCCCGCCGGGAATCGAAACCGGGAACCCGGGCGCGGGAAGCGAGAACGCTACCGCACGACCACGAGCTGCGGACGGTCCTCCAACGAGCTCGGGATTTTTACGATCTGACGAGTCAATTGTATAATACCCCTCACGAGGACATCCAACAACTCTTTCAGTGAATGCCAAGCTGAACATTGCTTTCAGAGGGCAAAATGTTGACCAGTGACTTCCTCAGTTATTCTTGAATAAATCATTCATTTTTTTCTGAAATTGCAATCATTTTTTCGACTGTAAATGTTCATCATACCTACCAGATTCCGTCCAATTTGGTAATTTCTTCGTGTTGCGTTCTTTTCCTCATAGTGTACTAATAAAACGTACGAGCCATCTCAGTTAAAGTAATATGTAGAGTGGTCCATCCGAAGTTTCGGATAAGATTATCTCGAAAACTATACGTCGGGTAAAAATAGTGGGTAAGACAAGTTCGTAAGCTCAAAGGGGGAAATCAAATGTGACGCCCAGCTCCCAACAACTTGGGTGGGGCCGGGGGCAACTTTTAAATCTTAAATGGAAACCCCTATTTTTTTATTTCAATCCGGATTCTCCATAAAAAAAGTAATCAAGGTTTGTCTGAAACATTTTTTAAACCATTGACAGATGGCGCTGAAATCGAGAAACATTAAAATTGGAGAAGAACTCCGATTTATTTATAATTACCCGAGAAAGACACATCAAATCGATGCAAAATGTGCACCAGTTCTTTCATTACCCCAAATTAAGCTATTTTGTTACAGAATGCATCCTACCAACCACAGTTCTTGATGGAGCGAGGCGGAATGGTACTACAATCTCGTTAGGGAATTCTTTACAATTGCATTACTCACCCGACTGTGCCGCTACCGTTGCCACACTGCGAACTATGACTCAATATAAAGGTCGGCCGGCCAGAGTGGTCGAGCGGTTCTAGGCGCTACAGTCTGAAACCGCGCGACCTCTACGGTCGCAGGTTCGAATCCTGCCTCGGGCATGGGTGTGTGTCATGTCCTTAGGTTAGTTAGGTTTAAGTAGTTCTAAGTTCTAGGGGACTGATGACCTCAGAAGTTAACTCCCATAGTGCTCAGAGCCATTTGAACCATTTTATAAAGGTCGGCGCAATGCCATCAGACGTCACTTCACTTTCAGATTGTGAACCGCAAACATCGACTGACGGAAGAAAATTATTCTTTAGCGAAACATGGCTCACTATCCTCCTACAGAGATTGTTAAAATGGTGTTAATTTTAGGTGAATACATTAACAATTACGCTGCAACTGTGCAATTGTATGCGGATCGTTTCCCAAACAGACGACATCCAAGCGAAAACATTATTCGAAATTCCACTCAACGAGTTCGAAATTGATACATACACCGTCCACCTCGTCATCTCGAATACAATGAAAATGACGCTCTTACCCTTACCGTTCTCGCCTGTGTTCAACTGGATCCCGAAATGAGTAGTCGTGCGATTCAGAGACAAACTGGAATACCGAAATCACCTGTTTTGAGGATTTTGAAGGCACATAAATATCATGCATATCATACCACACTGACACAGGCATTAACGCCGAAAGATATTCAAATACGCGTACATTACTGCCAATGAGCCTTGGAAATGATAAGAGGTGAGAATGATTTTTTTAGATACGTTATGTTCGCCGATGAAGCCACATTCAAAAGCAATGGTGAATTAAATCGTCATGATTGTCATTATTGGTCTCCTGTCAATCCACACTGGCACATACTCGTTGACAATCAAAATAAATGGTCGATAATGGTCTGGTGCGGAATTTTAAACGGTTACTTTATAGGACCGTATTTTTTGACCGAAGTGTTACTGGGGAATCTTATTTATAACTCCCCCGCAATGATTAGTTGGAGCTAATGAAAGATGTTGACCTAGAAACTAGGCAACGAATGTGATTCCAACAGGACGGAGTAGCTCCCCATTATGCTAAAACTGTGCGGAACGTTTTAAATTTACAGTACCCTGGTCGGTGGATAGGACGCGGTGGACCAATTCCGTGGCCTCCACATTCAGCAGACCTAACATCTCCTGATTTTTTCTTGTGGGGTTATTTAAAAAATATTGTTTATGAAAGACAGCCCACAACCCGAAACGATATGGAGCAACGCAGTCGAAGATTGTGTGCAGCCATACCACGTGATGTGCTGCTCAAAACTGTGGACAACTTTCGCAGACGATTGACTTTATGCATTGGAGCCAATGGGGATAGTTTTGAACAATTTCTTCGTAGCTAATTTCATTAACTAAGCACCCCAAATTGTGAGAGGCAAGGCGACTCACACTAATGAAGCACCCCATGGAAACATCATTCTACTACGTCCATGTCGTTGTTCCTGCGTAATGCTAAAAGTAGGAGACAGTTCATTTCGTACAAAAATAACTTAATTTGGCGTAACGAAACTGGTGCACATTTTTATCCATTTGATGCGTCTTTCTCGGATAGTTCTAAATAAATCAGAGTTCTTCCCCAGTTTTACTTTTTTTCGATTTCAGCGCCATCTGTCAATGGTTTAAAAAATGTTTCAGACAAAAATTGATTACTTTCTTATGGAGAATCCGAATCATCCATAAAAATGGGTTTTTCGATTTAAGGTTTAAAAGTTGCTCCTCAGCCCACCCAAGGGGCGGGCGGCTGGGGGTCACGTATAGTATTATTTGATGTCCCCCTTTGAGCTTACGAACTTATCTTACCCACTATTTTTACCCGATGTGTAGTTTTCGAGATAATCTCATCCGAAACTTCAGATGGACCACCCTGTACGTAAAAACAGAGTTGGTACGTTTTGTTCATTTGAGACAAAAGTACTTTCCTCTAATTCTTATCAAATTTATCTCTTGCGGCACTACACGTTCTCATACTAACCGAATGAATTAAATAAAAAAGTCATTTTTACACTTTTGCCGCCACTTGTATAAACTTCGGCTGACACCCGTGATCAGTTTTGGATATCTTGACTACATTTTAAACCTGATACGTGCCACAGCCCGTTGGTTTCAGCGACTAGTCGGACACATTCAATAAGCCAGAGCCACAGCGTAAATGTTACGGGTGTGTGTGACCAATCCAGCTGATATTTCTAGTCGCCTCTGCATCAAAGACGAGTGCTGGGCGTATCTCTATGCAAAGAAGCAAAGTCAGCAGTCAAAAGATGTTGCTTCACCACTGCCGAAGAAAGCGAAGAATCAACCATCATCTAGGGCTAACAGATTATTTTCTTAATGGGCAAACCATTACAGAAGAGTACTACTGATTTCTCTTGAAGACTTTATGGGAGGTCTTGAAGTCTAATAGCCGTCGTAAGCTATTCATTAGGGAGTATTCGCTTCGCGATAAAACTTCAGCTTATTCTTTACAGGATACAGTAACGCATCCTGCTTCTCTTGGTTACCAAAGTTTGCCTCGCCCCTCGTATTCTCATGATTTCGGACGCAGTGAATTCTCCATCTTTCCTCGGGCGATGAAACCATTGCGTGGTAGACATTTCCAGAATAATGACTCTCGATGTGGATCGTTTCTGTAACAGCCAAAACACATACTTCTACAGCAAAGGTCGCCACCAAATCAACCCTCGCTGGACGAAATGCGTCACGCTGATGGGTGAGTATGTAGAGAAAGATTGACATCATCACGAATGTTATGGTCACAACATGAAGTTTTCAAGTTATAATTAAAACTTCATACCCGGTAGATAAATTATTTTGGACTTGGTATCAGGATGGAAAAATGGTAGTGGCTTTTACAAAAGCCGGCCGCGGTGGTCTCGCGGTTCTAGGCGCGCAGTCCGGAACCGCGCGACTGCTACGGTCGCAGGTTCGAATCCTGCCTCGGGCATGGATGTGTGTAATGTCCTTAGGTTAGTTACGTTTAAGTAGTTCTAAGTTCTAGGGGACTGATGACCACAGCTGTTAAGTCCCATAGTGCTCAGAACCAGCTTTTACAAAATATTTTATATCAATACATTACAAAACCGTTTTATCATACATATAATGTCGATTACGACTTAGATATGTAGTCCAAAAATGGTTCAAATGGCTCTGACTACCATGGGACTTAACATCTGAGGTCATCAGTCCACTAGAACTTAGAACTACTGATACATTAACGAAGCTAAGGACACTACACACGTCCATGCCCGAGGCAGGATTCGAACCTGAGACCGTAGTAGTCGCGCGGTTCCGGACTGAAGCGCCTAGAACCGTTCGGCCATCACGGCCGGCTTAGATAGGTAGTCATCAGAAATATGATGACTGTAGGTGGCTAACCTCTACAGCTTTACCTAAGAAAAAAAGCGACGTAGATTTTATTTCAAAATAAGCAACAGGTGAAGATAAGCAAATTTATCCTCATTCCTCCTGCCGAAGAAGCTATCAATCAATACTTAACAATGTATGAGACGAAAATTATTGATTTACAGCCCCTCAGGCACTATTCGTCGTTTGATCTAGCCAAAAAAGGTACAAAGAACAGTGGTTTGACAACCCTGGCACGTTACACTACTGTTATTCACAGGGTTGATATACAGTGTGGTTATAATTAAACTTCTGCTCATTGAGCGGGATCTCATGAAATAGGAGTTACCGTAAGACAATGCAACTTTCTAGAAACATTGGTAAGGATGTGCAAAGGAGAAATTACGAATAAGCCATTGAATGAGTCGTTATGATTTTCAGATCAGCTGTCAATATTTGTTAATTGCGTACCATGTTCACGTTCCAGCCTACAAACATTCATCTGTGTAATGATCACTTGCATCCACGGGAGCTTCGAACTGCACTAGAAAAAACATTTCACAATAGTTCGCAGCACTCTTCGAACGGTGGAACAGAGAATGTTCAGCTTTCCTGAGAACTTGCGCACTGCTTGAAGATCGTACATTGCATCCAGCATTCTCAGCTATGGCAAAAATAGCTTCGTCAATTTGTAGCGCAACTGGCTGTCGTCTTTTGCCTGGAGCAATTGCCAGATCGCCAGTTCTTCGAACTTCCGTATCATGTTCTTCAAACCTGTTCCAGAAAGAAGACCACTCCGTATTCCTTTAACCCTTCAATGGTTAAAATTTATTTTGCATATATTTGTAAAATAGAAGGTCAAAAACCTGTCTTCTTTTGCGATAAATAACACATTTTCACTATCAAAAAATTTTTTAAGCTCACCGATTTTCTAAATGTTTTCATCTGAATCTAGCATTTTCTGAGTTAAATTTCTAATTTTAGAATGATTGTATCAGAATGGAAACTGTGGAAAAAAAATGTAACAAACCAGTGCCAAAACACATTTATTCTCCGGATAATGAAAAAACGTGAAATATCGCTCAAAAGGTTTCAACATAACATTTGAATATGACTTTGATATACCTCTCACCAATGTTTTCTACATTCTGTGAAGTATTCTAAGGCATGTATGTCCCACTACATACAACTTAAGTACAAACCAATAGAATTAATGAGATTTCTGGTGATGTTTCAAAACAACGTCTATGCTGCATAAGAAAGCACAGGTATTTACTTCAAATATTCTTGGAATGGAGAAGATGGTGATTGACCTGATTTTCGTGAAACGTACGCTCCATTTGATCGCTCACGGCCTTATATACAGGGTGAGTCACCTAACATTATCGCTGGATATATTTCGTAAACCACATCAAATACTGACGAATCGATTCCACAGACCGAACGTGAGAAGAGGGGCTAGTGTAATTGGTCAATACAAACCATAAAAAAAATGCACGGAAGTATGTTTCTTAACACAAACCTACGTTTTTAAATGGAACCCCGTTAGTTTTGTTAGCACATCTGAACATATAAACAAATACGTAATCAGTGCCGTTTGTTGCATTGTAAAACGTTAATAACATCCGGAGATATTGTAACCTAAAGTTGACGCTTGAGTACCACTCCTCCGCTGTTCGATCGTGTGTATCGGAGAGCACCGAATTACGTAGGGATCCAAAGGGAACGGTGATGGACCTTAGGTACAGAAGAGACTGGAACAGCACATTACGTCCACATGCTAACACCTTTTTATTGGTCTTTTTCACTGACGCACATGTACATTTCCATGAGGGGTGAGGTACACGTACACACGTGGTTTCCGTTTTCAATTACGGAGTGGAATAGAGTGCGTCCCGACATGTCAGGCCAATAGATGTTCAATGTGGTGGCCATCATTTGCTGCACACAATTGCAATCTCTGGCGTAATGAATGTCGTACACGCCGCAATACATCTGGTGTAATGTCGCCGCAGGCTGCCACAATACGTTGTTTCATATCCTCTGGGGTTGTAGGCACATCACGGTACACATTCTCCTTTAACGTACCCCACAGAAAGAAGTCCAGAGGTGTAAGATCAGGAGAACGGGCTGGCCAAATTATGCGTCCTCCACGTCCTATGAAACGCCCGTCGAACATCCTGTCAAGGGTCAGCCCAGTGTTAATTGCGGCATGTGCAGGTGCAACATCATGCTGACACCACATACGTCGATGCGTTTCCAGTGGGACATTTTCGAGCAACGTTGGCAGATCATTCTGTAGAAACGCGATGTATGTTGCAGCTGTTTGGGCCCCTGCAATGAAGTGAGTACCAATGAGGTGGTCGCCAATGATTCCGCACCATACATTTACAGTCCACGGTCGCTGTCGCTCTACCTGTCCACGGACCAGTAATGCATGTTCCGTAGATTCAATGCCCCGTGGTTTGTGAAACCCGCTTCATCGGTAAACAGGTAGAACTGCAACGCATTCTCTGTTAATGCCAATTGACAGAATTGCACTGGAAGCGGTGACGATGCCGTGTGCGCATGACACTACTTTGACTCAGTCCACCGGCTCTCGCAATGTCCCGTGTACTCATGTGTGGGTTCATGGCAACAGCAGCTAACACACCAACTGCACCCGCTTCTCCTGTGACGGGCCTGTTACGGACCCGTTTGCGTGCTACGACCATACCTGTTGCATACAGTTGGCGGTAGATGTTTTGCCATGTGCGGCACGTTGGATGCGCTCTGTCCGCGTACCGTTCTGCATACACCCTACAGGCTTCAGCTGCATTTCGTCGATACTCGCCATAGATGAGTATCATCTCCGCCTTTTCAGAGTTCGAATACACCATGGTCACAGTTCCTACAACACTACACTATCACAGACTTCTGGTAACACGGTGTACTACAGTTGGTCTGCGTGCGGAGACGAATGCAGAATAACAATAGCAGCAAGCGCTTCATGCGGACACTGCGACAGCTAAACGAAACCACAACAGTGCACTACAGCCATACTCGTAAACACGGTCGTCATCGTAAACATGTCCCTGCAGATGCTGCTCGCCGACCGTGGCCCGTGTTTGTTACAACACGCAACTGAACGTCGGAGGTTTCAAGCGTCAACTTTGGTTACAATATCTCCGGATGTAAATAACATTTTACAATGCAACAAACGGCACTGATTACGGACTTGTTTATATGTTCAGATGTGCTAACAAAACTAACGGGGCTCCATTTAAAAAAAACGTAGGTTTGTGTTAATAAACATACTTCCGTGCATTTTTGTATGGTTTGTATTAAACAATTACACTAGCCCCTCTCCTCACGTTCGGTCTGTGGAATCGGTTCGTCAGTATTTGATGTGGTTTACGAAATATATCCAGCGGAAACGTTAGGTGACTCACCCTGTATATCCACTAAAAGGTCCGTATTATTTTTATTCCAGTTCCAAATCGTCGCCCTTCGTACTAGCACTAGACAGGTGTTAGATACAGACGTCACAAAGCTCGAAACTGTGTATTACTTCAGTGTCAAATAAGTAATCCATCAACCAAGCAAGGGTTCACGAGTCGATACACGCAAAGAGCGATAGCACTACTGCTGTTGTTTTGGTAAAACAGCTTGATGAGTAAAACCCCGCTCACCTTGTCCAGATCCATGCTGACTGTCTGCAAATGGAATGAACACTGACGCTGGTCTTTGAGCCCTACATCGCCTCCCAAATCGACAAATGAGATAAATACTACTAACAACACCAAGCCTGTAGAACACAGTCTGAACATCGTTGGACAACCATAATGTAAACAGTTTACCTTCTACAACAGCTCAAGTAGCGAAAATTTAATTAAAACCGGCCTGTATTAAACATTCCTTGTAAAAATTTTGAAAAACTCAGGTGCGCCAGCCACACAACTTCTGACGACATCTACTGCAGTTTTTTAAGGCTTCCACTTTCATCTTTTGGATCATACGGTAGGTTTTCTAGGTGTTACGTACATGGAAATTAACTCTTCACATAATGCTCACACCATCTCTTTTTGTCCCATCAGAGAAGATGCACATGAAGAACGACTGTCGGTAAAGTTACTACTCATAAGCTAGAATTTCGTTTATTTCATGACATAAATGGAGGACATAGTATAAGGTGCTGATGGACTGTTATTGGTATTTCCCCTCTGGGAATTTTAAGAGTTAGCCTTTCCTTGGTTCCTGCTTCTCTTTTGGCGTCTGACACTAGTTTTGGATGAACATCAGCCTGACGCTTACGTCTTGTGTGTAAATGTGTCGATGTCGAAACAGGCAGCTCTTCTTCGCGTCTTCTCCACCTCTTCTATGAATCCTACATCGTAAGGTTTACAGTCTGACACGCAGTGCTCAAGAATTGGCTGAACAAGTATTTTGTAAGCATCAGACGTTATTAAGCTACGATTGTCTACGATTTCTTTCAATGAAAGTCTCACATCTGCATGTACGCATTTCTTTCTTAGTATCATATAAGAGAAGATGAGCTAAAGCGGCCAGGGCGGCAAAAATGATCGTTACTTACTATTACGCTGAACAGTGTTGCCGCCTGTCGAGAAGTGGTCAGACCAGTTCTAATATGCACCATCACTGTCGTCAGTGAGTTTGACACAGGAAGTTCGTTCTGTCACATTTCAGTAAAAACTTTTGTGATTCAGTCGTTTGATGTAACGTAAGAAACTTATAGACTACTAGCCTTGTCACCTTATATTTATAGTAAGACTTTTTTTATCATATCAATGTTTTAGCAGAGTCGTTTAGACTACAAATGTAGTTTCTTGTTCATAACTTCCTGGCAGATTAAAACTGTGGCCGGACCGAGACTCGAACTCGGGACCTTTGCCTTTCGAGGACAAGTGCTCTAGTTTCTTGTTGTTTGCTTCTGTTTGATAGTTCCATCAGGGAAATATTAATGACAGCACAGTGGCCGATCGGGAAATCTGGCCACATAAATCGTTGGGAAAAGTGGCCAAGTTGGTTGCTCTAGTTAGGGTTAGTTATTTCCATATGTCATGCACAATACTTCAGGTCAGATTTACTTCCAACCCATTTTACAAAAAAACCTATCGCCTGTCGCTCTATCTCCTGAATTAACGTATATTATTTTAAACCGTCTCCGTTCTATTATATGTGGCCTAACGCAAAAATCTGAGTGAAAGCGATCTGGCCAAGGCGCGTGGTATTGCTTCAGATACTAGCACATCAAAATGCCTTGCAAGTATGTGCAAAAATCAGAACAACAAACGTGGGATCCTTTTGCGATGGAACTGTCCACATTATCGCCCCTAGGTAGGAAAACCGGCCACTTCGTAATCCTTCACAAAAATGGATATACCTCCTACATATTTGTTTCATTTTCACTTACAAGTACTTGTTGCGATACCTTGTAATACGTACGGTGTAGGCCTCTATCGATAACCATAGCTTGGTGAAAATTCTGTTTCCCTTGAAGTGTCCTCTTTAACCCACTTTTCCGTACAGTCACGACATTCTCAATAAGAGTTCAGTGAATACGCAGTATTTCTAAATTTCTTCTATCTACGTGTCCCTGTCAGGATAACTAGCGATCGTATCGACATGGTTATGCACCTTACAGTATTACTACACTACGTTGCCATAAATGTGGGTTAGATAAATTGTGAATAAGTCATTCATTTAATGTGATGATTGCAGCAATGTTCACCGTTGTAACTGGCGTAAATTTTCCCAGACAGGAAAGGATGTTCGAAAAGGCCTGGAAGTGCAAGTTTGCAAGCTTTGCGACTGTGCGAAGGGGATCTTTAGTACATGTAACTGTTCCCTGTTTTCTGGGCGTTGCATCATTCTCCAGCAGAGCAACTAAAACTTGTTGAGATGGGATGTCCTAAAACAGTGAACGATCACGGTACTTGCGGGCGCTTCAGTTTATCTTGTACGTGGGGCTTATCGTAACTGGTAACAAAACTGATGATAATAGAAGCAGAAACGTTCCAGTAAACACGACTTCACAAACGAGCTATTTCTGAGACATTGTCTGATGTTTGGGCACGAGTCACCCACTGGCTTCAGGATGAAATACACTCCTGGAAATTGAAATAAGAACACCGTGAATTCATTGTCCCAGGAAGGGGAAACTTTATTGACACATTCCTGGAGTCAGATACATCACATGATCACACTGACAGAACCACAGGCACATAGACACAGGCAACAGAGCATGCACAATGTCGGCACTAGTACAGTGTATATCCACCTTTCGCAGCAATGCAGGCTGCTATTCTCCCATGGAGACGATCGTAGAGATGCTGGATGTAGTCCTGTGGATCGGCTTGCCATGCCATTTCCACCTGGCGCCTCAGTTGGACCAGCGTTCGTGCTGGACGTGCAGACCGCGTGAGACGACGCTTCATCCAGTCCCAAACATGCTCAATGGGGGACAGATCCGGAGATCTTGCTGGCCAGGGTAGTTGACTTACACCTTCTAGAGCACGTTGGGTGGCACGGGATACATGCGGACGTGCATTGTCCTGTTGGAACAGCAAGTTCCCTTGCCGGTCTAGGAATGGTAGAACGATGGGTTCGATGACGGTTTGGATGTACCGTGCACTATTCAGTGTCCCCTCGACGATCACCAGTGGTGTACGGCCAGTGTAGGAGATCGCTCCCCACACCATGATGCCGGGTGTTGGCCCTGTGTGGCTCGGTCGTATGCAGTCCTGATTGTGGCGCTCACCTGCACGGCGCCAAACATGCATACGACCATCATTGGCACCAAGGCAGAAGCGACTCTCATCGCTGAAGACGACACGTCTCCATTCGTCCCTCCATTCACGCCTGTCGCGACACCACTGGAGGCGGGCTGCACGATGTTGGGGCGTGAGCGGAAGACGGCCTAACGGTGTGCGGGACCGTAGCCCAGCTTCATGGAGACGGTTGCGAATGGTCCTCGCCGATACCCCAGGAGCAACAGTGTCCCTAATTTGCTGGGAAGTGGCGGTGCGGTCCCCTACGGCACTGCGTAGGATCCTACGGTCTTGGCGTGCATCCGTGCGTCGCTGCGGTCCGGTCTCAGGTCGCGGGCACGTGCACCTTCCGCCGACCACTGGCGACAACATCGATGCACTGTGGAGGCCTCACGCCCCGCGTGTTGAGCAATTCGGCGGTACGTCCACCCGGCCTCCCGCATGCCCACTATACGCCCTCGCTCAAAGTCCGTCAACTGCACATACGGTTCACGTCCACGCTGTCGCGGCATGCTACCAGTGTTAAAGACTGCGATGGAGCTCCATATGCCACGGCAAACTGGCTGACACTGACGACGGCGGTGCACAAATGCTGCGCAGCTAGCGCCATTCGACGGCCAACACCGCGGTTCCTGGTGTGTCCGCTGTGCCGTGCGTGTGATCATTGCTTGTACAACCCTCTCGCAGTGTCCGGAGCAAGTATGGTGGGTCTGACACACCGGTGTCAATGTGTTCTTTTTTCCATTTCCAGGAGTGTATTATCGTAGTTAGTTGGCGAGAGAGTTGTGTCTTGGTGCACTTTCCACACTTTCGCCTCTAGCCAGCACTGTAAAAGAACTTTAACATATTATCTCGTTCCATTCTTAAATGATGGCATTCGGAGAATTAATATTATTGCAAATATGAAAACGTGTTTCGTGGACAACATGGTTATTCACCTTGCAGTATTACTATACTACATATCAAGTAAGTGAAAACAAAATGAGGAATGGTATTACCAGAAATCAGTTACAAGTTAAATATACAGTGTTATTACAAATGATCGAAGCGATTTCACAGCTCAACAATAACTTTATTATTTGAGATATTTTCACAATGCTTTGCACACACATAAAAAAACTCAAAAAGTTTTTTTTAGGCATTCACAAATGTTCGATATGTGCCCCTTTAGTGATTCGGCAGACATCAAGCCGATAATCAAGTTCCTCCCACACTCGGCGCAGCATGTCCCCATCAATGAGTTCGAAAGCATCGTTGATGCGAGCTCGCAGTTCTGGCACGTTTCTTGGTAGAGGAGGTTTAAACACTGAATGTTTCACATAACCACACAGAAAGAAATCGCATGGGGTTAAGTCGGGAGAGCGTGGAAGCCATGACATGAATTGCTGATCATGATCTCCACCACGACCGATCCATCGGTTTTCCAATCTCCTGTTTAAGAAATGCCGAACTTCATGATGGAAGTGCGGTGGAGCACCATCCTGTTGAAAGATGAAGTCGGCGCTGTCGTTCTCCAGTTGTGGCATGAGCCAATTTTCCAGCATGTCCAGATACACGTGTCCTGTAACGTTTTTTTCACAGAAGAAAAAGGGGCTGTAAACTTTAAACCGTGAGATTGCACAAAACACGTTAACTTTTGGTGAATTGCGAATTTGCTGCACGAATGCGTGAGGATTCTGTACCGCCTAGATTCGCACATTGTGTCTGTTCACTTCACCATTAAGAAAAAATGTTGCTTCATCACTGAAAACAAGTTTCGCACTGAACGCATCCTCTTCCACGAGCTGTTGCAACTGCGCCGAAAAATCAAAGCGTTTGACTTTGTCATCGGGTGTCAGGGCTTGTAGCAATTGTAAACGGTAAGGCTTCTGCTTTAGCCTTTTCCGTAAGGTTTTCCAAAGCGTCGGCTGTGGTACGTTTAGCTCCCTGCTTGCTTTATTCGTCGACTTCCGCGGGCTAAGCGTGAAACTTGCCCGCACGCGTTCAACCGTTTCTTCGCTCACTGCGGGCCGACCCGTTGATTTCCCTTTACAGCGGCATCCAGAAGCTTTAAACTGCGCATACCATCGCCGAATGGAGTTATCAGTTGGTGGATCTTTGTTGAACTTCGTCCTGAAGTGTCGTTGCACTGTTATGATTGACTGATGTGAGTGCATTTCAAGCACGACATACGCTTTCTCGGCTCCTGTCGCCATTTTGTCTCACTGCGCTCTCGAGCGCTCTGGCGGCAGAAACCTGAAGTGCGGCTTCAGCCGAACAAAACTTTATGAGTTTTTCTACGTATCTGTAGTGTGTCGTGACCATATGTCAATGAATGGAGCTACAGTGAATTTATGAAATCGCTTCAATCATTTGTAATAGCCCTGTATATTGAAATAGAAGCTATTGGAAAATAGCACAAATTTCCATTTTCAAGACTGGTAAAATTGTAATACGAGAGCTATTGGCATAGCAAGTTCCGATCGGCTGCGAAATGGAAATCACTGTGAAAATCTGATGAAGCTTTGCACTGACGTGTTTCGTAGCGTCTCCATTATGCCCATCGATCGCCGCATGTGGCTCTTTTCATTTCTGAGCGCACAGTGAGCACATAAAGATGTCTATAAAATAGCGTCTCCCGTCAAGTATGAGGGCCTGGTCAGAGATTTCGTCTCATGCCGTGCAGCCCACATGCTGTCATGCGTTGCTTTCTTCATGACAATTCTCGGCCGCACTCTGCAGGGCCAAGGAACATTTGCCAGCGGCGTTCTCCATGGGAAGTGTCTCATCACCCACGACACCGCCTGTAATTGCGTCGTCCTGAGTTTCATCTCTGCTCACATGAGCCGCTGGCTATGAAGACAGTGCTTCGGCACAGACAACAAGCTGCAGACGAGCGCAGAGAATTGGCGGAAAGCACAGATTGTGATGTTACAAAATAGAAGTGATGTTGCTATTCAATGGAAAGTTGGAAATTGAGATTTAACTAACTGTTTTATCAATCACAATTGGCGTAAGAATCATGGATTGACCCTTGTCATAAAATATTGCATTATGAGATGTGAATAGTTTTTACTTGCGGTTTCGCGTGGCTTGAGGGAGTCACAACTAGCGTGCTATTGATTAAGAAGTTGCGTTATCGTCTTTCTAATTACTTCATGATCGTAGATACGATCATACCCGGTTGTGAAGTTATTGTTATGACAAAAAAAATTTCCTAAGGGACCAGAAAGTTCTTAAGGGCGCAAAAACAACTGTAATATCACACAAAAGAGAAATTCAATATTAAAGCTGATGCAAGAAGACGATAAAACAGTTTTCTTTTTATCAATGTAACACGCACATTGGACTGCTGATCTTGGAGTCTGTAATATTAGCAAAATGCATAATTAAAATGAAAATAATACTGAGGAGATAATAGAAATGAGCACTGCTAAATGATTCAGTATTCCCAGAACAAATATTTATTATAACTAAAACATATATCGTACCTTAAGCTTAATACTACAATGACGGTAGATTTTTATGTCCATATCATGTCCATTTAGCGCTCTTTTATATAGCCATTGTCTTCTTTGAGTCGCTCGTGCGTCGTCACGGTAAGTTATAACAGTTCTTTACACTTCACTCAACTCAGACATACACGTTTTTATACATTTAGTAAAAATTAGATCAGACTGCCACAAATCTGCGTCCGTCTTACTTCAGAAAAACAGTACAAGTCTTCTTAGCGCTCCAGGCTTCATTTGTTCTCCCGCGAACAAAATAGTGAAGGATCGTATATCTATCCGTATTTTTCTGTTTTTTTTTGCCGCCCAAAGACGACAAATTACATCACTAGAAAATTCCACCGTCGCTATGCGACGCCTCATTATACATTAATCATTATTTACAAACAAGTATTTGCCTTCTGGCTGAAAGTATTAACTACTCGTATTTGCTGTTTTAATGAAGTCAAAAATAGCGAATATCTCAAGATGGCTGCCTTATACGGTTGGAAAGCTCCTACAAGGCTACGACAGATGTCTAAAAGTCGGAGCGGCGGCTATGTAGAGAAGCAGTTGTTAAGGTGTAGCTTATTGTTGCAAATAAAACGGTCTCGATTTTCACAGTGATTTCCATTTCTCGACCGAACGGAACTTATTTTCTGAATAGCCCTCGTATATTGAGGAATCTCAGTTCATTAGCAAGAATCACATGTTCGATGACAAAAAATATTCTGTTTGAAGGTGCACACCGGACGAAGTATGGCTTAACTGTCTACATGTTATATAAATAGCTCTAAAATATATAGCGTTATACTAACCATAAAATTCTGTGCCTGTAGAGTTAACAAATGGTTCAAATGGCTCTGAGCACGATGGGACTTAACATCTACGGTCATCAGTCCCCGAGAACTTAGAACTACTTAAACCTAACTAACCTAAGGACATCACACAACACCCAGCCATCACGAGGCAGAGAAAATCCCTGACCCCGCCGGGAATCGAACCCGGGAACCCGGGCGTGGGAAGCGAGAACGCTACCGCACGACCACGAGATGCGGGCTGTAGAGTTAACAGTTTGTTCCAAATGTATTTAATATATTATACAGATGCAGTGCTTAAATGTGTAGAACACGAAATATAAATTCTGTACCAGACGCAACCTCATGTCCAACAACAATAAAAGCCGTAGCAAAGGGCGAGGACACCCTATGGTGGTCTGTAACACGCATTCTTTCATGTGATTCTAAAATCAGCCACCCGACTAAAGCACCGACCAAAAAACTTCGTGCGTGCCTAGGCATACTATCGTCTAGGTGCAACACTTTCCCCTATGGATTTGCGAAGACGTGCTGGAAATTAATGCCTCCAAACTTTTTGTCTGAACACGCTTAAACGTTTTTAAATAAAAGAAACGTTACTAACATTCTACATCTTTATTCTTCATGACTATGTATTTGTAGCCCTAAAAAAGAAAGAAGGCTTGAAAGTTTCCAGTTTCCTGTGGGTTTCATTTATACGGGAAGATGAAAGTAAGTTTTCCTTTACCTAAAGGATATTTTTAGGTTCAAATGGCTCTAAGCACTATGCGATTTAACTTCTGAGGTCATCAGTCCCCTAGAACTTACAACTACTTAAACCTAACTAACCTAAGGACATCACACACATGCATGCCCGAGGCAGGATTCGAACCTACGACCGTAGCAGTCGCGCGGTTCCAGACTGTAGCTCCTAGAACCGCTCGGCCACCCCGGCCGGCATATTTTTGGGGCCTTAACTACCACTCCCAATGAGGTGATACATTCGTAAATTGTTAATAAAAGATCGACACCGTGTAATGCTGTATCAGTCTGCTGTGATAAAAGACAGAGCCGTGACCACGTCAGATTACTACTTTACCTTATCTTATCTTTTGGTAGACACCCTTCACGACCTCTCGAAACAACACTCGTTTTATCATGCCCTTTGTATGTGTATCTGGGGACGCTCCCTTTCCTGATCTAGTCAGCGCTCAATCAGTGTGGAATTTTATTAACTACTGGTCCACAACCAGGGGGAAAACCGACACAGTTCACCGGTTAGCGAAGCAGTGGGTGCAATGTTGCTACTCATAAATTTATGATTCAGCGCAACGGATAACGGGGAGGGTAAATGGAGTTCCAGCCAGGGAACTGAGCGTATATTTTCTAATTTACTTCCTTTTTTAACGCATCTCTGAAAAATGAAGGGCGAAGGGTAGCACACGCTGATGTGTGGATCCAGTGAACTCTCTTTTAGCCACCTTTTTTGACATTGAATGTTTTATGGACTTATATTGAGCGCTGATTTATTTGTAAAGGGCTCGGTTTCATAGCATGTTGTAGATTGGTTACCTTTGAAACGTTACCTTTTCATGCTTAGAAAACGTACTCGCCGGCTGCTGTGACCGAGCGGATCTAGGTGCATCAGTCTGGAACCGCGCGACCGCTACGGTCGCATGTTCGAATGCTGCTTCGGGCATGGATGTGTATGATATCCTTAAGTTGGTTAGGTTTAAGTAGTTCTCAGTTCTAGTGGACTGATGACCGCAGATGTTCAAGTCCCATAGTGCTTAGAGCCATTTGAACCATTTTGAAACAAACTCTTTTACAAAATGTAACGATTTACTCGGTATTTGTTGCGAGAAATGTACATAGCGTGGAGGTGAGGCCTCTTATCGTTTGCTAGTTTTAAATAAGCGCACGCTTCAGAAGGAAACAAGGAGGATTTTAGTGGCCAGGCCGCGAGGAAACGAATCCATAACTTCAGTCAACATGCACTACATGTGGCAAACAATCGAACATAATATGCCTCTAATAAATAGATTTAATAGAAGAGAGCATCGCGAAAGAAGCAGAGATTGGACCACGGGAACTTGAAATATTAAAAGCATATCAAATTTCGCCTTCGTTGCCCACCGAGCTTGGAGAAAATACGACAAATAACTAATCATACGGTAATGGCGCTTCAGAGATCAATTCTATTCGGTCTGTAATTTTTGGAGTAAATTTCACAAATGAACTTTAGAGTTCTACTTCTAATGATCCTGGGCTGTATCTGAGAAATATTCTGCCCTCCGGCATTGTACCTGCGACCACGTGGTTCTACCATGAGGCCTCATCTGATTTCTACCACAAAGAATACAGAGCAAATAATTTATAAAATATGCTGTGAGGTGGCTAAAAGTGATTTCGTTTGGTAGCACAAATCGCCTACGATGATCTACACTCACTTTATCCGCAATACAGTGCACACGTAGAGCACAGCGAATAAGCCCCATCTACCACAAACAAACACCTATCATAATTTTAATATTTGCTCCTGAAATTTGACCATTAGCTAATATTTAACATTTCAAAAAAAGAGTTTATGTCTAAATGTGATGTAGAACACCCCCCCCCCCCCCTCTCAACCTATCAACCATGGACCTTGCCATTGGTGGGGAGGCTTGCGTGCCTCAGCGATACAGATAGCCGTACCGTAGGTGCAACCACAGTGGAGGGATGTCTGTTGAGAGGCTAGACAAACATGTGATTCCTGAAGATGGGCAGCAGCCTTTTCAGTAGTTGCAAGGGCAACAGTCTGGATTATTAACTGATCTGGTCTTGTAACACTAACCAAATCGGCCTTGCTGTGCTGGTACTACGAACGGCTGAAAGCAAGGGGAAACTGTAGCCGTAATTTTTCCCGAGGGCATGCAGCTTTACTGTATGGTTAAATGATGATGGCGTTTTCTTGAATGAAATATTCCGGAGGTAAGACAGTCCCCCTTTCGGATCTCCAGGTGGGGACTATTCATGAGGACATCGTTACCACGAGAAAGAATACTGGCGTTCTACGGATCAGATCGTGGAATGTCAGATCATTTAATCGGGCATGTAGGTTAAAAATTTAAAAATGGAAATGGATAGGTTAAAGTTAGATATAGTGGGAATCAGTGAAGTTCGGTGGCAGGAGGAACAAGACTTCTGGTCAGCTGAATACAGGGTTATAAATAAAAAATCAAATAGGGGTAATGCAGGAGTAGGTATAATAATGAATAGGAAAATAGGAGTGCGGGTAAGCTACTACAAAAAGCATAATGAACGCATCATTGTGGCCAAGATAGATACGAAGCCCACGCCTACAACAGTAGTACAGGTTTATGTGGAAGATGACGAAGAGATTGATGAAACGTATGATGAGATAAAAGAAACTATTCATATAGTGAAGAGAACGAAAATTTAATAGTCATGGGTGACTGGAACTCGATAGTAGGGAAAAGAAGGAAACGTAATAGGTGAATATGGAATGGGAGTAAGGAATGAAAGAGCAAGCTGTCTGGTAGAATTTTGCACAGAGGGTAACTTAATCACAGCTAACACTTGGTTCAAGAATCATAAAAGAAGGCTGTACACATGAAAGCAGCCTGGAGATACTGGAAGGTTTGAGATAGATTATGTGATGGTAAAACAAAGATTTAGGAACCCGGTTTTAAATTGTAAGCCATTTCCAGGGGCAGATGTGGACTCTGACCACAATGTATTAGTTATGAACTGTAGATTAAAACTGAAGGAACTTCAAAAAGGTGGGAATTTGAGGAGATGGGATCCGGATAAACTGAAAGAACCAGAGGTTGTAGAGAGCAACAAGGAGAGCATTAGGGAACGATTGACAAGAATGGGGGAAAGAAATACAGTAGAAAAAGAATGGGTAGCTTTGAGAGATGAAATAGTGAAGGTAGCAGAGGATCAAGTAGGTAAGTAAACGAGGGCTGATAGAAATCCTAGGGTAACAGAAGAGATATTGAATTTGACGAAAGGAGAAAATATAAAAAGGTAGTAAATGAAGCAAAAAGGAATACAAACGTCTGAAATATGATATCAACAGGGAGTGCAAAATGGCTAAGCAGGGAAGGCTAAAGGACAAATGTAAGGATGTAGAGTCGCATATCACTAGGGGTACGATATACTGCCTACAGGAAAATTAAAGAAACCTTTGGAGAAAAGAGAACCACTTGCATGAATATCAAGAGCTCAGATGGAAACCCAGTTCTAAGCAAAGAAGGGACGGCAGAAAGGTGGAAGAAGTATATAGAGGGTCTATACAAGGGCGATGTACTTGAGGACAATATTATGGAAATGGAAATGTAGATGAAGATGAAATGGGAGATATGGAATGGGAGATATGATACTGCGTGAAGAGCTTGATATAGAACTGAAAGACCTAAGTCGAAACAAGTCCCCCGGATTAGACAATATTCCATTAGAAGTGCTTACGGCCCTGGGAGAGCCAGGATTAACAAAACTCTACCACCTGGTGAGCAAGATGTGTGAGACAGGAAAATTATCCTCATACTTCAAGAAGAATTTAATAATTCCATTCCCAAAGAATGCAGGTGTTGGCAAATGTGAAAATTACCTAACTATGAGTTTAATAAGCCACGGCTGCAAAATGCTAACACGAATTCTCTACAGACGAATGGAAAAACTGGTAGACGCCGACCTCAGGGAAGATCAGTTTGGATTCCGTAGAAATGTTAGAACGCGTAAGGCAATACTGACTCTACGACTTACCTTAGAAAATAGATCAAGGAAAGGCAAACCTACATTTCCAGAGAAAGCTTTAAACAAGGTTGACTGGTATACTCTCTTTCAAATTCTGAAGCTGGCAGGGGTAAAATACAAGGAGCGAAAGGGTATTTACAATTTACAAATGGCAGTTATAAGAGTAGAGGGGCACGAAAGGGAAGCAGTGGTTGGGAAGCAAGTGAGACAGGGTTGTAGCCTATCCCCAATGTTATTCAATCAGTATATTGAACAAGCAGTAAAGGAAACAAAAGAAAAATTCAGAGTAGGAATTAAAATCCATGGAGAAGAAATAAAAACTTTCAGGTTTGCCGATGACATTGTAATTCTGTCAGAGACAGCAAAGGACCTGGAGGAGAGGCTGAACGGAATGAACAGTGTCTTGAAAGGAGGATATAAGATGAACATCAACAAAAGCAAAACGAGGATAATGGAATGTAGTCGAATTAAATCGGTTGATGCTGAAGGAATTAGATTACGAAATGAGATGCTTAAAGTAGTAAATGAGTTTTGCTAGTTAGGGACCAAAATAACTGATGATGGTCGAAGTAGAGAGGATATGAAATATAGACTGGCAATGGCAAGGAAAGCGTTTCTGGAGAAGAGAAATTTGTTAACATCGAGTATAGATTTAAGTGTCAGGAAGTCGTTTCTGAAATTATTTGTATGGTGTGTAGCCATGAATGGAAGTGAAACGTGGATGATAAATAGTTTGGAGAAGAAGGGAATAGAAGTTTTCAAAATGTGGTGCTGCAGAAGAATGCTGAAGATGGGTAGATCGCATAAGGAATGAGGAGGTATTGAATATAAGTGGAGGGAAGAGACATCTGTCGCACAACTTGACTAGAAGAAGGGATCGGTTGGTAGGGCATATTCTGAAGCATTAAGGGATTACCAATTTAGTATTGGAGGGGAGCGTGAAGGGTAAAAATCGTTGAGGGAGACCAAAAGATGAATACACTAAACAGGTTCAGAAGATGGAGTTTGCAGTAGGTACTTGGAGATGAAGAAGCTAGAGTAGCGTCGAGAGCTGCATCAAACCAGTCTCTGGACTGAAAGCCACAACAGCAACAACAACATGAAATAGAAATAAGCATAGACGCTTTAGAATCTAATAAATCCCTACCACAAGGCACGAAACAAACGGATTTAAGGCTAATAAATTGAAAAATGAACAGAGTTCCTGCACTAGATTTACGTAGCCAACCTAATGCTGAAAATAAAAATGGATCAGACAACACACAACACATTCTGATACCTTTTTCCAGCAAACTCGAGAGAGACGCACTGAAAGCATATCCGCTCACTTTCCGTCTTCTTTTACTCTTCCTGAAAATGGCTGAAGTCCGGAGGTCCTCCGGTGCCTATTGGAGGGAATGGCCGAACCAGTTGGCTATGGCCAACATCACCACGTCAAACCGGAAGTTTTCGAACTATCTGTATTCACGACCAAACCGTGTTCCATCTCTGCCACTACCCCAGAGAAATGAACTACTACAGAAGATCCTCTAATAAGATTCATCAGCTACGTTTGAGCTGCAGATGACCATGCTTTAGGAACACGTGGGGAGAGGGTGTGGGAACATTTCACGCGCTCGGAAACACAGTCACCATAC
The DNA here is from genome assembly GCF_021461395.2 of Schistocerca americana. Lineage (NCBI taxonomy): Eukaryota > Metazoa > Arthropoda > Insecta > Orthoptera > Acrididae > Schistocerca > Schistocerca americana. The sequence continues at coordinate 1,012,181,600 of NC_060120.1, read as the reverse complement.
ACAAAAAATACAAATGATAAAAAACATACGCTGATATTCTCTACAAAGTGCGTTATCCGTTGGCATGGGGGTGTGCGCAGCACCCTCGGCAGGGCAGCGTCGAAGGAGAAATCCGTGGAAGAGCCGTCTGATTAACTTTTTACCGATGACGAAATTTTGGAAATGAACGAGCAGAGAATTTTACTGCTTCTTATTATGAAACGACTACAATAGTGCCGTTTCAGGCTTAACGACCCGTCGACATCGAGGTCATTAGAGACGGAGCACAATCTCGCATTCTATCAAGGACGGGGATGTAAATCGGCCGTACCCTGTCAAAGAACCATTCCGGGATTTGCCGGCAGCGATTTACACATTAATCAGGATGGCCGGACGCGGGGTCCAACCGTCGTCCACACGAATGCAGTTCCAATGCTCTAACTACTGTGCCATCTCGCTTGGTATTTGCAGCTCTCTGCCGGTAGAGGACTCCAAATTGAAGCGTGTAAAATCGAATAGTGTATCACAACTATGTCGGTGCGTGAGAAACACCACGCTGCAATCGAATTTCAAATTCGAAGAACTCGTCCACACACGGAGCACCACCTCCTTCAGCATAGCAGTGTCAGACCACATAAGAGCGCTGCCACATCTGCAGAAATCTGACGTCCTGGGTTCACTGTCAGACAGTCACGACTTGGCCCTATCGGATTTTCATCTGCTTCCAAGACCTAAAGGGAAAATTCGAGGGCTTTCCTCTGATAAAGATGAAGCGGTGCAAGCAGAGGTGAGCTTGTGACTTCGTCAACAAAGTCAAACGTTCTGCAGTAACGGTATCACCAAACTGTTTCCTCGTTCGTTCAAAAGTGGCTCTGGGCACTTTGGGAGTCAACATCTGAGGTCATAAGTCCCCTAGAACTTAGAACTACTTAAACCTAACTAACCTAAGGACATCACATACATCCATGCCCGAGGAAGGTTTCGAAACTGCGACCGTAACGGTCGCGCGGTTCCAGACTGAAGCGCCTAGAACCGCTCAGCCACCGCCGCCGGCTTCCTCGTTGGGGGAAATGTGTTAGTCACCAGAGTGACTATGTTGAGAAATAGATAAACAGATATGTAAACGTATCGAACAAAGATGTGGAATGTTAATAACCTTTGTTTTATTATAAATCTTTAAGGGTTTTCATATAAAAAATTAGGAGGCATTTGTTTTCATTGCGGGCATGTATTTGAAATATAAGCTTTTCGAGTAAGTTCCCACCTAATTGAGCTCGAATTTCACTCACAGCTTACCTTAACATTATCCACGTGTCGCACCCTCGTTTAGCTGCAATACTGCACTCGTCTCTGCAGTGGGTTGCGAATCCGTTCACAAATCCTCGTATCGTATCATGAATCTTGGCAAGACTGTACAGTTCACTGTTCTTCAATTTCATCAACGTTAGTGATGTACGTTTCGCTATTGGCACGATAGATGTCGTCTTACAGCAGCAACTAAATGTGGCAGCTTCCCATCGTGCATGTATAACATTCTTCAACAATGTGCCTTGAAAGAAATTTGAGTCCCGGTGGATGAGGCATAATCCAAAAGTTTGCCGTTCAGATATGTTTCTACACACTCGGCATGGATGTGTGTGATTTCCTTAGGTTAGTTAGGTTTAAGTAGCTCCAACTTCTAGGGGACTGATGACCTTAGAAGTTAAGTCCCATAGTGCTCAGAGCCGAGCCAATGATAGCATCGCAAACTGTTTGTCCTTCTGGAAGGTTTTTGCTTCTATTAGCAGATACTTCCGTCTGTGTCAACAACGTTAACTATGATTTTGCACACAGGGAAAAGACAGCGTTTGCGTATTTACAATGCGCGCCCGGCTAGCCGCGCGATCTAACGCACTGCTTCCCAAGCGGGAAGGCGTGCCAGTCTCCGGCACGAATCCACCCGGCGGATTTGTGTTGAGGTCCGGTGTGCCGGCCAGGCTGTGGATGGTTTTTAAGGCGGTTTTCTATCTGCCACGGCGAATGCAAACTGGTTCCCCTTATTCCGCCTCAGTTACACTATATCGGCGATTGCTGCGCAAACACTGTCTCCACGTACGCGTACACCATAATTACTCAACCACGCAAACATTTGGGGTTACACTCGTATGGTGTGAGACGTTCCCGTGGGGGTCCACTGGGGACCGAACCGGACAATAACCCTGGGTTAGGTGTGGGGCGGCGGTGGGGTGGGTGGACTGCTGTAGCCTGTTATGGGGTTGTGAACTACTAAGCGGGGACGAAGAGTCTCCGTCGTTTCTGGGTCCACGAGTGTATACAATACTTACAATTGTACTATTATTGCTTATTGTAGCCAATAAGTAATGTGCTAATTATAGTGACACAAATAAATGAAAAATATTCGCAAGGATGACGACGGAATGAAATAAAGGAGACGGTCGGATTACAACAGTGAAACACAACGTAATCCTCATATGAATCCTGACGCCTTTCAATCGAATACCACATCCAGACGGGTAAGTGCGATGGGAATTAGCTACATACAATGGGTTAGTTACGGGACACAGTTGTTTAAAATTAGGAATCATATGTGATTTATGACAGTGATAATTAAGTACGATGTTAAACTTCCATGTACAGTGCTTAAAAGAGGAGACAATGAACCAGACAGGGTTTGGATATCTCCATGGAGACTCTCCCTTAATAGGGGTTGTACGCTAATGCGAAAAGCATCGTTAGTTTTTCCTGGACGGTAGTTACGAGTACATACACGTTTTGCGAATGTGTAGTACGGGAGGTCAAATGAAAATACAAAGTGGCTGTACTAGTCACATTTATCATACGGTTTTTTCCGTAGCAAGTTTCTGAGGATTACACCTGCATCATCGGGTGCGTAGCGTAACCTATGGCAGTGTTTTTGGCCACAAGCTCCTTACCCAATCGTGTTTATATAACATTTATAGTACCATAGGGTGGACAAAATAAAACCCAGAAAATATTTCATGCAGCTTAAGACAGGCAACCCAACATACACCTGCTGTGGACATGGTTGATGTTCGCTGGGTTGCCTGTCTTAAGGAGCATGAAATATTTTCCGGGCTAGTTTTATTTTGTCCTTCCTTTCTAGTCTGTAGTGCCACACGTTACCCAAAAGTGTAACATCTAATACGCCAACGCCATAATAACTGTCATGGGAGTAGCACAGTTTGAAAATACTGCTTCAGTTATAGGTTCTTTTTGTTTTTAAGTAGTTAAAACGCGACCGGTTTCGTGGTCTTACATGCCCATCACCAGCGAGGTTAGATGATGATGATGATGATGACGTTTGTGTTTGGGAGCGCTCAAATGCGCGGTTATCAGCGCCCGTACAAATTCCCAACCTTTGCTCAGTCCAGAGTCGCCACATTCATGAATGATGATGGACAACACAGACACTCAGTCATCTCGAGGCAGGTGAAAATTGCTAACCCCGCCGGGATTCGAACCCGGGAGCGAGATTAGAGCGCGTCCAGTACTCGTCCATTATGTCGCTCAGGTTCACATCACAAAGTTATAATATCTGACGATGGGACTGTAAGATCCCGAAACCGGTCGTGTTTTAAATACTGAAAAGTAAAGATAACCTTAGAACTGATGTAGTATTTTCAACCTCTACTATAATGTTCAGTAGAGGATGTTCCTCCCCAAGGTTTGTGTGTGTCAAGAAGGTACAATGTTACTAAATATATAGTGGAAAAATATAATTGCGATTGGGTACAGCAGTCTGTATTTTCTGCAGTTACTCGTAGGAGTCAGCTCGATCGTAATCTAAAACACCCGCGTTCAAAGCAGGAGAGGTGTTCATCTAATAAATATTGCTTTTTCCTCCACGCGCTCGGCGACACTGGGATGTAAAATTGGGAGTTATCTCAGTCAAGATCAGTATCTCAAGCTGCAAATACTCTTTGAGTTTATCATCTAAATCAATACTCCGCAAGCCACATGACGATGTATGGCGGTGTGTACTTCTTGTAACACTAACGGATACCTCCCTTCCCCGTAACAACCGTGAAGGGCTCGTGAGAACAATGTTTATCTCTAAACCGAGGTATTGGCTCAATTCCTCGAATTTTCTCATCGTGTTCCTTTTGCAAGACATACGTGGGATGAAGTAAAATGTTGTCTGATTATTCTCGGAAATTAGTCTCATCTCTCGCGCGAACTTTACGATCCTTGACAAAACGCGCCGCTCTTCGCCAGATCTCTGTTATTTCAATCCTATATGGTGAGGTCCAAGCCTGATGAACTGCACCTTATAGGCAGCTACTTTAGTATTAGTGGTTTATATTTCCCTTAACATTCTTCCAATGACTCAGGTCGGCATCTGCTTTTCCTACTATTCGTTTTGTGTGGTCATTCCTCTCTCCTTCGGAGAGATACTCCTAGATGTTTTACGGTAATGACTGTTTCAAGCAGTATGCCTTCAATAGTGTAGTTATACAGCAGTATATTTATTTTCCTGCGGATATGCAATGTGTTACATTTATTTACGTTCAGGAACAACTGACAGTCCCTGCATCATTCATTAATCCTCTGTATTTTCTTCTGCATGTCTTCTGGCATGTCTAGCTTCATATAGACAGCCGCATCACCTGTGAACAGCTTAAAAAGCTTCCGACACAGTCTACTAGATCATTTATTTACATTCTAAACAGTAACGATCCTATCATACTTCCTTGGGGCACTCCCGAAATTACTTCCCACCGGTGGATTTTGTTCCGTTAAAAGAGTCGTGCTGAGTTCTGTCTAATTGGAATCTGGGCTGATAATCGACAAGCCCGTATTTGTTTTCACTGAGCGGCCTTGTGGAACAGAGTCGAATGCCTTCCTGAATTCCCAATACCCATAGAATGAGGCTGTATATAGTATCGAAAGATGTTAAAACCATTGCAATTCTCCACTAACATCTTCAGCAATGGAACTACCATACGGTCAACACCTTTAGGTCTAACATGGATGTAACTCCTACTTCACGGCAGAGTGCAACGAATATGTGCCATAACAATACATTTTACCGCACATCTCATCAGCGATGGAATTCACGTCCTTATAGCATTCTTAGTCGTTTCCGATTGCTGGACAAAGGAAAACGACGCCGTGGGATTTGCGCTACCTGTAGACGATGCCAAATCGTCAGTGTAGCAAGTCCAGCCCCAATGGAAAATTGCACCGTGAAACCAACACTGTCTATAAGCTGTTCCTTCCGTTACGTGTGTGTGAACAAAATGACGGGGTTGCAGTACTGTGGTAACACTGCGAGGTCTCCTAACACACAATCCACTTCTTCCACACGCTTCACTGTCACAGCATCTTGTCCTGTGATAGCCGATATGTCACAGCATGACAATAGCATTTCCAAGAGATCGGTCGCTCTACCCAGTTCAAACCCACTCACATGCAGATACTGCAACATTGACTTTGGTTTTGACGAGGAATACAAGTACTTCATTTCAGGCCCCACCTGTTTTGACGGCACTCCGTCCCCTGACGTTGGCATTTCACCGACATTTCCCAGGAAAGGACGCTGCTGGGTCATTCTGCATTTCATATCTGAGTATTCTTCATCACGCATAGCTCTTCTGCTTTTGTGGACATATTGCGAGTTTTGATTCATTTGGAGCATTTGTTCAACCTCTTGCGATATTCGCAATCGTATGTGCAGCTGCTTGACAGATGGTAAGTTCCTCGGGCTTATCTTGCACAAGCGTTTCCCGTTCTGGCCACTGCGTCTGATAAGGTCCAGCAGACGTCCACCACATCCTCCAGTGAAACGGAAGGCATGAAACGGCACTCAAGGGGAATTGTCGTTTGAGCTACAGCACAAGCGCTAAGGTTTAGTGGGATAACGGCCGCTCTCTGCACGGTGAAGGCAATGCAGGTATCGTGTTCTGTGTATACGTCAGCAATTTATGAAGGAGCGAGTAGTCGCGACATTCCCGTAGACTTTTGATTTCTAGTTAGCGTCATTCACTTGTAGCAGCACGTTGTTCGACCTGAGAGTATTTACTTTACATATTAAGGTAATTTGTTGACGTGTTCTCAATACAAAAAAAACAACATCTAGGAGTTCGGTTACTATTGGACGACGAACTGTATCGCACAAGCGTTGTTTCCAAACTTCAGTATTAGTGGAAGAACGTGGCGTACCACTGCAATCAACGATGGAGGAAGAGAACTGGTGACATGATTCTGAATCAATATAACAGTGCATTTCGGAGTAGCAGCAAGGTATCTGTTCCTAGTGAGTTTTCCTGTTCAGAAATTAACTAAATGGAGTGTTGGGGTTGCAGGTACGTAATACTACACTGTGGTTGATCTTGAGATATAGCTTATTTTGTCCATGTTCAGGTTGTGACAATGTCTAGTCCAAGTAATAGAAGTGAAAACGTTAAAAAGCCACGGCGGTACGTTAGGGCAGTATTAAAAAAAGCAATTTTGGGTTCTACCGGACAAAATAGGTAAACCAAAAGTAAAATTTTAACGGTTCCTTTCTTTAACAGGCAATGATAGAGGCGTCAGGACGTAAATGGCTATAAGATGAACGAGCCATAGAAAGATTCAGCCTTCTAGAAATGACAGTCAGGATTGCAAATGAGGAATATTCAGTTCCAGTTCATTAGGTAACAAACTGAAAGCTTCACGGGAAAATAAGGAATTGACCATGAAATAGTAAAATTGTTCCGAGAGCATTTAATATTGAACAAGAAGCAGTATTGCACAGTCATGGTAGGAATTTAGATACCCACGTTATGCATCTACGAGGGCAGTTCAATAAGTAATGCAACACATTTTTTTTTCTGAAACAGGGGTTGTTTTATTCAGCATTGAAATACACCAGGTTATTCCCCAATCTTTTAGCTACACAACACTATTTTTCAACGTAATCTCCATTCAATGCTACGGCCTTACGCCACCTCTAAATGAGGGCCTGTATGCCTGCACGGTACCATTCCACTGGTCGATGTCGGAGCCAACGTCGTACTGCATCAATAACTTCTTCATCATCTGCGTAGTGCCTCCCACGGATTGCGTCCTTCATTGGGCCAAACATATGGAAATCCGACGGTGCGAGATCGGGGCTGTAGGGTGCATGAGGAAGAACAGTCCACTGAAGTTTTGTGAGCTCCTCTCGAGTGCGAAGACTTGTGTGAGGTCTTGCGTTGTCATGAAGAAGGAGAAGTTCCTTCAGATTTTTGTGCCTACGAACACGCTGAAGTCGTTTCTTCAATTTCCGAAGAGTGGCGCAATACACTTCAGAGTTGATCGTTTGACCATGGGGAAGGACATCGAAGAGAATAACCCACTCAGCGTCCCAGAAGACTGTAACCATGACTTTACTGGCTGAGGGTATGGCTTTAAACTTTTTCTTGGTTGGGGAGTGGGTGTGGCGCCACTCCATTGATTGCCGTTTTTTTTCAGTTTCGAAGTGATGAACCCATGTTTCATCGCCTGTAACAATCTTTGACAAGAAATTGTCACCCTCAGCCACATGACGAGCAAGCAATTCCGCACAGATGGTTCTCCTTTGCTCTTTATGGTGTTCGGTTAGACAACGAGGGACCCAGCGGGAACAAACCTTTGAATATCCCAACTGGTGAACAATTGTGACAGCACTACCAACAGAGATGTCAAGTTGAGCACTGAGTTGTTTGATGGTGATCTGTCGATCATCTCGAACGAGTGTGTTCGCACGCTCCTCCATTGCAGGAGTCACAGCTGTGCACGGCCGGCCCGCACGCGGGAGATCAGACAGTCTTTCTTGACCTTGCGGCGATGATGACACACGCTTTGCCCAACGACTCACCGTGCTTTTGTCCACTGCCAGATCACCGTAGACTTTCTGCAAGCGCCTATGAATATCTGAGATGCCCTGGTTTTCCGCCAAAAGAAACTCGATCACTGCCCGTTGTTTGCAACGCACATCCGTTACAGACGCCATTTTAACAGCTCCGAACAGCGCTGCCACCTGTCGGAAGTCAATGAAACTATACGAGACGAAGCGGGAATGTTTGAAAATATTCCACAAGAAATTTCCGGTTTTTCAACCAAAACTGGCGGAGAAAAAAAAAATGTGTTGCATTAGTTATTGAACTGCCCTCGTAAGTAAAGAACAATACACAAATTTAACGTACAAATATGCAGAGCAACTGAAACGAAAGCAACAGTTCAGTAAGACAAAAATTATAGCTTCTAAAGACTTACATTATGATTTTATTAGAAGAGTAATTTCTCAGAACGTTTCACTTGGAGAACAGCGGTTTCCTTATTACTTAAAAATGAACGAGAACAGTCACATCTGCAACAAACTTCTTTTTGTACGAAGTTATCGGTTTTGGTCTGTATTACACCATCTTCAGACCTCACACCATGACGGTAGACGGTGGCGGTGAACGCAGCAGGCGCTACAACTCCACGAACTCGTTCAGCATATTTGCTAGTGCATACGTAGATTTCTTGTATACTACGTAAAGATTTCAAAGTGAAGGCATAAGTTTAATTAGCGTTCTGTGACGTCCTGTGGATGATTTAGTTCAGTCAAAACTGATCTTCTGATTGGTGTAGCAAGTACATTGAACCATAGCGATTATACCTGACTGCAGTGCAATCAGTTTTTGTATCAGATTACTTAAATTACTTACAAAAATGAAATGCTCTGCACTTTTTCTGGTCATGGGAAGAGGGTAGATTTCAAAGTTGTATCCCTAGTTCACAATGTTGCTGTTTTGCTCTTCAGTGCAAAGGCTTGTTATCGGCAGCTCTCTGCACTACCCAAAATGGTTCAAATGGCACTGAGCACTATGGAATTTAACAACTGAGGTCATCAGTCCCCTAGACATAGAACTACTTAAACTTAACTAACCTATGGACATCACACACATCCATGCCCGAGGCAGGATTCGAATCTGCGACCGTAGCAGCAGCGCAGTTCCAGACTGAAGCGCCTAGAACCCCTCGGCCACAACGGCCGGCTCTACACTACTCTATCCTTCGCAACCCTCTTTATTTCTGTTTTCCTACTGCAATCTGGGTACTACTGCACCTGCTTATTGCAGTCAAGCCTTAGTTTCCGTTTACGATTTTTAGCTAACACACCTTGTTCCACTACTATATTAAATATTTCTTGATTCCTTAGGACGTTTCTAGTTAACCGTTGGCAACATTTAGTGAAATTGTGCTATAAATTTCTTTTCTCTGCATTCCAATAACGTACCATGTTATCAGTTATCTGATCCATCCATTTAATCTTCAACACTTTTCTGAAGCACAGCATCTAATATACTTCAAATCTCTTCCCGTCTGAACTGCCGTCGGTCACTTTTCACTAAGGTAAAAGGCTACATTCTAGGCAAACACCTTCAGGCAAGGCTTCCCAATATTTACATTTGTATCCCGTCTCAATAAATTTGTGTTCCGACTGATGCTTTTCTTGGAATTGCCAGTCAAATTCGACTATGATCAGTTCATTTTCCTGTCCAAATAAGGAAACTGATTTACTACTCATAGTGGTTAATTACGTAATCAAATTTCTTATTGTCGCCCAGTTTGATTCCACTACATTCGTTCTCTCCACACCCTTGTTGTATTTAGTTGATATTCACCTTATGACATATATTCTAGACACTATCCAATCCGTTCAACTGCTCTTGCAAACCTTTTGCCACTTTAACAGAATTGCAATGTCAGTACCAAACCTCACATATTTTCTTTCCCCTGAGCTTCAATTCCTTTACGTTTTCTTCACAACTTGTTCAAAGTACAGATTGAATAACACTGCGGAAAGACTACAAGCCTATCTCACTCCCTTCTCAACCAATGCTTCCCTTTTAGGTCTTCGACTCTTATAACTGCAGCCGGTTTCGTTGAAGATACCATTTAACTCCCCAAATGGTTGAAATGGCTCTGAACATTGTGGGACTTAACATCTGAGGTCATCAGTCCCCTAGAACTTAGAACTACTTAAACCTAACTAACCTAAAGACATCACACATATCCATGCCCGAGGCAGGAATCGAACCTGCCAACGTAGCGGTCGCGCGGTTCCAGACTGAAGCGCCTAGAACTGCTCGGCCACACCGGCCGGCATTTAACTCCCCATATCTTATCTGTGCTACTTTCAGAATTCCAAATAGTATGATAAATAAACGTTACCAATACGGTTAGTAGAGCAGCCGCACAGCATTACAACCGTCAGCACGTTTAATACGTTGTTGGTTAACACGCAGCATTTCAGAATTAGAACAGAAAAAATATAATTGGGTTTTAAGTTTTGCGGGAGGAATTGAGTCCAATACCGCCACCAGTAACCTCGAAGCTATAAAATTCCACTTATTTATTTCATATGCAGCACAGCATGCCACTGTCAGAAGTGAATGCCGCAATGTTTCTGACAGGAGTGAATTTTACCATGTCGCCCTGAAAAGCGAGAAACAATAATGGACACATGAAATGTTCTGCTAGGTCAGTATTTCTTAAGAAACACCAGCCGATAAGAGGGAGGCCATCCCGATACACATGTACATTACTTTTAAATATTTCCGTGGAGTAAATTCCAGCCCTCTTGTCCTAGGCAGTCTTGTCTCGATCAGAAACTACTGTTATAAACTCTATTTGTAACCATTATGTCTTACTCTAATTACCTCTGGTTTTGGATTAGCTGAGACAATACTTCGGCGCAAATTTTGTTACCTGATTCTGTGTTTCTCATAGTATTACGGTGAAAGTAAACCAGGAGTAACTGACACACGCAAATTGAAGTAGATATTCTCGACGTAACAAAGCAGCTTAAATCACTTAATAAAGGCATGGCCTCTGGTCCATATTGTATACCAGTCAGATTCCTCTCAGAGTATGCTGATAAAATAGCTCCATATTTTGCAATTATATACAACCACTCGCTTACAAAAAGATACGTACCTAAAGACTGGAAAATTGCTCAAGTCACACCAATACCCAAAAAGGGAAGTAGGAGTAATCCGCTGAATTACAGGCCTATATCACTAACGTCGATTTGCAGTAGGATTTTAGAACATATACTGGATTCGAACATTATGAAGTACCTCCAAGAAAACGATTTATTGAAATATAATCAGCAATGATTCAGAAAGTATCGTTCTTGTGAAACACAACTAGCTCTTTATACTCATAAAGTAATAAGTGCTATCGACAGGGGATATCAAATTGATTCCATATTTTTAGATTTTCAGAAGGCTTTTGACACCGTTCCTCAAGAGCGTCTTCTAATCAAACTGCGTGCTTACGGAATATCGCCTCAGTTGTGCGACTCGATTCTTGATTTCCTGTCAGAAAGGTCACAGTTTGTAGTAATAGACGGAAAGTCATCGAGTGAAACAGAAGTAATATCCGGCGTTCCCCAAGGAAGTGTTATAGGCCCTCTATTGTTCCTAATCTCTATTAACGACATAGAAGACAATCTGACTGAGTAGCCGCCTTAGATTGTTTGCAGATGATGCTGTCATTTACCTTCTTGTAAAGTCATCAGATGATCAAAACGTCTTGGAAAATGATTTAGATAAGATATCTGTATGGTTGACCGTGTATAAAGAAATGTGTGAAGTTATTCACATGAGTACTAAAAGAAATCAGATAAATTTCGATTACGCGATAAGTCACACAAATCTGAGGGCTGTAAATTCAACTAAATACTTAAGGATTACAATTACAAATAACCTAAATTGGAACGATCACATAGATAATAATGTGGGTAGAGCAAACCAAAGACTGCGATTCATTGGCAGAACACTTAGAATGTGCAACAGGTCTACCAAAGAGACTGCTGGCACTACGCTTGTCCGCCCTATTCTGGAGTACTGCTGTGCGGTGTGGGATCCGCATAAGGTGGGACTGACGGATGACATCGAAAAAGTAGAAAGAAGGGCAGCTCGTTTTGTATTATCGCGAAATAGGGGAGATAGTGTCACAGACATGATACGTGATTTGGAGTCGCAATCATTAAAACAAAGGCGTTTTTCGTTGTGACGAGATCTTCTCATGAAATTTCTACCACCAGTTTTCTCCTCCGATTGCGAAAACATTCTGTTGGCACCCACCTACATAGGGAGAAATGATCATCACATTGAAATAAGAGAAATCAGGGCTCGCACGGAAAAATTTAAGTGCTCGTTTTTCCCGCGTGCCGTTCGAGAGTGGAACGGTAGAGAGACAGCGTGAAGGTGGTTCATTGAACCCTCTGCCAGGCACTTTATTGTGAATAGCAGAGTAATCACTTGGATGTAGATGTAGATGTAGTAAATACTAAGAACATTTCGCAACCATAGAAGTGGTAACGAAACTATTTCAAATGAAAGTGCTGAAGTGTTGGTCCTCATGGCTGCCGCTATGTTCGTAACAACATTCTGACATTATGTTATGCAGGCAGAGTGCCTCGCTAACGTGGAGTAATGCTTCCTCTTCAACAGCCTATTCTGATCCGAGTCCATGCTATACGACAGCGTGCGGCCAAGTTAGTCCCTAAGCGTGGATTAGTAAGTTGATGGCATGGAGCGCTTAGCTTGGCAGCTAAGCCGAGGCCGTTTGCGTAATGCATGTGGTACGCTCTACAAGCGCGACTGTGACGTAGTGCTGCAATATGGGAAGTGAACCCGTGGATTGCATCTAGACTCCTGGTATCACCGTCCACATTAACAGTACATATTTTACCTGTGTAAATCAATTTACACAATTGTTCTACTTTAGGATCGCCTGAGTACTATTCTCGAGGATTAGGTACTCTCCAGAAGATCATTCACTCCACATTATTACATCATTATCATCAAACCAATAGTCTTAACACTCGTGGTAATCACCGACCAAATTTGCGCCCGCCTATGAGCGACAGGGTTTAAACTTTTCATCCAACCACTAAGATTTAAGTTTCTCGTAGTTTGCGTAAACCGACTAAAGTTGATACTGGTATGGTCGTTTCAATAATTTCACAGCAGATTTCTTTCCCAAATTTAAAGTTTCATAAAACTGTTACTATTAGAAAGCCTTTTTTTAAACTCAGAGAATTTCTCTCAGGTGCAAGAAATTTAAATAAACGTACATGAAATAGAGTTAAAATGCAAGCGGGAAGATGGCGTAATAGATTTGAAAGCATGTAAACTGCATAGCATTGTAGTTTTAGTTGTGGGATTCAGCACGATGACTGGTTTGATGCAGCTCTCCACGCAGCTCCATCCTCTGTAAAGCTCTTCACTTCCGAAAAACTATTTCAACTTACATCCTGCTCAATCTGCTAACTGCATTCGTCCCTTGGTCTCCCTCTGCAATTTATACACCCTATACTTCATTCCACTACTCCTTCCGACTTCAAGATTTGTCCTTGCAACCGACTTCTTCTTTTAGTCAACTTGTGCCTAAATTTCTTTCTTCCCCAGTTCGAGTCAGTACCTCTCGGAACGCATCTCATTTTCGACAATCTACCGTAGCACCACATTTAAAAATCTTTTATTTTCATCTTATCTGAATTGCTTATCGTCCCACATTCACTCCCGTGTAAGGCTACACTCCAGAGTAATAGCTTCAGAAAAGATTTCCTGTGACTTAAATGTAAATTAGATGGAAAGAAATTTCTTCTTTTCAGAAACGCTTTCCTTGCTATAGCCAGTCTGCAGTTTATATAATCTCAACTTTGGCCATCATCGGTTATTTTGCTGCCCAAATAGCGAAACTCATCGATTTCTGTTAGCGTCTCATTTCCTAATTTAAATTCTTCAGCATCACATAATACAATTTCAGGCGATCAGTTTAAGTAAAGGATAACTGCTATTATAATTTAAAAAAATGGTTCAAATGGCTCTGAGCACTATGGGACTTAACTTCTGAGGTCTTCAGTCCCCTAGAACTTAGAACTACTTAAACCTAACTAACCTAAGGACATCACACACATCCATGCCTGAGGCAGGATTCGAACCAGCGACCGCAGCGGTCTCGCGGTTCCAGACTGCAGCGCCTAGAACCGCTCGGCCACACTGGCCGGCTATTATAATATGTATGCGACATGTTTTATTATAAAAATGGCATACCAAATATGATTTTGGACATATTCGCTTAACGTACATCTAAATCTGCTAAATAAATCGGAGCCACTGAGGTTTGCGCCTAGCTCTTCGCACGACTGTTACATGGAATGATGACTTTATAATCGAGTGTCAAACTAAACTGTAGCAGTGATGAAGGCCACAAATTCTCTGTCCTTAAATTGTTCATGTGTGCACCTCTGATAACAAAAACAGGTACCTGACACACCGAAAAAAGAAAAATCTACGTTATTATAAATTATTTTAGTACAATATACTATAGTCCTTTTTACCAGTTTTCTTAAAGTTGCAAAGCATCTTCGGTTGCAGAGCAACCAGTCAGGTTCTTAATCTACACATACCGTTGAGAGGTCCGTAAGTGACCTATGAATGCAGTCAAAAGCATATGAAACTGACTGGCTGTCCTGCAACTGCATCAGAGGACGTTCTCTAACCGAACGAAACCGGTTATCAATGTGGAAAACGAGTGACAGTAAGACATTAACATATGTTACACTGTTATAAATTCGTAGTCTTCTGCGACCAGAGTAAGTCGACATAAAACTTTTCTAGGTACGGTACCGAGCCATATTATATAAAACTACTGCTGGAGAAAACCAACGTTTCGGCCACGGTTTCAGCGGCCTCCTTTTTCTACTGATCAGACTTGCCCATCGGCCTATAACTGTTGCTCGCTGGTGCCAATAGTTAGCTGTTTTCCGTCAGCTGAAATGTTACGCGGAAGGTTGATGTAGGCTGCTGTCATTTCTTATGTGGACGTTTGGTTGTCAGGCCTTTTTCTCGTCGTTATTTTTTATTGCCAACATATATTCAGCTGATATACCATCTTCAACGTGTCACTGTCTGTATGTCGAACACCTCCTCGATATACACTCCTGGAAATGGAAAAAAGAACACATTGACACCGGTGTGTCAGACCCACCATACTTGCTCCGGACACTGCGAGAGGGCTGTACAAGCAATGATCACACGCACGGCACAGCGGACACACCAGGAACCGCGGTGTTGGCCGTCGAATGGCGCTAGCTGCGCAGCATTTGTGCACCGCCACCGTCAGTGTCAGCCAGTTTGCCGTGGCATACGGAGCTCCATCGCAGTCTTTAACACTGGTAGCATGCCACGACAGCGTGGACGTAAACCGTATGTGCAGTTGACGGACTTTGAGCGAGGGCGTACAGTAGGCATGCGGGAGGCCGGGTGGACGTACCGCCGAATTGCTCAACATGTGGGGCGTGAGGTCTCTACAGTACATCGATGTTGTCGCCAGTGGTCGGCGGAAGGTGCACGTGCCCGTCGACCTGGGACCGGACCGCAGCGACGCACGGATGAACGCCAAGACCGTAGGATCCTACGCAGTGCCTTAGGGGACCGCACCGCCACTTCCCAGCAAATTAGGGACACTGTTGCTCCTGGGGTATCGGCGAGGACCATTCGCAACCGTCTCCATGAAGCTGGGCTACGGTCCCGCACACCGTTAGGCCGTCTTCCGCTCACGCCCCAACATCGTGCAGCCCGCCTCCAGTGGTGTCACGACAGGCGTGAATGGAGGGACGAATGGAGACGTGTCGTCTTCAGCGATGAGAGTCGCTTCTGCCTTGGTGCCAATGATGGTCGTATGCGTGTTTGGCGCCGTGCAGGTGAATGCCACAATCAGGACTGCATACGACCGAGGCACACAGGGCCAACACCCGGCATCATGGTGTGGGGAGCGATCTCCTACACTGGCCGTACACCACTGGTGATCGTCGAGGGGACACTGAATAGTGCACGGTACATCCAAACCGTCATCGAACCCATCGTTCTACCATTCCTAGACCGGCAAGGGAACTTGCTGTTCCAACAGGACAATGCACGTCCGCATGTATCCCGTGCCACCCAACGTGCTCTAGAAGGTGTAAGTCACCTACCCTGGCCAGCAAGATCTCCGGATCTGTCCCCCATTGAGCATGTTTGGGACTGGATGAAGCGTCGTCTCACGCGGTCTGCACGTCCAGCACGAACGCTGGTCCAACTGAGGCGCCAGGTGGAAATGGCATGGCAAGCCGTTCCACAGGACTACATCCAGCATCTCTACGATCGTCTCCATGGGAGAATAGCAGCCTGCATTGTTGCGAAAGGTGGATATGCACTGTACTAGTGCCGACATTGTGCATGCTCTGTTGCCTGTGTCTATGTGCCTGTGGTTCTGTCAGTGTGATCATGTGATGTATCTGACCCCTGGAATGTGTCAATAAAGTTTCCCCTTCCTGGGACAATGAATTCACGGTGTTCTTATTTCAATTTCCAGGAGTGTATTTTTCTGTGTACGCTACACATCCCCATTTTTCATTAAATTGTAAGATTACTTATTTCAGTGGTTTGCTGACAGTGTCTCACCCGACAAGGTGTAAGAAAATCCCCAAAACTCCTCTGGAAAATCGACACTTACAGAAGCGAGAAACTGAATTTGTTCTCAAGATTCCGTCATCACAAAAAAACTGTACAAGTTATCGCAAACCTCTAGGATCAAAACTGTCCAGATCTTAGAGGATTCGTAAAACAATGTCCAAAGTGGATGTTTAGAATTTTATTTACATAAACAACTAGTATCTACTCGCAACTCGTAGCAACTGTTCAATGTGACGACCACAAGTTTCAATTTATGCATTACAAAAAATTCTTCAACCTTCTCTCAAATTTACCAGTTATCTGTATTAAAAATTGTCGATGCACTTTTGTAGTTAATTCTCTATTAACACCAGTTCAGGGCTATCCGTAAACATCTCCGAGGATTCAGACGATGACTGGGCATATGCTTACAAGGCACGCAACATCGGAATCTCTGCTCCCCTATCGGTGCGCTCTGCAATTACGCCACAGGGCGTATCATGAATCGAAACTAGGAGAAAGCTCAGTCCACTGATCTGAATAATTTTTAAGGCTCACTACCTCAGTTGATAAAAACAGAACCCTTTTAGGATCAGTCTGTTATCCGTCTACCCGTCTCTCTCTTTCTCCGGCTCTCAAATCCGCTTTTTTTCAGGACGACTGGATGTACCAAGTTGAAATTTACGTCCCATACTAAGATCCGCCAGTCATTTGTGATGTATAACATTTATAGTTCTAAGTCAATGCAATAAAAGCACACTCACTCATCAACACCTAGAGGATACTTCCCGTTGACGTAGAATCCTGAAATTTGACATGCGGTAATGTTTCACATTAGAGGTAAAGGAAAAATTTAAAAAAAGTAGTTAATTGGGAATTATACCACTTACAAATATTTTTTGCGGTTGTAAACGTACATTGTATTCGTAATCCGTCATAAACCTCAGGAACTACTGTCAGATCTTTATATGGCTTTCAGTAACAAGTAGATTGACAGACGAGGTGCCTTTGTGTTTATGCTAATAGGTTGAGCTACAAAGAAGTGAATTCCCCTCTTGCTAAGAAAACGATCCCTCTGCCCTCTAGCATTAACAGGCGTAAGGCTGACCGACTAGAGACCCACGTCGTGGGGTGCTGCGTTGTACTGCTGGAATTGCCCAAGTTCGTCGAAATGCACAATGGACATGAATGTATACGGGTTATCAGACACGGTGCTTACGTACGTGTCACCTATCATGGTCCTATCAAGACGTGTCAGGGGTCTCACATCACTCCAACTGCACACGCCTTGGACCATTACAGATTCTCCATCAGCTTGAACAGTCCGATGCTGACATGCAGAGTCCATGGATTCATGAGGCTGTCTCCACACCCGTACATGTCCATTCACTCTAAATAGCTCGAAACGAGACTCGTCCGACCAGGCAATATGTTTCCAGTCATCAACTGTCCAATGTTGGTGTTGACTGGCCCAGGTGAGGCGCAAAGCGTTGTACCATTCAGTCATCAAGGGTACACGAGTAGGCCTTCGGCTTCGAAAGCCCATACCGATGAAGTTTCGTCGGCTGGTTCGCAAGCTGACACTTGTTGATGGGCCGGCATTGAAACCTGCAGCAATTTGCGGAAGGGTTGCACTTCTGTCACAGTGAATGATTCTCTCGAGTTGTCGCTGGTCCAGTTCTTGCAGGATATTTTTCCGGCCTCAGCGATGTCTTAGATCAGATGTTTTACCGGATTTCTGGTATTCACTTGTGAAATAGTCGTACGGAAAAATCTCCACTTTATCGCTACCTCGGAGATTCCATGTCCCACGCTCGTGCGCCGACTATAACACAACATTCAGATTTACTTGACTCTTGATAACCTTCCACTGTAGCAACACTAATCGGTCTAACAACTGCGCCAGACACTTGTTATCTTATAGAGGCTTTGCCGATCAAATGGTTCAAATGGCTCTGAGCACTATGGGACTTAACATCTACGGTCATCAGTCCCCTGGAACTTAGAACTACTTAAACCTAACTAACCTAAGAACATTACACACATCCATGCCCGAGGCAGGATTCGAACCTGCGACCGTAGCAGTCGCGCGGCTCCGGACTGAGCGCCTAGAACCGCTAGACCACCGCGGCCGGCCTTTGCCGATCGCAGCGCCGTATTCTGCCTGTTTACATATCTCTGTATTTGAATACGCATGCCTATATCAGTTTCTTTGGCGCTTCAGCGTAAGATCAGTCACTACTATGAGACACGAATGATCAAAATAAAATTGAAATCTGTTAATCACATTTCATTATTGCAAGTTACGAACAGTTAAGGGACGCTAAACCATTATATACCTGTGTATGAAACTCAGGAAAGCAGTTTTCATGCAAATATACGTTACATTTGCAGCACGATTTGACAGTTTTAATTTCACGAACAGCACATCCGCTTCGGCCCGACCAGGGAAAAAAATACGTTGAGCTATATCTGTTATTACAGAAACAGGTACAGTCACCCTCATTTGCTGCCTGAAGGAGCTCTCGTTTGTACTCAGGTGGCTCATGTGAAAAGTTTCCGACGTAATGATGGCCGCACGACGGCAATAACGGTCTATGATCGCGGAATGGTAGTTGGAGTTAGATGCATGGGACATTCCATTTCAGAAGTCGTCAGGGAATTCGGTACTCCGAGATCAACAGTGTCAACAGTGATCCGAAAATACCCTATTTCAGGCGTTACCTCTCGCCATGGTCAACGCAGTGTGTGGCGACCTTTACTCAGTGACCGAGAACAGCGGCTTTTGCATAGAGTTGCAAATGCTAGCAGAAAAGCAACACTCCTTGACAGAACTTCTGAAAGTAAAATGGGACATACTACGAACGTATCCATTACGACAGTAAGGCGAAATTTGGCGTTAATGGGGTAAGGCAGCATACGACCGAATCTAGTGCTTTCGGTAACAGCAACACATCACCTGCAGTTCCTCTCCTAGGCTTGTGGCTATATTGGCTGGACCATAGATGACTGGAAAACCGTCGTCTTCACAGGTGAGTCCCGATTCCATTTGGTAAGAACCGACGGTATGACTCGAGCGTGGCGCAGACCCCCACGAAGCCATTGATCCAAGCTGTCAACAAGGCACTGTAGAAACTGGTGGTGCCTAATAGTATTGTGAGCTCTGTTTACATGGAATGCACTGTGTCCTCTGGTCCAACTGAGCCCTATAATTCAATGGAAATGGTTTTGTTCAGCTACTTGGAGGCCATTTTCAGCCATATATGTATGGATGACAGTTGTTCGGATTGGTTTGTAGAACATTCTGGTCAGTTCGAGGGAATTATTTTGCCATCCACAGCGATATGAATAGCACCGAAGATTTATGGGTGATAGTCGAGAGATCAGTCGTGCACAAAATCGTACACTGTCAACATTTTCACAATTATGGACGGCTAAAGATGGAGCATAGCTCAATATTTCTCCAGGGGACTTCCAAGCACTTTTTGAGTTCATGCTACGCCGGACAAAAGGACGTCCGACACAGTACTAATGGGTATGCCATGATATTTGCAACCTCGGTGTACGCGTTAAACGTACACTGACGGAAAAAAATCGCGACATAAACGGAAGTGGGTAGGCGTGTTTCTATGTCTAAACCATGAGGTATTTTAAAATTTCTCATGACTCACATAAGACTGGCGCTAGTAGCTCCACTACGAGGTTGCAAATCAGGTTTGCCTTTACTACACGCTGAAGCCGTCGTGAGCGTTAGCCGCCTTTGAGACTTGGTGAGATGAGTTGATGTTTGTCATCGGCGCCTTTAAGACGACAAAGACGTCATTATCAACACTTCACTGAGGTTGAATGAGATCGTGTAATAGGGCTACGAGAAGGTGGCGTTCCTTCTTCGATAGTGCAGGAAGGCTTGGCAGGAACGTAGGCACTGTACAAGATTACTGGCAGCGGTGGTCACGAGAACGTACGGCCGCAAGAAGACCGGGCTCCGGACAGCCACGTGGCACTACCGAGAGGGAAGGCCATTGTGATCGGCGTTTGGTTCCGGCGCATTGTGACGCATCTGCAGCAGCAATTTGAGCAGCAATTGACACCACAGTGACACAACGAGTTGGCTTTATTTTTTTTTATTTTTTTTTTTAGGTCATCAGTCTTCTGACTGGTTTCATGCGGGCCTCTTTGCTAACCTCTTCATCTCACAGCAGCACTTGCAACCTAAGTCCTCAATTATTTGCTAGATGTACTCCAATCTCAGTCTTCCTCTACAGTTTGCTACCCTCTACAGTTCCCTCTAGTATCATGGAAGTCATTCCCTAATCTCGTAACGGATGTCCTATCATCCTATCCCTTGTCCTTATCAGTGTTTCCTACATATTCCTTTCCTCTCCGATTCTGCGCACAAATTGGTTATCCCAAGGGTAGTCCGAGCTAGAGGCCTTGTAGTACGTATTCCACTGACCAAAGCCCACTGTCACTTGCGACTTCAGTAGTGTCAAGGGAGAACTCACGTGGTGGCGGGGGGGGGGGGGGGGGCATAGAGTGGAGCTCTATTGTGTTTTCTGATGAAAGCTGATTCTGGCTCGTTGCTATTCATGGCCATGGCCTGGTTACAAGGAGACCAGTCGAGGACCTGCAACCAACCTGTCTGTGTGCTAGATGAACTGTACTTCGAGTTACGGTCTGGGGCGCGATATCGTATGACAGCATTAGCATTCTCGTAGTTATACACGCACCCTCACTGCCCATTCCTATGTAATTCTGGTGACTCGATCTATTTCGCTGCTATTTATGAACAGCGTTCCATGGGGTGTTTCCAACAGGATAACGCTCGTCCACATACCGTTGTTGTAACCCAACATGCTCTACAGTGTGTCGAGATGTTGTCTTGGCCTGCTCGATCACCACATCTGTCTCAAATCGAGGACGTCATGGGATGAAAACTGCAGCGTCATATACAAACGGCATTAACCGTCCCTGTATTGATCGACCAACTGTAAAATACGTGTAACACCAACCCATAAACTGGCACCTGGTACCTGTATAGCACAATGCAAGCATGTCTGTGTGGTTGCACTCAATATTCTGGCTGTTACTCTGGTTATTAATGTACCAGCAACTCACATTCGCAATGGCTTATCTCACTCTTCCATTAGCCTGTGATACCGAGCGAGGTGGCGCAGTGGTTAGCATACTGGACTCGCATTCGGGAGGACGACGGTTCAATCCCGTCTCCGGCCATCCTGATTTAGGTTTTCCGTGATTTCCCTAAATCGTTTCAGGCAAATGCTGGGATGGTTCCTTTGAAAGGGCACGGCCGATTTCCTTCCCAATCCTTCCTTAACCCGAGCTTGCTCTCCGTCTCTAATGACCTCGTTGTCGACGGGACGTTAAACACTAACCACCACCACCATCACCATTTGCCTGTGATGTTCCAATATTAATCACTTTAATATGTTACCTACACAAATGCATTCCCGAAATTTCTTTACTCAACATTAATTATTTTCTGATGGTGCAATTTTTTTTCGTCAGTGTGATTGAGTTTATATGATATCCTCTGAGTGCTATTCCTACTCCCACTTGTTCTGTCTTCTGAAACTCAAGAGGTACTTGTGAGTAACGCCGTCTTTATAATACAACACAGGCTCCAATGCAGTCTCTCGGTATCAAGCGATCACTTCCACATATTACTGAATGCATAGTCTTCGTCTTTCTTCTTCTTCTTTCACCTGACTTTGGGTTTCTTTAACTAAATCAGTTCTATTAGCCCAGTATTGTTTCACTCTTCCTGCTCATGCTTTCCATTCTCCCCCCTCAGAGATATGAATTGTGTCATTTTGACTCGCAACTCTTTTTCCGCAGTTTTATCTATCATCATATCTTCTGCGATTTACAGTTCTCTTAAGACTTTTCCGTCGCTTTAAACCAATTTAGTTGGGTTTTTTTGTTGCGGAAGTAGTAAAAAATTTTTTTTTTTATCTTTTTGGGTTCATTCCGACAATGGTCCATAGATATCAATTCTTCTTTTCTTCTTTCTGTCTGAGAGTTTTTCAGTAGTTTTTAGTTTGGTTTAATTTGTTGCTGTGGAATCTGGGGCCAATGACTTTCCTTAATATATTCCATTCTTTGAGCTCCAGGCTTCCAATTCGACGACAGTTGGTGAGGGATAGTGTTTCGGCTGCATACAGGTTTCTGGTTTGATTGCTGTGTTATCGTGTCTAACTTTTGCATTCCATGAGACGGTCTTCTTGTTATACGTGATTTTAGTGAATTGGAAATCAAATTAAACTTTAATTTTTCTAGACATCACTGCCTTTTTTTTTTCGAGGACATTCTAGCTCATCCATTCTCCAAGGTATTTAAATTCTTGCACGATCTCTAGTCTTTTTCTCGTATAATTTATTTTAATGGTTGTTTTTGTCATTACCTTCGCCTTTTTGTAGGAGATTTTTAAACCAATTTTTTCTACTTCTTTTTGTAGTTCTATGCTCTGTTCTGTTGCTTCTTGTCAGATCTCGTCTAGTAGTCCCATTAGTCCCATATCATATGGACAGGTGAGACAATTGACTCTAATGTCTTTGTATTTTGTTCCTAGTAGGATTACACTATGGATCTTCATGTATATTTGTTGTAGCTACGTTACATATTAGTTACAACAATTATAACTATGTTCGTCTGTGAAAATGGACTCGAGAAGCAACCTGAGCTATCAGTAAACGGAATCTAACAGTATAACACTGTGTGCGCGTTGTATGAGTGTCAGCTTCACTGTCATTTAAACCCTCAACTGATCGTTACACGAATAACTCAAAACTAACATTTAGATAAGCTATCTGACTCTGTGAATAAGAAATACTAAAGGAACAAATGAACTTGGACTGCATGAATGTGAAAAACTAAAGGAACAACTGAACTTGTAAGAATGAGTACTTAAGCCATCTGACTGCGTTTTTGAACGAGAATTTACAAGTGATACAAAATGTGGCTTGTGCAACGGAATTCGCTGTATTAGGGTACATGACATGTGTTGTGTCTGTGTCTCTGTTTCGACACCAAGTTTTGCTCTCACCTCTTCAGATGACTGCCTTTTTCCATGTGGTTTACAGCAATTTGCAGCAGCATGCAGCAGCAGCAGCAGCAGAAGCTAAAGCTTATTGTTACTAAGAACGAGCCGTCCGCTATGACCGAGCGGTTCTAGGCACTTCGCAGGTTCGAATCCTGCCACGGACATGGATGTGCGTGATGTCCTTAGCTTAGTTACGTTTAAGTAGGTCTAAGTCTATGGGACTGATGATCTCAGATGTTAAGTCCCATAGTGTTTAGAGCCATTTGAATCATTTTTACTAAGAATAAATTTATTAAAAAGGACTTTGCTTGGGCCCTGTTAATTGCTAAATAACTTGTGAGAAAGGATTTCATAAATTTATTTAAAACTTCAGAATCATCATAACACATAATAGACAGTGACATTTACAGTGACATAGATATCAATAATGGCTGAGTGCCAGATTAACAGCCAGCTGGGGTGGCCAAGCGGTTCTAGGCGCTTCAGTCTGGAACCAAGCGACCGCTACGGTCGCCCCGGGCGTGGATGTGTGTGATGTCCTTAGGTTAGTAAGGTTTAAGTAGGTCTAAGCATCGGTGGGCTGTATTTGCTTTTTTTTTAAATTTTGTTTAAAACCATTATGAAAGCTTCTTACGTTGTTGTTTATGAAGTCTACGTTTATCTGAAAGACGAGTTGGTCTTTTTTGGGCTTTTTTATTCTTTTGAGATTTTTCTGATTTATTTTCTTACATTTAGAAAGTTTTGTGTGTCGCGTGAATTTCTCTTTGGCTGGTACAGTTTCCCTTAAGTTCACGGAGTCTGCCACATTCTCCAGTCCACCAGACATCTTTTATGGCTTTGGTTATGGGAGCCTCTTGTTAGGCTCTGCTTGTAAGGCTTTCTTTTATTTTATTCCAGTTCTGGATTTGCAATATCTGAGTCGCGAGGGTAAAATTCTTGAAGTTTTACATCTTTCCTGGATCTTATTTTCTCCTTTACGGTTGTTGGTTCGATTTTTCCACTGGTAATAATTTTGAGCTTTATTTTACGAAGGCAGTGATCGGAAGCTAGGTTGGCGCTCTGAGGAATTTGCCATTTTGTATTTGTTTATGGAACTTCAGTTGGATTGCTAAATGATCGACTGTCGAGCTTTTTCCTACATGCGCATTGAAGTTACACACAAGCAGAAAGTAGAGTTTTTCTCGAATTTTTTGCACAACGTCAGTTAGTTGTTCCCAAATATGGCCTATCCTATTTTTGTTCTTTCCATTGTCTTCGTTTATGGGGCTATGTGCATTTACAATGATGTACACTATGTTAACAGATTTATAAGTACGTGTGGAGAGTCTTTCACAATGTGATTCAGAGCTGATAATGGTGTCCAATATGTTCTATTATGAAACCAATCCCAACACGCAGAGTGTTTTTCATAATCTTTTTGCTGACTGTCTGCTTGTGCAGTTTGGTGCGGTGGATCATACTCTTCCGTGACTGATGATATTTTGTATGGGTGTGCCTCTCATCGTTAGAGCCATTGGTTTACAACTACGGTTGATAACCCTGGAGACTTTTCTCGGTTACCCTTAACTTCGAGAACAGACGATGACCAAAAGCCACACAATCTGGTGACAGTCGGCTTTGGATTTTTATTTCTGTGTTGTTCCACGGTTGGTATTTTATTTCTCAGCTACTGTGCTTATCTGCAGAACCTTCTTCTGTTCAGCCTTTGGGGACGCGCGCTATAGGGCAAGAGAACCCCCCAGCCCCCACCCCTCTCACCCTACATAATTATTTATGTATTCTGACCTCCACAGTTGTGATTCAGTTCCAAAAGTATAAAGCGTGTTGGATCAGTGAAGATCTTGTGATTATTAGTAAGGTTATGTGCGGTAACAGCAAATTTTAAATTTTTCTCTACCCGAAATGACTCTGGTATTCGGACAGCGCTGGAAAACAGTACGAACAGACAAACAGAAGCAGCTACAGCTATATTCACACGGCAGACTACAAACACCTGAGTCTCTGGAGTCATTGTTTCCCTTCACAATGTGCAAAATTTCTCTGGTTTTGTTAGGTGGTCGAAAGACAGTTT
Organism: Schistocerca americana; assembly: GCF_021461395.2. Taxonomy (NCBI): domain Eukaryota; kingdom Metazoa; phylum Arthropoda; class Insecta; order Orthoptera; family Acrididae; genus Schistocerca; species Schistocerca americana. Next base: position 1,012,156,024 of record NC_060120.1, on the reverse strand, counting down.
TATTTTTTGTCGGTGTTTTAGAATCATCCAGTTTTCCTTGATGCTCCTCTATCAAACGGAAGGAACGTCGTATTCTGATATTTGATTCGGGTGTGCGTTTACTGAAGAGAGTTGACTTGCTTCCATGTGAGCTGAGGCCATTTTTTTCTTAATACTGGGGTTAGATGGCTTATTTCTTTCTGTAACACATCTCAAATTCTCTCAATCTCTTCTTCTTCGGTGTTCTCATTTGTGCTACTCCTCATTACTTTCGTATTTCTATGATTTACCCTCCATCCATGTTACACACTCATTAGAATATTCGTTCAATTCATCAGGTCCTGCAACTCCTCCTCACTTTCGGTGGGAACAATACCGTCATCAGCAATTATTGTTTCACGCTGAATTTTATTTCCACTCCAGATCCGTCGTTTTATTTCCATCGTTCTTTGAACGAAAGGGGAGGAAGATTGCTTCCTTGTACACCGTATTTAACACAAGCATTTCTTTCTTTTCACATTGTTTCGGTTTGGTTTCTGTACGTGTAGTATAGTACTCGTGTTTGACTACAGTTAGAGTTGTGCTCTACCAAAACTTCTGTAGTTTGTTGCAGTACTCAAATGACGTGGTAAGTGGATCACCGGCAGCATTGGTGGCACTCTCAAGGGAAGAACTATAAATGAATATGTGAGAGAGAAACTGGGAACCGGCGACTTCATTTTGCTTTTGTTTGTTTGTATTTCACACAATTAGAGCCGCGCATCGTTCAGCGTCGTCCACTATTACTTTATATCCTTATAAAATACAGATAGCATTTTATATGTTGATCGCGTAAACCCTCCACGTTTTGTAACCCAAGTAATTACTCCTGATGGAAGTATAGTTTACATGCACAGACATTAAAAAATATGATTATTGTTCGTATTTTGTACCCAATAGAACGTTCTTCAACACAATCAAAGGAAAAAGGTTCCAGTTATTATCGATATGTGTGTAACATGTTTATGAACAACAAAAACATATTTAATTTAAGCTCGACAAAGTGCTGAAAGCATGTTTGAAGTGTTTTTGTTTGGCGATATTTTTTATTTTTTTTTACTAAATTCCGGTTTCTAGCAATGTATGACAAATTTTTATTGTTTTCTATTTTTATTAACACAGACCTCTGTTTAACTTTACAAATCAACAATTTTCGAATAAAACCTGAATTAAAGATTGACAATTTCAATTTTCTTTATTTTTAAGTAACAGGAACATAACTATATAGAATAAAAATGTTTCGCACGTTACACGGCCCTTTACACATCCTCACTCAGATTCTAGATGGTTCATTACTTTCGGTTTCCAGGGGAATCAGTTACACAGTGATCGCAAACGCAGACAATGCGATCGAAATAATGTAACGTTATGCAAAACACCTAACATACAGGTAACGTGGTTGAGATCTTAACTGAGAAATGCTACTAGGAAAATTACCGCAATGTACGCTTACTTAAGGTAGTCTGTCGCAGCTTAGGGTAATTTTACAACTCTTACTACAGTACCTACCTTTTCTATTTTGATTTTTAGAGATTTAAGCAGAACTGTTCCAACAATCAAATGAGTCATAAACATACAGTTCAATATGTGGCTGCAATAGCGGCTTCAGTACACGGTTATACCACAGTATGGCCATACATTATTGCAGATAGCGAAAACTGTTGCAGGTCGTTGCGCGGTCCCTCCCCCCACCCCCCACCCCCCACCCCCCCCCCCCCCCCTCTTTCACTCTCTGCTCAGCTGTGCCTGTCTGCTTGCAAACTGCCTGGAACGCACTCTCATACACTCGCACATCACACAGGTGCTGCAGGGCGGCTAAGATGTCAGGTGTTGCCGAAATTTCTTACCCCACCCCCCAGCCACACTAATTAGAGCGACAGTACAGCAACTTAATATCGCACTGCCCTGCCGTTCAGAGATACATTTAAAGTCTCAAGTCTCTATCTCATCGCGAAGTTAATTTAAAAGAAATTGCAAAATTTGTACTGAACAGACGTACAAGCTAGCAACCTAATAAAAATGTGGTAAGATGGCGACTAATCAACAGAAAGCATTTTGTGTGTTACAATATGAGAACAAATCCGCCACTTTGCAGCATGTCTTCTGGAGACAGCACAGCGTACAGCCAATAGCAAACCAAAACGTACTGTGGTTGTATCGAGGGTTGAAGGATACGGATTGCCTCTGAAAACTAAAAAGCTCCGGACGACCAGGTGCTACCAGGTATTGCAATGTAAGTAGTGGAAATTGCCTGAGAGGTTTTCATTTGTAGGCTAAGAAAACAACATGCCGTACAATTCGTTAACTAGGCATTCCACAACTTCCTTTGTGAAAAAATTCTGCAGAAGGAACTACATCAGAAACCATAACGCTTACAGCTAATGAGCGTTTACTGCCAAAAAACCGTACCATGAGACACGAATTTTGTGAACTTTTACAGGAAGCATCAGGAAGCGACGAATTTCTCCCACCACCACCACCACCACCAACCTCGCTCCGCTGACTCATATTCAGTGGAGAGGCGACGTTCCACGTTGTTGGTGAAGTGAATCGTCGTAATGTCCATAAATTCGGTACCGCAAATATCATTGTTACAGTGGAGAATGGAAGGGATTCTTGATAGCTGAATGTCTTTTGTGCAATTTCATGTACCAAAGTGTACGGGCATTTCTCTTTCCTAGGGAAGCAACGGGATCCACTTGCCGACGCATGTTGCAAGACCGATTGTTTTCTAAAATGGCTGCTGATATCCCAGACTCCAACAAGACGGAGCTCCGCCTCATTAGCGGACAGTAGTGACTCCCCATTACAACGAGGAAATTCAAAACCAGTGGACAGGTCGCCAAGCTCAAGATGATCTACTCCTCTTTAGGTGGTCCCACAGGTAACTTGAATTTCTAGTTTGGGACTATTTTCTTTGGGGATAAGTGAAAGTCAAAGTTTACGCCACTCCTCTCCGATAACACTGACTGAACTCCAGGATAGTATAATTTCTGCTCTAGTAAATATTGGCAGGGGCACGATCAAACGTGTACAGGTCGAACTCGACAATCGCAGAGATGTCTGATGCATAACACGAGGAGGCACATAGAACATTGTAATGCAGGCAACCAGAAAATCTACTTTTTCACACTTTGCATCATTCACAATTTGTTATGTACAAAGAGGGGACAGAAGTATTGGATACTTCCTAGCATCGTGTCGAACCTCTTTTGCCCGGTGTAGTGAAGCAACAACTCTTATGAAGTTCCCCGCGGAATTACTCATCAATGCTGTCTCTATAGAGGTCCATAATTGCGAAACCGTTGCCGGAGCAGTGTTTTGCGCACGAACTATCCTTTCGATTATCTCCCGTAAATGTTCGATGGGATTCATGTCGGGCGATCTTGGTGACAAAATCATTCGCTTAAAATGTCCAGAACGTTCTGAAAACCACTCACGAATAATTGTCGTCCAGTGACCTGGGGCACTGTCATCCATAAAAAATCCGTCATTGTTTGGGAACATGAAGTCTATGAATGCCTGCAAATGGTCTCCAAGTAGGCGAACATAACCATTTCCAGTCAATGATCGGTTCGGTTGGACCAGAGGACGAAGTACATTCCATGCGAACACGGCCCACGCCATTATGGAGCCACAACCAGCTTTCAAAGTACCTTGTTGACAATATGGGTCCATGGTTTCGTAGGGCCTACGCCCTACTCGAAAGCTACCATCAGCTCGTCCCAACTGAAATCAGGACTCATCTGAGTAAACCACGGTTTTTCAGTCGTCTGGGGTCCAACTGATATGATCAAGAGCCCAGGAGAGGCGCTGCAGGCGATGCTGCGCTGTTAGCAAAGGCAGTAGAAACGGTAGTCTGCTGCCATAGCCCATTAATGCCAAATTTCGCCGCACAGTCCTAACGGATACGTTCGTCGTACGTCCACATAGATTTCTGATGTTATTTCACCGGTCACTGCTTATCTGATGTTATTTCACGCAGTGTTGCTTATCTTTTAGCAGTGACAACTCTACACAAAAACAGCTGCTGCTGGTCGTTAAGTGAAGGCCGTTCAATGGGATTCATGCCGGGCGATCTTGGTGACAAGATCAATCGCTTAAAATGTCCAGAACGTTCTGAAAACCACTCACGAATAATTGTGGTCCAGTGACCTGGGGCACTGTCATCCATAATGCCTGGAATTTGATATTCTTTCCATACTCTTGACACTGTGTATCTCGGAATATTGAATTGCCTAACGATTTCAGCAGTGGAATATGCCGTGCGTCTAGTTCCAACTATCATTCCGCCTTTATAAACTGTTAATTCCTTTCGTGTGGCGATAATCATGCCAGGAATCTTTCCACATAAATCACCTCAGCACAAATGAGAGCTTCCCGAATGTCTTGTGTACGCGATACTACCATCTATCCCACGACTTTTGTCACCTGAGTGTAATACGATGGTTATTCGGATAGTAAGGAACGATCGGTCGCGAAATGCAAAATACAGTGAAAATATGATGAAGCTTTACACATATATGTTGGACACTGTGTTTAGTACGCCTGTCGGTCGCATCATGTCGCTCTTTTCAGTTCTGAGCTCACAGTGAGAACGTAAAGATGGCTGTAAATTAGCGTCTTCCGCCAAGTATAAGGGCCTCGCGAAAGATTTCGCTTGAAGCTATGCAATCCACGTTACATAACTGCCACACAATTCTCGGCCGTTCTCAGCATGGGCAATGAAGATGCTCCTGCAGCGTTTTCGGTGGGAAGTGTTCGATCACCCACCTTACAGCTCATAATTGGCTACCCCTGAGGTTTACCTCTGCTCAGATGAACCGCCGGCTATGAAGACAATATCTTCACACAGACGACAAACTGCAGTCCAGAGCAGAAAATTGTCGAAAAGCCGGGCGGCTGTCTTCTGTAACGAGGGAACTGAAAAGTTGGTACAACGCTACGACAGATGTCGAAGTTGAGCGGGGACTGTGTAGAGAAGTAGCTGAAAGGTGTAGCTAACCGTTGCAAATAAAACAGTTTTGATTTTCGCTGTGGTTTCCATTTCGCGAGGTATCGTCCCTTACTTTCCGAATAGCACTCGTACATTGAGAAATACATTTATCCAAAACCCTCGGTATCGTTTCTAATCATCCTGTATGTTCACTAACTTCACTCGGTGCGCCTGACCGGTCCTACCTGTAGGACCTTGAGGACGACATATCAAAGAAGGAGAAAATATGCTTTAAAACGTCTCCAGGAACTGGTCTATAATTTCCGCACACATTTCACGCGATACCAGTCTCTCCGCGAATTAACCGGAAAGCCATTTCCAGTGAGAGGTACCGCAGTTCACGGCCGGTCGGAAGCCCCGTGCGCAACTTGGGTCATCAGCGGAGGTCGCCGGACTCAATTTGCGTCCATAAGCAGTTTGGCAGGAAGCCAGCTAATGTGGCGGAGCAGGCAGCGGCCGGGACGGGACCGCCGAGTTCGCAGGGCACGGCGAGGCGCCGCTGTGGCGATTTGCAGCGTTGGCGGCCCTGCTTGGCACGCCATTAGCCAGCAAATTGGACAGGACCGCCTGGCTGCACTCACAGATTAGCTGCTCGCGGCCACGCCGCAAGCCAGAGACTGTCGCCTGTCGCCTGTCGCCGCAGCAGTCCACTCTCCTCCGATAAGGCGTCAACGCAGTCCCGATCAACAGTCGACGAGCCGTACTTTCCCTCTCGTTCTGCTCTACGAAGCATCGGCCTGGCACCACGGACGGTGATGTCAATGAAGTTCACGTTTGTTATGTTGGCACTTGGTGCAAAAAACTGGCAGTTATCTGAGATGATGATGATGATGATGATGGCAGAATTATTTGGGTGCATGAATTCGAGGCCTTTAGCAGCGATACTGAACTCTGCTGAGAGGCATATTGTTAAAATTAGTAAAGGAATTGAAGTAACGTAAGATGCGAGGAGAAAATATATCTCAAAAACTTCTCTTCTGGAAAACACACACAAATACGTAAAGAAATATAACGTAAAAGTTTCTCATGCATCACTCCGTTAAAGGTGGATACAAGGAAAGGGACAGCTGAAGAAAAATGGATTAAATGATTGATTCATGTGATTGGCTGATCTCTAAACAAGAAAGTATTCGTCACCCATTTCGCAAAACACTACACTGCGGTGAAAAGCGTCATAGGATAGCGATGTGTCCTTATTCAGATGGCGGTAGCGTCGCGTTCATAAGTCGAGCGACGCGACTTTCTTTGCTAACGCAGCGTGCAGAGCCTCTCCTCGACTCGTGGCTACAACGGCCGCACCCTAGACGACTGGGAAACCGTTGCCGGGACAGATGAGCCGCGGCTTCAGTTGGTAAGATCTGATGGCAGGGGTCGAGTGTGGCCGAGACCTGACGAAGCCGTGGACCCAGCATTCAACAAGGCACTGTAAATAACTGGTAGTGGCTCCATAACGACGTGAGCTGTGTTTACATGGAATGGACTGTGTCCTCTGGTCCAACTCAACCGATCACTGAGTGAGAATGGTTGTGTTCGGCTACTAGGAGGCGATTTACAGGCATTCATAGGCTCACCGAACACCGATGGAATTTTTATAGATGACAAGGAGCCATTTCAACGGGGCCACAAGTGTTCGAAATTGCATTCTGGACAGTTGGAGCAAATGATTTGGCCAACCAGATCGTCCGATATGAATCCCATCGAAAATTTATAGGTGATAATCGAGAGGTCAGTTAGTGCAAGAAATCCTGCTCCAGCAACACGTTTGTGATTGTAGATGGCTATGGAGGCAGCATTGCTGCAGGTATTTGCAATGAGTCGTTGAGTCCATGCCACGTCGAGCTGTTCCACTATGCCGGGAAAAGGAGATCCGACACGGTGTTAGGAAGTAGCACCGTAGTGTAAATCCCCTAACCTAACAGTTTAGGCTGGAGCCTGGACAGTTCACAAAATTTTACAACGCGTACGACACGTTTTCATGGGATTAAGTAGAGGATAGATCCCCATATTAATAAGCAGCGTGTACAAGCTGCAGAAGTCACGTGACAATTTTGGTTTAATGTTGGTGACATGCGCAGTAAGGTGTTCCTCATTGCATAGGTATTCTTGCCCTGTGGTTTCCCCTACGAGTTTTCCATGACGGTGTATACATAACCCTCTACACTACCTAGAGTCCGGCGCCGCCGTATCACAATCCGCAATACATTAGCAGACGATTGCTTTCTGTTCTTACACTACTGGCCATTAAAATTGCTGCACCAAGAAGAAATGCAGATGATAAACGGGTATTCATTGGACAAATATATCATACTAGAACTGACATGTGATTACATTTTCACGCAATTTGGGTCTATAGATCCCGAGAAATCAGTACCCGGAATAACCACCACTGGCCGTAATAACGGCCTTGATACGCCTGGGCATTCAGTCAAACAGAGCTTGGATGGCGTGTACAGGTACAGCTGTCCATGCAGCTTCAACACGATACGACAGTTCATCATGAGTAGTGACTGGCGTATTGTGACGAGCCAGTTGCTCGGCCACCATTGACCAGACGTTTTCAATTGGTGAGAGATCTGGAGAATGTACTGGACAGGGCAGCAGTCGAACATTTTCTGTATCCAGAAAGGCCCATAAAGGACCTGCAACATGTGGTCGTGCATTATCCTGCTGAAATTTAGGGTTTCGCAGAGATCGAATGAAGGGTAGAGCCACGGGTCGTAACACATCTGAAATGTAACGTCCACTGTTCAAAGTGGGGTCAATGCGAACAAGAGATGACCGACACGTGTAACCAATAACACCCCATACCATTTTGCCGGCCGATACGTCAGTATGGCTATGACGAATACACGCTTCTAATGTGCGTTCACCGCGATGTCGCCAAACACGTAGGTGACCATCATGATGCTGTAAACAGAACCTGGTTTCATCCGAAAAAATGACGTTTTGCCGTTCGTGCTCCTAGTTTCGTCGTTGAGTACACCATCGCAGGCGCTCCTGTCTGTGATGCAGCGTCAAGGGATCCGCAGCCATGGTCTCCGAGCTGATAGTCCATGTTGCTGCAAACGTCGTCGAACTGTTCGTGCAGATGGTTATTGTCCTGCAAACGTCCCCATCTGTTGACTCAGGGATCATGACGTGGCTGCGCGATACGTCACAGCCATGTGAATAAGATGCCTATCATCTCGACTGCTAGTGATACAAGGCCGCTGGGATCCTGCCCGGCGTTCAGTATTACCCTCCTGAACCCACCGATTCCATATTCTGCTAACATTCATTGGATCTCGATCAATGTTAGCAGAAATGTCGCCATACGATAAACAACGAAGTCGGAAACGTGATGGCACGCATTTCTACTCCTTACACGAGGCATCACAACAACGTTTCACCAGGCAACGCCGGTCAACTGCTGTTTGATGGCACGCATTTCTACTCCTTACACGAGGCATCACAACAACGTTTCACCAGGCAACGCCGGTCAACTGCTGTTTGTGTATGCGAAATCGGTTGGAAACTTTCCTCATGTCAGCACGTTGTAGGTGTCACCACCGGTGCCAACCTTGTGTGAATGCTCTGAAGAGGTAATCATTGGCGTATCACAGCATCTTCTTCCTGTCGGTTAAATTTTGCGTCTGTAGCACGTCATCTTCGTGGGGTGGCAATTTTAATGGCCAGAAGTGTAGTTTCTGTGGACGTGACAGCGCTTTAAACAGAAAACGTTGCAGTGCTTTCGTGAATAACACAGGCTCAGGAAGACGTTTCAGACGTTTATCTAATCTGAGGTGTGTATTTCATTGAGTAATAAAATGCATCAGTCGGTTTGGTTATACGTTTCGAATAACCAAGAAGAGAAGTATGTGCTACGAAAACATTGCTCTTTGTAATGTAGTATTTTCCTGAATACGAGCTGACCGAAATAATGTTCGGTGTACATCCTCTTCCAGAAAATATAAAAAACATACTTACGTTTTCCTATGTTTAGTGGGTTTCTTATCTATTCTTCTCGCAGCTTTCAGTCCGCAAAGTTTTCGTGTCGGAACGATAAGACATGTAATGATCTAATATCATGTGGCACAAATAAAACCACAACAGCAAAATCAAACAGCGTAATGGTCACGCATGCATATAAAAGAAAATATCGCTTGAAGACGTCCACTTACGAATGAAATACGAGTCCTTTACACTCTACTGTTTAGACTCTAATCTGAAATGACGAAATCTATCATTTTTTATGAAAATCGTTCAACCATTAGATAATGTTGATGGCAAGTAACAGGGAGACGTCGGCTTCAAGCTTGTGACGTAATGACATCCCCCCCTTATTATATCATCATGAGTTTTCCCCAAAAACGTAAACTTTATTGGAAAACAGTAAGCATAACGAATTGTTTGTCAAAGAACACAAAAATAAATCACAGATAATTTTAACGTAAAACGCGTACCTCTGTGCGACAGGCAAATACGTCACAAAAATAAAAAGGAGTAAACTTGGTTAGTGAAAAACACATAGGCTTTTCTGTAAGAAGGCCACAATATACAGGCAAAATCACGAAAATATAAAACAATCCAGTATTGAACTATAAGCAGACATTGGGTGATTACGAGTTACGATGCATTTTTCTTAAAATATTTGTCTTTCTCAAGTCTTAAGCTTCAACAGTGTCATCACTAGTGGGTGACGTTAGTGAGAGATTACACCATATTGCATGTCCAGATCATATAGTAAGTGTAAAGTAGGCTATCATGTAATTACAGTGTATGGGAGCAAAGATTATTGTTCACGGTATGAATGCAATATATACTGTACATAACGCATTAGAGAAATTATATAAATTTTATAGCCTTTCAACAAGTATAGCAAACAACGAAGCCCAATGCGCCACTTCTGTGTGGGCCGCTACCTGGTTAGGACTTAAATGTAGCTTCTCTCTATTTCTATAATTTCAGAGTGTTATTGTGGCGCATAACAATAACCAGGTCATGTTTTTAGGTACGCGACACGTAAGCTGAATTCTTCATCAATAAATAGTGTTTCAGTTGAAACTGAATTTTGTCAGTTAGACCTAGGCATTTTCCCTTTCAAAGTACAGAGTGGTCGTTTAAGATCTCAGGTAGTTATAAGGTTTTACACTGATGGTTTAAAAAAATCCCAAGACCATGAAATAATGTAGAGTAGTGAAACTTCTAAAATACTTCCCACACTTACATTAACCTGTTATCTTGCAACGTTTATCATTTAAATACGTTATATAAAGACCGTTGCAGATGTGAAATGCTGGTACATTAATAACCATTGTCTCGTGATTCCTAGCTTGCAAATGTACAACCATTGCCGGCCGCGGTGGCCGTGCGGTTCTAGCGCTGCAGTCCGGAACCGCGGGACTGCTACGGTCGCAGGTTCGAATCCTGCCTCGGGCATGGGTGTGTGTGATGTCCTTAGGTTAGTTAGGTTTAAGCAGTTCTAAGTTCTAGGGGACTTATGACCTAAGATGTTGAGTCCCATAGTGCTCAGTGCCATTTGAACCATTTTTTCTACAACCATTGTTTTGTACAGGTGCCGGAAGTCAGTTTGTGGGATGAACCTCCATGACTGTTGCACTTGGTCTGTCAATACAGGGACGGTTAATGATGATTGTGGATGACGGTGGAACTGCCGTCCGATGATCTCCGGTATGTGCTCGATTGGAGACATCTGGTGATCCATCAGCCCGAGGCAACATGTCGACACTCTGTATGTGATGTGGAAGAGCATTATCCTGTTGGAATGCTGTTCATGAATGGCAGCGCAACGGGTCGTATCACCGGACTGACGTACAAATTTGAAGCCAGTATGTTTCAGACAACCACAAGAGTGCTCCTGCTGTCATAAGAAATCGCATCCTAGACAAATAACAAGGAGTGCGTCCGCTGCGTCTAGACCGCAGACAGGTTGCTTGCAGACGCTTATCTAACCCAATCCTAGCCAACAAACGGTCATCACTGGCACTGAGACAGAACCATCTTTCAGCAGAAAACACAACAAAAATCTGCTGCTCCCTCTAAAAGCTGTGGATTGACACCAGTGTAGTCGCAAATGGCGGTGGTTTGGAGCAAAAGGAATGCACGCTACGCGGTATCTGGCTCGGCGCTGTATTTGCAGTAACCGATTTGTAACAATCATTTGTTTCGTTGTGCTGCCAACTGCTGCTCCTATTCCTGTTGCAGACGCAGTACTGCGCCAAACGTCGAACACGACGCTCTTCCCTCTCTGTAGTGTACGTGACCGTCCGGAGCTCGGTCTTATTGCGACCGTACCGCTGCCATCAGTCATGTACAGTGGCCACATTCCTGCCAAGTCTTTCTGCAATATCGCAGAAGGAACATCCAGCTTCTCATAGCCGTATCACACGACCTCGTTCAAACACAGACAGCTGTTGTACACAATGACGTCAGGTCACCACGTCCAATATCTGACTATCGCGACCGTTAAAGCGCGTGTTTAAAACAAACCTGATTTGCATCCTCATAGTGGCTCCACCCTTATTCGATTGCCATGAAATCTGAATAGACATCTTTCAGCTGTAGAAACACGCCTACCAACTTTCGTTTATGCCACACAACTCCTTCTTGGAGTTGCGATTTTTTTCCGTCAGCGTATAAGAATAAACAGACCATTCCTATATTAATTAAATTAAATTTAATACTTTGATTCAGTTTGTATGTTACCACGCGATTGTTATTGGTTTAATTATCCTGGAAATATTGCTTCACACCATCCCGACGGATGACATTACTGTTTACTCGGAATATTGCAGTGTTCTAATGCAATAACAAACATGCATCTGGCAGGAAATTGCCGCTTCGAGAATTACTGCGGGCAAAAGCAATCACTTTCATAGCAAGCTGTGATATTGAAAAGATTTGAGCCCTGTGCCAGCTGCTACATAACAATAACTACTGCAATTCCCTTTATTCAATCTCTGCTGCCAAATGCGTCTGCTGCTTCCGATAAATCCATTCAAAAACAAATATTAAAATTCTTTCCTGAATTTCATACGGAACAGAATAAAGTTTCTTATCCTCCTCTACCAGACAGGTTCGTACCCGTTCTGTATTTGGTTCCATGATTGCTCCGCAATTTCGTCATTTTGTGAAAACGTTAGAACCAGGTCTGGACGTTTGGCAGAATGTCTTTGTAAATGTCTTCTTGGATGCTGCAATTATCTGTTTGGCTTTGTTTCTTTCTTCAACATAACTTTCTCTGTCTACCTGAGCTCTAGTATGTAGCCATTTTTGATGCCCCTTCTTTTTACTTTTACAGGCTACCTTGACTGTGTCATTCCACCAAGCTGTTTGCTTCATCCTACTTTTACACACTACTGTTCCAAGACATTCTTTAGTCACTTCTAGTACTGTGTCCCTATACCTTGTCCATTCCTTTTCCAATGGCTGTAATTGACTACATTCAACTAACTGGCACCTTTCTGAGATAGCTGTTATGTACTTGTGCCTAATTTCCTTATCCTGAAGTTTCTCCACTCTTATCCTCCTAAATATGGACCTGACCTCCTGCACTTTCGGCCTCAAAATCCCAATTTCACTGCAGATTAAATAATTATCAGTGTCGTCAAAGAATCCCCTGAATACACGTGTGTCCCTCACAGCCTTCCTGAATTCCTGATCTGTTATTATATAGTCAATGACAGATCTGGTTCCCCTGCCTTCCCAAGTATACTGGTGAATGTTCTTATGTTTAAAAAAGGAGTTTGTGATTACTAAGCCCATACTGGCACAGAAATCTAAGAGTTGTTTCCCGTTCCTGTGGCCCTCCAGAGCCTCTCCAAATTTACCCATAACCTTTTCATACTCTTCTGTTCGATTTCCAATCCTGGCGTTAAAATCACCCATGTGCAAACACTGTCCTTGTCCTTTACTCTAACAACTACATCACTGAGTGCCTCATAAAAACTATCCACCTTATCTTGATCTGTCCCTTCACAATGCGAATGTACTGACACAATCCTAATTTTTTTGCTAGACACTGTCAAATCTATCCACATCAGTCTTTCGTTTACATACCTTATTGCAACTACGCTGGATTCCATTTTTTTCCTGATGTAAAGCCCTACACCCCATTGTGCTATTCCTGCTTTGACTCCTGACAAGTAGACCTTGTATTCTCCCACTTCTTCTTCTTTCTCACCCCTTACCTGAATGTCACTAACAGCTAAAACGTCCGGCCCCATCTTACTTGCAGCCTCTGCCAGCTCTACCTTCTTCCCAGAGCAGCCCCCATTGATATTAATAGCTCCCCATCTCATTACTATTTGTTTGCCAAGTCGTATCTTAGGAGTCCCTGGTTTGTCAGTTAGAGGTGGGACTCCGTCACCTCCAAAGATCCGAGGCATTTTGCTCTGATTGTTGCCAGCATCATATTTAAAGTACCAGGGAAGAAGGTTGCTAGCCTTATTTGCCCCGAGTCCAATTGGGTTTTACCCCTAACGGTTGAGGGACTAACCGGTGGATTTGGTAGTCTTTGCCGTATGAGCACAAAGGTGACCACGATTCAGAATATGTCCGAGATGCCCAGCCTTATTCCAAAGTAACTGGTATCCCGACTGTCGGGACCACTTACTTGGCCTCTCGTACGTTGCCTGTGGTTCATGAACTAGGACATGACTACAGGAACCCACACCATGAACCACACCCACACCATGAATATCTCAAGTTTTTGAAAATTTTACTTAAGCGAATGTTACGATGAAGTAATGAAAACTGTTAAAGACGAAATAAATAATAAAAACATCTGTACTTCAAACAGAAATTCAACTGATCCTAAGGGTCGCGTTATTGCCAAAGTCATTGTTGGACCATTAGATACTTCACAAGGTGAAACAATAATAGCTTTCTTACTTACAAAAGAGTGTCTCGGAAAACTTAGCAATCCAACTATCGAACAGTTATCTACCTCTATACGGTTACAGTACGGCAATGTATTACTTCTCATCTCTATCTCCACACCGACCATGAAGAAAACATTAATCAGAGTGGGGATATCCTCAAATAATTGCAGCAGTGGCCAGAGAAAATGGTGATCTGCCTGGAAGTTGTGCTTGCGTGAATGTGTGTGTGTTGTCTACTTTAGAAGAAGACCTTTTGGCAGAAAGCTCACATGTTTAGAAGTCTTTTTGTTGTGTCTGTCTGCGACACAACAAATCCTCTATGTGGCGAGTAGCAATTTATCCCTCTTATTACTATATGTGAAATTTAAATCTTAAATTCAAATGTGCAATATCTCTCCCATTAATCAGCCTGGAACAAAATGGCTCGGAGCACTATGGGACTTAACATCTAAGGTCATAAGTCCCCTAGAACTTAGAACTACTTAAACCTAACTAACCTAAGGACATCACACAACACCCAGCGTGGAACATTCCGAGAAATTGTGGCAGTATTATAAAGGTGTAAGAGGATAAAAAAATAAAAAAATGTGAATAGTTAAGAACTCTCAGTAATGCAAATCAGTGTGTGGCGAAGACTTGTTGGATGAGGAGTCACGGGCGTCCTCCCAAATTTATCCGTGAGTAAAGGAGACTCTACAGTTGCTATTTTCGATATGTATGAGAAATTTATATTTATGACACAAAAATTCTCTTGAGATGTATGACAATTATCGTAACGGAATTTTGAGCGCTCTTCCCGTGACTGCAGACTATAATAATAAATCAAAGACAGTCTTCCTTCTTCTACAACCCTAAATTTGTTTTATCACAATTGGGGCTTCTTCCGTGTTTTTTCTTTTATTGTTTCATAAATATGTAAGTGCATATTTTATGTAGGTTCGGAATTCGTTGACAACAGATTTTGTTGTTGTTTAGATTACATGTTTACTTCTATCTTCTTTACATTATCTGTGCCCCGTGAGCGCCGAGAGAAATCCGCTACAAGACTCTGTTAACTGAGAACGTCATCAGCAACACAGGAATGATTGATCTTTGTTTTAAAATATAACGCCCAAATTATGTAGTCCAGTAAAACTGTAACATTCACCCCCATTTCACATTTACCACTGCCGTAGTTGACGTAACATGAGTGGTACTTGGTCATTATTAGCACTTAGAATTTAATGACCCCAAAAAAGTGAAATACACGAGAACTTATGACCTAAAAGTTATATAAATATTACCTTACAAAAATAAAATATGACTTAATGTAAACGTAATTAAAAACGTTGATCTTTTTTATACTCCATCTAATACAAAAACTCACTTCTGAACCAAATGTGAATATAGTACTTACTTTTTGCAGTGTTTGAAACTAGCTAGAACTTAATTTTTAGACGTTTTCATGTATCGGAAATAACATCAAGTTCAATGAAAACAGTAACACCTATCCAAACCAAAAACCTATTTTGACTATTGCACGCCTCTTGTTTAAAGTATTCCAAATCGGTTAACGCATCCTATCACTCTTGCACTGCATCACAAGTTCATTTTCCGGTTTTCCTTTCCGAAGAGTTATGGCTGTCAGTGAGGATAATTTTGTGCCTAGAAAAGCTCGTTCCCACACCACACAACGACACAGGCGCGTATTTTAAGGTGGCGAGGTCACTGCAAGGGAGCTTTGCATCATTGACTTCAGATGTTGTAGCATTCCCAGAATGGCTGTCATTAGTTCTGCACTTTGTAGAACACTCAGGATTCCGCTGGAGAAGGCTTCGCAGTTTATTGTTCACTTTGGCAGTCACATGACGAGGAGCTCGACCATACTCGCTCTGCACATGAATCGGCCTTTTTTCAAAAGCGTGTGAGTCAAGAAAAACAAGTTAGTGGGAAATTAAAAAAAAGAAAAACCTGTTTCATAAGAAGAATACCAGGAAATAAGAAAGTCTTGCTCTCATTATTTCCTCTTGCCCCTTGTACATGTTGTATATTACCCGTCTCTCCCTATAGCGTACCCCTAGTTTTCTAAGAATTTCAAAGATCTTGCACCATTTGGTATTGTTGAATGCTTTTTCCACTACGACAAATCGTAGGAACGTCTCTTGCTTTCTGTTCAGTCTAGCTTCCATTGTCAACTTCTACGTCAGAACTGCCTGTCTCGTGCCTTTACCTCTCCTAAAGCCAAACTGATCGTCACCTAACACATCCTCAATTTCCTTTTCCATTCTTCTGTATGTTATTCTTGTCAGCAACTTGGATGCTTGAGCTGTTAAGCCAAATGTGCGATAATTCTCACACTTGTTGGCTCTTGCAATCTTCGGAATTGTGTGGATGGCATGATTCCGAAAGTCAGGTGGTACATCGCCCGACTTATACAGAAAATCTTCCTCCTCGTAGAGGCCTTCGAGGTAGCTTTTCCACCTATCCGAACTGTCGTCTGCATTTACTATGGAATATCTGTTGGACTCTTAATGTTACAACCATTTTTTTAATTTCCCCGAAGGTTGTTTTGACTTTTCTGTGTGTTGAGTCTGTCCTTCAGACAATCATTTCTTTTTCGATTTCTTCACAGTTTTCGTACAGCCATTTAGTCTTATCTTTCCTGCAATTCCTATTTATTTCATTCCTCAGTAATTGAATTTCCCTGAACATTTTTGTAATTTCTTTTTTCATCGGTCAGCCGAAGTATTTTTCCTGTTAGCCATGGTTTCTTCGCAGTTAGGCCTACCTTCTTTGTACCTATGTTTTTCTCTCCATCTTCTGTGATTGATCTTTCCATAGATGTCCATTCCTCTTGAACTGAACTGCCTATTGAGCTATTTCTAATTGCTGTATCTGTAATCTCGGAGATCTTCAAGCATATATCTTCATTCCTTAAACATGACTATCCAACTTCTTTACGTATTGATTCTTAATGACTGATCTCTTAAGCTTCAGCCTACTTTTCATCACTACTACATTGTGATCTGACTCTTTATCTGCCCTTGTGTACGCCTTACAATCCAGAATCTAATTTTGGTATCTGTGTCTAACAATGATGTAATCTAACTGAAATCTTCCCACATCTCCGGGCCTTCTCCAAGAATAACTACTCCTCTTGTGAATCTTGAAGAGAGTATTCGCTATTACTAGCTGAAACTTACCACAGAACTCAATTAGTCTTTCTCCACTCTCATTCCTTGTCCCAAGCACATATGCTCCTGTAACCCTTCTTCTACCCCTCCCCCTGTAACTGCATTCCAGTTCTCCATGACAATTAGAATTTAATCTCCTTTTACGTACCGAATTACCCGTTCAATATCATCATATACTTCCTCTGTCTCTTCATTTTCAGCTTGCGACGTTGGTATGTATACCTGAATTATCGATGTTGATGTTGGTTTGCTGGCGATTCTGATGAGAATAACCCTGTCACTGAACTGTTTACGTAAGGCACTCTCTGCCATGCCTTTCTATTCCTAACGAATCCTACTCCTGTTATACCATTTTCTACTGCTGGCAAAAAATGAAATTGAGCATTTGGTGTCACGGGCCGGGAGGCCCTTTGCACGGCAGGTCCGGCCGCCTTGGTGCAGGTCTAATTACATTCGGCGCCACATTGGGCAACCTGCGCGCCGGTTGGGGATGAAATGATGATGAAGACAGCACAACACCCAGTCCCTGAGTGGAGAATAATCCCCGACCCAGCCGGGAACCGAACGCGGACCCCAAAGATTGCAAGCTTTCACGTTGGCCACACAGCTATGGAGCCGGATTCTACTGCTGGTAGTATTACCCTATACTCATCTGACCAGAAATCCTTGACTTCTTTCCATTTCACTTCACTGACTCCCAGTATACTTAGACTGAGACTTTGCATTTCCCTTTTCCGATTTTCTAGCTTCCCTACCACGTTTAAATCACTCCAGGCAAATGCCGGGATGGTGCCTCTGAAAGGGCACGGCCGACTTCCTTCCCCATCCTTCCCTAATCCGATGAGACCGATGACCACGCTGTCTGGTCTCCTTCCCCAAACAACCAAACCAAACCCTACCACGTTCAAGCTTATGACATTCCACGCCCCGACGCGTAGAATGTTATCCTTTCACTGATTATTCAATGTTACTCTCGTGGTCACCTCCACCTAGGCAATCCCCTGCTGGAGATCCGAATGGGGGACTATTATGGAAAGTTTTGCCAACGGAGAGATCATCTTGACACTTTTTTCACTTATGTGCAACATGTCCTGTGGATACACATTATGTGTCTCTAATGCAGTGATTTCCATTGGCTTGTGCATCCTAATGCCGTTTATCATTGCTGATTCTTGCGCTTTTTAGGGCAGTTTCCCACCTGAAGGACAAGAGAGTGGTCTGAACCTTTGCCAGCTCCTCCGCCACCTTTGACATGACAGTTGGCAGAATGAGGGTGACTTCTTATGCCGGTAGTCTTCAGCCGCCAATGCTGATTTTTATTCAAAGTGGTGGTGTGTTTCGAATCTGTGACCGCGGATGTTTTGATTACTGATGAAAGACACTACCTCTAGACCACGGGTGCTGTCATTAAGGCTAAGCCTTATAAACAGCTCTTGTCCGGTAACAGTCCCCTGTCCCATACTTCTCCACCTACCCCTAGAGTGTACTCGAGAATACAGCGAGAGCACTGTGTCTGTGTCCAGCAAATGGACGGCGTCCGTGGCGTGGCCTGAGATGGAAGACGGAGCGCTGCCGCGGCCGTGGCGGCTGTCGCGGCTCTTCAAGCTGGGCGCCGCCTCCGCCCCCGCTGCCGCCCCCGCAACTCTGCACGGTGGTGGCGCAGATGCAGCCGCAACCGCGGCCGCCTCCGGGACCGCCAACGGCTCCGACGTGCGCCGCGTAGCCACGCCGCCTCTCCATCACGGTCAGTATTCCACAAGTGCCCTGTGAACTATACTTGTAAACTGGTGAGGGCTTTTATAATTGCAACACCAGGAAGGGCAGCTCGCACGGAACTTATACGTATTGTCCGTATATAGTATAGAAGAAGAAATACAAGACTGAGATTGTAGACGATTTGGTGGTATACTGGGTGAGATAATTAGTAAGCATAACTGCCAACCCTAGCAGAAAAAGTGGCTGTAGCGCGGCCGAGTCGTCTGAAGGCTAGAGGAGGTGTACAGATACTGGGAGAACGGCGTTCCAGTCGAGTTCAAGACCACAATTAGTGATTGTTTTGAAAACTATAACTGTAACATGAATTCACATTTTGTCGTTCCGTTTCCGCGTGAAGCAACATGGAACTATTCGTCCACCATGATGTAAACATTTTTGTTTATTCAATTTCCTAATCTGGTTTCGGTGAAGTATAGCGATATTCAGTGGGTTTCTTTATTCAAAAACATGTAAAATTAGCATCGTTAATTACATTACGTAAAATACGTTAGTGAAGGGGGTCGTCACATAAAAAAGATGAGAATAACTATGTAAACGGTTCCATTAAGTTTCGGGTGTGCAGCCACAAGAAATTTCTTTGCGCCGCCAAAACCTGAAGATTCACATCAAGTATGTAAACTATTTAATGTGTCGAAAATAATCGCCACTGTGACAGGTCGGTCAATGCCTTCACAGAAAAATGTTTGTGTTTGGCTATGGAACGATAACTGCACAAAGGCGAGCATCTCTTCGTCCGAAGCAAATCGAAGGCCACTAACTTCTTTCGGCAGGAATCAAAACATATACTATTTGGTCAAAAGTATCCGGAAATACGCTTTTCATATTGGGAGCATTGTGCTGCCACCTACTGCCAGGTACTCCATATCAGCGATCGCAGTAGTTATTAGACATCGTGAGAGAGCGAAATGGGCGCCCTTCGGAACTCAGGGACTTCGAACGTGGTCAGGTGATTGGGAGTCACTTGCGTCATATGTCTGCACGCGAGATTTCCACACTCCTAAACCTCCCTAGGTCCACTGTTTCTGATGTGATAGTGAAGTTGAAGCGTGAAGGGACACGTACAGCACAAAAGCGTACAGGCCGACCTCGTTCGTTGACTGACAGCCGACAGTTGAAGAGGGTCGTAATGTGTAATAGGCAGACATCTATCCAGATCATCACACAGTAATTCCAAACTGCATCAGGATCTACTGCAAGTACTACGACAGTTTGGCGGGAAGTGAGAAAACTTGGATTTCATAGTCGAGCGGCTGCTCATAAGCCACACATCACGCCGGTAAATGCCAAGCGCCGTTCCGCTTGATGCAAGGAGCGTAAACATTGGACGATTGAACAGTGGAAAAACGTTGTGTGGAGTGACAAATGTGGAATGACGAATCACGGTACACAATGTGGCGATCAGATGGCAGGGAGTGGGTATGGCGAATGCCCGGTGAACGTCGTGTGCCAGGGTATGTAGTGCGGACAGTAAAATTGGGAGGCGGTCGTATTCTGGTCTGGTCGTATTTTTCATAATGGGGGCTTGCACCCCTTGTTGTTTTGCGTGGCACTATCACAGCACAGGCGTTCTTGCTTCCCATTGTGGAAGAGCAATTCGGTGATGGCTATTGCATCTTTCAGCACGATCGAGCACCTGTACATAATGCACGGCCTGTGGCGGAGTGGTTACACGACAATAACATCCCTGTAATGGACTGGCCTGCACAGAGTCCTGACCTGAATCCTATAGAGCACCTTTGGTATCTTTTGGAACGCCGACTTCGTGCCAGACCTCACCGACTCACATCGATACCTCTCCTCAGTGCGGCACTCCGTGAAGAATGCACTGCCCCAAGAAACCTTCCAGAACCTGATACAACGTATGCCTGCGAGAGTGGAAGCTGTCATCAAGGCTAAGGGTCGGCCAACACCATATCGAATTCCAGCATTACCGGTGGAGGACACCACGAACTTGTGAGTCACTTTCAGCCAGGTGTCCGGATACTTTTGATCACATAGTGTACCGAGGGGAGAGGTCGGGACTGTGTGGAGGACGTATAAGGGCCCCACAGAAAATCTTATACAACGTATTCGAAACAACCCAGACAACATGTTGGCCCGTCCACAAGTCGCCAAGGTTGTTTCGAGTACGCTGCAGAAGTTTCGCTGCGAATCTCTTACCCCTTATACATCCTCCGTACAGTCACTGTTTCTCCCTACGCGTTCTCCATAAATTTGAAGCCCCCAAAACACATTGGTGTCCGTCGATTTGCTTCGGCCGAAAGAGTGCAAGCCTGGGTGCCATAGCCAAACACAAACAGTTCTCCGTTAAGTCACTGGCCGACTTGTCTCACCGTGGAATAATGTATTAACTGTTACGGCGATTATACTTGATATATTAAACAGATTATATACTTATTCCCATCTGAGTCGTTTCCAATTGACTGTTCCTTCTGTGTGTAATGTTTTGTGCCAGACATATGGGTGAATGATTTTTTAGCATGTTTTTACTTCCAGGTCATTTCATGATTTCTTTGTACGTTGCCGTTGTCCGGAAAACAGTAAGGCATTTGCAAAGGTGGGAGCGGCTGTTATTAACAAATATGAGAATAAGAACTCACAAACGTCTAAGTTACTGTTTTAAGTTCACGTTCTCAAATAATGACAGCCGCTCATAGTTGGCTGAATCCGATGAAGCTCAGCTTCGACGATATCGAGCGTCAGCTCCGCTCGCACAAACCAACCGCCCAGAAGTTACGGTTGGTTGATTAGTTTGTGGGATTAAAGGGACCAGACTGCTACGGTCATCATTCCCTTTTTCCAAATACTAAAAACACCCACAGAGAATAAAGAAACGTTCAACAGAATAGATGACAGACGACACAGAACAAAAGAAACTTAGACAAAGACCAGACAAAACGAATTAAAATCACACAGAGTGTGTCGGTGGTTGGCCGACCATAGAAACAAAAGAAGGAGAAGCCAACCACCGAGAAACACATTAAAAACTCAGTTTAAAATCGTACGCCAAAGGCCATAATAAACACTAAAAAAACATAACAAACACTCAAATTAAATGATAAAACCCCCTGCCCGAATAAAACGCAAAACTAGGCCTGCCATGACAGAGTCATCAATTAAACGGGCAGGGAGCGTATCAGGCAGCGCAAATGTTTGCCTGACCACAGCTAAAAGGGGACAGGCCAACAGAATGTGGGCCACTGTCAAAGCCGCCCCGCAACGACATACAGGAGGGTCCCCCCGACGCAATAAATAACTGTGCGTCAGCCGGGTGTGGCCAATGCGGAGCCGACAAAGGACGATTGACTCTCTGCGATTGGCTCGCATGGATTACCGCCACACACCCGTCGTCGCCTTGATAGGACTGAGGATGTTTGGTGTGGGCAGATTGCTCCAATCAGTGTTCCAAAGCGAGACAACTGTGCGGCGTAAGACTGCCCGCAAATCAGTCTCCGGGAGGCCTACCTCCAGAGTTGGTTCACTGGTGGCCTGTTTGGCCAGGCGGTCCACATGTTCATTGCCGGGTATCCCAACGTGGCCTGGGGTCCACACAAGGACCACAGACCGGCCGCAATGGGCAAGAGTATGGCGGGGACTCCTGGATAACCATCACCAGACGAGAGTGAGGGAAACACTGGTCGATAGCTCGTAAACTGCTCAGGGAGTCGCTACAGATAACGAAGGACTCACCTAAGTGGGAGCGGAGTTTGTGATCTCTCCATAGGAATCTGGTGCCACAGACCTATGGAAACCTATCAAGTTATTGTCGAATCCATGGCACACAGGATCACTACTCAACTGCGTTCCAGAAACAGACCAATACGCTTTAAAGTAACTGGTCATAATGTTCCGGCTCATCAATCTGTATACATTTCAATGAGGTGAAGTAAGATGTAACAGTTCTTTGTAAAGTAGCAAGGAAACACTTAGACGCACACATGTGAGCACAGGATAGTATTCCGAGGAAGTCCTACTCCATTGTATTCTGTCTTGGAAATCGGCACCAGCACAATGTCCTCAGTTCGTCGTCCTGTTCCAAAACGAGTAGTAGTCCGCTGCTGCCATAGGATGAGAAAGGTGAGACACGCAGGGTGTTAGGGTATAGTACAGATATGATGATTATTGGTACCTCAACTTGTACCCACTTAAATGGGTTAGGCGGTTTGTCACTGCACATAAGAGTATTCCAGCAAAGACATCTCGTAATTTAGTAGCTAATGTTTTCAGCACGGCCATAACGGTTCTGCAAAGTGGTCTACGCTTGTCAGTTTAGATATCCGTTTTGTGTTCACGCGTCCGTACTTCAGTCATTAACTGACCATCTGCGCAGTGAAAAATAAACATTAACTGCTTGTTTGTGCCATGCGTATGTGGAGATACTAACCAACCTAAAAACATACTACCTGTAATAGCTGTAATCATTAGTCTGCAGCTGAAGTAAATGCTGGTGTTCAAAGTACTGTTCTCAGTCACCAACAGAGATATCTGCGCTCACTCCTCTAACATCCTGTACGTTTCCAAACATTAATGAATAGCAAGTGTCTCTGCAGGTCACAATTTACAACCAACCACTATAATAAAATTTCTCTATCAGTCTTTCTAATATTCTGACTAATTACAGATACCCTCCATTTTTGACTCGCAGGCGGAACATGTTCAAGAATATCGTTTCACACAAGCCACATATCATTTGGTGTCGCATCCCTCCCCCACACATTACATACCTTTGCACAGTGACTTAGTTAGACCATTTGAAGGCCAATATATTAATGTGTGTCTTAATTACACTAAACATGGAATGATGCACAAGTCACAGAAGGAAATGATAACTTAATGATCCAACAGAGGTTTGCAGCAGATTGTTTGCACATGGCAGTTGAGGGATCAAGGCATATGCCCACTTACAATACAGGAAAAAAAGATGCCATTTTGTGACAGCAGACAGTTCTGGTTGCAAAGAGGTCATCACCTAAACTGAAATTTTTTTTCTATTTGGAGAAATAAGATTTTTATAGGATTATCCGTTGCTTGTAGTAGCGACGTAATAAAAAACTAGTCTTAGCCTTTTTCTAATTTTACATCCCTTCTTGTACTTTCATTTTTCGATAATATGCGACAGATCGTTTGTTTTCTTCAAATATATTTTCTTCGGTTCGCTTGTCGTTAACATAAGAGTGAATTTTCGAAATAGCCTCACAAAAGTGCTGGACAAGTGGGCACAGATCAACGTACTAGCATCGAACAAGAATACTTGGAGTAAAATTGAGCACAGTGTTCTAGAATCAAGAGTTGCTACCACAGCATTTCGTCATCAGTGTCGGCTATGCAACAGAACGAGAGGAGGGAGGCGAGAAACCCGGTACTCTGTGTTCAAAAACAGCTTTTTCCTTATCACTTTCCTCGTCACTGAGCATTGCCGAAGCGCTCGTATTTTGCTGCGAAGAGCAGTCGCAGTTTAATAGTTAAATGCTCTGAGGTTAACAGTATTCAATGGGATGCATTCTGCTCATGACATGAGCCCCTGCCCCTGCATAGCTGATTAGTGCAATGCATGCTTTTCGTGCACCTATTAAACTGACATTCGCGTTGCATGAAAATGTTTGCACCGAGCTGTGGGCCACACTATATTTGTTATTTATTTTTCTATAAACATCGTAATAAAATTTTCTTCTTATATACACAGTCTGGATTACATTAATAGCGGCGTGAAAATACACGACTACCGAAGCAACAATGTCACAGTAAACGTAGGTATGCAAATGAGCCGTCCGCGAGGTAAATGCGCATATGCGGTTACCGCTCACGTCAGTCTGAAACGTTGACCTAGTTAGTAATGATATATGCGAAACGATAAGTTCTGAATTCCATTCTAATTGCGCTCAAATTTCATCCAGGACCTACCTTACCTTGTGCAGCATTGGAAAATGTGGTACATGGGTGTTGGAGGCACAGCCGTATTTTGCTGTTGTAAGTCGATATCTAACGTGCTAATATGGTCCAAGATGGACAGATGGAGCACAAACTGTAGCTTGGCCTGCAAGGCAACCTGAACTCAGGAACCTGGATTTTTTCTGTCTGTAGTCATCTCTAAAGTGAAGTGTGCAGCACTTTCTCTGATGCGGATGAAGAACTGGAACAGCCAGTTGTACGGTCACGCTAAGATTTACGAGATGATCAGGGGGTGTTTAAAATATTTGTAATTCACTGCAGAGAGATGGGCAGTATTGCCTCCAAATTCGAGGAGGGCACGTGGAACAGCTATTTTAACAGGTACAAGTGTGCGCTAAATTGTAACATTGGAAGTTTGATCCCATTTCTGGATCAGAGTCGAGTAAAGTAAGTGTAACGCTCGCTATAAAACCAATGTTCGATCATAGAAGATGAGCGAGTGCAATGCTAATACCTTTGTATTTCTTAATAAAATTGATTGTTGCGTTTGTCCACTGAGAACAAAGGCAATGCCATTACGCCTGGAAGATTTGTAGGGCAAAGTAAGGCAAAGTATGGAATGTAAGACAAGAGTGAAATTAATAGATATTTATTTGCCCTGATGAGCGGAAAAAAATCACAATAAAATTAACAGAAAACGAAGTCCTCTAAAACTCAAAAGAAATCATAAAATGACGCTAACACCATGGGAAGCTACTAAAGAATGTGGTAGACTGCATGGAAAAAGTGTAGCAGGATCTGCTCATATGGACAGATCGCTACATTGTAGTTGCCTATACAACAATATGCCACAAATTATAACCGCATTAAGCAGCATTAAGTGGCAAACTAAATAACTAGCGAGCTTCTCAAAACACGGGCCACAGTACCGCAATTGTGATGCTTACATTTCCCCAAAATCAGCAGCCCATGCGGCCATCAGCAGCAAACGGGGAAAGGGAGATGAATGACCCTCCGTGAGTGGCGACTGAATGGCCCCACAACATTCATCTCCCTCTGAAACTCACAACATTTTTAAAAAAGCTTTACATGGACGGTGCGACTCAGTGCTGTTGTCAATGTGACGGACAAGAATATTGTTTACCTCTTGAACATCGGGGGAACGCTACACAAACTTCCCACTCTTAGCACAGAAAACGGACCTCAACAAAGAAGAGTTTAGCACTAGGAAGAGGCTGTATTCCGTCGATTGGTCGAATTCTGTGTACCAAGCATCATAGCGGGGCGACTCAGTTCTTTTGTGTCCGTTAAAATTTGGAGCGAAAGCAACGGACCTTCCCAAGCTGGTCACGAGGCGTCTCATTGTCACGTCCCTTGATGTCTGGGGATACCAGAGGATACACGGCGCATTCTGCTCAGGGCTAGGAGAGACCCCGGCTCCGCTGAAGAAACACTGGGTGGACCACATCAATCTTCCGCCCAGCTCTGACGCGACCTTCCACCCTTCCTGATGAGATTCACTGACTGGCTTCTGCCGACAAAGACGACCCAGAGAACACACTGGAAAAACACCTTCCCAACAAGAAAAACACAAAGCTTTCCTCCTAGTAAATGTGCCTGATACACACAAAATAAAATTAACCGCGAGATGTTGGCAAAAATGAATCGGTATCGTATACAGATATGGGGCAGTAATCTTACAGCATATTATGTGTTGAAGTGGTTAGGATTTCATGTTACTGGGGTACGCCTTGGGTGAAATGCGACCCACAACTGGAAGGGGGACTTTTTCGAAAACTTTAAGTTCTAGATACGCATATACTAACTAAGAAAATATTTGATACGAAGTCAGTGACAAATTGAAACAACACATTCGCATTTATCTCCCAAACATCTGCAGATTCATGTTTGCAGATCCAACGAATCGCTCCTGTCTTTATACAATTTCATCCTTGACAGTTTCCAATATTAATTGTGAGTCACCTCCCAAATTTTAGAACCCGGTTCAAACAACATTTAGACTGCTACAGGCTTGATAAATGTAACAAATCGGCAGTAGCAACTTACATTAAAGACACAGGCCACCCTCTGAAAATCGATGACAGCCTCGACATTTTGCACAAAATAGGAAAAAGTAAAAGAATGGATATCATGGAAGAAATGGAAATTTTCATACATAATACAAAGGATGGAGATAACATTCTTAATGAGATAACCGAATTCAAAAACTCCAAATGTCCAAAATCTTCAACAGTCTTAAGCCAAATCTAACTCAATAGATTTAAGACGTGTCAATGTAAATAGATAACGACAAATCTGTCAGTATCAAGAATATCGATACAAAACCTCGATAATTGATACTGACTCACATGCTAAAAGCCCATCATCTTGTGTTACGTGGATGATGTTTACATGTATGTCGAAGCAATTTGTGCAGTGAATAACGTTGGAAATCAGTGATAAAGTACATTGTGCAATAGTGTAATGTTAATCAACAGCTCCGCCATTACACCAGTCATGCAAGTAATTGATCAACTGTCATATAAAAGCCTTTCACGCTATTTTCGTAAAACACAACTGATCCAAAACTATCTGCATCCTATACAGGCTGTGATATCATACCAGGTCACCAGTATTACGAAGCCTAGTGCATGGTTGGCTCAAGTGACTGAAAGCATAGGGGAGTTATGTAGAAATTCTAGGAAGGAGGATCAGGTAGTGATAGTAGGAGGAGCAGGGAACAGTCTTGACAGGGATGGGGAATGTGATGTAGGTGGTGACCTGGTAAAGATAGTCACTCAAACTGGTGGCAGTGGTGCAACTGTTTCAGCGTCATGATCGGCCTCACCTTAATGCGGCTGTTAGGGTGCTGATGTCAGAGGGCGTGGCTCACATCTCAGTGGTGCCAGTTGGGTCTATCAGTAGGTCGGGCTTCACTAGGCATGGCCTGCACCTCAATAGTTATGGGAAGCGGAGGCTGGCTATGCTTATAGGCGACAGTGTAGTGGGTGGTGGTGGTGGGGCCACTCATGGAAAGGTTCCTGTAGTAGTTGGTGTTAGAGCTGCACCTTTTTTAGATTGAAGTCAGCTGATTGGTATACCTGCTTAAAGGAAGTCCCTCTAACTAAGGGCTCACCTTCTGAGGATGTAATGTTTCCAAGTAGAGAAGGAATTAGCACATTTCATCAAAATATAAGACGTGTTAGAGATAAAGTTAGTGGACTGCTTATGGATGTTGACTCTGAAATTATTGGTATATCAGAGCACCACTTAATTAATTTGACAGTTCAGAGGCTTCCTTTACCAGGATACAGATAAGCTGGCTGTTTCTCAAGGAGTTCCTTGTGGGATGGAGGAGTGGCGATGTACGTAAAGAAACAGTATTCCATTTGAGCCAATAGACGTATCACGACACTGTACTGAACAGATATTTGAATGTTGTGCAGGGGCAGTTGAATTTAGTGAAACTAAACTTCTAATTGTTGTTGTTTATAGGTCCCCTAACTCCGACTTCAGAGCATTTCTGCTCAAGTCAGAGAGGGTTCTTGATTCACTTTGTAGGAAGTACCAGAAATTAGTTATATGTGGTGACTTCAATATTAATTTTGTATATGATGGTGCAAGAGAAAGGATGTTGGTAGATCTCCTAAATTCATATGATCTGATGCAGACTGTGTTTTTTCCAACTAGGGTGCAGGGGGACAGTAGCAATATTTTTATTCATTCTTCATTACTAGATGGGCATTGTCTTAGAAAAAGGGTGAATGGCCTTCCAGTCCATCACGCACAAATTTTAACACTAAAAGGCTTTTGTACTCAAACCAATGTCATATTTAATTAAAAACTTTGTAGGAAAGTTAATACAATAGTAATAGAGAGTTTTCTAAACCTTGTCAAGGAACAAGAGTGGCAGGATATTTATAGTGCCGATAACATAGATGATAAACACAATCTTTCCTTAAAACATTTCTCATGCTCTTTGAGAGTTGCTTTCCAGTAGAACGCTCCAAACGGGATACTAGCAGTAATAGGCAGCCTGGGTGGCTGACTAGTGGGACAAGGATATCTTGTAGAACTAAGTGGGAATTATATCAAAAAGTAAGAAGAAGTCACACTCAGGCTACATTAGCCCATTACAAACAGTATTGTAAGGTGCTTAAAAATGTTATTAGGAAGGCAAAGAGTATGTGGTATGCAAATAGAATAGCTAATTCACAGGATAAAATTAAAACCATATGGTCAGTTATGAAGGAAGTGTCTGGTCAGCAGCACAAGGTCGACAATATAAAGTCAGTTCGTAGTAAAAATATATGTACAGTATTTAACAATCATTTTCTGAGCATTGCTGGTGAACTGAATAAAAATTTAGTTTCTGCAGGAAATCATATAACTTCCTTGGCAAATGCCTTTCCAAGATTGGATTGATGACCATAGATGTTAAATCCCATAGTGCTCAGAGCCATTTGAACCTTTCCGAGATCAATATCTGAAATACTCCTCTGTGATACAGAAAAAGGAAGATAGAGTCAATAATTAAATCACTGAAGATTAAGGACTCTCATGGATATGATGGAGTGTCTAGCAGAATATTAAAGTACTGTGCTGTACATGTTAGCCCTGTATTTAGCCATATTTGTAATTTTTCCTTTAGGAACGGTCAGTTTCCTGGCCAATTAAAGTCCTCACTAGTAAAGCCGCTTTATACAAATGGAGAAAGGGATAGTGTAGATAATTTTAAACCTATTTCTATGCCATAAGTGTTTGCAAAAGTTTTTTAAAAGGTTGTGTATGTAAGGATAATTGATCATTTTACATCACACGATTTGCTATCAAATGTACAGTTTTGCTTTAGAAGTCGTTTAACAACTAAAAATTCTATATTCTCTTTTCTCTGTGAGGTACTGGATGAGCTAAACAAAAGGTTACGAATGCTTCTCATGTTCTTTGGTTTAACTAAGGCATTTGATTGTGCTGATCACAAAATATTGCTCCAGATGTTGGACCATTACGGCATACAGGGTATAGCTCACAATTGGTTCACCTGTCACTTTAGAAACAAGCAGCAAAAGGTAATTATTCACAATGTTAATAACGGCTGTGATCTGGGGTCTGAGTGGGGTACTGTCAAGTTGGGGGTGCCCCAGGGATCAGTGTTGGGGCCACTCCTGTTCCTTATTTATATAAATAATATTCCCTCTAGTATTACGGGTAACTCTGAAATACTTCTGTTCGCTGATGACACTAGTAGTATGATTTGGTAGTAAAGGATGTTGTGTGCAACATTGCCTCGGTTTCAAATAATGCAGTAAATGACTTTAGTTCATAGCTTGTAGAAAATAAACTAACGCTAAATCACAGCAAGACTCAGTTTTTACAGTTTGTAGCACACAACTAAACAAAACCTGACGTTTTAATTTTACAGAACGGGGATATGATTAGTGAAACTGAACGGTTCAAATTTCTAGGTGTTCAGATAGATAGTAAGATGTCGTGGAAAGCCCAAGTTCAGGATCTTGTTCACAGACTTTATGCTGCGATTTTTACTATTCGAACGGTATCAGAAGTGAGTGATAGTTCGACACGAAAATTAGTCTACTTTTCATTCGCTTATGTCGTATGGTATTATATTTTGTGATAACTCTTCCCAGTCTAAGATGATATTTGTGGCTCAGAAACGGGCGGATTGCGCAACAAGTGGTGTAAGTTCACGAACCTCTTGTCGACATCTGTCCACGAGTCTGGGTATTTTGACATTGGCCTTTCAATATATATATTCCTTACTGTCATTAGCTTATCCCCAAGAATAAGCAACTTTCACTCGGTTAATACTGTGCAAAAAGGTGTGCAGTATACCGTAGATTCCATTTTCAATAAGCTACCACTCGATTTCAAAAATCTTGGCAATAATCCACTCGCTTTCAAATCGAAACTGAAGAGTTTTCTCATGGGTCACTCCTTCTATTCTGTTGAGGAGTTCCTTGAAAAATTAAACTGATTCTTATGTATTGTTGATTTCGTTTACTTAAGCTTCTGTACTGACTTTTTCGGGTTCATAAACATTTATTTTTATCCGTTATTACTTTTACGTTGTTATTTCATGTACTGACACGTTCCATGACCTTGGAGATTTGCTCGTCAATTTGGTACTACGGAACTTGACGTGTGAATAAAATAAAAATAGTCAACCACAAGGAAGAAAACCAGCAGTAGCAATCACTGATTTCGATTTCTGGCCATCCACTGCTCCCCTACTCCCGCCCAAATGCCACACCATTCGCTACATTAACAAACCACGGACAGAGCGTTCTAGATTAATATAGTTTAAGATGGTTTATTTTTAAGTAACATTTCTCTGGATATATGTATGCATGTATAAACGCCTGAAGACGAACATGTTCGAAACGCGTTGTATTATGTTGGATTAAACATAAAACAAAACATAAAAAGTGACTGGTAGCAGAAATTACGAATAAATAATAGTGCTCCTCCTTAATGGTGGAAAAGCTTGGTGCCCTACAATTCCACCCTTCGGCTCGGCCATTCTTCAAACAGAAATGTGTCGACACTTAAAAATAAGGCCAGAGTTCAGTTCATCCACGACGCCCAGCGTTGAGATTACGCGATTTCCATTTTGATGGCCAAGGAAAACATTTCAGTCACACCACCGCTGAGAATCGACACGAAATGGGCTCAGGGGGTGGCAGAAAGGGCGTCACTGTGGGAGCGCTGCTTCCCTTGTGGCACTGGTTTATATGCATTTTGCAGTCGAAAGCGACAGTTTTCAGTATGATGTGGAACAGAACTACGTTCTTGACAACCTTCGATACTGCCAACAGTCCTCGGACGACCCACTCCTTGTCTAACGACATCGTGGCACTGTAACCCACTTGAACGTGATCGGACACCAATTGCGTATAAATGGACCGCAAGTTTTACTCTGGTATACAGGATGTAACACTAATGGTCGCGCAAAACCGTTCGACAAAAACTGAACGTGATCCGAACCTGCAGTGGGTATTTACGTTTTCTCAGTCTTGTTTTGCGCCTTTCTATGGCATGCTCATGGCATTGACAAATGAATAAATGAAAGTGCAGAGGGTCCCTCTAAGATCTCGCTCTTCATCAACACCTTCGGTACCACCAGCGCTCCTTTATTGAGCATTTTAAAATATACCTGAGCGGCGCAAGAGAAAGGGTAAGATGTTGGTGGGGAGGGGAGGGGGTGTCTACCTTCTCACCGTGTTACATGTCCACGGTGGTGCTGGGTAGAGTTGTGGTGAAATCTGACGCCAATATAACATCGTTAACCACCCTTACACCTTCTGAGCTCTGGGAATTTTTTCGGGTGTCGACCCCACGTCTTTGCACCAATACAGAGAAAGGTTGTAAATTTCACATGATAGTATTTCAAAAAAGTGATCCTTTAATTCTTCTACTCAGTGTACGTACTTAACAATGTTATTCTGATGGAGCTATTTAGCGCTTTACATGGCGAAATTACGTAATTTCTGCGTTATGAAGTAAGGTGTTTATTCCGAAATAAAACATCTTTTGCAGAAAAATGGATTCCCTCAACGATGTCGACAACTTTACACTGTATAGCAACTCTTCAAAGTGATGGCCAGCAGTCTCCACACATACATCTACAATAGGACAAGTAATTTTGTCGCTTCTCTCTACTGCATCTATTGACTGTTGTAATTTGTATAGGTAGGTGGGACCCTAACAGCCCCTCTCAAGTTTCTGCTGCGGTGTCTCGTATCAACGACTTCACACTGCCCCAAAAGGCTCTTTGGTCATACGTATAACAGATGAATGTGTACTGTCACCGAAAGTAGCGTTGTATACATCGATACAGAAACAAAGACTCGCCTTCTATTCAAAGTCACTCAACATCTTGTACCACCTGATTCATTCATTCTGACCGCTGGATGCTGATCTATAAATACTTCAGTAGTAAAATAATTTGGGTGCTCTTGTAAACGTAGTGTAATTGTGGAATACACACAGGGTGATTAGGTAGGTACAAAGAATAACTAATGAAGAAGTACTGTATCAGAATGGGGAGGAAAGAGCTTAATGCCAAAAACTTGACTAAAGGGGAGATTAGGTTTACAGGAGGCAAATACAGCAAGGGAAAGTCAATTTCTCGCAGGAGAGAAGTGACGGTTGTCGTAATTTATACATTTCATCAACGGAAGACTGGATATGTGGTGGTCATACTCTGTTTTCGGTCGAAGTCAACGTCACTGAACGTATGAGGCAGTCAGGCACACAGCACGGAGGAATTTGCTATGGAAGCTGTCACAGCTCTTGTCGATAGCGAAGATCCTTGAAGAGATGTGATTGCAAAAGTCTGTACAGTTCCGATAGAAATATGCTCTGAAATTGCTGAACAGCGTGAAGAGTCGAGGCGGCTTTTGTCCAGATAACAACAGCGTTTTTCGCAGAACAGAAGACCTCATTCACAATTTCACTGTTTTATGGTGTCGTAACAGAATGCCGTTCGGAAGAATAGCAGCACTCGCGATATGGCGATTGATCGGCTCTAGGGACCCATTCACATACACTGAATAGCAAATTTTATATCACACACCTGGCGCTAAAATACAGATAGCGTCCACCGTAAAAAAAGCGCTTATTTTCCAGTTGAAAACATGTATTCTATGTCAAAGAGCTAATTTTAGATGCTCAAATACTGAATAATGTTCTACAATCAATTAGGATTAACATACACAATGTAGCCTTGAAAATATCACTGAAGATATTTATTTGGATAAAAAGACCGATTCAAATAACAAAATGAATTTCTTCGTAGCTGCACAGATAAGATATGCGAAGAAATAAACAATATACAGCGTTTCACCACGGCTCCCGCAGGCCACTATTTCACATGTGAGCTGTAAAAAAAATACCAATATTAAAACGAGGGAATCTGGCAGTATCTTACCGCTATTGTGACCGACGCTACGGATTCTGCTTTCCGAAAGCCTTCTCCCTGCTATTACCATTCTCTCTGGAGGCTGAAAGAAGCCATTAAGCAGGCTCTTCGGACGCGGGCTATAGTAATAACAGCTTTATGAAAGTCGTTTTAAGATGGAGAATAAAAGCTGACAGTTGCAGATACGGCTGTGGCCGATGTCTCGCATTGATCTGTACCCTACCTCGTTGCTGAAATCTGGAGCTACGTTTTCTGCCTCAAGCAGCGATGTTGACAGAACTCTTTCACGGTGCATTTGCAAATAATATTTCATGCATATTTAGCTTCAGAATGGGCTGTTGCAGAAACAGACCGTCAGAGAAATAAAGGAGCTGTGCGGCTATTGTGAATTAGCGGTTGTTATCCCCCTCATTACTACATAAACTGAGGTATGCTTCACGAAGAAATTACGGACACATCTATAAAATTCACAGTTAATATAATGTTCCAGGCTATTATGCCGTGGTCGAATGGATTCCACTTTAAAACCTGACGTTTCGTCCCCGTCTGCGGAGGACATTTTCAAGAGGGATAGTAGCTTCGTTGGGTGTCCTATGCACACCCTCCCTCGCTACTGACTAATCAGGCGACATCCATTCGACCACGGCATAATAGCAGGGACCATTTTATTAATAAATTGTGAAATTTCCCGCCGTGAAAGTTTACATTTTACATCTATAAAATTATTCTTAGAAATATTTTCATCTCGGTTTTCGTCTTAGGCGGACGATCCTGAATACTGTGTCAAACTGACAGCATTTCCACTTAAAATCACTGGAAACAAAATCTAGAAAAATTGTATCGTATATAAATGGCAATGAGAGCAGACCTGAAGTTGAATGTGGGTAAGACAAAGTACCTCGTAGTTAGCAGAGAAAATGATGACAGACCCTGAAGGTGGAGGACAAAGTATTTGAAAGGGTAAAAGACTTTAATTATCTTGGGGCTATACTCAATGAAAGGAACTAGATAGACAGGAAATTACCACACGAATACAAGCAGGAAACAGGTCAAGGTTTGCTCTGGGAAAGCTGTCAAAGTCCCGGATTCTATCGAGATCCTTAAAGGCCAAGATGTACAAGACAATAATACAACCTACATCTACATCTACGTGATTCCTCTGCTATTCACAATAAAGTGCCTGGCAGAGGGTTCAATGAACCACCTTCATGCCGCTCGACTCTCCAACGCCACGCGGGAAAAACGAGCGCTTAAATTTTTCATTGCGAGCCCTGATTTCTCTTATTTTGTCGTGATGATCATTTCTCCCTATGTAGTTTGGTGCCAACAGAATGTTTTCGCAATCGGAGGAGAAAACTGGTGACTGAAATTTCATGATAAGACCCCGTCGCAACGAAAAACGCCTTTGCTTTAATGATTGCCACTCCAACTCACGTATCATGTCTGTGACACTATCTCCCCTATTTCGCGATAATACAAAACGAGCTGCCCTTCTTTGTACTTTTTCGATGTCATCCGTTAGTCCCACCTGACGTGGATTCCACACCGCACAACAACACACCAGAATAGGGCGGACAATTGTAATGTAAGCAGTCTCTTTGGTAGACCTGTTGCACCTTCTAAGTGTTCTGCCAATGAATCGCAATGTTTGGTTTGCTCTACCCACAATACCATCTATGTGATCGTTCCAATTTAGCTTATTTGTAATTGTAGTCCCTAAGTATTTAGTTGAATTTACAGCCATCGGGTTTGTGTGGCTTATCGCGTAATCGAAATTTAGTTGATTTCTTTTAGTACTCATGTGAATAACTTCACACTTTTCTTTATTCAGGGTCGCCAATTTTCGCACCATACAGATATCTTATGTAAACCATTTTGCAAGTAGTTTTGATCATCTGATGTCTTAACAAGACGGTAAATGACAGCATCATCTGCAACAATCTTAGACGGCTACCTGTAGTCTTATATGGAGCAGAGACATGGACAATCACGCAAAAGATGGAAATAAAACTCCTGACATTAGAAAATGCCATCCTCAGATTTTTGGGCCAGTGTAAAAAATAGATGAATGGAGGAAAAGAAAGAACTGTGAATTGAGGGAGCTATACAAGTCGATGGACATCGTGGCAGTGATCAAAGAAAGAAGACTGAAGTGTTATGGACACGTAATGCGCCGAGCAGGCCAGAATATGATGCAGGTAGTGGAGGAAGATATTAGAGGCAAAAGACCACTGGGAAGACCACGACTCCGATGTACTGACTGTGGGACTGTGTGAAGAAGAATACATAGACCGAGGACGCTGATTGGTGAGGCCAAAGAGCGACTGCGGTTTGTGTGGCCAAAGCAGTAAGTATATAAATGTTATTATCTTGCACAGCTAACTCTAGCTACGAAAACGACATTTCATGGCGCGTAATGGAGTAAATCGGAAAGCTCAAGGACTGGCAAATAACTTACACAGGCGCTTGCGGCAATTACGGGAGGACAGCACTGCTAGAATAGGCGATGTCTCTTCTGCAACGACCATAAATACAGGAGTGCTCTTCAAACACTCATTCCTAGCCTCTGCGGGACGCTTCTAGGAGGATTTCTGTCAGACTGAAGTCCACCTAACCCCTTTCTGGCAGGGCGCCTGTGCGAATCAGTTATTGGCTTTTTAGATGAAACTTTGCAATCCTCGTCTCAATCAATCTCTGTCACTGGCTGGTCGCGCCGGCTATGGCTGGTGGATTAAACCTGCGTGTCGTTCAAACTCCGGTGGTTGATGGGGTGCCCTAAAAGTCCTTGGAGTGTCAACTACACGAACTACAAAATCTTCGTCTGTCTGTAAAAACAGTAACGCAGACGGCGCAAGAAACGAATTCGAGTAACTCCAAGGATGTTATTTCGACAGAGCCGAAACCTCACTCTCCAAAAATATAAGAATGCCACGTTCCTGCGGCGAATTACTAGTGCCAAGATTAGTATAGACTGCCTGCGAGAACTTGACGTTTCGTGCTACGGATGCATCTCTATGGAATAATGATGGAGATGGTTGTATGGGCGCACGACGGCAAGGTCTTCAGCGCCCGCTCAGTAATAGATTGAGACGGGTGTCAAGAAAATACTCAGAACAGAAAGATAAAACAGAACGTAAAACACAGGTAACAAGGTTGGAAAAATATGTGCCTACCCACACCGAAACGTGGGACGAAGCATGCCGTCAGCAGTAAAACGTGGGCATCACAAGAAGAAAGTGGTAGAGGGAGCTAGAACAATGTAGCAGATGGAAGTGGCTGGCTGACCGCAAGGAAAAACGGAGGAGCCAGCCACTTTGCAATACATTAAAACTCCCAGCCTAAAAGTTTAGGCCAGAGTCCAGAGACGTCACAAAACTTTAAAACCCTAGACACGCACGTCTCATCATTAGCTAAAACACGGCGCAGATCCCCAGCAACTTGTGCTGCTGCCCTTGCATCACAGTATAAAAAGCAGTCTGTTAAAATGTGCTGGACTGAGATGTGCACACCACAAGCATCACAAAATGTGGGATCCTCCAGCCGTAGCAGAAAGCTATGTATTACTTTTGA
The DNA here is from genome assembly GCF_021461395.2 of Schistocerca americana. NCBI lineage: Eukaryota > Metazoa > Arthropoda > Insecta > Orthoptera > Acrididae > Schistocerca > Schistocerca americana. Next base: position 1,012,118,779 of record NC_060120.1, on the reverse strand, counting down.
ATACATTACGGGAAAGGCAGTGATCAATGTCTTACAAATATTTACTATTAAAAACAGTCTTGATCACGATTTATTTATCAAGGTGACCGGTTTCGACCACTACTGTGGTTATCTTCAGGCCATTGAGTAGGAACCTCTTTTTGTTGGAGAATCACTACTAGCAACTTATCCCACGATATTTGTCAAGTGCCGGCCGCGGTGGTCTAGCGGTTCTAGGCGCTCAGTCCGGAACCGCGGGACTGCTACGGTCGCAGGTTGGAATCCTGCCTCGGGCATGGATGTGTGTGATGTCCTTAGGTTAGTTAGGTTTAAGTAGTTCTAAGTTCTAGGGGACTGATGACCACAGATGTTAAGTCCCATAGTGCTCAGAGCCATATTTGTCAAGTCATTGTGTAGGGACGTTACTACTTACAACATATAATTAGTACATAGGAAAGGCATTCATAAATTTGAAAAGTCAGAAATTCATATTTTGGTGTAATTTTACAGCAAAATACATAAAGTTTTTTATCTTACGCGTAAACAAATTCGATGTGGCTTCTGTTGGTTATGCGCACACGTGCTATCTGAAGTCGATTTCTTGCCAAACTGGTTGCAGCACGGCAGACGTGACTTCTTCATTTGCAAGGTAGATTGATGAATCCAGCCCTCCCAAAAGAAAAGAGTTGCTGGATCCGTTCAACGTGGGAGCCTTTGCAACTGTCGAACCTCGGCCCATCTACTTACCCGGAAAGCCGACATTTAGGAAATTCTGAACACCGGAGAGGGTGTGATGGTGCGTTCTTGCTCATCTACTTCAGTACGGTGGATTAAAAAGTTCTCCAGCATTTCTAAGTGCACTGACACACTGGTAAAGCCCACTACCTTTGCTCCAACTGTCGCTAGCGCTTGCTGTGGCGCGCGATTCTATGCTAGCGTTCCTCGCCGGTCAAAACTTGTATTTTATTTCCCTTCGAGATAACACCAAGACTAAGCATGTCCCCCAAATAATAATTTTTTTTTATTAAATTGGGTCTAAGCACAATGGGACTTAACATCTTAGGTCGTCAGTCCCCTAGACTTAGAATTACTTAAACCTAACTAACCAAAGGACGTCACACACATCCATGCCCGAGGCAGGATTCGAACCTGCGACCGTAGCAGCAGCGTGGTTCCGGACTGCAGCGCCTAGAACCGCTCGGCCACAGTGGCCGGCACTGTAAGAATTTTAAAAGTTGTAAAGCTCTTTTTGATACACCCTGTATGAACCATAAGGTGCATAACGTTAGAGGCTCCGAGAGGCTGTTCAGGGCTAGTGCTGTCTACAGGAAGGATGTGACGCCAGAAGACTTTAGCGAGAAGCAGAAAAACCTGCAGAGGGTCGACGGCTGGTGCAGCGAATGGCGGTTGATATTGAACGTAAATCGTGCAACGCCAAGTATCAACAGGACCTGTCGGTTTGTTGCTCGGTACAAACGAAATGATTCTGAAAGTGGTATTTATCATGCCCATTTCATGGAGAGATACCAGATTATTCGAGTGCGAAACTCGTTTTATTGGTATGCGTTAATAGGGACAGAACAACAAGAAACATAACTAGTACTCCTGCAGAGAGTCAGTAGCAGTGCTGCATGGCCCCAGCAGACAGCCCTGGACAGGGCGGCGGCAGGTGAGTAGCTGATGGAGTACTGGCTATTCTTCCTCTGTCAATACCTATCGATAAAACGAATATCGCGCTAGAGCAATCTGGTACCGCTTTATCTAATGGGCACTTCAAATTCCTCTCCGAAAATCATTTTGTTTGTAACGGGAAAATGGTTCAAATGGCTCTGAGCACTATGGGACTCAACTTCTGAGGTCATTAGTTCCCTACAACTTAGAACTAGTTAAACCTAACTAACCTAAGGACATCACACACATCCATGCCCGAGGCAGAATTCGAACCTGCGACCGTAGCGGTCTCGCGGTTCCAGACTGCAGCGCCTAGAACCGCACGGCCACTTCGGCCGGCAACGGGAAACAAACCTACGCTTTCGTTTAACAGTGGGCTTTGCATGAAATACATAATGTGCAGTGTTTATTTTGTCAGAGTCCTTCTACACACTGCAAAAACGAAACAGCAAAAATCTACCGAAACATCAGAGAAATTGCGCTGGACGACTGTTAGGAGAGGCACCGAGGGAACATTTAAGTGGAGAGAGAGCGCCAAAGAAATGGTCAAAATACTCCAACGGCAGACGCTGCAAGAGAAGCGTTGCCCAACGCAGAGACATTCATTGTTGAAACTGATAGGGCGTAATTTCTACGAAAGTTATGGCAACATATTGCTTCCACATAAGTTCCACTCGAGAAATGGACGCTCCTAGAAAATCGGACTTTAGAGTCCACACAGAAGTTTTACTGACAATCATCCCCCGCCCCCCCCCCCCCCCCGCCAATTACTGATTGTCAACAGATAAAGCAAAACGGGAAACGATAAGTGGTACCAGAAGTATCCTCCATCACACACTTTAAGGTAGTTCGTGCAGCACACATGCAGATGTCGATTTAGATGAAGATGTTGATATATATATATATATAACTTACATAGATACAGAATTAAAATTCGCATCCCGTTTCCAGATCACTTTTTAATATTATGATGATATACTCTGTTACAGAGGAGAGAAACACAGGGAAAACATTGACAAGAAAACGCGGCAGGATCGTAGGACGTGTGTTAAGACGTCAGGGAAAAAGTCAAATGGTGCTAGAGCGATAATTACACGATGAGAGGAAAATGAAATTTTGGAAGGGGTAAAGAAGAAAGGTTCGATTGTGTTTCGATCAGGAAATTAAATTATTTTTAAAAGGACTTCACTATTATCGCTGTTGTGTAATACTCTGATACTGATTACGCAAGTTAGGAACATTTACATTTTTTTTCAAATACTAGCATTAACGCGTAAAAAAATATGGTGCAGGTTACACCATCTGAAACGTATCTACGGATATCATCGTGACACAGTCCAGCCACCACACACATACCATCAACTTAGTACCAAGAATCAAATCAAAATAAAAGTAAAAAGTACATGTCACTTGTTCTTAAATATTTCATGGAAAAAGCTTCACCGAGTTGTGGGTAGTCTCCTCAGTAGGCCGGATACTGCTTCATTACTCACTTTGCAACATATAAACGAAATAATTGACAGGAAACACAGAAACAACAATGTAATAGCTACAACACTGTTGCACTGCCTATTCCGTGTAATTAGAATTATTTTTAGTGTTATTATTATTTGTGACAGTGGTCAGACACAAAAAATTACCACCCTGAAGCCTTCCAATTTCTGGCAGTTCAGAAATAAGGAGCCCGCCAATCAAATGATTTACAAACGACTAACACATTACATACATTTCAATTTGATTGATTTTTAATGGGGGTGTAGGGTATTTGTGAAGCAAGTACCGTTAGGGACAGGACTGGTGCAGGTGCAGAGGAAGCACGTTTTGTGATAAGCGTCTATCTTCAATGTAGACAGCTAGATTTCTTTTCAGAAAAAGAAGTTGCAGGTACCACTTGCAACGCAATGAGAATTGCTCCATCATTCTATAAAGGAAAGTTGTTAGAAATAAGAAGTACCATCTGTCTCAATGGCTGTTTAGTTTACGATTTAATAAACACCTACAAAAAATTAAAAATCATTTATCTTTCGTCATTTTAAACTAGAAGTGTTGAAATAAAACTGATTCTTATTCTATAGTTAGGCTTTAGTGTTGATGGGTGGTGGAGGGGTACTAACTAATATCTGATAACTCTAAGGGGGTAATGGTCCCAGAGAAGTGGGGCATCACTGTGTTATAGTAACAGTAAAAGATAAAAACTGTGGAGAAATACAGGAATCCGATTATATCAACAACAAAAATAGTGGAGGACGCAGGGTGGAAGGAGATGTAAGTAGGGTGCAAGAGATGATGGGGTTGGCACAGGAGAGAAATTCGTGGTGGACCTCATTAAACCAATCAGAAAACTGATGATCCGCTACCACTTAATGACAAACGATACAGAATTATGAGTTCGTATATCATAGAGTTCTGCTTTCCTGACATTTCGGTGCCGAATGCCTCAGAACACAGTGAAACTTAAAATCCTCCATTTTTCACAGCTAACTGCCAATAAATCTTTGTGAACTGGGCTGCTTCTCTTCCCACAGTTTGCATTCCACGTTGTTATTTCTGTAGCATTTATCGGAATACAATTTGCGGTTAACTAGGAAAAAAATAAAAAGAAAACAGAACGCAATTTTGCAGCACAGATTCCTTTTTACATTCTCTCGAGTGTTAGCGCCGCTGTTGTTGACGAGCAATTTAAATCTGAGTGGAATTTGCAAACACGTACCATACATAATTGATTAGCCCAGCCTGTGGAGTGTATGATTCCATTAATTTTCCGCTGTGGAGAGCTCTCGCGTCGATTGGTTGTGCACACACTCGCACACACACACACACACACACACACACACACACACACGCACACACGGAAGCACACACACATGCCGCGGTGCTAGGCAAGGGCGCGTCAAGTGCATACGTCTACTCGCTCAGCCGCCACTGCGGCACTGCAGGCGTGAGGCAACAGCTGTATCCTCTCAATGCCATCCTCCCACCCCCCACCCTTCCCCACATCAGCATCCACAAGGTGAACACCAACACCACTTGCAAAACTTCGGAGATTGGTGGGGTCTGTACACAACATCTGATCAAAAGTACCCAGACACTAATTGGTTGACATCAGTATGGCGTATGTCCACTTCGCTTTTATAATGGTCTGACCTCTGCTTGGGATACTTTCAATGACGTATCAGAGTGTCTCTGAATGAATAGCAGGCCATTCTTCACCTACAGCGGAAACAAGAGAAGGTAGTGAAGTTGGACGCTGGGGTCTAAAGCCAAGTTGACGTTCTAGCTCATGCCAAGCGTGTCTCACTGGGTTCAAGTAGGAACTCTGAGCAGGCCAGACCATTTCCAGAAAGCAACTGACCCCAAACGGTGCTTTACGACAGGGTGCGTCGCAAAACTGATGCAAACTTCGTCTCCGCATTTTTCTGTACGCCGTGAAAAATGCTGTAGGATTTGTTCGCATCCTTTCACATTTAACGTTTTCTTAAGCGCAATAAGGGGACCACACACTAACCACAAGATACACATCCATGTCTTCACATCACCTCCACGGCACTTCACTGTTGGCACTACACATGGTGCCAGATAACATTTTCGAGGCAATGCCGCACACAAACCTTTCAAACGGATTTCCACAGGGGATAGCCTGATTCATCACTCCAAATCACTTGTTTCCATACATCCCCTGTCTTGTAACGTTGCTCCTTACATCACCTCAAGCCTCCCTTAAGCTGGTATTACACTATCATATTTGTTCGAGTAAGAAATATGATCAAATATTCGTCAAATTTCTTTGACAAAGATCTTTGACGAGGCGCCAAAAAGGGGTATTGCACTGTCGAATTTCAAGATGGCGGGGGACAATAGCTGCTTATGATGCACTGCAGTTAGTTGTACAACAATTGCATTGCGTATGCATTTGTTAGAGAAGCGGCGGAGAAAAAGGAAACACACTTTGGTGAAGCCGTGGGTTTTATGTCGATGTACTAAAATCATTCATCAAATTTTGTTACGAATGCTGTAAGTGGAGGACATCGATTCTAATATAAATTACCCACTAGTGGAAGGGAGTGTATTTCACTATTTACTTAGTAAAATGACTCCTAGTATTACAAAGCAGAAGACTCACTTGAGAAATACTATATGTGCAGAAGACAGGTTCACCTTAAAGATGCTATTTCTAGCTACAGGAGAGATATACTCTAACCTACTATATAGCTGCCGAATACCACAGCGCACTTTAATCAAAATAATTCCAGAAACGTCTAAAGTGGTTTACAAAATACTGAAGAAAGAGTATCTGAAGATAAATAAATGTTTAGTGCACTATACGGACACAAAATCTATTTTTATTTTTGAATAATTTACTTCATAGAGTTAGAGTTCCAGCAACTCCAAAATTAACAAAAAGTATGAAGCAGCTGAAGCACTTTTTAACTTACGGCATCCAGAGTTAGAAACATACAAACTAGAATGAAGAGCTAAGAAAAAGAGTGTGTTGTTCTCTATTCCGGCTTGCTGAAAATCCGCATTCCCGATGTAGAGCTGGATTGTGGGTTTTCAAGTCGCCTGCAACATATCCCACCAGCACACGATTAATAGCACGCATTGTGCCCCTTGCTCACTCCCCCATCCCTACCGAAACAAAGTTATCATAAAGAGTAGAAGGAACACACCATCTAAACTTTGCAGCCGTCTTTAGAAACACACTACAGATGTCAAATACACTCCTGGAAATTGAAATAAGAACACCGTGAATTCATTGTCCCAGGAAGGGGAAACTTTATTGACACATTCCTGGGGTCAGATACATCACATGATCACACTGAGAACCACAGGCACATAGACACGGGCAACAGAGCATGCACAATGTCGGCACTAGTACAGTGTATATCCACCTTTCGCAGCAATGCAGGCTGCTATTCTCCCATGGAGACGATCGTAGAGATGCTGGATGTAGCCCTGTGGAACGGCTTGCCATGCCATTTCCACCTGGCGCCTCAGCTGGACCAGCGTTCGTGCTGGACGTGCAGACCGCGTGAGACGACGCTTCATCCAGACCCAAACATTCTCAATGGGGGACAGATCCGGAGATCTTGCTGGCCAGGGTAGTTGACTTACACCTTCTAGAGCACGTTGGGTGGCACGGGATACATGCGGACGTGCATTGTCCTGTTGGAACAGCAGGTTCCCTTGCCGGTCTAGGAATGGTAGAACGATGGGTTCGATGACGGTTTGGATGTACCGTGCACTATTCAGTGTCCCCTCGACGATCACCAGTGGTGTACGGCCAGTGTAGGAGATCGCTCCCCACACCATGATGCCGGGTGTCGGCCCTGTGTGCCTCGGTCGTATGCAGTCCTGATTGTGGCGCTCACCTGCACGGAGCCAAACACGCATACGACCATCATTGGCACCAAGGCAGAAGCGACTCTCATCGCTGAAGACGACACGTCTCCATTCGTCCCTCCATTCACGCCTGTCGCGACACCACTGGAGGCGGGCTGCACGATGTTGGGGCGTGAGCGGAAGACGGCCTAACGGTGTGCGGGACCGTAGCCCAGCTTCATGGAGACGGTTGCGAATGGTCCTCGCCGATACCCCAGGAGCAACAGTGTCCCTAATTTGCTGGGAAGTGGCGGTGCGGTCCCCTACGGCACTGCGTAGGATCCTACGGTCTTGGCGTGCATCCGTGCGTTGCTGCGGTCCGGTCCCAGGTCGACGGGCACGTGCACCTTCCGCCGACCACTGGCGACAACATCGATGTACTGTGGAGACCTCACGCCCCACGTGTTGAGCAATTCGGCGGTACGTCCACCCGGCCTCCCGCATGCCCACTATACGCCCTCGCTCAAAGTCCGTCAACTGCACATACGGTTCACGTCTACGCTGTCGCGGCATGCTACCAGAGTTAAAGACTGCGATGGAGCTCCGTATGCCACGGCAAACTGGCTGACACTGACGGCGGCGGTGCACAAATGCTGCGCAGCTAGCGCCATTCGACGGCCAACACCGCGGTTCCTGGTGTGTCCGCTGTGCCGTGCGTGTGATCATTGCTTGTACAGCCCTCTCGCAGTGTCCAGAGCAAGTATGGTGGGTCTGACACACCGGTGTCAATGTGTTCTTTTTTCCATTTCCAGGAGTGTAGCTGTAGCGGCGCCAGCGCTCCAAGCGGTTACATTTCACGCCGCAATAAACAGAAGACGAACGACTTTTAGGATCAAATCTACAGCGAGGACCTCATCATATGTCTTTGATGAAAGCCGACATTTGACTGAATCCCCTATTATACAATCAATTTTCTTTGACATAAATATTTGACATATCAACTTCAACAAAGAAATATGATTGTGTAATACCGACCTTAGCATTGACTACAGAAATATATGGCAGCTCGACCATTATACCCAATTCTTTTTAATTTGCTGCCCACAGCCATTGCGCTATTTGAAGTAGTCTGTAACTCATGACTAATTGCTTCCGCTGCTTTCATGCGATTTTTTACCCCCACCCTCTGCAGTGCTCGATAGTCTCTCTCCACGAGTACATGTGGCCTGCGTGGATTTCGTTTAGCTGTGCTTGTTCCTTCCCCTATCCCTTTTTGCAATCACATCACCAACAGTCGACTGAGATGTTCCTGATGGATTTACTCAGGTGGCATCCAATGACGTTTGAAGTCACTGACCTCCCCTCACCGACCCGTAAAGCCGTAACTGCGTCTTTATTCACCACACAGTATTTCCCCATCTCCTTTTATACAGGCGTGTTCGTCTCTCGTGACATGTAGTAGGCAGTTCCATACTACATAGCCCTTTAGCCCTTTAACTGCTCTGGACGTGTAGACACGTTCAGAGTACCAGGTAGAAGGACTGGTGGCGCGCGTAAACACGTTCAGAGCACACAAGGACAGGTACGAAGGCTCGCGCGTTAACTTGTCCAGAGCAGTTAAAGGGATAGGTCACAGGATCTAGTCCGCATGTTCCTTCGCTTAGTGCTAATGGTAACCTTCCACTGGTTAGACCCGAAGATGGTGATATAAGCATAGTTGGATGACAAAAAGTATGCGGACAGTTCATTGTAATTCGGCATTGACCACTAGATGAGAGGAGGGGAAGGCCTGATAGTATAAAAGGAAGCTAGAAGTACTGGGTGATCAAAAAGTCAGTATAAATTTGAAAACTGAATAAGTCACGGAGTAATCTAGATAGAGAGGTACAAATTGACACACATGCTTGGAATGACATGGGGTTTTATTAGAACCAAAAACATACAAAAGTGCAAAATGTGTCCGACAGATGGCACTTCATCTGATCAGAATAGCAATAATTAGCATAACAAAGTAAGACAAAGCAAAGACGATGTTCTTTATAGGAAATTGTCAATATGTCCACCATCATTCCTCAACAATAGCTGTAGTCGAGGTACAATGTTGTGAACAGCACTGTAAAGCATGTCCGGAGTTATGGTGAGGCATTGGCGTCAGATGTCTTTCAGTATCACTAGAGATGTCCGTCGATAACGATACACTTGCGACTTCAGGTAACCCCAAAGCCAATAACCGCACGGACTGAGGTCTGGGGACCTGGGAGGCCACGCTCCTTTTTACACGATTGTCATGCGCAGTTACTGACGTTTTGCTGTCCAGCGCCATCTGTCGGACATTTTGTGAACTTTTTTTTTGATTCTAATAAAACCCCATGTCATTTCAAGCACGTGTGTCAATTTTTACCTCTCTATCTACATTATTCCGTGGTTTATTAAGTTTTCAAATTTATACTGACTTTTTGATCACCCGGTATCTTGTGAAACATCCCCTTGGAAAAATTAATGAATTACTGTACTGATAAACCTCTTATGTTATTTGATTTTCAAACAGCTGAGCATAACTGAACGTACTCAGACATTTCTCTCTTTACTTATTCTGATCAACACTAAACTGACACACAATATTTTTAGCGCAACGCAATCTGACTTTCAATAATCCCTACAAAAGAATGGCCCTGACTAACAATAAACTATACCTTTCATGAATCACTTACCTCACAAAAATCTTCGATACTCGAACTACTGCAATACAGCTAGTGCCAATACTGCCAGCTAAATAAAAGATTCTAACTACTGAAGGATTGAAGGCACTAACTACTGATAGGCATTGTTAGCAAATGAGAGATTCTGATAGAGAACAAACAATGTATTTACCTTAATAATATTCAAAAGTCATTATATATATATATATATATATATATATATATATATATATATATATATATATATATATATGTATATGTTCATGATAGTCCGCAGCTCGTGGTCGTGCGGTATCGTTCTCGCTTCCCGCGCCCGGGTTCACGGGTTCGATTCCCGGCGGGGTCAGGGACTTTCTCTGCCTCGTGATGACTGGGTGTTGTGTGATGTCCTTAGGTTAGTTAGGTTTAAGTAGTTCTAGGGGACTGATGACCATAGATGTTAAGTCCCATAGTGCTCAGAGCCATATGTTCATGATATACAGTATTACAAATTTACTCTTTCTGATGGACACACGTCCAGATCATCCGCTCTCAAAATTCAGCCATCTCTCTCCCCACATCCACCACTGCTGGCGGCTCACCTCCAACTGCGCAACGCTACGCGCTGTTCACATTCAACTGCCTAACACTACAATAGCAAATATTCCAACAATGCAAACCGACCACAGACTTCACACAGCACAGTCAGAGATTTTCATATAGAGCGCTACGTGGTGTTACCAACATAAAAACCTAAACAGCCTACTTACAGTTGTTGTGAGCAGAGAAACAGAGGCTGCAAAAATGGTCGCCAGGACGTGGAACAGTCACTGCATGTGACAAACCCGCTTCAGCTCATCTAAAGCTGATCAAGTTCACTGCTGGTGATGTGAATGTGAAGTGGAACCGCAAAGGAACAGTCATAGGAAAAACAATACCAGACAGACTCCATGTACTGACGAAAAGGGGAAAGGGGAACGCCGAGATTGCAGAAGGTGGTTGTAAAAATCGTATGAAATAATCGGAAGAAATCACTCGTTGGTTCCAAAGTGATACCAGTGGTCCAGTGACTGTACGTAGGGAGCAGAAGAGGTTGGGATAGGGGAAAGTAGGGTGAAGTGGTCAGGGCGTGAAATGTGGCCACTGCATTTTTTTTGTCCTGAAAAGAGCTGTCACCTGCCGAGAAGTGGTCAAACCAATTCTGATGTCCACCATAGCAGTTGCACTGAGTTTGCCAGAAGAAGCTCGTTCATTTAATTTTTAGTACAAACATTCCTGATTTCCAGGCGTCTGATGTAAGTAATTTAAGTTATTCGTGTTACCTGCCTCACTTGTGCGCAGAGTAATACTTACATTCACCCTATCAATATTGAAACAACATCCTTTGGTCTCTAAAAGTAGTTCCTTGTTGTTTCTTTCGTTTTGATAGTTTCTTCTGTGAACTGCTAATGCTGACATGGTGGCCGATCGGTAAAATGTCATCAGGTTAGTTGTGGGAAACGTGGTCTAGTATTTACCCAATAAGAATTTGTTACTTCCACACATCTCACGTAAGAACAAAGACCAGATTGGTTCTAAATCCTTTTATACACAAAGGTCTCATCCCTCATTCTATTGTTTACTAACGATTTTGAATTAATTAAGCAATATTATTTAAAACCATCTTTGTTCAGTTGTATTTGGCGTAGTACAAAACTCCGTTTGAAAATAGTCTGCTCCAGGCGCTTGGTATTCTGTCAGAGGGTATCAAGACGCCTAAAAATACATCCGAAAAGCAGAACAACAAACATGGTATCATGTTGTGACGGCACTGACCGCTTTAACCTCCCCCCCCCCCCCCCCCCCCAACCCTAAGGTATGGAAAAATGGCCACTATGTTAGAAAATTGCTTATAGCTCTCATATATTATTTTCCTTCAAACTTAGAAATATTTGATTGATACCTCACAATACATATGTTTCAGAATGTATAAGCAGTAAGGTTGTATCAGTAACCATGCTTTGATGAAAATCCAGTTTTCCTTCGTGTGGCCACTTAACTCACCATCCCCTACAATAGCTCGATCAGCCTCTCGTTTCAAATTTCCGTAGACAGTGCGACGCGACGCTTGAGGCGGTGAAATCAGCGGTGACATTACACAGTCTGTGAATGCAAATGCATGATTTGGAGCTATGAATCACGTATTCTGTGACAATCCCATGGAATGGTTCGTGTTTGGTGAATGGCTGGAGAACGTTACCTGCCATCATGTGTAGAGCGAACAGTGGAGCACGGAGGTGGTGATGCTTCGGCACTGGGGGTGTTTTTCTTGTTTAGAGTGTTTATTACACTTAAGAAAACGCTAAACACGGAAGGATGTGAAGACTTTTTAAAGCACTGTGTATGAGTACAGTAGAGGAACGCTGTGGAGAGGACGATTTTGTCAACATGACAAGCACCTTGTCATTTGTCAGGCAGTTGTTCGTGCATAAAAGCATTCCTGAAATGAGGTGGCTTGATCAATGTCTTCAACTGAAACCAGTAGAACTCTTTAGGGATGAGTCAGAGTGTCGACTTCGCTCCAGACACCAACATCAATGACGACTGTATTCTCTGGCTTCGGTTCTTGAGGAAGAGAAGGGTGCCACCCCGCCACAGACTTGCAGACGTGTCACTGAAACTGTCCTTGGCAGAGTTTGAGCCGTCATAAAGGCAACTGGCGGACATCCTCTTATTAACGTCAACTAATTGGTGTCTGATAGTTGTTGACCAGATAATCTACATCAGCCTGACCTACTACGTTTATATTAGTACTTCTTTTATCACAACGACGGAGTCACGTGACAGAACGGTGAGACCCTTAAAGTTAACCACGGGTTATGTTTCTTGCTGCGGGCTTGAATGCTGGCTTAGAGACTCACGAACTTCCACAATTAAGATTGTATCTGCACCGTGTCCCATTTTCTTATATTTTATTGCTGCAAAATACGTCTGTATCGATTTCTAAAGAATTAACGAATCTAATCTCAGAAGACTGCTGCCAAAAATTAATAACGAAATTGATCAACGTGAAAAACAAGCAAAGTTGTTATAAAATCTGCACTTATGAACAACTACGTGCGTGATAAAATTTGGGAGCTACTTAGAAGGGTTATCAGTCCAGCGTCGTACTCTGGAAAGAAACTGGTGGTCTTGTAGTTGAGAGATCCAAACTGAGATTCACCCAAAACTACAATGGTGTGCCAAACTTAATGACGAGAGTAACTTTCGCATGACGTTTCACTGCCAAGCAACATGAAACTACGACCATTCATGGATAGAAATGCCACAGTATAATACAGTAAATAACTAAAGAAACCGCAATGAAGCGAACAGAAAAAGACTCTTTTATTTAAGGACATCGTTCTTAATAGGGTGTGTAATCACCACAGGTGTCAATGCAAGCTCTTAACGTGCTCCAATGCTAGTCCCAAGGTTGTGGTAGGGCGTTCAGTTCCTCCACTAGCGCTTCGAACAATTTCTGGATGGTCGTTGGTGCACCTAGAGGTGCTGCAGTATCCCTCCCCAATGCACCTCACACGTTTTCGATGGGATTTACGTCAGGAGAATGGGCAATCCAGTCTATTCGCCTAAAAACCTTCAGTTCTAGTACCTGCACTGTTCAATGTGGTCTCGAATTGTCGCTCATAAAAATGAAGGTAGGACCTCATTCACCACTGAAAAGACGTATACGAGAAAGCAATACAGTGTTACAATAACGTTGATCAGTGAGTACTCGGTGTTCAAAGATTTGGAGGTCAGTATACCCTGGTAATGTTATTACTCCCTGCATGATAACATCTGGATTGCCAAAGTGATCATGCTGGACAACATTCCTGGGTTCATTACGTGTTCCGACATCTCTACATATAAGATACGTCCTGAATCACTTCTCAGACTGAATCTGCTCTCACCCGAGAGGAACAAGCAAGCACCAGTTGCTGTGCACGTGTGCAGCGTGCGATTTCGTGCGTTACAGTCCTGTTAAATGTGGCTGCAAGTGCACGTAGGTCCTTGCTTGTCTAATGCACAATGTAGCGGTCATCAGTTGTTATAGCCGCGTGGTCGGGGACATCTTGTCACGGTTCGTACTGCTGCACCCTTCCCCCCCCCCCCCAACCCCGCCCTCCCACGTCGGAGGCTCGAGTCCTCCCTCGGGTTTGGGTGTGTATGTTGTCCTTAGCGTAAGTTAGTTTAAGTTAGGTTAAGTAGTGTGTAACCTTAGGGACCGATGACCTCAGTAGTTTGGGTCCATAGAATCTTACCAATAATAAAATAATGAAAAGAAAATATTGCTGTAGTCAACCGCATCCGACCACTTCCTTCCTCTCCTTCGGGCAAAAGTGCCTGTACTTCGGAACGCTCCCCATGCCACAAACAGTGCTGTCTAGCGCCACACTCGCCACACTTCGTCCTTCTTCCAGTTTACCAATTATTCTCCCGTGTGACGTCGTTCAGATTTTGTCACCGGGCCATGTTGTAACGAAGAACATCACGGTACACAGTAACAGCTCGCCGATTGACACAGAGTGTCCTCTCCCTATCTTCAACAGCTTCTTATTCTGTGGCCGGCCCCACTTGGCGGTACAATCACGTCCACCTCTCGCCATTTGAGTCGAGCCTTCTGTGCACTAATGGAAGACGTCTGGCCACATGCTTCCGCACTTTCATTCATTTCCACCGAGTATTTAATATCGTATGTTACTTTTCTGTCTCGTACTTAGGTCTTGCAGAGCTGTGTAATTAAACAGATCACAGATCCAAGTTATCCACCCTGCGTACGTAAATACGGACCAGATTAGAGCTAACACAGCTCCGTACATATACATTAACCTATTACAGTTTCAAGCATAAACTGAACCATGAACTATTCTTGAGTTGAGGCATGGTGGCTTGTAGAGTATATAATTATGTTGTGCCTTTCAGTGAACCGTACCAGTATGAGTAGGTTTACTGATGAAGTGTACGAAAGTTGCAGTTGAAAAGCATCGTGATGTGCGAACACTTCAGCTTAGCGTCCTTATACCACTCTCTCATTGTATTCATTGAACTCATGCATGAGCTTCATATCTGCCATCTCCTCATCAGAACGCCTATGTATAACGCTGTCTACGGAATTTCTTCCGAGCTGTTCTCATAGCGTCGTCTGCTGCATTTTAATTCCTTTACAAATGACTTACTATTTCATACTCGCTGTTATCTGTGAATGTTACCTTTCGAAGTGTCATACATTTGCATTTTTTTTTTAATTTTAAGCTTAAGATTTAAGCTTTAATCTCACATTGCTGCTTCCTGTTCCGAACTTACTACATTCTGCTGACCCTCCAATTAACTTATTCGCTGTCTAACCACCTACTCTCTTCATCTTACACATTTCGCCTTGTGTTTAATTACATTCACTGCTTTTGAGATTTAACTTCATTCATTAGTTATTTTATGGGTCTTTCAATGTAACGGCAGGCTCCGATGAACGATTTTTATTATTTTTTTTTAATTAATAGTTCGCTCTTATTTCACATTTCTCACTTACTTTACATTCATCTATACTCGATGCTTAAGATGTAAGCTGTTTTGTTATTCACATTAGTGTTTCTTAACGTAATGACGAGTTGTTATGCAACATTTACTGTTTCATAATACTGCACATTTCTGCAACACCTTTGAAGCTTGTTTCTAAAGTTATTTTTATTTGTGCAGTTTATAATGGATTTGTTTATGGAATTACTTTTACTACTGCTAGTAATGGTTCTCTTATTTTTTGCTCGACGCTCTTTAGGAAATGATTCCCATTTTTTCGTAGTTTATGGTATTTATACGTGATGTTCTTGATGTGTGAGGTGCCACATTTCTCTGTTACCTTTACTGCAGTATGTTAACAGGTGTAATTTTGTAATTAATAATGGATCTGTATTTACAACTAATGGCGAATTTCCTCAGAATCTTACTTCCGGTTTTTTTCTACTTACCTCAGGTAGAAACATACATTAAACATCACTTGCACGATCCACAGAACACTTCGAAGACAGCAAAAGTCCTATGATATACAGCCGTAAAGATATTAAATATGGTCAACAGAGATAATTTTACAGTTCATCCGCAGAGTTTGTATACCATTCGTTCGAGCAGAGGATATCCAATGTATGTAATCGGAATCATTGATTTCTTATATAATACACTAACTGGCCAAAAATAGTGAAGTACCCAGAATATGAAAAGGAGACGAAATAAAACTTCACGGGTTGATGAGCTATGTGACGTAATTTCAGTGATTATGAAACCGATTTGAATTTACAAAGAACTTGGCAGTATGAGCCCATTTTTCATGGTGACCTGGAGCCCCCTTTGACCTTGATGCATGCACTTATTCGGTAAGGAGACTGCAATAAGGCCGTTGCTTCCACTCTTGAGGCAAGATCACCCACAACTGTTGTAAGTGGCCCTTGATAGCCTTGATACTGACACCGTGACGAAGCTGGCGTCGGAGCTGGGCCCACACGTGTTCTGTCGAGGACGGGTCTGTGGATCTCGCTGCCACGGGAGTACCTCAACATCACGCAGACCATGTGTGGATGAACATTGTCGTGTTGAAAAACGACATCCTGATGCTGTCGCAAATGAGATTCTGCGACGCCACTCATCTGCAGTTGAGGTTTTAACGACGGTCCACGGATGGGTCGATAATTCCCTTGTCTAGCTGTTACTAGTCTCCGATCAATGATCTGTGATGACACAGAAAGTTTCAGGGATTCCTCAGATGGCAAGTGGAAATGTGAAGGGATAACGATGTGACTTGTGTATAGTGAGGTAATCCATTCCGATATTGAGACATCGTCGACCGGAACCATGATGACGAGTTTGCCTGTTCTCACGTTTCCACGTGGTCCCAGATCGGGACACTGTCTCATCCGGTGCCCCAAAAATCTTGAAACCGAACGATTCGACCAGCTGGTCGTATGGTGACTGATACTGAAGCGCATTTCGAAGTCCGTTGGGTGCTGATATCACTGCTTCATCCGAAGATCGTTTATATTGGCATGACAGTGTACTATGCCAGTAAGCAGCATTTGTGAGGCAATTGTTGTGGACGAAATCGTTACCGACATGGGCTGGCCTGCCCAGAGCCCCGACCTGAAATTTTCGGTAAGTTCCTGTGGGATGAAACTGCTGAGGTCATCGGTCCCTAGGCTTACACACTACTTTAAATTAACTTGCGCTAAGGACAACACACACACACACACACCCATGCCCAAGGGAGGACTCGAACCTCCAGCGTAGGGAGCCGCCCCGACCTGAATTCAAAGGAATATTTTCGAGTGGTTTATGCATGGACGAGGTACTTCAACTGATGGTGTATATGACAAAAAGTATCACCACAGCTTTATGTTGAGAACATCTTTATTCTATCACGCGACTAGTATTAGCGGTACATCACCGCCATCTTCAGGCCCCTCCAATACCAAAAGAGTATTAATGTCCTTGGCGCTTTTACACGTATGGTAGCTTTCAGCTTTCAACAGGAATCTATACTCGATACCATGTCGTGTGACAGAATAAAGACATTCTGAAGATACAGCTGTGGTGGTACTTTCTATCTCTGAAGTGAGTTAGAACATCGATCCCGCACCTGACCTTAATTTATCTGCGTTCTTCAAGAAGGATGAGGTGCCATTCCTCCACAGACATTCAGACATTTCAATGAAATTGTCCCCATCAGACCTTAAACCGTCAGCGATAGGTGGACACACCTCACGTTAATATCCAATAACAGGCTTCTGGAAACTTTTGATCTGATGATGCATATACACAGGACTCATCCATCTTACCTTCACCAGAGCAAATCTAGAATTGACCCACTTTGGTTCCAAGCCTTACCTTTCTCAAATCCTTGAAAACGAACATTCCGTCTCGCTTCCGCGACCGATTTCCTCCTCCGATCTGCATCCAGGAACTTCTGATGAAATTCCTACACAGTCTCAAATACCTAAACCACTCTGGCCTTCACCGCATCTCCAGTTGTAGTTCTCATCCCTAGAAATAGTGCTTTGCTGCTGCGCGTAGCATCCCAGATCAGTTTTGTCTCATAACACACTAAGTTATTTCCAGTTCAGTTTTAACCGCCCACCCTCACACTGTGAAATGAGAATGCAAACTACCCTCCCTAAAAGGTTTAACCGATCTAAACCATTCCAGATCAATGCTTCAATTTCCATTTTTCTTTCCTAGATGTATTCCTGCTCGTAGTCTAAGGTATGCATTCTATCCTTCCTCCAACCATCATTTAATGCGTCATCGTCTTCATTACCTTCGATATCAAAATTTCTTGCCTGCTACCAACCCTTTCCAGCAGAACTCAAACGCATCAGAAGAACACACATCACCATCGTTACTTCATCACTGCTTTATTTAATTAAAATTTATGTTTAACTCTTTTTTGGC
Source organism: Schistocerca americana (assembly GCF_021461395.2). Classification (NCBI taxonomy): domain Eukaryota; kingdom Metazoa; phylum Arthropoda; class Insecta; order Orthoptera; family Acrididae; genus Schistocerca; species Schistocerca americana. Next base: position 1,012,100,678 of record NC_060120.1, on the reverse strand, counting down.
AAGTGCTGGAACCGGAACTTGTCCTGTAAAGATTCGAAATTGGAAATACAATTTTGTGATTCTCAGGTTGTTGGTAAGTGGTTGGGAAAAAGAAATTCAAAGAGTATGAAGAAGAAAAGAATGAAACCGTTGTGGGAATGAAGATTTTACGTGGGAACGAACGGACGTAGAACGGGGCCCTAAATTTCACAGTCGCAGGCAGTCGTTAATTCTGTCATCTCGGTAAATTTATCAGAATTGCTGTTTATTTCTTCTCACTGCAATTTTGATCACTTTGTCTCATACAGTAAAAAGTTGCTTCCCAACCGCATTTGTTATTGTATATCAATGCTCCGCAAGAGTTTACTGTGTTCGGAAAATCTACCAGAGAACGGGAAAATTGTTAAAGCTTTTGGCCGTCATTCACCGCGATTGTTAAGGAGGATTGGAGAAGCCAATTAATCGAAGCTCACTACTAACATAGTGGCTTTCAGACCTGCAAAGAGTATTTTTACTAACATGAGAAGCTTGTAAGGAAACAAATCCATTGTCTCTTCTTGGGCAAGCCTCCAGTTTCTAGAGCCTTCTTGGCTTAATACTTTACTGCATTATTTGTCGGTATCATCAGATGTTGCTCTTTAGTTTCTCCGTTTGGTAACATTACAACAGAAAAAAAACGACGCATTACGATTTTCCGAATGGCTCATAAATTTATAGATGTGATGTTTGTTTTTTGTTCACAAAACCAAGAGATGATTGAATTTCAGAAAAATTTGATTATTTATTCAAGAGATGAGTTTCTGAAACTGAGAAAGTCAATGACGCATTGATCCACTTCTAGCCCTTGTGCTAGCAATTCTTCGGTCTGGCACTGATTGGTAGGGTTTCTGGATGTTCACCAGAGGGATATCGTGTCAAATTCTGTCCAATTATCGCGTTAGAGGGTCAGCATCCTGAGATGGCTGGAGGGTCCTGTCTGTAACATTCCAAACGTCCTCGACAGGGTGGAGATCTGGCGGCTTTGCTGATCAAGACAGGGTTTGGCAAGCACGAGGATAAGCGGTAGAAACGTCTTCCATCTGTAATGTGATTGACGGGAGTAGCATGTTTTCAGTGAGCCCCGATGGTCAGGGGAGACTTACCTGCAACCTAACTGCCGCCCGCCATACCGTCCGAGATCCAGCACTGATGGTCCGGGATGCCTTTTCTTTTCGTAGCAGGACCTTTGCAGCACAACGGTACGCCGACGATATTCTACACCCCGTTTTGTTTACCTTCAAGGCAAACCATCCTGCGCTTCATTTTCAGCACGATAATGGCCTTTCGCACACGGCGATAGTTTGTACTGCCTGTCTTCGTGATTGCCAATCCCTACCTCGGCCAGCAATATCGCCAGACTTTTCTCCAATTGAGGACGTTTGGAGTACTACGGGCAGGGCCCTGGAATCATTCCACGATTTTGACGATCTAACCCAATTGGACAGAATTTGACACAGTATCTCTCAGGTGGATCAATCAATGCCGAGCCGAATAAGTGTTTATAGAAGGGACCAACGCGGTATTGATTTTCTGAAGCTATTTCTCTTGATTAAATAATCCAATTTTTCTGTAATTGTAATCACTTGTTTGTTCATTCATATACATCACATCTACCGATTTCCATCCCATTCGGATAGCTCCTTCGTGGTGCGTCGATTTTTTTTTTCTTACAGTGTAATTTTTTGTATCGAGTAACAAACTACTTAGGTCAGTGATGGACTGTCTTCCTAACATGTGTATTCCGTTGCCTCTTCCTCTTCTTAGTGGGTAGTGACGTATCGGCATGTGGTGCCTAGCCCTCAAAAGGGGCTTATTAGTTGTCGTTCCTGACATCTTTAATCGCCCCGGTACTTTCCTTTGTATGTGCTGAGGCAAGGCAAAGGGAAGGGCTACCGCCTCCTTTACCAAAGCCAAATGGGAGGGCATAAAGCACACGTTAAGGGAGCAGTAACAAAGTGGACACTTTAACACGTGGGGGAGCACATGATGACGGCGACGGGCTATGCGCTGTATAAAAATTTGTACCTGGAAGACACGAGGTGCTGTCGGCACACCCAAGAGGACAAAACACGCAGACAGTGCTAGCTTGTAGCTTGCTAGAAACCTTTTACTACAGAGAGGTGAACAAGGTGACGTTATTAGCTGGTGCGAGTATTTCTTGAAGCGCTGTAGCTATGAGAGGACAGAGGCAACTGCAGCGATATACTTGTACTGATGAATCAGAATGGCCTCACATCTGGAGTTTTCCGAAAGAATTCAATGAGAGGGCCGCGCTAACGAAAAGATGCGAGGATGTCGTCCCGTTCCCACTGCTCGGCCTTAGCGGCACTCTTACGGCAAAGGTCACAGTTCACTTTGCACGTCGCTGTTCACTGGAATGACCGCCATTGTGTCCGCTGCGCCCGTGTCAATGATCGCTAGTGCTAACAGTTATGATACACCACACATCATTCGCCGGTCGATGGCAGCACTTTACACGAGCCGCCAAAACGAACATACGGTGTCGCACGCTAGACTTACTCGCCAACTAGGAAGGATGCTGAACATACGGAGTACATGAGTCCCATGGTGTTACGTGCTGTTAAACATTTATTTGCAGAAAAATGCCCATGTTTGTTTTTATTCCAAACTTGTATTAGTCCATATACTCCTTTCCTCCTTTCCCCTCTCTCTGTCCATCTTCTCCCCCCCCCCCCCCCTCCTTAGCAGCCCACCTCAGCTCCCATACAATCTCTATATTGAGCATGCAAGTAAGGAAACGAATAAGAAATTTGGAAATTTAATCAAAGTTCATGGATAGGAAATAAAAACTTAGAAGTTTGCCAATGACATTTTAATTCTATGAACGACTGCAAAAAATTAGGAAAAAGCACTTGAAGTGAAAGAATTCTATTATGACAGAAGGTTACAAGGCGGACATCAACAAAAATAAAAGAAGGCTAATGAACTGTAGGTAAATTAAATAATGTGATGTTGGAAGGGTTAGGTAAGGAAACGATAAACTGAAAATAGTAGATGAATTCTGTAAATTGGACAGAAAACACAGTACGGTGTTCCACAGGGGACAAAAAGCAGACTGCCAACATCAACAACAAGCCAGGGGAAACTTGCAAAAAAATATTGTTGTAGGGTTATGGAAGCAAAGCAAAAATAAAAAAAAAAAATGCGGACAGAATTCCACAGCGAACGTAAAAACAACAAAATTCAAAGAAAAGTGACACAGTCCTTAAGAAAGGAGCAAAATGGTTTCCATGAGGCGTAGTATATCCCCTAAAAGGAAATATGTCTTTGAGAGACAAGCATGCATTTTTATTTTGTTGTATTTACAATACTGATGATGCTATGGCGGCAATGCCTCCGTAGTTTCATACAATTTCTTTGTCAAGCTTGTTATTGTTGATGGTGACAGTTACATGTGAAGTAATAATTGCTTTCTCAAGTATCACAGTGTCTGTGAAACATATTTCTAGCAATGCAAGTTTTGTTGCATGTCTATCAGACCCGAATTTCCAAAAGTTGCACTTTTATTTCTGGTAAGTAGAGGTAGATGGAGGTAATTGCCTTGTCTTTCATACATTTGTTTAAGTTACAAAGCGTCGTATGTTTTAAATATTTTATAGGGGTGTGAAAAATGGAGCAGGTTCCATCTACGTCACTAAAAGGAAGACGTCGAAGTACTGAGAGAGGTGGTCCAAGCTTTGAAGAGAAACTTGCAAGAGGTAAAGAAGTAGATTTTCTGACCATTCCGACTGTGATCCTCCGTTTCTTTTTTCTTAAAAAGCGACTTTTAAGTCTTCCTCTGATGAACAAGATTCTGTTGCAGGTGTTGATTTTTCCTGCACGGTCACCAGGCAAATAACGATATTTCAGTTCCTCTTGTTTAGATAGTGAACATGGTTCAAATGGCTCTGAGCACTATGGGACTTAACTTCTGAGGTCATCAGTCCCCTAGAACTTAGAACTACTTAAACCTAATTAACCCAAGGACATCACACACATCCATGCCCGAGGCAGGATTCGAACCTGTGACCGTAGCGGTCACGCGGTTGCAGATTGTAGCGCCTAGAACCGCTCGGCCAACCCGGCCGGCAAGGGAACATGGATCTTCTTGGGAATCAAAAGAACCAATTAAGCTAGACGAGTATCTGATGATAACATAATCCGGAGAATACCGAATATAACAAAGGCTATTGCAAAATTAGATGATAATCCTAATATGGAACATAATTTGTCTTTGAGGTTTGATGACGAACTCATAGAAGCAGTTGTGAAATAGACAAGATAATTCGTCTTTTATGTTTGACGATTCACTCATAGAACTAATTGTGAAATGAAGAAACGTTAAACTGGAACAATACAGAAACAGAACTGATGTACAGCAGCAAAGTAACTACGAATCTACTGATCTGTTCGAAATAAGAGAGGAAATGCGGTCTGTGTTCTTACCAGGACAAGAGTGGTATAGGAAGTAGGTGTGTGAATTGTGATAAAGCTGGTATGCCTGGAATGTTCCAGAATATTGTGTGTTTAGTATTTAATATATTAATAATCTAAAAATATTTGTGAATTCGAACTTAACTCTGACATTAATTTTGTCTGTGCGCAATACATGTATTTTTGTAGAGTTCCGAAAGTAATACATATTAGAATCCTTACTTGATGTGGATGTTCAGTGAATTATTGTTCAATTTGTTCATCGTAATAATATATTAACGTACCTCTTTGCAGAAAAGCTAACTTTTTTTTTGTTACCGTGTCATTCAGACACATATATCCTGTCAAGTAATAATAATCAGTCTCCCTAATAAGGGATGTAAATGTAACAGCTTGTAATGCTACTCCTTTTCATATTCTGCAAAATAATGGAAGCCACGTGCATATATGCAGGATAATTCTTGAAATACCTGGTTTACCTATCCTGAACATCTAAATCAAGGAAGGGTAACTATCTCACGTCGCCTAATATGTGAATGTCAATAACAATCTGACATTAGTCGGTATACTTCATAACAGTGGGTTTCTGATTTTTTTGTCATTGGATTGATCTTCTCCAGCAAATATGTAAAATATCGTAATTTAACAAAGCTTCGTCGACATCCAACAGTTGTTTAAAAGTTCGCTGTGAGGTTATGGACCAATAAATAATGCTCTTTTCAATCATTTTAGTTTATTACGTTTTGATTTCCTTGTTTCACACCAGGTTACGACGAAGAACATATTTGTTTCTACGTACCATTTACAAAGAGACGATACGCTATTCTGATTTTCTTCGGTGGATCTGACTGACGTACGTGCTAGGAACGCGGGCAACTTGTAGCTGGAGATATGAGGCGACACAATTTTATGCGCATTATCACATTCGTAGCAAGGTTTCGTATCATACTTTAAAACTTGGCAACACTAGGCGACATGTGGGCACGTATTGTGGAATCGTGTGTTGTAGCGTTGCGTCGGTGGAATTCTGCCTGAATAAAATTCGAGTCTTGCCTCCCCTGGTCACTGCATACGAACAACACGAAGATGTAATCAAATTTTGCGTCATTAGGGTGTGGTATTCTATCTTACTGCCAGGCTTTTAATTCCCAGACTAGTATGACTTGCTTTCTGTATCAGAGCAGCTTGCGAAGAGGTAGAGGACATCAAAAACTAATAATTGATGTACAGACACCAAGGTTTGATTACCCGCACAGTATTTTAATAAGGGAAAATTACAATATACTCTCCTATTCATAAATAAAGAACAAGGTATTCATATGCGAGTGATGATGGGAAAATAATTGTTACGGCGTAATGTCAAGCGCCGGCGCGCCAGTTGGGAATGAGAGAGAAAAGATGGCTGTGAGAAGAAGTCAGCCAATCGCACGCTGACCGGACTTCCCTCCAGGAAGACAAAGCGACAGCAGCGGCCCCTGTGTGAAGAGGACATAAGCGCTACGACAGTCTGGTGACGGCCCAGTTCAATAGCAGCTTGATTAGCTAGATCACTTCGCTTGTACTGTCTATGTAGCACAGACTTGGGATGGTCTATAGAGAAGAAGATTGCATATTTTCTGATAGCAGATTATCTTCTATTGTAGGTGGTAGCAGCTGTTCATCAGCAACTGTGCTCTGGTTTGTCACTGTTGGATCTGAAATTAGTGGATTCTGTGTAGTCATAGCTGTTGGTGCAAGTGACCTCACTTTGTCAGGTGGTTCTGCAATTTCTTCTTCTTCTTGTCCATGATGTACTGAGGGAGTCACCAGCTGTGTTTTAAAAATCTCTAGTTCACTTCTAATATAGTCTTCAGTTTTCACTATTTGCCGGCCGAAGTGGCCGTGCGGTTAAAGGCGCTGCAGTCTGGAACCGCAAGACCGCTACGGTCGCAGGTTCGAATCCTGCTTCGGGCATGGATATTTGTGATGTCCTTAGGTTAGTTAGGTTTAACTAGTTCTAAGTTCTAGGGGACTAATGACCTCAGCAGTTGAGTCCCATAGTGCTCAGAGCCATTTGGACCATTTTTTTTCACTATTTGATTACTAGTACTCCGTGGCTATGCTTTAACAATTTGCTTTGGTTCTTCAATTTTTGCCATTTTTTCGAACTTCTCACGTGTGTTGGGTGGCCTGAGAGATTCAACATCTGGTTTCAATTTTCATAATTTGTTCCAACTTTTTCTGGTTTTGCACTGAAATCATGTGGTGATTTATCAACTCTTGCTGACTGGAGTCCAAATTTTCCACCAAATCCCTGTTTATGATCCGGTTGGCTTTCATGTTGAGGAAGATTTTCATGATGATCCCAACCAACGTCTGACTTCTCTTGCCTGTCAGCTTGGACTAAAAATTTTCCACCAAAACCAACAGCATAATCTTCTTGACTTGCATGCTTTTCAGTCTTTTCTACATGATCCCAGCCCAAAGCAGACTTGTCGTGTCTGTCAGTTTCAACACCAAATCTTCCACCAAAGCCTTTAGCATAATCTTTCTGTGACTCATATTTTTCGATCTTTTCTACATAATGCCAACCAGCTGCAGACTTATCCTGTCGATCTGCCTGAATTCCAAACTTCCCACCAAATCCAGAGCTGTAGTCCCTTTGTGACGCATTTTTTCCATTTTCTCTTTATATTCCCAACCTTCTACACTCTTGTCAACCCGATCCTTGTGCACTCCAAATTTGCCCGCAAAGCCTGCACTGTAATCCTTCTGGGACACGTGCTTCTCTATTTTTGCAACATAGTCATGTCCAACATCACACTGATTCATACTATCTTTCTGCACTCCAAACTTCCCTCCATAGCCAAATGCTGCTTTAGGTCCATCTTCCAACTTTGTTTAAGGATTGCGTCTGTAGTTTCTTCAAATAATTTTTTATATCTATTGTACCAACAGTTCTTCCTGAGCCTTCGACTGTTCAGGATCCCGATCGTTGTTTTTGTTCAGTAATATCGTTAGCAAAAATCTGGGTCTGTCTCCCAGTCATCGTCATTTCCATCAGCTACCTGTAGATTTTGTCCAGCAGCCGCCTTCCACGTTGTGCAATATTTAAACTTGAAACATTTTATATGTCGCCCTTTGCTTGCGATACATCTGTGTAATTGCGAAGTTAAGTATAGTATCTTATCTTTTTGTAATAAAACTCATTAATACGACTGTTTGAATGTTTGTCTAGCGAACCGTGTAAGCAGGCTTCCTAGATACCACACTAATAAACACAAAAGAAACTTATTCGGCACGTACTTCTACAGAGCGCGACTTGCTATTAGTTTAACTTTGCCCATAGTTCCTCAACATCCGTCACACTGAAACGAAATGAAGCCCATTAATTGTGCTACCAACAGCTTATCTGCTCTTTCTAACATAAAGTTCTCGTATCCTTCTTGATGCAATTGTTAACAACAGTAAACAGCGTGGCTATGATTGCTAATTCGTGTCACTGTATTAACATTGTCAGTGTGGTCAGGTGTGACTGTAGCTTTGGTTCTTCTGAAGAATTAAAGATTTATGTAATTTTATGGTATCTACAAAAGCACCTATTTGTACCAGAGCTATTATGTGGAAAAACGCCTTCCTATCACCGAAACTGCCAGTCAATCGACTATTTCCACTAGAAGACAAGTTTGAGCCTCTCATCAGATCACCAAAAAAAATGGCTCTGAGCACTATGGGACTCAACATCTTAGGTCATAAGTCCCCTATAACTTAGAACTACTTAAACCTAACTAACCTAAGGACATCACACACACCCATGCCCGAGGCAGGATTCGAACCTGCGACCGTTGCAGTCCCGCGGTTCCGGACTGCAGCGCCAGAACCGCTAGACCACCGCGGCCGGCGTCAGATCACAGCCTTGGACAGTTCCTGCACACATGCGCTGCAGCGTATATTTCATTAGAAAGGACAAAATTTTATCTGTCGTTTCAAGCTGAAATCAGGAGTCATCCACTGTACCTCGTAGTTCATTCACAATTTGACAATAAACCACGGCTTGATACCTTTTTGATAAGAGAGCGATTCACAAGCGACTGGATTATCGATTATTGTCTCTTCCAAATTCAACTGATATTTACAATAAGAAACGAATGAAATAATAGGTTGTAAATCGAACCTAAAAACAAATTACTACTATTTGATTCGTAATACTGCTAATTTCTTCCTTTAAGTTCTACTGCACACAGGAACTAGTTCTAAACGATCTGTGAGCGGTAAACGTGTGAGATACAATAAAATACAAGTAGAAGTACAAGCAAAATGGAAGATTTTCGGCATTTCATGACGCCCTTTGAAGGAAGTGATAGCTAACTAGTAAACAGAAAAGTTACATCTCAGTCGCATTTAATTGAAGTACAATCTGATTATTCGGGTTACTGATGCGAATTCCTGCCGAATTAATAAAAAATTTTGTTGTCCGTTGGATTTGGCGTCAAGAGCAATTTCCTGCAGACACAGACCTTGCTTATGAAATTCATTAAAATGTGAGAGAGCTTTTAGTAGACGCTGCTTATGTTTTCGTCTGCAAAATAATATCGCCCGGAAGAGTTATTCTGAAGCAAATTTCAGTCTTGATGATTTATTAAATCGAATTGTAAACAACAGAATCGTCAGACAGATATTGCTAGGGTTCCAGCTGGACTTCGCTGCTGTGTATTTACGGAAATTCTGTCGCAAATCAGAAATGTCGTTCCACAAGTCGCAGAGCAAGACATGTAATGTAATTAACCAACAGAAAAGGGGTGTAAACAGCCGAAATATTAAAATGTTTGTATCACAAAGACACTTTCAAACATGTTAAGTTAATAAAAGCCTGTAAAAGTCAGTACACTTCCTAAAGACTTCAAATTTGACTTCACTATTGGACAGGAAGGGGAGAGGAAGGTAACTGTCCAAAAGGATAGAAAATGTCTGATCCGTTAGTGTTTCATTACATGACTGCCGACCAAGCATTGAAAGCAGTTATTTCCATCCAGTAAGTGGGAGCATGTGTATTTAAAGAACCAAACTAATCGTATTATGTGTAGATACCACATAGAGAGCAACTGGAAGAATCCTCAGGAACTGTAGTCCACACATGAAGGAAGTGACCCTTACCAGCTAGAATTGATACAGTAAATAAAGAAAATCCCAAGAACATCAGTGCCTTCCTTACAGGTTCGTATAGTAAGCGCAGAAGTATCATGTAGAGACTCCTCTCAACTGTAGCGGCTGACGTTACAAGAGAGGTACAGTGCAGTACAGTACAGTACAGTACAGTTTACGATTAAAATATGAAGAACATAGGTTGCAAGAACACTAAAAAAAAATTCTGTATAACGCTTCCTCTTTATCTGACGAAAATATCATAGGGATAATGATAGAGAGATTCGCACTCACATAAACGCTTACCAACAATCGTTTTTACCGCACGTTATTCGCTACAGAAATAGGCGAAAGGGGTCCAGGTTGTGAGTGGCGAAGTGATAGTGGTACATAAAATACACCTGCCACACAAGGTGGTTTGGGGAGTAAACAGAGTGTCCCAGGACTGATTAACATTCAGGAACGCTCATTTGGAGTAAAAAACGTCGTATGGAGTAGCCCCTATTCCGGTTGGTTTCCCAGATAGAACACATTTAGTGTACATGTGCTCATGATAAGACTACGCTTAACCATTTAAACAATATGTTGTTGTTCCTCCACTGGTTGTTGAACCACATGTTCAGAACAACAATGGGAACTTGTAAAAGTACCTGTTTCGCGATGTGCCGAAAACTCTAGTAAACAGTTTACGATCAGAAATCCGACGAGTCGGAAAGCGCCGATGGTTTCTTCGACAACAATAGGAGCATTACCATCGCGGAAGCCAAAAGCATACACCATACCTGTGTACTCTTCATTAGTGTTGATGTGTGGCATTTGAGCCAGCGTATGTAAGCCTACACAGATAACCGATGTTTCTGACTGATACACTCTCAGCCCCTCGAACTAATTCACGCACAACACAGCACGAACAACTCTCGCTTTCAACGGGGTAGCTTATTGGCAGAGAGACATCCCGAGCAAAGAGGTTGAAAATAACGAGTTGGACTGAGCTAGAATCAAATGTCAAAGAGGCTGGGTGAGTGAGACACATACGTGCGTGCACCGCAGGTATACATCACTAGACTGGCAACACCGTATACAGAATCAGTAGTGTCACTGAAGCCAGCGCTTTAGAACTGCAATATGACGGCGAGCGCAAGGACGTCTAAACGGGTGTTTATTTGCTGATAAAAGAGTCGTAAAAATGTGGGTAACAAATTCGTCTTTAGAGTTTTGACATAACTGTCAATAAATGATTCGTGTTTGGCTGTAATTTTTCGTATAGCAGACAGAAGATACAAGGAAAGGAACATATCCCTGACAAGCATAATCAGAAACATCTTAAGAATTTTTTACTGTGTTACTGTATGTAGGCCTAAATAATTACATTACAGTTTGTCTTGTCTGAAATACCGGCAGTAGGTTATGTATATTTTTAGGAGTTTTATAATTCAAGTATCAAGAGATGTACCTTAATGATATGTTTTTAACCAGTCTCGGTCAACTTCAGGTTTTCTTTGAATAGCATGGTCGTTATGAAAGTGCTCCTATAAGTGTTTGTCGTTGATAACAAGTGTCTTTATTCATTTGAGTGTTCTTATGGGACTACAGTCTGCTTGAAACGTGTGTACATGGAACTCGTTGTTCTCATAACACAGTTCTACAATATGTGTCTGAAAGTCATGGAGCGTACGAAAATATTTCCTCAGCTACAGAACTTATTTTTACCACCTCGTAAAGCCTACTTCATTTCATTACAGAAAATCTCGGTAGTGCCACATACAATCTTCCTCTCTCTGCCTTGTTACTTCACCAAACATCTGGCTTCAGTGAAAGATGCACCTATGCCAGTCTAGTAATGTATGTCTGTGGCGCGCACTTGAAAAAAAAAAGCGTAAATTAAATGTAGCCTAGCACGGAAATCATTCTGAATATAGCTTGTATATAGTTATTGCTTGTAATATCACAGTAATAAAGATAGATGTGTATAGTTATTCGATTATCTCGTTGAGCGATAAAATATTCAGGTTATTAAATAACCATTAATTCCTGAAGGGCGGCAAAGAGCGATATTCGCCTGTGAGACGCTCATAAGTAATCTCTGAGTACAGCAATGTTAATCTTAAGCGGATAATTAATTTTTTCTTATAATCTAATTGTAGAAGAGGAAGTCTTTGTATTGGCGTGCCTTATGGCAGGTTGCCATAAGAATAAATCTTAATTTGAGGAAGTTGAAGTGAGAATACTGACCAGATCATTAATTATATTTGAAAGCATGGAGTAGGAAAGTATTGTTCAGGGAATATACCAAAGTTTATGAGTGCTGAGGTACGTTTGTTTATTTTTTTCGACGATTCCCCTAATTTGATACGAACACCACTAAGACGTCGCTTAGTTCTATCGAAATTAATGCGAACTGATTTGGCGGACGAACCTGTACGCGGTCACGGCTGTAACAAGAGGAATTTTGCTCTCTTGTTTGAAGTTACGAAATCTATGGGACTGATAATCACTTCTCAGCAAGAGGCTGCATTGCATAACGACAAACCCCGGTGGATCTAATGCGAGAAGAGTAAGGACGTTTTCAGGTATCAGGGTAGTCGAAGTAGGCAGCTCCATTGCATAGACTTCCACTACATTCTCTGCTTTTGTGAAAACGTACACCGTTATTACTACTACCATTCAAACTTGGTTACACATCGACAAGGTAGAGTGCAGGTTATTAACCTGAAGTTATCAATTTACTTTCCGTATCAAAGAAAATTTCTTGGAACTTTTTTTTATTCAGAAATGGAGATCTTCGGTTTGTAATCTACACAGATTACCTTCTTGCCAAGTAATTTAAATTCGGTCAAGAAGGAAATTTTAAAGATTCAATAATTATTCCCATGTAATAGTATAAGCATGCTTAAAATGATCGTTCGTGTCATATTCATGAATACTGATTATTCCTTATGGGCCACCTTGTAATGTACATGTAGTTGTAGACCTGCACTGTCATCCTCCATAAGAGCTTCAGACAGCCGCATCGCGGAAATGATAGAGAATATGTTTATATCACGTTTTCCTTTTAGAACGGCTTATACTCTCACAGTTTGACGTATGTCCTTTCCTCCCGAAATAACTAGTAAATATGCGGCACATTGAGGTGGCCGTGCTCCGTAATACTTTGATATGTAAATGGTAAAAATCCAAATACGTATTAATGGACGTTAATACGATGCGCGTCCAACCTTCTCTCTTATAGCGGCTTTTACTCTGCTCGGAATACGTTTAATGAAGTGTCTGAATGTCTGTGGAGGAATGGCAGCCCGTTCTTCCACAAGAACTGAACCCAGAGAAGGTACTGATGGACGCTGGGGTCTGGAGAGAAGTCGACTTTCTAACTCATCCGAAAACTGTTCCAATGTATGGAGGTCAGCCCAGTCCAATTCAGGAATGTTATTGTCCTCAGACCATTGCCTCTATAATATCTACCTTGCTTTTCTAAGCTACCAGCTGGGCGCCACAGGCAGGCAAATAAATTGTAAGTGGGCTGCTCCTTTGTTGGCAGCGTTGTGTAGCGCTTTGCATTGAATCTCTGACTGCGCTTTCTTTGTAAGAGACTGTGGCTGGTCGGGCAGTTGGAAGTTAGTCGCCAGCAGTGATAGTACTGTTGGGCACTTGGAGGTGAACAGCCAGCAGTGGTGGATGTGGGGACATTATAGCCAGAGGGTGATGGAGTTAGACGCTTGAAGTGTTAGCTCGAGCGAACGATCTGGACGTGTGTCTGTCATGGAAATGTAATTTGTCGATGATTATATAATCTTTTGGAACTGGATATCACAAACGTTTATATATTATATGATTTTTAAACTGGTTGCCGCATTATTAAGGTAAATACATTGTTTGCTACGCAACAAAATCTTTCCTTTGCTAACAATATCGCCATTAGAAGTTAGCGCCTTCAGTAGTTAGAATTTTATACTTAGCTGGCAGTATTGGCGCTCGCTGTATTACAGTAGTTCGTGTAATGAAGGTATTTGTGAGGTAAGTGCTTAATGAAATGTATCGGTTATTGTTAAGATTTCTTTTTAGTCAGGGCTATTCTTTTGAATTAATTATTTGAAGTCAGGTTGTAATCTTTTTGAGCAGTCAGATTGCGCTGCGCTAGAGTATTGTGGTTCAGTGTTGACATGATAAGAAAAAGTAAAGAGAAAGTAGGTTTAATTGCATTCAATTTCACTCAGCAGTTTTAGAAATAAATTAATAAGTTTTACCCACCCAGCTATTTCAGCTTAAGTAAAAATTTTAATAAAGAAGTTTTTAAAATGTAGAGCGAATCTTGTACTGTTTCAACTGTGGAGTTGAGACAACATCTGCAAACCCAACTTTGAAGAGGATTGATATTGTTTCTAAAATAAGGAGATGTTCCCTGTACCTTCTTTTATTTTTCTATCACTTTTTCTCGCACGGTATGGCCGAGTATATTCTGTGTAAATCTTGGTATCTTAATACAGTCATGTCCATCCCGATAGCTGAGTGGTCAGTGTGACGGATTGCGGTCCTACGGGCCCGGTTCGATCCCCGGTTGGATCGGAGATTTTCTCCTCTCAGTGACTGGGTGTTGTGTTGCCTTCATCATCATTTCATCCGCATCCGGCCCGCAGGTCGCCCAATGTGACGTCGAATGTAATAAGACCTGCATCTAGGCGGCCGGACCTGCCCCGCAAGGGGACTCCTGGCCAATGACGCCAAACGCTCATTTCCATTTCCATTACAGTGATTAGAAGCGCTTTTTAAATAAGTAATTACAACAGCTTCCAAATCTCGTTTAAGTATACCTTCACAGATCTCGGAACATAGTTCTGCTTACACACTCGGTCTCTAGAGACGGTTCAGACTGAAAATTCAAAGCTGATCATTCATACTGCAATGCATTCTCTAAGAAACTGCGTTAACGATCAACAGACGCATTCAATTCAGAATGAACTCGTCAACTGCAGTTGCGATTCCGTATTAGCTGTAGAATTTTTCTGAAAAAAAAAAATGAAAATTTGTGTTGGTGCCAGACGCTTCGGTTCACCGAGCCCTCTTCCGGTAGCGACCCGAATCTCCCTTAGTCCTGGTGTTTACTTTCCCTCGTGAACGCACTACATTGTTTTGATTCCTGCACAGGGTGAGCCACCATCTCCTCTGTCGTATCCTACTACTTATACGGAACCATAATCAAAATTTGCGAGTTCATTCTTCACTGAATGCGGCTGTTGATCGCCAACGCAGTGTCTCACATACTGCACTACAGTATTCCATGCCATAGCAAGGAAATGACGAGAGAAAACAATGTCTTAGCCTGTTCACGAATCGCGCTAAAATACAGGATGTAGGTAAATTCCCGTTACAAACTTCTATGACTTCTAGAAGGGAGTGAGTACATAACCCATATCCGGAAACGTACTTTATCGTTTCTACGACGGTTTCAACTCAGATGATTAAATCATCCATTTCTGCTTGAGGAACTGAACTGGGCGTAAGGTACTACAATTATTAGGTAACAATTCGGAACGGAACATAACAAAACATCCATTTATCACTTGAGCACATGTGTTTGTATTAACACTTGAACGTGAGATTAATCCAAAACAAAAAAGAACCCAGTATACTGAACGTAGAAACAGTACTGATGCATTACAACAGCGTCTCGATGTAACAGACTACGTTGTTACAGACATTGTATCTACGAAGCATGTTCTGGTACACACTCTTCATCACACCTGGTGTCTCTTCAGTTTCCAGTGCAGGAGCCAGAACTCGTGCCAGCTCTGTGTCCATAAGAGTCTCCCAAATAAATTTTAAATCCGACGATCGCGGTGGAACCATCTCAGCCTATCCATCTTCCACCACATAATCTGTTGAGATATCCCCGAACCACATGTGAGAAGGGAGGTGCTGTACCACCTTACCGAAGCCATATTTCCTGACGGTCATCTGGTAGCACAGCTTCCAAGAACTGGCCCAAAGCATTTTGCAGAAAGCTCACTTATGTATGACCAGTTAGCTTGAGTGGAAGGAGATATGGCCCAATCACATGACCATCTGGAATACCTGCCCAATTGTTGACACCAAAACAGTCTTGAAATCCCTGAATATACACTCCTGGAAATTGAAATAAGAACACCGTGAATTCATTGTCCCAGGAAGGGGAAACTTTATTGACACATTCCTGGGGTCAGATACATCACATGATCACACTGACAGAACCACAGGCACATAGACACAGGCAACAGAGCATGCACAATGTCGGCACTAGTACAGTGTATATCCACCTTTCGCAGCAATGCAGGCTGCTATTCTCCCATCGAGACGATCGTAGAGGTGCTGGATGTAGTCCTGTGGAACGGCTTGCCATGCCATTTCCACCTGGCGCCTCAGTTGGACCAGCGTTCGTGCTGGACGTGCAGACCGCGTGAGACGACGCTTCATCCAGTCCCAAACATGCTCAATGGGGGACAGATCCGGAGATCTTGCTGGCCA
Organism: Schistocerca americana; assembly: GCF_021461395.2. NCBI lineage: Eukaryota > Metazoa > Arthropoda > Insecta > Orthoptera > Acrididae > Schistocerca > Schistocerca americana. The sequence goes on along the minus strand of NC_060120.1, from coordinate 1,012,084,610 downwards.
GGGTAGTTGACTTACACCTTCTAGAGCACGTTGGGTGGCACGGGATACATGCGGACGTGCATTGTCCTGTTGGAACAGCAAGTTCCCTTGCCGGTCTAGGAATGGTAGAACGATGGGTTCGATGACGGTTTGGATGTACCGTGCACTATTCAGTGTCCCCTCGACGATCACCAGTGGTGTACGGCCAGTGTAGGAGATCGCTCCCCACACCATGATGCCGGGTGTTGGCCCTGTGTGCCTCGGTCGTATGCAGTCCTGATTGTGGCTCTCACCTGCACGGCGCCAAACACGCATACGACCATCATTGGCACCAAGGCAGAAGCGACTCTCATCGCTGAAGACGACACGTCTCCATTCGTCCCTCCACTCACGCCTGTCGCGACACCACTGGAGGCGGGCTGCACGATGTTGGGGCGTGAGCGGAAGACGGCCTAACGGTGTGCGGGACCGTAGCCCAGCTTCATGGAGACGGTTGCGAATGGTCCTCGCCGATACCCCAGGAGCAACAGTGTCCCTAATTTGCTGGGAAGTGGCGGTGCGGTCCCCTACGGCACTGCGTAGGATCCTACGGTCTTGGCGTGCATCCGTGCGTCGCTGCGGTCCGGTCCCAGGTCGACGGGCACGTGCACCTTCCGCCGACCACTGGCGACAACATCGATGTACTGTGGAGACCTCACGCCCCACGTGTTGAGCAATTCGGCGGTACGTCCACCCGGCCTCCCGCATGCCCACTATACGCCCTCGCTCAAAGTCCGTCAACTGCACATACGGTTCACGTCCACGCTGTCGCGGCATGCTACCAGTGTTAAAACCTGCGATGGAGCTCCGTATGCCACGGCAAACTGGCTGACACTGACGGCGGCGGTGCTCAAATGCTGCGCAGCTAGCGCCATTCGACGGCCACCACCGCGGTTCCTGGTGTGTCCGCTGTGCCGTGCGTGTGATCATTGCTTGTACAGCCCTCTCGCAGTGTCCGGAGCAAGTATGGTGGGTCTGACACACCGGTGTCAATGTGTTCTTTTTTCCATTTCCAGGAGTGTATGTGGTACGAGACTTGCCGTTCGCTCAGACATGGCTGTTTTTCGAATTCAAAACACAGTCCCTAGTTATCTAACATTCATCTGTAGAGGGACGTGTCGATGCAGCGGTGCAGGAAACACGCGCAGCAGGCAACGCGTTGTGAAAAGTCGCTTGACCCATAGCGTGCACCCTTTGTAAGTGGTACGGATGTAATAACTGCTCGCACAGAACAATCCAGAACGTCCCACGCGTTACTGTGACTAACATCCATTGCATGCACTATTGTTGGAGTACTCGTTGACGCGCTCTCTTCAACGCGATGCAGAACATCTCCAAATTCTGGCGTGCGACGTTGCCGTGCAACACCGCAGTCCTGCCTTCTCACGGTGAAGGTACCTGTTTCTCGGAGCACCCGCGTGCCTTGTGCAAAAGTGTCTGTGTACTACGTGTGCTACGTTACGAAAAATGTTCGTGATACAGCCGACCAACGGTTCTTTCGTTACCTCGAGCTTCGCCATACGCAAGGACTGTAAAACGGTGTACCGAACAATGTTTACTATAGCGGGGAGGCAAAGGATTGAGTAGATCTCTCAGCAAGGCAGACGTTAAGTGACATCAGGCGACCGTCTGACGTAGTACACGTCATACAGTCTACCCTATTGCATACCAAGACAGGCAACTCTGAGACTTCGCTTTCCCTCAGCAAACGTGGGCGCGTTTCACATCTGAACACCTACCTTTGTAGAACGGGAACGATACGTTTCATCTACATCTACATATATGTGATTACTCTGCTCTTCACAATAAAGTGCCTGATTGAGGGTTCAACGAACCACCTTCAAGCTGTCTCTCACTACCGTTCCACTCTCGAACGGCGCGCGGGAAAAACGAGCACTTAAATTTTTCTGTGCGAATCCTGATTTCACTCATTTTATCGTGATGATCATTTCTCCCTAAGTAGGTGGGTGCAAACAGAATGTTTTCACAATTGGAGGAGAAAATTGGTGATTGAAATTTCATGAGAAGATCCCGTTATGCCGCGGTCTAATGGATTTTCCTTTAAAACACGACGTTTCGTCCCCATCTGCGGAGGACATTTTCAAGAGGGATCGTAGCTTCGTTGGATGTTCTATGCACACCCTGGCTCGCTACTGACTAATCAGGTGAAATCCATTGGACCACAGCAAAATAGCCGGAAACATTTTATTAATTGTGACATTTCCGGCCATGAAAGTTTACGTTTTAAGTCTATAAAATTATTCTTAGACATATTTTCATCTCGGTTTTCGTCTTAGGCGGACGATCCTGAATACTGTGTCAAAATGACAGCATTTCCACTTAAAATCACTGAAAACAAAATGTAGAAAAATTGTTTGGTATATAAATTTAATGGAAGAGGCAAAGAGAGCAGGTCTGAAGTTTGATATGGATAAGAAAAAATACGTCGTAGTTACCAGAGAAAATGATGACAGACCCCTGAAGGGGGAGGACAAAGTCTTTGAAAGGGTGAAAGGAACTAGATAGACAGGAAATTACCGCACGAATACAAGTAGGAAACTGGTCAAGGTTTGCACTGGGAAAGCTGTCAAAGTCCCGGCTTCTATCGAGATCATCAAAGACTAAGATGTACTAGACAATAATACAACCTACATCTACAGCTACGTGATTACTCTGCTATTCACAATAAAGTGCCTGGCAGAGGGTTCAATGAACCACCTTCATGCCGTTCGACTCTCGAACGGCACGCGGGAAAAACGAGCACTTAAATTTTTCTGTGCGAGCCCTGATTTCTCTTCTTTTGTCGTGATGATCATTTCTCCATATGCAGGTAGGTGCCAACAGAATGTTTTCGAAATCGGAGGGGAAAACTGGTGATTGAAATTTCATGAGAAGATCCCGTCGCAATGAAAAACGCCTTTGTTTTAATGATTGCCATTCCAATTGACGTATCATGTCTATGGCACTATCTCCCCTACTTCGGCATAATACAAAACGAGCTGGCCTTCTTTGTACTTTCTCGATGTCATCCGTGAGTCCCATCTGATGAGCATCTCACGCCGCACAGCAATACTCCAGAATATGGCGGGCAAGCGTGGTGTAAGCAGCCTCTTTAGTAGACCTGTTGTACCTTCTAAGTGTTCTGCCAAAGAATCGCAGTCTTTGGTTGGCTCTACCCACTACATTATCTATATGATCGTTCCAATTTACGATATTTGTAATTGTAATCCTTAAGTATTTAGTTGAATTTACAGCCTTCATATTTTTGTGACTTATAGCATAACTGAAATTTAGCAGATTTCTTTTGGTACTCATGTGAATAACATCACACTCTTCTTTATTCAGGGTCAATTGCCACTATTCGCTCCATACAGATATCTTATCTAAATCATTTAGCAATTCGTATTGGTCATCTGATGACTTTACAAGATGGTAAATGACAGCATCATTTGCAAACAATCTAAGACGTCTACTGAGATTGCCTCCTATGTCGTTAATATAGATCAGGAACAATAGAGGGGCTATAATGCTTCCTTGAGGAACGCCGTATATGACTTCTGTTTTACTCGATGACTTTCCGTCTGTTTCTACGAACTGCGACCTTTCTGACAGGAAATCACGAATCCAGTCGCACAAAAATGGTTCAAAGGACTCTGAGCACTATGGGACTTAACATCTGAGGTCATCAGTCCCCTAGAACTTATAACTACTTAAACCTAACTAGCTTAAGGAGATCACACACATCCATACCCGAGGCAGGATTCGAACCAGCGACGAAGCGCCTAGAACCACTCGGCCATACCAGCCGGCCCAGTCGCACAACTAAGGCGATATTCCATAGGCACGCAGTTTGGTTAGAAGACGCTTATGAGGAACGGTGTCGAAAGACTTCTGGCCATGAGTTCCTATTCAAAATATTATTTACTCACTCGCCTCCATAGGACCTAGAAGTTTGTAACGGGAATTTCCGAACACCGTGTATTGCGAGCACAAGGGAGATTAGACATCCGTCAAATGGAGATGTCAGCCGCTCCTGGAAGCGTAAGGAGACCGTAAGAAAGAAAAAAAAAGTTGGTAGAACACCTGGCCGGGAAAAAAAGAGGTTGTTAAGGTGACCCCTCGCACGAAGCGGGAAATCTGCATTCGAGAAACAGTCAAATACATGAAACTACCTGGCAGATTCAAACTGTGTGCCGGACCGAGACTCGAACTCGGGACCTTTGCCTTTCGCGGGCAAGTGCTCAACCATCTGAACTACCCAAGCACGACTCACGCCCCGTCTTCACAGCTTTACTTCTGCCAGTATCTCGTCTCCTACCTTCCAATCTTCACACAAGCTCTTCTGCGAACCTATACTTTCTTCCAGGAGTGCTGGTTCTGGAAGGTTCGCAGAAGAGCTTCTGTGAAGTTTGGAAGGTAGGAGACGAGATACTGGCAGAATTAAAGCTGTGAAGACGGGGAGTGAGTCGTGCTTGGGTAGCTCAGATGGTTAAGCACTTGCCCGCGAAAGGTAAAGGTCCCGAGATCGAGTCTCGGTCCGGCACACAGTTTTAATCTGACAGGAAGTTTCATATGAGCGCACACTCCGCTGCAGAGTGAAAATATCATTCAGTCAAATACATGTTTTCATTTGTTCTGAAACATTCTACACCTAACGCGGAAGCATAAACGGAATTTGCGAAGTCATTCTTAAATGGCCGTTCATAATTCATGTCTTCCTCTATGGAAGGGAGAACATGAGGCAGTAGACAGCGTAGAGCACATTACCTTATCTGTGGCTAACGTTATCGATGAACGAGTTTAATCGCTGAATTATTACTGGGCATTTTATTCACGAATCTACTTTTCGCTCAGGATGAAAGGTAGGCGGCACGTGATATTTACGCCTGAAAGATGCTGCTTTATGGCAGGGTGCCCTGTCGTATCACTACAATCAGTGATCGTCCCAGATCTGTTCCTGTACTGTACATAGCACATAATGCTGTAAAATTTCATTGTATCGTTTCACGTTTAGCAGTTTATTAAGCGCTTTCAAACACGAAGAACATCCTCGTACCGTAAAACCACCTCGTCCTTACTTTGATGTTAAGACTACACGTGAAGTTGCCAAACATAGACCCTTAAATCGGATTCTCACAGTGTTTGCGTGAGTAATCGTTCACAGTCAAAAACAATCCAGTGACATCGCTTTGTTCACTGCCCCAAGCACAGCTTAGCATGGACTGCTGAAATGTGTGTCTTATGGGTAGCTACTCAGCCGTTGTAAGCCATTATTTTTAATTCTCTACGCACAGTCATTATGCTATAAGGACTGCCGGTAGTACCTTGTAGTTAGTTCCTTGAGACTTTTTTTTGGGAACCACCCTCCGCAATGCTTGATGGGTCCTGTTCCTCAGTATTCGAGGTCTTTGTTTTAACTATAGTCATTCCTTAACGTTTCCACTTCACGAACGCATGACCAAGAGTCGACTTTGGAAGCAGTTGAGGGTTGAAATGGCCCTGATGGGTTTTTTACTCAGAAAACATCCTATGACCAGTTCACATCCGAAGTTTCTGAGCTCTGCTGACCAACCCATATTGTGGTTACTGTTTCTGTATTGATAAAAAGCTACTTACGGCCTCCTTTATACAGGTGGGTCCACATCTCATCACATCTAGCGGTCAGAAAACATCCTATGACCAGTTCACATCCGAAGTTTCTGAGCTCTGCTGACCAACCCATATTGTGGTTACTGTTTCTGTATTGATAAAAAGCTACTTACGGCCTCCTTTATACAGGTGGGTCCACATCTCATCACATCTAGCGGTCAGTTCCCCAATACATTGGTGTTTCCGGATACATTTCCTCAGACCGTGCACTTGCGTAACCTTCCTGCTATATTGTAATCGCACAATACGTAGAATTTCGCAAACAGGTCCTCGCTGGTGTCGCAATTTTAATGCCCAGCAATGGATCGACGGTTCGGCGTGATGTAGAATACGGTGATGTGCGTGGTGGCATGGCAACCTCGCGGATGTCGCTGATGTTCGCAGACCCTGCTCCAGGCGAGCAGGGGCTTTAATCACACCCGCCATGCAGTCCGCAGGACTTCCTTTTGATGGCGCGGACGCGCAGTCCGTCACGGTAACGGCCCGCGTTATGAATTCGCCGGGCCGCGCCTTCCGCCCTCCCGCCGTAATCTCGCCAGCTGGCTTTGATTCACGACCTGCCGGCGCCGGTCCGTTTCAGGCCGACTGCGCGGGTTTTTCGGCCTGGCAAAGTTTGCGTCCGCAGTGAAATGAGCGCAGGGGGTGTCGAGGCCGGATACAGAAATGGAGCGGCGCCAAAGGGTCTTTCAAGTTTCCGAGTGGAGCTCCGCCCTTTAAAGCAATGCGCCGTGGCAAACGCTGTCGACAGATGTTCGAAAATAACGCGGAAGTACTCGCAAAGAGCATCATGTGAAATAGCCTTTGATTTGCTTTAGTTTTCTTGAACCTATTTATGCTTGTGCATGGACACTATTACGATTCCTAGTTCAGTCTGACTTAACCGTAGCCTGGGACTCGCTACAGACATTAGTAATGTTCACGTTTATGCACGAATTTGTCTTAGAAGGAACGATGAAACGTTATGTGATAAATAACGATAAAAAGTGGTTCAAATGGCTCTGAGTACTATGGGACTTAATTTCTAAGTTCATCAGTCCCCTAGAGCTTAGAACTACTTAAACCGAACTAACCTAAAGACATCACACACATCCATGCCCGAGGCAGGATTCGAATCTGCGACCGTAGCGGTCACGCGGTTCCAGACTATAGCACCTAGAACCGCACGGCCACCCCGGCCGGCCAAAACGATAGAACTACCCTTATTTTTTGACCTGCTTCCCTTTAGTCAAAGTCTTTTTAGCCGACAGTTTATAGTGAGTAGTTTCCAATCCGAAAGTGCTTTTTTACAAGGTTATGTAGTCAAATTGTTTTAAGATGGACCTCAGAGCGTAAAAAATCTACAGAATAGATTTGAAACTCTACAAATCCATATTTCAAATCGTCCAGCCTACTAAAAAATTTCCAAAGCTCATCCGCGGGCTGGTGCGTCATCTTGAAGGCAGATGATGCTATTATCTTCGAAGTCGATTGAAGTGTGCTATAGTTATCGCTTTACCCTGTGCAAGGTAATCAGTGACATGCATTAGTTTTGTCTCTGACAGATGACATCAATTCTGCCTTTGTTGTGTACTGATACAAGTTCTTACCTCTGAGCCGTTGTTTCGTTTCTGGCATGAAGAGGTGGATTAAAATCTTTCCCCGTGACAAAAGTATTGGAGTACAGTCAGCGGGATTTAGAACGTACCAAATGTAGATTTGAGCTATTTTTGGGAAACAATCAACAAATGTGCCAGCACTTTGCTCCAACACAGTTAATGCTCATGTGAAAAGTAACGAAAGAAGGAAGCAAGGTCAGAGTTTAGCGTTCCATCGACGAAGGGATTGTGTTAGACAAGGATTTTATGGAATATAAAATTCACCACAACTGTTGCATAGTTCTTATGCAAGAAACAGGATGCGTTTAGTTACCGTAGTTCAAAAATGGTTCAAATGGCTCTGAGCACTATGGGACTTAACTACTGTGGTCATCAGTCCCCTAGAACTTAGAACTACTTAAACCTAACCAACCTAAGGACATCACACACATCCATGCCCGAGGCAGGATTCGAACCTGCCACCGCAGCAGTCGCGCGGTTCCGGACTGCGCGCCTAGAACCGCTAGACCACCGCGGCCGGCAGTTGCCGTAGTTTGTTCGGCTAATACAAAGAGGGATGTCACATCATCGGCGCAGGAAGAAATTACAAAGGGAGACCCACTTTTATTCTTTCTTTGTGTAAATGACCTGCCATTCAATTAGAATCATTAGGCAGAGATAGTATGTTAGCAAACGTTCCCGAGCTTAGGAAAGAAGCATTAAAAGAACAGTAGATGATGTTTTTGTGAAAATTATTGACTTGATCAGTACGAATGGGGTAAACGTTTATAAAACACAGTTAATTCAGTTTTGTACCATCAACAATATCCCACCGACTAACCTAGTACGACTACACGTGTTCTAGATGTAGTGTCTTTTGAAAACGTTGTGAATCCAGGGTTCTAACTAAGCCACTGCGAACATTTTGAATAAAAATTGCCAGAAATGGTGACAGAAGACATCCGCTGTAAGGAGTAACCGTCAATCTGCAAACGGCTTTGTCAAAGAGGTCGGATGAGGGGAGAGAGTTTCTGGGGAGAAGGCGGAAGAATCACAAATCATCAACCACATGCGGATGCAAAAGGCAACTAAATCTACTGCATTAAAGACACAGGACATACGGCCTGTAATTGCAAAAGTGTCATGATGATCTCTTTCTTGGTAACAACTTCGAAATTAGTACTCCTTTTGAATAACCAAAAGGAGATTTCCAAGGGTGGGGGGTGAGGCTGATAGCAAGAAAAATATTGGAAAAGCCACCTGAAAGGTAGCAACCTACGACTCAAAGGGTAGTATAAGTTTGAAAGGGAGCTAGAAAATCTGAAAAGGGAAATACGAAGGCTCAGTCTAGAAACGGAAGGGATCAGTGAAGTTAAACGAAAAGAAGATAAGGATTTATGGTTAGACGAATACATGGTAATATGAACAGAAACAGAAAATAGTATAATGGAAGTGGGATTTGTTACGAACTGGAAGGCAGAGAGTGAATTACTGTCAACAGAAATATGGTTGTTCTCATTCGAAGCGAGAGCAAACGAGTACCAGTTACAATAGTTCAGGTCTACATGCAGATGCCATAACCAGAAGATGAGGTATAGAAAGTGTATGAGGCTAGTGAAAGGGTAATTCAGTACGTAAATGGTGATGAAAATCAAATAATCATAGGCGAGCTAGAGATACTAAGAGATGAAGAGGTTGGCAAAGAGAGAAATACGTAGCGGGCTGCATGAAACAGTCAGAATACTGATAAGTAGCAAAAAGAAACAAAAAAACTAATAAACGAGGTAGAAAGTTGTAAGTTCGTAGGTCTGCATAGTAATGAGCAAGTAATGCTATACGTTAATGTTTGGCTACATTTCTCTAAGAATTACAGGATGTGTTGAATGTCATGAACAGTGTAATGAGTGCAGAAATATGGATTGAGAGTAAACCGAAGAAAGACGAAAATGAGAAGTAGCCTAAATGAGAACAGCGAGAAACTTAATATCAAGGTTGATGGTCACGAAGTAGATGAAGTAAGAAATTCCACTAGCTAGACAACAGACTAACCGATGGCGGACGGAGCAAGGAGGTCATCAAACGCAGACTATAATTGGAAAAAAGGGCATTCCTGGCCAAGAGAAGTCTGCTAGTATCAAACATGCGCCTTAATTTGAATAAGAAATTTCTGAGAATTTATGTATGGAGTACAGCATTGTTTGGTAGTGAAACATAGACTTTGGGAAAACGCGAGCAGAAGAAAATCAAAGCATTTGAAATGTGGTGCTACAGAAGAATGTTGAAAATTAGGTGAAGGAAAAAGGAGGTTCTGCGCTGAATCGGGGAGGAAACTCTGACAAGAAGACGGGGATATTTGTTAAGACATCACGGAATGACTTCTGTAGTGTTAGAGGGCGCTGCAGAGGGTAAAAACAACATCGTAAGACAAAGATTAGAATACATTCACCAAATAATTAAATTATTAAGGACGTAGGTTGCAAGGGCTACTGTAAGATGAAGAGACTGGCACAGAAGAGGAGTTCGTAGCGGGCCGCATCAAACAAATCAGAAAACAGATGTTTAAAAAAAATAGTATCCCTTGTGCTGTTGACACGTTTCACATCATTACGTTTACAGGTCCGCCCCGATAGCTGAGTGGTCAGCTTGACGGATTGCCGTCGTACGGGCCCGGGTTCGATTCCCGGCTGGGTCGGGGATTTTCTCCGCTCAGGGACTGGGTGTTGTGCTGTCTTCATCATTACTTCATCCTCATCCTGTGGTCATGTCGCTCAATGTGGCATCGAATGTAATAAGACCTGCACCAAGGCGGCCAGACCTGCCCCGCAATGGGCCTCCCGGCTAATGACGCCAAATGCTCTTTTCCATTACGTTTACAATGGGTACGATTTATGGTACAAGTAGCTAAACTAATTAAGAGATCAAGAAGACGGAGCCATAGCACTTGTTGAAAGATAGAGAAGGAGATAAGCCGCTTTCTTCCAAATTAACCATCCCGACATTCTCGTTAAACGATTTAGAGAAATCTCACGAAGCCTAAGTGTGGATAGCCGGTCGGAGCTGTGAACGGTCTGTCGTATTACTGCTCACCTCGCTTGCTGATTTGGATGTATTCGTGTTTCATCGTGTAAATTGCGTTTCTCAACGGTACATACGGACTCGTCCGGTGTAGGTAATGATTTGAATAGAAAGACATGTCAGGGATTTGGTGCTACGGTATTACAGTAACAGTCACACGGCACATAAGCCAAAGAGAATGTGCTCGTTTCACATTCACAAGTGCCATTGCGACTTGATTGCTACCTACTGAATTTCGGGTTCATAGCGCAATGTGTCGCATCCAGAACGTTTTGTTATTCCGTATAAATTTAATTTTGTATTCCATGTGACTCTTTTCTGTTCACTTTATTTCTAGTAGAAGTCGTCTTGAACGCAGACAAAGAGAAAGTAGGAGCTACCCACCTGCAAGTTCAGGACACCCATAATTGGTAAATAAAGTACCCCTAAATTAGAAGGATAGTATTCGGGATTACGTTTCAGACATTATTTATGTTAATGGGCTTTGCATCGAACAGGTGGGAATGAGCTAAACACGCTTAGAATTTACATCAATAACTGCGACAAAGACACAAGCCTATGAAACGTGATTAGAAACCTAGAGGCTAGTGATGACACGGTGTTAATGTCGAGGAAAAGTACATGTGTTTAAGGAGGGAATGTAGTAAATATATGATGAGTGGCAACTGAATGTGAAGGTGTCACTGTAACGAACTTGAGAGTAAGTGTTGTGAGGTACCATATAATGACAGTAATTACGAATTTTTTGGGGCACGAAGCATAGTTAACAAATGAACCACTTGCGCTTACAACACAGATGTTGTCTTTGAGAATACAGCAAATAATGCACAAGCGTCGTATAACTAGTGATACAGTATATTTTCACGAGAATGGGATACTTAAGTGATTTTTAGTTTCTCTTATACACGATTAATAGTAATAGTACAATATTAACAGCCTGTGTAGAGCTGCGATGCATCGAAGTTCTGATGAGGGGCACCATATCCTGAAAGTTATTTATAATACGGGTCATACGTAATATGATGTACCGTAGAAAAGCAGTAGGCAAGTAACAGTATCTACAGAACCCACGCAGAGTTGTGTTGGCTTGGAGTAAGCAGAGGCAACCACCAACATTGTAAAATGTGATAAGTTTAGCTTATCGAAAATGGCTGCAGAAAACCACCTATAGATGTAGGTATTTCCGATTGGCACAGCAGAGCTCCAGACGTTCTGAGGTAGCCGCATGCCGAAGGGAATTTTTAGAAATCCTTATTGTTGAGCATTGAGAAACTGAGTATCACTTCCATTTTTTTCGGTATTTTATTACCGTTTCCGTTTAGTCGTAATTAAGTGCAACTGTTTCCTTTAATGGAACACAGTCATGAAGTTCTACTGTGTTTCTTTTGTGTTACATTATTTATGTTAAGAATGATGAATATAGCAATATCCAGAGGACGTAGACTGTAAAGCATACTTTATATGATCTGTTATACGAGAAGAAGACAAGCGTTCAAAAAGCAAATAAAGAACTAAATTTTCAAAAATTGGGCCATAATCTTTTTGCCAACACACCAAAAGTAACTGATTGGAGACCGCTCACGTTTTTGCCATGTTTTGTATTTATATTTTTTTGCTGTCATTTCTCAGTTTTATTTGTAAAATTTTTATTTAATCTACCACTTATGGATTATTTATGTAGCTGTGGTTCGGCATTAATGACCCTTGTTGCTGAGCGCCCATTTCAAAGTTCACCATGAACAACAGCGATAACCGTAAATTAATACAGCAATAATTTAGTTAGGCAATGATTGGGAATGTCTATTAAATCAATTTTGTCGTTAAATACCTCTTCCTAACCAAACATTTCTTTGTGACTTGTATTCAGTAAAAGCTTTAACGTCCATTTCATTCGTTTTACGTTGTAAGGGTACCGGTAAAAATTAAATTTTCTCTGCCACGTTCTCGGAGAAATATGTCAGACTAGTGTAGTTTAACGATAGAGCTTCACTCAAAATATGACAGAAGATAGCTGCGCATTTAGCTTAAACGTTCTGAAGATAGACGTTGTTCTTTTTTAAAGCGCCTGGACAATGTAGACTTTTCAGTAGTTACTCTACCTGCAAAGTCTAGAAGTGGAAACGGAAGAGGACTTGAATCTCTAGCTAGATGAAACGAAACTAGACTAGCCAGTAACAAGCACCGAGCACCCTTATGGCATTCTGGCAAGCGCGATTTGAATCTATTCGTGGGGTCAAACAGACCTCGCGCTCTTCGTACGTTAGCGGTTATATTTAGTGTATTTGAAAACGACATGGGAATGTTTTGATGGGTAAGGGAAAAGCGTACCTCTTGATTTAACTTGTTAAAACGCATCTCAAGTAGTGGAATATGCCACTACAAGAATATAATAACTGGGAACGAAAAGCTATTACATAATACTGAGAAACAATTTTGGGGACGTAAGCTGAAAACTGTAGGATTTGAGATGACTAATTAATTCGGAGGAAGAAGGTGACCAGCGCCATAACACAGCACAGGTGAGTTCTTTGGAACTCTGAAATTAATGATCGTATTTTCTGAATGAGTGAAAAACATCAGAACAACACCTCAGGAAGTAAATAATTTTGTCTTTCGAATCATGTTTATTATAACAGAATTAATTGCAACAGTGAATTACATGAACGTTGTACTTAACAATGAATATTTAAAACCTTACCAAAGTAGCTACAGTAATAATTAATAGGGTAAAAATACATTGGACTGTGAGTCCTTGTCTTAAAATCGCCGACTAACTAAAGAAAAGAACTCACAGTCCAGTCTGTTTCACTCTGTTTTATTTTATGAGCGCCGCAAAAGTGTCGGTATACTTTTAAGTGTTTTAACCTCATTAGATGAGTCTGAAAAGTTGGTAACTGGAGCATTGTCTATCGGAATGCGTTGTTAAGATGTTTGTGGGACATAAAACCGCTGAATGCTACAAATTATTACTGCCAAATAACAAAAACCGTTAACTCACTTCCTGAAAATTGGTAATATCATAAAATCAGCTACAAATAGAAAAACAAACTCTGTAAATTATTATGGTGAGATAAAATAGTTGGAAATTAGAATCTCATTACCTCAGTGGAAATTAAGACTTGAGCACAAATATTGACCTATGATCAAATTTATCGGTATTGCTATATTATTTTTCCTGCAAGAGAAATGCAAAATGAATTGTTAGGGATCTACATCCTCACGGTAGGCTTTTTATTTTTTATGAATTATACTAGCTCACATATACGACATTGCCCTTGCTAGTTTGCCAATTTTGCATTAGAAACGGAAAAAAACAATGTTTGCAGTGAAGTATGGAAAAAGTTTGATTTCTATGTATTGTTAAATCACCTTTGAAATAATGAACAGTCATAGAATGAAATATGCAGAATGTAAAAATGTTTCTTTTTCTTTTTCTTTTGAGGTAGTATGGGACCAAACTGCTGAGGTCATCGGTCGCTAGGCCTTCTCACTACTTTACCTAACTTACGCTAAAGACAACACACACACCCATGCCTGAGGGAGGACTCGAACCGTGACAAGGCGCCTCAGACTGCACGGCTACCTCGCGCGGCACGTACAAATGTAGTATAAATACAGTATCTACAAAAGAAAAAAAAATGATCTCTGAAAGTTTCCGCCCGCTGGACGCAGATGCTTCGCGTGCCTACAGCGTAAGTTTGTTAACGTCTGTATGGTAACGCCACTTCATAGCTCTCTAGATTACTGCTGTTTTCGCCCACAGCCGCTGTTGAAAGCTATCAAAAGCGTTACCAGGTTTCAGGAATTGACTTAATTTGACTCGATTGTACGAGTATCTTTGTTGTACAGAATAAATGTGTTAAAACTTCAGGCAAGATGCGGCAATTTTTCAGACATCTCAGTGTTTACGATGTCATATCTCTTGAAACATGTGCCGTATAATGATGTATTTGTGCAGGTACATGCAAATGCATATATGAGTATTATCTAAAAAATATGTTGCGAATAGAGTTTGTTGAAAGCTGTCAAAAGCGCTACCAGGATTCAGGAACTGACTTAATTTGACTCGATTGTACGAGTATCTTTGTAGTACAGAATAAATGTGTTAGAATTTAAGGCATGATGCGGCAATTTTTCAGGCATCTCAGTGTTTACGACTTCATATCTCTTAAATTATGTGCCGTATAATGATGTATTTGTGTAGGTACATACAAATGCATATGTGGGTAGTATCTACAAAATATGTTGCGAATAGAGTTAGTAGCAAAGAAGTAGTAAATTTAAACGTCGAGCATGACGTGGCCGTTTGCCACGCACGAGAGTGTTTATGACGTCACCTCTCGTGGTTACATGGCATGTTTTTGTAGGTTCATTTAACGGCATATGTGGATACTGCCTTCAAAATTTTTTGCTAAGAGTCAGTAGCACAGAAGTGATAAATTTAATCACATGCATGATATGGCAGATTTTCGTGCATCTCGTTGTTTATGAAGTTATATCACCGAAGTATGATAGATGATAGGTAGACGGTTCTTACTCCCATAGCGGTTGTTGCCTGACACTGAGGGATATGTGTACCAAGTTTTCTTGAATTCGGTCCAGAGTTTTAGGATGAAATACGTAATATACACAAAAACACACACATTCATTTTCATAATATGTATCGTTGATAGTCTGTTTACTTCACGACAGCAGCGATAGTAACATGTTTTAACCGGTGCGGCACGGCGACTGAATAGAAGGTCCAAATCTACTTCAGTAGAAGATGATGTATCTGGCCACCTCTCAAATCTACATGGCTCATACAGTTGTTTTACTAGACTTTCTCATGCGTACCGCTGTTTTAGTTAGAGAAAATTTCACTACAGTGTACACTCATGAAGGATCACTAGTACCTAATTAAATTTATCTCATCAGTGTAGAGGCGCTGTTGAATATCAAGAGAAGAAAAAAAGATCTGTATCTGTAAAACTCTGTACTCGTTTCCCCATATGGCGTGCTAAGTTACCGCATGGCTACACTGCTGTCACGGTGTCGTTCACGTGATGAAATTTCGCTTCTGCCTGTAGCTGTGTATGAATAATTCACGTAGGCCGAAGGCATAAATGCAAAGCGTAGCTCGTTCGGCGGCGTCAAGAATTCCCTTTGAGGCGCTGGCTGAGTTGCCTGCTAAAGCCCCCCCCCCTCTCCACTCCTTCGACCATCCCCGCCCACTTCCTCCCATGTCCAATCCATTTTCTGCTCCACCTGCTGCCGCTAGTGTTAGCCCGTCTGCCAACTTCTGCCGCTCTTCTACCACTTGTAAATCTCCAAAGCAAACGGAAAAAAAGGAGAATCGAGACTTTGCTGTGGAATGAGTCCCAACTTTATTTATGGAGGTATTTACAGAATTTGCGGTTCCACTTTGGAAATTAATGTCACCGTCAGTGTTCTCTCGACCACAGATTTCTCCACGAACGGCATTCTCCCGAAAATTCGCTTCTCTGATTTTTTCTTTTTTTGTTTCTGAAAGCTGTGCCTTGAATACCTTACTCGAAACAGATTGGGGCACCTCCTATCAAAAGTTAATGTTCTTCTAGACTGGGTCTACGAAACGACGGCAATTACTTGTTCTTACGCACCTTCAGAAAGACTCGAGTGCAATGTACTGAAACGGGACAGCTAGCGTGGTGCTGGGAGCGATAAGTTGCAAGGAAATAAAATTTGACATTGGTGGCAGAAAAGATATTTATTGAAAACAGGGGTTCAGATTAATTACCATAAATATTCAGATATTCCACTTGCTTTTTGTTACAAAACGTTTGCTTTCGGCAGCAGAATGAGTGGCTCTTACAACTCAAAGGATTAAAAAAATTGGAAGACTGATAATACTAGTTCGTGAGGAATAGTAATTTAGCCAAATGACTTCTCTATTAAAACAGTCTGTAAGTAAATGAATAACAATTTAAAAACATTGAGGTATCAACAACAGGAGTCACATAAAGTGAAATTTAATTAGTTGTAGTCTGCGGTGCCCCTGCTTCAGTCTGCCCAAATCCACCAACGTGAGCCGTCAGTGCAAAACTATAAGAACTAGTGGGTGCAATACAAATTATAATTACGATTAAGATATGGGTGCCAAGCTATTGCATGAACACGCGTGTTCAAGATATTGCAATTCATACAAAGTCCAAAATACACATTCAAGAATACCTTTTCAATAATCATAAACTTCAAGGAAAAGCCCATATTATACCTCAAAGAAATTTTAAAAATAGCAGTTATTGGGAAACTAAAATTTATAACCAAAAAATTGATTTTCGATCTAAAGACTATTTAAACAAATGAACAACAGATTTAAAAAACGTATGAATGACTTAGAACCCGAAAGCCTCAACTCGTTTACTCTTAACAAAACCGCTTCAACTTGCCCAGCAAACGAAAATATGGCCAACACATACCATTTCAGTGGGCTCAACAAAAAAAAAAAAAAAAAAAAAAAAAAAAAAAAAAAAAAAAAAAAAACTACAAAAGGAAATGTGTGCTTGCCTGTGCCCTGTACGTATGTGGCTGACTTTCGTTAAATACATATCTGCCAAAAGGCAAGTGCTACAGTTGCCACTCGGTAAAAAACCCAATAAAGACGCTAGTGGAAATGGGTAGGCTTAACCACTGAATACAAACACGGCAGGGCACTATGTAAGACGCTCACCAAACAAATTTGTATGTGTACATTATACGTCGACGTATGTGAAATTTGTGTACATCCCTACTTTTACCATTTTCATCTCATACATTTATGTAATATTTTGTATTTACGAAATATAATAACCACTACTTAATTTCAAGGAGTGTGTGTCTCTCTTTTGCCCCCTCTCGGAGACCACGTATCTGACAAAAGACAAATTTTACAAGGGAGGTAAAAAATATAACTTTTTAATAAAAATTTTAATTACTTTCCTTTTTAATTTAAAGCATAATCATTTATTACTCTCAGGTTGTGCATTCTCTTTTTTGCATCTTTTGTTATAACATATATTTTTTTAACTTACAAGTTTTTTTGAGCCAGGACTTTTTCTGACATCTATCAGATACGAGGTCTCAGGTCTTAACCTTCCATATATGAAAAACTTTTTTAATATTACTTTTCAAATTTTACCAGATTTTAATATTTTATTCTATTACTATATTTAATAAGTACAAGACAATGGGTTGCTATAGTTCTGTATTTAAATAGGTATACATAAGACTTACTGAAGAACTGTATTTGAAATTGTCCTCATTGATGATGAGATGTGCTCAAAATTTAATGAGGAGCTGTACACAAATGGGTGGTCCAATAAATTCACTTTGGGTTTCATCGAATGCAGAATTTATCCCTCCATATCTTTTTTACGAACGACATTATTGTCAGGTGGGTTAGTTTCAACATTACCAAAAAAACGGAGGTTAAAACGAAACTTTTTATTAACATGTAAAATTAGTTCTATTTTGAAGAGCATTAGTATGGAAACGGGTAGTCCAAAAAATATTCGAATGGTCTCATTCAATGCAAAATTGCATGCCCTACAATTTTTGTTTCCACTACGTTTTCGATATTGTGAGTCGTTTACGAGATATAATCCCAAAACCCAAAAAATACCCCTTTTTCGGGTACATTTATGCCCCCTCCCCCCCCCCCCCCCACTTTTCCACAACTCCGCTGAGGGGGAAAACCTAGGATAGTTATACTGGGCCACAAATGAAGCCATTAAAATAAAACAAAAATTGTAGCAATTATTCCCGATTTGTCTAATTTTTAGGTTTAACCCTATTGGACTACTGTATTGTTCTGGCGCTGTCAGGGTTCGCAAGAGCGATATTCAGTGCTGTGGTCACTTCTGTAGCTGTCTTCCCCTTATTTTTCGTCACAATCCTCTTCAAAGTGCGCCTGTCGTGACCACTCAACACACACATCCATCTCCTCATTTATCCGCTTTCCCTATGTGCAGTATAAATCGATACACTGCCTCTCGAAGCACCAAACACTTCGGTTGCCTTGGGTACGGAAGCGCCCACCATAAGCGCGCCATCAATTTTTCCACTTTAGTATTCACTTACCTCGGAGATATAGCAATCAATATGATACAAAACACTGTTCTTACCACGAGTGATACTTGTAACGTATTGAGGGGATTGCACATCAGCCTCACACACAACAGCATAACGTGCAGGCATTCCATCTCTCATTATACAACACAAGCATGGCTCCAAATGAAACGCAGATACATTGCAATCACCTACATTCCATAGCTAAAATTACAGCATATCAAGGAAAGGGTTCGTTGTGCATGAAGGAAGAAAACCCTTTCCAATTTGGTTGCTGAACCTACCTCTCTTCGATTTCCAGTAGTCAGTCACAAAAAGTAACCCAAGATATTAATAATATTTATTGTCTTTCTATTTCGTTGACATTCTATCTAGGGAAAGCAATCGTTCTAGCAAGCTAAATGTTCGCTTATCTGCGTACTGAAACGATGGACTGCAGTCCAAGAACGGTACAGACCCTGCAGCATATCAGATACAATTTCATAATCAGAAGTGTAGGAGAGGACCCCTGTGAATTTCGTCTGTGTATACCTCCGAAGAGTCACTTCTTAATTACGCTCCTTTGTGTTTTCGCTCTCCTACCGGACAGTTTAGAGCATCTGCTGCTGCTCTCTTATACTGATGGCGCCTCCATCTGTCTCTCTTACAAGACTGCCCTTGTCTCTGCTGTTCAGCTTATAAAATGTTTTAACTTTTGGCTACTCACCCCCTTACTCCGTCCGACTAGGATGTGTATTAACTACATCCACTCTGAAGGGTTTCACATTAGACCTGATCTGCAGTGAACACAGATATTTACTCCAACGAATGACTTATCGCCGTTGACGAATTACATCCTCCGTTCTGCCCACATTCCCACTTTCGCCATCCTGTACAACAACCAAAAATGCTCTTTCGAACACTGAGCCAAGACGCCATCGGGGGTGTTACAATTGTCAGAGCCCAGCAGGCTCAACATAAAGTTTTCGCGAAACTTGTACAGTTAGGCAGATTAAAAGAATTCATCATAGATTAAAATAGCGTAGAGGTAGTCTTGGGATTTCTGTATAATCGTTGCTTTGAAGCGTCCTTCGTTCAGTGGAAGCTCCTTACAAGGTTATTATAGATGACGGAAATGATTTTAAAAATCCTTTCACCGGTTGCATGTGCAGTTTAAAGCTTCAGGATGAATCTGCAAGGGGAAATCAGCTTGCAGTGAGTGAAGGGACTATTGACCGTGAGCGGGCGTGTTTAGCACGTAGCCCTCTGAAGTCAACGAATGGCGCAAAACAAAAAGAGCTGAACAAACCACAACCGAACGTATGGAAGATCCTAAGGAAAGGATTGATCCTGAAGTCTTACGGTTTGCAATTACTAGAATCTCTGAATCCCGATGACAATGTCAGATGCTTTGAATTTCCGACACATCTGAAACAGCTTATGTATGTGAATGGATTTTCTTAGAAACTCATCATCAGTTATGAAGCACCATCTGGGGCACAGGGAATCACCGCGCTATGATGCAGCACATTCGAGATTCACCAAAAGATCATGTGTTTTGTGCAATCTCAAGGTTTAAAGTTTAGAGCCCCTCTTTCTTCTGACAAAAGACCGTTACATGACAGGTATATCTGGACATGCTGTAAAGCTGATGTTACAACTGGAGACCTACAGTACGTACTTCATCTAGCAACAAGTCACTTCCGGCAAGATGTTCGTGAATTCTTATACAGGAAATTGAGAAACAGAAGGACCGGTCGTGGTGGGATTGATGATCAGCCAATCGTCTCAGCGGCTCCACGATCTCCCAACCTAACCCTGCACTTCTTCTCGTGAGGGCCTGTGTGAAAGATTTACAGTTTACTCCTGGTCTGCCAAAAAACCTACCAGAACTCCGACCGCGTCCCGACAGTGCTTCTGAAACAGATTAATAGGGACGTGCAGCACCGAACGTGGTAAGAAGTTGTTTACTGAATTTATATCCTTAGAATCACTAGGGGAAGAGGGGGAGGGGGAGAGGGACACGCATGAACCACTTGTAATATGTCAAAAAACTTTTTGAATTTTTCTATGTGTATGGAAAGCTCTGGAGCAATATGTCAAATAATATAGCTACAGGAAACCTGTGAAATCGCTTCACTCATTTATAGTAACCCTGTACTTTCAAGACGGCGTGTCCTGTGTCACGCCTCATTTGCGGAAAGTAGTTGCATCAAGGGTGATGTAAATGTTGTAACAGGTGAGCAATTAATTTGGAAGGCCACCTCGAAAGATTCCGTGCACACTGGAGGGAGGGGGGGGGGGGGAGGGAAGTAATGTAACACCGAGATCGCTTACGTCCGGCTCGAGGACAGAACACGTGGCCTCAGGGGAAACGGGGATCTTCTTTCCGCCGCAGACAAAAGGGCCACGCAGCTCTCGGACTAAAGAGGCCCTCGAGAAATTTTGCACACGGAGGGAAAGCGTCGGCCGTAGAGACAATGGCGGCAGCCCCGCGGTCGGGAAACGGGAGAGAGTGAAGGGGTGGGGGTGGGAGCGGTGGGGGCAGCGCTCGTTACTTGGTGGCCTTTGTCTGCCCCGGCATGGGCCGGCAGCGTCTGCTGCACATTGACCACTCTGGGACGGTCAAGTGTCTGCACAACAGCTCACACTTGCTCCAGATATCTTGCTGAAGGAGCGGAGCAAGGGCTATTTTAAACTGCAGCGCACGAATACCCTCTGCCAACTTTGCATGTTAGAACACACAACCGTCACCTTGCTAGGAACAATGGACTTAATTTGGATAGGGAGTGAGTCGAACTGAGATTGGATGACAAAAACGGGAACGTAATTTCATCTACCCTGTCAAGGAGCTATGGCAGTGCCTGGCATGCCAATCTGTTGGCAGCCCATGCTCGGATGTTTTCAGTGGATGAGAGATGTTAAGAACGTGATAGCCTCTGTGTAAATTTAATTCACGGCAGCACTTGGAACATGCGGTCTGGTGTTGTATTCTTGACAGATAAGGTCTCGGAGTGGTCAATGTTGTGCACCCATACCATCACGATAGCTGCTCAGACAACGTAGCTTCTGCTGTGACGCGGTATCCACAACCAGGACGTAGTGCCACTCCTATGTTCAGAGTTGTTGCGCGATTCTTTGTGTTGCCACGTCATGTAGGCCGTAGCAATGCCCCTGAAAGACCTACATGCTCCAGATGTCATCATATTGGCCATGAGGATATTTTTCTTGCTTGAAAATAAGACTATTTCCTGAGTAAACGGTAGCGAAATGGCTTTACCGAAACGCGGCCTGTCATTTGGTCGCCTTTTGGATGGAGGACTGGGCAAAAAGTGCTTCAACACCACTCGTGAAACAAATTAATTTTAAATACACTTTACTACAATAACCAATTTCTTTGACAAATACATAAATGTTAACAATACATTTACAAATATCAACTGAAGTCAAACGGAGTAAGTTTCCGTTACGACGCTACTGGCTAATCAGGAAGCTTCACGTGCAAGACTGATCAAGAAACTGAGACACCATTAAATTACAAAACACAGACGTAAGATACCATTAAAGGGAGTGTGATAACTGATCAAATTTACTCATAACGTACTTATCTCTAAAAATAATTAAGTATAAACTGAAAGCAGTGGACTCCCAGTAATTTATATTGCCGCACGTGTATTTGAAACGGCGAGCATAAGGTTCACCTCAAGCTAATTAAAAAAAAAAAAAAAAAAAGGAATTGTACAAATGGACACGCTCCAAAATTTGACAGCAAAGTGTCCGAGATTTAACAAGAGTATATGTGCCTGAACAAGAACTGGAAGTTTAACGCTTGACAAGGAATTTAGAAGAACAGGGTAAAGAAGGGTGAAGTGTTCAGGTTGACAAAACTTTCCACTGCTTGTCTGATGTCTTCTATAGTGCTGCCTCCTACCGAGAAGTGGCCACATTAACTGTAATCGACACCATTAGTGCGGACATTGACGTTGAGAAACAAAGCGTTTTCCGTTATCTTTCTATGAGAATATTTAGGGTTTCCAATCATTCGATGTAAGTGAAGTTGCTTCGCTTTTATGTAGAGCAATAGGTTTATGCGATATCATGGTTCACGCAATTCCTTTTGGCTTACAAATATAGGTCACTGTCCCTTTTCTTTTTTGTTGTACTGTTCGCATGTGAGCCACTGATACAGGCACCCTCTAAAATTTCGAGAACATTTGAAAGCATTTGAGGGTATTCGAGAACATTCCAGAACATTCTAGAGTATTCGGGAGGATTCCAAAACATTCCAGAACCTTCCGGAATGTTCCACAATGATCCAGGATGTTTTGGATGTTTAGGAATAGTCTGGAATATTTGGGAAGATTCCAGAATGTTCGGGAACACCCCGGATAATCGTGTAACATTCTGGTACACTCTCGAATGTTGTGGAATGTTCTGAAACATTGTGGACCATTCGAAGCCTTTTTGGTATATTCTGGAAATCGACACTGATGGGGCTACCCGTTGATAGGGGTATATTAAACGAGACCTGTCGTGGATTCGAACTTCAGTTTCTTATCAGTGATGAAGGGAGGGACCAAAATGTAGTGCAGTGAGTGAATATAAATAAACGGTGAAGTGTGAGTAGTCAAAGTGATACAGTGACTGAATATAAGTCGACAATAAAGTGTGAAAAGTGTGTAAGGTGCACTTAGTGTATTTGTTAGTAAAAAGTTGATTTCATTTAATTGTTAGACAATGCACACATACAGAAACAGAAGAAATGGTAAACAATTTTCTTGTGAACGTCATTGATTTTCTGCGGGGGGTCTCGCCATCAATTTCAGTTCTGCACATCTAGGTGTGCTGCTTCAATGATGAGCATAAGACATGGTGAGGAAATTATAAACGGAGTGGAAACTTAAAAATTCTTAGATCCTCATATTAATGAAAATTTAAACTGGAACCTAAAACAAACTCATTAGCCACATTTTCACTTAGAATCATTGCACATTTAGAAGAGAGACAAATCAGTAAATAGACATTTTTGCATATTTTCATTTAATAATGCCACATGGTTAATGTATTGGGTAACTCATCTTTAAGAAATAAAATCTTCATTGCTCGTAAACGTGCTATTAGAACATTATCTGGTACTGACCCACAATCATCTTATAAACATTGTTTAAGGAGCAGCGTATTCACTGTTTCACGATATATTTATTCACTCGTGAAGTTTGGTGTATAATTGACTGCAATCCGAAAGAAACAATGATGTTCATAATTACTACACCTGAAGGGAAAATGACATTGAATATTGCATACTAAAGTTGTTTCTAGCTCGATAAGAGGCGCACAATGCTGTAAGTGTAAAATTTTTCGTAAATTACCCAGTGATATAAAAAGTCTCGCAGACACCAAAGTAAAATTTGAAAACAAACAGAAATTTTTTCCTTGATAACTTCTTATATTCCATAGAAGAATTACTATTGTTGTTGTAGAGTCTTTTACTGCGAGGAAGGAAGAGAGAGGATGTTGTTCTAAGTGGCCAGTATCCTCTTTTTAGAACACAGAGACACACTTGGAATAATATTAGTAATCTTGCTATTACAAACTTCAGTCTTGCTATAGTCACTAATCTGGTCCCTATAAAGTGTCTTAGTCTGTGATGTTAACTGAGCCTACTCTGTGATGAATTGACTGACGCCAAAGTGGAAGCGTGAGTCAGTGAGGCGTTCCTGTCAACGGCAGTGAGCTGAATACGTGCTGTCGAGAGGACGTTGGCGGCGTGTTGTTTGCAGGTGTGTCTTTGGCCTCTCCAGTGATTAAGGTGCTTGATCCAGCGCCTACTAATGTTACATCACCTGAATAGTTTCGACATCACATTACCGCTATCCTCAGGCTCCACCACAGCTAAAAGAGTGCTTTCCTTGGCGCATTTACTTTAAGATCCTTGTTCGTTGCACATGCGGGCTAGCTTCCATCAGAGGTCTACACTCGACACCGTGACGTGTCCAGTGTCATGAGTGACTTCCTTGGCGCATTTACTGTAAGACCCAGGACACTTTAGACCCCTGATGAAAGCTAGCCCACGTGTGGTAGCAACAAGGATCTCACAGTAAATGCGCCAAGGGAATCAAATACTCTGAGGGTGGCAAAAATGTGCCGCCAAAACTAGTCATGTGATGGAATAAAGGCATACTCAAAATACACCTGCGGTGGTACTTATTCTCACATTCATCATCTGAAGTCCCTCGTCCATGCAATATCCATATATTACACAGTGTCTTTGTTCCACAATACTTAAAATTTATTAAAAAACTAAAAACCCGCCTCGACTGCGAAAAAAGCAGGTAGTGTTAACCTAGGTTTCGGTGTAGATAACTACACCTTCTTCAGAACAACAATAAAACCCACAAGTGCCTAATGATTAAAAGAACACCATAGCTATACATTATAAACGAAAAAGAAAAGGAAAACATAAACAGTACATATGTACAAAATCAAAACCACTACTTAACTTAATGGTGTACGCTCCACCTCATACCGGCCAATGTTCCATGGGCCATGACCTGTTTATGGCTCAGATCCATCTGAACCATTTTTCTTACCGAGTCGCCTGCTTGCAGCGCGATGTAAACAGCCCCTGCAGCTGAGTGTGCTGCGCGGACAGTGTGTGTGTGTACGTAAGTTGTGCCCGGTACTGTGCGCAGGCGAGGTGGCGGTGCCGGTGGCGGCGGCGGCGGCCAGCGTCTTGGTGGTGCTGTCGCTGGTGGCCACCGTGCTGCTCATCCGGAGGCGCAGGAAGGCGCTCGACCGCGACGCCGCGGGGCCCAGCATCGTCGTCTACCCCTCGCACCACGGGTCCGCGCCGCAGTTCCTGTGAGTACTCCGCGGCACACTCCCAGGGCGCGAGCGCAGCTTTCTGTTCGCAATACAGTCTCTAAAAGGTAAAATGCTTCCTGTGGAAATCTCTTGGAACTTATCTAAGGTCTCTGGCATTCGAAGGTAGTATCTGTTCCCGAGAGAACAGATACCACTGGTGACCGTGCAGCTTCTCTAGTATGAAATGATAATTAAATCGACACCCAAGCTTCAAACATCAAGCTTCATACGTCAATAATGTAGTGGTGTGGACGTGTTGGAAGTGTGGGTCTCACGCGGAGCGTGAAAGGGCTAAGTCGCTGCAGGCGGTGTAGCCTCTGTGCCCTCGGTGGCTCAGTTCGGTAGAGTGTCTGCCGTGTAAGCAGGAGATCCCGGGTTCGAGTCCCGGTCGGGGCACACATTTTCAACACGTCCCCAATGATGTATATCAACGCCTGTTTGCAGCTAGGGTGTCGGTTTCTTTATCAGTTCATGCTAGAGAAACTGCACGGTCACAAATGGTATCTGTTCTCTCGGGAACAGATACTACCTTCATAAATTGTGAATCTGTTAGATGACGATAACTTTGGCTGCTTGAATGGTAAAGACACCAGGGGGCTTAATACTGGGGGCAAGAAATGGAAATGGAAATGTCGTGTGGCTAGGGCCTCCCGTCGGGTAGACCGTTCGCCTGGTGCAGGTCTTTCGATTTGACGCCACTTCGGCGACCTGCGCTTCGATGGGGATGAAATGATGATGATCACGACAACACAACATCCAGTCCCTGAGCGGAGAAAATTTCCGACCCAGCCGGGAATCGAACCCGGGCCCTTAGGATTGACAGTCTGTCACGCTGACCACTCAGCTACCGGCGCGGACTGGGGGCACGAATTAGGACAAACCAAGGCCCATTCATAGGATCTGTCGGCACAGAAAACAGAAATCCAAAATTAAATGATCCAATGTCTTCGAAAATCTGAGAAAAATTAGCGTAAGCCATAGGGAAAGTAGGGTGAAATTCACTGTTCTGTCATATTAATGAGGCCACATGTCAAAAACCTGAATAACCAACTTTTGCAGCAGGTGTGTAGAAAGAGAGTCAGTGAGGCTGTGGAATGTACCGACAGAATTAGGACAAACCAAGGCCCATTCATAGGATCTGTCGGCACAGAAAAACAGAAATCCAAAATTAAATGATCCAATGTCTTCGAAAATCTGAGAAAAATTAGCGTAAGCCACAGGGAAAGTAGGGTGAAATTCAGTGTTCTGTCATATTAATGAGGCGACATGTCAAAAACCTGAATAACCAACTTTTGCAGCGGGAGTGTAGAAAGAGAGTCAGTGAGGCTGTGGAATGTACCGACAGGGACGTGGAGCCATGACGACTCCAGTTCCGTCGCCAGCTGCGCGAGGTTTGTCGGTTGAGGATCAATGGCGCGAACAGCCCGATCGAGGTGGTCCCACAGATTCTCGGCAGAGCTGGAATTCGGGCACGAGTAGTACGACCAATTCATTCTCGTGCTCTACGAACCACACACGTACACTGCGAGTTGTGATTCGCTGCATTGCTCTGATGGTAGATACCATCGCGCCGAGAGAAAACGAACTGCATGTAGCAATGGACACGGTCCTCAAGGATAGATGCGTATTTGTGTCGACCCATTATGCCTTCAAGAATGAGAAGATCGCCGACAGAGTGCCACGAGAACAATCTGCTGATCATACCGCTGCCTCCACCGGCCTCGTCGCATCCGACGATTGTTGCAGGGTGTATGCTTTCAGACATTCTTCGCCGACGAGTCATAAAACTTAATTCATCTGATAAGGCCACCTTTCGCCTCTCAGTGGACGTCTAGTTGCGGTACTAGCGTGCAAATTCCAGCCTTCATAGCTGATGAACAGCAGTTAGCATGGATGCGTCAACCTGGCGCACACTGTAGAGGCCCAAACGTATTGCCGGCCGAAGTGGCCGTGCGGTTAAAGGCGCTGCAGTCTGGAACCGCAAGACCGCTGCGGTCGCAGGTTCGAATCCTGCCTCGGGCATGGATGTTTGTGATGTCCTTAGGTTAGTTAGGTTTAACTAGTTCTAAGTTCTAGGGGACTAATGATCTCAGCAGTTGAGTCTCATAGTGCTCAGAGCCATTTGAACCATTTTGAACCCAAACGTATCAACGTTCTCTGAACGGTCGTTGAAGAGACACCGTTTTAGCCCCTTGGTTCACTGGGCGATCAGTGACTCAACAGTTGCATGTCTGTTAACCCATACAGATCTCTGGAGACATTCATCCCAGTCATCCATAGCCCATGGTGCAACACAGTTAACCTCGGGCCCAGTTTTGGATAACGGCGTAATGCCATGCACGATATTCTTTAAACCATGGTGGCACATGAACAGTTTGCAAGCTTCTTTGTTTTGGGTGCCGCCTCCTGTCATTTGTTGACGGTTATTGCACTTTGACGTCGAATATAGGCGGTGATCACCTTAATGTGAGCTGACGTGTGTAATATGTAAGAGAACGAAGTTCGAACAATGAGAATGGAAGACCAAGAATATAGTGCCCATATTAAAAGGAGTGTTAAGATGGGGACATACTCTTTCCTCAATGATATTGAACATATACATCAGAGAAGCAACGATGGAAGTATGGGAAAGGTTCATGAGTGGGACTGAATTTCAGAGTCAAAGGATAACTGTGATAAGATTTGTTCCCCGCTCCGTTCCTTGCTCTGACATTCCTCCTTAACTAGTCCACCATTACTCCCGCGCTAACTGGGATGCCTACCGGGACTCCATAAACACCCGGATCGAACGCCACAGCCCTACCCTCCAATCTCCCGACCACATCTCCCAGACCACTACCTTCCTCCATCATGAGACCTTGACTGACGCCGTAGCCGTCCATATCCCTGCCAAAGCCATCCACCCTCACCACGAAGCCCTGCCCCCACAGGCTATCCTTCTCCGTCGTGAATCCCGTCGCCTCTACCGATCCTTCCTCCGCACTCGTGACCATGACACACTAACCCACCACCGGCAATTACAAAGACACATCCGCAACTACTGCGAAGAAATGTCGTGCCTGGCAACAGACATCCACACAACTCAACGTCACACTCCCAATAAACTCTTCCAGGTATTGATTGGCCTGCTTTCCACCGCCTTACTGGGAAGCGCTCTACCCTGCAGTACCCTCTCCTCCTCGATGACCATCCATTTCCTGACAGCCGCGCGGGCTTAGCCGAGTGGTCTCAGGCGCTGCAGTCATAGACTGTGCGGCTGGTCGCGGCGGAGGTTCGAGTCCTCCCTCGGGCATGGGTGTGTGTGTTTGACCTTAGGCTAATTTCGGTTAAGTAGTGTGTAAGACAACATTCCATTAGAACTACTGACAGCCTTGGGACAGCCAGTCCTGACAAAACTCTACCATCTGCTGAGCAAGATGTATGAGACAGGCGAAATGTCCTCAGCCGTCAAGAAGAATATAATAATTCCAATCCCAAAGAAAGGAGGTGCTGACAGATGTGAAAATTACAGAACAATCAGTTTAATAAGCCACGGCTGCAAAATACTGACACGAATTCTTTACAGACGAATGGAAAAACTGGTAGAAGCCGACCTCGGGCAAGATCAGTTTGGATTCCGTAGAAATATTGGAACACGTGAGACAATACTGACCCTACGACTTATCTTAGAAGCTAGATTAAGGAAAGGCATACCTACGTTTCTAGCATTTGTAGACTTAGAGAAAGCTTTTGACAATGTTGACTGGAATACTCTCTTTCTAATTCTGAAGGTGGCTGGGGTAAAATACAGGAAGCGAATGTCTATTTACAATTTGTACAGAAAGCAGATGGCAGTTATAAGAGTCGAGGGACATGAAAGGGAAGCAGTTGTTGGGAAGGGAGTGAGACAGGGTTGTAGCCTCTCCTCGATGTTGTTCAATCTGTATATTGAGCAAGCAGTGAAGGAAACAAAACAAAAATTCGGAGTAGGTATTAAAATCCATGGAGACGAAATAAAAACTTTGAGGTTCGCCGACGACATTGTAATTCTGTTAGAAACAGCAAAGGACTTGGAAGAGCAGTTGAACGGAATGGATACTGTCTTGAAAGAAGGATATAAGATGAACATCAACAAAAACAAAACGAGGTGAATGGAATGTAGTCGAATTAAGTCAGGTGATGCCGAGGGTATTAGATTAGGAAATAAAACACTTAAGGTAGTAAACGAGTTTTGCTATTTGGGGAGAAAAATAACTGATGATGGTCGGAGTAGAGAGGATATAAAATGTAGACTGGCAATGGCAAGGAAAGCGTTTCTGAAGAAGAGAAATTTGTTAACATCGAGTATAAATTTAAGTGTCAGGAAATCATTTCTGAAAGTATTTGTATGGAGTGTAGCCATGTATGGAAGTGAAAGATGGACGATGACTAGTTTGGACAAGAAGAGAATAGAAGCTTTCGAAATGTGGTGCTACAGAAGAATGCCGAAGATTAGATGGGTAGGTCACATAACTAATGAGGAGGTATTGAATAGGATTGGGGAGAAGAGACGTTAGTGGCACAACTTGAGTAGAAGAAGGGATCGGTTGGTAGGACATGTTGTGAGGCATCAAGGGATCACCAATTTAGTATCGGAGGGCAGAGTGGAGCGTAAAAATGGTAGAGGGAGACCAAGAGATGAATACACTAAACAGATACAGAAGGATTTAGGTTGCAGTAGGTACTGGGAGATGAAGAAGCTTGCTCGGGATAGAGTAGAATGGAGAGCTGCATCAAACCAGTCTCAGGACTGAAGATCACAACAACAACAACAGAAGGTAAGCTTAGAGACTGATGACCTTAGCAGTTAAGTTCCATAAGATTTCTCACACATTTGAGCATTTCCTGACATCCTCAGTAAGGCCAACCACTTTGCCCCTCCACTTTGATTATTCCCTCTTCCCCAACGTCATCTAACATGTGAATACCTCCACTACTCCTCTTGCTCCTAGCCTCCAGTACTTGGGCCACACACCACCATCAGAATTTAACACTCCCATCACTTCATACGACATCAGCCTCACACTCTGCACTAAATGCAACACCGCCCTGGCCACGACCGCATTAACTACCACCATCTCAAACACTGCCATCCCTCCTTCCTTGTAGTCCTTGCCGCCCTCGGTAACGCAAGACTTGCTTTTACCGAGACCTCCTGTATTCTGATGTTGCCCAAACCTAATAAGCCTCCATCTGCTGCCTCCTTCCTGTCGCCCTATATGTCTCACAGTGTTCAGCAAGCTCTTGGAATCCATCCTTACGAGGCACATCCATCAGCACCTCCATCAACACCACCTCCTGCCCAACACCCAGTGTAGCTTTCGAACTTCCTTCTCTGCCGACGACCAACTCCTACACCTCACCCATCACCTCTCCCTCTAGGTTAACTTCTGTCGCTTCGCCATTTTTGTCTCCCTGGACCTCGAAAAGGCCTATGACCGAACATGTCATACTGGTCTCCTGTTTAAACTCCAGATCTACTCCCCTCCTATCAACCATGTCCGTCTGATTGCCTCCTTCCTCTCCCACCACCTTTCCTATGTCACTGTGCATAACACCTCTACATCCTACATCTCCTTTCCCAAGGTGGCTTCTGCATGAAGTCTTCTCTCTCTCTCTTGTCTGATCCTCACTTCCCCCTCCCTACCTCTGTCCTTTTCCCAGGCTTCCTCTCCCCTCTTCCCTCCTGTTTCTTCCACACCTACCTTCTCTTTGACTCCATTCTCTCCCCTGAGTTCTTTTACTTTCCCTTCCTCTGCCTTTCCCACTCCTTCTTGTGGCTGACCTGCTCCCCCCCCCCCCTCTTTTACGTGTCCCCTCTGTCCATCTGCTTCTCCCATTTTTGTTTTTGCTCTCCTCTTCCCCCTTTTCCCCCCTCATCTGTGTGCCCCCCCCCCCCCCCCGACATCTGCCTTTGTGTCTTTAGTCCAGTGTTTAAGTGAGAATTCAGTGTTGTACATAACCATTTTTAAGTGTTGGGAACAGACACCATACTGTCGCTGGGTGTGTTTTTAAATATTGCAAACAGAAACCAGACTGTTGCCGTGTTTTTTAATTGTTGCTGTATACTTACTATGTGTTTTCATCAGCATCACTAACCCTTTGTTTTTGTATTTTCATTTGCGCAACTTTTCGCCATGTTACAGTTATAAACAAGTCACCGCTTTGTCGCCTGTTTTTATTGTTTGTTTTATATTCATTATGTTTTTAACTCTTCAGTAGGCTGCAGAGCGGCATATTAAGTTACTGCTAGCCTGCCCCCCCTCTGGGGGTTAATCGTAATTCAATAAAGAAAAAAAAAGAAAAAAAAATAAGATTCGGTTGTGACGTATCCTTACCGAAAAGTAGGAAGAAAAGCAGGATTTGTTCAACTAGTTAACAATCTAATAAGTACAGAAGTGCGATAAATGAGATTAACGGTAAACTCAACAACAAAATTCGTAATCACAAAGTAGAAGAAATTAAGTTCTGTTTCCTTGGGAGCAAAATAAGACACGATTGACTATGGCAGGACATAAATGGTAGCCATTCACAGCTGAACAAGGAAAATAAGTCTACTGCTATCAAACAGATTTTAATCTGAGGAAGAAATTTCTGAGAAAGTGCGTTGGGAGTACATCTTGGCATCCACCTGAATCGGGGACTGTGGGAAAACCGGAACAGAAGGGACAAGAAGCGTTTGAGATGTGATGTATGAAAATTAGGTGGACTAATAAGGTAAGGGATGAGATGTTCCGCAGAACTGACGAAGAAACGAACACCTCGGAAACAGTGACAAGAAGAGTGGCAGGATCATAATAGGACATGTGTCGAGACATCTGAGAATAGTATCGCTGGTAGTAGAGGGAGCTGTACAGGGTGGAAACTGTGTGGGAAGACAGTGATTGGAATACATCCAACAAATAAATTTGGACGCAGGATGCAGGAGCTACTCAGATAAGGAGATTAGCAGCAGAAAGGAATTCGTCGCCGTCCACATCAAACCAGTGAGATGACTCACGACTTAAAAAAAGATTCCTACATAAGAAACCGTTTGAAGGTTGCTGCACTAGGTCATTCCATTACCGAGGTCGTTCTAAAATTGGAGAACCTTTGGATTTGAGCCGGCCGTGGTGGCTGTTCTGGTGCTGGAGTCTGGAACCGCGGGACTGCTACGGTCGCAGGTTCGAATCCTGCCTCGGGCATGGATGTGTGTCATGTCCTTAGGTTAGTTAGGTTTAATTAGTTCTAAGTTCTAGGGGACTGATGACCTAAGATGTTAAGTCCCACAGTACTCAGAGCCATTTTAACCATTTTTTTGGATTTGACGAACTGTGCACTTTTGTTGAAACCAATCGCCGTCGTATCGTAGACCTATCTAATCGTTGCCTAACAGCTGGCAGGAACTAGCGTTCACAGCATATATGAGCAATTTCATATTGCATGAGAAAAACAACGATCTCGTGATTTGTGATGTTTGTCTACGAAGGCAAAGAAGTCTGTCCTACCGATATTTACAGACAGATAAACGTAGCTTCAATACGAAAATAGTGAACCATGTTTAATGGCGGTCAACAAACATACATCACTAGGACCAGGCACACCTCGAGTTGTGACGGCCGAACACAAATCAAGCACTGAGGGTACAGTCTATAAGGACTATTGTGGACTGAGCTTACGTTTCCTGATATTTTACGGATCTCCTTATCAAATTGTTAGTGATGATCTGGGGTATAGAAAAGTGTCCGCCAAGTGAGTTCTTTGATTTTTGCCAGATGAACACAAAAATCAGTTAATAGGAGTTGCACTGATTTATTTTCCTCGTTATGACAGAGACGGTGTGGAGCTTTTGGGCTACGTTGTTAGTGGTGATGAGATCTTCGTTGCGCATAAAAGTCCAGAAACAAGGCACCAGTCAATGTCACAGCATTGTTCACCATCTTCAACAAAACCAGACAAATCCAGACAAATTCCGAACACCAAAATTACTTTGGCCGTAGTGTTTTTGAATCTAAAAGGAGTCCTGTTGATCGACTTTATGCCTTATCAAAAGATAGCGCCCAGCTGTCAAATCCATCAGCGCCTGCGAAACAAACGGCGCGGATTGTCGTCCATTGTGCTTCTTCACGATAACGCTTGCCCGCATTCTGCTGCGTTGACAGAGAGTTTGCATCGGCACTTAAAGTGCGATATTTTTGAACATCTACACTACAGCCTTGACATGGCCCCAAGGGATTACCATCTTTTTTCCAATATGAATGATTCTATGGATGGAAAACGTTACGGAAATGACAACGAACTGGACAAGGACGTTAGTAACTGGCTCATCAATCTGGCGTCAACTGTAAATGCAGAAGGGGTAGGAAAGCTCTGGAAACGCTGCGGCAAACCTATGAATTTCAGCGCGAAAGATATCAAAATCTTTTGTAAAATCTCAGTGGAACAACCATCGTTTTGCTAATGACATTGTACTGTTTGTCCCCAGCACAGATAAATTTTAACTGCGAATCTACATCTACATCTACATATACATGATTACTCTGCAATTCACATTTAAGTGCTTGGCAGAGGGTTCATCGAACCACAATCATACTATCTCTCTACCATTCCACTCCCGAACAGCGCGCGGGAAAACGAACACCTAAACCTTTCTGTTCGAGCTCTGATTTCTCTTATTTTATTTTGATGATCATTCCTACCTATGTAGGTTGGGCTCAACAAAATATTTTCGCATTCGAGAGAGAAAGTTGGTGACTGAAATTTCGTAAATAGATCTCGCCGCGATGAAAAACGTCTTTGCTTTAATGACTTCCATCCCAACTCGCGTATCATATCTGCCACACTCTCTCCCCTATTACGTGATAATACAAAACGAGCTGCCCTTTTTTGCACCCTTTCGATGTCCTCCGTCAATCCCACCTGGTAAGGATCCCACACCGCGCAGAAATATTCTAACAGAGGACGAACGAGTGTAGTGTAAGCTGTCTCTTTAGTGGACTTTTTGCATGTTCTAAGTGTCCTGCCAATGAAACGCAACCCTTGGCTAGCCTTCCCGGCAATATTATCTACGTGGTCTTTCCAACTGAAGTTGTTCGTAATTTTAACACCCAGGTACTTAGTTGAATTGAAAGACTTGAGAATTGTACTATTTATCGAGTAATCGAATTCCAACGGATTTCTTTAGGAACTCATGTGGATCACCTCACACTTTTCGTTATTTAGCGTAAACTGCCACCTGCCACACCATACAGCAATCTTTTCTAAATCGCTTTGCAACTGATACTGGTCTTCGGAAGACCTTACTAGACGGTAAACTACAGCATCATTTGCGAACAACCTAAGAGAACTGCCCAGATTGTCACCCAGGTCATTTATATAGATCAGGAACAGCAGAGGTCCCAGGACGCTTCCCTGGGGAACACCTGATATCACTTCAGTGTTACTCAATGATTTGCCGTCTATTACTACGAACTGCGACCTTCCTGACAGGAAATCACGAATCCATTCGCACAACTGAGACGATACCCCATAGGCCCGCAGCTTGATTAGAAGTCGCTTGTGAGGAACGGTGTCAAAAGCTTTCCGGAGATCTAGAAATACGGAATCAACTTGAGATCCCCTGTCGATAGCGGCCATTACTTCGTGCGAATTTAACAGGGAAAATGGCACAGGCGCACGGAAATCAATTACAGTAAGAACTGCATGATTTACACAGAAACAAATTGAAGTGGAGCAGTTAATGAGTTTTTTTGATTTAGGGCACTTGTAGAGAAGAATGTATAGACAAAAATGAAATAAAAGAATACAAATATCCTGCAGTGCTTTTTCTTTTAAAAAAACAATCTCGTCCTCTCAGTTAGCATGAGAATGAAAATTAAAATCAGTGCACATGCGAATACAACGAATGAGTGTTGCGGACCGAGAGATTCAACGCGTAGATCTTTCAAAAACTGAGGGACTGTAAGCGAGCTCGGCAAAGGTGCAAGTTGAGAATCAATGAGAGTCATATGAAACTGATAAATACCCACCAGGGTAGCCGAGAGCGCTGATGCGCTGCTTCCTGGACTCGGGTAGGCGCGCCGGCCCCGGATCGAACTCGCCTGGCGGATTAACGACGATGGTCCGTATGCCGCCCAGCCTGGCTGTGGTTTTTAGGCGGTTTTCCACATCCTGCTAGGTGAATACCGGGCTGGTCTCCAATTTCCGCCTCAGTTACACGACTCACAGGCATTTTGAAAACGTTCGCACTATTTCATGACTTAACACTAGACGCAGACAGCTGGGGAACACTACTTCCGTCCTGGGGGGTTCGGGGTGGCGGCAGGATGGGCATCCAGCCACGCTCTGCAATTAACACTGCCAAATCCGTCATAACAAAGCCGACCCCGAGTTGGAGCGGGACAAAGGCCCGCGAAAGAAAGAAAGAAAATATGAAACTAATAAATATGTCTGGAAAAAGATAAGAATTTAAGACATTAGTTTGACTGTAATGAAAATGGAATGGATGAGGCTGGGACATGTGGGAAGACAATGGTTGATTCATGAAACAAGGTGATTCCATTCCTAATTATAAGACATAAAATCGTAATGAAGTTGATCTGTAAACTCCCTTAGGAGGAAGAGGAAAAGAAATGAAACTTCACTGCTTGAGGGTCTATTTTCCTTTTTCAGTGATACAAATATCGAGCCAAATTACCATGAACTTGGTAGTATGGTCAGCAAGACTCAGCACAACCAGGATCACCTCCGAAGACGTCCAACGTAGCTTTGGAAGAAACGTCAGGGATAGACGAGTTCCATGGACCACGGCCATACAACCCAGAAGAATTATCGGCAGTTTAAATGTGGTGTTATATACGGCGCACGAGCGATGTGACACAGCATCTCCGAGATAGCGATGAAGTGAGGATTTTCCCGCGCGACGGTCTCACGAGTGTACCTTGAAAATCAGGACTTCGGCAAAATATCAACACTCCGACATCGCTGCTGCTGGAAAAAGATCCTACAACAACGGGACCAAAAACGACTGAAGAGACTCGCCCAACGTGACGGAAGTGCAACCCTTCCGCAAATTGCTGCAGATGTCAAAGCTGGGCCTTCAACAAGTGTCAGCGTGCGAAACATTCAAATAAACATAATCGATATGGGTTTTCGGAGCCGAAGGTCCACTCGTGTACCCTACATGACTGTACGACACAAAGATTTACGCCTCGCGTTTGCCCGTCAACACCGACACTGGACTGTTGATGACTAGAAACACGTTGCCTGGTCGGACGTGTCTCGTTTCAGATCGTATCAAGCAGACGGATTTGTACGATTATGGAGACAAACTCATGAATGCATGGACCCTGCATGTAAGCAAGGCCATGCCGGCCAGAGTGGCCGTGCGGTTCTAGGCGATACAGTCTGGAGCCGAGCGACCGCTACGGTCGCAGGTTCGAATCCTGCCTCTGGCATGGATGTGTGTGATGTCCTTAGGTTAGTTATGTTTAACTCGTTCTAAGTTCTAGGCGACAGATGACTTCGACAGTTAAGTCGCATAGTGCTCAGAGCCATTTGTTAGCAAGGGACTGGTCAAGCTGGTGGAGGCTCTGTAATGGTGTGGGGCGTTTGCAGTTGGAGTGATATGAGATCCGTGATGCGTCTAGATAAGACTTTGACAGGTGACATGTATGTAAGCTTCCTGTCTGATAACCTGCATCCATTCATGTCCATTGTGCATTGCGATGGACTTGGGCAATTCCAGTACGACAATGTGACACCCAACACACCCAAAATTGCTACAGAGTGGCTGCAGAAATCTCTTCTGAGTTCAAACACTTCCGCTGGCCAATAAACTCCCCAGACGTGAACATTATTGAGCGTATCTGGGATGCCTTACAACGTGCTGTTCAGAAGAGATCTCCACCCCCTCGTACTCTTACGGATTTATGGACAGCCTTGCATGATTCGTGATGTCAGTTCCCTCCAGCATTACTTCAGACATTAGTCGAGTCCATGCCATGTCGTATTGCGGCATTTTTGCGCGCTCGCGGGGGCCCCATACGACATTAGGCAGGTATACTGGCTTCTTTGGCTTTTCAGCGTAGTTATTTAAATGTCACAAAACATTTCGAATTTCACTCTGTGCTTTAAATCGAACTCCCTTCCACACTTTACGGCATTTCTCAAACATTTTGGTGCCGAAATATTACAATATTATTAATTTTCACATGAGCGAATTTTAGGCAGGTCTGATCACTATGGGATCCAAGCGCCGACTCTCTCATCTCTCTAGACAAAAGAAGTTTGTGGTTCCAAAAATACTCGCGAATATGCTGATTTCTGATTGGCAGAGAAACATCACTGCCAGTCGGAAAGCAGCATCAAAGCCGCTCAATTCCGAGCATACAAACAGCACCAATTGAAATTTGTTACTGGATCAGAACAGTAAACTGCTCATAGAATGAAGGCTTTCACCATCGCATGATATAGTTGCTGGTAAATCTTTCGGGATGTGGGGTCGTGGTCCAAGGAAGTCTTCTGTCGCTGACTTTTGTCCAGGACTGCGCTGGACATCCTCAGAGGCGCTCCTCCGCTGAGGCTTGAAGACCTCACATCCCTGAAGGTTTACCAGCAGCTGGAACAGTAAACTGCAATCAATAAATTTTTAACTCACGAATACAAAATTAATTTTCTCTTAATAAAACTACTTTAGCGAAATAATAATCTCATTTTACTTGTAGTACCATAAACTGACGAAATATTTTATAACGAATACCCCAGTACGAATGAGTAACACACATGCCATTCTCGAGCACTCCTCACGCGACCAATTACTTCAGTGTATAGTATAAAAACTTTACAGAAACCATGATTTCACATCCACACCTTCATTCGCTCTCATCACTAAGCACAATACGGTGGTAATTAACGAGCAATTAGAAACTTAAACAAACAGAAGTTCAAAAGAAAATTACCGTATCCTGACTTCAGCTCGTGTCCGTCAGCTAGTGCCCTCTACCAGATCGCATGAAACTACATAATCTCGAGCAATCTGTTGCCACCTGTCATGCGCGTGGCTCATAGTGCACGCCTGTTTACGGATCTCCCATCTCAACTGCCACGATGTAGAGGCACTACGCTTCAGCACATCATGGCCCGTATTTGGACCAGCAATATTCTATTGAAAAATGGCACCACCGTACTGCCCTTTGAGGGATAACACATGAGGAAGCAGAATATCTCTCGTCCGGCCATCCTTTCTTCGTTATTTCCCTACATCGGTTTGAAATGGCACGGTCGACTTCCTTCCCCATCCTTCCCTAATCCGATGGTACCGATGACCGCGCTATTTGGTTCTCTTCTTCAAATCAACCAACCCATCCAGAATGCCTGTGACGTCCTCCAGTTCTATCCAGCAGAGTTCCCTCAGTCACTTCCTGCTGTCACCTGAAGTCATTGATCTGAATTTGAATTTTATCTATTGCATTTTATAACACTTCGTTAATTTTACGGCTTTTCATAGCGATTACAAAACATGTCCCATATTACATCAGCAATTATTGTTTCAGCAATTACGATGGAAGAAATAATAAATTAAAAGTACAATAGAAATTGAAAGAAAAGCACGAAAATATTCAGATTTTAAGAAGCTGTCATGATAGATGATGGGAAAGATTTGGATAGAAAGAGACAGAGATATGTTATAATATCTGAGCTAGCCTGGTCTGAAAGCCTCGGAACTACTTAGAACTTTGCAGTCCCAGTTCTCAACAGTTTAATTTACGGATTAATATTTCTAAACACTGTTTAGAAAAATATTATAAGTATTATGTACATTTTGGAAAGCGCAGTGGTGTGTGAGTGTAAAGTATGTTACTTCTTGGGGCTATTAAACTAATATCTGAAGTAGTGCTGGAGGGAACTGACACCATGAATCCTGCACTGCTGTCCACAAATCCGTAAGAGTACGAGAGGGGCGGGGGGGGGGGGGGGATGTAGATCTCCTATGAACAGCACCTTGAAAGGCATCCCAGATATAATAACGTTCATATCTAGGGAGTTTGGTGGGCAGTGGAAGTGTTTAGATTCAGAAGAGTGTTCCTGGCGCCACTCTGTAGCAATTGTGGACGTGTGGGACTTCCCATTGGCCTCCTGAAATTTCCCAAGTCCGTCGGAAAGCACAATAGGCATGAATGGATGCAGGCGATCAGACAGGATGCTAACGTACGTGTCACCTGCCAGAGTCGTACCTAGGCGTATCAGGGGTCCCATATTACTCCAAATGCACGTGCCCCACACCATTACAGACCTTGCTCCAGCTTGAAGAGTATCCTGCTGTCAGGCAGCGTCCATGCATTCATGAGCTTCTCTACATACCTATACGAGTCCATCGGCTCGATACAATTTGATTCGAGACTAGGCAATATGTTTCCAGTCATCAACAGTCCTATGTCTGTGTCAACGGGCCGAGGTGAAGCGGGAGGCTTTGTGTCGTCTACTCATCAAGGGTACACGAATGGACTTTCGGTTCCGAAAGCCCATATCGATGATGTTTCGTTGAACGGTTCGTACGTTGACACTTGTTGGTGGCCCAGCGTTGAAATCTGCAGTAATTTGCGGAAGGATTGCACTTCTGTCATGCTGAACGATTCTCTTCGTCGTCTTTGGTCCTGTTCTTGCAGGATATTTTTCCTGCCACGGCGATGTCGGAGATTTGGAGTTCTACAGTATTCTTGATATTCGCGGTAGACTCGTGTAATGGTCGTAAGGGAAAAACTCCACTTCATCACTATCTCGGAGATGCTATGTCCCATCGCTCTTGCGCCGACTGTAACACCACGTTCAAAGTCACTTAAATCTTGATAACCTGCCACTGTAGCAACAGAACCGGTCTAACAACGGCGCCAGCCATTGTTGTCTTACATAGGCGTTGACGACCGCAGCGCCGCGTTCTGCCTGTTTACATATGTCTGTTTATTATAATACAGTTTAACTATTCTAGATTTGTGGAAGGTTATCTGCAGTACATTTTGGTGTAAGTGTTCGGTGTTTAATTGAGTGTGTTTCGGTTCTGCTGTCTGTTTTGGTGTACGAAAAAATGGTTCAAATGGCTCTGAGCACTATGGGACTTAAAATCTATGGTCATCAGTCCCCCAGAACTTAGAACTACTTAAACCTAACTAACCTAAGGACAGCACACAACACCCAGTCATCACGAGGCAGAGAAAATCCCTGACCCCGCCGGGAATCGAACCCGGGCGCTGGAAGCGAGAACGCTACCGCATGACCACGAGCTGCGGACTTTGGTGTACGAATTGGAATTGCTGTATTGTGTGCTTTGTGTGTGTTACAATGTTCTGTTATA
This sequence comes from Schistocerca americana, assembly GCF_021461395.2. Taxonomy (NCBI): domain Eukaryota; kingdom Metazoa; phylum Arthropoda; class Insecta; order Orthoptera; family Acrididae; genus Schistocerca; species Schistocerca americana. Next base: position 1,012,044,038 of record NC_060120.1, on the reverse strand, counting down.
CGTCCGTGTCTGCCCGTATTCGTCATGTGCTTGAGACATCATCAGCGATTTTATTTATTATCTCTCATTCGTCTTTGTCTCTTATTGCCCGTATCATGTCACAGACATACTGCTTTGGTGTCTGGTGTGCAGGTCTGTATTGGTGACAGTGAGAAAGTATGTGTTCTTGGGATATATGTTCCTCACATGTACAAATAGCTCTCTGGGTGCGACCTATGCAGTGTAAGTCAACAGGGTAAGGACCAGAAGTCATACTCGATGACCCCAGGAGTAGCTCTACTGTGTCTCTATAAAGCATTTGGAGAATGGGACCTCTTCCTTGGTCATCGCCATTCTAGCCGTTGAGGTCAACCAGGGTAGTGCAGAACTGATTATTCACTGCTAAAAGCTTATAAGTTTTACTGCGCTGTTAAAACGATCTGCATTAACAATTAGAATTTTACTGCATGACTATAATATAATTATTTAACCATCTTAATGAGAACAATTTTCAGTTACCATGTAACTCTGAAGTTAATATATCATTGACCTCAGTCCGCCCTCATAGCTGAGCTGTTAGACTGCATGTACGGATTGGGATGCGATTGCTGGCAGTACGAGAGATTTTCCCCTGATAGGAAGACCGTGACGAGGTGCACTGCCTCGTGAAGCCAATTAGCGGCTGCGTCACTGGAAGCAGCGGCTTAAAGGTGGAACAGCTGACAGAAAACGAGATAACAGTGTGCTGACCTTTTCTTTTCTCTTATTTCTCTACATTTAAAGGTCCAACAAACTCTTTGAGATCCGTCCCACTGCAGAGTTCTGCTCTCCTCAGCTTTCATATTTGGTGGTTAAACTGCAGCTATTCAGACATACAGTGTGGGCTGTAATTATCGTATGGCAGTGAAACTTGGTATGTATTGTAATGAGTCAATGCGGAGCCGATCTAAGCTGGGAAAAATTAGTTTCTTTTTTGGCTACCAGGTGAAAATCTGCTGGTGTGAATGTAACAAAAATGTTTAGAAATGTTTCCATATCTAATAGATTTGGAACGAGACGTGGGCGGAAAAGTTCAAACAAGTGAGAAAGGCATAACGTTGATTTTGTTACACAAATTGATCAATATCGGCACTAGTGACGTGAACGAGATGCTGTACAGTGCCAGACTTGCTCCTGCTGATCAAAATTAGAACTAACATTTTTTACCAGTATTACCATACCCACCTAGTTTCGCTGCTATACGGCATTTACAGCACACACTGGACCTCAGTGAGTAGCTGCACTTTAATTATAGCTACCAACTACTTTATGACTTAGTATCTATTACCTCTCCTTCTGTACTTCTTTCATCAATTTACTGATATTAAAAGAACGTATACAAAGAATGTCCTGGTGTGCCAGTCTTCACTATACCGCTTTGTCTCCGGATCGTACTCAAATGCCCGCATTTCGTCCACAGTAATAACATTGTCTAAAAAGTCAGCCACAACTGGAACATGTTGTAAAATTACTTTCGATTGACCTACTGATCGATAGTCAAACATTTTCAGTCAAAGTCGGGGCTCTCCTTTCCCATGACGAGGACACCAGCTTTCCTCTTAGGCTGTATCATCGTTGGTGATCAAATAAATTTCATAACCGTTATTGTCGAGATTCAGAGACGAAGCGTTTCCTTCCCTTCTAATGGCGCCCATGTTCTCTTCAAAAAATGAGTGATCCCGTTTTCGTTTCTCGGAAAAAATAAAAATTAAAACACACGACACTAGTGGGGATGGACCTGGCTTCTCAAAAGCCTGTTGTAGTCGTGGACTTTACGGTTCGTTTTCATTTGCAATTCATTATTTACAAGAAATTCATTTAAGGTAAAACGCCAAAAAAGCTTACCGTTTATTTTCTATAATCTCTGCCTGAACGCTGATGAAGCACACATTAAAACTGCATTTACAAATACTGAAACATCCCCCCCTCCCCAAAAAAAGAAAACATTGCCGCCCTTTGCAGTTGCACGTGCCTAAATACGTACCTGAGCGTGAGTCTAGGTTACCGCTGAATAAGCGTCCTCTAGGTTACCGCTGAATAAGCGTCCTCTGTCGAGTTTACCGTCCTTTGCCCCCCCCCTATGTGGACAACATTTCACCTAATTTAGGATGCTTCCTAAAGAAACAAATACCTATGTTTTGTCATCTTGATAAATAATGATCTGTGTTTGCGGAACAGTGGAGTCTATAGAATACCATGTGAATGCGGCAAAGTCTACGTTGGTCAAATCACAAGGACGAAGCGGCTTTCAAGCTGACACGGCGTGGGAGTTGGTGATCTTTTTGTATCTTTAGAAAGTCAAAATTTTACTTATAATGACACGTCTATCGATAGTTAACTTTATTGTTTTGACCACTGAAGTTTAACCTCCGTGATCCCGCAATTGCATTCTGTATCAACGTTGTGCATGCGCCTACGCGCCAAAGATAGCGTCATATTCGACAACAGAGGGCGCTAAACCCGGCAAGGGGCACTCATACGTTACCATCTCACGCTCACGCGTCTCCGTGCCAGTCTTAGCTATTAAGCCAATAATGTGCACCAGCAGATCCATCATTAAACTCACCTCAAGATGGCTGAATTGGTGTCTATCAAAATGTCGTTGCACGATATCAACCATTGCTAGATCGGCATGTCATGGAATCTATACGTATAATAAAAATGGATGTCTATGTGTGTATGTCTGACATTTGCCCATTCTACCAGTTATAGGTCCTCTCCACCCAATCTGCCTTATCAGGGCGTTCTCGCCCTTCTCTTCCCATGTTTTCTTACTCTCTCTCTTCCCCTTCTGCCCTTCTTTCCCCACACCCGTTTTCCCAACAGCCATTAGTCTCACCAATTCCCCCTCTACTCCACTTCCTTTAGTGTCCCAACAGCCACTCCTACCGCATTGCTGCAAATGCACCAGTCCTCCATCCTTATACCACCACATTACTACCATTTTCATGGCCAACTCTTTCTCCATCAACGACTGACTTCCTATCCCATGGCAGAGCCTTCCAATTTCTAGTGACAGGAAAGTGCTTCTTTGCCATACGCGTGTCTCGGCAATATGTTTTAATGCTTTAAATTCGTTCTGACAGTATTTCATTTTACCTTTTATTATTACTGTTTTTAACTACCAGGGCCAAAAGGCATCCGTCTTATACCTCAAAACTTCCTATTTTTCTCCTTTATAAAGCCTTCAGTTCAGCCTATATATCTCCGCAATCTATTTCTCGTTTTTTTTTTTTTCATTTGCTTTACTTTTGTATTTGTCCGTAGGCCGAAGAGCAGGTCGCTTGTACCGATGACAGCCTACCCATTGCCCTCGTCCGTATGGGACGTGGAGGGAATGGGATAACAATAATGAAAAATATGTGTGTATGTTCCACATATCCTTCTAAATGACTGGATCGATTTTAATCAGACTTGGTACACATATCCCTTACTGTCAGGCAACAATCGCTGAGGAGACCAGAACCAAGTATCGTTCATATTTTAGGAGCTATGGCATCATAAACATTAGACGTGTGAAATATACCGCCTCACGCATGATGCTCCAAGTTATTACTTCTTTGCCACTAACTCTACTCGCAACATTTTTCGCAGACAGTATCTGTATATGCCGCTGAATGTACTTACATAAATATATGGATTTACTGTACATAATTGAAGACATACGACGTCATAAACACTGACACTCATGAAAAAATCCCACATCATACCTGGAGTTTAAGCACATTTATTCCTTACTACTATGACAACCCTACAGTCGAGAAAACTTAAGGAAATCCATGCAACCTGGCAGCGCTTTTGACGACTTCCAACTGCAGAGTGCAAACGGCTGTCCGTGAAAACAACAGCCACCTATACAATGAGGTAACAGACGTCGTGGGATACATAGTAACATCCTGTCGCACGTAATTTTTCCCGGAGCACCGCAGCAACCAAACGTGGGATGGACTCAAAAATTGGTCCCCTGCAGAAATATTGAGCCATGCTGCCTCTATAGCTGGCCCCTAATTGTGAAAGAGTAGCCGGTGCAGGATTTTGTGCAGCAACAGACGTCTCGATTGTATCGCATAAATGTTTAATGGGTTTCATGTAGGGCGATCCGGGCCGCCAATCCATTATTTCGAACTGTCCAGAATGTTCTTCGAACCAATCACGAACTACTGTGGCCTGGTGACATGACGCATTGTCATTCATAAAAAATTCCGCAATTGTATGGGAACTTGAAATCATGAATGGTTGCAAAATGTCTCTCAAGTAGCCGAACATAACAATTTCCAGTCAATGATCAGCTTCAGTTGGACCAGAGGAAGCAGTCCATCCCATGTGAACACAGTCCACGTCATTATGGAGCCACAACGAGATTGTACAATGCCGTCTTGACACCTTGAATCCAACTGTTCGCGGGATCACCACCACACTCGAAATCTACCATCAGCTCTTAACAAGTGAAGTCCGGACTGATCTGATCAGGCCACAGTTTGTAGTCATCGAGGGTCCAACCGATATGGTCACGAGCTCAGGAGTGGCGTTACCGATGATGTCTTGATGTTAGCAAAAGCACTCGAGTCGAACGTCTGCTGCCATGGCGCATTAAAGCCAAATTTCGCCGCACTGTCCCAACGGATACGTTTGTCGAACGTTCCACAGTTATTTGTGCGGTTATTTCACGCGGTGTTGCTTCTCTGATAGCACTGACAACTCTCCGCAAACGTCGCTGCTCTCAGTCGTTAAGTGGAGGCCATCGGCTGCTGCGATGTCCATGACGAGAGGCAATGACTGAAATTCTCGGCACACTCTTGACACTGTGGATCCCGGAACACTGAATTCCCTAACGATTTCCGAAATGGAATGTCCCATCCACCTAGCTCTAACTACCATTACTCGTTCGAAGTCTACTAATTCCCGTCATGCGCACACAATCACGTCGGAAACCTTTTCACACGAATCGCCAGAGAACAAGTTACAGTTCCATCAATGTATTGCCCTTTTATATCTTGTCTACGCGATACTGGCGCCATCTGTGTGAGTGGGTGTTCCTATACCGCGAGTTTTGTCTCCATAGCGCAGAGCTGCGAAGAGGTGTTGTCATGGAGACATTTACAAAACCCCGTTGTAGACGGTCAGCGTACAGAAACTGTTTCGTAATTTCTCAGGTGTTTTGACGAATACATGGACACGACATTTTTTCGATATTAGGGGAGATTGGTGGTAAAATGGCGCGCGTCAGTACGTCAATAACTGTGAGAGCTAGTTTTATCTGATCGGTGTTGCCATCTGGTATTCGGTTGTACAAATAATCCTACAGATCGCGGAAACCGTTACTTGCAAATAGTCGACGCAAGAAACAAGGGTGTGTTTTGTCTTTGTTTCTTCTAATATTTGATCTCTATATTATAACAGGTAAACCATTTTCTGTTATGTTAAAATGCCAGTTTTTGTTGTTATTCCTATGTAACTAAACTCACTATTATACGAGGACTGTTCGGAAACTAAGGTCCGATCGGTCGCGAAATGGAAACAACAGTAAAAATGAAAATTTTTTTATTCGCAACAGTTAGCCACACCTTCCAGCTACCTTTCTAAATAGTCGCAGCTCCGACTTAGACAATTGTCATAGCGTTGTACAAACTTTCCAGTACCCTCGTCACAGAAAGCAGTCGCCTGTGCCTTCCGCCAATTCTCTACGCTGGTATGCCTTTCGTTGTTTGTGACAAAATGTTATCTTCGTAGCCAACGGTTCATGTGAGCACAGATGAACATCGAAGGGAGCCAATTAAGGCCCGTATTGTGGGCAACCAGACAGTTCCCATCGAAAACACTGCAGGAGCATCTTCATTGTCCCTGCAGAGTGAAGCCGACAATTGTCACGATGAAGGAAACGCATGACATGTATGTTATGTGGGCTCCAGAGCTTCACGCCAAGTCTCTCTCCAGATCCACATACTTGGCGGGAGACACTGTTGTTTTATTAATTTCTACGTGATCACTTTGATCTCTGCACTGAAAAAAGCGACGTGAGGTGATCGAGAGGCACACTAAAGAGACTGCCCAACACATCCGTGCAAAGTGCTATCGGATTTTCACTGTGGTTTCCACTTCGCGCCATATTGGATCTTACTTTCCGTATTTGCCTCGTACAAGTATTATGCCTCTTAAGAAAATAGCGAGTGTGGAACGATAATTTTATATGAGCCATGCCTGATGGGATAATTTGACGCAAAGAGGCTGAGTGCGTTATTTTACCTCACTAATGAAAGTAGGTAGTTACACTTATGCTCATAAATTAATGATAATTTGCAGAATGTGGTGCCACACAACGTGGCAATACATAAAACTAGCGATTATAGCATAGGCAGATATGGAATACACACGAGACAGAACTGTATGTCCACGTGTATTGGTGATAAGTTGAGAAAACCGTCCCGAAACACATGTGCTACAAAACGCCACTGTTTCCTGTGCATGTACCCCGACATCAACATGGGATATGATCATCATGCACACGTACACAGGCGGCACAACGAGTCGGCATACTCTGCATCATTTGATCGAGCAGCTGCTGGGGTATAGCCTTCCATTCTTGCACCAGTGCCTGTCAGAGCTCCTGAAGTGTCCTAGGGGTTTCAAGACGTGCAGCGATACGTCAACCGAGAGCATGCCGGACGTGCTCGATGGGGTTTAGGTCTGGAGAACAGGCAGGCCACTCTATTCCCCTGATATCTTCAGTTTCATTGTACTCCTCCACGATGGCAGCTCGGTGGGGCCGTGCGTTATCATCCATCAGGAGGAAGGTGGGGACCACTGCACCCCTGAAAAGGCGGACTTACTGGTGCAAAATGTCGTCCCGATACACCTGACTTGTTACAGTTCCTCTGTTAAAGACATGCAGGGGTGTATGTGCACCAATCACAGTTCCACCCTACACCATCAAACCATGACCTCCATACAGGTCCCTTTAAAGGACATTAAGGGGTTGGTATCTGGTTCCTGGTTCACGCCAGACGAAAACCCGGCGAGAATCACTGTTCAGACTATACCTGGACTCGTCCGTGAACATAACCTGGGACCACTGTTCCAATGAACATGTACTGTGTTCTCGACACCAGGCTTTACGCGTTCTCCTGTGACCAGGGGTCATTGCAGTGCACCTTGCAGATCTCCGGGCGAATAAACAATGTCTGTTCAGTCGTCTGTAGACTGTGTGTCTGGAGTTCACTGTTCCAGTGGCTGCGGTAAGGTCCCGAGCAAGAGTGCCTACAGTACTCCATGGCCGTCTGCGGCAACTGATGGTGAGATATCAGTCTTCTTGTTGTGTTGTACACTGTAGACGTCCCGTACTGTAGCGCATGAGCACGTTTCCTATCTGCTGGAATCGTTGATATAATCTTTTCACACTTTGTGGCACACGGAGGGCCCGTGCTACGACATGCTGTGTTTGACCAGCCTCCAGTCGTCCTAATATTCTACCCCACATAACGGCATCAATATGTGTTCTTTGAGCTATTTTCAACACACAGTCACCATTAGCACGCCTGAAAACGTCTGCACACTTACTCGCTGCACCGTACTCTGACATGCACCAACAGAAAAATGGTTCAAATGGCTCTGAGCACTATGAGACTCAACTGCTGTGGTTATCAGTCCCCTATAACTTAGAACTACTTAAACCTAACTAACCTAAGGACATCACACACATCCATGCCCGAGGCAGGATCGAACCTGCGACCGGAGCAGTCGCACGGTTCCGGACTGCGCGCCTAGAACCGCGAGACCACCGCGGCCGGCGCACCAACACAACTCTGTCAATGTGGACTGCTGCCAACGCCACCGTGCGACGACCGCAGAGATCAAATGCACCTCATGTTCATACTCAGATGTGATTCAAACCCGCAAACCGCCCACCAGAGCGTTGTTTCACAATGTATCAGCATTATTCTTAATTTATGAGCATGAGTTTACATGAGATACATTATGTACATTTAATAAAATCCAAAATACCACAGTGCACCGTTTTTATAAGAATAGGTTTCTCTGTTCCGATGCCAAGGACATACACCCATACAGCGGAAAGAGCTGTTTGGATGGCAGGCGAATTAAGAAATGGCATCAGCGCTGTTTATAATGGGACTTATGTTAGACAGAGCGCCATCCAGCACAACATACGAGAGGCAAAGACTGTGCGTAGTATGCGGTAAATTCGGCAAAGATGCCGAGGAATGATACCGGTGTATTTCTTGTGTTTCTCGCGTCATTCTCAATACAGTGAGTGAGATAGTCTGAAAACTATAACTGTGACTCCCGTCTGAAGAAGCGTTAGTTGGTTAGTAGATATGCAGGACACTACTTATTTATTTCGATTATACTCGAGTCCTTGTCGCCATTTTATGAGAAAACTATTATTGTTTTGTATCCCTAATTCGTTAAGCTGATACATTCGCTATTTTCTTTTGGTAAATTATGTTGTTAAGTGTTTTGTTTAATACATGTAATATTCAATATACACAATTTGTATTATAAGATGCTTGGAATTAGTTACCTGACAGCATTGCTTGAACCCGCCAGGGTAGCCGAGAGCGCTAACGCACTGCTTCCTAGACTCGGGTAAGCGCGCCGGTCCCGGATCGAATCCGACCGGCAGATTAACGACGAAGGGCCAGTGTGCTGGCCAGGCTGGATGTGGTTTTTAGGCGGTTTTTCACATCCCCTAGCTAAATACCGGGCTGGTCCCCACGTTCCGCCTCAGTTACAAGACTCGCAGACATTTGCAACACATTCGCACTATTCCATGGCTTACATTAGGCACAGACAGCTGGGGTACGCTAATTCCTTCCTGGGGGTGGTACGGGGTGGCGGCAGGAAGGGCATCCGGCCACCCCTTAAACCTATCATGCCATATACGATTAACCATGGCCGACCCTGCGTAAATGTCGGACAAGGCTCAGACAAAGAAAGAAAGAAAGAAAGAGCATTCCTTGAGCCGCTCAGAGTGGTCGCGCGGTTAGAGGCGTCAAGTCACTGGAGGTTCGATCCCTCCCTCGGTCTTGGGTATGTGTGTTGTTCTTAGTGTAAATTAGTTTAAGTAATGTGTAAGTCTAGGGACCGATGACCTCAGCAGTTTGGTTCCTTAGAAATTCACACAGATTTGAACATTCGAGCATTCCTTGTGCCAGTTTACCTCTCTTATTGCGTCATTTTATCCGGTATGTCGGCTAAAATGACGTTGTGCAATGACGTCAAAATTATTCATTGTTTTGTAAGACGCGTAGCTATATATTTATGGTTTTAAGATATATTGCAGTAAACAGATGCGGCTGATGCTATACACAGATTGGAACCTCTAGGTAGCACAGAGTAAAAGTTATAGTCGAAGTGTCTTAGTTGCGCCAAATTCCCACACATTCCCCTACACTGCAAACACAGTTCTCTTATTGTTTTCGTTTCTGATAGAATATTGGCAAAATAAATACCTGAGCCATGCCGGGTTTGTCTGCTAATATGTAGGTAAAATGTGTGGAGTTCGGCACGTGGCACGCCCTCATGGCTCTGTTTCGACAGGACGAAGGAGATCAGCTTCACGCTGCCCACGCTGCGGCACGCGGCGTCGTTGGACGAGCTGGGCGGCGATGGTGACGCAGACATGGACGACCGGTTCGAGGACGGCGCCAGCGACCCGCTGGTGCCCGCCAGCGGTGCTCACACGCAGCGGTCCAACTCGTTCAGTGAGTCTCTTCGGCCATTACTCAGTTACTCTGCCATCCACAGGGACCGTGTTTCATTTAAATGGGCGACCTCTCAGAGTCATGGAATTTCTTTTTTGTTGCAACACTTACTCACGTTGGGGCTACTTTGTGTAATGTCTGAATTTTCTTGATGGAAGTTTAAGTATTCTGAAAACATCAGTATGCATATTATGTACCGGTATGAGCTTCAGGGCGTGCAGTATGGGCGAAATATTCTGAAAACATCAGTATTCATATTGTGTACCGGTATGTGCTTCAGGGCGTGCAGTATGGGTGAAAACGTAATACGTCTAACTACACAAAATGGTGTATTCTATTTATGTGCAATGTGTGCTGGGTTCGGTTTATTTGACACCCGTTTCGGTGATACAGTTCACTATCTTCAGGCCCATACACAGAGTACACGCGTACTGATAATAAAAAAATGGTTCAAATGGCTCTGAGCACTATGGGACTTAACATCTAAGGTCATCAGTCCCCTAGAACTTAGAACTACTTACACCTAATTAACCTAAGCACAGCACACACATCCATGCCCGAGGCAGGATTCGAACCTGCGACCGCAGCGGTCACGCGGTTCCATACTGAAGCGCCTAGAACCGCTCGGCCACTCCGGCCGGCCGTACTAATAATAGATACACTTATTTATTTAAATAATAAAATCTTAACTATACCACAACGAACCAATTTTGATTATATATGTGTGTGTGGCCAGTTCAGTACGTGGGCTATTCGGAATGTAAGCTCCGGTCGGCCGTGAAATGAAAACCACTGTTAAAATCAAGTCTCCGACTTAGACATTTACAGTATCCTCGTCATAGAAGGCGGCCACCTGTGCTTTCCGCCAATTCTCTATGCTGGTCTACAGCTCGTTGTCCAGCATAGGTGTTTATATTCAAATGCAATTGAAAATGTTAGTATCTTTAATGCTTTAAATGCTTGACTATATTTATCCAGTTAATGTTTTTTATCATTTTTATTGCTCTTTTCTGCTTATCGAATATTCTTTTAACATTTGTGTTAGAGGTGCTTTCCCACAAAACTATGCCATAACGTAGAATGAATTAGTGCACAGAACGTCATTTTCACGGTAGTAGTGTGTTATATGTATTTGCTTTTGAGCAGGACATGTAGGTGTGAGATTATACAGGGTGATGAAAAACAAGCTGAAACGCTTGTTAGGGTGTTGTAGGGGAGGTTGTGTTGCTAAATATCTGTAAAGAAATATTCGACAAGTGGTGCCGTTTCCATGTTAATTAGCATGTAAATTAGTCAATCCGGTCGTCTCTTGCGGGACCACTTGAATATACGTACGCAACCTTGAGACTGACTAATTTCAATGCTAAGTTACTCGGAAACGGCGCAACGTATCTATTTTTTTCTATGCAGTTATTTCTGAACACAACCGATCGTGCAACACCCTTTCAAGCTTTACAAGCTGTTTATTACTACACTGTGTATGCCGATTTACATTTATTCCATTATTATCCCAAGGAACTTCATGTATGTGTACTTTACTGCAACGCATCCATATGTGCAAATGTTCATATCTTCATTGTGTTGATCTTTTAGTCTGAAATTTACAAGCGGTGTTTTAGCGATCTTATTTTGTAAATTCATTTCAGAAAATCTTTGAATAGAATTATTTACTTCGCAGCTGCTTTTATTTTCAGATTTTTGGTGTCAGTATGTTTGAATAGTTGAGTGTATCAGTCGCGTAAGTTACTGTATTGCCAATTGACAGTGATCTGTATAAATTGGAGATCAATCGGCCATTGCCATTACGGCGAGGATCAATTAGTATTATTGCACGAGGTACAGCCACATATTAAGTTCCGTTTGTATTCCATTAGATTCAGCTCCACAGTGGCAAATCGGTGCATGCGCGGTAGTTGCTTTGAGTTCTCTGTGTATTGTTTATGTTATACACTACTTGTTTACAAAGGTGAAGTTGATTGAAAATCCCACCGCTTGTAAGATTGAATCTATAATTCGTTTTCTGAATGCGAAGGGCACTAAACCAGTCGACATTCATCAACAGATTAGCGAGTTTTCTGTAGAGTACAGCATGTGAACAGTGGATGAATGCTAAGGATATGGAATCGACAGTTGAATGAAGGACGTGATGAAGTGAACCATGACAAAGGGCGTCGGTTTTTAGTTAAAGATGAACCGGTTCATGTATCTGAAGAAGGCGTAAAGGAAAACAGTAAGGTTACAGTATCCGATCTTTCTAAGAAATCTTTGCGAATTTCAGATTGACTTCTTCATGAAATCATTTTCGAAAACTTGAATTTTCGAAAATGAGGTTCTCGTTGGGCGTAAGAAACTATTACAGAGTAACATCTGGGCTGTGCACTTGATTTATTGACACGTTACGGCGAAGATGGTAAGGATTACCTAAGCGAGATAGTGACTGAGAATGAGACTTGACTCTCTCTTAGAAACCCAACGACATAAACTACAATCAGTGAAATGAAGGCACATTGCGTCACCATTAAAGATTAAAGCCAACTCGACTGGTGTATATTCTGCCACGAGGTGAAACAATCAATGCAAATAGGCCTGTTTACTGTGACATACTTATGAAACTGTGTAGCGGTGTACAGAAAAAGCGGTGCGGAAAACTCACCAAGGTTTTTGTTTTCATTCGTGTCAGTGATTGACCTCAAATTGCAAACAACTCTTGGACTCTGGCTGAATCTAAATCAGCACCTCCCGTACAGCCTTCACCGCGCCCCCACCGACGTCCATTACGTTTTTACCGCTGGGAGCTTAAAATAAAAGATGAGGACCTATCAGAACATGCCAGTACATGGTTGTGTAAACGGGGAGCAACGTTCTACGACAGTGGTTTTCAAACACTCTTATCCAAGCATACCTTGACATAGACATAATCACCCATGGCTCCTTTCGCACATGGCATCCCGCTCGAGGTGTGGGGTAAAGTAACTTAAGTTTCGAAGAAAATGAATAATAGTAGTTATATCTTTATTAATTGTTGACAAAATATATTTCAATCAACTTCTAATGGTGTTATATCTTATTCTTGCAAAAACATTTGATCTACTCCTACGAAAAAGAAATCTCAACACCGAAAAATAAATTGTGGTGTCACCGCCGGACACCACACTTGCTAGGTGGTAGCCTTTAAATCGGCCGCGGTCCATTAGTATACGCCGGACCCGCGTGTCGCCACTGTCAGTAATTGCAGACCGAGCGCCACCACACGGCAGGTCTAGAGAGACGTCCTGGCACTCGCCCCAGTTGTACAGACGACTTTGCCAGAAGGGGATCACTGACAATTACGCTCTCAATTGCCGAGACGATAGTTAGCCTAGCCTTCAGCTACATTTGCTACGACCTAGCAAGGCGCCGTATTCAATTGCTAATTAATATTATGAAGCATGTATCATCAAGAGCGATGTTCTACAATTATGGATTAAAGTTAAGTATTCCAGAAGCTACGTACTTTATAGCATTCATTACGTATCCTGTTTCAGACCTCACGCCAGCCCGCGTGAGTTTAAGCGCGTGCCTTTCGGCTTCCTCTCATTGTGTCTAGGCTGTCTTGTCTAGACACAACATAAATAATGTAGAATAATGATATGTCATGAATACGTCTACCTTGGAGACTTGTTGCAATGATTAACATTGCAAGATCGCAAGTTAATGTAAGCGCAAAATAAGCCACTGCAAATGTGAAATGCTGGCACATGAATTACCGGCATATTGAACGCAAGTATGCAAACGTGCATGCATTGTGTTGTACATGTGCTGCATGTCAGTTTCTGGGATGGAGCTCCATGTCTGTTCCACTTGGTCGGTCAATACAGGGACGGTTAACGCTGTTTGTGGATGACGCTGCAGTTGTCGTCCGATGAAGTCCCATATGTGCTCGACTGGAGACGGATCTGGTGGTCGTCCGGACCAAGGCAACATGTCGACACTTTGTAGAGCATGTTGGGTTGCAACAAAGGTATGTTGGCGAGTGTTATGCTGTTGGAACACACCCCCTGGAATGCTGTTAGTTAGTGGCAGCCCAACAGGTCGAGTGACCAGACTGATGTACAAATTTGCAGCCAGGTTGCGTGGGATAACCACGAAAGTGTTCCAGCTGTCTTACGAAATCCCACCGAAGACCACAACTCCAGGCGTAGCTCCAGTATGTCCAGCACGCAGACTGGCTGATTGCAGGCCTTCATCTGGCCTCCTTCTAACCAAAACAAGGCAATAACTGACACTGAGGTAGAACCAGCTTTCGTCATAAAACACAGTAAACCCTCACACTACCTCCCAATGATCTCTCGTTTGACATTAGTGCAGTCGCAAATGGCGGTGGTGTGGCGTCAGTTGAATGCAAGCAACTGGCGTCTGTCCAGGAGCTGTCCTTGAAATAATCTATTTGCAAACAATTATTTGTGTCACCGTGTTCCTCAAATTGCTGCTGCAGATGCAATAGGATGCACGAGGGTCACACGCCGAACACGATGGTCTTTCCTCTCGGAAGTGCCACGTGGTCATCTGGAGTCTCGTCTTCTTGCAACCAGACATTCTTGTGACCGCCGCTGCCAACACTTACGTGCAGCGGCTACATTCCTGCCAAGACTTTCTGAAATACCGTAGAAAGAACATCCAGTTTCTCGCAGCCTTATTACACGACTACGTTCAAACTCAGTGAGGTGTTGCCACCTTAAATGCGTTTCTCATTAACGTCAAGTCACCACTTCCAATCTCAAAGGTAACTAACGCCCACGACCGTCACACCGTGTATTTAAAGCTAACTGATTTGCTTCCTCATAGTGGCGCAACTAGCGCCACTGTTTTGCGACTTGCGCTACATTTGAATAGACCTCATCTCTCAGAAGTAGAAACACCCTTACCAGCTTTCATTTACGTCGCAAAATTCCTTCTTGGTACTGTGATTTTCTCCATCAGTGTATATTTCGTGTCAGTGACTACTAATGCTGTAAAATACACATCACGTAAGTAGGATGTTGGAAAAGGTATCAACACTTCACCTAATTCATCATGCTCCAAAACTCAAGCAGTGGTCAGAAACGAATTTGATTTCAATGTGTCTGCAAGAAGGAAGTCAGTACCAAGACTAAGTTATCTGTGCACCGTTCAATCTTTCGACCAACTTTGTTGTATGGGAGCGAAAGCTGGGTGGATTCAGGTTACCTTATCAATAAGGTTGAGGTTACGGATATGAAAGTAGCTAGGATGATTGCAGGTATGGCAGGAGGGTGTCCACAATGAGGAAATCAAAGAAAAACTGGGAATGAACTCTATAGATGTAGCAGTCAGGGCGAACAGGCTTAGATGGTGGGGTCATGTTACACGCATGGGAGAAGCAAGGTTACCCAAGAGACTCATGGGTTCTGCAGTAGAGGGTAGGAGGAGTCGGGGCAGACCAAGGAGAAGGTACCTGGATTCGGTTAAGAATGATTTTGAAGTAATAGGTTTAACATCAGAAGAGGCACCAATGTTAGCACTGAATAGGGGATCATGGAGGAATTTTATAAGGGGGGCTATGCTCCAGACTGAACGCTGAAAGGCATAATCAGTCTTAAATGATGATGATGATGATGATGTGGAGACTGTAGACATATCATTAAATTGCTCTTGGTCTGTAGTGTAACTGACTATGGAAGTTCTGTATTGAACGGATCTTTGATCCATTACTGTCGGTCAGCTTCTTGTGGGAAGTACATCGGAAAGTAATCACTGATTTTAGTTATGTGATCGACAAACAATGACTAGCTCTTCACTCAGCTGAAAGTCAGTGTCTGCTAAAACCGTTTGAAGAGTAGAGAATGTGCACTTGCATACTCGTATCTTTACCATCCAACTTTCCTTCTGAAATTACAATTAAAACCATTATCTGCTGACAGGCGTTGATATACATCAACGGGGACAGTTGAAAATGTGTGCCCTTACTGGGACTCGAACCCTGGATCTCCTGCACACTTAGCAGACGCCCTATTCATCTGAGCCACCAAGGGCACAGAGGACAGTGCGAATGCAGGGATTTATTGCCGGCACGCTCCTCGAGAGACCCACATTCTCAACTTATAGTCCACACAGTACATTTGTAGTGCCCCTGCCATTATACCCCTTACTCGCGGCAGACAATCCACAGAGTCCCGTAAGAGTTCAGGCAAATCGTGTGCATCCGCACTGAAGAAGGTCATCAGCCGGTAAGCCTTAAACGATATGAAGATGGCATCTGCTCTTTCGTACATGTCCGAAAGAACAGATGCCATCTTCATAACTTTTTTTCTAGACTGTCATGTACCGCTATGCCGCTGAAGCAACACTTTCTTCACGGCTAGCGCACTCGTTCCCTTACTCGGAAGCAAATAAACCGAATTATTATTTTCATGAAATCGCCGCGACCCGCCTGCTGTGAAGATGCGACGCCCTGGGAGTTGCGACGCAGTTTCAAAACCGCTATTCTATGAGAAAGGCATGTAAAAACTAGTGGCGCGCTTGTGCTTCCAAAATTGTGGGTCTGTGTGGAAAGGTTTAATGTTTGTAATTTCTACCCAGTAAATACACTACTGGTCATTAAAAATGCACGTGATAAACGGGTATTCAGTGGACAAATATATTATACTAGAACTGACATGTGATTACATTTTCCCCCAATTTGAGTGCATAGATCCTGAGAAATCAGTACTCACAACAACCACATCTGGCCGTAATAACAGTCTTGATACGCCTGGGCATTGAGTGAAACAGAGCTTGGATGGCGTGTAAGGTACAACTGCCCATGCAGCTTCAACTCGATACCACAGTTCATCAAGAGTAGTGACTGGCGTATTGTGACGAGCCAGTTGCTCGGCCACCATTGACCAGACGTTTTCAATTGGTGAGAGATCTGGAGAATGTGCTGGTCAGGGCAGCAGTCGAACATTTTCTGTATCCAGAAAGGCCAGTACAGGACCTGCAACATGCGGTCGTGCATTATCCTGCTGAAATGTAGGGTTTGACAGGGATCGAATGAAGGGTAGAGCCACGGGTCGTAACACTTCTGAAATGTAATGTCCACTGTTTAAAGTGCCGTCAATGCAAACAAGAGGTGACCCAGACGTGTAACCAATGGCACCCCATACCATCACGCAGGGTTATAGGCCAGTATGGTGATGGCGAATACACGCTTTCAATATGCGTTCCCCGAGTTGTCGCCAAACACTGATGCGACCATCATGATGCAGTAAACAGAACCTGGATTCATCCGAAAAAATGACGTTTTGTCATTCGTGCACCCAGGTTCGTCGTTGAGTACACCATCGCAGGCGCTCCTGTCTGTGATGCAGCGTCAAGTTTAACCGCAGCCATGATCTGCGAGCTGATAGTCCATGCTGCAGCAAGCGTCGTCGAACTGTTCGTGTAGATGGTTTTTGTCTTCCAAACGTCCCCGTGTTTTGACTCAGGGATCGAGACGTGGCTGCACGATCCGTTGCAGCCATGCGGATAAGATGCCTGTCATCTCGACTGCTAGTGATACGAGGCCGTTGGGATCCAGCACGGCGTTCCGTATTACCCTCCTGAACCCACCAATTCCATATTCTGCTAACAGTAATTGTACCTCGACCAACGTGAGCAGCAATGTCGCGATACGATAAACCGCAATCGTGACAGGCTACAATCCGACCTTTATGAAATTCGGAAACGTGATGGTACGCATTCCTCCTCCTTACACGAGGCATCACAACAACGTTTCACCAGGCAACTCCGGTCAACTGCTGTTGTGTATGAGAAATCGGTTGGAAACTTTCCTCATGTCAGCACGTTGTAAGTGTCGCCACCGGTGCCAACCTTGTGTGAATGCTCTGAAAAGCTAATCATTTGCATATCATAGCATCTTGTTCCTGTCGGTTAAATTTCGTGTGTGTCGCACGTCATCTTCGTGGTGTAGCAATTTTAATGGCCAGTAGTGTATTTTTCCTGTACCCATGCACGTTTTGTATCTACTCTGAGGTGACAAAAGTCAAGGGCTAGCTATATGCACACACACGGAAGACGTACGCAAGGTATAAAAGGGCAGTGCTTTGGTGGAGTTATCATTTGCAACACTGTGGAATAGCCGCAGATATCAGTGTGGGACGTACGACGAACGTGTCCTTTAGCACCATGTGGTGAAACCTGGCGTTAATGGGCTATGGCAGCAGATGTCCGAAGCAATTAGCTTTGCTTAGAGCACGACATCGCCTGCAGCGCTTCTCCTGGGATCGTGACCACATCGGATAGACCCTAGACGAATGGAGAACCGTGGCCTGATTTCAGTGGGTGCTGATGGTAGGGTTCGGGTGTGGCGCACATTCCTCGAAGCCATAGATTCAGGTTGTCATCAGGGCACTGTAAAAGCTGGTGGTGGCACCATAGTGGTGTTTGCTGTGTTTACGTGGTATGGAACCGTTGATTGACTGGAAATTATTATGTTCAACTAGTTGAAGACCATTTACAGCCACTTATGGACTTCATGTTCACAAGCAACGTCACTGTACAACGATTGATCACGAGTTGTTTGAACAACATTCTGGGCAAATGGAGTGAGTGGATTGGTCTCCCAAATCGCGCGACATGAATCCCTTCGAACATTTATCGGGCATAATCGAAAGGTCAGTTCGTGCACAAAATCTTCGACCCCCATCATTTCTGAAGGGGACTGCTAACGACTTGTTAAGTCCGTGCTACATTTTGTCTGGCAAAAGGCGGTCCGACACCATATTAGGAGGTGCCCCATCACTTTTGTCACCTCAGTGTATTAGCAAACGGAA
The DNA here is from genome assembly GCF_021461395.2 of Schistocerca americana. Classification (NCBI taxonomy): domain Eukaryota; kingdom Metazoa; phylum Arthropoda; class Insecta; order Orthoptera; family Acrididae; genus Schistocerca; species Schistocerca americana. The sequence goes on along the minus strand of NC_060120.1, from coordinate 1,012,025,491 downwards.
GTTAGCCTACTGTAGAGGAGGAGGAGGAGGAGGAGGAGATTAGTGTTTACGTCCCGTCGACAACGAGGTCATTAGTGACTGAGCGCAAGCTCGGGTTAGGGAAGGATGGGGAAGGAAATCGGCCGTGCCCTTTCAAAGGATCCATCCCGGCATTTGCCTGAAGCGATTTTGGGAAATCACGGAAAACCTAAATCAGGACGGCCGGTGACGGGATTGAACCGTCGTCCTCCCGAACGCGAGTCCAGTGTGCTAACCACTGCGCCACCTCGCTCGGTTACTGTATGGACGCAACTCTTAGTTATGTTCGGTAGAAAATAGTAAATTACGCTACTTACATTCAGAATCCTCGTAGGCTTCTCATTAGGAGTACGGCCAAACTGATTGCAAGCTCTTGAGGGACGCAAGGCAGCGACAGACTGGGGTGAGGCAGCCTCTGCGGTGGCGGCGAGCGGTAACGACGCAGATAACGACGCGGTCCGACCACGCCCCTCCGCGCCGCGCTTCGAGATCCTTACCTCGAAATGCCGTTGTTTCGCCCGCTGGGGGTAAAGAGCGGTAAGGAACGCGCTCCCCACTACACGCAGCTCGGTGACAAAAATCGCGACAGGGACTGGAAGAAGGAGTGGTGCTCCAAGGTGTTTTTTCTGATTGGCTGTAGCCAGCTGACTTAATGGTAGACGATATTCAACGCACGTATTTCTCACGCTGCAATAAACAGGATAAATTGCGGCATATAATATCGTTAAACATGTAGAAGACGGGAGTGACGCACACAGCTACACTTATATACAGTGTGATCCATTGATAGTGACTGGGCCAAATATCTCAAGAAATAAGAATCAAACAAAAAACTACACAGAACGAAACTCGTCTAGCTTGAAGGGGAAAACCAGATGGCGCTATGGTTGGCCCCCTAGATGGCGCTGCCATAGGTCAAACGGATATCAATTGTTTCTTTTTAATTAGGAACCCCCATTTTCTTACATATTCATGTAGTACGTAAAGAAATATGAATGTTTTAGTTGGACCACTTTTTTTCGCTTTGTGATAGATGGCGCTGTAGTGGTTACAAACGTGTAAGTTCGTGGTATCACGTAACATTCCGCCAGTGTGGGCGGTATTTGCTTCGTGATACATTACCCGTGTTAAAATGGACCGTTTACCAACTGCGGAAAAGGTCAATATCGTGTTGATATATGGCTGTTGTGATCAAAATGCCCAACGGGCGTGTGCTATGTATGCTGCTCGGTATCCTGGATGACACCATCCAAGTGTCCGGAACGTTCGCCGGACAGTTACGTTATTTAAGGAAACAGGAAGTGTGCAGCCACATGTGAAACGTCAACCACGACTTGCAACAAATGATGATCCCCAAGTAGATGTTTTAGCAGCTGACCTGGCTAATTGTGAGCCATATGTTTGTGACTATCGCAGCGCCATCTATGACAAAGCGAAAGAAGTGGTCCAACTAAAACATTCATATTTCTTTACCTACTACACGAAAGCGCAGTTGATATCCGTTTGACCTATGGCACCGCCATCTAGCGGGCCAACCGTAGCGCCATCTGGTTTCCCCCTTCAAGCTAGACAAGTTTCGTTCTTTGTAGTTTTTTCGTTTGACGCTTATTTCGTGAGATACTTGGCCCGGTCACGATCAATGGACCACACGTATACACACGATTAATCACTTAAAACTTTCACCGCAGAAATTGCGGAAATGTTAATTGCTATTGATGTCCGGTTTTAACACAGTGACTGGTAGCCAATCAACGGATCATAATAATAAACAGGAAGTGTATTTTTAGTGCAAACATACACTTTTTGAAATGGAGCAGTGACTATTGACATTAATAAACTGAAAGTAGGGTAAATTAGAGTGTCAATGGTATTGGTTGCACGACTCTAGTGCGAGTCCTTTACCAGATGTATTTTGGAATGCTCCGAAACGGACACTTGTTTGTGCCATTCAACTTGCGTAGTTGCAAATTACGGTGCGAGCTGAAACCTCGCCACACATTTGTGCCACGTAATCTGTGAATGATCAACAGAAAGATATTATAAAACAGCATAAAACGTTTATAGCAGAACCACAAAAGATTAGCATAGACTAGCCTCTCTTCGTGCCTTTCAAACACCCTGTACACATGGAAAAATGCGGTCGCTCTCACTTGGCAGTAGTTAATGCAACAAGTGGGTGCTTGGTACAAAAAATGCATCCAGCAGGCTGGCGATTTAGAATAAGCGTCAAAAAGAATAATTATGAAAGTTGTCATTGTGACAAGCAACTATGTAGGTCAATTGTCTTCGAAGGGGTTTTTGAAGGCGATATGTTCTGCTCCCTCCCCCCATGAACCATGGACCTTGCCGTTGGTGGGGAGGCTTGCGTGCCACAACGATACATATAGCCGTACCTTAGGTGCAACCACAACGGAGGGGTATCTGTTGAGAGGCCAGACAAACGTGTGGTCCTGAAGAGGGGCAGCAGCCTTTTCAGTAGTTGCGGGGGCAACAGTCTGGATGATTGACTGATCTGGCCTTGTAACACTAACCAAAACGGCCTTGCTGTTGTGGTACTGCGAACGGCTAAAAGCAAGGGGAAACTACAGCCGTAATTTTTCCCGAGGGCATGCAGCTTTACTGTGTGGTTAAATGGTGATGGCGTCCTCTTGGGTAAAATATTCCGGAGGTAAAATAGTCCCCCATTCGGATCTCCGGGCAGGGACTAGTCAAGAGGACGTCGTTATCAGGAGAAAGAAAACTGGCGTTCTACAGATCGGAGCGTGGAATGTCAGGTCCCTTAATCGGGCAGGTAGGTTAGAAAATTTAAAAAGGGAAATGGATAGGTTAAAGTTAGATACAGTGGGAATTAGTGAAGTTCGGAGGCAGGAGGAACAAGACTTCTGGTCAGGTGAATACAGGGTTATAAATACAAAATTAAATAGGGGTAATGCAGGAGTAGGTTTAATAATGAATAAAAAATAGGAGTGCGGGTAAGCTACTACAAACAGCATAGTGAACGTATTATAGTGGTCAAGATAGACACGACGCCCATGCCTACTACAGTAGTACAAGTCTATATGCCAACTAGCTCTGCAGATGACGAAGAAATTGAAGAAATGTATGATGAAATAAAAGAAATTATTCAGGTAGTGAAGGGAAACGAAAATTTAATAGTCATGGGTGACTGGAATTCGACAGTAGGAAAAGGGAGTAGTAGGTGAATATGGGTTGGGGGTAAAAAATGAAAGAGGAAGTCGCCTGGTAGAATTTTGCACAGAGCATAATTTAATCATAGCTAACACTTGGTTCAAGAATCATAAAAGAAGGTTATATACATGGAAGAATCCTGGAGATACTAAAAGGCATCATATAGATTATATAATGGTAAGATAGAGATTTAGGAACCAGGTTTTAAATTGTAGGACATTTCCAGCGGCAGATGTGGACACTGGCCACAATCTATTGGTTATGAACTGTAGATTAAAACTGAAGAAATTGCAAAAAGGTGGGAATTTAAGGAGATGGGACCTGGATAAACTGGCTGAACCAGAGGTTGTACAGAGTTTCAGGGACAGCATAAGGGAACAATTGACAGGAGTGGTGGAAAGAAATGCAGTAGAAGACGAATGGGTAGCTCTGAGTGATGAATTAGTGAAGGCAGCAGAGGATCAAATAGGTAAAAAGACGAGGGCTGGTAGAAATCCTTGGGCAACAGAAGAAATATTGAATTTAATTGATGAAAGGAGAAAATATAAAAATGCAGCAAACAGGGGAAAGCAGAAAGGTGGAACGAGTATATAGAGGGTCTATACAAGGGCGATGTACTTGAGGACAATATTATGGAAATGTAAGAGGATGTAGATTAAGATGAAATGGGAGATGCGATACTGCGAGAAGAGTTTGACAGAGCACTGAAAGACCTGAGTCGAAACAAGGCCCCGGGAGTAGACAACATTCCATTAGAACTACTGGCGGCCTTGGGAGAGCCAGTCCTGACAAATCTCTACCATCTCGTGAGCAAGATGTACGAGACAGGCGAAATACCCTCATACTTCAAGAAGAATATAATAATTCCAATACCAAAGAAAGCAGGTGTTGACAGATGTGAAAATTACGGAACTATCAGTTTAATAAGTCACAGCTGCAATATACTAACGCGAATTCTTTACAGGCGAATGGAAAAACTGGTAGAAGCCGACTTCGGGGAAGATCAGTTTGGATTCCGTAGAAATGTTGAAACACGTCAGGCAGTACTGACCTTACGACTTATCGTAGAAGAAACATTAAGAAAAGGCAAACCTACGTATCTAGCATTTGTAGACTTAGAGAAAGCTTTTGACAATGTTAACTGGAATACTCTCTTTCAAATTCTAAAGGTGGCAGGGATAAAATATAGGGAGCGAAAGGCTATTTACAATTTGTACAGAAACCATATAGCCGTTATAAGAGTCGAGGGGCATGAAAGGGAAGCAGTGGTTGGGAAGGGAGTGAGACAGGGTTGTAGCCTCTCCCCGATGTTATTCAATCTGTATATTGAGCAAGCAGTAAAGGAAACAAAAGAAAAATTCGGAGTAGGTATTAAAATCCAGGGAGAAGAAATAAAAACTTTGAGATTAGCCGATGACTTTGTAATTCTGTCAGAGACAGCAAAGTAATTGGAAGAGCAGTTGAACGGAATGGACTGTGTCTTGAAAGGAGGGTATAAGATGAACATCAACAAAAGCAAAACGAGGATAATGGAATGTAGTCGAATTAAGTCGGGTGATGTTGAGGGTATTAGATTAGGAAATCAGACACTTAAAGTAGTAAAGGAGTTTTGCTATTTGGGGAGCAAAATAACTGATGATGGTCGAAGTAGAGAGGATATAAAATGTAGACTGGCAATGGAAAGGAAAGCGTTTCTGAAGAAGAGAAATTTTTTAACATCGAGTATAGATTTACGTGTCGGGAAGTCGTTTCTCAAAGTATTTGTATGGAGTGTAGCCATGTATGGAAGTGAAACATGGACAATAAATAGTTTGGACGAGAAGAGAATAGAAGCTTTCGAAATGTGGTGTAACAGGAGAATGTTGAAGATTAGGTGGGTAGATCATGTAACTAATGAGGAGGTATTGAATAGGATTGGGGAGAAGAGAAGTTTGTGGCACAACTTGACTAGAAGAAGAAAATCGTAGAGGGAGACCAAGAGATGAATACACTAAGCAGATTCAGACGGATGTATGCTGCAGTAGGTACTGGTAGATGAAGGAGCTTGCACAAGATAAATTAGCATGGAGAGCTGCATCAAACCAGTCTCAGGACTGAAGACCACAACAAGAAACAACATGTTCTGCTGGTTACCGTCATGCTTATCATTAGATTTAAATTGGATGAGAACCTGTCAGTCTAGAAATTTGACTACACAGGCGACCCACAGGCTTGCTGTGGGCCAAGCCAAAATAATATGAAAACACCTAACACACAAGAGAAATAATGATAACTATTCTAGTTTAGAGAGGGTGTTCATGCAGTAATAAATCTCCAGGATTCGAATCATAAAAGAAGGTAATGATTCATCAGTAGACAAGCGTGACAAGCTCGCAGATCGGTTGGATCGACATAGATCACCGTTCTAGCATTGCAGACAACTGAAGCTGATTCCTCGTGGTGCACCTAGTGTATTTGCATCTTAGTCACCATCGATCGCTTTACGAGGTTTCTGCTCCAGAGATATTGGCAAAAACTGCACGTAACAGTACATGGTTGCTTGCAAGGTGATGGAAATAAACACATCTATCGTGAATATGGTGACACGTACCGCACTTCTGCTGGTCACGAAGTAAAATTTGCCAACAATTGCAGTGAAATGCCATTGAGATTTCTCTCCCACTGTGTGCTTCCTCCGAAAACAAAAGGTCCCTGCAGCCAACTTAACTGGGGGCGTCAAGAACACGAAGTAAATATTTCTGAATTTGAATCGAAAACAGCTGCCAACATGAGTAACGTAGAAGTAATTATCCTCGGAGTAGTGAAGCAACTTAAATCACTTAATAAAAGCAAGTCTTCTGCTCCAGACTGTATACCAATTAGGTTCCTTTCGGAGTATGCTGATGCATTAGCTCCATACTTAGCAGTCATATACAACCGTTCGCTCGACGAAAGATCCGTCCCCAAAGACTGGAAAGTTGCACAGGTCACACCAATATTCAAGAAAGTGAGTAATCCACTAAATTATAGGCCCATGTATTAACGCCGATATGCAGCAGGATTTTGAAAAAATATATTGTTTTCGAACATATTGAATTACGTTGAAGAAAAAGGTCTATTGACACGCAGTCAACATGGGTTTAGAAAACATCGTTCAAGCAGAAGTGATTCCTGGCGTTTCCCAAGGTAGTGTTATAGGCCATTTGATGTTCCTTATATATATAAACGATTTTGGAGACAATCTGTGCAGCCGTCTTCGGTTGTTCGAAGATGACGCTGTAGTTTATCGAGTAATAAAGTTATCTGAAGACCAAAACAAACTGCAGAACGATTTAGAAAAGATATCTGAATTGTACGAAAAGTGGCAATTCACACTAAATAACGAAAAGTGTGAGGTCATCCACAAGAGTGGTAAAAGGAACTCGTTAAACCTCGGTTACACGATAAATCAGTCGAATCTAAAAGTCGTAAATTCTACTAAATACCTAGGTATAACAATTACGAACAAATTAAATTGGAAGGAACACATAGAAATTGTTGTGGGGAATGCTAACCAAAGACTGCATTTTATTGGCAAGACACTTAGAAAATGTAACAGACCTGCTAAGGACACTGTTACTCTATGCTTGTTCGTCCTCTTTTAGAATACTGCTGCGCGGTGTGGGAACCTGACCAGATATGACTGACAGAGTATATCGAAAAAGTTCAAAGAAAGGCAGCACGTTTTGTATCATCGCGAAATATGGGAGAGAGTGTCACAGAAATGATACAGGATTTGGGATGAACATCATTAAAAGAAAGGCGTTTTTCGTTTGGGCTGAATCATCTCACGACATTCCAATCACCAAATTTCTCCTCCGAATGCGAAAATATTTTGTTGATACCGACCTACATAGGGAGGAACGATTACCATCATAAAATAAGGGAAATCAGAGCTCGTATGGAAAGATACAGGTGTTCATTCTTTCCGCACGCTATACGAGGTTGGAACAATAGAGAATTGTGAAGGTGGTTCGATGAACCCTCTGCCAGGCACTTAAATGTGATTTGCAGAGTATCCATGTAGATGTAGATGTAGATGCCGATCTTCATTCTTTCTGTTGAGGGTCGGTTCAATTCACGCGCAGGTTGGTGTTCCTAGGGACTGTCGGATTGGTGTCTCTACGCACAACCGTTGCGTCGGCTTGAATAAGAACAGACTACTACTGGCTTATGTTTCTTGATACTTAAATGATTAGTTATCACTAAAGTTGCTTCGCCGCGCCATTCGATTATCTTCTACCTAGGCAAACTATCGGTGGCTTCAATTGACTTGGGAAAATTCTTTCTCACGTATAACTAAGCAGATTGAGTTCAATGTCTACAGCCCCGTGCTTCCTACAACTGAACTCGTTACAGCATAAGCAGTGTTTATGTGTGGTAGGAATGCGGTTTTAATATTATTTTACGCTCCCTCTTTGTCATGCGACTGGACAGCTATCTGCTGGTCAGCTATACTGTTTTCGCTACGTGCTCTAAACGTCTCCGAAAGATCCTGTGTTAGAATACAACACTTCAAGCTTTATTTTCAGTATGGTGATACTTGTGGATAGGACATCAAGAACGGTTTCTAGCTACATTTGGTGGAGCAAAGTACCTTACCCCTGCCGGGTAAAGTAATACGCCACATAAAGAAATGTTATTTTCAACCGCTGTTGGCACGTGCATTAGTGTTTCGGTACTTAATTTTAAGTAAATGTGCTAACGCCAGGCCATGCTTCGAATACAATGATTAAGCTGTTATACTGCAAAATGTAAGATTGCCCTCATATGTCTGCTCACGCATTAAATATACGGGTGGAGTTTTTATTCCCTGTTGCATATAATATTGCAGTAAGCCCTCGCTTCGTCTGTCCTATTTGGTGCTAATAATGATTTGTTTTTAAATTCTTAGTTCTCGAATAATTTTAATAAATTTCGCTGCCGGACCTCATAAATGAAATGCATGTTCTATCCCGCATCGCGGAAAAAATGTTAGAGCTCGTTGGCGAATAAGCCCGCAGGTAAAAGCACGATGCTGAGTATACCATAATATTAATTGCAAACAGAGCTGAAGGCTCTTTAATTGACCTTACGCATCATATAAGGTGGTCCGAAGGTCATCTCCTAATTAGAAGTCGACGTTTGATTCTGAATAGTCAAAGACGACTTTTTTATTGTATCACAAAACACTTTGTACGCGAACAGAATGAGCAGTCAGTAACTGCAGTCAGCAATGATCAAGCCCCAATAAAGGAATCGATCAATGAGTCAATGGAGTGAGAATGGCCTCTTAAACGAAATTCGAGGTACAATCCGTTTCATACGAGGATTGATCAAAAATACGGGAAATGATATTTTTAGCAACAACTGCTAACGATATAACCATTTGATTTAATTTTTCCGATGGCCTGATCATTTGAGAAAGTCAGCTTCAAGTTGGAATACGCTCTGCCTTGTCAGTCGGCGTCCAGAGACGTTAGACTGAGATTGTATTTACCGTGTTTGTCGCACCTCATGGATTTCGAACAACGGGTTAAATTTAAGTTTCTTTTCAGGTTGCAAAGAAGGCTCAAAGAACCTCATGAAATGTTGAAATTGATGTTTGACGGTAATGCTGTAACTCCGAAGACTGTTGAAGTGGTGTGAGCAATTTAAAATCATAAATAAGTAGGTAGGAGAGGAGCAACTTTCCAGGCGTCCTTTAACGTCAAAAACAAAAGAAAACGTGCAAAAAGTGAGAAAAACTGTTCCTTCAAACAGTCGAATAACTATTAGAGAGATTGCCGAAAGCTTCTCGTACGTGTTCGTGGAAATCATTTTAACGGATAAATTGCCAGTTAGATAAGTGACTGCAAAAATTGGTCCCTGGCCTTCGAATCTTGAACAGAAGGAAAATCATGTGCGAATCAGCAAGGAGCTGAAGGATCGATTCTATTCAAATCCGGACTTCATGTCCGAAAGTGTGGCTTGAGATGATTCTTGGGCCTACGGGTATGACCTAGAGATGAAAATTCACAGTTCGCTATTGAAAACCCGTGATCTCCTCGCTTTGAAAAGGCACGTCATCCAAAATCGAATATCAAAATCATGCTCATTATTTTATTGCGATACTGAGAGCATAGATCGATTAGAGTTCATTTCTAGGAGAAAACTGTAAACGTCGATTTTTACAAGGGCGTACTACAACGCTTGCGAAACGATGTACGGAGGAGGAGACCAGAAAAACGGGCTAATGGCTTCCTTCTTCACTATGGCAATGCTCCGTACCACATCTTACGTGTTCATATCCGCCTTATTCACCATATGTAGCATGCGACTTCTGGTTCTCCCCAGAAATTAAATCGGTGCTGAAAAGAAAATGTTTTGACCCCATCGCCGGCACTGAGAGGGCCACGACAGAGCAGCTGAACGCTCTTCCAAGACAAGTCTTGCACAAAATGTTCTAGTTATGGATACAATGTTGGGATAAGTGCGTTGCTACCCAAGGACTGCACTTTGAAGAAGATTAAATCGAATTCTGAATAAGCTAATTACTTTGTTTTTAATAAAATTATTCATCTACATCACCATATATTTTAATCGGACCTCGTAGTGCGCAATGAATCAGCGAGTCCATGCGGTAAGTAACACTACAGTCTAATAAATACAGTGACGACTCTCTCTGATGCCGTTTGACAGCTGAAGAGTCATTAGCGCTCCTAGTGGTGAGGAAGCAGTAACCTTCGTTGTAAATATAAGCTTTTTTTAAAAATAATTTTCTACTTAACTAACAAAATAGTAGTATTTTTTTAGTTCCATGCGTTAGCAAATTACCAGTAGACATGAATTATCGTGAAATATACGTAAAACAGAGGAATCACACTGATTCAACTTATTCAGAAAGCAATACTTTCGATTGCATGTATATCTGCAGCTTACTCTGCCTAAATGAAGAGAATATAAACACATATCTCATGCATGAGACGCCTACATTACTGTTGATGTTGTTATTATCACAGGCACTTTCCTTGACACGTAAAATTTTTTTATGAAGTATTCACCCATACTTACAACTCACTCGACTTTCTATTACACAAGTATTTTCTTTAAATGTAATTACTTTTGTTTCAAAACCGAATGTGTTCAAGGTTCTTGCCTTTTGTAACTCATATTTAGCAACAATTCTGGAATTTAAGCTACAGGTGTGGCAGCTTATTTAGCACGTTAAACAATGTACGTATTACATTCCATATCGATTTCTTACGTTCCACATTCTCTAGTTTGGCTGAAAGTGCAGCGAACAAATTTCCACTTTGTTTGGTAGGTATACGACGTCTTTCTGCAAGAGGTGAGGTCTTCTGATGTTTACCGCCAGTTTTTGTTATTAAAGGAAACGACATTATTCAGTAAATATATGTACATTACAACACAATGGTAAATAAACCGTCCTATACTGTACTGTTTCCTACCTCCCAGGGTCCTTAGGAAACCAAAGAACGACAAATGTTGTATCATTTTTTAGTTATTATCGATTTTTATGGCACTACGTACGCTTCCTATTGTGAAAACTGTGTTACAAAGCAGTATAAACGTTAGTACCTGCACTCATCCGATATCGTATTCAGAAGTGTCGCTTGTTGGATGCTTGGGGTAACAAAAGTGAGATGAAGTGTCGGGATTGTTATGCTAGCCTGTGCTAACACGGAACGTTATAACAGCAACGTGTTGTAGCTTCTCTGGACGACCATCAAATCACAGATATAACTACTGAGCTTGATGGGAACCTGTGAATTCCTTCCGGAAAAAGTAGCGTGCTCGAATGATACACTACCCTATACCACAGACCTGGATGACGCCTCACATCACGTAGGTACACTCTAGTGCTGTTTTATGCGACTTTTGAGACTTTCAATCTGTCTTCTTTTAGAATGTAGGATGAACGATCTTGTTTCAAGATTCTTTTAGGAATAACAGTGACTTTTAAAATTCATGGTGTTTTGTTATTTACTGGTGTCAGAAAATACAGATTTTCAAAAGAATGAAATAACATTTCACATTTCTTACCTACAACTCCTGTGGGAGGCAATACCTTCTCAACAGGCACCGCCCAATCTCCCCCATCCCAGCAGCAGTCTGAAAGGCGTGCAGTCTCATGGGGGCTGGTAGCCAGAGGTGTTCCGGAGAAGGAAATCCACTCACGTACACCGGTAACTGTTCCCTCGAGTCGGCTCCCTCTCACCCTCCCCACACCCTCTCTTAAAGACACCCCGTTACGGTGATAGATGTCAGGCTGGTACCGACCGTGCAGGACTCCACCCCTATTCCAAGCCAGTACAGCACGTAGCACGCACGCCCCCGTTCTGCAGTGAGAGCACGCACCTCTCTGATGTTTTATCAAATCGCAGCGTACAAGAAAGACTTCAAGTGCGTCGTGCCATCAGCACCTACTCTGAATTCAGTGTATGTAAAGAAGGAACTCACCTGTAGAAATACCATTGCTATAGCAGTCAAATAAAGAGACAATAGCTTTCACACTTATTACCGCTTACTGTTTCCTTGACGACCTCTAGGTGCGTATCACAGCCTTGTTTAATTTGAAGTAGAATAATGTTCCACCTGGCTATTATTTTTAAAAGAGTATTCTGTTAAGGACTACCAGCTAGTTTCGAGTGTTACTCATTCTCAAAAGCTCTATTTACAAGGATACATCTGTTATGAACTTAAGATGGAGTTAGTAGTTCTAAACGAAAGGATGATTAAAAAAAAGACAGCATCATGGAAAGGATGTTGTCTATCGTACTGTGTCTTTGTTTTGAGAAAATCTGCTTGTGACTGTAGTTAATTAGTTACCCGTATATTCATCTAAAGATTATCTACAAAATGATATCACATATGTCATCTGATCTGAAAAGGAAATATTAAAAAATGACAAAATAATGCATACAGTAATAATATCTAATCAAAAAGTACTTTAACATTGTTCATTTGTACCACATCGGTGGTCACAGCCCACATAAACACATACAGGATTGCACTACACACACACACACACACACACACACACACACACACACACACACACACACATTAAATGAACGACATGCTTTAGCTTTAAGAAGATTTATATTACGACAAATTCGTAGTTTCAAACTGCATGCTTCACCAGTAAAGGAAAAAAGAAACTTTCTTAAGATCTATTTATAGCGTAAAACCGATAGAGTGGCGGAGCGTCTAAATGAGTACATAGATACGTACTGTACTGGGCAACAATTGAAGCAAAGAGAACGTAGAGGACGCTAGCGTAGCTCCGACTCGTTTTGGAGCCTCCTCTCGTTTCGGGCTCACCGCCACGGCGGAAAGACAGGGTGAAACTGCAACCCCCATGGTAGATAGCTCCCATACCACAGTGAAACATTAATGGGTTCACAACACACATACAGGATCTGAAACTGTTAGCACAGGAACACCTTCTGTGCCTGTGTCTGCAGGAAATGCATTTTAAAGCATCTGATGCTCCTCTGCCTTGGGACTACACACTGTCACAAGGATGATCTCACTGGGAAAAGAGCCAAAGGAGAGGTCGCTTTGTTTGTCGATACTACACAGCACTCCTGTGGTTTCCCACTAGCTGCTGACTTGCAAGGCATTGCTGTTGAACTTCGCAAGTGGCAGAGGATTACTGCTTGCTCGCTTTATTTACCTCTGTATGATGCGATTGAGTCGCAGGCTCTACAGAACAGCTCGCCTGACCATTCTTCCTACTGGGAGACTTCAATTCCCTTTACATATGATGGGGCGCGAGCTACTCTTGCCCAAGAAGTCATGATGTGTCAGGAGCTGTGCAATCTGAATACAGGGAGTCCGATTCATTCCTCGGCTGCCAGTGGCTCATCCCCAGCCATCGACCTCTCTTTCTGCTCTCCCGCTCTTTCAGGCTCAGCCCAGTGGGAAGCAACTGATGAGCTTCATTCCAGTGACCACTTTCCACAGTGGATCCACCTATTTATTGGAGAAGTGGTTGAACAAAAGGAGTCGAAATGGATGGTCAGCAGGGCTAGATGTACGCTGCTCTAGCCATTTGGCTGTGTTTGAACACTGTGACAGCGTCCAGGAATGAGTGGATCACGCGCGTGATGTGTTACACTGCTGATTTATCCACCCCAAAGTCTTCAGGTCATATTAGAAGGCATTCTGTACCTTGGCGGACAGACGAAGCTATTCAGTGACAGGGGACTGGTTCGTGGCTCTTCGACAGTTTAAATGCCGCCCAACAGTAGACAGTCTCACCGTATTTAGAGTCGCAAGGGCCAAGGGACGAAGAAGCAAGGAACGAGAGCAAGAATAGGTCATTGCCAGCGTTTCTGGTCGCCATAAAGTGTTCCGTTTGTTCTATGAAAGTATGGGAAGCCATCCGGAGGATTTGCAGTAAACACAGTCGTTTACCAATAGCAGCAGTGCTGAAACAGAGGTGCCCTGCAGACAACACCTGGAGACATCACTCAGGCGATGACAGAGCGTTTTGCAAAAACTATTGCCAATGTCAGCCTGGTCCCGGCGTTCCTCCACTGCAGTTCGACAGTAGAGAGGTGCAAATTGGACTTCAAATCCAACCGTTCTTAGTTTTTTTTTTTTTTTTTTTTTTTAATAGAGGTGGAGCCCCTCCACGCCCACACCGGCATGATGGCCAACACAAAAGGTCTACTGCCATCTCTGCATAAGGGTTAGTATTCACTAAAGTGAGGTGTCGCAGGATGTGGGTACTGCGATGTTTGCGTACGTCTGGTTAGGATTAACCATTAATACGCGCTCATCTGGAGATAGATTGGTCGAAATCTGACGAAGGGTAGCGGTTTGAAGGGCAGAGGAAAAAAAGTGCCAAAGCAAGAGCCGAGGGAAAAAAACCTCTGCGAAAGTTTGGTCGGGCGGCTAGAGCAGTAGCGGTTGTCTTGCTGCCTGCGATGGGTTGTGCAAGGATAGGCTTTGTTAGTAGTGGGTATCATGCATGTCGATACCTTGACGTTGTGCGTTTGTGGTGCTCGGCGGCTGGCGCTGGGTGCTGGTACAGAGTCCTCGTTCAGCGTCCTGCAACCTGCAACAGTTAGGTTTGTTATCGGTCTTGTGTCCGATAGCTCATATACCGGAGGCACAGTGTGAGGGAGTGTTGGCAGATTTTTCGTGCTTCTGTGGGCGAGCTCGTCGGTGTCCCTGCTGTGGCCTGTTGGTCGGCTCTAATAGCAGCTGGTAGTTGCCAGTCAGTGTTGATGATATGCAGGGGCTTACCGGCGTTTGTCGCTGTTTGCGTATGTTAGTTTACCATAGGTGGTTATGCCCTAGCTAGCAGTGTCTTTGGCCGCTTGTGTTTCCACCTGTGGTTGTGATCGTAGTTTCCCAGAGTGAGGATGAAAGGTTTTTAGTCATATATCTCTCCTTTTTCCACGTGGGAGATGGAATGGACTCGTAACATTGCACCCGCTCACGACTAAATCCGGTTCTGCGTGCTTCGACGTTTGCCACTAGCGTCAAAGGAAATCCTCCGTGAATGTTTGAATCTCATACGGCAGACAGGCAACTTAACCAACTCGTGGAGTGAGGCAATTCTGATGCCTCTCTTCAAACCATCAAAGGACCACACATATCCAAGTCGTTACTGAAACTTCGTCTGAACGAGCTGGGCGGGAAAGACCCTGGAGCACATGGTTAACCGTCACCTGGTCTGGTTGTTGGAGACCAGGAAACTCATTGGCCTCTCTCAATGTGGATTCCGGAGATTGTCGACAACCTGACCCTACTAGAGGCGGCTGTTCAGCAGGCTTACCTGTGGAAACAACACTGTCTTGGTATATTCTTCGATACCGGTAAGGCGTACGACAATACATAGAGACAATATTCTCGTGCAACTCCATCAGTGAGGCTTTCGTGGCCACCTCCCCATTTTCAGACTCTCCTTCCTGTCTACCCGCTTTTTTAGGTCTCGAGTAGGTGACAAGCTGTCATATCTTTTGAGTAGAAGAATGGTGTTCCTCGGGTAGTGTTCTAAGTGTTAACTTCTTTGCCATAGACATAACCAATAGTACGTCTACGCTAAGGAGTCATGTTTAGTGCTCCTTACTTGCAGGCGATTTTACTATTTTCTGTCCCTCCTCCAGTGTTGTAACAGTGACTTGTCAGTTGCAACTTAAAGCGCGAAGATTAGAGGAGTGGCCTGCAAAGACAGATTTTCAGTTTTCTTCAGATAAGTATGTGTATGTTCATTTTAGTCGTTCTCTACGTCTTTTTAGTTTACCTGAGTCTCGCACGACGGACACCCTCTACATTTTAAAGACACAGTGAGTGAGGTTTCTGGGCCTTAATTTTGACTTAAATTATCGTAGTTACCACACCTGAGGGACCTGAAAAGTCCAGAAGGCGCTGAATAACATGAAGTGCCGTAACCACAGGTGTTGGAGAGCAGACAGGGCTTCTCTGCTCCATTTTGATATAGCTTTTGTGCGTTCGCGGATAGACTATGGATTTACAATGTACGTGTCAGTGAGGCTTTCTTACCTGAAGATTATTGACGTTATCCACCATAAGGGTTTTCGGCTCGACACAGGTGCTTACAAGATCAGCCCCATCCTCAGTCTCTGTGCTGAGGCTTGACAACCGCCACTCACAATCCAGTGGCAGCTTCTCGTGGAGCGACAGGTATATAGTTCCTCGCAGCCCAGACTTCACCCGCGTACTGTACTGTTTCTCTACCGCCTCTGAAACGAGCAACAATGCCGTTTGGGACCCGCGTGCAGCCTATACCGGAGACTCTAAGTGTGGAGCAAGTAAAACCCAAAATCCAGTATTTCAAACGTCTGCAACCATGGCAGCTGCACAGTGTAATTTTATCTTCGGTATAGTACGGGAGAGATTGCGTTCCAGCTTCTGTTTTTAATGCGACATTTTCTGACATTTTAAACGAGCACCACAACTAAGTAGCTGTATATACGGATGGGTCTAAACAGGGGTCTCTGGTGGTTGTTCTGTTGTTTTCATGGATGGTGTCCTCAAGGTCCGACTGCCTCAAGACTTTAGTCTTAGATGCAGAATTACGTGCGTTCTTGCGGGCACTGGAGCAGATGAGACGTTCAAATGCTAAATTCCTTCTCTGTTCCGATTCTCTGAGTGCCCTTCACTCTCTCCAGCGTCTATACACATAAAAGGATATTTTTGGCTCAGAAACGGGCGGTTCGGGCAATAAGTGGTATAAGTTCACGAACCTCTTGTCGACCTCTGTTCATCAGTCTGGATATTTTGACAATGGCCTCTCAGTATATATACATTTCATTTTAACAATGTAGCTTATTCCCAAGAATAAGCAGCTTTCACTCCGTTAATACGCGGCAGAAATCAAACCTGCATTTGGATCGGACTTACTTAACTCTTATGCAGAAAGGTGTGCAGTATAATGCTGCATCCATTTTCAATAAGCTACCATTAAAATTCAAAAATCTTAGCAGTCACCCACGCGCTTTCAAATCGAAAGTGAAGAATTTCCTCATGGATTACTCCTTCTATTATGTCGAAGACTCATCGAAAAATTAAGCTGATTCTTGTTGTATTGTTGATTGCGTTTGCTTAAACTTACGGCTTGTCTTTTTTCGGTTTCATAAACATTTTATTTTTCTCTGTTATGTTGTAATTTCATGTACTGACACGATCCATGATCTTGAAGATTTGCTCCTCGATTTTGTCCTACGGAGCTTGACGTGTAAAAAAATAGTGAAAGAGATAAAGTAGTCCATAATATCCAGGACGCCAGCCTGAAAATGCAACAACTGGGGAAGGAGGTGTCTTTCCGCTGGGTACCAGGCGACATGGGCATTGTGGGGAACGAGGGGGCGGCTCTTGCAACCAAGGAGACGTGTCGTGACCCTCAGTTCATTCACTGTGCCATACGTCTGCATGGTGAGGTCCCGCTGTTGAATACGATAATCTTGCGTGGACGAGTGGCTGGAAGTGACTGGCAACAAACTTCGCCTAGTAAAGCGTACAATACGACCGTAGTGTATCTCCTTCCAGCCACATCGAAGAGACGAGGTGCTACTTACTTGTCTTCCAATAGGCCACAGCTGTATGACACATAACTTCTTTCTGTAGCAAGAGGACCCTCCAGAGTGCGGATCTTGTGGCGTGCAGGTAACTGCGCGGCGTGTTTGCCGACGGGTCTGGTTAAAGTTTTAAAGTTTTGTGAATTGTCCAACATTTTTCCCAAGATTTTAGTGACATCTTTTAATAACAGGGTGACTGGCTCACCCATATCTTTTGTATGTGGTCAGCCAGTGATATTTCCCTCTGTCTTTCTGTTAGCTCCTCTGTCGTTTCACTTATGTTTTAATCTCCTTCGGCGAGTGCCCGTAAATTACACACACACACACACACACACACACACACACACACACACATACATACATACACACGCACACACACACGAGCACGCGCGCGCTCCATTCGTGAACAGCATTCCAGGGGGTGTTTTCCAACAGGGTAACGCTCTCCCACATACCGCTGTTATAGCCCAACAGGCTCTACATAGTGTCGATATGTTGTCTTGGCCGGCTCGATCACCAGATGTGTCTCCAGTCGAACGCATATGGGAATTCATCGGACGACTTCTCCAGCGTCATCAAGCAACATCATTAACTGTCCTGTTTTGACCCACCAAGTGCAACAGACATGGAACTCCACTCCACAAACTGACATCCGGCAATGTATGCACATTTGCATGCTTACATTGAACATTCTGCAGGGTACACCGGTTATTAATGAACCAGCATTTCACATTTGCAATGGTTCATTTCGTGCTTACATTAGCATGTGTTGTTTCAACGACAATCACTTAGCTGTGTGACCCAGACAAATGTATTCCCGAAATTTTAATACTCTACATGAATTATGTTTCGGTGTGGCGACTTTTTTTCCGTCAGTGTATGTCCCTTATTCTATGTACAAGGGACTACGAGAGTGTTTCCGATACTTTGTACTGTGTAACTATTCCGTATGAGTGATTTGCGAAGGTGGATTCACATCCTATCTTCTTACTTTTCAAAACCACCTGACATTTCTTATTTTTGTCATTTGCCATTACTTCGCTAGAGCACGATGTAAGTTACATATTCTTTCGGTAATGTTACTGAAAATATCTAAGTTTGTTTTTTTATCTTCTTTGTGTATCCACCATATTATGAATTAACAGTGATACTTCCAGACCTACTTCAAAATGACCTGATGTAAAGGCTGAAATTGGCTGAAGACTTAATAAAGTACTTATTAGTTACTGCAGCTGATTTTCATTAATTAAACATACCGTATTGGAATCAGCAAGTTGGTATTATCCATCGTTTGGTTTTAATAGTCTTCAGTGGCCATGTTTACATGTAGAATTATCCGTCAAAGATCCTGGGGATATGATGTTATAGGATAATTAAGCCATGGCCTTTTATTGGAGAATGAGAGCTGTTAATTACTAAATAATGTCAGTTTGTTACTGTACCAAGAGCTGTTTGTCATTTCATCTGCAGACGTATCGACGAGTTTCGTTCCTTATTTGAAGCTGATGAGTCAGTTATATTTGCATAAGTTACAACCTGTTCAAGTGTGTTGTCTCACACCTCCCTAAGTGCTGAATTGCAAAAACTGTATTCAGAATCGATTTCCGTTAAAGGCACAATTTTTCAGATTGTATGTTGTCCTCCTTTCTGTAAACAGTGTACCAAGCACGTTACCAACATACGGCTAAACATACTAAGTATGTCAAGGAAGAGGTGTACTAAAGGGGGATAATATATGCCCTTCGCAGAACTGATTCTTAGCTTCCATATGAAATAGATCGCTTACAGAATATTTACGTTAACTCTGCTGGAACAGATCTTAGCTGTACGTGAATGGCATTCATATCGGAAGGAATTAAGAGCCAGTATAGAAATGTATACAAATGAGGGCAGTATGAATGGTTTCTGATTTGGATGAACGTTCCAGCAGATGAGTAATAGGCATCTTCATATTTCCCTGGGAGCGCATTTTTATGCACACAAAAAGATCGAAACATTAAGAACGGATCAATAACACCTCGAAAAAAGGCTTAAGAGTTTCAATTTTTCCAAACTTCATCCATGAGCGTATTGTGACTTAACAAGAAAATTAACTATGGTGATTTGTTCAGTACAAATACTGTAGGTTTTACACATGCAGTGTGCATTAGAAACAGAACAAAAATGATTGAAATCGACAAGCAGCACCAGCTCATTATAACATTGCCATTACCCAAACCACTTACATGGATGACATCGATTTCGTCTGTAATTATACAGTGAGTCTGAGTATATAACGCCGGCCGCGGTGGTCTCGCGGTTCTAGGCGCGCAGTCCGGAACCGCGTGACTGCTACGGTCGCAGGTTCGCATCCTGCTTCGGGCATGGATGTGTGTGATGTCCTTAGGTTAGTTAGGTTTAAGTAGTTCTAAGTTCTAGGGGACTGATGACCACAGCTGTTAAGTCCCATAGTGCTCAGAGCCATTTGAACCATTTTTTTTTTTTTTTGAGTATATAACAATGTTTTATCACAGCAAGTCATGCAATTTTCTACTTTGCGTAAATGATCTTATCAGTAACTGACTGTGGTGTCCGAAAATGAAAGTCCAGGAGATCTCACTGTGTCAATAAGATGAGACGTAACAATTTTAAAAGAATCGTGTTCTGTGGTGTATTAACAAGTTACATTTCGTCCATTACTCTCGGCCAGAGAACCCCCATGAAGATATCAATCCAGCAGCGTGAGGAAATTGGCGGCTCAGTAGGAACAGTTTCCGTCTCCGAGAAGGCGGGGTTCCGTTATGTTGTGATACGAGCGCTCGCGTGAAACTGATAGACACCTACGAAGTCACAGGTGTAGTCTTATGTTGGTGAAGTAAAATCCAGCATATTGCAAACTTGCTCATCGTATCTCCCTACAGTCAGGAGCAAATTTCGCATTCCTACACATTCTTGCCTTATTTGATGAGAGTCGATACAGTGTCTACCGAGGGCGGTTCACCAAAACGACTATGAAGGGAGGAAAACGAAGGTCACGAAGATCAGAGTTTCACACCTGCTACTTAATAAATATATAAAGCTAACATCGTAAACTTCATGCCGTCCATGGCGGACTTTCGTAAGCAACTGCAGCTGTTTATGACAATAAAAGTTCCAATAAAACAGTAATCTGCGTCAGTCACTCTTTTATTTCACCCTACTATGCTTTACGAGAGTTTGCACTCCCATCTATAGATGCAACAATAATGCTGCATTTGTGCTAACTGGATCCAGTCAGTTGCTTGTTGTGGTTTCATTTCGCTACAAAAATGTATAACAGGCAGTTGTTAGCGTAATATGGGACTAAAATTATAAATTTTAAACGGTGATAGAGATACTTAAGTGTGTTCCAGTGAGCATAACCCTGCAGTCATAAATATACGTTGTTAATTTGTCTCATAGAACACAAACCAATGATACACACAAACCACAAATTATAACGCTATAAGATATACTGCCTTAGTTAGAAAGAAATAAACAGAAACATAAATAAGAACAACAAGGAAACATACGCTAGGACAGTATGGCTTCCCTACTTTGGTACCATTTCACAAAAAACTGCTAATGTATTGAGACCGTACAACGGAAGAGATACATTCTTCGCCAACAATTAATCAGTTCATTGACTCCCGCACAATGCAAAAACAAGGTGTAAGCAAGATAAAATACAACCAGTACCCCGTACAACATGTCGTCAGACTGGATGAAGATTTCGAACTAGACTCAAAGAACATATGAATGGATTTAGATACAACATACCCAATAAATCTACCACAGCTAAACACGTTCAGGACACAGGGCTTTGATAGCATAGAGGACAATTTAATAATACTTCACAAAATAAACAATAGGTATAAACTCAATCTTTATGAACAATTTGAAATTTTCATTCACAATAGAAAACATAGTCAGAACACAGTAAATGAAAAAGCTGAGATAGGGGCAGTCAGTTCCTTTAAGAGCTTTGCGGATATACTAAGTGATGCGTTATAACTCTGTCCACTTTCTTCTTCCTCAGTGACCTTAATAAAAGATAATTGCAGAAGCACTGTACAAAACCAGTTACAATTAGATTACGCCAATACTAAGCACGCAAATTTTGCATTTTTGTATTTTTGATTGTACTTTTATTTTTATTTGCAACTTTACTGTCATGTATTTGCAATAACAAAACTTCTAACAAGTTGTTGTAAGGAATAAAATAATTTTATAATCTATTGCATCTATTGTCCGCAATTTAAATAAGTAGAATTTCTGAAACCAGGCACTGTATCTTTACGCCGTTATAATCTTTCGCTTGTTTACGTTATTGATTCATGTTCTGTGAGACAAATTCAGTTAAAAACGTATATTAATGACTAACCACAGGGTTTTGTGCGCTGCAACAGACTGCAAGTAACTTTATCACCGTTCAAAATTTATAATCTTAGTGCCATATTACGCTAACAAGTGATTGTGACACGTTTTGTGGCAAAATGAAACCACAAGAAACTACTGGCTGCATTCAGACAGCAAATATGTAACATAATATCATTGCCCCACCTGAAGATGAAAGTGGAAGCTCTCGAAACTCGTGTTGGGATGAAATAAAAAGAGTGAATGACGCAGATAATGTTTTATGTGAACTTTTAATATTGTAAAGTTAGGTTCCCCGCAAAAGTTCGGTGAGGTAATATCGGCACTGCGTTCCTCAAATGTCAAATGTAACATAAATGTAAAGCATCAGGTTATAAAGCTGCTCGGATATGCGGTAAAGTACTGCGATCAAGAGCACAGAAAAAAAGAGAGAGGCCAGAAGACTTCGCCTTCCCCAGTACACCCTTTGATTACGCTATCGCTTAACAAACTCTGCTTATCCTCGAAGCGGCACGCTGATCAAACGCTCACAGCCGAGGGCTCTTTTGTTTCTCCTCTGTAGGACAATAAACGCGACGTGGGCGTGTCAACGAGAACTCCGCAACCGTTCGGCAAACGGGAGCACACGTGCGCGAAAAGTGCTGACGCTTCGGTCCCCTGCAGTCTTCCACGTGAGGAGCCCTTTGATGTATACAAAGCCCGCATATAACGAGGGTTACTTCATTAAAGAGATACACACAAACACGCACTGTTCTTTTGTTATTATTTTATTATTTATTTTGCATATCTCTTTAGTCCCTCCACACAGTCTCCCTTATTTGCATCGATTGGGTTCCAGGGACTGGGAACGGTGAGTTGGCACCGTGGTTTTTTCTCTGTATCATTCAACATGGGTGAACCTAAGCGGCCTTATTTAAAGGACCCTAGGTCACTGGGGCTCTAAATGTTCACGTGACAGCGTGTATCTAGTGTTACACTGCTGCCAAGAGTCTCTCCGAACAACTGGACTAAAACCTGAGATTCCAAGGAATAAGGAATTGTCCTTGCTTTTCAAGGTCCGGATACACGAGAACGGGTTCGCTGCGTGTATCACCTGCAATATGTCGCTCTCATCGACTTCTCCACACAAGAGCGAATTACCGACCAATTTGAAACTATTTCGGACATTCCTTTTCGACTATAACAAGTGGATTGCTGTGTCTGTCAATTATTAACAACAAAGTGACGAGACCAGGAGTATCAACTGAAATTTGGGTGTGGATGAAAAGGAAAGCGGTCGTGTCATTTTGAAGTTTACCACTTCGGAAATTGACTTAATTTTTAACAGTTTAGTTACAACAGCTTTTTCTTTGGTTCTCCTGACCTTATTAATAATGGAAAGGAAAATTAATTCTCTTTTTGTTTACTATCAGTTTGGCTTTTAGAAGTAAAGGCACCAGAGAGGCAGTTTTGAGTTGTATTGATAATGGAAGCCAGAACACATTCATAGGCTCTGTGGACCCAGAAATGGCGCTCGTCAGTACAAAATAATAAAAGAAAAATTGGTCTGAGACATAGGGAAAGACAAGTGATAAGCAGTGTGTATAAGAACCAAAACAAGAACAAAAATGTAAGAACAAGAAAAAAGAGCTCGGATTAGAAATAGTGTAAAACGGGGATGCAATTCAGTCTATACAGTGAAGAAACAACGATGCAAATAAAGGAAACTTGCCGCGGGGGATTAGCCGAGCGGTCTGGGGCGCTGCAGTCATGGACTTTCCGGCTGGTCCCGCCGGAGGTTCGAGTCCTCCCCCGGGAATGGGTTTCTGTGTTTGTACTTAGGATAATTTAGTTTAAGTAGTGTGTAAGCTTACGGACTGATGACCTTAGCAGTTAAGTCCCATAAGATTCCACACACATTTGAACATTTGAAAGGGAACTTTCCATTGTGAGGCTAAATTTCAGGCTGAAAGGATATCATTGAAAAGATTTGTTGGTGATATGGCTACCCTCGGCGTGGAAAGGAGGATGAATTAACGGCCTATTGAATAGACTGTACAAAATCGAAGAAAGGTGGAAGTAATGACGAGAAGCAAAAATGGTTCAAATGGCTCTGAGCACTATGGGACTCAACTGCTGAGGTCATTAGTCCCCTAGAACTTAGAACTAGTTAAACCTAACTAACCTAAGGACATCACAAACATCCATGCCCGAGGCAGGATTCGAACCTGCGACCGTAGCGGTCTTGCGGTTCCAGACTGCAGCGCCTTTAACCGCACGGCCACTTCGGCCGGCGATGAGAAGCAGAAGTGAAATTAGCGATAACTTTAACGTTAAAATTGGCGACAACGAAGTAGACGAAGTTAACAAATTCTTTTACTGTGCATGCAAAGTAGCGCTTCATAGACAAAGAAAGGAGGACATAAGAAACGGGACAGCACAGACAAAGAAGACATTATCGACAAATCGAGTCAGTTAGCATCAATACAGGTCTTAATCTGAGGAAGAAGCTTCTGATGGGAGTAAAGCAGTTTATCAGAGTGAATCACGGACTGTGGAAAAACTAATAACGAAGAGTAGTGAAACGTTTAAGATAATGCGCTAAAGAAGGCTGTTGAAAATTAAGTGGACAAATAAGGATTTAGGAGGCTCTACATCGATTCTGTGAAGAAAAGATTTAACAAAAATCACTGACAAGTAGAAGGGAAAGATGTTAAGACAGCGTTAGAGGGAATTATGGAGAGTAAAAGCTATATAGGAAGACAGAGACGTATCCACCCAGCAAGTAATTGAAGACATACGGTGGCAGGAGAGGAATCCGTAGCGGGTAGCGTCCAACCAGCCAGAAGGCAGGTGATTTAAAAAAATATTGGCAGTGAACATGTTTCTCTGTAGGCTGACATGTCTCTTGGGAAAAGTACAGTGGAAATGGATTAGATGTGACTCGGGTCCTGGAGCTGTTGCAGTCTGGGTGCCAATGACCTGTCGCACAACTATGGTGTGCTCGGCCTGAACGGTAATGATTCGTTCTAGTAGGGCAACCTCGGCTGCAGGTCGCTTTGCAACAGATGACGCGTCGCCTGAGTTTCCTCTTAGGTAGATACGGAACAGGCGCCATTGACCCTTACATATATCGAAATGTACTGGGTGCAAGAACCATCCACTCGTACTAAACCTCTAGAAATATCTCAGTTTAACGAGTCCGTACATGGTGGTATATGTGGGGTACAGTATAACTGGCCACCCTTTCCCACCTGAGTTTTGCGATAATTAAGCCAGTACGTTCGTCAACTAGCTTAGTAAGCCACCGTCTAGGATTCCTTCAACCCGTTAGGTGGAAGTGCTCTCGTAGTTTTATGTCTCCTTACAGGGCAGTCAGATTCTGAAAGTGCAATACTACTGTCAATGTCTTCCGTAATGAAGCGGGAAATAAGTTTTACGCGGGATGCCATTATGGTGTGTTCATTTAAGTGGCTCTGAGCACTACGGGACTTAACATCTAAGGTCATCAGTCTCCTAGTACTTAGAACTACACTGCTGGCCACCGTAAATGCAACACCAAGAAAGACAAGAGGTAGCACAACAAAATTTATTTTGTAGATAACATGTTGACCAAGTGTCAAATGATTACGTTTACAGACGTCTGTGACATGTGGTTCCTGCCAGAATCAGTAGCCAGAGTAGTCGCCATTGTTGGAGATCACCGCTGCCACACGTCTCGGCGTTGAGTCGAAGAGACGTTGGATGTGTTCCTGGGGTACAGCAGCCCAAGCAGCTTCCACACGTTGCCAAAGATCATCTGGTGTGGCAGCTGGGGATGTAATCTGGGTCACTCGTTGAGCAACCATGGACCACTTGTTTTCTATCGGCGAAAGATCTGGAGAGCGAGCCGGCCAGGGAAGCAATTCAATCTGGTTATTGACGAAGAACCTTTGGACAATGCGTGCCACGTGTGGTCGCGCATGATCCTGTTGAAATATGGCTGTGGCCGAGCCCTGAAGGTAAGGAAGGACAACTGGCTCCAGCACCTCGGATATGTAGCGCCAGCTATTTAAAGTACCGGCAATGCGTACTAGAGGCGTGCGAGAGTAATATCCAATACCGCCCCATACCATAATACCCGGTGCAAGACCAGTGTGGCGGTGCATAATGCAGCTGTCCAGCAACCTCTCTCCACGGTGTCTCCACACTCGAATCCGACCATCGTGGTGCTGCAGACAGAAGCGTGCCTCGTCAGTAAAGACAACGTCATCCCATTCTGCCGTCCACATCCATCTGTCATCACACCATTGGCGACGGAGACGTCTGTGGTTCTGCGTCAATGGTAGACGAAGCAATGGACGTCTTGCGGACAGACCACTCTGCTGTAAACGGCGTCGAATGGTACGCACAGACACTGGATGATGCGTTACAGACGCAATGTGCTGTGCTATGGTTCGGGATGTCACTGAGCGATCCGTCACTGCCATGCGTACAATTTGCCTATCAGCACGTGCAGTGGTGCACCGATGTGAATGCGATCGACCACGTCGGTCCGTCGTACCCTCCTGCATCCAACGGTCAAATATCCGCATTACAGTTGTTTGGTTTCGTCCAACACGACTAGCGATTTCTCTGTATGATAATCCACAATCTCGGTCAGCCACAATCCTTCCTCTGTCGAACTCGGATACTTGATCAAAAGATGTTCGCTGTTGTCTACGAGGCATAACTGATCGTCTTGTGAAACAACCACAAGGTATACACACGTGCCGAACGTACACTCGTCGAAATCGCCAGGCCTTAAATGGCGCTATGAGGTGGCGCCACAGGCGCGCGTGATGTGTGTCTGCGCTGAAATTCTAATCAGTTGCATATCTCATCGCTGCAAACTCATGGTGTAAATTTCACTCGATTCGGATGCTTCCTTCAGGGTGTTGCATTTACGGTGGCCAGCAGTGTACTTAAACCTGACTAACCTAAGGACATCACACAATCCATGCCCGAGGCAGGAGTCGAACGTGCGACCGTAGCGGTCGCGCGGTTCCCGACTGTAGCGCCTAAAACCACTCGGCCACTTCGGCCGGCTTCATTTAAGAAACACCGTTAAGTGAACATGTTCACACTGATTATAAGCTACCTATTAACGCTACGAGAGCGTGATCAACTGCATAACTAAATCGAAAGGCATCCTAACGACATATTTGTTTTGTAAATAAGACCACCATTTCTTGTTGCAACTTAAATTATTTTTCCCAGACGCGTTTCGCCTTTTTCTTACTCTAAGGCATCTTCAGTGGCATCTAGGACGATACAGCTTTATTACTTTTAGATTATCAAACAGTTCACGTCGTGTTTTTATATGTAAATAAGTAATTACAATCTGTTGGTATCTGCGTTTCCTCTCATCTGGTCTGGAGGTCGCACTACCACTTCACTTCCGAAAAATAAGTATAATTTTATAGTTTGAACTTTTTCCTTCACACTGTTCACCATGTTTATCTTTCATCTTTGTGATGCACTATTATTATTTTGCTGTTTGTTCGAAAACTGTGTTTTAAAGACGTAAATGTTGTGAGTTCATTTGGTGTTTCCTCCTGTTTGGTTTGTTTACCTATATATTGCCAAACTAACAATGTATATATTGAAAACTAACGTCTATTCATGACGTTTGTACCTCTGTGTGTGTGTTTATATCTCTTATATTCAGCTGCAGCAAGAAAAGGCGATTTTATTTATAAAAACAAAATTTCTGTACTTGCAGTGAAGAATGACCACGCAAAGAAACTTATTCACGAGATGCCAGGCGTTTACATGTGGTCTGTTCAAGAAATTCAGAAGACTTAATCTGAACGTCCATAAAAGCCTACAACACACAAAAAGTAACACGATATGTGAATGTAATGATCTTGTACCTAAATAAATCAATGTAAAGATTGAAAACAATTCACCCAGAGCCCAAAAAGCAATGCATGTTGGGCAGAAAATGTTGTTAAATACGAAATCAAATCCCTATATCTACAAAACAAGAGTTAAATTACGAGTAGTAGAGACACATTTACAACTTGCAAACACCATTAATAATATGTCAGTTTTTTCCCATTTGATCAACAAGGTCGAAAGGCACGCAAAAAATTCTGTATAAAGAATAGAAAACATGCGTAGAAGAAACATTATCAACTCAAGAAACTCTAGTCACAACACAATAACTTTACACACAATCAGGAGAAACAAACACATTCCACCCAAGATTGGTAAACTTTACAGACACACAGTTAAACGGCAAAGGAAGACAGCTGTTGGAGAAAGGACAAGGGAAGATAGAAACGAAAATAGCAGTGTCAACATTGCACTGACTAGAGAACTAGTAAAAAAAGAAATCCATAATATAATAACCAGTATGAAAACAAACACGAAAACAACAAAAACCCAGAATCTGCAACACTCACAAAACTTAGAAAAAAGCTTAAAAATGAAAATCTTATCATTTCCAAAGCAGACAAAGTGAATGTATTAGTACTTATGGAAAAAGAACCATAAATTCAAAAACACAAGAATTCATCTCACAAAATAACGTTACAAAATTAAAACCAGACCCAACAAACGGATTCCAGACAAAAGTAAAAAGCCCTCCTAAAACTATAGACTGTATAAAACAGAGAAAAGAAAGATGACATCGATTAATACCACTACACCTGTCCTTCAAAGTCAACCAACGATTCACGAACCTAATCCTCCTTTAAGGCCAACACCGGATTTCCAAAAATTTCCCAGGATGCATGTTAAAATTACTGTCTGAAAATTTTAAAAAACAAGAGCACAAAACCATTAGAACACTACACAGCTAATACACTTTAATGAAGCTCATAAAAGACAAAATTACTTCCAATTGAATAACGAATTTTATATACAAGGAGATGGATTACCAATGGGGTCCAAATGTCAGGAACCCTAGCAAATAGTTTTGTAAACCACAATGAACAGATCATTTTAACCAAAATAGTAGCGAAAGAATTCAACATACTATACTGGTTCAGGTATATGGATGGCATCCTCTGCGTAATAGACGAACCGCAAACAAAAATTGAAAACCTACATACTGACTTCAACAGGATGCATAAAAGTATAAAATTCACTTTTGAAAAAGAACAAAATAACCAAATTGACAAACAAGAAATTAAACATTAAGCACATGTTTGAAATTTAACGTAAACCCACAGCAATGGACATTGTCATTCACCAATCCTCGAACCACCCACACTCACAAAGGCAAGTGGCACTTTGACTCATGCTCCACAGACTCAGCACAGTGCCATTCACCAAAGAAAACTGCCGAAGAACTTGACGTAATATTGAAGGTAGCACAAAATAATGATTACAATAGTAACATAGTCACAAAGCTAAACAATGAAATTAAAAGTAAAATAAAAGCAGGAAGCACCAAATCCCAGACACCAACACAACAGAACCAAACACAAACACTCAGTACCATAACAAATACGCAGTATAGTCCGAAAAATATGAAAGAAAATACAAGACACAATGACATACAAGCACAAACTCACACATAAAATCACCAACATTTCAAAAGACAGGGAATAAACATCGCATATACAACAGACATTTCTATACAAAAATACACCTCAAAACTGACAAGAAACAGAGACATATACTAGAATGCAGGTATATATCAAATACAGTCAACACTTGTGATGGCAGATACATGGGACAAACAGGTAGATCATTTGATGTCTGATACAAAGAACACTTGAGTGCCTAGATGTATGGGACAAACCACTCCACATTTGCTGAACACCGAAGAGAACATAACCACAAACCAACCACTAGAGAAGAGTACAGGAAAATAACTAGAATCAATAATAAAAAGACACCTCCTAAACTTTCAATAAAATTACCACGCACAGAGAACCAAAGCAGAAAAGAAAAATTCGTTGTATGATCAAGTACGCATGCGAGACAATTCATTGTTTACACTAACAGCTAGAATAATAGAATAACAATCCAAAAGAGGATTATCATAATAATAATAATAATAATGCCACCCAACACCTTATCGCTCACTTGTCCATGAACCCCGCCACAGAACACTCAAACCAAAACTCATTCTCTCTTATACACACACACATAAAGAGAAAGAGAGAGAGAGAGAGAGAGAGAAACACACACAGCCGCGTGGGATTAGCCGAGCGGTCTGGGGCGCTGCAGTCATGGACTGTGCGGCTGGTCCCGGCGGAGATTCGAGTCCTCCCTCGGGCATGGGTGTGTGTGTTTGTCCTTAGGATAATTTAGGTTAAGTAGTGTGTAAGGTTAGGGACTGATGACCTCAGCAGTTAAGTCCCATAAGATTAAAAAAATAAATAAAAACAAACACACATACACACAGACACAAACATCATGAATAGACGTTAGTTTTCAACATGTACCTCAGTATGCTGGCAACATATATATAAACAAACCAAACAGAAGGAACACATAATGAACTCATAATATTTACGTCTTAAAAAGCACAGTATTGGAACTAATACCTATAAACAGTGGCAAAAGAATAATAATGCACCACAAAGACGAGGGAGAAACACGGTGCATAGTGTGGAAGAGAAACTTCAGAATACAAAATTGGGCGTATGTTTCAGAAATGAAGAGGTAGTGCGTCCTTAAGACCAGATGAGTGGAAACTCAGACGCCAACAGACTGTAAGTAATTACTTGTTTATTTAGAAAAAGCGACGTGGACTGTTTGATAATCTAAAAATAACAAAGCTGTATCGTTCTAGATCCCATTGAAGGCGCCTTAGAGTAAGAAAAAGGCGAAACGCGTCTGGGAAAAATAAATTAAGCTGCAGCAAGGAAAGCCGCTTTTATTTACAAAACAAATATTTATGTACTTGGTGCGGAGGACAGCTTCGCAAACAGACTTGACATCCTATCGACGACTGCCGACTATGGCGCACAATCTGTAACTTGAGCTTACAGTCTGTATAGTTCGTATAAGATCTTAAGTTTTGGGTTATGCCAAAGTTATTCGTTTATCTATTAACATCAACGTTTGCTGTCATTGTAAAATTACTGAAAAATGGTGTTTATGACCCTGGAGTGCTTCTAATGTCTGAGTGGCAAAAGACAACTTCTGTTAATAAATATATATTAACAATAGTTGCTTGATTCACATCAGAATAGATGTACTTTCCATACGTATCTCTTTGTTGACGTCACGAGCGATTTTTGAATCGGCACCTCATCCCACCGTCTCTGAAAGCGCCTGATGGCCAACCGCCTCTGCTAGCCAGTGTGGTAATCTACAGCTCGCTCCTTACTCCATTCATACTGCGTTGCTGATACGTTTACTTCAGGTATGTGAAATATCAAAACTGGACTTAAGTAAAATGTACTCTTATCTGCAAATAAGTGTTACTTTACATGGGTCTGATTTCCAGAGTATCAGCTGCGCCACCTGTGGATATTTTTTATGGAGTTTTAAATCGTGAATCGGCATCTAGTTTCGCTTCTGCTATGGACTGGGCACTATTGGCCTGTCATTGTACCGCAGTGTATTGAGCCTCGAAGGAGACCATTTCTTCCTGGAAGACCGTCTATGTCGCGTTTGGTTCTTCTTTATGAGACATAACCTACATTCTCTTCTCAGATTGATACCGTCTGGCTGCCATTGACTCACTACTGCACCGGGAAACCGTGGGTCTGCACAAGAACCAATCCTTCCTAGAGGATCATCTGAACCTCGTGTAGATTTTCTTTATGGTGCATTGGGACATATCTTCTAGATTCGCTTCTCAGGCTGCTACGGAGAGGCCACCACTGGCCTGTCGCGGCACCGCAGTGAGCTGGGCTGGACGAGGACACGTCCTTCCAGTGCAACCACCTGTGACACGCTTAGCTCTTCTTTACAGTGATTTTGACACAACATGTCTCATGAATTTTCTTCTCAGGTTGCAACAGCCTGGGTGCACCTGGATAGGGCATGTCCTTCACAGAGGACCATGTGGACCAGGTGCGGGTCTTCTTCATGTAGTGTCAGAACATGACTCCTCATCTGGAATCCTTTCGCAGGCTGCTACGGCCTCGGCGCTATCGACCCTTCGCTGTACCGCGGCGCGCTGGGCCTGGACGAGAACATGTCCTTCCCAGAGGACCACCTGGGCCGCGTGTGGTTCTCGGTGCGCTACGAACCCGCCACGGAGAAACTGCTCGTGTCGCTGCTCAAGGCGAGAAACCTGCCTTCCAGGACCGTCGCCACCGTCAACGCCTGCGACCCCTTCGTCAGGTAATCTACTTAAATAACCAACAGCAATAAATTTTTAGAGTAATATTATTTATTAGCAGTCAAATATTTATATAGCTTGAAAGGCCACAAAATCCAAAACGTCTCAGCGATATTGAGATCTGGTGACAGTGATGGCCAGGTGAGATGGGACACTTCGTCCTCGTGCTCACAAAAGCAGACCTGGGGGATGCGAGCTGTGTGAACAGAGGGCCTGTCAGCATGGAAGACCGAATCATCATTGGGTGACAAAAGTTGTACCATGGGGTGGACTCGATCACAAGAAAAGAAACTTAAGTGTGGTAGGTCCGCTCTTGTTTTCTATCTACATAAATGATCTTTTGGATAGGGTGGATAGCAATGTGCGGCTGTTTGCTGATGATGCTGTGGTGTACGGGAAGGTGTCGTCGTTGAGTGACTGTAGGAGGATACAAGATGACTTGGACACGATATGTGATTGGTGTAAAGAATGGCAGATAGCTCTAAATGTAGATAAATGTTAATTAATGCAGATGAATAGGAAAATAATCCCGTAATGTTTGAATGTTCTGTTAGTAGTGTAGCGCTTGACACAGTCACGTCGATTAAATGTTTGGGCGTAACACTGCAGAGCGATATGAAGTGGGACAAGCATGTAATGGCAGTTGTGGGGTAGGCAGATAGTCGTCTTCGGTTCATTGGTAGAATTTTGGGAAGATGTGGTTCATCTGTAAAGGAGACCGCTTATGAAACACTAATACGACCTATTCTTGAGTACTGCTCGAGCGTTTGGGATCCCTATCAGGTCGGATTGATCATCACGCGAGTGTTACGGAAATGCTTCAGGAACTCGGGTGGGAGTCTCTAGAGGAAAGGAGGCGTTCTTTTCGTGAATCGCTACTGAGGAAATTTAGAGAACCAGCATTTGGCGCTGACTGCAATACAATTTTACTGCCGCCAACTCATATTTCGCGGAAAGACCACAAAGATAAGATAAGAGAGGTTACGACTCTTACAGAGTCATATAGGCAGTCATTTTTCCCTCGTTCTGTTTGGGAGTGGAA
The DNA here is from genome assembly GCF_021461395.2 of Schistocerca americana. Taxonomy (NCBI): domain Eukaryota; kingdom Metazoa; phylum Arthropoda; class Insecta; order Orthoptera; family Acrididae; genus Schistocerca; species Schistocerca americana. The sequence goes on along the minus strand of NC_060120.1, from coordinate 1,011,992,556 downwards.
CAGGGAGAGAAGATGCTAGTTGAGGTACGAGGTATCCTTCGCCACGCACCGTATGGTGGATTGCGGACTATGTATGTAGATGTAGATGTAAGCTGAAGGAACTGGTATGAGGTGTTCCAGAAAATCAGTGTCTGTCACTTACAATAACGTCAGCAAGTTCTGAGATACCATACGACAAAGGCCACAGTACGACAAATACCCAGTGCAAGTAAGGGCGGCTGGGCCAATTATATGGACACACCGGAAACACATTACACTTCCATGCCAAATACGGTGTAGGAAACCCGTCGGAATTCAAAACAGATTCTACTCGTCTCGCAATACAGGTCCTCCATGCTCTTGAAAGGACTCATATACCACTTTCGCTGCAAAATAGGGGCAAGTTCAGGTAACGATGATGGATGTGGCTAGCTATCACACACCAGTCTCTCCAAGGTAGACTGCAAAGGCTCAGTAACGTAAAGGTCTGGTAACTGATGGCCAGGTGAGATGCGATAATTAATGCTTGTGCTCACAATACTACTATTGGACGATTCGAGCAGCTAGAAAAAGTGGCCTGTCGTCTCGGAACGCAGCATCACCATTAGGGAACAAACACTGTACCATGAGATAGACCCTATCAACCAAAATTGTTACGTAATCCAGTAACTGCCGGCAGGTGTGGCCGAGCGGTTCTAGGCCCTACAGTCTGGAACCGGGCGACCGCTGCGGTCGCAGGTTCCAATACTGCGTCGGGCATGGATGAGTGTGATGTCCTTGGGTTAGTTAGGTTTAAGTATTTCTAAGTTCTAGGGGACTGATGACCTTAGAAGTTAAGTCCCATAGTGCTTGGAGCCATTTGAACCAATCCAGTAACTCCCTCACAGAGTAACCACGATGAGGCGGCCCAAATTATTAGTGAACCACTGACCTTCTTCAGTCTTGGGTCGCAAACCCGGCCAGATGTTGGAAGCAGTGTCAAATACACTACTGGCTATTGAAATTGCTACACCAAGAAGAAATGCAGATGATAAACGGGTATTCATTCGACAGATATATTATACTAGAACTGACATCTGGTTACATTTTCACGCAATTTGGGTGCGTAGATCCTGAGAAATCAGTACCCAGAACAACCACCTCTGGCCGCAATAACGGCCTTGATACGCCTGGGTATTGAGTCAAACAGAGCTTGGATGGCGTGTACAGGTACAGCTGCCCATGCAGCTTCAACACGATACCACAGTTCATCAAAAGTAGTCACTGGCGTATTGTGACGAGCCAGTTGCTCGGCCACCATTGACCTGACGTTTTCAATTGGTGAGAGATCTGGAGAATGTGCTGGCCAGGGCACCAGTCGAACATTTTCTGTATCCAGAAGGGGCCGTAAAGGACCTGGAACATACGGTCGTGCATTATCCTGCTGAAATGTAGGGTTTCGCAGGGATCGAATGAAGGGTAGAGCCACGGGTCGTAACACATCTGAATTGTAACGTCCACTGTTCAAAGTGGTGTCAATGCGAACAAAACGTGACCGAGACGTGTAACCAATGGCACCCCATACCATCACACCGGGTGATACGGCAGTATGGCTATGACGAATACACGCTTCCAATGTGAGTTCACCGCGATGTCGCCAAACACGGATGCGACCATCATGATGCTGTAAACAGAACCTGGATTCATCCGAAAAAATGACGTTTTGCCATTCGTGCACCCAGGTTCGTCGTTGAGTACACCATCTCAGGCGCTCCTGTGTGTGATGCAGCGTCAAGGGTAGCCGCAGCCGTGGGCCTGTGAGCTGATATTCCATGCTGCTGCAAATCTCGTCGAACTGTTCGTGCAGATGCTTGTTGTCTGTTGACTCAGGGATCCAGACGTGGCTGCACGATCCGTTACAGCCATGCGGATACGATGCCTGTCATCTCGACTGCTAGTGATCGAGGCCGTTGGGATGCAGCACGGCGTTCCGTATTACCCTCCTGAACCCACCGATTCCATATTCTGCTAACAGTCATTGGATCTCGACCAACGCGAGCAGCAATGTCGCAATACGATAAACCGCAATCAGGCTAGAATCCGACCTTCATCAAAGCCGAAAACGTGATGGTACGCATTTCTCCTCTTTACACGAGGCATCACAACAACGTTTCACCAGGCGACGGCGGTCAACTGCTATTTGTGTATGAGAAATCGGTTGGAAACTTTCCTCATGTCAGCACGTTGTAGGTGTCGCCACCGGTGCCAAACTTGTGTCAACGCTCTGAAAAGCTAATCATTTGCATATCACATCATCTTCTTCCTGTCGGTTAAATTTCGCATCTGTAGCACGTCAACTTCGTGTTGTAGCAATTTTAATGGTCAGTAGTGTAAGATTCACCCAAACAAATGACATTTTTACGTGGCTCCATAGTCTTGGTTTAATGAGTTCGGCGTCACGTTTCCCTTTTACGGGCATTTATATCACTGATGAGCGGCTTTGGAAATACCAGTTCGCCCTGCGATTCCCTGGTTCTGGAGCTCCCACCGTATTGTTTTGGCGCTGACAAAGTTTAGAGTGTGACATTGAGTTCTGCATTGACATTTGGAGCTGTCGTCCTCATGTTTATCGTCGCAGTTCTCTTGAATGACCTTCCTCCACGATAACTTCAAATGGCTCGAAGCACTATAGGACTTAACATCTGAGGTCATCAGTCCCCTAGACTTAGAACTACTTAAACCTAACTAACCTAGGGACATCACACACATCCACGCTCGAGGCAGGATTCGAACATGTGACCGTAGCAGCCGCGTGGTTCCTGACTGAAGCGCCTAGAACCGCTCGGCCGCAGCGGCCGGGCCACAATAACTCAACAGACACTTTCCTCCACGTGGTGTCTTAACGTATGATATTTTTCTGTTTTCCCTTTATGTGGTATAAATCTTCCATAAGGTGCCTGTTGGAACACGGAGAGCTTCCCGTTCCCTTGGTTCCGGAAGCATCCACCATACTAGCGCCAACATTTTGCCCGGCTTCCAATTCACTCAGCTCCGCCATGATACACCCACAGCTACAGAGGACTATGTTCTGACCACGACTGGCACTTGGAACTTATTGAAGACCTTACAAGGGTGCCATTGTGTGGTCAAATGCAACAGCGCGAGCTGCAGGTTTCGCTGGTATTTGCATTTATGTTCAATCATGCGCTTCTCAAGGTCTCACCATGTTTCTGTCCAACCCCTGCGCACTAAAAAGCGTCTGTCGAAGAGGATATGGTCAGAACCCTGTTCTCCAGGTCATGTTAATCTGATATTTCGAAATAGAACTGCTCCGTCTCGGCTATTGTTATGAAGCGAAGTGGACATTGTTTATTAGGGTAAAAACACATAATGCCTTACATACTTCAGATACTCCATGAGGAAAGGGAAGGTGTAGGGGTATCGTCATAGAAACTGGAGGATTGTAGCATGTTTTAATTTCATTGTGTATACCTTAAACTAGTAACATAAGTTTTAAAGCTGTCTTGAAACAGAGAAATTATAAATATGCATATACGAAAAATTTTAAGGAAATTGTAGTAACATTTTAATTGGTGGTTATTGTCGGTCTAATATGCACTCTATCTCTTTTTGAATCTGGTACTATGTAGCTTATCACTAACCAGTTTTTGAGCCACACCAGGCTTATCATCAGATGAAGGTGTCACAGAAACATTATTTTCTTGTCCACGTGCAGCTGGACGCAGACAAATTCGTGTCGTGGGCAACACTAGGAAGTGAAACACACAGTGAGGTCACAGAAGTCATGTGATACCTCCTAATATCGTGTCGGAGTTCCTTTTACCCGTCGTAGTGCAGCAGACCGACGTGGCATCAAATCCGCAAGTCGTTGGAAGTCCCCTGCAGAATAATTGAGCCATGCTGCCTGTATAACCGTCAACAGTCGCGGATGTGTTTCCTGTGAACGATTTTGTGCACAAACTGCCCTGTCGATTATGTCCCACGTCTCGAATATTTCAGAATGTTCTTCAAACCATTTGCGAACAATTACGGCCCGGTGACATGGCCCCTTCCGGTCCATAAAAATTCCGTCGTTCTTTGGGAACATCTAGTTCATGAATGGCTACAAGTGATCTCCAAGTAGCAGAACATAAGCATTTCCAGCCAGTGATCGGTACAGACGGACCAGGGGACCCAGTTCGTTCCATATAAACACAGCCCACACCATTATAGAGCCACGACCAACTTGCACAGTATCTTGTTGACAATTTGGGTCCACCGTTTCGTAGGGTCTACGCTACACTCGCACCGTACCATCAGCTCTAGCCAACTTAAGTTCGGACTCATGATTTTCGTGTCGTCTAGGGCCCAGTCTACATGGCCACGAGTCCAGGAGAGTCGCTGTGCTTTTAGTAAAAGTACTCGCTTCGGACCCCTGCTGCCACAGCCCATTAATACCAGATTTCGCCGCACTGTCCTAACGAATACGTTCGTCGTACGTCCGACATTGATTTCTGCGGTTATTTCACACAGTGTTGCTTGTATGTTAGCACTGAAAAATCTATGCTAACGCCGCTGCTATCCGTCGTTAAGTGTTGGCCATCGGGCACTGAGTTGTCCGTGATAAGAGATAATGACTGAAATTTGGTATTCTCGGCGCACTCTTGACACTATGGATCTCGGAATATTGAATTCCTTAACGATTTCAGAAATAGAATGTCCCATGCATGTAGCTCCAACTACCATTCCCAGTTCAAAATCTGTTAATTCTCGTCGTGCGGCCATAATGACATCGGAAACCTTTTCACATGAATCACCTGAGTTCAAATGGCAGCTCCGCCCTTGTGTACGCCATATTATTGCCATCTGCATGTGTGCATATCACTATTCCATGGCTTTCATCACCTCAGTGTATGAATACTGAAACATAAGTACCATGATTGTCCATAACGCTCCCGTGGTGTACCTGCTTGCACCGACGCAGTCGAATTGTGGTCCTCTTCTCTCGTCTTCTCATCGTACACAGCAGTATAAGGCGTGGCTTCTTGCTCCGGCGAGAGGACGCTCAAACGTCTAACGCTTGTGACGTAGAGATCACGGTGCCCCATATTTCAGCAGATTGTGTTTATATTCAGACCAGAGATCAGTAGCTCATTTCGCGATAGATTTGCCCTCTAATTCAACAGACAATCAAACGAATGTGGTACGACTTTTAACGTTTCGTGAAATGTCCGACTTCTTTCCTAAAATTTTCGGGAGAAGTTTTTAATGTGTTATCAGAGTGGCTGGATCATCTCTGTTGTGATAAGTGTTCAGCCAATTACAGTTCCTTGTGTTGTTATTTTAGCTTTTCTCTTGTATTATTTGTGTTTTTATTACAATTTTTAGAGCATTTCACCAATTTTACGTTATTTTAAGAGATGCGAGAATGTGGAGACTGTGTGTAGTTGTGCGAATGGACGTGAGTGAGACTGAGTGAAATTCTATGGGACTTACTCCTTATTTTACGTTACTTTTTGCCATTTTAACCCTACTCTTCCCTATTAATTTTCGTATGAGCGCTGACAACTTCGACACTGAACACGTGTAAGCCGCGAACACACACAAGTATTACTGTAACTTACACTTAAATTTCGGCTGGCATTATAATTATCTGCGCATGGTGCAGAAAACAGTGTTGCACCAACACTTTCACCAGGTGATGAGCTTGCAATGGCTCTAAAACTATTTTAAGGTACACTAGTCAAATTCACAAAGCGTTTGGTTGCATTTTAGAACTACAAAAATCGCCAATTTAAATTGCATTTTCAGTTCGTCATTTACAATGTATCTAATGAACAACAAAATTAACTCAGTAACTCGTTCTATCTAACTACACAGCAGACAACTTCTAATTGTTAAAGAATACGACGAAATTTAAACTTATATACCATATATTAGCGGCTTCAGTAACCAAATTTTGTGATGATAAAGCTTACTTGTTACAATTTCTAATTACTTCAAGGCCTGCCGTCTTTTGTAGAATTGTTCATTAATATTTCATCAGCTTGTATTCCTAAAAAAGAAAATTTCCTGTTCCTTGAAAAGATAGCTCGTAGTCGTCGTAACTGGTACATTTTCAGCGTTCTCGTCTTATTTTTCGTAGACTGCATTTGCTGCCTGACGAGCGGCGATGTCTGCAGTCCAAGCAGAAGAAAAAGACCTGCAACCCATACTTCGACGAGACGTTTGTCTTTCAGGTAAGTCAAAGGCTCGAAACCTCAGTTAAACGATGTACTCAAATGATCTTCAGCATTATTCTGTGGAACATCATTCTTGTGTGATTTTGAACATGGCTGCGCTGCAGGAACTGTGCATGCAAGAGGTTCAGTAGACAGGAAGTAACGGGCAGCCATTTAAAATACAAGTTTAATAAGCCTTGACCACGGTTTCGACAGTTTTAAAACCAACGTTTTGAGAAAGTACTGAATGTAGAATCACATTACCTACATCCAATGCGGGAGTCGTTGACTCTGTCAAGTGCATATGCGTGTCGTCCACTTAATCACCATTTAAAATACATGATTTAAAAGTAGTAGCTCTCTAATTTAGAGTCTTGTCATAACACTTATTAAAATATCACACATTTACATTGGATTCAACAACGCGCAGTGTGTTACTTGAGAGATTTGTATGTATATGACACTAAAAATAAAACGCGACATCGGATCCCACAGGGCGTAAGTATGCCACGTGGAGAACTAGTGACATGCGCCGACTAGCTGAAGAGTAGAAGCACTTTTTATCAGTATTTTCCGTGTATTCCTTTCCTCTACGGTACTGTGCAGAACCTCTCCATTCCTTATCTTCTCAGTCCGCCTGATTTTCAACATTCGTCTGTAGCACAACATCTCAAATGCTTCGATTCTCTTCTTTTCCGGTTTTCCCACAATCCATGTTTCACTACCATAAAATACTGCGCTCCAAACGGATATTCTCAGAAATTTATTGCTCAAACTAAGACGTATGTTTGATCCTAGTAGACTTCTCTTAGCCGGGAATGCTGTTTTTGCCAATACCAGCCTGCTTTTGATGTTCCTCCTTGCTCCATCCGACATGGGTTATTTTGCGGCATAGGTTGCAGAATTCCTTACCTACTTCTACTTCCTGTCCATCAACGCTGGCGTCAAGTTTCTTGTTTTTCTCATTTCTGCTGCTTCTCATTACCTTCCTCTTTCTTCTATTTACTCTCAGTCCATACTCTGTTCTCATGAAATCGTTCATTCCATTCAACAGATACTGTAACTCTTCTGAACTGTCACTAAGGATGGCAATGTCATCAGAAAAGTATCATCATTGATATCCTTTCACCTTGACTTTTAACTGCACTCTTCAGCCTTTTCTTTATCTCCATCATTGCTTCTTCGATGATTGAACATTAGGACGAAAGACTACATCCCTGTATTACACCATTTTTAATCCGAGCACTTCCTTCCTGCTCTTATTGTACTCGCTTGGCTCCTGTACATGTTGTGTATTACCCGTCTCCCATGATAACGTATTCCTATTTTCCTCAGAATTTCGAAAATCTCGCACTGTTTCACATTGTCGAACGCTTCTTACAGGATGACAAATACTACGAATATGTCCTGATTTTTCTTTAGTCTTGCTTCCACTATCAGCTGCAACGTCAAAACTGCCTCCCTGGTGCCTTTATCTTGCCTAAACCCGAACTGATCTTGGTCTAATACATTCTTAATTTTATTTTCCCGTCTTCTGTACATTATTCTTGTCAACGATTTGGATTCATGAGCTGTTGAGCTGACTGCGCGATAATTCTCGCACTTGTCAGCCGTTGCAGTCTTCGGAATTGTGTGGATGATATTTTTTCAGAACTCCGATAGTGTATTGCGAGACTCATACATTCTGCACACCACCATGAATAATTGATTTTTCTTTACTTCGCCAAATCATTTTATAAATTCTGATGGAATGTTATCTATTTCATCTGCCTTATTTGATTTTAAGTCATCCAGAGCCTTTTTTTAAATTGTGATTCTAATACTTGATCCACCATCTCTTCTCTGTCGACTCCAGTTTCTTCTTCTATCGCGTCACCAGACAAGTCTACCTCCTCGTAGAGCACTTCAGTTTACTCGTTCCACCTATCCGATCTCTCCTCTTCATTTAACAATGCAATTCTGTTTGAACGTTTAATGTTACCATCCTTGATTTTAATTTCAACGAAGATTATTTTGACTTATCTATATGTTGAGTGAGTCCTTCCGACAATTATTTTTTTCCGACTTTTTCAAATTTTTTATGCATCCATTTCGCCTTAGATTCCCTGCACTTTCTTTTTTTCTCATTCTAACTGACTTATAATTCTGTATTCCTGAATTTCTTGTCTTTTTCACTACTTTGTTTCTTCAATCAGCTGAAGCATTTCTTCTGTTATCCATGGTTTCTTGGCAGTTACCTTCCTTGTGCCTATGTTTTCCTTTCCAACGTCTGTGTTAGCCCTTTTCATAGATGTCCATCCCTCTTCAACTGAAACGCCTACTGAATGATTTCTTACCCCGTTATCTATAGCCTAAGAGTAAGCGTATCTCTTCATTACTTAGTAGGTCCCTATGCCTATCATCCTGAATACGCCTTAAAGGCCAGTATCTGATTTCTGAATCTCTGCCTGACCATGATGTAAACTAACTGACATCTTCCCGTATCTCCCTGCTTCTTCCGAATATACCTCCTCCTTTCGTGATTCTTGAACAGATTATCCACTGTTACTAGCTGAAATTTATTGCAGAACCCAATTACTCTTTCCTTTCTCTCATTCTTAGTATAAAGCCCATACTCTTACGTAACCATTTCCTCTGCTCATTGCCCTACAACCGCATTCCAGTCCCTCATCAGTATTAGATTTCCATCTCCCTTAACGTACTGTATTACCCATTCAACATCCTCATGTACTTTCTCTATGTCTTCATCCTCTGTTTACGACTTCGGCATGTATACTTGTATTATTGTTGTCCATGTTGGTTTGCTGTCGATTCAGATGATAACAACCAAGCACTGAAACGTTCACAGCTATACACTCTCTACTCTACCTTCATAACTCAATATAGATATTGAGACTTAGTATTTCCCTTTTCAGATTTTCTAGTTTTCCTAACACGTTCAGACTTCTGACATTCCACGACCCGATTCATAGAACGGTATCCTTTCCTTGAGTATTCAATCTTTTCTCATGGTCAGTCCCATCCTGGATATCCGAGAGGGGAACTAATCCGGAATCTTTTGCCAATTAAGAGATCATCACAACTCTTTTTCAGTTACAGGCCACATTCCCTGTGGATACACGTATGTCTTTAATGCATTGGTTTCAATTGCCTTCGGCATCCTCATTCCGTTGATCATTGCTGATTCCTTCGCCTTTAGGGGATGTTTCCAAACCCAAGGACAAGACAGTGCCCTGAATCTCTGTCCGCTCCTCCGCACTCTATGCCGAGGCCGTCGCCAGAATGAACGTGACTTCTTATGCCGGAAGTCTTTGCCGCCATTGCTAATGATTTTTATTAAAAATTTAAACCATGAGAGAATTCGAACCTGGGATGAGAACGTTCTTGATTATTAATCAAAGACGCTACGTATAGACCACAGGTGCAACTTAGTAATGCGCACTAGTCCTCAGTTCACATTTAAATGGCGCCGACCGGTGTGGTCGAGCGGTTCTAGGCGCTTCAGTCTGGAACCGCGCGACCGCTACGGTCGCAGGTTCGAATCCTGCCTCGGGCATGGATGTGTGTGATGTCCTTAGGTTAGTTTGGTTTACGTAGTTCTAAGTTCTAGGGGACGATGACCTCAGATGTTGTCCCATAGTGCTGAGAGCCATTTGAACCATTTTGAACATTTAAATGGCAGATTTAATCAACACTCTAACAACAATAGGGCAATAACTTCGTTGCAAAATATAATTGTTCTTAAATGCCCACAAACAAGGATATCATAGCGGCAGTTCAAGTTTTCTCTGACAACAAGACTCTTCTTTACTAGCAGAGGACAACATTCTGATAGTACTCTCGTGCAGCCCATGTTGAAGCTACTATTGTTATCCTTAATATCTTTTATTGTTGAATTTTAATGTGTCTCATGCTTGATGCAATCCTCGGTATTTGACTCCCCTCCTGCTGGCGTAGTTTTAGGCATATTTTATTTTTATTTACGTATTTACAAGAACAATAGCTAATTTCAAAATAAAAAGAAGTTGAAAAGTACGAGTGGAATATTGAGGGCTTCGATCACTAAGCTATCTCTAGCATTTGTAGCTAGTTGAGGAATACTACCGCGTCTGTGCGGACTTATAGTATCAAAGTAACTTTCCAGGAAGGGCATTCTTTGACCAGATGTTCCATGATCGTCTGTTCACACGCGAGAAAGCTGGCGAGTCTCCGTTGGTACATTTACCGAATTTATATGGCACAGTGTATCGTTGGTTACTTGAATCTAGTCCAGATTTTCCTTTTTAAAGTGAACCCGTCTAGATTAAATTATCGGGGTCTGTGATACTCGTATCATTAACGGTTTGAGACTTCCATATTTTCTTCTTGAAGTTGCGATAATTCTTCGTATCTTGCCGTACTGGGTTCTGGGACTTCAGTCGTTATATGTTGGACGCAGGGAATTTATAAGTCTTTTGATGGTTGATGTAACTTTGTCGGCTATCGCTATGTTCCTTCAAGTTGTCTGGGCTCTGGACGCGCGATGAGTGTGATGATATGCTGCCTTGGTTGTGGGAGTTTTACATTGTGACGAACTAGGTCGCTGAAGCTCCCTCGCCGTTAGTTGAAGCAACAGCTCAAGGGCCATCTCTAAATGTTACTGCGTTACTGAAAGTGATTATGGCAGGTTTGTGCAGAGAGTGTATGTCATCGTTGTATTGTTAACCACAGAGGAAAGAAGAAGCAGGATAAAACCTGTTAACGATACCACCAAGAGTCCTGGAAAACTTATAGACTCCCTTCACGAATAGATCACCATGAAGACTTGCCGTGAGACACGGATGGGAGATTTGAAGTCTGTCGCAGGGCAATAAAGCATCGTGCAGCTGCCTCTTGCGTCCACATTCCTTCCAGCCGGAGGATGCCTAGACAGGCTGTACAAGACTTGATACCGTATGAAACATTGTGATGTAACCTTGCGCACTTTCAGCCACCAATTAAGCCGCTCCACAGCATAACGCGAAGAATCCTGGCCTGTTTCAGAGCAATCGTACACGTCTAAAATAACTTACCTAGTAGATTTAAAGGTACACACCGATATTTGAGTGGTCAGCGCGGCGGTCTGTCACGCCAAGGGGCCCGGGTTCGATTCCCGGCTGGTTCGGAGATTTTATCCGCTCAGGGACTTGGTGTTGCTTTGCCCTCATTATCATTTCATCATCAGTGGAAGGCAACGGGCAACCGCCACTGGAATCACTTCCCTAAACGCTCATGCGGAGGACCTCTCTGACGAGGCTTCTCCCATGACAAGACCTGTCATAAGGCAAAACACATAGTTTAGTAAGATTTAGAGGACAAACCTTCAAATTCTCTCGTCATCACGCTACTAATGTGGATCTGTTTAACATAAATGGAGAACGTCATTTGAATTTGTTATTAGTCAAAACTAAAACTGAAAATGCACACGAAGCAAAAATACGACCAACACCAGTTTTCATTAACCCGATGTACAATTTTCTGCTCATCTGGACCACAGGACAAACATACATAAACTCTCCATTATCTATTTAAAGTCCTCCCAACTCAACATAGCGTATCAAATACAACACAACTAAATCGAGAGATAGTTTCGGGAGGACTGTGATTCACATCCACGACTGACCACCCAGATTTATGTTTTCAGTGGTACTACTAAATGTGTCGCTCACAGCGACACGATGACGAAGTTTACAAAAGATTATTGAAAAAGGAAAGAAACGTCTGCTTCGACGATAACAACAAAATCATAATTACTGGGACTCACAGGTATGAAGACCTGACGGTATGGTAATTACAGAACCTGTCAAAGTAACACATTTAGGATCTTCGTAGACAAATACACTTGTATGAAAATATTCGAAGTCCGATGAGGCAGTCCTGAATAACATCAGCATAGGGACAGAAGAGACTATCCTGGATACAGTCGGATTGTACCAAGGGAAACACGACGAACGCTGAATACAGCTGCGGCAGTCCTTGCGATGGACTTCGAGAGCGTCCTAAGTCGATAGGATGTTCAGCACCGGCCCGGAGGCTAGGAGAAGCTCTCGAAGCCGGAAGAACTGACTTGCGCATCCCTGGCGCCGTCTTTATGGCAGCCGGCGGTGGAGTCCTCGCGGCGCTATTTTCTGGCTATGTGTGTGGCGGACGTGAATATGTCCCTTGGAAGCGGCGGCCTCTGCTAGCGCTGGTACCGCCGCCTGGTGTCCGTCCGTTGCTGCGACGGGGCGAGTTTGTGAAGATGAGGCGTGCAGGGGCCATGTAGGCCGCACGCATGCACCGGGTGCCAAAAGGGTTGCCGAGCGCTTTTGCGAAGATCGCCAGGGTAGCATTCCTAAATCTAACATGAATGCTGGTGTTGTTCCTTTGAAACGGCACGGCTGATTTCCTTCCACATCCTTCCCAATTCTGAAGTTTGTCGTCATCAATTCGTTAAATATTAATCTTCCTTCCATCTTCCATTATAATATCATATGGCGTCCTGGTGCTCTAAGTAAATTACCTGGAAGGGTGGGCCGTTTCGAGTACACATCATTTACCTCTTGCACAACATCTATCACAAAAGATTACGAAGTGCAGTTTTCCAGTTTCATATTACGCAAACTGATTATAAGATGCAAATTTTCAGTTTCACGTTAAGCAAACTTTCAATGTACACCCAATGCATAGTAAATTTAAAATATAGTGAATCCAAATAATTCTTTAACAATTTAGAAACAAGCCCACCGGGACTTTAAATAAAACTTGAGCAAGAAATAACAGAATTTCGTCTAATTTTTAATTTTACACGTTTAGGGAAAGGGAGAAAAGAACTATCAGTGCCAACATCTGGCGTAATTATTCTGATAAAGGGGACGAGCTGACGTTCTAGAACCTTCTACCATTCAAATCTATAAACGCGATACCGACTAATGCTAAACCAAGAACGTGATGGGTAATTGCTATACTACACAATTACTATAGATGCATCTCCATTAACAAGCTGCCTGGAATCTAAAAACCCATTTAATTAAAAACTTGGAAAGTGGCAAATAACAAAACTTTAACAAAAATTTAGCAAATCAAGAAACTGCCAGTCAGAAGTCTTCAAAAATTTAAACCTGGCCAGCACCAAATGACAAAATTAAAGGAAATTTAACAACTTGGGCCCTGCAAGACATTAACCTAAGAGAGCAGAACTCTTCAAACTCACATTAATTAAAACACGGGACAGGATGATGTCTCCTGTTCTTTTTTTTTTTTAAAAAAAAGGGGGCACAAAAAAAGTATTACAAATATCGTTTCAGAAGCCCGCAACAAGGTTACGTAACTTCATAACCAGCGGCGTGAGGTAATGCAGGAGGCGGCAGGTTCGATAAAGATGATGTCAGTAGCCGATGCACACAGGCAGCAGGTCCTCAAGGGAACTACGGGGCCAACAGTTTCTATGTCCTCTTTGTGTGTCACAACAGCAATAAGACTGAAACAAATTAAGGGAGCGTCCATCTTGCGGCATCACTAGGCCCTGCCGTAATCAGGTGTTCAATCAGGAAAGCGTTCCCTTAATAGGTGCCGCTTCCATCAAAGTCAACAGTTCTGCACACGCGGAAAATTATACAATTTTAAATGTTTCTACCCTGTCAGATTTACTCCTGAGCATACGCCTACTAGAACCACATCTCAGGCATTGCAGCCCTTTCATCCTGCCCACCACTGGGAGGAACATAACGGGACAGGATACTAACCCAGACACCACCAACACCGCATTCTCATAACTCAGCCAGTCTAAGGTGCTTAACCAGCTCCAAGCTCACTAGGGCGACGTATCAGCGTAGTGATGCCATTCCAAGGCCACAGCACCTAATGAATCAGACTCTCCAAAACACAATACGTTCCATCTACAAATTGAATCCCAAAATGAGAGAAAAGTGACTTAAACATGAAAATGAAATAAATTTTGGAGATGAAGAAGCTCACAGGGCCAAGATCGCTACAATAATGTACGCTCGGGAATAACGTCGGAGAACCAAGGTGTCAACAGGCCTCACACAAAACCTTAACAGCCAACGTGAGCAAACCCGGCCCCCGCACCGCGCCTCACTGCTAATGGAGCCGAGTCCCACTCGATGCCACAAACCAAACTGCCGCTGAGAGCAGCTCCTGGGCAGCTCGCGGGGACAAGCCTGCGCCCCCTAGTTGGAAGGCGCTCTCTTTGTCGAGGAGCCGCTACTCTAGTGCGCACGGCGGGAGATTGAAAGAAGGAAGCCGCCACGACTCATAATACACTGGGCCGGCCACAGCGGTGTATTGTAGTGTTTTTGCAAGGCAAATACAAAGATCCTGCTCCCCGTTCTAGCTTTGACAGGCCAATCGGTAACGACCGACCACCGTGTCATCCTTTGCCAGCGGTGTCATCCTTTGCCAGCGGCATCACTGGATGAAATACAGAAGGGCATGATGACAGCATACCGCTCTCCTAGTCACTGTTCGTTTTCTTTGCTTCATAGCCGCTGCTTCTCACTTAAGTAGCTCCTCAGTTGGCATCACGAGGCTGAGAGCACGCCATTAGAGTCCCCCCACCAAAGAAAATGTCTGCGCAGTACCGGGAATCGAACCCGGATCCCCCACATAGCAGCCAGACACGCTCACCACTGCGCTACTGATGCGGACAAACTGTGTTTGGTTAGATTTAAGTCACTGCTTAGTACTACTACTTGCCATTTCCCTTACTGTTCCATTCGTAAATAGATCGAGGGAAAACTACTCTCTGTACGCCTCCGTATGAGCCCTAATTTCTCGTATTTCACCTTCATGGTGTTAACGTGAAATGCATGTTGGCGGCAGTAAAATCGTTCGTCAGTCAGCTTCAAATATCGGTTCTCTAAATTTTCTCAATAGTTTTTCTCGAAAAGAGCGTCGCCTTCCCTCCAGGGATTCCCATTTGAGTTTCCGAATCATTTCGGAACCGCCTAGGTGTCTTTCGAACTTACTGGTAGCAAATCTAACAGTCCACCTATGAATTGCTTCGATGTCTTCCTTCCATCCCACGTGGTACGGATCCCAAACACTTGAGCAGTTCTGAAGAATAGGTCGCACCAGCGTCCTACATGCGGTCTCCTTTCCTAAAATTCCACCAATTAACCGAAATCGACCATTCCTCTATTCTACCACAGTTATCGCATGCATCTCATATCCCTTCACAACATTACGCACAGATATTTACACGAACTGACTGTGTCAAGCAGGACACTAGTAATATCATATCCGAACATTGCAGGTTTGATCTTCCTACTCATCCGCATTAATTTACATTTTTCCGTATCCAGGGCTACTGACATTCATCACACAAACTGTAAGTTTTATCTAGGTCGTCTTGTGTCTTCCTATAGTAATTCCGCTCCCACACCTTATCGTATACCACAGCGTCATCAGCAAACAACCACAGATTGCTACCCACCCTGTCCACCAAATCATTTATATATGTGCTAAAGAATAGCGGTCCTATCATACTTCCCTGGGGCGCTATTGAAGATGCCCTCGTCTCTGATGAACACCCGCCGTCGAGGACAATCTACTGGGTTCTATTATTTAAGATGTCTTCTATCCACTCACATATCTGTTAACTTACTCCATATGCTCGTATCTTCGTTAACAGTCTGCAATGGGGAGGGGGTCAGATGCTTTCCGGAAATCTAGAAATGTGGAATCTGGCTGTTGACTTTCAACTATAGTTCTCAGAATATCATATGACAACTATGCTGATTCATGGACATAAGCTTCTCAGTCTCAAGGAAGTTTATTGTATTCGAACTGAGAATATGTTCAAGGATTCTGCAGCAAACAGAATTTTGGGGTATCGATCTTTAATTTTTTAACTTGGGTATTTGTGCTGGGAGAGAGACTCACGATAAATGCAAGCTAGGTAAGGGGCCAATGCCGTAGATTGGATTCCATCCGGGCCTGGTGATTTATTTGATTTCAGATCTTTCAGTTGTCTCTCTACGCCAGGTATGTTTTTACTGTCGTCCATACGAAAGTCTGTCCGATGGTCAAATGAAAGTATAATTAAATGTTTCTCTGAGACATTTAAGTCTCTTTATTATCTACGATAATGATCGAAGCAGAAGGAATGGATTAAGCCGCGGCCAGGTGGTGTAATGTTTAGAATTTCTGCCTACCAACCAAAATACCTGGGTTCCAGTCCCAGCAGTAGCACAAATTTTAATTCATTTCTTCTGCTTCGATCATTATCGTAAAAAAATGACGGTATGTTCGTATGATTCTCCTGTGTGGAAGACTTCTTGAACGTGAAAATTAAAACGTTTGCTTTCGTTTTGCTACCTTCAACTGCCACATCAAACAGGTCAACAAGAGAGCTTTAGATCCGCTTGGCGATTTTACATACGAGCAGAATTTTCTCGGGTTCTCTGCCAGATGTTTTGCTAAGGAGTGACAGTGGTAGTTGTTGTCTGCTATGCGCACAGATCTTTTGACAGACGCATGGATCTCTACTAACCTTCGATTTTCGCCATTTATGCGCCCTTTTTGAACGGGAGTGTGGCAGCCTCTGCTTCTACAGCATCCGCCGAATTACACTATAGGAAGTCAGCCTCATTGTGCTAATGGACGGAGGAGGATATAAAGCGGCCTTCTTGTACTTGAGTTGTAAATCTGCCCTAGGACAGAAGAATCAGCAGTTCTCAACAACATGGGAATACAGAAGCCAACGGATGAGGTTAGCAACAACAACTGGGGATCAAATAGTAGACGGAGTGAAGGAATGCTGCTACATTGGAAGCAAAATAACGCTTGGTTGAGCAAAACAAACAAGATGTAAATAGCAGACTAGCACGGATAGGGTGAAAGATAGGCCTTGAGGAAGAAATATCTGCGAGTTTCCTTCTGGAGAACACAATAGTATGGAAGTGAATGTGGACTGTAGCAAAAAGAGGAAAAGAAGAGGATCAAAGGGTTTGAGATCTGTGTCACCGAGGGTCGCTGTAAATGAATGGATCGCCAAGATGAGAAATCTCCGCACAATCTATGAGCAAAGGAAGATACGGGAACGCACTGACTACAAGGAGGAACGGGATGGTAGGACGCGTTTATAGCATCAAAGAATACCCTCCATGGTAATAGAAGGAACTTGTAGAGAAGGCGATAAGACAGAGATTGGAATATGTCCAGCAAGTAATTGAGGACGTCGGCACAGGAGAGGAAGTTGTGGCGATTTACACCAATCCAGTCAGGAGACCCTTTTTGCTAAAAGTCCTTTTTGCTGTTCCTGGTCTGCTTTTTATGTCTTTTTTTGCTCCATCCGTTATGGGTTACTTTGCTGCCTAGATAGCAGAATTCCTCAACTTCCTCTATTTAGTGATCAACAAACCTGATGTTAAGTTTCTCGCTGTTCTCATTTGTGCTACTTCTCATTAATTTTTCTATCTTCGATTTACTTTCAATCCATATTCCGTTCTCATTAGACATCTGATTCCATTCAAAAGGTCCTGTAATACTTCTTCACTTCGCCTGAGGATAGCAATGTCATCAGCGAATCTTAACATTGACATTATTTAACCTTGTATTTTAAACCCACTCTTGAACCTTTCTTTTATTTCCATCATTGCTTATTCGACGTATAGATTGAATAGCAGGGGTGAAAGGCTACCTCCCTGTCTTACACCTTTTTAAAAAGGGGGAAACTAGTGTACAGCTAATCACCGATCTCGTAGTGCGACCATGGGCAAAAGCAGTGACAAGTAACCTGAATCACTATGTAGTCCAGATGGCGTTGTTAACAACAGGTTTAAATTCGACTTAACTCGAGTTGTGATCCGACTTAGTATTTAACTTCACGCTCCATCAGATTGTGAGCACTAACCGGCTGCTCGGATCACGGTGTGTAAACGAAATTTCACGAGCCTCCCCTGGACGCAATGTCCAGAGTACTTTATGGAGAGACGGCAAGACATTAGTCCCGGCGCCCGATAAAGAGTGTGGGTCGATACCCCAACCTGCGGGGTAGGGAAAGCGCGGGCGGCTGTTACCCCCCCCCCCCCCCCCCAGGTTTTTCCTGAATAGAGCAATGGTCCAGAAAGTTCCAGAAAGCTCTGCGCGGAATTCTACAGGGCCAATCAAAGTATTTCATTTAGAAAACGGCTGGAAGTTTCAGTTGTGCAATGCACCCGACAGCCAGGCATATAGAAAGCAAACGACCTCTGCCGCGACTTGCAGAGAAAGAAAGAAAGGAGCTGTCTCTAACTTGAAGCCGTCTCACCATTTCTCATCTCATGCAAATGACAACAGTAGGATTTCGTGAATGAAAAGAAATGAGGAGTTTAATAACTAAACGGAAAATAAAATGAAATATCCAACAGAAAACCATCCTCCAGGAGTCTAGGTATGATAGGCAAATATATACATAACAGAAATATCGAAAAAAACCTTAGAAAGTTAGGGAAGAATAAAAATTTTGGAGGTGGTACGAAAATAACTTACCCTTTTCAAACCGACACTAATCTTCTGCTAAAGGCGCGTACACATTTGGCCAACGATGGCCAACAAACGACGGTCAACCGCTTCGTTGGCCAAAATGTGCTTACTGGGTAAAAATCGGAACTAACGAGGCGGTTGGTGTTGGTTGCTGGCCGCTCTACTGGCGGTAACATCAAAGCGTTGGCGGTTGTTTAGCGATGAGATCCCTCTGCTAGGGTGGAAGCCGCGTCGAATGTTCGTTGGTTCAGTAGCGATTTGTTGTGTCCCCAGAATGGGCGCTTAAGTTATCCAGGTCAGAAAAAGTCGCACTTACTATGCTTCATTGGCCGGTTTCTCTCTATAATTTAACAAGAGCATCGTCAATAACTCTCGAAATTGCAGTGTAAAGTACGCTAGTTGGCTCTTAAAGAGCAAAGCCGATCAATAAAACATACTGAGTGCGACTAGATGCTGTTCTGAAGAACTGAATTACAACAGTCGCTGTTTCCCTTGCAGGCAATGCCGGATTTCACTAAGGATGTGTATTTGTTGTGTTTGAAAATACTGAAGTATGGGGTGATATATGAAGAGAGAATTAAAACTGATAGTTTTGTCGTGAACGGGAATGTTTATGAATCTCTACAAACTGCAATTATAAAAACAGTCTTCAAAGACTAAACCCTTCGATAGAAATAACTCACCTACTAGAAAGTGATGTGCACGATGTGAAAAAAGAAGTCTTTATTGATATCTGTTCGCGGTGAACGACAGAAAGAAAAAACAAAACTGGAAGTGATTTATTTTTCTTCTGCAGGTACAGCTCTCCTGAAAGTTGTTACCTTTAGATATTTTATGCTGTACACAATTCGATGAGAATTTGAAATCTTTAGCATTCATTTGGAAAAAATTATGAAGTAGCCCATTTTCCGACTCGTCTTTAAGGTAGGCATTAATTTTGTTTGCCTACTTTTTAAAAAAGAGCGGTTGTCCACCAGCATCGTTACGTCTTCTATTTCTGATGTTCAGGTTCTTACAGTAAAGTAAATGCTGCACATGTGACGACCGCTAACGAAAGTATGTGAAAGACACGTTACACGATAGCACTTTACTGAGATCTTCTACTCGTATTAATGCACTTAACTACAACATTATTTTCACAAATAGCTCTCTGACAGTCACTGTTCCTTATAGAGGACATGAATTCTGCTGCTAATTAAATTTTTTGGCCTACCTGTGCGCACGGAAAGCTCGTCTGCTCTGCAACCTGACACTGTTAAGAGAATGATGAGACTGTCAAAAATCAAATCACATTTACCGTACTAGTGTGAAATGCAGGACGGTATCTTATCGTATTTCATAAAATGCCTCTGCAGCACACAACTGGCGAAGTGCAATGTAAATTTACGAACACAAAAATGGCTCTGAGCACTATGGGACTCAACTTCTGAGGTCATTAGTCCCCTAGACCTTAGAACTAGTTAAACCTAACTAACCTAAGGACATCACACACATCCATTCCCGAGGCAGGATTCGAACCTGCGACCGTAGCGGTCTCGCGGTTCAAGACTGCAGCGCATAGAACCGCACGGCCACTTCGGCCGGCCACAAAAATAAAGGTAAAGACTGAACAGTGAGGAACTAAACTTAACGACGGATAAATGAGAAGAAAAACGTCAAGTACAACTATGCTTCATTAACAACAATACACCCTTTCGTAAAGTTTTTACGACTAGACAAGTTAGCAATAGTCTTTGGATAATTTTTCTGTGTACAATTACTTTCCTTGACACTTCTTTCAATTATAAGACAAATCCATGAGCTGCACTGTAAAACGTCTTGCAGTAAACGTTAGCCACACACAATGTTCTAACAATGAGAAGCTGCTACACTATTCTGGTGGCTTCACTGTACAGTAAATAGGCGAATTTGTTTAGTTACACGTGATACCTTAGAAAACTTCCCTTCTCACGCTCTTGCGATCATACCAGCTCAGCTGCACAAAATTATTCTTCAGAATATATTAACACAAAATCATTTTCAAATGACGTTACCTCCACTACATGGTAGGCCAGCTTCCATTCTTCTCAAAGCAAACACATAGCCAGACTATCTAACATACATCTACTGGTACTCTGACAAAGTAAAACTAACCTCTCTGGCCAAGATCTGAGGTCTCAGAAAAGGACTTAGGCAGAACAGAGCTATATTGATACTACGGAGGATGAGTGCATTTATCAAATTCGCAGCTTCAGTCACATTTATGGTCAAAACAACCTGAAAATTGCCGTGACAAATAAAGTATCCGCCTTTCACCTTATAACAGTAGCATGGGTTGCACAACATCGGCAAGAAATCAGAGCCAACTGCGTTTCCACATGGCCAAATCCTCTGGCCGCAAGCTCTTCGTTTGGTGTGGAAATCAAGTTTCGGCCGAATCCAGTCTCCGTCGTTCGTTGGCGTTCGTTGGCCTAGTCTTCATGTGTCTTATGATGGAATCGTATGTTTTCTTTATTTTTTTATTTTTTTTTAATTTGCTGCCTCCAGTCCCAAATTTTCTTTATTTATTGCCCGTACGAAGCACTTCAGGGCATAATTCTTAGTATGAAGCGCTTTCGTGTACCATGGGATCACATGCACAATGTTTGCAATAGGCGAATTGGTTTAGTTACACGTGTTAGGCACTGGAGAATTTCTTTATAACCTTTATGTACAATTATTACACCTCTGACTTGAATTACGTTTCGCGTGTTTTACGCTATCAATTTCTGTCTTACGTATATAGCCAGGAGCTATATTGATATATTTAGTATATAGAGAAATCAAACGACTTACACGAAAATAAATATTTTAATACCTGATTCGAATGCTTAATTATCGTCACTTTTGAGAAGAATTCCACGTATGTGGGTTATAGTTTTTTGTTCTAGCGTCATGCTGTTTTCTGTGAAGTTCTCACTAGTTCTAACGGGAGATGGAACTGTCTTGTTTCCTGACATACTGCGTCAGGATTTTTCTTTATCGGAAAAGAGGACCCCTAAGATGAAAACGGAATGTATAACTACACAGAGTAAGCCGCCACTTGCTCTCACTTTGCGGTGGCCACCCGTCGTTGTGTCAGGTCCGTGTCTTACAGAGGAATTCTAAACGAAAAAAAGACTAGCTTAATTAGAGTTGAAATACATGCGTAGCCCGTAAGCCTACTCTAGTTATTGTTTAACACCTAATTGTACCATGGACAGGCAAATGTATTGTCGATACATTGAGAAACATTCAGTGCGGTGGTAAGATGTATTCTAATTACGTCGTCTGCCTGATGTTCCAGAAGACAGTGAAGATCTTGGAAATACGATGCAAACATCTTGTACATACGATACTTGCGAACAAGGAATGTTAGAAGTGGGTACGTAGTTAAAACACGATATTCCGGATGTTGCATTACTTGGGAACCAATAATGTACTTGAAAATATGCTTATAACCCAAAACCTAGATTGTGCAGTAACATTAATAAAATTTGTGAATCTGAGCAATAAAACAGTGTTTGTTTGGGTAATTTAATTACTGCGATTAATAAAACTGGACATTGAACATGCACTGGACATGACTTACGATCAACACAAATTCTTTGAAATTATATTTCGATGACAAAAAAATGTGATTTTCTGCAATAAGTGGTATAAGCCGAACTTACAGTGTTCGGAGTGACCGCTGTAAAGCATAGATAGCCTCTCTTTGACGATTATATACCTCTTTGGTCTCAACTGTATACTTAATGTGGGAAGACGTAAGTATTTATAAGATACTTGCTAATAATCTACAGTTATTTAGGTACTTAGTGAAGCGGCAGACGGTAACTGAACATTGAAAGATGAACAAGCTCACCATACGATATTCAGACCTCCTTGGAAATAACCAGTTATTTCCGCACTGAATACCAATATTTCTACCTTTCTTGCAATAACTTTTCGTATGTGTAACAGTATTTATTCTGATCTACATGCAACTAACCGTCAACCTGTTAGAGACAAAAAAATCTCAGTACTTTGCCGAAGTTCGGTGAACTGACCGCCCTCTTTTCGATTGACGAAGCGGTTACTGTCGACTAGAATCGGAAATCTATTGACTTACTTATGACAGAGTCCTAAAATGTTATTTTTGTGTTTCGTGATTTCTATCTACTGGCAGCTTGTTAATGACTTTGTATGGTACTAAACAGGTCCCCATTCTACGTCCCTATAATTCCGCTCATACCTGACTTGCGTTTTAGGTCTGCATTTTACTGTTCCTGGGCAAAAATGTTCAAAAATGGTTCAAATGGCTCTCAGCACTATGGGACCTAACTTCTGAGGCCATCAGTCCCCTAGAACTTAGAACTACTTAAACCTAATTAACCTAAGGACATCACACACATCCATGCCGGGGGCAGGATTCAAACTTGCGACTGTAGCGGTCGCACGGTTCCAGACTGTAGCGCCTAGAACCGCTCGGCCACCCCGGCCGGCACAATAATGTTATTATGGAGCATATTCATTGGGCTGTAACACTCCAAGTCTTTTCTGGGGCTACTATACAGTGTAATATATGTATAAGGTCACGATCAGCAAAAATAATTTTACTCACCACGTTCATAATACACTGGAGAGCCAAACAAACTAGTACACCTGCCTAATTTCGTGGACCGCCCCACGAGCACTCAGAAGTCCTGCAGCACGACGTGGCATCGACTCGACTAATGTCTAGAGTAGTTCTGGAGGAAACTGATATCCTGCAGAGCTGTCCATAAATCCTTAAGAGTACGATAGGGTGGACACCTCTTCTGAGGAGCACGTTGCAAGGCATCCCAGATATGCTCGGTCATATACACGTCTGGGGAATTTGGTGAACAGCGGAAGTTTTTAAATTCAGAAGAGTGGAGCCGCTCTGTAGCAATTCTGGGCGTGTGGGGTGTCGCATTGTCCTGCTGGAATTGCTCAAATCCGTCGGAATGCACAATGGACATGAATAGATGCAGGTGATCAGATAGGATGCTTAAGTACATGTCACCCGTCAGAGTCGTATTTACATGTACCAGGGGTCTCATATAACTCCAACTATACACGCCTCACACCATTGCCGGCCGGTGTGGTAGGGCGGTTCTAGGTGCTTCAGTCTGAACCGCGCGACCGCTACGGTCGCAGATTCGAATCCTGCCTCGGTCATGGATGTGTGTGATGTCCTTAGGTTAGTTAGGTTTAACTAAGTTTGGTTTAACTAGTTCTAAGTTATAGGGGACTGATAACCTCAGATGTTAAGTCCCATAGTGCTCAGAGCCATTTGAACCTCACACCATAACAGAGCCTCCCGCAGCTCGATAGTCCCCTGCTGAAATTTAGTATCCATGGATTTGAGAGGTTGCATCCATACCCGTAAACGTCCATCTGCTCGACACAATGTGAAATGAGACTCGTCCGACCATGCTACAGGTTTCCCGTCATCAATAGGCCAATGTCGGTGTTGACAGAGCCAGGCGAGGCGTAAAGCTTTGTTTCGTACAGTCATCAAGGGTACACGACTGGGTCTTCGGCTCCGAAAGCCCATATCGATGATGTTTCGCTGAATGATCCGTACGCTGACAGTTGTTGATGGCCCAGCATTGAAATCTCTAGCGATTTATGGAAGCATACAACCTTTTAGGTGGGGCAGTCACAGCTATGACACAACTGGTTTCGCGGCACTAAAAGTTACATCTTCAGGTGAACAAATGATGTTATAATCATATGTTCACCTGAAGATGTGGCTTTTCGTGCCACGAAACCGGTTGTGATCCAGTAATACAGCTGAAGCTGTTATTAATACTCAAGATGCATTTGAGGAAGAGTTGCAATTCTGTCACGTTGGACGATTCTCTTCAGTCGTCGTTGGTCCCGTTCTTGCACGATTTTATTCCGGCCGCAGCGATGTTGGAGGTTTGATGCTTTTACCGGATTCCAGATACTCACGGTACACTCATGAAATTGTCGTACGTGAAAATCCACACTTCATCGCTACCTCGGAGATGCTGTGTCTCATCCCTCGTGCCACGTTCAAAACTAATTAAATCTTGATAACCTGCCAATGTAGCAGCAATAGCCGATCTAACAACTGCGCCAGACACTTGTCGTCTTATACAGGGTGAGTCACCTAACATTACCGCTGGATATATTTCGTAAACCACATAAAATACTGACGAATCGATTCCACAGACCGAACCTGTGGAGAGCGGCTAGTGTAATTGGTTAATACAAACCATACAAAAATGCACGGAAGTATGTTTTTTAACACAAACCTACGCTTTTTTTAAATGGAACCCCCGTTGTTAGCACATCTGAACATATAAACAAATACGTAATCAGTGCCGTTTGTTGCATTGTAAAATGTTAATTACATCCGGAGATATTGTAACTAATGTTGACGCTTGAGTACCACTCCTCCGCTGTTCGATCGTGTGTATCGGAGAGCACCGAATTACGTAGGCATCCAAAGGGAACGGTGATGGACCTTAGGTACAGAAGAGACTGGAACAGCACATTACGTCCACACGCTAATACCTTTTTATTGGTCTTTTTCACTGACGCACATGTACATTACCATGAGGGTTGAGGTACACGTACACACGTGGTTTCCATTTTCAATTACGGAGTGGAATAGAATGTGTCCCGACATGTCAGGCCAATAGCTGTTCAATGTGGTGGCCATCATTTGCTGCACCTAATTGCAGTCTCTGGCGTAATGAATGCCGTACACGCCGCAGGCTGCCACAATACGTTGTTTCATATCCTCTGGGGTTGTAGGCACATCACGGTACACATTCTCCTTTAACGTACCCCACAGAAAGAAGTCCAGAGGTGTAAGATCAGGAGAACGGGCTGGCCAATTTATGCGTCCTCCAAGTCCTATGAAACGCCCGTCGAACATCCTGTCAAGGGTCAGCCTAGTGTTACTTGCGGAATGTGCAGGTGCACCATCATGCTGATACCACATACGTCGACGCGTTTCCAGTCGGACATTTTCGAGCAACGTTGGCAGATGATTCTGTAGAAACGCGATGTATGTTGCAGCTGTTTGGGCCCCTGCAATGAAGTGAGGACCAATGAGGTGGTCGCCAATGATTCCGCACCATATATTTACAGTCCACGGTCGCTGTCGCTCTACCTGTCCGAGCCAGCGAGGATTATCCACGGACCAGTAATGCATGTTCCGTAGATTCACTGCCCCGTGGTTTGTGAAACCCGCTTCATCAGTAAACAGGCAGAACTGCAACGCATTCTCTGTTAATGCCCATTGACAGAATTGCACTCGATGATTAAAGTCATCGCCATGTAATTGCTGATGTAGCAACACATGAAACGGGTGAAAGCGGTGACGGTGCAGTATGCGCATGACACTACTTTGACTCAGTCCACCGGCTCTCGCAATGTCCCGTGTACTCACGTGTGGGTTTATGGCAACAGCAGCTAACACGCCAACTGCACGCGCTTCTCCTGTGACGGGCCTGTTACGGACCCGTTTGGGTGTTACGACCATACCTGTTTCATACAGTTGGCGGTAGATGTTTTGCAATGTGCGGCACGTTGGATGCTCTCTGTCCGGGTACCGTTCTGCATACACCCTGCAGGCTTCAGCTGCATTTCGTCGACACTCGCCATAGATGAGTATCATCTCCGCCTTTTCAGAGTTCGAATACACCATGGTCACAGTTCCTACAACACTACACTATCACAGACGCCTGGTAACACGGTGTACTACAGTTGGTCTGCGTGCGGAGACGAATGCAGAATAACAATAGCAGCAAGCGCTACATGCGGACACTGCGACAGCTAGACCAAACCACAACAGTGCACTACAGCCACACTCGTAAACACGGTCGTCATCGTAAACATGTCCCTGCAGATGCTGCTCGCCGACCGTGGCCCGTGTTTGTTACAACACGCAACTGAACGTCGGAGGTTTCAAGCGTCAACTTTAGGTTACAATATCTCCGGATGTAATTAACATTTTACAATGCAACAAGCGGCACTGATTACGTATTTGTTTATATGTTCAGATGTGCTAACAAAACTAACGTGGTTCCATTTAAAAAAACGTAAGTTTGTGTTAAAAAACATATTTCCATGCATTTTTGTATGGTTTGTATTAAGCAATTACACTATCCCCTCTCCTCACGTTCAGTCTGTGGAATCGATTCGTCAGTATTTGATGTGGTTTACGAAATATAGCCAGCGGCAAAGTTAGGTGGCTCAACCTGTATAGGCGTTACCTACCGCAGAGCCATATTCTGCCTCTTTACATACCTCTGTACTTGAATACACATGCGTATATCAGTTTCTTTGGCTCTTAAGTGTATAAATGCTTTGTAATTTTCTGTCAGCATGTACGAGAAATTATTACATACAACGCTAGTGCTGTAAGTTTATGTAAAAGGATAAAAATTGCTACAAGTTAATAATAACCACTATGTAACTGTAAAATTACTTATACATCAAAATTATCACCTTATTCGCTTGTAATCTATGCATTCGAGTGTGCATCTAACGACAATGAATGCTGTGATCCATACAAGCGCAACAAAATACAGATTTCACTTTCGTAAACATGAATTAAGTGGTATAATGTGGGTGTAAGAGTGAAACTGTTTGCCCTCTACTTACGCAACCCATAATTACAATGTTATTTGCACTGTTCGTCATTAAAACACTAGAAGGTATGCAGAGACATGAATCAACATCTAACTGATGTGATGTGCACTAGGTTCTTGGGAATGTAAATGATTAACGATTCAGTGCAGCTAGGTGTGACGCCATTTACATTTTGTATGGAAAGAAATATTACTCATTTGGTTTCTCATTCAGTAACCGTATTTGAATTTTGGTTGTGAGAAGATAATGTTATGCTTTGTGAGAGAATGATAAAAAGTCTACCAACACATGTGGGAATTCGTCAGCGAAGGGCTCATGATGTATGGAGGCTTCAGCTTAACGTTCTGCGATACTGCTGCTCGCATCATTCGGTATGCCATGTAAGTCTTAAGGATATGCAACATGTGGACTGAGTAGGGCAAAGTTCGCTCGGATGAGCAGGATTGAAGATTAAGTCAGGAACGTTGAGGCAGGAAATGAGCTTGTTTGTGGACAGTAACGTGCGCAATGTGACCACTGGACGCAAGAGTGACACGACGCCGTTTTTCCATTCGCAGTTCAGTTTAAAGCACCACTACGTACGTATCGATATGTGGAGACCGATGTGAAAGAACGTTGCCAAATTGTATTCGTCGTTGTCGGCATGTTAGTATGTGCTGCCGTTGGGTACGCAGTACGACCACATCTAGTTCGCATAGCCGACAATTTGGACAGCAGCCACTATATTTCTGACCTATCAAGGCCTTCGGATGTGCAGTATCT
The DNA here is from genome assembly GCF_021461395.2 of Schistocerca americana. Classification (NCBI taxonomy): domain Eukaryota; kingdom Metazoa; phylum Arthropoda; class Insecta; order Orthoptera; family Acrididae; genus Schistocerca; species Schistocerca americana. The sequence goes on along the minus strand of NC_060120.1, from coordinate 1,011,964,495 downwards.
TCGGAGCCTCCCTGACGATATGATCCAACAAAATAACGGGAGAGCGAATGTTGCCAATGCTGTCGTGACTTACCTCGATACAGACTGTTTTTAACCGTTTTCCTGGCCATCATTCCCCAGCCACTGCAAATGATCAGCGCTGGCACAGACTTGACGTAAGATGGAATTGTGTATCCGTGTCTGTCACACAAAACAAATTAGACTCGATGGCCTACTGAATTAAAGCCATTGTCAGTGCTGGTGGTGGCAGCTTTGTGCACTAAATTTCGCACCCTATACACCCTCAAGTCATCTACGAATATAGTTACGTATTCTCCTTATTATACAGTATTTGCTATTTTCTATTCTTTATAATGTACCTGTGTTAAAGACTAGCAGTGTACATTACGTTTCGTAATTTCTGAATAAGTGTGTTGTTTCGCCACAGATAGAAGCAGTTATACTGCATCTATCCCACTAGAATTTCTATTAGGTGCTATAGCGGCCAGATGTTATTTATGCTCGGTAGACGAGTAAGACGTATGAGTATTTCTCACTTAGTCAGAACCTGTACAAACCAGCACTGACGCGCATGTGTAAGTGAGCGGGCTCAGGGTAGCGTCAGTGAGAACGCACACACGCGACCTGCCTGCTCCAGAGTCCAGCTGCCCCTGACAGTAACTGCGTTACTTCGGCAAGAATAGCGCGTCCGACGTCCCGCGAAACTAAGTTAGGCGCGGCCTCCACACGGGAGCAAGTCGCCCCCCTCCCCTCCCCCATCACGACAGCTCGCCGCTTCGACGCCTCCTGTCCTTAGCTTTAACCCGGATTTGTCCGCTCTGGCGGAAGCCGCAGCTTTGTTCTCGAGAATCCCTGATCAGTTGCATCTACGATTATACGTCGCAGCTCACTTCATGGTATGCGCCGGTGGGTACTTTTTATACCATTGCCCCTCCACCCCCTCCACTTTTTCCAGTATCAATTGCGAATGGTGCATGGGAATTTTTTGTTGACATTTGACCGTTCCGCTTTAAATTTGATCTTTGTGGACGTTTCGTGAGATCTACGTAGGCAGTGTCCTAGAGACCATTCCTCAGCAGCAGTAGGAGAAAGCGGGTAGATGCTCTGGACACTGACCTGTCATCAGGCGTGCCAGCAGCGACGGAAATTTAACTGTGCTGAGGTATTACTGGGAGACTCACGCACAGAGTGACAATTATTGAACTGTATGAAATAAAATCCTCATAACTTCTGAACGGTTTGCGTTAGGGTGCCAAAACTGCACGGTTGGCCGTGAGGCACGATGGGAATTAGTATTATATGTATGGTTTGGTTTAGATACGAAGCCCACTTTCATTTGGATGCGTTCGTCAGTAAGCAAAATTGGCTCGTTTGGGGGACTGAGAATCCGCATTTCGCAATCAAGAAGTCTCTCCATCCTCAACGGGTGACTGTGTGGTGTGCTGTGTCCAGTCGCGGAATAATCGGTGCGATATTCCTTGGTGGCACGGCGACTACCGAACGCTGCGTGAATGTTTTGGAAGGTGATTTCATCCAGATTATCCAAAGTGATCCTGATTTCGACAGGATGTGATTCATGCAAGACGGAGCTCGACCCCATCAAAGCAAGGGGTGGGGTGCGGTGGGGGTGGGGGGGGGGGGAGGGACTTAGGGAGCCGCATTCTGGATCTAGGGTATACAGACGCCACTTCCATTCGCCTCAATTGGCTGCATTGTTCTCCGGATCTGAACACATGCGACTGCTTTCTGTGAGGCTGTATTAACGACAGTACAGCAATAACCCCAAAACCTACGATGAGCTGAAAACAACCACTCGGTAGATCATCGACACTTCAGCGGTCATGCAGAGTTTCGCTATTCGTCTGCTCCACTTCATCGCCAATGATGGCAGGCATATCGAACATGTCATGACCTAAATCGGAATATCTGTAGTGACGTTTACGTGTTAAATAAAGTGTTTGCGCGCGCCGTAGTTTATACTAATTTGATGTTTTTTCCATATAGTTCAATAATTATTGCCTTTTATTACCAAAGCGGTAACTGCGGTCGCACCGTCTACGACGTCAATATTAGTGCAAACATTGATCGTCGCTTACGTAGCAATAGCATCTGAATTGGCTTCCCTTACAGCTGCCCGAAACCACGAGAAAGGGGAGGTGACCAATTGCAAGCCTCAAAAACAGGTGTAATTCCAGTAGAGACTTGTGGTTTTCAAATTCATCGACTGCAAGACGTGAATTTAATCTTGATCTTTCCTATCAAAGAAAGACGGAACAGAATTCGTGACTCCTGCAGAAGAAACAATAGGTACGCATCCGACAGCATACGCTACCGATGTGTTCCAGAACGCCGAGCATGAAAGGGGTTTCTTCCGGGAATCATACCTCGGATTCTGTTGGTAATATAAGGGAACGATCGAGTGTTTGGGGTAGCCCTTGGGCTAGGGACCATTTGTATACCCAACAGAAGGGTCGTAATATTTTTACTGTCGTATAGTAAAGACTCAAAGTTTGAATGTTGCACATTTCCCCCAGCGAATGGAGCTAATCGGCTGATTCCTTGTCATTAGATGACGTCTACGGTGTACCTTAAGAAGCTTATGGAGGCACCATTTATTCCATGGGTGGCTCCTGAGAACACCCAAAATAAGCGTTTCTTGCCATCTTTTTTGCCGTCAGTAGGAAATTCCTCGAATTTTGTCACTGTATCTAGGCATTTATCTAGAAGTGCAGTCCTCCCGTTTCCGAGAAAAACCCCAAAAATATGGTTTTTGGGTACCAAATCTGAGCCGCGGATTCCAAGAAGGCTATGCACAGCAAATGATTTTAATTTGTACAATGTAGCCAGTTCGCTTCTGACTGGGGTTCTTCGACTGACACTTCTTTTCCTGCCGTTTCGCCAGAACATCAGAAAAATCAGCAAACAATCATCATCCGACGATCCCGATACAGAAACCAACAGGAAATTCTTTTAGCGGGTGGTCACGAAAGTGTTAACAATTTTGTGTTACGATGTACTCCTAATATCCCGGTGGACAACCTTGCAAAATTTCATGTCATCTTTATCTGTTTCCGGAACACAGAAGTTTGAAGTCATAAACATAAAATATGTACGTCAGACCCGGAGTGAGGTGGAAATATAGTTCATACAGCGACATTAGACGGAGAAATATGCTTCATAGTGTCTCCGTTATCTCTAGGATTGAACCTGGTGCAATATTAGTTTTCATTTGTTTCAATTTGATGTAAGTAATCTATCAAAATTTTACTGATGAATGAATTTTTTTTCATACGAGTAGCATACACTGCTGCAGCAAGAAAAAGAAAGAAACCAGCGGAAAAATGCTCCTATAGCCCACGAATATGGTGCCTGAGAAGTGGGCTCCCAGTTGTCTAATCCGACCTTCCTCAGCACCTTAAAAAATTTTCCAAAATGTATGTATTTGCATTTTTTTATGCTGTAACAGAGTGTCAATGGAAAAGAGACGGAAAAGTAATAAATAGTGACAGTCGTTGTGGTACAGAAAGAGTGAAGGAGGCAGTGAGATAAAGAGAAGGACACAGTGGTAGTGGAATACAGCTGACAGCGACAAACAGTGCCAGAAGAAATGGGACGGAGACAGTAAGATTGGAAGAGGCATAAAGAGAAGGAAGAAATTGGTACTGGGCGAGAGCAAGTGACAGCGAGAGACAAAGTCTATGACAGTGACAACGAAGAAAAGAGAGGTAGTGGCAGAGAGAAGAGACAGCAGCAGTGTGAAGGGATGGATGAAATAGCAGTAGTAAGAAAGAACAAGAGTGAGACAGTGACACTGAGAGAAGACAGTAGTAGTAGGACAGAATGAAAGAGACAGTGGCTGTGAAACAGAAGATAATAACAGAGAGGCACAGGTAATGAGTTGGGCTGAATGAGGATGGGGAAGTGGGAGTCGATGGGATGACCTACTTACAGCGATGGACTAGTGTCGTGCTAAGATTATTGGGAAAATTTATAAAGATGCTGAAGACAGTGAAATGAGGCAACTGGTACCCCACATTTCAGACAGCATCTGTTAAAAAGGAGCGCCCGCATCTCGTGGTCGTGCGGTAGCTTTCTCGCTTCCCACGCCCGGGTTCCCGGGTTCGATTCCCGGCGGGGTCAGGGATTTTCTCTGCCTCGTGATGGCTGGGTGTTGTGTGATGTCCTTAGGTTAGTTAGGTTTAAGTAGTTCTAAGTTCTAGGGGACTGATGACCATAGATGTTAAGTCCCATAGTGCTCAGAGCCATTTGAACTTTAAAAAGGAGCATTTTCGCCTCTTTTCTGCTTCTCCTATAGGAACATTTTTCCTGTGCTTAACGTTATGACCACACTTTCCGAACTAGGGCTGGAAACAATTGGAGCGCAAAACTTGACTCTTGAGACGCCCGTTTAAGAAATACTGTTATTCTTGGCTGGAGACGAAACTATTTTACAAATTAGGATGAAAAGTGGACAATAAACGCTGATTCCAGTGTTTTCATAGGCGTACTCTCCGTGCGCATTGGTTTGCAGAAGCATGTCCCACGACATTTGCAGAAGGATGTCCTACCGTATATTAAATTGCAACGATTCTGCGTACGGGTTGTTTTTGACTACTGACTAAAGACTCGTGCAGCGTGTTAGCAAGTTGGATACCTAAGTGCACACTGTACCTGCACGAGCAGGCCCCTAATGTTGAGACTACACATCGAAGAAGCAATGACGGAAATAAAAGAAATATTTCAGAATGGGATTAAAATTCAGGATGAAACACTACTAAGATTCGCTGAGGACATTCCTATCTTCAGTGAGGAGGAAGTGCAGGATTTATGATCAAGGGATCGAAACGTCGAATGAGTGCAGGAAATGGACTGAGGGAAGACCGAAGAAAGGCGAAAGTAATAAGGAGTAGCAGGAATGATACCTGCGATAAAACTGATGACCGCGAGATAGACGAAAGTATTCAGGTACCTTGGAAGCATAGCAACACATGGAGGATGAAGTAGGTCATAAAACGGTGACTAACATTTGCAAGAGCAAGCTTCTAGCATCAAATACAGAAATTCATTTGAGTAAGATATTTCTGAGAATGTACGTTTAGAGCATAACATAATGTGCTAGTGAATTATGGAATACTGCAAACCGGAAAAGAAAAGAATTGAATTGTTTGAGACTGGGTGCTATGATTAAAATTACCTTGACAGGTAAGATAAGAAACGAGAGCTTCTCCGATGGATCGTATAGGAGTGGAAGACATTAACAATAAGAAGGGGTAGTATATATGGCACGTGTCAGCACCTCAAGAAATAACTTCCTTGAGATAACTGTAGAGGAAAAAAAGTATGGGGTAAGACAGAGATCGGAAATTATTCAACAAACAACTAAGTACAATGGTTGCAAGTGCTCCTCCTCGATGGACAACGGCCCCCTTGTAGTGTGTGCCAGTGAATTTGGATGAACATCTCAGCGACGGTTCCCAAGTTGCTAAATGAACCTGTAACGAAATGCGCCGCTCTTCTTTGGATGTTCCTTATTTCTTACATAAATCCTGGCTGGTTAATGTCTAAAGTGACATGCAATGCATTATCAGTTGCAGAGTAATGCCATTGCAACTGGCTAAAATAATTGACACACACAGCTCAGTCAAGCAATGCACCTCGTTACGGGGTGTATTAGTCCCACAAACTCGTACTGGCTACCGGTCCTTAGTAACATTCCACCACCATCCACGAGAAGATCACAGTCATTGCTGAACGTATGTACAAACATAAAAAACAACCCAGATACATTCAGAAATCTGATCATTAGAATCCCACCGACTGCAGGGAAGAAAACCATCATGGCTCACAGCAATAAACCTGGAGGACAGTAACGTTAACATTTAAGAAGCCTAGAACGATCACCGTCAGGAGTAATTTTCCCTGACGCACTACAACCCCATAGGGTCTCCCAGGAAGTGACCAGCAGATTTTCCTCTGCTCTGACGAAAATGGTGCGTACTGAATCGGATCAGAACTGACGGTGACATATTCGGAACATACCCACACCAATGGGGAAGAAAGTGCTCCCCTGAGTGTGACTGTGGCGAAGGGCAACAAGCAGTACACGACGTAACATTTGAATGTTCCCTCAGAGCATTCAAAGGGACCACTGAAGATCTACACTATTGCTAGCAAATCCCGCAGTCCCTGTCGTTCCATAACAGTACTAGAGGCCGAAAACGCTTCGTAGCAAATATTGCCATGGATATTTTCAGTTTTCTGTGTCCAAGCTCCCCAGACGAACTACACCAGAATGCGAAGTTGGCCCTGCCTTGCCTCTTCCCAAGGACGCGACACAATATTCGCCGGTGACCATTATCCAGGCAGATATTCACCTCGCGTCCAAAGGTACCCACACTACCACTTCATCCGAAGAATGACCAATACGTAGCTTACCAGTATCTTCAGATTAGAGACTAGTAACCTCACCCATCACAAAACCATAAGTGAATTATTACACCGTACCACGAATGAGTTACGCAATTTGGTCACAATTGATATTCATACAGGTATCGACGGAAAATGCGAAATTATAACTTTGGCGACCGATGGATGGATATGTGCTGCTACAGCGCAGTTTTGCCACGCAGCTGGCAAGGATAGTGCACAGGAAACATACCGATAGCAGGGCATAACGTCTCCGCGAACTTCATTCCTTGTACTCAGTTCAAATGGTTCAAATGGCTCTGAGCACTATGGGACTTAACATCTGTGGTCATCAGTCCCCTAGAACTTAGAACTACTTAAACCTAACTAACCTAAGGACAGCACAAACATCCATGCCCGAGGCAGGATTCGAACCTGCGACCGGAGCAGTCGCGCGGTTCCGGACTGCGCGCCTAGAACCGCTAGACCACCGCAGCCGGCGTGTGTACTCAGTTGGACAGTAACTATACCTAGCAATCAGGTGCTGTAGCTGGACTCAAACAAGCCACCTGGAGTAATGGGTATCTAGAGCCTGTTGTATATCATGCACTTTAAGAGGGCCAGCTGTGTCTCGCATGACCGCTGTCTCCTAAAACCGTGCTGGTTTCTGCATATGAGCTTCTCAGAGTCTAGAAAGGTCATTATGTCTGAACACAAAATATGTCCCACGATTCTACAACAGATCGATGTTAGTGCAATTGGCCGGTAATTATGTGCATCCGATTTCCTACCCTTTTTATAGATGGCTATCACCTGGGCCTTCTTCCAGCCCCGTGGAACTTTCCGCTGTTCCAACGATCTCTGATAGATGATGGATAAGAACGGTGCTATATTTGTACCACAGTCAACATAAAATCTTACGGGAATACCGTCTAGGCCAGATGCCTTCCTGGCGTCCAAGGATCGTAACTGTTTTACAATCCCAGATACACTAAATACTATGTCAGCCATACTTGCGTTAGTTCGATAATTGAAAGGGGGAATGGTGTTGCAGTCCTCTACCGTAAACGAGTTTTTGAAAGCTAGGTTTCGAATTTCGGCCTTCTGTTTATTATTATCCGTTACGTTACCAGTTCTGTCAGCAAGAAAAGATAGTGAATTATTTGTATTGTTAATAGATTTTACGTACGACCAAAATTTTTTGTGGCTATTTTTAGAATCTGGAAGATAAAATATTGCTTTCAAATTCGCTAAAAGAATCTTTCGTAGACATTCTGAGAGCTCCTTTCACTTCGCCTATTTTCTGTTTTTACAATGATTTGTTCATCTGTGAATGTACAGGGTTATTACAAATGATTGAAGCGATTTCACAGCTCTACAATAACTTTTTTATTTGAGATATTTTCACAATGCTTTGCACACACATACAAAAACTCAAAAAGTTTTTTTACGCATTCACAAATGTTCGATATGTGCCCCTTTAGTGATTCGGCAGACATCAAGCCGATAATCAAGTTCCTCCCACACTCGGTGCAGCATGTCCCCATCAATGAGTTCGAAAGCATTGTTGATGCGAGCTCGCAGTTCTGGCACGTTTCTTGGTAGAGGAGGTTTAAACACTGAATCTTTCACATCACTATGCGTGAAACTTGCCCGCACGCGTTCAACGGTTTCTTCGCTCACTGCAGGCCGACCCGTTGATTTCCCCTTACAGAGGCATCCAGAAGCTTTAAACTGCGCATAGCATCGCCGAATGGAGTTAGCAGTTGGTGGATCTTTGTTGAACTTCGTCCTGAAGTGTCGTTGCACTGTTATGACTGACTGATGTGAGTGCATTTCAAGCACGACATACGCTTTCTCGGCTGCTGTCGCCATTTTGTCTCACTGCGCTCTCGAGCGCTCTGGCGGCAGAAACCTGAAGTGCGGCTTCAGCCGATCAAAACTTTATGAGTTTTTCTACCTATCTGTAGTGTGTCGTGACCATATGTCAATGAATGGAGCTACAGTGAATTTATGAAATCGCTTCAATCATTTGTAATAGCCCTGTACATCACATCTATCGATTTCCATCCCATTTGGATAATTCCTTCGCGCTGTATCATTTTTATTAATATTGTTTTGTTTTTTTTTTTTAGAGTGGTTAATGAGTCTTAAACACTATAGCAGGCTACAGTGTCCTTCACGATTGCCACTCGACTGGCCAGCTAATCGTGAGTCATGTGGGCGTGTCCGCAGGTGCCGTCCAAGAACGTGTCCGACCACATCCTGAAGCTGACCGTGTTGGACGCGGGCCGCGCCAAGCGCCGCAACGTGATCGGCCACGTGTCGCTGCCCCTGCGCGAGCTGGGCACCGGCGGCGAGCAGCGCCTCTTCAACATGGACCTCGAGAAGGTGCGTCTCGCCGACCACTCACACGGCGACCACTACTGAGTCCCGTTACAGCTTATCGACTGCACTGCGGTCTGCACCAGCACAATGTGGCATCGACCCAACAACAAACGCTTGGTGAAACTCATCCTACCTACCGGTTTCCTACCGTTTCTCCCCTGCTCTGATGCCAAATACACTGGCGTCCAAAATTGAAGCAACAAACCGAAATGTCACATAATTGCGTTTGTTTTGCCACAAAACAGTATAAACAGATCATAGCTGTATATAAACAGTATATACACTAAAGCAATTAAAATTGCTACACCAAGAAGAAATGCAGATGATGAACGGGGATTCACTGGACAAATGTGTTATACTAGAACTGACATGTGATTACATTTTCACGCAATTTGGGTGCATAGATCCTGAGAAATCAGTACCCAGAACAACCGCCTCTGGCCGCAATAACGGCTTTGATACGCCTGGGCATTGAGTCAAACAGAGCTTGGGTGACGAGTACAGGTACAGCTACCCATGCAGCTTCAGCACGATACCAATCAAGAGTAGTGTCTGGCGTATTGTGACGAGCCAGTTGCTCGGCCACCATTGACCAGACGTTTTCAATTGGTGAGAGATCTGGAGAATGTGCTGGCCAGGGCAGCAGTCGAACATTTTCTGTATCCAGAAAGGCCCGTACAGGACCTGCAACATGCGGTCGTGCATTATCCGGCTGAAACGTAGGGTTTCGCAGGGATCGAATGCATGGTACAGCCACGGGTCGTAACACATCTGAAATGTAACGTCCACTGTTCAAAGTGCCGTCAATGCGAACAAGAGGTGACCGAGACGTGTAACACCAATGGCACCCCATACCATCAAGCCGGGTGATAAGCCAGTATGGCGACGACGAATACACGCTTCCAATGTGCGTTCACCGCGATGTCGCCAAACACGGATGCGACCATCATGAGGCTGTAAACAGAACTTGGATTCATCCGAAAAAATGACGTTTTGCCATTCGTGCACCCAGGTTCTTCGTTGAATACATCATCGGAGGCGCTCCTGTCTGTGATGCAGCGTCAAGGGTAACCGCAGCCATGGTCTCTGAGCTGATAGTTCATGCTGCTGGAAACATCTTCGAACTGTTCTTGCAGATGGTTGTTGTATCGCAAACGTCCCCATCTGTTGACTCAGGGACAGAGACGTGGCTGCACGATCCGTTACAGACATGCGAATAAGATGTCTGTCATCTCGACTGCTAGTGACAAGAGGCCGTTGGGATCCAGCACGGCGTTCCGTATTACCCTCCTGAACCCATCGATTCCATATTCTGCTAACAGTCATTGGATCTCGACCAACGCGAGCAGTAATGTCGCGATACGATAAACCGCAATCGCGATAGGCTACAATCCGATCTTTATCAAAGTCGGAAACGTGATGGTACGCATTTCTGCTCCTTACACATCACAACAGCGTTTCACTAGGCAACTTCGGTCAACTGCTGTTTGTGTATGAGAAATCGGTTGGAAACTTTCCTCGTGTCAGCACCTTGTATGAGGTGCATTCAAGTTCTAAGGCCTCCGATTTTTTTTCTCCGGACTGGAAAGAGATAGAAACATGCGCATTGTTTTAAAATGAGGCCACGTTCATTGTCAATACGTCCCAGAGATGGCAGCACCGTACGGCAGATGAAATTTTACCGCCTGCGGCGAGAATGAGAACTGTTTTAAATACTTAAAATGGCGACGTTTTCCTTACTTGAACAGCGTGCAGTCAATCGTTCTCTGAATTTGCGTGGTGTGAAACCAATTTAAATTCATCGACAGTTGAAGGACACATGGTGATGGAGTTATTGATGTGTCGAAAGTGCGTTCGTGGGTGCGACAGTTTAATGAAGGCAGAACATCGTGTGACAACAAACCGAAACAACCTTGGGCTCGCACAAGCCGGTCTGACGACATGATCGAGAAAGTGGAGAGAATTGTTTTGGGGGAATGCTAAATGACTGTTGAACAGATCGCCCCTCCAGAGTTGGCATTTTTGTGGGTTCTGTGCATACAATCCTGCATGACGACCTGAAAATGTTAAAGTGTCATCCAGGTGGGTGCCACGAATGCTGACGGACGACCACATGGCTGCCCATGTGGCATGTTGCCAAGCAATGTTGACCCGCAACGACAGCATGAATGGGACTTTCTTTTCGTCGGTTGTGACAATGGATGAGACGTGGATGCCATTTTTCAATCCAGAAACAAAGTGCCAGTCAGCTCAATGGAAGCACACAGATTCACCGCGACCAAAACAATTTCGGGTAACCGCCAGTGCTGAAAAAATGATGGTGTCCCTGTTCTGGGACAGCGAGGGCGTAATCCTTACCCATTGCGTTCCAAAGGGCACTACGGCAACAACTGCATCCTACGAAAATGTCTTGAAGAACAAATTCCTTCCTGCACTGCAACAAAAACGTCCGGGAAGGGCTGCGCGTGTGCTGTTTCACCAAGACAACGCACCCGCACATCGAGGTAACGTTACGGAACAGTTTCTTTGTGATAACAACTCTGAAGTGATTCCTCATGCTCCCTACTCACCTGACCTGGCTCCTAGTGACTTTTGGCTTTTTCCAAGAATGAAAGACACTCTCCGTGGCCGCACATTCACCAGCCGTGCTGCTATTGCCTCAGCGATTTTCCAGTGGTCGAAACAGACTCCTAAAGAAGCCTTCGCCGCTGCCATGGAATCATGGCGTCAGCGTTGTGAAAAATGTGTACGTCTGCAGGGCGATTACGTCGAGAAGTAACGGCAGTTTCATCGATTTCGGGTGAGTAGTTAATTAGAAAAAAAATCGGAGGCCATAGAACTTGAATGCACCTCGTAGGTGTCGCCAACGGCGCCAACCTTGTGTGCATGCTCTGAAAAGCTAATCATTTGCATATCACACCATCTTCTTCCTGTCGGTTAAATTTCGTGTCTGTAGCACGTCATCTTCGTGGTGTAGCAATTTTAATGGCCAATAGCGTAGAATACAGAACGTAAACAACAGTGGCATGCACAACGGTGGACGTACATTCTGGCAACTGGTTAATGCACTCAGTATGGGGTGCGACCACCTTTGGCAGCAATACAGGATCGATAGACCACGCAGCATCCTGTAAATTATATCTCATGTTGTGGCAATAAAGCCCATTCTTCCTGCAGCGCTGACTGCAGGGTGTTGGAGAGTGGTTAGTGGATGCCGACGTGATGCAACCCATGTCTCTAGTGCCTGCCGTCCGTGATCTATGGGATTCAAATTGGGAGACTGAGTAGGGCACCCCATGCGTGCAATATCTCCCATTTCCAAGAAAACATCAACTATCAGTGCTCTATGATGTCGGGCATTATCGTTCATCAGTACGAAGTCTGGGCCGACAGCACTTTGCAACAACCGCACATGAGGCCCCAAGATCTCGTCTCGATACCAGGCAGCAGTTAAACCTTGCCGATTCACCCGTAAAATTTCATGAAGAGGTTTCAATACAATCTCTGCCCTCAGCATTAGGGAGCCTCCTTGATATCAGCCTCTTTCCACAACGTCTGGGACCCGAAATCGTGCTCCACGTTCCCTCCAAATGCGAATCCGTCGTTAGTCACTGCCGAGGCCAAATCTGGACCCAGCTGTGAAAAGAACATTGGCCCACTGTTCGACCGTCCAGGTGGCACGTTGACGGCTCAACTATAGACGTTCCCTTCTGCGAAAACGCGTCAGAGGTACACATGGAGCAGGTCTCAAACAATAAAGGCCACTCTACCGAAGCCTTCACTGCACGGTTTGCCTCGCTGCAACACGACCAGTGGACGCTGCGAGCTCAGATGCCAGTTGCCGTGCAGTACTAAGGCAGTACCGTCCCGTCGTGCCCTTACAGTCAAATAAAGGTCCTCTCTTTCTGATATTCAACGTGGTCGGCCCCGCCCTGGTCTTCGGGATACAGTTTCGATCTCTATAAACTATCGCCACATGCGTAAAAGCAACAGAACGATTCACATTATGTCATCGGGCCACATCAGTTTGCCACTATCTTGCTTCCATTCTCCCCATGGGCCTCAATCGCAGACCCTGGTAGGCGTCTTCTCTGTGCCAACTGCCCTGATGTCATCGTTGGTGTGGTTGTCCGTTGACTCGAATACATCTTCCGTACAGGGCACGATCGTACGGACATCTGTTGACACTTTGTACGATTACATCGTTAGACATAGGACGGGGAAATTGTGGTTTCTCGCTTTTATTTTGGACACCATTGTATATGTGCATAAAGTCCAAAAGAAAAGGAAAGTAATTTTGGTTTTTGTGCGATGGAGGAAGATAGAAACACCAATAATTTCCACCGATACGATCTCAAGTACCACCCTGTCGTAACAAAACAATGGCGGCCGCACTGGAGACTTACCACCCCTCTCAGCTTTGTACATATAGGCCGCACATAGGGGAGCATGCAGAACATTACTCTAGCTGACATTAAATCTCAACATCCTCTGACTGGAACTGGGTAGCAATAATCTCTTCTATATTTATAAATTATGGACATCGCCCTGTCATAGGATCATATTTCTTATTCTGTTCTCCTGCTGAAAAGGCTGCAGTATATAGCAGTAGCAGAGCGTGACTCCAGCACCAACTTCTGAATGCAGTTACTGGATTTCGAAACTTGTTGCATTTCCGGAAAGCTGGTTCAAATATTAATTCCATGTTTCTTTACTAGGTTTAAGTTCCACTGCTTTCGCAATTCTACGGGTTTGTTTAATTAGTACTGCCGTATTAAATGTTTTGTTAGTAGGCGACTGATAGCAATTCATTAGGTGCACATCTGGTTAATTTTGTGCAATATCATATGCGAACACACTAATTAAGGAAATTAAATATTGTACACTCTAGACTAACTGAGATACGGTGGGTGCGTGACTTCAAGTGCTTAGTCTCTATGTCTGTCACAGCTCTAATGCGCTGCATTGTGAGCAGCGAGATTTCTTGCAGTTATTGACTGTTCCGTCCGTTCTCGGTAGAAAATTTTGTACATTATCAATGAAACGCGAACAACACTGATACAATATTCTACAATATTCACTATTTGTTACACGAACCGGTTTTCATCAGGTCAAAGATAAGTATGTGGTGCAATGAAATTTTTTTGCCGGCCGAAGTGGCCGTGCGGTTATAGGCGCTGCAGTCTGGAACCGCGAGACCACTACGGTCGCAGGTTCGAATCCTGCCTCGGGCATGGATGTGTGTGATGTCCTTAGGTGTGTTAGGTTTAACTAGTTCTAAGTTCTAGGGGACTAATGACCTCAGCAGTTGAGTCCCATAGTGCTCAGAGCCATTTGATCCATTTTTGAAATTTTCTTAGATCAAAGATTTTAAACTAGTGCATATACAGAGTATCTCCATTTACAGAGATAAAAATGCTAATGTTAGAACAGGTACAAAATAAGCGAGGTTATTCCCGTGTACATGTCATATAAGATCATTTATCCAAGATAAAATATGTGACACATTAACAAATGCACCATAGACAAGTTACAACAGTTTTACATACAAGAACATAACTGAACAATAACCTTTCTTGGCATATTCCAAAGATGTCGCTGAACAAAACAATCATGTCTTCAATAGACCATAAATTACAAACACTTGAGATATAATAGTGATATTAAGCAGGTGATGAGCTGTGATTATACAAAGTAAATTTTTTTTAACACAACAAGAGAAATTAGAGTAATTGAAATAAAGGAAATGGAGCATGGGAGTGGGGGGCTTATTTATAATATAACCAGGATGGGATTATGAGTAGTATTTGCAGTTAGAAGTGGTGAGTAAGGGAACTGTGCCTGGTCTTTCAGGCCTACGCTTGGGTTGACGGACAAGTTTTTATTAATTTCTATAATTTCAGTGCAATTTATCTTCCTTCAGTTTGGATGTGATGTAACACTTTGTGTTTCGCCTTGTAACTATGGCCTTCCTTAAGCAGGTAGTCTGCAAAACTAGAGTCTCCTTCTGTGGTGTTTCTTCAGGCGGGTGTATATTGCCCTGCCACACTGACATATATAGAATTTGCCTCAGTAACAAGTAATTTTATGAAACTTCCTGGCAGATTAAAACTGTGTCCCGGACCAAGATTCGAAATCGGAACCTTTGCCTTTCGCGGACAAGTGCTCTGCCATCCTAGCTACCCAAGCACGACTCACGACCAATCCTCACAGATCAGTTCTGCCAGTATCTCGTCTCCTACCTTCCAAACTTCATAGAAGCTCTCCTGCGAATCATCTTTGGTAGCTGAGATGGTAGTGCACTTGCCCGTGAAAGACAAAGGTCCCGAGTTCGAGTCTCGGCCCGGCACACAGTTTTAAATTTCTAGGAAGTTTAATATCAGCGCACACTCCCCTGCAGAGTGAAAATATTATTCTGGAAGTAATTTTGTGTATTCGTCTCTTTTCCAAAACTGTTTCCGTTTGTGCCGCAGGAGGCGCAGGAGCAGGTGTCTGAGCGCGGGGAGCTGCTGGTGTCACTGCTGTACAACGAGAACCTGCACCGGCTCGCCGTCACCGTCATAGAGGCCAGGAACCTCAAGGTGCGTGTCTTTTTTTACGTGTACGGCTGCTAACAGTTTACACATTTGAAACAGTAATACAGGCTGACTAAACAAAAATTAGTTCTCAGGATCCACGCTAGATAGAGCTGTGCGGTTTGTTGCAGCTGGTAAGTTATATCGTAAAGTTCTATTTCTTGTTTCTTTTTTTTTTTTTTATCGAATCGATACACTTCCACATTTGCTCCGTTTCTTACCCGTAGAACACCTAAGAGCTACTCATTTTGTCTCCATGTCTTTGCCCGCCTCTGTTGCATTTCGTATTTGTACCATAACAGGTTACACTATAGGAAGTGGTGAACTGAACACTTTATCCTTAACATAATCCCACGGAAAAGGGCAAACGAAGTTATCTCTATGGCACATGGTGGCCACGATTTTGGGGCCGTCTGTGCCAGACCCCTGCCGGAACGCTTTCATCTAAGAACTGGCGAACAAATAACCCTCAGTGTGGCGGTGCACCATCTTATCGGAAGCCTCTATCCAAGGTTGACAGTCCCTCTAGTATAAATCGCAAAAAAGAGAGAGAAGTTCAAATAGCGATCGCGTGAAATATTGATAGTAATGTGATTAGATAAAATTCAGATAATAGTGATAATGCAACTTATACTAGATTCTGCACTCACAGCAATTTCTTAGCCGCTTTTGGAGCAAGTCGGAGAGGGAGAGAGCAGAGTTTTTAACTGATTTGCGTCGGTTCACGAATGTGTTCAGGAGGAATAATGTCAAATTACGCAAAGGAGGCTTGAGCCTGACATTTAACCGGATTGCCTTCACGCAATCTGATTCTTCGATACAAATACCTAAGGGACCTAACTGAACATTATAAAAAAAAAAAAATCGATACACGAAAGTGGGTTTTGGTAATAGTTATCAAATCTGAGACTGAATACATTAGCAGCCTCCCGAAAACAACCGAGATACCGCTAGAAAGAGCTGACCCGTAACGTAGCATACACTGAGATTAGTTAAAGAAAAGAATAGAAAGAAATAGATATCGTTATGACTCATCAATATATTCTGTAAGAATCCATGTCACTGAACATGAACAAATATCTAAGGAACATAAAACTTACATTTGATATTTCTTTCACACATTGCGTGCTACAACAGTGTCCTGTTTTGTCTGTGCAATATTTTCTGGAAATCAGATGTCCTTGCATGCGCGCGAGTATTTCATTCCGTCACACGGTTTTTCCAAGCGTTTGATCGAAGATTTACATATTTTAGTAAACAAAATATAGTATAACCTGTAGCGATGCTACACCACACTTCTTCGCATGTCGACAACGAAACAGTAAATGGTAATCAAGTCTCTAGAACTATACATAACAAAAGATAGAATTTTAACATTCATATGTTTCGCATCTTATTACGATCGAGCTCTGCGGCAATTATATAAATGTCTGCACCCAACGGGTCATCGTGTTTATTTGAAGCAGTTAATGCTGGAGGCGCGTCTTTGTGTAGACGCACATTACAATATTATAACATTTTACCAACTACAACTCGATGGCTGTTCGTCTCTTTAATGACAAATATTTTATATACAGATCATCCGAAACCCAATGATATTACATTCCGCAGCTGAGTTTCAATGTGAAGTTCCAAGGTGTGCAGTTAAATTGTTGCCATAACGGTAGACTTACTGAAAAATAACGATCCCAGAACGGCCACACCACACATTCATTTCCGGGTTGTCCATTATCTACTGTTCGAAAATTTATCGTCTCTTCGACCACAAGATTCGGACGTTACCCCTGTTTACTTTCCCGGAGGTTTGAAAAGTCGACTCATCGGACAAACAAACTTTTGTATTGTGTACATCGATTTGTTCTAGCATGTACCTAGCGAAGTCAGCATGTCTGGGCCTAACATACGGCTACAAAACGTGCATAATTTACACTTTGTATACATCCAAATGCAGCCATTTGTGTAAATTATTAAACCCAGTTCTGTGAGGTATGCTCTTTTCTTTGAAAACATGACGCGTCGATTTCCCCGGACTCCTTTGAAATTCTGTACTCACGGTATCAACAGCATAATCTCTCAGTCCAGGTCTCCGACTTCTTGCCTTGTCGTCGCCAACATTGTCAATCTCTTTTCATACACTCCTTTGATGCTCTTCACAACTGGCGGATCTAGACTACAAGCACTTCAAAACAGTTGCTGAACTGTAATAGGCGACTGAGTTCCACGAAACCGCGAAGCACTTTGCACAACATAGACCACGTTATAACAGCACCAGTCTTAAATTACGCTTTATGCAATAAGAAGCCCAGAAAAGTAGTCAAATCCATAAAATCTTCACGAGTTATGCTACTATTAACAACAAACCACATAGCTGTATCGCGCATAGTTTTTCAGAAATAAAATTTTGTGGTCAGACAAAAAATTTATGATTACCCTGTATAGTATGTAACGAAAGTAAGCTCGAAGAGTTGTGGAGACTGTCTTGAGGAAAAAATTGATGATGGGAAACCAGTCCAAGAACATTATCCACCGACATTATCTAGCGTTCTAGTTACTGGGGAAAACACGTGTCACTAGGCAACTTACGGGGGAAACTCCTGTCGCTAGGCAACCCCTGCGGCATCAAAAGTCGCGCCTGCCGTCGCTGCGCGTAGCGGTCAGTTCGCTGTAAATCAGTGGTAGTCAAACGTATTTGCTCAAGAGGCAGTACACAGTTTGCGGGGCCGCACCTCGGGTGGCTTATGTACCGCTCTCATTCTTAATTCGTATCTTACATGTTTACTAATTGATAACTTACATAGCCGGCCGGAGTGGCCGAGCGGTTAAAGGCGCTACAGTCTGGAACCGCACGACCGCTACGGTCGCAGGTTCGAATCCTGCCTCGGGCGTGGATGTGTGTGATGTCCTTAGGTTAGTTAGGTTTAAGTAGTTCTAAGTTCTAGGGGACTTATGACCACAGCAGTTGAGTCCCATAGTGCTCAGAGCCATTTGATAACTTACATAAAGTGGTATGTTATGAGCCCCAATATCACTAGCTATAGTAAACGCGCGACATGTAGCCATCCGAAGCGCTGATAGAAGACAGCTCCATTCGGAACACTTTATTTTGACTGTTCTCTGTTTCAGATTGCTGACACCCTTAGTGACCCCAAAGTTGTGACGCTATAATTACTTACAAATCTGTACAGCTTGTGCATTAATGAACCGACGCTACTTGCGTGTCAAATTTTTTCCACAGCAGATGATCACTACAAGTCACGCACCAGTGTGTTGTCAGCACTGGAAGACAAACAATGGATCACTCCCCTTCACACACCTTGAATACCCACAGTGGCTCTGGGCTCTGAGCGCCATGGGACTTAACTTCTGTGGTCATCAGTCCCCTAGAACTTAGAACTACTTAAACCTAACTAACCTAAGGACATCACACACACCCATGCCCGAGGCAGGATTCGAACCTGCGACCGTAGCAGTCGCGCGATTACGGACTGAGCGCCTTAACCGCGAGACCACCGCGGCCGGCCCCACAGGGGCCGCACTAGTTAACACACTGCCACTGAAGTAAGCGGCCAACTTTACTTAGCTCACGGCCCAGTTCTCCGACGTCAAATTAAAAATAAGCACCCGGGACCGTACGAATAGTTGGTTAGAGCCGCATGTGGCTCGCGGACCACAGTTTGACGAGCAGTGACGTAAACACGATGTTGAAGAGCCTGTTTACATGCTTGTCCAAATGAACTTTACATCGTATTTCAGAATATCACAGGCACTGCAATGTCGTATTTATCCGACGACACTGGGTAAGCGACGTTGAAGTAAATTGTCTCCTCTGTACGGGAATTTACATAACGGATGTGCGAGTACAGGTTTTATACACATACTAGGTTGATGACATATGGATGTTTCGGTGTGGCCGTGAGTCGTGCACGGATAGCCAAATGGATAGTCGGCTTTAGGCTTTTGAGCGGTGCGGTACATACCGGCCGCTCCGTGTCGCGTTTCCGGGTCTGTTACTTACAGCGCCACCGCGGTGGTTTTGAGTTTTACAGTTACGTTCGTGACTCCAATAGCTCTTTCGTATCGGAAAGGCACGATCAATCTGCAGTTTGACGCAACGTACTGTAGACTCCAGATGCAAACAAGTGCCACACACGCCCCGTCACCGCCGCGCTACATATTCAAATGGTTCAAATGGCTCTGAGCACTATGGGACTTAACATCTGAGGTCATCAGTCCCCTAGACCTAGAACTACTTAAACCTAGCTTACCTAAGGACATCACACACACCCATGTCCGAGGCAGGATTCGAACCTGCGACTGTAACAGCATCGTGGTTCCGGACTGCAGCGCCTAGAACCGCTCGGCCACCGCGGCCGGCTAGACCCAAGGCCAACGAAGTAGACAGATTTTTATGTGACTTGATACATGTAGACACGAAAGAGCTGCTGGGTATCCATTTTTCTACCGTCTCCAGCGTTGTGTATCTTAGGTTCACTGGCAATGAGGCGTGTGACAAACTTCTCAGACACTCGGCGGAAGGTTACAGATTCTGCCACTCTGGGTGTGGTAACACTTGAACGGACTGTTCAAAATATAAAATGTGTGTTTGAAGTTCCAGCGGATTTAGTCACCCTTGCTCTTGGGACAGTGCTCGACCATACGGCCGAAAAAATGTAAGACCTTCGATACTCACCCTGTCCTTAACGAGGGGCGACAGATCCATATTGAATTGCACCGCCATGTACTTTCGTGTCTCACGATCGCTGGCTGCCGTGGGTTCATTATTTAAGACGAGAACCTGCTCCGGATGTCGACATGTAGGTACGGAATGCCTGCAACGGCGTCTCATGCAGACGGCCTCAGCCGATCAGATTCGACCGTCGATAGCGACCCCTGTGCCATATTGCCCGCAGATGCTTGTTATACCACACAAACATGGTACACAGATACATATCTGTTTACATATGCTGGACACATACTCAAGCATTTGCGAGCAATATTTATATGGGCATGCCCTTTTGGACAAGGTGCTTTTTATCTTTAATCTGCTGAGTTTTACCAACTTGACATCTTGTGCATGTCGTTCAGCGCAAAATGAACGTGTTTTACAACAAAGAAGTGTTAAAGACCTAAAGATGACAGCAATGACTGTTGAAACCCGTCGACTCAAATAAAGAAATTTTTATGCGATCTTGGCTTTTGAATGGTGTTTAACCATTTAAGCAACGTCCTTCAATCCTATGAAAATGAGAAAGTTCAGGCATACGGGAATCAAGTGTGTGCGCCCAGCGTGTGTGTGTGTGTGTTTCAGTTCCGGGAGGAGCGGCGCGACTCGTACGTGCGCGTGTCGCTGCAGCAGCAGTACCGCGCCGTCAAGGTGAAGCGCACGGCCACGGTCCGCAACTCGGACTGCCCCAACTTCTCGCAGTGCTTCAACTTCCGCGTGCCCGCCGCGCGGCTCGACCTGACCAGCATCACGCTGCACGTGCTGGTGCCCGTGCCGGGCTACGGCAGAGGTACCTGCCTGACAACTCCCTGCCTGTCTCCCCATCTTCTGCATCTCCTCCCTCTAAATTCGCTTCCTAGTTGCATCACACGTGCCAGCATGACATGGGGCTAAATGGAATTTTCCGTGTATACTACAGCTACGCCTGCATCTCATCACAACCCTTCTAGGTGTACTGTCAGCTTATAAAATACTTAAAACGTTAAAATCCTTTCAGGGTTGTTGCAGTGGACTCCTCAGCAACCTGAATCAGCTGAAACGTCGATTTATTTTAACATTTTAGTACGAGGATTGGATCTTAAATAGTGGCAACTAATTTTTCGTAACCGATAAAAAAGAGTTATGTGTTTGCTCCTGTTACTATCCTTCAAAGTACTCACCAGCGTTGTGTAGAACCCGTTGCCAGTGACGTGGAAGGCGGAGTATACCGTTAGCAGTGCCTGCTCTGTTGATGGTGAGAATGGAGCGGTCTTCTGCCTGTCGAATCTCTGGAACAGTTCTGAAGCGAATGCCACGAAGTTGTTCTTTCATCTTCGGAATCAAATCAAAGTCACAAGGACTTAAGTCCGGGGAGTATGGTGGATGGTACAGTACATCCCAGTCCCACTGACCGAACAGAACAGCCACAGCTTGCGCTGTAAGTGCCCGCGCATTGTCGTGCAAAATGATGGGTGGGTTGCGTAGAAAGTGTCGCCGCTTCTTTCGCAAAGCTAGTCGTAGGTGATGCTCCATAACGAACAGTAATACTCTGCACTGACGGTCTGCCGTGTAGGAACATAATGTGTTAGGATAACACCATCACAGTCGTACACGAGAATCACCATGACTTCCACCACACTAGGGCTCTGACGCACCTTCGTTTTTCGCTGCGACTCATAATGACACCGTTCATTGGATTGGCGTTTCAGTTTTGGTTTCGTGGCATTGGCTTCAGAGCTGTTCCAGAGATTCGACAGGCAGTCGACCGCTCCATTCGCACCATCAATGGAACGGGCTCTGCTAATGGTATACTACGCCTTCCACATCGCTAGCAACGGGTTCTACACAGCGCTGGTGACTACCTTGAAGGACAGTAACAGGTGCAAACATGGAAGTCATTTGTGTCTGTTGTGAATAAATAGTCGCCACTATTTAACTTCCAACCTTCGTATTTTGCGAAATAATGCAGCAGTACACCCAAAAGCATTTTAATGAGATTGACACCATGCACGCAAGTCTACAATGTTACGATACGTGACAAAAAAAAAAAAAAAAAAAAAAAAAAACAGTAAGCACCCAGAAGACAAGGTCGAATGTCAATGCAGCTTCTTATACCGACACACAATTCCCAGCTATGTAAATGGTTAGAGTTGCATTTCTCTCTGGCAGTTGAAACAGCGTCCATAGTGCATCTCTGTCATTCGGGTTTACAGTTGATATCACACCTTGTAGGGTACGAGCAGCATTAGATGCTGAGTGATCACTGTGTAAGACACAGCTATGCCTCATTTTCATGTGAGACGGCGAAGTCACCGGCTAACGGAGCTCGAAAGGGATTCAGTGTGGGTCTCCATCTGGCCGATTGGTCGAATCATGCAATATCCATATTTGTGGACCATTCGGATGTGACAGACGCCCGATGTTGGACCCCATGGGAATGGAAGGGCAGAGGTACACATCGTTGTGGTCGACTTCATCTGACGGCTGCAAGAGTGCACCAAGCTCATCGTAGTTCCTTCACATCTGTGAGTGTCGTCCAAGAACAAGTCGTGGACTCCCTGCTGAATACTGTGTCATCACGCACCACTGTTCGGAGACTAGCAGCAGTCGGAGTAGGGAATTCCCGTGCCACGCATAAGCTGCCATTAACATCCCAACATAAACTGTTGCATTTGGAGTGGTGCTACGGACTGCTGGCCCCGCATTGCGTACAACAATGAACAGCAATCCTGTATTATTCCGAATGACAATCATCGTCGGGTATGATTTCATCCCATGTCTTGGAGAGGCACACCGTTTCCTGGGTCATGGAGCGCGGAGCCATCAAGTACGATTTCAGGTCGCGGCTGGTAGTGACTGAGGGTCCCTGATGGCACGGCGGTATGTCACTGACATCCAGTGGCCTCATGTAGTAACTATTATGCTACAGTACCATGGTGCCATTTTTGAACAATACAATACCCGTCCACACATGAAACGTGTCTGCTTGGTCTCTCTGTGATGTTGAGGCATTCCCGTAGCCAATTAGATCCCCAAATTTGCCCCCAATGGTATATTCTTGGTACCAGCTCAGACGTCAACTCCGTTCCAGTGTCATATCCAGGATATCAAGCACAGTTGTGGGTCAGCTTGCCTCAGGAAGGAATACAACAGCATTACGAACAGCCTGACGACACCCTTCCCAATCAAATCAGTGCATACATACTGCCAAGAGATGATGCAACATCATACAGATAAGTTGGTTCATGCTGTCTTTGTGAAACTAACTCGATTTTGCAGTCACTACAGTAATATCAACCCGTGAACTTTCTTTTAGCTTCTTCCGCCACTTTTGGGTGCTTCTCTTATTTTTGGTAGGATAGTGTATAACGAACGTTTGCACGTTTATCGAATTACTGAAACAAAAATATCTAGAACTAAAATATAAGTTATGGGGTGAGATAAGCATACAGACCTCCGTGGCTGACTTAACTCTGGCAAAGTGATGTGTTCTTGTTCCGATAGTTTTATTCTCTATGCGGGTATGGGCTGTTCTATATACATTAGGGCTTCCTTGGAGTCGGCTATTTACCGAATACCCACAGGTCTTTCAGTTGTCATTTATGTAATCCAATGGTCGTCATTCTAGCAGCTGTAGGTTTTTTTTTATTTTGATGTATATCTTAAGTATGTATTGTAGATTTCAAGACACTGTTGTTCCATATTCAGCAAGCTGTTAATCGTACTTCATGAGTACTGCAATTGTCTTATCATAAAGGGAGGAGCTCACAATGCACCTGAAATACAGTTTGATAATTCATGTCGAAACTCCTTGCTATCTGCGCCGGAACGAAAATAACACAATCAGCTCCCTCTAGGGATGACTGACGGGAGTGCCTACTCTTGACGTTTAGGTTAGAAGAAAACATGTTACTGTGTCTGACAACATTGTCAGAGAGACTATTGTGAATCTGTAACAGATACAACCACCCAGACAATTAGTAGAATACTCGAACACAGACAACTGAACACACACATGTATCAGCACGACCTCCCAACACAAACAAATTATTTTTACAACATAAATGTGGCAGTTCAGTTTATGACAGCCACAATGTTTTTATGGACCAGTTTCCTCAGTTGAACAACCCCATCGTCAGAAACAGTGGATTTACTGCTGAAAGTAGTTTGTTGATTCCACTACCAATCTAACCTTGAACCATAAATTCCAATAGCTCTGACGATGCTCTTTAATGCTCTCCAATGGTCTTCTTAAATTGAATAATGTTATGAATTGCTACTTGTGACCCCTAAGGGTTTTCACTATTCAGCTTCATCTAGTACCATGGAGGCTACTCACTGATCCTTAAAACAGGTCCTATCATCCTGTCCCTTCAAAAAATGGTTCAAAAGGCTCTGAGCACTATGGGACTTAACATCTGAGGTCATCAGTCCCCTACAACTTAGAACTACTTAAACCTAACTAACCTAAGGACATCATACACATCCATGCCCGAGGCAGCATTCGAACCTGCGACCGTAGCAGTCTCGCGGTTCCAGACTGAAGCGCCTACAATCGCACGGCCACACCGGCCGGCCCTCTCCCTTCCATTATCAGTTTTTCCCCCATGTTACTTCCTTCGCCGATTCTACGGAGAATCTCCACATTCTTTATCTTATCAGTCCATCTGATTTTCAGTATTCTTCTGTAGCACCACATCTAAAATGCTTAGATTTTCTTCTGCTCCGGTTTTCCCACTATCCACCATTTACTACCAGACAACGCTGTGCTCCAAACGTACGTTCTCAGAAATTTCTTCCTCAAATTAAGGCCAATGTTGGATATTAGTACACTCCTCTTCGCCAGGAATGCTCTGTTTGCCTGTCTATTCTGCTTCTTATATCCTCCTTGCTTCGTAGGTCATAGGTTATTTTGCTTCCAAGGTAGAAGAATTCCGTAACTTCGTCTACATCGTGACCATCAACCCCGATGTTAAGTTTCTCGCTGTTCCGTTTCCTGCTACTTCGCATTACTTTCATTACATAGTTTACTGCATACGTATTCTATACAACTTAGACTATTCCTTCAGTTCAACAGATCCTTTAATCCTTCTTCAAACTCACTGAGAATAGCAATGTCATCGGCCCTAACTTCCCACTGATATCCTTTCACCTTGAATTTTAGTCCCATCCCTGAACCTTTCTTTTATTTCCGTCATTGCTTCTTCGATGTGTAGATTGAACAATAGGGGCGAAAGACTACATCCCTGTCTTACACCCTTTTTAATTCGAGCACTTCGTTCTTGTTCTTCCAGTCTTATTGTATCCTCTTGGTCCTTGTACATATTGTATGTCATCCGTCTTCCCTATAGCTTACCTCTCCTTTTCTTAAATTTAGAGCGTGTTGCAGTATTTTGTATTGTTGACAAATCCTATGAACGTGTTTTGGTTTTTCTTCAGTCTTGCTTCCACTATCAACCAGAACGTTTGAACGGCCTGTCTGTTATCTTTATCTTTCCTAAGGCCAAGCTGGTCATCATATAAGAGATTCTCAATATTCTGTCCAATTCTTCTGTAAATTTTCTGTCGGCAGCTTGGATGCAGGAGCTGATTTGGCGGTAATTCTCGAGTTTGTCGTCTCCTGCTATCTTCGGAATTGTGTGTATGATGTTTTTCCGACGATCTTATGGTATATGGTATATCGTCAGTCTCATACGTTGTACACAGTTGTGTCGACAGACGTTTTGTAGCCGCTTCCCGCCAATAATTTATAAATTCGGATGGAATGTTATCAGTCCCTTCTGCCTTATTTGACCTTCAGTCGCCCAAAGCTCTTTTAAATTCCGATTCTAATACTGGATGCCCTATCCCTTCCCTATCAACTCCTGTTCCTCATTCTATTACGGCATCAGACAAGTCCTCCCACTCATATATGACTTCACTGTACTCTTTCTACCTATCCGTTCCCTCCTCTGTATATAAGTGTGGGATTCCACCTACTCTCTTTACGTTTCCGCCCTTACTTTTAATTTCACCGAAGGTTAACTTTTCAATATGCTGAGTCAGTTCTTCAGACAATCATTTCTATTTCCATTTCCTCACATTTTCGATGCAGACATTTCGCCTTTACTTCGCCGCACTTCCTATTTATTTCATTTTTAAGTGCCTCTATTTGTGTATTCTTGAATTTCCCTGCACATTTTGGTATTTTCTTCTTTCGTCGATCAACTAAAGTATTTCTTCTGTTATCCGCGGTTTCTTCACAGTTAACTTTCTTGTACCTACGTTTTACTTTATAACTTCTGTGAATGCCCTTTTCAGAAATGTCCATTCATCTTCAGAACTGAACTGCCTACTGAGCTATTCATTATCGCAGTATCTCAGTACAACACTCATAAGAGCCGGAAAAGGTAGAAGGGATACACGTCTAACGGAACAGAGGCATGGGAGCAAGACCAGGCCCATTATAGGGACTAGAGAGCGCTAGGAGTCTAACACGGCTTAGTGTGACAGACTAGTTACAGCACATTATTCGCAGAAGTTTACTACGTTCACTGTAAACGTGCAGTTGTCAAATTTGTTATCCGATGATTATTCAGCATTACTCACATTACCCATTTAACATGGGCTTTCTGTTGCAGTTGATAGTGGAATCTTAGAATTACTACCATCCAAGGTCACTGAGAGATGTCCAACATTGTTAGAATATTCATTCTTTTGGGGAACTCTCTTCTCTCACTCGCAGCTCACTGGGAGCCCTAGAACTACCGAATCGAATTCTACAACATGCCCTGATTTACGAACCTTGCCTCTAATTTTATGAACGGCATTTTAAGAGTAACATACTAGTATTTTAAAAACTGTTTTGAAAAAGTCAGTAGACAAAATTTTTTGTTGAAGGTAAAATGTTCTACTTTGTTACGTCATGTTCCTCTTCAGTACATAATCGACGTTTCAGCCCCTCTTTATCTGGATCTTCGGGTTTTTACCGGTTAGTTGAACTCTCACAAGCTGCGACATCGTCGCGAAAAAAAATAGTGACCCATTTTTGCTGCAGATCTGATGATGGTCATTAAAGACCGAAACCGGTAATCTGTTAACAAAAAGTTTGTGACCATAGACGTAAATTAAAGGAAACTTATAGTTGAACTCTGTCAAAGACAATAGACACGTTCTTTTGCAAAAAGGAGTTTTTTCGTGATTGTTTTACAAGTAAGAAGTAAATTCACAGCCTCTGTGCGCGAGAAATACTTACAGTTGCGAAGAAGCAGCACGACAATAATAATTTGATAAACTTTGCCCCTGTCTTGTTTTGCCTTTTTAGCTACTTAACCAATGACGATGGGCCACTGACAGCAGCCGTAAAATTTTCCTCCATTAAGCCCATTTCTTAAGAAAAAGTATGACAACATTTTATAATCGGATGGAAAGTATTTGGACACCTATTACTGAGTGTTAATATGGGTAGTGTCCATCCTTGATCTCGGCTGGGGACACTCCCAATGAGACATCTGAAAGCCTGTGGAGGAATGCCAGCCCATACTTCCTCAAGAGCCGAAACCAAAGAAGATGACGATGTTGCACGGTGTGGCCTGGAGCGACGTCGACGTTGTAACTCAGACCAAAGGCGTCCCATTGGGATCAGAACTTTACCAAGGGCATGGTAGACGATTTCAGAAACGTTATCGTTGACAAACTATTGCCTCACTGGGCACTCTGTCATGCAGATATAATCTTCGTCCCCGAACTGTCCCTCTGCTGTATCCAGTACACAACGCTGTAAGTTGTTTACATATCGTTCGCCATTTAGTGTTTACTGGAGACCCTATCTCATCCGTACTTTACTGTCGGCACTAGGCATGACGGTAGGTAAGACTCTTCTAACATCGTCGAACCCAAACCGTTCCGTCGGATTGCCGCAGGGTATAGCGTCAGTCATCACTCCAAATCACACGTTTTCAGTCATCCATTGCCCAGTGGCGTTGCATTTTACGTCACTCAAGCGCCGCTTACCATTGATTACAGTTATTAGTGGCTTAGAAGGAGCTACTTGACCATTTTACACTAACTTTTTTTAACTTCCCATGCACAGTCATTGTGCTGGTTGGACTACTGGTAGCGCTTTGGTAATCACGAGTAATTTCTTCCGCTGATTTCATGCGATTTTTATACAACCACCCTTTAACATTGGTCTAAGATCCCATGCTGTCAGCATGTGAGGTCTGTCTGGTCTCGGCTTAGTGGGGGTGGCTTCTTCGCATTCCCACTTCACAATCACGTTATCAACAGTCGACTTCGGGAGTGTTGAAATATCCCTGATGCATTTGTTACTCAAGTGACATGCAATGACTTGTCTTCGTTCAATAACACTGATTTCTCCTGAGCAAGCCCATTGACAATACAATAATCCCCACCGCCTTTTATACTCGTGGTTCGGCCACTCGTGACGTCCAGTGATCAATTCCGCATAACACAGTGGTGCACGGATACTTTTCATCAGATATTGTAAGTGAACGCTGCACCGGTCTATAACAGTGATCAGCTAAGCGGTGAACTCGAGAATATCTTGAAGAAGATCCCATTAGAAGGCTCGAAACGTCGATTGTGTAAGAACTTGTAGAGGAACATTTTAATTTTATCCATACTTCGCAGCTTCAAACGTGAGTTTTTGTTTACAAAGAAGTATGAATTAAAAAACGCCTTCAGTCACAATGTTTTTTTAATTTATTAAATTATTAATACTATATTCATATTTATTACTAATAATAGATACACGCTGCATTTCTGATCTTTTGCGTCCATCATCAGGCGTAACTTGTCTTAATATGTGATTTATTTTCGCTCATAAGTGAGTTGAAAGGCATATTCCTGTCACCAAAAGGTTTGATGTTAGTTTATGAATTTCGTAAGTCAAATGCGTTAAATATGTGCAAAACAGTGCAAAAATAAACAGAGTAAACTTACCACACATCCAAGAAAAGCATTTTTGTTTTATACCATCATACATTCTTTTCTCCATCCTGTTCGTTAATATCACTTCACTCAAGAGGCACATTTGCATACACATATTTTTAAACACGTCAGAGATATCGATTGTGTGTTTTGTGTGGAGTGATCCAAGATGAATATATTCGCAGTGCCAGAGATCTAATTATTAAACAAATGACATGTGCAGGGAATAACTTTCCTTTGCATAGCAGGAGTTTGCACTTAACCTCATTCTAGAGCAAAATAAAATCATGTATTAAGACATGTTACACCTGATGATGTAACCACAGGGTCCGAAATTAATCGTGTGTTTAATAAAACACGAAAATCTGTGACTGAAGGCTTTTTTAAGTTCCTACTTCCAGTGAAGAGGAACAGGTCGCTGCTTCACAGTCCTAAAGATGTTGCCTTCAATGCCAGCGGACATGGATGCCTAGCAGGCTTACGTATTGTCAAGTGTCCTTTGTCCGAATGTTGTGCATACACCTGTGTATTTACCATAGGCGACATGTGTGTTTCAGATAAGCCGATCGGCAAGGCGGTGCTGGGGTCGTACATGTTCGCGCGCGGCAAGGCCTTGGCCCACTGGAACGCCGCCATCTCATCGCCCATGGAGCAAGTTCAGCAGTGGCACGCCCTGTCCGAGTGAGGCGGGGCCACGCACGTGTTTGGTTTCCTACCAAGAAACAATCAGCTGTACATATCCTCCTTCTTCCTCGCGTCGAGATGCAGTGGCCACCTTGCTCTTATACAATTCATTTGCAGAACTGCTTCAACTCTAACTAGCTCCCGCCCTACTAGGGCGGCTCGGCTTGTTACTACAACGTGCACTATAATTCATTTTAATACCTTCCCTTTACTATAAATGCATCATTTTAC
Organism: Schistocerca americana; assembly: GCF_021461395.2. Lineage (NCBI taxonomy): Eukaryota > Metazoa > Arthropoda > Insecta > Orthoptera > Acrididae > Schistocerca > Schistocerca americana. Next base: position 1,011,934,579 of record NC_060120.1, on the reverse strand, counting down.
CGGTTAATTCAAATGGACTTACCAAGAGGCTGGACGAGCCCATCAGACTGGTACCCATTCATGCATAAATTGCATTAAAAGAGGCTAAATCCCTCGTAAGTAAGCAAGTGGTACCATATTCCCCAACGTTTTGGACTTGCAACCGGATGATGTGAACATCTTGCGTCATTATTTCAGCTAACAACCATTCAGCCATCTTCAGGTGCATTTTACGCTGGAGATTGCTGGTGTACGCCGCTGACTTTATACCGAAAACGCTCGCGCGCCACATTCGCACAGGTTTTCGCTGCGTGGCCATCCTTCGCCGAGTTCAGCGCTCTTTGTCGAGTACTGCTCCATGTGTGGCGCGAGCTGATATTGCTTGCACGCCCTCTGTCGAATTGGGGACACCCGGAGTTAAAATTCATTGGCGGAAATAAGAAAAGTAATTGTTGCTGGACTCGTAATTAGGCGTGAAATTTTGTCTTTCTGAAGATATTAAACACACCACCGGCTCCCAAGCTTTATCACGTTGAAATATGCGATCACAATTAACAACTTCTTTCGGCAAACATTTTTCCCCAGGTTCCATAATGATTCAATACTAGAAGGATCTCTTCGTGACCAGGACAGTAGTGGCAGAATAACTCATAGAAGACCTTTCGTTGTTATTATAAGGAAGTAGGGAAATTTAATTTTCCACCTGGTTATAAAAACATATCATCTTGATAGTGATTTGAAGGCTAGCCTACTCACTCACAGAAGATTCAAAGAGCCACAGTAGTTTGATTGTGCAATGGTAGCATGATCATTAGTCTCCTATATGGGGTTGGAACAAAGACGATAAATCATCTGTCTCTTAATGAATTTAAGTTTTAAATTTTGAATCAGAGGGCTTAAATTTTTATTTAGGAAGAGAAGACGCTACGCTGAGCTACACTGGCGAACATGTACTGTCGCTGTGTTCTGTGGAGTCCAATCATCCTTTAGTGAGCAGAGAAGAGCACAGGCCTTTGTAAGTGACCGGAATATTACTGTAAACAACGCTTCTTTAGAATTCTGCCCAATTTAGACGGAATGTTGCCCCCTTATGAGAGGTACGACCTGGACATGAACAGCTCCTCCTCTTCTCTCTCTTTTGAGTGGTGACGTTTACTCCCCGCTAACGCTGTCCTAATCTGATGGGGGGAATATCCGCCCTCGATAGACGGCTGCCGTACACCGAAAATCTGTGCGCACGCGCCACAGCGCAAAATTTCGATAGAAAATTATTGATGTGTACCAGCAATCTCATCTGAAGACGTCTAAACCATTGTCACTCCAGATAATTTGGCAAGATGTCGACGTCGTCCAGCTGCAAGCCCGAAATCTAACGGAACATTCATTACACGGGGGTGTCAAGTATCATGACTGATACCATGATGCACTTTATTGCTTTCCAGTTTATCACTCTCTGGTAACTACCACCACAGGTAAAGCTCTTAGTATATGATTTCGTGCTTATCGAAGGGAAAACATTGATGATTTCACTTAGCCCGACAAGAGATAGCTTACCGTAGAATTTAGTCCCATAATGGATTCACTGACCACTAAAAACAGATTCTAGTCAAAACTTGCGCTTTAGGAGTATAGAAAATGACTTTTCTCGAAATTTTTGTCACCATGTAGAAAGAGATCAAATATTGGTACATTTACGGTTACGAAGAAAGGATTGCTGTTGCACATTAAATAGCAAAATCCACATTTCTATTCCAGAGAAGTAAATCGAACAACTGAAGCGTTGTCGAATTGTGTAATTCCTATCTAGAGTAATGCTCTTCGTCATACCAATGAACATGAATTTGAGTCTTAATGCGATGCTGGTACATTAGGATGCACAGCAAGCTACCAGCGCTTGTAACAATTTGTCCGTCGAAAATTTCTTATCGATTACTGGACTCACTGGTTAACGACCTGCGTGTACAGTACGATAAATCAAGCAACATTATTGTGGCAAACTCCTAAATTTTCTTATAGCAACTGTGTAACTCTTTGCAATCAACTATTTACATCGCAGTAAAATACTGATCGACGGTCGCGTAGCACAGCTTTTATTCATAATTATCCTCCTCGGCAGGAAACACAGTCGTTTTGTAGGAGGAACGAATCCATCGTAAACCTGCAACAAGACTGTTTAAGACATGACGCAGTGTAGCTTCTATTGTTCTGATGCAGCGATAATGATTCTGCAGTTACTTGAGACTTTGCGACTGAAATATTTCGTCCTCTACGAGAATACGAGGCAGCATAGCTGAAGGTGACGTGTTCTAATCAGCGACTTCATTATGTAGTTGAGTACTTTCTTCAAAATACAACACGTATCTGCATATGTTCTCTTCTCGAACTGCCACAGTTCAGAGGCTATGCGCACGTATTCTGTGCCCTGTGAAACTCATTCTTTCTCTTACGTGGGCCGAGGTAAAACGGTGAAGGTAGTAAAGGCAACGAAAGAGTAAAATTCCACACACACTAAGCATTGCATCATCTTATGGGTGACTGTAATGCTTAATCTATAAGTAAACTGTAGAAAACGTAGTGTTTCATGCAATACTTTACGTAAATAATCACCAAGCTGACCTTAGATTTCTAAATATAAGTACATCAGAGATTACTAAAGTAGAATTGCGAATAGTTGCAATACTGTAAACGAAAATTCGCTATTACAGACGCAGAGACTTGAACGTAGAGAGCTTAAACAAATAGGGATCAATGGTAGATATTTATTTTACAGTCCAGTACTGACATTTTTATCCACTACTTTGATAATACAATAATAATGTAAATATATCTCAATTTGAGCTCACTGTAATGGAAAACAACACTTACGATTGTAAATATATGTTTGTATGTATATATGTTATAGAATAGCAACGCTCATTCCACAGCTGACCAAGTGATATTAATTTTTACTGTAAGGACTGATAGCGTAGCTCCTTGCTTAACAACATTTGTAAAATATGAACATATCACGTAATGTCACTATATTTTTGTGACTAAGTGTCGAAATTAGCTTTCTTAGACATTCAAGAAATCGCTACATCGCGCACGAGTCAGGAGGTCATTACAAACGAATGATTGTAATGAAATGCTATGAAATGACGCTCGTAGACAAATGATTCTGGGAAAATGAAAGCTTCAGATATTTCTTGAAAAGATAAATCTACGAATGAAATTACATATCTTTGGTGCTGAAGAGTGATAGTTAATTATCTCATACAGTTACAGTAACGTTTCGAGGCTATAGATAATTATTTCTGCTTTCTTTTGAATTTTTATCCTATAGACTCCGAAGGCTTTGAAAACCGATTTATTTTAGAGTCCCAGTTTTTATCGTTATACACGTCAAGGTCGTTTAAACAGAACTTCACATTTTGGCTTTGTGGTTGTAGAATAACTACTGTCGGTTTCGGAACAATTATCAAAATAAATCATAGTTACCACAGTTGTCACAACTACCGACGATTACCACACTTTAACCTGACCGTGTCGATATCTGATGCCAAAATAAGTTTTATAGACCTCCTGCCCATTCGCGCTTTGTCGAAATCGCTTGAGGCAATTTCCATAATGTGTTCCACTTGTTCCGTCTCAAACAGACTTTAAACCCTGATCTGCCGTCCTATTTGTGTTAATTGCCACAAGTATCACCTTTGGACGCACGATTATGTAGCTGGTTCTCAGGAACACGTTTCTGTTGTGGTATCGAGTTTAACTGCTAGTGGGAGAAGCAGTTTGGACCGTGAGTCATGAAAAGCATTTGACCGATACGAAAATCTGGAGTTATTAGAAACGGTCGCAACATATAAGTGTGAAGAGCTAGTTGGTCTTTGTTTCATGGCACATCATTCAAATGATTCGTACTTTGCCTAAGGTTATCAAAGAATTATCTCTTACCAAATTTGATCATGTAGCGAGATCTTGAAAGCCATAGGTAACTGTGCTAGCGTTAATTTTCTGATAGCCTAACTATAAATCTTTATGGACAATGTATATGTAGAGGTTCAGTGAATGAAGCATGTCATACAAGTTTGTATTTATTGCAGTAAAATAGAGATCTATATCTATTTTAGATAACTTAGACTGTAAGATGTTTTGCTTTCAAATGTTATATGGAAGAAAATCTCATGACAAGATCTGCTGTCTGTATGCGTCAGAAGGCTTAGGAGACGCTTTTTGCAGCTTTCATACGCGTGGTGATTTTATGACAAAGAGAAACGGTTTTTGTAGCTACATGTTTCTCACCAGTCGCAAGCTGTAGTGGCACAGATTATACTCGAAGTGGTATCCCCCACTTCCCCCTGCTCCAATACTGCAACAAGTCAATGATGCAAACAAATATTCTGGGCACTGTTTCACTAATAGAGTATTTTATAATAGAAACATTTCGTTTGTTTCTTCTTCACATGGGTCTTGCACTAAGAACGCTCGCTACCTTTCTAATTGGAGATTTTTGATTCTAAAGTCTCTGGGCGACAATAAGACGATAATTCACTGTCAGCTGACAGTTTTAGAATTTGCTATCTTGCAGCGTGGTTGTTTATTTAAATATTTCATTCATGTCAATCTTGAATGGCTACTGCAGTATTTCGTACATAGTTCAACAAAACTTTTAAACTCCAGCTCAACTCTTATAAACTTAGTTCTACATATTAATAAAGAATGGAGAAAACGAAGTTTAATGAAAATGGTAACACACTGTTTAATGCTTTCTTATAAAATTAAAACGATTTTCTGCTACTATAAAAGTTTAGCAGACTTCATCTGGTTGCTTTCGGTTAACTTCCATCTAATATAATTCGATGTCATTGTTGGATATGGAAATCAGCAACACAGCCAACTACTTTCCTGTAGTCAAAAATATTCTTTCAGAATTTTGTTAAGGATGTGTCATCTCTTTTACACATCCCGACCAAGTGAAATGCGGATCTACTGCTATCCCATGTCCGTTTGTAAAAACCAGGTGGTGCTAATACTATACTCAGGGCAAACGATAAATTAAACAAAATCTCATAGTATATTCTGGCCAACTGATACGAAAGACTGAGGAACAAAAATGATTGAGCTCCTTGTGCCTCAATGAGTCACCTTTCAGGAACACTCCGTTTGTTTGATTTAACGCAAGGTGATGGCGTGCATGTTTGAAAAACAGCCAGCAAATATCGATGCCTCGGCATATTATTAAGATACTTACAGTTTGCTTGCAGTTGTAGAGCGTTAAGCTCCGAAATTATTTGATTTTTCTTCAGACTACGATTCTTAACATAAAGGTAATATTGCATAATATACTCTACAATGGAAACAATAAAAATGAAGTGCGCCCGTAATATAAATCGTTGATAGTGTATTTTAACATTACGGGGTAGACAGCAGTCAGTGTTAAGAAAGTAATACTTGCGTCCGCAATGACTCTAAATGAGAAAAATATCGTGGGGCCAGTTTTCGATTTTGTGATAAAAATGTTTTTTTTGTATAATATTAAGATACAGAACGTATACATTTATTACACAGTGAAATTACAAGCACAAGCGAACATTTATAAATAAAAATATTCTGTTAATAAGGATAATAACAATGATTTGAATTACAATGTGCCACTGAGTTTCGTAAAATTTTCATGCGGGCTTATATCACAGTGATATAATTTTGAGCATTTGTAAATATATGAACAACCCATTAACCCTAAAATGTACTGAAGAAGAGATCAGTAGAAGATATCATTCAAAATATCTTGTACGGTTAGATATTTTGGCTGCGAGCTCCAACACAAACGAAATCTGCTTGTGGTAAAACAAGAGGTTTCTTGTTGACGTAACTGTTTACATGAAGAAAACTGTTAACCTTATGTTTCGTTTTGCAGCATAGTGAGACACTGGAATGAAGAGTATGTAAGCGAAACAAGGTGTATGTATATATTCAACAAAAATTAATTTTTTGAAAATAAAATTTGAATTTCTAATATGCGTCTATTATTTTTTCCTGTGGGTTTCCCACTCCCAAAATATAAATAGCGTCCATAGGTAAAATGTCCATTGCCTGTAAAATACAGCAGAGCTCCACGCATAACATCCCGCCAACGTATCACATACGTCAAACACAGACTTTACACCAAAATTTTACTAAAAGATTTGTAAAAGTACATATGCTAAATTGTATCACAAATTTTACTAACCGATTTGTAAAAGTACATATGCAAAATTGTATCACAAAACTCGATCCAGAAAACTGCAGGATCTCATCCACAACCAGGCTCTCTGCTCCTAACTGCTTAGCCATCTTAGGAACGAGCAGGAAATACTGACGGTAAAGCATGTTTTTTATTGTTATTTCAGTTTCCCGCAAACGGATGGACAGCAAGAGAATAAAACCAGTCTGCAGATAAAGATAAAACGTAATAATTAGAAGTTTTATATTATACACTATGTGATCAAAAGTATCCGGACACCTAGCTGAAAATGACTTCAAAGTCCGTGGCACCCTCCACCCGTAATGCTGGAATTCAATATGGTGTTGGCCCACCCTTAGCCTTGACGACAGCTTCCACTCTAGCAGGCACACGATACGTTCAATCAGGTTCTGGAAGGTTTCTTGGGGACTGGTAGCTCATTCTTCACGGACTGCTGCACTGAGGAGAGGTATCGATATCGATCGGTGAGGCCTGGCACGAAATCCGTGTTCCAAAAGATGCCATCTTAGGAACGAGCAAGAAATACTGACGGTAAAGCATGTTTTTTATTGTTATTTCAGTTTCCCGCAAACGGATGGACAGCAAGAGAATAAAACCAGTCTGCAGATAAAGATAAAACGTAATAATTAGAAGTTTTATATTATACACTATGTGATCAAAAGTATCCGGACACCTAGCTGAAAATGACTTCAAAGTCCGTGGCGCCCTCCACCCGTAATGCTGGAATTCACTATGGTGTTGGCCCACCCTTAGCCTTGACGACAGCTTCCACTCTAGCAGGCACACGATACGTTCAATCAGGTTCTGGAAGGTTTCTTGGGGACTGGTAGCTCATTCTTCACGGACTGCTGCACTGAGGAGAGGTATCGATATCGATCGGTGAGGCCTGGCACGAAATCCGTGTTCCAAAAGATGCCATCTTAGGAACGAGCAGGAAATACTGACGGTAAAGCATGTTTTTTATTGTTATTTCAGTTTCCCGCAAACGGATGGACAGCAAGAGAATAAAACCAGTCTGCAGATAAAGATAAAACGTAATAATTAGAAGTTTTATATTATACACTATGTGATCAAAAGTAACCGGACACCTAGCTGAAAATGACTTCAAAGTCCGTGGCGCCCTCCACCCGTAATGCTGGAATTCAATATGGTGTTGGCCCACCCTTAACCTTGACGACAGCTTCCACTCTAGCAGGCACACGATACGTTCAATCAGGTTCTGGAAGGTTTCTTGGGGACTGGTAGCTCATTCTTCACGGACTGCTGCACTGAGGAGAGGTATCGATATCGGTCGGTGAGGCCTGGCACGAAATCGGTGTTCCAAAAGATGCCAAAGGTGTTCTAAAGAATTCAGGTCAGGACTCTGTGCAGGCCAGTCCATTACAGGGTTGTTATTGTCGTATAATCACTTCGCCACAGGCCGTGCATTATGAACAGGTGCTCGATCGTGTTGAAAGATGTAATCGCCATCTCCGAATTGCTGTTCAACAGTGGGAAGCTAGAAGAGGCTTAAAACATCAAGGCAGGCTTGTGCTGTGATAGTGCCACGCAAAAGAAATGCAAGCCCCCTCCATGAAAAACACGACCACACCATAATACCACCGCCTCCGAATTTTACTGTTAGTACTACACATGCTGGCAGATGACGTTCACCGGGCACTGGCCATACCCAGAACCTGCCATCGGATCGCCACATTGTGTACCGTGATTCGTCACTCCACGTAACGTTTTTCCACTGTTCAGTCGTCCAATATTTACGCTCCTCACACCAAGCGGAGGCATCGTCTGGCATTCATCGGCGTGATGTGTGGCTAATGAGCAGCCGCTCGACCATGAAATCCAAGCCCTTTCACGTCCCACCTACCTGTCATAGTACTTGCAGTGGATTCTGATGCAGTTTGTAATTCCTTTGTGATGGTCTGGATAGATGTGTGCGTATTACACATTACGGCCCTCTTCAACTGTACCCGTTCTCTGTCAGTCAACAGACGAGGTCGGCCTGTACGCCTTTGTGTTGCAGGTGTCCCTCCACGTTTCCACTTCACTACCACATCGGAAACAGTGGACCTAAGGATGTTTAGGAGTGTGGAAATCTCGCGTACAGATGTATGACACAAATGACACCCAATCACCTGATCACTTTCGAAGTCCGTGAGTGCCGCGGAACGCTCCATTCTACTCCCTCAAGATGTCTTGTGGTGTCACCGCCAGACACCACACTTGCTAGGTGGTAGCCTTTAAATCGGCCGCGGTCCGGTAGTATACGTCGGACCCGCGTGTCGCCACTGTCAGTGATTGCAGACCAAGCGCCGCCACACGGCAGGTCTAGAGAGACTTCCTAGCACTCGCCCCAGTTGTACAGCCGAATTTGCTAGCGATGGTTCACTGACAAATTACGCTCTCATTTGCCGAGACGATAGTTAGCATAGCCTTCAGCTACGTCATTTGCTACGACCTAGCAAGGCGCCATTATCATTTGCTACTTATCTTGTGATGCATGTACCGTCATACCGATGTTCACCAATTATGGATTACAGTTAAGTATTCCAGAAGCTACGTACTTTTTTTACTAGACTCAACTCCTTTAACTGTTCCAGACCTCACGCCAGCCTGCGTGAGCTTAAACGCGTGCCTTTCGGCTATCTCATAGTGGCTTGGCTGTCTTGCCAAGTCACAACATGTGTTATGACTACTGAGGTCGCTGATGTAGAGTACCTGGCAGTAGGTGGCAGCACAAAGCGCCTAATATGAAAAACGTACGTTTTTGGACCGGGGGGGGGGGGGGGGGGGAGAGGGGCGTTCGGATACTTTTAATCACATAGTGTACATTGACTGAGCAAAAAAGTGAAGACATGATCAGATGTCAATATAACTTTGTATATGTAGATACCATCGGCTGGTATTTAAGTGGTCAGCGATCCAGTTTTCTGTAATGGGTAGAACCACCACTAGAGTACATTAGTGTTTCTCGTATTTACTCCTCTTACCAGGCCTTGTAAAGTGTATAAGAGTCCTGATCAGCGACAGGTGTTAATTGATCACTGTTAAGGACGCGGAGGTAACCATGTACTTGTATGAGACAGCGTTATCAGCACCTCACTAAATTTCAAGGGGTCGCATTGTGGGTTTCGATTTGGCTGGCTGATCGAATAGCGCCACATTCAGATTTGTGGGGCACTCTAATGTCTCATTGGTCGGTTGGTAGCCTGCACGTGACTGTGAGGACAGTTGCACTCGACAAGTCTGCAGTCGACCATATGTGACCATCACATAGTAAGATAGCCGTACTGTGGACCACTTTACATCTGCGCCTTCCATCCGATGACAGATGATCGGCATTGTGCGTCATCCTGTACCTCTGAGATTAGCAGCAGCTAGACTAGAGAATTATCGTTCCATATTTTATAAGCTGCCGTTGACACCAAAACGCAAACTATTGCGTGAAAGGGTCACGTATTTGAAAGCGACAAAAACTAAAAAAAAATTCGTTGGGTCTTTATTTACCAAATTGTATTGAAATTTGAATTCCTGAATATTACATTCACATTCCACTCCTAGGTGTAATTAAAATGATGAACGGCAAAAGCTTGCAAGGGGCCATTAATTAATTATTCCTGCAGCGTTTTCTTACAATTTTTTCAGTCACAATACAATATTTGTGTGGTACATCAAAGAAGCTATGGATTCGCATCAGTTCCACTAACGTTGTATTCTTTTGGTTATTGTGTTGCAAAGGAGTAACTGTCACGAAAGTTGTGTGTAGCTCTGTTGTTACGATCTGCAGCATGCCTAGTTGCAGTAATGTGTTTAAAAAGACTATGAAGTGTCATTCTTCAACTTGGAAACAATTATTTAGTAATACCGAATGAAGACGTCTCTTCAAGCAAGAAAATTAGAGCTTCGAAGAGGAAAATTGTAGCAGATGACATCATTGCTAATCAGTCTGAAAATCAGGTTAACACAGAAAGACAAACAAAGAAAAGACTGCTAGAGAATGAAGAGGAGTATGCATATGGTTTGCACTAGTTCACCCAGATAAGGTAAGACGTAATACAAACAGTGTCAAATTTTTGATTCGGGTTTTCCCACAACTTATATTTTGAAAACTTTATCTACCTTTTCCTCACAAACGTTAGAGAACTTAAATGTGGTATGCAACTAGTCAGTAGCATAGAGAAACATTCTGTGGAAGGAATTTCCATTTAATACAATATTAAGGCATTAATGTAAGAGAAAAGCCCTAAAATATGGTGTATTTTCAACAGAAGTTTGGAAAGCTCTAAAAATCCTGCAAAACAAGATTCAAAAGTCTGATTCAAAGATATTTAAAATAATTGTTTATCAAACTGTATACGAACAGCATTAATTTCGTTCTGATAGATTTTTCAAAAAAGGAACGTTCTCACTCGTCTTTTTGGAAAAGTTTCCGTTGTTTATCATTAAAATCGTACAACGCCTATTTGATTGCAAATTATTTGAAATGAAATGGTCAGTTATCCTTACATACACAGTCTTTTCAATAACTCTAGCAAACACGGATGGTACAGAAATAGGTCTAAAATTGTCTACATTATCCCTTTCTCCCCTGTTATAATGCGGCTTTCGTCCGCCCCCGTTGGATGAGTGATCAACGTGGCGGAATTCCACGCCAAGGGGCCCGGCTTCGATTCCTGGCTGGGCAGGAGATTCTCTCCGCTCAGGGACTAGGTGTTGTGTTGTCCTCATCACCATTTCAACCCCATCTCCGACGCGTAAGTCACCCAATCGGGCGTCGAATGCAATAAGTACTTGCCCCCGGCGGCCGAACATCCCCGAATGGGGGACCCCCTGCCCTCAATGCCGTCCACTCATTTCCATTTTCCATAATGCGGCTGTACTACTTGGTGCTTTAATCGTTCAGGAAACCGACCATTCCTAAAGGAAAAATAACAAGTACAGGGTTCACAAGTGCAGCACAGTACTTAAGTATTCTGCTAGATACTCCATCACATCCATGAGAATCCTTAGACTTCAGTGATTTAATTATTCACTTAGTCTCGACGTTGTCAGTATGACGCACGAGTATTTCATTTATCAGTTTCGGAAAGCCGTTGTCCAAGATATTTATATGATTCCCTTAGAAGCTAAGTTCCAAGCCATCTGCCACGAAATGCGAGTGACTTTCTTCCCGGGCATTAAGTTGGTACAATAGAGAATCACATGTTGTTGTTGTTGTCTTCAGTCCTGAGACTGATTTGATGCAGCTCTCCATGCTACTATACCCTGTGCAAGCTTCTTCATCTCCCAGTACTTACTGCAACCTACATCCTTCTTAATCTGCTTAGTTTATTCATATCTTGGTCTCCCTCTACGATTTTTACCCTCCACGCTGCCCTCCAATGCTAAATTTGTGATCCCTTGATGCCTCAGAACATTTCCTACCAACCGGTCTCTGCTTCTTGTCAAGTTGTGCTACAAACTCCTCTCCAATTCTATTCAATACCTCCTCATTAGTTATGTGATCTACCCACCTAATCTTCAGCATTCTTCTGTAGGACCACATTTCGAAAGCTTCTATTCTCTTCTTGTCGAAACTATTTATCGTCCATGTTTCACTTCCATACATGGCTACACTCCATACAAATACTTTCAGAAGTGACTTCCTGACACTTAAATCTATACACGATGTTAACAAATTTCTCTTCTTCAGAAACAATTTCCTTGTCATTGCCAGTCTACATTTTATACCCTCTCTACTTCGACCATCATCAGTTATTTTGCTCCCCACATAGCAAAACTCCTTTATTACTTTAAGTGTCTCATTTCCTAATCAATTCCACCAGCATCACCCGACTTAATTCAACTACATTCCATTATCCTCGTTTTGCTTTTGTTGATGTTCATCTTATGCCCTCCTTTCAAGACACTGTTCATTCCGTTCAACTGCTCTTCCAAGTCCTCTGCTGTCTCTGACAGATTTACAATGTCATCGGCGAACCTCAACGTTTTTATTTCTTCTCCATGGACTTTAATACCTACTCCGAATTTTTCTTTTGTTTCCTTTACTGCTTGCTCAATATACAGATTGAATAACATCGGGGACAGGCTACAACCCTGTCTCACTCTCTTCCCAACCGCTGCTTCCCTTTCACGCCCCTCGACTCTTATAACTGCCATCTGGTTTCTGTACAAATTGCAAATAGCCTTTCGCTCCCTGTATTTTACCCCTGCCACCTTTAGAATTTGAAAGAGAGTATTCCAGTCAACATTGTCAAAAGCTTTCTCTAAGTCCACAAACGCTAGAAATGTAGGTTTGCCTTTCCTTAATCTATTTTCTAATGTAAGTCGTAGGGTCAGTATTGCTTCACGTGTTCCAACATTTCTGCGGAATCCAAACTGATCTTCGCCGAGGTCGGCTTCTACCAGTTTTTCCATTCGTCTGTAGAGAATTCGCGTTAGTATTTTGCAGCTGTGACTTATTAAACTGATAGTTCGGTAATTTTCACATCTGTCAACACCTGCTTTCTTTGGGATTGGAATCACATATTGGGATTGGAATCACATATCTGTCTCAAATCATACTCAACTAGGGCAAATGCTCATAATGTCCTCGTGCTACAAGACTAACAGCACTCGTTCCTGGATCGCCACCACACAATTTTCGGTAGTAAACGCCTGAGAGAGGCCGTTCTGTAGTGTTCTCGGTACAGGAGCTCGCTAATAACGTGTAACTGGTCAATAAATATTTTTAACAATCTTACATTTCACAATCCTTACTGCAACTGATCCTAAACTGCCCATGTGCCTCGGCGACTCTTCCCGTTTGAGGCTACTGTGTAGAAAGAGCTGAGGCGGGAGACTCTTTCGGATTATTGGGTTACAAGGAGTGCGACAGACGTTGCAATTCCGGGAGAAGGCGTTCCAGCTGACGCGACAGCTGGTAGCTCGTTTGAAGCACGTACTGTGACGTTACCTCTAAAACAAAGCACTGCATGCAGCTGGCGCTACAGAGAGAGAAAATGGTTGATTACTACCTCCCACTTGGCTAAGGAAACAATCACAAAAAACAGCTTTTACAACAAGCTTACGATTCTCTGTTCTTGGACGGTAGCTCTCGTCGTAACAAGAGGTCTGTTACCGCTCGAGGCGATACTGACGCTATGACTTGTCTCAGATTAAATAAAGGCGTCTGTTGGTTTAGAGACGTCTGTGTGCAGTGTCCTCAGGAATACCCTCCTTGAAATTCTGAAGGTAGGAGGGATAAAGTATGGAGAGTGAAAATTTTCTATAACTTATGCAGAAACAAGGCTGCAGTTTTATGAAAAAGAAGTCGTAGTTTAGCAGCGAGTTAGATAAAGTTGTAGCCTCTCCTCTATGGCAATAAAAGGAGGCAATAAAAGAAAGCAAGGAGATATCGGAAAAGATATAACAGTTCGGGGAGAACAAATAAAAATCTTGAGGTTTGATGATGACATAGTAACTCTGTCAGAGACTCAAGGGACTCGGATGATCAGTTGAATGAAGGGAATGATGTACTGAAAATAAATGATAAAATAAATATCAACAAATGTAAAACAATGGTTATGGAATAAAGTCGAATTACATCGGATGATGCTCTTAGAGTTAGACTCGGATATAAGAAACTAAAGCTAGATGGTGAGTTTTGCTATTTATGCAGAAAAGTAACTGACAGTGACCGAAGTACACGGGATATAAAATATACACTGGCAATAGCAAGAAAAGCGTTTCTGAAATCAAGAAATGCGTTATGATTAGCTATTAACTAGTTTTCTTCTGAAGGCATTTGTACGCCTTCTACAGAAGTGAAACTTGGACGACAAACAGCACAAATATAAAGAGAATGGTGGCGTTTGAAGTGTAATACTACAGAAGAATGCTGATAAATAGATGGATTGATCTAATAAATAAGTACTGAATGGAAATGGGGAAAAAAGCAAATTGTGGCATAGTTTGACTAAAAGAAGAGATCAGCTGATAAGATACATCTCGAGGCATCGGAGAGTAGTGAAATTGTTAATGGAAGGACGTTTTGATAATGAGGGTTAATAAATGTGGAAGGAGACCAAGGTGTGAGTACAGTAATCAAGTTAAAATGCGTGTAGGTTGCAGTAGTAATTCAGAGATGAAGAGGCTTGTATAGAACAGACCAACATTTAGAGCTGCATCAAACCAATCTTTGGAATGAAAATCATAATAACAGCATACTTTGGCATATATCAAAACTGCGTATCTCGCCATTACAAATAATAACTTTAAAGAAATCCTTCTGTGAGTATGTTCAGAATTTTTATTGGGGACTGAGGGCAGTGTACTGAATAACATTACATCAGTAGGTACTTCATTTGGAGACAAATAATCATTGCGTTTGTGAGTAGTATGTTTATAGGTTGGTTAGTGCCAACAAGTACATATGGCAAGAGCAAGTCGTTAATGTTTATTTTCCACTGGGCAGCGGTCCGGTGTTGACGTGTGGACTCTTGGACACAAAATTGTGTAAACTGACAGTCGTGTTGTATCTAGTGGTGCAGTTACAATCATGGAGAAAACATCAGGTAGTAAATTATGTGATGTGTTTGCGGAAAGACTGATACACGAAGAGAAAAAATATCTCACACATTAAAATGGGTACGCCTTAAGGTAACAATGATCGTAATATCTGCGCTTGTGTGCCCTATTCTCTGTATAACATTGTCATTTGATCGTTTGCGTCACTTAACGGCTCAATTGGCTCTGAGCGCTATGGGACTTAACATCTATGGTCATCAGTCCCCTAGAACTTAGAATTACTTAAACCTAACTAACTTAAGGACATCACACACATCCATGCCCTAGGCAGGATTCGAAACTGCGACCGTAGCGATCGCGCGGTTCCAGACTGAAGCGCCTACAACCGCTCGGCCACTACGGCCGGCGTCACTTAACAGTTAAACAAAAAATACTGAATCTGGAGTCACGTGCTTTTCACACGAATCATTTACAAGCATTATGTAAGAAATTTAAAGTGCTCTGCGGTTCCAAAGGTTATGGGAGAGCGTCAAGCACATACACAACTCACGTAAACAAGTTATAAGATGGCAGTGCATTGGCGGAGCTGTCATTTGTCTTCATGTGATTCATGTGCAAAGGTTTCCGGCGTGATTAACGCCGCACGACGGGAATTAACAGATTTGGTAATGGTAGTTGCAGCTAGGCACATGGGGCATTCCATTGCGGAAATATTACGAGGTACACGTTGTCAAGAGTGACTCAAGAATAACAATTTCAGTCGTTACCTCTTACCACGGACAACACAGTGGCCGACTCCCTTCACTTAACAACCGAGAGCAGCGGCGATTGCGTAGAACTGTCAGTGCTAACAGACAAGCAACACTGAGTGGAACAACCGCAGAAGTCGATGTGAGACGTATGACGAACGTGTCCGTTACGACAGTACGGTGAAATTTGGCGTACATGTGCTATGGCAGTAGACGACCGACTAGAGTGCCTTCGTAATAGCACGCTATCGTCTGCAACGACTCTCGTGGCCTCGTGACCGCATCGATTGGATCTTTGACGATCGAAAAATCGTGGCCTCGTCAGATGAGTCCCTACTTCAGTTGGTAAAAGCTGATGGACCCAAGTTGTCAACAAGGCACTGTTCAAGCTGGCGGTCGTTCCATAATGATGTGAGCTGTGTTTACGTGGAATGGATTGGGTTGTGTGGTGCAGCTCAACCGATCATTGACTGGAAATGGTTCTGTTGGGCTACTTGGAGACCATTTGCAACCATTCTCAAACAGCAATGGAATTTTTATTGATGACAATGCGCCATGTCACCGGGCCATTGGTTTCAAGAAAACTCTTGACAGTTCCAGATTTGGCCACCCATCGAACATTTATCGGACGTAACTGGGAGGTCATTTCGTGCACAGATTCCTGCACCAGAAATAATTCCGCAATTATGGACGGCTATAGAGGCAGCATGGCTCATTATTGCTACAGGGGAGTTCCAACGACTTGTTGAGTCCATGACACATCGGGCTGCTGCAGTACGCCTGAAAAAAGGACTCCGACAGGATGTTAGAAGGTGCCCCATGACTTTTGTCCTCTTAGTGTAATGTCAGACTTGTTGAAGGTACTGTTCTAATATATACTGCCGTTGACTGCTTCTTCTATTTCCCTTTCGTCCCTTAAGAGACTTAAGAAAATTAGAATATATAGGGGAACTCAGTAAACGTCTAAGGTTTTATTTCCTGAGTAGATAAACATCTTTCATGTGTCCAGGAAGTAGTGGAGATCAATGTCTCGTCCTGAGTTTTGAGATGCACCACTGGGTCTCGTAGAGTCCATAGTGCATACGTTGTGTGGTAACGTAAGTGATTGGTGTCATGTGAACATGATTCGTCATTAGTGGTCGTGGTGACTAGAGAAGAACCGCAGGACGTAAACGTTTTCCCTGAACCACAAGATTCTTGTCATAAGCAACTCAAAAATGCAGCACATCCACTGAACGGCAACATACTAAAAGTCTTAAAATAAATTTCTCGACATAACGATCGGAAGAAGGGTAGTAACGACATATCTTGGTGATTTTCTGTATGAAAATAGTAACTTGTCACATCAGTTACAGGAAGCAGTCTGGGAAGGAACCATAGTGATTCTCCATCTCTTCGATATCATAAACTGACATTTTCGAGTTCCCTTGAAAGTAACCAGAGAATATCACAAATGTATGTTCATGTGTATCAAGGGTAACTACGAGGATGTATGAGCTCATAAATCACAGGTTGCAAGACCATCTTCTTCAACACTCGGAGTAGACCACCAGGTGACTTCTCTATAAGCCTGACTGACGTTGGACATTCTGCAAAAATTTCTGCAGGAGCTGGATATAAAGAAAAAAGGTGCCACGCACTGGCTGAAGAAAGGCGATTAAACATATTGAGCACTATACGAAGAAATGAATGCAATGAGGCATTTGGTGAAGGCAGTGGAATGGCGGAACGCATCCTAAACTGCCACCTACATTTTTTTCTTATTTCCTATACAAGAAGACAAGACGGTGCGTCACATGACGATTGGCTGTTTTTGGGCAAATTCCAGGAAGGAGGTACGTATAAACACATCTGTGGTCGGATCTTTACTCTTTTACAGCTACTAACAGATAGCGAGGCAATTACTGGGCCTTAGTATTTTTTCAGCTACGAATTCTCCCAGAAGCAAATTAAAAATTACTGCATCAGCTGGTCCAGGCCAAATTCCTAATTAATCTCATATTGTACTCTAACATGGCCAGGACTGTAGAATTTTACAGGTATGATGCTAGTTGCAGGTTCACGTTTTGCAGGTGTACATCCCAAGATCTATCAGCTTGATGAAATCCAGTGCGCGTGGTGTAGTGAAATACCAATGATAGAAAATTTTTATTCATGAAAGTTTCATGATTTTGAGGTCAAAGCGCTATGAAATACGAAAGATAGAAGCAAGTGCTCTGTCTAAATAGTTTATCTAGAAGTAAAGTGAATAATTAGTTAAGTTAATTTGAAAGTTCTGCTATGAACATCTACATATCTAAACTAAAAGTTCAAACAAAATATTTATAGTATGGCAAATGCTTATAATAATAAGCCACTGAAGCTACACAAAGCAACTATGGGAAACATGTTTGGTGAAACACAACAATGAAAGTCTCTTACGAAAGGACGCGTAAAACAATATTCTTATCTACAAGATAAACAATATTGAAGTAGTACTCGATAATAATGTAAATATTAACAAACGAATCACGTTCTTTGCTTGTGAGTCTTGAAGCTTTGGTACGAGGTGCATTCAAGTTCTAAGGTCTCCGATTTTTTTTCTCCGGACTGGAAGGAGATAGAAACATGCGCATTGTTTTAAATTGAGGCCGCGTTCATTGTCAATACGTCCCAGAGATGGCAGCACCGTACGGCAGATGGAATTTTACCGCCAGTGGCGAGAATGAGAACTGTTTTAAATACTTAAAATAGCGACGTTTTCCTTACTTGAACAGCGTGCAATCATTCGTTTTATGAATTTGCGTGGTGTGAAACCAATTGAAATTCATCGACAATTGAAGGAGGCATGTGGTGATGGAGTTATGGATGTGACGAAAGTGCGTTCGTGGGTGCGACAGTTTAATGAAGGCAGAACATCGTGGGACAACAAACCGAAACAACCTTGGGCTCGCACAAGCCGGTCTGACTACGTGATCGACAAAGTGGAGAGAATTGTTTTGGGGGATCGCCGAATGACTGTTGAACAGATCGCCTCCAGAGTTGGCATTTCTGTGGGTTCTGTGCACACAATCCTGCATGACGACCTGAAAATGCGAAAAGTGTCATCCAGGTGGGTGCCACGAATGCTGACGGACGACCACATGGCTGCCCGTGTGGCATGTTGCCAAGCAATGTTGACGCGCAACGACAGCATGAATGGGACTTTCTTTCCGTCGGTTGTGCCAATGGATGAGACGTGGATGCCATTTTTCAATCCAGAAACGAAGTGCCACTCAGCTCAATGGAAGCACACAGATTCACCGCGACCAAAACAATTTCGGGTAACCGCCAGTGCTGAAAAAATGATGGTGTCCATGTTCTGGGACAGCGAGGGCGTAATCCTTACCCATTGCGTTCCAAAGGGCACTACGGTAACAGGTGCATCCTACGAAAATGTTTTGAAGAACAAATTCCTTCCTGCACTGCAACATAAACGTCCGGGAAGGGTTGTGCGTGTGCTGTTTCACCAAGACAACGCACCCGCACGTCGAGCTAACGTTACGCAACAGTTTCTTCGTGATAACAACTTTGAAGTGATTCCTCATGCTCCCTACTCACCTGACCTGGCTCCTAGTGACTTTTGGATTTTTCCAACAATGAAAGACACTCTCCGTGGCCGCACATTCACCAGCCGTGCTGCTATTGCCTTAGCGATTTTGCAGTGGTCAAAACAGACTCCTAAAGAAGCCTTCGCCGCTGCCATGGAATCATGGCGTCAGAGCTGTGAAAAATGTGTACGTCTGCAGGGCGATTACGTCGAGAAGTAACGCCAGTTTCATCGATTTCGGGTGAGTAGTTAATTAGAAAAAAAATCGGAGGCCTTAGAACTTGAATGCACCTCGTATAGGCAATGAGGCTGATGCAGTGTTTCTGGATTTTCGAAAAGCTTCAAACCAACGCCACAATTACGCATAGTAAAGGAAATGTGTTCCCATCTGACCACGTGTGTGACTGAATTAAAAACTTCTTGACAAGAGGAGCGCCACCCGTCATCGTAGATCAGAGTCATCCATAGACCCACAGTCAGTTTTCTATATGCCTCACGAAAAGTGACAAAGTGACTTGGCCATGATAGAATTATTGACTCATCCGGCAGTATTAATTAAAATCTCAGTTTTTCCAGATGAAGTCGTTAATTGTGCGCTGATCATCCATAATGGAAGGTTTTTGGTGAGTGGATGTCACGAAAGAACAAAGTGAGTGTACAGATCCAAAATCTGGAGTTACTTTCACGTCGTGACGTACTCAGTGTCAATTAAGGGCTCATTACTTATTACAACATTCAGTTCATGACAAGAACAGCACCACAAGGAAGGAAGCACGCAACGGTAAATGATCAACATTTATGAAATTGTACTATCTAATGGATGTATTTCATACGTTTGTTCTCACAGCAGATATCTGATATAGAATTTTTGTTTCTATTCAATCAAAAACGTGCTCTATTCTCTATTAAATTTTAAATTCAGTTCCTTAGAGCACAGTTAAGATGTTGTTGTCTCGATTCAGTGGGTACGTTTTGTCTTAGGGTTGACACTGCTCCTCATTCCACACATAAATTTCCTAATAAAATTTGCTGCCTTTATTCAACACAAATGCAGTTCGATTTTCCAAGATGGAACTCTCATAATCTGCCAACATAGTTCTTGAACACTTGTGTCGCAAATCAGTAATCTTGCTGTCTCTTCCACAACGTGTACTTAAATTGATAATATTCAGTGAACTAATCCCGTACAGCAGTTACATGATTTGCCTATATTCCAAATTAGCGGAACTGCGCTCCAAACTAGATGACCTGTTTAGGATCTTTTTGTACTTGTATCTTGCGGGTAAAATAGTAACCTGTTCAGTATCGTAAATGTGTTCAGTAATACATCCTCATCATTGTTAAACAGTTCAAAGACTCATGTTGTTTTTCCCTTTATTTTATAACTGTGACTGTATGTGGAAGCACGTCTATAGATTGACTATTGTACTATATTATCAATGCGTTTAACATACGTGTTTAATTAGATCTCATTTTACACGTGAAATACCAGACCAGACAAAAAGTTAAGGGCTGCATTTAATAGAATTAAGTGAATTACTGCTTTTGTTCCCTGTCATGAGTGAATCACGAGTCATTTAAGATGTGATTTATACTTTAATACTGCGTAAGGAAATATGTTTCCTTAATTCAGTATTAAGCTATCATAAAGTAAACGTTCCCTTCCAAATAATTATTTAATTAAACGCGTGTTTAGTCATGGAACGGTGCCCCCCAAATTTCATATTTTTACCAAAAGCAAAAAGGGCTCCAAATAAAAGTTTCTAAAATCGAATCCTTCTCCTTACTCAACAAAATACCTGATTGGAATCCAGCTTCCCATGTCGAATGTATGGGGCTGGAGATGTACAAAAAGTTGTGCTTGGTGTTAATTTTATATCGTGATTCACAACCACCTGAGGTCACTTACGTTGCACTTGCATACAGGCTGGTCCATTGATCGTGACCGGGCCAAATATCTCACAAAATAAGCATCAAACGAAAACACTACAATGAACTTGTCTGGCTTGAAGGAGGAAACCAGACGGCGCTGTGGTTGACCCGCTAGATGGTGCTGCCATTGGTCAAACGGATATCAACTGCGTTTTTTAAAACAGGAACCCATATTTTTATTACCTATTCGTGTAGTACGTAAAGAAATGTGAATGTTTTAGTTGGACCACTTTTTTCTCTTTGTGATAGATGGTGCTGTAATCGTGACAAACATATGGATCACAATTTTAGACGAACATTTGGTAACAGGTAGGTTTTTTAAATTAAAATATAGAACGTAGGTACGTTTGAACATTTTATTTCGGTTGTTCCAATGTGATACATGTACCTTTGTGAACTTATCATTTCTGAGAACGCATGGTGTTACATCGTGATTACTTGTAAATACCACATTAGTGCAATAAATGCTCAAAATTATGTCCGTCAACTTCAATGCATTTGGCAATACGTGTAACGACATTCCTCTCAACAGCGAGCAGTTCGCCTTCCGTAATGTTCGCACATGCATCGACAATGCGCTGGCGCATGTTGTCAGGCGCTGTCGGTGGATCACGATAGCAAATATCCTTCAACTTTCCCCACAGAAAGAAATCCGGGGACGTTGGATCGGGTGAACGTGCGGGCCATGGTATGGTGCTTCGGCGATCAATCCACCTCTCATGAAATATGCTATTCAACACCGCTTCAACCGCACGCGAGCTATGTGCCGGACATCCATCACGTTGGAAGTACATCGCCATTCTGTCATGCAGTGAAACATCTTGTAGTAACATCTGTAGAATATTACGTAGGAAATCATCACACATTGCACCATTTAGAGTGCCATCGATAAAATGGGGACCAATTATCCTTCCTCCCACAATGCCGCACCATACATTAGCCCGACAGGGTCGCTGATGTTCCACTTGTCGCAGCCATCGTGGATTTTCCGTTGCCCAATAGCGCATATTATGCCGGTTTACGTTATCGCTGTTGGTGAATGACGCTTCGTCGCTAAATAGAACGCGTGCAAAAAATCTGTCATCGTCCCGTAATTTCTCTTGTGCCCTGTGGCAGAACTGTAAACGGCGTTCAGAGTCGTCGCCATGCAATTCCTGATGCATAGAAATATGGTACGGGTGCAATCGATGTTGATGTAGCATTCTCAGCACAGACGTTTTTGAGATTCCCGATTCTCGCGCAGTTTGTCTGCTACTGATGTGCGGATTAGCCGCGACAGCTGCTAAAACACCTACTTGGGCATCATCATTTGTTGCAGGTCGTGGTTAACGTTTCACACGTTGCTTAACACTTCCTGTTTCCTTAAGTAACGTAACTATCCGGACACTTGGATGATGTCGTTCAGGATACCGAGGAGCATACATAGCCCGGCCGGCCGAAGTGGCCGTGCGGTTAAAGGCGCTGCAGTCTGGAACCGCAAGACCGCTACGGTCGCAGGATCGAATCCTGCCTCAGGCATGGATGTTTGTGATGTCCTTAGGTTAGTTAGGTTTAACTAGTTCTAAGTTCTAGGGGACTAATGACCTCAGCAGTTGAGTCCCATAGTGCTCAGAGCCATTAGCATACATAGCCCACGCCCGTTGGGCACTTTGATCACAACAGCCATACATCAACACTTTATCGACCTTTTCCGTAATTCGTAAATGGTCCATTTTAACAGGGGTAATGTATCACGAGGCAAATACCGTCCGCACTGGCGCAATATTACCTGATACCACGTACTTATACGTTTGTGACTATTACAGCGCCATCTATCACAAAGCGAAAAAAGTGGTCGAAATAAAACATTCATATTTCTTTACGTACTACACGAATATGTAATAAAAACTGGGGGTTCCTATTTTAAAAAACGTAGTTGCTATCCGTTTGACCTATGGCAACGCCATATAGCGCGCCAACCATAGCGCCATCTGGTTTCCCCCTTCAAGCTAGACGAGTCTCGTTCTTTGTAGTTTTTTCTGTTTGATGCTTATTTCGTGAGATATTTGGTCCGGTCACTGTCAATGGACCACCCTGTATATTGTATTGAGATGCAGATATCTTTACCTCGTTTCTCAAGAAACATTCCTCATCGAGTGCTTGGGGTTGTGCAAAGTAGGGGCAAAAGGTGAAGCGCAGACGGTGCGTAAGCGTTACCCCGTGTGCGGGAAACAGGCATTCGTCTGCACTGTAGCCCTGCCGAAGGTAGATTGTGAATCCATTGCGAATGGACAGATCATCATGTCACTTTCCAATTACAGGGCACATGTCCTAGGGATACATGTTGCGTGTTTTTAATGAAGTGGTTTCCATTGATTTCGGTATCCTCATGCCGTTTATCTTTGCTAATTCTTCCCACCCCTGTGCGCTAAGCACCTGTCCGCTCCTCCGCCCTCTTTGACACGGACGGACATCTTCGGCCGACGTTGCTGATAATTTTTATTTAAAATTCCAGCAATGTCAGCAAACTCAGAATATTTTGATTACTAATCAAAGACGCTACCCTAAATCACTAGACACTGGACATTTACTCACACAGTAACACCGAAGTCTGATTCGAATTAGGCAGGGAGAGTTTAGAAGGGGATTCTCATCAGCATATTCGTGTCTGCTCACAGCACCATCGCTTGTGAATCCTAACTCGTCAGTGAATAAGATGTGATCCACAAAATCTGACTGGTCATTAATCATCTGTAATAGCCACTGACAGTACGCTTACGATGTACACGGTATAGTGGTTTTAATTCTTGCTCAGGTATCAGATAGTACGAACGAAGACCTTACTGACGAAGTACTCGCAAAACATATGAGTGAGGGATACCAACACGTCGCCCTAGACGCCTTATACTGACAGACGGACGTGCTTCTGCATTGTTAACACTTTCTTCTTACGATCTAAATTCTGGTCAACCAGCATGATTTGTACGTTGTAACATTCCTGTATCCCCCCTGGGTGGTGAAATGCTTGAAATAACTCGTGTTTTGCATGGCGTCGTCGCAGAAGCGTGCCTTGGTATTTTCTTTCAGCGACGACCGCATTACCGTACAGACACTGCAAACAAAGTGCATGTCCCGATATGGTTCAACTGGCTCTGAGCACTATGGAACGTAATTTCGGAGGTCATCAGTCCCCTAGAACTTAGAACTACTTAAACCTAACTAACCTAAGGACATCACACATATCCATGCCCGAGGCATGATTCGAACCTGCCACCGGAGCTGTCCCGCGGTTCCAGACTGTAGCGCCTAGAACCGCTCGGCCTCCCAGGCCGGCGCAAGTCCCGATACTTTTCGTTAGTAAACATTGTGCATGTTCACGATTGCAACTGATCGCTTTAGCCGTCTCGTCCATGAGAGCACAAGGCTAAACGAAAAATACCCAATACCAGTAACAATGAATGCTGTTCTTAACTAGAGAACCGTACACATTCGGCAGTTAAAGACCAATGGCTAGCAACATATGGCGTGTATTATGGCGTTTAAATACACAGTTACCACACACTTCCTTTTTAGTACACTTCTTTTTTTCGTACACGGGGATGAAAACGGGAAAGTGGTATTAACTGCGCAGATCTGCCTAAGTGGTAACCAATAAGAGATTTACAAGCGACCTTGACGTATTTGATACTTCAGAATATTGCAAGTAGTTCTAAGATTCTGTGCTGCAAATAAGGCCCTATATCACCTCAACCACTGACCTCACCTCTTGATACACCCTGTACTTTGGGACTACGACTCTGTGGATATCTCACGTTTCCACGTGAGCTGTCCCACACAGATGTGAATCATTTTGTCGGATAGTACATTATCTATGACTCGTGTTAATCTGCCTGTCTCATACACGGAATTGTTTCTCCAGCGACTGATGCTCCGCGACGAGCGATTTATATTCTAAGCACACCGAAGGTCTCAGAGTTCCCAGGTCACAAGTTTCGCTTGCGAGACTTTTCGTAGCTGCAGACTCACTCGGGTGGCCTTCAAGAGCCAGGCAGTGGCACTGTAGGTAACACGCCTCCGTCTACAGCGGCTGAGATACACCCCAGCTGCCGGTCAACGGCGGTGGCGGCGAAAGCGGAGTTGGAAACCCCAAGTCACAGCCAACCAGTAGCATCATAAAACCTTCATACATCGGTTTTCTTGTATTACCTGTGGCCATTGTAGGCAATGCAATGTAATGTCTTCTTAGGAAACAACCTCACACCCCACCCTGTCGGCACAGAGTTCAGAATAGGTACAGCGGTTAAGGGCCCAGTCAACAGGCGAACCATGCCTCTAGTGGATGACGCGCGGCATGCCTACAGCCTTTCCCTGATGTTTGGGAAACTTTTATAGACACACCCAACCTAATAGCATAAGTTCAAATTACTATACGTAGTATTCATCTGTTAACGCCTTAGCTGAACTTCGTTGCACAGTCCATCAGTGGTTAATATCTGAACGTATCACAGATCCCTCTTCTTGAAACAAAAACGGGTAGCAAGATTTATTTATTTAATTCGGAGTCATCAGTCTCCTGACTGGTTTGACGTAATCCACCACGAATTCTTTTTATACGTCAACCACTTCAACTCAGGGTAGCACTTGCACTCTGTCTCCTGAATTATTTGTCGGATCTATTCCCAACACTGTCTTCCTCTACACTTATTACTCTCTGCGGCTCCCTCCATTACCATGGAAGTTATTTCATGATCTCGTAACACATATCCTGCCGTCCTGTCACTTCTTCTTGTCGTTATCTTCCATACGCTACTTTCTTCGCCGGTTGTCAGGAGAATCTTCTTATTCTTTATCTTGTCAGTCCACCCAATTTTCAACATTCTTCTGTAGCACCACATTACAAGAGCTTCGATAGTCTTATACTCTTGTTTCCATAAAGTCCATGGTTATCTGCCTTACAATGCTGTACTCCAAACGTACACTCCCAGAAATTTCGTCCCCAAAATTTAAGCCCTATCTGTGACTTGTGTTGGTCAGGAATGCTCGCGTCACCTGTGCTAGTCTGTTTTCTTATGTTCTCCTTGCTCCACCCATCATGGGTTATTTAGCTGCCTAGAAATCAGAATTCCTTAACTTCATCTACTTCTTGCTCACCAATTATGATGTTAAGTTCCTCACTGTTCTCATTTCTGGTACTTCTGATTATTTGTGGTCTTTTTCCGATTTACTCTCGATCCGTATTCTGTATTCATTAGACTATGCATTCCACACATCTTGTAATTGTTCTTCACTTTTCACTGAGGTTAGCAATGTCACTGGCGAATTTTGTCACTGACATTCTTTCACCCTGAATTTTGATCCCGCTCTTGAACTGTTTTATTTACATCATTGCTTCTTAGATGTACAGATTGAACACTCTGACCCCTTCTTAATTCCAGCGTGTCACTCTTTGTCTTCAAATCCTTTTGTTCCCTCTTGATACTTGCACATATTACATATTACTCATCTTTCCCTACACCTTACGCCTGTTTTTATCAGAATTTCGAACATCTTGACCATTTTTCATTGTCGTACACTTTTTGCAGGTCGACAAATCCTATGAACGAATCTTGATCATTCGTCAGTCTTGCTTCCATTATCAACAGCAATGCCAGAACTGCCTCTCTGATGACTAGTTTTTCTAAAATCAAAGTGATCCTCTAACAGCTCTGTTTCCTTTTTCATTTTTCTGTGTGTTATTCTCGTGAGCATCTTGGATGCATGTGCTGCTAATCGGATTGTGCGATAATTCTCGCGCCATCTTCTTTTGCTACCTTAAGGAACTAAATTGATATTTTCAGAAAAGTCTGATGGTATGTCGTCAGTTTCATAGATTCTACGCACCAGCTTGAATAGTCGTTTGGTTCCCACATCCTCCAAGGAGATTCTGAAATTCCAATGGAATGTTTTCGGCCTTCTACCTTATTTAATCCCAGTTTTCCCAAATCACTTTAAAGTCTGACTCTAATACTGGATCCCCTATGTATTCTGCATCGACTCCATCTTCTATCAGGTCATCAGATAAATAGTGTCCTTTATAGAGGCCTTCAATGTACTCTTTCCATCTATGCTCTCTAACTCTATTTTAACAGCGGAATTCCCCTTGCTATTTTAATGGTGCCGCCCTTAATTTTAATTTCTACGAAGTTTGTTTTGATTTTGAGTCAGTCCATCCGACGATCATTTCTTTTTCGATTTCCAGCAGCCATTTTACCTGGGCGTCCCAGCACTTTCTATTTATTTCATTTCTGAATGATTTATATGGCTCTAATCCGGTTTTTGCTGACCTTTTTTGTTCTTCTTTCATTCATCAATAAACTGAAGTGTTTAATTTTCTTTTTCGTAATTACTTTCCTAACATCTACGTTTGTCTTTCCGATATCTTTGATTGTTCTTTTCGGAGATACCCACTCGCCTTCAGATAAACTGCGTCCTGTGTTATTCCTTATATCGTAATTCGAGTTTATACGTGACATTGGTTCCATGTTGTACATGTTATCTCCCTCATACAAAGTTATCTAGTAATTGTTTGTGGAAAGGTGGAAAGCTTCATTTATTCTTCGTAATCATAAAAACATACAAGCACGGGAGCGCTCATTCCCCTCCGTCTCCCCAACCACACACACACACACACACACACACACACACACACACACACACACACGCCCCCTGATAACATCACGTGATGTCATTGATCTTGAACATATGCACGCATGACGTCATCAGTGATAATTGAGGCATGATGTCTTTTCGAAGGTGGATGGTTGGTTTAAAAATTAAAGATAGGGCTGACAGTAAATTTAAGAAATTAAAGATGATGGTGGTGAGAATTTTAAAAATGAAGGATGGGAGATGAAAGTAAATTTAAAAAATGCAATATGGCACTGGTGGCAAATATTTTTCAACCAACCACAGTTCAAGATGATGGTGGTAGAATAATTTTTACAGCCTATGACACTTTAGTGCTTTTTTAATTATATTCATTTATATTACAGTATTTTCACAAGCTTCTTCATCTGATTTTGGTTCCATATTCAAAAATAAAAAAGCGTTGCCAATACTACAGTTCTTCCTAAACTTAAGCAAGCTTCTTCACCTGCAGTGGGTAAAATAGTGCTATTCACTCACTCATACATACAAATACACACACACACACATCAGCATACACAAGTACTTTACAGAACGCTCAAAAGTATCCGGACGATCTAATATTTCTTTTAGGCCATATTCGAAAGTATCTATCCATATATAACATTTTGATGTGCTTAAAAAAAAATCTCAAAAGTACCAAAAAGCACTGAACTGTTTTATGCCAGGAAAAAAATTATGTAAAAGATATAACTTGCAGTGTTTCAAACTAGTTTGCAGATTCCTGAAATGCATTAGAAAGCACGGAACACTTTCTGCTATATTCTACGAAATTTTTTTATAAAGGTTGGAATTTTAAGCATTTAAAATTACCTTCCAGAGTGCTCAAAAACATCTGAATGCTCTATATTTTGCGGCATGTTTAGCAAGAAAATTGCATAAAGGGTGTAACTAGCAATATTTCAAAGTACTTTACAGAGTGCTCAAAAGTAACCAAACGTTCTGATTTAATTTTTGTACCACGTTTAAAAGATTTTTACGAAAGAAATTACACAGATATTGTATTTTGCAATATTTCAAAGCACTTTATAGGGCGCTCAAAACTATCAGAACAATCTGTTTTTCTTGAATCACGTTCCAAATCTTATAGCCAAAACTTAGGGGAAGCAGTACTTGTATACACTCGAAGTTCGATTTCTGGTATAAAGCATAATGTAGCCTCAAATTAATTATTTTCCACATCTAAATGTCAAGTGTAAAATGTTAAGCGTCACAAGACGCTCAGGCAGACGTCCACTGCACCTAACTTGCGGTGTGAGTGTTTTGCTTGTTCCGACAAGTCTCGACTTGCTGACATCCAGTGCATTTGACTCTTAGCTCAGAGTAATCATATACATATTGCATTGAAAAACATACATGGGGAGAATCAGATGATCTAAGGTACAGAGTAAAGTTTACGTGTCGATAAGAATCAACAAAGTTTTTCTCTCATTATTCATTCAGTCATTCAATGTTTCCTACGTTGAACTTACTATGGAAAAGAACAGACAATAGCTGACTGCAAAATTCTCATTGAATGGAGTTTGTGTTGATGCATTACTTTTTGATGCAAAAGCATTAAATGCAGACACTTTAGGTGTGTTTTGACATAATACATTTTGGAATTAGGTCTCCTGCAGACATTTGATATATGAAATCAAACTCACCAACGTTCTTGAAGAAAATATGTTCTGTAGAAACGCAGGTCTGTCTATACCAAACTCGAAACAAATTTTCAAATCATTGATCTCAGACCTATGCTGAATTTGTATCCAGCATCGGACACATGTACCAACCAGCTGAGTCTTCAGAATAAGATTTTGTTCCACGTACTTCGAGAGAACATCGGGCCAAACAGAATTACGTTGAATTTTCAGATCTCTCTCCCTGAAGCAAAATTTCGTATTCCAGAGGCTATCTATCACGAGCAGCATACAGCGAAATCTATTCAATGCTTGAAAGCATATACGCTATCTGATGAATCACTACAATCATAAAACACAGTTTGCTTTATTTGTATTTCTCTTACATGAAAATGACTGTAAAACATGTTCTCTATAAATAGTTAAAAATCTTTTTACTTATGCAGTGTAATTAATGTATTAAAATATGTAGTTAGCTGTAGATGGAATTTACTTCAGCTACTATTCTGCAAAACTTTAAAATGTTCCTATTACTTGTCGTCACCAATACATGACAGTACCACAGTACTTATAAACATTAGTACTTTCATCTACGAACGTGTTCACAACCGCTCCCCAAATTAATTGTTTTCCACGTTTTGTAGTGCTTGTCAATCCCACAACATTCTTTCCACGACTAAAATGTGTGGTAAATACGTCACGAACACAAAAGAAGGAATGTCTGTGGCAGCGATTCCTAAAGTGTGTCCCACATAACACTGGTGTTCCATGAGAAGTGAGTAAGTGCTCCACAAAACACTATTAACATCATGATTTTTTATATTTATATGGCACTAATCATATTTTAAAATTTCATTATGATTTCTGTGTTACAATTTGTGATTTAAAATTGAAATAATCACCGAAGGAAACAATTTTATCTCATTTTTAAAAATATTACTAATATTCAAAATAAACATTCTTCCATCAGAACACCACTATCCTCAAAGTGTTCCATCAGGGGCAACGTCTGAGAATCTCTGGTCTAATTCAAGTCTCACAATGTATTTGTCCACACTTTGCGAGTACAAATCGGTAAACAGTGAATGGATGAACAGTAAATGGTAAACAATACATGGGCAACAGGTAACGGGGCATGGATAACAGTAAGCATGAAATGGTAAAGTGGTAATTGTAAACAGATAATGATAAATGTGTAACAGTAAACAGGTAACAGTAAATGGGTAATGATAAACAGGTCACAATAAATGGGAAACAGGTGAAGGTAAGGTAAGTGGGTAATGGTAAATGGGTAACAGTAAATAAGTAATGGTACATAGGTAACAGTAATATGGGTAATGATAAATGGATAATGCATAACAGCTGATGGCTAACAGTCAGTGGCATATGGGTGGTGAAAAACAGGTAACAGTGAATGGGTAGTGGTAAATGGTTAGTGGATATTAGCTAAAGGGTAAGGGATAATGCTAAATGGGTAATGGTAACAATGTAACAGTAAATGGGTAATGGTGAACAAGTAACAGTAAAAGAGTAACTGTAAGTAAGTAGAGTTTATGGGTACCACGTAATGGATAACAGATACTGCTTAAACATTTAATCAAGCAGCGGTGCAAATTGCAACATTTCCTTGCAATTGACTCAGTTGTTGATCGGGAATTGAGGTTGTCAATATGGATCTGAAGTCTGTTGGATAAAGAGTATTCTTAGCAATCAGGTGTGTAAATATCGATTAAATACTCGCAGGAACTGATGTAACTCAAAACAGGCATGCTGTAGCCGATACTGTAATGGAAAATAAATTAAAACCTGTTTCTCAGCCGCTACAGAGATAGCGGCAGCTGTTTTGGAAGAATAAGAAGAACCAAGACTCAGAATATGAAGCCAGAGAGAATAATATGAAAGCAGAAGGTGGAGACGCTAAAGGAGAATGAAGAAGAGGAGGAGCAGATGACTCCACTGTGGAAGTGGGTGGTGATAATGATGGTGAAGAGGAATTACGAAAGAAAATTATAGCTGAGACAGAGGATAAACTGTCAGCATCACTTTTTGTTGAACAAACAGGCAATATAAGTACACTGTGTACATTATCAGATTTGAACCAGTAACTGCATAGGAAGGTGATTTAATAATTCTCAATGTAAGATACTCAGGAGCAAAACGATTACACAATCTATTGTAGAAAATTAAACCTCCCGCAAAAAAATTCACAACACGAGAACCTTTTAAATGACTATAAAACCAGCTCAGTGCCTGGCGTTGCCCGAATACGTATACTCTAAGACGCTTGGCCTAGCGGTAGCGTCTTTGAGCAGTAATAAAAACTTATTAGCTCACGGGTTCGAACCCTGCCACTGCTTAAATTTCGAAAAACAAAATCATTAGTAGCGGTGGCTTAAACAGTCACCCTCGTTCTGCCAACGCCAATGTCAAAAAGGGCGGATTCACATAACCCTCTTGCCCTTGGGGTGAAAAGCTGCCCATAAAAGACGGAAGAATCAGCAATGATCAACAACATGAGGGTGCAGCAGGCAACGGAAACCAATGCATCAAGGATACGTAATGTGTATCCACATGACATGTGCCATGTAATTGAAAAGTGTCGTGCGATCTCTCCACTGGCAGAAGTTTCCGGAATAGCCCTCCATTCAGATGTCTAAGTTTGGGGGGTGGTGGGCAGGTAAGGGGCAGATGACAATGAGAAAAACGTTCAATAACCAACGGAAAGATGAAGTTCTACGAGTAGGGGCGTGGAATGTTTGAACGTGATAGGGAAGCATGCGTTTTCAAGCAAATGCTAACGCTCAATCTGGAGAAAGGAGGGTCGGTGTAGTGAAATGGAAACAAGACATGGATTTCTGGTCAGATGAGTATAACAGAAAATGGTATACGTGGAGTAGAATTCCTTTTCAATAGGAAAGTATGGCAGAGAGTGAGTTGCTGTGAACAGTCCGGAGATAGGGTTGTTCCCATCAAAATCGATGCAGACCAACACTGACGACAATGGTTGAGGGATATATGCCAACATCGTAAGCGGAAGAGGCAGAGAAAATATATGAAGATATGAAACGGGTAATTCAGTACCTAAAGGGAGGTAAAAATCTAATAATCGTGGGGGACTGGAATGCGGTTGAAGGGGAAGGAGTAGAAGAAAGGAGGAAGTTATGGGCTTGTTTCTGTTAATTAGAGATGGGAAAAACAAATTGAGTTCCCGAATAAAGTTCAGCTAGTGATAGATAATACTCTGTTCAAGAATCACAAGAGGAGGATGAATACTTGGAAAAGACCGAGAGATACAGTAATATTCCAGTCTGACTACGTCATAGGTAGGCAGAGATTCTGAAATCATATATTAGATGGTAAGGATAGGCTGATATCACAATTTAGTAACGATGAAGTGCAAACTGAAGCTTGAGAGTCTAGTCAGGAAGAATCAATGCATAATGTAGTGGGCTACGGATAGGAAGCAATAAGAAATAAGGTCATACGCTTGAAGGTCTCGAAGGCTTCAGGTACTGTGTTAAGCAATAGCTCAGTAAGCAGTACAGTTGAAGAGGAATATGCATCTGTATAACGGCTAAACACGGAAGTTGGAAAGAAAGACATAGGCACAAGAAACGTAACTGCAAAGAAACCACGGGTAACCGAAGAAATACTTCTGGTGGTCGATGAAAGAAGGAAATACAAAAATGTTCAGGAAAATTCAGAAATACAGGTCACATTTGAAGAAATTAAAAATGAATTTCGGAAGGACTGACTCAGCATATAAATAACTCAAAACAACATTCGGTGGAATTAAAAGAAATGGCGTCAAAAATTATGAGTGTGATGTTAATTTCACTGGTAAATGTAAATCGTTGAATTACAGGCCCATATCACTAACGTTGATTCTCAGTAGGGTTTTGGAACATATACTGTATTCGAACATTATGAAGTACCTCGAAGAAAACGATTTATTGACTCATAGTCAGCACGGATTCAGAAAAGATCGTTCTTGCGGAACACAGCCAGCCCTTTATACTCATGAAGTAATGAGTGCTATCAACAGGGTATGTCAAATTGATTCCTTTCGACACCGTTCCTCACAATCGTCTTCTAACCAAACTGCGTGCCTATGGAATATCGCCTGAGTTGTACGACTGCATTCGTGATTTCCTGTCAGAAAGGTACAGTTCATACTAACACACGGAAAGTCATTGAGTAAAACTGAAATAATATCCGGCGTTCCCCAAGGACGTGTTATAGGCCCTGTACTGTTCATGGTCTATGTTAACGACATAAGAGACAATCTCTTAGATTGTTTGCAGATAATGCTGTCATTTACCGTCGTGTAAAGTCATCAGATAACCAAAACGAATTGCAAAATGATTTAGATAAGATATCTGTATGGTGCAAAAAGAGGCAATTTACCCTGAATAAAGTGCTAAAAGAAATAAGTTGAATTTAGAGTACGCGATAAGTCACACAAATCTGAAGGCTGTAAATTCAACTAAATACTTAGGGATTACAATTAAAAATGCCCTAAACTGGAACGATCACATAGACGATGTTGTGGGTAGAGCCAACCAAAGATTGCGATTTATTGGCAGAATCCTTAGAAGGTGCAACAGGTCTGCTAAAGAGACTACGTACACCACGCTTGTCCGCCCTATTTTGGAGTACTGCTGTGGGGTGTGGGATCCGAATCAAGTAGGACTTACGGATAACATCGAAAAAGTTCAAAGAACGGTAGCTCGTTTTTTACTATGGCGAAGTAGAGGAGATAGTATCACAGACATGACACGTGAATTGGAGTGGCTATCATTAAAACAAAGGCGTTTCTCGTTGCGACGGGATCTTCTCACGAAATTTCAGTCACCAGTTTTATCCTCCGATTACGAAAATATTCTGTTGGCACCCAACTACAATGGCAGAAATGACCATCACGATAAAATAAGAGAAATCAGGTTTCGCACAGAAAACTTTAAGTGCTCGTTTATCCCGCGAGCCGTTCGGGAGTGGAACGGTAGAGAGGCAGCTTGAAGGTGGTTCATTGAACCCTCTGCTAGGCACTTTATTGTGAATATCAGAGTAATCACGAAGATGTAGATGTAGAAATGCATAGGAGAGAGAGTGATGGATGGGAACAGTACAATGAATGCCTCTTTGATGGGGACAACTTGTGTGATGACATGATAGAAGAAGAAACAGCAGTAGGTATAGAAAAGATAGGTGATCCAGTAAGAGTGTCAGAGAGTTAAGGTCGGATAAGGCAGAAGGATCGATAACATCTCATCAGAATTTCTTAAGTCACTGGGGAAAGTGATAAAAAAAAACTATTCACGTTGCTATGTGCAGTATATGAGTCTGGCGATACACCCTCTGACTTTCAGAAAAACGTCATCCCTGATTTCGAAGATTACAAGAGCTGACAAGTACGAAAATTATCGCATAGTCAGCTTAACAGCACATTCATCCAACATGTTCACAAGAATAATATACAGAAAGATCGGAATGAAATTGGAGTATGTGTTAGATGACGACCAGTTTGGCTTCAGTAAAGGTAAGGGCACCAGAAGGGCAGTTCAGATGTCGTGGTTGGTAATGGAAACAAGACTAAATAAAAATCGAGATAGAGTCATAGGATTTGCCGATCTAGAAAAAGCGTTTGACAATTTAAATTGATTTAAGATGTTCGAATTTCTGAGAGAAGTAGGAGTATGCTATAGAGAAAGACAGGTAATAAACAATATGTACAAAAACCAAGAAGTAACAATAAGAGTTGAAGACCAAGAACAAATGTTCGGATTAAAAACGGTGTCAGACAGGAATGCAGGACTGTAGTATTTTGCCCCTACTATTCAATCTATACATCAAAGAAGCAATAACAGATATAAAAGATAGGTTCAAGAGTGAAGTTAGAAATGAAGGTGAAAGGATACCAATGATGTATCGCTGAAGACATTGCTATCCTCGGTGAAAGTGAAGAAGAAGTACAGGATATATTGAATGTATTAAACAGTCTAATGATTAGAGAACATGGGTTGAAATCAAGTCGAAGATACACGAAAGTAATGAGATGTGGCAGAAATGAGAACAGCGAGTAACCTAACATCAAGATTGTTGATCACGAAGTAGATGAAGTTAAGGAATTGTGGTACCTAGGCAGCATAATAAGCCATTACGGACAGGGCCAGGAGACATCAAAAGCAGGCTAACACATAAAAAGAGTATTCCTGGCCAAGAGAAGTGCACTGGTGACAAACACAGACCTTAATTGGGGGGAAGAAATTTCTGAGAATGTACCTTTCGAGTGCACCATTGTATAATGGTGAAACAATGATGTGGGGAAATTGGAAGAACTTGAGATGTAGTGCTACAGAAAAATGTTGCAAATTACGAGTAGATCTACTGATAAGGCAAGAAACGAGGAGGTTCTGTGCAGAATCACTGATAAAAATAATATATGGAACAGAAAGAAAAGAAGGGTCAGGATAGTAGGACCTCTGGTATCAAGAAATAATTTCCCCGGTACTAGGGGGGGGGGGGGGCTGCAGAGGATGAAAACTGTAGAGGAAAACAGAGATTGGAATAGATCTTGCAAATCATTTAATATGTAGGTTGCAAATGCTGCTCTGAGGTGAAGAGGTTGGCACAGGAGAGTAATTCGTGACAGGCAGCATCAAATCAGTCAGGAGACAGAGGACCCAAAACCAAGAAGAGAGAAAAAGTTAAAAAGGATACACCGCAAAGGAATTACCCAAATTGGACGGAAATCGATAGATATGATGTGCAAGTACGAACAAAAAAGTTGTATTCAAGAGAAAGAATTTCATGAACTGAGAAAGTCAATAACGCGTTGGTCTGCCTCTGCCCCTTAAGCAAGCACTTGTTTGGTTTGTTAGTAATTGAGTTGTTGGACAACCTACCGAGAGGTATCGTGCCCTATTCTGGCCCTATTCTGTCAAATTGCCGCGTTAAATCGTCAAAATGGCAATCTCGTAGGAGGTCCTCCACATAATGCTCCAAATGTTCTCAACTGAGGAGAGATCGGGTGACCTTGCTAGGCAAGACTAGGTTTGGCAAGCACGAAAATGAGCAGTAGAGACACTCGACGCCCATTATCTTGCTGAAATATAAGCCCACTGGAATGAATCCAATGAATTGATAGATAAATAAATTTTCTTGCTCTCGTTTAAAGCGATAGGCAATAAATCACATGATAAGGAAATAACGTCCATCGAAGAAGAACTTCGAGAATCGTCAATAATAGCTTGAAGTTTACGACCTCTTTAAAAAGTAAAGTAAATGTCGTTACTAAATGTGTAACATGAAATATGTAAATGATAGAGAACAGCAGATGCACGTATATAGAGGATGGAGTTAGGTATCAGAAGACTGAACTCTCTCACTACGCATTTAGTAAGCCTCAGCTTGTCCTGGGTTGTTGAGCCAGAGAAAGGTGACATGCATCTAGTCTGCAAAACATACTGACTTGATGAGAATGCACATTTGCTTGTCGGGACTTCTCCGAACATGTCTGTAGTTGGTGTCTCAGTGGAAAAATATGTATAAATAGGAGACAAATAGGTGGAATGGCTTCATTGGCGCAGCTGCTATTGACGCTGTTGCTAATGCTGCTGCTGTCCTCTGTATGAGTATTATTGAATCAGAAAAAATGTAAGTCTATTACTCACTACTACTACTAATAACATTTGTATTTGCTTACAATTTACTTGTTATACTTTAAGAAAATAGAAATTCTTCCGCTTCTGTGTTACACAACTTGAAACACCTGATCGTTTTCGCGGAAGTGCAGTATGCATCGAAAGACTTACGGGTAATGGAGAAGAAGGAGCAGCAACCAATCTTGAGACCAAGAAGCGAACATCATTTTTGCAACAGCTGTGCTGGTCTCTCTTTAAGAAGTTCAAGACGTACCTGTCACCAAGATTCCATCTACCAGCTAAGATGACCTTCATTGTCTTAACAGCACTACCATTTGTGTGGTATTGTAAATTGTAAATTTGTGTTAAGATCTTATGCGACCAAACTGCTTATGTCATCGGTCCGTAAGCTTACATACTACTTAGACTAACTTATACTAACTTAAGCTTGTGACAACACACACACCCATGTCCGAGGGAGGACTCGAACCTCCGACGGGTGAGTCGTGCGGACCGTTGCAAGGAGCCTCATACCGCGCGGCTACCCCCGAGGCTCATTTGTGTGATGTATCACAGAAGTGTGAGCAACATAGACATATTTCATTCCCAAAACAACAAAATGTACTGAAGCTATTTTCATACACGGATACAGGGAAACGATGAACCTAAAAATATTAATTTTTCATATAACTGTAAGGGATGTTCTTGATTGCTTTCTAAAAGAACATTGTTGTTCTGTGTTTAGTTCAAAAGAGCCTTTATTTTTCGCAAATAAAGTAATTGGTTTTAGATGTTATCTAAACGCTATTTCAGAAGTGAATGTGAAAGGAATACACTCGCTCAGGAAGCAGTGCTTTACAAATTGTGAACGCTTTGTTGCTTTTGAAGTGTTGGTAAGTGTGAATGTATTTATTACTATGAAGTGATTCTGTTTCAGAATTACGAACTGGCTAATGGTTACATTAAGAATGTCTTACTCATATTTCCAGAAAATGCTATTTGGTGTTATTTCGATTTTATGCAGGCGAACAGCTGTCAAAACTGATTAGCCAGGTCAGATATCAGAAATATTTACTCCTATTGTAACAACCTACAGATTGCAATAGATGACATTATAAAAAGTGTTGAA
This sequence comes from Schistocerca americana, assembly GCF_021461395.2. NCBI lineage: Eukaryota > Metazoa > Arthropoda > Insecta > Orthoptera > Acrididae > Schistocerca > Schistocerca americana. The sequence continues at coordinate 1,011,896,566 of NC_060120.1, read as the reverse complement.
GATTAAGTAGAATATGTATTAATTTCGTATGTGTGCACTTTGTGTGATAACATAAAAAGTGATTCTGTTTATGTGTAACATGGTTCATAAGGCCGTTAAGGATACTGAGGTATATTTGTAGCGTGAAACAAAAACTTTAAATATGTGAAAAAATATAAGAAAAATTGAATGCAAAAGCATTAACAGTTTAACTCTGAATACACTTGGATCCCGTAAGGCACCTAGCTAAGTGGTCAATCGGGAAAGCCTCCCAGATATGGGTGGCACTAGAGAAATAAAATAATCGAGGTGGACCAAAAGTAGCAACATAGGCGGCGTCTATACTCCAGAGGAGCGGCCAGTCAACGCCATTTGTACGACAGGTTAGCGGCGGCCTGGAAAATGATATCGCCAGTCCATTCTGAAGCAAGCGCAGTAGGGTAAAATTTTTTTGAGTTAAATTAGTCCCACATTCTGATCTCCGGATGGTAGCTGCTTCACTGTCACAAAATCTAAAATCGTTCGCTATTCTGAGACGACAGACTGACGGCAATAGAAGTGGAATTAGAAAAAAATTAACAGGAGCATTGTTGGCTTAAGCGAAGTCCGTCGTAAAGGTGAAAATTGCCTTCGACCAAATTCAGGAAATCTATCATTGTCGCGAACCAAATGGAAAACTCAGTGGATTCGGATTTCTGGTAAACAAAACCATAGTAGACAAGATAGCTGTTTCAGAAGTAACTTCAAGCAGAACTGCGCGTTTTTTCCCCAAAATATCAGAAAGGTATAAAATAAAAATAGTTCAAGTATACGGACCTGCTTCTTGTCACTCGGACACGGAGACAGAATTCTTTTATGAGTGCCTGAAAGAAACCTGTGAAAAAGAGAGATGTTGCTTTTATAAGCGTGTTTGATTCATAATCAAAACGTCTTCGGTCCCGTGTTCGAATCCCACCGCTGACTATATTTTGATAAATAATCAACATAGGAGGCCGAAGACTTCCGGCATAAGAAGTCACCCCTCATTCTGCCAACGGCTTTGTCAAAGAGGGTGGAGGAACGGACAGAGATTCTGGGCACTCTCTTGTCCTAGGGGTGGGAATCTGCCCTTAAAAGATGGAAAAATCAGCAATGAACAACGGCATGAGGGTGCAGAAGGCAAAGGAAACCACTGCATTAAAGACATGTAACGTGTATCCACAGAACATGTGGCCTGTAATTGAAGAAGCGTCATGATGATCTCTCCATTGGCAAAATGTTCTGGAATATCCGCCAATCGGTTCTCCTAAAGGCAACTGCCACGGGGGAGGTTACTATGAGAATAAGATTGAATAATCAACAGAAGAATAACGTTCTACGAGTCGGGGCGTGGAATGTCAGAAGCTTGAACGTCGTAGGGAAACTAGAAAATCTGAAAAGGGAAATGCAAAGGCTCAATCTAGATATAGTAGGTGTCAGTGAAGTGAAGTGGAAAGAAGTCAAGGATTTCTGGTCAGATGAAAAGAAAATGGTATAACAGGAGTACGATTGGTTACGAATAGGAAGGTAGAGCAGAGAGAGTGTTCATGTGAACAGTTCACTGACAGGTTGTCTTATCATAATCGACAGCAAACCAACACCGACAACGACGGTTCGGGTATATATGCCGACATCGCAAGTTGAAGATGAAGAGATAGAGAGAGTGTATGATGATATTGAAATGGTAATACAATACGTAAAGGGGGATGAAAATCTAATAGTCATGGGGGACTGCAATGCAGTTGTAGGGGAAGGACTAGAAGAAAAGGTTACAGAAGAATATGGGCTTGGGAGTGTAATAAATAGGAAGTGCAGGCAGGCTAAGACGAAATGGTTGCAGGAAAAATGTGAGGACATCAAAGAAGAAATGTTTGTCGGAAGGACAGACTCAGCGTACAGGAAAGTTGAAACAACCTTCTGACATTAAAAGCAAGGGTGGTAGCATTAACAGTGCAACGGGAATTCCACTGTCAAATGCAGAGGAGAGAGCGTATAGGTGGAAAGAATATAGTAAAAGCCTCTATGAGGCGGAAGATTTGTCTGATGTTATAGAAGAAGAAACATAAGTCGATTTAGTAGAGATAGGGGATCCTATATTAGAATAAGAATTGAAAAGAACTTTGAAGGACTTAAGGTCAAATAAGGCAGAAGGGATTGATTACATTCCATCAGAATTTCTAAAATAATTGGAGGAAGTGGCAACAAAACGACTATTCATGTTGGTTTGTAGAATATATGAGTCTGACGACATACCATCTGACTTTTGGAAAAGCATCATCCACACAATTCCGAAGACGGCAAGAACTGACAAGTGAGAGAATTATCGCACAGCTTAACAACTCATGCATCCTAGTTGCTTACAAGAATAATATAGAGAAGAATGGAAAAGAAAATATAGGACGCGCTAGATGACGATCAGTTTGGCTATAGGAAAAGTAAAGACACGAGAGAGGCAATTCTGACGCGGTTAAAAATGGAAGCAAGGCTAAATAAATATCAAGACACGTTCATAGGATTTTTATACCTGGAAAAAAGCGTTCGACAGTATTAAATGGCGCAAGATGTTCGAAAGTCTGAAAAAAGTAAGGGTAAGCTATAGGGAGAAGATGATGAGTTAGGTTTAGGGGGCGGTCGACACCACCGTCATCAGCGCCCAGCCGAAAAATCAACAGGAAATCTCATGGGTGGGGACGAAGGCTGTCCCCACATGCAGAGCAGTTTATAACGCACTAAAGTCTGCCGCCCTTCCCCACCAGTTTAGGGATGAGGCCTGACAGTTCACAAAACTTCACCACTCTGTTAACACTGGTATCGGTATCTGCGAGGTCGGTGGTCAGATCTCCAGCGAGACCAAGGGCTGCCCTATCATCAGTATACAGGACACACGTAGCCACAATATGCTGAACTGAAAGCGGCACGTCACAAACTTCACAGAAAGGTGGATCCTTCCCCCGGAGGAGGAAGCTACGTGTGAAAGGGCTATGAACGGCGCACAGTCTGGTAAGCAAAGCCTTCTTCCAGCGGCGAGGCTGACACGAAGTCCGCCAAGCCTTTGTGATCGGTTTGAGTGACCGCAGTTTGTTGTACGAAACCTGCAACCGTTCGGCCTCCCACTGACGCATGATGCATCTGTCAGAAAATGAGATAATGGCGTGCAACGAGATGGCACATCGATGGACAGCACCATCCCAACATGCTTCCTTGGCGGCTTTATCAGCCCTGTCGTTACCCTGTATCCCAACGTGACCAGGTAGCCAGAAAAAGATCACCTCCTTGCCACGGTGTTGGAGCCGCTGTAAGCAGCCATGGATGAGCCGAATCAGCGGGTCTACCGGATACATTTGGTGAAGCGCTTGCAGTGCACTTAAGAGAGTCGGAACAGGCAAGACAACTCGTACCGTGATGTCTGTGAACCCTATACAGTGCCATTAGAATGCCGTATAACTCCGCATCATAATTTGTAAATTGTTCTGGAAGACGCACTTTTAAAACCCTGTCAGGGAAAACCACAGAACAACCGAGAGCATTCCCCTGCTGGGATCCATCTGTATAAATAACGATAAAGCTATGGTACATGCTTAAAACAGACGAAAACAGAGTTGTAAAAACCATATCTGGAGTACAATTTTTCGGGTACTGCGTCAAGCTTAAAATCACTTTGGGCCTCCGAAGACACCAAGCAGGCAGTGCGTTCCATCCCTGCTTGTGTATTTTCATGCTCGAAAGATCGAGATACTTTAGGCAGGCCGTAGCACGTATACCAAATGGCTGGGTCACGTGGGGCCGATTCCTGAACAGTCAGTCGTTCTAAGGTGGGTTGGATCACTGAACTAAATGCCAACGACTGAGGTGACACTGAGAATTTCAGGGCCTGTCGAGCCAAAAGGATACGTCGCCGAATCCAGAGTGGTGATTCACCAGCCTCTGCACACAGACTCTGAACTGGGCTGGTCCGAAAGGCTCCAGTCGATATCCGAATGCTCGCGTGGTGGACAGCATCTAACATCCGGAGGTAGGAAGGACGGGCCGAACTGACTATGCAAATATAGAGAGATGTGGCTCAAATTCAAAGATATAGTAGCAACAGCAATTGAGAGATTCATACCTCATAAATTGGTAAGAGATGGAACTGATCCCCCGTGGTACACAAAACAGGTCCGAACGCTGTTGCAGAGGCAACGGTAAGAACATCAGAAGAACGCGAAATCCCGAAGATTGGCTAAAATTTACAGACGCGCGAAATTTGGCGCGGACTTCAATGCGAGATGCCTTTAATAGGTTCCACAACGAAACATTGTCTCGAAATTTGGTAGAAAATCCGAAGAAATTCTGGTCGTATGTAAAGTACACAAGCGGCAAGACGCAGTCAATACTTTCGCTGCGCAGTGCCGATGGTACTGTTACCGACGACTGTGCCGCTAAAGCGGAGTTATTGAACGCAGTTTTCTGAAATTCCTTCACCAGGGAAGACGAATGGAATATTCCAGAATTTGAAACACGAACAGCTGCTAGCATGAGTTTCTTAGAAGTAGATACCTTAGGGGTTGCGAAGCAACTCAAATCGCTTGATACGGGCAAGTCCATATTGTATACCGATTATGTTCCTTTCAGATTACGCTGATACAATAGCTCCCTACTTAGCAATCATATACAACCGCTCGCTCATCGATAGATCTGTACCTACAGATTGGAAAATTGCGCAGGTCGCAGTAGTTTTTAAGAAGGATAGTAAGAGTAATCCATCGAACTACAGACCTATATCATTGACGTCGGTTTGCAGTAGGGTTTTGGAGCATATACTGTATTCAAACATTATGAATCACCTCAAGGGGAACGATCGATTGATACGTAATCAGCATGGTTTCAGAAAACATCGTTCTTGTGCAACGCAGCTAGATCTTTATTCGCACGAAGTAATGGCCGCTATCGACAGGGGATCTCAAGTTGATTCCGTATTTCTAGATCTCCGGAAAGCTTTTGACATCGTTCCTCACAAGCGACTTCTAATCAAGCTGCGGGCCTATGGGGTATCGTCTCAGTTGTGCGAATGGATTCGTGATTTCCTGTCAGGAAGGTCGCAGTTCGTAGTAATAGACGGCAAATCATCGAGTAAAACTGAAATGATATCAGGTGCTCCCCAGGGAAGCGTCCTGGGACCTCTGCTGTTCCTGATCTATATAAATGACCTGGGTGACAATCTGGGCAGTTCTCTTAGGTTGTTCGCAGATGATGCTGTAATTTACCGTCTAGTAAGGTCATCCGACGACCATTATCAGTTGCAAAGCGATTTAGAAAAGATTGCTGTATGGTGTGGCATGTGGCAGATGACGCTAAATAACGAAAAATGTGAGGTGATCCACATGAGGTCCAAAAGAAATCCGTTGGAATTCGATTACTCGATAAATAGTACAATTCTCAAGGCTGTCAATTCAACTAAGTAGCTGGGTGTTAAAATTACGAACAACTTCAATTGGAAAGACCACATAGATAATACTGTGGGGAAGGCGAACCAAAGGTTGCGTTTCATTGGCAGAACACTTAGAAGATGCAACAAGTCCACTAAAGAGACAGCTTACAGTACACTCGTTCGTCCTCTGTTAGAATATTGCTGCGCGGTGTGGGATCCTTACCAGGTGGGATTAACGGAGGATATCGAAAAGGTGCAAAAAAGGGCAGCTCGTTTTGTATTATCACGTAATAGGGGAGAGAGTGTGGCAGATACGATACGCGAGTTGGGATGGTTAGTCATTAAAGCAAAGACGTTTTTCGTCGCGGCGAGATCTATTTACGAAATTTCAGTCACCAACTTTCTCTTCCGAATGCGAAAATATTTTGTTGAGCCCAACCTACATAGGTAGGAATGATCATCAAAATAAAACAAGAGAAATCAGAGCTCGAACAGAAAGTGTTAGGTGTTCGTTTTTCCCGCGCGCTGTTCGGGAGTGGAATGGTAGAGAGATAGTATGATTGTGGTTCGATGAACCCTCTACCAAGCACTTAAATGTGAATTGCAGAGTAGTCATGTAGATGTAGAAACCGTGCTGCCATAGTCTAAGCGTGATCGAACAAATGCCCTATAAAACTGTAGGATGCGGGACATGTCAGCTCCCCATGTTTTCCGCCAAGGCATTTCAAAATGTTCAACAACTGGAAGCCCTTTGTTCGTAGGTGTTTCAGGTGTGGGAGCCATGTTAATTTCGAGTCAACTAATGAACCCAAAAAACGCACTGTGTCTTGAAGAAGTAAAATACGGTCCCCCATTGTAAGCTCTGGTTGGTTAAAACTCCGACGAGCACGATTAAAATTGACACACACAGCCTTCTCAGGTGAGAACCGAAAACCAGTTGTCTGGGCCCAGGTTTCCAGCTGTCTCGTCGTCGTAAGATCAGAGGAAGAGAAGAAGATTGCAAAGTCACCACAAACAAAGAGCATTTGACAGAGCTCCTGACTGCAGAGTAAATGCCATTGATAGCGATGGCAAACAATGTAACACTGAGGACACTGCCCTGGGGCACACCATTCTCCTGAATATAGCAATCAGATATGGCATCGCCCATGCGATAACGAAAACGCCTGTGCTCGAGAAAGGATTGGATCAGAAGCGGCAGGCGTCCACGTAGTTCCCATTCATGAAGTTGATGAAGGAAGTTGTACGTCCAAATAGTGTCATGTGCTTTTTCGCGGTCAAAAAACACACTAACTAAATGGTTTCGGCGTAAGAAGGACTCCTGTATCGCCGTCTCCAGTAGAATTAATTTGCCAAGAGTGGAACGGTAGCGCCTGAAACCACCCTGGGAGCGGCTCAGGTAACTTCGGGATTCGAGCAGCTAGAAGAGGCTGCGGTTGACCATGCGTTCAAGAGTCTTACCCATACAACTAGGATGGGCAACACTCAGATAACTGTTAGGGGCGCTCCGGTCCCTACCTGGCTTCCAGAATGGAATTAAGATTGCCTCCTTCCAAGTCGTGGGGTACTGTCCGTCAAACCAAATCTGATAGGAGCTGACCTTTTGCTTCAGGGCACAGATGACGAAGCATGGTATAATGGATTTCATCAAGTCTTGGAGCAGTGTCTTTGGCTGCAGATAAAGCTGATTCCAGCTCTCACATGGAGAATGGAAGGTTGTAGAATTCTTCTTTACGTGAGAAAAAAATGAGCTTCCTCATCTCTGCAGTGCGACGTAATACCTGAACAGCAGGAGCTTGTCTGGATGACTTAGTAACAGTAAAGAAGTCTTCAGCTAAAACGCGAACCATCTCTTCTGGCGTGTCCACCAAGACTCCATTATTTGACAAGGCCGTAAGGGGGATGTGGACTACCCTTGCCTGAAATCCGTCTTATTGAGTCCCAAACGTACGCAGCGGAAGTGGACCGATTCATGGAAGTCGTGAATTCCCTCAGGAAGCAGCGCATGGGGTTAGGAACAACCCTAAGGCGGATATAGGTGGCAAGGATTTATTCCGGTAATTCGGGAGTACGAAACGTTAGAATAAACGTTGCCGATTTTTCCAATTTGCCCTTGACTCTCCTCATATAATTCTGCACCTCTTTGACGCCCACATTCTTCCATTATTCACACAACACAACGATCCACCGCCGCGCCGCATGGTGGTCGTTGAAGTATGACCAGAGCTTACGGTGACAGAAGACTGATGGCGCTTACCAGTCCCCAGTTCAGGAAACCCGGGGTCGCCAAGCCCGTACTCAGCAAACGAATGCTGAGCCCCTGAGGGGGCTATAGGAAGAGACCGGTAATATACAATATGTACAACCACCAAGAGGGAATAGTAAGAGTGAACGACCAAGAACGAAGTGCTCGTATTAAAAAGGGTGTAAGACAAGGATGTAGCCTTTCGCCCCTACTGTTCAATCTGTACATCAAGGAAGCAAATAAAAGAAAGGTTCAAGAGTGGAATTAAAATACAAGGTGAAAGGATATCAATGATACGATTCGCTGATGACATTGCTATCCTGAAGAAGTATGACATGATCTGCTGAACGGAATGAACAGTCTAATGAATACACAGTATGGATTGAGAGTAAATCGAAGAAAGACGAAGGTAATGAGGAGTAGTAGAAATGGGAACAGCGAGAAACTTAACATCAGGATTGATGATCACGAAGTCGATGAAGTTAAGGAATTCTGCTACTTAGGCAATAAAACAACCAATGACGGACGGAGCAAGGAGGACATCAAAAGCAGACTGGCTATGGCAAAAAAGACATACCTGGGCAAGAGAAGTCTACTAATATCAAATATCGGCCTTAATTTGAGGAAGAAATTTCTGAGAAGGTACGTCTGGAGTACAGCATTGTATGGTAGTGAAACAAGGACTGTGGGAAGACCGGAACAGAAGAGAATCGAAGCATTTGAGATGTGGTGCTACAGGCGAATGTTGAAAATTGGGTGGACTGATAAGGTAAGGATTGAGGATGTTCTACGCAAAATCGGAGAGGAAAGGAATATGTGGAAAACACCGATAAGGAGAAGGGACAGGATGATAGGACATCTGTTAAGACATGAGGGACTGACTTCCATAGTACTAGGGGGAGCAGTAGAGAGCAAAAACTGGAAGAGAGATTGGAATACATCTAGCAAATAACTGAGGATTTAGGTTGCAAGTGCTACCCTGAGATGAATAAGTTTGCACAGGACAGGAATTCGTGGTGGACCTCATCACACCAGTCAGAAGACTAATGACATAAAAGAAAGTTGGTGACTTTAATGCCAAAGTTGTAACGGCAAGAAAAGTGATTCAGTTACTGGCAAACATGGGATAGATGAAAGAAATGACAGAAGTGAGAGACTGATTCAGTTTGCAGGATGCAAATGATACGTTCTTCAAGAAGAATCCTAATCGCAAATGTACTTCGAGAGGACCCAACTTTCAAGTGAAAAGTGAAATAGACTTCTTAGCAACAGGTCTGGAAAGGTTAAAGATCCTTGTGTGCTGAACAGGTTCAATACAAATAATGATTAATAAGAGCAAGATTTGAACTGAATGCAAAAGATGAAAGACTGAAACTAAATAAAGGAAAAAGAAAAATTTTAACTTTCAAACAGCTCAAAGAACGGAATGAGGAATTTCAAGAGAGGATTAAAAGAAAAGTAAAAGTATGTGAAGCAGAAGCAGTAACAAAGATAATAATCACAACAGCTGAAGAAGTGGGTGACTTATGCAGATCTCAAGATCAACTAAAGAAGCTGACAAATAAAACGATACGTTTGATGGGCAAGTGCAGAAAAATTAAACCACAAAGGGACAAAGATCGGATAGAACATACAGAACTGTGCAAGGCTCTGAGAAAGATCATGAAAGATGACTTCAAGAAGTATGAAGAAGGTACGGTAAAAGCCAGTCTTGTAAATAAATCTAGTTTCAAGAAAGCCAAACGGAAGCTTATGACTGGAATGAGTTAGCTAATAGCGTTAGACACAGACCAAAGCCGAACTACACATAAGACAGAAATACTCGAATATATTGAAAATTTTTATAGCAACCTGTACAGTCAAGTCATTGATGATATGTTAATCCTAGATGAATTGAATGATTCTCTTTCCCAAATAGCGAATTGCTGCCCTCAGCAGTCAAACACGCTATAAAAAGATAAAAAAAGGATCTGTACCAGATAATTACGACCTCTGAGTCGAGCCTTTACAGATTTTAAAGCTATTGGAAGTTGAATCTATAATACATATAGCTAAAACATTTTCAAATTGTTTGCACTATGCAGATTACCAGTAGACTGGAATAAAGCCAAAATAATCCTAATACACAAGAAAGGTAGTACAAAAACATAAAGAACTATCACCCTATCAACCTCCTGTCCATATGTGCCAAAATTTTTACTAGAATTTTGACTAGCAGACTGAGCACTACGCCTGACCTAGTCCAACCCACTGAGCACTTTGGGTTCCGCACAGGATTTAGTGCAACTGATCCTCATTTTACGCGAAACACTTAGTAGAATAAACGAGTACCATCTACCACTTTGCCTTGCCTTCATAGATTTCGAAAAGGCATTCTATTCGACCAGTCACCCAGCTGTGTTTGAGGCTCTAACAGGAAAAGAAACAGAACAGGACAGTTTTATACAACATGCACAAAACCTTCACAGCGTTTGTAAATGTAGTTGAAGAAACCAGTTGGGCTAAAAATGAACTATAGTAGAACTAAGATCATGACGAATGAATATGCACCGCATGGAAATGTATCTGTTGGAAGTATGCAACTTCAAAGTGTCGCAGAATATGACAATCTGGGTCAGCTGCTAAACATGAAAGGAGATCTAAAATAGGAAATATTTCGACCTATTAAATTACGCTGGTAAGCTTATGGGAGATATTCCTCACTTTAGAAGTCCAAGATGTCAGCGGAGCTAGAGAAAACAGCCTTTGACCAACGCTCACTGCCAGTAATAAATCAGGTCTGTGAGACATGGATGTTAAATGAGTTCATTGTCGGAAAACTAATAATAGCCCGAAAACGAACGGAAATATGAATGCTAGGCTACACAAATAAAGACAGAAAGAAAGGACTTGATATTAAAGAGATAACAAAGGTCAGTGCCATAATCGAAACAGTGAATACCTTGAATGGCAGTGGGCTGGTCATGTCACTCGAAGAAAAGATGGCAGGTGGTAAAAACAAGTACTACATTGGAGCTCACATCACCAAAAAAGACCAAGGGGAAGACCACCGGAGAGTTGGACAGAAAAAAGACAGCCGGCCTGAACTGGCAATGGGAAGCTCAAGATCGGCAGAATTGGAAGAATCTGCAGCGATCCTATGTTGCGCGTCGACTCAAAGAGGGCACACCAGCAAGTGATCGAATTGGCTGATGATGATGATGATGATGGTGATGATTATGATTATGATGATGACCAATTGTGTGTATGTGCACAATCAACGAAGTATGCATCTATCTTTCTTTGGAATATATGCTTTTTCACACGACTGTTTGTGAAAAGTGAAACACTAAGAAACAATGGTCTGCCACACGCCACTACAAGAGGACGCGTAGAACAGCCTAACCATAATAAGTGATTTAAGTGGTAGAAATGCGGCGTGTAAGTAGGCCCAAAAGGTTGATCTTTTGTGTGATCAGACGAAACGGTGTTACAAAAGCTCATTCGATGCAGAGCCATCATACGAAATGGAGACGGGTAACCAAGTGAACCTATGCCTTACGAACATCACAAGGTGGCATATCAGTATATGAGTGCGCCTGAACTGGGCAGAATGATGTGTCCAGGGAAGCGCGACTGTCTTTCCGCAACACTGCGGCTCGTACGGGACACACAGCATTAACAGTGAGGCGCATATGGAACCAGTGAAGAGAAGAGAGTCTTACGCAGCGCCGAAAGTGTACTGGATGACACACTGTGACCACAGCGTGAAATGACCGCCATCTTGTCTGCTTGGACGTAACAGACAGAACAGCGTCATCCACAGGGCTGGCGCGATGTTGGAGCACTGCAACAGGTGGGGACAAGTCTGCGTCGACGGTTCGACGACATCTTCCGCGGGCTAGACTGGTGGCATGTATGCTATTGCGTCGGTTTCCACTGACCATACCTCACCAACACAGCAGACTGCAAGGGGCACGTGAACCCCATCACTGGCGTGCTGAGTGGTGTTTTTGGACGCGTCCCGATTCAGCTTGTCCTACAGTGAAATCCCCATACGCGTTCGATGCCGTCGTGGTAAAATCAATCGTGCAGAACATATTGATAACCGGCGTAAACGCATACCATGATGGTTTGGAGCGCCCTTGTCTGTAACACGGGATCTCGTCTCGTACATCTCGGGGACAACCTGGACAGCTACCGATACATCAGGGAGGTTTTACGACCTGAGGCACTGCCTCTCCTGCAGGCCGTTCCACATGCCGTATTTCAGCAGGACAATGCCCAGCCGCATGTGGCGAGGAAGTGAAAATCTTCTTCGAAAAACCACGGGCACCACCGCTTCCCTGGCCTTTCCGTTCGCCTGACATGAAGTAAATCGGACATGTCTGGGATACGATCGGTCAACAACTTGCACATTCGGGCCCCCCAGCAGCCACAGTCGATGCTATGCGGCGGCGCCCAGAAACTGCACGACCGAGTATTTCCCAGCGGTATACTCAGGCGCCCTTTGATTCCACGCCAGGACGTCTAGAGGCCCTGATGGCAGCACGTAGTGTAGCTACCCCGTACTGAATTTACCCTGTTAAGTGAATGTACAGCTCTGTAATGCCACGGCAGTAATGGGTGAAAAAAATTTTCATGTGCTAACATCTCATGGTCTTAGTGTTTCTCTTTTTGCAAACAGTAGTGTATAATAAATTTTATATCTAGAGTATTTTTTTGATTGAGTTTCCTTACTGATGATTAAGTAATACTGTATTTGACGTAAACTCGGATGTACGAAATATACTGAAGGTGAGGTGGTACAGTATTTTGACACAAAGAATGGTGGAGTATAGTATTCGACATAATCACTAAGTAAGAAAAGGAGTAAAACGAGAACAAACAAATTTGCTGATGAGGATACGGTATTTAACATAAAATCGAAAATATTTCCAACCTTTAACTTTTAAAATTTCTGACATCCGTCATATTTAAGTTTTTATATTTATCATCATCTGAAATCTAAAATTTCTAAATTTAGAGCCATGTCTCATTTTTTAGTTTTCCACCATGTTTAATGTTTAAATTTATTGGCTTCTTTAATTTTTAAATATCCTGCCGTCTGCCATCTTGATTATGTCGCACATTCCAGGTCATCGATGATGTCATACACTATGTAATCAAAAGTATCCGGACACCTGACTGAAAATTACTTACAAGATCGTGGCGCTCTCCATCGGTAATGTTGGAATTCAATATGGTGTTGGCCCACCCTTAGCCTTAATGACAGTTTCCACTCTCGCAGGCATACCTTCAATTAGGTGCTGGACGGTTTCTTGGGGAATGGCAGCCCATTCTTCACGGAGTGCTGCACTGAAGAAAGGTATCGATATCGGTCGGTGAGATCTGGCAAGAAGTCGGCGTTCCAAAACATCTCAAAGGTACTCTACAGGATTCAGGTCAGGACTCTGTGCAGTCCAGTCCATTACAGGGATGCTATTGTCGTGCAACCACTCCTCCACAGGCCGTACGTTATGAACACATCGGAGAAAGAGGACCTAGGGATGTCTAGGAGTGTGGAAATCTCGCGTACAGACGTATGACACAAATGACACCCAGTCATCTGACCACGTTTGAAGTCCGTGAGTTCCGCGGAGTGACCCATTTTGCTCTGTCACGACGTCTAATGACTACTGAGGTCACTGATATTGAGTACCTGGCAGAAGGTGGCAGCACAGTGCATCTAATATGAAAGACGTATGTTTTTGGGGGGGTGTGTGCATGTGTCAAGGTCACTAATGATATCAAGTATTCAGTGTCATGACATTATCAGAGGGTTTGTGTGTGGGGGGGGGGGGCGGGGGGGGGGGGGAGGGCGGTGGAGTGGAGGCGGGAGCTGTTTGTGTGATTACAAAGAAAAAAGAAATGAAATAAAGTTTTCCATATACAGTTACTGGAAGCCTTTGCTGGGGAGATACAAAATGTGCAAGGAGTACAGAATCTGACTGAGGTATGTGCGTGCACGCAATTTGGAGGGAAATGTCTTACATAAATTTCTTTAATCTAGACGTCTGTGAAGATTACGAATTTTTTCACATATCTTTGAAAATGACAACACTATCATTTCTAATACTACACTGTGTTTGGATGGGGAAGAAGAGAAGTACATAGCACAACTGGGCTAGTTAGATCTTCTTGGACTTTTTTAAGTTTATTTACTGAAATTACATCCTGATTGGGCTGTCTTATTTTAACACTACGCTGAGACTGGGTGGAGACGGGAAGGGGAGGGGAAATAGGATGGGGCCTATGTGCGCCAGAACATTCAATGTGAACCAAGTGCCCTGAATAGTTTGTAGGATATAATCCTGAGCAAACATTGAAGAGCACTATAGATGCCATTTTCTTTCAACTCTGCAGTGAAGTATGTGTGTGAGGAGAATCCGCAAATTATGCTAAGGACACACAACAGATGCAGTGTAAGTCTTATGCGGGGAAGGCCACAGACACTATCAACCGATTGGACTTACGTTTATGACTGACATATTTTAGCTCATTGCGGTTTCCTCCCACCTTCAATTTCTGAACACCCCAAAAGATCATGACGCACGTTTGGATCAAAATTGATGGGATAAATAGGTAACTGAAAAATGAGAATTGTTCATTATACAGGGTGTGCGAAGAGGAATAGTCAATGTTCAGTGACATGAGAGGGACGATCAGTCGAAGTAAAAATGTCTCGTAAACATGGGCTCTAAAATAGGTACTTTAAGTACTATGAGCACTTCTTCATCTTCGATTCTGTGAAACAAATCTCTTCAACTGTAAGTCCTTTGCTTTCCATATTTCGAGATGTGGTAATATGAACCGACACAAAAGAAGGTTCAATAAATGTGGACTCTAAAGAGCATACCATAAAAGTTGTGCGGACTTGTTCATTTTCGCCGGTGAGGAATACGTGTCTTCTACTGAGCTATTGCTCAGAACTCTTAAGGTATGCTTTTCAGTGTACACGTTTACTAGACAATTTTTCCCTGTTTTGGTCCATACTAGGCCCTCTGTAAAAATAGAAAGAAAATGTCCTGCAGTACAAGAGATTTGTTTCATAGTGCCGAAGATGAAGCAGTGCTAATATCTCTTCCTGAATACTGACCATTTCTCCTGGGACACTTCGTATATGGAGTCCCCAGATCTTCCGTGATATAGAACAAAGTTTTTACAACTTCTGTTTATGACCCATACAGTTAACGTCCCTCAACCACAGCAGTGACCGAGACACGTGGCTGGACCTGTTTTCCATAGCTACAGGAATTTTGCAGATTTTTTCATATCTAATTTTCTTCGTATCAAAAGTGGTGGGAAGTAAAGGTTAATAAGGTAAATAAATTAATAAGCAATGGTAGTAATGTATATAATTAAATTTCTCAACTTGTATTAGTGAAAAATTTAAAGTGTAATCCTCGTTGCATGAAAACAACTACGAGAAAGACTGCTCCAAATTAACCGCGAGGGACAACTGACAGCTGACTATGCAACGTTTCGGTTATACCAGAGCTGAAGGCAGATGCACGTAAGTAAAGGAGTCCTGGTTTGCAGTTAGTAGTAAATAAAATTTTTCTTTTTTGTAGGATTAAGAGGTTCCTTGCCATAATTTTTTAGTTGCACACTTATTGCATAGTGGCACCCAGTTGGAACAAGAGTGTTCGTTTTTTCCATTGTCCAGATTACCGGGTCTCAGTCATCGATAGTTTTTATAAATTTAATTGTGTGAAGTTCTCCGAGGAAATTCTGTTCCTACAATGGGATGGAACGTAGATGATGCACCATAGGATGTAATTATGATAAAAGCCGTTAGGACCGCAGAATTAAAAAGGAAATTATTGAATATATTTTGAATGAAGTTACTTCTTGTTTTTATATCGTCGAAATTTCGTGATATGAGGTTCTGAAAAATGACTCTGAGCACTATGGGACTTCACATCTGAGGTCATCAGTCCACTAGAACTTAGAACTACTTAAACCTAACTAACCTAAGGACATCACACACATCCATACCCGAGGCACGATTCGAACTTGCGACCGTAGCGGTCGCGCGGTTCCAGACTGTAGCGCCTAGAACCGCTCGGCCACTCCGGCCGGCCTGAGTTTCTGAAAACATTCAGATACTGATAACAAATAAAAACAGTAAGGAAATACCGGAGTGTCTATCGTAAACTTGTTGTGTAGTAGTGTAAATTCGCAGTGTCACCTGTTTCACATACGAACACAAAATATCAGCTTAACCACTCAAAAGGAAGTGGAGTAAATGTTGCTGAAAGATTATAAACCTTAAGGACACACTCGATGAGCTGATAAAACGAGTTAAACCTATAAGATGCGGTAAAGAGTTCCTTTTAGTTCAAAAACGGGGGCACCTTTGAGAATCTGTAGCGCAGTAAAGCCTTGTTTTATATAGCAGAGAGAAACCGTAACTTCATATTAACTGCCAAGTTTCCCTTGAGGATAATGTCAACGATTCCAGTCACATGTAGCTTAGTGTCTAAACCAGTTTATATCAAGAGGCTGACAATATTTTGTGGTATTAGTTATTAATACCTTCTTCTATTTTGAATGCGTAACTGAAAGGTTACAGTCGCAACAGTCTAACTATAGAAGTCGAAAAAGAAAGGGCTTATCTCACTTACGTATTCAACGACGACACGCTGCATAAGTTCTTCCCCTATTTGTCTGGCTGTACTTTTATCTATATGAATTTTCTGCATGCAGGATCTTTGAAGCTGTTTTGAAATTATGGAAACAAATACCTACCGTATGATTTTTTGCTAAATACTTATGACTTACGTAATTGTATTTATACAAATATAAGGGCTGCAGCACACTAGCTACCGACTTCTCTTCTACGTGAGACGGTTGGAAAACGTTGAGGACAGTCTTTAACTAAATTGAATTTTCTCGCGGTTTCAGTTCCTTTTGTCCGTATTTCCTACACAAAATCTTGTGACTTCTGACAAGTACTAAGACCTTTATTTGGGTATCTGTGTGAGACGATCCCAGTAATACGCCTATGGAAATATATTCCTAAGGCTGCGGGACTGATATCATTTGAAATTGGGCATGTGAACCACTTTGGATGCCCCTCATGCAATCAGTATACAGCGATATTTGGCAGTAAAATTACATCTATTACTGAAACTGTTGATATCGGCAGGTCTCGTAAATGAGCTTGTTCTTTGCTTTTGTTACTGAAGTGAAACGACACTTTGCTATTTTATTTATTTGTAACGTATACAAATGTATCTAGTAAGTTTTCTGTAGTATCTGAAACCTTAACTCGATGCTGCTTATTTGTATTTCAACACTCCTGTGACTATGGGTAGAAAGTTCTTGTACTTCTGGAACAAACAATAAGAGCACAGCCTCGATGAACACTCCAAAATGACTGTAGCTGTTCAGTGTTATAACAAGTGTTTCTGCGTCATCCCTATTACACATATAAATGACTGTGCTACATTGCACTGGACCCTTATTCTTCACACAGATTAAATGTACGTAATCCAACAAGATGCAACGCTTTCCACCGGTTATCTTAGTATACTCATTAGAATGAATCTATGAGTACCACTCTTGTCATCGCGAAATGTTGACTTCCGAAATGCATTGGAAACTACCATACAGACAAAAAGAAATCACATTGTTTTATTTATTAAACGCAGAAGGCCCGTAGGAAGACCTAGGACTCGATGGAGTGACTACGTATCCAAAGACCTTAAGAGAGGGGGAATGCTGGAAGGACGGCAGAAGGAGGTGAAGACAGGCTGAAGTGGAGACAATCTACCAAAGCAGCGCGAGGTCCATTGGGCCTGGTAGCGTAAAGTAAAGTAAAGGGAGTATAAATGTTTGTTATTTTGACTGCACAGCCCTTTAAATTAAGCAGACAATAATAAGTAACTGAGCAATGAGTGTCTTGCATATACTGGACACATGTTAGATCACTACTATTGGAACTGACAACAGAGTGTAGTTTAAGATACGCTACCACTCAGAACTGAAAGTTATTTATTTGTGACACAACCTGTTTCGGCCTTGTGCCCATCTTCAGGCCATTATACATTCTTTTTCATGTTTACACATTCAATGATGGAGACCACCGCTTAAATTAAAGGCAAATGACGCGATATTCACTAAATAGACGGAGGTGAAAGAAACGGAAATGGAAAAGTGACATGTGTGAAAAATATTAGCGTACTTACATACAGTTGGAGTATACAAATCGTAGTTGCGTATTTGTCACATTTACGATTTGGATACTCCAGCTAATATTTTGAGCACATGTCATTTCGCCACTTCCATTTCTTTCACCTGTGTCTATTTGGCCAACATCACGAATGTGAACTCCAACATCGCATTTTGGAACATGAAAGTGAAAGTATAATCAACTGAAGATGGGCTCAAGCCCGAAACCGGTCGTGTCCCCAGTAAATCAACTTCAGTTTGACTGGTAGCGGATCTTATTCTACACCCTGTAAAGAAACAGTCACGGATTTCAGCAGCATCCATTACGAATGAAATTCACTGAGAATGGATAATATCTGCAAGTTCATTCACATACAAAGAAACAAAAATTAGCAACCAATTTCTCTCTAAATATACAGCTCTGAAGCTACTCTTTTATGGTGGAGTTATATCAAGAGCAGCAGAAAATACCTCCTTATAGAACTGTAGGGCTGATGCATATTCCACGAAGCCTGTAGAATTTATATGAAGCTCAGGAAATTGGGTCCTAAGTCAATATCAGGCTCATTCGGAGATGCAAATTTCGTTTCCAATCACGCCAGCTGCGGAAGGCGAATACGTCTGCAGCTCCCTTACTGATCCACTCTTCCAACGCCGTAAAAAATATCTCATTTGCAACGCAGATAGGTGTTTTACTTGTTAGTCATCATTTGTATACAGTAGTTATGTGCTACTTCTCAATGTAAATATAGGCATTCAATGTTCTGTACATTAGTGAAGTAGTCAGGAATTACATAAACGCGTAAGAAAACTTTATTAACTAATAATTTTTCAAGACACTATGATGCCCGTGGCGAGATTTGGATGAAATCTCAGCCCAAATCCTTAAATATGCAGGTTTGGAGTTACTTCACCACCTTAGGAAACTGTGCGGTATATATTGGCAAACAAGGCATGTTCCATAGGATTTGACCCGAGGAATCATTGTTAAACTACCGAAGAAAAGAAATCTGACAAACTGGAGAGGTACCACGCTTCTCTCAGACCCAAGCAGTCTTTTGCATCGTTCTTCTAAAAAGGATACAAGAAACAACATACTGTAGACTATGAGAAGAACAGGTTGCCTTTCAAAGTGGAAAATACTGCTTTTAACAAATTTTTGTTCTGCGAAATCTAACGGAACAGTACACAGAATTCAATTGCCCACTGCTCCCAGTTTCTTTGATTTAAAAAAAGCATTTGGCAGTTTACACCGAGAATCATTGTGGAGTATTGTAAGCCTATAAGGAATTTATGAATATCACACTGATGTTTCCAGAAACGTGTGTCTAGATTCGAATTCCTGTATAAGTGCAGAAGATAGGCACATTCCATTCTTTATCATTCTTACAGGCTTCACACAAGGATCCACTTAGTCATCATAAGTAGTAGGGAGATGGGGTGCTCGGTGCAATTTTGATATCAAACTGATATCCCCAACGTCGACAACGCCCACCCCTGCCCCCCGATGACGTCACGTGTTTTTGTCAGCCTGCACATGTGCCCCAGTCCTCTTTCCCCCTGCCACCACCGCACCTCCTCTCCCCCCAACCTACCCTGTTGCCGGGAATTTCTAATTTAGGCGGGAATTTGAATTTTAGTTGGTATTTCTTTGTCCCAGGGCT
Organism: Schistocerca americana; assembly: GCF_021461395.2. Lineage (NCBI taxonomy): Eukaryota > Metazoa > Arthropoda > Insecta > Orthoptera > Acrididae > Schistocerca > Schistocerca americana. The sequence continues at coordinate 1,011,877,056 of NC_060120.1, read as the reverse complement.
GTGCTGACATCCCACCCCAATCACCCCCCCCCCCCCCAAAGGTAATTGGCGGGATATTAAAATTGTCAGTACCCGTTTTGGTACTTGAACCCTGGTCCTCCTGGGTGGAAAGCCCAAGTGTAGCCCCATCCCCCAACACAATGAAACCACCAGAGGCACTTGGAATTGACGTGAAATTAAAAATGGCTGTTCCCTTTCTGGGAGTCGAACCCTGATTCTACTGGATGGAAAGCCCAAATGCACCACCTAACACATCGAAACTGTCCTGGTGTGGGTGAGGAAGGTTGGGGTAGTGTACTTTATTTATTGTGGTCGGTAAACTGACAGATATGTCGATCCTAATTACGTAATTAATCGCAAAGATCAGGCCGAATTACACAACTTTGTGCACAGCGCTGCGCAATGATGGTACAAAAGTGCAATACAGCTCAAAAACTGACGGTACCATACAACTGGTGTTATCCTGCTGGGAAAAAATTTCGCAGGCCACTCGAAACTAGTGACAGACACTCAACCTTTACCCTACAGCCACAAGCCGGCGAGAAAAAGGCAGGGGTTTACGGTACTATCTTTATTATTTTTGGTGGAAATACGTTCAACTCACATGATGCTGGTGTTGGACAGAGAGACGTTTCAGAAGTGTATTACCTGTAAGCATACATTATCTATCGCTGTTTGACATCAGAGTTTGCTATAGACGGCTGCTCAAAAACCATCCTGCAGCCCAGGTAATCGAAGCCAAAACACACTACGACTATTGATGGAGAAAATGCATCACATTTTTAATTACACTTCGAAATTGTCGTGGAAAAACCAGCACTCTTAATGAATAGGTCATAATGTAGCACACATACTGGGGGAAAATCGTAGTCCTAAAAGACAGAGAAGGTGGTAGTTGAACGTGCGTTCTTTTCGATGTACAATCACAAACTGCCGAAAATCAAGACCGTCTGACTGCCCCTCACGCTTTCCCTTCCCCCTCGCCCCTTCTACGATGCTCAACTGAGTGTCTAGCACCTCCACTACCATCCTCTAAGGCCGCTGCCCGCACGCGGCTTTGCACCATCATGCAGCCGCCTTAAGGCGACCCTCATACACCTGCACAATAGCTTGTATAGTCAACTAAACAATAGGCCACCTCAAATGCAAATTGATCATCTAAAATATAACGGCAGAGCCCCCACATGCCGCCACCCTGGGTAGAGAGTGGCTGTGTCCAGCTACCACAATAGCAGACACGCTCCCCCCTCCCCTTCACCCGCAGCAGCACACCTTTCGGCGACGGAGAACAATTGTATTTGACGTCAATGCAGCTATAATCAGGCATCTATTACAAAAAGCACAACACATTTTCAACCATAATAAATCTGTACTTACATGGATGTGGTGTCTGTTCTTTCGGCCATGTCCAAAAGCACAGACACCATTGATGACCTGCAGCTGTCTAGAACGAAATTAGAATCATATATTAATACCTTCAGCAACTGACGAGCGTTGATATATATCAACGTGGACAGGTGATAATGTGTGCCCCGACCGGAACTCGAAGCCGGGATCTCCTGCTTACATGGCAGACGCTCTGTCCATCTGTGCCACCGAGGGCACAGAGCATACTGCGACTGCAGAGACTATCTCGCACATGCCTCCCGTAAGACCCACATTCTCACCTTATATGTCCACCCACTACATTCATTGTGTCGCTACCCAACACACTCATTACTCGTGGAAGACATTCTTACCAGTTCTCATAAGAGTTCGAGTAATATTTGTGCGTCCACACAAATAGGAAGGTCATGGCCGGTATTGCCAGAACTATATACTTATACGGATATGGTGCCTGTTTTTTCGGACATAGTCAACTAAACAATAGGAGATTACACTCGCGATGTAGGACAACTGGGAATCCAAGGAGGGAATACGACGTTCTTTTCGATGAACACTAGTGAGAAACGACATCTGAAGCTGACAATAGAGGGAATCTACAACCCACAACATACATTTTGAGTAAGGACCGCACTATTAAAATACACGACGATAACACCTATGTTATCATCACGCTGCATAAAAAGCGATCTTGAGTCTATAGGTACACACGTTCGGTGATAATGTTATGCTTTCAGGCAGAAATACTGTCCGAGATGCTGTCCACAATTTGGAATCAAGTCTATCCATTCAACCACATATTTGCGTTGGATCACATTCATGCCAATCTCGTATCTCGAAACGAGTGACCTTTCTTTTTTTTTTCGAAGCTAGCTGCTAAGGATCCCATACACCAAGAACTCCAGCGCTGTTTTTAGACACTCCCTCTGCATCTTGTAACTGCTCCTAAGTATATGCCCAGCCCTCCTCGCAGCTTAATCCATGTGATCGTCCCAATTAAAGTCTGTCCTGTCCTGTACGGAAGACGGAGAGTGCTGTATCTAAGACTTTCTGCATCCTGCTGGGAAACAGAAGAATCTGAGTTAGTGTGACTGGAGCGCGTTTTGACCACTCGCTGGAAATGGGAACATGGTGTCATAGCTCCATCAACCGTGTGCAGCGTGTTAGGACAGCGCCAAACGAAGCTTTCCCCTGTAACACGAGGTAGCAGGATCAAATGTGAATTATTTGTTCGTATTACAGGATGGAGTTCGATCGGGGAAAACCGGAGTGCCTTCGTCCACATCTTGTAGTGTATTTTCATGGCGTCGTGAGTATACGATTTCCAGGAAGCTCAGTCAACGGAAAGTTTTGACTTCCTCAAAGCCTCATTGCTTTCCATTTCTTTTCCTGTTATATATTGCTTTAAAGTCCTCGTTGCCTAATAAGAATATGTTTCGAGGCAAATAATTCACTAGTATATCACGGACACTACTGAACCAAAATACTTTAAAAAGTTTTCATGAACTAACAGTCCGTAGCTGAGTGCTATAAATGTAATTAAAAGGTTTTAGAGCTTCTCTAGAAGCCTTTGTCATTCTCTTAACGTAGCAAACGAATACCACTATGTCGTTTAATAACTCTCTTTCACTACTCTTTCAACTCCAGTGTGTGATAAAATTCGTGCTAGCGTTTGCGATATCCGAATAAAGGTTTCACAACGCATCTGCGACCCACGTACCATAGGTTAGAAACAATTACCACAACTGACAACAGGAGCCACTGTTAGCTGGAGTGCTAGATATGTATGGATATCGCATGGACGACATCTCTGGCACGCAGCCAGGCGCAGATGTGTAGCCACAATGGTATACGTCCTGGGACATCTGTGCGTGCGGCACGTCATGCTACCGACCGCGAAGCTCATATGAGGGACGATTAATTGAGCAGATTAGCCGAGGTCCTGGTATCCCACGGTATGTTTCGCTACTATTTAATGTTACTGTCGCGTCCAGGGAGCAGGGACAGGTCGAGAGTATTGTTGCACACAAGCGACATACCATGTGGTGCCCCTTTTCTCTCTCTCTCTCTCTCTCACTCTCTCACACACACACACATACACAAAAGCATTGATAGTCGGACGTTCGTAACTGAAAAGTAATGGATTTTTAATAATTATTTCATAATACGGGGCCACGGCCATAATATATTTGTTCCTTAAAGTCAGTACCGCCATTAGACTGTTATTTATTTACAGTGTTACATTTACGCTTACACAATCACAATTTCGGCTTCAAAGTGCCATTATCAAGAGTTTTAAGAGTTATAAATTGCCTAAGATGGCATACTGACGTATTAAAATTCACTATTAGACACATTGTCTAAGAGTCGATATTTCTGGCATCTTGACTCAAGATGGTGTACTCAGTAATGAAATAAAGTAGTAGGCTCTGCCATAAATATCGACTCTTAGACAATGTGTCTAATAGTGTAATTTAATACGTCAGTATGCCATCTTAGGCAATTTATAACTCTTAAAACTCTTGATAATGGCACTTTGAAGCCGAAATCGTGATTGTGTAAGTGTAAATGTAACACTGTAAATAAATAACAGTCTAATGGCAGTACTGAGTTTAAAGGAATAGATTTTGTCAAAAAATTTGATGGATTTTTGACATAGCACATTCTAATGCTTTACCTACCATTAATTCTCAAGAACGTCCATGGTTTTAGATCAGTCAGTGGTTGCAAAGACAGCCCGGGTTTTTGCACCGAACCAAAAAATCGATCGCCAGCCACTTGAGAAAAAAAGTAGACCACATGAACGATCAGAGGTACCTGAGAAGAGGCTCCAGCGAATGTGAAATTTAAGAATAGCGTAAGGTATTTGTTCGTAAAATTTTAAAATTTTATTTCTTTACTTTCCATTTTTACGATATTGCATCTCGACTGCAGATCTCATGTAGTATTGAACGAGTAGAATGGTACTGCAGAACGCACAGAGTCGGGAGTAAGATTTCAAATCCCACGCTGCCTGAAGCAGACAGTAGTTCATATGCTGTTGCAAATGGAAGGTGGTGTGAGGCGCTGTGGCTAAACGAGAACGACCGTAGCGTCAGCACCGAGGTACGTAGCTAAACACACTTATTCTCGTGCGAAGCAAGAAATCGTGCGTAATACGTATTTACTGATAGAACTCGCTTCTTCCAATACAGATGTAAGGAAAAACTTACAGGTCGTAAGTACTTCCTTACAACAGTATTACAACACAAGAAACTAAACATGTTAATAAATAAATGAATAACGTTTAAGCTAACGAAAATGTGCGGGCAGCTAAGAAATATCACAAGTGCAAGTACGAGGTGCAGGCTGCGGGCCATAATTGCCTGTCGTCGATAGGATGCCTTCTGTCATAATATCATGCTATCAGTAAATTGTTAGTTTCCAGTTAATCATTATTAATTGTGTCGATCATAACAGTTTATAGTGTTTAGTAAATCAGACCGTCATCCCTTCTGAACGATATTCTGAATAACACAGCTTCTCGCTTCATCACTTGAAATAAAGTGAACTGGAATTGCACTTTGCAGAGATCCCAGCGGCGCTGAAACTGCTTCTGCGAGGGACATAAACTTCGAGAGCTTCTCGGCAAAGCCGGTGGAAAGAATCCTACTCGACGACGCACTAAGATAGTCCAAGGACGGAGTGTCTTACTCTCCACTAATCTCTGATAGGAAAGCACCGCCAGTCATATTGTAAGCCTCTTTCTTATTTCCCCCTGTACGGACTCACTGACTGAACAGAGACATTTCTGGAGGTTTAGTACAAGTGGGGGCTCTTGCAAGACCTTTTGCAGGCGTCACATACTTGGAATCAGTTCCAGAAGTGTTTTTGTGGAAACGATGGAGTGTAATAACACAGGTCTATATGTGTTGCAAATCATATGGGACGTAACTGATGAGGTCATCAGTCCCTAAGCTTACACACTACTTAACCCAAAATATCCTAAAGACAAACACACACACCCATGCCCGAGGGAGGACTCGAACCTCCGCCGGGACCAGCCGCACAGTCCATGACTGCAGCGCCCTAGACCGCTCGGCTAATCCCGCGCGCCAATAACACAGGCCTGACTACAACAATTTTTAAATGTTCATGTTCTACGATGAATATGAATTATCAGCACAAGAATGCAATCTGTGACTTTCTATTTTCTTTGTCAGTGTGCATGTTGAAATGTGGTTCTCTGCCTCTTCTGCAGCAGAAGCACCGTGTGTGGATGTCGTTTATGTTTTCCTGTCTCCTGAATTTTTCTTCATTCTTTGACACTAAGTTGTCTTTTGATTCATAAATTAAAATGGACAGTGCACTGAAACGCGAGCAGAACCATGATAGGAAAAAAATTTAAAGGATTCAAATAACAACTAATAAAATCCCATAAACCATAAGTTTATGTATCGAACTATTTCTGTGTAATAAAACCAGACTGTTGGTTACCACATTTTTTATGACTGATATGTCCATAAAAACAGATTTTTCACAGTGGCATGAAAATGAATATTTCATAAACACTCTATTCCTAGCCAATAAACTGAAAGCAATGATCCACCAGCAACAGGAGTCAAGCTCTTGGAGAACTAGAATAGATTATTTCCTAAAAGGAGAATGAGAAGCAGTATGTGCATCAGGTTGTATCTAAGATTCTTTGAAGTTTTTACGACAGAAAAATTTGGCTTTATGGAAGAATAAGGATTTTTAACAGAAAATTTAGTTTTCTCTTCACGTTTGCTCACAAACATTCTAGGCACAAAAGTTGTAGATTATTAGAGTTAGACCAATAAATTAAATTGAAAGTAATCGTTTCATCATCTACTTCGGTGTAATGAGATACATCTAAATGAAATGCTAATGCTGTTGACAAATTTAAAGCTTTTTCTATGTAGGTGCGTAGTGAGGCGACTGCCCTTTATTCTATGAACTCCAAATTACTTGTAAATGAAATGTTGATGCCATTGACCGATTTTAAGCTTTTTTATGTAGGCACACAGGGACACGACTGCTCTTTTTTCTACGGATTTCAAATTACACAAAACTCATTATTTCCTGCAGTGGAAGCAAACTAGGGGGTAGCACAAAGAAAAAAATAAGACTTTTAAAATAAGAGCCATCTTGCTGAACACCGCTAAGCCTGACAGCTGTCTCAGAAAGTCTGACGGACTGTTTGAAACACGATGTCTGATGGTAGATCACAGTACCAAAAATAATTTTTTGGAAGTTAACTTTGTATCGTGTTTTTCTTGTGAAACTAATATTTGTATCACTATTCAGTGATAATAAATGATTCTACTTGAGAAAAATATTTTTTGTAACCCAGAAACTGACATTTTGTATTTAAGTACGAGGACTGTAATAAATGTCTGTAGCGTAAAGAAGAGATGGTCATGGACAATAAATTACTGGAGCGTCAAGGAGCCATGAGATCGTCCATCAGAGTAGAGTAGACTCCACGATCTAGCATAATGTCGCAAAAGAGCGAGCTGGAAAACAAAAGGTTCATGTATGCTAAAGTTATGTAATTGATCACTTTTCACGCCATGTGTATCATTAAAAAGACCACTTACTTAAATAAAATCATTTAGGGTTTTACGACTTGTTTTCCTCGTTTTCCCCCCACGTTAGTTTCTTGAAAACAAGCTATCGTCCACAGTTTCATGACGTTCGCCGGTGTGAAGAGTCACAGATGTGATGGGAAAAGTTAGAAAAATTGTCAGCACTGTGAAAAGTGTGAGGAAAAATACGTTACACAATGAGGACCACAGGTGTCGGCGAAATGTCAGAAGGAAACTGTACTGTGCTAATGTGACCTAAAAGTTAAGCTGCGGGGGAATCTACACGTTTTTGTATAACAAAACCTACTCAGATTAAAGATCGAGAGAGGTGGCTCAGTGGTTACCACAATGGACTCACATTCGGGAGGATGACAGTTCAATTTCGGCTCCGGTCATCCAGATTTGGGTTTTTCATAATTTCCTAAATCACTCCAAGTAATTGCTGGGCTGTTTCCATTGAAAGGGCTCGGCCGGTTTGTTACCCCATCCTTAAAAAATTTGGCCTTGTGTTCCTCATATCTTAATGCAGGCCACTACACTGACGTACTGTACTGAACGTTTTAGAAAAGATTATAGAACTGCAAATCCAAGAATAAGGCTATTGTACACGTATTAACGTGTGTTATATGATTATAACTCAACTGCTCGAAATGCGAAGAGAAGCAAGAAGTACAGAAGGAGCTCCACACTCTTCATGATACAACAGAGGTAAGCGCACTGGAATTGGGGGGTAGAGAGAGACTCCCGCTTGCAATGCTTTCGCAAGGTTTATTTTTTGTGAAGGTTTCATACTCGTGGATGACTGGGTGATCGCGAGTCAGATATTCGTCATTTTTTATGGCCATATCTCTGTGACTATGACTATTACCGTACCTGTATTTTGTGAATGTAATAATAAAGAATTACCGTAGTAAAATTTCGTTCTCCATATAGTAATCGAAATTATTTAGAAGCAAGAAACGAATTCTGTCAACAAGCAAATATAGTAAACTTAACTGCTCCACCAGCGGTTCAACTCCTCAAGACACGTTTGTTGCTCTACGGAGGTTATCATCTAATCTCATAGTATTTCTATTTCGCCTCTTGTACCAAGTGACGTAAAAAACGTTCCTAGCTTTATTTTTGCTTTCCATTTCCCTTCGTTTCTTGTGCTTTTCTTTTTTCGATAATATGCACCAGGCCGCTTCTTTCTGCAGACATGTTTTCGTCGGTCGGTGGACACAGAACGATGTACTAGCATCAGTGAAGAGTCCTCTATGACAGAGTTTTCCGAACAGTGTTGCGCGAAACATCAGTGTTCGGCGGGGAATGAATAAATTCCCCACAAAAAACTGTTAATAACGTGATAAAATCTACTAGGGTCACCAGCCGAAAAAATGTTATCGCTGGAATACGCCGAGAAAACCTACAATCAATATATTAATAACACGGCGTTTTTTTTCAACTTTTTGATGATAGTATTTGTTGAATTATATTGTGAATTGTTTGTTACAAATAATCACTGAACAAAATAATTTTTACTAATTTTTAAAATTTTATTAACCCTTAAATAAACAGCAAGTTACCAGGAATCTGTTCTACTGAGGAAAAGTTTTGGAAACCATGGTCTTGGTTACCAGTAAACTCTTCGCACTGGAATCATGTGTCGCTATCAGATTCTTTTTGATATGACTGTCGGCTATGAACAGGGGAAGGAGAGAAGGGAGGCGCGTGATTTTTCGTCAACAATTTATTCCTCATCACTGAGAGTCGGCGAAGCGTTGCGTATTTGGCTATGAAAAGGAGTTACAATTTATTGGTGAAACTGCCCTGAGGTTAACAATATCCAATCACAGGAATTTTTCTCATCTCATAAATGTAGCAACTCCACTCCGTAACTAAATACGAATTATCTCTGCCTTAAATCTTCATTTCAACACAACGCTGCACAACTGTTGTCAATTATTGGTCACAGAAGTAGTTTTTGACCATGTGGACAAACCTATGACGCCTATAAGCCAGCACATTAAGGCCATTGGAAGTCTCAGAGGGCAGAAAATACACAGAAATGTACAAGTATGGGATTCAATGAATATAAAAAAAACCTGTAGCTTACCGAAAGACAAAGATATAATGCAAGAAACGCTAGATGATACTTATCAGCTTCCATTGCTTTTGCTGCCTATAATCCGGAAACAAAAGGTTAGTCGAGAGCTAGAGCTGAAACAGAGCAGATTCTACTTGAAGGACTGCAAATTCGTCAACATTTTTTGTGATGTTCTAAAGTCTCAAACTTACGGGTTCTTTGATAATTTCTAGCTATGATGAATATTTCCAGAATGAGCTTTTCACTCTGCAGCGGAGTGTGCGCTGATCTCATTCTGGAAACGTCGCCCAGGCTGTGGCTAAGCCATGTCTCATCAATATCCTTTCTTCCAGGAGTGCTATATCTGCAAGGTTCGCAGAAGAGCTTCTGTGACGTTTGGAAGGTAGGAGATGAGGTACTGGCAGAATTGAAGCTGTGAGGTCGGGTCGTGAGTCGTGATTTGGTAACTCAATCGGCGCCGGCACGGTAGCTCAGCGTGTTCGATCAGAGAGGCGCTAACCCACTGTAATAATAAAAAAACTGACTAAAGGAAACAACGGTCAACATGAACGGATGTCCTGTGACGTCCACCCAGACCAAACGCAACGAACGATACCGACCAAAATGGAAAAAAAAGTCGGTAAAGTACTTGCCTGCGAAAGACAAAGGTCGCGAGTTCGAGTCTCGGTCTGGCACACAGTTTTAATCTGCCAGGAAGTTTCATGATGAATATTATTGCGGTACTCTGTAGTTCACAGTAATCTATTGCTTATTGGCACAGTTTGTAAACTGCTGGCAATTAAAAGTGTAACCTCGGGTTAAAATGATAAGGAAAGCCCAAAAATATCAAATAATATTTTACAGACTACTGATTTGAACAGTGTACTACATTACTGGTAACGATTAGTTTTAAAAACTGAAGCGATATAATTGAATTTCTTACTAGCTAAGAAACCATGCATTGTCCAGGCATTGATAGCTGTGCCTGAGACTTCACATGCATGGAATTTACTTTTGACTTTTAAAGCTTCTTCGTATCGAACGTTTGAAGTAGTATAATTGAAGCTGTGAACAGAGCTTGTTTACTCCACTACCACGGGAGAAAACCACGTCGAGCTGGCTGTGAGAAAAGCTATTGACACTGAGGTCCACGCCCATAACATACAGCGACTCTGTTTATGGTCAAGGCATCGCATAAGCTCACCGGGAATTGTGCCCGTTCTAGTGACCTCGACAAATTATTTGTGACATCACACAACATGAAAACTACCAATGAAATCACTCCACACTGGGTACCAAAAATGAAGTGATATGGAATTTGGGAAGTCTTCTCTGCTATTTGACCTGAAATGATATGTAGCTGATTAATGCGATTGCCCCCGTTGGCAGCCAATAATTAACTGACGTCAGTAACTAAACTAAGCGAAACACTAAAGTTTATGAGATTAAGGGATTGATGTCTGAATGGAAAAGATTGTTTAGACGACTAAAACATGAAAGTAATGTATTTGTTTCAATACCGTCTACACAGACCAAAACGAAACTGCAAATCTCAGGGCCGATTTCACTGGGCGTGGATGCGAATCAGTTATTAAGGGGAAGGAGGTGGGGACGAATCATCTCAGAATTATTCGCGATCATTCGTCGTGTAGTCCTGTCGGCGGCCGGCGTTACGTCGATGCGGCGCGATTTAGCTGCCCTTATCAGAAATCGCGGCTTTGCGGTGAAGCCCATGTACGATGTCCGCCTTGTTTACCCGTTGTGGATGCAATATCACGGTGTCGGAAGGCGGCTGTTGGCATTGGATGGAAGAGCGCCCATGTTTTCTCGCTTCCGAGCAGTCTCACCCACTCCCTTCACTCTTTATCTCTTTCTCCACTGCATGTCTCCTCTCGACATTGCCACTGGTAGATTAAATTTGCAATGCCGCCCAATGACTGATCGCCGTTTCGTGACTACGCTTCTCTGTGCAGGGTGGAAATTTTCTTATCTGGCACGGGCTGGTGTATGACTCCCGAACTGGCGCCTTTCGCACAATTTCACCAGTGTTGGTGGCACGTTCTTCCGACGTTGCTCTGCATTCCGAAGCTGTTCTGAGAGTGGCCACTTCTGCGTGAGGCCTGGACGGATTCATGTTTCGACCGTCTCAGAGTCTGCTGGCGTCTGTAGCTTATGAAGGACGTCCTCAGTGTGCAGAAAACTTCTTTTTAAGCAGGCTGACTTCTTTCACACGTCTCCCTGTGATAATTCTTCGCACTTTGCATACTCTTCTGCCAGTGCTGGAATTGATGACACTTTCACGCATTCTGAGGGAGATAACTTCTGCGAGGCCAGAAGAATTGACATGCCTTTGCGTGTGCTTTCTTGACACTCCGTCCTAACGTTTGCCGGGGTCCATCCTTTGTCTGCCAGACTCTTCCCAACGCGTTGGTTCTTAAGGGAGGCGAGGGTATCCTCCCGCCTACCGCCTGTGTGATGGGCCGGCCGCTGTGGCCGAGCGGTTCTAGGCGCTTCAGTCCGGAACCGCGCTGCTGCTACGGTCGCAGGTTTGAATCCTGCCAGGGGCATGGTGTGTGTGATGTTTCTAGCTTAGTTAGGTCAAGTAGTTCTAGCTGACCGATGACCTGAGATATTAAGTCCCATAGTGTCTGGAGCCATTTGAACCGTTTTGAACCCTGTGTGGTTGCAAAATGGCTCCAGTGTCAACGTTTGCGCGCTCGCCGGATGGTGTCCGTCTCTTTCATCGTCCTGGACTCCTGGTGCATTGAGTCGGCGAAAATTGCCCCCGGCGATATTACAACGTTTAAAGCGAAATGAACAGGGGTTGCAAAGCAACAGTCGTCTCCCCCACTTCCCATCCAGGTTTGCACTTCTATGATGTTACGCTGGAAAGAAGTAACATTAAGCTCATTCCATTGGACCTTTGCAAACAGATAGGAGACAAAAATTTAAACTTTGATATAATTTTTCGTCATCCGGTTTTGGTGAACGCAGGGAATATACTGCCCCAAGCTACACTCAGGTTGCCTGTGACACTTCCTGTAGTACGTATGGAAATTTGGGTGTTCAAACAGACAAACAGGTAGACACGACGGTTATTTAGTTTTATTATTAGTATAGATTGCTGAGTTAATAAATGTTTCATCTATGCCCCCATAATTACTTTTGTAAAGTGTTGTAGCCTGTCGATAAGTATTACGCACTATGTCCTCTGACCTGAATGAATTTAATATCTCTGTTGTCACTGTATCGAGTGCTTAGTGTTCCTCTAGAAAAGTTGTCTATGATGGAGAGTCACAGACAGATGCAGAAGTACCTCAAGTGGGTCCCAACAGAATTGTGTTGGGACCCTTGCTGCACATGACGTAGCGTTTGTAACCACATAATTTCTGATGATGATGCCATTTTCCATAATGACCTACTGTGTGAAATAAGCTGCATAAATATTCAGTCTACCCTTGATAAGATTTCGCAGTGGGGGAATGACTGGTAACTTGCTTTAAATGTACGTAAATGTAAAATTTGGTAGAATACTACCAAAATACATTCCACCCACCAAGGTAGGCCTAAGTGTTTACAAAACAATCAGGCGACTCATCCTAGCATACTCCCCAAGTCTCTGGGACCCATATCAAATAGGACTGATAGCGATATTCATTGTCTACAGAGTAGTACAACACGAATGGTCAGAGTTTTGTTTGACCCATGGAAAAGTGTCCGGAAATGCTGAAGTAACTGACCTGTTAGACGCTTGAAGAAAGACGCAGACTATCTTGAGAAAGCCTACATACAAAGTACAAGAACCAACTGAAAGTGATTAATATAGGAATATACCACAACCCCTTTGTATCCCTCCCATAATATTACCGAGGGCATGATTACACTAATTACAACACACAGAGGCATTTAACACTTCGATTATCACCGGGCTCAATATGACCCAATAAGAGCATTTAAAATATGTACATATCCTTCGTTTCCTAAACTGTTATCTTCAAGACAAGTGACTCTCTTCCTCTGAGTCAGAGATGTTTTGTTCATTTCTATATTTAGAACACATTAAAAGTTATTCGTGGTTTTTGCACTGGGTACCACTAGGGGTCAGTAACACTCCAGTTCAAATTGTTTTGTTTGTTTATTGAATGTTACGATTACGAAAATAGTACGTTCGACAACATTTAAACGAAACACCTGCTAGAATAAAATTATCATTTCCGACTTATTTGTGTATCCATTGTTAGGATATCTTCCCTCAGCAGTTTTTGGGCCCTTCCTAGAGCCATTGTAGTCAATATGACACCACAAACGCATCGTAAACACATATAAATAAAATCTATTATTTTCAAAATATGTGAATTTCTCCCTCTGAGTCTACTATATCCATTGATGTGTTGTTTAGTTTTATATTTTCAACACTTTAACATTTATTCGGGTTTTGGAACTGAATACACAAAGGTCAATATGACCCAAATCTACACTCCTGGAAATGGAAAAAAGAACACATTGACACCGGTGTGTCAGACCCACCATACTTGCTCCGGACACTGCGAGAGGGCTGTACAAGCAATGATCACACGCACGGCACAGCGGACACACCAGGAACCGCGGTGTTGGCCGTCGAATGGCGCTAGCTGCGCAGCATTTGTGCACCGCCGCCGTCAGTGTCAGCCAGTTTGCCGTGGCATACGGAGCTCCATCGCAGTCTTTAACACTGGTAGCATGCCGCGACAGCGTGGACGTGAACCGTATGTGCAGTTGACGGACTTTGAGCGAGCGCGTATAGTGGGCATGCGGGAGGCCGGGTGGACGTACCGCCGAATTGCTCAACACGTGGGGCGTCAGGTCTCCACAGTACATTGATGTTGTCGCCAGTGGTCGGCGGAAGGTGCACGTGCCCGTCGACCTGGGACCGGACCGCAGCGACGCACGGATGCACGCCAAGACCGTAGGATCCTACGCAGTTCCGTAGGGGACCGCACCGCCACTTCCCAGCAAATTAGGGACACTGTTGCTCCTGGGGTATCGGCGAGGACCATTCGCAACCGTCTCCATGAAGCTGGGCTACGGTCCCGCACACCGTTAGGCCGTCTTCCGCTCACGCCCCAGCATCGTGCAGCCCGCCTCCAGTGGTGTCGCGACAGGCGTGAATGGAGGGACGAATGGAGACGTGTCGTCTTCAGCGATGAGAGTCGCTTCTGCCTTGGTGCCAATGATGGTCGTATGCGTGTTTGGCGCCGTGCAGGTGAGCGCCACAATCAGGACTGCATACGACCGAGGCACACAGGGCCAACACCCGGCATCATGGTGTGGGGAGCGATCTCCTACACTGGCCGTACACCACTGGTGATCGTCGAGGGGACACTGAATAGTGCACGGTACATCCAATCCGTCATCGAACCCATCGTTCTACCATTCCTAGACCGGCAAGGGAACTTGCTGTTCCAACAGGACAATGCACGTCCGCATGTATCCCGTGCCACCCAACGTGCTCTAGAAGGTGTAAGTCAACTACCCTGGTCAGCAAGATCTCCGGATCTGTCCCCCATTGAGCATGTTTGGGACTGGATGAAGCGTCGTCTCACGCGGTCTGCACGTCCAGCCCGAACGCTGGTCCAACTGAGGCGCCAGGTGGAAATGGCATGGCAAGCCGTTCCACAGGACTACATCCAGCATCTCTACGATCGTCTCCATGGGAGAATAGCAGCCTGCATTGCTGCGAAAGGTGGATATACACTGTACTAGTGCCGACATTGTGCATGCTCTGTTGCCTGTGTCTATGTGCCTGTGGTTCTGTCAGTTTGATCATATGATGTATCTGACCCCAGGAATGTGTCAATAATGTTTCCCCTTCCTGGGACAATGAATTCACGGTGTTCTTATTTCAATTTCCAGGAGTGTATGTTTATTTTGGTGTTCTGAATGTAAGATTTACAGAAATAGAATGATGACTTTTACGTTGACAGCTGTAAAGTATGTCTTTATGGTGTTTCATTAAAATACCGCCAGTATATCCCGTGTAGATTACTTGGGGTCTTTATGACCCTAATGGTACTCTGTGAAACAAAAAGAAATAGTGGTAGAACGACGGTTACACATCCAAACTTTCCGTGTTCCATACGGGAATGGAACGGGAAGAAGCCCCAGTAACCGACATAAGGGGAAGTACCCCCTGTCATGCACTTCACAGTGGTTTGAAGCTTATAGAACGGACTGATTTGTCAAGAAATTGAACGTGCGTAGCGTGTTATGGTAAAAAATGAATACCTTCACTGTGAAAAGAAAATGATAAACGGTGAAAACACCAGCCAGCTTCTTGTTCGACCTGCATCGATTGTTCATACGAAAGAGCCCTGTCATAATAGCCCATCTCGTTAAAAGAAAGCAGATTATCTTTCAGAGTAAAGAGACTTAAGAATTAATGGTTCTCCCGAAACAAAGACTTTTATACTCGTTTGCAGAAGCTTTTAGCAACAGAAAAATCTTTTTTTCTACGCCCAGAATATTCGCTTGCTTCAACAGATGTCTTGGAATCTTGTTCTTTAGAGCGATAAGTAATATCACGAAGACTCCTACTCCCGATATAGAGAGTGTTAGAGGTATAAATTCAGATATTGTAATCACTTTTGCATTAATACGTACTTCCCGTGTGTTGGTTGATTTATTCTCTACGTCTAACATCCTTCAAGCAAACACACCACATAATTTTCTACTTGATGTTTCCCGCACCGTCGTTGCGCTTGCCAGTACAAACCTTTTTTTAAAGGACATCATATTCGCCGTTGACTGTAGATGTTATTTATTTCACTATGACAGTGTTTCGGCCTTTGGGCAAGTGGTACAGCAAAAGATTTTACTTCAGCACATGTGAGACTTTAAAGCCCTCCGACAGGTGTTTTGACGACGACATGTATACATGTCAGAGGATTTTAACGTCTGACATGTGCTCAAGTAAAATCTTTTGCACTAAAAACTTGAAAATGGCCCAAAGGCCGAAACTGTAACAGTGAAATAAATAGTGTCCACAGCCAACGCCGAATATGATGTCCTATAAAAATTTCTACATGACTGTGAGCCCCGACCAAGAGGAATCAATCGTTTTGCTTCCATGCATCCATCATCAAGAACTGACCTGCTGCTCAGAGAAAAATAAGCATTGATGAGTTGCTCTTGCCATACGTACTAGGAGGTGCTAACCTAAACCAAAAATATACTACCCATAATAACGATAACTATCAGTCTGCAGATGACGTAAAGACTGATGTAGTGTTGTTCAGTATGCTGTTACCAGTTTCTAATAAAAATATCTGCATTTATACCCTTAAGAGGAGGTTTACTATCTTTTGGTTCAAAAAATAGATTTTTTTAAATTTCATTTTTGGACCCATAAAAGTGTTTAGAACCCACCTCTGAAACGGTTTTACCGAATACGGAACGGAAGTGTTTGTTATTCGGGGTTGAACAAAAAAATGCACCTGCCTCAAATCGGCCTTTTTCACGCACCAGTTTTTTTCTTTCAGAGGGCGAGTTATTGTACCGGAGCTTGAACTCGTGTGTTTGGAAGTTAGCCCCCAACCATTTGCATTCTGGTGCGAAGACTGTGGAGATTGCGACTTTTCTGGCAGTGAGCAGCCTCAACGAAGGGTATTCAGCAATTCTGAAGACCATGACAACGATGGACATCACCCTGGGACTCTATTCGACGCAGTTCACCAAGCATTCGGACGTCCACCGGATTCAAGCGGCCGAAAACCGCTTGTCACCTGCCGTACGAGCGGCTCTGGAGCAGCGCAGGATTGCCCATATCGAGCAGAACGCCCTCTATGAGGAAGAGGAAGGACTAGTTTATGGACCCGAAATAGCAAATTGAACGCAAGTTGCATAATTTTGCATTTATATGTAGTCAAAACTTGAAAGGCGTTTTTCTCGAAATGGGTTTTTTTTCCGCGCGGTGTGGTAACTTGAAATCTACTGAACCGATTGGCATGATTCTTTGTTTCCGACGAAACTAACTAAATTGTCTAGGAGATGTAGCACTTTTATTTCCATCCATCAACTACAAATATTTTTATATATATATCGATGAAAAAACCCTATTTGTTTCAAATGGCTGCCATTTTGTTTCCAATGGTCCAAATAACTTAAGCGAGGTACAACTCCTAGAGAATCTTATATACTTTGCTAACGTCAACTCAATTTTGATTTCAGACGGGCCGGCTGACCTGTGACATACCGGGCGTGGATGTCTACAACGAAATTTTGTTTCGTTCCGACAGCACTTCCATCTCTGACATTTCCGGTCGAAAAAATTCCAGTTTGTAGAGAAAATATCAATAAACATTTTGACCAAATTTGACATTAATATCTATAACAAATCCCGAGAAACAAACTATCAAAGAACATGCTTTTTTCGGGCCAAAGATAGTAAACCTCCCCTTAACTCCCTGTATCATGACACTAAGTGCTACGGGCTGTGGCTAAACTAGAATATAAAATAGTCAAAGCGATTTACATGTGTTGTTACATTAGCATACTGAAAATCGAATCGGTTGGTAGTACGAAATTTACAGCTGATGCACAGATTTGCAAAGAAAGGAATATGTCGATAACTCTAGCTTCAAGCAGGGAAAGAGTGACGGGGAATTTGTTAAGGCATCAGAGGACAACTTCAACAAGAATATAAACTGTAGAAGAACACAAGAGATCGCTATCTACACAACAAATAATTGTGGTGGTTGTGTGTAGTTGTTAGTCTCAGATGAAGGAACTGTCATAGAAGAATAAAATTATGGTAGGACGCATCAAACTAATCAGAAGACGTAACACCCAAAAAAAGGATTCGACCGATTAACCTGAGCAGACTCGTATGTAAGCATTCTCTTTTTACGATAGGCAAACGCTACCTGCCGCTGGCCTTCACACAGTTAAGTCCAGACAGCGCAGTTGTACTGCGTAACCACCAGTATTCAAAGGAAAAGCTCTGAGCCCATGTTAGGGAAGGAGGTACAGCAAATTGTCGTCTAGTCACATTCCTTCAAATTATTTTGCTGATCATCCTTCATTTATTACGTTGGGTTAATATTTTTACAAAACAAATACTTTTAAAAACTACCAGCATCTAAATAAACATCAATTGATACCACAGCAAATTTCCCACCACCAAGTTTGTTCCTATGATAAGGGCTTTCCGTATTCCACGCGCTTCATCTATTATAAGCGGTACTCTTCATTACATAAATTCATTTTCTACTTAATTTGAAAATTATACTCTTATACATCCCTTATTATCAAAATGTTATATATGTACAAAGAGTAAAGATCCTGCATTGATATATTCCAGTGTTCTCAACGTTTATACAATTTCATAAGGGCAGAAATATTATAGTATCTGTTCTTTGTATAGGGTGTCCCTTCGTGATTATGCTTTCCAGTTAATAGGTACAAGATTTCTTGTTTCAGTAAAAGTAGCTGGAATATTGTTGCCTTTTGACGTCATCAATATTTATTCGTACATTATTGACACTTTCTACAATTTCCTTGTTAAGTAAATGGACTGTGCAACATTTCAGCACAACACAAAAAACTTGATAGTTACAGTGCAGCAATCTCTGCAACAACTGAAACTATTATGGCGCCTTTGGCGCCTAAAATTTCTAAACTTCATAGCATCCGAATGCTTCTGGACTAGAAAGTAGTTCAAACGAATTTTATTATGACTCTCTTAATTGAAATTATTTTTCAGGTATAATTTACATAACGTTTTCTGGAAATAATTATTTATATAAACATTTCTGCACCTAATAATTAATAATGAAGATTGAAAATTTTGACAATATAAAAACTGTCACCTTCTTGTTATCGTATTATTGTCGACGGAATTATCGATAGCAAAACTGGAAGAACTAAAAATGAAAACAGAAATTTTGTTTACATGAAAACTATGACACAATAATATTAGTTTCACTATAAAGTAGTTCCTGACTCATTTAAGTTAACAATTGTGATTTCTAATTTTCGTGGTTCAATATCGATGTTGCTAAATGGATCGATATGAAAAGTAGAATTATATTATCAATAAAACAGTACTTGGTGTTGAAATATATGCTAAATTATCTTTAGATGTGGAACATAAAATTTATGTACAAACATTAACCGAAGTCAGACCGAAATTTATTCGGAAATGAACATTACAAATGAAGCACAAAAGTTCTGAGAAAGTAGGATTTCTTAAAGGATGTCTATCTCAAATGCTTACTGTTACTTCTCCTTCGTATTCTGCCAGATCATTTTCCGAACATCGGAATTTAAAGACGCTCTCGTAATTTCCTTAGCAACACTTGATACCGAGAGAGTCTCTTTGTCAAAGAAAACTTTGTTCACCTGTGATAGTCTGCTTCCCATTATTTTCTTCCTTCAGCAGTTCTTCATTCTCTTGTCACCCCGACAAAAGAATTTTTCACTTCTGCTGTATGTTTCTCAGTTCTAATATTGAGAAACTTGCTATTTCAATTCGTACTACGCTTCCAATTTTTCGTCTTAATTTATCCGTAGTTCACCTTAATGCTAAGTATGTCGTCTATTCAATTGAACGTACACTGTTTGGTAAATGAAGTCATGTACACAGAAGGGGAAGAGGAAAAGAACTGTGGCCCAAGGGTTGAGAGACCATGTGAAGTTCTATACTACATCTACATCCATACTCCGCAAGCCACCTGACGGTGTGTGGCGGAGGGTACCTAGTGTACCTCTAACGGTTTTCCCTTCTATTCCAGTCTCGTACTGTTCGTGGAAAGAAGGATTCTCGGTATGCCTTTGTGTGGGCTCTAATCTCTCTGATTTTATCCTCATGGTCTCTTCGCGAGATATACGTAGGAGGGAGCAATATACTGCTTGACTCCCCGGTGAAGGTATGTTCTCGAAACTTCAACAAAAGCCCGTACCGAGCTACTGAGCGTCTCTCCTTCAGCGTCTTCCAGTGGAGTTTATCTATCATCTCCGTAACACTTTCGCGATTACTAAATGATCCTGCAAGCAATCGCGCTGCTCTCCGTTGGATCTTCTCTATCTCTTCTATCAACCCTATCTGATACGGATCCCACACTGCTGAGCAGTATTCAAGCAGTGGGCGAACAAGCGTACTGTAACCTACTTCCTTTGTTTTCGGATTGCATTTCCTTAGGATTCTTCCAATGAATCTGAGTCTGGCATCTGCTTTACCGACGATCAACATTATATGATCATTCCATTTTAAATCACTCCGAATGCGTCCTCCCAGATAATTTATGGAATTAACTGCTTCCAGTTGCTGACCTGCTATTTTGTAGCTAAATGATAAGGGATCTATCTATGTATTCACAGCACATTACACTTGTCTACATTGTGATTCAGTTGCCATTCCCTGCACCATGCGTCAATTCGCTGCAGATTCTCCTGCATTTCAGTACAATTTTCCATTGTTACAACCTCTCGATATACCACAGCATCATTCGCAAAAAGCCTCAGTGAGCTTCCGATGTCATCCACAAGGTCATTTAAAGTTATTTCAGTGATTACGAGCCGGCCGCGGTGGTCTAGCGGTTCTAGGCGCGCAGTCCGGCACCGCGCGACTGCTACGGTCGCAGGTTCGAATCCTGCCTCGAGCATGGATGTGTGTGTTATCCTTAGGTTAGTTAGGTTTAAGTAGTTCTAAGTTCTAGGGGACTGATGACCACAGTAGTTAAGTCCCATAGTGCTCAGAGCCATTTGAACCATTTTTTGAAGTGATTACGAAATCGATCCAAATTTATAAATAACATGTGAAACGTCCCCTTAGAACAATTATACATGACTGTGCTTAACCTGACACACAATATTTTTTAGCGCAACGCAATCTGACTTTCAATAATCCCTACAAAAGAATGGGCCCTGACTAACATTACACTATACGTTTCACAAATCACTTACCTCACAAAAATCTTCGCTACTCAAGCTACTGCAATACAGCGAGCGCCACTACTGCCAGCTAAATAAAAGATTCAAACTACTGAAGGCACTAACTACTGATAGGGATAGTTAGCAAATGAAAGATTTTAATAGAGAACAAACAATGTATTTACCTTGATATCATCATATATAAATATAGCAGTTCATGACAAATTTCAAAACTCCGCCATCTCTCTCCCCACATCCACCACTGCTGGCGGCTCACCTCCAACTGCCCAACGCTACGCGCTGTTCACATCCAGCTGCCGCTGCCCAACACTACAATGGCAGACAACAATGCAAACTAGCCACAGACTACACACAGCACAGCCTGTGATTTTCATACAGTAAGAAAACCTAAACAGCCTACTTACACATGGCAGTAGTAGCCCACGTACTAGTATGGTATTACACGCCTTTTGACTTGAATGCTTTCACTGATTCGGTTGGGAGATGTGTAGGAAAGAATTGTATCTTCTCCTGATGCAGGCTGGCCGACGACGATTATATCTCGTTCTCTACATCCCGGATATACGCAGTGGGACACATTTGACGTCCAAGCTGGTGCCACACACTTCCCATCAGAGAGGGCTTCGATGATCATCCTGGCAGGAGTACTTCAGTATCATGCCGACCGTATAGACATTTTGGTAATGGGCCTATTGTCACACAAGAGGTAACACAAGAAGACGGAGGGAATTCTGGTAACACAATAGGATTGCTGTGCTGTCATAGTTCCCTCCGGCATTGCAAGCTGCATTCTGACGTCAGACCCAATGGGACCCCGCATCATGACTTCAGGAGTGTCTCTCTCTCAAACACTGGAAGAATGGGGCCTCTCCCCAAGTCGCCAAGATATTTGACGATTATGGTACAGCAGAACCCGCGTCTCATCGTTGAACACATTCATCAGCCATCCTTGCTTGCTGGTCACTGCACCAATAGAAACACAAGTGTTGTGAACAAACTTTGCAAAAGAACAGACAGCAATCAAGTCCAACTATTACAAAACCAAAGAGCAGTGTGCAGTGCGTGGCTTTCACTCTTAATGCACGAGTGAACTGTTGAAGGTAGAGACTGAAGACTGTCGAAGACTGCGATTGAGGCCGGTGCACGTAGCTGCCGCCAGCCGTCCTTTATCGCGGTGGCAGAGGGCACCCATAGTTGGCGCCACTGAAGGCGTGGACAAGTGGGCGCGCATCACTGGATCTACCCAGTCCCCACATTATCACTATCTCTGTCAGAAACGTACGTTCTGTTACAAACTGTGAGACGCTAGTGAGGATTGTATCGATCTGTGCCAAAATTGGCCTCTTCCACACTCTGCTATGTGTTGGTAACACTTCTCACACGAATGCACAGCAACTTCACATTTTTCACAGTGATCACTCAACAAATACTTTTCACGTCCCTTATATACCCAACTAGACCTCGTTACAACACTAAACACAAACAACACATAATGCACCCTTGTGTCCATTTAACATGTCATGGAGACCTGCAAAAAAATGGTTCAAATGGCTCTGAGCACTATGGGACTCAACTGCTGAGGTCATTAGTCCCCTAGAACTTAGAACTAGTTAAACCTAACTAACCTAAGAACATCACAAACATCCATGCCCGAGGCATGATTCGAACCTGCGACCGTAGCGGTCTTGCGGTTCCAGACTGCAGCGCCTTTAACCGCACGGCCACTTCGGCCGGCTAAGACCTCGAATCTATTCATTTACATACTTGCTGACAGTATGAATGTGTACAAAGCTACATTCATATCTTCTGAGTGCTTCAGTTTTTTATTCAGACAGTGCAAGTAAATCTTCCTTCCTTTGAGTTAGAAGAACTTTGTCATGCAACTAAGAATGCAAAGCCTGTAGAAACTGATTACATATAGTACACAGGAGTGTGCAAAAATTTAACAGGACATAAAGGATGCTCTGCTGAACAATTTGAGGTGGGTAACCTGCATCGAAAAGCCAGCTTAAGGAGATAACAGGAATAAAATCACATTACTGTGTACTTTTTTATTTACATTAGTTAACTGCAAATATCATCATTGATACAATGAGTGTACCATTTGTACTGTATCTTACAAAATGTGTTGAAATAGTCGGCCAACATCGCCAAAAATGCTGTATGCCCCGCCTACCAAAGATAAGATGAGGGAGAGACACTGAACAATCAAGAATTATATATACCACTCATACAGTAAAAATCTGCCACACCTATACTGGAAAGCCATTACCACTACTTACCACAAATTTACATCTGCTTGAAGGAATTAAAACAAAGGTTTAGGTTTTAGAGTAATAAATTTACATTACTGTCACAGATAAAAATGTTTTGTAGCAACGACCAGAGTGCAATATCACGTAGGCCTAAATCTGTTGTGCGTGAAATTCCTATTGTGGAGTTCCTTTTTGTGTGTGTGTGTCTGTGTCTGGCTTGTGAAATAAACTGAGGGCTGTGAGCAATCCATCGAAGATTATAAATATTATAAATGCGAACTCTGCTGCAAGTTGAGAGTCTTTGTGTGCAGACACCTGTCGTGCAGTCACCTACATGTTGACGTCAAAGAGGAATGTGACTTGCCATAGCTGAAAATTTCGAAGAAAAGATACGATTGAATATTGTGTATGGGTTTTGTTTTGTATAGAGCCTGAGATATACAGTGTCGGAATGCTATCTATGTACTGACTTCGATGGAACTAGCCGCAGTAAGTGATAATTGGTGTCAGACCTGTAACGCAAAAGCTTAGAAATACTGGTTGGTTCTATGGTTCGTTTTACACAAAAACTCGCTAATGTCTAGCATGCGTTGCAATATCTCTTTCAATTGTTTCCTAATTTATTGGAAGTAGATACACATAAACGAAGAAGACAATACGTACGAAACAAATAAAACAAAATGGTTTCTACATCATTGCGTTACTTGTGAATTAGTTTACTGAATGCTTTGGGATAGTACTTTTGTCCTTTCCGTTTTGAGCAAACACAAATAAATTTATCGGCTTTCCCATTCATGAGCATGCACCATATAACTGACCAGGTGAAATGCATGTGTTTTCCAGACTTGAAACAGTTGACATTACATTTTGTAGATGGTCGTCGAGAATGTTTGATGAACAGGGAACTGTGTTCGCTGAAATGAGATGGCATGTCGATGGGAATGTTAGGAATACGTGGGATGAGAACAGCTTCGCCGTTTGACTTGCCATTCAGAACTGTCGCCCCAATGACGTTTGGCGTGATTTTTTTGCCGGAGAGCCTGGTCCATAGCACAATACAGGCGGATTAATGTTGCGCAAAATAATTATTGGCGTTGCGGCGGAACCCCAGGATCAATTAAAAAGCTCAGCTGAATAATTTAAAATAACCTCAACATTCACGATGCTGTTAATGGAGTTTTAGGTGACAGAATCGTCCGAAATTCGTTCATGGATGGCATAGTTAATTGCTCTGACTCTGGTGTTTTTTGCTGCGAAGATAGCACGTTAGACGATTTATTACTTGTAAATAATTTAATCCTTATTTTTCTTTAATTTGTAGTGAAATTGACAGGCAAGTACCAGAAGAGACATGTATCCGACATCGCATGCTCTTTATTAGCTTCGTAAGGGTAGTAACTCATCAGCTGAGATCAAAAACATTTGCGATGTTTATCCAAGTGCATTAGGTGTTCATAAATTCCAAAGGTTCTATGTTCAAATCTGGTAAGTTTGTTCTTTGCGATTCGTAACGATCAGGAATTAGCCTCTAACATTTTAAGGACGGATCCCCTATGCAACATAATGCTTCTGCGTCACAGTACAGAAGTGTTTTTTCATCACTTGATCACTGGACGTATAAAATAGGTCTTCGATAATAATCCAAAACGCTAAAGGCAGTGGTTCTCTCTGAATATATCGACATGAAATACTGCTAAGCCAAGTTTGCACCCCACACAGGCGCTTTTCTGCGTTTGGTGGAGTAATTGCGCGCTCGTTCATTTGGAAGTGCTGAAAGCTGGTCATACTATGAATGTTAAACATAACTGTGCACAAATGGATGGAGTAAATCAGTTTTCAATTAAAAAATGATTGCCAACAGAAACGGCGTTATTCGGCAGCACGGTAATGCACGACCGCACTGCGCAAGACGAATAGCGGAAAAAATTAATGAATATGCGATGGAGGTACCGCCTCACCCACCAAACTCGACCGATATTGCACTATCGGAATTTCATTTATTCCGAACGCTAAAACATTTTATAAGTGGGGAAAATGTGAAAATGTCTCCAAAATGCCATCTCCAGGTATTTCACTCAAATGCTCAAAAAACAATTCTTTTTATCGATGTAGCACTGAAAATTTCCACATTAGATGGCAAAAGCATATGGATAACGAGGGTGATTACATCACTGATTAAAAAGAAAATCATGGTAACAATTTATGTGTTTCAAGTTAACGTAAGAAACGACATTACTTTCCGGTCCCCCTAAAAGCTAAGGATGCAGTCAGTTGATATTTGCCATGTGTATGGTGAAGCATTAGTTGTAAAATATATAAGATATTTATACAAAGCAAATGAAGTAAGAAATTCTAAGAGTGCCATAGATAAACGTCAAAGATCACTAGTGTTCGCACTCTAAACAATGAGCTGTAACGGCCGCAAGCTGGTACTTCCTTCGGGAGACTCCATAGATCTACAGTGTAATGAAACGGCAGCTCAATCTCAATAAGCAAACCGCGTCTTTCTTCATAAGACGCAGGAATACATTTCTATGCTGCTGGACCTGTATGATGTCACATCGCAGTTCCATTACTTTCTTCCAATGTGTTATACAGGATAAAAAGTATTTAAACCGAAAAACTCTGGGAGGTTGTAGGGGACACCAAAACAAATATTTTTCCCTAATGTCATTTATTCCTATGAGGAGTATTTAAACCGGCAGAGAAGATTACTCTGGCGGCAAATTAATTAAACCAACAAACACTCTGCCTCTGCCAATCCACGTTTCTGGAAACCGTCGGTCCAGGAATTGACGCACACGATGACTGAAATGTGCCGGCGCCCCGTCATGTTGGAACCACATGCGTTGTATTGTAGGGAGCGAGACGTTTTCCAGCAATTTTGGCAATGCTCTGGCGAGAAAATTACAATAGTGCCTGGCATTTAATGGCCTATGTAGCAGATACGGCCCAATTAATCAGTCCCCAACAACACCGGCCTAAACATTAACGAAGAACCACACTTGATGAGCGCTAGTAACTGTGACATGTGGGTTACCCTCACTCCAAACATGCGAATTGTGCATGTTGAAGACTCCATCACGCCCGAACGTTTGCTTCCTCGGTAAACAACACAGAGGATGGAAATGTAGGATGCATTTCACACTGTTCCAGGTGCCACTGCGAAAACTGTGCTCTGGGTGGATAATCAACTGTTTCCAGGTTGTGGACACGCTGTAAGTGAAATGGACGTAACAATTGCTCTCAAAGGACTGTTCTTACATTCGTCTGATTCGTTCCCATGTTACGTGCAATTGCACGAGTGCTGATTGAATGATGCCCTTTCACATGCTCCAAGACAGCTTCCTCAAATTGCAGCGTTCTTACCGTACGACGGCGTCCCTGTCCAGGTAATCTACTAAATGACCCGGTCTCACGCAGACGTTGGTACACAGCAGCAAAGGTCTCATGATGCGGGATACAGCGATTAGGATATTATTGTTGATAAGCCCGCTGTGCAGCTCGTCCGTTGTGGTGCGCTACGTAGTACGCACCAACCGTCAGTGTACTCACTCCAGGTGTATCGCTCCATTAGTAAATGGAGACAATGCACTACTACACTGGTGGACAGGAGTTTCCTACAACGGAAGAGCGTAATACGGCCTCTAACAACTGAAGATCCTAATATGGCCTCTAACAACTGAAGAGCGTAATACGGCCTCCACCGGTTTAAATAATCCTCATAGGAAAAAATGACATTAGGGAAAAATATTTGTTTTGATGGCCCTTACAACCTCCCAGAGTTTGTCGGTTCAAATACATTCCACCCTGTAGAGCGCCACACATTGAAACAGAGTTCCTGAACAGATTACTCTTCATTTCCAGTTTTTACAAGATCAAAAAGAACTTACTTGTTTCCTCGGATTACAGTGTACGTGTATGCAATGAATACAGTGGAACAGATCAGTAAGACAGATTTAAAGCAAATGGCTCTGAGCACTACGCGACTTACAGATTTAGAGCAGTGCTTCGATGAAAAGCAGACGTTTTTGACATCAGTAACAAAAAGTTCATATCTTCAACGTCTACTGGTAATCATTTGAAATTCCACTTTCTCGAAGCCATTTTTGTCGACAGCTGACGGTTATAAGTCACGGACGAATATAGCAAGATCTAAGCAATTTATTAATGGGGACCAATGAAGGTAGTCATGGATGAAATTATTGGTTTTACTGCAACGAATGATTTTTGGTCTTGTTACTTCTACTAAAAGCCAGATAGCCCTTACAGCTACTATGACACTGACTTTTCATAGACTGAATTTCAATAAGGTATCGCAGATGCCTGCTACAAATTGTTGGATAGTATTGGACGTCGTTCGACGCTCAAATATTTGATTCTTTCCGCGTACAAAGAAGTTACACGCAATTATCTTAGTACTGGCTATAGTCTAGAGCAATTTTATTTGTAATTTGACTCGTAGGCCTATTGAGAACGTTCCCAAACAAGAACTGTTTTAACAGATAAAATGCCGAAGCGAAGTCGTTTCCCACTGGTTCAATAAAACGTATGTGTAAGGAATCCTAAAGACTTTTTTAAATTCTCTGGAAGATCAACTTGCTGCTGGAATTCTACCTTTCGCTACTAATGGTCCTGCCCACAGTACAAATAAATTTGCTGTGGAGGCACGAGGCGTGATCTGCGTTCTCAGCTACGTTTCTGCGCCAGAACCGGTTTGCTACTTTCCGCGATTTAATTAAGCTGTGAGGCTGCGTTATGAATGATAAAAGTCTCGCTCTGAATGGACTTGGTTCTCGATTCCTATTTAAGCTACGAACATAAAAGTTTTTGATCAACAGCAGACCAGCGGTCATTTGCATAGGCATTCGAGCATCGGTCTTATTGTAGCTGTGTTACAGTACTTCAAACAAGGTTTGAACGACGATCCGGAGCTGGTGCTCAGGCAAATTGTGCAAATCGATTAATTTCTTTTTCAAAAGATGTAAATTGGGCTGAAATTAATGCTCAGCTAATGACACCGTTTGTATGTGCCCCGTTCGGATTTTACATGCAAACAGCTGGAAAAAACACGTTTTGCTTGGAGGTTTCTGAAGCGAGACACTTCTATACTTCAAAATTGGAAGAATCGATTCAGACTTGGCACTAAACGAGATAAACGGACAAATTATACAACTGAATATTTTACCCAATAACCTTTAGCGCTTTTGTGGGAGGTATCTGAAGTGCGCCACTTCTATACATAAAACTTATACGAATCCGTTCAAACTTTGCGCTAAGGTAGATAAATGGATAAATTGCAAAAAGGAATTCTTTTGTCCTATAATCTTTATCCGTTGTCGAGATACGAAGATTTAAAGCTGAGTTAAATGTAGCATGTAAAATTCATTCTTGCGTGAACTGAATGAGCGGAAATGGTTTAAAGTGACCCAGATAAGTAAAAAATGGATTCTAACGATACAATGGAGACCGTGTTTGGCAATGAAGCATTGAGTCCTCGGTAGGCCGCTGGAGGGAGTTGCGACTACATATGCACACGCAAGTCCCCTAACTCCCGTAAATTCCGGGGAGGAGGACGATGAGTTCTGATGCCACATTGAATCACACTCCAGATGTGTTCGATGTGGTTCAGGTCTGGCGAGTTGGGTTCAAATGGTTCAAATGGCTCTGAGCACTATGGGACTTAATATCGGTGGTCATTAGTCCCCTAGAACTTCTACTTAAACCTAACTGTTGTGTCTAGACAAGACAGCCTAGACACAATGAGAGGAAGCCGAAAGGCACGCGCTAAGCTGAAGCAGGAAGGCGTGAAGTCTGAAACAGGATACGTAATGAATGCTATAAAGAAAAGTACGTAGCTTCTGGAATACTTAACTTTAATCCATCCTTTTGGTACATCTGGAGATTGTGGCGATACAAGTGAGACTCTTTAGATACATGCAATGTTACTAATGGCGCCTTGCTAGGTCGTAGCCATTGACTTAGCTGAAGGCTATTCTATCGGCTCGGCAAAGGAGCGAGGCTTCGTCAGTGTGCATCGCTAGCTACGTCGTCTGTACAACTGGGGCGAGTCCTAGTCCGTATCTCGAGACCTGCCTTGTGGTGGCGCCCGGTCTGCGATCACACAGTGGCGACACGCGGGTCCGACATGTACTAATGGACCGCGGCCGATTTAAAACTACCACCTAGCAAGTGTGGTGTCTGGCGGTGACACCACACTAACTAACCTAAGGACATCACACACATCCATGCCCGAGGCAGGATTCGAACCTGCGACCGGAGCGGTCACGCGGTTCCAGACTGAAGCGCCTAGAACCGCTCGGCCACTCCGGGCGACCTGGCGAGTTGGGGGTCCAGAACATCTACTGGAACTCGCCACTGTGTTCCTCGAATCACTCCATACGTTCCTGGCCTTGTTACGTGGCGGATTATCCTTTTGAAAAATGCCATTGCCGTCGTGCAACTTGATCGTCGTGAAGGGGTATACATGGTGTGTAACCGACATACGATATTTCTTGGCCGTCATGCTGCCTTACCTGGTCCCATGGATGCTAATGTGAATGTTCCCCACAGCATAATGGAGCCGCCGCCAGCTTTTCTCCGTCCCTCAGCACAAGTGTCTAGGAGGTGGTCCCTGGAATACGACGTATTCGACCCCTGAAGAAAGTAAAGGGATTCGTCAGACCATGCAAGGCTCTGCCACTGCACCACCGTCAAGTGTCAATGGTCGTACTTGCCGATGTCGTCGTGTTAACACTGGCACATGCATGGGTCGTCGGCTGCGGAGGCCCATCGTTAGGAGTGTTCGGTGCACTGTGTGTTCAGACACATGTTTACTCTGCCCAGCGCTAAAGTCTGATGTCAATTTCGCCATAGTTCGCCACCTGTCCAGTTTTACCAGTCTGTCCAGACTTCGACGTACATCTGTAACGAGTCCGCCCCGGTAGCTGAGTGGTCAGCGTGACAGACTGTCAATCCTAAGGGCCCGGGTTCGATTCCCGGCTGGGTCGGAGATTTTCTCGGCTCAGGGACTGGGTGTCGTGTTGTCCTTATCACCATCATTTCATCCCCATCGACATGCAAGTCGCCGAAGTGGCGTCAAATCGAAAGACTTGCACCAGGCAAACGGTCTGCCCGACGGGAGGCCCTAGCCACACGACATTTCCATTTATATATCTGTAACGAGGAACGGCCACCCTACCCCGCGACGTCTGGACGTGGTGCTGCCTTGTTTTCTCCACGTGTTGAAGACACTCAATACAGCACTCCTTGAAAACGAGGCAAGCCATGCATCTTCCGAAATACTCGTGCCGATCCTCTGGGACGTTAAAATTTGCCCTCGATAAAACTCAGATAAATAGCGTGCCTTCCCCGTTTACACAGAGACAGCATACTCACTGATTCTACATGCACGGTGCATGGGTCTGACTAGCAGTCAGTCCTCGTCAGATGATGCTCCTAACACCTGGGCGGGCTTAATAGGTAGTAGGTCGGTGTGGTCATAATGTTCTGGCTGATGCGTGTGCCTGTTGTAAGTAGGCTGTTTAGGTTTTTATGTTGGTAACGCCACGTAGCGCTCTGTATGAAAATCGCTGACTGTGCTGTGTGCAGTCTGTGGCTGGTTTGCATTGTTGGAATAGCCGCTATTGTAGTGTTGGGCAGTTGGATGTGAACAGCGCGTAGCGTTGCGCAATTGGAGGTGAGCCGCCAGCAGTCCTGGATGTGAGGAGAGAGATGGCAGAATTTTGAGAGCGGACGATCTGGACGTGTGTCCATCAGAAAGAGTAAATTTGTAATACTGCATATCATGAACTGATATATATATATATATATATATATATATATATATATATATATATATATATATATATATATCATTTGCTATCTATGCCTATCAGTAGTTAGTGCCTTCAGTAGTTTGAATCTTTTATTTAGCGGCCGGCCTAAGTGGCCGTGCGGTTAAAGGCGCTGCAGTCTGGAACCGCAAGACCGCTACGGTCGCAGGTGCGAATCCTGCCTCGGGCATGGATGTTTGTGATGTCCTTATGTTAGTTAGGTTTAACTAGTTCTAAGTTCTAGGGGACTAATGACCTCAGCAGTTGAGTCCCATAGTGCTCAGAGCCATTTGAACCATTTTTATTTAGCTGGCAGTAGTGGCACTCGCTGTATTGCAGTAGTTTGAGTAACGAAGATTTTTGTGAGGTAAGTGATTTGTGAAACGTATAGGTTACTTTGGTCAGGGCCTTTCTCTTGTAGGGATTATTGAAAGTCAGATTGCGTTGCGCTAAAAATATTGTGTGTCAGTTTAGTGTTGATGAGAATAAGTAAAGAGAGAAATGCCTGAGTACTCTAATGGGACGTTTCACTGTAATTAATGGTCGTCCTGCATTTTTTATTGTATTTTTGCTTCTGTACAGTCTGGGTTTCGAATTTTACGCCACTGTCGAGTACAGTGCTAAACATTTTAAGACCATTAAAACGCCATATCTGGCAAAGACAGCCCAAAGCAGATTGCGGCAGTTTTATCCGTTGCTATGATAAAAGCAACGAGGTTCGAAGTACTATTATAAAAACCTATACCTCATCAGTCGCGACCCGAGTCAAGAAAAATCGACATCGGTTGCTAAACTATGGCAGTATAATGCCGGAATTACGGTAGAGTGAAAGTTGGGGGCGAGAATGAAAACTGTTCCTTTTCTAGCACAAAAAGGCGAGTATCTCCTGGACAGAATAGGGATGTAAAGGAAGGGAAATGGCTTTTTCACTTGTCCGGCAGCTTCAAAGACTTTTAAATTAAAATATCTTGATATATTCGCCCTTGTTTGTGTATGCGTAAAATATATATTTGCCTTTTTTGTGCTATGAAGGGAGCATTTATCATTCTAGTATACAATCTTATTAAAGCCTCTCATCCCCAACCCGAGTTTTTCCGTCTCTATGTAGAAGCTAATCTTAGGAATTTGTAATCATAGGACAAGCTGCAGGGATTTCTATACGGTTTTCACAAACAGGTAGACTGAGGAAGGCTTGGGTATACGTTTTATTACTGTTATGTAAGACAGGTCGTTCGGACGTATGCTTAGTGTCCCCGGAGGAATGGTCAGTATCCAGGGGTACGATAGAAAGGATAATTGCAAGCAAAAATGTCACCTAAAAAACGGCTCTAAAATACGTTCCTCTTCAGCAGAAGAGATGCGCTTCACAGTGGCGGCGATGGGCAAGAGTTCATAGCTTTTAAGGTATGTATTTCAGAACCCATGTTTGCCATACATTTTTGCTTCCAATGACCGTTCCTATCGTATTCCTGAATAATGACCACTCCTTCTAGGACTTGGTGTAGGCATAATGCACCTGATGTGCGGCCAGGAGGGGTCCCATGTGAAAATCCGGACAGAAATATTTACCTCGGGTAGCATCTTCTGGGAAATATGAAGACTTCCACACCAGATACGTTCCTTTCCAATCAGGTGAACGCACTTGGAGTATCTCTGGCCACCATGAGCTGGAAAGGGTCGCCCTATCGATCCCCGGCCCTCAGTTCGCCTCTTTCGCAGAAGGAGGCAGCGTCCATCGCTCACCGGACACATTTAGGGGGACCACCGACATTCACGGTTTGCAGCAGCTCGCCCATCCCCAAGGATCATTTTTCACAGCGTCCTCCAGACGTACTGCATTTCTCAGCTTCAGGAGGCGTTCTCGGTTGCATTCCGATGGTCAGCTGCGATCCGACATAGCAGATATGTTTCATCGACAGCGTCAGTAGTAAAATACATGAAAATATCCAACAAGCTGAGAATGATTTTGAAACTTAGTTGTCGATGTTAACACTGCGATTCCACGAGGAGGACGGTAGGGCAGTATCAGAAATGTAAATCTTTTATAAATTAAATTTTTTACAAATTATGTTTTCTAAACGTTTTACTGGAGCATTATTCACACAAAACTGTTTTACGACACGATATAAAACTCGGTATCATAACAACATACCGTACATTCAATGATGTTTTAAAGTCTTTTTTCACCCTTGAAATTTTATTGTTTACATTTTTGGACAGTTGCATTGGACATGAAATTGTGGTGTGTGAAATTTTCGTTTTCACTGTAAAAATGTTTTATTTGGATTGTAAATATTTAGTTTTGTAGCTCATCTATTTGCTCAAAGATGTGGCAACTTGTTTGTTGTTGAAACGTGCTTCTCACTGCAAGCTCGTGGCGTCTTCTGTCCTCGGTCTTAAATTCTCAGGTATTTTCATAAAATAACAGTAAAAATATAACTCGCTTCCGCCTTTGTCTTATCGAATCAGTACTTTATTTTACTCTGCATATTTACACACTAGATTTCAGATTTTACTCAAGGGTGTGAGCTGGCTATCTACATTTTCCAAAAAGTAAATCTGTTGGCTGTTCTTTCTCGGAAAAGAATTACATCCTAAAACAGGTCTCATGGACACATCATTGTTTTCACGTAGACCTAACCTGACGTTCTTCTTGATACTTATTATTTCTCACTCATTTCCCTGACTGTCATTTCGAGATGTCTTTCAACGCCTTCCTTCATATCATTTTCATCTCATAAATGTCCAGACTTCTCCGTCGATGCCTGTCAAAGAACAAAAAAGAGTACCAACTGTAGTTTTTATGCTGTCTGTTTTGTCCGGTAAATCCAGATATTACTCTTTGTGATACAACCAGAACGCACCTCTGTGGTAGTTACACATTCGCATTGTTATTACTTGGACTATGTATTTTCACAGCTTACAATAGAGGCAAAAATATCAGTCGTGTACGAGGATAAAATAAAAATTTAGTTGTACTTACCGCATTTACAAACAAAACGCGATACTCCAAAGTGTTCGTGAATCGAAAAAGTGGCTTATTTTTATGAAAATTGTGTGGGTGTTCTTGTTCCTCTGCAGTGGTGTGACAGCTGCTGTCACAATCGCTAGAGTTCAGAAAGAGCTCCCGTGCAATACACCTGACATTGCGGACTTTTAATATTTCTCGTGTGTTATCGTCCAGATTTATCTGATTGATATTTAATTGATGAAAGGAGAAAATATAAAAATGCAGTAAATGAAGCAGGCAAGAAGGAATACAAACGTCTCAAAAATGAGATCGACACGAAGTGCAAAATGGCTAAGCAGGGATGGCTAGAGGACAAATGTAAGGATGTAGAGGCTTGTCTCTCTAGGGGTAATATAGATACTGCCTACAGGAAAATTAAAGAGACCTTTGGAGAGAAGAGAACCACTTGTATGAATATCAAGAGTTCAGATGGCAACCCAGTTCTAAGCAAAGAAGGGAAGGCAGAAAGGTGGAAGGAGTATATAGAGGGTTTATACAAGGGCGATGTACTTGAGGACAATATTATGGAAATGGAAGAGAATGTAGATGAAGACGAAATGGGAGATAAGATACTGCGTGAAGAGTTTGACAGAGCACTCAAAGACCTGAGTCGAAACAAGGCCCCGGGAGTAGACAACATTCCATTAGAACTACTGAAGGCCTTGGGAGAGCCAGTCATGACAAAACTCTACCATCTGGTGAGCAAGATGTATGAGACAGGCGAAATACCCTCAGACTTCAAGAAGAATATAATAATTCCGATCCCAAAGAAAGCAGGCGTTGACAGATGTGAAAATTACCAAACTATCAGTTTAATAAGTCACAGCTTCAAAATACTAACGCGAATTCTTTACAGACGAATGGAAAAACTTGTAGAAGCGGACCTCGGGGAAGATCAGTTTGGATTCCGTAGAAATGTTTGATCACGTGAGGCAATACTAACCTTACGACTTATCATAGAAGAAAGATTAAGAAAAGGCAAACCTACGTTTCTAGCATTTGTAGACTTAGAGAAAGCTTTTGACAATGTTAACTGGAATACTCTCTTTCAAATTCTGAAGGTGGCAAGGGTAAAACACAGGGAGCGAAAGGCTTTTTACAATTTGTACAGAAACCAGATGGCTGTTATAAGAGTCGAGGGGCATGAAAGGGAAGCAGTGGTTGGGAAAGGAGTGAGACAGGGTTGTAGCCTCTCCCCGATGTTATTCAATCTGTATATTGAGCAAGCAGTAAAGGAAACAAAAGAAAAATTGAGTAGGTATTAAAATTCATGGAGAAGAAGTAAAAACTTTGAGGTTCGCCGATGACATTGTAATTCTGTCAGAGACAGCAAAGGACTTGGAAGAGCAGTTGAACGGAATGGACAGTGTCTTGAAAGGAGGATATAAGATGAACATCAACAAAAGCAAAACGAGGATAATGGAATGTAGTCAAATTAAATCGGGTGATGCTGAGGGAATTAGATTAGGAAATGAGACACTTAAAGTAGTAAAGGAGTTTTGCTATTTAGGGAGTAAAATAACTGATGATGGTCGAAGTAGAGAGGATATAAAATGTAGACTGGCAATGGCAAGGAAATCGTTTCTGAAGAAGAGAAATTTGTTAACATCGAGTGTAGATTTAAGTGTCAGGAAGTCGTTTCCGAAAGTATTTGTATGGAGTGTAGCCATGTATGGAAGTGAAACATGGACGATAACTAGTTTGGACAAGAAGAGAATAGAAGCTTTCGAAATGTGGTGCTACAGAAGAATGCTGAAGATAAGGTGGGTAGATCACGTAACTAATGAGGAGGTATCGAATAGGATTGGGGAGAAGAGAAGTTTGTGGCACAACGTGACTAGAAGAAGGGATCGGTTGGTAGGACATGTTCTGAGTCATCGATGGATCACCAGTTTAGTATTGGAGGGCAACGTGGAGGGTAAGAATCGTAGAGGGAGACCAAGAGATGAATACACTAAGCAGATTCAGAAGGATGTAGGTTGCAGTAGGTACTGGGAGATGAAGAAGCTTGCACAGGATAGAGTAGCATGGAGAACTGCATCAAACCAGTCTCAGGACTGAAGACGACGACAACAACAACATCGTCCAGAGATCGCGTTGCAACATCAAAGTCGGCAATGAAAATTGATACCAGAGACATCAACGAAGGCTCACAGCAATCCGCAACACCCAATGGAAGACACTCCAGAAGACACGCCCTCTCTCTCAGCATAGCAGCGCCCTCACGTTGAGGTCAATATGTGATCTCAGCTACAGCAGCTAGCATCATAATTTACCACATCTAAGACAATTCATATGAAATTTTTCCCTTGGGAGCAGGGGATAAAGTAAGATTTTCATACGTTTTCTGCCACTGTACATAATTCACCTTTACTGTACTCGAACAAAAATAAATAAGTGCGCTGCACAGGTAGTGAATAAGATACTTGACTCTGTGTTTAAATCTGTCTGTAGTTCGTTTGCTCGTCGGTGTGTTGGACAGCGCTGTGGCATTCTTATTTGAGGCTTGGTAGCCAGCAGTTGAGTTTTATTAGAGAAGGAACTTTGGTATTTGTGAATGTGAGAGAAATTATCTGGAATATTTAATTATGGAGATGAAGA
Source organism: Schistocerca americana (assembly GCF_021461395.2). Classification (NCBI taxonomy): domain Eukaryota; kingdom Metazoa; phylum Arthropoda; class Insecta; order Orthoptera; family Acrididae; genus Schistocerca; species Schistocerca americana. Next base: position 1,011,840,391 of record NC_060120.1, on the reverse strand, counting down.
CTTGTGTGTAAACTTTTGTTATCGATTCTTCTGATGGAGAAGATTTTTGGACGAATTTTCCAAAGTAACCAGCGCATGTGCAGGAATGATATGTTTGTTTGTCTGAACTATTAACTGAAGGAAATCTTTGTCCCTTTGATAACTAATAACATTAACGATCAGTGTTAATTTCATCTCTCTGTTTTCATTATCTCACAAATAACGCTACTGGTTTAAATATCTGTAATTTTTGTAATAAGGGAACTCTGTAATTGTTAGTCTTCTTATGCTTTACGGTCTTGTTTATCAATAATCAGATATTAATTTTTCAAGAATGACTTTCTTTAATCTCTCCCCCATCATTCTTAGCAAAGTTTTAAATATTTTGTCGTGTGTGCGTTGTACTCTATGCCACACGAAGCCGCATATTACACTCCTGGAAATGGAAAAAAGAACACATTGACACCGGTGTGTCAGACCCACCATACTTGCTCCGGACACTGCGAGAGGGCTGTACAAGCAATGATCACACGAACGGCACAGCGGACACACCAGGAACCGCGGTGTTGGCCGTCGAATGGCGCTAGCTGCGCAGCATTTGTGCACCGCCGCCGTCAGTGTCAGCCAGTTTGCCGTGGCATACGGAGCTCCATCGCAGTCTTTAACACTGGTAGCATGCCGCGACAGCGTGGACGTGAACCGTATGTGCAGTTGACGGACTTTGAGCGAGGGCGTATAGTGGGAATGCGGGAGGCCGGGTGGACGTACCGCCGAATTGCACAACACGTGGGGCGTGAGGTCTCCACAGTACATCGATGTTGTCGCCAGTGGTCGGCGGAAGGTGCACGTGCCCGTCGACCTGAGACCGGACCGCAGCGACGCACAGATGCACGCCAAGACCGTAGGATCCTACGCAGTGCCGTAGGGGACCGCACCGCCACTTCCCAGCAAATTAGGGACACTGTTGCTCCTGGGGTATCGGCGAGGACCATTCGCAACCGTCTCCATGAAGCTGGGCTACGGTCCCGCACACCGTTAGGCCGTCTTCCGCTCACGCCCCAACATCGTGCAGCCCGCCTCCAGTGGCGTCGCGACAGGCGTGAATGGAGGGACGAATGGAGACGTGTCGTCTTCAGCGATGAGAGTCGCTTCTGCCTTGGTGCCAGTGATGGTCGTATGCGTGTTCGGCGCCGTGCAGGTGAGCGTCACAGTCAGGACTGCATACGACCGAGGCACACAGGGCCAACACCCGGCATAATGGTGTGGGGAGCGATCTCCTACACTGGCCGTACACCACTGGTGATCGTCGAGGGGACACTGAATAGTGCACGGTACATCCGAACCGTCATCGAACCCATCGTTCTACCATTCCTAGACCGGCAAGGGAACTTGCTGTTCCAACAGGACAATGCACGTCCGCATGTATCCCGTGCCACCCAACGTGCTCTAGAAGGTGTAAGTCAACTACCCTGGCCAGCAAGATCTCCGTATCTGTCCCCCATTGAGCATGTTTGGGACTGGATGAAGCGTCGTCTCACGCGGTCTGCACGTCCAGCACGAACGCTGGTCCAACTGAGGCGCCAGGTGGAAATGGCATGGCAAGCCGTTCCACAGGACTACATCCAGCATCTCTACGATCGTCTCCATGGGAGAATAGCAGCCTGCATTGCTGCGAAAGGTGGATATACACTGTACTAGTGCCGACATTGTGCATGCTCTGTTGCCTGTGTCTATGTGCCTGTGGTTCTGTCAGTGTGATCATGTGATGTATCTGACCCCAGGAATGTGTCAATAAAGTTTCCCCTTCCTGGGACAATGAATTCACGGTGTTCTTATTTCAATTTCCAGGAGTGTATTTCTAACAAGCATTAACATATTTTGTAGTGAGTAATTTATTTCGCCTTAGCTGTTGCATCTGCAGATTTCTGTTTGCTTGTCAGAATGTCAGTACACCAGACACAAAACAGCACGCTGAGAATGAGGTAAGTAACTTTTACTTCACGGCAGATCTCATCATTCCTTCTTGTGAGCACATTGCGCATAGTCAGATTTATCTCCTGTTCTGTTATGCAAGTACATTAACTTACACTGAAGACTTTAGATAATCTCAAACAGTTTTTTTCTTGTTTAAATATCTGTAGAGCAGTATTTTACCTTAGTGAACCTTTCAAATCAGAAATTGCACTTCATTTCACGCAGCTTTCGTTATGTGCTTCAGTAATGAGTTTTAGTTAAATAGTTTTCACCTGTTACGCCATTAGTTTCTTTTGGTGTTTAGTTAGACTCTTTTCCAGTATTTCAAATACTACATTTCAATAAGTTCAAAGTTTTGTTTCACGACACAGAGCAACACATGACCAACCGACAGTTAGTGTTGCTCAGCAGTTGAGTACGATATCTAAAGCACACGTTACACGTGGACGAAGTTTCTAAAAACGAAATATTTAATATTTTCATTTCTAGAGAAACTTTTATAGAAAGCTTACAAATTCACAATTACTACATACGTACGGGAATTGGGTGTGCGTCTTAATCTCCTTCTGCCCCGTCTCTATGACCATCTCCTCTTCACCCTTCTTTGACCGTCTTCTACTCCTCGAACCCACTCCCCTACCCCCCCCCCCCCCCTGTCCATCACCTCTCCTCCACCTCCTCCACCTCCATCACTTCCTCACCACTCTCTCTCTCTCTCTGACCGATTCCTGCTTCCCCTTCTATAAGTCGGTTTCCTTCCTACACCTTTCTGTAAACATCCTCCTCCCCCTCTCTTTGACCTTGAGCCTTTTTTCAACTGATATTGCAAACAAACACCGATTGGAAATTGAAGTCGCTTAAGATTAATGAGTAAACAGGTTGGGATAGTTTGCATACTATGTTAGAGACCTCACCAGATAATGTGTCAGTGGGGACAGTAGTTTCAGCGACAGTATTTCGCATATTTTTAATTAACAAATGGGTGTAATTACAAAGTTGCGGACGAATTAGATTCCGTAGCAATTTGTGTTAAAACCGAGTGCAAGGAAGAAAACGAAACAGCACATAGTTGTTAATAAAATTTTTGTTTAAAATTATATACAAGGAGAAAGAATATATACGGGAGGAACCATTTGTCTAAAGGCTTAAATACCCTGATATCGTGGTTAAAACTGACGGCAAGAAAGAAAACTGGACAGCATTTTTTTATCGTTGGTGGTTTTAACAGAAAATCTGACAGCTATTATTTAGAAAAAGATACAGCTTATGCTCGTCTGAATGCTTGTTAGAATATTATATAAAACTTGAAATAAATCGGTCAAGAAATTGCGAGATTTTTGGTAACAACTGTTACCTGTTATATTTTATATGTATAAAAAAAGGAGAACCCCATTCGAATGGGCCTCGAGAGGCCCTATGATACCGGTCGGCCACAGTACCATCCTCAGCCGACAGGCGTCAGTGAATACGGATAAGGAGGGACACGTGGTCTCCCACCCTCCCAGCTGTTGTCAGTTTTTCTCAATTGGTCTCACAAGGGCTGAGTGCAGCCCGCTTGCCAACAGCAAACAGCAGACGGTCACCCATAGAAGTGTTAGACAAGCCCGACAACACATAACTTCAGTCATCTGATGGAATCGTGATTATCAGTGCATCAAGATCGTTGTCACATAAAATATAGCCTATGTCCATCCAAATATGCCTTAGAGTACTGTGTAAAAATTAGAAGTAAGTCGGTCAATAACTTTTCGAGATATTTGCTAACAACTTTTCCCCTTGTTATTTTACATAAATATTTATATACAGTGTGTATGTCATAAATATATGTAGTCGTTGTCCGTCCGATTTTTATTAGAGTAACGTATAAAAACTGGAAATAAATTGTTCAAGAACGTTTCAAAATTTTTGCTAGCAACATTTCAACTTTATGTATTATTAGATGACAAATATATTCAAAACATATGTAGCCTATGTTTTTCCGAATTTTTATTTATAATTTGAAGTAATTCGGTCAGAACGTCTCGTGATTTTTCGTAATGTTAAACAACTTATTGTCTTTATGTACGAGTAGTACCAGCAAACCTGGTAATGCTTCACAAATGCTTAATGTGTATGGGTATTTGATATACGTCCTAATCTTGTTGTTACCCCTTTTTCTGTACATTTCTCCCTCCATCTCTCTTTGTCCATCTCCTCCTCCTCCATCCTCTCTCTGTCCGTCACCTCCTCTCCTGTGTCTTTCTCATCCCCCTCTCTCTGCCCATCTCCTCCTGCCCCGTTTCTATGTCCAATTCCCCATCCCCCATCCACTCTGTCCCTCTCCTCTTCCACCCTCCCTGTGCCATTGAGCCTTGTCTACTGTTACTCCAAACGAAACCCTGACTGGGAGATGAAGTCGCTTAAACTGAATAGTTACATTGGTTGGTATCATTGGTATATGGGATATGAGAGATTTTGTAAACCCTATTCGCCAGTTCTGTTAAAGGCCTCGTCGCCACTTCTGTGGAGCCCGAGTTGCCACTGTTGTTAAGGTAGGCAGAGTTTGTGAGTTCGTGAAACGGTTTCCACTGCAGTACGCCGCTAAGACAATTTCTCCCTGCCACTATTGCACAGCTACGCCCCAGGGTCAGGTAGCAGTATTGAGATAACGAAGGTTCTACAACACTCCAACAAATTAGTAAGAAACTCACACAAATGAGTTAAAAAGATCTACTTGTCTTTGACACTTGTCAAGTGATTAAGTCTGCAACATTGCATGTAATATAACACAATAAAGGCCATCAACGTCTGAGTGCAAATAATCGTAGGTAAGCTTCTCACAAGGGAACCTCCCCATCGCACCCCCTTCAGATTTAGTTATAAGTTGGCACAGTGGATAGGCCTTGGAACACTGAACACAGATCAGTCGAGAAAACAGGAAGAAGTTGTATGGAACTATGAAAAAAATAAGCAAAATATACAGACTGACTAGTCCATCTGCAAGATATGCAACATCAAGGATACTATTAGCACAGGATCGCCGTGGTCCCGTGGTTAGCGTGCGCAGCTGCGAACGTAGAGGTTCTTGGTTCAAGTCTTCCCTCGAGTGAATATTTTACTTTCTTTATTTTCGCAAAGTTATGATCTGTCCGTTCGTTCATTGACGTCTCTGTTCACTATAATAAGTTTAGTGTCTGTGTTTGGCGACGTCACCGCAAAACCGTGCGATTAGTAGACGAAAGGACATGCCTCTCCAATGGGAACCGAAAACATTTGATTGCAAGGTCATAGGTCAACCGATTCCTCCACAGGAAAACACGTCTTATACATTCTATACGACACTGGTGACGGCATGTGCGTCACATGACAGGAATATGTTGTCGACCCACCCAACTTGTACACTTGGCGAATGGGTAAAAAGATTCTTCTACCTTGCCCTATTTAGGTTTTCTTGTGGATGTGATAATAACTCCCAAAAAAGTGATGAAAACTTAAGAGTTTGTCACATAAACTGCAACAAATGAATGCAACAGTTTCACAGTCGCTCAGTTTTCCCTGTGCTCTGTCAAAACATATGTTTTTAATGTTTTCAAATTTTTCCGTGTGTAGACCGTCAAATCCTGCACATGTCCAAGCAAATCTGAACATGTCCTGGAATTTTGGAGAGCGAAGTTGATTTTATGTGAGTGCCGGAACTTTGATAACTGTTTGAAAATAAAAAGTTAAAATTTTCATTCTAGGCAAGACTTGAACCAAGGACCTCTCGATCCACAGCTGCTCACGCTAACCACGGGACCACGGCGCTCCTCAGTTCACATTATCCTTTATGCTGCCTATCATGCACATGGACTACTCAGTTTGTATATTATGATTATTTTTTTCTTTGTTCCACACAACTTCTTCCTGTTTTCTCAAGTGATCTGTGTTCAGTTTTTCAAGGCCTATCCACTGTGCCAATTTATAACTAAATCTGAGGGGGGTGCGATGGGGAGGTTCCCTTGTCAGTAAACATCAAATGCAATTTATAGCAACCGTCTGTTCACTTCTAAGAGTCCACTAAAGTAGTACCCTGCTCAATTCAGCCCTGAACGACGATCTACAACCAAGTGGGCCAGAGCTGCTCTTCTGTCTTCCGAATAGGCTTCTGTCCGTTGCCGTCCGGTCATTGGCGGATTGTACTCGGCCGGCAATTGTCTTAGTTGAAGTCGATATCTTCATCCACAGCGCCGCCCGTGGCGCTGGTGGAACTCGCTCAAGTGGCGAGTCTCTGTGGCACTGGCACTAACTCGCATCCTTGCGCCTGTGGAGCTTCTGCCCTGGCTGTGTATCGTTCGGACGACACAGCAAGACAGAGGCCTTTCCAGCTGCTTCAGATGTATGAATAATAGCTCTAATAGTAATATTTCGCATAGTTTCAATTTTCAAACGAGTAGTATTACTACATTCATGCTTACAGAGTAAGGATAATTGCAGAATGTGGTGCCACACAACTGGCGCTAATACACTCCTGGAAATTGAAATAAGAACACCGTGAATTCATTGTCCCAGGAAGGGGAAACTTTATTGACACATTCCTGGGGTCAGATACATCACATGATCACACTGACAGAACCACAGGCACATAGACACAGGCAACAGAGCATGCACAATGTCGGCACTAGTACAGTATATATCCACCTTTCGCAGCAATGCAGGCTGCTATTCTCCCATGGAGACGATCGTAGAGATGCTGGATGTAGTCCTGTGGAACGGCTTGCCATGCCATTTCCACCTGGCGCCTCAGTTGGACCAGCGTTCGTGCTGGACGTGCAGACCGCGTGAGACGACGCTTCATCCAGTCCCAAACATGCTCAATGGGGGACAGATCCGGAGACCTTGCTGGCCAGGGTAGTTGACTTACACCTTCTAGAGCACGTTGGGTGGCACGGGATACATGCGGACGTGCACTGTCCTGTTGGAACAGCAAGTTCCCTTGCCGGTCTAGGAATGGTAGAACGATGGGTTCGATGACGGTTTGGATGTACCGTGCACTATTCAGTGTCCCCTCGACGATCACCAGTGGTGTACGGCCAGTGTAGGAGATCGCTCCCCACATCATGATGCCGGGTGTTGGCCCTGTGTGCCTCGGTCGTATGCAGTCCTGACTGTGACGCTCACCTGCACGGCGCCAGACACGCATACGACCATTATTGGCACCAAGGCAGAAGCGACTCTCATCGCTGAAGACGACACGTCTCCATTCGTCCCTCCATTCACGCCTGTCGCGACACCACTGGAGGCGGGCTGCACGATGTTGGGGCGTGAGCGGAAGACGGCCTAACGGTGTGCGGGACAGTAGCCCAGCTTCATGGAGACGGTTGCGAATGGTCCTCGCCGATACCCCAGGAGCAACAGTGTCCCTAATTTTCTGGGAAGTGGCGGTGCGGTCCCCTACGGCACTGCGTAGGATCCTACGGTCTTGGCGTGCATCCGTGCGTCGCTGCGGTCCGGTCCCAGGTCGACGGGCACGTGCACCTTCCACCGACCACTGGCGACAACATCGATGTACTGTGGAGACCTCACGCCCCACGTGTTGAGCAATTCGGCGGTACGTCCACCCGGCCTCCCGCATGCCCACTATACGCCCTCGCTCAAAGTCCGTCAACTGCACATACGGTTCACGTCCACGCTGTCGCGGCATGCTACCAGTGTTAAAGACTGCGATGGAGCTCCGTATGCCACGGCAAACTGGCTGACACTGACGGCGGCGGTGCACAAATGCTGCGCAGCTAGCGCCATTCGACGGCCAACACCGCGGTTCCTGGTGTGTCCGCTGTGCCGTGCGTGTGATCATTGCTTGTACAGCCCTCTCGCAGTGTCCGGAGCAAGTATGGTGGGTCTGACACACCGGTGTCAATGTGTTCTTTTTTCCATTTCCAGGAGTGTAGCATAGGGACATAGGGAACACACACGACACAGATCTGTATGTCCACAGTATAGGTGATAAGTTGAGAAAACCGTCCCAAAACAAATGTGCTACAAAACGCCACTGATTCCTGCGCATGTACCCCGACGTCAGTATGGGATATGATCACCATGCACACGTACACAGGCCGCACGACGGGTGGGTATACTCTGGATCAGTTGGTCGAACAGCTGCTGGGGTATAGCCCACCATTCTTGCACCAGTGCCTGTCGGAGCTCCTGAAATTTCGTAGGGGTTTGAAGACGTGCAGTGATACGTCGATCGAGAGCATCCCAGACGATTTCGATGGGGTTTAGGTCTGAAGAACAGGCAGGGCACTCCATTCGCCTGATCTGTTTCAAGGTACTCTGGCACGATGGCAGCTCGGTGGGGCCGTGCTTTATCATCCATCAGGAGGAAGGTGGGACCCACTGCACCCCTGAAAAGGCGGACGTACTGGTGCAAAATGACGTCCCGCTACACCTGACCTGTTACAGTTCCTCTGTCAAAGACATGCAGCGGTGTGCATACATCAACCATAATCCCGTCCCACACCATCAAACCACGACCTCCATAGAGGTCCCTTTCAAGGATATTAAGGGGTTGGTATCTGGTTCCTGAATCACGCCAGATAAAAACTATATCTGGACTCGTTCGTGAACATAACCTGGGACTACTGTTCCTATGACCATGTACTGTGTTCTTGACACCAGGCTTTACGGGCTCTCCTGTGACCTGGGGTCAGTGGAATGCACCTTTCAGGTCTCCGGTCGAATAAACATGTCTGTTCAGTCGTCTGTAGCCTATGTTTCTGGAGACAACTGTTCCAGTGGCTGCGATAAAAAGGTCCCGATCACGGCTACCTGCAGTACTCCGTGGCCGTCTGCGGGCACTGACGGTGAGATACCCGTCTTCTTGTGGTGTTGTACACTGTGGACGTCTCGTGCTGTAGCACCTGAACACGTTTCCTGCCTGCTGGTCGTTGCCATAATTTTGAGATCACACTTTGTGGCACACGGAGGGCCCGTGCTACGACCTGCTGTGTTTGACCAGCCTCCAGTCGTCCAAGTATTCTACCTCTCATAACGACATCAGTGTGTGTTCTTTCAGCCATTTTCAACACAGAGTCGCCATTAGCACGTCTGGAAACGTCTGCACACTTACTCGCTGCACCGTACTCTGACATGCACCAACACACCTCTACGTATGTGGACTGCTGTCAGCGCCAGCGTGTGGCGACAGCAGGTCAAATGCACCGCATGGTCATACCTCGAGGTGATTTAAACCCGCAAACGGCCGACCAGAGCGTCGTTTCACCATGTATCAGCATTATCCTTAATTTATGAGCGTGAGTGTATACGTATCGAGATTTTTAAATGTTATTGTACATCTATTTATAGACCATGTATATTAAAAAGGTACGCAGCCTATGTCCGTATTATTCTGTGTAAGTAATGTTCTTCACCTTTCAGATATATGAATAACGTCTTTTTTCCCCATAGAAAATATGCCACAGGGATATACGACGTGTTGTCGTGGCTAGTTTCGATCAAAGGATCAGCTGCAGTCGAGGAAAATTATAGTCCCAACAAACACAAGCAATTTTCCCCTCTAACCGTTTGCTGTAACGAAAAGCGTGGAGGATAGACCCAAGATCTTTTGACCGAAACTAGTCTCGACAGGAAATATATATCCTTCCAACAACTTGTTGGTAGGTAATAATGACGTTCCTCGGTATATACTCATTCTGACCTGCGCACTGCAGCAACATTAAAACAAATAGTGATGAGGATATAAATACTCATAAATTAATCTAAAAGCAGGAAGATATTGATGCTATCAGGAGACAAACACGTATGTTACAGTTGAGACGTGCAGAAAGAGATCGGCTTGATCGCGACCAAAGATACGCCAATACGCCGTGTATGACGTTTCATGCTGTTGTAGGTGCGCATCTTCAGCGTCTCTGAGAGTCCCGGTTCCCTAACGCCTCCCCACGCCGACAGCTATCTGTCTTCAAAAACATAAATCCAGCACGAAATGCACTGTTGGGTAGGTGCGGCTCGTTGCTATGCATGGAACTTCCCTCTCATTTCCTTGTAACAACGTTATCTCTTGCTCCATTCATTTCCTCGTCTGCTATCTCTATACGTAAAAATATAAGTGCGGCTGAATGTAAATTCGTGAGCACTGTGACAACGAGTGTAATAAAAACGGAAGAAAAATTTAACTCTTACAAAACTCTCTCTAGGGAGGTTCCCGACAGACGCCGATTTCACACAGATAGGTTTTTCTCCCGTTTGCAGTGGAAGGTAGTGGACGAAAGAAACGCCAACGGGACTCAAATATCATTCTTGCGCCTCATGTACGGCTTCCTACTTCCTACTTCTCTTTCAGATCCGCAGTGTTCAAACACTCTATACCAAGGCCACTGGTTTATTTTATTCCAACCTGTCTAGGAAATTTTGTATGGCACCAATATTTTCAAGTGCACGGAGCATGTTTCTTTTTCCTGACACAAGCTCTAATAAATCATCCGTGAAGAAATGTAGTCGGCAATGCACATGATCGACTGTTGCAGTTGTTTTCTTGGCTATATCTCTTGAAAAGTGTACTCGAAACTTATGATGTGCAGTTAACACTGAATAACACATTACTGTGTTTTATCTGAATCACGAGACCCTAGGAATTACACAATGAAGTTTTGTTCGAAATTTCAGAGTAGTGGGGTAGTTTCGATAAACTTTGAAAAAGAACAATTATGGAAATAAACCGCTCAGATCTTCTATGAAATGATTTGTCCGAAGGAAACAAGTTAACCAAATTAACATTTGACCGAGCTTTAAGTGATGGTTGAAATCATGTTCAGCAAATATCCCCTCGTCCTCTCTAAAATTCGAAGTTAAACTTTGAACTTAAAGCTTTCAAGCGCCATCTCATTCACTGTAAATGATTTCGAGCATCTTTCAAACGTATGTCAATGTTTCTCTTCTCTATTTAGTGTCTTACTTTAAGACACATTACTGCATAAAAATGTTTCCGTCAAAATTGTTTTTTACTATAACAAAATAGATTTTTCGTAAAAAATCCTATTCGTCCCTTGCCCAGGGAATACATACAACTGACAACAATATGATATTGGCTTTCCTGAAACTTTCGAAAATGATACTAGTAGATTTAATACTATGTTTACATAATTCGATTTACAGAACGTAAAGGCCACAGTGTGGCGCTACAACTGAAGCCAACACACCACGTGTCGAGATGCCGATGCTTACGTAAGGCTCCAGTTAACTAGGATCGCTTCTTGGCAATTAAAATGCTGATTTGCTTCAAATATTGGTATTAATTGTATTTTTTTAATACTACTGCTCCTATCTTCTTTTAGATATGATCTGGCTACGCAACTTATTAAAAGGCTGTTTGTTTTTAAGCAATAGTTCGTTTCTTTTTACTAGCAAATAATTCTCATTGGCCTATTATACACGTTTGTTGTACTTGCATAATAAATGCTTTTTCCAGATATATACACTGTCTGAAAAAACGAAGTGAAGCATCCTCGTGCATATGGAAGCACTCGGCGTGTATATGATCAGACTAGGAGACTTCTGTCACAGGTGGAATGGCCACCAGAGAGCATTAACGTTATTTGGGTTCAGTTGTTATCAGCATTGGTAGGGTTTATAAGGGGCGTGAACAACGTCGGATGTTGAGTGATCGTTGAAGAACACGCGGTGCCACATACTGGTATGACAAAGTTTGAAAGAGGGTTCCCTATTTTTCCAGCTGGTGAAATCGTGAGGCATTCGGATCTGAGAGTAGCTCGAAGTTGGGTTCCATTGGGGCGGAGGGCTGACGTACTCGCAGTAGCCCTCAAATTTCCGGTGGACCATGTCTGCCGTATTGTGCACCAAGCACGTTATAAAACCTTCACACCTGCGACTGATATCCGAGAACAACAGACTCCATCCAACATTCTGTTTCATCCCGCAACACTGGAGACTAAAAGGACCTATACTGAGGAATTAGTCTCAAATGTAGTCTATAGTAAACACCACAACACAGACTGCTGCGTTTTGAGTGGTGCCATGATTGGGAAGCATGGACTGTTAAAGAACGGCGTCACATTGTGTTCAGCGATGGATCGTGATTCTGCGCTTTCCCCAGATGACAATCGTCGGCGTGTATGACGCCAACCTAGGATGAGATCCCATTCTTACATTGTTACGGAGGGATGCAGTTGTGTTACTCTTGGCTTCATGGTGTGGCGAATGGCCGAGTATGACTTCATGTCACGGCTGGTGAGCTCGTGCGAGCTCTGATCAAGCAATGGTACATCTCAGACATTCTCCTTCCTCATGTGTCACCTCCCACGTGACAGAATGCTGCTGCCACTTTTCAACAATACGATGCTTATCCACAAATGATACCTGCCTCTTTGAATTGTCTGCATGGTACTGAGGTGCTCCCGTGGCCAGCAAGGTCCCCAGATCCATCCCTGAGACACCATATGTGGGACTAGCTTGAACGTCAACTTCGTGCCAGTGTCCAGAATATCACGGACCAGTTACAACAGTTAAGGACCAGCTTTGCTCAAGAAAGTAAACAACGGCTTTATGACGCCCTTCCCAGCCGAATACCTGTGTGCACTTTACTGGTTGCCCCGAGGAGAACAGAGGTCCAATGTCCCCAGCACTTGGGGGGGGGGGGGGGAGAGGGGGGGCTTTGCTCCAAAGCAGATGCCAATCGAAGGATATTCAGCTGGTCAAGTTTCTCGGTAAGTCATCCTGTCCAGGGTTTCATATTCGATGAACAAGGGAAGTGGTGCTCTCCATAGTTGACATAGGTGGGTGGAGGGGGCACATGGAGAACTGGGATGCAATGGAGGTACACAGCCTGTACAGGTGGCAGTGGAATTGCACTGGGAAGAAGATGTTCCCGAATTCCAGCACATAAAGCACCACGTAGTGGGAGAGACCCATTATTTTACGTCACATCGGTATGCCATTACATTTACCGTTTCAGATAATGAATCACCCTCAAAGACCAAGATGCAGGAACCACTTTTTTTTTAAGTCATCAGTCCTCTGATTGGTTTGTTGCGGTCTGCCACGATCTCCTCACCTGTGTCAACCTCTTCATCTCAGATTAGCAGTAGCAACCTATGATGTAATCTAATATCTGTCTTTCTCTACAGTTCTTGCCCTCTACAGCTCCCTCCAGTACGATGGATATTATTCCCTGATGTCTTAACAGATGTCGTATCATCCTGTCCCTTCTCTATGTCAATGCTTTCCACATATTCCTTTCCTCTCCGATTCTGCACAGAGCCTCATATGGAATTACGAACAATGCAGTGAATGGAGACTTTTATGATTCTTGAAAAATGTACGTAAAGATGTACAGAAAAAACATTTATCATTAAAAGTCTTTGTATTTAAAAACGACATCGATTTATTATGTACATTTTTCTTCGTTATGCAATTTGTGATGAATAGTTTTCGGAAACTTAGCTGAAAATAGCTTGCAATCTAGTGGCGCCCTCCATCGGTAATGCTGGAATTCAATATGGTGTTGGCCCACTCTTAGCCTTGATAACAGCTTCCACTCTCGCATACATACGTTCAGTAAGCCCATTCTTCACGGAGCGCTGCATTGAGGCTAGGTATCGATGTCGCTCGGCGAGGCCTGGCACGAAGCCGGCTTTCCAAAACATCCTTAAGGTGTTCTATACGATTCAGGTCAGGGCTCTGAGCAGGCAGTCCATTAAAGGGATGTTATAGTCTTGTAACCACTTCACCACAGGCCGTGCATTATGAAGAAGTGTTCGATGGTGTTGAAAGATGCAGTCACCATTTCCGAATTGCTCTTCAGCAGTGGGAAGCAAGAAGGTGCTTAAAAAATCAATGTAGGCCTGTACTGTGATAGTGCCACGCAAAACAACAAGGGATGCAAGCACCCTCCATGAATAACAAGACCACACCATAACACCACCGCCTCTGAATTTTACTATTGGCACTACACACGCTGGCAGATAACGTCACCGGGCATTCGCCTTACCCACATCCTGCCATTAAATCGCCACATTGTGTACCGTGATTCGTCACTCCACACAACGTTTGTCCACTGTTCAATCGCCTAATGTTTACGCTCTTTACACCAAGCGAGGCGTCGTTTGGCACTTACGGCGCGATGTCTCTCTTATGAGCGGCCTCTCGACCATGAAATCTATGTTTTCTCACCTCCCTCGTAAGTGTCGCAGTACTTGCAGTTTGGAATTCCTGTGCGATGGTCTGGATAGATGTCTGCCTGTTACGCATTACGATCCTCTTCAAGTGTCGGCGGTCTCTGCCAATCAGCAGACGAGGTCGGCCTGTACACTTTTGTGGTGTAGGTGTCCCTCCACATTTCCACTTCACTATCACATCGGAAACAGTGTACCTAGGGACGTTTAGGAGTGTGGAAATCTCGCATATAAACGTGTGACGTAAGTGACACCAAATCACCTGAACACGTCTAATGATTACTGAGGTCGCTGTTACAGAGTACCTGGCAGTAGATGGCAGCACAATGCACCTAATATGAAAAACGTATCTTTTTTGGAGGTGTCCGGATACTTTTGATCATATAGTGTATGTTAAAAATATAAATAACTGTGAAACAGGCGAATGATTTTTGTGATTACTTACTGCGATTTTGATCTAGGATGAGGATAGACGTAACAGACATTGTAGGTGTAATTATAATGCATTTTCGTTAAATATTTGTATTTATTTGCTTACGAAACCTTTGTTTATGTACCTTTGGCACACCTACCTGTTAGGAAACTAATGACTTATTTTTTCATAGAATCAGAAAGTGCAATACAGCGCGAGCCAGTGATTGATCGATGTCGGCCATTTACACGGTCGCAACGTTTTATTTTAATAGTGACAATATTAAACGGCACAGAGCCGCGGTAATAACTCACAAAGTTTGCATTTTAATTGTGATATGTAACTTCAGTATCATTTCAATTTATTTGCAACGATTAGTAGCACTTTTCATTAAATTCTTGTGGTTGCCGCATAACGGCGATCTTTTGTCTCACCTACAAAAATTCACAGAAATTAACTTACTCCGAAATGACGAGTGATAAATATGGCACACAGTAATACTTCTCTACGCGAACCCACGACGTTAAAGCAGTATTAATTGAAATGAAACTGCAATGCAAAAAGAATCTGAGATATTTTGTTAACATGTGACCACATTACGTGTTTCATATTGCAGGCATTAAACCTTCAAATAATACTTCCATAAAACAAAAGACTGCGTAATTCGGCAGTGGTAAGTTTAGTTGTACTTTTGTGTGTGTGTGTGTGTGTGTGTGTGTGTGTGTGTGTGTGTGTGGCGTCATTTGATGTGTAACTTCACGTATATGTGCCTATAAACCCTACTGTTTAATGAACTGCACATGTACACACAATTACAACACACCACTTGTACAGAAAAAAGCACAATAACATATGTATTAAAAACAAAACAGCAACGAGGCCAGAGGGACTGTAGTGTCATACTGACAAGTGAGCTGATAGTGTCGCGTTTTTCGTTTCCTCCTCCCATTTTGCGTGCTTCACCTTTTTTATCAGGAAGCGTACATATAACGACTGTCGGTCTGTAGTTCCATCACCTCTAAGCTAGTCGTACGTTGTGTTCCAAAAATGAACAGCATAGAGACAGAAGTGATGACACTTTCTGCGGGAGCTGACCATCATTTTGCCTATCAATACTCAAACACGTACAGTGCAAGTTGTTAATGATTTGTTTGACTGATGGGGCTGCACAGTGCTATACCACCTACTGGACTCCGCTGACTTAAGCCCTCGTGAGTTCAACTCGATTACTAAACTGAAGAAAACATTTCGTGAGATTCGCTTCAGAACTGCAATAGACCGCACCGCTCGATCTGTCAACACAACTGGCACTGCTAAGAGTATCCTACGTCTTCCACATCGCTGGCAGCGGGTTATACACAGTGCTGGTGACTACTTTGAAGGTCAGTAAAACTTTGAAACACGTAACAATTTTGTACGAGCTGCAAATAAATAGTTGCCACTATTAAAGATCCAACCCTCGTATTTTACGGCACGACTGTCTGGGAAACATACGTGCCTTCTTTCGGAAACTGCGGTCCCGTCTATGTAGACGTTTACTGCCGAAACATGATCATGCTTGCAATGAGAAGGATGGCTCTCTAAAATCTTCTTTTTTCGGGCAAGAGTGATTCTGAGTCACTGGTTGTCTCCTCTCAAAGCAGAGGTTTGCTCCCCCAGCGCTCTGGCTGGAATGGCTACCAGGCGAGCAGAACAATCAAGTGGGGAGGTTCAGTGAGTAGAGAGGCTTGATGGAAAGTGATCGTGAATCTTTGCCTTCTTCGTGTTCTGCTCTTTCCCTGGTTGAGAACTTCCCTAGTGGGTGAGACTTGTGGGCTGCGACTTGTGGTGGACTAAGAGCCAGTGGCAGTTTCTAAATGTACGGGCAGTGGAACTGCATATCATCTCGGACTTATCGTGTATCACGATGGAGCACTTATTCGTCCTGAGTCGGCCACCTGACGTTTGACAATTCCAGCACCCGCCATCGTGCCTGTGAGCCAAACTGGTTGGCCAGACCAGCCGTCGGGTACACCTCACACTGAAGTCGGCTGGGATTTCGGGGTTTCAAGAGGGAACTTCCGTGCGTTATAATAATAATAACGCCAGTGAGCGTAGTCTGCAGGTTTTCGTGGACGCGTCACATTAAGGGGAGCCGGAGGTGGTCAAATCCAAAGAATTACGATTTTTCTTTTTGCTACGGAAAATTAATTGGAACATTCCTCCTTAATGTAAACTTTGAATTATTGTTCTACTCGCCCTAGAAGTGGAGTTATTACCATTTTCCCCCACGCCTGCAGAGGAAATGGGCGGCCGCTGAATGCTTCTAACACCCTATCGTGACTTCCTGGCGAACTGCTTGGGATTTTCTCCGGCCTGTTACGCATACAGCGCCTTATGTTACGCATACAGCGAGTGTGCAAGTGTTGGCTACATTGTTTTCTGTGACAAATATTACCCGTATTTCCTTACAGCTTACTCCTATTTTCCTCATAATTTCGAACATCTTGCTCCATTTAATATTGTCGTACACTTTTGTTCCGGTTATGATGCCACGTTTTAATAACCGTGTATATAAGATGAGGAAGAACGTAGGGAAACGAAAATTAACACTAATACCAAGTTGCGATACTACAATGAATAAGAGCGCGGAACATCGTCTCTTTGCTGTTTACCGTTTCGAATTAGTTCAGTGTTGCACCTGTTATTGGTAGTATTAGCCCTATACTTCTTGTGTAAAGCGGGTAATATGCAGTATGAACAAGAATCAGGAGGGAACAATAAAAACAATTTTTCATGACTTAGCACAGCCAGAATTGTTACACAAATGTCTACATGGAAAGACGCAGAATCCTAATGAGAGCGTAAACAATTTAATTTGGAAAGTGATTCTTAAAGGGTGTTTGTAAGCATAAAAACACTGCACTTTGACATTTATGATGAAATTGCAACCTACAACCAAGGGAACAGCGTGAAGTGTGAAGTTCTAAAGGCATTAGGATTTACAGCTGGGGTGAACACTGTACGAGCAGTAAGAAATATTGACAGAGAAAGGATAAGAGGAGCAGAAAAAAGAGAAAGGCATATGATGTATGATGGAACAACAGGCCAGAAAAGAAGACAGAAGGGGAATCTTTTGGAGGATGAAGAAGAAGAGCCTGATAATCCATCCTATAGTGCAGGAATGTATTGAGAAACTTTGATAGCCATTTCCCGTAAATTAGAATTTTTCGAATATAAGGAACATTTTCTCAAAATCCACTCAAGCTAGAGAGATAAAAATTTTTATTCAGCACTCCTAGTGGTCAAACTTACGAGAGCAGTTCAATAAGTAATGCAACACATTTTTTTTCTCGGCCAATTTTGGTTGAAAAAACCGGAAATTTCTTGTGGAATATTTTCAAACATTCCCGCTTCGTCTCGTATAGTTTCATTGACTTCCGACAGGTGGCAGTGCTGTACGGAGCTGTTAAAATGGCGTCTGTAACGGATGTGCGTTGCAAACAACGGGCAGTGATCGAGTTTCTTTTGGTGGAAAACCAGGGCATCTGAGATATTCATAGGCGCTTGCAGAATGTCTACGGTGATCTGGCAGTGGACAAAAGCACGGTGAGTCGTTGGGCAAAGCGTGTGTCATCATCGCCGCAAGGTCAAGCAAGACTGTCTGATCTCCCGCGTGCGGGCCGGCCGTGCACAGCTGTGACTCCTGCAATGGCGGAGCGTGCGAACACACTCGTTCGAGATGATCGACGGATCACCATCAAACAACTCAATGCTCAACTTGACATCTCTGTTGGTAGTGCTGTCACAATTGTTCACCAGTTGGGATATTCAAAGGTTTGTTCCCGCTGGGTCCCTCGTTGTCTAACCGAACACCATAAAGAGCAAAGGAGAACCATCTGTGCGGAATTGCTTGCTCGTCATGTGGCTGAGGTTGACAATTTCTTCTCAAAGATTGTTACAGGCGATGAAACATGGGTTCATCACTTCGAACCTGAAACGGCAATCAATGGAGTGGCGCCACACCCACTCCCCTACCAAGAAAAAGTTTAAAGCCATACCCTCAGCCGGTAAAGTCATGGTTACAGTCTTCTGGGACGCTGAAGGGGTTATTCTGTTCGATGTCCTTCCCCATGGTCAAACGATCAACTCTGAAGTGTATTGTGCTACTCTTCAGAAATTGAAGAAACGATTTCAGCGTGTTCGTAGGCACAAAAATCAGAACGAACTTCTCCTTCTTCATGACAACGCAAGACCTCACACAATTCTTCGCACCCGAGAGGAGCTCACAAAACTTCAGTGGACTGTTCTTCCTCATGCACCCTACAGCCCCGATCTCGCACCGTCGGATTTCCATATGTTTGGCCCAATGAAGGACGCAATCTGTGGGACGCACTACGCGGATGATGAAGAAGTTATTGATGCAGTACGACGTTGGCTCCAACATCGACCAGTGGAATGGTACCGTGCAGGCATACAGGCCCTCATTTAAAGGTGGCGTAAGGCCGTAGCATTGAATGGAGATTACGTTGAAAAATAGTGTTGTGTAGCTAAAAGGTTGGGGAATAACCTGGTGTATTTCAATGCTGAATAAAACAATCCCTGTTTCAGAAAAAAAATGTGTTGCATTACTTATTGAACTGCCCTCGTACATTGTAACACAGCCATTTGGCAATATGTTCAGTAGTTTCATTTCAGTTTAATTATAAAGCAATTATTTGAAAAAAATTTGGGTAATTAATAAAAAAATAATTGGAAGGAAACTAGAAAAGATACTCCAAAATACCTCTGTCATAACTGCAATACTAAACCACTCTCTATGCAAAAAAAATTCAAATTTTTCTATTTGGTGGTCTATTCATAAATGTTCCTCAAACTTAGTGATTTTAACATGGGCAGCATAGGCACGTCCGGCTCCCCTTAAAGCTGCCGCAGGGCGCCGCTCATGGGCCCCACCGTGCTGTTTTTGTTGCCACCCAAATCAAAATGAAAGGATAAAGTATTGTTGCACCGGCGTATGGTTATTAAATGATGTTCACAGCTCCTTGTTCTCTATGAGCCATAGTTTTTGGTGCACTTGGTAGTAGTTGATTCCATTTGAATAGAACTGGGCCTCACAATGGATTCACGTAATCAAAGTCAGATTGCGTTGTAAGAGGGATTAATTGAGGGGAGAATTTGTGTAGCTTCTGCCCCAATAAATGCTTTGACAACCGAACACCATCCCTTTTCTAATTTATGTTCACCTGCTTTTTTCAAAGATTTATCAGCTCGACTATAAAGTTATAAAAGGTCGAATAAAAACTTGTCATTACTTTTGTAAACTTAAATACGCCACTGTTCTCATTCATACCCCTCCAACCATTCACAGTTTTTATTTTATTGTGGTGATACATGGATACAGCAGAAATGCAACATTCAATCGTATTAAATTTTTCATACACGAAAATTAAGAGTGTAGCTCACGATTTGAAGACTGTTGAGATGATAATACTTTTCTTTATCTAAAGATAATAACATTTAGCATCACTTGGACATATATTTATGATTAAAGCATGCGACCACTTGCAACGTTCTCTGTTATTCTAATTACTTGTTGCATATCTTTTGTTGTATTATGTGAACTGTCATTTTATGTTTTCACTTCATTTTCTTTTTGGTTTTTATTTTTTGTTTACTGTTTCATGTACGTATATTCTACTAATTAAAAGCACTAAGTAACTCATTATGATACAAAATCGTTACAACAATAATAAATGCTTAAAATATTACGGTTTTGTACATCAGGCACACAAAATGAACGACATTCCCTCATGTAAAACAAATGCTGAAGAAGGCGATAAATAACAAAATTCAGCAGGTGTCCGAAATTATGGTGGGTGACTCTCTAAATGTCCTGAATTGTGCCAGGCGTATTTCAGTACAATGGAAAACTTTGGAGAACAGAATGGATTATGTACTAGTGGCTGCACCTTAATTGAGACAGACATCATAATCGTGCAGCAGAACTAGATATCAAAATCTTCTCACAGAGTACTTCTAGTATCGAAAGCCATGTACATCCAACGGTTGCATCTACCATGTCGAGACTTTTGGAATCACCAGATGAACAAGTTCGTTGTCCTCTTGTACGACACTCGAAACAATTCTTTCACACTGACCGTCCCATGAATCCAACAATAATACAATTCTTTTAAAACTATGAAAATGGGGTTAAGTAGTTTTCCAGCAGCAAAGGATGCAGGCTGAATAGTGCAACTGTAAGTAACTGATGGTGATGAAATTTCCTGGGAGATTAAAACTGTCTGCTGGACCGAGACTCGAACTCGGGACCTTCGCCTTTTGCGGGCAAATGCTCTACCATCTGAGTGCACACTCCGCTGCAGAGTGAAAATCTCATTCTGGAAACATCCACCACGCTGTGGCTAAGCCATGTCTCCGAAATATCCTTTCTTCCAGGAGTGCTAGTTCAGCAAGGTTCGCAGAAGAGCTTCTGTGATGTTTGGAAGGTATGAGACGAGGTACTGGCAGAATTTAAGCAATGAGGACGGGTCGTGAGTCGTGCTCGGGTAGTTCCGGTGGATGTTCGGTCAGAGAGCTGGTTGGGTTCTGTAATAAAAATTTGAGTTAAACGATCAACAACGAATTTGAACGGATGTCATGATGCCACGTGCGCAACGACCAAACACATCGGTCAACAACGACAAAAGAAAAAAAAAGAAAGAAAGATAATAGAGCATTTGCCAGCGAGAGGCAAAGGTCTCGCTCCGGCACACAGTTTTAATCTACCAGGAAGTTTTATGTCAGCGCACACTGCGTTGTAGAGTGAGAATCTCATTCTGGAAACTGATGGCAATGACTGCACCATGCATTCAACCTCCTTTGTAAGGTAAAGGCGCCAAATTTCGTCCGCCAGTCTGTTTTTAGCCTCTGAATACCGTATCTTCAAATCAATTATTCTAAAAAAATCTATATAACATCACCAACTAAGCATACACATGGCATTTAGCTCAAAATATTTCAGAAAGGATTTGTTATCTTTACAGGAAAAAAACCTCAAAAACAATGGTCTTTTACCAAACTTGAAAAAGTGGTTCTATTTTCGTCCCCTACTAATACGTCTTGTAAAAGAAATATTAACAGTTGAAAAACAAGGTAATAATAATAAACACATGTTACAATATTTGTTTATACTAGATACAGGTTACAAACGTTCATTTCTGGTACAAAAAATATTGGTTACCAACTGTTCGATTATTTTTTCCCTTCCAAGCCAGAGACACAATTTTTCTTTTGTTCTTTGTCCCTGAACACATTTCGTTTTGCCACACGGAACATTGAGTGCAACACACCCATTTTTCCCCATGACGTCTTAAGAAAAACGTTTTAGGCAAACGGGGCACTCCACATCATCTTCATTATCCTCGCTTTCACTTGAATCTTGGTATGGGACATCACAGTCGTAATCAGAGTCATTGGATACTTCCAGTTTTGTTTTCTTCTTTAACCGTTTCTTTACCATTCCTGACTATGTCTTAGGAAATAGATTTATCGGTTTTCTCACATTACGATTGGTTTTCTCTTGAGAGTGTTGTAGTCTCATCTTGTAAGGTGAGCCTGTAATAAGAGAAGCACTGCCTCGTCGCTTAGATGAAGATGAGTTGATAACAGGCACCCCTAGGATATTCCTTGGGCCAACTGCTGTTAACTGTGGCATCTATGTGCTGCTTGAAGATTGAGTGGCTGGAAAGGCCGGCTTTATAGCTGTGCTTGTTGAGGGTTGATTTTTTGCAAGTGGTTCAGGAGCTGAGGAGGCGTCAGCAATCGCCGAAAAGTCTTCTACACCAAACACATTTGGGTTGTAAGGCAGAATCCCAGTTTTCTTAAAACCATTCACGGCAATTTTTACAACCGCTGCCTTTTCATAGGCTTCATTGAATAGCTGTGCAACCTGTAGGTTACCAACAATCCTGCCAGGATTGTTAGACATCCAGTTTTCTATTAGCTGCACAGAAAATGTTTTTAAAGGAAACATGAGCGACGCATCGAGAGGCTGAAGCTTTGAAGTGGGGTGAGGAGACAAGCAGACTGTAGCAACACCATTATCGGGAGCCATGTTTTTAACATTCACATTGCGAGAATGTGAATAGTGTCCGTCCAATATCAACACAATAGGATCTTCCTTCGACGGCTTTACATTTGAAATGAAATGTCGAAGGAATTTTTCAAAAGATCACCTGTGATCCGCCCAGACTCATTCGCTGCTCCTATTGACTCAGGTGGAGGTTCATCCATGAGTTAGTTCTTCATCAGCTTTCTGGGAAAAAAATCATAAGATCGAGGCACAAATGTACCTGATGCCGACATGCGCAAAAGAACCTTCACTAGTCCATCTCTTTCTGCAGACGACAGTTTGTGCACATACTTCTTTCCTTTCACAGCAACAATCTTTCTTACTCTGTGCTGTAGCGCTGTGACGCCGGTTTCATCTACAATGAACACTTTAGGTGGATTACATTGTACTTTCTCCAGCTCGGCATTCAAAATACATAAAAAGAGCTTAACACTTTACTAGTTGAAACCTTGTACCCTAGCTAGCGACAAGGATTGCGGCGTTTGTGTAGAAAGTGCCGGATGTCTCTGAAGAAACAGACGCAACCACCTCCGTCCAGCTGTTTTTTGCCCGACTGAAAATGGGTGAGAAACATTATTGCGTATAGCAGGCAGAAAGGCCTTTCGCCTAGGATCATTCAGAATAAGGCCACAAAATATTTTCTCCGTGCCCTTACAATAAGACACTAACTCAGCCTCTAGGTCACGTGAAAAAACTGGTTTTCCACCAATAGCTTTTTCAATTAAATCTTCAGCACTTTTACCTTCTCCTTTCTTTATATAACCCTTGAGAGTTGCCTTAGGCACACTAAAGGTCTTACAAGCAGCTTTATATTCAGTTTTCTTGTTTCTCACCACAGTTATTACAGATTTCATAGCCTCTCTGTCTAATTTCTTTCTATGCGGCATCTGAGACGAAATGAAAAAGTATGTTCTAAATTCCGTCACCTGGAAGAATTTAGGAACAGATGGGGGGACGAAAATACGAATATTCTACTTGTCAAGATGGCAGGTTCCTACACTACGAGAAATAAACCAAACACAGCAAACCAGATCATTCACTTTATAGCTTACCCTACACGGATATGTCAGATACACATAAATAAGCACATTATAATAATTCGAAAAGAGCATTTAAAAATAGTATTTCGACAACTCACCTTTTGACAATTTAGAATACGTTTTCTCAAACGGACACGCAGAGGACTGGAGGCATGAAACTTTTACAACTAACCGGTGGCCACGAGCACAACGAACGAAAAGTATCACCGATGGCGCTCCTACCGGTAGAACAGAGAACCTTTGGGGGACGAAATTAGGCACGGAGACCAAATTTGGCGCCTTTACCTTACCCTTTTGGAACAAAGTACATCCAGAATTCAAATTCAGGTTGATTCCGTACTGATCATAGTTGTACATGTTTTCAGCCCCCTAAACACTAATCTGCTTCGAAACTTGAACTACACAACTTAAAATGACCTCGTCGATATAATTTTTATCGCTTATATAGTGTCGTGTTACTACCTTTGCTATTTTCCTAGATAAATTCCACGCCTTTTTGAAATTCGACAACCATTTGGGTCTTGCCTTGAAATTTCCCTGCTCATTAGCTAGACCCACTTTTGAATGTCATTATCATGGAGAACCAGTTAATTATCCATAGCCTCTAATACTTTTTGTGACGTCCAGCATTGTAATCTTACCACGTTTTGAGCCATCATGAAGAACATACCTCACTCAGCGATAGAGCTGTTTCACTGATGTAACTTTGCAACATTTATGCTACATGGATGAAAGAGCTGTACCATTTTCTCTTCTTTTCGGTTTCCCAAAATTCAACCGCAGATTTGTTATTTTCGAAATTTAATTCGCTTTCTGAAGAAAGGATACTGCCTGCGATGAAAGACTCTTCATGTCAATGTTAAAAAATATATCGGCTCAACCACTTGTTTATAGTGTAAGACACTAAGATTGACGCGTTTCGGAAGTAAAGCTTCCATTATCAGAATAATAAAAAGTAAAAGAACCTGTTAAAACTCGCTAAAATGGAACATGCACCAGGCACAATAAAATTGATAATAAAATTAAAACATCAGTTTTATTGCGCCTGGTGCATGTTCCATTTTAGCGAGTTTTAACAGGTTCTTTTACTTTTTATTATTCTGCTAGTTAGCGAACTTCTGCAAATTGCAGCAGCTTCGGGCAGTGGCTAGCGAGAAGTGAAGCTGGACAGTGCCGGCACCTGGAGGTGTAACAGCGCGTGTTACCGCATGTTACAATCCTTTTATAATCTTCAAATGACAGTCATCCGAAAAAGCTGTTAATGTACGAAACAAGTCCAGAAGTCACCGACGTGAAGAACTTGTTGCAACGATTGTTTTCGGCGCATTGCGCGCTGAGCAATACGCACTCGAACGCATCGTCCTAACAGACCTGCGTTTGCTGACGGTATGTACGCTGTTTTTCTGTTTGCGAGGTCTTCTCTTGGAGAGCCCACGGAGATGTACCACGAAGACCACTTATATGATTGAGCCATAAATATTTGCAACGTGCAAATTTTTGCTTATGCACTTTTCTAGTTCTAAAAGAAACTAATAGAGAGTTTGGACTGAGAATTCGAGAATCTCTTTGTGAAGCCCCAAATGTTCTATTGAATGCAGCGTATCTAGCAAGCTAACGTCGGAACAAGTGAAACGATATTCGTTCATCTTATGTGCAGCGTGTGAAAAATCAGGTTTGAATGTTACCTTATAAGCATTCCTTACTGATTATCATTATTGTAGTAATTTTGTTTCATAATACTGGGTTTCTTATTATTATCAGTTAACAAAATACACGCATGTGAAATGGTAAACTACAAAACAAAAAAATTAATTTACTACGTAATACAACAGTTTAAAGGATAAACCAAAATAAGTAAAAACATTTAGAATAATAATGAATGTTTAATTATTTTAATTAGGGATGTTACACACACACCGACACAACGCTATGTACAACTTTCTTTCCAAAAATGGTATCATAGAAACCACCTCTATTATACATGAATGTATGTGGCGTGAAAATTTCTTTAATTTCTGTTGTAACAGAAGTTCCCGTTTTGTAAAATACATTAATGGTGGTGAGGTAACCTGCAAATTTTCAAATCTTTTCGAAAGTTGATTATATGACTTTTCAAGAACGTTAGTTACATATCTACTTATGTAGCAAACACCTTTTTTTGCACCTAGCGAGGTGGCGCTGTGGTTAGCACACTGGACTCGCATTTGGGAGGACGACGGTTCAGTCCCGCGTCCGGCATCCTGATTTAGGTTTTCCGTGATTTCCCTAAAATCGCTCCAGGCAAATGCCGGAATGGTTCCTTTGAAAGGGAACGGCCGACTTCCTTCCCCGTCCTTCCCTAATCCGATGAGACCGATGACCTCGCTGTTTGGTCTCTTCCCCCAAACAACTCAACCCAACCCTTTTTTGCATTTCATAGTTATGCAACTATTCCCTCTGAATCTAGAATGCCAAATTACGTTTCGCGGTGTGTTTTACCGCTTAAAAGTGAAACTGGGCACAGTCAAAAAGTACGTACTTCATTATTGTGCCCCCCTCGACACATCCACCAACTCTAGTCAAGATCTTTCAGTGACAATTGGGAATGTTCCCTTTTTATATCTCTACGAATTATCTTTTCCTCACATTATATGATAAATGGCTTACCAATGTTTTAGAGCTCAGAGGACTGCAAATTCAGTAACTGTTGAAATAATGTCGCAAGCGCCATATTTGTTTATATATTCTCCTGGTCCAAATATCTCAATATTGTGCCTTTTTTGAGTAGTCTTGGAGCGGAAACGGCTCTTGAAGGCTGTCTGAAACTCGTCAAACCTCCTATAATTTTCCTTGCTCATGAAAGTCAGCTGGGTGCCATCGCCGCATGAATAACGCACCACAAACCTAATTTTGCGACTTTCCTTGCATCCAGACAGAGAAATCATGAATTTTACCGGACGCAGTTCTCCAGCTGGGTAATACAGTGACCGGTTATGCAGTTATAATTCCTCCGCCCCAGATGTATGCAAATTAACCACTGCAGTATTATTCAAGCTCTGACTCTTGACTATCTTTTAGTGCACCCACAGTTTCATCCGGACTTGGGATTCTTCCAAGGACGCTACTCCCGTTTCAGCGGCTCTGACCTGAGCAGAATTTTCCACCTTTAGTTCATTCGTTTTCTCAATACGACTTTCCATCCTAAGTTTCATTTCTTTAGTTTATATTAACACCCTCTCTTCTACTACTCCCACTTCCTTCGTTCCTATAGCATTTAGGTATTTTAGGTCATTTCTCGATGTTCCCATATCTGGACCCCCCATCTCTGGACAATCCAAACCAAGGCACGCTCCCGACTCCGTCTCCTCAAGCTCCTTTCTGGCCACACATTGTTGGTTATTTCTACCGTACAAGAATACTTAAGCGCTGCCACTTCATCCCGGATAGCTGTGACATTCTCACTTTGTCGCTTAACACAACTGTCTGACTTTCCTTACCCTTAACGCTGAAACTATGAATTAAACAAGAAATTTCCTCCTCCAGCGTTTAAGTTGTGCCTGATATTGTACGGAAACTATTATTTTATTTTCTTAATCCGTGGTGCCTTCTCTTTATCTGTGGCGCCAGCTGGGTGTCGGTTATTAGTCTTTGTTTGCTTGGCCATGACATGATTGGCCACGTGAAGTTTAAAAGGAGCGGGCTAAGTCGGACTGAGGGCTCTACCTTCGATATACGGTGGACATGCCGCCGTCTTCACCCCCCGTCCACCTTCTCCAGTATGCTGACGACACCGTCTTCTTTGCCCTCGCCCCCACCCTGCAACGCTCCCAACACCCTCTCCAATCCCATCTTGACCAGTTCACCACTTGGTGTAACCAGTGGTTACTCAAGGTTAAACTTTCAAAGACCCAAGCGATAATTGTAGGCAAAACCACCCCTTCCTTCCATCTCTTCTATATCACCATCTATGGCCGTCATATCACCCTCACCCCCCCCCCCCCCCCTTTCAAGTACCTTGGCGTCACTCTTGGCTGTCGCCTCTCGTGGACCCCCTATCTCCAGACAATCCAAACCAAGGCACACTCCCGACTCCATCTCCTCAAGCTCCTTTCTGGCCACACATCGGGTCTGGAGCCCTCCACCATCCTCCACACCTATAAATCTCTCATTCGCCCTATCCTCTGCTAAGCCCATCCCGCCTGGATCTCCGCCCCTCCTACCTTTTACAAATCCCTTCAAATCCTGGACTGCCATGCGTTCTGCCACACCTATTGCATCCGTCTCCCCTCCCCCACACGGATCATGTATGACCTCATTCCGTTCCCACACCACTTCCTTTTCCTCGAACAGATAAGGATCCTCTACACCTCCCACAAACTTGATCCCCCTCACCCACTTGTCTCTCCCATCATTTCCCACCCCCGTCCGCTGCCACGCCTGTATCCCCACATCCCACCCTCTCTCCATCTCTCCACTCTCCATACCCTTGCCCAAGATTGCTTCCGCCAAATCCCCCTCTCTGATGATGCCCTCATCCCCACCATCTACTCCTCCTACCAACTTCGATCCTCCCCTTCCACCCTCTACGTTTTCCCAAGGGCACCCTCTCTCCCTTCTCTCCCTCCTCTCTTCCTCCCTCCCTCTTCTGCCACAGGTTTCCCTTACCCTCCCTACCTTCTTTCCTTCCCCTCCCCACTCCTCTGCCTCTGGCATCTACACCGTCCCCCTCTCCCTCCTCCCCCACTTTTTCCCCTTTGGCAGGTCCCCGGATTCGTGCATGAACAGTGAACATTCGTGCGCCAGAGATCATCGCCGTCGGTTCTTTGTGTGCCTTCGTGTTAGTACCTTAGTGTTTCACCGACTGTGCTCCATCGTTCACGTGTGTCATTTCTGTGTTTGTGTTACAGTGCTGAACGTTTTTTATTTCACTACGCCTGTGAACGGCTCCATGTATTTTACTTTGTGTGTCTACTATTTTTCTTATCCATCGTTTTGTTTTGTTTTTCTATGTCTTCATATGTACTAATTGTAGTATCTGTGGCCGAAGAGTGGCGTAGTTTTGCCGCTTCCTGGAGAGGACAGTACACTCGCGTACCGAGAGTGGTACGGCTACGGCGGTCGCAGCGAGCCGTCAGCCCTGGAGCAGTGCGGGCCACTGCTGGTTTAGCGTGACGCAGAGAAGCGACGCAGCTGAGTGGACCGGCGCGGTGAGGCCACGTTGGCGTAGCGGAGCTGGGGATGTCAGCGTCCGAAGTGTAAGCAGTTGCTGTCCGTGGGCGCCTTAGGCCTGGATGTGGCTGTGTCCTGTTCTGTGGCATCACGTAGTATCTCCAACCCTCGTACTGCTGTTACCGACGGCGTCCTTTCAAGCGGGTCATTAGTTTTAAGTTGTATGCTCTGAAATTCCAAGTCGTTGGATGCGTACAGTGCTGTGACTGGACTACTGTACCTTGTGTCTCAGCACTGCCCGAATTCTGCCATTTCTATACCGCTATTCGTAGTTAAATCAATTCGTTGTAAATGTCTGAAATTTTACAACTTTATTAACTTGATTTTAAAATCGTAAGTTAACATTCGTTATCATGAAGAGCAATATCCTCAATATAGTTTCTTAATGTAAGTTCCTGAAGCATTATTTAACCAACAGTGTCTTGAATAATAACAGATCAAAGAACAGCTCTCAGAATCAATTTACAACGCTTAAAACACTAAAGCCCTTTTTGAGCAATGGAAAAAGAAATACAAATTGCATAATGGAAGGTTAAATAAAAGACTCTAACGCCACATGGCAGTACCAAAATTTTCCTAGATATCACTTGTGATCTCTAAAAACAATAAAATATTGATCCCAACATTTTAATTAAAACAACAACTCAAATGCAATAAAATCTGATTAACATCAACGTACACTCTAAGCCCGTGGCCTCTACGATGCGCATCGTATCACAAAATATTTTCCTTCCTTTTAAATACTTTACATCATAAACCTCCCTACATGTGATGCATACGACACCCAACGAATGATGACAAATAATTAAGAATATATGTTATAACTAACCAGGTCCGTAAATCTTTTCCTTTTAAAATAAATCAAAAAACACACAAATCAACTCATAAGCTCAGTGGTTACATTAGATTAAAAAAAATGTACAATACATGTCGTTTGATTTCGTCGTGGTCGTGCGCTGTTGTGCACCGTACTACCCTTCAGGTTCACATGCACCACGGGAAAGATTTTCCACGACGTACAGAAGGTTAACAGGGTGCAACCAGCTTACACAAATTGCATACTGAAATTATACGTCGATATGGATGCGTCTGGCAGATCTTTAAACGGGTGAGGCAGTAGATGCCTTACTACTGAATACTTCGACTATACCGCACCGCACCAAGCAGCTGTACGATGGGGTAGACAGCAAACAAATCAACGACTGCTGCAAGGCAATCTCAGCACAGGCAGTAAGAAAATATTTGGGGCCACACAATCCACAGAATGACGTCCCAAGCTAAATTATGAAAATACTTCGGGACAAGTAGAATTGTAAAATACCACACGAAGTGAACTGAAATTAAGCGTCCGACTGAAATGCTCCACAGTCAATATTTCCATTACTACAAACACTTAACAGTACCTCCAAAGTTCTCTCTTGGACACTACCAGAGTGTCAAATTACTCGTTATAACAATAGATAACAGAGTTTAACACGCTGGGGGCCGACCAGCGTTTCTTAATAAGACGAGCAATGATTCGATCCCTCACTTGGATCCACCTTCGATTCAAAACAGTTATTTACTTTAAAACAACTAAATAGATGACAATGATAATATCAACGCTCACCTCTAGGCAGTGCTCTAACTAGACACTGCAGTACAGAAGCATAGTACACACCACCTACTAGCCTGATATACGTGCCAGCAACGTGCATCTTTTTTAGAATTCTTATGTTCACCTCATAAACCAAACTTGCAATAATTCACCTCATACACCAAACTTGCCGCAATTCTTCGTCGGAATCCATGTGCACAACCAAGGAATCTCTCCCAGCCCTTGAATGGCCACAAGATGATCGCCTTCGGGACACACTGGCCCCCCACACTAGGATCTTCGAGCCCACGGCGTTCCGTCCACAACCCACTGCTTCCACGGGACCCATCGACCAAGCGCACCGTTCAGAGCTAACTCCCAGCAACCCCCTTCTTTCTCGTCTCGTCCCCTCGGTGCGCTCGGGAGGACAACTCGCCAAAGATATACGGCGACCACAGGCTCCAGTTCGATTTCAATACTGACATCGCTACGAGTACTGCGGAGGGTGATTTCAAAAACCGGCTCACTGTGTTAACGGTTGTGCCTTTAAAATGAGTTCCTACGGTTGTTCCAAACATAAACGATTTAAAATGTTTAATAAAAAGCCAGTGAAACAGGCTAAGCACCAGATCTTAATTTGAGGAAAAATTTTCTGAGAGTATACGTTTGCAGCATAGCATTTTACGATAGCGAGACATGGACTGTGAGGAAACTGCAACAGAAGAGACTCAAAGCCTTTGAGCAGTGGTGCTACACAAAAATGTTGAAAATTGGGTGACATGAAAAGGTAAGGAATGACGAGGTTTTCCGCAGAATCGACGGGGAAAGAAAAATATGGAAAACACTGATAAGAAGTAGGAACAAGATGATAGACCATCCGTTAAGACGTCAGAAAATAGCTTCCATGGTACTAGATTGAACTGTAGACAGTAAAATCTGTGGAGGAAGACAGGGATTGGAATAAATCCATCAAACAATGGAGGACGTAAGTTTCACTCGCTTCTCTGGGAAAATGTTGGCGCAGGACAGGAATTGGTGGGGGGTGCATCAAATCAGTCAAAGACTGATGACACCAACAAAAGAAAGAAAATGGGAGGTATCCGCCCAACAGCCGTTACTCTGACCTCAGGCTGAGTTCTGGCGATTGGATGTGAAGATCACTACGCTTACACAACGGACACCAGTATATCAGACTTTTTGGAGATTGGCAGTGAACATCACTGCGCTTACGCAACGCCGTCTCGGGGGTACACGTGTGATTGCACTTGTCAGGACCAGATCACTGGGTGAATCGTTGGCCGTTATACACATCATCCGTGAACATCGGAGATACTGAAGAGTGCTGATCATCTTGCTGGATATGATGGGCAGCTGGTGTGATATCCCAAAATTATGTCGCTAATGCGTTGTTTGATAATTATCCGCCGCAGAAGACCCTGACGCTCTGGAGATGGAAAAAGTCCTCCCTCGATACGTGGTGGCGACCTTCATGGACCCGTTAACGGCGGATGACGTCACCGACGCCAACCGCGAAGAGGCAACTACCAAATCGCTCAGGCTTGTCGGTATCCCGTAGGATTTTTGTCCTATGTCAACGAGATTATGATGCCCAGATGGGTTACAATGAACCCGGAACTGATGACTCCTGCAGTTCAGATATACCGGTTTTTGTCGACAGCATAGTTTTATCTGTGCCGAAGCCATCTGTTTCAGAGGAGGTTGACCATTATCACGCTGTTACGCTGCTCAACAGTGATTTCGAGACCTTTACGAGGGTTCTGGCTGTCTGCATTCGATGTGTCCTGCCCCAAGCCGTCTCTAAAGACCAGAATTCTCGGTGGTAATACTTGCATGCAGAAGTCGCTCAGTGATAAACCGCGATGTCATCGCACAGGTCGAGGCATGTATGTGCTTAGGGGCATGGTGCCAGTGGGCTTTATCCACGACTTCGATAGGGTACGCCACTGTCTTGAGAAAGTGCTCCATCTGATGCTCTTCCCCGTCCTTTATTAACATCGTCATGCGTCTTCTGCGTGGCACGACTTCACATGTTACGATCAATAGACGTACAGGATGCCCCTTCTGGCTATTGTTCGCCCAACTATAAAGATGATAATACACATCTACAGGCGGTCATTGGTTACTACGCCAGTGAGGGAACGATTATCAAAGTGTGAGACAGTATGCTCCCTGCTACAGCAGGCAGTCTCGAACAGTGAATGTGCCGGTTAGAGCAACTGTTTAATACGTTGCCATGATGATGCAAACGTTGACTGGCCGACAGCACAGCTTCATTCGACCTGTGACCCAAGAACTGGCCTCCACTTCTCACAAACCATCGATTGCAGTGGCGCTTATTTTCCCGTCTCTCCTTAAGGATTTTTTGTGGATTTTAGTTACTGTATCACCGACCATCCGAGTAAGTGGTCATGGAGGGTTCATGATGCGACGGCCCATGATGAGAGGCCGTCCTCAGAATCCAACTGAAAGCCGTCTTCCCTTGGTTACTTGGCGGTGGTCTGGCGTTCAGTGAACGAGCCTCTCCTTGATTTGGACGCAAGATAGGCATGGTATTTGGTGGTCAACGACAAATAGATGAATCGACAGAGACTGCATTCCATTTGTAAGGCAGACTCTCTTTTATGTCTCCAGTGGCATCTTCCATATATGTATGAACACAGTCTGGAATACGAGTCTGCCACAGAGGTATTGAGGATGACGCTTCCGACACCAACTGCAGTGATTCCGACCTCCCTTCTTTTCCCAGACATGACATTTTATCCACACACTAAGATGCAAGTTGTGACATTGATTAAGGGTTAGACCATATCGTATCTCCACCAGCTTGAAGGTGACCGCTCTACTTCCTATAAAAAAATAAGATAAAATAAAATAAAAATAAAAGAAAGTAGTGAGACGTTTCCATTTCTTACAAGCAGCTGAAACCAATATGTATCCACAATGTCCATTTCATGAATTTCACAGCTGCAAATCGTAATACACAAAATTTCTTCCTTAAGATATGCATGCATGTCTGAAAGACATTGTGCTGTAATAAGTGCAGTTATTGTGTCAACATAGGCACTTTCAGCATTAATGGTATAATATGCTGGACTCAGAACTGGAGTCTATGGTTAAAGAACTCAAACTTCACAGTCGGGTGATAAGAACTAAATTGGAATCCAACACATCTAAATTAGAAAATTTTGAAACAAATCACATATTTTTAATATCTGACTTCCGGACCCAATTTGTGAAGTCAGAAAATAGGTCAATGTCGAATTAAACTCCATATGACTGATAGGCGCTTGCAGAGCACATGTCTGCATGAGGACCACGCCCATTTAAGGATATAATATAACATCCTTTTTACTTTCTTTATTTACCTCAACATAATAGGGTAATAGCATGGCACACTGGTATCAGCTTAGCTATTGAAGACTACAGTAACCGGTTCTTTGCCAGTAAACTTTATTTAAATAAATTTTATAAATAATATCAAAAACTAAAACTGACACTATATTGAATTTATAGGTTGCAACCACCGCCGATTAGTCACTGAAATTTAACAAATGTAATAATTAAAAGCGTAAATTGTTAAGAGAAACAGAATGTACATCTGCGAATGTTTCGATGCAGTCACTCGTCGGCACGGCTAGTGAAATTATATCTCAACTGAACTTAAACTTCAGATTCAAATATCGCAATTTAATAAAAAATTAATCATGACAAGGATATAATCAATCCCTGGTCGAGGGAACTTAAAACACGACACAATTTTATGCCATTTACAATTTAAAAAACTTAGTTCACAGAAAAATAGAAAAAAAAACACAATCCATAAAACAACTGTTTTAATTTGTCTATTCCGCAGCCTAAAGGGGCGAGTGGAATTAGTAGCCTCTACCTTCTCTTACTTCATACAGCATGATTTACAAGAAAAACTGCTTTAAAAGAAAGCACTTTATCATCAACATCGCGTTGTTGCTCTACGGCACTCTTGAGAGAGCTAGGCCCCCACTGACTGCGCCCGACAGCGCCAGCACCTAAGGCAGGCTCGGACACGAGGCAGATAAAAAATTGCACTGTACAACACATGGGGAAGCCAATAAATTTACAGCCAAACGTTGTGATTCTTGTGAAGTCGTGAGTCTTTTACAAGGCAATGATTTAAGGTAGCAAACACTGAACTTAATCGATCAGAGGAATCCATTATTTCGGTAAGTACCAACACAGCTCGTATTGGCTTATATAGACCAACTTCCAGGCCAGGAGGTGAAAATTAATTATCAGTAGTCGGATTCTACCCTTTCTCTTTAGGTAACCACAGTGTAAACAGACAGTATACTAGTGTTTAATTACACTACAAAAGTTATAAGAGCACTTAGAGAATAAGAGGCGTAACTAATCTAACACCGAATAACTAACGTTCAGCAGAAAGATTTGAAATTTATAGTGTTTATAATGACACCTCGCAGGCTGAATATAGTTTAAGTATCACCTAATTTTCAACATTCTTCGGTAGCACCACAGCTCGAACGCTTCGATCCTCTTCTACTTCGGCTTTCCAACAGTCCATATCTCACTACCGTAAACCTTGTGTTTGATGCTAGTACATTTTCTTGGACAGGAACGCTCTTTTTGTCAACGGTAGTTTAGTTTTTACATCCTCGTTGCTCCATCCGTCACGGTTTATTTATCTGCCTAGGTAGCAGAATTCCTTAATTTCGACTAGTTCGTGTTCCCAATTCTGTTTCTCGCTATTATCATATCTGCAACTTCTCATTACTTTTGTCTTTCTTCGTGTTACTCTCAGTCCATATTCTGCACTCATTAGACTGGTCAGTCCATCCAACACATTATGTATTTCTTTTTACTTTCGCTGAGGATAGCAATGTCATCAGCGAATCTTATCATTGATATCCTTACACTTTGAATTTTAATTCCACTCTTGAGCCTTCTTTTATTTCCGTCACTGCTTCTTCGATGAACAGACTGAACAGTAAGAACGAAAGACTACATCCCGGTCTTACACCCTTTTCAATATGACCATTTCGTTCTTGGTCTTCCAGTGTTATTGTTCCCTCTTGGTTCTTGTACACACTGTAAACTGCCCGGTTTTCACTATGGCTTACCCCTGTTCTTCTTAGAATTTCGAACATCGTGCACCATTTTACATTGTAGAACGCTTTTTGCAGGTGGATAAATCCAATGAACGGGTCTCAATTTTTCTTCAGTCTTGCTTCTGTTGTCAACCGCATTGTCAGAACTGCCTCTCTGATGCCATTACTTTTTCTAAAGCCAAACTGATCATCATCTAACAGATCCTAAATTTTCTTTTCCATTCTTCTGTATAATATTCTTATCAGCAACTTGGATTCATGAGCTGTTAAGTCGATTGTGTGATAATTCTCGCAGTAGCCTTCGCTTATCTTCGGAGTTGTGTGGATGTTGTTTCCCCGAAAGTGTGATGGTATATCCCCAGTCTCATACGTTCTGCTCAGCAAATTCATTATTCATTTTTTTGGCACTTCTTGCAATGATCCTAAAAACTCAGCTGGAATGTTATCCGTCCCTTCTGTCTTACCTCTTTTCAGTTCTGATTCTTCCACTGGAATTCCTATCTCTTCCTTGTCGACTTTTGCTTCTTCTTCTATCATGTCATCAGGTAAGTATTCCCCCTCACAGATGCCTACACTGTATTCTTTCCACCTATCCACTCTCTCCTGTGCACCGAACAGCGGAATTCTCATTGTACTCTTAATGTTACTGCCCCGAAGGTTTTTCTGAGTTCTCTATATGCTGAGTCCGTTCTTCCGACAATCATTTCTTTTTCGATTTCTTCACAATTTTCATGCACCTATTTTGCTTTAGCTTGTCTGCACTTTTAATTTATTTCGTTCCTAAGCAAACTGTATTGTTGCTCTTGAATTCCCCTGAACATTTTTGTACTTCCTTCTCCCATCGATCAATTGAATTATTTCTTCTGTTACCCATGGCTTCTTCGCCGTTACCTCCTTTGTACCTATGTTTTTAAGTTTTTCTTTTCAACTTCTATGATTGCCCTTATCAGAGACGTCCATTCCTCTTCAACTCAACTGCCTACTGAGTTATTCCTGATCGCAGTATCTACGGCCTCATAGAACTTCAAGCGTCTCTCTACATACCTTAACACTCCCATATCTCACTTATTTGCTCATTGATTTTTACTGACTAATCTCTTACGCTTCAGCGTACTTTTATCACTGCCTAATTGTGATCTGAGCCTATACCCCAACCTGGCTACGCCTTACAATCAAATATCTGATTTCGGAATCTTTGCCTGACTATGATGTTCTCCAAATGAAATATTCTCGTAACTACCCGCCTTTTCCTAGTATACATCCGCCTTTACGGTTTTTGCGGAGATAATTTGCTATTACTATCTGATATTTATGGAAGAACTCAGGGTTAGTTTTTCTTCTCTCTCGTTCCTATCACGAAGTCCGTTACCCTGCCCTACTACTGCATTCTCTTTCCCCATGACAATTAGATTTTCATCTCCCTTTACTTACTGAATTACTCAGTCAATATCCTCATACACGTTCTCTGTCTCTTCGTCCTCTGCTTGCGATATCGGCACGTATACTGG
Organism: Schistocerca americana; assembly: GCF_021461395.2. Lineage (NCBI taxonomy): Eukaryota > Metazoa > Arthropoda > Insecta > Orthoptera > Acrididae > Schistocerca > Schistocerca americana. Next base: position 1,011,803,291 of record NC_060120.1, on the reverse strand, counting down.
TTTGCTGTCGAGTCGGAAGAGAATAACCCGGTCACTGAACTGTTCATAAGAACTGCCACGCTAGCATAAAATTATATTCCATGATATGCCGTTGCTAACACTTTGCCTCTTCACTACAGAGCATCATAACGCACCGCAGAGCAAGTTTTGCCCAATCGAGCAACCACTGAATCATGAAAGGAAACGTTGGACGCCATCTCTCACACTCTCACAGTTCTTCCTCGCCTCCACTATCTTCTGCCGACCTCCTGATTCTCGAGGACTGTAACAATCATCTTTGAAGAGCTCCTCCTCCGCAACACTTTTGACAGGAGGGAGATGGTGCAAAGGCCGTCGGCCATTTCTCACCGTCAAGTATCTCCACTCTAAATGTTTGGGCAATGTAGACCCAGTCTACGTGACTCACCCAGTGACCGGTAATGTACGTGTAACCCTCTTTGGCGGCATGAATATCCCGTCAGGTGAAAGTTTTGGACCAGCTGTTGCAGATCCCCGCACATGGTGAAAGGCTGCATTTGATCCTGTGCTGACGCAACACAAGTGTAGTCATCCCCTCGGATGGTAAGATCGTAAAGTTCCTCGAATAATGGTCGACCTCCTCTGCATAAATCCGCAAACATCTTGTCTGTATCGGACGGGGTGTACACATCCACTATCCTGACCCCACGATTTGTGTTAGTTAGTCTTTATACGGATGGGTAGCAGGTCGCATCATCGACCGAAATGCCTTCCTTCACGAGAGTGGTTGTACCGCTGACATTATCTGTGAGCAGTACCTGGTAATCGTCATATCCATAAACAGATAGAAACTGACCGAGGCTCACTTCCTTTAAAAGTGCGACGTTGAGGTCGTCCGTCTGCAACATGTAGTGAAACATCTGCAGCTTCAGCTTTTAAGTGATTATATTGTTGATGATGAAGTTGTTTTGAAACATTTTACCTTGTTTCCATTGGAAATCAGCGATTACAAGAAAAGTTGAAATTTTTTAGTAATAAAACAGTCCTAACCGCATAAAGATGTTTATTTATTTAATGGTGACGGATTTTGGCCACTATTCTGGTCATCATCAGACCGCTTCCTCTGTGAAGAGAATAACATGAATGCACTTAGAGGAATGTATACTACAATCACAAAAAGAAACATAGTATATCAACAAAAGAAAGAAAGCTATACCCAAGGTAACTGCTGACGCTGGTGACGACCAGGCGCTACTCCAGGAGGCCTATAACCACTGCTGCATAGCGTGAAATTTACATCGCTTAAATAGCGGAAGCTAAGTATATTTGTGGTGTCACCGCCAGACACCACACTTGCTAGGTGGTAGCCTTTAAATCGGCCGCGGTCCGGTGGTATACGTCGGACCCGCGTGTCGCCACTATCAGTGATTGCAGACCGAGCGCCGCAACACGGCAGGTCTAGAGAGACTTCCTAGCACTCGCCCCAGTTGTACAGCCGACTTTGCTAGCGATGGTTCACTGACAAATTACGCTCTCATTTGCCGAGACGATAGTCAGCATAGCTTTCGGCTACGTCATTTGCTACGACCTAGCAAGGCGCCATTATCAATTGCTATTTATCTTGTGATGCATGTACCGTCAGACCGATGTTCCCCAATTATGGATTAAAGTTAAGTATTCCAGAAGCTACGTACCTTTTTTGCTCTTCTCAAGACATTGTCCTGTTCCAGACCTCACGCCATCCTGCGTGAGCTTTAACGCCTGCCTTTCGGCTTCCCGTCATAGTGGCTTGGCTGTCTTGCCAAGTCACAACAATATTCATGTTAATCTCTTCACAGAGTAGGCGGTCTGATGATGACCATAACAGTGGCTGTAACCGGTTGCAAGTAAGTAAATAAACATTGTTATGTGGCTGAGGCTGTTTCATTATAAAAAAATTAACATTTGTTATAGCCCCTGACTTTTTAATAGAAACAAGGAAAAATGTCCCAAAAAATTTTAAATACAGCGACTAGTCAGGTATATGGAAATTTTAGTACGTTTAGAGGTACTGGCACTAAGATTATGAAATTAAATACTAGAACTGATTTTAATAAGGAATTTCTCTCAGAAATGTCGTTCCGAAATAAGTTAAGATGTGTTTCAAATCTAATTCTCCTGTCATTCGTTTCGTTCACCAGACGAGCATCTAGTCCGAAATTAGGAATGCTTTCAAAGAAAGACAACAGTTTGAACTATAAAACGTGTGAATTATATTTTCGAACCTACGTTCTCCGGTAAATGAAAAGATTAACCTCACGCGTGAAGTTATTAGGAACAAACACCAAAGAACATAGATCGGCTAGTCAGTCAACAACACAAAATTCTTACCGTTGATGTAGATAATTTCATCCCAAGGATTTCGGACCTTACCAATATTCAGTTTCGTCAGTTAAGAATACATTACTGAATAAAAGTTTGAAATATAACGCTACTCCCTCTCTTAACTATGCAAATGTTAAACGTCTTATTGCTATTAAAGTTGTGACTAAATATGCTAAAGGCAATAAATCGGAGATCTGCAAAATAGTATTACAAACCAGAGATTTCATGTTAAAAAACAGAAATAAAAATAAGTATACAAAGAACCACGAAGCAAGATTTGTTCAAAGCATTAACAACATATTAATTGAAAATAAAGCAATTAAAAAATTATAAAGGTAATACCTTAAATATTATTAGTGAAAGGGATTACATCTCTGACACCATACATTCCCTAGATAATATTGTTCTTCCTACTCATCCGCATTACCTTTCATTTTTCCACTTTTAGGGCTAGCTGCCATTCATCACACCAACTGGAAATATTGTCTAAGTCATCTTCCTACAGTCACCCACCTTCGACACCATACCATACACCATGACATTATCAGCAAACAATCTCAGATTGCTGCTCACCCTGTCCGCCAAATCATATATATATATATATATATATATATATATATATATATATATATATATACAGGGTTATTACAAATGACTGAAGCGATTTCACAGCTCTACAATAACTTTATTATTTGAGATATTTTCACATACAAAAACTCATAAAGTTTTTTTAGGCATTCACAAATGTTCGATATGTGCCCCTTTAATGATTCGGCAGACATCAAGCCGATAATCAAGTTCCTCCCACACTCGGCGCAGCATGTCCCCATCAATGAGTTCGAAAGCATCGTTGATGCGAGCTCGCAGTTCTGGCACGTTTCTTGGTAGACGAGGTTTAAACACTGAATCTTTCACATGCCCCCACAGAAAGAAATCGCATGGGGTTAAGTCGGGAGAGCGTGGAGACCATGACATGAATTGCTGATCATGATCTCCACCACGACCGATCCATCGGTTTTCCATCGGGTGTCAGGGCTTGTAGCAATTGTAAACGGTAAGCCTTCTGCTTTAGCCTTTTCCGTAAGATATTCCAAACCGTCGGCTGTGCTACGTTTAGCTCCCTGCTTGCTTTATTCGTCGACTTCCGCGGGCTACGCGTGAAACTTGCCCGCACACGTTCAACCGTTTCTTCGCTCACTGCAGGCCGACCCGTTGATTTCCCCTTACAGAGGCATCCAGAAGCTTTAAACTGCGCATACCATCGCCGCATGGAGTTAGCAGTTGGTGGATCTTTGTTGAACTTCGTCCTGAAGTGTCGTTGCACTGTTATGACTGACTGATGTGAGTGCATTTCAAGCACGACATACGCTTTCTCGGCTCCTGTCTCGAGCGCTCTGGCGGCAGAAACCTGAAGTGCGGCTTCAGCCGAACAAAACTTTATGAGTTTTTCTACGTATCTGTAGTGTGTTGTGACCATATGTCAATGAATGGAGCTACAGTGAACTTATGAAATCGCTTCAATCATTTGTAATAGCCCTATATATACGAGGGCGGTTCAGAAAGTAACCTCCGATTGGTCACAGTGCGGGTTGTGGGGGGAGTAGCGACGCCATCTGTGCGTTCACGCACTCAACAGGTCAGTCGGCATCAAGCCGTGGTCGAGTGAACGTCGTACCTGCGCTAGTTTAGTTTTTGTGGCAGTTTGAAATGTGTGCTGCAATAGAAAACCCCGCCAAATGTGAAGTGCGTGCTGTCATAAGGTTTTTTACAGCCAGAGGATATTCTGCAGCAGCTATTCATCGTGAGCTTTGTGCCGTGTACGGACCAAGAGTTATGAGTGAAGGAGTTGTCCATGAATGGGTACGTTTATTTAACAGTGGACGAGAAAACGTTCATGATGAAGAGAGGAGTGGTAGACCATCATTGGTGACTGACGAACTCGTTCAGACAGTTGATGCAAAAGTTCGTGAAAATCGACGTTTCTCAATGTCGGAGTTGTCTACTGGTTTTCCACAGATTTCTAAGACTCTCTTGTACGAGATAGTGACAGCAAGATTGGGTTACCGTAAGTTCTGTGCACGATGGGTGCCCAAAATTCTTACCGACCACCACAAAACTCAAAGAATGGCCTCTGCATTAGACTTTCTGTCACGTTATGAGGACGAAGGAGAACCATTGTTAAACAGAATCGTGACCGGTGACGAAACCTGGATTAAGTACGTGAACCCTGAGACAAAAGAACAATCAAAGATGTGGGCACATTCAAATTCGCCTACCAAACCAAGAAAAGCCTCGCAAGATTTTTCTGCCAGAAAACTGATGGCAACGGTGTTTTGGGATGCCAAAGGGGTGTTGTTGGTTGAATTCATGGAACGTGGTACGACCATTAATCAAGACGTGTACTGTGAAACAATAAAAAAGTTACGACGGGCTATACAGAACAAACGCCGTGGTATGCTGACTTCCGGTATCGTTTTTTTGCACGATAACGCCCGTCCTCACTCTGCTCGCAGAACAACGGCCCTTCTTGAGTCCTTCAAGTGGGACGTTATCAACCATCCACCTTACAGCCCAGACCTGGCGCCAAATGATTTTCACCTCTTCATGCATTTGAAGAAATGGCTCGGGTCACAGTGGTTTGATGACGACGAAGAGCTCAAAGATGCGGTCACAGGCTGGCTCCAGGCACAAGCGGGTGATTTTTATGCAGAAGGAATTTCAAAGCCTGTGAAGAGATACGATAAGTGCCTCAATCGCTATGGAGACTATGTAGAAAAATAGTGCAAAGATGTAGTTGTAAGATGTATATATTAAAATATTTTTATTTAACTTGGTGTATTGTTTTAAATCAACCAGAGGTTACTTTCTGAACGGCCCTCGTATATATATATATATATATATATATATATATATATATATATATATATATATATATATAGAGAGAGAGAGAGAGAGAGAGAGAGAGAGAGAGAGAGAGAAGAACAGTGGTCCTGTCACGCTTCCCTCCCTGGGGCATTCCTGACGATACCCTTGTCTCTGATGGAAACTCGCCGTCGGGGACATCAACATACTGGGCTCTACTATTTAAGAAGTCTTCGAGCCACTCATATATCTGTGGACTTATTCCTTACGCTCGTTCCGTCGTTAACAACCTTCAATGGGACACCGCGGTAATGCATCCAGAAAACTTTCGAATTTGTAGAACAAATATACAATTTTAATATTCCAGATGGTGCTAGGTTTGCATCACTTCACATCACGAATCTTTCTGCTAAAATACCTGTTGTTGAAGGTATTGGTATCATAAAAGCTAATTTGATTAGACACAAAATAATTAATCGAGGAGAAATTTCTGAGTTCACTGCATTATTGCTTGAGACCTACCTTGCTTTCATTTCATTTTCATTGAATGGAGAAATATATTTTCAACGAGATGGCCTTGCCATGGGCAATTCTTTAGCAGGCGCAGTTGCAGACATATTAGTAAATTACACAGAAACACAGTCCTTTAAAAACAATTCAGACATCGCTAGGAAGGCAGTTTATTACAACAGATATGTCGATGATACTCTTATATAACGGGTCTAGATATGAATTAGATTTATTAACTGTTTTGTTAAATAACATGCTTCCAAAACTTTTGTTTACAGTTGAACACGAAACCCAGAAAAGTATCAGTTGCCCAGATATTACAATTACCAATCACGATTGCAAACATAAATTTGCAACTTACGGGAAGCCTGCAATAACTGATGTAGTTATTAATGCTAATTCATGTCATCCCCTGAAATATAATACAGGTTTCTTCCAGACTATGATTCACAGCATTTTGAAACTGCCGTTAGAACCAGAAATGACTCAGAAAGAGATTAATATTTTTTATCAGATAGTTGAAGCAAATGATGTTAATGTTGATGATGTTCGTCGATTATTCAGAAAGCTTGAAATATCGTATCAAAATTCGCTTCCGGCAAATGTTAACAATAACTATAAAATTACTGTAAAGAGATTTTCTTAGGTACTATATCTGACAAATTAAATAAATTAGTTAAGAATACTAATTTACCTATAGCATTCACAACTAACAATACCTTGCAGTATAAACTTAGACGCACCATTGAGAACCATTACAATAAGTACACAAAATCCAGAGTCTATAAAATAATCTGCTATAAATGGGACAGCATTTATATTGGCAAACAGGCCGGAATTTTCAAATTAGATTCCATGAACATACTTCAGAGGTGGAAAGTAGTAAATCTGTCTTTGGTCAACATATTGTACAGTACAAAACAGTCATACAGTAGAATCTATTTCAGGCAATCTTATGATTCTTCATAATGCCTCCCAAGAAAACTTTGCTCAATACATTATAAGAATTAGAAATTCATGTTTATCATAAAAGAAAACCACTATGTTTGCTTAATGCACAGATTCCAGAGATAAATCCTTTTTCGATCTCTTTGAGGAGTTACTCCAGGTTGATCGTCTGGTTTGTGTGTTTATAGGTTTGCTATTTATTATGGCAAAAGTTTTTCCCGACTATATCCTTTTTTTAGCGAGAGTCCTAGTCACTTTATGTATTGGCCATTTTTATACCAAGAGACTGACATAATTTTAATACACAACTCTGTTAAGTCAAGATATAGGTTGAGTAACAGACCACTCACATTGTTGTATATTCACATTTTTGTGCTATAGCTAATTACAGTGGTGATTCAAGTCAGTTTTAATGACTGACAAATGATTTATTCTCTGAATAGTGACTGGAATGTTTAAATACCCTTGGTTACTAATTTTAGCATATATTTCGTTCTGAGGACACTGTATATAGATGGTATATAGATGGTTTTGAAAAAAAAAATGGTTCAAATAGCTCTGGGCACTATGCTACTTAACTTCTGAGGTCATCAGTCGCCTAGAACTTAAAACTAATTAAACCTAACTAACCTAAGGACAACACACACATCCATGCCCGAGGCAAGATTCGAACCTGCCATCCTAGCGGTCGCTCGGTTCCAGACTGTAGGTGGTTTTGACAAAAGGACTAGTTCACTTCTTTTATTTACTAATAACACTACTTATTTTCACTTCATAAATCATTGTGTTGCATTTGACTAACCCAATACGTAATAGGAGGTCACCTCTTACTGCATAATGAAGATACATTGATGTGTTTGTTACCAGAGTACCAGTGACGCATTTTCCTAATCATTGTTATCTTACAAATGTTTCCCATTGTGGACATTTGATGTTAATGTCAAAGGTTTATTTCAATTTGTTTATGTACTATGTTGTGTCCTGCCTACTCGCCAAATATGGGGTGCCTAGGAAACCAACTTTCTCGCTAGAAAACTAGTCAAGCAAGTATTATTAGTAAATTTTATTACAAAAGGAAATGATCACAATACTTAACTCCGCGAGATGCAGACGTGTCGCGAGCAAAGGACAAAAGACAAACTAGAAACTCCTTCAGTATATAAAATGCCTAATATGTGAGAGGTAATACAGTTCGTAAGCCGCTGCTATACAAGTGCCTAGTCTTGATTCCGCTGTGAACTGCTAGTTTTCAACTGGGCCGCGGACAGGCGGCGCGACGTTGATGTCCTCTTCATGTAGAAGCGCTGCCGTCGGGTTGTCGTCCTGCTCTAACGTTCCCACCTGGCGTGCCGGGTCTTGACTTTACGCCGGAAAATGCTAGTACAAGTACCCGTACCAGTAACTATTGCGTCGATTTTCCTTTCTCCATTGGTTTATGACGGATGGGCTGCATATCCAGCTACTCTTGCACAATCTGATGATGCCACAAAAGGGTCGAAAGAGTCATTGATATAATTTCGCATCCAAGACAGTTTTTATTCTGAAATACTTAGGAGTTATTCCTAAGTGAAGAGGTTGGCACAGGAGAGTAAACCAAAAGACTGGTAAAGGAAAGCTAGGTACAGCCTTGAGTCCTCACAACTCTGTCTGAAGGTCAAAGATGTCCCTAGTTTCCTCGTTCGTATTTCATAATTCGTCTACTCCCAACAGAGAATGGTCCAGCGCGCCATTACGAAAGGATTTATAGTATCTGTTCCCGCAGCAAGAAACCGCAGTATCGGCAAGCAATTCAGTGGTAATTTTTCTCGTTCGTCTTTTTTTTTCTTTTATTTGTAAGGGCAGCCAGCGTGTCGTTTGTACCTACAGCACAGTAATCGCACACGCGACCCAGCACGGCGCGGCGCGACTAGCGGTCGTAACAGCCGGCGCGCTCTATCAGATCTTCGCGGCCGGGCCGGCTGTAAAACTCTGCGCGTGGGCGTAAACCGTGTGGCCGCAGAGGGAGGGGGAAGAGGAATGGCAAGGGGGGGGGGGGGTGAGGCAGGGTGGCGGAGACGTCGTAAACGCGGCGCCCTCCCACCCCAGCAAACACACAGCACTGCGGGGGCGGCGGTCTTTGCCTGGGTACGGCACTGTTCTGCTTCGTAGGGCGCTCCACCATTTCACCAGAAAAATCAAGGCTCGATGCTTAAACAGACCTTTCCCTAAAACACGAGAGCCATTCAGTAAGTGATGCAACAAATTTGTTTCTCCTCCAATTTCGGTTGAGAAAACGCAGAATTTATTGTGGGACGTCGCTTCAGCACGGTTTCGGTAGATGGTGGCGGTATAAGCAGCCCTCGAAATGGCGTCTGTGAGAGAGATGAGATCCAAGCAGAGAGCTGTCATTGACTTTCTTTTTGCGGGAAAACCGGAGCATCACAGGTATTCATAGGCGCTTGCGGAATGTCTACAAGGCAGTGAACAAAAGCGCGGTGAGTCGTCGAGCGCGGCTTCTATCATCATTGTAACCAGGTCACGCTAACTGGCCCGCGGTCTGGCCAATTGCACACAGCTGTGGCCCCTGCAGTGTTGGTCTTCAGAATCTCGTCGCCACAGAAATGCAAACGAAATACTCCTTCTTCCACGACACCGTTAGGCCTGACACAGGTCTGTGCACCCCAGAGGAGAGGTCACGAAACTTTATTGGACTGTTCTCCCAGGACCATACTACAGCCCGGATCTCGCACCTTCTGACGTCCTTGAATTTTCTCATTTTGAGAACACTGAATGGAGAACTATTTTAATTGTAAAAAAAAAAAAAAAAAAAAAAAAAAACTTTCAACAGCCAATACCACATAAAATATTTGTTTATTTAAGACAACCTGTTTCAACAGACTATGCTGTCACCTTCAGATCTTAAAATCTTTTGTTGTACAAAATGTTCATTTTATGCTAAACCTCATGCACACGATGTCAGCTGATAAAAATTAGCATATTACAAAAGGTTTGTCATCGCTAAAATATTTAAAAACACAAAAGCACCTTTTGCGAAAGCCCATGCCCATATCCAGGGAGACAATTATTGAACTACATGAAAAAAAAGTAAATTAGTTGCGAACTACAGCGTGCACAAACTTTCATCATCATGTAATCGTCGCTACAGGTATTCGGATTTAGGTTATGACACGTTCGATATGCCTGTCATCAATGGCGATGATGTGGCGCTGACGAATAGCGAAATTCTGTATGACCCGCTGAAGTGTCGGAACATCGATGCTGTCGATGACCACTTGAGTGCCCGTTTTCAGTTCAGAAACCGTTCTGGGGTTATTGCTGTACATCTTGTCTTTAATACAGCCCCACAAGAACGAGTCGCATGTGTTCAAATCCGAAGATATGGCGGCCAATCGAGGACCATGCCAGTGGCCTCTGGGTACCCCGAAGGGAGAATGCGGCCCCCGAAGCGCTCTTCCAGGATATCAAACACTCTCCTGCTTCGATGGGATCGAGCTCCGTCTTGCATGAACCACATCTTGCCGAAATCCGGGTCACTTTGGGTAATGGGGATAAAATCGCCTTCCTAAACCCTCACGTACCGTTTGGTAGTCACCGTGCCATCAAGGAATATCGCACCGATTATTCCGCGACTGGACATTGCACACAGCAGTCACCCATTGAAAGTGAAGAGATTTCTCAATCGCGAAATGCGGATTCTCAGCCCCTCAAATGCGCCAATTTTGCTTATTGATGAACCCATACAAATGAAAGTGGGCTTCGTCTCTAAACCAAACCCCACGCGCAAACTAATTCCCACCGTGCCCGACGGCCAACCGTGCAATTTGAACATCCTAACGCAAGCCGTTCACAATGACGATTTTATTTCATGTAGTTCAATAATTCTCACCCTGTGCATATCGCTCACACATGTTTGTTGTATCATACCAACACCATAAGCGCATCCGTTTACGTATGTTGGACGTATTCTCAAAGAATATCTAAACAGCTGTGCTACTGTGTACAGTGTTTGTAAGATGTAACAAGCATATGTAAGCAATATGTATACAGATACGGCCTTTTGCATGAGGTGCTTTGTTTTTAAATATTTTTGCGAAGATAAACCTTTTAGAATGTGCTGATTTTCATCAGCTTGACATCTTGTGCGTGAGTTCAGCTTAAAATGAACACGTTTTAAAACAGAAAATTTTAAGACCTGAAGATGGCAGCATAATCTGTTGAAACCGACCGTCTTAAATAGAGACATATTTTATGCGATCTTGACTGCTGAATTGTTGTTTATTTTTGACTTCCATCTGTTTGTTCCAATGAAGAATGCACTGCTCAGGAAGCAGAACGTGGATGATGGGGAGGTTATTCATGCACCAAGACTTTGGCTTCGACGTCAACCAGTGGAGTGGTAGCAAGCGGGCATACAGGCCCTCCCAATAAGTTGGCGTAACGCCGTCACATTGAAAGGGGGAAAATTATGTTGTAGAATAGGGTTTCGTAGCCATAACAGTGTGGAGTAATATGATGTATTTGTTTCCTGAAGAAAGCCAACTTGCTTTCAGAAAAAAAGTGATGCGTTACTTATTTTACGTGCCTCGTATAATATGTGTTACGGGCAAAGAAAATGTCTCAGACTACAATAAAACGCTCTTGATTTTGTTACATCACTAGCGACCGTCCCTGGCTCCACAGGGGTAGCAGTAATCTACGGCCATGTGATCTTGAAATGCGTCAGATTGTAGCCAGCGCTTTGTTTCACTCTTTTACACCCAGAAAGAGTAATTGCGTGAAATTATAGGGGAGTTTCTTTCGTGATATCTAATGTTTATGCAACGTAGAGCAGTATTATCTGTGGGAGCTGTGATTATTGTTGAGGAATTATTTTTTCTTTTAATTCTAAAATACGTTATAAGTTCATTTCTTTGGTAATTAGCGGGGAGTGGTGTTGCGTGGCCCAGCGGTTTCCGCTACTCACAACTGGCGAGGTTAGTTTTCGGTCGTGGGCCGGGGAAGGGTGGGAGAAGATGGAGGGGTGAAGACACACAATTCCGTTCTAAGCCCCTCAGCCAATTCCCTACGGCCGAGGGCGGCGCGAGCCATTGACCGTATTAGCGACACTCATGGAGGTTGGTGCCTCCGGCCGGCCGAAGTGGCCGTGCGGTTAAAGGCGCTGCAGTCTGGAACCGCAAGCCCGCTACGGCCGCAGGTTCGAATCCTGCCTCGGGCATGGATGTTTGTGATGTCCTTAGGTTAGATAGGTTTAACTAGTTCTAAGTTCTAGGGGACTAATGACCTCAGCAGTTAAGTCCCATAGTGCTGAGAGCCATTTGAAACACTTTTTTTTTTTTTTTTTTTTTTGGTGCCTCCGGTCTAAAAGTTCAGTGGCTGCCCTCAGATCTCTCCACAGTGGCGAATATGAACACGGACTTAGATTCTCCATAAGGCGGTTACACATCCACGTAGTGCTGTGCACCAAGGAATGATAACATCTCGCTGTAGCGTCTGAGACACAGGACGCCACCGTAGGCAAGTCTTTGTATCGTGCCACTGGCACTGCGGTCGTAAACATTGCGAAAGGAAAGTTAGAAAAAGTTTTGGCAGGACGGCTATTGGTTGATAAGTATTTTCAATTTTTAGGAGTGGTGATTTATCATATGTCTGCGCTCGCAGCTTTTTGGAATGGCGACTTGTCATAGGTCGGCATTCGCAATTTTCCAAAAAGTGGCGCCGAATATTTCAGAATAAAGTGGTTAGGAGAATTCTGTCTGGGAGAGTAAGGGACGCGGCCTCAGACTGGCTTAAACTGCAGTTTTGGTGGGCTCATTCCGTGAAGGAGTGGAGATCACGAATTTCTTGGCATTCGGTTTTACGCGTTCTGGCTAGGTACTTCAGAAGTCTCATTTGGTTCTGTGACCTCTCTTCACCTCTTCTCATAGAATTCGTGGCCAATCGGAGTACGAAAATCGTACAGGATAATGGGTAGGGTTTTTCATATTAATTGACCATTCACCTTTAGGGTGACGTCTTGGTTATGACTTTACATTTTGCGGTTCTTATTCTTTTACCCACTAATCTTCCAATGTAAACATCACAACAGATTTAATTTCACGAATATAAATTCAGCTAGCACGAATGGACGTGGCCCTTATCAATTCGGCTTACTCCGTTAGAGCATTTCCGTTCCCGTATTTCCGTGTAACCCACGACAATTATGAGTTGGTATGAATATCGGCACGCATTTCCTCCAAATGATTTAGTCGATTCAGTGTTTATTCTAAGCATTATTATATGAATTCTCAGTCAATATATGTGCGTGATTGGCAAACTCTTGTTGTATTATGGTAGTTGATAGTCTCCATCATTACTTAGAAGTTATTAATTTTTATCGGGGCTTACAGGTACAGTTCACGAACCAGGGCCACCCTTCTCTCTGTTCCCTTGTGCAGAGCTAATTTCCATACATCTGGAGCGTTGTGGGGGACTTAAACCCGAAGAGAGTATAGTGTATGCCAGTGGCAAATCTGATTCAGTGTGTCTAGTCCCAGTGGCGGCTTGCAACGTGCATGGAGCAGCAGTAATTCTGCCTACGATCCTCTGTGTATAGCTATGAATAAAATCTAGGGAACATTATTAGGTAACTATTACCTTGCGCATCCTGTTTGCGCAGAAATTCAGACAATAATTGTTGAATTTAGCTTCCAGAATAAGCCCTTCGAAGCTTTTAAACCATTTTTCAGAACACTGTTGTTGTTGTTGTGGTCTTCAGCCCTGAGACTGGTTTGATGCAGCTCTCCATGCTACTCTATCCTGTGCAAGCTTCTTCATCTCCCAGTACCTACTGCAACCTACATCCTTCTGAATCTGCTTAGTGTATTCATCTCTTGGTCTCCCTCTACGATTTTTACCCTCCACGCTACCCTCAAATGCTAAATTTGTGATCCCTCGATGCCTCAGAACATGTCCTACCAACCGATCCCTTCTTCTAGTCAAGTTGTGCCACAAACTTCTCTTCTCCCCAATCCTATTCAATACCTCCTCATTAGTTACGTGATCTACCCACCTTATCTTCAGCATTCTTCTGTAGCACCACATTTCGAAAGCTTCTATTCTCTTCTTGTCCAAACTAGTTATCGTCCATGTCTCACTTCCATACATGGCTACACTCCATACAAATACTTTCAGAAACGACTTCCTGACACCTAAATCTATATTCGATGTTAACAAATTTCTCTTCTTGAGAAACGCTTTCCTTGCCATTGCCAGTCTACATTTTATATCCTCTCTACTTCAACCATCATCAGTTATTTTGCTCCCCAAATAGCAAAACTCCTTTTCTACTTTAAGTGTCTCATTTCCTAATCTAATTTCCTCAGCATCACCCGATTTAATTCGACTACATTCCATTATCCTCCTTTTGCTTTTGTTGATGTTCATCTTATATCCTCCTTTCAAAACACTGTCCATTCCGTTCAACTGCTCTTCCAAGTCCTTTGCTGTCTCTGACAGAATTACAATGTCATCGGCGAACCTCAAAGTTTTTACTTCTTCTCCATGAATTTTAATACCTACTCCGAATTTTTCTTTTATTTCCTTTACTGCTTGCTCAATATACAGATTGAATAACATCGGGGAGAGGCTACAACCCTGTCTCACTCCTTTCCCAACCACTGCTTCCCTTTCATGCCCCTCGACTCTTATAACTGCCATCTGGTTTCTGTACAAATTGTAAATAGCCTTTCGCTCCCAGTATTTTACCCCTGCCACCTTCAGAATTTGAGAGAGAGTATTCCAGTCAACATTGTCAAAAGCTTTCTCTAAGTCTACAAATGCTAGAAATGTAGGTTTGCCTTTTCTTAATCTTTCTTCCAAGATAAGTCGTAAGGTCAGTATTGCCTCACGTGTTCCAACATTTCTACGGAATCCAAACTGATCTTCCCCGAGGTCGGCTTCTACCAGTTTTTCCATTTGTCTGTAAAGAATCCGCGTTAGTATTTTGCAGCTGTGACTTATTAAACTGATAGTTCGGTAATTTTCACATCTGTCAACACCTGCTTTCTTTGGGATTTTAATTATTATGTTCTTCTTGAAGTCTGAGGGTATTTCGCCTGTTTCATACATCGTGCTCACCATATGGTAGAGTTTTGTCATGACTGGCTCTCCCGAGGCCATTAGTAGTTCTAATGGAATGTTGTCTACTCCCGGGGCCTTGTTTTGACTCAAGGTCTTTCAGTGCTCTGTCAAACTCTTCACGCAGTATCTTATCTCCCATTTCGTCTTCATCTACATCCTCTTCCATTTCCATAATATTGTCCTCAAGTACATCGCCCTTGTATAAACCCTCTATATACTCCTTCCACCTTTCTGCCTTCAAATGGTTCAAATGGCTTTGAGCACTATGGGACTTAACATCTGTGGTCATCAGTCCCCTAGAACTTAGAACTACTTAAACCTAACTAACCTAAGGACATCACACACATCCATGCCCGAGGCAGGATTCGAACCTGCGACCGTAGCAGTCGCGCGGTTCCGGACTGAGCGCCTAGAACCGCTAGACCACCGCGGCCGGCTTTCTGCCTTCCCTTATTTGCTTAGAACTGTGTTTCCATCTGAGCTCTTGATATTCATACAAGTGGTTCTCTTCTCTCCAAAGGTCTCTTTAATTTTCCTGTAGGCAGTATCTATCTTACCCCTAGTGAGACAAGCCTCTATATCCTTACATTTGTCCTCTAGCCATCCCTGCTTAGCTATTTTGCACTTCCTGTCGATTTCATTTTTGAGACGTTTGTATTCCTTTTTGCCTGCTTCATTTACTGCATTTTTATATTTTCTCCTTTCATCAGTTAAATTCAATATTTCTTCTGTTACCCAAGGATTTCTATTAGCCCTCGTCTTTTTACCACTTGATCGTCTGCTGCCTTCACCACTTCATCCCTCAGAGCTACCCATTCTTCTTCTACTTTATTTCTTTCCCCCATTCCTTTCAATTGTTCCCTTATGCTCTCCCTCAAACTCTCTACAACCTCTGGTTCTTTCAGTTTATTCAGGTCCCATCTCCTTAAATTCCCACCTTTTTGCAGTTTCTTCAGTTTCAAATTGCAGTTCATAACCAATAGATTGTGGTCAGAATCCACATCTGCCCTAGGAAATGTCTTACAATTTAAAACCTGGTTCCTAAATCTCTGTCTTACCATTATATAATCTATCTGATACCTTCCAGTATCTCCAGGATTCTTCCATGTATACAACCTTCTTTTATGATTCTTGAACCAAGTGTTAGCTATGATTAAGTTATGCTCTGTGCAAAATTCTACCAGACGGCTTCCTCTTCATTTCCCTCCCCCAATCCATATTCACCTACTATGTTTCCTTCTCTCCCTTTTCCTACTGACGAATTCCGGTCACCCATGACTATTAAATTTTCGTCTCCCTTCACTACCTGAATAATTTCTTTTATCTCGTCACACATTTCATCAATTTCTTCATCATCTGCAGAGCTAGTTGGCATATAAACTTGTACTACTGTAGTAGGCATGGGCTTTGTGTCTATCTTGGCCACAATAATGCGTTCACTATGCTGTTTGTAGTAGCTAACCCGCACTCCTATTTTTTTATTCATTATTAAACCCACTCCTGCATTACCCCTATTTGATTTTGTATTTATAACCCTGTAATCACCTGACCAAAATTCTTGTTCCTCCTGCCACCGAACTTCAATAATTCCCACTATATCTAACTTTAACCTATGCATCTCCTTTTTTAAATTTTCTAACCTACCTGCCCGATTAAGTGATTTGACATTCCACGCTCCGATCCGTAGAATGCCAGTTTTCTTTCTCCTGATAACGACATCCTCTTGAGTAGTCTCCGCCCGGAGATCCGAATGGGGGACTATTTTACCTCCGGAATATTTTACCCAAGAGGACGCCATCATCATTTAATCATACAGTAGAGCTGCATGTCCTCGGGAAAAATTGCGGCTGTAGTTTCCCCTTGCTTTCAGCCGTTCGCAGTACCAGCACACCAAGGCCGTTTTGGTTAATGTTACCAGGCCAGATCAGTCAATCATCCAGACTGTTGCCCCTGCAACTACTAAAAAGGCTGCTGCCCCTCTTCAGGAACCACATGTTTGTCTGGCCTCACAACAGATATCCCTCCGTTGTGGTTGCACCTACGGTACGGCCATCTGTATCGCTGAGGCACGCAAGCCTCCCCACCAACGCCAAGGTCCATGGTTCATGTGGGGGTTTCAGAACACTATAACCCATCAAATCCCACATTGAATAAAAATATCTTCTTCCCTAGTTAAAATGTTTCTTTGTATACTGTTGTTGTTGTTGTGGTCTTCAGTCCTGAGAATGGTTTGATGCAGCTCTCCATGCTACTCTATCTTGTGCAAGCCTCTTCATCTCCCAGTACCTACTGCAGCCTACATCCTTCTGAATCTGCTTAGTGTATTCATCTCTTAGTCTCCCTCTACGATTTTTACCCTCCACGCTGCCCTCCAATACTAAATTGGTGATCCCTTGATGCCTCAGAACATGTCCTACGAACCGATCCCTTCTTCTAGTCAAGTAGTGCCACAAACTCATCTTCTCTCCAATCCTGTTCAATACTTCTTCATTAGTTATGTGGTCTACCCATCTAATCTTCAGCATTCTTCTGCAGCACCACATTTCGAAAGCTTCTATTCTCTTCTTGTCCAAACTATTTATCGTCCATGTTTCACTTCCATACATGGCTACACTCCATACAAATACTTTCAGAAACGACTTCCTGACACTTAAATCTTCTTCAGAAACGCTTCCTTGCCATTGCCAGTCTACATTTTATATCCTCTCTACTTCGACCATCATCAGTTATTTTAATCCCCAAATAGCAAAACTCCTTTACTACTTTAAGTGTCTCATTTCCTAATCTAATTCCCTCAGCATCACCCGACTTAATTCCTCGTTTTGCTTTTGTTGATGTTCATCTTATATCCTCCTTTCAAGACACTGTCCATTCCATTCAACTGCTCTTCCAAGTCCTTTGCTGTCTCTGACAGAATAACAATGTCATCGGCGAAGCTCAAAGTTTGTATTTCTTCTCCATGGATTTTAATACCTACTCCGAATTTTTCTTTTGTGTCCTTTACTGCTTGCTCAATATACAGATTGAATAACATCGGGGAGAGGCTACAAACCTGTCTTACTCCCTTCCCAACCACTGCTTCCCTTTCATGTCCCTCGACTCTTATAACTGCCATCTGGTTTCTGTACAAATTGTAAATAGCCTGCCGCTCCCTGTATTTTACCCCTGCCACCTTTAGAGTCTGAAAGAGAGTATTCCAGTCAACATTGTCAAAAGCTTTCTCTAAGTCTACAAATGCTAGAAACGTACGTTTACCTTTCCTTAATCTTTCTTCTAAGATAAGTCTTAAGGTCAGTATTGCCTCACATGTTCCAGTGTTTCTACGGAATCCAAACTGATCTTCCCCGAGGTCGGCTTCTACTAGTTTTTCCATTCGTCTGTAAAGAATTCGTGTTAGTATTTTGCAGCTGTGGCTTATTAAACTGACTGTTCGGTAATTTTCACATCTGTCAACACCTGCTTTCTTTGGGATTGGAATTATTATATTCTTCTTGAAGTTTGAGGGTATTTCGCCTGTTTCATACATCTTGCTCACCAGATGGTAGAGTTTTGTCAGGACTGGCTCTCCCAAGGCCGTCAGTAGTTCCAATGGAATGTTGTCTACTCCCGGGGCCTTGTTTCGACTCATGTCTTTCAGAGCTCTGTCAAACTCTTCACGAAGTATCGTATCTCCCATATCTTCATCTACATCCTCTTCCATTTCCACAATATTGTCCTCAAGTACATCGCCCTTGTATAGACCCTCTATATACTCCTTCCACCTTTCTGCTTTCCCTTCTTTGCTTAGAACTGTGTTTCCATCTGAGCTCTTGATATTCATACAAGTGGTTCTCTTCTCTCCAAAGGTCTCTTTAATTTTCCTGTAGGCAGTATCTATCTTACCCTTAGTGAGATAAGCCTCTACATCCTTAGATTTGTCCGCTAGCCATCCCTGCTTAGCCATTTTGCACTTTCTGTCGATTTCATTTTTGAGACGTTTGTAATCCTTTTTGCCTGCTTCATTTACTGCATTTTTATATTTTCTCCTTTCATCAATTAAATTCTTTGTATACTACAGTCAACAAAACAAATTTTGCATCACCCCGGTTCCCAGAACGCCTGAAGACAGGCGTTGACTGTGGATACTGTATCACAGACACCGTCCCTTTGGCTGTTCAAAGATATCACTAAACCCGCCAAATGATGTAAAGAACCATGCATGAGCAGGGTCCGACAGCCGATCAGTTCCACTCCTGCCACCAGGAAGGAGTTATACGGCTCGTGTTGACTGTAGTTTAACCATGCCTAGAAAGTCAATACCACGGTTCGATCGCGTCCGGATTGTTACTTTGTGCCAGTAAGGGCTCTCAGCAAGGCAAGTGTCCAGGCGTCTCGGAGTGAAGCAAAGCGATGTTGTTCGGACAGCGGGAGATACAGAGAGACAAGAATTGTCAATGGCATGCTTCGCTCAGGCCGTCCAAGGGTTACTGCTACAAAGAATGACCGCTACCTACGGATTATGCCTAGGAGGAACCCTGACAGCAGGGCCACCATGTTGAATAATGCTTTTCGTGCAGCCACAGGACGTCGTGTTATGACTCAAACTGTGCTCAACAGGCTGCATGACGAGCAACTTCACTCCCGACGTTCATGGCGAGTTCCATCTTTGCAAGCACGACACCATGCAGCGCGGTACAAGATGGGCCCAACAAGATGCCGCAAGGAACGCTCAGGATTGGCGTCACGTTCTCTTCACCGATGAGCGTCGCGTATTCCTTCAACCAGACAATCGTCGGAGACGTGTTTCTAGGCAACCCGGTCAGGCTGAACGCCTTACACACACTGTCCAGCAAGTGCAGCATGGTGGATGTTCCCTGCTGTTTTAGGGTGGCATTATGTGGGGCCGACGTACGCCGCTGGTGGTCATGGAAGGCGCCGTAACAACTGTACGATACGTGAATGCCATCGTCCGGCCGATGTGCAACCATATCGGCAGCATACTGGCGAGGCATTCGTCTTCATGGACGACAATTCGCGTCCGCGTCGTGCACTTCTTGTGAATGACTTCGTCCAGCATAACGACATCGCTCGACTAGAGTGGCCAGCACATTCTCCATACGTGAACCCTATCGAACATGCGTGGGATGGATTGAAAAGGGATGTTTATGGGCGACGTGACCCACCAACCACTCCAACGCCGAATCGCCGTTGAGGAGTGGGACAGTCTGCACCAACAGTGCCTTGATGAGCTTGTGGAAAGTATACCACAAAGAATGCAGGCATGCATCAATGCAAGAGGACGTGCTACTGGGTACAGTGTGTACTACTCTGGACCACCACATCTGAAGGTCTCGCTATATGGTGGTACAATATGCAACGTGTGGTTTTCATGAGCAACTAATGTTGATCTCTATTCCAATTTTCTTTGTAGGTTCCGGAACTTTCGGAACCGAGGTGATGCAAAACGTTTTTTGATGTGTGTACATTAATACCCTCCTCCGCATTAAGTACAAAAATCAACATATTGAGTTTTGATGTCACATCTTACAGGGTCACTTATAGCTAGCTGTCCATGTAAATGACATTGCACGCTTGGGGCAATTTCATCATTGTTCAGTGTCTGGTCTTTGCTGTGTTGTCCCACCAAAGGTGGGTTTAATGGAGAACTAGAGTCGTCTGAACTGGAAAGTTAACTCTGTGGGTATCATTTGTACTCCTGGTGACGCAGATAACACATTGTTCTCTCCAATTCTTCTTTTTTCGACATCAAAACGTCCCCCCAGAACAGAGTGCAATCCTGCATACATTTACCAGTATTACTTTGCTTTGGAAAATTACAGACGACGGAGGTATCGTCACCCTATAACGTAAGGGAAGCATGCATGCGGAACAATTAAATCGACCACCTTATAAAAGTTTGGCAACAAAACAATGCCAGACGTCGCGATAGCGAGAGCACTTTTTCCGCAAGGTCTCCCGTTTGCAAGTAGAAAAATAAATTAAAAATAACTACAGTGTCTCCAGACGCATCTAAAAAAATACGTTTTCCTTCATTGTTTATTGGTCATGCTGTTATTTATCAGAAGCGTGCCGAGTTGTCATGGCAGTGTTTACTGTTATTTGATCTGTCTTCCTTCTGTTTGCTGTGTACGGACGCCGGTGTCCCCATGATATTCGAAGAGCAATGTGATTCCAAGACCAGGTAGGCACTTTGATTCACTGGCCGATAATTCATTATAATGTGTTTCAGTGTTAACCTTATGAATCCGTAGTGCTCGTGACCCTTTAGCCAAAGCGCAGTGTTCCAGAAGAAAGGTTAGTATGAATGTTGGGGATGGGCATTAGTAAGTGCGTCACCCCTCCTTGTCCGCCTTCCCTCAATTTTTCTGATTTTTAGAGTAAATGATAAGTCGTGCAGTTTTCAATTGGAGGTGCAGGGAAATGCAATGGTATTACCAGTTACCAGTTAATTGTTCATGTCAGAATGTGTGTCTAGTTTGCTATTTTACTGGCCTATTCATGATTTGCTTTTATTGTTCTGGATTCCTTGAAGCTGATGCTAGAGGCTTATGCTGTCTAATTAATTATATAGTGCGTCTATTCTTTTTAAGTAACTCAGAAAAATTTTAGTCAGTTCCCGGACGCATTTCTTGACTCCGAACCGCCATGAACTTACGTGTGCACGGATGAGCTATGAACGTCATGCAAGTGTCCTCTGGCTGCCTTAATGGTTTGCTAAAAACCAAAAACTTTATGATATTGCTATTTTATTGCAGAAATATTTTTTTAAGAAACGTTTATAGCTGGGTTCTTAATTCTTTTGCTTAACTTACTAAAAAGATAGTTTAGTTTTCATGGTTTTTGGTAAGAACTCAGATTAATTAAATTATATCCTAAGAGTTACTATTTGATGAACTGCTCTGTGTTGGCATTCTGTCTAATTAAAGTTATTTTTACTGCAGACAACTGCCGTCAATAATCTTTCCTGCTTCATTCTTCGTACGTGTTTCTCAGGATCGGGCCCCACTTACACCCGTCAGCTCCGCAGCCGCACTACTTAATGTTACTGTGAAAGTTAAGTTTATACTTGGAATAATTCTGAATTTATATTCGTTGGCTTATGGCCTTCACCTTAAGCAAATTACGATGTGTTCTGGGATTCCAACATATACCGTAATCAGCTGTAACTTAATGATTCTCGTGTTATCGTAAATTCTGTTAACTCTTCAATTGATGCGTGTTTCTGAGTTTATCATCTTTTATTCTCACCATTTGGTAATTAACGGACTTTTCATCTGTTCTGGTACTGTTGTTTAGATTTACGCCTGCCTTTATTACGACTTTAAACTTATTCCACTTCGTGTCTTATATATGGCGGATCTTGCCTTAAAGAATATTAAGTCGCCTTGGGTTAAAGTTAACTTTAAATTTTCTGTAAATTAATTAAATTGGCATTGAATTTCAAATGAGAGTCCTATTGCTTGGCCCTTTAATTAATTAAACTTAATAGGCTACTATGTGATTGAAACAGTGTAAAATAAATTTGTGTTCTTCCAGTGAATGAAGTGTGTATAATCCCCACTGGTCAAGCCCTTCCCGGTTTTCCTGCTCTTTTTGCCTGGTATAGTGGCATGGACTCAATAAATCGTTGGTAGTCCCTGCAGAAATCTTGAGCCATGCCGCCAGTAGCAGAACAGAGTATGTTCTGCCCCATTCTCCATCGTTGCCAAATTTATTCAAGATGGTGGATCCAAGATGGCGGCGATAGATATGGCAATAACACAATGACGTCATGATGGGAGATTCAAATTTTCGTGGGAAGGTAGGTCAGTTGGGCTACCTCCACTAACCTAACCCCCTCCCCTCCCCCCTCCCCACCCTCTCCCCCTGAAAATGGTGGAAAGTTAAAATTAAAGCAGACACCTGGCTACCCCCACAAACATAAGAAAATGATGGAAAAAGAGGTCACTTGGGTTACCTCCACTAACCTACGTCATCCGTCTGCCACCTCTTCCTGAGGACTAAGCCTATGCTGAGTAGGCTATCAGTGTCTTCACCATGAGGTCTTGAGTCCAGCTGACCTAATACACAGTACTGCTGGCAGAGTGCAGTTTCATCCCATAGTGGGTCTGGGGAAAAAATGGCGGGAAAATGACTCAGCCTGTGCTGGGCTGCTGGAGAGAGGAAGAAGTGATCTTTATTTGTTTTGGAACAATTTATTTAGGCACGGATTACACATAGTTAATTTATAACACTGATACAAAACACTCGCCCTGACATGCTTGGCGTCACAGTAAATAGTCTGCAGAACTGCAAACTACTCATAAATAAGTGACGCAAAAAACTAGTAAATTACCGAAATTATGCACTACACAACACACAGACCTGCAAACTACTCGTAAATTACCGATATACTGCATGTATAATGCTCTGCAAACATGCTTGCTAATTGCAAACTCTCAGAATAATGAACTGAACAGCCTACAGAACTGCAAACTACTCGTAAATCACCAAAATACTGCAGTTCACTGATATTCAGACATTCCCACTAATTGTAAACTGTTGAAATAATACATACAATTTATTTAGACACGGATTTCTCTTACTTCATTTATTACACAAATTTTATTCACCTACTTTCACCTATTAATATTTACCTACGTCCTTTATTACAAAATAATCACTGTGGCATGCTTCAGGTCACAGTCAACAGTCTACAGACCTGAAAACTACTCGTAAATCACCGAAATAACGCAGTACACTGATGTGCAAAGACGCAAACAACTTGTAAATTGTCAAAATAATACATGAAAAGGCTCTGCAAACACGCTTGTTAATCGTCAACTGTCGAATTCATGCATTTCACAGCCTACAAACCTGTTCACAAAATCATTCGTCAGACACTAAAACCACTCGTAAATAGCCGGCCGCGGTGGCCGTGCGGTTCTAGGCGCTGCAGTCCAGAACCAGAGGACTGCTACGGTCGCAGGTTCGAATCCTGCCTCGGGCATGGATGTGTGTTATGTCCTTAGGTTGGTTAGGTTTAAGTAGTTCTAAGTTCTAGGGGACTGATGACGTAAGATGTTAAGTCCCATAGTGCTCAGAGCCATTTGAGCCACTCGTAAATCACCGAAATAATGCGTATATAACTCCCTGCCAACACGCTCACAGCGCTTAAACATCCGAAAGTAATGTTCTGCACAAACACTCAGTGCACATAAAAAACGCTTTTGAACTATAGTCAACTGCTACGTATCAACAAACTGCTCCCCTACAGAGCTCCAAGGTGCGCACGCCGGGCAGCGTGCTCACGCTAGACCCATATGCGAGACGCCTCTGGGCACACGTGTTTACTGTTGCTGGCGCGATACCTATGGATTCTCACGTGACAGGCCGTGATATAGAAATCTGCTACAGAATAACATCGACTGCTTTCTCCCTAGCGATCCTAACACGATGTGCAAGCTGCATCTAGCCGTGCATTCAGGTTTTGCTTCCCAGTGTGGCTGACGCATCGCCATGAAATGTCTGCGACTCACCATCACAAGCACTTCTAAAAGGATCTGAGTGATATACTAATGTCACGTGGCTATGTAAAATAAAAGCCAAGTCGACGTCTCGGAAATTGTATGATGTCCCAGAAATAGTTAACAGTCGCTTTTGTCGGAGCTTTTGTGATCTTCCAGCATATCTGCATGGAAATTCTTGTCCTAACAGGACTTGTTCACGAATATAGCGCAGAATAACACCTACTGCTTTCTCCATCACAATCCTAATGTGGCATCGCGTACATCCCATGTTACCCTTCCTTGATATGGTTACGTCCTGCTTTCAACAAACATCTCCAAAGCGCAACCGTTTTCACCGATATGTAGAGGCTCCTAAGTCCCAACACAAAGGTTGTCTTGTGGATGAATGGATCATTAGGACTGGCTCTTATTGAATTTACCCACCGAATTACATCTCCAGTGTGGAAGCACCGTCCTCGTTTTTTTTTCTTTCTACAGACGAGACTTTCAGTGGCAAGAAATTATTTTGCACAGATCACCATATTACACCGACAATTACTCCCTGAAAAGTGCCCTACAGATCGCAAATACAGAGAGAGTGTTACTCAATTCCGCTGCTTGCCACTGAGGTCATGAGCCTGTATGTTAGAGTGTGAAACAAATCTCCAACCCAGCAATATAATATAGCGTATCGTGTCGATGTAGTAAACATACAAAATTGCCCATGTTACATCATTCATGTAGCTATTGGCCGACACACACTCGTACATATACTGTGAAGACAGACAGCACAAGCACATGCGCAGCAGGTATACTCCTCACTGCACTAGATATTTGCTGTGAGGTCGGGCGGTCATCCACTCCAGACGTTTGACCACAGCGAACTCAGCGGACCAAAGTCAGTCTCAGAACAGTTCTACAAATTTGGGGTCAGATCACCTCGGCACAAAAGCATTACTACTTCGTCCCCGACCTGCTTACTTGCTTGCTTGCTTTTCTACAACAATCTCCAGACTCTGGAATTACAAGACCATATGTAATCTACATCTACATCTATACTCCGCGAGCCACCTTACGGTGTGTGGCGGAGGGTACTTATTGTACCACTATCTGATCCCCCCTTCCCTGTTCCATTCACGAATTGTGCGTGGGAAGAACGACTGCTTGTAAGTCTCCGTATTTGCTCTAATTTCTCGGATCTTTTCGTTGTGATCATTACGCGAGATATATGTGGGCGGTAGTAATATGTTGCCCATCTCTTCCCGGAATGTGCTCTCTCGTCATTTCGATAATAAACCTCTCCGTATTGCGTAACGCCTTTCTTGAAGTGTCCGCCACTGGAGCTTGTTCAGCATCTCCGTAACGCTCTCGCGATGACTAAATGTCCCCATGACGAATCGCGCTGCTTTTCGCTGGATCGTGTCTATCTCTTCTATTAATCCAACCTGGTAAGGGTCCCATACTGATGAGCAATACTCAAGAATCGGACGAACAAGCGTTTTGTAAGCTACTTCTTTCGTCGATGAGTCACATTTTCTTAGAATTCTTCCTATGAATCTCAACCTGGCGCCTGCTTTTCCCACTATTTGTTTTATGTGATCATTCCACTTCAGATCGCTCCGGATAGTAACTCCTAAGTATTTTACGGTCGTTACCGCTTCCAATGATTTACCACCTATGGCATAATCGTACTGGAATGGATTTCTGCCCCTATGTATGCGCATTATATTACATTTTTCCCGCATGGTTTCCCAGAATATCATACCATTTTTTGCAGTACTTCTCAATATCAAGCACATAGCAATATCGCTTGCATAGCAGTATCGCTCGCACAACATGATTCCAAATATCTTGCCTGGAAATTATTTCTCTAGAAACAATAAACTTTAGTGAGGTGGAGTGTGCTGCAAACCACTGAGTAACTAGAAACTTGTCCCATCTGCGGAGACCTTTACATGGAAACTCGAAAAAAGATAATTTCTACTCGCGAATACCAATGTCGGTTATGTAACAGATTCCAAATCATCCCTATAATTTACAAAGTCTACTAAGGTGTTTCTCGTGTCTAGAGAACCAGCAAACGTGTATTCCACCTATGTTTCACCTGATAGACGCACACACACCACAATCTATGTTCCCTCAACTAAATACAGGTGGGAAATGTGCAGAAGCAGTCAACCAGAACAATTTACATGGGAGGGAATAGTTGTCCAGTGCGAACACACATCCATATTGAATCTTCTCAAATTTCCATCTGATCACGAAATCTGCTCAACACTTACTAAGTATTAGTTCGCTATTCGGCGTCCATTTGGACGGCTCCAGTCAATAACGGGAAATCTGAATCATTCCCGCCACAGGCCACTGGCGCTGCACAGCAAACCCGCATAGGCAGACTCATCCCTGTAAATCGGTCATATTTACATTTGATCGCTATACTTACAATTAAATTTTACGATTCCGGTCTCAGTTGAATAACTTTCAACAATGAGCAAAGTATCGGAAATACACCCTGCTGACGGCTGTGGCTGTGGAAACAGAAATATCTGTAACATTCTTATGACTGCGCATACTCTTCCCTTTGCTACCTACGCATTCCACGTCAAATCCATACATTCCTTACAACTGGACATAGTCATTTCCTCAGCTCATGTCAGAACACAAACACATATTTTATAAGCCTGATGCTCAAAGTCAACAACCTATCACACATCCCCTAACTCTAAGTAAAATACTTCGACAGTAACTGATTGCTAGCCATACGAAATAATACTGACTGAAAACCAACGATGGGTGGTCATGTCTCCTAAGTTTTCTTGCGAGTCGTATCACTGTGTCTTAGAAAGACAGGCGTAATCGTCTTACAAACAACCAGATGTTAAAAAACATAACCATATTACCATCACAAGCGGTCATTGTCCACCAGGTGCATACAAGTGTCCATGTTAAAAGCTGTACAGGCTTTATAAATCTACATATGGCATTATCTCTGAATGAAGTGGTTTTTTCCAGACAAATACCATGACACTGAATATAGACGGTGATCGCCGGAGTGTATAGTGTCAGACCAACAGTGTGGTTACCCGTCGCCGACGGTGGAATCTCGTAATAAAATTACCGAATTTTGAAAGTGATTCGGCTGAAGAGCGTGGAATGAAGACGGTATTTTCTACTCCCTCACACCGCCAGCACTAGATATGCCTCCAGTGTCTGTCTCGATGCCATGTCAGAAGTTCGGTGATAAATCGATTGGGTTATAGGCGATGGTTATTTGAGAAGGATCACAAACAGTGGTGTATGGTATGCTGATTGAGGTCTTAAGAAATGTACACTAGCTTTTTAGATCTCTATTGCTACGCTTTCAGTAGAAGTGCTGTCTGGAATTTAGAGTCAAGTCTATCCATTCAACCACATACCTGCATTAGATCATATGGAGAAGTCCTTTAATGATTAGAGCCACTAGTGGATCACATTTCTGGCACTCTCATATCTCGGAACGAGTCACCTTTCTCGAATCTATGTGCTACAGAAAAGTTCCAGCGTGGTTTTAGGTAGTCGCTATGGATCTTGCAACTGCCCCTCGGACTCTGCGTTATCATCCCTGCAGCTTTACGCATGTGATCATTCCGATGTAAGTCGGAACTGAGTAGATGTCGTAGAAAACTATATCTACCACCTTCTGCAAACCGTGTAGAAACAGGCTAAGCTGAGTTTACACGAGGTAGTATAATAGACAGTACGGGAACTGGGGGAAGGACATGGATTTTGCTACTGTTTTGTGTGCTTCTCCAAACTACAAACATGTACTACAGCTCCTCATGCCCCTGGGCCCCTTCACGTCTATCACCCCAATGTTCTTTCATCGTTACTTTGTACCATACAACAGAGAAAAATTACTATATTTACAAGGAAATTTAGAAGGCGGAACAAGATGTTATGTCATAATCGCATGGGTAGAAATGACATAAGCAAATCGATAGAATTGGGGAAAATACATATAAATTGAGGGAATATACACCGAAATGTGTGGGAATTGAGGAAGTACTAGCATGTCCTTTGGTTGACGCAGGATAGTTTGTACATGCGAGCAAGTATTCGACAGCAAGAGGAATCCGAGAAAACGTATACATGGAAGCGAAGGGAATCAGGGAAACACACTTTTTCCGTGAAGACAGTACTCTAAATGGTTCAAATGGCTCTGAGCACTATGAGACTTAACATCTATGGTCATCAGTCCCCTAGAACTTAGAACTACTTAAACCTAACTAACCTAAGGACATCACACACATCCATGCCCGAGGAAGGATTCGAACCTGCGACCGTACCGGTCACGCGGTTCCAGACTGAAGCGCCTAGAACCGCACGGCCACACCGGCCGGCTCAGTATTCTATTGTATGTCTATTGAGGAAACAGTGATACACGCTAGTTGGCTACTATATTTGACGCTTTTGAGGAAGACAGAGAGCCATCTGACTCAAAAATTACTTGCACCTGCGTTAAAGGATGACAGAATGGATAGAGTGGTCGGTTGAAACGGAGTACCAACGAGGTAAGATTTAATGGTAGACTGATGATTCATTCTAGAGAGGGAGAAGTTGCTGCAGGTCATTTGACCATTTTTTCCTGATGTTCTGTCAGGATGCAACAGTTGTGTGAAATAGCCTGCGCTCGACTCGTATTCAACTGCGTGTTCTGTGTGGGTCTTAGAGCAGGGTCTACTTGCGATCGTTAACAGTAAACCTACCGGTCATCAGAAGATGTGTGATGAAACGTCGCACATTCCTCTAAACAAACGAAGATTTATGCGATGTACTCCATTCCCCTGTCGAATCTTGGGTGTAAAATCGATACTTCAGGTTCATAATTAAGTTAGCGATAGGTAAACTTGTTGTAGCTGGGATTCACAGTCATAAAGAATTTTTTGAAGGACATCATCTTTCCGCCAGTGACTGTTATCAGTTTTTTTTACACTATTGCGTTTTCAGGTGTATTTGACAGTATTGACAACGACATGCAAATATATCAACTTACATTTCGTTGACGTGGCTTAAAGCCATAATACTGTATCAGCACTTGGTAATGGCCTAAGGCCGAAATTGCAATAGTGTAATAAAAACTTATGTCACTTGCGGAAAGATGATGTCCTTCAAAGAATTACCGACAGGTGTTTGTGACACACTGCAATCCCCTTATATACATCTGCTGGACAGATGTGCTATTTACAGAGTTAGTGGCGGCATTACTTGTAAATTCACATGTCACACGCTGCCGATATGTATTTATCTGTTTTCTTGTAATAGGTATTCTTCGTTACTAACGATCATTTTATATAGAACTGATGTGGGCGTGGTATAATTTCTGAACTATTATCGGATGTGAACAGTGGACGCTATACATCTCTGGAAAGCTCTATACTGCATGTATCACACAGAGCCACTGTTTTAAGGAAGTAGTTTTTTTCGTTTTACAGTTTGTTACCATAGCTTATCGTTGTAAAACCTGCAGGAAGGAGGTAGGTCATGCACTGGAAATACATTTCTTACATTGGAATATTGACAGCGCTGCATTCCACATGACTGATAAGTCGGAAACTCAAGAGGTTTAGCATTATAGCCTGTTTTAAGCGCAGTACTGTGTAGCCTTAGGAGTGCGTTTCTTTACGTTCTTTCTTACCAATATCCTCCTGGTACTAATCCCAGACACTAGAACGATACGTTAAAATTGATAGCATTGTTGCGTCACGTGAAATGCATCGACCTCAATCTGTCTGGAGCTCCATAATACATAAAAATCACCTATTTCTTGTTCCCCTTAACTGCCTGCTATTACATCACAACACTTTCAAATCCGTTACTATACATCGATAAAGAGTGCTTACCTCCTCAACATGGATGCTTCTGGAAGAATGTTGTGCACTTGGAAGGGTGAGCACTAGGCAACGTCAATTCACTCACGAGACGTCGAATGTAGCGGTCTACTTCTGATCAGCTGCAGATTAAATCAGTAACAGTGCATCAGGGCAGGTTGGTCAAAGACAGGAGGTCTTTCAATCTCTAATTTTATCCTACGACTGCGGGAATGCTCTGTGCCTCCCATCTGCATAGAGATATATCGTAAATTATGCACTATGCTCGAGGTGCTAGAAGTATTTAGAGCATTGTTTGGTATACTTTGATGATGTGTGTGTT
Source organism: Schistocerca americana (assembly GCF_021461395.2). Taxonomy (NCBI): domain Eukaryota; kingdom Metazoa; phylum Arthropoda; class Insecta; order Orthoptera; family Acrididae; genus Schistocerca; species Schistocerca americana. Next base: position 1,011,772,854 of record NC_060120.1, on the reverse strand, counting down.
CGAGAATTAACAATGATTGGATGTACTCTAGAGTCTCCTACCTACATTCGCAATGATACTCGCAAAGTGGAGGAGGGGCGGTTTAGCAATGATTCTGAAATTGGAAAACATGCTGTCGCATCATTGGTCGGTGTTGAAACTACTGTGAAATTGCTAAAATTGTTCACGCTATCAACTGTGATGCTTATTATTAGAGTATATTGAGGGTGTCTTTTCCATCTCATCTGTCCACTTGTATCCTTTTGGTTACCACACAATGTTTGACTGACATTGCTTATTTGAGTTAAAGAAAGAGTTTTGGTTGAGGGGCAACACCTTCTGGGGGTGACTAGCACCGAAACAGTGATCTCGCATATGACTGTAATATGAGGAATCAGTCGAAACGGAACGCTGAGCCATGAGCTATTCCGTCATTGTAACAGATGAGTTTAAATGTAGAGATCGTCAATCACCTTCGGACAGCAGTTTGGTAACTCTCCACAACGCCGCCAAACTCTTCCAGTTTACTTTCTTTATTTAAATTTTTACTTATATTGCTGAGTGAAATTGACTATACTGTCTCATTGCTAGTCTTTATTATTTCAACACTGACCTACAGATTTTGCCCCGACAAACACAACTCAAACTTCTCTTATTCATTAAGTACCCACAATATTCAAGGATAACGCGATCTGACTGCTTTAAAATTAACTCAGAACAATGGCCCTGAATAAGAAGAAATCACTTACCTTAAAAAAATCTTCATTACACGAACTACAGAAATGCCGCAAGCACCAATACTGCCAGCTAATTAAAAGATTCAAATTACTGAAAGTTCTAACTACTAATAGGCATGTGGTTAACAAAGGAAAGATTTTGCTGCGGAGCAAACAATGTATTTACCTTTTGAATGTGACAACCAGTTCAAAAATTATATAAACATAAGTAATAAATCTCAATGGTAGATGTACATTCAGACTGTCCATATGTACTAATACTGCAAACCTCCAACACTATTAATTAATAACCTCTAACCTCCATCACTGCTTACTACTCACACCCAACTTCCATCACTGCTGCCAATTCACCTCCAACTGCTAGTCTGCTATTTACCTTAAGTATGTGACAACCAGTTCAAAAATTATATAATCATCAGTAAAAAATCTCAGTGACGGATATACCTTCACACCGTCCGCTCCCACTAATACCGCAAACCTCCAACACACCTAATTATTAATCTCTAACCTCCATCACCGCTGACTACTCACTCCCAACTTCCATCACTGCTGGTTGTTCACCTCCAACTTCCATTACTGCTGGCGATTCACCTCTAAATTCTAGTCCGACCAGCCACAGAGTCTCTTACAGAGCGCGCATAGAGCTGTCAGAGTTATTAATGCAGAGCGCTACATAGCGCTGCCAACATACAAACACATAAACAGGCTACTTACACTGTCTTTTGTTTAAAACCATTCAGTCTGTGTGGTATGTTATGGTAGCAGCGGTAACAACATGACTTATAACCTGCGAATCTATTTTTTGTTGAGAGGCAATGGATCAGAACGTGTTAATGTCAGTTTAGAGCCTGACGCTGACCCAGAAGTCGTGGCGAAAAAACAAAATGTATGGCAATGTACAAAGTATCTCACAGCAGAATAAAAAACAATGTTTCAAACAACGAGACAGGGTCACAGGAAGGGTCTCATTTGACCTACAGTATAGTCTGTGGGATACCATCATCTTCCTACAGCACAGGTGAGGAAACTTGGTCTATGCAATGGATCAATACATGTCTATTTAATATGATCATCACATGTGCTCGATTCCAGCACGCATGTGGTAGTTGTTTTCGATATATGGGAGGAGTTCTCTATCGGATGAAGTTACTGGAACTTTTATAGTTCGTAACTTTTCTCTAGTGGATGGTACAGAGTAACGATGATAAAATGTTGGGGTGATACACGTGAATGGGCCCTGAGGGACGCGGACCTGTAGTACATGTTTGTAGTTTGAAGAGGCACGACAATGCAGTAACAAAATCGACATCCTTCCCCAAGTTCCTCGTGTTAACTCAGCCTGTTTCTACATGGGTCCCAGAAGGTGGAAGATATAGATTTCTCCGACCTCTACTCATTTCCGACTTAAATTGCGACAATACATGCGGAAAGCTGCAGAGATGGTAGTGCAGAGTATGAGGAGCACTTGCAAGATGCATAGGGACTACCTAAAAACACTTTGGAATTTTACTGTATTGTATAGGTTCGAGGAAGGTAGCTCGTTTCGAGATATGAGAGTGCCAAAAATATGATTCACTAGTGGCTGTAATCGTTAAAGGACTTCTCCATAGGATCCATCGCAGGTATGTGGTTGAATGGAAAGACTTGATTCTAAATCCCAGACAGCATTTCTACCGAAAGTGTAGCACTAGAGATCCTAAGAACTAGTGTACATTTCTTACGACCTTAGTCAGCATACCATCCACTACTGTTTGTGATCCTTCTCAATCAACCATCGCCGAGCCGATATATCACCAAACCTCTGACATGCCACCGAGACAGAATGCATTACAAATACTGGATAAATATCTAGCGGCGGCGGCGTGAGGGAGTTGCAAATACCCGTTTCATACCACGCTCCTTAGCCGAATCACTTTAAAATTTTGGTAATTTTATTACTTGATTGCACCATCGGCGACGTGTAGCCGCACTGTAGTTCTGGTACTATACACTCTGGCCATCACCATCTATATTCAGTGTCATGGTATTTGTCTGGAAAAAACCACTTCATTCTGGGGTAATGCCATTTGTAGATTTATAAAGCCAGTACAGCTTTTAACATGGACACTTGTGTGCACCTGGAGAACCAAGACCGCTTGTGACGCTAATATGGTTGTGTTTTTTAACAGCTGGCGGTTTGTAAGACGATTACAGCTGTCTTTCTAAGATACAGTGATACCACTCGCAAGAAAACTTAGGAGACATGTCCACCCATCGTTGGTTTTCAGTCAGTATTATTTCGTATGGCCGGAATCAGTTACTGACAAAGTATTTTACTTAGTAGTAGGGGATGTGTGATAGGTGGTTCACCTTGAGCATCAGGCTTATAAAATAAGTGTTTGTGTCCCTACATGTGCAGAGAAAATATGTCCAGTAGTAAGGAAGGTATGGATTTGACGTGGAATACTGAGATGGAAGAGTGTGTCGAATCATAAGATTGGTACAAATATTTCATTTCCAGAGCCACAGCTGTCAGCAGGGTGTATTTCCGATACTTCGCTCATTGTCGAAAGTTGTTCAACTGAGACCGGAATCGTAAAATTTAATGGTAAGTAAAGCGATCGAAGATATATGTGACCGATTTCCTAGGATGAGTCTGCCTATATGTGCTTGGGTTGCAGCGCCGGTGGTCTGTGGCGGGAATGATTCACATTTGACGTTAACAGCAGGAGCTGTCCAAATGGACAGCCCTTTGGGATGATGTAATGTAGCTGGCTTAGCTGTGCCGTCGTCTAGACGGTCGAATAGCGAACTATTACGCAGAATGTGTTGGGTAGCTTTCGTTATTGCCACGAAATTTAAGAAGATTCAATATGGATGTGTGTTCACACTTGATCATTATTCCCCCCAATGTAAATCTTCCGGTTGACTGCTTTTACATATTTCGCACATTTATTTAGTTGAAGGAACACCGATTGTTTTGTGTGTGTGTCTAGCATGTGAAAGGCAGGTGTAATACACATTTGCTGGTTCTCTACACACGAAAAACACCTCAGTCTACTTTGTAAATTAAAGGGAAGATTTGGAAACTGTTACATCACCGACGAAAATATCACTTTCCTCTATCTTCTATTTTGGAGTTTTCATGTAAAGGTCTTCGCAGATGGGGTAATTTTCCAGTAACTCAGTGGTTTGTCCTACACTCCACGTCGCTAAAGTTTAGTCTTCCTAGAGAAATAATTTCCATTATATATCTTTGCAACTACGTTGCAGGAGTGACACTGCTACACAAGCGATTTTGCTATGTGCTTTATATTGAGAAGTATCGCAAGAAAAAATTATATTCTGGCACCCAATGCGAAATTTTGTATGTTCTTGTAATCCTAGAGTCTGCAGATGGGTATAGGAAGGCAAGCAAGCAAGCAGGTCAGGGCCAGAAGCAGTAATACTTTTGTGCCAAGTGGAGCCGACTCCGAATTTGTAGAACAGTTCTGAGAGTGACTTTGGTCCACTGAGGGCGCTCTGGTCACACATCGTGAGTGGATGACTGCCCGACTCATGGCAAATATCTAGTGCAGTGAGGAGTATACTTGTTGTTCATGTGCTTGTGCCGTCTGTCTTCACAGTATATGTACGAGTGTTTGTCGGCCAATAGCTACATGAATTATGTAAAAGGGGCGTTTGTATGGCACAGGGTACGAATTGTATGTTTACTACATCGACACAGTATGTGATGATATATTGCTGGGTTGGAGATCAGTTTCACGCTCTAACATTCAATCTCCTGCCCTCAGTGGAAGAGAAGTGTAATTGAGTAAGAGTCTTTCTGTATTTGCCATCTGTAAGCTACTTTTTAAAGATTAATTGTCAGTGCAATATGGTCATCTGTACAAAATAGTTTCTTGCCACTGATAGTATCGTCTGCAGAAGGAAAAAGAAGAGGGACGATGTTTCCACACAGGTGTCATCAGTAATTTGATGGGTAAATTAAGTAAGAGATGATCACAATGCTCCTTTCATTCACAAAATATCCTTTGTGTCGGGATGCAGAAGCCTCTACATAGTGGAGAGAATGATTACATGTCAGAGATGCTTGTTGAAAGCAGGACTTAACGATTTCCTTGAAGGGTAACACGTGATGGACTGGATGTCATGTTAGGACTGTAAGGGAGAAAGCAGTCAATGTTATTCATGAACATTTATTTCTCGTTCAGCTACAGGCAAAGCGTGATACACTTACAAACATCAACATAAAAATTTAAATTAGCATTAACAATGATTTACAATAAAATTTTCAGGGTTTCCAGCCACAAAAGTGCTTGGTCACTTATCACATGTATGTCCATCAGATTTCATCCTTTAAGTCCGTGTACGTCGCACTCAACTATATGCTGCATGGTTTGACTCTCTCCGCACTCACAATTGGGGTCCTGGGAGAAACCCCACTTTTTCAACAAATATCCGCACCGACCAACACCTGTCCGCAGACGATTTAGAGTTACCCACACTCTACATTGGAGTTGGAAGCCTGGAACTCGTTGAGATGGGTCCTCAATAAGGAAACTGTTATTCACTTTGCTTTCCTGCCATTGCTGTTTCCACAGGTTATTGATATCAATCTGTTGTTTGAGTTCTTTCCAGAAGGGATTTCTTGACATCAATCTGTCAGGGGGAGGAGGTAGGTCCCTGAACTTTTCGTTGTACCTCTGGATTGCTCTTTCACGTCTAATCGAGGGTGGTTCGATATTGGCAAGGACAGGCAGCCAAGGTTTCGGGGTGGGTCTTACTGTTCCTGTTATGAGCCTCATTGTCTCGTTAAGTTGCACATCAATATATCTGACATGCCTACTGCGGGCCCAGACGGGTGCGCAATATTCCGCTACACTATACAGAAGTGCCAGTGCTGATGTGCGTAGAGTTTCAGTGGAACATCCCCAGGTTGTTCCTGCCAGTTTCATTATGATGTTGTTTCTTGTTTTCATTTTTTGGGCGACTTCGTACAGGTGGCTCTTATATGTGAGAGTGCGATCTAGCTTAACACCCAGATATTTTGGCGTTCTATCGTTTTTCAACAATTTACCTTTTATTTGCACTTTTAGCTCACGATTTGCATCTTTGTTACACAAGTGCATTATTGATGCCACGGATTTAGTCGGATTTACTTTGAGGTGCCAATTGTCATGATATTGTTGTAGTCGTTCCAGATCCCTGTTTAAAATTTCTTCCAGTTCTTCGAAAGTGTTGGCGTGAGCCGCGATAGCGATGTCATCTGCATACATAAAAGAACGAGATTCCAGGTTTGGGATGTCCGCTATGTATAAATTGAAAAGGCATGGAGCCAGCACAGACCCTTGGGGGAGACCATTTTGTAGTGTCCTGTAGCTGCTTGTTTTCCCATTCAGAGATACCTTGAATCTCCTGTTTATCAACATATTTCTGACTAGATCTACGATCTTCTTGCATTTCACGACTTTTGACAGTTTATACAGTATCCCTTTTGTCCATACGGTGTCGTATGCTGAGGTGAGATCTAATAATACCATGCCCGTTTTCTTTTTGTTTTGGTAACCTCTTTCAGTGAAAGTGGTTAGGGCGAGAACTTGGTCGCAACAGTCTCTTCCTTTTCGAAAACCGCCTTGCTCTGGGGGAAGAGCAGCTTCTATTTTACTTTCTATTCTGCCCAGGATGACTCGTTCAAAAAGCTTGTAAGTGGTGCACAATAAAGATATCGGTCTATAATCTTTAGCATTCTCTCCTGTTTTCCCTGGTTTCTGGATGGCTATGACTTGTGCGTTTTTCCATTGCTTTGGTAACCGGCTGGTATCTATGATATTAGAGAAAAGAGAAGACAGCCATGCTCTTCCCTTTGGCCCGAGGTTCTTCAAGAATTCTGGAAGAAGGCCGTCACAGCCAGCTGCTTTACCAGGTGACATTTTCTTTAGTGCTATATTTATCTCTTCTTGTGTTACCCAGTTCGCTAAACCTGCTTCCTCCTCACTTGCATCTAGCTCTTCGTTCATCAGTTGGTGCAGTTCTTTTTTCTTCGAGGCGGAGGCATGGATTCTGGATGTTTGTAGTATAGAAGAGCATATCTTGTTAGGGGTCATTTTATTATTGATGTTCCGTCCCTTGAATTGTGCTCCGCCAAGTTTCCTCAGTAGACTCCAGCTCTTCTGTGAGGAGTGCGTAAAGTCCATTTGTTCCATCCGCTTTTGCCATCTCTGTTTGCGTTACTCGTCCATAGCTCTTATGAGCTGTTCTCCTAGTTCTGGATTCTCTGTTTTGTTATATTCATCGAGTAGTTGTTCGCACTCCTTTGTCCAGCATGGGATGTATTCTTTCCGCGCTCCTCTTGGTATTGAGTTATGTGCCGCTTTAATAACTAACTTCGTAAATCTGTCGTAATTTTCTGGAATTGGGGGAATTCTGTTTACATTATTTTCAATGGTATCTTTAAACTTAACCCAGTTAGCCTTCCTGAGGTTCCAGCGGGCTATAGGGGGGCTCTTTATTACTGGTATTTGGATCCCAAGGTCTATAATAACTGGTCTGTGTTGGCTCCGAGGAATACGGCTCAGTACAGTTCTCTTGGACGGAAGTGCTATTCCAGTTTCTCCAGATGAGACAAAACAAAGATCGGGCGTTGATGTTGTGCCCCACGCTCCTGAACAGAAGGTGGGGGTATCTTTTGCATCGTATATTAATGCATAATTATTTATATCTGCCCAGTCTGCCAGCATGAGTCCTTCTTTGTCGCAAGACTGATAGCCCCATCTGGGGTGGTGGGAGTTAAAATCGCCAATTATGACTGCAGGGTGTTGTGGGTTAGGTAAAACAGGTTGTTCCCATTTTTCTGAAGGTGGCTTGTACACGTTATACACAGTCATATCGTTTAGTTTGATTCCCACGGCAAATTCGTGGTGCATAGTTTCCTCAATATTATCAACCAGTTCTTTCTTGATCAGTGTTGCAATACCGTGTTTATTATGGGCTTTATAGCCCACAATTTCATAGCCTGGTATTAGAAGTCTCGAGATATTTTCTTTTTTCTTCTGATAGATGTGTTTTCTGCAAGGTCAGCACATCAATTTTTTCTTCTGTTAGTAGCTTTGTGAGGATGTCTCCTTTTGTCCTCGTGTATCCTTCTATGTTAACTTGGCATATACGTATTCGTCCACGCACTTGGCTCCGGGGGGGAAACTGAGGCATTTGTCTCGCTCTCTTGCGTAACTTCGCCTGTGAGGGCCGGGAGGTATTACTACGTCCGGCCGCCGTTTGGTGGTGACATTTGCTTCTCGTGTCGCAGCTCGTTCTGAGCATTTCGATTTTCTTCTCGCAATGTGATCGTTGTGCGGCACGATACTGGGGGGGTAGGCCACGTCGAGGCTGTCACCATCTACCCCATTCATGAACAATTTCTCTTAGGACAAGAACTTCCACGCGGACATCCTGAGAGATCACAAAAGCTCCTACAAAACCGATCGTTAACTAACGTAGAAAGAAACTATCCCTCGGTCACAATTTTGAATCTTATTAACCAGGTTTCAGCACTTCTAAGCGTGTCTTCATCACAATTTAAACGTTTAAAGTGGCCTATAGCATAATTACAGATTGATAGAAAAAGAAAAATTTTTATATAAAAGTTTAAGTACTAACAATATAAGAATGAGACTGTACTTACATGTCACATATAAAATAAATAACAGGCCAGAAGGGCTTTAGTCACAAAATTATTTAAAAAGAATGCATGAAGGCGACCCACTATGGGCTGCTCATATCTGTTAAGCCACAGGTAGCAACGGACTCAGGTGCCAAGTGTGGGCAGGTGAACATGACACCAAGAGGGCCGTCTGGTAACCGTAAATATAGGTAGGCTACTTAACATTTAAAATATGGACAGCTGAATGTATTAAATACTTGAACTCACAGGCAAAGTTTTATATGACAACAGCAGACATGGAAACATTTCGCTTATGTAAAAGCATAGGAATACAGTTTGAAGACTTCCCACCATGACATCATTGCGACATTGCCATATCTATCACCGCCATCTTGAGTAAATATTGCAACAATGGAGACTGGGGCAGACATACTCTGTTCTTCTACTGCCACCTCGATAACCGTCCATAATTGCGAAAGTGTTCCCATGCACGGTTTCGTGCACGAACTGACCTCTTGATTATATCCAATATATGCTCAATGGGATTCATGTAGGGAGATCTTGGTGACCAATTCATTCGCTTGAATTGTCCAGATTGAATACAGGTGACGAAAGGAACAATATGTTAAGAAAGCAATAACGGACTGGCTAATTGTACGATGCATATCGAGAAGAAGAGTGTATCTACAGTGGAGGGAGCTTTGTGGGCAAGGGAGATAGGCGTAAGGTCATCTGAATAGAGTGCCAGTAAGGCGTGAGCTACCGTTACTGGGAGGCCGATGTGAGCTGACACTGAATTTCTAAACGACCAGAGATGTAGGATGCGTAACTATTTATTCAGTCATCAGTATTCTGATTGGTTTGATGTCGGCCGCCACCAATTCCTCTTATGTGGCAATCCTGTTCCTCAGAGTCGCAATTGCAACCCACATCCTCAATTATTTTCTGCATGTATTCCAATCTCTGTCTTCCTCTACAGTGGCTAGAGAAAGACCTTTATTTCGGTGTTGCATTATTTGGCCATTTCAGACTAAGAATCCAGGTTTTAAGAACAGTATGACTCAGAAAGAATAGATAGCTTACTATGAATGTATGACAGGCCAGTATGCTGTCATGGGGATGGAGTAAGTTCATCTCTACTCTTGTTCGGAATTCGAATGTATATGGGACTGGAAACAATGTTTATGTACGTAACAATGTGTGTATTATACACTGAAGAGCCAAAGGACCTGGTACACCTGCCTAATATCGTGTAGGGCCCCCGCGAGCATCCAGAAGTTCCGCAACACGACGTGGCATACACACGACTAATGTTTGAAGTAGTGCTGGCGGTAACTGACACCGCGAATCCTGCAGGGCTGTTCATAAATCCATAAGAGTACGAGGGGGAGGAGATCTCTTCCTAACAGCACGTTGCAAGGCATCCCAGATATGCTCAATGGAGAGTTTGGTGGCAAGCGGAAATGTTTAAACTCAGAAGAGTATTCCTGGAGCCACTCTGTAGCAATTCTGGACGTGTGGGGTGTCGCATTGTCCTGCTGGAATTGCCCAAGTCCATCGGAATGCACAATGGATATGAATGGATGCATGTGATCAGACAGGGGGGTTGGGTTCATGTCACCTGTCAGAGCCGTATCTAGGCGTATCAGAGGTCCCATATCACTCCAAAAGTACACGCCCCACCCCGTTACAGAGCCTCCACTAGTTTTAACAGTCCGCTGCTGACATACAAGTTCCATGGATCCATGAGGTTGTCTTCGTACCTGTACGCGTCTATCCGCTCGATACAATTTCTAAAAAGACTCGTGCGACCAGGCAACACTTTTACAGTCAGAAACAGTCCAATGTTGGTGTTGACGGGCCCTGGCGAGAGGTAAAGCTTAGTGTCGTGCAGTCATCAAGATTACAAGAGTGGGCATTCGGTTCCAAAAGCCGATATCGATGCTATTTCGTTGAATGAGTGGCACGGTGCACTGGTTGACGCCCCAGCACCGAAATCTGCAGCAGTATGCGGAAGGGCTGTCACGCTGAACGATTCTCTTCAGTCGTCGTTTTTCTGTTCTTGCTGGATCTTTTTCGGCCGCAGCGATGTCGGAGATTTGATGTTTTACCGAATCCCTGATATTCACAGCACGCTCGTGAAACGGTCGTACGGGAAATTCCCGCACAGCGCTACCTCGGAGATTCCGTGTCCCATTGCTCTTCTGCCGACTATAACACAACGTTCAAACTCACTTTAATCCCGATAACCTGCAATTGTAGCAGCAGTAACGGATCTAATAACGGCACCAGACACTTACTGTCTTATATAGGCACTGCCGACCGCAGCGCCGCATTCTGCCTGTTTCCATATCTCTGTATTTGAATATGCTTTCCTATACCAATTTCTTTGGAGTTTCAGTGTGTTATCTGTATGTTTGTTGTAACAATGTCTTAGATACACGGTTAGTTAGAGGCCAAAATGAGATTAATGCACGAAGTAGCTGCGAGGCAGCCACTGGACGTCGCAGAAACCAGAAATGTAACGACACTGCGGTATAACTGACAACCTCTCGAGCTCGCTTAAGGCCGGCGATAATAAAGAAATTATCGCCGAAACTCGACGTGGGGTTATTTGTATGTTGGCAATGATGGTTATAAATGACCTTTAATTATGAAGGATAGGCAGTCCACGTACGAGCTTTGTAGGAGTCATGTCGTAGGACATGTCGTAGTCTTTCTTGGTCGACTTGGAGCAGGAGAGGCATCTCAGTATATTTTAATTTCCAGTGTCTATACTTTTAAAAATAAATTCATAAAACTTTGTCAGCATCACCAGGAAGGATTCAGGATTCACACCCAATGCATTGGAAGTTCGAAAACATAACAAAATAAATTTTTTTTATTTGCGAAATTTCACCATTTTTTCACTTACTAATGGCTGCATTTGTTGCTATAGGTACACTTTTCTTCATAAGTAAGAGAGATTCTTCGATGAAAATTTGCACAGCATACATACCATACTCACAGGTGTATGAAACTCTAGAATTTATTTAATTTATGAAAAAGCACCTACCCCCATGAACGATGGACCTTGCCGTTGGTGGGGAGGCTTGCTTGCGTCCCTCAGCGATACAGATGGCCGTACCGTAGGTGCAACCACAACGGAGGGGTATCTGTTGAGAGGCCAGACAAACGTGTGATTCCTGAAGAGGGGCAGCAGGCTTTTCAGTAGTTGCAGGGGCAACAGTCTGGATGATTGACTGCTGTGCTGGTATTGCGAACGGCTGAAAGCAAGGGGAAACTACGGCCGTAATTTTTCCCGAGGGCATGCAGCTTTACTGTATGGTTAAATTATGAAGGCGTCCTCTTGGGTAATATATTCCGGAGTTAAAATAGTCCCCCATTTGGATCTCCGGACGGGGACTACTCAAGAGGACGTCTTTATCAGCAGAAAGAAAACTGGCTTTCTACGGATCGGAGCGTGGAATGTCAGATCCCTTAATCGGGCAGATAGGTTAGAAAATTTAAAAAGAGAAATGGATAGGTTGAAGTTAGATATAGTGGAAATTAGTGAAGTTCGGTGGCAGGAGGAACAAGACTTTTGGTCAGGTGAATACAGGGTTATAAATACAAAATCAAATAGGGGTAATGCAGAAGTAGCTTTACTAATGAATAGGAAAATAGGAGTGTGGGTAAGCTACTACAAACTGCATAGTGAATGCATTATTGTGGCCAAGATAGATACGAAGCCCACACCTACTACAATAGTACAAGTTTATATGCCAACTAGCTCTGCAGATGATGAAGAAATTGATAAAATGTATGATGAGGTAAAAGAAATTATTCCGGTAGTGAAGGGAGACGAAAATTTAATAGTCATGGGTAACTGGAATTCGAGAGTAGGAAAAGGGAGAGAAGGAAACATAGTAGGTGAATAGGGATTGGGGGAGTGAAATGAAAGAGGAAGTCGTCTGGTAGAATTTTGCACAGAGCATGACTTAATCATAGCTAACACTTGGTTCAAGAATCATAAAAGAAGGTTGTATACATGGAAGAATCCTGGAGATACTAGAAGGTATCAGATAGATTATATAATGTTAAGACAGAGATTTAAGAACCAGGTTTTAAACTGTAAGACATTTCCAGGGGCAGATGTGGACTCCGACCACAATCTATTGGTTATGAACTGTAGGTTAAAACTGAAGAAACTGCAAAAAGGAGGGAATTTAAGGAGATGAGACCTTGATAAACTGAAAGAACCAGAGGTTGTACAGAGTTTCAGGGAGAGCATAAGGGAATAATTGACAGGAATGGGGGAAAGAAATACAGTAGAAGAAGAATGGGTAGCTCTGAGGGATGAAGTAGTGAAGTCAGCAGAGGATCAAGTAGGTAAATAGACGAGGGCTAGTAGAAGTCCTTGGGTAACAGAGGAAATATTGAATTTAATTGATGAAAGGAGAAAATATAAAAATGCAGTAAATGAAGCAGGCAAAAAGGAATACAAACGTCTCAAAAATGAGATCGACAGGAAGTGCAAAATGGATAAGCAGGGATGGCTAGAGGAAAAATGTAAGGACGTAGAGGCTTATCTCATTAGAGGTAAGATAGATCCTGCCTACAGGAAAATTAAAGAGACCTTTGGAGAAAAGAGGGGCACTTGTATGAATATCAAGAGCTCAGATGGAAACAAAGTTCTAAGCAAAGAAGGGAAAGCAGAAAGGTGGAAGGAGTATATAGAGGGTCTATACAAGAGCGATGTACTTGAGGACAATATTATGGAAATGGAAGAGGATGTAGATGAAGATGAAATGGGAGATACGATACTGCGTCAAGAGTTTGACAGAGCACTGAAAGACCTGAGTCGAAACAATGCCCCAGGAGTAGACAACATTCCATTGGAACTACTGACGGCCTTGGGAGAGCCAGTCCTGACCAAACTCTACCATCTGGTGAGCAAGATGTATGAGACAGGCGAAATACCTTCTGACTTCAAGAAGAATATAATAATTCCAATCCCAAAAAAAGCAGGTGTTGACAGATGTGAAAACTACCGAACTATCAGTTTAATAAGTCACAGCTGCAAAATACTAACACGAATTCTTTACAGACGAATGGAAAAACTGGTAGAAGCCGACCTCGGCGAAGATCAGTTTGGATTCCGCAGAAATGTTGGAACACGTGAGGCAATACTGACCCTACGACTTATCTTAGAAAATAGATTAAGGAAAGGCAAACCTACGTTTCTAGCATTTGTAGACTTAGAGAAGGCTTTTGATAATATTGACTGGAACACTCTCTTTCAAATTCTAAAGGTGGCAGGGGTAAAATACAGGGAGCGAAAGGCTATTTACAATTTATGCAGAAACCAGATGGCAGTTATAAGAGTCGAGGGGCATGAAAGGGAAGCAGCGGTTGGGAAACGAGTGAGACAGGGTTGTAGCCTGTCCACCATGTTATTTAATCTGTATATTGAGGAAGCGGTAAAGGAAACAAAAGAAAAATTCGGAATAGGTATTAAAGTCCATGGAGAAGAAATAAATCGTTGAGGATCGCCGATGACATTGTAATTCTGTCAGAGACAGCAAAGGACTTGGAAGAGCAGTTGAACAAAATGCACAGTGTCTTGAATGGAGGATATAAGATGAACATCAACAAAAGCAAAACGAGGATAATGGGATGTAGTCGAATTAAGTCCGGTGATGCTGAGGGAATTAGATTAGGAAATGAGAGGCTTAAAGTAGTAAAGGAGTTTTGCTATTTGGGGAGCAAAATAACTGATGATGGTCGAAGTAGAGAGGATATAAAATGTAGACTGGCAATGGCAAGGAAAGCGTTTGTGAAGAAGATAAATTTGTTAACTTCGAGTATAGATTTAAGTGTCAGGAAGTCGTTTCTGAAAGTCTTTGTATGGAGTGTAGCCATGTATGGAAGTGAAACATGGACGATAAATAGTTTGGACAAGAAGAGAATAGAAGCTTTCGAAATGTGGTGCTACAGAAGAATGCTGAAGATTAGATGGGTAGATAACATAACTAATGAGGAGGTATTGAATAGAATTGGGGAGAAGAGGAGTTTGTGGCACAACTTGACAAGAAGAAGGGACCGGTTGGTAGGACATGTTCTGAGGCATCAAGGGATCACAAATTTAGCACTGGAGGGCAGCGCGGAGGGTAAAACTCGTAGAGGGAAACCAAGAGATGAATTCACTAAGCAGATTCAGAAGGATGTAGATTGCAGTAAGTACTGGGATATGAAGAAGCTTGCTCAGGATAAGGTAGCATGGAGAGCTGCATCAAACCAGTCTCAGGACTGAAGACAACAAGAACAACAACAACAAAACAAATGAACTCTTATATTTTAACTTTTTTGGTCCTGTCTTCCTCAGTTGCATGTAATATTACGGTATATTGATAACTTTTACTTATGGACCGTCTGACAGCAACTGAATAAACAAGTGTTCAGTGCATAGTGCTGTGGAATGTGGAAAAAACCGCAAATTGGCGTTCATAACAAGAACAACAACACCAAAAATGCAACAGGAGCGTAATATGTAAGAATCTGTCCACGCAACCTGCCACTGATGATGCCTTGCAGAAAATAAAGGCGAAATGCGTATGGCACTAAAATTGTGTTTCATTCAGTTGCTGTCAGATGGTCCATAAGTAAAAGTTATCAATATACCGTAATCTTATATTTTAAACTTCAGATTTAGAAAAAACACAAATTTATAGTTAATTACTTCAATTTTTACCACAATTTTTAATAGATTTAGAAAATTATAATGTTTCATACACCTTTAAGTATGGTTTGTATGCCGTGCAAAATTCATCGAAGAATCTCTCTTACTTATGAAGAAAAGTGTACCTATTGCAACAAATGCTGCCATTAGTAAGGGGAAAAAATGATGAAATTTCACACGTAAAAAAATTACTTCGTTATGTTTTAGAACTTCCACTGCTATGAGTGTGAATTCTGGATCCTTCCTGGTCATGCTGACAAAGTTTTATAAATTTAATTGTAAAAGTATAGACACTGGAAATTGAAATGTCCTGTGGTGCCTCTCCTGCTCCAAGTCGGCCAGTTTGACGTCCTACCCCCCTTGAGCATACTTTCGGGTTCGGTAATTCGAATGCTATGAAGAGATTATCGTTAACTGACGTGGTTGCGAGAGTTTTTTTCATCCAAGACCGATCTATGAACAACCGTTCGAGTTGGTTCCGCCGGTATTGTTTGCTCCTATGAATTGTTTTTGTATTGGAAAGGGCGATCTTCGTTGATCGTTAGTATTTTTTTGTTGACCCGGGGGGTGGGGGGGCTGGGATAATTGCTAGTAGCCAAGTCTTCGTTTCGGGTTAGTTATTGGTGTGACTGAGTGTATCGGAAGTTATCCAAATTTTGTCCGTGTCGCCCTGCTAGTTGACTAAAAGCACCCCAAGAGGTGTTGGACTGTTGCTCTTATATTGTACAAAATTGCGTGATTTGTGGTGCCTCGAGGGAAGTATCGACTCTAGTGCATAATGTTGGATGTATAGGCACTAGTAGGTTACTATTGGAGTACTTGGCTTGTTAATATTAAGTTTAGTTGGTTGGTTGGTTGGTTGATGTTGGGGAGGGGACAAAACTGCGAGGTCATCGCTCCCATCGGATGAGGGAAGAATGGGGAAGGAAGTCGGCCGTGCCCTTTCAAAGGAACCATCCCGACATTTGCTGAAGCGACTTAGAGAAATCACGGAAAACCAAAATCAAGAAAACCGGACGCAGCTTTGGGCTGAGGTCCTCCAGAATGCGAGTCCAATAAGCGCCACCTCGCTCGGTAATATTGACTTTGCCCACAATAATTTGGGATGATCCTGCCATTGACAGTTGTTTGAAGTGAAACACAGTTAAGTGGAACCATCGAACAAACAGCACTTAGCAAAACTGAAACGTTACTGACTATCAGAGACGAGCAAGCGAATTTCATTTTAGGAACAGTAGACAGTAGTTGGTCACGAATCGTCAACGCATGAGAAGCCAGAGCTTTGTGGATTTGTACAAGTTTCAGGGCGTAATATATAAAATATGCGTGTGTCTCCCAACAGTTTGGGGGGGGGAGGGGGATGTGTTGCTGTCACTCACACATAAGCTACATTTAATTGTTCTGAAATATCTTAAATTCAATTAAAGAGAGCAGTAAACTTTGTAAAATTGTGTAAAATGTTTATTTCATTGATACTAATATTTCTGGTCATTGATCGCCATATTTTAATACTACGTCTTAGGTCAGTAAAATTTTACCGAGAAAAAGGCGTTTACAAACTTCTGTTTCGCCTATGAAAGTTAAAGCCACAATTATTTATGAGTATATTTTTTTAACCATGCAGGAAAACAACAAAGAAAGTAAATGACTAGAACTGGTTATCGCCAAGTAAAGAGTATTCATATCTTTGGTCGGTGAAAGTCAATTAGTCGTATATTTGCTATTACAATACTTAAAACAGGGAAGAAAAGATAATTATGTACTTCGTGACTAACTAAAAAAGATAAATAGTTATAGGAAAAGAATTGAAATCATTCTTAATTGAGATTAGAGTTTTGTTTGGAAAGCAAACATTTGTTTATGTTATACTTTTCCTTCATTATTGAAAGTGATCTCAAATAATCATTATCGCTGTGATTACGCCCAGCTACAGACATCCATTACTAAACTGGCAAAGACATAGCTTTTACTGAAGCCTAACGTTTGGTAATATGGCGGCGCCAGGAAGATTGAGTGTGGTTCTAACACGATTTTCAGAAATGAAATGGCGTTTTAAGCTTTGCGAGATGGCTTAACGAATTTATGGATTTGCTCAAATATTTGCGTTTTAGTTGAGCTTAACACATACTATGCAGAATCACGTTACGAGAAGAACATCGGTTTACATATACGCACGTTTAAAACATACTGCAGTTTTTGTAGGAACACTCAGTGAGTAAAGACACTTGTTATCAACGACAAACAGAACGTTCTACTTATAGGGGCACTTTCATAACGAGCATATTATTCGAAGAAAAGCCGAAGTCGATCAAAACTGATCAAAATCACATCATTACTCTGCGTCTGTTACTACTACATCATTAAACCCCTAAACCAAACTACCGTTATTTCGTATAAGACAAACTGTAATATGATTATTTAGGTTTACGTACAGCACAAAACCAAAAAATACGTAAGATGTTTCTAGTTATGGTTGCACCGAGACGTGTTCCTTTCAATGTCATCTTCCGTACGCTGTACGAAAAATTAGTCAAACACGACGCATTTACTGACCATCATGTCAAAACTCTAAAGATAACATAGTTGTATCAGTTTATTCCCATTTCTTACGAGCGTTTTATCAGTAAGCAGCTGTGTGGAAGTCCTTTGCGCTCGCGCCATATTTGCTATTCTAAACTGCTGGGTTCAGTGACGCCAGTGGTACTGTACATGGTACTGCGAGTCTAGTAATGCATGTCTGTGCGCCCAGCTAACGAACTCACATATATTCCGAATTAAGGAGAAACATTTTCATACGAGAAGAATTTGCTTCCATACTATCTTAGTTCCATCGTATTATAAAGAAAGAGAGAGTAATTTTTCTCATATCAATATTAAGAGAGAGACCTGTACTCTGTGGCAGATGAGGATTATCTCAGTCTAAACGTTCAAAGACATAATATATTTCCCAGGACTGAATTTATTGCTTTAACAAGAGAGAGCAGTTTTCACATATTTCGTTAGGAACTGTTTGATAAAGTTTTCGCTCGTAAGTTAAAGTTCGCCTGTTATGGTGTTGCATTAGTCTGAGCTGAGCCGATTTGTTAATCGTTCGTTAGTCTCGAGTAGGACCTGTGGTAATTGTGTTGTTGTGTAGATGGGTTTTACTTATGTATATATTAAAAGAGAGTAGGACTGTGTAGATGGGTTTTACTTACTTTTCGACTGTCATTAAGAAACTGTTAGGCCTCTCAACAATCCTAGAATCTAAGGTGAGAAGTCAGGCGTAAAGATTTACGATTTTTCTATTATAATCAGTGTAAATATTTATGCTATGGACGACAAGTATTCCTGAGTAGCAGCGCAACATGAAGCTAGTCAATTGTGCAGTGCTCTCTCCCTTGTAACATCTTAAACGTAAATAGGGCTCTGGTTTACACGACGACACAGTACATCAGACACCGACGTCGCTAAGATAAGTGAACTAACAGTTCATATTTATCTACCATAAGCGTTACAAAATGTAATATTCAGCATTTAAAAATATCGAAGTTCCTCAGAAAAAATCTGTTTTACACTAGTCTCTCACTAATATTAGCTTCTCATTATTAAGCTCATGGAGTCTCAGTGTAAAAACAGGTAAGTTTTGGTGCGTTAGTCCAGGGTGTGGCATTTCATTTCTGAAGCCACTAACCAGTAGCACAACTTTGTTCGCCACAAGCTCTTTATCTGAATGTGGAAAATGTCCCCCCTCACTGTCTCTCTGTATGGAGTTTGACACACAAACTATTCGAAAAGTATCTATGTATATAACATTGTATCAAATTGTTCAACAGAATAAGTACTGCAAACATAAATACTTACCGGTATCATGGTCTCACGGTCCAGCACTTCATAATTTTGTAGCGTTTTCTTTCTGCATTGAATTACCAGTTATCAAAGGCAGATATTAGGTTTCAGACAAAGAAGGTCCATTCATAGATATCATCAGTAAATCCTCCAGTGTGTGTGACTTCAGCCGCATACAAGATTTGTGTGTGTTGTGAAGCTGAAACCTCTTTCACCTGAAATTGTGCTTACTGATGGAACAGCACAAAATGCGAGAACCTCAAGCAGATTGGGTAATCTTGTAGAAAAAATTTTTCACTGTGAAAGACGATGAGACTGACGGTTTCGAAGACTTTCACAGTATCGATATTTGAGATGCATATTATATAGCGTGCAAAGATTATCCGATATGATTGCCAATACATGAAGCAGTTGCAGTTCGCGAGCCCACACAATGCCACCAGCAAGTAACGCCGTCGTTGGAATTCTACCCCAGATGACCGCCTATCCGGCGTTCTTACGATGTTTTTCTGCATTGTGGACATTGTAAAGTACAGTAAAGTTCCCGGAAGGCTGGTAACAATGTGCCTTAGGCGGAGACTCCAGAGATGACGGCAGTCGGCCCATAGGAGAGCAAAAAAGCTGGTGGACATTGCGCAGGTTCTGTGAAAGCTGCAGGTATTCATGACTCTATGCTCTCGGCAGAACACGGCAGGCAAGGTGTGAAGGCACTATGAGTGTGAGACTGCAACTTTCTAGTCCCAAAAATACGTGTAACTGGTCCCCATATCCATAAAGCAGATAGGAAGCTTTCGAGGAAACGACATGTTGATGCGCTCCTTTGAGGCACCGACCGGATAGAGCCAAAACACATTCCTGTCTCTAGCTGTAGGCCTATGGTCGTGAAAATGCGAAAAAATTATTGGTCAACCTGGTCTGTCATAGTAGTTTTGGAAAGAAGTGGGAGGACGCTGCAATGAAATTGAGTCTTGTGATTGGATGAGTGCCTGTGAGAGGCAGGGACTGGTTCTGGAAGAACAGGCGAACGTTACGAGGGAAGACAGGCGAAATTAAGGAGGCATTTTGTCCGCTTCTAGTGAGAGAATCACTTCGAATTCTGCTCTCAGAGTTTCACTTCATTTCACTTTGCAACTCCAATTGGAGCACGATGCAAAGTTTGCGTTAGGTACCTTTTCGGGAATCACAGGCATCGTCCATAGTATACACCGACAGCAGCAATGCCGGACTACACAACGACGCTGTTAAAAAGAACGCTAAGATCTACAACCAGCTTAGGCGTGTATGGGTATATAGGTCACAACGTACTCAATAAACATTAGAGTGTTACTGAGTAGGATGAAAACGACCTTCTGGCACTCATAATTTCCGAGCTCTAATTCTGGGAATCACTGCTGTCAGATCGCGGAAGCGGATCAGTGTGCTGATAAAGTAGGGTCCTACCTATCAGTTACTTGTCCTGTATCTCCCCCAGTCTTACTTATCTGTAAGTGTTTCATGTTCTTGTCATAATTTGTCAGTGAACATGTTCGTGTTATACTTCTGTGCAACTACTGTACTCCTTTTGTATGAGGATTTATAATAAACAATAGAACTTATGGTAACTTGGACTTTAATAACATACGTACTTAACCTGGACACAAAATAAAATTAGAGTGTCACAGCTCCACCTCCCTTTTGAAGTCTGTCGGGCCACAACTTAGTGTTAACAAAAAAACGTTGTGTAACAAATTGCTGTGGTTTTCATTAGGCATCTACATGCTGATAGAGGTTAATTGCCTAACGGCTTAAGCGTTGGGATAGTACAACTGGAAAGCTTCTGAACCTTCTGACTCAATGTCAGTAAGAGAAAAATGTCCTTATTCTGCCCACTCTACTAACAGAACATCCACTTTCAGTTGTCTTCAAATACATAAAGACCACATTGTTAAGTGCTCAAAACATACAGAGGGGTAACAACACCCGACGAGACAGACTGAAAACTTTCTGTGATGTATACCTCTGTATTTTTTATTAAGTTCCTTCTTAAAGTCTGGTACTCCTGCTCCCCAGTTTGAATGTTTGTCAGCTGAAGCTCATTAATTTTTCGTGAAGTGTGAACCGGGTCCAAAATCCTTCGTTCATTTGATCGAAAACTCAGTCGCCGTGTTTAGTTTCCTTTTCAGGAATGAAGTAAGGAGATCTTTATTTTGTAGTGCCACAGTTAATGGACTGAATTCCCGGTTGAAGTGCAGAGGAATTGAGGAAAGGCATCATTCCGGCCATAAGTGTCTCTTTCATATTCGTGGGCTCTCTGAGTCAAACAAAAATCGAATATCTCGTTGTGGCTTCTTTTTGTTCAGAAAAGAAGATCTGTAACAATAAGAGTGGTTAGGCTAATGACTGAATTTGTCCTTTCTCTGGAACAAATCTGTGGAGTGAGAATGATGAACGTATGAACACTGCTTTGAGTGGAGACTGGCAGGGGGTTGAGCAAGCGTGGACTTGTGATATATTATTTAATCAAGTAAATATTAATTATAACACCAAAGCACATACGAATATCAAGCCCCAGCACTCAACTTCAATTTTAAGAATAATAATTTCAGGAACCTTATGATTCAAGTGTTACAATACATCTATTCATGATATAAATGAAATTATCCTGCTTTTCCCCAGAATAACTATGCAAGAGGGCACCACAATAAAATCACAAATTGTTAGTGCCTTTGATTAACTTTACTAATGGGCACTAAACAAAAAAACAAACTAACTTCGGCCCATTCATAACTGTACACAGGCATATTAAAATAAATCGGGACAATCAAGTGACTCACAATAATTAATTATAATCTACCACTACCAGTACTTGGCCCCTGTAGAAAAAGTAGCCACACAGAACTGTAAAGACTATATCGTCGACAAGAAAATGCAGACAAGCAAAGACACAGTAACATACAACGCACGGAAACAAAGAGACAGAAAGTTGCTGCTGGGACACTGCCAGCATACAACAGCTTCAAGGTTTTTAGATTTTTCTTGTACTGATCCAGATAGCGTATAAGAGGCGCACCTCCCCGGCCGCTGTGGACGAGCGGTTCTAGGAGCTTTAGTTCGGAACCGCGCGACTGCTACGGTCGCAGGTTCGAATCCTGCCTCGGGCATGGAAGTGTGTGACGTCCTTAGGTTAGTTAAGCTTAAGTAGTTCTAAGTTCTAGGGGACTGATGACCTCATATGTTAAGTCCCATAGTGCTCAGAGCCATTTGAACCAGGGGCACCTCGCGGCCTTTTACCTGCGCTCACTTCACTGTACAGCATTTTACGTGGAAGTGAGTCATCTCTTATCCGCTGGACATGCCCAACCCACCTTAGTTGGTGCCCAACAATGAGAGCTTCTATACTATTCATTTCCGCTTTCTCAAGAACGGTGATACTTGTTCATGACGTATCTTAGCTTCTGTTCGTTGAAGCGTTCTAGTTTCTTCCAATCGTGGTGGTATAACGTTCAGGTTTTGCAACCATAGAGCAATGGTGAAATGACAACAGCTTTATACACCATCAGTTTGTTGTGTAGTGTTAGGTCTTTATTCAGGAAGACACGTTTTCTGAGACGGTTAAGTGCTACATGGGCAGCACGTAGTTTTCCATGTCATTTTCAGATGAGCAATTAGATGACAGTATGCTCCCTAGATAAAGGAAATGGTGCACTTGTTCCTAAGGTGTATCAGAAAGAGGTTTGCTGAAATCGGGAAGGGAAGAGCCAGGGGCTGTCTGTGCGAGCACCTTTGTCTTTTGAATATTGATGGAAAAGTAGGATACGAGATACTGGCAGAAGTAAAGCTGTGAGTACCGGGCGTGAGTCATGCATCGGTAGCTCAGATGGTAGAGCATTTGCCCGCGAAAGGCAAAGGTCCCGAGTTCGAGTCTCGGTCGGGCACACAGTTTTAATCTGCCTGGAAGTTTCATATCAGCGCACACTCCGCTGCAGAGTGAAAATCTCATTCTGAAAGACCAAATAGTTTTGATCGATCGACGAGAAACACACGTCTTAAAACGAGAACTGCACAGGAGAGTGGCCGAGTGGCGACAGCAGGTCTGGGAAGATAAGATGGATGAATTCTTACTTCGAACCAAGAACGAATGTCAGGTAGTCAAGAACATTCGACACCAGCGGCCACCTAAACGAGCCATCAGAGGACCAGATGGCCTCCTTTATGACGAACTCGCCCAGGCGGAGCTGTATGCTACGACTTACCAAGACCAGATGTCTACACCAGCGACCCCCGTGAACGACGTCCGCCTGCAAGAACAGGAAGCCGTCGTTACAGGTGAATGGACTGCTTTTCGTGCTGCGCCTGTGCAGAGCCCCCCACAACTCACCACACCAGCAGAGATCCGTAAAATTATCCGGAAGACTCGGATTAATGCGCCGGGCAACGACTCCATAAGCAACACCGATTTGAAACAGTTGCCCAGGAAGCCAACTGTGCTCCTTACCCGAATTCTCAACAGATGCCTTCTGCAGGGATGTTTTCCTACGGCATGGAAGACGGCTCGAGTAGTTCCAATACCCAAGCCAGGTAAAGACCCAGCAGAACCCAACAGTTACCGGCCAATTAGCCTCTTGCCGACCCTTGGCAAGGTGCTCGAGAGAGTGCTGTTGAAGAGGCTCCATGACACGCTTACAGCGCATGATGTTATACGACCCAAACAATTCGGTTTCAAGGACAAGTTATCTGCGGAACTTCTACGCATCACCGAACGGATACAAGAAGGATACAACAAGCAGCACTTCACGATTGGTGTCTTCCTTGACGTCGAAAAAGCTTACGATAAGGTGTGGCGGCCCAACCTTATCGTCAAACTGCGTCGCACTACCCCTATTGCGGATTGTTACATTAGACTCATAGACAGCTTTCTGCAGGACAGGAAACTGTATGTCCGAGTCGACGACAAAAACTCCGAAATGAAACTGATCTCCGCAGAAATTCCGCAAGGCTCTGTCATTTCGCCTCTGCTTTTCAACTTATATACGAGGGCGGTTCAGAAAGTAACCTCCGATTGGTCACAGTGCGGGTTGTGGGGGGAGTAGCGACGCCATCTGTGCGTTCACGCACTCAACAGGTCAGTGGGCATCAAGCCGTGGTCGAGTGAACGTCGTACCTGCGCTAGTTTAGTTTTTGTGGCAATTTGAAATGTGTGCTGCAATAGAAAACCCCGCCAAATGTGAAGTGCGTGCTGTCATAAGGTTTTTTACAGCCAAAGGATATTCTGCAGCAGCTATTCATCGTGAGCTTTGTGCCGTGTACGGACCAAGAGTTATGAGTGAATGAGTTGTCTGTGAATGGGTACGTTTATTTAAAAGTGGACGAGAAAACGTTCATGATGAAGAGAGGAGTGGTAGACCATCATTGGTGACTGACGAACTCGTTCAGACAGTTGATGCAAAAGTTCGTGAAAATCGACGTTTCTCAATGTCGGAGTTGTCTACTGGTTTTCCACAGATTTCTAAGACTCTCTTGTACAAGATAGCGACAGCAAGATTGGGTTACCGTAAGTTCTGTGCACGATGGGTGCCCAAAATTCTTACCGACCACCACAAAACTCAAAGAATGGCCTCTGCGTTAGACTTTCTGTCACGTTATGAGGACGAAGGAGAACCATTGTTAAACAGAATCGTGATCGGTGACAAAACCTGGATTAAGTACGTGAACCCTGAGACAAAAGAACAATCAAAGATGTGGGCACATTCAAATTCGCGTACCAAACCAAGAAAAGCCTTGCAAGATTTTTCTGCCAGAAAACTGACGGCAACGGTGTTTTGGGATGCCAAAGGGGTGTTGTTGGTTTAATTCATGGAACGTGGTACGACCATTAATCAAGACGTGTACTGTGAAACAATAAAAAAGTTACGACGGACTATACAGAACAAACGCCGTGGTATGCTGACTTCCGGTATCGTTTTTTGCACGATAACGCCCGTCCTCACTCTGCTCGCAGAACAACGGCCCTTCTTGAGTCCTTCAAGTGGGACGTTATCAACCATCCACCTTACAGCCCAGACCTGGCACCAAGTGATTATCACCTCTTCATGCATTTGAAGAAATGGCTCGGGTCACAGCGGTTTGATGACGACGAAGAGCTCAAAGATGCGGTCACAGGCTGGCTCCAGGCACAAACGGGTGATTTTTATGCAGAAGGAATTTCAAAGCTTGTGAAGAGATACGATAAGTGCCTCAATCGCTATGGAGACTATGTAGAAAAATAATGCAAAGATGTAGTTGTAAGATGTATATATTAAAATATTTTTATTTAACTTGGTGTATTTTTTTAAATCAACCGGAGGTTACTTTCTGAACGGCCCTCGTATAAATGACATCCCAACAGTCCCCCTTGTTACGGCGAGTTTTTATGCGGACGATACGGCTTTTCTGCCAACTGGACGACACTTGGACCAGCTAATCGCTAGGATGCAACGGCAACTTGCTGTAATGGAACGCTGGGCGCTGCAAATTAAGATAACGATCAACCCGACGAAGACGGCAGCCATTCTGTTCACACAGAGGGAACCAGTTCTGAACGACAGACTCCAAATAGCTGACCAACTTATCCCATGGTCGCCGGGAGTGAAGTATCTCGGTGTCTACCTTGACAAAAATTTACTCTTTACGCAGCATATTGACGACAAGAAGACGGCAGCCCAGAAGATGGCCAGGTCATAGATTCCGTTCCTGAAGAGTAAGGATCTCAACCCCAAGACTAAACTCCAATTGTATAAGGCAACAGTGGAACCCACAATGTTGTATGGCTCCACCTCACGGGGAACTACGTGCGTCTCCAACTACAACAAACTCCAAGCGCGGCAAAACATTTCCTATCGCTGAATCACAGGAGCTCCATGGTGGACAAGAAACGTCGACATCCGCACCGCACTCCACAAGACCACTATACAAGAGAAGGTCTATGACAAGGCTCTACGAGTTTTTGACAAGATCGATGCCCTTAGGAACGAAGTTCGACAGTTAGAATCGGTAGGAACGGTAAACCCTGCAAGATGGCACAAGTATCGAGTACCGAAGTCAATAACGTTTCACCCCCCATAGGCAATATGTCATAACACGAGGAAGCAGTCACACATAACAGCCTTGACACATTTCACCCTCCACAGGAGATAGACATCACCAAAGACAGCAGGCTAAAGGACCCATTGCGTGTCCAAGCCTAACTGAATGTGTAATAAATAAAGTGTTTTCCTTTTATCCTTACATCGCATCCTAGAAGAATAAGTCATCAAGGATGATCTCTTCAGTCCACACTACACACTATATATATATATATATATATATATATATATATATATATATATATATATATACACTCCTGGAAACGGAAAAAAGAACACATTGACACCGGTGTGTCAGACCCACCATACTTGCTCCGGACACTGCGAGAGGGCTGTACAAGCAATGATCACACGCACGGCACAGCGGACACACCAGGAACCGCGGTGTTGGCCGTCGAATGGCGCTAGCTGCGCAGCATTTGTGCACCGCCGCCGTCAGTGTCAGCCAGTTTGCCGTGGCATACGGAGCTCCATCGCAGTCTTTAACACTGGTAGCATGCCGCGACAGCGTGGACGTGAACCGTATGTGTAGTTGACGGACTTTGAGCGAGGGCGTATAGTGGGCATGCGGGAGGCCGGGTGGACATACCGCCGAATTGCTCAACACGTGGGGCGTGAGGTCTCCACAGTACATCGATGTTGTCGCCAGTGGTCGGCGGAAGGTGCACGTGCCCGTCGACCTGGGACCGGACCGCAGCGACGCACGGATGCACGCCAAGACCGTAGGATCCTACGCAGTGCCGTAGGGGACCGCACCGACACTTCCCAGCAAATTAGGGACACTGTTGCTCCTGGGGTATCGGCGAGGACCATTCGCAACCGTCTCCATGAAGCTGGGCTACGGTCCCGCACACCGTTAGGCCGTCTTCCGCTCATGCCCCAACATCGTGCAGCCCGCCTCCAGTGCTGTCGCGACAGGCGTGAATGGAGGGACGAATGGAGACGTGTCGTCTTCAGCGATGAGAGTCGCTTCTGCCTTGGTGCCAATGATGGTCGTATGCGTGTTTGGCGCCGTGCAGGTGAGCGCCACAATCAGGACTGCATACGACCGAGGCACACAGGGCCAACACCCAGCATCATGGTGTGGGGAGCGATCTCCTACACTGGCCGTACACCACTGGTGATCGTCGAGGGGACACTGAGTAGTGCACGGTACATCCAAACCGTCATCGAACCCATCGTTCTACCATTCCTAGGCCGGCAAGGGAACTTGCTGTTCCAACAGGACAATGCACGTCCGCATGTATCCCGTGCCACCCAACGTGCTCTAGAAGGTGTAAGTCAACTACCCTGGCCAGCAAGATCTCCGGATCTGTCCCCCATTGAGCATGTTTGGGACTGGATGAAGCGTCGTCTCACGCGGTCTGCACGTCCAGCACGAACGCTGGTCCAACTGAGGCGCCAGGTGGAAATGGCATGGCAAGCCGTTCCACAGGACTACATCCAGCATCTCTACGATCGTCTCCATGGGAGAATAGCAGAGTGCATTGCTGCGAAAGGTGGATATACACTGTACTAGTGCCGACATTGTGCATGCTCTGTTGCCTGTGTCTATGTGCCTGTGGTTCTGTCAGTGTGATCATGTGATGTATCTGACCCCAGGAATGTGTCAATAAAGTTTCCCCTTCCTGGGACAATGAATTCACGGTGTTCTTATTTCAATTTCCAGGAGTGTATATATATATATATAAAACAGTTGTACAGCCGACTTTGCTAGCGATGGTTCACTGACAAAATACGCTCTTATTTGCCGAGACGATAGTTAGCATAGCCTTCAGCTACGTCATTTGCTACGACCTAGCAAGGCGCCATTACCAGTTACTATTGATGCTGTAAAACATGTACCGTCAAGAGCGATGTTCACCATTTATGGATTAAAGTTAAGTATTCCACAGCTACGTCCTTTTTTGCTAGTCTCATTTCCTAGACCTGTTCCAGACCTCACGCCAGCCTGCATGAGCTAAAACGCGTGCCTTTCGGCTTCCTCTCATAGTGGGTTGGCTGTCTTGCCAATCCACAACAAAAAACATAATCAAATATTTTTTCTTCTTATTCTTTACTGAACATATTAGATAAATATCCCATAATCTTTTCAAGTCTACAGCATCTCTATGTATCCTAGAACTCTTCTTTCAGCATACCACATGCAACAACAAATTGCTTTGCTGGTGCGGTAGGAGACATCTTATCATTGTTTACCCCCTCAGTCGCATTTTCTATTACAGCATGGTCCCACGTTTGTTGCTGTGATCTCTGAACAAACTTTTAGGTGTCTTTATGCCCTTGTATATGAAAGAATACGAAGCAGCTGCAGGAAATTCTTTTCTGTCATATTTTTTGCTAGAACAAATACAATTAAATAATGTTAGTTAATTTAGAACCGTCAAAAAGGATTTAGAAGTCAATGTGCAGTAATGTATGTAATACATGGAAGCAGCTATCTCGTATTGCGGTAAACAGTTTAAAAATGAACTGCTCGGAAAATCGCTCACCTTGACCTTTTTCGACCAGAAGTGTGTCCAGTTTCCCCGAATGGACACCATGGCAGTTTTAACTGTTCATAGACGAAGCTTTCAAACCGAAAGAGGCAGCAAGGAACTACATTTTTGAGCCAAACGATATTATTTAAATACCGATATTTTGGAACAGAATTAAACTACGTTCAAATACGGTAACAAGAATAATAAAATTACTTATTTCATTTGAAAACAAACGTTTTGCTAAACGCTAACTGCATAAGGTTCCTCTGTCAAACTCACTAACATCAATAATGTATTTTAGAACTAGTGTGACCACTTATCGGTAGGCAGCACTGTTTAGGGGAAAAAATATGCAATGACCTCTTTTCCAACTCCCGCCATTTTACCTCAACTTTCCCTAAATGTGGTTATGTATTTTCCGTGCGAATCTGATTATTCACTCACATACGAGAATCATTCAATAAGTAATTTCCCACATTTTAAAAAAAGGCCATTAATATACACAGACAAAGTCCTTGATGTTACTTCACATTTGATGTTTGTTCTGTGCGCCGTTGAAATTTCCAACCGTTCTGGCAGATGACAGGAGCCGTACTACAGCATAATAATGGCGTCTACATACGACTTCTTGTCACGGTCCGTGCGGCTTCCCCCGTCGGATGTTCGAGTCCTCCATCGGGCATCGGTGTGTGTGTCGTCCTTAGCTAAGTTAGTTTTGATGTGTTGGCAGAAGAGCCAACACCGTGTTGCTAGAGGAGGCCGAAATGCACGCGTTTAAGCTCACGCAGACTGGCGTGAGGTCTGGAACAGGACAATGTAATTAATATAGCCAATAAGGTACGTTGCTGCTGGAGTACTTAACTTTAATCCATAATTGGTGTACATCTCTCTTGACGGTACATGTTTTACAATCTCAATATTAACTGGTAATGGCGCCTTGCTAGGTCGTAGCACATGACGTAGCTGAAGGCTATGCTAACTATCGTCTCGGCAAATGAGAGCGTATTTGTCAGTGAACCATACCTAGCAACGTCGGCTGTATAACTGGGGCGAGTGCTAGGACGTCTCTCTAGACCTGCCGTATGGCGGCGCTCGGTCTGCAATCACTGACAGTGGCGACACGAGGGTCCGACGTATACTAATGGACCGCGGCCGATTTAAAGGCTACCACCTAGCAAGTGTGGTGTCTGGCGGTGACACCACAAGTTTAAGTTAGATTAAGTAGTGTGTAAGATTAGGAACGGCTGACCTCCCATAAGACCTTACCACAAATTTCCAATTTCCAACATCCATTAACGTTTGTGTGTAGTGTATGGCGATGCCGCAGTTGATAGGAGTGCAACTGGGCGATGAGTAAAGAAAGTGCCTCAGGAAATCCAGAAACAGAGCTCCATGATCAGCCACGCTCGGGACGTCCTGTCACTGCTCCAGACATGCTGAATCGTACAGATACCATTATTCGTGCCGACCGGCGCATGACCATTCGACAATTGGCTCTACAGTTGTCGGTCAGCATTGGAAGTGGGTCTACAATGATCGACACTCTCGGATATTCAAATAGGTACTCACAATAGATTCTACGAATGCCCGCAGCGAACCACAAGATACAAAGAAAGACCATTTCATCTGAATTGTTGAAGCGTTTTAGACCGATGGAGAGGCCTTTCTGCGACGGATTGTTACGGGGGACGATAGCTGGGTGCACCACTTTTCGCCGGCCGCTGTGGCTGAGTGGTTCTAGGCGCTTCAGTCCAGAACCGTGCGACCGCTACGGTCGCAGGTTCGAATCCTGCCTCGGGCATGGATGTGTGAGATGTCCTTAGGTTAGTTAGGTGTAAGCAGTTCTAACTTCTAGGGGACTGATGACCTCAGATGTTAAGTCCTATAGTGCTCAGAGTCACTTTCAAGCACCACTTTACGCCGAAAAAAAGAAAGCAATCCCTGGAGTGGCATCATTCTCATTCACCACCACCTCTGCCGAAAAGTCATGATGGCAGTCTTCTGGGATTGTGATGGTGTCATTCTCGTGGATGTGAGGCCAAGAGGGTCGACCATCAATTCAGAGGCATACGTGAAGATTCTGATTAAACTCGAGAATCGTTTCCGACCTGTTTGATTGGACAAGAATCCAGCAAAAATCTTGCTTCAACACTATAATGCACGCCCACACACACGTCTCAGAACCCGGCAAAACATCGTCAAATTGGACTGAACGTCATTGCCTCATCCAGCCTACAGTCCACCCTCGGACTTCCATCTCTTTGGTCACCTTAAAGATTCTCTACGGGGAACACACTTTCAAGATGATGAGAGTTTCAGTCATGTAGTGGAAACGTGGCTACGCCTACAAGAGAAGAGCTTTTACCAGCAGTGAATAAATGCTCTTACACAACATTTACGCACGGCCATAGAAAGTGAGAGGCACCCACATGCCTTGCTCATACTGTGGCATCAAGCAGTCAGGCCTGAGTGGTCTGCCAAGCGAGTGGATTCATTTTTTTATTTATCAAGTAACATGAACTCTAGTACTCACAACTAAGTTAAAAGTTATTCTCCTACTTGGATACTACGCAACGGTAACGCAAATCTGACTATTAGTAATTTACACAACACTGACTGTTCACTACGCACTGGCAATACCACATTTTCTTTCTTATTTAACGGCTTTTATCAACACGTGGCCATCGCACTGAATATGAATGGCGCACCCATTATAAATTCTGGATATCATGACAACATACAATTCGAAGGAAAAGGCCACCAATCGTTTTCTTTTCACTATCTTATTTATTCCGATAAATTCTATAACCTAAACACACAAACTCTATAACCTACAACAATAATACCTGAGAAATTCCGCCCAGTGGGCATGGCTTTACATTGGTGAATCTCTATATTATGGTCTCGTAATTATTTAATGCTACAGTGCACTTTCTGAATAGGATGGTGGATCTTTTGCTATATCTCACACTTCGACTCTCACAACCATCATCACGAAACTTTCCTCCAGACCGAGCGGTACAAAAGGAACATGCATAACCCACTACCTCTGAAACCACCTTGCCACTCTCCCATGCAAACCACACATACTTAAATTACATGACATACACCACACTGAAACATGGAGTACAACATAGGAATAGTCACAACATTATAATCCCATCACTTTCAGCTTTCCCACTTCAATTAGTATTCATCCCAGTTACACACGACACTGCCCCACTTCGAAACTTTTCTTTCCTACTACGAACTTTGGACGTTATATCCACGTCTTCCTGTGCAATGCAAGCCAAGTGGCGTTGCTGGATAGACGGCTGACTCACCTTGCTTCTCTCTCAGAGTATTATAGTTTGAATCAACCGTCACACGGAAACACAACACGCAAAGTAATATTAAGAACATATTCATCACACACGTGAGTCCTCAACTGATACCATGGACGAGTACTTCTCTTTATCCTTTGTCTCATACACAGATTGAGACTCACACAGTACTCACCACGTGGAAGTACTCGTCTCTAATTTCAAGTCCTGCACACGCCATTTCTTAAATATTTTCATCTTATAGTACACACGCTAGTAATTCAGCTTAACTTAAGCACTCGGAAGTATTTCAACTTATTGCTACACGTGGTTTCATTGTGACCGTTGGTCACTTCCGAAGATTACTACGATCCCATTAATATTACCTGCCTGACATTTAATTCTCAGCGCAAAATTTCCTGAAATAGAGAAATTGTTATTCTAAACTACTCTTAAGTATTTCACATGCTTACCATGTCTCCACTCTTTTGTCCTTACGGAGCACGCCTAAGACAGGTCTTACCAACACTAGATCCGGCGGCAGAGTGCTGAAACATGGCCATTCTTCAGGTCATCTCGCACCTCTGTCGAGATGGGGGAACACCATGCTACCGTGTTGGTCAGCCACATTTCAGGCGGTCAAAGCTCCAGTAAGTTTCATCTCTTTGGTTCCACCAAAGGTGGCCAAAGGATCGTCTCGAAGATGATCATATATTCACATTCACTATCTACAGTTAGCAGACGACCATACATTCATTCATTTCACAGATCTCACCAAACTGGATGTAGGGATTTATTTTGTGGGATTGCACATGTGATCATTTAAATAAATAAATTGTCATTCTTTCCCACATTGGTATCCGGCTTCGCTGTATTAATTGAAATTGGGTTATTTTTACAAAAAATATGTTGTTCTGACAAAAATAATGAATTATGTTGTACCTATTTTCAATGTCGGGCGTTACTGTACCCTTTCAAAAGTTATGGAGACTACGTAGAAAAATAGGACATGCACAAGACATGTTGATGTATATTGTCACCAAATTCTGCCTCTTAACAGTAAATATGTTCTGAGGAAAAAATGTGTAGTATCACTTACTGAACGGCCCTCGCACGTGGCCTATCCAAAATGTGGGGCACCCAGCAGACGACGAAACGGAACTTAACTTGTTGACTGCGTACGATATGGAGTCGTATTTACAAATAACTTGACAGTAACAACCCACTTATTAGTATGATGTTGCTCCTCCTCTGACCTAGGTGTATGCACTGATTCGGATGGGAAGGATGTCATGAAATCGTCTTATCTCCTCCAGAGACAAGCTGATCCACAACTACTGTTATCTGGCTCTTGATATCCTGGATGCTGGCACTGGAACAGATTTGAGGCCTGAGCTGGTCCGACACATATTCTGTCGGGAGCAGATTTTCGGATCTTGCTGGCCAAAAGCGATCCAATATAATAATTATGTATAGTCATTATGTGATATTTATGGTTGTTCAAAGCAGAAAAATGCACAAAGACTTATTGTAGGTTAAGTGAACATTTTAGAGACTTTGACACGTTAAGCCACAGTATTCGGAAGCGGCAGCAGTCGAACAAGAACGGCCGGCACGTGTGTGACATTGGTGACGTTTCTGTCCAACGTGAGAAGACCGATGACCAGCAACATTCAGCACTTCGACAGATCAACGACCGAGCAGACGGGTAATGCTTCCAAGTAAGTACTGTTGGACAAATCAATACGTCCATAAGATTCAAATTTGATGTATCTTCAGTCTGAAGTATAGACATAATGTATTACTATAGTTTTTCACCACTCCAACTGCAATATTTTGCAACAGTTCTATATTACTCTACCCCAAACCCGTATCTCCAATCGGCCAATCGTAACTAGTCTATTTACACTTACAACAATTTATGTGTTCCTACAGTAGCAGATTACGATACGGACAGTAAAGGATTTAATGCGGACCACGAACTGAATTGTTTGTTGTTGGAATTGCTCTTTCTCCAAAAAGTTTGTGGCAACATTTTGTATCAGAAAAATCCTATGTGCACAACACATAGCGAATTTCTTGACATGGAACGTTCACATATACTGTAAACAAGGAGCAAACGAAGAAACGGAATATAACCTCGAGATAAGTTATATAGAACAAATACATTTCAAGGAGACTGCATTCCAAGAGCGCACCTGACCAATGTAGTATCTGAAATAGTACGCCAAGCGCGCCCCCACTACGAATAAGAATTACAATTCATAAAACATTGGTTCCAAAAAAAGATTGTTTCTATTCCCAGATACAGATTAACCAGCTCATGCATGACTTTGACTGCTGATAATCAGTATGCATCTAAATAAAGAATAAACTAAAAATTCCGAGAATAGTAAATCATACGTCGAATGAGGATATAGGATCCTCACAGTTTGGTTTGAACTTAAAAATAGTATCTATAGATATAACAGTAGTAATATTGTGGGATTATTTTTTGATGGATCATCCTAAGAAAGAATCTTCAAAATTCATAAATATATGTGAAACTTCCTGGCAGATTAAAACTGTGTGCTGTACCGAGACTCGAACTCGGGACCTCTGCCTTTCGCGGGCAAGTGCTCTACCATCTTTTTTTTGTTGTTGTTGTTTTTGTTTGGACGTTGAGGACGTCATATGACATCTGTTTTAGTTCATTTGTTCTCCTTTCACTCAGTTTTTGTATTACAGAGGCTAACCAGCTCTCTGACCGAACACGCTGAGCTACCGTGCCGGCTGCGCGGGTAAGTGCTCTACCATCTGAGCTACCCAAGCACGACCAGCGACCCGGCCTCACAGCTTCAAGTCTGCCAGTACCTCATCTCCTACATTCCAAACTTCACAGAAGCTCTTCCGCGAACAATGCAGAACTAGCACTCCTGGAAGAAAGGATATTGCGGAGACACGGTTTAGCCACAGCCTGGGGGATCTCATTCTGGCAAAAATATACGAGCAAATTTTCTCTGGACGATTAACGTCTTGTCGCCTTCTCCCTGGTGTTTCTCTAAGGTGAAAAGAGTTAATCATCCGCTACAGTAGCTTTTTCAGTGGTAATATCCACCGCTCCCACCCCCCTCCTTCACTGGACAGCTGCAGAAAAATGTGGCAGTAGCTGAATTCCAGGGAGTACCAGAAATGACATCTTCTGTGTAGGGCTTTTTGGAAGCAAATCCTTCGCAATATTGCGGCTGACTGACAATCGTTTTTTGTCGACGCCGTCGCTATATACCGTTCGTTGCGGAGCCGTTTCCTGCAAGTGCAGTACCTCGCGACGCTTATATCGGGGCAAATCGCTACTGAACTGAAGTTCATATACAGGAACCGCAGCTGCGGAGGAGGCGTTTCCTCCGGGTTTTATTACAGAAAGCCCTTTACTATGTTGTAGACGTAAAGGCACAAACATGCAGCATTTGCGTTCACTGGGGGATCTGAAAATGTGAATTTATTTATTCTGAGCCGTATGTAGGAGGGGTACTCGAAAAGTATGGCTCTTCGGACATAAAAAACACTTTTATTTTTCGGTTTTAGTTTCCTGTAAACCTACTTCAGTTTTCCACATTACCATTTACTTTCAAGTACTTTTCGTAATGTTGCACTAGCTTCTTCAAACACTCTGCCGAAAGGTTCTCCGCCTACCAACCGAACCAGTTAACCATGCAGATATAGATTTGCTCATATTCTTCAAACCGTTTTCCATTTACTTCTTTCTTCAAGAGCAACAAACGGAAATAGCCGCTGGGTTGCCAGAGCGATGCTGCGCAGAGGAGTTTCCGGGCTATTCTGTGGAAGTCGTATAAATACTGATCCGTTTAAGATGATAAAGTTTATCAGCCACGCAACCAACGTTCGACTGTCGATCAGACAGCAATGCCGTGGTTCACTTGTGATACTATTTCATCTGTGTGGATACTTGGCGTGCCGCTCCGGTCTTCATCGGGCTCATTGAGGTGTGTGCGGCCACTCTTGAAGTTTAGAAACCATTTTGTAACTGCCATTTTTCTCAATTTCCGGTCCATTTCAACATTACATTTGCAAAATACGTACAGAGCTTCGGTCTGTGACAAAGTAATAGGTATGCGGCACGTAAGAACTAATTTTGCGAGAGTTGTAACTGCTTGTAAACTATAACTTACAGTTAGACATTTGTAATGAATTTACGTCTCGGAAGGTCAGCTGCTGAAGCATTCATCACGAAAATTGAAACCATAAAGCAAGGTGCCTGTATCGCGGAAGAGTGATGTTGTTTATTCATTTACATGGGCTCAAACATGGGTTACAGGTGCACCTGACAAATGATGTGATGTTGTTATCGGTGCTACCATCCTTCGTGATGAAATGACAGACACAGAGGCTGTAATGTTACTCTTCGGAAGTATCTACCTGTTGGTAACAGGTAGAAAGCAATCCTAACGCCTGCGAAACTACTTCTTCTGTTTCTACGACCTATTTCTTTATCGCCGACTGATAACCTATTTTTAAAATACACTGCAAGCGAGGCCAAACTCATGATGTTTTTGAGTAGCTACAGACACTTTGATATACAAAAATCCATATTACTTCACGCACTTAACAACTGAAACGAGTAACAATCTTAGAATACATTCTTCTTTATCTTTACACATAGGCAAACGACTACTGAATCAAAACAGTGACTTCAGTTGCTTCGTAACCAATCAAGACATGGCGCTGCATTCCTGCAACCTTTTCCACAATGCCTACATTTTAAATACAGTCAAATAGCCTTTAGTTTTCGAATATACCTCGTTAAGTCTATGCAGATTACATCAGATCATACTAAAATATTTATGTTTTACACAGCAGATATACATGTTGCTGGGCAACAATTAATGATAGCATGATCGGTAAAATTCAATAGTAACTATACTACAAGACCTGTACGAATGACATAAAATTACAACTTTTGAAAATATACGACTTCTTTGGTAAATATCTGACCGGTCCGTATCCACGATGGATCGACAGATACACTACATTTAGCTCTTCACGAGGGACAGACATACTAGAAATTCATGGAGTACATAACACGTGAACATGGTAAAATGTCAAAAGTAGTACCACACTCGCCTTTACTCTTCCAGAACAATCATTTTCCGTTTCCTGTGGTTCTGCACTCATTTATGCTCTCCTGCTCCAACAGGTTAACTTTTCACACGGTCCCACATTCACTTCCACCCTCTGGTCTCCGAAATTTTCCTTTCCAAGCACTCCGACCCTCACATCCAACCTCTGCGTACAATTTGTCCACGTCGTTTTCAAGGTGTTTTAGCACCACTTTCAGCCTCCTACGTCCCATAAGTCTCTTCGTATATTTGGTCTCCTCACAATCATGCTCCAGATAGTTGGCTGCTCAGCTGCTGCCAGTCTTGCCAACCATTCCAGGTCCAACTACGTGAGCCCCACGGTGGAGCGCAGGATGCCATTCTTGAGTAAAGCCGTTTTGCATATCTGATGCCTCCGCTCCTCAACAACGCCAACACTGCCAGTTGTCACCCAGCTCTTGGGTCTCGCCATGGGAGATGTGACACTGCGTGTCAGATCCACAAGCCTCCAACTTTATCTATCTGGTGTGCGTCTGTCCTCGCGAATGACAGCATCAGCTCGCCGCAACATGTCAGATGTGACAGCCGTGGATGGTTTCCTCGACCACTGCAAACCGTGGAGCTCCGCCGTACCGCCTTCTGATGACCTCACCCTCCGTGCCGAGCGACGACCTGTACTTCTGTCAACTGCAGATGCTCCATACACTGTGCACAAGCGTTTGTGATTATTTCCCATAGTTTCTTCCTCTGCAGTGAGAAATTAATGACGGCACGTTGATTGTAACGTACACTACCTACAGACGCCATTTTTAAACTGCGCTGCGGCTACGCTATCTGTCGGAAGGGACAGAAACTTGTCGCGCTCACTCAGGAGACTTCAGATGAAACATACTCAACGTTTCGCATTCGTAGCATTGTTTTTGACTGAGGAAAAAAAGTCCGGTGCATTACTCTCTGCGCAACCCTCATACTATGTCATCTCCCCATACTCAAGCGTAAGCTAACCAATGATTGATGAATATTGCCGATGTTTTTAGAGTCCTCTCAAATACCGCTACGGTATGAATGGCAGGTAATCGAACTTCAGATGTAAGGCAACGTTGCTTTCGGATGACCGTCAGCGTAATCACTCCGAAGAATCTAACGCTGTTCCATGAAAACCTCTCTAAGAATTTGTGTGTCACTGACAGCACGTCGATTCGTCTCTAACTTTTCGATTTGCTGACAACCTTGTCTGCTTTTCTGATGACTGTTGCATTTGAATACTCGGGGCTGTTTCTATTTTGAAAAATTTTAGAATGCTGAGCCTGGCAAAATGAACTGAGTCGGCCTGAAAACCCTTACAGAAACGTGCCGTGATGACAAGCCCTCTTTCTTCCAAGTATATTGACCCATAAAATAGTTTTACAGTGCAATCTGAATTCAGGAATAATTTTAACACGAGAAACATTGTAACTGCAACGGTTAATTACGCACTTAAAATTATTTATTACTCAATAGTGCATAATCTCTCACTCAGAAACTAATAAGTGGTCGTCCAAACATTCTCCACACTACTTCTCAGAGGGGAAGCAAGTGTAAGGAGCATGCTTGGCTGTTGCTTATAATCCAAAGCACTCTATACAGCGAGCTCAGAACACAAGCTCTCCACACAAATTGCGTGGAACAATGCACTACCACTGGTGATCCAAAGTTCTCGACGTAAACTTACCTTCTGGAACCTGTAACAACCCTACCTGAATAGAACAAGTAATCTCTCTCTCGTGAAGAATCTGTGCAGTATAAGAATGATTCTCGTGGAAGTAATGGTCGTCTTGATGGCACAAAATTATAGCTGCTTTTCGTTGCTGCAAGATACACGCCCACCAAGCCTGATGTCTTTCGAAAATAAACTTTATGAAGACGTACTTTCGCATTTAATTTCCTGAGTAAACGACGTGTAAATAAATGGAAGAAACTTTGTACTAGCTACTGATTGTTGAAAAGCAACACGTTATTTATACTTTTATGGGTATCATTCTAGTTAATAACACAAAAGCCACATAATACTCACAGCCATTATCGGACAAATTCACGCACAGAATCGTAGTGAAGCTGTAAAACTGCAACAAACTTTTGGTGAACGAAAAACTTGTTTGCTGAGGTCGATTACTAATTAAATACACCGTGTATATAAAACGGAAACTTCCCCACATCAAGCGTAACCACCATTCCCACTCTGTTATTTATATTTGTTCAACACACAAGAAAGTTTCCTTTTCCTATATGATTCGACAAGTTCGTAATTACAAAAAATATTACCTTGTTTTCCAGTGCAGAAGGACGGAGAAATAGTATATGATATTCCCAGCATAGCCTCATGTATACAAACCCAAGGTCGCATTCATACAGCACTGTCCTTCCTTCGCAATATAACTCAAAAACAAGCAAAATTAACGCCGCCAACCACCAGAACGGAATCGAATAGGACAGAGTAAATGACGCTTTGTTCCTTTTGAAAATGTAAGTCATGCTGATAGTAACGATTCTCATTAGCCAAGTCCTCGCTCGCCTCCAAGATCTTAGACAAGGAAACTAGCACAGTACAACCAGAGGCGACTACACGGATAATCGACCAGTGGGCGCAGTTATACAGCGTAGATTCCTCGCGACTAACAGATTGCCAGCACGGTAGCTTAGTGTGATCGGCGAGACGGCTACTTGCACTCTTTAGTTAAAAAAAAATAGAAAACCTGAGTGAAGTATTAAACGATCAACTTGAACAGGTGACACGAGACGTCTGCCCAGACCAAATACCGAGAACAATAACTATCATAATGAAGAAAAAGACGTGTGAAATATGATGCATGGAAAGTTGCAAATTATGAAGATTGCGTCTTTTAAGATGTAGGATAGGAAGATAACCAAACCTCTGATACTTTCCGCGATTGACCAATATATCTCAGTAGTTATTTTCAAATACTTCAATCTTACTGTATTTTACGTCTTATAGGGCAGTGATTTTACATTTTCTTAAGGTACAGAAATATCCAGTTTCTATCACATTTCTGTGACGACTAGGAAGCAGATAGATAAATACAGAAAGCGTCCATAAGTCCAAACACCATCATTTCTATTCGAGTATCAACATCTAGGGTGCCAAAGATGAAGTGTACTACGCTATTCAGTTATATCACAGGTACATGGAAACTAAAAGTTCTTCTTCTGTAGTTCAATGCTTAGACAATGTTCACGTTCCGGCTTCACGTGGTTAAGTCCATCTCTTTCTCGGCTGTCCTATAACTCTTCTCACTGAAGACTTGTATTTGTTTGCACCGACTGGAATTCTGACTTCATCCATCCGCTTGAAGAGTTGAAACGTCTCCTTTGAACAATTATACAAGACTGTGCTTAAACTGACACACAATATTTTGTTAGCGCAACGCAATCTGACTTTCAAAATTTCCTACAAAAGAATGGCCCTGACTAACATTAAACTATACCTTTCACAAATCACTTACCTCACAAAAATCTTCGCTGCTCAAGCTACTGCAATACAGCGAGCGCCACTACTGCCAGCTAAATAAAAGATTCAAACTATGGAAGGCACTAACTACTGATAGGGATAGTTAGCAAATGAAAGATATTAATAGAGAACAAACAATGTATTTACCTTGATATCATCATATATAAATATAGCAGTTCATGACAAATTTCAAAACTCCGCCATCTCTCTCCCCACATCCACCACTGCTGGCGGCTCACCTCCAACTGCACAACGCTACGCGCTGTTCACAGCCAGCTGCCTAACACTACAATGGCGAGTATTACAACAATGCAAAGCAGCCACAGACTGCACACAGCACAGCCAGTGATTTTCATATTGAGCGCTACGTAACATTGCCAATAAGAAAACATAAACAGCCTACTTACCTAGAGAAAACATAAACAGCATACTTACATAGCCCCCATGCTCCCCACAAAAAATTTTACAAAATTTTTTTTGGGCAGTGGCCAATAATGATTTGATAAAATTTTTCATAATTACAATAACAAAGAAATCAAATGCACACACTTATTGATACAATGTTGGTCAAAAGCTCAAATTTCCTCACAGAATGCTCACACTTATTGATACAATGTTGGTCAAAAGCTCAAATTTTCTCACAGAATGCACACACTTATTGATACAATGCTGGTCAAAAGCTCAAATTTTCTCACAGTCCATAAAGACAGTCCTGATCGTTCATTACGGTAAAATAGTAGTGTTTTTCTCAAAGTCTGAGCAGTAGAAGAAAATGCACATGGAAGTAGTGGATTTCCATGCAGTCTTGAAGAAGTAGTGTTGTCCTTCCAACGGAAAGACAGTGCTGACTCTCGACATGCAGACAAGTAATGGGTCACAACAGAGCAAACCCACAGCAGAGTCATTCGAAGTTTTGAAGAATATTGGTAGGTAGGTCATCACAGAGCAGACCCACTGTAGTCCTGGCAGAGATTACGGTATTGGTGGGCCACCAGAGGTGCAGACCCACTGCAGTCCTTGTAGAAATAATGGTATTGATGGATCATCAAAGATGTAGACCCACTGTAGTCCTTGAAGAGATGGCCAGCAGCCATCTGTTGTGACTGTGCAGGTGCACAATCACCACTGAAGAGTCTTGCGGACAATATAGCAAGTCCATAAACCACCACTTGTGCACTCACAAAGTTTTTGGAATTGTCCTTAGAACCAGCAGTGCTGTTATCCAGTCCCTTACTGAATCATTAACACACGTGCAAACACTATCAGTCCCTACTTCTCACATATTGTCCATATACTATGACCAACAGAAACGTGTGCAGTGAAATGTAACTTAATTTGAAGAACTGGTGTCTATACAATTTTATAACATAAGAATACAATAACAAAGGTACAAAACACATCATTAAAAACATAATAATACAGATAACATTTGTAGTAATAGGGGCTTTACAAAAGAATAGAAATAAACATATACATCAGTGTTACAGGAATTATGACATAAGTAAATACATAAAAGATCAGAATAACTTTTGAAACATCAACTTTACACATGAGCATTAAAACAAAACAGATTTAATAATGTCTAACATCTTTACAAAGTAAATAACATATTATTAACGCAAGTTATATTTGAGGATAACAGTATTCCACATCATAGTTCATGTAGCTGAGTATGAGAAAAATTCTACAACAAAAGTCTGATGAGGTAAACATATAAAGACAGGAAGAACATATATACACAAGGGTACCCAAACACATAGTGGGATAACACAAAAGGAAAGGACAGGGTTTGTTTCATTGCAGTATTTTGCAAACAAAACTTTCTTTGCTTCTTGGAGATCTCCCCTCATTCATCATTATTACCAAAAGTCCTATCTAAGCCTGCCTTCTGTATTTCGTTCACATCCTCTGTCAAAAATAGTTTTTCTCTCTGCTTTCTGTATTCTGTTCTCATCCTCTGTCAATAATAGTTTTTCTCCACTGTACAGTATGTAACCTCCCCCCTCACTTACCGTCCTTAATGACAGTGAAAAATTAAACCGCGTGTACCTAATGGAAATTTGGGAAAAGCAATCGTCACCGAAGTTAACCTGTCGGTAAAGAGGGAGGAAAGGGTTACATCTAAATGAAAGGAAATGTGCTAATGAAACTGGTGGAAATTAATTTTGAAAAGGGGTAAAGTTAATAAAGAAGGTAAATGTGCAGCCGTTACGTTAACAATTAACTAGCGGTAATTAGGTATTTGAGATTTGGGGAAATCACGGTCGCCAGTCCTAAGGACAATTACTATAGTAACTGAAAAAGAAAGGTTATTACACATATAATTAGCACTAGAAGCGTGGCAATTGAAGGTTGACACGTGTAGTGTGAAAACTGAAAGTTTGTCAGAAGTAATAAATTTCGCTACACCCTGACTTAATTTAGCAAAAGAATTAATAAAACCGGAAAATCGAAAGTTAATTTAGTGACTGAAGTTAATAGTGAGCTTTCTTTCTGAAGCACATCGAAATTCAGTAACATACAGTTAGTCTTGGACTACCTCAACAATCATATCAAAAGCTACTTGAATCTACGCAATTTAGAAATAAGAGATTTAACTTTGATCTTGAATTAAATGATTCTGAACAATTAACAATAGTAAAATGTAGTACGTACCAAGCTGAGCTGCAGTCACAGGTAAGCTAAAATACGGTAACAAAGCTCGCACTCTAAATTTGTGCTCGTGTAACCTAAATATTGTAGCCAGCTACTGAGACTTTAACTGAACTTTGAAATTAAAGCAGTGAAATGAAATTATGCTGGCGTTTGAATTTCAACGACACTCGGGTTCATTTCGGAAAAGGAAGGGACCCTGCTTGGCAATG
Source organism: Schistocerca americana (assembly GCF_021461395.2). Lineage (NCBI taxonomy): Eukaryota > Metazoa > Arthropoda > Insecta > Orthoptera > Acrididae > Schistocerca > Schistocerca americana. Next base: position 1,011,729,603 of record NC_060120.1, on the reverse strand, counting down.
CAATTGGGACAATGAGCAACAAAGGTTCATGCTAAGTTGCTGTAATTTTGCGAGGCAAATGGAACAATTTGAAAAGCTGAGGTCTGCCATACAGTTCTGAAACTTTACGTGCTTTTAGTCTTCCTTGTTGGTTGATTGAAGGTTTGAAGCCGTCGATCGAGGAGGTGGCGACAGTCACTCATTGTCGGCCGTCGCTGCTGCAGAAGCTGGATGTTGGCGCGCCTTCTTCTCGACACGGTCACCAGGCGAAACGGGCTCTTGATGTGCGCCAGCTAATGCTTCCCGTCCGCGACACCATGTCAGAAACTATCATCGCGAGTCGAGCGTAATTACATGCTGCCAAACCCCGAAAGCGCGGCAACTCGCGGGAGCGTCACACAACACCTGCTCCACTCGCTACTCCCGCCAGACTCCGACTGTTCCGCCCGCGCTCCACGCGGCAGAGTTAACACTCCCAAAGATCCTACACACTTTGATTCTTCACACGACCCATCGATGTAATCGTTCGATAGCAGTTTTCCCTAGGCAAGACCCAGCGTAAAAATACAAATAATATTTACGAAACAAACCAATTATACATCGACATGAGTGCATAAATATATATATACAAACAGTAAAACAATTACAATATATAGACAGAAATGTCATATCTTGAGGTAACAAAACAAGGAAAAAAAATAATAGTACAATAGATGAAAATAGGAGGATATGCATTTCCGGCGTTACACGTGCCCCACATTGTCTGAGGATGTTCGTGTAACGTAAACAGACTCAGAAAATGTCCCAAAAAAGAAACAGCGGAAATGCATATGCTCAAAACATCAACAAAATTTAGCATTCGTCTAATTAATCATAATTTTTAGACCATAATAACTGAGTGGAGACACCCCTAATCTTATTCCACTCTGTCATCTTGCACAAAATAAAACAGGTTGACAACATATCAAAATTCATAGAAAACATAGAAAACGGTTTAGCTATTCCAAAATCATTAAAATTCGTAACACTATAAGAAATGGAATACTATTTGCAAAATTGATCAGAGTACATGGTCATAAAAAACAGGTATATCAAAATACGCAAACTAATAATTAATTACATAGAATACACATATTTATGTAACCTTTTCATAATTAATATTCTCGTCATGTCCAATTAACGCTAAACAAGAAAATAATATACAGCAGATAAAATAAAACATAAATATTGACAGCAGAATCCTTTCACATCAGCTGTCCGGGAAGAAAAGCAACTCCACATTCCGTACTCGCGAGTACAAAGGATGCCGACAGCGGCGCAAGAGCCAACAGCGGCACAAGAGCCGACAGCGGCTCGCCTCGCCAGTATTGTTGCGCCCGCGTGTGCGGCACGCTTGATCTCACTCGCCCTTATGACGGCGTTTCCAGAACGTCCGTTTCACTGAATTCTTTAGGAAAAACTCAGTCCCAAGTAATCTCAAGGAGTCCCTTAATACTATCACAGTGGATAACTCAACACTGTCCATCATCACACGCATGTACTAGCCTGAAACTTAAAACAGCGTCTAAGTACATCGGCAATGACTAGTAAATCACATATTTATGAAATCTTACAGCTATTTACAAAATCATATTTACATTCCTTAATCTACTGTGACTCAGCTGAAAACTTAAACTAGCAGCTTGGATTTTTCAGTTGATTAGATCATGATTAAATTGATTAAAATTAAATTGATTAATCAAAATTAATTACTTATTAATTACAACTTCTTTAATGACCTTGGTCAGTCAAAAGCATGGCAATCTAGCAAATCGTTAAATCTTACACTCTATTTTACATACTGTATAAATTACCCATTGTGTGGTATTAATCGATCCTAGGTTGGTACAATTTCAAGTCTACAATATTCCGTAAGCATTTGTGTGAGGCATACCAATGACTTTATATGGTCCATTATAAACAAACTTAAATTTAGAGTTTTCATGGTCTATCTCGCTCGATTTCTCATGAGCTTTTACAAGTACTAAGTCTCCGATTGCAAACTTAGCAAAACGCGCTTTAGCGTCATGACGACGTATGCGAGCATCAGCTTTTAGCTTCGTTACTTCTCGCAAACGATCTTTTTTCACACCAATACTAATGTCAATCCGTGGAGGGAATTTGATTATCTCTTCCAATTCACTTTCTACACTTTTGTCAATGCCGAACTTCCTCACATTACGGCAGTTCAAACTCATTCCTACGTCAATGTCACCCGGCCAGTTAACAATGTGTATAGGCTGGTATTGCCTATGCACACCGTCTCCTGCCTCGTCAAAACTAACTATCATTGTTTTATCTAGTGACATACATGTCAAAGTTTTGCTTTCGCAGTTAATCACTGCACGGTACTTTAATAGCCAATCTAACCCGATAATTACTTCCGTAGTTAAGTCTGGCACGACGACAAACTCTTGTTCAAATCGTGCCCCACATATCTCGAAGTTGACAAAAATCTGTTTTGTGACCGGTTTACTGGCCTTCCCAGTAGCACCGATAATTTTCACTCCTGTTACTGGCATAACTACGATGCCAGGTCTGTCTTTCAGTAACTCAAATATTTTCCCAGATACAGCACTCAATTCTGCACCGGTGTCAATCAACACGTTTAGTTGTAGGTCGTGCATATTAACAGACACTACTATCTGTCTACACTTGTCCTCGACTGTTTCTTTATTTTCCCACAGTAAATCCTCGTCTATATCCAGGTCATTCCAGAAAAAACCATCCGGCTTTGATCCTAAATCCGGTTTATCTGGCGGCTTTTTCAGCCTCTGTTCACATACAGTTTTAATTTCAACACGTTTGTCCTGAGGCTTAGTCTGTAGCTTCGCCTCCAATACCGAAACCTTTTCCTGTAACTCGTCAACTAGTGAGTGTTGCTTTGCTATCAATTCACTAATTGTCACCTTCGTTGATTCCACTTTGGTCAGATCGATCTCATCTGCCAATCTACCTGGAGGAATGTGCCCAGTAGCATCTGAAATTACTTCCTCTGGATCTGCGCAACCCACACTGCTACCGTCTGACCGTATAACGTCAGCTCTAACCTCATACACGCTGTAATCTACGTGCTTCTCTACCAATCGTGTCCGGCTACCACTAAAATTTTCATAATCTTTCTCCTTAATACTCTCGCAATGTTTAAACTGGATGTTCGCGTCGGATGGGTCGGCTACTTCTACCACTACAACTTTCGGTAAAGTCTGCCGGTTAGGGCCAGAACTTTCCGTTACTACTTCAACATTCAATTCCTGCGGGACGAAACACGACGCATCTTGCTCGTGCTCCCCTTTAACATCAACTATTTCTGGTAAAGTCTGCCGGTTAGGGCCAGAACTTTCCATCACTTCACAAATACTATCTTCCTGTGGGACGAGACGCGGCAAATCCTGCCCGCGCTCCCTATAAACACTCCTCCCGTACAGGCCCCTATAATCTCTTAGTTCGTCGTATAAGCGACCGAACTGCCTTAACCAGACCTCATCCCTCTCTGCATCCCCTCGCTCGATGACGGACGTTTTATCCGACATCTGATCTTCTCTCAACAATTGCGAACCATTCTTAAACTCAATCTCCAGTTCCGCTGTGGGTATTACAACTGCCACTTTATAATCGATTTCCGGAACACTACTTAAATTGTTCTCACTGACAGTGAATGTACTACCTACTGCCGTGTATACTGCTGATCTACTACTTGTGGGCGCACTCCTTTCTCTTAACACTGGCACACTCTCCCGCCGTTGATTATTCCATACGGAATTTTCATAACGGCGACACCTGGGTTTTCTCTTGTTATTGGGCCTCCAAAATTTCTCCACGCCCGCTCGGCCCCTCACCGGCGCGGCTAATGGTTTCCCTGTCTCGTCCCAGCAGATACGCTCCCCGGATGCTGCTGAGGCGGCTGATCACACCCTCTGGCGTTATTACTATTCTGTGAAGCCCGTATCACGTTAGTGTGATACTGGTTTCCGTCATTCCTGTTATCATTTGCATTGTACCGATTGTTATTACGGCCCGAACCATTATTGTTATTGCTGCGGTATGCATTATTCCCATGGTTATCGTTGTTATGGTTGGGGTGGTACCCGTTGTTGTTACCACGGCCTCTACCACTGTCGCGATTATTGCGCCAATTGTCCTCGTCCTCAACTCTTTCCAGGAAATCATTGATTGTCCTGTAATTGCTTCCTACGTAGCGTTTTGTATCATCTGGAAGCTTCTTGTAGAGTTCCCAGACTATTTCGGATTCCGTGCGGCGATCACGCAAATATTCCAACTTGCGGATCCAGCCCTCACAAAACTCCCTCATCGAACCGCGCGAATTCCCATCGAAAGGCCTCGATACGACAAATTCGCGCCAGACACTTTGCTGTTTTTGCTCTGACCAGTATTCAGCCAGAAACAAATTTTTAAACTCGTCAAAAGTCAGGTTCGTAATGTCGAGGTTTAAGCCCCAACGCTTGGCATCACCAGCCAGCACATCAATAACCGCATTAATTTTTCTCTCATTAGTCCATGATCTGGGTAAAACTCTTTCACAATTTTTAATGAAATCCGTCGCGTGTATACCGCCTTTTTTCAAGGGGTCGAACCGCTCCTCTTTCGTCAACAATTCCGAACTATGTGCACAGATTGGCACATAGCTCTGTTTTTCGTCAAGTTTCTTTTCTAATTCCGACACTCTCGTAATTACTTGGCAAGTGGTTGTCGCAAGCGTTTCCACTTCCCTCTTTTTCTCTTCGCAGGTATTAGCCTGCTCCCTCACTTTAGTGTCTACTTCGGACACTAAAGCCTTTAAAGTTTCCACCTTCTGTTGATCCTCTTTTTTCACTAATTGAATTTGTTCCGTCACCTTATTCTCGCTGATCGGAGCAACTGCTTCTCCTACACTTTTCTCGATTCTGCTAATTTCGGAATCAAAACGAGTATTTATGCTCGCAATTTCCGCCTGAACGCCTATCATTTCCTGTTTAAGATTACCGATTTCGGTATTAATTACAACAATATCTTCTTTGATTTTATCAACTTTTGTATTAACAACTCCAACATTGTTGTTAACAACATTAATAGCTTTGTTCTGATTGTCTAGCTTTCGTTCAATCTTTTCAGACTGAGCTTCTTGCTTGGCAGACAGAGCTATAATTTCTGCCGATTGACTCTTGATTTCATTAATCAAAACATTCAATAAATCAGTTAAATTCCCGGAGACTACCGGTTTTACTTCCGTAGCTGGTTCCTCTATACATGTTCCCCCGTATTCATCATCAAGGGGTACAGATTTGATTTTCGCTTCCGATTCCGAAACATTTTCTAAAGTTTGGAATTCCATTTCTGCTCTTTGTTGCGTTTCGGCGGTCGCGTCTTTCATGCTAGCCGCCTACCCCTGAACAATGGGAACCGCCGTGCGCGTTTCCCACTGTTCGACCGATTGTTCCGTATCCAAGTCTACCAAATTTTGGTAATTGTTGCCTTCACTCATTTTAATAATTTTATATATAAATGCTAAACCTCAAATATAATTAGGATTACTCCCACTACTTATTCTCGCTGACGTAACGGCCTGTACGTAACCAGTACTTTGTTACGAGATTTGCACAATGCAAAATTCGTGTCCAGAACAACCTCAAATCCGAAGATTGTCCTGTCACCAGGTCGCCACGTGTAACCTCCCCCTCTCACTTACCGTCCTTAATGACAGTGAAAAATTAAACCGCGTGTACCTAATGGAAATTTGGGAAAAGCAATCGTCACCGAAGTTAACCCGTCGGTAAAGAGGGAGGAAAGGGTTACATCTAAATGAAAGGAAATGTGCTAATGAAACTGGTGGAAATTAATTTTGAAAAGGGGTAAAGTTAATAAAGAAGGTAAATGTGCAGCCGTTACGTTAACAATTAACTAGCGGTAATTAGGTATTTGAGATTTGGGGAAATCACGGTCGCCAGTCCTAAGGACAATTACTATAGTAACTGAAAAAGAAAGGTTATTACACATATAATTAGCACTAGAAGCGTGGCAATTGAAGGTTGACACGTGTAGTGTGAAAACTGAAAGTTTGTCAGAAGTAATAAATTTCGCTACACCCTGACTTAATTTAGCAAAAGAATTAATAAAACCGGAAAATCGAAAGTTAATTTAGTGACTGAAGTTAATAGTGAGCTTTCTTTCTGAAGCACATCGAAATTCAGTAACATACAGTTAGTCTTGGACTACCTCAACAATCATATCAAAAGCTACTTGAATCTACGCAATTTAGAAATAAGAGATTTAACTTTGATCTTGAATTAAATGATTCTGAACAATTAACAATAGTAAAATGTAGTACGTACCAAGCTGAGCTGCAGTCACAGGTAAGCTAAAATACGGTAACAAAGCTCGCACTCTAAATTTGTGCTCGTGTAACCTAAATATTGTAGCCAGCTACTGAGACTTTAACTGAACTTTGAAATTAAAGCAGTGAAATGAAATTATGCTGGCGTTTGAATTTCAACGACACTCGGGTTCATTTCGGAAAAGGAAGGGACCCTGCTTGGCAATGCAATTGGGACAATGAGCAACAAAGGTTCATGCTAAGTTGCTGTAATTTTGCGAGGCAAATGGAACAATTTGAAAAGCTGAGGTCTGCCATACAGTTCTGAAACTTTACGTGCTTTTAGTCTTCCTTGTTGGTTGATTGAAGGTTTGAAGCCGTCGATCGAGGAGGTGGCGACAGTCACTCATTGTCGGCCGTCGCTGCTGCAGAAGCTGGATGTTGGCGCGCCTTCTTCTCGACACGGTCACCAGGCGAAACGGGCTCTTGATGTGCGCCAGCTAATGCTTCCCGTCCGCGACACCATGTCAGAAACTATCATCGCGAGTCGAGCGTAATTACATGCTGCCAAACCCCGAAAGCGCGGCAACTCGCGGGAGCGTCACACAACACCTGCTCCACTCGCTACTCCCGCCAGACTCCGACTGTTCCGCCCGCGCTCCACGCGGCAGAGTTAACACTCCCAAAGATCCTACACACTTTGATTCTTCACACGACCCATCGATGTAATCGTTCGATAGCAGTTTTCCCTAGGCAAGACCCAGCGTAAAAATACAAATAATATTTACGAAACAAACCAATTATACATCGACATGAGTGCATAAATATATATATACAAACAGTAAAACAATTACAATATATAGACAGAAATGTCATATCTTGAGGTAACAAAACAAGGAAAAAAAATAATAGTACAATAGATGAAAATAGGAGGATATGCATTTCCGGCGTTACAAGTATCCTTTTTATTTTGCCAGACCATTTTCTGATAGCTTCTCAATGCATTTCGTATAAATTTATAATAGTTAGTTTCTTATATAGTTTCCTCTTAAGCTAACTTAAATCTACTGAGCTCAGATACTAAACTAAGGGACGAGGCAATGCAGCAGCACATAACAAATTAACACAAACAGCAATGCAAAAAAAAATGGAAAATTGCAAAGCAAGCTACAGTAAATATAAATTACCAAGCAATGCAACATTACAACTAACATGAGCCAATGTACAGTAGCAAGAAAAATAAGTCAGTGGTAAAATTAGCTTAACAGAGTAACACAATTTAAAATTCAGTAGCACTAAGCCTGGCAAACAGCAGCAGCAAATATAAAAAATATAAAAAATATAAAACTTATATCTACACATGACAAAGCTCAAGCAGAGAAAATATTACAGTAAAAACAACAATGCAGATAAGGGAAATGTATATTCACATCTTAATATCTATGTAATTAAAGTGGTGCACCACAACAACTGATTGTAAAAAGAAATATTACCATGTACTTGAAAAGAAAATTATGTGTTACTGTTACTAGTTCTTTCTTATTGTTCTTTCCTTTCCAAGTGCTCCTTTTTTAAAGAATGTGGATCATAAAATAATTATTTAATAGATCTGTTGACAGAAAGTGTTCACATTAGCAAATGCATTTTATTTTATAAAAGCAATGCTGCAACACAGCTGGAAACCAGATATCAAGTGAAATAAGCAACTACGCAAACCAAAGCATAAAAATATCATTCAATAGTCATGTGACATTTCATAAGTTAGTAGAAATTCTCTCAACTCTCGTAGAAAGACGCTTGTCGTAATCAAGTGTGCAGATGTAAAAATATTTCTTGTCATTTCATTAGGCATTTCAGTAAATATCATAAATTACGAGCTCCACAGTATGCTTTCAACAAGGAAATGTCAATAGCGAGTATAATGGCCTCCCTTTTTTTTTTTTTTTTCTTGTGCTCTGAAAAGGCACGCGCTAATGGCTTTTTCTCCAGGCGTCTGACACAGCTGGGTGCCCGCGACGCATTACGTGCAGGTGGTCACTTAACTTTCTTACGGAAATATTTACGACAGCAGTTTCCGCTACAGTGACAGTCTCACATAAAAATATTTCACAGGTCAAGAATTAGCGTTGCGAATCTGTAGAAAGAAAATCCTATAAATATAAGTGTCCAAATAAAATATTCGTCAGCATTGTGATACAGTCACCCATTTACGCACATTTCATAACTCTTAAAGTACGATTCTTGGTTTCCAACATACTTCTTATTCCTCATATACGGTAGCATCATCTTATTGATCATAAACGTATCTCAACAGCATAGTACACATCGTCGTCGTAATAATAACATCATAACACCTCAGTCAAATCTCAAAATCGTCGTAGCTTCCTCCAATAATTAAAAAAATTCTCTGCTCATGTCAAAAGTGTCATCTGCCTCAAACGTACTTCAAAAATCATGAATCCATATCAAATACATCATTCAAAGCTCTCATAGTATCACAATGGTTCCAAAAAAATATGAACAGTTTACAAAGTACAGACAAAATACAATTTCATAAGTGTGAAGTTATCCAACTCTGTAATTGCGTAAACATCTGTCACTGACGTAGTAAAAAAAAAATGTTTGTTTCTCTGTCAAATAATCAGATAGCTGTGTAATTGTGTGTTAGAGAAATATGGTACCGAAGTGTAAAGTTGTATAAGCAAATACCATATTAGCTAGGGCTCCTTGTGCTTGCCAAACACATGGTACACAAAGTGAGCGTGTACCCCCCTGAGGATTAATGTAATTATACCCTCAGGTGTTACAGATTACACCAATGGAATGAAATGTATCATGGAAAGCTTTCTTTGTAATTCAAAAATCTTTAAAAATAAATTTTTTAAGTATAAAATTAATGACTCAAATACGTGTACTGTAGCGCTAAATGTGCCTTTTGCTGTAAGATAATCTCTGTGGAAGTGTCGTAGTTATTGTCCTCCGAAAGCTAAGTTCTGCAGAAGTCAATGTACTTACCTCATGATAAACAAAAGTGAAATGCTTTGCGTATAAATGTCTTAGTTATTACGCTTATTGCCGTGATGAGGAAAGTACTGTGCTGTAACGTATTGTTGTGCTACGGAAAAGGCAGTCTCATTGTAGCTATACCACAAAAGTTACTACTAAAACCTGTTTTACTTTCCAGAATAAAACAGAAAACTGTGCAGATATAAAGCAGATACAGCACAAAACCAACAATGTAAATTGTGTCACACATTAGTAGCGTCGTGATATAATTGTGTAGCTGTCAAAGAAACCAAGTGCTAACTCATATTTAATCCCACAAAAAGTACTTGAAATAAAGAATGTCTTTTCAAGTAAACCAAAATGTTACATGAAAATCTCATTAGCAGTGCCGGTATATGTTCTAAGTAAGTGAGCCTTATAGTCGTTATGTAATCGTGCAACTAACAAGCAAGAATGTACACACACAATAACACTGTGTCGTCTGTTCACAATAACAATGCATTCGTAATTTCTGTTTCAATAAGTTCTCTTGGTTCTTGACTGGATATTTAACTTCAAACATTGTTGCATGTTAACAGTTTCTAAGTCTGACAAGCATACTAGTAATGTAAAGTGAAAAGTTTTATGGCAAAGACAAAGTTAAAAAGCAGATTATCTTTCAATAAACGGTTTTACATGTGAAATGTGGTGTAAACCTTTACTCTTCCTAGTACGCAGAGTTTCAACTTCAACGCAATTATCATGTGGTATACGTCGTTAAACAATACTGGAATTTTTCTTAAGGTTAGCGTCTATGTTATTTTTCTCTGAGCCAGCCGGCGCAAGCGGCTGCCTGCGGTGCGAGTCATTGCCTATTGTCTCTTTGTTGGCGCGCGTCGTTATTGGGATTTGGAGACCTAACTTCTACAAATTCACCGTGACGAGAGGGCCCAGCTCTGTTAGAATCCCGCCAGTTCTGATGAAATTGACGTCTGTCGTTATGATTATATCGTCTGTCGTCAGGTCGGTAGATTCCGTAGTTTCTTCCTTGTCGGTCACGTGGTGGAGAATTTCTCCCTGAATCGTAACTGTGCGCCGAACTGTTGCGTCTGAAGTTATTCTGCCTCCCTTGATAATAATTGTTTTGGTTCCCATATTGTCTGTTTCTCTGATTGTCTCTGTGATAGTCATTACTACGGAAATGCGATCTTTCTCTGTAACTATTATTACTCTGCCAGCGGTTGTCATATGGGTGGTGTCTGTTTTGGTCACGATTTGCGTTGTAAGAATAGCCTTGTCGTGTCCAGTTATTGTTTCTGTCGTCACGGAATTGTGACGTATGTGACCTATCGTGATTGTTGTGTTCCTGTTTCCGCATTCCGCGATTGTCAGTGTCAATTTCCAATTCTTGTAACAGTCCCTGAAATGCCTCAATGTCGTCTTTGCAACGTCCTGCCAAAATAATATGTCGTAAATGTTCAGGCAATTTGAGTAAGCAAATTTGGATGAGTTCTAAGGGGCTGTATGGGTTTGTAAGATACTGATTCTTATGCAACATGTCTTCAAAATATTTGACAAGACTGGAAAATTCAGATTGTTCAAAGTGTTTCATCATCATGATGCTATGTTTTACTCGGTCTTGTGTGGCTTGAGACCAATATGCTGAGAGGAAGGCATGGTAAAATTCTCCTTCACTGTGGCAATCGTGAATGACCGATCGCATTCTTACAGCTGGTTCATTCTCTAAATAGCCACACATAAATTCCAACCTGTGGTCCAATGACCAGTTGGGAGGAAAACAATGAGAGAATTGATGGAGCCACGCTTGTGGATGAATGTCGTTGCCGGAATTCTTAAATGTTTTGAATTTACGTGTAGTAATGAACAGCTTATAATCAAAATCATCATGTCGGCGAGTCGCATATCGGTCATTGTTAGGTCGTGTCGGCCGTACCATCTCAAAATTCGGTGCACATTGCCAATTTCTTTCATAACTTCCGAAATGCGCTATGTTATTATTTTGTGGCTGTTCCGTATTTCTATGTCCCTCTTCCCGTATTGGGGCGCGAGTGTCCTCTGAAATACGTAATTCTTGTACTACTTGTGCCAACTGATCTTGCACTTCCAGGATTTCTCTTTTGTACTGTGTATTGATTTGATTTTGATTTTGTTTGAATTTTCTAATTTGTTCATACTCTTCTGTGTCAGTGAAGGCTACGGGTCTTGTGTCATTCAGATCATCATCTACCTTTGTAGATAAGTTAGTGACCTGATCCGAAAGTTCGGCTACTTTCTCCGATAGTGTACTTATTTCCTCCATGTGTCTCTCTGAACCAATTTTCAGGGTATCTACTGTGTCCTTTAAGTTTTCCTGAGTTTTTGCAAGTTGCGTAACCGAATCGGTAGATGCAACTGAGTCAATTTTAGCCCACAAGGTCTCATGATTTTCATGAACAATGGTTTGCAGTTCTTTTATGGCTGCTTCGTGATTCTGTAATGCATTTTCATGCCGCGAAAAAATAGGTTGAAAATGCTCACAAATTTGTGTTTTTACGTCATTACAGACTTTTTGACATTTCGATTCAATGTTATGTAACTCAGTAGTTAAATCTTCGCGTGTTTGTTCAAGTGTGGTGTCTAACTTTTGAAGATTTTGTTCCATTGCGTCTAACTGTTGCTGTGTTTGTCTCTGGTGTTGTTCCACTGTGTCTAACTTTTTAAGATTTTGTTCCACTGTGTCTAACTAAGATTTTGTCCCATTTGTCTCTGATTTTGTTCCATTTGTTGCATTAATTGCAATAATAATGTATTACTGTCTGGAATCTGTTTCTCTACGCTTTTCGGCAGTGCATTTGCACTACTTTGAACATCAGTGAATTCATTACTCGGTGGCGCTAACACACTGCTTTCATTTTCACTGTCATTTCTCAGTTTACTTTGGAGCCTAGTATTACGTTTTTCACACGCCATTATTGTCACAGTATTTTACACGACAACACAGAAAAACACAATTTCAAGATCAAAAATAAGAGAACACATTAACATAGCACTGAAAATAATATCTAGTTAATTGCAGCTGCGAAATACTTGGTGCAAATCTACATGCATGTCACAACTGTTTTACTGTACAACAATGAAAGACTGCAACTACAAAGGAGATTTTCTCTACAATTACGCGCTAGCAATAAACAATAGCTACACTAATTACACAAACTACAAGAAAAAAAATCAGAAGATTCCAGTGAGGTATCCTCGGCTAAGGGTCGACATATGAAACGTCCCCTTTGATCAATTATACAAGACTGTGCTTAAACTGACACACAATATTTTGTTAGCGCAACGCAATCTGACTTTCAAAATTCCCTACAAAAGAATGGCCCTGACTAACATTAAACTATACCTTTCACAAATCACTTACCTCACAAAAATCTTCGCTGCTCAAGCTACTGCAATACAGCGAGCGCCACTACTGCCAGCTAAATAAAAGATTCAAACTATGGAAGGCACTAACTACTGATAGGGATAGTTAGCAAATGAAAGATATTAATAGAGAACAAACAATGTATTTACCTTGATATCATCATATATAAATATAGCAGTTCATGACAAATTTCAAAACTCCGCCATCTCTCTCCCCACATCCACCACTGCTGGCGGCTCACCTCCAACTGCGCAACGCTACGCGCTGTTCACAGCCAGCTGCCTAACACTACAATGGCGAGTATTACAACAATGCAAAGCAGCCACAGACTGCACACAGCACAGCCAGTGATTTTCATATTGAGCGCTACGCAACATTGCCAATAAGAGAACCAACAGCCTACTTACCTAGAGAAAACATAAACAGCCTACTTACAGAGTTGCCTTCGTTCTTCTCTGCATTCTGCAATCTTATTTAAATTATAAATTCCCAATACTGCCCGGATGTTATCACTTTTTATATGGTCCCTCGTGAACAACCTGTGACAGATCTTAAGTATCTCATTTCTACTCAGTGTTTATTTTTGTTGAATCCAGCCAAGTCGTCAATTGCGGGTTCTCTAGGAAACCTGCTTTCTCGGATCGCTAGACAAACAGTTCAAGCAAATCGTATTAATGAGTTTTATTACCCAAAAGTAAACGATAATACTTAACTTGAAAATTACATAGATGTGTCGCAAGCAAAGGGCGAAGAAAAAATGCACAAATTTATTCAGCATTGTCTATGCTACTTCGTACAAGCGGAATGACTCGTCTTAAAGCTTTTGCAGAGCTGGCCGCGGTCATTCGGGAGCGGCGCTTGCAGTATGTTCTCTTCGCATAGAGGCCGCTGCTGTGACGCTGTCGTCCTGGAGAGGGGTCGGTCGGCGTGCCATTGGCTGACGTCTCCTTGACAGACCTCTCTGCTCTCTCGTTCCGGACGGGCGAGCCGGCGCTTGACTTCACGCTGTAGCTATTTACCTCTCTTTCTATCAGTATAGGATTCGCTGCCATATAGTAGCACAGCCACTGCTACTGTTTTATATAGGTTCAGTTTTGTGGCTTTTCTACTTTTGTTTGTAGTTCCAAATATACGTTGAAATTTGTTGGCCTTCTTTTCTGGGCCTCTGTCTATATCGAGATTTGTGTCAGTGCCTAAATAACTGAAACTTGACGCTTGCTCAAGTACCTTATTTTCTATAACAGTTTTAGATCGAACTGGGAACTTTCCATAATGAACCATTTTTTTTTTCAGTAGCAGATGTTTTTAGATTGTAATGTTTTCTTCCAAAATCGTGTAACCTATACACGGAGTGTTGTACTTCTACCTCTGTATTTTGTAATACAATCAATTTACCTCCAGACAGCGTAGTATTTAGATGGTAGTCCCTTTTCAGTTGTATACTTTCATGGGTTTCCTTGTTCCAGTTTATGAGGTCTCCAAAATAGATGTTAGAAAGAGCCAGTGACATGCTACTTCCTTGTCTGACACATTGTTTTATTAGTATTTTATTAGTTAATGAAGTTCCTCTATTTTTATTATTTTGGTGTCTCAAAAAATGGTTCAAATGGCTCTGAGCACTACGGGACTTAACTTCTGAGGTCTTCAGTCCCCTAGACCTTAGAACTACTTGAACCTAAGTAACCTAAGGACATCAGACACATCCATGCCCGAGGCAGGATTCGAACCTGCGACCGTAGCGGTCACGCGGTTCCAGACTGTAGCGCCTAGAACCGCTCGGCCACCCAGGCCGGCTTTGGTGTCTTCCTATATGATTTTTATTATCTGCACACGAAGCATGGGTTAGTCTCACTTGTCTCACTTGTCTGTTTATGTCCATAGTTTACTTCTAATGATTAGTCAGAGGCCTTTTCGAAGTAAATGAACGTAAGATGTATTTGTAAATTGACTTGTCGTTTTTTCTAAAATTCTGTTGATGCTAAAAACATTCTTTAGGATGGAACTGATATTGTTCAAATGGAAAACTTTTTCATTAACTGCTTCAGTGAACGGCATGTTTTTTGTCCACTGTAAATGCACATTTCCACAGGTTCAAAGAAGCTAATCTACTGAACGTTAAGATATGTAGGATGATACTTGGATGCCACTGCTCTCAAGCAACAGCAAATACTGACATGAAGAAATGTACACAATAGTAGACGTAGTTGCGGACGTGTGGTTACAAGTCGCCGCTGACTTCAGTATGTAGTTAGTACAAGTCTATTTGAAAAGTAAACTTTCTGATTAATTCCTCATCTAATAGAGTCCACCCGCATACCATATCAACGGGAGTGCTGTACACTTCAGGTTTGAGACGACTCAAGAAAGAAAAATCCAGACGATTTATTTAGGAAGCCAACATACAAACCCTGAGCCAACCACGCATTTTGGGCCATACTTTCGCGTTAGAGCTAGTGGTACATCAGCAGCAACAGATGCCGGTGAGTCATTAAGCATGTACTGCACTGCTCAGCCATGGGCCTTGTATGAAATTTGAATCTTGTATACGTGTACAAAAGCTACATTTCAAACACACTTATTGTGAGTAGTAAAATATATCACAATGACGCCATCGGTGGCTCTTCATCCCAACGGCTCGTTTGCGGACCCTTCTCATATCGTATGTTTTGAAACATCCCCCTAGAAATATTAATGAATTGCTGTGTTGATGAACCTCTTACGATATTTGATTTTCAAACAGCTGAGCAGAACTGAACGTAGTCAGATATTTCTCTCTATACTTATTCTGATCAACACTAAACTGACACACAATACTTTTAGCGCAACGCAGCCTGACTTTCAATAATCCCTACAAAAGAATGGCCCTGACTAACAATAACCTATACCTTTCATCAATCACTTACCTCACAGAAATCTTTGTTCCTCGAAGTACTGCAATACAGGGAGCGCCAATACTGCCAGCTAAATGAAAGATTCTAAACTACTGAAGGCGCTAACTACTGATAGGCATAGTTAGCAAATGAAAGATTTTGGTAGAGAACAAACAATGTATTTACCTTAACAATGTTCAAAAGTCATCATATTTACATCAGTTCATGATATCCAGTAATTCAAATTTACTCTTTCTGATGGACGCACGTCCAGATCGTCCGCTCTTAAAATTCTGCCATCTCTCTCCCCACATCCACCACTGCTGGCGGCTCACCACCAACTGCGCAACGCTACGTGCTGTTCACATCCAACTGCCCAACACTACAATAGCAAATACTCCAACAATGCAAATCAGCCACAGACTACACACAGCACAGTCAGTGATTTTCATACAAAGCGCTACGTGGCGTTACCAACATAAAAACCTAAACAGCCTACTTACAGTTTTCATCCATGTCTGTTTCCGCATTAATTATGATACACTCTATGCAGGTCGTAAACGTGCTATTGAACAGTCAACACGATCATAAGATCTGACGCGTCTTACGCTTACAGGAGGACTTCAACAATGACATTTGTCATGAAAGCGACCTATCCTAAAGGCTTTTATAGAAATGCAGTTTTATTTGCCATCAGCTGTATATATAATATTTATTCTTCAACATTTTCGTCTGATAAAACCATCATCAGTTGGAAAACTGAACAAACAGAAAAAAACGTATGTAGTATACACAGACAAGAATAGCGAAGTATAAGAGCTGAACTTCTGAACATCAATATCGTATGCAATACTTACAAAATTATAACATCTGTTGGTTTCTCTTGGTAGACTCTTTCGTATACCACGTGCGACTATGACAAAACGTGGAATGCAACATAACCAGAATATGACAATATCTTGAAAATTTGGGTAAACTGCACAGACACTCCCGACAGTTAACAGGCGCCTGGCATTTCGTGTTTATGTAACCTCAGGTGATCAAAGAGTCTAATATCCCAGAGTAAAACCGTAAGGGTCTTGTAACAAATCATTGGTGAAGTCGGAGAGGACGCTAGCTACAAAGACTAATTTCAGTGTTGAAGTCATGTGGTTGCTATCAGCTAACATCATTCTATGAGTGTAACATCAGAAAAACAAAGGCTAAACGGGGCTAGCTTTCTGAACATGTCAATCAACTAAATTGAACATATGAAAGTAATGTGTTGGAAGAGCACTGTAATGGCACAGTAGTGGCGTTGTATAAGCAACACATACAAGTATAGTATTAATTACTTTATTTGAGATTGTCACTCTATGAAGCAATGTTACAGTTACAAATTTTCATTTCAGTATCAGGCGTCTTCTTTATCATCAATAAGATGACGGGTCAACAAACACAATAGATCTCGGGCGCTGATAACCGCGCAGTTGAGCGCCCCACAATCCAAACATCATCATCACCACAATAGATATTCTTCTTCTTGTGGTCTTCAGTCCTAAGACTGGTTGAATGCAGCTCATCATGCTGCTCTTTCTTGTGCAAGCCACTTCATCTCTGAGTAACTACTGTAACCTACATCCTTCTGAATGTGCTTACTGTACTCACGTCTTGGTCTCCCTCTACGATTTTTATCCCCCACACTTCCCTCCAGTACTAAATTGGTGATCCCCAGATGTCCCAGTATGTGTCCCACAAACCGATCCCTTCTTCTAGTCTGTTGTGCTACAAACGTCTTTTTTCCTCAGTTCTGTTCAGTAGCTCTTCATTAGTTACGTGACCCATACATCTAATCTTCAGCATTCTTCTGTAGCATCAAATTTCAAAAGCTTCTATTCTCTTCCTGTCTATACCGTTTATCGTCCATGTTTCACTTCCATACATGGTTACACTCCATGCAATTACTTTCAGAAAAGACTTGCTAACAATTTAATCTTTATTCTATATTAACAAATTTCTCTTCTTCAGAAACGCTCTTGTTGACATTGTCAGTCTACATTTTATACTCTCTCTACTTCGGCCATGACCAGTTATAGTGCTGCCCAAATAACAAAACTTATCTAGTACTTTAAGCCTTCGTTTCCTAAACTAATTCCATGAGCATCACCTGATTTCCTTCGCCTACATTCCATTATCCTTGTTGTGCTTTTGTTAATGTTCAGCTTATATCCTCCTTTCATAACACTGTCCATTCCGTTCAACTTCTCTTCGAAGTCTTTTGCTGTCGCAGACAGAATTACAGTGTCAGCTTCTAGCAATACCGCCACTTGCAAAGTAGGTTAGAAATCAGGTTAATAATGTTGCTCACGCAGCATATGTTCCATTTATCGGGGAACAACAAAGTTATTGACTGTAGATGGTATCGTCAGAATGGAATTAATGAAGTCACTGTAAAAAAGTCATTAATTTCGACACTTACCGTGAATGGAATCCCACGTAGATTTCGTCGAAGTTGTTATGGCTCATCTTGTTGATTCTAGGGTGATTCCACTTTGACTGCTAGAAGGTCTAGATCTGTATTTTAGCAAATATTTGAAGACCTAACAAATGCGTTTTTCAGGAAATTCTTAATGATCAAACAATCCCAGATCAGAACAATGGTATGGTAGAAATAATTTTTGAATTGGTGTTCACGATCCACATTTTTATTAAACTTCTTGTAAATTCACATATACTTCTTCTTAATTTTCACATCATCAAGAAAACAGTTTTGTATCAATCTTCATATATTTAATTTCCACTTTAGCCAAACACAAGACTTGACTGTTCTTTTACAAAGCGAAATAACAACTTTTCTTCTGCAAAGTGAAACAAAGACTGCTCTGTGCGCATTCGCGCCAAAACGGTTACAAGTAAGTCAAAGATTATGACAGTCTCACAGAAATGAATACACACAAGAACGATATCACTGTAATATATCGATACATCGGAGTACCTATACATTGGTAAAACTAAATGTGAATATTGTCACAAAAATATGTCTGTTAATTCGCAGTAAAGTAGTACGATATTACTGGTATCGAGAACTGGAGTTGAAGTGCCGTAATGGTCACGTAAATAAAGAACCATTACGACCTGCAAACCTCAAAGGACAGATAAGGACTGTGCATTACCTCTTAACTCACATATTAGATGGGAAAATGAACTTTCATGTAAAATCATGAAAGTAAAACATGGACGGCTTCAGGAAAGGGAACTGCCCTAGTCAGTTGAGAGAGGATATTCGGCGCGCGGGAAACGCGGCCGGGGATGGGCAGAGACATTGCTGGGGCAGACGCGGACAGTTCGGTTGGAGACGCCAAAGGAGGCAGCTAGGAAGTGAAACGACACAGAAATTTCGCGCTGTGTGGTATCGCGGGACTTAGTCTCTGAGCGGTGACCAGACGCGCGCCTGGTGTGAACTTTTCGTGTAAATGACGAGGTAGGTATTGTGTTTCGCGCTGAGATTGTGAATGATCAAACTGTGAAATCGATATGCGCTCGAGTATAACGGTGACTCTAAATACGACCACTTTCACTATTACTTAGCTTACGGAATAAAGATTATTCTAACCAAATGGCAACTGTGTGGCCTACATCATTTATGCGTCGTTAATTTAGTTCCCGGTATTATTATTACCGTTATTATATGTTATGTTAACTTTGTATTTAGCAAACTTGCCATCAGCCAGACAATTTAACCAAAGGGTCGCAAGTGACTAATTTAGGGTGTGTAATGCGACACGTGCGGTTCAACCCCTAGACGAGTTTGAGCCAAGTTATTTCGACGAAGAAGCACAGCATGTGAGCCGGAACATCTATTGGACGCTAGCTCGCAAGATAATAGGAATAATTACTGTGTAATTTTTTACTTATATTAGTTCATTATAGTTAACTGTAAGTACCGTCATTGATACAATGAACGTACCATGTGTTCTGTATCGTTCAAAATGTGCTGAAACTAATGGCCATCAGCCTCAATGCAAGCAGGATTCTGACGCACTCTGACAAATATCCCTGGTGTGTTTCGAATCAGGCAACTACAATTGTGGCAATTAATTCTATCTCTTTATCCACTGGAGTCCCATAAACAAGTGACTTTAGATATCCCCACAGAAAATAATCAAGGGGATTCAGGTCATGTGATCTCGCAGGCCATGGAATAGAACTTCCCATTCCAGTACAGTGACCAGGAAATATAGCGCTGAGATGCTTGAGGACACGAACGCTGAAGCGAGGAGTTGGACCGTTGTGTTGTATCCGCACCTTGTCACGAACAGCCACGGGTACTTTCTCCGACAACTCTTGTAGAATTCTCTGCACGAACCTCAAGTAGAGGTGGGCATTAACGGCCAGGTAGAAGATATGGCCCAATAAGATTGTCCTCCTTGTTTTCTTGCAGGAAATACGGAATTTAGGTGTGAATAAACAGCACAGTACGTGTAAACTTTCACCCGTGTTAATTGTACATTAGCTAGAAAACAGTAATGCTAGACAAAGCGGTAAACAAGTTTGCTTTCATATCTCCTATTTCGTGTTAAATTTTTGCACACTCTTACAGAAGCACAGAAGAAGTCACAGCTGCAAAATACTAACGCGAATTCTTTACAGACGAATGGAAAAACTGGTAGAAGCGGACCTCGGGGAAGAGCAGTTTGGATTCCGTAGAAATGTTGGAACACGTGAGGCAATACTAACCTTACGACTTATCTTAGAAGAAAGATTAAGAAAAGGCAAACCTACGTTTCTAGCATTTGTAGACTTAGAGAAAGCTTTTTACAACGTTAACTGGAATACTCTCTTTCAAATTCTGAAGGTGGCAGGGGTAAAATACAGGGAGCGAAAGGCTATTTACAATTTGTACAGAAACCAGATGGCAGTTATAAGAGTTGAGGGGCATTAAAGGGAAGCAGTGGTTGGGAAAGGAGTGAGACAGGGTTGTTGCCTCTCCCCGATGTTATTCAATCTGTATATTGAGCAAGCAGTAAAGGAAATAAAAGAAAAATTCGGAGTAGGTATTAAAATTCATGCAGAAGAAGCAAAAACTTTGAGGTTCGCCGATGACATTGTAATTCTGTCAGAGACAGCAAAGGACTTGGAAGAGCAGTTGAACGGAATGGACAGTGTCTTGAAAGGAGGATATAAGATGAACATCAACAAAAGCAAAACGAGGATAATGGAATGTAGTCAAATTAAATCGGGTGATGCTGAGGGAATTAGATTAGGAAATGAGACACTTAAAGTAGTAAAGGAGTTTTGCTATTTAGGGAGTAAAATAACTGATGATGGTCGAAGTAGAGAGGATATAAAATGTAGACTGGCAACGGCAAGGAAATCGTTTCTGAAGAAGAGAAATTTGTTAACATCGAGTATAAATTTAAGTGTCAGGAAGTCGTTTCTGAAAGTATTTGTATGGAGTGTAGCCATGTATGGAAGTGAAACATGGACGATAACCAGTTTGGACAAGAAGAGAATAGAAGCTTTCGAAATGTGGTGCTACAGAAGAATGCTGAAGATAAGGTGGGTAGATCACGTAACTAATGAGGAGGTATTGAATAGGATTGGGGAGAAGAGAAGTTTGTGGCACAACTTGACTAGAAGAACGGATCGGTTGGTAGGACATGTTTTGAGGCATCAAGGGATCACAAATTTAGCATTGGAGGGCAGCGTGGAGGGTAAAAATCGTAGAGGGAGTCCAAGAGATCAATACACTAAGCAGATTCAGAAGGATGTAGGTTGCAGTAGGTACTGGGAGATGAAGAAGCTTGCACAGGATAGAGTAGCATGGAGAGCTGCATCAAACCAGTCTCAGGACTGAAGACCACAACAACAACAACAGAAGCACCCTGTATAATGTTGATGTTCAGAGGTAAAATTCCTTTATTTCGATTTCTGTGTATATTAGATATCTTTTTTCTGTTTATTCAGTCTTCCAGTTGACGATGGTTTAATTAACCGAAATCGGTCAAGAATAAATATCACATATACAGGCGATGGCAGAAAAGAATGCATTTCTACAAATATCTTGGAGTTGTAGTTAGCTGCCTGCACAAAGTTTTAATTAATCTAAAGGCGTCTCTCAAATATCATTAATTCGTCTGGGATAGCCATCACACTAGACACAATTCGGCGGAACGATATTGCTAAGTTCCTAACGCTGATCACTTGAAGCACTTGTAATAACTCTACCGGAACGCCAGCGTGGTAACTACATTTCAGTTTTTGCAAAGATTCTGGCTCTCAAAGGTTGAGCACTTTTTTAAATAGTTTTTCGCTACGCTTGGCAAACTGCGCGCCAGTATTAAAAGGGACGCGTCCTTTAGAGCGGAGTCGGTGGACAGTTATTACTCTGCTTGAACATTTGAAGAGCCGAATGCATTCTAACCAATATTAACAACTGTCAGAACCAGTCAGTTTCGGCGAGGGATGAACAAAAGATGCTCGTTAAGCACTGATTTCACAATAAGCCAACACCAGGCTGTGCATTGCGTACGCTTTTATTTTTATTTCCATTTCCCATCCGCCGCTCGCATTGCGTCCTTTGCACGTATTCAATCACGAAACGTCCATCAATCAACACCTCCGCAGCACATCGCAATTACTGCCGCACTGAATTAATTACGTTCCCAGCAAACGCATGACGTAAGCAGCGGTCTGCGAGTCCGCAGCTAGCAGTCCATCACCAAGCAGGTGCGAACGCGAAGATCCCTTTGTTGTCATGGCTTTCCCGCCTCAAGAGCCCATCTCCTGCTAATTAAATCGATATTAAACGTTTTGTACAGAATATTTCAAACCGAGTCATACGATTTTAGAAGACTATATTTTCTGTATGAATGAAGATATAAACTCTGGGACAAATATTAACTTACGCGTATAAATACAATATTTTTACTTTCAAGAGAACTATCCAATTTTGTAAGGGAATACGCTTCATTTGCATCCACCTGAACCTTGGGACACTTTTTACCATTATGCTTTGGGACAACGTTTTCATTTACCTTTCACATATGTTGAATGTCCGTTACAATGGGCACATGACAGACCTCGAAACGATAGTGAAATTCCATAAATAATTTTCAGTCCTCGGGGCAGCGTGTGCTGATTTGAAACTTACGGCAGATTAGAACTGTGGGCCGAATCGAGGTTAGAAACTTGGACCTCTTCCTTTCTTGGAAAACATTCTACTGGTGTAGCACATCCCAAAGAGTTGAAAGTTATATAAATAAACAAAAATACGACTGAAATGCTGTTTCTGATTTTAAGCGCTGTGCTGTATTAATAAATAATCTGTCGTCATGTGAAGGCAAAGCTGCAATCTGATAATAATTAACTGTCGCAATATAAAGGGAAGTCTTCCATACTATAAAAGTTACTAATCTGACAGCAAGCACTTTGAATAGTATAAACTGCCTGTATAATAAATTAAAAATAGTAAGAGAAAGGTTGGTGAAATGAAATATGGGCATAAATGACAACACAAAGTTGTTTTGTACAATGTGGAAAAGTACTCATAGCTGATTTCAATTCAATGAACGTCTTTACATCCAAATAATACACTTTCCTGTCTCAGAAATCTATCAACTCTCAGTACAATAATGAAGTTAGTCGGATGGCGGAGCAATAGTGAAAAAAAGTAACATCATTATATTGTTTATCTTTGACATTCCATTAGACTTCCTCCTTCACAAATCAGTTTCCGTTACAATCTTGATATAAACAAGCTGATTGAACAAATTGATAAATTGAGACTTTACATATGAAACATAACACTGCCGTTTCTTCGTCACTCTAACACAGATTAACATTATCTTGCTTCCTCACTCCAAGGCAGCTTAACGTTTTCTGTCCCACTGCGCCCTCGCGCACATCAGACACTGACCTAACTTCTGCGATACAGCTTTACAACATCACTGCTCGCTCACATTCGATTCAGATACCAAAATTAAACATGATACCTATCAGGGTGTTCGAACAGCAGTGCGGCGCAGACTTTTAATATTCCAGGAAGTTACAGATAATTAGACTCGTCCAGTCTTTTGCCATCATGTCTGAAGTTACTGCATTCATTGCTGTTGCTGCAGGAAGCGGACAAAATTATGGAAACACCGCGAGAAATCCACGTTCGAAAGTGAATGCAGATATTACCAACGCCTGCCGGTCGCACTGTCGTATTTGACCTTCAGCGGCAAGTGTGCAATGTCCTGAAACGTTGCAACTGTCAGTCGTCCTCAGAGAAGTGTCCTGTGTAGTTGTGAGTGCATCATGTACAAGCTAAGTGAATTCGAACGTGGCCAAATGTTGGTCCTCTTAAGGTGTAAAGTGGGTGCTTCTACACTACTGGCCATTAAAATTGCTACACCAAGAAGAAATGCAGATGATAAACGGGTGTTCATTGGACAAATATATTACATTTTCACGCTGGTTGGGTGCATAGATCCTGAGAAATCAGTACCCAGAACAACCACCTCTGGCCGTAATAACGGTCTTGATACGCCTGGGCATTGAGTCAAACAGAGCTTGGATGGCGTGTACAGGTACAGCTGCCCATGCAGCTTCAACACGATACCACAGTTCATCAAGAGTAGTGACTGGCGTATTGGGACGAGCCAGTCGCTCGGCCACCATTGACCAGACGTTTTAAATTGGTGAGAGATCTGGAGAATGTGCTGGCCAGGGCAGCACTCGAACATTTTCTGTATCCAGAAAGGCCCGTACCGTACCTGAAACATGCGGTCGTGCAGTATTCTCCTGAAATGTCGGGTTTCGCAGGGATCGAATGAAAGGTAGAGCCACGGGTCGCAACACATCTGAAATGTAACGTCCATTGTTCAAAGTGTCGTCAACGCGAACAAGAGGTGACCGAGACGTGTAACCAATGGCACCCCATACCATCACGCCGGGTGATACTCCAGTATGTCGATGACGAATACACGCTTCCAACGTGCGTTCACCGCGATGTCCGCCCCGGTAGCTGAGTGGTCAGCGTGACAGGCTGTCAATCCTAAGGGCCCGGGTTCGATTCCCGGCTGGGTCGGAAATTTTCTCTGCTTAGAGTCTGGGTGTTGTCCTAATCATCATCATTTCATCCCCATCGACGCAGAGGTCGCCGAAGTGGCGTCAAATCGAAAGACCTGCACCAGGCGAACGGTCTACCCGACGGGAGGCCCTAGCCACACGACATTTCCATTTATACCGCGATGTCGCCAAACATGGATGCGACCATCATGAAGCTGTAAACAGAACCTGTATTCACCCGCAAAAATGACGTTTTGCCATTCGTGCACCCAGTTTCGTCGTTGAGTATCCCATCGCAGGCGCTCCTGTCTGTGATGCTGTGTCAAGGGTGACCGCAGCCATGGTCTCCGAGCTGATAGTCCGTGCTGCTGCAAACGTCGTCGAACTGTTCGTGCAGATGGTAGTTTTCGTGCAAACGTCCCCATGTGTTGACTCAGGGATCGAGACGTGGCCGCACGATCCGTTGCAGCCATGCGGATAAGATGCCTGTCATCTCGACTGCTAGTGATACGAGGCCGTTGGGATCCAGCACGGCGTTCCGTATTACCCTCCTGAACCCACGGATTCCATATTCTGCTAACAGTCATTGGATCTCGACCAATGCGAGCAGCAATGTCGTGATACGATAAACCGCAATCGCGATAGGCTACAATCCGACCTTTATCAAAGTCGGAAACGTAATGGTACTCATTTCTCCTCCTTACACGAGGCATCACAACAACTTTTCACCAGCCAACGCCGATCAACTGCTGTTTGTGTATGAGAAATCTGTTGGAAACTTTCCTCATGTCAGCACGTTGTGTCGCCAACGGCACCAACCTTGTGTGAATGCTCTGAAAAACAAATCATTGGCATACGGCAGCATGTTCTTCCTGTCGGTTAAATTTCGCGTCTGTAGCACGTCATCTTCGTGGTGTGGCAATTTTAATGGCCAGTAGCGTATAATCAAGAAAGCCGATGTGGTCGAGGTTTCAAGAGCCACCATGCCGAAGATTTATACCGCATACAGGGAAAGTGGGAAAATATCATCCGCTAAGTCATGACTCAGACGAAAGTTTGTATGGAGTTATCGTGACAGACGGTCAGTGAAAAGGATCGTGACGAAATCTAAAAGGAGGACAGCTGCAAAAGTCACTGCAGAACTGAATGTCGCTCTCTTGAAACTTGTCAGCAACAAAGCAAAAGCGTGCGTGATCGTTATCGAATCCATGCTGGACCTGTATTTATCCATTCAGTGACGACTGAAAGCTGATTTTAATGACAACAGTTTTCCTACGGCGTATTAGGCATGGCAATGTGTTTCCCGTGTTTTTAACACCTCCTATAAATGGTACCAGAGCTCACTCAAAGTTGTTGGAAGGGGAGTGGCGCAGATGGAGTCTTTCACAGATCATACAAAAAAGAATCAACTACCGTCAGATTGGGCTACCTTGTAGGCCAATGCTGCAGCATGCTCATCGCTCAGGCAGCGCATTATAAAGCAATGGTGTTACACGCAGATACCAGTGCACCGATGCTAAGTCATATTGGGAAACGAAATTTTAGGCATGTTCCCGCACTTAAGGAGAAAGACATGAACAAGCGAGCTAGCTGCGCCAATGGCGCCCTTGTGGCAACTGCATGAGCCGGCTCAACTTACGGCGGGACAAAGAGAAACACTTCGTTTCGAAGCGTAAGATAAAATCCTCTCCACGTTTCTGTCTTTATTCACGTATGAAGGTCTTCCACACTTCCTGCAATAGCTCAACAAATGCTCACAGAAGAGCTTCTGTGAAGTTTGGAAGGTAGAAGACTAGATACTGACAGAAGTAAAAATGTGAGGATGGGGAATGAGTCATGATTGGGTTGCTCAGATGGTAGATCACTTGCCCGCAAAAGACAAAGGTCCCGAGTTCGAGTCTCGGTCCGGCACACAGTTTTAATCTGCCAGGAAGTTTCGTGTCATCGCACACTCCGCTGCAGAGTGAAAATCTCATTCTGGAAAGTTCCTCTATTTCTCAAATATATTTTGCCTGCAACTGAAATCTCCCTTCTGCCGTGCACTTCAAAATTCTGTTGTCTTGAGCACAGTACGCGAGAAAAAATTTCTGAAAAATTGCCCTAATAGGTATCCAGGAAAACGTAATTGCATTAGATGAATAAAGCTATAAAATATATCACTAGTTGGAAGTACATTTGCTAAAGAACAGATAAATTTTACTTAGGTAACAGAGAAAAAAATGGAATGCAGTGGGAGACAACGTTGGGACTACGACTTCAAATTACTGATAATTTTTTAGCAGCAATTACCTAGGGGGGAAGAAACTTCAGATAAAGTTCAAGACTGCTGCATGTTACACAAATAATTTTGCTGTTCTCGTTATTATGATGTTCTCGTAGGGAAATAATCTGAGTGTTCTCGTCCCCAGAACGACACTTTGCTGTTTTGACTTTTACTTTACTAAGGAATCTTTGCAGCATTTAGTCATGTTAAGATGGTTGAAGATCGTTTTTGTTTTACTGCTAAGTAAACATCTGTGAGTTTGAAAAAAATACCTACGTGACTTAGGACTTAATAATTATTAATAAACTTGTAAAGGACAACTGAAATCAAATACAGCATTTCTCCGAAAAATTTAATAGTTTACTTCGATATCAGGTAATGATAATGTTCATAAAATGCGGTCATATCGTTCGTTCGTAAACTGACAGTTTCGTACACATTTCCATTCGACAAATGCACCTTTTCATACAGGCTTGTTATCGATGTGTTAATAGCAGCTAGCAAGTGGTTTAGGAATCATGAAGTTAAGTAGTACGCATGGAAAAGACTTGGACAGACCTGGAGGATTCAAATAGGTTATATCATGGTAAGACAGACTTAGAAACCAAATTTTAAACTGCAAAACGTTTCCAGAAGCAGTTGTGAAGGCTCGCTGTAATTTACAACAAATTACAACTGAAGAAACTGAAGAAGCGACAATAAGAAGATTTGGAAAATTTGAATGCACCTGATGTTGGTGAGAGTTTTAATTGGAACATTAGACTACGATTGACTTAAACAGGGGAAAGAAATACATTATCAGATAAATAGGTAGCTCTGAGAGATGGAACAGTGAAGCTTACAGAGGATGAAATGAGCCAAGAGACAAAGCCCAGGAGAAACCCTTGTGTGACATTAGAGATATTGAATTTAATTGACAAAGAAATAAATATAAAAATATTGCAAATAAAGGAGGAAAAAGAGACCACCGATGTCTAAAATATGAGACTGATTAGCCGCGTGGGATTAGCCGAGCGGTCTAAGGCGCTGCAGTCATGGATTGTGCGGCTGATCCCGGCGGAGGTTCGAGTCCTCCCTTGGGCCTGGGTGTGTGTGTTTGTCCTTCGGATAATTTAGGTTAAGTAGTGTGTAAGCGTAGAGACTGATGACCCTAGCAGTTAAGTCCCATAAGATTACACACACATTTGAACATTTTGAGACCGATAGAAACTGCGAGATGAGAAAGCAGGAGTCACCACAGGAGAAATGTGCAGCTATAGTTGCATGCGTGACTAGTGGAAGGGTAGGTTCACCTATAGGATAATCAAAGAGGCTGTACATAGAGAAGCTCATGTTTGAATATCAAGAGTTGAGAGGCAAATATAAGGTTCAAATGGTTCAAATGGCTCTGAGCACTATGGGACTTAACATCTATGGTCATCAGTCCCCTAGAACTTAGAACTACTTAAACCTAACTAACCTAAGGACATCACACACATCCATGCCCGAGGCAGGATTCGAACCTGCGACCGCAGCAATCGCGTGGTTCCGGACTAAGCGCCTAGAACCGCTCGGCCATCGCGGCCGGCTCAAATATAAGGAAGGTGGAAGAATATACAGAAGGGCTGTGAAAGCGAAATGGACTAGAGGGAAATATTTAGTATGTAGTTAATATACTGTGAGAACAATTTGATACAGCATTGATTGACCAAAGTCCAAATATGTCCTCTGGAGTAGGCGACATTCCTTCACAGGTCTCTGTGAGAACCAGTCATAACAAAGCTATTCCACCTGGTACGCAAGATCTGTGAGACAGGTGAAATACCCTTACATTTCAAGAAGAATGTAATCATTCCCTTTGCCAAAAAGAGAGGTGATAAAATTTTTATTATGAAACTTTCAGTTTCGTAAGTCATAGTTGCTAAACATTGGTTCTATTTACAGAGAAGTTCATTTTGCTTTCTGGAGAAATGTATGAACTCGCAAGCCAATACTGACCTGAAGACAAGTTAAAGAAAGATCAGGTTTATAGTAATTCCAGATTAGAAAAAAACTATTGACAATAATGACATTCTGAACATAACAGGTATAAACCGCTGGGAGAGCAAGGTTATCTAGAATCTGTGTAGAAACCAGACTGCAATTATAAGAGTCAGAAGTGGTTCAAATGGCTCTCAGCACTATGGGACTTAACTGCTGAGGTCATCAATCCCCTAGACTTATAACTACTTAAACCTAACTAACGTAAGGACATCACACATATCCATGCCCGAGGCAGGATTCGAAACTACGACCGTAGCAACAGCGCGGTTCCGTTCTGAAGCGCCTACAACCGCTCGACCACTTAAACGTGTCGAATTACACAAAAAGCAAGCAGTAGTTGAGATGGAAGTGAGAAATGATTGTAGCTTTTCCCAGATGTTATTCAATCCGTACATTGAGCTAGCAGTGTAGGAAACCAAGGAAAATTTTGGAAAGGTAATTAGAGTCAAAGAAGAGGAAGAAATAAAAGCTTTGAGGTTTGCGAAGACATTATAATTCTGTCAGAGATGGCAAAGATCTTGAAAAATCGGTTGAAGGAAGCATATAGTTTCCTTAAAAGGGGTTACAAGACGAACATCAACGAACTTAAACCATGAGTAATCAAGTGTAGTCGACTTAAATCTGTAACAAAAGATTTTTGCCCTCTGGTCAGCAAAACAAGCAGTGAGAGCCGAAGAAGAGAGGGTATAAAATACAGACTGCCAATGGCAAGAAGAAAATTTCTGAAAAATAAAAATTTATTAACACAGAAAGCATTTTTAAATATCAGGAAGTTCCTTCTGAAGGTAGACGTCTAATGTGCAGCCTTTTACGGAAGTGAAACGTGGACATAAACAGTTTATATAATAAGAGAAAGAAAATTCTGAAATGTGGTGACATAAAAGAACACTAAGGATCATATGCGTAAATGAAGTAATTAAGGACGAGGTACTGCAGTGAATCGGAGGCAAAAATTTTGTGGTACAGTTTCACTGAAAGAAAATATCGGTTGACAGGGAACTTGCTGAGGCGTCAAGGAATAGTTAACTCGGTAATATAAGGAAAAGTTGGAGGTAAATATCTAAATGAAGACTAAGGCACGATTACAGTAAGTAGGTTTAAATGGATGCGGATTTCAGTAGGTATTCGTTGATAAAGAGTCTTGCACAGTATAGATTAGCTTGGAGAACTGCATCAAACCAGTCGTAGGACTGCAGGTCACTGAAATAACAATCTCTGAAACCTCAATAGTATGGTTAATTGTACATACTAAACATCTCCAACACGTATGATGAACTTGGACTGTTCTTTTTGGCGACATTCACCAGTACTTGGTGTACTGTGGAGTATAACTTTTCCTCCCTGTTACATTTTTCTCTGATTTGAATCCAAGCCTTTTACTCAGTTTAATAGTAAAGAAAGTATGTACTGCTGCGTACGCTCCCAGGCTTAATGCACGCTACAGTCCGAACATTAGAGAGATTTCCTGACGCCATTTATTTTCTGTTCTCGTTTCCCTTGCGCACAGCTGCGCTCGGTTATTACCAACATTGCTGACAGCACACGCCATTCTCTTGATGGATATTGTCCGCATACAGGAAAACAAAATTAAAAAATTAGCGTAAGTCCTTCCTTTCAAAATACGACAGGAACTCATTAATATTACTTTTCGGTATTACAGCACATTTCGCACATTAATTATCGAACACATTCATTAAAAGATAGTAAAAATTACAATATGCATATGGGCTGGGAGTAATCGACGTACTAATTCTGTAACACGAAACAGACGTGCCAGTACTGTGTTCGCTGATACAACATTATAATGTGGAGCTTATATACAGGGTGCTTCACATACCTTGAACATTTCAGTGAACGTTTTTTTCAGAAGCAAATTTTAAAAAATGTAAATGCATACGTTGTTTAGCTACCAGAGGCCCATTCACCACCGTGATTATTTTCTTTGTATCTTTGTTCATTACGGAGATATAAAAAGCAGTACGTGTTTTTTAAATGCCATCCAGTATTTTTTATTCGGTAATTCACTTGCTCTCCAAAATACTCGTTGAAAAACGTACGGGAGGGTGGGAGAATTTGGTGCAGCACGTAAAATGACGCACGTCAATATGTGCTTAACTGTGGAGAGCTAGTCTTATCTGATCAGTTCTGATGCTCAGGTACTTAAATAAGCACACAAGCTACAAGAGTGTGTTTTGTCTTTGTGTCTGCCAGTATTTGATCTCTAGGTTCTAAGAGGTAAGCAATTCTCTGTAATGTTACAATACAAGTTTTTTTCTGCTCATGCCTATCTCTGCACATTAACACTCACGGTTATGTAACTGTTACTTCTCTTAAGCAAAGCGCAAATGCGGAACTATAGTTTTTATAAACAACATTTGTTGGGTAAATATGACACACAGAGGCCTCATGCGACATTTTATCCCACTTCAGTTTCACACTAATGAAATGTGTAACTAAACGGGGTATGTTAATGCATAGTTAGAAGAACACAGTGCTTCATTTTTATAAGAATGGATTCCTCTGTTCAGATGCAATAAAGCAGAGAAAGCTGTTTGGATGGCGGCTGGTCTGAGAAATGCCATCAATACTGTTCGTAATGGGACTTCTGTTAGACAGTGCGCCATCTAGCGCAGCATATCAGACGCAAAGATCTGTCCGTACTATGTGGTGAATTCGGCAAAGAAGGCGAGGAGTGGAACTGGCGTTTCTCTTGTGCTTGTTGGTTCAATCTGAACATAGTGGGTGAGGAGCCCTGAAAACTATACCCGTGACTCCTGTCTCAAGAGGAGTTAGTTGTTTTACACACATTCAAGAGACCAACTACTGAATTCACTTATATTCAAGCCGGCTTCTTCATTTTTGTCACTACTCTGTAAGAAAACTATTATTATTATTATTTGTATCTATTCCATAGTTAATTGAGCTGATACTTTCTGTATTTTCCTTTTGTTAACTTTATTGCTCACTGTTTTATTAAATAAACATAATATTCAATACATATATTTTGTCTTAAATAGATACATTTTGTCTTACAAGTTGTACCTCATACCATTTCTTGCCCCAATGTAGCCCACCTACTGCATCGTTTTATCCACTTCATTGGGTAAAATTCGACAGTGCAATTATGTCACCATTATGAGTCTTTTTCTAAAAGGTGTGGTTGTATATTTATGGTTTTAAGATACGTTACATTGAATACATGCTGATAATGCTATACGAAAATTGGAGCCTCTACATGTTATAGAATAAAGGTTATAGCCAAAACGCCTTAGGTGCCCTGAATTACCCCACTTTCCCGTAAATGTAACATCTGATTCAACAAGAAACAGGAACGAGACTATTACACCATTTTATAGTAATGTAATCCATTGTGGCCACAAAAAGGATATATCATTTAGAGGTGCTGAAAGTGGTTGCCACAGAAAGTAATGACACTGGTCCATGCATTGAATGAAAGGAGATATCACTGATTCAGTGTTACAGAGCCGTGCTGCGGCACTGGCCGGTGTGGCCGAGCGGTTCTAGGCGCTTCAGTCTGGAACCGCGCGACCGCTACGGTCACAGGTTCGAATGCTGCCTCGGGCAAGGTTGTGTGTGATGTCCTTACGTTAGTTAGGTTTAAAGTTCTAAGTTCTAGGGGACTGATGACCTCAGATGTTAGGTCCCATAATGCTCAGAGCGATTTGAACCATTTTGAACGAGCTGCGGCTCGCGTTGGTGCTGTTTTTAGGTTTCCGCCCTCTGTTGGAGGCCACACCACATCCTTTGGTTGGCATGGTTGCGGTTGTTTGTCTTCTCCCGTTTTGACTGGCGGTACTCGTTTTGCAAGCGTTGCCTGTCTGCTAGTGGTAGCAGTGGCGGTTATCGATATGTAGTAATTGTTGTCGTATCTTTGGGGCGACGTCGTTGTTTCTCCATGTCGTGTGAGTGTAGCAGTTCGGTTGGGGACTCAGGAGGAGCCAGGTCCGCACAGTGCCAAAACACGCCAGGACCGTTGGCGGAGCGAATGGACTCCTGGATGGAAGGGCTGTGGTCACAAGGGTGCACGACCTCGTCGTAAACCGGATCCTGAAGGCTTTAAGGTGAGTGCATTTCAATTCAAGCAGGCACCGTGAAGTTAAGTTTCAGCCCATGGGCGTCACCAAGGAGAACTCCGGATCACCTACATCAGCTGAGTCGGCTAAAGGGGAATCGCGGCGTTGATTCAGGTGCGATAGAACAGGGCATAGAGTTCGTACTTGCGTTCAGCTGCAGACACACAGAGTCAGTAAATGACGCCTCGCTGGGCAGTGGCCCCGGGGTCGAGCCTTTAAACCCTGGTGTGCCTGCGCTGCTGCTCGATCATCACCCCCCCCCCCCCCCCTCGCCTTGTATTTGTTCCCTAGTAGGTGGCTAACCTATTTGTGCCCTTTTGGATTCTGGTAGCTCCTTTTCATTGTTGAGGCTGGAATGGTTTCTCATATTTGGTCATATTGTGAGACTTAGGCCGGTCCCTTCTTCGGTGCTGAGATGTCAGGTTTCCAACAGGCAGATGTTGCTTCTGCATGGTTGGGTCCGAGGGAGTATCTCGGTTTGAGATTTCTCGTGGCCCCTGTCTTTGGCCTAGTTTAAGGTAAGGAACGAGGAGGTTCTACGCACAATCGGAGAGGGAAGGAATATGTGGAAAACACTGATAAGGAGAAGGGACAGGATGATAGGACATCTGCTAAGACATGAGGGAATGACTTCCATGGTACTAGAGGGAGCTGTAAAAAAAAAAAAAAAAGGGAGCAGCCAGTCGATTAGATTTTGGGATGTGATTTTATCGGTAAAACTGGTCTTGTCCTGGATTATTCGGGGTACACCTTTTTCTTTAAGTTCGCTTCTGGTCAGAAATTGGGGTTCTGTGAGTGTACTAAACGTAAGGTGCATCGAGGCGCGGGAATGCTGGCTGTTGATGCTAAGGTTTGTGAGTTTGACCTCACCCATCTCTCTTCCCAGCAGGCCTCTGAACTAGGGCGTTTGTTAGAGACGTCCCCAGAACTTCTCTGCGACAGACCGGGGGGGGGGGGTTACAAATGTTCTTGACTACTACATTCGTCTGCCTAACCATTTTTCTGTCACGCAGTCCCCATATCGTCTATCATTGCCTAAGGTGAAGATACTAAGGGGAAAGATATCCAAAATGCTTGAGCAGGGAATTGTTATGCCTTCTATACCCCCTTATGGGTGCGCTAATTCCTCATCCGTAAGGATCATGGGCAGGTCTTTCGGCCTGTTGTTGACTACCATCGCCTAAATAAGAAGGTTGTCCTCGGATCAGTTGCTTTACCTGATCTCCATAAATCTTTTACTTGGTTTGCCGGAGCTAATTGGTTTACTGTGCTCGACCTGAATCAAGCCTGTTATCAGATACCCTTATCCAAAGAATGTAAATACGTTACAGATTTTCTACTGATTGGAATCTGTTTGAATTTAATAGGGTCCCCTCTGGTTTGGCTACTGGGGCAGCTCTCCTTACTCGTTCGCAGGGTAGTATTCTTGGAGACTTGAAATTAGTCTGTGTTTACTATTAAGTGGACGATTTGGTAATTTATAGTCGTTCGTTTCAAGAGCATTTGGAGCATATCTAGCAAGTTTTTGTTGGCTTGCAGGTGGCCGGTTTGACTGTTAAACCCAATAAGGTGACATTAGCCAGGCAGCAGGTATCCTTCTTAGGTCACCCAGTATCATCAGAGTATTCGTATCAGTCAGGAGCAGACTAAGGCCTTGTGAGCCCATCCATCGCCCGGTGATAAATAAGGGATTTCCAAGTTCTCAGGGATGGCGAATTATCTTACGTGTTTTGTCCCTAATGTTGCTCAGTTGGCGGCTCCTTTAAATGAACTGCCCCAGAAAGGGGGGCGTTTCGAGTGGGGACCTGCTCAAGAGGCCGCGTTTGAGCACATTAAGGCGGCTGTAGCCAATCCTCGGATCTTAATAAGAAATTTATTGTCCAAAGCGACGCATGTAATGCGGGAAATTCGGCAATCCTCCTCCAGGAGTTGAAGGGTCAAAGGCAGCCGTTAGCATACGCGTCTCATAGGTTAACCAGTGCTAAGATTAAATATTCTGTTTACGAATGTGAGGCACTGGCCGTATTTTTTGCGCTGGATAAGTGCCGGTTTTATCTCGAACATAGAGTTTTTCAGCTAGAGACCGACAATCAAGCCTTAAGCTGGGTGCTAGCCAGGCTTCGTAAAACTGGCCGTATCGCGAGGTGGGCGGTACGCATTTCGGCGTTTCAGCTCGAGGTTAAGCACATTAGAGGCACTGAGAATGCGCTCGCGGACGTCCTCAGCCGTATGTTTACTGAACAATCTAGTGAGGGTGCCTAGGAAGTTTCAGAAGGCAATCTTAGTTGTGTCATGTTTGGCAGTATTCCTCATTTGTTTAGTGACTTTGCCTACCACCAGGATTAGGACCCCACTTTGGGACCCGTTAAGAAACGGCTTCCGGTGGGGGAGCGTTTGAATGAACACGTCATCAGGAACGGAGTTTTGTGTGAAAGGGTGGAATCTACCAAGGCGATTTGTCTGCCAGGCACCCTAGAGCGCCCCGTTTTCCATTATTTTCACAACTCGTTGATTGGCGGGCATTTAGGAACCTATAAGACCTTGCAGAAGATTAAGTACCATCTGACTTGGCCGTCGATTGACTGAGACGTTAGAGAAATGGTTTCTCGGTGTCAATTGTGTCGTGTGGCCAAACCGAATAACGTTCTTCAACAGGGGTTCCTCAGTTTCGAGTGTGAATCTTGCCCCGTGGACAAACTCTATATTGACTATGTGGGCCCTTTACCTCGCAGCAAGAGAGGACATTGGTATGTATTAGTTATTATTTATGCGTTTTCAGGGTTTGCCTAGCTTCTTCCTAGTCGTGATGTGACTGCTGCCACCACCACTGCGCATTTAACCAAGGTATTTAGTGTTTTTGGACTTCCTAAGCAAATCGTTACTGATAATGCGCCGGCCTTTCTGTCAACTCCCTTCAAGGCCTTCTGTTTTCAAAGTGGTGTTAAGCATGTAACTACCAATCTGTATTATCCGCAGGGGTTCTTTGCAGAAAGGGTCAATTGTAACCTTAAACCCGCACTGATTATCTTTCATCAGAAGTCTCCCAGAAAGTGGATTCTTATCTTCCGTGGCTTAGCTTTGCTTTCAATACCGCCAGCCACGAGGCTTTGAAAGTTACTGCGGTTTCCTTGATGTTTGCTAATCCCTGAGGAGACAACCCCTCAGGTCGTCAAGGAAAACTGGAATCGTGCGAGGCGCAATATTCTCAGGGCCCACAATAGACAAGCTGGTCGTTATAACCGTAATCAGCGAGCCTTCAGGGGTAAGCCGGGAGATAAGGTATATGTCCGTAATTTTCCCAGGAGGGAGGTGCATGTTGGCAACTTTGGCAAGTTTACGCCCTGTTTTCTGGACCCATGCACGATTATGAGGATTTTAGGTTAAGGACAACCGTACTGGTAAGCAATACTGGGCCCACCTTAATCAAATTGAATTTGCTTGGGACGATAGTTTGGTCTCCTAACACATCCCCTGAGGCTTCTCGTTGAGAGGGGGAGGTTGCGCCAAGCTGCGGCTTGTGTTGGTGCTGACTGTAGGTTTCCTTCCTCTGTTGGAGGCCAGACCGTATCCTTTAGTTAGCATGGTTATGGTTGTCTTCTTCTCGTTTTGACTGGCGTCACTCGTTTCGCAAGTGTTGCCTGTCCGCTAGTGGCAGCAGCAGCGGTTATCGATATGTAGTAACAGTTGCCCTGTCTTTGGAGCGACGTCGTTGCTTTTCCATGTCGTGTACGTGTAGCAGTTCACTTGGGGTTTCATGAGGAGCCAGGTTCAAGCAATGCGAAAACACGCCAGGACCGCTGGCAGCGGCCGGCCGAAGTGGCCGTGCTGTTATAGGCGCTGCAGTCTGGAACCGCGAGGCCGCAACGGTCGCAGGTTCGAATCCTGCCTCGGGCATGGATGTGTGTGATGTCCTTAGGTTAGTTAGGTTTAAGAAGTTCTAAGTTCTAGGGGACTAATGACCTCAGAAGTTGAGTCCCATAGTGCTCAGAGCCATTTGAACCATTTTGAACCGCTGGCAACGCACATGGACTGCTGGATGGAAGTGCTGTGGTCTCAAGGGTGCACGGCCTCATCGTAAACTGGATCCTGCAAGGTTTAAGATGAGTGAATTTCAATTGAAGTAGAGAGAGATCTCCACCATTGTGATATCTCGCAATTCTCCAGTGACTTGGGCTCATGCTGCTGCTCATAGTGTCGCCAAGGCGAAGAGCAAGGAGTGGAGTGCTTGGGGAAGGACGACCTGATTAGCTTTCCTCGACTTCTTATTACTATTTACTGCTTTCAGCTTGTTACAATTTGTTCAGCTCAACCAGCGGTATTTTTCTTGCCTGGCGGCTGCTAACGCCCCAGTTGCCTGCCATGGGGGTTGGTGTATGTAAAGGCAGTGTACGTTTCCTTGCCTTGCTGCTGTTGTCCAGTAACGTGTGTAGTTTTGACAGCTTTCTTGATTGTAGGCCTGTTGGTGATTTTTTCTCCTCTGATGGTAGTGATTCCTTTCATGTTCTGGTCGCCGTAAACACTGTATTCTGGGGACGTAGTGCAGACCGCCTGTCCTGGCTTTGGCGTATTATTCCATCGTTGTATTTGGTTTGTCAGGCGCCAAATAGGTTAAGCAAGATTATAATTAGTCATTCGTTGGATTGACACTAGTCTGAGTCACCGTCTTTTGAATTGAATGCAACTCTTCGTTGCCTATCTCATCGTATGCGAAAGTGTTCGTTGCCAGACATTCTCAAAGGTCGATTCCTGGAGCAACGTCTGGATTAGTTGCTTGTTTTTTTTAATTAACTTTTGCTATTGTATTTGCTGTTTTACAGAAGGTTTCCAATTTTTTTCAATATTATTGCCATACCTGGCGTGTAAGGCCTTCATGCATGATTGTGGTCATTTGCCTTACAATTTTAATTTTTATTGGCGTTTTAGCAGTAAGCTTTAAAACCTTCATTTACTGCCATTCCTGGTATCTGATATATTCTACTGTGTTTGTGGACACTTACTTTTTAATATTTCATTACCTGTATGTTGTAATTGCAGCGAGTTCTTAAACATTCTTAATTTATTGCCAATCTTGGCGTGTAAGGCCTTCAGACGCGATCACAGTGGCTTTTCTTTAAAACATTACCTGTATCTGTTTTTTGTGGTGATTTTCTTAATTGTAACGCACTCAAATCACAATTATTACACAGTTGTTTATTTTTCCGTTAATAACATGTGGTATTTTTTTTATTTATGGTTGAGTCTGGAATTACTGTTTTAAAAATAAATTGTGTAACTGAAAAAGGAAACCAATAGTAATTGATTACGGACCCGTCCACAATCGTAACCGAATCCTGCCTCACATTTTAAACCATGTTTCAGTTACCTTCAAGTGAATTACATGTAAGTGCGATACGATCCTGTCTATTTTCTGACGCTGTTGGAATGTCGTCACAGATACCTTCGATCAGAACACGAAATGCACACAAGCCATTATGTCCTGGACATCAAACAGACAATAACTCTCCTCTGACACTTATGTTCCATCTTCCAAACCTACGCTGCAATTCACTGGACCAATAATGAATTTTCTTTGCACAGAACAACATTTCACCAAGCTGCAGCTGCCCGGCAGCACACTAGTGTTTACTTCCACGCTCCGGCCAAGTTATGATGCAAACTTCGAGCCAAGGCACAACTCTGCTTTACTGCGAAGAGCAGACTGCAACAAGTCCTTGCGATCTCATCGGCATGGTATTGGGAGCTCTTCTTACAAAATTAGCCGACTGCTGACGTAATTACCGCATCCTCACACAAAAAAGCCGCAAGCCAAACGCCATCAGACGGTCTCTTCTACCTCTCTTGCCGGAGGCGCTTAGAGAGCCTGTAGCAGATACAGGCTCTCTAGATGCGCACAGCTCCTCCCGCCACCTGGCGGAGAGACAGAATACGCACGACAGCGGTAACCTCTGAAATCTATAGAGACCGTCCCAAGCGTACATGATAGGGATAGAACTCCTGACTTGTTACAATGCGATGTACACTGGTTTTCGGAATGCCAATATCCTTTTCAAGTTGTCGTGTGCTCACACTTGGGATTCACTGCAACAAAAGCGAGAAAGTATAACTTTGGCGGCTTCGCCTGTGCGAATTATATGACGATTATGTTGCCCTGGTTTGAAATATCTCGCTTCCTGAAGCGCCATGACAAGACGAGAAAACATCCATCGGGAAGGTGGGCTTTATGATATCGCTCTATGTGGATTCCCTCAGCATGATTAGCATTACGCCTTCCTTCAACCATAATAAGAGAATGATGCAGATTTTTACTCAAGGACTCTCTTTACTGTACATAACGTATCGCTCGGAATTACTGCAGGACTGTGCAGCATGTACTTTTAACAAGAAAACATTAATGTAATTGCCTTAGTGTACCTCTTCATTACTCTTATTAAATTTATCTCAGTATCACTTAGCAAATATCAAATCATTTACCGAGCGAGGTGGCGCAGTGGTTAGCACAATGGACTCGCATTCGGGAGGACGACGGTTCAATCCCGTCTCCGGCCATCCTGATTTAGGTTTTCCGTGATTTCCCTAAATCGTTTCAGGCGAATGCCGAGATGGTTCCTTTGAAAGGGCACGGCCGATTTCCTTCCCAATCCTTCCCTAACCCGAGCTTGCGCTCCGTCTCTAATGACCTCGTTGTCGACGGGACGTTAAACACTAACCACCACCACCAAATCATTACTGGTACCCCTAAAACCACAGAGAAAAAAACAACTTCCACATTCACCTCGAACAGAATTGTTTCGTCGTCCAGAATCCAAGTCCTCGAAAATACTGTGATTGCTGTTTAGCAGTTCTGACACTGCAAGAGAAGCATTATGCACGACACAGACACTTGGCGATAAAATTGCCGTGACATAACTTTCAAGAATAATTAAACAATGTTTACGTTATTTCCACTCATATCTCATTAAGACAGTGAATTAAGATACATTCAACTCGATGGAGAGATTTCCACGCACCATTCACTTATAGAATAATAGTGCATACAAGAAGGAGAAAGGAGGGGGAGGGGCGGAGGTTTTAGGTAGACTATTTTTTGACGCATTTTCGAAGTTCATCAAATCGCTGTTACCTTTCTCCACCTTCGTTTTTACCTTGTTTCCTTCACCCGTGTTCTGTGCTAAATAGGCTGTCTCTCACATTGAACATGTCTTAGCCAGCCGCAGTCGCCGAGCGGTTCTAGGCGCTACAGTCTGGAACCGCGCGACCGCTACGGTCTCGGGTTCGAATCCTGCCGCGGGCATGGATGTGTGTGATGTCCTTAGGTTAGTTACGTTTAAGTAGTTCTACGTTCTAGGGGAATGATGACCTCGGAAGATAAGTCCCATAATGCTCAGAGCCATTTGAACCATTTTTGAACATGTCTTCAAGTTCTTCTTACTTTCGAACACGATAAATCTCTCATCTTCCAATTTTTAACCAATTGCGACATGGTCGCGTATACAAACAGTGATCCAATAATGTCAAATGCTTTTTTATTCCAGTCTTTGATCACAATATGAATTCTTTAGACGATGAAGGCTTTCAGTCCGTAATGACAATCCTCAGATCTTTTTTACACCATGTCCTAAAGTGATGAGGCCATAATGGCATCGTCAAAACATAAAAATATAATCAGCATAGCATCGCCATATATATCTAAAATAAGGTGTGGAACAGGCCGCATAGCCCACACAGTTGCAATAATGACTGTAAGACATTTCCGGGGGCAGATGTGGATTCTGACCACAATCTGTTGGTTATGAACTGCAGATTAAAACTGAAGAAACTGCAAAACAGTGGGCATTTAAGGTGATGGGACCTGGATAAACTGACAGAACCAGAGGTTGTACAAAGTTTCAGGGAGGGCATAAGTGAACGATTGACAGAAATTGGGGAAGAAATACAGTAGAAGAAGAATGGGTAGCTTTGAGGGATGAAATAGTGAAGGCAGCAGGGGATCAAGCAGGTATCAAATG
The DNA here is from genome assembly GCF_021461395.2 of Schistocerca americana. Taxonomy (NCBI): domain Eukaryota; kingdom Metazoa; phylum Arthropoda; class Insecta; order Orthoptera; family Acrididae; genus Schistocerca; species Schistocerca americana. The sequence goes on along the minus strand of NC_060120.1, from coordinate 1,011,688,581 downwards.
AGGGCTAGTAGAAATTTTCGGGTAATAGAAGATATATATAATTTAATTGATGAAAGGAGAAAATATAAAAATTCAGTATGGGACTTACCATCTGTGGTCATCAGTCCCCTAGAACTTAGAACTACTTAAGCCTAACGAACCTAAGGACATCACACACATCCATGCCCGAGGCAGGATTCGAACCTGCGACCGTAGCGGTCACGCGGTTCCATCTCGTAGTCAAGGTATCGCTTGAGTTACGGTCCTTGTGGTATTCTCGTCGTCCCTTTCAGCAGTATTTCTACGCAGTTTATTTCGTTTTTGTGGCTATTTTTCAACTAGTTTTTCCTTTTTAATTAATAAAAAGAAAATAAACAAAATTGTTGCAGGTATAAACTGGAAAAGTTTTCTTGGTGAAGTGGCAGAAGCCATGTAGGATGAACGATTCTGTTTCATCTTTTTTTTTCTTTTTTGTAGCAAGTTGTGGGGATTCTAAAACATAAAAAATATAAAAATGTGAGGGATCAGCACGGGGGAGGGGGGGGGGACAGAGGAGGGGGGAGGCATGAGACCTTGGGATTCGACCCCCGCTCACCTTGTCTCTACCCAGCCTGAAACTGACTGCGTCCATTCCTTCCTGTCGGTACAAAAATTTTCTGTACTGTAAAAAAAAAAAAAAAAAAAAAAAATGGGGGGGGGGGGGGGGAATAGCGACTTTGACTAATAATTTGAACGTCCGAGGGCCAGGATTCAAACATCGTCAGTGCTCAAAATTTTGATTAAAAGTCATCAGCAATAGCGTCTGAATACTTTCGGTGCTTTCAAAGAGAGCGGAGGAGAAGACATTCCACTCTCTTGCCGTTGGGATGGGAAGCTGACCCCAAAAGGGAATAACAGCAATGAACAACGGCAAGAGAATGCAGAAGAAATTGATAATTACTGCACTAAAAACAAACACATAATATGTATCCATAGGAGATGGGGCCTGTATTTGAAGAAGTGTCGTGATGATCACTCCATTGGCAAAGGATTCCGGACTAGTCCCCCACCCGGAACTCCGGGAGGAGACTGTGATGGGAGAGGCGAACGGTGAGAAAAAGATCGAGTAACCAATTAAAGCGCAACGTTCTACCAATCGGGGCGTGCAGTGTCATAAGTTTTAATGCAGGAGGGAAGCTAGAAAATCTGAAAAGGGAAATGCTAAGCGTCAGTCCAGATGTGACAATCAGTGACGTGAATTGGAAAAAAGACAAGGATTCCTTGTCAGACAAGTATACGGCAATATTAACAGCGGAAAATAGTACAATGGGAACAGGGTTCATTATGAATAGGAAGATAGGACAGAAACTGAGTTATAGTGAACGGTTCAGCGATAAGATTGTTCTTATCGGAATTGATAGCAAACCAACACGGCCGAGAATAGTTCTGGAATACAAGCCGACGTCGCAAGCACTAGATGAAAAGATAAAGTTTATCAGGTAATTCAGTACGTGAAGAGAAATGACGACGCCTTCTAAGGACTCATGGCTGTTCCCACTCTTCCTATCTACTACTTCCTTACACTCTCCACCGAAGATGATTTTTTTAGATCAATTGCTGAACAATGTGGCATTATATTTACTCCTTTTAAAATGGTGTTTTTTAGAAAAAATTGCACATGGTGAAAATGGCATTATATTTAAATTTTAGAAATGCCCGGTAAGCCGCGCGGTCTAACGCACTGGTTTCCGGGCGGGAAGGCGTCCCGGTCCCCGACACGAATCCGCCCGGCGGATAGTGTCGAGGTCCGGTGTGCCGGCCAGTCTGTGGATGGTTTTTAAGGCGGTTTTCCATCTGCCTCGGGGAATGCGGGCTGTTTCCGCTTATTCCGCCTCAGTTACACCATGTCGGCGGTTGCCGCGCAAACACTTTCTCCACGTACGCGTACACCATAATTAGTCTGCCACGCAAACATTGGGGTTACACTCGTCTGGTGTGAGACGTTCCCGGCGGGGGTTCCACTGTGGGGCCGAACCGCACAATAACCCTGGGTTCGGTGTGGGGCGGCGGTGGGATGAGTGGACTGCTGCAGCCTGTTGTGGGGTTGTGAACCACTGAAGGCTACGGCGAGGACGAAGCCTCTCCGTCGTTTCTAGGTCCCCAGTTCCATACAATAAAAATACCTTAATTTTGAATTTTATTTGATAATTTTTCTTTCAATATTTCCTGAATTACGAGTCATGCAATCGCGCGATTTCAGTAACTTACGGTAACTTTGACTCTTAAGGAACCGGAAGCAGTTTTTTATCTCAGCTGCGAGTTTACAAAAGATATTAACGTCTAGTTTAGTCGGCATAAAACTGAAGCCCCACAACAAACGCAAGCTTTCATGTTGTCCGAAGTGGAATGGCCCAGTCCCTACATAGTACTTAGTCTTAAAAAGCGATATAATGCCGCGCCTGCTTCTTGTGAAGTGGAAGGCGCGTCTCTCTGCTGCCGCGTCAAGAAACAGAGCAACAATTGTCGCTATGTTTGCTGCCCCAGGTGCTCTAGACGTGCTCGCTCGGGCATTTTTATACACGAGTTTGCCGGCCGTCGTGGCCGTGCGGTTGTAGGCGCTACAGTCTGGAACCGAGCGACCGCTACGGTCGCAGTTTCGAATCCTGCCTCGGGCACGGATGTGTGTGATGTCCTTCGGTTAGTTAAGTTTAATTAGTTCTGAGTTCTAGGCGACTGATTACCTCAGACGTTAAGTCGCATAGTGCTCAGAGCCATTTGAACCATTTGATCCATACACGAGTTTATGTAAACAATTCTGTGTCCTGTCCCAACGTAGGGCGTGACTGGGACAAACGCTCCTGCATGACCGAGCGTACTCTGTTTACCCTCTTTGTCGCAGTGTTGAGTATGCTGCTGTAGGGTATGATAGCGAAGTATGCTTTTACACTAAGGTGACAAAAGTTCAGGGATAGCGATATACACGTGTATCGGGTAGACAAGGTATAGGCCAGGGCATTGGTGCAACCGTGAGTCATGTGGAAAGGTTTCCGACGTAATTTAGGCCACATGACGGGAATAACAGCCTTTGAACGTAGTTGGAGAGAGAGGCGTGGGACGTTTCATGATGGATATCATTAGCCGATTCACTATTGTGAGACCCACAGTGTCAAGAGTGTGACAAGAATAACAAATTTCAGGTGGACAATGCAGTGTCCGACTGGGAGCAGCGGCGTTTGCGAGTACATGTCAGTGCTAACAGACAAGCAACACCACGTGAAATAACGGTAAAGATCAATGTGGAACATACGACAAACGTATACGTTAGGACAGTGCGGCGAAATTTGGTGTTAATGGGCTTATGGCACATCGCCTGCAGTCCTTCTCTTGGGCTCGTGACCATATCGGCTGGACAATAGACACCTAGATAACCATGGCCAAGTCAGATGAGCCTTGATTTCAGTCGGTAAGAGCTGATGGTAGGATTCGAGCGTGACGCAGACCCCACGAAGCTATGGACCTAAGTCGTCGACAAGGCTCTGTGTGAACTGATGGTTGCTCCATAATGGTGTGGGCTGTGTTCTCTTGAAATGGACTGGGTAGTCTGGTCCAACTGAACCGATTATTGACAGAAAATGATCATATTCGACTACTTAGAGGCCACTTGCAGCCATCAGTGAAATTCATGTTCCCAAACGATAGGATTTATGTGGTTGACAATGCTCTATGTCAACGAGCTTACAAATGTTCGAGATTTTTTGAAGAACATTCTGGACATTCGAGTGAATGATTTGGTCACCCAAATCCGCCGACATGAATTCCACAGAACGTTTATGAGGAAAAATTGAGATTTCTGTTCGTGCACAAAATCCTGCACAGGCAACACTTTCGCAAATATGCCCCAGTATTTCTGCAGGGGACTTCCAGCGAGTTGTTGAATGCATGGCACGTCGATATGATGCATTACGCCGGGTAAAAGGAGGTCCGTCATGACGTTAGGAGGTACTCCATGCTGTTTGTCACCTCAGAGTAAGACTGCAAACACAAAAACATACAGCTGCGTGGGTAAAAAATAGTTCAAATGGCTCTAGGCACCTTGGGACTTAACATCGCAAGTCATCAGTCCCCTGGACTTAAAACTACTTAAACCTAAGGACACCACACACATCCATGCCCGAGGCAGGATTCGAACCTGCGACCGTAGCAGCAGCGCAGTTCCGCACTGAAGCTTCTAGAACCACTCGGCCACAGCGGCCGGCTGCATGGGTAAGATACAAACGCTTTTAATTACATCATTTAAACGTAGGCTAGCTGGCAAAGGCAAATACTTAACTTCCTCTGTTGCATTTAGTCGACAACACCGGTTTCTCGCTCCAAGGGTTGCATATAGACTTCATGGATACTTCATCCATTCCGGGAATCGAGCATCTCTACGATTTTTGCCCTTTATCGTTGTCCATACAGCCAACAGTTTCCCCACATTGCATGACTCACTACCGTACAATGCTGTATGTTAGGTTACTCCCTGTTCTCGTTTCTGATACTTCTCCTTAATTTCGTCCTTCTTCGGTTTACTATCAGTCCATAATCTTTATTCATTACGCCGGCCGAAGTGGCCGTGCGGTTAAAGGCGCTGCAGTCTGGAACCACAAGACCGCTACGGTCGCAGGTTCGAATCCTGCCTCGGGCATGGATGTTTGTGATGTCCTTAGGTTAGTTAGGTTTAACTAGTTCTAAGTTCTAGGGGACTAATGACCTCAGCAGTTGAGTCCCATAGTGCTCAGAGCCATTTGAACCATTTTTTATTCATTACATTTTCGTTCCACTCAGTAGGTCTGTGGCGAAATAAATAAAAAACATTTTACTTTTTGTATTTTACGTCATTGTTGATTTAATCAGAGTTCTCACCTTGGACGTAGAATTAGTCCTTCTGCCACAATATTAATTCATTAGTCGCCATCGATGTTCTTCTCTTTGCTGACCGTGTGTACCATCATGAGTCGGCATCGGTTCACTTCAAGAAGACGGTGGAAACCAAGGAATACTATGCTACGTCGCTATAAATAATTTTCGTAACACTTCGATAATTTTCACTATTTTTATTCACAACACAATAAGACTTGCTGTGCTCGTCGCACAAACCATAATTACCAACCATATGGCTGCCTTTCCGCACAGTCCAAAAATCACGTCCATCCTCCACAAGGCAACAATCGAAAGTGTCCCTTAGCTTCTTGGAGTATCAAACAAAAGAGAATCCAATGTGAACTTTACAAAGATTATAATATACATGCCTCTCAATTTATCTTTGGCGCAGCTTTTAAGATATTGTATGTCTCTGCATAGGAATGTGTCATTACAACTGCCCCCCTACTGTATACTGTCACTAGAAAATTTTATTTGATTGACAGGATACAGTAGTCGACCTTGCAATTGATAGGTTTGGGGGTCTTTTATTTACCAACTTCATTTTTATTGTCTCATTTTCATGGCACTGTGAATTCTTCGGTATTTCTGAGTGTGTGTCAGTTTTTTGGTATACTTATGCTAATATTTACAAACCTTAATCCTAATATACAAAGTTCTGGTTAATACTGAGAAAATGACATCATGTAGTAAAGTTTGTACAATAAAATATACACTGAATACAGCGTTACATACAAATGTTTCCTACCTCATCAGAGGTGAAAATTAAGTCCTTGTATTGCTTTCTGTATTTATTCTGGGGCGACGAGCTTTGTTCGCTCGCCCGTGTTGAATATGGGCGGGTGATACGCGCGCCTGATTGTTTGGTCGTCCGTTAGCGGGCGACGTTGGTTGAATGCGCGCGCCAGTGCACTGAATATACACCGACGTGCGGGTACCGTCGAGACTTCCGAACCTCAGTATGCGTGTGCTTTTTGTAGTTCCTTCCAGTACTTAGACTGGATACGACGAGGTACATTGGAATATGTGCCCTGAAGAACACACCACACTATGTGCGAGGCGGAGGACGATCCCGTCGATTCAGCTCCTGGTAAGAAGCGTACCATGTCAAACTTGTTTAGCATTGTCCTTTCCTACTGTGACGCCATGTGTCGTTTGACGATACAAGCTTCAATTTTCGATGTCACTTGTTTAGGCTCGCTGACACTTGCAACGTAGCACTACTTTGCACAATTTTAATTTCTACACACACCACTTTAACCGCGAGTATTGCGATCGAAACTTCCTTTTCACTACACTTTTTTTTTTCGCATTAACCCCTTTTACCTATTGTACTGAGATTCATTCCCCTCAATACTTCTGGTCAATGCACATAATTTGTAAGTCACGGGACTTGGCATGAAATACAAAATACATCACATACAATGGAATAACATATAATACATACAATACATTGTTTACATTAACTACAGGAAAAAACTATCGACTAAAATTGAAAAAAAATTTTGACCACTCATAGTGGCTTCTTCGTCTTGGATTTTACTGACACACACACACTCGCCTTTTTCCATTAATCTGTTAGAAGGAACAAGTCCTTTGTTTTCCTTCTTGAACTCGAGTATAAGTTAAGGTTTACCTCCGTTACGTATTCTTCATACGCAACGACATGCATCAGCATGCAGAGAATACAGCTGTAGCCGCTCCACTGAAGCTTGGGAAGGGAATTTTCTACCTTCTACTTAGGGTAGTGGCAACGACTACGTGTATGCTACGGTTTTTTTTGCGTATAAAATCTGAAAATGCACGAAATAATCATTTTTATGCAGCATAACCCTAATATGTACAGTGTTTTGTGCTTAAGCACGTTCTGGTGTGCTTGTAAATCATTACCTCTAATAAAATTTCCTACATTAACATAGACATATAAACATACAATCTTGAAGTTCAGGGTGTAGCTACTATTAATATGTACAGTGTTTCATAATAGCGGCACGCCCTTGTGTGCGTGTATCATCTTCAGTTAAAGTGCGCTTATAGGCGTCTTGTGTTATCATAGGAGAAAAAATAGACATTTCAATGCATTGGTTGTCATGAAAATCTATGTACACGACACACTTTCATAGCTTCAGTGCAGCATGAAATTCTGGATGACTTTTTTTTTTCATAGTTTATTTTATAGACGATTCCTTTGCTTACAGGTCGTCGATCACACTACTTACCTGTTTCTCGTATAGCGGCGATGTCATTTTCATTCTTCGTGACCGTAAATCGTTATTTGTATGAAAGATATAATTTTAACATGATTTATCCTTTCATGTTTCAAGTGGGTAAAGTAATTCATACCTTCCTTCTGCATACATGAGTGAAGCATCGCTAATGTTGCACTTTGTATCAGGTTTTTCGTATTTTCTCGTAAACTCGTAGTCTTACGGTTTTAATTAAGTTGTTTCTTGACGTTAGGTATACCTGTTTATACGAGGTTGTCTTACAGTTTAATTTTCCTTATACACTTCTACGTTGTTTAAGTTCCGTACATGTACAGGGCTTCTTTCGCCTTTCACACATTCATACATACGTTTATACACAAAAAAATATCTACCACTATAATATACACTTTGCTGGTGGGGCCCTTTTTCGGTACCCTGCACCATTCCTTCAATATTCCAAAATAATTCAGGGTGTGCTGAGGATCGTCCCTTATACTAATAATACTTACAACTAAATATTTCTTCTTACATACATAACTGCCTTACAGTCCATTAATGCGCAACATTCCCTATTTTCCTCCTTTACACTTTAGCTTTCGTACATGTACCCTCGTGTATAGCTTATATATTCTACAAAGTTGTTTGCTGAGTGCTTCAGGTGTTTCCTAACGTTAATGTGTGTCTCTCTCTCTATAAACCCTAGGTATTTGTTTTGAGAGCGATTCAGTTCATTACTCACGCTGCATAGGTCTGTTTATTATTACCCTATTTTAAAGCTTGTGTCACTCTTTTCCTTAGTCACAAAAATTCCCGCGTTTACCTTGTTGTTCATTCTGAAAATCGCTAGCTACTGTGTAATGTAAATGTATGCGTTATCTCTTTGATTTCCTCTTTGCTGCTTTTTCCCTATATGTAATTGTGTGCTGTTCTCGTGTCCGGTTATATATCTGCATTATTTATTTATTTATTTATTTTTCTTTCTCCTTCCGTACAAGCTAAGATTTTACTCAGTATAATATAATATTACAATACCGTCCATGACCAGTATGTACTTGTATGTTCACTTTTATTACGTAATACCAGCTTATAATTAAATTTTCTGAGTTAATATTTACAAGACTTGTGTACCCTTTCCTTTCTTGTTTTTGAATGACTTTCGTCTCTGTGTCTCATAGTAAGAGTGGTCTCAAAACTTTTAAACTTTCCGCGCATGCGCGCTTACGTACCACGACTGGACTGTAGGTGCGGGGAAAACTCTGCATTGTTGGTGAACATTATTCGTGGTAGCCACCATCGTGTAATAGTCACGTGACACCTGGACTCGACCGCGCATGCGCCTTTGCGCTTTGTATACGCTCAGCTGATCGGACATGGAAGGGGGGAAGATTTCTCCCCGGCTCGCTGCCTACAGCGCGGCCAATGACCTCGTCTTGACATGCAGCTATCGCGTGCTCATGAGCTGAGCGTTGGATTGCAACTTCGACGTGTGGTTTGTTGCTCGTCTCAAGCGAACAAACTCTGACCTTCGCGCTAATTTGTCTTTGTTCCCCTCTCTTAAATAACTGAGTTAGACTACAAAAGTACCGTATGGTTTATTTTATAGTGTTAAGACTCACAGTAACACATGTTTCATTAGGTTTGGTTAAATATGCGTTTTTAAGCTGGCATATGCCCCCAGTTGTTCGCAAGTTTCTTGGGTTAATGACAGCAATTTTACTATGTGACCCAAGATTGTACAATTTCAATTTTGCTAAAATAACATATAAGCTTTAATGAAAAAATTCCTTGATGTCCTTGTGGGGGTATAACCCTTTCACCTTGCCCGTTCGTGTGTTACCTAACAGATAACATCCTGGGTGAGGTTTGTCTATTATAATGAAAGGGCCATCATACAACAACTGCCACTTTTTGTTTAATGCCTTAATTTTAGAGGATTTTGGGTGGGTACGTAATAGTACTTCCTGTCCAATGTTAAATTCTGTAACGTTTCCTATCTTTTTGTTGTTATTACAGCCTGCACGAGGTCACTTACCTTGTCCGGTGCTTTCATCTCTTCTTCACATAGATCATCTTCTACGGTCGCATCCTGATCATATCTTAAAAATAATTGTCTAAGATGTAATGTGTGCTTGTTTGTGCCCCCTGTTGTCAAATCGGTCGGCCGGTGGGGGCTCATTACGACCGATTGTTGTTTACCGGGGGAGACAAAGGCGTTGCTTCAGTACTGTCCGTTACCTCTACAAAGTGTACTGAGTGGTTATTCTGTCGCCAATTAGTTTCCGGACCGCTGCGTGCAACATTTTCTTGCGACCGGCCGTCGCTATTCCTCCTTGGTCTATCATTCCTATTACTGTAACTATTGTAATTTTCATTTGTGTGCCGCCTTTCATCACGCGGGCCTGACCAATCATTCACGTGATTTCTATTATTTCCATACCGGCGTGGACCGTAATCAGTACTGTACCTTCGGTCTTCACGTCTCTGTGGCTCCGAATTCCTCCGATTTCCGTAATTCCAGGTTCCATTATTTGGCCTTGTTGCATACGGATGCCAACTGTGTGGGTTTTGTCCACTGCCATTAAAATGATATCCGTTACCGTTGTTTTGATTGGTTCCGGAATATTCATTCCGATTACTTGTGCTCGGCTCTTCTTCGTATATTAGATCAATTGAGTCAAGCACGGAAAGAAAGTATTCAAGGTCGTTCTCCGGTATGGTTACCAATTTTTCGCGTAAGTTCGCGGGTAGTCTGTTTTTCAGAATTTTGAGAACATCTACGTGCGGTATTGGGTTGTTCCAATAGCGCGTCTTATTGAAGTACTTTTCGAAATACTTTCTCAACCCGCCGTTTTTTAGGTTGAACGGTTGTGGGTTGAATACTTCACGGCGCAGTCTTTCTTGGGCCCCAGCAGACCAATATTTCTCCAAGAAAGCCTGTTCAAATTGTTCGTAGGTGACGCAATGTTCAGCCATGTCTGTGGCCCACAAAAGTGCGTCGCCTTGTGTGAAGCCTACTACATATCTAATCTTCTGTGCCTCAGTCCAGTTTCTTGGTAAGACATTTTTAAATGCTCTTACGAATACGACTGGATGAGTTTTTCTGGATTCTGTGGAGAAAACTGGAAACTGTCTATGTTTCAACAGGCTCTCATCGACTAGAATCGTCGAGATGCAAGGCGACACACCTACTGCCTGTTGAAGCACCGCGTTTGGCGAATATCCATTGTTTGCCTGTACGGTGCGTGCACATACGCCGGACTGGGCGCCTGATGTTCTGCGTTATTGACATCGTAATCTGGCACGGGCGTATAAGTGTCGCGCTGCCTGCTGCTTGACGTAGGCAAGTCATTTGAACCATTCAGTCTACCAGCAATTTCCTTGCGTATTCTGTCCTCGGCTACTTTGATTTCATTACCTAATTTTTCAAAAAGTTTTGTTTCCCGGTCAGTTATTGATTCATTTACATTACCGTTTTCTAAAGTTTCATTTATTTTAATAATGTCCGCGTTGATACGTCGAGTCTCCCGTTTCAGAAAACCGACTTCTTCGTTAACTTTATTAACTTGGTCAGGTATTTCTTCACATGCGGACTGTACTCTTGATAAATTTAATTGAATAGCCTGTACGTTTTCATGTATTTATTTTTGTACGGTTTGTGTTTGATTGTGTGTTTGTACTATTTCTGACAGTTCCTGTTCCTGTTTGTTTGTAAGATCTGACAATTTCTTTTCTAAGTCATTTGCCAATGCATTGTATACACTATTGACGGTTTTGATGACTTTGTCTTCGATCTTTTGATCGATTTCATTGGTGAGTTTATTTAAGCGTTGATCGAAATGTCTGTGTATGTTTTCAAATTGCGTGTTTACACTTGAAAACTGCTGTTGGAACCCAATTTCCATGTTTGACAATTTTGTGTTTGTCATGTTGTGGCTGATTTCTAGATTCGCCAGTTTTGTGTTCGTTGTGTTGTGGCTGATTTCTAGATTCGCCAGTTTTGTGTTCGTTGTGTTGTGGCTGATTTCTAGATTCGCCAGTTTTGTGTTCGTTGTGTTGTGGCTGACTTCTAGATTCGCCAGTTTTGTGTTCGTTGTGTTGTAACTCATCTTTAAATCAGATAATTGCTCGCTCACGTTTGACATCAGACTATATAATGCCTCAAGCGTAACTGACGAAGCTTGTGTGTTTGTATTTATGCCATTATTTGTTGCCATTGTTTCTCTGCCACGGTCTGATTGAATCGAAACCGGGCTAGGTTCACTGATTTCACGCGAAATATTTTCATCTGATCTGGTAATCGATGCTTCATCGACTGTGCACAAGGTTTCATTTGCAAGTGGTTCGTTATTGTTAATCCCTGTGGAGTGCAATTGAATTGTATTTACTTCTACATTATGTTGTGCTGAAAAACTAATTGCGTCATCATTTACGTCACTATTGTCAGAATCGGTGACGTGTCCATGAACATTTGTTAAATTAAAGTTCTCCGATTCCATTGTGAAGATATTATTTTTATCTGTACTTTACTGTTAATCTAAATCTTTAAATTCTCTCGCAGTTGAATTAATAAAAATATCTCGCGATTGTTATTTGTTGCGCGTCGGAAATTTACAAGATGGCGCACTACGTCTTCTAATTCTGCGATTGTTGAACATAAAAAAGTAATTATCAAAGTGTAATTGTGTGTTGCCACAAACACTACCAGGATTTTAATATGGACAGGAAAAGGTTCTGCTTTAAGTGGAGCTAAGCCAAGGTGCAGCCACTGCATGCGTTTGCGCTTTCCTACCTTAATTCCGGCTCAGCTGCGTCACTCACGATTACGTTAGTTTTGTAAATCCTTGTCCTTGTTCCTTCTGGTTATTGTGCCATCCGTTTATACAGTTAATACTGTTTCACTTTATTCGTCATTTTCCATGTGCGTCATGTAACAGAGAAACAGTAATTAGTACAAGTACATTTGTAGCACAACAATGAAGAACTTACTCTTTGTTCCACCAGCACTGTCCCTGTCAGCGGTCGACAGTGTGGCGAAATAAATAAAAAACATTTTACTTTTTATATTTTACGTCATTGTTGATTTAATCAGAGTTCTCACCTTGGACGTAGAATTAGTCCTTCTGCCACAATATTAATTCATTAGTCGCCATCGATGTTCTTCTCTTTGCTGACCGTGTGTACCATCATGAGTCGGCATCGGTTCACTTCACGAAGACGGTGGAAACCAAGGAATACTATGCTACGTCGCTATAAATAATTTTCGTAACACTTCGATAATTTTCACTATTTTTATTCACAACACAATAAGACTTGCTGTGCTCGTCGCACAAACCATAATTACCAACCATATGGCTGCCTTTCCGCACAGTCCAAAAATCACGTCCATCCTCCACAAGGCAACAATCGAAAGTGTCCCTTAGCTTCTTGGAGTATCAAACAAAAGAGAATCCAATGTGAACTTTACAAAGATTATAATATACATGCCTCTCAATTTATCTTTGGCGCAGCTTTTAAGATATTGTATGTCTCTGCATAGGAATGTGTCATTACAACTGCCCCCCTACTGTATACTGTCACTAGAAAATTTTATTTGATTGACAGGATACAGTAGTCGACCTTGCAATTGATAGGTTTGGGGGTCTTTTATTTACCAACTTCATTTTTATTGTCTCATTTTCATGGCACTGTGAATTCTTCGGTATTTCTGAGTGTGTGTCAGTTTTTTGGTATACTTATGCTAATATTTACAAACCTTAATCCTAATATACAAAGTTCTGGTTAATACTGAGAAAATGACATCATGTAGTAAAGTTTGTACAATAAAATATACACTGAATACAGCGTTACATACAAATGTTTCCTTCCTCATCAGAGGTGAAAATTAAGTCCTTGTATTGCTTTCTGTATTTATTCTGGGGCGACGAGCTTTGTTCGCTCGCCCGTGTTGAATATGGGCGGGTGATACGCGCGCCTGATTGTTTGGTCGTCCGTTAGCGGGCGACGTTGGTTGAATGCGCGCGCCAGTGCACTGAATATACACCGACGTGCGGGTACCGTCGAGACTTCCGAACCTCAGTATGCGTGTGCTTTTTGTAGTTCCTTCCAGTACTTAGACTGGATACGACGAGGTACATTGGAATATGTGCCCCGAAGAACACACCACACTATGTGCGAGGCGGAGGACGATCCCGTCGATTCAGCTCCTGGTAAGAAGCGTACCATGTCAAACTTGTTTAGCATTGTCCTTTCCTACTGTGACGCCATGGGTCGTTTGACGATACAAGCTTCAATTTTCGATGTCACTTGTTTAGGCTCGCTGACACTTGCAACGTAGCACTACTTTGCACAATTTTAATTTCTACACACACCACTTTAACCGCGAGTATTGCGATCGAAACTTCCTTTTCACTACACTTTTTTTTTTCGCATTAACCCCTTTTACCTATTGTACTGAGATTCATTCCCCTCAATACTTCTGGTCAATGCACATAATTTGTAAGTCACGGGACTTGGCATGAAATACAAAATACATCACATACAATGGAATAACATATAATACATACAATACATTGTTTACATTAACTACAGGAAAAAACTATCGACTAAAATTGAAAAAAATTTTTGACCACTCATAGTGGCTTCTTCGTCTTGGATTTTACTGACACACACACACTCGCCTTTTTCCATTAATGTTAGAAGGAACAAGTCCTTTGTTTTCCTTCTTGAACTCGAGTATAAGTTAAGGTTTACCTCCGTTACGTATTCTTCATACGCAACGACATGCATCAGCATGCAGAGAATACAGCTGTAGCCGCTCCACTGAAGCTTGGGAAGGGAATTTTCTACCTTCTACTTAGGGTAGTGGCAACGACTACGTGTATGCTACGGTTTTTTTTGCGTATAAAATCTGAAAATGCACGAAATAATCATTTTTATGCAGCATAACCCTAATATGTACAGTGTTTTGTGCTTAAGCACGTTCTGGTGTGCTTGTAAATCATTACCTCTAATAAAATTTCCTACATTAACATAGACATATAAACATACAATCTTGAAGTTCAGGGTGTAGCTACTATTAATATGTACAGTGTTTCATAATAGCGGCACGCCCTTGTGTGCGTGTATCATCTTCAGTTAAAGTGCGCTTATAGGCGTCTTGTGTTATCATAGGAGAAAAAATAGACATTTCAATGCATTGGTTGTCATGAAAATCTATGTACACGACACACTTTCATAGCTTCAGTGCAGCATGAAATTCTGTATGACTTTTTTTTTTCATAGTTTATTTTATAGACGATTCCTTTGCTTACAGGTCGTCGATCACACTACTTACCTGTTTCTCGTATAGCGGCGATGTCATTTTCATTCTTCGTGACCGTAAATCGTTATTTGTATGAAAGATATAATTTTAACATGATTTATCCTTTCATGTTTCAAGTGGGTAAAGTAATTCATACCTTCCTTCTGCATACATGAGTGAAGCATCGCTAATGTTGCACTTTGTATCAGGTTTTTCGTATTTTCTCGTAAACTCGTAGTCTTACGGTTTTAATTAAGTTGTTTCTTGACGTTAGGTATACCTGTTTATACGAGGTTGTCTTACAGTTTAATTTTCCTTATACACTTCTACGTTGTTTAAGTTCCGTACATGTACAGGGCTTCTTTCGCCTTTCACACATTCATACATACGTTTATACACAAAAAAATATCTACCACTATAATATACACTTTGCTGGTGGGGCCCTTTTTCGGTACCCTGCACCATTCCTTCAATATTCCAAAATAATTCAGGGTGTGCTGAGGATCGTCCCTTATACTAATAATACTTACAACTAAATATTTCTTCTTACATACATAACTGCCTTACAGTCCATTAATGCGCAACATTCCCTATTTTCCTCCTTTACACTTTAGCTTTCGTACATGTACCCTCGTGTATAGCTTATATATTCTACAAAGTTGTTTGCTGAGTGCTTCAGGTGTTTCCTAACGTTAATGTGTGTCTCTCTCTCTATAAACCCTAGGTATTTGTTTTGAGAGCGATTCAGTTCATTACTCACGCTGCATAGGTCTGTTTATTATTACCCTATTTTAAAGCTTGTGTCACTCTTTTCCTTAGTCACAAAAATTCCCGCGTTTACCTTGTTGTTCATTCTGAAAATCGCTAGCTACTGTGTAATGTAAATGTATGCGTTATCTCTTTGATTTCCTCTTTGCTGCTTTTTCCCTATATGTAATTGTGTGCTGTTCTCGTGTCCGGTTATATATCTGCATTATTTATTTATTTATTTATTTTTCTTTCTCCTTCCGTACAAGCTAAGATTTTACTCAGTATAATATAATATTACAATACCGTCCATGACCAGTATGTACTTGTATGTTCACTTTTATTACGTAATACCAGCTTATAATTAAATTTTCTGAGTTAATATTTACAAGACTTGTGTACCCTTTCCTTTCTTGTTTTTGAATGACTTTCGTCTCTGTGTCTCATAGTAAGAGTGGTCTCAAAACTTTTAAACTTTCCGCGCATGCGCGCTTACGTACCACGACTGGACTGTAGGTGCGGGGAAAACTCTGCATTGTTGGTGAACATTATTCGTGGTAGCCACCATCGTGTAATAGTCACGTGACACCTGGACTCGACCGCGCATGCGCCTTTGCGCTTTGTATACGCTCAGCTGATCGGACATGGAAGGGGGGAAGATTTCTCCCCGGCTCGCTGCCTACAGCGCGGCCAATGACCTCGTCTTGACATGCAGCTATCGCGTGCTCATGAGCTGAGCGTTGGATTGCAACTTCGACGTGTGGTTTGTTGCTCGTCTCAAGCGAACAAACTCTGACCTTCGCGCTAATTTGTCTTTGTTCCCCTCTCTTAAATAACTGAGTTAGACTACAAAAGTACCGTATGGTTTATTTTATAGTGTTAAGACTCACAGTAACACATGTTTCATTAGGTTTGGTTAAATATGCGTTTTTAAGCTGGCATATGCCCCCAGTTGTTCGCAAGTTTCTTGGGTTAATGACAGCAATTTTACTATGTGACCCAAGATTGTACAATTTCAATTTTGCTAAAATAACATATAAGCTTTAATGAAAAAATTCCTTGATGTCCTTGTGGGGGTATAACCCTTTCACCTTGCCCGTTCGTGTGTTACCTAACAGATAACATCCTGGGTGAGGTTTGTCTATTATAATGAAAGGGCCATCATACAACAACTGCCACTTTTTGTTTAATGCCTTAATTTTAGAGGATTTTGGGTGGGTACGTAATAGTACTTCCTGTCCAATGTTAAATTCTGTAACGTTTCCTATCTTTTTGTTGTTATTACAGCCTGCACGAGGTCACTTACCTTGTCCGGTGCTTTCATCTCTTCTTCACATAGATCATCTTCTACGGTCGCATCCTGATCATATCTTAAAAATAATTGTCTAAGATGTAATGTGTGCTTGTTTGTGCCCCCTGTTGTCAAATCGGTCGGCCGGTGGGGGCTCATTACGACCGATTGTTGTTTACCGGGGGAGACAAAGGCGTTGCTTCAGTACTGTCCGTTACCTCTACAAAGTGTACTGAGTGGTTATTCTGTCGCCAATTAGTTTCCGGACCGCTGCGTGCAACATTTTCTTGCGACCGGCCGTCGCTATTCCTCCTTGGTCTATCATTCCTATTACTGTAACTATTGTAATTTTCATTTGTGTGCCGCCTTTCATCACGTGGGCCTGACCAATCATTCACGTGATTTCTATTATTTCCATACCGGCGTGGACCGTAATCAGTACTGTACCTTCGGTCTTCACGTCTCTGTGGCTCCGAATTCCTCCGATTTCCGTAATTCCAGGTTCCATTATTTGGCCTTGTCGCATACGGATGCCAACTGTGTGGGTTTTGTCCACTGCCATTAAAATGATATCCGTTACCGTTGTTTTGATTGGTTCCGGAATATTCATTCCGATTACTTGTGCTCGGCTCTTCTTCGTATATTAGATCAATTGAGTCAAGCACGGAAAGAAAGTATTCAAGGTCGTTCTCCGGTATGGTTACCAATTTTTCGCGTAAGTTCGCGGGTAGTCTGTTTTTCAGAATTTTGAGAACATCTACGTGCGGTATTGGATTGTTCCAATAGCGCGTCTTATTGAAGTACTTTTCGAAATACTTTCTCAACCCGCCGTTTTTTAGGTTGAACGGTTGTGGGTTGAATACTTCACGGCGCAGTCTTTCTTGGGCCCCAGCAGACCAATATTTCTCCAAGAAAGCCCGTTCAAATTGTTCGTAGGTGACGCACTGTTCAGCCATGTCTGTGGCCCACAAAAGTGCGTCGCCTTGTGTGAAGCCTACTACATATCTAATCTTCTGTGCCTCAGTCCAGTTTCTTGGTAAGACATTTTTAAATGCTCTTACGAATACGACTGGATGAGTTTTTCTGGATTCTGTGGAGAAAACTGGAAACTGTCTATGTTTCAACAGGCTCTCATCGACTAGAATCGTCGAGATGCAAGGCGACACACCTACTGCCTGTTGAAGCACCGCGTTTGGCGAATATCCATTGTTTGCCTGTACGGTGCGTGCACATACGCCGGACTGGGCGCCTGATGTTCTGCGTTATTGACATCGTAATCTGGCACGGGCGTATAAGTGTCGCGCTGCCTGCTGCTTGACGTAGGCAAGTCATTTGAAACATTCAGTCTACCAGCAATTTCCTTGCGTATTCTGTCCTCGGCTACTTTGATTTCATTACCTAATTTTTCAAAAAGTTTTGTTTCCCGGTCAGTTATTGATTCATTTACATTACCGTTTTCTAAAGTTTCATTTATTTTGATAATGTCCGCGTTGATACGTCGAGTCTCCTGTTTCAGAAAACCGACTTCTTCGTTAACTTTATTAACTTGGTCAGGTATTTCTTCACATGCGGACTGTACTCTTGATAAATTTAATTGAATAGCCTGTACGTTTTCATGTATTTATTTTTGTACGGTTTGTGTTTGATTGTGTGTTTGTACTATTTCTGACAGTTCCTGTTCCTGTTTGTTTGTAAGATCTGACAATTTCTTTTCTAAGTCATTTGCCAATGCATTGTATACACTATTGACGGTTTTGATGACTTTGTCTTCGATCTTTTGATCGATTTCATTGGTGAGTTTATTTAAGCGTTGATCGAAATGTCTGTGTATGTTTTCAAATTGCGTGTTTACACTTGAAAACTGCTGTTGGAACCCAATTTCCATGTTTGACAATTTTGTGTTTGTCATGTTGTGGCTGATTTCTAGATTCGCCAGTTTTGTGTTCGTTGTGTTGTGGCTGATTTCTAGATTCGCCAGTTTTGTGTTCGTTGTGTTGTGGCTGATTTCTAGATTCGCCAGTTTTGTGTTCGTTGTGTTGTGGCTGACTTCTAGATTCGCCAGTTTTGTGTTCGTTGTGTTGTAACTCATCTTTAAATCAGATAATTGCTCGCTCACGTTTGACATCAGACTATATAATGCCTCAAGCGTAACTGACGAAGCTTGTGTGTTTGTATTTATGCCATTATTTGTTGCCATTGTTTCTCTGCCACGGTCTGATTGAATCGAAACCGGGCTAGGTTCACTGATTTCACGCGAAATATTTTCATCTGATCTGGTAATCGATGCTTCATCGACTGTGCACAAGGTTTCATTTGCAAGTGGTTCGTTATTGTTAATCCCTGTGGAGTGCAATTGAATTGTATTTACTTCTACATTATGTTGTGCTGAAAAACTAATTGCGTCATCATTTACGTCACTATTGTCAGAATCGGTGACGTGTCCATGAACATTTGTTAAATTAAAGTTCTCCGATTCCATTGTGAAGATATTATTTTTATCTGTACTTTACTGTTAATCTAAATCTTTAAATTCTCTCGCAGTTGAATCAATAAAAATATCTCGCGATTGTTATTTGTTGCGCGTCGGAAATTTACAAGATGGCGCACTACGCCTTCTAATTCTGCGATTGTTGAACATAAAAAAGTAATTATCAAAGTGTAATTGTGTGTTGCCACAAACACTACCAGGATTTTAATATGGACAGGAAAAGGTTCTGCTTTAAGTGGAGCTAAGCCAAGGTGCAGCCACTGCATGCGTTTGCGCTTTCCTACCTTAATTCCGGCTCAGCTGCGTCACTCACGATTACGTTAGTTTTGTAAATCCTTGTCCTTGTTCCTTCTGGTTATTGTGCCATCCGTTTATACAGTTAATACTGTTTCACTTTATTCGTCATTTTCCATGTGCGTCATGTAACAGAGAAACAGTAATTAGTACAAGTACATTTGTAGCACAACAATGAAGAACTTACTCTTTGTTCCACCAGCACTGTCCCTGTCAGCGGTCGACAGTGTGGCGAAATAAATAAAAAACATTTTACTTTTTATATTTTACGTCATTGTTGATTTAATCAGAGTTCTCACCTTGGACGTAGAATTAGTCCTTCTGCCACAATATTAATTCATTAGTCGCCATCGATGTTCTTCTCTTTGCTGACCGTGTGTACCATCATGAGTCGGCATCGGTTCACTTCACGAAGACGGTGGAAACCAAGGAATACTATGCTACGTCGCTATAAATAATTTTCGTAACACTTCGATAATTTTCACTATTTTTATTCACAACACAATAAGACTTGCTGTGCTCGTCGCACAAACCATAATTACCAACCATATGGCTGCCTTTCCGCACAGTCCAAAAATCACGTCCATCCTCCACAAGGCAACAATCGAAAGTGTCCCTTAGCTTCTTGGAGTATCAAACAAAAGAGAATCCAATGTGAACTTTACAAAGATTATAATATACATGCCTCTCAATTTATCTTTGGCGCAGCTTTTAAGATATTGTATGTCTCTGCATAGGAATGTGTCATTACAACTGCCCCCCTACTGTATACTGTCACTAGAAAATTTTATTTGATTGACAGGATACAGTAGTCGACCTTGCAATTGATAGGTTTGGGGGTCTTTTATTTACCAACTTCATTTTTATTGTCTCATTTTCATGGCACTGTGAATTCTTCGGTATTTCTGAGTGTGTGTCAGTTTTTTGGTATACTTATGCTAATATTTACAAACCTTAATCCTAATATACAAAGTTCTGGTTAATACTGAGAAAATGACATCATGTAGTAAAGTTTGTACAATAAAATATACACTGAATACAGCGTTACATACAAATGTTTCCTACCTCATCAGAGGTGAAAATTAAGTCCTTGTATTGCTTTCTGTATTTATTCTGGGGCGACGAGCTTTGTTCGCTCGCCCGTGTTGAATATGGGCGGGTGATACGCGCGCCTGATTGTTTGGTCGTCCGTTAGCGGGCGACGTTGGTTGAATGCGCGCGCCAGTGCACTGAATATACACCGACGTGCGGGTACCGTCGAGACTTCCGAACCTCAGTATGCGTGTGCTTTTTGTAGTTCCTTCCAGTACTTAGACTGGATACGACGAGGTACATTGGAATATGTGCCCCGAAGAACACACCACGCTATGTGCGAGGCGGAGGACGATCCCGTCGATTCAGCTCCTGGTAAGAAGCGTACCATGTCAAACTTGTTTAGCATTGTCCTTTCCTACTGTGACGCCATGGGTCGTTTGACGATACAAGCTTCAATTTTCGATGTCACTTGTTTAGGCTCGCTGACACTTGCAACGTAGCACTACTTTGCACAATTTTAATTTCTACACACACCACTTTAACCGCGAGTATTGCGATCGAAACTTCCTTTTCACTACACTTTTTTTTTTCGCATTAACCCCTTTTACCTATTGTACTGAGATTCATTCCCCTCAATACTTCTGGTCAATGCACATAATTTGTAAGTCACGGGACTTGGCATGAAATACAAAATACATCACATACAATGGAATAACATATAATACATACAATACATTGTTTACATTAACTACAGGAAAAAACTATCGACTAAAATTGAAAAAAATTTTTGACCACTCATAGTGGCTTCTTCGTCTTGGATTTTACTGACACACACACACTCGCCTTTTTCCATTAATGTTAGAAGGAACAAGTCCTTTGTTTTCCTTCTTGAACTCGAGTATAAGTTAAGGTTTACCTCCGTTACGTATTCTTCATACGCAACGACATGCATCAGCATGCAGAGAATACAGCTGTAGCCGCTCCACTGAAGCTTGGGAAGGGAATTTTCTACCTTCTACTTAGGGTAGTGGCAACGACTACGTGTATGCTACGGTTTATTTTGCGTATAAAATCTGAAAATGCACGAAATAATCATTTATATGCAGCATAACCCTAATATGTACAGTGTTTTGTGCTTAAGCACGTTCTGGTGTGCTTGTAAATCATTACCTCTAATAAAATTTCCTACATTAACATAGACATATAAACATACAATCTTGAAGTTCAGGGTGTAGCTACTATTAATATGTACAGTGTTTCATAATAGCGGCACGCCCTTGTGTGCGTGTATCATCTTCAGTTAAAGTGCGCTTATAGGCGTCTTGTGTTATCATAGGAGAAAAAATAGACATTTCAATGCATTGGTTGTCATGAAAATCTATGTACACGACACACTTTCATAGCTTCAGTGCAGCATGAAATTCTGGATGACTTTTTTTTTTCATAGTTTATTTTATAGACGATTCCTTTGCTTACAGGTCGTCGATCACACTACTTACCTGTTTCTCGTATAGCGGCGATGTCATTTTCATTCTTCGTGACCGTAAATCGTTATTTGTATGAAAGATATAATTTTAACATGATTTATCCTTTCATGTTTCAAGTGGGTAAAGTAATTCATACCTTCCTTCTGCATACATGAGTGAAGCATCGCTAATGTTGCACTTTGTATCAGGTTTTTCGTATTTTCTCGTAAACTCGTAGTCTTACGGTTTTAATTAAGTTGTTTCTTGACGTTAGGTATACCTGTTTATACGAGGTTGTCTTACAGTTTAATTTTCCTTATACACTTCTACGTTGTTTAAGTTCCGTACATGTACAGGGCTTCTTTCGCCTTTCACACATTCATACATACGTTTATACACAAAAAAATATCTACCACTATAATATACACTTTGCTGGTGGGGCCCTTTTTCGGTACCCTGCACCATTCCTTCAATATTCCAAAATAATTCAGGGTGTGCTGAGCATCGTCCCTTATACTAATAATACTTACAACTAAATATTTCTTCTTACATACATAACTGCCTTACAGTCCATTAATGCGCAACATTCCCTATTTTCCTCCTTTACACTTTAGCTTTCGTACATGTACCCTCGTGTATAGCTTATATATTCTACAAAGTTGTTTGCTGAGTGCTTCAGGTGTTTCCTAACGTTAATGTGTGTCTCTCTCTCTATAAACCCTAGGTATTTGTTTTGAGAGCGATTCAGTTCATTACTCACGCTGCATAGGTCTGTTTATTATTACCCTATTTTAAAGCTTGTGTCACTCTTTTCCTTAGTCACAAAAATTCCCGCGTTTACCTTGTTGTTCATTCTGAAAATCGCTAGCTACTGTGTAATGTAAATGTATGCGTTATCTCTTTGATTTCCTCTTTGCTGCTTTTTCCCTATATGTAATTGTGTGCTGTTCTCGTGTCCGGTTATATATCTGCATTATTTATTTATTTATTTATTTTTCTTTCTCCTTCCGTACAAGCTAAGATTTTACTCAGTATAATATAATATTACAATACCGTCCATGACCAGTATGTACTTGTATGTTCACTTTTATTACGTAATACCAGCTTATAATTAAATTTTCTGAGTTAATATTTACAAGACTTGTGTACCCTTTCCTTTCTTGTTTTTGAATGACTTTCGTCTCTGTGTCTCATAGTAAGAGTGGTCTCAAAACTTTTAAACTTTCCGCGCATGCGCGCTTACGTACCACGACTGGACTGTAGGTGCGGGGAAAACTCTGCATTGTTGGTGAACATTATTCGTGGTAGCCACCATCGTGTAATAGTCACGTGACACCTGGACTCGACCGCGCATGCGCCTTTGCGCTTTGTATACGCTCAGCTGATCGGACATGGAAGGGGGGAAGATTTCTCCCCGGCTCGCTGCCTACAGCGCGGCCAATGACCTCGTCTTGACATGCAGCTATCGCGTGCTCATGAGCTGAGCGTTGGATTGCAACTTCGACGTGTGGTTTGTTGCTCGTCTCAAGCGAACAAACTCTGACCTTCGCGCTAATTTGTCTTTGTTCCCCTCTCTTAAATAACTGAGTTAGACTACAAAAGTACCGTATGGTTTATTTTATAGTGTTAAGACTCACAGTAACACATGTTTCATTAGGTTTGGTTAAATATGCATTTTTAAGCTGGCATATGCCCCCAGTTGTTCGCAAGTTTCTTGGGTTAATGACAGCAATTTTACTATGTGACCCAAGATTGTACAATTTCAATTTTGCTAAAATAACATATAAGCTTTAATGAAAAAATTCCTTGATGTCCTTGTGGGGGTATAACCCTTTCACCTTGCCCGTTCGTGTGTTACCTAACAGATAACATCCTGGGTGAGGTTTGTCTATTATAATGAAAGGGCCATCATACAACAACTGCCACTTTTTGTTTAATGCCTTAATTTTAGAGGATTTTGGGTGGGTACGTAATAGTACTTCCTGTCCAATGTTAAATTCTGTAACGTTTCCTATCTTTTTGTTGTTATTACAGCCTGCACGAGGTCACTTACCTTGTCCGGTGCTTTCATCTCTTCTTCACATAGATCATCTTCTACGGTCGCATCCTGATCATATCTTAAAAATAATTGTCTAAGATGTAATGTGTGCTTGTTTGTGCCCCCTGTTGTCAAATCGGTCGGCCGGTGGGGGCTCATTACGACCGATTGTTGTTTACCGGGGGAGACAAAGGCGTTGCTTCAGTACTGTCCGTTACCTCTACAAAGTGTACTGAGTGGTTATTCTGTCGCCAATTAGTTTCCGGACCGCTGCGTGCAACATTTTCTTGCGACCGGCCGTCGCTATTCCTCCTTGGTCTATCATTCCTATTACTGTAACTATTGTAATTTTCATTTGTGTGCCGCCTTTCATCACGCGGGCCTGACCAATCATTCACGTGATTTCTATTATTTCCATACCGGCGTGGACTGTAATCAGTACTGTACCTTCGGTCTTCACGTCTCTGTGGCTCCGAATTCCTCCGATTTCCGTAATTCCAGGTTCCATTATTTGGCCTTGTCGCATACGGATGCCAACTGTGTGGGTTTTGTCCACTGCCATTAAAATGATATCCGTTACCGTTGTTTTGATTGGTTCCGGAATATTCATTCCGATTACTTGTGTTCGGCTCTTCTTCGTATATTAGATCAATTGAGTCAAGCACGGAAAGAAAGTATTCAAGGTCGTTCTCCGGTATGGTTACCAATTTTTCGCGTAAGTTCGTGGGTAGTCTGTTTTTCAGAATTTTGAGAACATCTACGTGCGGTATTGGATTGTTCCAATAGCGCGTCTTATTGAAGTACTTTTCGAAATACTTTCTCAACCCGCCGTTTTTTAGGTTGAACGGTTGTGGGTTGAATACTTCACGGCGCAGTCTTTCTTGGGCCCCAGCAGACCAATATTTCTCCAAGAAAGCCCGTTCAAATTGTTCGTAGGTGACGCACTGTTCAGCCATGTCTGTGGCCCACAAAAGTGCGTCGCCTTGTGTGAAGCCTACTACATATCTAATCTTCTGTGCCTCAGTCCAGTTTCTTGGTAAGACATTTTTAAATGCTCTTACGAATACGACTGGATGAGTTTTTCTGGATTCTGTGGAGAAAACTGGAAACTGTCTATGTTTCAACAGGCTCTCATCGACTAGAATCGTCGAGATGCAAGGCGACACACCTACTGCCTGTTGAAGCACCGCGTTTGGCGAATATCCATTGTTTGCCTGTGCCGGTGCGTGCACATACGCCGGACTGGGCGCCTGATGTTCTGCGTTATTGACATCGTAATCTGGCACGGGCGTATAAGTGTCGCGCTGCCTGCTGCTTGACGTAGGCAAGTCATTTGAAACATTCAGTCTACCAGCAATTTCCTTGCGTATTCTGTCCTCGGCTACTTTGATTTCATTACCTAATTTTTCAAAAAGTTTTGTTTCCCGGTCAGTTATTGATTCATTTACATTACCGTTTTCTAAAGTTTCATTTATTTTGATAATGTCCGCGTTGATACGTCGAGTCTCCTGTTTCAGAAAACCGACTTCTTCGTTAACTTTATTAACTTGGTCAGGTATTTCTTCACATGCGGACTGTACTCTTGATAAATTTAATTGAATAGCCTGTACGTTTTCATGTATTTATTTTTGTACGGTTTGTGTTTGATTGTGTGTTTCTACTATTTCTGACAGTTCCTGTTCCTGTTTGTTTGTAAGATCTGACAATTTCTTTTCTAAGTCATTTGCCAATACATTGTATACACTATTGACGGTTTTGATGACTTTGTCTTCGATCTTTTGATCGATTTCATTGGTGAGTTTATTTAAGCGTTGATCGAAATGTCTGTGTATGTTTTCAAATTGCGTGTTTACACTTGAAAACTGCTGTTGGAACCCAGTTTCCATGTTTGACAATTTTGTGTTTGTCATGTTGTGGCTGATTTCTAGATTCGCCAGTTTTGTGTTCGTTGTGTTGTGGCTGATTTCTAGATTCGCCAGTTTTGTGTTCGTTGTGTTGTGGCTGATTTCTAGATTCGCCAGTTTTGTGTTCGTTGTGTTGTGGCTGACTTCTAGATTCGCCAGTTTTGTGTTCGTTGTGTTGTAACTCATCTTTAAATCAGATAATTGCTCGCTCACGTTTGACATCAGACTATATAATGCCTCAAGCGTAACTGACGAAGCTTGTGTGTTTGTATTTATGCCATTATTTGTTGCCATTGTTTCTCTGCCACGGTCTGATTGAATCGAAACCGGGCTAGGTTCACTGATTTCACGCGAAATATTTTCATCTGATCTGGTAATCGATGCTTCATCGACTGTGCACAAGGTTTCATTTGCAAGTGGTTCGTTATTGTTAATCCCTGTGGAGTGCAATTGAATTGTATTTACTTCTACATTATGTTGTGCTGAAAAACTAATTGCGTCATCATTTACGTCACTATTGTCAGAATCGGTGACGTGTCCATGAACATTTGTTAAATTAAAGTTCTCCGATTCCATTGTGAAGATATTATTTTTATCTGTACTTTACTGTTAATCTAAATCTTTAAATTCTCTCGCAGTTGAATTAATAAAAATATCTCGCGATTGTTATTTGTTGCGCGTCGGAAATTTACAAGATGGCGCACTACGTCTTCTAATTCTGCGATTGTTGAACATAAAAAAGTAATTATCAAAGTGTAATTGTGTGTTGCCACAAACACTACCAGGATTTTAATATGGACAGGAAAAGGTTCTGCTTTAAGTGGAGCTAAGCCAAAGTGCAGCCACTGCATGCGTTTGCGCTTTCCTACCTTAATTCCGGCTCAGCTGCGTCACTCACGATTACGTTAGTTTTGTAAATCCTTGTCCTTGTTCCTTCTGGTTATTGTGCCATCCGTTTATACAGTTAATACTGTTTCACTTTATTCGTCATTTTCCATGTGCGTCATGTAACAGAGAAACAGTAATTAGTACAAGTACATTTGTAGCACAACAATGAAGAACTTACTCTTTGTTCCACCAGCACTGTCCCTGTCAGCGGTCGCCAGTGTGGCGAAATAAATAAAAAACATTTTACTTTTTATATTTTACGTCATTGTTGATTTAATCAGAGTTCTCACCTTGGACGTAGAATTAGTCCTTCTGCCACAATATTAATTCATTAGTCGCCATCGATGTTCTTCTCTTTGCTGACCGTGTGTACCATCATGAGTCGGCATCGGTTCACTTCACGAAGACGGTGGAAACCAAGGAATACTATGCTACGTCGCTATAAATAATTTTCGTAACACTTCGATAATTTTCACTATTTTTATTCACAACACAATAAGACTTGCTGTGCTCGTCGCACAAACCATAATTACCAACCATATGGCTGCCTTTCCGCACAGTCCAAAAATCACGTCCATCCTCCACAAGGCAACAATCGAAAGTGTCCCTTAGCTTCTTGGAGTATCAAACAAAAGAGAATCCAATGTGAACTTTACAAAGATTATAATATACATGCCTCTCAATTTATCTTTGGCGCAGCTTTTAAGATATTGTATGTCTCTGCATAGGAATGTGTCATTACAACTGCCCCCCTACTGTATACTGTCACTAGAAAATTTTATTTGATTGACAGGATACAGTAGTCGACCTTGCAATTGATAGGTTTGGGGGTCTTTTATTTACCAACTTCATTTTTATTGTCTCATTTTCATGGCACTGTGAATTCTTCGGTATTTCTGAGTGTGTGTCAGTTTTTTGGTATACTTATGCTAATATTTACAAACCTTAATCCTAATATACAAAGTTCTGGTTAATACTGAGAAAATGACATCATGTAGTAAAGTTTGTACAATAAAATATACACTGAATACAGCGTTACATACAAATGTTTCCTTCCTCATCAGAGGTGAAAATTAAGTCCTTGTATTGCTTTCTGTATTTATTCTGGGGCGACGAGCTTTGTTCGCTCGCCCGTGTTGAATATGGGCGGGTGATACGCGCGCCTGATTGTTTGGTCGTCCGTTAGCGGGCGACGTTGGTTGAATGCGCGCGCCAGTGCACTGAATATACACCGACGTGCGGGTACCGTCGAGACTTCCGAACCTCAGTATGCGTGTGCTTTTTGTAGTTCCTTCCAGTACTTAGACTGGATACGACGAGGTACATTGGAATATGTGCCCCGAAGAACACACCACGCTATGTGCGAGGCGGAGGACGATCCCGTCGATTCAGCTCCTGGTAAGAAGCGTACCATGTCAAACTTGTTTAGCATTGTCCTTTCCTACTGTGACGCCATGGGTCGTTTGACGATACAAGCTTCAATTTTCGATGTCACTTGTTTAGGCTCGCTGACACTTGCAACGTAGCACTACTTTGCACAATTTTAATTTCTACACACACCACTTTAACCGCGAGTATTGCGATCGAAACTTCCTTTTCACTACACTTTTTTTTTTCGCATTAACCCCTTTTACCTATTGTACTGAGATTCATTCCCCTCAATACTTCTGGTCAATGCACATAATTTGTAAGTCACGGGACTTGGCATGAAATACAAAATACATCACATACAATGGAATAACATATAATACATACAATACATTGTTTACATTAACTACAGGAAAAAACTATCGACTAAAATTGAAAAAAATTTTTGACCACTCATAGTGGCTTCTTCGTCTTGGATTTTACTGACACACACACACTCGCCTTTTTCCATTAATGTTAGAAGGAACAAGTCCTTTGTTTTCCTTCTTGAACTCGAGTATAAGTTAAGGTTTACCTCCGTTACGTATTCTTCATACGCAACGACATGCATCAGCATGCAGAGAATACAGCTGTAGCCGCTCCACTGAAGCTTGGGAAGGGAATTTTCTACCTTCTACTTAGGGTAGTGGCAACGACTACGTGTATGCTACGGTTTATTTTGCGTATAAAATCTGAAAATGCACGAAATAATCATTTATATGCAGCATAACCCTAATATGTACAGTGTTTTGTGCTTAAGCACGTTCTGGTGTGCTTGTAAATCATTACCTCTAATAAAATTTCCTACATTAACATAGACATATAAACATACAATCTTGAAGTTCAGGGTGTAGCTACTATTAATATGTACAGTGTTTCATAATAGCGGCACGCCCTTGTGTGCGTGTATCATCTTCAGTTAAAGTGCGCTTATAGGCGTCTTGTGTTATCATAGGAGAAAAAATAGACATTTCAATGCATTGGTTGTCATGAAAATCTATGTACACGACACACTTTCATAGCTTCAGTGCAGCATGAAATTCTGTATGACTTTTTTTTTTCATAGTTTATTTTATAGACGATTCCTTTGCTTACAGGTCGTCGATCACACTACTTACCTGTTTCTCGTATAGCGGCGATGTCATTTTCATTCTTCGTGACCGTAAATCGTTATTTGTATGAAAGATATAATTTTAACATGATTTATCCTTTCATGTTTCAAGTGGGTAAAGTAATTCATACCTTCCTTCTGCATACATGAGTGAAGCATCGCTAATGTTGCACTTTGTATCAGGTTTTTCGTATTTTCTCGTAAACTCGTAGTCTTACGGTTTTAATTAAGTTGTTTCTTGACGTTAGGTATACCTGTTTATACAAGGTTGTCTTACAGTTTAATTTTCCTTATACACTTCTACGTTGTTTAAGTTCCGTACATGTACAGGGCTTCTTTCGCCTTTCACACATTCATACATACGTTTATACACAAAAAAATATCTACCACTATAATATACACTTTGCTGGTGGGGCCCTTTTTCGGTACCCTGCACCATTCCTTCAATATTCCAAAATAATTCAGGGTGTGCTGAGGATCGTCCCTTATACTAATAATACTTACAACTAAATATTTCTTCTTACATACATAACTGCCTTACAGTCCATTAATGCGCAACATTCCCTATTTTCCTCCTTTACACTTTAGCTTTCGTACATGTACCCTCGTGTATAGCTTATATATTCTACAAAGTTGTTTGCTGAGTGCTTCAGGTGTTTCCTAACGTTAATGTGTGTCTCTCTCTCTATAAACCCTAGGTATTTGTTTTGAGAGCGATTCAGTTCATTACTCACGCTGCATAGGTCTGTTTATTATTACCCTATTTTAAAGCTTGTGTCACTCTTTTCCTTAGTCACAAAAATTCCCGCGTTTACCTTGTTGTTCATTCTGAAAATCGCTAGCTACTGTGTAATGTAAATGTATGCGTTATCTCTTTGATTTCCTCTTTGCTGCTTTTTCCCTATATGTAATTGTGTGCTGTTCTCGTGTCCGGTTATATATCTGCATTATTTATTTATTTATTTATTTTTCTTTCTCCTTCCGTACAAGCTAAGATTTTACTCAGTATAATATAATATTACAATACCGTCCATGACCAGTATGTACTTGTATGTTCACTTTTATTACGTAATACCAGCTTATAATTAAATTTTCTGAGTTAATATTTACAAGACTTGTGTACCCTTTCCTTTCTTGTTTTTGAATGACTTTCGTCTCTGTGTCTCATAGTAAGAGTGGTCTCAAAACTTTTAAACTTTCCGCGCATGCGCGCTTACGTACCACGACTGGACTGTAGGTGCGGGGAAAACTCTGCATTGTTGGTGAACATTATTCGTGGTAGCCACCATCGTGTAATAGTCACGTGACACCTGGACTCGACCGCGCATGCGCCTTTGCGCTTTGTATACGCTCAGCTGATCGGACATGGAAGGGGGGAAGATTTCTCCCCGGCTCGCTGCCTACAGCGCGGCCAATGACCTCGTCTTGACATGCAGCTATCGCGTGCTCATGAGCTGAGCGTTGGATTGCAACTTCGACGTGTGGTTTGTTGCTCGTCTCAAGCGAACAAACTCTGACCTTCGCGCTAATTTGTCTTTGTTCCCCTCTCTTAAATAACTGAGTTAGACTACAAAAGTACCGTATGGTTTATTTTATAGTGTTAAGACTCACAGTAACACATGTTTCATTAGGTTTGGTTAAATATGCGTTTTTAAGCTGGCATATGCCCCCAGTTGTTCGCAAGTTTCTTGGGTTAATGACAGCAATTTTACTATGTGACCCAAGATTGTACAATTTCAATTTTGCTAAAATAACATATAAGCTTTAATGAAAAAATTCCTTGATGTCCTTGTGGGGGTATAACCCTTTCACCTTGCCCGTTCGTGTGTTACCTAACAGATAACATCCTGGGTGAGGTTTGTCTATTATAATGAAAGGGCCATCATACAACAACTGCCACTTTTTGTTTAATGCCTTAATTTTAGAGGATTTTGGGTGGGTACGTAATAGTACTTCCTGTCCAATGTTAAATTCTGTAACGTTTCCTATCTTTTTGTTGTTATTACAGCCTGCACGAGGTCACTTACCTTGTCCGGTGCTTTCATCTCTTCTTCACATAGATCATCTTCTACGGTCGCATCCTGATCATATCTTAAAAATAATTGTCTAAGATGTAATGTGTGCTTGTTTGTGCCCCCTGTTGTCAAATCGGTCGGCCGGTGGGGGCTCATTACGACCGATTGTTGTTTACCGGGGGAGACAAAGGCGTTGCTTCAGTACTGTCCGTTACCTCTACAAAGTGTACTGAGTGGTTATTCTGTCGCCAATTAGTTTCCGGACCGCTGCGTGCAACATTTTCTTGCGACCGGCCGTCGCTATTCCTCCTTGGTCTATCATTCCTATTACTGTAACTATTGTAATTTTCATTTGTGTGCCGCCTTTCATCACGCGGGCCTGACCAATCATTCACGTGATTTCTATTATTTCCATACCGGCGTGGACTGTAATCAGTACTGTACCTTCGGTCTTCACGTCTCTGTGGCTCCGAATTCCTCCGATTTCCGTAATTCCAGGTTCCATTATTTGGCCTTGTCGCATACGGATGCCAACTGTGTGGGTTTTGTCCACTGCCATTAAAATGATATCCGTTACCGTTGTTTTGATTGGTTCCGGAATATTCATTCCGATTACTTGTGCTCGGCTCTTCTTCGTATATTAGATCAATTGAGTCAAGCACGGAAAGAAAGTATTCAAGGTCGTTCTCCGGTATGGTTACCAATTTTTCGCGTAAGTTCGCGGGTAGTCTGTTTTTCAGAATTTTGAGAACATCTACGTGCGGTATTGGATTGTTCCAATAGCGCGTCTTATTGAAGTACTTTTCGAAATACTTTCTCAACCCGCCGTTTTTTAGGTTGAACGGTTGTGGGTTGAATACTTCACGGCGCAGTCTTTCTTGGGCCCCAGCAGACCAATATTTCTCCAAGAAAGCCCGTTCAAATTGTTCGTAGGTGACGCACTGTTCAGCCATGTCTGTGGCCCACAAATGTGCGTCGCCTTGTGTGAAGCCTACTACATATCTAATCTTCTGTGCCTCAGTCCAGTTTCTTGGTAAGACATTTTTAAATGCTCTTACGAATACGACTGGATGAGTTTTTCTGGATTCTGTGGAGAAAACTGGAAACTGTCTATGTTTCAACAGGCTCTCATCGACTAGAATCGTCGAGATGCAAGGCGACACACCTACTGCCTGTTGAAGCACCGCGTTTGGCGAATATCCATTGTTTGCCTGTGCCGGTGCGTGCACATACGCCGGACTGGGCGCCTGATGTTCTGCGTTATTGACATCGTAATCTGGCACGGGCGTATAAGTGTCGCGCTGCCTGCTGCTTGACGTAGGCAAGTCATTTGAAACATTCAGTCTACCAGCAATTTCCTTGCGTATTCTGTCCTCGGCTACTTTGATTTCATTACCTAATTTTTCAAAAAGTTTTGTTTCCCGGTCAGTTATTGATTCATTTACATTACCGTTTTCTAAAGTTTCATTTATTTTGATAATGTCCGCGTTGATACGTCGAGTCTCCTGTTTCAGAAAACCGACTTCTTCGTTAACTTTATTAACTTGGTCAGGTATTTCTTCACATGCGGACTGTACTCTTGATAAATTTAATTGAATAGCCTGTACGTTTTCATGTATTTATTTTTGTACGGTTTGTGTTTGATTGTGTGTTTGTACTATTTCTGACAGTTCCTGTTCCTGTTTGTTTGTAAGATCTGACAATTTCTTTTCTAAGTCATTTGCCAATGCATTGTATACACTATTGACGGTTTTGATGACTTTGTCTTCGATCTTTTGATCGATTTCATTGGTGAGTTTATTTAAGCGTTGATCGAAATGTCTGTGTATGTTTTCAAATTGCGTGTTTACACTTGAAAACTGCTGTTGGAACCCAATTTCCATGTTTGACAATTTTGTGTTTGTCATGTTGTGGCTGATTTCTAGATTCGCCAGTTTTGTGTTCGTTGTGTTGTGGCTGATTTCTAGATTCGCCAGTTTTGTGTTCGTTGTGTTGTGGCTGATTTCTAGATTCGCCAGTTTTGTGTTCGTTGTGTTGTGGCTGACTTCTAGATTCGCCAGTTTTGTGTTCGTTGTGTTGTAACTCATCTTTAAATCAGATAATTGCTCGCTCACGTTTGACATCAGACTATATAATGCCTCAAGCGTAACTGACGAAGCTTGTGTGTTTGTATTTATGCCATTATTTGTTGCCATTGTTTCTCTGCCACGGTCTGATTGAATCGAAACCGGGCTAGGTTCACTGATTTCACGCGAAATATTTTCATCTGATCTGGTAATCGATGCTTCATCGACTGTGCACAAGGTTTCATTTGCAAGTGGTTCGTTATTGTTAATCCCTGTGGAGTGCAATTGAATTGTATTTACTTCTACATTATGTTGTGCTGAAAAACTAATTGCGTCATCATTTACGTCACTATTGTCAGAATCGGTGACGTGTCCATGAACATTTGTTAAATTAAAGTTCTCCGATTCCATTGTGAAGATATTATTTTTATCTGTACTTTACTGTTAATCTAAATCTTTAAATTCTCTCGCAGTTGAATTAATAAAAATATCTCGCGATTGTTATTTGTTGCGCGTCGGAAATTTACAAGATGGCGCACTACGCCTTCTAATTCTGCGATTGTTGAACATAAAAAAGTAATTATCAAAGTGTAATTGTGTGTTGCCACAAACACTACCAGGATTTTAATATGGACAGGAAAAGGTTCTGCTTTAAGTGGAGCTAAGCCAAGGTGCAGCCACTGCATGCGTTTGCGCTTTCCTACCTTAATTCCGGCTCAGCTGCGTCACTCACGATTACGTTAGTTTTGTAAATCCTTGTCCTTGTTCCTTCTGGTTATTGTGCCATCCGTTTATACAGTTAATACTGTTTCACTTTATTCGTCATTTTCCATGTGCGTCATGTAACAGAGAAACAGTAATTAGTACAAGTACATTTGTAGCACAACAATGAAGAACTTACTCTTTGTTCCACCAGCACTGTCCCTGTCAGCGGTCGCCAGTGTGGCGAAATAAATAAAAAACATTTTACTTTTTATATTTTACGTCATTGTTGATTTAATCAGAGTTCTCACCTTGGACGTAGAATTAGTCCTTCTGCCACAATATTAATTCATTAGTCGCCATCGATGTTCTTCTCTTTGCTGACCGTGTGTACCATCATGAGTCGGCATCGGTTCACTTCACGAAGACGGTGGAAACCAAGGAATACTATGCTACGTCGCTATAAATAATTTTCGTAACACTTCGATAATTTTCACTATTTTTATTCACAACACAATAAGACTTGCTGTGCTCGTCGCACAAACCATAATTACCAACCATATGGCTGCCTTTCCGCACAGTCCAAAAATCACGTCCATCCTCCACAAGGCAACAATCGAAAATGTCCCTTAGCTCCTTGGAGTATCAAACAAAAGAGAATCCAATGTGAACTTTACAAAGATTATAATATATATGCCTCTCAATTTATCTTTGGCGCAGCTTTTAAGATATTGTATGTCTCTGCATAGGAATGTGTCATTACAGGTCCTTTAAGACTTTCATTAAAATGTGTACAACGAATCTTATCATTAACATACCTTCATCCCGAATTTTAATCTCACTCTTGAATCTTTCCGCTACGGTCGCAGGTTCGAATCCTGCCTCGGGCATGGATGTGTGTGATGTCCTTAGGTTAGTTAGGTTTAAGTAGTTCTAAGTTCTAGGGGACTGATGACCTCAGATGTTAAGTCCCATAGTGCTCAGAGCTATTTGAACCATTTTGAAATTCCAACTAGTACACTCCAACAAAATATTGAATATGATTGTTAAATAAAAATATAGTTGTCCAAAATATCAAGTAAGTTGGGAGTACATGCAATTTAAATGTAACAACTCCCAACCGGTACAGACGAGGAGAAACATTGACAATGACCTTTATATAAAAATACAATTGCTCAAAATTCAAGATAAATGGGGAGGACATGCAATTTATATGTGACTGCCAACTGATACAGACCAGCGTAAACGCTGCCAATGACCCTTAATAGAAATGTCCGAAATTCATTGTAACCTGAGAGCTAAAGCAGACCGCTATAACAGCCAACAAAGAACGAGCAGCCAAGTTTCACAGAGTGTGGAATTAGCTAATGACTGTGGATCAAGGTAAGGTTCGACAGTTTATGTTGATAAGTAACAGGCGCAAGGTTTAAACGAGTAGTTAAAGATGTATAGCGAGAAGGAACTTCAGGCTTGCCAAACACGCCTTAAACCTCTTGCGCTTATTAACTTCATCCAATAGAGCAGATTACTGGTTACCGCTTAATCAGCGGCACTCCGCCGTGGCACGCATCAAACGCTCAACTTTACTCAAATTGAGGCACTACGGCGTGGATGGTAGTGGCACTAGATTGCCAGCCAACCCAGACGACGTGCGACGACGGAAATGCCGCCATGGCAAAAAGCAAAGACGTCTCTACTCCGGGCTCAGGGGGCAGGAACGCGTCGCCCTCCAGAAAAGCTACCATGTCAAGAATCTACTATTGTCGTTGATAGCATACGTTGTTGACATACCTACCTTACCTCCGAGCAAAAGGTCTCGCCCGTTCTACGTCACCGGCGTGCGCGCAATCGAGGGAAACACAGTCACTTGTGACCGAGCGGTCTAACGTAACGGTATCACTATGTTTTCCCAACAGGGACAACGGAGCTGGATCAAGATTGAATGTGCCAGAGGTCGTACAGCACGACAGTCTTATCAAGATCTTCAAGAAGCGTGCGGGAAATCGGCATTGCCATACAGAACAGTGGCACGTTGGGTAAAATCCTCCAACGAAGGTCGCCAAACTGTGGCAGACACTCATCGGGGAGGTCGTCCTAACGTCTCTGAAGATGAAGTGCATGCTGTTGCCGCGTTAGTGGACAGTGATCGACGTCATACGATTCGTGAGCTCGCTAACGAAACCTGATTAGCGCATACTATTGTGCTTCGCATCCTGAAGCAACGCCTGGGCATGCGAAAAATTGCATCATGACGCGTTCCGCATGACTTGACGGAAATCCAGAAGTTCATGCCTTACGACGCTGCTCACACACACTTGGAGCGCTATGAGCACGAAGATGAGGCTTTCATACGCCATATCGTAACACTCGATGAGACATGGGCCACAGTGTACGAGCCAAAACTGAAACGCCAATCCAACGAATGGCGTCATTATGGGTCGCCGCGAAAGGCGAAAGTGCGTCGCAGCCCCAGTATGCTGAAACTTATGGTGATTCTCGTGTATGACTGTGATGGTGCTATCCTAGAGCATTATGTTCCTCCACGGCAGGCCGTCAATGCAAAGTATTACTGTTCGTTTTTGGAGCATCACCTGCGACCAGCTTTGCGAATGAAGCGGCGACACTTTCTGCGCAACCCACCCATCATTTTGCACGACAATGCGCGGGCGCATACAGCCCAAGTTGTGGCTGACCTCTCTGGTCGATGGGACTGGGAAGTACTGTACTATCCACCATACTCCCCGGACTTAAGTCCTTGTGACTTTGATTTGCTTCCGAAGGTGAAGGAACCACTTCGTGGCATTCGCTTCAGAACTGTTCCAGGGATTCGACAGGCAGTAGTCGCACCTTCAACAGAACGGGCTCTGCTAACGGTATACTACGCCTTCCACATCGCTGGCTACGGGTTCTACACAACGTTGGTGACTGAAGGACAGTAACAGGTGCAAACATGTAACTCTTTTGTGACGGTTGTGAATAAATAGTTGCCACTATGTAAGTTCCAACCCCCCTACTGTTATTCAGAAGCGAAAATATCGCTGCCTGCTGGTGCAATAACTCAATCGTACTCATCTACAAAGGTTGTTTTGCCTCTCACACAGATTTTGTTACAATTTAATACCATCCATGGAACTTGTAACAGGGAATACTCGTACACTTGCAGGGCATATGGCCCGGAACACAAACTGCGATCTGTGAAATTGACCGATGACCATGCACTCAATCACTCACCGGCCCATTAATATAACAGGACTAATTCCACATAACACAGACATGGCCTTACAACATCAGGTACTGAAAGACAAGAAAACATCAGTCATTTCCATTCAAGTGAGGAAGACCCGTGACTTGAAGGATTCCAGCCAGGGTGTAGCTGCGTCCAGTCCGTACCGGCGGTCGTCGAGATGCCGTAAAATTTAAGCTTGCAGAGTAGTCCGAGAACTTGCCGACCATATTGCACGAGACATCCATAGGTCTTCCAGCAGCTCGCCACTACCAATCCTTAAGAGAACCGGCAAGGCATGTCCCCGACCGATTTAACCTTTCGGGGCTTCTTGAGAACTGCACTGGATAACTGGAGTCCCCCAAGAGCAACAACTTACCAGCCACGCGACCTCGAGCCAACTGACCCTCCAGGCTCCACCAAACCCTCGACACACACACACACACACACACACACACACACACACACACACACACACCTCAACTAAAGACCTCAGCTCGAGACATACGATCCAATCGATATCGGCAACCAACTAGTCAGTGGCGCCAGTGGAATGCCATACCGCAGAGATTAAAGTCGCCAAGCTTCAATTCAGAAAATCTTGTCAGTACTCTATTTCATAGTCTATGTGGTACATTACGACTCTGCTATATACCGATCAAATCAAGAGGTACTATCGAAAACTAGCTAAAAATTAAAAATATTTTAAAATGGAAATTACAGGCAACCAATACAAATTTCCATTTTCATTATAGCTAAATTGTTATGGAATTAAAGAGAGTCAACTAATTTGTAAATATAAAATGTTACAAGTGTAAGAAGGCTGTTTAGGTTTTTATGTTGGTAACGCCATGTAGCGCTCTGTATGAAAATCACTGACTGTGCTGTGTGAAGGCTGTGGTTGGTTTGCATTGTTGGAATAATATTCGCCATTGTAGTGTTGGGCAGTTGGCTGTTAACAGCGCGTAGCGTTGCGCAGTTGGAGGTGAGCCGCCAGCAGTGGTGGATGTGGGGAATGAAATGGCGGGGTTTTGAGAGTGAACGATCTGGACGTGTGTCCATCAGAAAAAGGAAATTTGTTTAATTGGATGTCACAAAATTATATATAATTACTTCTGAACATAATTAAGGTAAATACATTGTTTGTTCTTTTACCAAAATCTTTCATTTGCTAACTATGCCTATCAGTAGTTGGTGCCTTCAGTAGTTAGAATCTTTTATTTAGCTGGCTGTATTGGCGCTCGTAGTTTGAGTAACGAAGATTTTTGTGACTGAAATGCCTCTGAGCACTATGGGATTTAACATCTGAGGTCATCAGTCCCCTAGAACTTAGAACTACTTAAACCTAAGTAACCTAAGGACATCACACACATCCAAGCACAAGGCAGTATTCGAACCTGCGACCGTAGCGGTCGTGCGGTTCCAGACTGAAGCCGGCCAGATTTTTGTGAGGCAAATGATTCAAGAAAAGTGTAGGTTATTGTTAGTCAGCGCTATTCTTTTGTAGGGATTATTGAAAGTCAGATTACATTGGGCTGAAAAAACAATGTGTGTCAGTTTAGTAATGGTCAGAATAAGTAAAGTAAAAGCTGTCTGAGTACGTTGAGTTTTACTCAGATGTTTCTGCATCAAATAACGTAAGAGTTTTTCCAGCACTGTCATTCATAATTTTCTAAGCGGACGTTTCACAAGGAAAAAGACCTCCTTCTGTTTCAGGAAACAATACGGTGCACAACCAACGAATTATGGATTAATCGTCCACACATTATATAATTGGTATTAAAAATATAAAGATTTTTCCTCACAACAGAACTTTGTAACTGAAGAATTAAAAATATCCTTAAAATAGTTTTAATATACTCTAAAGTACAAGCGTGAACACTATGTTCAATACGTAGACGTCACTACAGATATTCGGATTTAGGTGACAACGTGTTCGATATGCCTGCCATCATTGGCGATGATGTGGCGCAGACGAATCGCGAAATTCTGCGTGACACGCTGATGACAATCGATGCTGTTGGCGATCTCGTGAAGGACTGTTTTCAGCTCAGCAATGGTTTATGGTTATTCCTTTACATACCGGTATTGCCTTTATATAGACTCACAAAAAGGAGTCGCATGTTTTCATATCCGGAGAATATGGTGGCCAACTGAGGTCCATGTCAGAGCCAGAATGCTGCCCACAAGTCCTCCTTCAGGACATCAAACACTCCCTGCTCCGATGGGGTCGAGCCCCGTCTTGCATGAACCACATCTTGTCGAAATTACGGTTACTTGCCATCAAGGAACATCGCAAGGATATTCAACGACTGGAAACTGCACAGCCATTCAGGCTGAAGCGACTTCTCGATCGCCACCAGTGCACTAAATGCGCCAACTTGCTTGTTGAAGAACCCATCCAATTGAAAGTGCACTTCGTCGCTAAACCAAGCCATCCATGAGCATGATAATTCCCATCATGCCCCTCAGCCAACTGTGCAGTTTATAGTCCTAGCGCAAACCGTTCAGAAGTTACGACGATTTTACAAAATTGTTAAGGCCGCGGCCGCGAGCTCGGCCCCAGTTCACCACCGGCAATGGAGGGTGAAGCTTTGACAATGCCAGCCACCCGTGCTGGCGAAACGTCAGTACAATCATCAGATGAATGTCGGCCGAAGAAACCTAGACAGAAGCCAATAGGCAGTTTGTATGACGATTTTGTAATTGTCACCCTGTACATAAATCTGTAAGACTTTAAATGCACTGACGGAAAAAATCGTAACACCACAGAAATAGTTAATGTGGAGCGATGAATTATCGGGAATATATTTGTCTAGATAATATAATTAAGTGATTAACAATGCAAGACCAGGAGATAGGCCATGGCAAATGTAAAATGCTAGGACATTAATAGCCGATGTAATAGCCAGAAAGTTGAATGAAAACAAGCAAACGTGCATGCATTGTGTTGTACAGGTGTCGGATGTCGGTTAGTGGGATGGTGTTCCATACCTGTTGCACTAAGTCGGTTAATGTAAGGACGGTTATCGCTGTTTGTGGATGACGTTGGAGTTGTCCGATGATGTTCCACATGTGTTTATTGGAGACAGATGTGGTGATCAAGCATGCCAAATCGACATGTCGAGGCTTGTGGAACATCTTGGGTTACAACAGCGGTACTTGGTCGAGCGTTATCCTGATAGGAAACACCTCCCAGAATGCTTCTCATGAATGCCAGCACAACCGACTGAGCTACGGTCGCAGGTTCGAATCCTGCCTCGGGCATGGATGTGTGTGATGTCCTTAGGTTAGTTAGGTTTAAGTACACTCCTGGAAATGGAAAAAAAAACACATTGACACCGGTGTGTCAGACCCACCATACTTGCTCCGGACACTGCGAGAGGGCTGTACAAGCAATGATCACACGCACGGCACAGCGGACACACCAGGAACCGCGGTGTTGGCCGTCGAATGGCGCTAGCTGCGCAGCATTTGTGCACCGCCGCCGTCAGTGTCAGCCAGTTTGCCGTGCCATACGGAGCTCCATCGCAGTATTTAACACTGGTAGCATGCCGCGACAGCGTGGACGTGAACCGTATGTGCAGTTGACGGACTTTGAGCGAGGGCGTATAGTGAGCATGCGGGACGTACCACCGAATTGCTCAACACGTGGGGCGTGAGGTCTCCACAGTACATCGATGTTGTCGCCAGTGGTCGGCGGAAGGTGCACGTGCCCGTCGACCTGGGACCGGACCGCAGCGACGCACGGATGCACGCCAAGACCGTAGGATCCTACGCAGTGCCGTAGGGGACCGCACCGCCACTTCCCAGCAAATTAGGGACACTGTTGCTCCTGGGGTATCGGCGAGGACCATTCGCAACCGTCTCCATGAAGCTGGGCTACGGTCCCGCACACCGTTAGGCCGTCTTCCACTCACGCCCCAACATCGTGCAGCCCGCCTCCAGTGTTTTTTTGTGCTTGTGGTTTTAGGGAGCAAAACTTCTATGGTCATTAGCGCCCAGTCCGCCTCCAGTGGTGTCGCGACAGGCGTGAATGGAGGGACGAATGGAGACGTGTCGTCTTCAGCGATGAGAGTCGCTTCTGCCTTGGTGCCAATGATGGTCGTATGCGTGTTTGGCGCCGTGCAGGTGAGCGCCACAATCAGGACTGCATACGACCGAGGCACACAGGGCCAACACCCGGCATCATGGTGTGGGGAGCGATCTCCTACACTGGCCGTACACCACTGGTGATCGTCGAGGGGACACTGAATAGTGCACGGTACATCCAAACCGTCATCGAACCCATCGTTCTACCATTCCTAGACCGGCAAGGGAACTTGCTGTTCCAACAGGACAATGCACGTCCGCATGTATCCCGTGCCACCCAACGTGCTCTAGAAGGTGTAAGTCAACTACCCTGGCCAGCAAGATCTCCGGATCTGTCCTCCATTGAGCATATTTGGGACTGGATGAAGCGTAGTCTCACGCGGTCTGCACGTCCAGCACGAACGCTGGTCCAACTGAGGCGCCAGGTGGAAATGGCATGGCAAGCCGTCCCACAGGACTACATCCAGCATCTCTACGATCGTCTCCATGGGAGAATAGCAGCCTGCATTGCTGCGAAAGGTGGATATACACTGTACTAGTGCCGACATTGTGCATGCTCTGTTGCCTGTGTCTATGTGCCTGTGGTTCTGTCAGTGTGATCATGTGATGTATCTGATCCCAGGAATGTGTCAATAAAGTTTCCCCTTCCTGGGACAATGAATTCACGGTGTTCTTATTTCAATTTCCAGGAGTGTAGTTCTAAGTTCTAGGGGACTGATGACCATAGACGTTAAGTCCCATAGTGCTCAGAGCCATTTGAACCATGTTTGAACAACCGACTGAATCACCAGATTGACGTACAAATTTGCAGTCTGGGTGCATGGGATAACCACGAGAGAGCTGCTGCTGTCATGTGAAATCGCAGGCCAGACCATAACTCCAGGTGTAGATCCAACGTGTCTGGCAAAGAGACGGGTTGGTTGCAGGTCCTCAACTCGGTTCCTTCTAACCAATGCGCGGCCATCACTGGCGCCGACGCAGAACCAGCTCTCGTCAGAAAACACAACAGACCACCACCTTGCCCTCCCGCGAACTTTCCACTGACACTACTGAAGTCGTAAACGGCGGTGGTTTGGGATCAGTGGAATGCACGGTACAAGGCGTCTGACTCTTAGCTGTCCATGAAGTAACCAGTTTGTAACAGTTCGTTGTGTCACTGTGGTGCCAATTGCTGATCAGTTTGCTACTGCTGACGCAATACGATGCGCCAGAGCCATACCCAGAACACGATGGTCTTCCCTCTGAGCAGTGCCACGTGGTCGTCTGGAGCCTGGTCTTTTTGCGACCGTACATTCCATGTGACCACCGCTGCCAGCAGCCATGTAGAGTGGCTACATTTCCGACAAGCCTTTCTGAAATATCGCAGAGGTAACTTCCAGCTTGTCCTAGCCCTATTACAAGGCCCCATGAAAACTCAGTGAGATGTTGACAATGTCATGTTTGTCGCCTTAGAGGCATTTGTGAGTAACATCAACACGCCACGTCCAGTGTCAAATTTAACTAACGCTAACGATCGA
Source organism: Schistocerca americana (assembly GCF_021461395.2). NCBI lineage: Eukaryota > Metazoa > Arthropoda > Insecta > Orthoptera > Acrididae > Schistocerca > Schistocerca americana. The sequence goes on along the minus strand of NC_060120.1, from coordinate 1,011,645,909 downwards.
TATAGCGCGGAATTAAAGCAAACCTTATTTGCATCCTCATAGTGGCGCTACAAGCACCGCTCCTATGGGACTGACGCGAAATTTGAATGGATATCATTTTTCAGATGTAGAAACACGGCTACCAACTCTCGTTTATGTCGCACAACTCCTTCTTGGTTGTGCGATTTTTTTTTTTGTCAGTGTAATTAGAAACACTGCACACAACATAACCACATATTTTACTACTACAAAAACAGTAGAAAATGTCGGAAACTGCGTAAAGTGGTTTCTGGTGATTTTAAAATCAGTCACCAGGGAACATCATTTGTTCCTAGGTACAGAATCCTCCAGGTACAACACTTTCCCCTACTCATGCGATGTATCCGCTATCCCTACGGTTTAACAGGGGAATTACCATTGCGCTCTTAACGTTGCCATCATTGCTTTTAATTTCACCAAATGTTGTTTCGACTACAATAGTGAAGATTGATTATCGAGGATGTTGGTTCGTTTTAACAGCTGCGTGTAGCTGAAGAGCTTAATGCAAGGTGGGAAAAGATGGTGGGCTGCCTGAAGCCAGTCGAAAGGGTGGTGACTTCAAAAGGCTTGGGCAAGTTATGAAATAATATAAAAACTAGATCCACCTCTTAAAATGTGGAAAGCAATGAGCTTGTAGCTCGTTTCACACTCTGGAACATTAAGTGCTCATTGCCCAAGTTTTCTAGACCTTTCTGTTTCGAATGACCGTTCCTTTCACACTGACAATCTCCTGAAACACCCTGTGCAGAGACATCGAGACAGTCATTCCGCTCCTATTATCGGCAGATTGAACAGGAAAGGGTGCACAAGCACTGGAGGAAAGTAAATATCTACCACACGCCACAGAGTGGCTTGCGAAATATGTGTGTATGTAAATACAGATTTATGAGGCTAATGCCAGAAGCCACAATTTGCATTAAACGCCGCCGCGCCAGTACACGTTATCATATAACAGCCCGATACGAAATTTATCTGGAATCAGACTTAATTCCACCCATCGTTCAGTATTATGTATAATCACGCAGGTTGAAAGGTTGTTCGTGAGCCGAGATTTATTATCGTATTCAGAGTGCTGGTCTGTTCGGTGGCACAAGTATGGTTTCAGGCGATTTATATCAACATCAGTACTCTGCAAGCCTCGTGACGGTATTTATCGGAGGGCACTTCTCGAACCACGATCATTTCCCCCGCTTTTATGTTACATTCGCGAGTGGTTCGTCGGATGAACGACTGTCGATCAACATTCATATAGTCTCGAATTTTTCCGATTTTAGTCGTGGTCGTTTCGCTAGACTGATGTGGCAGGGAGTAAGGTATTGCCCAATTCTTCCTCGAACATATGCTCTTGTAATTTCAACAGTAACCTTCTTCGTGGTACATAGTGCCTCTCTTCTAGCGCAAGCCCCTATAATTTGCTCGGCGTCTCTGCAACGCTCTCAGACTTATTAAACGATTCCGTGACGAAACGTGCTGCTCTTCGTTGGATCTCCTCTACCTCATTTGTTAATCATACTTGCTGAGGTTATAGTGATTTTTTTGAGTTTGTGTGTTGTGTCTGTATGCGTGTACGTGTGCTGTTAATAATACATACTAAGATAACATAAGACAACACACAACTTATGCGCTACAACTTTTATCATGGGTGAATATTGTCGGTATTTTTGATATGTTTCTATATACAAGTGCCCGATAAATAAACCACTTTGGAATGTCGGTATATACGTAAAACAGGAACTGATCGGTGTGAAGCATCGTATTCTTTTACATTTAGAAATATCTCAGGCTTGTAGTCAAATATCTTTTCAATCGAGTAATAATTTATACTTTTGTGCGTTCGCGTGGAGAAACACCTGTTGCATGGGATACTTATTATCAGTTCCTAACTGTGGAGATCTCGCCACTTGAACAAAAGATAGCCGTGTAGCGGCAACCCCCAAGAATGTTTAAGATCGATACAACTCTTTGCAAAATGAATGAAATTAACATTACTTTAGAATGTGAACTCAAGAATTAATTGTAAACTCTCTCCATTTTGCTCTACTCCCCATAGTATTGTATTGATCGGAACAACAATCTGCCGTCTTGCAAATGGCGGGCAACAATGCAGATTACAGCTTGCGCTGTACCGCAAGTTATTTATCTATGAAAAAAGCGTACAGTTAAATGTTCACACATATAGGGATGCGGCCGCTATTGAAATAAATGGTTTTATTACGATTGGCAGAAGTCGTTACAAGATACATTCGTCTCTATCCACGTCTTTCTCATACAAAGATCCGAACAAAATTTGTTTCTACTGTATCATTGTTCTAAACCCACAGATTATCCTGCAATATCGATATTGCTTTTCACATACATGACAGTGATATAACTGATTTTTTCGTAATCTTTTGCACACAAAATAACAGTTTGTTTGCACATCTCATGTCGATCATAAATAAGTATTTGTCAGTACATGTCACAGTTTGGTGATCAGTACCCAAGAATAGGTCGAACAAGTGTTTTGTAAACCGCTTCCTTCGTGTGGCCGGCCGGAGTGGCCGAGCGGTTAAAGGCGCTACAGTCTGGGACCGCACGACCGCTACGGTCGCAGGTTCGAATCCTGCCTCGGGCATGGATGTGTGTGATGTCCTTAGGTTAGTTAGGTTTAAGTAGTTCTAAGTTCTAGGGGACTTATGACCACAGCAGTTGAGTCCCATAGTGCTCAGAGCCATTTGAACCATTTTGAACCTTCGTGTGGATGAACTAGATTTCCTTAAGGTTCCCTCAGTGAATCTCAGTCCACCATGTGCTTTTCGTACAGTTAATTTTATGACCTGATTCGACTTTACGTCGCTCCAGTTGGCATCTCTTAGCGGTTTTTCGGTAGTTACTGTTTCCAGGGAGTTTTCACCACTAGTGTAATCGAACAGTAATGGATCTCTTCACTTATTTCGTCGAAATACGCTGCATATGCGTACTATCGTGGTCAACTGCCATTCCCTGCCCCAGTCATCGATCTTCGGCAGGTTTTGATACATTTCGCCACAGATTTATGGGGTTGCAATCTTCCCTTAGAAAACAACATGGTCCGTAAACAGCCTCATGGTGCTTCTGATGTCATCCGATAATCATATTTTGTGAACAGTAATGGGTCTATAATGCTCGCTTGGAATAGTCTACAAATTACAGAAATTGCCTTTACACCTGTCGACCTCATTTTATTAATAATGTATTTTGTTCTATCTCTTAAAGAGCACTGTATCCATCACAAAACTGGCAAAGTAAACTATAAACTCTTATTTTTTTCACTAAATGACAGTGTGAAACTGTATCGAATGCCTTCTGAAAGTTAAGGAACATGGCAAACTATGTGTACAGTGCCCGGGATTTGATGGAGGAACGGAGCTTCATTTCACAAGATCTCTGTTTACGGAATCCATACTGCTTTCATAGAGGAGATTTTCTACCCGCAGAAGCTTCATAATGCGTAAGCAGAGAACATGTTACGCAATTCTTCTGGGTGGCTAGAACTAAAGTGCAGCTGGTCAGGGAGGTCCAGTGTGGGCTGTAATTATCGTACGGCAGCGAATTTTGATAGATATGCTAACACGTTAATGTGGAACCGATTACACTTGGAAAAACTTAATTCCCATTTTGGCCACCAGGTGCAAAACTGGCGCTGTACACTGTTTGTATGATTTTATGACATCCACATTGTCATTTGACAAGTCATAACGTATGTAAGACGTGTATATTTCTAGTGTCTATTATCAAACCCCAACTTATGAAAGATGTTTTTATTTTATTAATAGGATTACGTAGGAATAATTAATATTTGTCATGTTGGAAATAATTGTGGTAACATGGAATGTCTGCACCAAAGTATTGTTGGCAAGAGAGACCGCACATTGATATAGTTTTAAAAAGGGCGGGAGAGACCGCGTATGGATACATTTTAAGAAAAGAGCGGGGAAGACCGCGCATTGATACATTTTGTAATGGTAGCAAGGATTGTCTGCACCAGAAAGCACTGTTGGCAGGAGAGACCGTACTTTAGCGTTCGTAGGAAGTCAGTAGTAAGCGAGAAGTGACTGGCGTATTCTGACGAGTCAGTTGCTCGGCCACCATTGGTGAGAGATCTGGAGAATGTGCTGGCCATGGCAGCAGCCGAACATTTTCTGTATCCAGAAAGGCCCGTACAGGATCTGCAACTGAAAGGTAGAGCCACGGATCGTAACACATATGAAATCTAACGTCCACCGTTGAAAGCGCCGTCAGTGCGAACAAGAGGCGACCGAGACGTGTAAACAGTGGCACCCCATACCATGACGCCGGTGATACGCCAGTGATACGCCAGTATGGCATGACGAATACACGCTTCCAATGTGCGTTCCCCGCGATGTCACCAAACACGTATGTGACCATCATGATTCTGTAAACAGAACCTGGATTCATCCGAAAAAAATGACGTTTTGCCATTAGTGCACCCAAGTTAGTCGTTGAGTACACCATCGCAGGCGCTTCTGTCTGTGATGCAGCGTCAAGGGTAACCGCAGCCATGGTCTCCGAGCTGATAGTCCATGCTGCCGCAAACGTCGCCGAACTGTTCGTGCAGATGGTTGTTGTCTTTGCTAACGTCCCCATCTGTGGACTCAGGGATCAAGACGCGCCTGTACGATCCGCTACAGCCATGCGGATAAGATGCCTGTCATCTCGACTGCTAGTGATATGAGGCCGTTGGGATCCAGCACAGGGTTCCCTATTACCCTCTTGAACCACCGATTCCATATTCTGCTAACAGTCATTGGGTCTCGACCAACGCGAGCAGCAATGTTGCGATACGATAAACCGCAATCGCGATACGCTACAATCCGACCTTTATCAAAGTCGGAAACGTGATGGTACGCTTTTCTCCTCCTTACACGAGGCATCACAACAACGTATCACCAGGCAACGCCGGTCAACTGCTGTTTGTGTATGAGAAATCGGCTGGAAACTTTCCTCATGTCAGCACGTTGTAGGTGTCGCCAAAGGCGCCAACCTTGTGTGAATGCTCTGAAAAGCTAATCATTTGCATATCACAGCAGCTTCTTCCTGTCGGTTAACTATCGCTTCTGTAGCACGTCATCTTCGTAGTGTAGCAATTTTAATGGCCAGTAGTGTAATCGAATCAGAACAGAAGAGCGCACTTCTACCTGTCAGAAAAGGAAAATTACTTGTAATGTTTCGCTTTTTAAGGACTGTATCAATTTTCATACTAACACTAATCTTTCATAGGCGTTCACTATTGAAGATAGGTGGATTTCTGGCTCATCCACTGTGTCTCCCGAGACTTTCGGCTCTATTTGTTACAAGGGGAAAATCTTCAACAAACATCTGCTTACTGTGTGCTCTGAAAACTGTTTGCGTTCGTTCATTCATACATAAAGCTCATTCCGTGTAGTAAATTCACCAAAAATTTTATGTGAACTGTATACTCGGATCTTCAATTTGTTCGCTAAGCTAGGGCTAGCGTTGCAAGTGTATAAGTATACACACAATCTTGGTACACACGGGAACTGAAATCTATGGCTTTTGGTCCTCTCTAACAGTAATAGATCATAGGTCGCTGGTGCTACGAACGATACCTATCGTCTTGAAAACAGCGCAGATTATTCCTGGTTTCAACAAGATTTTTAGAACAGATGCAAATAATTACAAGCCTATCTTGCTAACGCAAATCTGTTTTACCAGGTGATTAGTGCAGATACAGGAGACCAAAGTGGGCTCTAATTATCGCATGGCAGCGAAACTTGGTGGACATTGTTAGGCGTTAATGCGATACCGATTTACACTGGACAGAGTAATTACTTCCAATTTTGACCACCAGGTGCAAATCTGTGTGAATCCAAGTTAGATGTACAGATATGTTTCCATATGTAATGGGTTAGGACAGGGTGTGGGCAAAAACAGGTGAAATAAGAGAGAAAGGCATATTGTTGTCTTTATTATAAACCCCCGCATACAGTTCGTCAAATATGAGCACTGTAGACGTTGACGAAATGTTGCATCCTTTAAACGACGTGATAGACAGTTGCTCGCAGCAGTTCCGGTGGAAGCTGAGCAATGTGTTCCTGCATACTGGCATTCAGATTTGGTTGAGATGGAAAGAGTCTGTGGTAAACGCGTTTCTTCAGATATCCCAAGAGTCAAAAGTCATATGGATTCAGAGCAGCTGATTTTGCAGGACACGCATCGGGAAAACTTCTGGAGATAACACATTCATGGAAGGTTGCATTAAGCAGATCTTTAACTGGACGAGCAACATGAGATGTTGTTCCATCTTGCATAAAAACAGTGGTTTCCTCACAGTTGCACTCTCCCAAAGTAGGAATCACAGGCTGTAGAAGGTGGTCTCGATAAAGTGCAGCGATCCACTACACGGTTGTCAGGCTCTCCGGCTGTATTCTCTTAAAAGAAGAACGAACTGAGAATAAAGGTGATTCTCAATCCACACACATAGACACATATGGTGAGTGCAGTGTCTATTCGTGCATAGCACGTGATTTAACAGTATCCCAAATTCGGCTGGTCTGTTTATTCACTGCACCGTATAATGTAAAATGTGCCTCGCTACTCCACAGAGTATTGCCTGGCTACAATGGTTCAAATGGCTCTGAGCACTATGCGACTTAACTTCTGAGGTCATCAGTCGCCTATAACTTAGAACTAATTAAACCTAACTAACCTAAGGACATCACACACATCCATGCCCGAGGCAGGATTCGAACCTGCGACCGTAGCGGTCGCTCGGTTGCAGACTGCAGCGCCTAGAACCCACGGTCACTCCGGCTGGCGCCTGGCTACATGTTATCATCCTCCATCCATTGAGAACTTCGTTTCGGATCATGATGTTTCAGTTACTGCACCACCTGGATGTTGTTCGGGTACCAGTATAAAATAGACCGCAAAATTTTCCGTGCTGTTGACTATGAAGTAGACAATTCCTCGTGACACTGCACTACCACTAGAACCACCTGGGGCGCATGCTGCCTGGTTAGTTACAACAAATGTAACCTTGTCAATAATTTCCGCTCGGATACGACTTCTTCCTGTTCCACATGCCGCACCAAGCACATCCGCTATACTCTATTAGCTGCTGGTGGGCTTTCATAATAAGTGGCTGTATTTACTATCAAAGTTGACGTTATTCTTTAATAGCAAAGCTGACGTTATTCTTTGATTAATTTGACTGAAGTTACGTAATTCACAGTTAAACTTTTTATTGACAACAATAAAATTTTGCAAAGTTTTACGCTGATGGTTTTTGGGGTGGATTATATTCAGAAACGCAATATTGCTGGCAAAAATTAATTATATTCTGAATGAAATGATTTTACAAACGTTCAAATGGGACTTACATTTTACAATAATCTTACAACTAGCATTGCGCAAACATACCTTCAGTAGTCTTGAGTTTCTCAAAAAAATAATTCAATAATATTAGTTCCTCTTATGATAATAGTTAGCTGATGTCTCTGTACATCCGTTTATAATCTCTTGTAAATCATAGCTAGTGGCTGGCAGGCACACCGCTCCTCTCAACCCCTCGCTGCATGGGCAGCTGTACCTATACACGCCATCCAAGCTCTGTTTCACTCAATGCCCAGGCGTATGAAGGCCGTTATTACGGCCAGACGTGGTTGTTCTGGGTACTGATTTCTCAGGATCTATGCACCAAATTGCCTGAAAATGTAATCACATGTCAGTTCTAGTATAATATATTTGTCCAATGAATACCCGTTTATCATGTGCATTTGTTCCTGGTGTAGCAATTTTAATGGCCAGTAGTGTAAATTTCGCCTTTAGATGCCAAAATGTTTATCAGATTTCATGCCAACATGGGTAATCGCTGTGACGAACTCTCGTGGCATACAGCTGCAGGGCGAATAAGATCACGAGTTCTGAACTCTGCATAAATATAGGAGTCCAGTCTCTTGGTACTGTTCCTCTTTGTGGGATACCCCGCGTCAACACAAATGATAAAATAACTGAATGAAAGACCATATAGAACCAAAGCAAGACGTGAGATCCGTATCACATCATGCTAAAATGACGTAACGTACAGAGAAAGACAAAATACTAAAAGTAAGTAGCGCGCACCTTTGCGCCTTCGAATTTAGTAGCCGAACTGACAGCGTAATTTCATCGACTTCCATTTGAAGTGCTGCTATTGAGGTACAGAAGCGAAAGACAGATAGGGCGTACATTCATCGGATGCCACCTGCGCATTTCGCTTTTCGCGAGCTGGGAGCTGGCTGTTGGCAAGAGATCTGCTAGGAGAAGGAGATTTTCAGATAGCTTTACTATTGGTGTTTGTAATAGATATGACCAACTGTCAGAGTCTAGTGGAGAGGAATCTCTAGTAGCTGTAGATGTAGGAAGTATGCAGCAGACCTCAGCAGTTACGGTGGCTAGGACAGTTGCAAAGTCTAAGAGAAAGAAGAAGGTTCTGCTGTTAGGTAGTTCTCATGGTAGAGGTGTAGGCCAGCAGTTGCAGGAAGTTTTGGGGAGTGAGTACCAGGTCACCAGCATTGTGAAGCCTAATGCAGGATTGGCTCAGGTGACTTTTAACATAGGGGGGTTATGTAGGGATTTTACTAAAGAGGATCAGGTAGTGATTGTGGGTGGGGCTGGTAATAGTATTGATAGGGATGGGAAGTATGACATAGATGGTGACCTGGAAAAGATAGCCACTCAGACTGGCAACACGAATGTGCATTTCGTGGAACTGTTTCAGCGTCACGATCGGCCTCATCTTAATATAGCCGTCAGGCGTAATAACATGAGACTTGGGGGTGCGCTGATGACAGAAGGCATGAGTCACATTTCAGTGGTGTCGGTGGAGTCTATCAGTAGGACGGGTTTCACTAGACATGGCCTGCACCTCAACAGGTATGGGAAGGGGAGGTTGGCAAAACTTATAGGTGACAGCATAGGTGGGGGTGGTGGGATCACTCATGGGAAAATTCCGGTAGTTGTGGGTGTTAGAGCTGTACCTTTTTTAGATTGAAGTCAGCTGATAGGTATTCCTGCTTAAGGGAAGTCTCTCTAACAAAGAAACCACTTTCTACAAAGCTTGGGTATCCGATTAATGAGGGAATTAGTATATTTCATCAAAATATACAAGGTATTCGAGATAAAGTTAGTGAACTGCTTATAGATGTTGACTCTGAAATTATTGGTATATCTGAACACTTCTTAAATAAGGAGATAATTCAGAGGCTTCCTTTACCAGGATACAGGTTGGCTGGCAGCTTTTCTAGGAGCTCTTTGCGGTGTGGGGGAGTAGCCATGTATGTGAAAAACGGTATCCCATTTGAGTCAATTGATGTTTCAAAGTACTGCACTGAAAAGGTGTTTGAATGTTGTGCAGGTGTGGTTAAATTTAGTGGAGCTAAACTTCTTACTGTTGTTATTTATAGATCCCCAGACTCCGATTTCACAACATTTTTGCTAAAGCTAGAGGAGGTTCTTGGTTCACTTTATAGGAAATACAAAAAGTTAGTTATATGTGGTGACTTCAATATTAATTGTATGAGTGATTGTGCAAGGAAAAGGATGCTGGTAGACCTCCTTAATTCATATAATCTTATGCAAACCGTATTCTTTCCAACGAGAGTGCAAGGGAACAGTAGAACAACCATAGACAATATTTTTGTTCATTCGTCATTATTAGAAGGGCATTCTGTTAGCAAAAAGGTGAATGGCCTTTCAGATCATGATGCACAAATTTTAAGTCTAAAAGATTTTTGTGCTTCAACACATGTTAAATATAGTTACCAACTTTTTAGGAAAGCTGATCCAGTTGCTGTACAGACTTTTGTAAACCTTATCAAGGAACAAGATTGGCAAGATGTTTATAGTGCTGATACAGTAGACGATAAATATAATGCTTTCCTCAAGACTTTTCTCGTGCTCTTTGAAAGTTGCTTTCCGTTAGAACGTTTAAAACAGGGTACTAGCACAAACAGGCAGCCTGGGTGGCTGACTAAAGGGATAAGAATATCTTGTAGAACAAAGTGGCAATTATATCAAACGTTAGAAACAGTCAAAATCTAAATGCAGCAGCCCATTACAAACAGTATTGTAAGGTGCTTAAAAAAGTTATTAGGAAGGCAAAAAGTATGTGGTATGCAGATAGAATAGCTAAGTCTCAGGATAAAATTAAAACCATATGGTCAGTCGTAAAGGAAGTGGCTGGTCTGCAGAGACAGGTCGAGGATATAGAATCAGTGCGTAGTGGGGATGTCCGTGTTGCTGATAAGTCGCATATATGTACAGTACTTAATAATCACTTTCTGAATATAGCAGGTGAACTAAATAGAAACCTAGTCCCAACAGGGAATCATATAGCGCTCTTAGAAAAAAGTGTTCCGAGACTGTTACCTGAAATGCTCCTCCATGATACTGACAAGAGGGAGATTGAGTTAATAATTAAATCACTAAAGACCAAGAACTCTCATGGATATGACGGGGTATCTAGCAGAATACTGAAGTATTGTTCCACGTATATTAGCTCAGTACTTAGCCATATCTGTAACTTTTCCTTTAGCAGTGGTCGGTTTCCTGACCGATTAAAGTACTCGGTAGTGAAGCCACTTTATAAAAAGGGAGACAGGGATAATGTTGACAATTATAGACCTATTTCTATGCCATCGGTGTTTGCTAAAGTTATCGAGAGGCTTGTATATACAAGGTTACTGCAGCATTTAAATTCACATAATTTGCTGTCAAATGTACAGTTTGGTTTTAGAAATGGCTTAACAACTGAAAATGCTATATTCTCTTTTCTCTGTGAGGTTTTGGACGGATTAAATAAAAGGTTGAGAACGTTAGGTGTTTTCTTTGATTTAACGAAGGCTTTTGACTGTGTTGACCACAAAATATTACTGCAGAAGTTGGAACATTATGGAGTAAGGGGAGTAGCTTACAATTGGTTCGCCTCCTACTTTAAGAACAGAAAGCAGAAGGTAATCCTCCGCAATATTGAGAGTGGTAATGATGTTCAGTCCCAATGGGGCACTGTTAAATGGGGCGTTCCCCAAGGGTCGGTGCTGGGGCCACTGCTGTTCCTTATTTATGTAAATGATATGCCTTCTAGTATTACAGGTGATTCAAAAATATTTCTGTTTGCTGATGACACCACCTTGGTAGTGAAGGATCTTGTGTGTAATATTGAAACATTATCAAATAATGTAGTTCATGAAGTAAGTTCGTGGCTTGTGGAAAATAATTTGATGCTAAATCACAGTAAGACTCAGTTTTTACAGTTTCTAACCCACAATTCAACAAGAACTGACATTTTAATCAGACAGAATGGGCATGTTATAAGCGAGACGGAACAGTTCAAGTTCCTAGGCGTACGGATAGATAGTAAGCTGTTGTGGAAAGCCCATGTTCAGGATCTTGTTCAGAAACTAAATGCCGCTTTATTTACCATTAGAACAGTATCTGAAATAAGTGACATTTCAACACGAAAAGTAGTATACTTCGCATATTTTCATACGCTTATGTCATATGGTATTATTTTTTGGGGTAATTCTTCTGATTCAAAAAGGGTATTTTTGGCTCAAAAACGGGCTGTTCGAGCTATGTATGGTGTAAGTTCGAAAACCTCTTGTCGACCCCTATTCAATAGTCTGGGAATTTTGACATTGCCCTCACAGTATGTATTTTCTTTAATGTCGTTTGTTGTTAGCAATATTAGCTTATTCCCAAGAGTTAGCAGCTTTCACTCAGTTAATACTAGGCAGAAATCAAATCTGCATGTGGAATGCACTTCCTTGACTCTTGTGCAGAAAGGAGTGCAGTATTCTGCTGCATCCATTTTCAATAAGCTACCACAAGAACTCAAAAATCTTAGCAGTAGCCCAAACACTTTTAAGTCTAAACTGAAGAGTTTCCTCATGGCTCACTCCTTCTATTCTGTCGAGGAGCTCCTGGAAGAGATAAAAAATTAAGCAAATTCCAGTGTTACATTCTTGATTTTCTTTATTTAAACTAACGACTTGTTTCATTTTATGTGTTTCTACAATCGTGTTATAATTTCATGTATTGACTCGTTCCATGACCATGGAGACTTCTCCTAAATGTGGTCCCACGGAACAATAAATAAATAAATAAATAAATAAATAAATGAATAGCACCCTCCTGATTTCTCCGGCCAGTAGGTATCATCGCCTGAAGATTGCCGGCAGGTACCACGTCTAATTATCGTAAACTTCAGCGACTGTGACACAGCGTGTGACAGCATCAGCAGTTAATGCACAACCGTTTCTACAGAGACATGAACACTAAAAATGAAAGAAGAATAGGTCACGGTATCGATACGAGCAGGGCGAGCGCAGCTCTTGTCTAATACAACGAAGCGCGAAAGAAACTGGTATAGGCATGCGTATTCAAATACACAGACAAGTAAGCAGGCATAATACGAATCTGCGTTCACCAATGCCTATGTAAGGCAACAAGTGTCTGGCGCAGTTTTTTGATCGCCTACTGCTGCTACAATGGCAGCTTATTAAGATTTGATTGAGTCTGAATATGGTGTTACAGTCGGCGCACGAGCGATGGGACACAGCATCTCCGAAGTAACGATGAAATGGGGATTTTGCTGTACGACCATTTCAAGAGTGTACCGTGAATACCAGGAATCCGGTAAAACATCAAATCTTCGATATTGCAGCAACCTGAAAAAGATCCTGTAAGAACGGGACCAACGACGACTGAAGAGAATTATTCAACGTGACAGAGGTGCAACCCTTCCGCCAATTTTAACCCACCATCCTTGAAGATGGTGCAAGACCAAAACCGGTAGAAGCCTCGGTGTAAATAAAAACAGCTGATGATTCAAATGTACATTTTATACATTACTTTAAGGCTACTGACAGTAATCTTCCAAAAATGTTTAAAACAAAGGTTTATGCCCCGGCTGGACCCGTCAACATCGACATTGGACCATTGACGACTGGAAACATGTTTCCTGGCCGGACTAGTCTGATTTCAAATTGTATCGGGTGGATGGACGTGTATGGGTATGGAGACAACCTCATGAATCCCTGCACCCTGAATGTCAGCAGGGGCCTGTTCAAGCTGATGGAAGCTCTGTAATGGCGTGGGGCATGTGCAGTTGGAGTGAGATGGGATCCCTGGTACGCCTAGATACGACTGTGACAGGTGGCATGTGCGTAAGCATACTGTCTGATCACCTGTATCCATTCATTTCCACTGTGAATTCCGACGTACTTGGGCAATTCCAGCAGGACAATGCAACACCTCATACGTTCAAAATTGCTAAAGAGTGCTTTCAGGAACACTCTTCTGAGATTAAACACTTCCGCTGGCCACCAAACTCCCCAGACCTGAACATTACTGAGCATATCTGGGATGCCTTGCAACGTGCTGTTCAGAAGAGATCTCCACCCCCTCTTACACTTACGAATTTATGGACAGCCCTGCAGGATTCATGGTGTCAGTTCCCTTCAGCACTACTTCAGACATCCGTCGAGTCCATGGCACGTTGTACGGCGCCACTTCTACGTGTTCGCGGAGACCCTACACGATGTTAGACAGATGTACCACTTTCTTTGACTCTTCAGTTTATAATCCCGTGTCAAACAAGCTTTAAATACCATATACTTATATCTAAGCTATGACATTATTGACAGTGAGAACCATATTGACTGGTGTCGGTGTGCTTATCGTCGTAGCGCACCCTGTAAATCTTGATGGGATCATCGGGGCAACTACACTTTCGTGTAGTTGCCTGCAAAAAGCTCATCTTATTGTAGTTATTTTCTCTGTGAAACAATTCTTCAGATAATGTAGTTCTCAAACTGACTGCATGTGCTCTATTTCTTCTCCTCGTTATCCTGCAAAGTATCTGATATGACATGAGGTCACAAGAAGGTACAGTGATGAGCAAAACGTTGTAACCACTGGCTTAGTAAAGTGCAGCTCATTCTTTGTAACGTTATGTCGCAGTGACACTGCACAGCCTGACCATTTCCCGCAGGTGTGAGGCACCACATGTCTACAGGTCATGCACTCCTCGTAAACTGCGAGCCGATGGTTTTTGGCCGTGAAACGGGCGCCCTATATCTGATCCATCGAGTCCCGATCAGATGCATTTGGTGGGCAAGACGTCAACGTCACTTCACTATCATTTCCTTAAATAACACAGTAGCACTGTTCTGGTCTTGCGACACTGGCCATCAACCTGCAGGAAAATATCGTTGCCATCGGGGAAACATCAAGCATGAAGCGATGTACGTAGCTCATAATAATGTTAGCGTTGTCTGCAAGTGTCATGGTGCCTTCGATTACCACCGCACATCACAAGGAATCCCAGATGAATCTCCCCTCACAGGGAAGACAGTGATGTCCGCATCGCCCTGGATCCAGGACGTGGTGCATGTTTTGAGCAGCCAGTCACCTGAATGGCTGCGTATGCGGAAACATCCATCGACACGGTGTAACAAGAAACATGATTCATCGGACCACGAGGCAGGTTTCCATTGGTCCTCGTTCCAAACTCGATGACAACGCACGTAATTGACGATATTGTTGTGTAAACATGGGAGGACGTGGGGGTCCTCAGCTGCGGGGTTCCATATTTAGCAATGTATACTGAGCTGCGTGCTCCGAAACATTTGTGTCGTAAACTGTCGTCAGGTCTGCTATTGGTATCCGCATAAGGATGCAGCCTCATTTTTTTACGGTGAGACTGGACGTCCGACACCTTGTTGCCTATTCGTGGTTGAAACGTCAGTAGTACGCCAACAGTCAGCCAACTTCAACGTTTCCAAGACGCTCTTTTTCCAAGAGCCGGACTGTATCAGTCTGCCCTTTGTCAAAGTCGCTAATGTCTAATTTCCCAGCTTGCGGCCCTTATCGAAGCTAGAGGAAAGGAATATGTGGAAAACACCACAAGAAGAAGGGACAGGTTGGTAGGACATCTGTAGAGACCTGAGGGAATAATTTCCAGCGTACTAGAGGGAGCTGTAGAAGAGGGAGAACCTGCAGAGGAAGACACAGATTGGAAAACATCCAGCAAATAATTAAGGGCGTAGGTTGCAAGTTCTACTCTGAGATAAAGAAGTTTGTCACAGGAGAGCAATTGGTGGCGAGCTGCATCTACATCTACATCTACATCTACATGATTACTCTGCAATTCACATTTAAGTGCTTGGCAGAGGGTTCATCGAACCACAATCATACTATCTTCCTACCATTCCACTACCGAACAGCGCGCGGGAAAAACGAACACCTAAACCATTCTTTTCGAGCTCTGATTTCTCTTATTTCATTTCGATGATCATTCCTAGCTATGTAGGTTGGCCTCAACAAAATATTTTCGCATTCGGAGGAGAAAGATGTTGACTGAAATTTCGTAAATAGATCTCGCCGCGACGAAAAACATCTTTGCTTTAATGTCTTCCATCCCAACTCGCGTATCATATCTACCACACTCTCTCCCCCATTACGTGATAATACAAAACGAGCTGCCCTTTTTTGCACCCTTTCGATGTCCTCCGTCAATCCCACCTGGTAAGGATCCCACACCTCGCAGCAATATTGTAACAAAGAACGAACGAGTGTAGTGTAAGCTGTCCCTTTAGTGGACTTGTTGCATCTTCTAAGTGTCCTGCCAATGAAACGCAACCTTTGGCTCGCCTTCCCCACAATATTATCTATGTGGTCTTTCCAACTGAAGTTGTTCGTAATTTTTACACCCAGGTACTTAGTTGAATTGACAGCCTTGAGATTTGTACTATTTATCGAGTAATCGAATTCCAACGGATTTCTTGTGGAACTCATGTGGATCACCTCACACTTTTCATTATTTAGCGTCAACTGCCACCTGCCACACCATACAGCAATCTTTTCTAAATCGCTTTGCAACTGATACTGGTCTTCGGATGACCTTACTATACGGTAAATTACAGCATCATCTGCGAACAACCTAAGAGAACTGCTCAGATTGTCACCAAGTTCATTTATATAGATCAGGAACAGCAGAGGTCCCAGGACGCTTCCCTGGGGAACACCTGATATCACTTCAGTCTTACTCGATGATTTTCCGTCTATTACTACGAACTGTGACCTTCCTGACAGGAAATCACGAATCCAGTCGCACAACTGAGACGATACCCCATAGTCCCGCAGCTTGATTAGAAGTCGCTTGTGAGGAACGGTGTCAAAAGCTTTCCTGAAATATAGAAATACGGAATCAACTTGGGATCCCCTACCGATAGCGGCCAATTACTTCGTGCGAATAAAGAGCTAGCTGCGTTGCACAAGAATGATGTTTTCTGAAACCATGCTGATTACGTATCAATTGATCCACTCAGAAGATTGATGACTCAAAAAAAAAAAAAAAAATCGTTCCTACAATAACCCCCCCCCCCCCCCCCATTCGTCCCTGCTACGGTTATGTACTTTCCTTAAAACGTAACCAACATGCAACGCCACCAGGCTGTTTTAAATCTGCGGCGGGCACTGGTCGTAATCGTTTAGCTAATGAGTTTAAATCTCCATCTTTCATGCCACACTGGAGCACAAATAAGTATGTATATCAGACATTAAATATACCACCGAAATAAACCTCACCTGCAGTTAGATATCAGTTCTTTCTCGAAATGTCACACATCACTTCCTCTACACCAGTAAACGACAATAACCAGAGTATGTGAAGTGAAATTTTAGCTGGGTTACATTCTACCTCACTGTGAACACCATTGGCTCATTTTTCTGTTTTCATTTCTTTAGTTTAATCTCATTCTCAGCTCCTTATAATCCTGAGCTAATTTCGTCGTCCTAGAAAACATGCTGCATCTGTCATTCCCATTTGTCTCTGGTACGTCTTTCAATCTCTAGATTACTCTGCAATGCTTTTTGCAGTCCTCAGTATTACCCCACTTTACCATGCTACAGGATAATATATACCCTCCCGCCAGAGGTTCGAGTCCTCTCTCGGGCATGTGTGTGTCTGTTGTTCTTATCATAAGTTAGTTTAAGTAGTGTGTAAGTCTAGGGACCCTGACGTCAGCAGTTTGCTCCCTTAGGAATTCACACACATTTGAAGATTTTTATACTTATATACACTGAAGCGCCAAAGAGAGTGGGACACCTGCCTAATATCTTGCAGGGCCCCGCGAGCATGCAGAAGTGCCGCAACACGACGTGGCATGGACTGATGCTGCAGGGAACTGACACCCTGAATCCTGCAGGGCTGTCCATAAATCCGTAAGAGTACGAGGGGGTTGAGATCTCTTTCGAACAACACGCTGCAAGGTATCCCAGATATGCTGAATAATGTTCATGCCTGGGCAGTTTGGTGGCCAGCGGAAGTGTTTATACTCAGAAGAGTATTCCTGGACATACTCTGTAGCATTTCTGGATGTGTGGGATGTAGCATTGCCTGCTGGAATTGCCTACGTCCGTCAGGATGCACAATGGACGTGAATGGATGCAAGTGTTCAAACAGGATGCTTACGTACTTGTATCTAGATGCATCAGGGATCGCATATCACTCCAACTGCACACACTCCACACCATTACAGAACCTCGACCAGCCTGAAAAGCACCCTGCTGACATGCAGGTTGCATGGATTCATGAGGTTGTCTCCATACTCGTGCACGTCCATCCGCTCGATACAATTTTAAATCAGACTCGTCCGACCAGGAAATGTGTTTCCAGTCGTCAATGGTCCAGTGTCGCTTTCGGCTCCGAAAGCCCATATCGATGATGTTTCGTTGAATGGTTAGCACGCTCACACTTTTTGATGACGCAGCATTGAAATCTGCAGCAGTTTGCGGAAGGTTCCACGTCTGTCACACTGAACGATTTACTTCAGTCATCGTGGTCTCTGGATCGCGGGGCCCCTGGGTTCGATTCCCGGCCAGGTTTAGGATTTGCTCTGCCCGTGGACTGGGTGTTTGTGTTGTCCCCACCATTCGATCATCATTCGTGAAATGTGACGATATTGGACTGTGTTCAAATTGGGAAAGTGTACGGGCGCTGATGACTGCGCAGTTGAGCGCCCCACATACCAAACATCATCATCATCTTCGTCGTCGTTGTCGTCGTTGGTCCCGTTCTTGCAAGATCTTTACCCGGCCGCAGCAATGTTGGAGATTTGAGTTTTACCGGACTCCTGATATTCACGGTACACTTCTGAAATTGTCCCACGGGAAAATCCCCACTTTATCGCTGCCTCAAAGATGCTGTGACCCATCGCTCACCCGCCAACTAGGACAACACGTTCAAACTCACTTAAATCTTGATAACCTGCTATTGTAGCAGTAATAACCGATCTAACAACTGAGCCAGACACTTGCCTTATAAAGGCGTTGCCTACCGCATTGCCGATTCTCCCTGTTTACATACATCTGTATTTGTGAATGCATGCCTATACCAGTTTCTTTGGCGCTTCAGTGCAGTTACACTATTCAGTGGATCATTACTACTTGTTTCATATATTGGTATGGCGTTTATAGCACTCCCTGCAGCATCGTGTATTACATGCTCGCAGTACTCGCTTTCCTATTTTCTCAATGTGTAGACATCTGTTCCATAGAATACTGCATCGCAAATGCGCAAGGGGTTAATCCAAGGGATTGTTGGAGGGGTTCACATCTTCGTCCAGCCCATACTACTTTATTTTCTATGCCGTTGCATAGTACAGTATTCTTTTACTATTTCTATTGTACCTTCATCGTTTTCTTTCAGATATGTTATTACCATGAGCAAAAGTCCCTTGCTAAATGGCATGTGAAGTTCTCGTTTGATTTCTGTGTTGTCTTTAGGTTCAATTAGAAAGTCACTGCTAAAACCAAACATTATCTTCAATCTAGTAATAGTTCCTCTAACAGAAATACGTAAAATATTCTAAACTTACTATTGTAGAATATAGATGTCAGTGATACGAATGCAGCAGCATTGTGCCTATAGAATAGAAGAGCCGGAAGTTTCATCATTTCCTTGGTAGCATAACTGCAACCCAGTACTCAAGAAATGTATGTGATATTAACATACAACAGTAATAAAAATGAAATTAAAGTATGTTCAAAGGCAAAAATTCAGGAAGATAAATAATTTCATCAATGGAGGTACTACGTCCTGTCTATTAACTTTAACAGGAAATCTGAGCTTCAAGAACTATAAAACGTCACGAGCGAACTAAGACACACAATCAATTACACTACTGGCCATTAAAATTGCTACACCAAGAACAAATGCACATGATAAACGGGTATTCAATGGACAAATATATTGTATACTAGAACTGACATGTGATTACATTTTCACGCAATTTGGGTGCATAGATCCTGAGAAATCAGTACCGAGAATGACCACCTCTGGCCGTAATAATGGCCTTGATACTCCAGGGCATTGAGTGAAACAGAGCTTGGATGGCGTGTACAGGTACAGCTGCCCATGCAGCTTCAACACGATAACACAGTTCATCAAGAGTAGTGACTGACGTATTGTGACTAGCCAGTTGCTCGGTCACCACTGACCAGACGTTTTCAATTGGTGAGAGATCTGGAGGACGTACTGGCCAGGGCAGCAGTCGAACATTTTCTGTATCCAGAAAGGCCGGACAGGACTTGCAACATGCGGTCGCGCATTGTCCTGCTGAAATGTAGGGTTTCGCAGAGATCGAATGAAGGGTAGAGCCACGGGTCGCAACACATCAGAAATGTAACGTCCACTGTTCAAAAGGCCATCTATCCGAACAAGAGGTGACCGAGACCTGTAACCAATGGCACCCCATACCACCACGCTGGGTGATACACCAGTATGGCGATGACGAATACACGCTTCCCATGTGCCCTCACCGCGATGTCGCCAAACACGGATGCGACCATCATGATGCTGTAAACAGAACCTGGATTCATCCGAAAAAATGACGTTTTGCCATTCGTGTACCCAGGTTCGTCGTTGAGTACACCATCGCAGGTGCTCCTGTCTGTGATGCAGCGTCAAGGGTAACCGCAGCCATGGTCTCCGAGCTGATAGTCCATGCTGCTGCAAACATCGTCGAACTGTACGTGTAGATGGTTGTTGTCTTGCAAACGTCCCCATCTGTTGACTCAGGGCTCGAGACGTGGTTGCACGATCCGTTACAGCCATGCGGATGAGATGCCTGACATCACGACTGCTAGTGATACGAGGCCGTTGGGATCCAGCACGGCGTTCCGTATTACCCTCCTGAACCCACCGATTCCATATTCTGCTAACAGTCATTGGATCTCGACCAACGCGAGCAGCAATGTCGCGATACGATAAACCGCAATCGCGATACGCTACAATCCGACCTTTATCAAAGTCGGAAACGTGATGGTTCGCATTTCTCCTCCTTACACGAGGCATCACAACAACGTTTCACTAGGCAACGTTGGTCAACTGCTTTTTGTGTATGAGAAATCGGCTGGAAACTTTCCTTATGTCAGCACGTTATAGGTGTCGCCACCGGCGCCAACCTTGTGTGAATGCTCTGAAAAGCTAACCATTTGCACATCACAGCATCTTCTTCCTGACAGTTAAATTTCGCGTCTGTAGCACGTCATCTTCGTGGTGTAGCAGTTTTAATGGCCAGTAGTGTAATTATTAAGCCACCCTGATGCGACATTCACTTAATACACTTTAACCTTCGATTAAGCAGAGGAGAGCATATCACGAGTAGAGACACTACCCGCACCGATCTCTGGCGGTACTCCGAAAGGATACCGCCCTTCGATTGTGCCATTCCAGCACTAATCGAAGCGCTAGGGTTTCAGGTGCCAGCCAGCCAGCCGGCCAGCCAGCCAGTCAGCCAGCCGCAGCAGCGGGTAAGCCAGCAGCAGCGGTCCAGCCGAGCAGCAGCGGGGGCGGCGGCGGCGGCGGCGGCGGCGGCGGCGGTCCCGGCCAGCAGCAGCGGTCCAGCCAGCAGCAGCGGTCCAGCCAGCCAGCCCTCCAGCAGCGGCAGTCCAGCCGGCCAGCCCTCCAGCAGCAGCAGCAGCAGTCCAGCCAGCCAGCCCTCCAGCAGCAGCAGCAGCAGCGGCCCCGGCCCCGGCCCTGTCCGCGGCAGCAGCAGCAGCTGCGGCATTCCTGCCAGCCGTCGCCAGCGCCAGCAGTGTGGGACGCTGGAATTCGTCCACCTTCATCTTCTTCCATCTTCGTCTTCGTCCGTCTTCGTCCGTCTTCGTCCATCTTCGTCTTCATCCGTCTTTGTATTCGTCCGTCTTTGTCCATCTTTGTCTGACCCCAGTTTTTTCCTCTCCTTTTCGTCCTGTGCTTTTTTGTTTATCCCTGTCGTCATGTCAGCCCCCACCACCACTGCCACTACTACCACAACTGCCATTGTGTACACGTCACCCTCTGCCACCACCACCACCATTACATGGTGTGCCCAGTCAGACCCCCCTCTTTCCATCCCTCCTCTTCTCACTCTCCCTTTGTCGCCCTCTCTCCAGCTTCTTCCTCCCGCTCCTGTCCCTCAGATCCTTTCCCCCCACTCCCCCAGCCTGTCACTGCAGCTCCAGCTAGGGTGGTGGCCCGTCGGGCCACTGCCCATGCCCAACTCTCCCCATCGCCTTCGCCATCACCGTTAAACGCCCTAGTGGCACCACCACCTCCTCCGCTCAAAACAAGGCCCCTCCGCCTCCTCCACCTCCTCCTCCTCCTCCTCCACCCCCTCTTTATGCAAATACCTCCTCTCCCGTCCCGATACTTCCCTTCTCGAGGCCCAGAATCTCTCCCTCCTCCTCTGCCAACACTTCCCTGGTGCCCCCATCTCACTCCTCACTCCCAGATGGGATTCCATTATCTCCTCCCCCAGCCCCACCCTCCATACTGACATCCTCTCCCGCCTCCGTCATCACCCATATTTTTCCCCGCCTCTCTCACCCTGGCTCCTTCTCCATCGCCTACCCACCAACCCCAACCCCCGCTTTGCCCGCCGACCCTCACCACCGTGATCACTTGGCTCAGTCCGATGATCACGGAGGAGGAGGTGTTGGCAGAGCTCAAGGGGCATCCCACGCATTTTCAACTTGGCCGGCCCCACCCGCCTTATGCAGTTTATCTCCGAGGATGCCCCCTCCATTGACCGTCTCCTGAAGGAGGGTGCCCTCCTCTTCAACCAGTGCTGTAAGGTCGACCCCTCCCGTTCCCCTCCTCAATCCCTGCGCTGCCAGAGGTGTCTGCACTATAACGCACACCCAACAGCCAAGTGCCGCGAGGCCCCCACCTGCCCGCATTGTAGCCAAGCGCACTTCCTCCGGCAGTGCCCTAACCTTCAATCCCCTCCCTCCCGTAATACCTGAAATCTCCCCTATCCCACCTACTCCCAAAAGTCTAAAGCCCAACCCTCTCCCAACACTCCTGAACTCTCCGTCCCTGTCCGTCCTCTGGACGCCCCCACCCTTCCTGGCAATTCCCTTCGTCCCCCCCCCCCACCGCTGAGGACATCATCAGGTTCCTCAACATTGTCCTACAAAATGTCCACCCTTTCCAGCGCCGTCACACCCGCCAACAGGTCTCCCTCACCGCCTGTTCCATCTTCCACCTCAAAATGTGCGCCACCTACTCTGACAACCAGGCCCATTTCACCTTCTCCCATCTTGACACCCTCATCTAAATCCCTGTCATGGCGCCACAGCACCATATCCTTTTCAACAACATCCGCTCCCTTCCTGCCAACAAGAACCTCTTCCTGCACACCCTTGCCACCCACTTCGTGGATGCCTTCCTCCTCAATGAAACCTTCCTCCAACCCCACCACACCGTCCACACGTCGCCCTACCTCTTTCACTGCTCTGATAATCCCATCCCAATTGCGCGTGGCGGAGTTGCCATTGGTCACCACCGCCAGATCGCAGTTCGGCTCCATCCTCTCCTTCCCGACCCCACCGAACACCTGATCCTTAGTCTCTTCTTCCCTGGCCTAACCGTCACCTGCGCCACCATCTATGTCCGCCCTAATGCCCCTATTCCTTTCGACTTCCTCTCCCACACTGGCCGTACCTTCTCCTCCTACGTGAACGCCGCCGACCTCAACATCCATAGTTGTTCCGCCACCCAGTTACAGCAGTGGCATCGGTTCCTCTCCTCCCTTCAAGGCGACCTAATCCCCATCCCCCAACACAGCCGTCCTGAATCCAACTCCACTCCCTATGATATCCTTTCCTCCCCTAACCTCCTTGACCACATAACGGTGGATGTCCTGGAGCCTATTGGTAGCGACCATCTCCCTGTCCTCCTCACCATTTCAGATGGTCGTCGCCCCCACCCCGACCTTCGTTATGACCCTCCCCCAAAGTACATCCATGATTGTTCCCATGCCAACTGGAATGCCTAATGCAACACTGCTCCTGGTCACAATCGTGTCACCTACCGTCACCTTCGTGAAGCTCTTGTCTCTTTCCTCTCCACCCTGGCCAGGCTCTACAATGTAGTCCTGTCCACCGGTTACTACCTGAACCTGTGGAAAACCTCCCATATCCTGATGTTCCTTAAACCTGGTAAACCGCCGTCCGCCATCTCCTCCTACCGTCCCATCAGCCTTACCTCGGTCTTCAGCAAGGTCCTGGAATCTATCCTCACCCGCCGCATCCACCAGCAACTCCGCCAGCACCGCCTCCTTCCCGTTACCCAGTGTGGCGCTCAGCCGTCCTTCTCTTCCGACGACCTTCTCCTTCACCTCACTCATCTCCTTTCCGAACAGCTTAATTCCCGTCGCTCCACAATCTTCCTCTCCCTGGACCTCGAACGTGCTTATGACCGCATATGGCATTCCGGTCTCCTCTTCAAGCTTCAAACCTTCGCCCTTCCCATTAACTACGTACATCTGATCGGCTACTTTGTCTCCCACCATCCTTCCTACATCACCATCCATCACACGGATTCCTACACCTTTTTCCCCTCTGCTGGTGTGCCCCAAGGCTCCGTCCTCTCCCCCCTTCTGTACCTTTTGTATAAGGTGGACATGCCGCCGCCGTCACCCCCCGTCCACCTTCTCCAGTTTGTCAATGACACCGCCTTCCTTGCCCTTGCCCTCCTGCAGCGCACCCATCTTGACCGATTTACCGCTTGGTGCGACCAGTGGTTGCTCATGGTCAATCCCTCCAAAACCCAGGTGATCATTGTGGGAAAACCATCCCTTCCTTCCGCCTCCTTGATTTCTAGCTCACCATCTATGTCCGTCATATCGCCCTCACCCCCACCCTTAAGTACCTTGGCATCACCGTCGACTGTTGACTCTCCTGGACCTCCCATCTCCGGACAATCCAAGCCAAGGCACGCTCCCGACTCCGTCTCCTCAAACTCCTTTCCGGCCGTAAGTGGGGTCTGGACCCCACCACCATACTCCACACCTATAAATCCTTCATCTGCCCTATCCTTTGTTACACCCATCTGGTCTGGATCTCCACTCCCCCTACCTTTTATAAATCCCATCAAATCCTTGAACGTCATGCTCTCCGCCTCGCCTATCGCATCCATCTCCCATCCCCCACGCAGATCCTGTACCATCTCATTCTGTTCCCCCACCTCCTCCTTTTCCTTGAAGGGATACGGATCCTGTACACCTCCCGCAAACTCGATCTTCCTCACTAACATGTCTCGTCCATCCTCTCCCGCCCCCGCCTGCTGCCGCGCCTGTATTCCCACGTCCCACCCAGTCTCCATCTCTCCACCCTCCTTACCCTCTCCCAAGGTGGCTTCCGCCAGCTCCCCCTCCCTGATGATGCCCTCCTCCCCATCTACCCCTCCTATCAACTTTGATCCTCCCTCCCGCTTCCTGTGTTTGTTCCTGTGGGCACCCTTCCTCCCTCCTCCATTTCTCCCCACTGCTCCCCCGGGCTTCCCCTCCCCTGTCCCTCTACTCCTCCTCCCATCTCCTCAGCCATTGGCATCTTTGTTCTCCCCTCTCCACCCCCCTCACCCTTCTTCCCCTGTTGGCAAGTCCCCGGACTCGCACACGCTACGTGGACTTTCGCGTGCCAGAGATCATCGCCATCAGTGTCTCGTGTGTGCCGTCGTGTTTAGTGTTCAGTGTTCACCGTCGCACTGCATCGTTCACCTGTGCCATCGCCAACTTCAGTGTTTGTGCGTAATGTCAACAGTTTGCAGCGTGGATTATCGTCGAGCGTGAACGACTCCGTGTTTGTCTTTATGTGTCTACTGTTTTATTGCCCACTGTTCTGTAACTTATGTGTATTCTTTCTGTTTTTTCTCATTGTGTATTCTGCGGCTGAAGAGCAGCGTAGAATGCTGCTGACAGCCTGCCTGTTGTACAGGTTTTAAAATAACAATAAAGAAAAAGAAATACCCGCACCCTCCGGCCATAAGACTTAGGCAAGCACAGGAAACACGCCGACCAGAACTCTCCCATCGCCACTCCGCAGTGTAGTCGCCGCCGCTTCCTCTGTGCCGTCCTCCCAACTAGACGGCCACGGGTCCGCCCCGTCGATCGCTCATTCTCGCGATACGCTCTCAGCCAGCGAAGTCTTCCCCGTGCTGCTGTCCCTAGCGCAACTCCTCTCGCTGTCTGGGTATCCAACTCGTTCCGCTGCTCTCTGCAAGACTGCACTCGGTCACGGTGGCCACCATCTCCTGGACACCGGTGACGCCAGCTGCGGCTCCTTCTCTCTGTCTGATACCCTGTCGCTCACAACGAGAAAACTGCCTGCTGATTCTTGCGTCACTTCCTGACAGGTCTAGGACCTCCACTGTGCCATAATGGCAAGACACATTAATATACATCACTCTCATAACTGAAATCCTGGAAGTTTTCAACAGCTGGTGGCGTGCCTTAGCACCATAATGTGCCAAGATTTGTTTTCACCTGTGCTGTAGTACTGCTGGAGGAAGGTGCTTCACATTCACATTCATTAACAGTTTCTGTTCGTTGAAGATGCTTTATACTGGTCGTAACAGGTCATTTTGCGTAAAGGTAGTTGCTATTGCTCTGTACAACAAATACTGCAATAGCATGGAAGGTAATTTGTTTGTACTATTTAAATGATTGAGAATGTTGGCAAAATTTAGTGTAATAACAAAATTTATTTTACCAAATAAGACAAATTATACTAAGCAAATTATAGATTCAATTCCCTAAACAATTAACAGATGATTAAACACTCCACTGAGTGGCGCCTGGTTGGCAAAGACAGTTTAACTAGGTGATCAGTGAGTCAAGTACTCTGGCCCTAAAATGTGGATAACGTAAGCTAAATTGATCCGAAGTTGAGCAGACTTCGATTGATAAAATCTGCTTAAGTTTCTCTACATAGGTGTAGCTGAGAGCAAGAGGCGACTGAGATGAGTACACCCTGAAAATGCCAGAGTCTCAGTATGTTACCCTGTTTGCTTCATGCGGAGACGTGACTTGCAGCTGGCGATATGTGTGCGGTGGAGAAGGTGAGTCGTGGAAGTGGCCCCTATGAATCGATCGGGGTCATGAAAGGAATGCAAAATCTCACAGTCTAGCAATCTTGCAGACCGATTGCAATTTACTCTCTCCCAGAGCCCTGAAATCATGGTAGATTTCAGTGTACGACACACCTGTCTGCTGGTAGTACGAAGGACCAATTTGGCTCACTTATACAATAGAGCGCACAAGGATACCAAACATCAAGACTAGTAAACGAAAAACGAATAAGTGTGCCCTCAGCAAACAAGCAGTCCGAGATGTCTGAGGTCACACTGTTGGTACAGTAAGAACCCCACCGCAAGCTCCGAAGTCTAAACTACTCACAACTGAAGTCAGTCTCTGGACAGGTCCCAAGTACTAACCAAACATGCCAGACCTTCGACCAGAAGTCCTCCACCCGAGTCCTTCCCACTTATCCAGAAAAAATTCCGTTTTCCCACAAAGTCCACAAACAACACCGCCTTCACACCGTCTTGAGCGTATCATAAGGCTCTAGTGGCGCAAAATCTCCCACACGACAGCACAAATTCATGTCAAACTAGGGCAAGAGTTAAAAAAACCTGTGTCTCTGAAAAAGAAGAAACCGCCACTTAACTGGCTTTAAGTTCTCGCAGAAAGGGAAAAGATGATTTTCTCCGAAGTCATGTCTCCTCCCACTTCAACAAGCTAACAGATACAATCTCAAAGATCTTTATCTAAATCGCCTGTGCCTTGGAGCTTGCTAGTCGTAGCTATGAGGTGTAATAAAAATTCCATCTCCAAACGTTTCTCAGATGCCAGAGTTTCCTTATAGAACAATGACGGCCGAGAGAAGAGGCTCACTGGCCTTCTTGCAATATCAGTGGACACAGAAACATGTGAATTTTTATTAAGTGTGGCTCTGCCCACAATACCCGGTTTATGAATCCACTGTGCAGACGCATTCCTTTAGACGGTCGCCCCTGTCCAAGCTTCTGCTGGCGCCACAGCAGGTATCGCAGCATTGCTCTGCTGGAGTCCTGTCCCGACGAGGGGCTGCCCTGTCTGACATGTACAGTTGTGGACCTGTCTGGCAAGATTTACTAAGGGATGGGCTTGCTGCCAATTGCTTTCAATTCGCAACAAGCCGTTTCTATGAGCTAAGAATCATAAAAATACATCATGCTTTTAGCACCCTTCCAGGCTACATCAATGTCTGCTAAGGCCTTTAACTTTCTGGAGTCTCACTCAAGGTATGGTAGGTTGTAATAAAACCTATAATAATTTTACATATGCGAAAAATAGGTGAGAGAATAACTTGTCCTCTTTTAAGTACATTACTTAGTCTGTCTCAGTGTTAGGGAACCTAAAACATTGCGAAATGTGTTTGGAAAAGAGCGGAGTAACTTAATTTACTAACGCAAGTAGGTGTTAAAAATTTTGAAATGCAGTAAATAATAGGCCATAGCGAATGGAAAACACTTGTTACCCTGTGTCAGATGTATCCCTTTCCATCTGACCCACACAGTTTTGCTTCTTCCGGTTTTATTTATTTTTTCCTGTCGGACGTAGTCTCTTGCCTTTTCTCCAACACCAGCAATGATTGTTCACTTTCTGCGCCATGAACGTCTCTGGTTTATGCTGCCACTCGGCGCCAACAGATCGAGGCACATGTGACTAAGCTTTCTCTGTACTAAAACACAATGTCATCGCCAGGTGAGTAACTCGTAATTACGTAAAACTGGGTTATTTCGGTGATGAGCCAAGTGTGGGTGTTTTATGATGAGTATATAATGTTGTACTATTGATAATTACTGTCAAACTTTTCTGAACACAGTAATTTACGCCAAATTTGTATTGGCACGATTGTTGGGATAGATACATAACTTTAGCCATGAATAGATATGTTGAATGACTTTCATACACATTGTAACCTCCCCACAGAAATAAAAGTAATTTAATTTTAAATGTTAATGGACATCGTGCTAAACGTAACCTCCCAGCAGAAATAAAAGAAAAGTCTATGATAATGAAAACGAGCCAAATATTTGGTCCCCACAAAAACTATAGAATAATAATGACCCAAATGTAAACTCGATACAAAAATTGAGAAATGAAATTTAATCATTAAACCCACAACAATAGGGCAGCATCGCCGACCTTAGGCCCTGTGCAATAATTAATCTGATAAATTGATTCTGGGAGGAAAAGCATAGGAAATATTGTTTCAATTGGAATGATTCTTTTCTTAAAAACGATTACTTTGAAAACAAAATTATTATTGGGGCATTTCTTGAACAAATTAATTACAATTAACATACATTACATTATCAGATGTGCGCAATGCTGCTTCATTACCTTATTTAACAATATACCTCGTCCCGAACCTTGACCAGAGATGTAAAGGGCGCACGCCGCCGATCCATGCCGACGCCCGCTCGGTACTACCGTCCACTCGCTACTACAGTCGGCTGACTACTACTGACTCATTGCAGCTCGCAACTTCCTACTCGCTCTGCCGACTCCACACACACTACTTCCGACCGAGTCCAACTCGCAACTGAACTCTCGCGCAGTCAAGCGCAGACTAGACACGATAAATAACTCTCTGGTCAGAGATTCTGTCATGCCTCGCCATCGCTGGTAATGAATACATATGAAACGTACGCGTTTCAACATTAGCTTTGTTATTTTCATGTCTGACATAAAATTAGATTCGATCTCCATTAGCTCATTCTGGTGTGAATGGCGTTTCATTAGCTTTTACTGTACTTCCTGCCTATTTCAGATGTAATCCGCCGATTTCTGCACAAAGAGCCTGAAAAGCTGATTGCGGGAAAGAGCATTAGGGATATTCTTAAATTTGTGATATATCTGAGATGCTTTTTGGCCTGTGCCTTTATACTACTAAAAGTAAAAATAAGAAAACGCTTTCATTCATTACCATTCCTCACAATAGGTACATATGCGAGCATGCGCTTCCTAATTTGTTCCAAAACGCCGCACATAAAAATGGGATTCTTCTGGGGTTCGTACCTAGGATTCTATCGGTGACCGAATGGTAGGGTTAAGTGTTTTGGATAGCCGTTGGCCTAGGGGCCATTTGACTACCAAAATGAAGGATCGTCTTACTGTAACTGTCTACCAGTACAGGGACAAAGTTTGAATCTAACATAATTTCTCAAGTTTAGGAAAATGGAGCAAATCAGTCGGTTTCTTTTACATCAGATGCGGTCGACAGTGCGCATTGAGGGGATTATGGAGGCAGTATTTAATTCGTGGGCGGTTCCTGAGGAAACCCGGCAGATTCCAAGACTGCTACGCCCAGAAAATGGCTGATATTTTTACGATACACTCCTAACATCCCGATCTCAAACACGCTTGAAACTTTTCTTGATATCTTTATCAGTTTCGGAGATACAGAGGTTCAACGTAACTCTACTTCTACACGTAAAATTTGCACATAAAATCCAGTGTGAGACGAAAACGTAATGTATAAAGCGACGAAGCACGAAGAAATATGCTCTAAAGTGTAACCGTGAGCACCACCATGTTGTTGTAATACTGAAGCACATGATAAATTTTTCTACACGTAAAATCCAGTGAGTGGTAAAATTATATAGTTTTATGTTATTTCAGTTTCACGTAAAGAAACAGTCAAAGTTTTACTGTCCAACAAAGTTCTATTCATATGAGTGACGAGCCCTGTTGTAGCGGGGAAAACAAGAAAATCAGCAAAAAATGCTATTATCGGAGCACAAAAGAAAGCGAATAAGTTCCTGTTTATTGAAAAAACCCTGACTGAATAGTAGGGTACCGCCTGTCGTATTCCACCTTCTTCAGCAACTTTAAAATTTTTCACAAACATTTTGGTGTGCGAAAATAAACGCGCTTTTTTATACTGAGAGAGGAGGAGACAGTGGCAACGGCAAAGCGAAAGAATAGTAATAAATGATGGAAGATGATTGACAGTGGTTGTGGCGTAGAAATAGTGTAGGACACAATGGCAGCTTGAGAGAAATAGTGGGACACAGTGGCAGTGGGACATAGTGACACAATAGTGTTAGGAAAAGAGTGAAGGAGAGTGTGCAGTAGAAGAGGAATAAAGGGAAGGAGAAAGTGGAAGTGGATAAGAGCCAGTGATAATGAGAGGCAGAGTCTATGACATTGACAACGAGAAAGAGAGGTAGTGACAGTGAGGAGAGATGTCAGCGCCGGCCGGAGTGGCCGTGCGGTTCTAGGCGCTACAGTCTGGAACAGCGAGACCGCTACGGTCGCAGGTTCGAATCCTGCCTCGGGCATGGATGTGTGTGATGTCCTTAGGTTAGTTAGGTCTAAGTAGTTCTAAGTTCTAGGGGACTGATGACCTCAGAAGTTGAGTCCCATAGTGCTCAGAGCCATTTGCGCCATTTAGAGATGTCAGCAGTGGGAAGGAATGAATGACATAATAGTAATAACAGAGAGCAACATGGAGACAATGACAGCGATAGGAGACAGTGTTACTAGGGGGAACGTAGAAGACAGTGGCTGCAAAAGAGAGAAGACTGACAATTAGGGAGACACAAACAGATAATGACAATGAGTTGGACTGAATGAGCGAATGAGGATGGAATGCTGGCAGTTGACTGGTATGAGCGACTTACAGTGATGGACTAGTGGATGTGAGCGAGTTGCTGGAGCTTGTGGGAGTGAGAGGTGAGTTGCATGTTAAAAAAATGTAAATACGTTTATTTGCCTGGCCATCATTCGCAGCAGCAGTTAAACTCTGTTACTATTGGTTATCCGTCTTGAGCAGACTGCAACTGCGTTTCGCTTTTATTTATAAAGCGTCTTTCGTGGTTATTCTGCAAACTGGATACATACTTTTGTACAGTTTTTATTGTTTTAGGTTAAAATCACCGTTTTATTAATAAAGTTGGTCTGCAGGTCACTTGCGGTGTTTCTTCACATATTCTGTTCCTTCCCTCCTTGGTAGAAGCGGTTGACGACGAAAGGCTTCATTTCTCGTTTGCATTTGGTAATTTTTGCCATTCTGCGCTGCGTTATTTACACTTCGCATTCTTACAGTGTGTCTCATTCCGCACTGCCACAGTGTTTATGTCGGTTAGTTTGTGCCAGCCTGTGAACTGTTCTTTTCTTTGTGTGTGTGTGTGTGTGTGTGTGTGTGTGTGTGTGTGTGTGTGTGTTTTAGTGAAATTGTATGTAGGTAGAGACATGCATGAGGTGCTCAGAGCCCTTTTCTGATATTGAGTGTTCCGTGACACTTGGTTAGCGTTAGGGTATCGAACAGAAAGGAAGTACCTCCATCCCGCAACGGGTGTACACAATTTACCACAGCCGACACACGGTGGCAGGGCAAGAGCGCCAACGTCCTCGGCGCGGTAAGGGATCGTTAAAAAATGTGCAGAGGCAGAAGGTGAGATGCGAGTGTTTTTGTCTAGCGCTGGTATTTATTTGCCCCGGCATGCCGCGAACATCTGCCAAACAACGCGCCCTCCATCACTGTAGTGACAGCGGCGGGGCGGTGTTGCCTTTCTGCTGTGCGTTCCTCCGGGTGTTTATTTAACGGGTCTGGCCGTTCCGTGCTGCATCGGCCGCTACTGTGGACACAGCGTCGACGGATGGCTGTCAGCTCGCTCGCCTGTAAACCAGCTCAATTTTGGCCGGCGCTCGCTCGCGCAAAGCGTAGACTGGCAATATAAAGCTGCCGCCTCTCTCTGGACAATGTACACCAGTAGCGGCACCCGTCTGTGCTCTTCGCGTTAGCCTTAAGCCGAGGAGGAAAGGGAGCCTTTGCAGTGTATCATCACCACCAAGAGCAACATTCCACATCTACATGGATACTCTGCAAATCACATTTAAGTACCCGGCAGAGAGTTCATCGAACCACCTTCACAATTCTTTATTATTCCAATCCCGTATAGCGTGCGCAAAGAACGAACACCCATATCTTTCCGTAAGAGCTCTGATTTCCCTTATTTTATCATGGCGTTTCTCCCTATGTAGGTCGGTGTCAACAAAGTATTTTCGCATTCGGAGGAGAAAGTTGGTGATTGGAATTTCGTGAGAAGATTCCACCGCAGCGAAAAATGCCTTTCAAATGGTTCAAATGGCTCCAAGCACTATGGGACTTAACATCTGAAGTAATCAGTCCCCTCGTTCTGGGCGCTACAGTCTGGAACCGCGCGACCGCTACGGTCTCAGGTTAGAATCCTGCCTCGGGTATGGATGTGTGTGCTGTCCTTAGGTTAGTTAGATTTAAGTAGTTCTAAGTTCTAGGGGACTGATGACCTCAGATGTTAAGTCCCATAGAGTTCAGAGCCGTTTTCATCAGTCCCCTAGACTTAGAACTTCTTAAACCTAACTAACCTAAGGGCATCACACACATCCATGCCTGAGGCAGGATTCGAACCTGCGACGGTAGCAGTAGCACGGTTCCGGACTGAAGCGCCTAGAACCGCTCGGTCACAGCGGCCGGCAAAATCGCCTTTGTTCTAATGATGTCCGCCCCAAATCCTGTATCATTTCGATGAGACTCTCTCCCCTATTTCGCGATATTACAAAACGTGCTGCCTTTCTTTGAGCTTTTTCGATGTACTCCGTCAGTCCTACCTGGTAAGGATCCCACACCGCGGAGCAATATTCTAAAAGAGGACGGACAACCGTAGTGTAGGCAGTCTCCTGAGTAGGTCTGTCATATTTTCTAAGTGTCCTGCCAATAAAACGCAGTCTTTCGTTAGCCTTTCCCAAAACATTTTCTGTGTGTTCCCTCCAATTTAAGTTGTTCGTAATTATAATTCTTAGTTAGTTAGTTCGATTTACGGCCTTTAGATTTCACTGATTTACCGTGTAACCTAAGTTTAACCGGTTCCTTTTAGCACCCATTTCGATGAGCTAACACTTTTCGTTATTTAGAGTCAAATGCCAATTTTCGCACCATTCAGATATCTTTTCTAAATCGATTTGTAATTTGTTTTGATTTTCTGATGACTTTGTTAGTCGATAAATAGTGTCATGTGCAAACAACCTAAGACAACTTCTCAGCTTGTCTCCCAAATCGCTTGCAGAGATAAGGAACAGCAAAGGGCCTATAACACTACCTTGTGGAACTCCAGAAATCAATGCTGTTTTACTCGATGACTTTCCGTCCTCCTTGACAAGAGTTCACGAATCCAGTCACGTAACTGAGACGATATTCCATAAGCACGCAAAATCACTACGAGCCGCTTGTGTGGTTCAGTGTCACAAGCCTTCCGTAAGTCCAGAAATACGGAATCGATCTGAAATCCCTTGTCAATAGCACTCAGCACTTCATGCGAGTAAAGAACTAGTTGTGTTTCATAAGAACGATGTTCTCTAAATCCATGTTGACTGCGTGTCAATAGACCGTTTTCTTCGAGGTATTTCATAATGTTCAAACACAATATATGTTCCAAAATCATGCTGCATATCGACGTTAATGATATGGGCCTGTAATTTAGAGGATTACTCACTTTCTTGAACATTGGTGTGACCTGTTCAACTTTCCAGTCTTTGGGTACGGTTGTGTATGATTGTTAAGTATGGAGCTATTGCATCAGCATACTCTGAAAGGAACCTAATTGGTATACAGTCTGGACCAGAAGGCTGGCTGTTATTAAGTGATTTAAGTTGCTTCACTACTCCGAGGATATTTACTTCTACGTTACGCATGTTGGCAGCTGCTCTTGATTCGAATTCTGGAATATTTACTTCATCTTCTTTTGTGAAGGCATTTCGGAAGGTTGTGTTTAGTAACTCTGCTTTGGCAGCACTGCCTTCGATATTATCTCCGTTGCTATCGCGCAGAGAAGGCATTGATTATGTCTTTCAGCAAGCATACCTCACATGCGAGCAGAATCTCTTTGGATTTTATGCCAGGTTTCGAGACAAAGTTTCGTTGTGGAAACTATTATAAGCATCTCTATCTCTGTCAATAACGTTCCATATCTTGCTTAAAGGAAAACATTGTTAACAGAGAGGTTTTCCTTTAAGCAACATATCTTCCTTAAAGGAAAACCTCTATCTCTGTTAATAATGTTTCATATCTTGCTTAAAGGAAAACATTGTTAACAGGGAGGTTTTCCTTTAAGGAAGATATGGAACCCTATTTTATCTAATATAAAACAACAACGGTCTGGTTTTCGACCCGCCACATTTTACTTTGCGATTTATCAATTTCGCCAGTTTCTAGCGCCTTCGGCGCTGCAATTCTTCGCTTCGCAGGGGGCAGCTCTTCCGCTTCTCGCGCAGGCACAGGGACCTGGACCCGGGGTATAAAGGAGCCGCCGTTTCTGATGTTCATTCAATTCCGGCATGATTGTGTCTCAGCGATCGCACTTGAAAAAGGCGGTCAGATGTATCGCCGAAACATCGTGTATTGAAGACGATTGTATCCGGCAGCATATCCGTGAAGAACAAAATCATATATCACGCCGGCAAAATCTACGGGATTACATGTGCAACCGAATTTGGCGACGTGTTCCCGGATTCTCAGATTTGTGGGTGGGCTTGCATTATCGTGTTGGAGCAATATTTCTGCTGGATCCTTCTCCGATTGAACACGTCGGAAACGGTTCTCGACTTTATTCATAGTCCTCACGATTGCCTCTGCATCGATGGCTGACCTTCATGGCTTCACATCCACGAGAATGACGCCGTCACAAGCCCAGAAGACTATCACCATGACTTTTCCGGCACAGGGGGTTCTCTTGAATTTCTTCTTTTGTGGTGAATGAGGATGATGCCACTCCATGGACTGCCTCTTTGTTTCTGGCGCAAAGTGGTGCACCCAGCTTTCGTCCCTCGTAACGATCCGTGAGAGAAAGGCCTCTCTGTCGGTCTCAAAACGCTCTAGCAGTTCAGATGAAATGGCCTTCCTTTGAATCTTGTGGTCCGCTGTGAGCATTCGTGGAACCCATCGTGAGCACCTCTTTCAATATCCGTGAGTCTCGATCACTGCTTACGCACTTCCAATGCTGACCGACAACTGTAGAACCAACTGCCGAGTTGTGATGCCCCGCTCGGCACGAATAATGGAATCCGCGCGATTCAGCATGTCTGGAGCAGTGACAGGACGTTCCGAGCGTGGCTGACCATGGAGCTCTGTTTCTGGATTTCCTGAAGCACTTCCTTTACCCATCGCCGACTGTACTCCTTCCAACTGCAGCATCGCCATACGCTGCACACAAACGTTACTGGATGTTCACCGGTTTCTTTTTTCTGCACACAAGAATTCAATAACAGCAAGCTACTTCACAGGCGCACAGAACAAACACAAAATGTGAAGCACCAACAAGAAGGTTTGCATCTGTATATCAATCTCTTTTTAAAAAAATGTGGGGCGTTACTTATTGAACGACCCTCGTACTATTATGTGACTGATTATGGCGCATCATTTTCCTCTTTCACTTCGTCAAAAATATGACAACCCCTCTGTCGGGATCAACTTCAAGAATCTTCTGATGTCCACTAGTGAATGAACACTTTGAATAGCCAGTGTTGCGTTCACATACAAAATGGCGATTTCCTGCAGCAGTACAAAGAGGGTAAATGTTTCCAAAACACGCAGCCAGCATGTAGTCCTTGTACAGGGGCGTTGATAATCGTTTCTACGGGGGGAAGGGATGGTTTCTTTCAGTTCTGTCTAGGTACAAACTGTGTTCATTCAGGTCAGTATCCCAAATGATTTGTAGCTAAACTGTCATAAAGTGTTTCAACGTTTAGAGTTAGAATAAAAGTTGTATCTTGTTGTGTACATAGTTCCGCGTAGTCAGCGCGTACACAACTTTCCCACTAGATCGCGCCCCGCTAAGCACAACAGCGCAGGCGCAGCGCTCGTCCGTCTCCGCTCTACGAGATGGCGCTGCCATAAAGATGGACCACATTCTGCTTCCGCCGATCCGCGTATTAATATGTAACGCTGTAACGCAGCCAATGAGATTGCTGCTAACGTAGAACCTTTTCTCCTCGCGGATCACACTCGCGCAGTGATACCTGAACGCGCGAGGTATTATAACGAGTGTACAGACCTCCGATTAGTCAGTCTGCATCAAAATGGCTCTGAGCACTATGCGACTTAACTTCTGAGGTCATCAGTCGCCTAGAACTTAGAACTAATTAAAGCTAACTAACCTAAGGACATCACACACATCCATGCCCGAGGCAGGATTCGAACCTGTGACCGGAGCGGCCGCTCGGCTCCAGACTGCAGCGCCTAGAACGGCACGGCCACTCCGGCCGGCTCAGTCTGCATCAGTTTGCATCAGTTTGCATTAGTCTGCATTAGTCTATAGTCAAGTTTCAATCTCCGCCTAATAAGATTATCATAT
Source organism: Schistocerca americana (assembly GCF_021461395.2). Lineage (NCBI taxonomy): Eukaryota > Metazoa > Arthropoda > Insecta > Orthoptera > Acrididae > Schistocerca > Schistocerca americana. Next base: position 1,011,609,140 of record NC_060120.1, on the reverse strand, counting down.
TCCTGTACATAGCCATGAAGAGAAATGTATAGACACTTTGTCAAGTATCAGAGATATGTCAGAAAAAGATTAACTTACCAAGACCAAAGGAACTTCAGACTGTCTATTGTAACCAGCATCCAGAATCAAGTTACGTAATAAATGATTTTTATTATTTTAATAAATGTGTGTGAAATTAAGTTCTGTTTAAAGTTGGTCACCGTCAATCTGCTACTCTAAGCGTGCAAGGGGCATTTCTATCGTCTGACCTAACGGCATAAGATAAACACGCCACGATAAGACCACGAGACATATTGCTGACACTGGCCTACTTCGTTAGAGCGACAAGATAAATAATCTGATGGTGTGTGTACCGAAGGTCTTACAGTACGCACACCACATATCTACCGAAAATTCCGATCAAGTGAATGGGACTGAAGACACTGCAGTCGAAAAATTGCGATTCTTATTGATATTGATGTAAATGACTCTGAAAATATCTAGTACCTGGCGCCAGCAGACATGATGTCATGCGACAGTCCATTTCAGGTGCTTTCTTTCTCAGTGTAGTTACCCATATATTGTTTAATATTTCGAATCGGACTGAATTGCTTAAGTTAGTTCTTCAACAAACGAAGAAATATCACTTTTTACTGAGAACATACATTAACACAATGGTACTCATCTTCTAAACTGACTACATGCGACTGAGAACAAGATGTGAAATTAGAACTACACTACTGGCCATTAAAATTACTACACCACAAAAATGACGTCCTGCAGACGCGAAATTTAACTGAAGGGAAGAAGACGCTGTGATATGCAAATAATTAGCTTTTCAGGGCATTGACACAAGGTTGGCGCCAGTGGCGACACCAACAACGTGCTGACACGAGGAAAGTTTCCAACCGATTTCTCATACACAAACAGCAGTTGAGGAGAAATGCATACCATCACGTTTCCGACTTTGATAAAGGTCGGATTGTAGCCTATCGCGATTGTGGTTTATCCGCAGTGGCTCACGTTGGTCGAGATCCGATGACTGTTAGCAGAATATGGAATCGATGGGTTCAGGAGGGTAATACGGAACGCCGTGCTGGATCCCAATGGCCTCGTATCACAGCAGTCGAGATGACAGACATCTTATTCGCATGGCTCTAACGGATCGTGCAGCCACGTCTCGATCGCTGAGACAACATATGGGGACGTTTGCAAGACAACAACCATCTGCACGAACAATTCGACGACGTTTGCAGCAGCATGGACTATCAACTCGGAGACCATGGCTGCGGTCACCCTTGACGCTGCATCACAGACAGGAGCGCCTGCGATGGTGTACTCAACAACGAACCTGGGTGCATGAATGGCGAAAAGTCATTTTTTCGGTTGAGGCCAGGTTCTGCTTACAACATCATGATGGTCGCATTCGTGTTTGGCGCCATCACGGTGAACGCACATTGGAAGCTTGTATTCGTCATCACCATACTGGCGTATCACCCAGTGTGATGGTTTGGGGTGGCAAAACATGTCTCGGTCATCTCTTGTTCGCATTGACGGCACTTTGAGCAGTGAACATTACATTTCACACCTGTTACGACCCGTGGCTCTACCCTTTATTCGATCCCTGTGAAACCCTACATTTGCCGGCCGCGGTGGTCTAGCGGTTCAGGCGCTCAGTCCGGAACCGCGCGACTGCTTCGGCCGCAGGTTCGAATCCTGCCTCGGGCATGGATGTGTGTGATGTCCTTAGGTTAGTTAGGTTTAAGTAGTTCTAAGTTATAGGGGACTGATGACCACAGATGTTAAGTCCCATAGTGCTCAGAGCCATTTGAAACCCTACATTTCAGCAGGATAATGCACGACCGCATGTTGCAGGTCCTGTATGGTCCTTTCTGGATACAGAAAATGTTCGACTGCTGCCCTGGCCAGCACATTCTCCAGATCTCTCACCAGTTGAAGACGTCTGGTCAATGGTGACCGAGCAACTGGCTCGTCACAATACGCCAGTAACTACTCTTGATGAACTGTGGTATCGTGTGGAAGTTGCATGGGCAGCTGTACCTGTACGCGCCATCCAAGCTCTGTTCGGCTCAATGCCCAGACTTATCAAGGCCGTTATTACGGCAAGAGGTGGTTGTTCTGGGTACTGTTTTCCCAAGATCTATGCACCCAAACTGCGTGAAAATGTAATCAAAAATTGCTCTGAGCACTATGCGACTTCTGAGGTCATCAGTCGCTTAGAACGTAGAACTAATTAAACCTAACTAGCCTAAGGACGTCACACACATCCATGCCCGAGGCAGGATTCGAACCTGCGGCCGTAGCGGTCGCTCGGCTCCAGACTGCAGCGCCTAGAACCGCACGGCCACTTCGGCCGGCAAATGTAATCACATGTCAGTTCTAGTATAATATATTTGTCCGATGAATACCCGTTTATCATCTTCATTTCTTCTTGGTGTACTAATTTTAGTGGCCAGTAGCGTATTTTTCTGTATTTTTAAAATCTTCACAATTTTCTTTAAGGTCTCCATTGGGTGATTACAGTTTTTCTGCTTTACTTTGAAAAAAGAATTTAATTTGTGCATGTAAAGTTTCCTCCCGAGCTGTTGGCTCTATAAAAGTTCCAAAATCCAGATACGCAAGAGTAATAAAAACTAATGGGATTGCCACTGATTGCTCTGCTTTCTTATTTAACATAGAGCATTTATGATTATTTTAGCACTACAATCCCACAACACTTCAACATCGAACATTTCACATGTTCGTTGCCTCTTTTTAGGAACTTTTATGGAGCCAACAGCTCGGGAGGAAACTTTACATGCACAAATTAAATTCTTTTTTCAAAGTAAAGCAGAAAAACTGTAATCACCCAATGGAGACCTTAAAGAAAATTGTGAAGATTTTAAAAATACAGAAAAATACGCTACTGGCCACTAAAATTAGTACACCAAGAAGAAATGAAGATGATAAACGGGTATCCATTGGACAAATATATTATACTAGAACTGACATGTGATTACATTTGCCGGCCGGAGTGGCCGTGCGGTTCTAGGCGCTGCAGTCTGGAGCCAAGCGACCGCTACGGTCGCAGGTTCGAATCCTGCCTCGGGCATGGATGTGTGTGACGTCCTTAGGCTAGTTAGGTTTAATTAGTTCTACGTTCTAAGCGACTGATGACCTCAGAAGTCGCATAGTGCTCAGAGCAATTTTTGATTACATTTTCACGCAGTTTGGGTGCATAGATCTTGGGAAAACAGTACCCAGAACAACCACCTCTTGCCGTAATAACGGCCTTGATAAGTCTGGGCATTGAGTCGAACAGAGCTTGGATGGCGCGTACAGGTACAGCTGCCCATGCAACTTCTACACGATACCACAGTTCATCAAGAGTAGTTACTGGCGTATTGTGACGAGCCAGTTGCTCGGCCACCATTGACGATATCACTGGAGTCAAAGTAGAAGGAAACTGTTTCCTTCCGCCTACAAACAAATAATATCGTATGGTGACATGTAGTGCCGCACGTTTATTGGACTGTAACTCAAACGCACTGCGGTTGTCTATTTATAGCCGAAATCCAGATACGCAAGAGTAATAAAAACGAATGGGATTGCGACTGACTGCCGTGTGCCTCTCCTTCCTTATACTCTACGGTCGGCTGTACACAACAGTTCTTTATGGAATCAAAGTTGGTGAAAAAAAACGAAAGTAGTCTACGTAAGGTGATTTCCTAGAACATGTGTTTATTGATGTGTAATCTGAAAAGTGGGAAATTACATAGAATGAAACGTTTAAAAATTCCCCAGACTGTTTTTGGCAATGCTCCAGAACTGGAGTTTCCACACTTTCTGTCATTGCATACCGCACGACATTTTTAATAATTCCGGGGTTATCATGATGGCATGTTCACCTTATAACGAACCCTGGGGTGGGGAAGGGTGTGTATAAACAGTTGAGCGACGACTGCCGCAGAGGTGAGGAACAGTGTGGAGTAATAATTTCCGCCACCTTGCTCAGTGCTGCCAACACATGTGGGGTTCTTGCCTCAGGCCGATCAACTACTATGTGTGGTGGAAATGTGACACAAACAAGTAATAAGGTTACAGTAGAGTCTCGATAGTTCGAGGTGAACGGGACCGGAACCACCTCGAACTATCGAAACCTCGGACTATCGAAATTTAAATGGGGAAAAGAAATACAGGGTTATTACAAATGATTGAAGCGATATCACAGGTCTACAATAACTTTATTATTTGAGATATTTTCACAAGGCTTTGCACACACATTCAAAAACTCAAAAAGGTTTTTTAGGCATTCACAAATGATTGATATGTGCCCCTTTAGTGATTCGGCAGACATCAAGCCGATAATCAAGTTCCTCCCACACTCGGCGCAGCATGTCCCCATCAATGAGTTCGAAAGCATCGTTGATGCGAGCTCGCAGTTCTGGCACGTTTCTTGGTAGAGGAGGTTTAAACACTGAATCTTTCACATAACCCCACAGAAAAAAATCGCATAGGGTTAAGTCGGGAGAGCGTGTAGGCCAAGACATGAAATGCTGATCATGATCCCCACCACGACCGATCCATCGGTTTTCCAATCTCCTGTTTAAGAAATGCCGAACATCATGATGGAAGTGCGGTGGAGCACCACCCTGTTGAAAGATGAAGTCGGCGCTGTCGGTCTCCAGTTGTGGCATGAGCCAATTTTCCAGCATGTCCAGATACACGTGTCCTGTAACGTTTTTTTCGCAGAAGAAAAAGGGGCCGTAAACTTTAAACCGTGAGATTGCACAAAACACGTTAACTTTTGGTGAATTGCGAATTTGCTGCACGAATGCGTGAGGATTCTCTACCGCCCAGATCCGCACATTGTGTCTGTTCACTTCACCATTAAGAAAAAATGTTGCTTCATCACTGAAAACAAGTTTCGCACTGAACGCATCCTCTTCCATGAGGTGTTGCAACCGCGCCGAAAATTCAAAGCGTTTGACTTTGTCATCGGGTGTCAGGGCTTGTAGCAATTGTAAACGGTAAGGCTTCTGCTTTAGCCTTTTCCGTAAGATTTTCCAAACCGTCGGCTGTGGTACGTTTAGCTCCCTGCTTGCTTTATTCGTCGACTTCCGCGGGCTACGCATGAAACTTGTCCGCACGCGTTCAACCGATTCTTCGCTCACTGCAGGCCGACCCGCTGATTTCCCTTTACAGAGGCATCCAGAAGCTTTAAACTGCGCATACCATCGCCGAATGGAGTTAGCGGTTGGTGGATCTTTGTTGAACTTCGTCCTGAAGTGTCGTTGCACTGTTATGACTGACTGATGTGAGTGCATTTCAAGCACGACATACGCTTTCTCGGCTCCTGTTGCCATTTTGTCTCACTGCGCTCTCGAGCGCTCTGGCGGCAGAAACCTGAAGTGCGGCTTCAGGCCGGCCGAAGTGGCCGAGCGGTTCTAGGCGCTTCAGTCTGGAACCGCGCGACCGCTACGGTCGCAGGTTCGAATCCTGCCCCGGGCATGGATGTGTGTGATGTCCTTAGGTTAGTTAGGTTTAAGTAGTTCTAAGTTCTAGGGGACTGATGACCTCAGATGTTAAGTCCCATAGTGCTCAGAGCCATTTGAACCATTTTTTTTTGCGGCTTCAGCCGAACAAAACTTTATGAGTTTTACTACGTATCTGTAGTGTGTCGTGACCATATGTCAATGAATGGAGCTACAGTGAATTTATGAACTCGCTTCAATCATTTGTAATAGCCCTGTATTATGATATTGTAAGTAATGTAGGTCAAAATATGAACTTTATTAAAGTAAAAGTATTGACACATGCATTTGCATTGGCAGAATAACAATAATTATTTATTTAGACAAGTAATAGTGAAGTGTCTTTTGTTTGGCGAAGCTGCAACGTTTCCTCGCGGCAATGTGACGCCACCGTCTCAGGAGCAGTAGGTCAGTTGGTGTCGCCTCAGGCTGTTGCTCCACACAGCATATGGCGGCCTCGAGAGCAGCGTAGCCATCGGTGTGACTCATCATCGGTGCAGCCTCTGCCTCGTCATCCTCGTCACTCTCACACTGCGATGGAATGTTAACCATGTCGTTCGTCCGAATTTAACCACTCGTCTACTTCCACCTCTTCTGCCTCTTCACACCCTGGCAATCTTCTGATTAAATTACACACTGGTTGATCGTCCTCATCTCCTAAATCGTTTCTGTGTCTGGCATACTTTCCTGTAGAATTTTCCTCCGTGACTTAGAAATTGTGTCTGACTTTATTTCGCTCCAAGATTCGCTAACCAGTACACGACGTCCTTCAAAGTCACTTTCTTCAAAGCTCATACAATGCTTTCGTTGTCTTCAGAATGCAGGATTGACTGTAGCAATCGCCGTTGGTACTTTTTTTAGACATTCCAGAATGCCCTGATCCATGGGCTGAATGAGACAGGTAATGTTTGGTGGAAAAAACAAGGCGCGGATACCGTCGCACTGCAGTTCTCCTGCACTTGGATGTGAGGACGCATTATCCGTGAGCAAAATTTAAAAAGTCTTGCAGTCAGGTACAAATGAGCTAAAAAACCAGTTCTTGAAGATTTCCTGATTCATCCAGGTATTATGGGTATAGATAACCGAAAGAGCTGAGATGGATACTCGTACATTCTTGAATGCTCCTAGCTTGGCAAACTTCCCAATCACAACCAATTTTAGTTTGTGGTTTCCAGTTGCATTTGAAGCTGCCATAACTGTGAGCCGCTCTTTGCTTTTTTTGTGCTCAGGAGCACTTTTTTCTTCACAGGAAGCAAGTGTTCTCCATGATAACATTTTAAAATTTAGCCCAGTTTCGTCACAGTTATATATTTGTTCATTAGACAAATTTTCGTCAGTTGTGGTTTTTTTTTGAACTCGACGATAAATTTTGAAACGGCCTGAGCGTCACCAGAGAGTTTTTCTCCACATACGTCTAGTTGACGCACTCCATACCTCTTCTTCCACTTGTCGAGCCAGCCCACACTAGCAGCGAAATTGTCATCTCCTTCCCGCAGCTGGTTTCTGAAAAACAAAGCCTTTTTTTGCAAGATTGGGCCAGAAATCGGAGCACCCTTCTGTCTCTGTTGGGTAAACCACATGAACAATGCCTCATTTGTTTTTTTGAAATCTGACTTCCTTATACTTCTTCTACTGAGAGATTCGTGCGAGCATTTTTGTGAAGAAAACTGTTCCAATTTAAGTCAGTTTCTTGGCCAGTCACCAACAGTAACTTCACCGACACCATATTCGAGGGCAAGTTTTTTTTTTTTTTAATTGTTTCTCAAGTCGTCTTAGTGCTTCTAATTTTAGATGCAAAGGCATAAATTTCCTCTTTTTTGTTACAGCACTCATCTTTGTAGGGTGTACAACGGAACACACAGTCAACAAACAAAACGACACACAAAACTGTACAGTACAGGTACTGGAAACTACAGCAGCGTATGAACTCCCCAGTTTTGATCGGTTTCAGCCGGCAGCAGTCGGGGTATTTCGTGCCATACTGACAACAGATGTTCGTGCAACAGGGCAGCGATCTAATCGTCGGTGTTGAATGTATTGTTGTCTGCTTTGTCACTGAGCTGTACTCTCCCTATCTATCTTTTGTAATGATGTTTTCATTATTTATCAGGTCAGTAAAAAAAAAGGAGGTAGATTGTTGCATTTTTTATTTATTTATTTATTTTTGAAGAGGCTCGGATTATTGGAAACTCGAACTATCGAGTCTCGAACTATGGAGACTCGAACTATCGAGACTCTACTGTACTTGGAACATGCTCCCACATGGCTCTTACTTGTGCCAGATAATATGAAATTAAATTAAGGCAGTTCTGATACAAATATTCAATGAGTAATACAAGAATAACATTTAAAACATATATTAAACTTCATCACAAATAATATAAACCAGTTGTACAAGAGAGTAATAAATTGAACATCTAGCATGGGTTCAAAAAGTAAATAAATTCACGATCAAATTGAACTTCGACCCTAAATCATACTTCAGAATCACTAATTAGACAGTTTCCAAATTTAAATCCCGATGACAGAAAATCTAAATGTTTCAGATGGAAGCTTGTTGCTGCTTACATTTAATCAGAGCTAGAAAGTCTGGTGTGATTGAGCTCAACTTCACACCGAAGTCTTCTTCACTACTAATGCTGGTCCAGATTAATTTTTAATGTATAACAACTCAGTAGTGAGTAGTACCAGACAACACCAGAAGTCGGACTGCTTGTTTCAAAGAGAGGGGTACTGTACTGGTGTTCAGTTTTTGTTCACACCCAGTGAGGAAGCGAAGCTTTCTTTTTGAAAGCATCTTCCACTCAACTGTCACTAGTCAGGACGATGAAAGTTTTTTCTTTATTACTCCTTCTTGTACTTTTCCTGAAAATGGATTTCTTATACGGTCATGTTTTGCGTTACCTTCAGGAAACTACTTTTTGTAACTTTCTTGAATCTAATAGTGCCTCAAACTAAATATTCCATGAAAGCCAGTTCATTGTCTTCCAAAAATGGTGTAAGAGTGTGTAATGTGAAACAACTATTGTCCAGCACTTGTGTGAGCGTCAAGACGATATTTTGTTATCGTCTAAGAAAACTTTTGTGCCTCCTCCTAGTAGACTCATATTCAAAACACAAAGCCTGTCAAAGATATCAGTCAAATGGGCCAACGTAGGTAATCACTGATCATCAGCAAAAAATTCTTCGTATAATACGCCATCTACATCTACATCTACATGGTTACTCTGCAATTCACACTTACATGCCTGGTAGATGATCATCGAACCATTTTCATACTACTTCTCTACCATTCCACTCTCGAATGGCGTGTGGGAAAAAGGAACAACTAAATCTTTCCGTCGGAGCTCTATATTTCTCTTATTTTATTATGATGATCATTTCTCCCTATGTGGGTTGGTGTCAACAAAATATTTTCGCGTTCGGAAGAGAAAGTTGGTGATTGACATTTTGTAACTAGATCTCGCCGCAAAGAAAACGGCCTTTGTTTCAGTGACTGCCACACCAACTCGCGTATCATATCAGTGAGACTCTCACCCCTATTGCACGATAACACGAAAGGAGCTGCCCTTGTTTGCACTTTTTCGATGTGCTCCGTCAATCCTACCTGGTGAGGATCCCATACCGCGCAGCAATATTCCAGCAGAGGACGGACAAGTATAATGTAGGCTGTCTCTTTAGTGGGTTTATCGCATCTTCTAAGTGTTCTGTCAACAAAGTGCAATCTCGCCTTCCCCACAATATTATCGATGTGGTCTCTCCAATTTAAGTTGCTCGTAATTGTAATTCCTAGCTATTTAGTCGAATTGACAGCCCTTACATTTGTGCGATTTATCGTATATCCAAAATTTATCGGATTTCTTTTAGTAGCCATGTGGATGACCTCACACTTTTCTTTGTTTAGTGGTAATTGCCACTTTTCGCACCATACAGAAATTCTCTCTAGATAATTTTATAATTGTAATTAATCGTCTGATGATTTTACTAGACGAAAAGTTACAGCGTCATCTGCAAACAATCTAAGGGGGCTGCTCAGATTGTCACCTCGATCATTTCTATAAATCAGGAACAGCAAAGGGCCTATGACACTACCTTGCGGAACGCCAGGTGTCACTTCTGTTCTACTCGGTGATTTACCGTCAATCACAACGTACTGTTACCTCTCTGAGAGGAAATCACGAATCCAGTCACACAAATGAGACGATACTCCATATGCACGCAATTTGATTAACAGTCGCTTGTGAGGAACGGTATCAAAAATCTTCTGGAAATCTAGGAATATGGAATCGATCTGAGATCCCATGTCGACAGCACTCATTACTTCACGGGAATAAAGAGCTAGATGCTTTGCACAAGAACGATATTTTCTGTTGGTTATGTATCAATAAGTAATTTTCTTCAAGGTGATTCATAATGTTAGAGTACAGTATATGCTCCAAAATCCTTCTGCAAATTGAGGTCAGTGATATGGGTCTGTAATTCAATGGGTTACTCCTATTTCCTTTCTTGAATATTGGTGTCATCCGTGCTACTTTCCAGTCTTTAGGAACAGATCTTTCGTCATGTGAGCGGTCGAGTATGATAGCTAAGAAAGGCGCTATTGTGTCTGCATACTATGAGAGGAACCTGATTGGTATACCATCTGGACCGGAGGACTTGCCTTTCTCAAGTGATTTGAGTTGTTCCGCAACACCTAAGATATCTACTTTTCTGTCACTCACGCTAACCGCTGTTCTGGCTTCGAATTCTGGAATATTTGCTTCGTCTTCTTTCGCGAAGAAATTACGGAAAACTGTATGTACTAACTCCGCTTTAGTGACACCATCATCGGTAACATTTCCATCGCTATCGCGCAATGTTTTGTCACTGAGAAACATGAAAACCTCATACTTCAGTTCAAATATTCTGTTTCAAAAATTTCCGTACTGAGCAACAAACCTTTAAATTTAGAGTCCGTGCAGAACACCATGGCCAGCAGATGCGCAGACGGCATGGCACGCGTTGGGAGAGTGGGGCTACTGGGGTTCAAGGACAAGCGCTGTAGGTAAAATGTTGAGAGTTGCTGGAGGGCAAGCGCTATTCTAAACTGAAGCCCACGCTCACGTTTTTCGTAAATTTTGTATGGCCACCTCCTCGCCCACACTTGCGTGGTAACTATTCAGAAAGATCTTTCACCTCCGCTTTGGTTAGTACCTGAAAAGAATTCTGCCGAAAATGCAGCGATTTATTTTCGCCTGGCTTGTTAACCGTTTGTAACATTCAGAGAAGAGTCATGAATGGCGAATTTTGAGTAAAACCTACACAGTTCTCTCATTTCCATATTAAAATTTTCTTCTTCTGCCATAACACAGAAGAGATAGCACAGTTTCACCTCAATAACATGTTGTTCAGATGAAACTGCGAGAGAATTCTGAAACAGTGCTAAACTAAGTTTATTAAGTGAGTTACTGAGGCAAGGTAAGGTCACTATCTTACGAAAAAGCACATTCTCGCTACGACGTGAACGTGTAATGTCTTCACATACGTCGTTCCAAACCCGAAAGCATTTCTCATTTCTAGAGCTATCGGTGGCCCTTAAAAATCACTTTCTTTCATCGAAAACGTCTGTCCTTAGTAGAATAACACGGTTGGTAAGAAGTTTCTCATAATAACAATGCGAAAAAATACTCTCCTCTTTGTCTACTATCATTCAAAGTCTAATTTCGGTATCTCAATATATAATGGGTGGTCCATTGATCATGACCGGGCCAGATATCTCACGAAATAAGCGTCAAACGAAAAAACTACAAAGAACAAAACTTGTCTAGCTTGAATGGGGAAACCAGATGGCGCTATGGTTGGCCCACTAGATAGCGCTACCATAGGTCAAACGGATATCAACTGCAATTTTTCAAATAGGAACCCTCATTTTTTATTACATATTCGTGTAGAACGTAAAGAAATATGAATGTTTTAGTTGGACCACTGTTTTCGCTTTGTGATAGATGGCGTTGTAATAGCCACAAACTTATGGCTCGCAATTTTAGACGAACAGTTGGTAACAGGCAGGTTTTTTAAATTAAAATACAGAACGTAAGTACGTTTGAACATTTTATTTCGGTTGTTCCAATGTGATTCATGTACCTTTCTGAACTTATCATTTCTTAGAACGCATGCTGTTACAGCATGATTACCTGTAAATACCACATTAATGCAATAAATGCTCAAAATGATTTCCGTCATCCTCAACGCATTTGGCAATACGTGTAACGACATTCCTCTCAACAGCGAGTAGTTCGCCTTCCGTAATGTCCGCACATGCATTGACAATACGTTGACGACTGTTGTCAGGCGTTGTCGGTGGATCACAACAGTAAATATCCAACTTTCCCCACAGAAAGAAATCCGGGACGTCAGATCCGGTGAACGTGGGGTCCATGGTATGGCGCTTTGTTTAGTTGTAAATATTTGTGATGTATTATTGTTTTTCTGACATATTCCACATCCTGGAGGCCCTCCTCACTACGGATCAAACGGAATGAAAGTAAATCCAATCTAATCTAATCCAATCCACCTGTCATGAAATATAATTCAATACTGCTTCAACTGCACGCGAGCTATGTGCCGGACACCTATCATGCTGGCAGTACATCGCCATTCTGTCATGCAGTGAAACATCTTGTAGTAACATCGGTAGAACATTACGTTGGAAATCAGCATACATTACACCATTTAGATTGCCATGGATAAAATGGGGGCCAATTATCCCTCCTCGCATAATGCCGCACCATACATTAACCCACCAAGGTCGCAGATGTTCCACTTGTCGCAGCCATCGTGGATTTTCCGTTGCCCAATAGTGCATATTATGCCGATTTACGTTATCGCTGTTGGTGAATGTCGCTTCGTCGCCAAATAGAACGCGTGCAAAATATCAGTCATCGTCCTGTAATTTCTCTTGTGCCCTATGGCAGAACTGTACACGATGTTCAAACTCGTCGCCATGCAATTCCTGGTGCATAGAAATATGATACGGGTGCAATCGATGTTGATGTAACATTCTCAAAACCGACGTTTTTAGATTCCCGATTGTCGCGCAGTTTGTCTGCTACTGATGTGCGGATCAGCCGCGACAGCGGCTAAAACACCTACTTGGGCATCATCATTTGTTGCAGGTCGTGGTTGACGTTTCACATGTGGCTGAACCCTTCCTGTTTCCTTAAATAACGTAACTATCCGGTGAATGGTCCGGACACTTGGATGATGTCGTCCAGGATACCGAGCAGCAAACACAGCACATGCCCGTTGGGCATTTTGATCACAAAATCTGTACATCAACACGATATCGACCTTTTCCGCAATTGGTAAAGGGTCCATTTTAACACGGGTAATGTATCACGAAGAAAATACCATCCGCACTGGCGGAATGTTACGTGATACATCTACATCTACATCTACACGATTACTCTGCAATTCACATTTAAGTGCTTGGCGGAGGGTTCATCGAACCACAATCATACTATCTCTCTACCATTCCACTCCCGAACAGCGCGCGGGAAAAACGAACACCTAAATCTTTCTGTTCGAGCTCTCATTTCTCTTATTTTATTTTGATGATCATTCCTACTTATGTAGGTTGGGCTCAACAAAGTATTTTTGCATTCGGAAGAGAAAGTTGGTGACTGAAATTTTGGAAATAGATCTCGCCGCGACGAAAAACGTCTTTGCTTTAATGACTTCCAGCCCAACTCGCGTATCATACACTCCTGGAAATGGAAAAAAGAACACATTGACACCGGTGTGTCAGACCCACCATACTTGCTCCGGACACTGCGAGAGGGCTGTACAAGCAATGATCACACGCACGGCACAGCGGACACACCAGGAACCGCGGTGTTGGCCGTCGAATGGCGCTAGCTGCGCAGCATTTGTGCACCGCCGCCGTCAGTGTCAGCCAGTTTGCCGTGGCATACGGAGCTCCATCGCAGTCTTTAACACTGGTAGCATGCCGCGACAGCGTGGACGTGAACCGTATGTGCAGTTGACGGACTTTGAGCGAGGGCGTATAGTGGGCATGCGGGAGGCCGGGTGGACGTACCGCCGAATTGCTCAACACGTGGGGCGTGAGGTCTCCACAGTACATCGATGTTGTCGCCAGTGGTCGGCGGAAGGTGCACGTGCCCGTCGACCTGGGACCGGACCGCAGCGACGCACGGATGCACGCCAAGACCGTAGGATCCTACGCAGTGCCGTAGGGGACCGCACCGCCACTTCCCAGCAAATTAGGGACACTGTTGCTCCTGGGGTATCGGCGAGGACCATTCGCAACCGTCTCCATGAAGCTGGGCTACGGTCCCGCACACCGTTAGGCCGTCTTCCGCTCACGCCCCAACATCGTGCAGCCCGCCTCCAGTGGTGTCGCGACAGGCGTGAATGGAGGGACGAATGGAGACGTGTCGTCTTCAGCGATGAGAGTCGCTTCTGCCTTGGTGCCAATGATGGTCGTATGCGTGTTTGGCGCCGTGCAGGTGAGCGCCACAATCAGGACTGCATACGACCGAGGCACACAGGGCCAACACCCGGCATCATGGTGTGGGGAGCGATCTCCTACACTGGCCATACACCACTGGTGATCGTCGAGGGGACACTGAATAGTGCACGGTACATCCAAACCGTCATCGAACCCATCGTTCTACCATTCCTAGACCTGCTCCAACAGGACAATGCACGTCCGCATGTATCCCGTGCCACCCAACGTGCTCTAGAAGGTGTAAGTCAACTACCCTGGCCAGCAAGATCTCCGGATCTGTCCCCCATTGAGCATGTTTGGGACTGGATGAAGCGTCGTCTCACGCGGTCTGCACGTCCAGCACGAACGCTGGTCCAACTGAGGCGCCAGGTGGAAATGGCATGGCAAGCCGTTCCACAGGACTACATCCAGCATCTCTACGATCGTCTCCATGGGAGAATAGCAGCCTGCATTGCTGCGAAAGGTGGATATACACTGTACTAGTGCCGACATTATGCATGCTCTGTTGCCTGTGTCTATGTGCCTGTGGTTCTGTCAGTGTGATCATGTGATGTATCTGACCCCAGAAATGTGTCAATAAAGTTTCCCCTTCCTGGGACAATGAATTCACGGTGTTCTTATTTCTATTTCCAGGAGTGTATCTGCCACACTCTCTCCCCTATTACGTGATAATACAAAACGGGCTGCCCTTTTTTGCACCCTTTCGATGTCCTCTGTCAGTCCCACCTGGTAAGGATCCCACACAACGCAGCAATATTGTAACAGAGGACGAGCGAGTGTAGTGTAAGTTGTCTCTTTAGTGGACTTGTTGCGTCTTCTAAGTGTCCTGCCAATGAAACGCAACCTTTGGCTCGCCTTCCCCACAATATTATCTATGTGGTCTTTCCAACTGAAGTTGTTCGTAATTTTTACGCCCAGGTACTTAGTTGAATTGACAGCCTTGAGATTTGTACTATTTATCGAGTAATCGAATTCCAACGGATTTCTTGTGGAACTCATGTGGATCACCTCACACTTTTCGTTATTTAGCGTCAACTGCCACCTGCCACACCATTCAGCAATCTTTTCTAAATCGCTTTGCAACTGATACTGGTCTTCGGATGACCTTACTAGACGGTAAATTACTGCTAACAACCTAAGAGAACTGCTCAGATTGTCACCCAGGTCATTTACATAGATCAGGAACAGCAGAGGTCCCAGGACGCTTGGCCGGCCGGTGTGGCCGTGCGGTTAAAGGCGCTTCAGTCTGGAACCGCGTGACCGCTACGGTCGCAGGTTCGAATCCTGCCTCGGGCATGGATGTGTGTGATGTCTTTAGGTTAGTTAGGTTTAATTAGTTCTAAGTTCTAGGCGACTGATGACCTCAGAAGTTAAGTCGCATAGTGCTCAGAACCATTTGAACCATTTTTGAACCCAGGACGCTTCCCTGGGGAACACCTGATATCACTTCAGTTTTACTCGATGATTTGCCGTCTGTTACTACGAACTGCGACCTTCCTGACAGGAAATCACGAATCCAGTCGCACAACTGAGACGATACCCCATAGGCCCGCAGCTTGATTAGAAGTCGCTTGTGAGGAACGGTGTCAAAATCTTTCCGGAAATCTAGAAATACGGAATCAATTTGAGATCCCCTGTCGATAGCGGCCATTAGTTCGTGCGAATAAAGAGCTAGCTGCGTTGCACAAGAACGATGTTTTCTGAAATCATGCTGATTACGTATCAGTAGATCGTTCCCTTCGAGGTGATTCATAATGTTTGAATACAGTATATGCTGCGAAACCCTACTGCAAATCGACGTCAGAGATATAGGTCTGTAGTTCGATGGATTACTTCTACTACCCTTCTTAAACATTGGTGCGATATGTGCAATTTTCCAATCTGTAGGTACAGATCTATCGGTGAGCGAGCGGTTGTATTCTTACTTACTTTTACGTACTTATACGTTTGTGACTATTACAGCGCCATCTGTCACAAAGCGAAAAAAGTGGTCCAACTGAAACATTCATATTTCTTTACGTACTACACGAATATATAATAAAAAATGGGGGTTCCTATTCAAAGAAACGCAGTTGATATTCGTTTGACCTATGGCAGCGCCATCTAGCTGGCCAACTATAGCACCATCTGGTTTCCCCCTTCAAGCTAGACGACTTTCGTTCTTTGTAGTTTTTTCGTTTGATGCTTATTTCGTGAGATATTAGGCCCTGTCACTATCAATTGACCACCCTGTATAAGAAATGCGTGCAATGTACGGAATGTCGTTGACGTTTCACTCTGGCGCTATCGCTGCCGCGGCGCGATCGTAAATGAGTGTGCTACATCAGATTAGTTTTCTCGAGATTGGTGACAGATAGAAACCTCCACAAAGTCTAAAGAAAAATTCAATTTCGCGCGGTGTCTTAGTTCCACATTAATATTACAGTAACTATAACAATTAACGAAATGATGGGCACGCCGTCAAGAACCTGACATATAAAGCGACAAGTAAAGCAAAAATGATATTTTTTACCGAACAGTTTCTGTAACATCGTTTAAGAAAAAGTGCAGTTCGTGCACCTCGATTCTGACATCGCCGACCGGCCGTAAGGTGACAATCACTATCAGCCTCCCCTTTCGAACAAACTCACGAACCCGCCCAGCGCTTCGGACGAAAATTGAACACTGTGCATCGGCCACCGTATCCTGTGCGGACTCTACCTCCCGTATCTTCACGCAGTAGCGTAAAGAGCCGTGAGTTCAGATCCCTCGCACTGATTAAATTTACAGCCTGTTAAATAAGATAAAGAATTTTGGAGCTTCAGACATATAATTAGGAGCCAATGTTCTGGGCGTATAATGTAGTGTGTTTCGACAACCAGGTTCAACTTCTTCACTTTTATTGCCAGCCCTTTTAAGTGACTGAATCTCTACAAATACTACCACATTTTAGCCGAAGAATACCTAGTGCAAAATGGGGCTATTGAAGCCAATTTTTAACCTCAAACATCTGCCATTCAAAGACTATTTACTTCAGAGATCAAGTGACTGAGCTGAAACATGGGTCTTTTTTCTACTTTACATATGAGAAAATGTTCTGTAACATGTCCGTCTGCTGCTGTAACCTGAAAACATGGTTGCTTTAGCTACCCATTAATATGGGGTAAGAGAGGCCAGTAGTTAGAAATTGTTTGGTTGACGTTAGCTGGGATTAGGGTATTAACAGCCATACACTGTGCTAAATTCGACACAGCAAGTGCTTGAAGTACACATTATGATAAAAAAAATTGAAAACAGTGACAGTTTTATAGTTTACGTATCAAGTTTATTAAAAGGAAAGCTCCAGATTTTTATTACAATGTTATCCTTAAATCATGGTTAATTCCTTCCACTTCGATCAAAATCGGCCTTGAAAACCAAGCTTGTACCAAAGACAGTCAGTGGAAATCTCCTGTCTCCTGCCACTCTCACACATTTGCCAATTGATGCTGTTCTTAAATGGAGAATACAAAACACCTATCTGCTTTGTTTGTTCTTCCTTTCTCTGTAGCAGTAAGTGCACACCTTGATACTTTACAGAAGCCTGCCCTGTTGAACGAACATTGTTCACGTTCCTACCGCTATTTTCAATGTACTTCCGTGTAACCTTTATACTTTCGAGCTCCAGAAAACTTTGATACTTGCGGACAATATTGTGCCGTAAAATGAGTTAAATTGTTCCAATTATTTCTTTTAAACATAACGCTGTATATTACGGGGAACAAAACTATTCTTTTATAGGTGGCTTATGTTAACCAACATTTGAAACTTCTGTAAACTTTTCAACATAAAAAAAGTTTTAGAAAAATATGTTGTGAAGCAGCAAAAAAGTTTAAATATATTTAAAGTTATGTTCGAAAGTGGTGATATTAAATTTCGTTGGTAAACATCATTACAGCAAGCAAAGTTTTCAAGAGTGTAAAATTGCACTACAATTGACATGGAACAAAAATAATTATCTAAATTAACCTTAAAATATCAAACAGTTTTAAAAGATATAGAGAGAAACTGTGATGTATTACGTACTCAACACCTCCAACAAAAGCTTGCGAACTAAAAACAGTAATCCCAGTAACAGCATTCAAAGTCTATCTTGCAAAATTACTTTTGTAACCCCAATGGCTTAAGTAACCCTGTTTTAGGACATTTTAAACAAAGGAAGGTCAATCAAATTGAAAATGTTTTCAGCTGTAGCATAAGCTGTTTTACGGTATATCTTCTTACAATCAAAACGTTCAAACGCGACTAGCTGCGGCATATATGTGACGTCTGTACTACAGTATATTTGACTAGCGAAATATGTGCACTCTTGAAGTTGTATTTTGCCGGCCGGTGTGGCCGTGCGGTTCTAGGCGCTTCAGTCTGGAACCGCGTGACCGCTACGGTCGCAGGTTCGTATCCTGCCTCGGGCATGGATGTGTGTGATGTCCTTAGGTTGGTTAGGTTTAAGTAGTTCTAAGTTCTAGGGGACTGATGACCATAGATGTTAAGTCCCATAGTGCTCAGAACCATTTGAACCATTTTTTTGAAGTTGTATTGATGACATTTCTTCAATATTGGAAGACGTGTATTTAGTTTACCTTATTTCTGGATAACGGAACTTTTTGTATTTCTTTTGCAGCTTTTTCCCCAAAACTGGGGCACCGCGACTCTAGCTGTGGACGGTAAGAGAGACTCAGGTATGAGGTTTTCAACTGACTTCAGCGTTTCAGCATTTATGAAATTCACCACCCACGTTTCCTTCAAAACAAGGTCGGCAGGTTTACCAACTAATTCAGAGTGTTTAGAACTTTGATGAAGTTTTAATAAAGAAGGCTTCATTCTCTGATTTGAAAGCGTCTCTAAGCATAGAACGCATTGGGGAATTGGATTATCACCGGGTCCTGTACCAGCCTTTACTGTATTGCCAAATTGTAGCTAGGTTTCGTCATACTTGCGTTTAGGTGTTGTTTAAATTGTAGCTAGGTTTCGTCATACTTGCGATTAGGTGTTGTTTTAGATTTTTTAACGGCATCATTGGAGGCAGAGGGAGCGTCCCGGCTTAAAACTTGCTTCATGGCGAATTTAACCAATGACGTATAAGTCATACAGTCAAGTTAACCGTCACATCAGAATTATACAAGTCAAGATTCAGCTCGTTGTAATATGCACACTTCGGTTTCAAAAAAAGGGCTCTAAGCACTATGGGACTTAACAGCTGAAGTCATCAGTCTCCAGTTAAGTTTCAGAAGCAGGCTTTCTTCGTATCACGATATCATTCAACGTAACGCCCAACAAGGCGATAATACTGTAGTAACAATAAACCGTTCACTGCGTAATGACTGCTGCAGCGCTACACGTTGGTAGACCGCTCAAGTTGGCAGCAGTTACAAAGCCGCACGAAAACTTTCGTATAACCATCAACAATATTCTGTCAAAACATCGCCACTGTCAAATCAAGATCCCGGCCAATGCAGCTTGATTGGGGTGTGGCGAATTATGTTTCTATGAATTACATTTCTGTTTTGTAGTTTTTTTGCCTTAAATGCAAGAATGTGATTACACGCCACTGCTCACATGTAACTCGATGGCTTTTTTAAATTTAAAATCAGAAAGCTTCTCTGTATAAGGACATACATCATACCATACCAATTTCTCTCGCACTCATGTAGCGGCGCTCTTGAGGTAATGGCTCCTAGTAGAGCTAAGATTTCGTCGACAGGAATTGGGTTTTTTCGTGACATTTGCTACTGCACTTGCCAGTCTGCACGAGCTGACATTAATTGTAAGTGGCATTCCATTACATAGTGAACTCTTGACCTTGATCTGTTTCATTAATTTAGTTTAATTTCATATTCATAGCTACGAATAAGTACCAAGACTGAATATAAATGTTGTGTCACCGCCAGACACCACACTTGCTAGGTGGTAGCCTTTAAATCGGCCGCGGTCCGTTAGTATACGTCGGACCCGCGTGTCGCCACTATCAGTGATTGCAGACCGAGCGCCGCCACACGGCAGGTCTAGAGAGAGATCCTAGCACTCTCCCCAGTTGTACAGCCGACTTTGCTAGCGATGGTTCACTGACAAATTACGCTCTCATTTGCCGAGACGATAGTTAGCATAGCCTTCAGCTACGTCATTTGCTACGACCTAGCAAGGCGCCATTACCAGTTACTATTGATGCTGTAAAATATGTACCGTCAAGAGCGATGTTCACCAATCATGGATTAAAGTTAAGTATTCCAGCAGCTACGTACGTTCTTTGTTAGTCTCATTTCCTTGACCTGTTCCAGACCTCACGCCAGCCTGCGTGAGCTAAAACGCGTGCCTTTCGGTTTCCTCTCGTAGTGGGTTGGCTGTCTTGCCAATCCACAACAATAAACATAGCGGTAATGCGCTTTCACGAAAACTTATTACTTCCTTGCCTCATTTCCATCACAGCAAAAGGTTAGACCGCAACACAAACTGCAATTATCAACTCTCGAAGAGAGTCCCACCCATAATATTCCACTGAACAAGCTGTACTGCTATTGGCTTATGACAGAAAAACAGGTCCACCATGGTAGATTTACGTGATTTCGCCGTATACAACAGTGTTAAGTTTCCTTCACCGTGTTATCAATTTTGCTATTTTGCGGACGAACGTAATTTGAAAATATTCTCAAACTTAAGTATTTTAAGACATAATTTGTAGCTGTGTCATATCAGGGAAATGGTTCAAATGGCTCTGAGCACTATGAGGTCATCAGTCCCCTAGAACTTAGAACTACTTTAACATAACTAACCTAAGGACATCACACATATCCATGCCCGAGGCAGGATTCAATCCTGCGACCGTAGTGGTCGCGCGGTTCCAGACTGTAGCGCCTAGATCCGATTGGCCACCCCGGCCGGCTATTAGTGAAGGATCGGCAGCTCTTTAGAACTATTAAGGCAATGAAATATGAATAAAAGACGAAAGTATAGATTTAAAAATGCTGACCTAAAGGATGGATTCTCTGTGACTTGCCTCTTCCCCCATACAAGAGGCCTTGTGGGCATGGTGATAACATTCCTATAAATGAGTAATGAAACGTTTTCCGTTCTTTTACCATAGTTGATCTATACATTACAGTACATATAAACTCAAATTTGTGCTCTTAAAATTTTTTTCTGGAGCGTTATCCGTATTTTAAAGCATTTAAAAGGCACTAGCAAGACTAATTATGGCTTATTTAAGTGGGAGCCCGCTATGTTTATTTTCATGTAAGATAAGTATCCTTATTTAATCATAATATTTAACAGTACACTCTTCCAAAAAATAAATTTTAAAAAATCATGAAATACCACCTCAGGATAAGTGGCCCAGCAGCACAGTCTGCCACGCTAAGTACAGCAACTCCGTTCTCGCTTTCAGTGTGAAGTAATGCTTTAAAAGTTCCACAGACTATACTCACATTTCTCGTTTACCTGTTAAGTAAACAAACACACGTTTAGTGATTGGTCAGTGATCCAAGGACACAGCCAACGCGTGTTACTATGCCATTGGAAAAACGTCCAATTTATGAATTAGGTACATTCAAGGGCGTTCACAGAAATTTTTCGAGATGGGGAGGGGGGCCAGGACGCAAGACTTCAGAATTCCCATCTATTATACAGATGAGCTGCACAGTGTCGACATATGTCAGGTCACATCTAAACGAAATAAATGGCACGGAAAACATATTACAATGGAATGACAAAAATCGTGGGGTAGCGATATGCACATATATAGATTGAGGTAGTATCGCGTACACAAGGTGTAAAGGGGCAGCGCATCGGCGGAGCTATCATTTGTACTCAGGTGATTCATGTTGTGGTGTCACCGCCAGACACCACACTTGCTAGGTGGTAGCCTTTAAATCGGCCGCGGTCAGTTAGTATACGTCGGACCCGCGTGTCGCCACTATCAGTGATTGCAGACCGAGCGCCGCCACACGGCAGGTCTAGTCTAGAGAGACTCCCCAACACTCGCCCCAGTTGTACAACCGACTTTGCTAGCGATGGTTCACTGTCTACATACGCTCTCATTTGCAGAGACGACAGTTTAGCATAGTCTTCAGCTACGTCATTTGCTACGACCTAGCAAGGCGCCATATTCAGTTACTATTATTACTATCTTCAAGAATGTATTCTGAACAGACAATATTGTGAATCATGTACCGTCAAGAGCGACGCTCATCATCAATGGATCAAACTAATTTCGTCCGCTTTCTGAATTCTCATTCCTTGCCATGTTCCAGACCTCACGTCAGTATTGTTCTTCCCTCTTCACGCTAGCCTGCGTGCATTTCGGCCTCCACTCGTAACACGGTGCTGGCTCTTCCGCTAACACAAAACATGTGAAAAGTTTCCGACGTGACTACGGCAACACGCAGGAACTAACAGAATTTGAACGCAGAACGGAAATTGGAGCTAGACATATAGGACATTTCATGTCGGAAATCGTTAGAGAATTTAATATTTAGAGATGTACAGTACGTTTCAGGCACAACTCACCACACACAACTCAGTGGCCTACGGCCTTCTCTTAACGACCGACAGCAGCGGCGTTTGCGCAGAGTTGTCAGTGCTGACAGACAGGCAACACTGCATGAAATAACCTCGGAAATCAGTGTGGGACGTTAGAGCAGTTTGGCCAAATTTGGCTTTGTTGCGCTATGGCAGCAGACGGCCGACGCGGGGGCGTTTGCCTGCAGCGCCTCTCTTGGGCTCGTGATCGTATCGGTTGGACCCTAGACGACTGTAGAACCATGGCCTGGTTAGATGAGTCCCGATTTCAGTTGGTAAGAGCTGATGGTAGGATTCGTGTGTGGCACAGACCTCACGAAGCCATTGACCCACGTTGTCGACAAGGCACTGTGCAAGCTAATGGTGGCTCCATAAGGGTGTGCACTGCGTTTACATGGAATGGACGGGATCTTCTGACCTATCTGAAGCTATCACTGACTGGAAATGATTATGTTCGGTTACTTGGAGACCATCTGTAGCTATTCATGAACTTCATGTTACCAAACGACGATGGAATTTTTGTGGATGACAATGCGCCATGTCACCTGAGTAAGTGTTCGTGACTGGTTTGAACAACATTGTAGACAATTCGAGAGAATGATCTGGCCACCCAGATCGCCTGACATGAACCCCATCGTACATTTATTGGGCGTAATCGAGCGACCAGTTCGTGCGCAAAATCCTGCACTGGCAACATTTTCGCAATTACGGACGGCATGGCTCAGTATTTCTGCAGGAGACATTCAACAACTTGCGGAGTGCGTGCCACGTCGAGGTTTTGCACTATACCAGGCAAAAGAACGTCCGACATGATATTAGGGGGTATCCGGTGGCTCATGCTACCTCAGTTTATATCACAGAGAATTCGCGGTTATCAAATCGACATATGAACAACAACACTGTGCCCAGTTTCCAGAAATTTGTAGGAAGGGGGGGAGGGGGAATCGATAGCCCCCTGTTCCTTCCCCTTGAAGACACCTAATGTCTAAAGCAGTAAAAGTGTCCAAGTTTTGGCAATCAAAATCATGCTTCAAGCATGTCTTTTTTATTTCAAGTTTTAGTAATAGACGCTGTGGTAGTATATAAAAAATATAATAATATATTCTATTTGTTAGGTGATAACATCACGTAAAATTTTAATTTCCCGTTTCTTTTGTGGTGCTTGATTTAAAGTGGCTCCGGAACGCCCTATACTTGCAATGTTAAAATAACGCTTATAAATTACATCTTTCCTCACAAAGTATTTGAGGTAGGAAGTTGAACATTTTACAGATTATTTATTGGAATATGGGCTACAACTTGACACAGGAATTTTACAAAATTTTAGTTCAGTTATTAAAGATGATTTTTTTTCAATTGTAATGAAAATTCACAACATTTTTTTTGCAATTTTTTATTTATATATTCAAAAATATACAGTTTTTTGGAAAAAGGCTGTGTTAAATTATGCAGAAGGTACTGTGTAACATTTACTGAAAGTTTGAAACAAATATGTTTGGAAGATCCTTAGAAAACATGTAATTAGTATGAGAAAATAAAAGTTTTGGGAATCGAGCGACAAAGATTGGATTAACTTTTTAGTGCATTCCAGGTCCATAGGATGGATTATCTTCATCCTCTGCAAGCTCCTCCTCCAGGTTCCTCTTGTTCCTCCTCCTGTTTGCTCTTGCTTGTATTTCTAGACTCTTTACAGCCCTGTCTGCAGCCCGAAGGCGTTCCTTGTCTAAAGCAAGCATCGCTCGTTGTTGTGTTCGTAGATTTTGCTACCATTTTCTTCAGTTGCAGTTACTGCAACACTGTTCCAAAAAGTGGTCATGTATGAACACTTATCACATTTCAGTTGTATTTATTTAGCAAGTCCTACGTGCATTATTATGGAGAGTTCCAGACCAACTTCACTACAATGAATACATCTTACACAGTTTGAAAAAAATCCTTTGAGAACCGACATATCAAATAATTCATTCACATCCGATTCGCCCATAAAACATTCATAGTTTTCACTCATTGAACCAAGCTTCTTCTGTGAAGTATTTTCTTTCCCACTTTGACTGCTATGGGCAGGTGTATTTGAGAGGTTAGGTTCACTCACTTGGTTATCGTCTTTATTGTTTACAGTAATAACACATACCTTTGGCTTTCCACCATTTCTCCTTTTCTTAAAAGCCTTCAGAGGATTTCTAATAACTTTACTTTTACTCATTATTATACTTCAACAAAACAGAGACTCAAGAAACAGAATTAATTACGAATATTTTCGAGATAACGACAGAGTAAATAAACATGAAACAATCGATAATCACACCAGCGATATATATTGAACCATCACAGGCTAGCCACAACACATACTTTATCTCACATCACTCAAATGTACCTGATGAACACGGACGTTAATAATAACACCATTTGACAGCAGCTTAACAGCGCCACAGTGGGTCACGCCCATATAGAACACATTTAAAAAAAAAAATTAAAAATAGTTGTAGTCTTCGGAATTGAATAAATTATATATCTATCAAAAGGTAATAGTCTGCAGATTCAGAAAACGCAAAAAAGTAAAAATTGAACTTTTCATGATTTTGAGCTTTTCCGGAGCCCCTTAAAGAGGAATGGTCGTAATTAGCACAGGGTTCTGATTTTGGCTAGCATGAGGCTGTTAAGCAAACTCAATACCACCACAAGCATTTACGTAGACTTAGGAACTTTCTCGGTGCGTACATAACAGTTTTTGAAACAGAGCGCTCGACTCACCACCTTCTACAGTTAAGTTTGCGTGAATGGCTGCTATTATTAATACATATCTGCGTAAATTACACGGAATGTTCTAATAAAAATTTCACCTCGGGGAGCCTTATGGCAACTGGTTTGATTATGTACAAATTATAAAACGATCATTAATACCCGATATATTTTTGTTTTCATGAAAGGTAATAAAATGCTTAGCAAGGCAAAGCTAAGGAGATTCTCGTCATCTGCCGTTAAGGGGAGCCGGAACGATCCATCTCCTCCATGTTATTTTAGGAAATTGAAGGAACATCTTTTCTAACATCATTAAACATATTGCTCTGAAATTTGGACTACATGTTGAGTGAATATTTCTCTACAAATTTGTAATGCCATGTTAAGAAATATTTATTGGTGTTTGTTTTACAATTTTTTTAAAGAGATGCTTATTCTTTTCTCTAAAATTTAGCACTTTTTCTTCTATAACTCTTGAATTACACAATATTTTATTACAATTTGTTATGAAAAGAAGGAAAGAAGTAAACAATATTGTGTATAAATTTCATTGGTATACTGTTAGCAGTTTTGGAGAAAACGTTCCTCAAATATGAAAATTTTAAAGTTACAGGAAATGGCTTCCAAAGTTTTTTAATACATTCCTGCCCCATATGATGGATTATCAGTGTTCGTTTCCTTTTCACTGGTATTTTCTTCCTTTTTGCTGCAAGTTGTAGGCTTTTGTCTCTTCTTCCTGCACCTCTTAGTCTTTCTTCATCAATTAAGGGCATTGTGGAAATGGTGTTGTATCCTGGTTGGAAACCTAAACGTTTCAGCACATCACATTTGATAATGTTTCCTTCATTGTATGTTGCCACTGCATCATACAGTTCAAAATGCAATTTCTTTATTTGTACAAACACTCTTTTTGGAATCCTAATCCAAATTAAATTATTTGCACTTTTATTTGGATTTTGTATTTTCCCATTTAAACACTTTTCCAATAAACTTGGCTGCGATAAATCTCTGAATATGGGCTTAATTACATCAATTACAGCTTTTGGCAAACTGTTTTTACTGGCATATTCCTTTCCTGATTGGTACTTACACCATGAGTCATCACCTGTGGGGCACAGTTCATGTTGTGGATGCTCATTTGTTGATGCAGTATGAAAAAATAATGCCCATAGTGCTCTCCTAATATTCTCAATGCTTCTTGTATTTTTCCTAACTGCTCATCCATAACACCTTTGAAATCTATCAATTGCTTCATCTGTCAAATTTCCTCTTCCTCCAAGAGTTTTACCATCACTAAGCTTCTGGGATCCTTATGTCTGCTTTAGTTTGCGCAATCGAGCACCCATACGCTTCTGCACATGTCCAATTCACTCCTGTTTTTTAATGTAAATTTCATTTCCCTAAGGTTCGAGTTCCTCTACAGCTTTCTATCCCTTAGAATCACCATCTCCAAGATAGTTAGTGTATCGTACATTATACTCCGTGTACTTCCATTGCGCTACTCATGCCGTGAAAATTTGCTTCACAACTTCCACTATGTTCGTTCTTGGTATTTCCCTTACATCTACAATGTTTTGAGAGAGTGGCAACATGAAATACTTTGCAACTATCTCTACTTGTAGCTGTCACAACTCCATTTAGAGATTTATGACCTCTACGTTGCCATGATCCATCTAAAGCAACAGTTAAATCTGTCACAGCTTCTTCAACTGCTTTCTTGATTGTTGCTTGAGCAGTATCTTCAGCAGAAGATCCCACCAATTCATTATAAAATACAAACGTGGTTGGTGGTTTTCGCAAGTTCATAATTTCACATAACAGTGTCCCTGCAGCACTGCCTTTGCCAGTACAACGCAAGCCATACACTAGCCTAACATTTATATCATACAACTTCTTTCCACTATTACTACTATGAGGAATACAGTTAGAATTAGAAAACGAAACTTCTGCAGCACATTTGTTACACTTCAATAACATTTTACATGCCAAACAAATCTGTGATTTTCAATTCCAGTCTGCTTTCTTTGCAAAGTTGGCATAATACGTTATGTTCCAAAATATGAGAGAGCTGTCACAATGTTTCTTGCTGGAAGAAGTTCTATTACATTCATTTGGAGCAGTCGGTGAAGCAGTCTGAGTAGCATCTCTCTTCGAAACAACTAAAGATTTCTTCTTCCACTCATTCTGCCTGTCTTAAACACTCGAATGCTGAAATGGGGCATATTGTTTTCCACAAACCAAGTACGTAAAACAGGAACGAGCAAAATTCATCAAATACAAAAAATTGAACGGCTAAACAACACAAAACAAACTCCACAGGTCAACACACACGGTATAGCGTTTATGTTTACCGATATGAACAGTCACTTGTCGCAGAGATAAACCCATACAATGTTGGAAAACAAAACGCTGTGTAATTCCTCTAAGGTACTCTGCTTGCAGCCAGCGAGCGGCGCCGTCAGAGGTGACACACCAAGTCGCTACAACCGTTTACGCGGCGCGCCAACTTTGCAGCGTTAAAAACACACTTAGAATTCACTTAGAAGGGTGAAACTTGATTTGCTTTATTCAGAAAACTACAAATAATTTTATAATGAAAAAAAAAAAACAAAAAAACGTTAACTTTGTCATTTTCATCATTCCGCCTCCCTTTGCGACCAGTCGAAAATTTACGAAACACAATGTAAAGTCAATATTAATGATTGAAGCCATAATTTAATTTTACTGACTTTAGAATACTGAATGAGAAAAACAGAACTCTCCTGCGTTTACATTTACAATTAATAAATGATTTATTTAGAATAATAGTTTTGCCAGCGTAATGGCTGACTTATGCTGCAAGAGAAATGGTGAATCCCTCCGGAGCACATGCCAAATCTACAAATTTACGCAAAATACTGATTCACTAATATGAGAGGAGCGACCTGTACAAAAAGTAAATGTTATTACATGGAATTGTTATTTGTATTCTGAGTAGTTTTACAGAAGTTACACGCAATTATATCCAGCGTACAAAGGCGCCTATCATCCATACAAGAATCGAAGACAAAAGAATGAATAACATGATACAATGTCCCTGTTCTTCTTCATTAACCAACACATATAAAATAAAGAAAGTTCTACATAATTATTAGAGTAAAAATTATTTCTTTTTCTTCAAAATGTTAACGTTCGTTGCACAAAACCCATCGCACTTTAAACCTTTTCCCGGTGACGTACCGCCACATGGCCCTCCTAGTGAGGATGGACCCAAAAATCGTGAGCATTGTTTGGTGGACACTATTGGTTCATAAAGTTGTCCAAAAGTTCACCTTTACATCGCATTGACAAGTACATGAAGTCAAGTTACACTGGAATATGTTGTACACTTTTTATAGTCTCATTACATGAATGGACTTCTATTTACTTATTCGGGGTGGTAAACCAACTATGTCTAACCCTGTGTCGCTGTATGGGTGAACAACCCGGTATACCCTACAGACCCAATAGGTAATGGATTACAATCTGCCATTTGGGTTACAGGCGTATGGGAAAACGGACCGAAAAGCCCGCCCGGAGTCTATGGGTTGTTGACAGCCATGCGCTATATGGTCATTATTACTTTTGGAATCAAAATAACGCAAGAGAATTAATAGTTGTTGACAATAAGAATTGAAAATGAATAAGAACACGTACTCTGTACCTTGACTTTGAAAAAAGGTTCATTTTGAAAAAAGTCTTCATTTTTGTATTATTTATAGAGGTACTGTATGTGTCTGTGCCCTCAACACAAGTGTAGTTTCGTAATGTCTTGGCACACAATTTACAAAATCAACAAAGTCACGATTCTGTAGATTTGTTTAAAAAATCAGTTTTTCGTTTTGAGTATCACCTTTACGTAACGTTTGGTGAAAAGAAAGTTTGCATTTAACAATGTGTTTCTCGTTTCGTTGAACAAAAACATGTATTGTCATTTTGTCGAAGAAAATATCGTCGGTAGTGATTACATTGTTGAGAAGCGGACGGTGAATCGGTGGTACGTGACGGCAGCAGTTTTGGTGGCAGTACGCCGCATGGGTCGACGGTTCAATGACCGGAGCTTTGATGTCAGTGGTGACAGCCGAAGATCTGTTGTCGCACGGCGCCTGTCGGCTGTGCTGTCTGGAAAGCCAGGCCGCCGCTTTCCCTCACTCACGACATCCAGATATTTCGCCGAGCATTAGTTCATTTACACAGCGCGACACATACACATATAGGAGAGGCTGAAAGGAAACGTCACTCGCTCCTCTCTCATACGTGTATGCTGTTTGTGTCTCCACTAATAAGGTATTTGAATGTACGAGATCCAGTCCGTCAAATAATGTTTCGTCTTTTATCAACACTTATTTCGCTTTTTTATTAATTAATACTTTTATTTTGTGTTCACGAACTTGGCACTGCACTGTTTCACTACGGTGAGCGTTCGGTGCGACTACATTGCCATGATACTTTTTGAGATTCCTATGTTGGCAATTGCGTCGCCTGCAGCATTCGACTGTTGGCTTGGAATCTGCTGCTCACTATCTGACAAGTATTGCGTCTGAACACAGTCCACATTGGATTATCTGTCCATAGGAAATCTGTTTTGTTCGTGATTCTAACACTATTGATACAGTAATCATTGCATACTACATTACACTTTTATCAGTTTCACCATGCACACTGGAAATTTTTAAACTATACTAGTTTACTGTCATATTGGACACTCATCAACTGAAAAATACTGTCCGTTTTCACTGTGCTTTTACACAGTCATTCAGTTTACTTTTGTATTGTTTGCCAACTCGTGAATCACATTATCCTCATATCACTGACTGAGTGTCTGGATAGTTTTACCAGAGCTTCGAATTTATGAGCACATAATACTCTACAAGAGAAACATACATCCTTAATCACAGTTTCTCGTTCCACATATAACATAAATCAGTACCATTCGTGGTTAAAGTTATTTAATCAGTTATTTAAACTGTGTCTGTAATAGCCAACAAATCTTATTGAGCAATTGGTGTTTCTGGACTCGACACTTTAGAAAAATTTGTTTATCTGACGTCAGTAAACATTCAACACTGATTCAAATTCATTTCGATTAGTGCACTTGAAGTTGTCTTGAATATGAGGGTACAACTGACAGCACTTCTAGGCTGTCCTAACATTCGTTTTGTAGAGGAATGTTGGACGAGGATGGAAAAAGTCACTATGTGACATATTAAAACTCGTCCGAGTTCCCCAAGTGATTTATTATTTCCAGCTACAGTGCCCCCATTCCTCTTGGTCTGCGTCACTGGGTCACACGATGCTGAGGACACCACTTCACCGTCTATGAAATGGCTCGGCACGGAATGGCTGCCTCAGCAACCCGTGCAGCACACTGCTGTGTTTCGGCCTTGTACAGCCGCGGAGTTGTGACGACGTCACGATGTGCTGGCTGTCAACTCAGCAGTGTTCGCTCCTGCTGCCTCAGCATCACCCGCTGCGAGCTGCAAGGCAGCCGGCGGCATGATTCTTAGCTGGCGTGGCTAACGTCACGGCGACATCAAGCGCCCGTCATCCAGCGTCTGAATCTGCGACCCTCGTCTCGGTATGCCTCCGGCGTGTGTTGGGAGCCAACAAGACTTCCCCCAGTAGCGAGCCATGGTGTGGCCTGCCACTGACTGGTTGCAGACCCCGCATTGGCCTCAGAGGGTCGAACCAGTGACCTGCCATGAACTGGAACACTGGCCCCCATCTGCTGCTGCATGTAGCCGGTGATGTGACATGCCCCGTCGTCCAGGAGAGCTGTCACACTTCAATCCCTTGTTAGTGAACCAGCGCCTATGTACACGTGGCTGTGAACCTCTGTTTTGCTAACGTGCTGCTCAGAGTCATGTACTCATAACACCTGGGTTGGGCCAGTGGCCCCCTTCTGCCTGTAACTTGCACGCTGCACACCTGTTCCAGAGGTTGCCCCTCAGTCTGCAAGATCCGGGCAGTCGCAGAGGGTGGGCTTACTGGTAGTTGGGAGCTCCAACGTCAGGCGCGTAATGGGGCCCCTTAGGGAAATGGCAGCAAGAGAGGGGAAGAAAACCAATGTGCACTCCGTGTGCATACCGGGGGGAGTCATTCCAGATGTGGAAAGGGTCCTTCCGGATGCCATGAAGGGTACAGGGTGCACCCATCTGCAGGTGGTCGCTCATGTCGGCACCAATGATGTGTGTCGCTATGGATCGGAGGAAATCCTCTCTGGCTTCCGGCGGCTATCTGATTTGGTGAAGACTGCCAGTCTCGCTAGCGGGATGAAAGCAGAGCTCACCATCTGCAGCATCGTCGACAGGACTGACTGCGGACCTTTGGTACAGAGCCGAGTGGAGGGTCTGAATCAGAGGCTGAGACGGTTCTGCAACCGTGTGGGCTGCAGATTCCTCGACTTGCGCCATAGGGTGATGGGGTTTCGGGTTCCGCTGGATAGGTCAGGAGTCCACTACACGCAACAAGCGGCTACACGGGTAGCAGGGGTTGTGTGGCGTGGGCTGGGCGGTTTTTTATGTTAGATGGCCTTGGGCAAGTACAGAAAGGGCAACAGCCTCAACGGGTGTGGGGCAAAGTCAGGACATGCGGGGACCAAGCAGCAATCGGTATTGTAATTGTCAACTGTCGAAGCTGCGTTGGTAAAGTACCGGAACTTCAAGCGCTGATAGAAAGCACCGAAGCTGAAATCGTTATAGGTACAGAAAGCTGGCTTAAGCCAGAGATAAATTCTGCCGAAATTTTTACAAAGGTACAGACGGTCTTTAGAAAGGATAGATTGCATGCAACCGGTGGTGGAGTGTTCATCGCTGTTAGTAGTAGTTTATCCTGTAGTGAAGTAGAAGTGGATAGTTCCTGTGAATTATTATGGGTGGAGGTTACACTAAACAACCGAACTAGGTTAATAATTGGCTCCTTTTACCGACCTCCCGACTCAGCAGCATTAGTGGCAGAACAACTGAGAGAAAATTTGGAATACATTTCACATAAATTTTCTCAGCATGTTATAGTCTTAGGTGGAGATTTCAATTTACCAGATATAGACTGGGACACTCAGATGTTTAGGACGGGTGGTAGGGACAGAGCATCGAGTGACATTATACTGAGTGCACTATCCGAAAATTACCTCGAGCAATTAAACAGAGAACCGACTCGTGGAGATAACATATTGGACCTACTGATAACAAACAGACCCGAACTTTTCGAATCTGTATGTACAGAACAGGGAATCAGTGATCATAAGGCCGTTGCAGCATCCCTGAATATGGAAGTTAATAGGAATATAAAAAAAGGGAGGAAGGTTTATCTGTTTAGCAAGAGTAATAGAAGGCAGATTTCAGACTACCTAACAGATCAAAACGAAAATTTCTGTTCCGACACTGACAATGTTGAGTGTTTATGGAAAAAGTTCAAGGCAATCGTAAAATGCGTTTTAGACAGGTACGTGCCGAGTAAAACTGTAAGGGACGGGAAAAACCCACCGTGGTACAACAACAAAGTTAGGAAACTACTGCGAAAGCAAAGAGAGCTCCACTCCAAGTTTAAACGCAGCCAAAACCTCTCAGACAAACAGAAGCTAAACGATGTCAAAGTTAGCGTAAGGAGGGCTATGCGTGAAGCGTTCATTGAATTCGAAAGTAAAATTCTATGTACCGACTTGACAGAAAATCCTAGGAAGTTCTGGTCTTACGTTAAATCAGTAAGTGGCTCGAAACAGCATATCCAGACACTACGGGATGATGATGGCATTGAAACAGAGGATGACACGCGTAAAGCTGAAATACTAAACACCTTTTTCCAAAGCTGTTTCACAGAGGAAGACCGCACTGCAGTTCCTTCTCTAAATCCTCGCACAAACGAAAAAATGGCTGACATCGAAATAAGTGTCCAAGGAATAGAAAAGCAACTGGAATCACTCAATAGAGGAAAGTCCACTGGACCTGACGGGATACCAATTCGATTCTACACAGAGTACGCGAAAGAACTTGCCCCCCTTCTAACAGCCGTGTACCGCAAGTCTCTAGAGGAACGGAGGGTTCCAAATGATTGGAAAAGAGCACAGATAGTCCCAGTCTTCAAGAAGGGTCGTCGAGCAGATGCGCAAAACTATAGACCTATATCTCTTACGTCGATCTCTTGTAGAATTTTAGAACATGTTTTTTGCTCGCGTATCATGTCATTTCTGGAAACCCAGAATCTACTATGTAGGAATCAACATGGATTCCGGAAACAGCGATCGTGTGAGACCCAACTCGCCTTATTTGTTCATGAGACCCAGAAAATATTAGATACAGGCTCCCAGGTAGATGCTATTTTTCTTGACTTCCGGAAGGCGTTCGATACAGTTCCGCACTGTCGCCTGATAAGCAAAGTAAGAGCCTACGGAATATCAGACCAGCTGTGTGGCTGGATTGAGGAGTTTTTGGCAAACAGAACACAGCATGCTGTTATCAATGGAGAGACGTCTACAGACGTTAAAGTAACCTCTGGCGTGCCACAGGGGAGTGTTATGGGACCATTGCTTTTCACAATATATATAAATGACTTAGTAGATAGTGTCGGAAGTTCCATGCGGCTTTTCGCGGATGATGCTGTAGTATACAGAGAAGTTGCTGCATTAGAAAATTGTAGCGAAATACAGGAAGATCTGCAGCGGATAGGCACTTGGTGCAGGGAGTGGCAACTGACCCTTAACATAGACAAATGTAATGTATTGCGAATACATAGAAAGAAGGATCCTTTATTGTATGATTATATGATAGCGGAACAAACACTGGTAGCAGTTACTTCTGTAAAATATCTGGGAGTATGCGTACGGAACGATTTGAAGTGGAATGATCATATAAAACTAATTGTTGGTAAGGCGGGTACCAGGTTGAGATTCATTGGGAGAGTGCTTAGAAAATTTAGTCCATCAACAAAGGAGGTGGCTTACAAAACGCTCGTTCGACCTATACTTGAGTATTGCTCATCAGTGTGGGATCCGTACCAGGTCGGGTTGACGGAGGAGATAGAGAAGATCCAAAGAAGAGCGGCGCGTTTCGTCACTGGGTTATTTGGTAACCGTGATAGCGTTACGGAGATGTTTAATAAACTCAAGTGGCAGACTCTGCAAGAGAGGCGCTCTGCATCGCGGTGTAGCTTGCTCGCCAGGTTTCGAGAGGGTGCGTTTCTGGATGAGGTATCGAATATATTGCTTCCCCCTACTTATACTTCCCGAGGAGATCACGAATGTAAAATTAGAGAGATTAGAGCGCGCACGGAGGCTTTCAGACAGTCGTTCTTCCCGCGAACCATACGCGACTGGAACAGGAAAGGGAAGTAATGACAGTGGCACGTAAAGTGCCCTCCGCCACACACCGTTGGGTGGCTTGCGGAGTATCAATGTAGATGTAGATGTAGATTTACTCTTTTCAGCGGCCTATGGCCCTGTGACCTCCATTCTATTTTGCAACCACTGGTAGCTTAACTTACTGTTGCACCAAAGCTAACCTTTTCCCCATCTTAAACAGTGCGCCGCTACTTCATTCCCCCCTTCGGAAAGACCCGGTCCCCGGGTCGACCTCTATCTACTCTTAAACTGGTTTGGGTTGGCACATACTTATGACATATTTACTACTACTATTAGAAGACTTAGATGTGGCCAAGTCCTCTTAAAACATATGAGGCAAAACGTAAAATTTCCTTATTGGATGACTATTTAATGCTTGAGCAACCCCTTACCTAACCATCTTATGCCCTCAGTATCCAATCCACTGGGATTTGGACTAACGTCCATTCCCTCTTGGAATTGGCTCTCCACCTGATCAGAATGAAAACAACACACAACAAAGTTAAGGCTGCGATGGCACTTGGCACAGAGGTGCTCAAAACGATAGTTACTTGTCGTTGCCTTTCCTTCTACTGAGCGACATGCTGCACAAGCTGTTCGGCTGATAGGTACCCCTCTTGCTCTGAAATGAACTGGTTTACATACCTCAACAGACCTGACTCCAGAGGTTGCTAGACAGCGTGTTAAGGGGTTTGAAACCATTGCAGTGTCTTGTCTATTTGGATGACTTTATAGTGTTTTCAGGTGGTATGGAGCAACATAGACAGCAGTTAAGGGAATTATTTATGAGGTTAAGAGCACTGGAAGAAGTAAAATATGTCATATCATCAGTAAGGGCGTGATGTAAACAGATCTGAGGTTGGTACAGGCTGTAAGGGATTTTGGGGAGCCGAAAACAGTTAAGGAAGTGCAATACCTCGTAGGAATTTGCAATTTCTATCGGAAGTTCTGAAGCGTTTTGCAGATTTACCGCAGCCATTGATGCAATTGTTACAGAAGGGTGTGAGATTTTAGTGGACACAGGAATGTCAGAAAGCGTTTGACAAACTGAAAGAATTGTTAACATCAAGTCCGGTTCTTGTTTTGCCAGATTTTGAGAAGGGATTTATTCTAGCAAGCGATGCATCAATTCAAGCGTTAGGGTGTGTTCTTAGTCAGGAAATTTATGTGAAAGAACATCCTGTAGCCTAAGCGTCTAGGCAGTTGAATGCAGCAGACAGGAATTACTCAACAACAGAGAGGGAGATGCTTAGCATAATCTGTGGAATCACATATATTAAATATTATTTATATGAGAGAAGATTTTGGGTAGTGACAGATCACGCTGTGTTGAAGTGGTTGTTGGGGTTGAAGGATCCCTGCACTACACTCGCTAGGTGGGCTGTGAGTCTTAGTGAATACGAGTACGAGGTGGTGCATAAGCCTGGGAAAAGCATGGTAATGCGGATGCACTGTGTAGAAAAGTGGCAAAAGTTGAAGTCATAGGTTATGACCTAGCAGTATGGCATGAATCACAGGACGCTGACAGCGATAGTAAAGTGTATCAGACATAGCCACAATTAAATATGTACGACGGTCCTCTGCGCAGAGAAACGAAGTTAGGGCCCAGGATATCAGTGCCAGTGAAACTGAGAGATGAGGATTTAAAGGAAGCGCATGATCACGTGTTATCTGGTCATGGCGGGTGTAGAGCGACGAATAGGGGAGTGGCATAGAGGTATTGGTGGAGAGGTAGGAAAGAGGATGTGGATCAGTATGTCAAGAATTGTATATCATGTGTGCAGAGATTTGAGTCGGAAACAGATACAGCTACAATGTTTGCTGGAAGCGACACGTCAATTTTCTATGTTGGGAATTGATGTCTTAGGACCTTTCAGACGAACACCATCAGGGAATGATTCGTTCTGACAATAATAGACCATTTTTCGAGGTATATGGAGATGGTGGCTATGCCACAGGCAGCAATGGTCGCGCAAGCGTTAGTAAATAACTGGATTTTGAAGTTTGATGTACCGGAGACTACAATTACTTACCAATGGACCAAATCAAGTCAGATTTAATGAAGGAACTGTGCATACTGTTGAACGTATAGATGTTGGGGATGAGAGTGTTGGATCCTCAGGCGAACGGAAGTACAGAACGGGTACACAGAACAATCGCGAAGATGCTGTTTTTTTATGTGGATTCTCATCACCGTCAGTGGGACGAGTATTTGAAGCATATTGTATGCGCATACAATCCAAAAGTCTATACCAATACTTGTTTCTCTCCGTATAAGGTAGTGTACGGGGGAAAAATGCTGTCACCGTTGGATTTAGTAAAGCTACAGAAAGGAATCTGTACGTCAATTCGTAAGAACAATTTAGGATGTTTGGAAACGGGTACAAAAGGCGAATACGAAGGCTTTGGAAAGGCCGGAAGACGCAGTGAAGCGGAAAGGAAGTTTACTGCAGTACAGAGTAGGGCAATGCCTGATGTTATCCAGCACCTATACGCCAATAGGGAAAACGAAGAAGTTCGTCATGACGTATCAAGGGCCATACCAAGTAGTTGAAACACATCCCCCATAATGTTAAGCTTCAGCTGCCAACTAGAACAACGATAGTACACATTGGGTGGTTGCGGCCATTTAAGGGCTGTCCGGATGTGATTCCATCCATGTCACAGGAAGGGAAGACGAAGAAAGGGAGTGTGAAGAGAGGTGTTCAGCGCAGAGAAAACCAGGAAGACAGAGTACGCTTTTCGATCCAGAAAGTAGTTGATTATTTGTAGTTTTTTCTGTTTCTTGTTTTGTATCATTGGGTTAGCGTAGATTAATTAGACATTGTATTTTCATGTGTTGTGTGTGTTTTCGAGTATTAAGAGCCTGCTAGGAACAGCAGTATTTGAAGAGCAAGGAAAGGCGATGGCGATCCCTGTCCTCAGGTCACTGAAAAGGGGATCGTTGAGCAAGTTTGTAGAAGTAAAAACCGAGGACGTGTTGCTGATCTCGACAGTTAACAGCCGGTATGCCGAGATGACAAGGGAGGAATTATGGAACTGCCATTGAGGGAACGTAATGGTATGTCCAGCCACGGTGATAAGCACCAATCCGTACACGTGCACTGTGCAGTAATTCTCATCCAGGAGGGAAGAAATAGACTGTCCAAGGGACATCATAGAGCCAAAATTGAGCTTTCAACAGGTCGGGATCCATTGGATCTTCTCCACCTACGAAAAATTAATAGTAGTGGCAAGTCGTTTCGATCAGGGAGTATCTGCCGAAGCGAAATACACTCCTGGAAATTGAAATAAGAACACCGTGAATTCATTGTCCCAGGAAGGGGAAACTTTATTGACACATTCCTGGGGTCAGATACATCACATGATCACACTGACAGAACCACAGGCACATAGACACAGGCAACAGAGCATGCACAATGTCGGCACTAGTACAGTGTATATCCACCTTTCGCAGCAATGCAGGCTGCTATTCTCCCATTGAGACGATCGTAGAGATGCTGGATGTAGTCCTGTGGAACGGCTTGCCATGCCATTTCCACCTGGCGCCTCAGTTGGACCAGCGTTCGTGCTGGACGTGCAGACCGCGTGAGACGACGCTTCATCCAGTCCCAAACATGCTCAATGGGGGACAGATCCGGAGATCTTGCTGGCCAGGGTAGTTGACTTACACCTTCTAGAGCACGTTGGGTGGCACGGGATACATGCGGACGTGCATTGTCCTGTTGGAACAGCAAGTTCCCTTGCCGGTCTAGGAATGGTAGAACGATGGGTTCGATGACGGTTTGGATGTACCGTGCACTATTCAGTGTCCCCTCGACGATCACCAGTGGTGTACGGCCAGTGTAGGAGATCGCTCCCCACACCATGATGCCGGGTGTTGGCCCTGTGTGCCTCGGTCGTATGCAGTCCTGATTGTGGCGCTCACCTGCACGGCGCCAAACACGCATACAACCATCATTGGCACCAAGGCAGAAGCGACTCTCATCGCTGAAGACGACACGTCTCCATTCGTCCCTCCATTCACGCCTGTCGCGACACCACTGGAGGCGGGCTGCACGATGTTGGGGCGTGAGCGGAAGACGGCCTAACGGTGTGCGGGACCGTAGCCCAGCTTCATGGAGACGGTTGCGAATGGTCCTCGCCGATACCCCAGGAGCAACAGTGTCCCTAATTTGCTGGGAAGTGGCGGTGTGGTCCCCTACGGCACTGCGTAGGATCCTACGGTCTTGGCGTGCATCCGTGCGTCGCTGCGGTCCGGTCCCAGGTCGACGGGCACGTGCACCTTCCGCCGACCACTGGCGACAACATCGATGTACTGTGGAGACCTCACGCCCCACGTGTTGAGCAATTCGGCGGTACGTCCACCCGGCCTCCCGCATGCCCACTATACGCCCTCGCTCAAAGTCCGTCAACTGCACATACGGTTCACGTCCACGCTGTCGCGGCATGCTACCAGTGTTAAAGACTGCGATGGAGCTCCGTATGCCACGGCAAACTGGCTGACACTGACGGCGGCGGTGCACAAATGCTGCGCAGCTAGCGCCATTCGACGGCCAACACCGCGGTTCCTGGTGTGTCCGCTGTGCCGTGCGTGTGATCATTGCTTGTACAGCCCTCTCGCAGTGTCCGGAGCAAGTATGGTGGGTCTGACACACCGGTGTCAATGTGTTCTTTTTTCCATTTCCAGGAGTGTATATAGAGGTCGAGGGGAGCGGAATTTTAATCGATGTAACTAAGTGTAACATAATAGGACCAACCTTCCATCTGCCAGTGTCACTTTCAAAAGTCACACAATTAATGTTACACAGCCACAGCTGTACTGGCCAGAAGCAACTTTAGAGCTTTTGCTAAGGCAGAAGCTGACGTTGTTAAATCAAACCCCTTAACACGCTGTCTAGCAACTTCTGAAATGTTGCCGGAGCGTTTTTCAAATCGAATGGCTTTCTGATGTACTGTTAATGGCCTCCAGGAGTAGAGAAAGCAGTTTTTGGACGATCCTCAGGGCCACCTCTAACTGGTGATAACCACGATAACCACTTATCAAATCCATCGTAGAAAAGTACTGGCACTGTCCTAAGTGATACAAAGTCTCCGATATGTTTGGAATGGAGTATGCGTCCGTTACTGTCTTATTATTGAGGTATCGGTAGTCACAACAGAACCTGTATTTCTTAGTTCCATCCATAGATTTTTTAGGCACAATGACAATGCCCGCTCCCCAGCAAGCATTACTATTATCTATAATACCGTCCGCAAGCTGTTCATCAATGAAATTCTCCACCTTCTGCTGCAAATACCTCGCTATTCTGTATGGTTTACGGTAAACAGGTGCTTTGTTACCTGTTGGTATCCTATGTTGAACTAATGGAGTTGCTGGTAACTGCCCTTGCGGAAAAAACAAATCCTTAAATTCAGACAACAATTCTTCCACATGCTCTTTTTCATTTCATTTCTAATAGACCTACGTAAATTTGTTATGCACTGCAGTTCTATCGGCAGTTAGTGGTTGATTGCTACACCTACCTCTCAAACACCAGTCTTCGTCATGTCGTACATTCACATTCGCTATAAAAACTCGTTTTCTCACATTCGCGTTTACAGCGCTAAAAGTATCCACATTCAGGGGGACTACTCGCCCGTCGTTTCCCTCATGTGTGCGTACAATACTAAGTTTCACAAAACAACCAACTGGATAAAAAAATTCTTTATTCTTCAGTGGTTCAATAACACATACTGTACCCACAGGTACATTCGCCGTTACACTTACCCTAAGCGACTTTCCGGTACGACTAGACACACGTTCATGCAAATTAAGCCTTAATGCTTCCACCAAGTTCCACAGTTCGTTGTCCACGGTGAATTTTGGCATGATGTTGATGCAAGAAATCTACTCCTAGGATCATGTCATAGCCCTTGCTTAACCATGGTACTACCTCCATGCATGCATCAAATTGGACCTTCCCTATGCGAAAGTCAATTGTCACTGACACAAAGGTGTGAGCTCCTTATCCCCCACTCAAAGCAACCTATAACGTGATGGGTCTAACTTCCTCTGTCCCATTAAACTCTTAGTAGCCACTGACACTTGCGCCCCTGTGTCCAACAAAATCTTAAACGTTTTAGTTCCTATGGATCCTACCACTGAACAGTCCACCTCTGCATACGTATTTGCAGCACTGAAATTAAACAGGAGCTCTCTTAGGGAGGTCTTGGGCTCCCTCTGCCATGTAACGACTGCCCACCCCTACAAACTCCAATTCTCCATCCTCTACACTGCTGATTTCCACCCCTTCCTCTATTCCTCAGTGACTGGGTACATTGCCTCTGCAAGGCAACCACACCTATAACATTTTATAATCGCTGTACACACTGCTTGTTTATCATGTACCCCTGTTCCCACATCAATTTCCTCACATTGGATTGCCAGCTGAATGGGCAAATACATATCTTTCAGAGTCCCTTCATGCACTTTCCGCGACATATGCGCAGGTAACCCCCTCAAAAATACATCAAGTGCCTTTGCTTGGCCTCCTGCCACAGAATACCATTTGCTTCATCGGTCTGATCCTACTTGTAAGTATACTCGTTAATTTCTCTTATCCTGACCGCAAATATCTCTACCGTCTCCCCCTGCCTCTTCGTCATTGTACTCAACTTATCTCTGAAGTACTAAGTGCTATTCTGTTCCTTGTAGCTCTGTAAAAGTCGCTCCTTCAACTGGTTAAACTGTCCCTTCCTTAAGGCCACAGAACAGCTTACATATGCCTTTGCTTCACCCGTTAATCTAATCTCGGCTACATGTGACAACTGTTCATCAGACCAAACATTCATCACAGCTGAAGTTTCCAAGTCCTCCACAAACGAACGCACATCCTCAGA
Organism: Schistocerca americana; assembly: GCF_021461395.2. Classification (NCBI taxonomy): domain Eukaryota; kingdom Metazoa; phylum Arthropoda; class Insecta; order Orthoptera; family Acrididae; genus Schistocerca; species Schistocerca americana. The sequence continues at coordinate 1,011,567,616 of NC_060120.1, read as the reverse complement.
TGTCTTGCCAGAAAACGGAATAATCAAACTTGCAGCAGCTGGATCTACCTGCTGCTTCGGCATCCAAGGCAAAAACGACTGATCCGATGCGGTTTCCCGCTCACTTCTATATGTTAATTCACTTCTCAACTGCGTATTGCCCGCTGTCCATTGTGCTACCTTTTCCAACAAAATCCCTACCACTTCTGGTTCTGACACACCTCTGCCATTTTGTTGCTTTCATTCCCAGCGAGTCATTTAAGTACAAGAAAAACCATATCATCATACACCAACACAAAAATAATCAAATGCCACCTAAAACAGCATCTTACTGCCCCAAACACACTAACTCATATTGTGACAAAAAAATAATATGCCTATGCAAAACATGTAAAATGACCTGCCAGGAGCCATACTCAAAACACAAACAAAAAAAGAAAGAAAATGTCCAACACTCAAAAAGATAAATTGGTCTACACTCACCACATTTTGTGACTTTAATGAACGGGGTGGGCTCGAACACTGTACTGTACAGACAACACCTGCTATGCTGACACCAAATGTAAAGTAATGTTGGACAAGGATGAAAACTGTCAGAATGTGCCGTATTAAAACTCATCCTAGTCTCCAAAGTGATTTATTATTTCCAGCTATAGTGCCCCCCATTCCTCTTGGTCTGTGTCACCGGATCCCGCAATGCTGAGGACACCACTTACCTGTCTGCAAAATGGCTTGGCGCGGAATGCCTTCCTCAGCGACCCATGCAGCACACTGCTGTATTTCGGCCTTGTACGGCCACGGAGTTGTGACGACATCATAATGCGCCAGCAGGCAACTCAGCAGTCTTCACCCCTGCCACCTCCATGCTACCTGCTGTGAGCTGCAAGGCGGCCCACGGCGTGCTTCATCGCTGGCGTGGCTAAGATCGCGGCAACAACAAGCACCCGTGATCCAGAGACTGAATCTGCAGCCCTCGCCTCCGGCATGTGTTGGGAGCCAACAAGACTTCCCCCAGGAGTGGGTCATGGCGTGGCCTGCTGCTGGCTGGCTGCGGACCCCATATTGGCTTCAAAGGGTCAAACCAGTAACTTGCTGATGACTGGAATGCTGGCACCCCATCTGCTGCTGCGTGTAGCCAGTGGTGTGACATACCTCACTGTCCAGGAGAGGTGTCACATTTCAGTCCCTTGTTAGAGAAGTGGCGCCTATTCATACACGTCTCTGCTTGTCTGTTTTGCTAACGCGCTGCTCCGAGCCATGTACTCATAACACCTGGGATGGGTCAGTGGGCCCCTTCTGCCTGTAACTTGCACCATGCACACTGCTGCGTTTACTCTTTTCAGCGGGTCTACGGCGCTGTGACCTCCATTCTATGTCGCAACCGCTGGTAGCATAACTTAGTTTCAACAGGCCTGTGCCTGGCTGTAACTTGTGTGCTCCGAAGTACTACACTGAAGTTAACCTTTACCCATCTTAAACGGTGGTGTTGCTACAGTTTTTCATTCTCTTTAAGATGCCAATTTCTATCATCTAAGTAGATTTTTTTTTTCCTCAGAAAATCGTGGCTGGAACAGGCTCCAGGCAACCATGTACAATGCCTAGTAAAATTTTGTGCAGTGAGCCACAAATCTGATTCATTAACTATAACCTTGTCCAGATACATCCCATTCAAACAAATAGCTTACATATGTACACACTTATATACTACTACATACATACAAATGAAACATAAAGGTATATGAACTGAAAATCAAATCTTGACTACACATAACTACAGTTTATAAAGTACTAACTATTTACTGTGCAGTTGAGCTTTTCACTCAGTTAAATATCAATTTCCTCGTTCAAAGATATGAACAGCTTTAAGTCTATATGAGGGTAAAACCCTCGCACCTCCTTTGTCTCCAGGTGTGCCAACAAGAAGCACCTGTCATATGGTACGTTAATTATTAGGTGTGGCCCAGTATATAAAAGTTGCAAAGTTTTATTTATTCTTTTAATATTAGAAGCCTTGGGTTGGTTTTTTAACACAACCAAGTTTCCTAGTTTGTAGGTATGCATTCGATTCAGATTTCTATCTGATTTCGCTTTCCTGACTTTGGCATGGTGTTGCAGAGACAGCAAAAAATCCTTGGGATTTGCAGCAGAGGCTCCAGCCATTCATCCTCTGGTACATGTGTCATGACAGTCTCACAGGGTGTGTATCCTGTGGACTCATGTGGTACATCGTTGTGAATCATTTCAGAGATGGGCACAAGTTCCACCCACTTAGTCTGTTGGTTAGCCGCATAGCTACTGACAAATCTATTTAAGTCACGAAAACATCGTGCTACGGGATTCGTGCTAGGATTAAAATATGGTACCAATGTATTTCTAATCTCTTGGTCCCAAAGAAACTGCTTCTTTATTGGCAGTGTGCGGGTCACATGCAGCGGTTCCGCCACGCGCGACTGAAATTGTACGCCAACATCAAGTCAACCGACAACCTCTGATACATGCTCGTCAATTCGTTGTTCTAAACTTTGTATAATATCATCAACAGTTTTGCTGATGATCTTCACTTGGCTCTCCAAGACGATATGAGCCTTGTCACGCTGGTCTACTTTCTCATTTAAATTTGAAACTTGTTGCGGGATGTCTTTCTTGTGCACTACAAGTTTTGTAACTTGCTATTTAACAACATCGATTTCTTGTGACAGATACGAAACAATCGCCATGTCGCGCTGGTTGAGAAGTTTATTGAACTTTGTCAGAAGCTGAGCATCTCGCTCTTCCTCACTTTTTTCACGAGCAATCCGTTCCTGTCTTTCTCTTTCAGCGCGTTCAGTGCGCTCTACTCTCTCCATTTCATCACGTTACCTGTCTCTCAAGTCAAACTGTGCTAAAAGCAAGAAAGTCTGGTAAAGGTGGTGATGTTGGCAACACATCAGCTATTGAAGCCGTTGCATCACATTTCTCTAGACTATCAGCTGTGTGAACGTTTTTACTCATTTGTGTTAGTTCACTAGAATCGAAAGACGAATTATCTATGCAATGTAGCTCGTTTTTCGCATCGGGAATTCGTGAGTTTGACATTTCGCCTTCTTCGTTTAATGCAAACTCTTCACATTATCATCCTCTTCAGATTTGGACATGTTCTCGTTCTCTTCTTGTTTATCCTTGCGTGTCTTAACCATCTTTATCCATCATTACTTAGAATCAATTTTACTATCACAGCAAAGACACACAGAAAAATATGATACACAAAAATAGCACACACAAGAAACAATTAAATTACACTAAATACACAGAAAGATATTGAATATATCCTAAAGAAAATCTGTGTAGCGCACTTCAAGCTAACTATGTGTCCTACACCTTGAAGTGGCTTTGAGTAGCACACCTTTAGCAACACTCCTACTGTTTACTGTTAATAAATTTAACACTGCACAAACGATTATTTAAATTTTACTACACACGTATGAGTCTCCCATATACCCGAACTTGACTTTAGCTAACTGCCGAACCGCAGATTGTGTGACCAGTTTATAGCACATCACCTATTTCACGGGACTGATGACCTTAGTAGTTAAGTCCCATAAGATTTGACACACATTTTTGACCTATTTCACTCAAAATCCCTAAGCTATATTAAACATAGTCATTGAAGTTGTAGCAAATGAATCTTTATAAAAATAGTTGTGGCAAAACTACTATATTAACTGTAAGCACAACACTGTAATTAGTTTTAGGCAACACAGTCAGCACAGTGCATGGCCCCCGGACACCTTTCCTTCTCTTAGTTCCCAGTCCAGAAACAAATACACTCGCCCTCTTACCTTCTGTAATTTATTTTTGAATGTCGCTTTTTGTCGCAGTTGAGACCCAAACTCTCCACTGCAGCAGTCTTGTCTCTCAGGTGGTATGGTACATGAAACAATGTTACATATACATAATTAACTTATTCATCATACTCATTATTACATACATAAAATACATTTCATAAATACGATTTACAAATTTTTTTTTCTTTGAAACTCAGGTACACCTCAGGTTGGTATTATGTAGTAGTGGTAGTATCCGGATCTTGCTCCAGCTACTGCCTGGTCTGGGTGCTGACGAGTCCTCTCCATTTTTTCGATCCTACCACCACTTTTCTTCCTTCACTTGCTGCCAGGTCACACCTCTCCTTTCCACAGATATTCTCACTCCCGTTTTCCACTGTGTTTAAGTCCTTTCCAATATCTACATTCCTTACTCTGTCCATTCTTGTTTTTCCCTTAACTGATCTGAGAAATTTCGTTTCCCCTGCTTGCAGTCTGCTCCAGACCCTTTCTGTTGGCCGGCCGGTGTGGCCGAGTCTGGAAACGCGCGACCGCTACGGTCGCAGGTTCGAATCCTGCCTCGGGCATGGACATGTGTGATGTCCTTAGGTTAGTAAGGTTTAAGTAGTTCTAAGTTCTAGGGGACTGATGGCCTCAGATGTTAAGTCCCATAGTGCTCAGAGCCATTTCAACCATTTTGAACATTTCTGTCATTGTCCATGTTTCTCCTCTAGAGGTGGCAATAGGGAAGTAATAACTCTTATACATAAGGAGTTCTGCTTTTTCTGAAACCTCATTTTTCCAAATCAGATGTTTTAACGTTTGGTAGAATTTGTCCCCCTTCTGTAACCTCCTATTAAATTCGTTGGCTATTCTTCCATCACTATATACGTCACTCCTTAAATAAGTGAAACTGTCCACCACTTTGAGGGGTTCTCCATTCAAAGTAATATTGGTGTTGATCCCTTTGTTTCTTCCAAATACCATTATTTCACTCTTATCTTTATATATTTTTAATCCATACCTTTTCATTATTTCCTTCCACGCATCAAGTTGTAATTGTCCATCTACCTCTTTATCGCCCCATATTACCATATCATCTGCAAAAATCATCCTTCTTTTTCTATTACTATATGTTTATATTATGTACTCTATAATTATATAGGTAAATTAGTACGAATATTCGGGCCCCACGTTGGGTGCCAGTTATGGTGGTATGTATAAAATATAATATTTTATTTGTTTAGTGATAATATTACATAAAATTATTATTTCCTTTTTCTGTTGTGGTGCATTATTTAAACAGAAATAGTCATCGTTAGCTCTGGGTTCTGATTTTGGCTACCATGAGACTGTTACACAAACTCAGTACCACCACAAGTATTTACGTAGACTTTGCATTTTCCGCGATGCGTACGTAACAATTTTTGAAACACAGCGCGCAACTCACCGCCTTCTACAGTTAAGTTTGTGTGAGTGGCTGCTATTATTAATAAATATCTGCGTATATTACACGGAATGTTCTAATAAAAATTACTTCTCAGGGGGCCTTATGGCAACTGGTTTAATAATGTACAAGTTTTAAAACTATCAGTAATGCTTGAGATATTCCTGTTTCCGTGAAAGGCAATAAAACGTCTAGCGAGGCAAAGCTAAGAAGATTCTCCTCATCTGCCGTTAAGCGGCCAATCGAAAATTTGCTCGACTCAATGCAACGAAAATATTAATGGTTGAAGCCTTTATTTAATTTTACTGACTTTAGAATATTCAATGAGAAAAACAGAGAACTCTCCTGAGTTTACATACACCATTAATAAATGATTTGATAAGATAATGGTTTTCCCGACGTAATGGCTGACCTATGCTGCAAGAGAAATGGGCCCCTCCGGAGCACACACTAAAACAACAAATTTACACAAAATATTGATTCACTAATATGAGAGATGTGAGCTGTACAAGAAGTAAATGTTACTACACGGAACTGTTATTTGTGTTCTTAACAGTTTTACAGAAACTACACACAACTATATCCAGCGTAAAATAGCCCCTATCATCCACACAGGAATCGAAGACAAGAGAGTGAGTAACATGATATAATGTCTCTGGTCTTCTTCATTGACCAACACAGATAAAATAAAGAAGGTTCTATATCATTATCTTTATTTCTGTAAAAATAATTCCTTTTTCTTCCAAATGTTAATGTTCGTAGCACTAAACACGTATCACTTTAACACTTTTCTTTCTATTAATAATTAATTGTTCCCCTGTCTAGATATCGATAGAAATCGATATAAACTGCCGCTGTAACTTAAGCTTCAACCTTAGTGGAGAGTGAGGTGCGGAGAAAGCAGCAAGGAAAAGTTTGTCCTAACGCCGTGGAGGGACGTGAGAGGGGAAATATGACCTGTCTGCTGTAGAATGATGCCGCTTTAAGCACGAATGCACGTAAATAATCGGCGGCTAGAGTATAAATTACACACGAAAGTAACAAGGTTATGTGAGAGCATATCATGGAGTTGTTGGTATTGAAACATACTCGATGCTCTTTTTTATTTTTCAGTTGAGATGGATGACACGAGTTCGCCACATCACTGTAGTGTTACCACTGTTAGATCAAAAAATGGTTCAAATGGCTCTGAGCGCTATGGGACTTGACTGCTGAGGTCATCAGTCCCCTAGAACTTAGAACTACATAAACCTAACTAACCTACGGACATCACACACATCCATTCCCGAGGCAGGATTCGAACCTGCGACCGTAGCGGTCGCGCGGTTCCAGACTAAAGCGCCTAGAACCGCTCGGCCACACTGGCCAGCACTGTTACATCAGTAGAGTTGGCAGCAGTCAAAACAGACAGACTGACGCAAAGAGGTGCACCAACAAGTAGAGAGCCGAAGCTCGATTCAGAATTGCAACTTAATAGAGACCAAGGCACTTCTCACTGCTGCCAAACTTTCCAGTCTATCACTCACAGCAGTCACTGTAAGTGTTCAACAGGCAAAACTTAATTTCATATTCATTACAACTAGTAATTGCCATATTTTAAAGTGAGCGACTTTAAACACACGTTAAAAGGAAACTACATGGAGGGATTTGGACTCCCTTGTCCCTCCCCCCCTCCCCCCTTCTCCCCCCCCCCCTCCCCGCCCTTCTCGCGTATCAACGCCCCTGTACTCGGGTGTTGTCATTTTGCTGCAGAGCGGAGAAGCTGCAGTTGCTGCTAGCGGCTAAAGAGCGCAAACTGGCTCCTGACGCTTGCAGAATCCGATAGCGAGGTTGGGGAACATTTTGGTGTGAATATTCGTCGACCCGCAGCTACGTAGCTCTCAGTGCTTCGGCGGCTCTAGTTGGCCGCTGCTGGCGTAAACGTTAATTAGGCCTGCTGCAGTCGCTGGGAAAGGAAACTTCAAAGAACGAGATTCCGTTTGTTGTTAAGGGAAAAAGTGCGAAAGAAAGAAACTGGAATGGAAATGAAAGAGGATAACAAGGACCTACCGAGCTGAAAAAACTGGAAACCATTACATTATGGTACGTTACGGTGGGTACACCTGTCGTCTTTACTCAGACATAGCCTTACGGCGACACAGCGATTAAGAGGAGAAACGTATGTTTCCTTTCTTAGGCCAAAGAGGTTGATGTGAAAAGTGAAGTAGCAATCACCTACAGTTTGGCTTTTGTTTCTACTGCTCAAAAAGGACCGTTCAAGGTTTCAAATTTACACACGCCGTGTGACGGCTAGCATGCTTTTCTTAATATACAATACAGGGTAAGTTGGCTTACGGGTGATCAGTCGATTTTACCTGGTGAATTAGTTGTTCTCTCTTCCGGGTTTAAATTCTTTTTCATAGGTATTGACCTATTTCCCTTCACACAGCTGTAAATCATTTACAAATGTGTTTTGTCACGTACAGTTGCTAGTTGTGAAAACGTTCCTATCACGGAAATTGGTATAAAATAAGAAATCATTTTACATAAATTTCCACGTGTTATACCCTATTAGTACTAGATGTTGTGAGTAAATAGGAAAACGATGAGAGCTGATAATGGATAGTAAGTTGGAAAGGATGTACGATAGTGTTCGCGGTTTTATGAAAGTCGGTAAAGAAGGGTCGTTGCGGTGTAGTAATTGGAACTGAGACTCGGAATAAGGATCGTTAAATGAAGTACGTGTCGATGTTGCGCGAAGTGAAGTCGGGTTGGATACATACTGTCATACGTTTCAAATTTGGCGTTGACGTGTAATGGCGGTGCTGCAGAACTATTTTAGGGAAGCTAAGTGGAGTCATTGTTTATTGAATGTACAAGAGGAAAGGGGATGTACTAAAGGAAGCCAGACTAGAGGATGAACAAACTGAACAGTGGACAGATGTGTTTTCGTAGGTGAATATCCCCGAGCTAGATAAGAAGAGTTGAAGGTATTGTATAAATGTAGCACGTGCGTGGAGTTTAGCAAGTTTATTAACTGACAGATGCTGAAATCAAAAAGTAGGATTGGTAAAAGTCTGAAGAAACGTTTGACACTAAGCTTTGATAAACTTTTTACTAAAAGATCTAACGTGTTCATGTAGTGTGCCGAGTGAATGAACTGTGTAGTCCGCAGCTCGTGGTCGTGCGGTAGCGTTCTCGCTTCCCACGCCCGGGTTCCCGGGTTCGATTCCCGGTGGGGTCAGGGATTTTCTCTGCCTCGTGATGACTGGGTGTTGCGTGCTGTCCTTAGGTTAGTTAGGTTTAAGTAGTTCTAAGTTCTAGGGGACTGATGACCATAGATGTTAAGTCCCATAGTGCTCAGAGCCAGCCAGAACTGTGTAGTTAGAGAGATTAAAAAATCTTACGTGGGCATTCCAGTTTCGAGCCAAATGTATAACTATCAGATAAACTAAGGGCTAACACTTAGTTCGGTGAAGTGAAAGGTCTTAACACATAAGCACGCAAGTAAAATAATAATTTCAAACTTGCATGTAGTATTGTCACAAAATACTGTTTTTTGCTAAAGCAACAAGACCCAGAATTCTCGTTTTGTGTTGTTTCAAATTTTTATTTTGCATTTGACGCCGGTTTTGATCAGGATTCTTCTGAGCAGTAAATTTCAGGTTTATTTGTGTGAAGTAGTTCAAATGGCTCTGAGCACTATGGGACTCAACTGCTGTGGTCATAAGTCCCCTAGAACTTAGAACTACTTAAACCTAACTAACCTAAGGACATCACACACATCAATGCCCGAGGCAGGATTCGAACCTGCGACCGTAGCGGTCGTGCGGTTCCAGAGTGTAGCGCCTTTAACCGCTCGGCCACTTCGGCCGGCTGTGAAGTAGTTGCTGAAGGCCGTCATTTGCAATAAACAACGATTATCACCAATGATGTGAGACGGGTAGAGATCACACAATATCCGAGCACTGCAATCAATGACGTTGCGGTGAGATATCCATTGTTACACATCGATGGTGCGAGAACTCTACGCGCAAAATGGAGGGTTTCCTTTGGAGCTCAGAAGGTCCGTGTCATTTACGACACTGTGAAAACCACATTGTCGGAAGGAGTGGCTGAGCATACAGAAAGGTCAATATGATCTTTGGTGAAATTAAAAGCATGGGCCGTAACATTAAGAGTGCAACAAGAACGCCTTTATTAAGCGCAGAGGAGGGAGCGGATAAGTGGAAATAGTACATTGAAGTCCTCCGGGAGGGGGTGGAGTTGTCTGATGTGATAGAAGAAGTAAGATGAGTCGATAGGGAAGATATAGTGGATCCAGTATTAGAATGAGAATATGAAAGAGCTTTGGAGGGTTTAAGATCAAACACGGTGGAAAGGCTAGATAACATTCCATCGGAATTTCTAAAATCAATGGGGGAAGTAGCACCAAAAGGTCTATTCACGTTAGTGTGTAGAATGTACGAGGCTGATGATTTACTATCAGACTTTCGGGAAAACGTCATCACTCAGTTCAGAAGATAGCAAGAGCCGGAAAGTGCGTGAATTTGTCGTACACTCAGGTTAACAACTCACGCATCCAAGATGCTGCCAAAAATAATATACAGAAAAATGAAAAATAAAATTGAGGATCATTTAGAGGACGATCAGTCTGGCTTTAGGAAAGGCGATGGCACTAGGGAGGCAGTTTTGATGTTGTTCATGGAAGCAGGGTTGAAGAAAAATCAAGACACGTTCACAAGATTTGTGGAGCTGGAGTACGATGCTGTAAAACGCTGTAAGATGTTCGAGTTTCTCAGAAAAATACGGAGTACAGAACAAGACGGTTAATATACGATATACACAAGAACCAAGAACGAAGTGCGCTCATGAAAAAGGATGTAAGGCAGGGACGTAGGCCGCACGAGATTCGCCGAGCGGTCTGGGGCGCGGCAGTCATGGACTGTGCGGCTGGTCCCGGCGGAGGTTCGAGTCCTCCCTCTGGCATGTGTTTGTGTGTTTGTCCATAGGACAATTTAGGTTAAGTTATGTGTAAGCTTAGGAACTGATGACCTTAGCTGTTAAGTCCCATACGATTTCACACACATTTGAACATGGACGTAGTCTTCGCCCCAGCTGTTCAGTCTGTACATAGAAGCAATGACGAAAATAAAAGAAATTCAACAACGGGATTAAAATTCAGGATGAAAGGGTACCAACGGTAAGATTCGCTGATGACACTGCTAACCTCAGTGAAACTGAAGAAGAATTACAGAATAAATTGAACGGAATGAACAGTCTGATGATTACAGAATATGGATTGGGAGTAAATCGAAGAAAGATGAAAGTAATGAGTAATAGCAAAAATGAGAAAAACGAGAAACTTAAAATCAGACTTGGGGTATCATGGAGTAGACGAAGTTAAGGGCTTGTGCTACCCATGCGGCTGATATGAAACGAAATGATCGTATGTCATTTATTGGCCGGGATATCCCCTTAGGGGTTCGGCCGCCGTATTGCAAGTCTTTTTTAGTTGACGCCCCTTAAGCCATGATAGACGAGGAGGGTACAAAAAGCAGACTAGCATTGACAACAAAGACATTTCTGGTCAAAAGAAATATACTAGCTTCGAACATGGGCCTTAATTTGAGGAAGAAATTTCTGAAAATATACGTTTGAAGTACAACATCGTATGGCAGTGAAACATCGGCTGCTGGAACACCGGAAATGAAGAAAAACATCGCAAAGAGAAGAGAAATGATGGCAAGACATCTGTCAATACATCAGGGGATAAAGTCCATGGTATTAGAGGGAGGTGTAGAGGGTAAAAAGTGTAGAGGAAGACGGAGGGTTGAATACATCCAGTAAATAAATGAGGATCTAGGGTGCAATTGCAACTCTGCGATGAAAAGGCTGACACAGGAGGTGAATTTGTGGCAGGCCGCATCAAACCAGTCAGAAAACTGATGACTAAAAATAGCCCAGTGGAAGACGGTAACTGCAGCTCGTCACAGTCTAGTCAGGTGGAGGTGCTGCTCTTTGTTACGGCTGTGTGCCCTGTGTGGGGCTTGCTGCTCCATCAAAGTCTGTATATGGCCACACAAGAATGGGCCAACCTCCAGCCTGGACGACTGCGAATTGAGTAGATGCCAGACCGACACAGGTCTTTCGCCTGTGCTCATCGGCTACAAACACGCATTCTTCCACTCAAACCGGAGAAATATTTGTACAAGGCTGAACCGTGTGCTTTGCCACTGTGAGACAACCTTGACGTCACCTGCCCTGTTTTCCTTTTGCCTCATCAGCTTCTCCTCTTACCTAGTTCCAACTGAATGGCGTCTCGACTTCGCGGTGGTGGACGTACTTTCCAGAGTTAGTGTTGTGAATAGTTATCCTAGCATCCGAGTTTCGCCCTCTTACCCCACTCTGCATGGCTAATGCAATGATGACATCCTCCTCTCTCTGTGATGTTATTCTGCTGCATTGGTGTTTGGGGCACCCAGCTGCTACGGTGTGTAACAATTAACTCCGTCTTGGAGCCGTATTACATGCAACATCGGAGGTCCTTCCTTGCTGGCATTCTGCCCACCTGTTGTCTTTGATAGGCTCTTGCGTTGCCAAGAGAAGACCTCTAAAATGTTACTCAATAATACGAAGCCTGCTATTCCATGGCGCTTTACTTTACCTTAATTCAAAAAATAAGCGTCAGATGTGAAGCAAAGTACCCCTAGAAAAAGTCTTGACAAACATTCGTAAATCAAACATTTACAACGTATGAGGTGTTTTTCTTTTTCGACCTCAAACCTCAGAGTTCCTTGGCTCAATTCTCATTTCTCAATAACATTCCACAGAGTTTAGCTCACTGAGCATTGTGTCCTATAGCTACTTCTTGCTCCAAATCATTACTTAATAACTTGCAGAATATTTTTCCTATATCACTGCCCACATCCAACGGCTTTGCCGCAGTGGTAGCACCCGGTTCCTGTTGGATCCCGAAGTTAAGCGCTGTCGGGCTGGGCTAGCACTTGGATGGGTGACCATCCGGTCTTCCGAGCGCTGTTGGCAAGCGGGGTGCACTCAGCCCTTGTGACGCAAACTGAGGACTACTTGACTGACAAGTAGCGGCTCCGGAGTCGTAAACTGACATACGGCTGGGATAGCGGTTTGCTGACCATATGCCCCACCATATCCGCACCCAGTGACGTTTTGGTCCGAGGATGACACGGCGGCCGGTCGGTACCGTTGGGCCTTCCAAGGCCTGTTCGGACGGAGTTTCGTTCAGTTTATTGCCCACATACAATCTAGTTTGCAATCACAGTCACTCGTTACTCGCTAGTGACAGCCGATCAACTTCTCTTGTTCCCACACATGGATTCTATTAAATCATCATGTTGAATACCAGTAAAACAAAATTACAAAACGTCTCCTCCTCAGGAAGTCATTCCACTGAAAATGGTTTCGTTTTCGCTATTTCTTACGTTCAGCACCTTTCTTTGCCCATCAAGTGGATTTTTAACCCACTGTTTCGGTATATCATTCGGAAGTTTGTCTTTGGAGTAAGCGTTTCGATTACGTTTCCTCAAGACACACGTCCTTAATACTGTCCTTACACACAAACTACCCACTGCTACCATCCTCAACACACTGGTCAGTAGTTCCGATTACCTCTCTTATTTTACAAAAAAAAAAAAAAAAAAAAAAATGGCTCTGAGCACTATGGGACTTAACAGCTATGGTCATCAGTCCCCTAGAACTACTTAATCCTAGCTAACCTATGGACATCACACAACATCCAGTCATCACGAGGCAGAGAAAATCCCCGACCCCGCCGGGAATCGAACCCGGGACCCCGGGCGCGGGAAGCGAGAACGCTACCGCACGACCACGAGCTGCGGACTCTTATTTTACCGTTACTCACAAACTGAAGAGGTCTCGCTATGCCATACTTCCTTATACCGTTTCTTTTAAAAATCGCCTACATTGATTCCTAGTGATGCAAAGATTTAGGTGATTCTACCTTCATGGTAACTGTCACCTTAGGCTGAAACAATGTTTTGCCGAGTTTGACTGTGCGTTTAAGAACAATCAGATATTTCTTCATATCCTCATTACCTATAACATCGCACGTATCGTCAAATTTAACCTGATCTTCACTTACACATTCATGAATGGACTCAGCCGTGTTGGCTTACAAGCGGTTTTCTTCCTCCTCCTCTTCCTTCTTCCCCCCTTTGAATCAGGAGGTGGCAGCGCAAAAAATACGTACGTCTGTACTACTTTCTCATCTACAGTATTTGCCATACAGCTAACCTCATCACTTACTCTCTGTCCATTCTCCGTAGTATTTACCACAAAATCACCACCTGCAGTTCCACTGCGCGCCACAAAAAATTAGTATCAAGTGTACTCCCCTGCACAACTGTCCAAGGCTCCATGGCCACAAAAACAATGGCCGTTACTACCCAGTGGCGTATATACTGGTGCACTTAAAATGGAATCACCCATATTGCTACTCACATTTTCATTCGCTTCAGTGCAACACACCTGTATGTCGTCTTGTACAATAGGCACTTGTCACTCTACATTTTCACTAGGTATTGGAGCTGATACTACTACATTACTCTGCTTAGCCTCCACAGTGCCAGTACTTCGCGCGTCAACGAGTGGGGTAGCGCAGTGATCAGCACACTGGACTCGCGTTCGGGAGGAAGGCGGTTCAAACCCGCGTCCGCCCAACCTGACTTGGGTTTTCCGTGATTGCCCTACATCGCTTAATACATATGCTGGGATGGTTCCATCGAAAGGGCACGGGCTCTTTCCTTCTCTATCCTTCACTAATTCGAGCTTATGCTCCGTGCCTAATGAGCTCGATGTCGAAGGGACGTTAAACACTAATCTCCTCCTCCTTCGCGCATCTAATAAACTTGCACAACAGCTTTCTCCTTCCCATCCTAACGAGTCATCAAAACCATCCCACCAGTCATTCCATTCTTTCTTAATCCTTATAGTGTCAACATAAATTTATTTATGTCAACGGTAGTTGGATGTACCGTAGCAGCAGATGAAATAGACAAAGGGGATGGTTCCTCCCACAGCCCTCCCAATTTTCTTGAGACACTCAGATTATCATCTGCGTTCACTATCTATATCCTATACACACAAATACAACTAGACATCAGGCACACATCAATTGACTCTCCATCATCTTTGCAGCCAAAACAAAAACAAAAAAGAACACTGCAACCACTTGTTGACAAAACTGCAATCTCATATTAGTTCAGCCATCTTCTTCAACGTTAGCGGCATGCATAATACCCTAGTCACCGAAATAGAGAGGTGATAGATAGTTCTGGCTCCAAATACAGAAGCTGGAGTCGGAGATCTGTACTGTTGTGAGTTGCAGTACTGTAGTGTGGAGGGGGTTGATGCCTATTGGACGGCCTGAGGGCGTCTATGAAGCATAATTAACAAAGAGCCACAACTGTCTTGATTCACGGGCAGCTTGCTGCGGTGGCAGGGTGCAGATGGCACACGGCACGACAGAATGTGCTGACGCCCAGGTGCGGCGCGCTGCCTCGAATGTAGGAACACAGCGAGCCACAGAATCAATTCCCGGCAAAGTTATACTGTTGTTGGCCACGCTTTACTGGTAGTTTTAGTCCGACCTCTCCATGGTTTTCTGTCGCCTTGTTGTCTCTGTAGACTTGTACCAAGGGAGAAAGGAGAGGATGTTGTTTGGCGGCCGGTATCCTCTTTCTATAACGAAAATTTGACGCATATATTAAATGGGCTTCAGGGAAACGTCTCGGCTCCACTTCTCTTCAACATCTATAACGACCAGCCATTGACCCCAAGCACAAGGAGATTCTTATAGGAAGATGACCTAGCCATTGCTAGACAGAGCTCATGCTTTGAAAGAATGGAAAGAAACCTGACAACAGCACTTAGAACACTGTCAAGCTACTACAATCGGAACCAACTCTGACCAAACCCTTCGAACACACAAGTGTGTGCCTTTCATTTAAGGAACAGGGAAGCTAACCGTGAGCTACATATTGCATGGTCAGGCATCCAACTCCAGCATCATCACGCACCTAAATACTTGGGAGTCACTCTCGATAGAACTCTGACATTCAAAACTCGCTGCAAGAACACCAAAATGAAAATCTCCGTTAGAAAAAACCTAACTCGCAAACTAGCGGGGACACAGTGGGGATCACATCCACAAACTATTCGCTGTTCTGCAATGGCTCTATGCTTTCCTACTGCTGAATGTGCTTCTCCATTCTGGTACAGGTCATCTCATGCCAGACAAGTAGACATTGCTCTTAACGAAACCTGCAGGTTGATCACAGGTTGCTTACGACCTATCCCAACTGATAAGCTCTACTGCCTGGCTGGAATAGCGCCACCATGGATAAGCAGAACAGTGGCTGCCAACAAGGAGAGACTGAAAGTGGAACAGGACAGTGCCCATCCACTGCACGGACGTAATCCACCACAGCAACGGCTGAGATCGCGAAAGAGCTTCCCGAGAACATCCGAGAAGCTCACCATTCCACCATAGAAGGCAAGGCTGGAGTTATGGAAGAAGTCGACGCCTCATTTGTAGACGCCAGAAGCTGAAGAACTACCACCTGGACACAACGAGAGCCGGCTGGTGTGGAAATCTTTAAACAGATTACCATCAGGAGTAGGACGATCCAGAGACAACCTGAAGAGATGGGGCTTCATAACAGAAGATACGTCCTGTGATTGTGGACAACAACAAACCACAAGCCACATGCTCCAGTGCCTTTTGTGTCCTACATCCTGCACGAAGATTGATCTCCTGCAAGCCACTCCAAGCGCCTTGGAGATTGCAAAGTACTGGGCACATGTAATATAAATACAATTTGTGTGTATATATGTACATATTTATTGATGTGTATGGTTACTGTAAATTTGTATGTTTCTGATTCGAGAATAATAATAGCATTATAAGTTTCTATTTATACACACGGTTTATGCACCATACCCAAAACGCACCATCATTGGATAGACGTTCCGAGAAGTGTAAATTTTTGTTTCACATATATAGATGAAATCCTGGTTTTTTTCTCGTGACGGGACAAGCGCACAGAGGCCACTTACAACTCTTGTTTCAATGCCTTCAGGAGTACGGTGCCTCCTAATTTCAGACAAGTGCATATTAAGGAAGCCATACTTTTACTTTCGGAATACAAAGTGGCAGCAGAGGGAATCAAACCTTTCTCCAGTCGTGTGCAGGCAATTCCATTATGCCCAGACATAAAACTTACCAAGAGTTACAACGTTTTTGGACATGATAAACTTTTATCAATAACACTTCCCCAAACCCAGGCACCAACCAATTGCCATTCTAGTGGGTGGCGAAGATGATGAGTATGTCACTCGTCGAAACGTCGCTGTTTGAAGACACCGCCACCCGGCTGGAAGCCCGAGAACTCTTCGCCAAGTTAAGCTATGTTTATTTCCTTTTCAGAAATAAAGAATTGTATTAATCTGTAAGTGTTTTGTACAGATCATTCTGAGTTCCTGCCACCAGCCATCGCAACTTCTCCCCTTCTCGTTTGTGCCGGTGCTGACACCCACACTAGCTGACACAAAAGAAAGACAAGGTATCGGAAACTTGGTAATCATTAGCGTGTATTTCATGCGAACTTACACCGTTTAAGAGTCCGCCTGCTTAACTGAGTTGTAACGTGCTTGCCTACCACGCAGCAGGCTCAGGTTCGATTCTTGCCTGGTTTGGAGAGTTTCTCCACCTGTGCACTGGGTGTTGTGTTGATCTCATCATCACTGACTCGCAAGTCGCCCAATGTGGCATCGCCTGAAATAAGACTTGCAACTGGTCGCCGAACTTCCCCGGATGGGATCTCGCGGCCAACAATGCCACACGATCATTTCACTTCATTTACCGTTTATGAGCCATTGATCGGCAATAGGCCAAGAGCTTCTCACAATATACGAAGCAGCAAAATAGCACCGCCCTCTCATCACTTTCTTCCAGAAAATTAATGAGCAAAGCCCATCTTACCGCCGGCCGTGGTGGCCAAGCGGTTCTAGGCGCTTCAGCCTGGAACTGCGCGTCCGCTACAGTCGCAGGTTCGAATCCTGCCTCGGGCATGGATGTGTGTGATGTCCTTAGGTTAGTTAGGTTTAAGTAGTTCTACGTTCTAGGGGACTGATGACCTCAGATGTTAAGTCCCATAGTGCTCAGAGCCATTTGAACCATTTTGAACCCGCCTTACCACGTAAGACACCCGATCATATGGCGCAGTTTGCGACGGACATTCGCCTTATAAGCGGCTTCAAGAAACATTGTCACAGACTGTCTCTCACCGGCAGGCAATGCAGTAAGTGGACTGTCACGGCTAGCCATCGCGAAAGCTCAGCGCACGGATCCAGCGTTACAAATGTCGTTACACAGTGGTTGCTCGAGTTACAGACTAAAGGAGATCTTCGTCCGAGCATTGCAGATCATGATATGGTGTGACACCACCAAATGTTAAAAGTGCTCATACATTCCCACAAAAACATATTCCAAGCTGTTAATTGATGTCCCAGCCTGACGTTCGGCTTCTGAAGCGCTGCAGCTCAGGAGCCGGCAAACAATTCCACCAGCTGACAAGAGCTTGCTTGCACTGTCGACAAAAGGACGTCGATCCACACTATTTCGCATCTATTGCGGACCTATTGACGATATAGTTTCTCCACAACAAGTACAATACATTTATGCCTGGACCTTCTAGGACCACTTCCGTGCTCCATTGGGTACAAGTACTTGTTAGCAATGATACACTGTACTATGTGTAGGCCATAAGCTACGCCAAATACCGATGCTTTAGCAGAAACTATGGCCGTAGAATTCGTTCTCAACTGGATCACCAGATTCGTAGGTCCGTCCACGGATGACAGTCGACAATCTCACTGCTCATTTTTCCAGATTTGCAAAATACTGTGTGGGATCTCATATCTCAAATAATGACAGAACGATTGCGCAGAAGAATCAAAGCAGCGCTTATCTGCCACCAAAGGAACTGGAGCGATGCCTGGCCTGCCGTATTATAGGGTTTAGCCCCGCAGTAGCTACGCCATGTTTCGTACCACTAGTAGTTGCTGCAGTGTGTCAGTCCAGCAGGAGGTAAGTACAGATTTATAAATAAAAATCAACAAAGCAATTATTAATAAATAATTTATTATGTTTAAAATTTAATGGGTGTTAGGACCCACATATGCTCTGAAATTAACTAATAACGTGACAGGTGCAGAAAATCCCTCTGTCATGTACAACTGACTGGGTTGTTAGCAGCTTGAATTAATGAAAAATTGTTACCTCCAACATTCAGGAAAAAGGCCTTGCGCATTTGTATGCTGCATTTAACTTGTCAAACGTCAATACTTCCTTTCGTCTTCTTATACTTGATTATCATTTCTGATTTCCCCGTCTCTTTTTCAGTACTGTGGTCGAGAAGGAGACATGATACAAAAATAGTTATTTGGCCTTATCAATGTGTGTACAAGATTTTCTGAAAGAAAACGTATTTGAACCCTCTGGATGCCTTCTTGGCTTCGTGAATTCAAGTGACAATTCCATTACGGAAAAACTACATAAACGGAAGAATTAACTATCGTGTAACTAACAGGATAATTTAATTAACATAAAGTAATACTGCAGTATTAAAAACCCCGTGAGACTAAATAATAAGAAACCCAGTGAGAATAAACTATAATATTCCCATGGCGCCTTCCCTTTTATTATTTGTCCTAAAACTAATACCGTGCGGTTCTAGGCGCTCCAGTCCAGAGCCGCGCTGTTGCTACGGTCGCAGGTTCGAATCCTGCCTCGGGCATGGGTGTATGTGATGTCCTTAGGTTAGTTAGGTTTAAGTAATTCTAAGTGCTAGGGGACTGATGACCACAGCAGTTGAGTCCCATAGTGCTCAGAGCCATTTGAACCAAAACTAGTAGTACAGTACATATGAAACACCATTGTTGGCGCAGGATTGCCAGACTGAACTTGTTTCACATTCCAACACCGCTGCTCTAGCCCAAATGAAACAAAGGAGTAACATAGTACTATTGATTCCGGGAAGGTAAACGGCTCATGTGATTCCTAGGCTAAAGAGATCAACTGGAAAGGGAAAATACGTTTATACAGGCTATCAGTCCACGTGCGACTATTGGAGCGTTCAGGACGGCTGTACAAACAGATATTGACCTGGCCCCCAAGCCAGTTAGTCTATGGACAAAAGATACGCGCTCCCAAAGACCTCACAGAGAGCTAAGAAGTGACAACCCTCACCGGCAATGTACTACACAAGTTCACACTGCCACTGCAGCATAGAGTGCAGTGACCCATTACAGGAGCATCTGTCCGTCACGGCATCGATCAAATATTTATGCACAAAAAATGTTCCTGCATTTGGTTACGTATTTATGCAGTCAATCCATCAGTATTTCACCCTTACGCTGCGCCGTATTGGGTATTCCAACACTACAGATTTTACCTCCCTTGCATTATCATTCACACCTTCTACTGATCCAACACTCATAGAATCACCACCTCGCGCAGTCCGATCCACATTCGTATCGCTCCCGTTCTCCTCTAAGTCGTCCATTGATCTTAACATATAAACCCTTTGTAACATAATGACACACACTGATTACAAAAAATTAATCACACTCCTAAAACATACACTTAACAATACAACAGGCATGGTGGTTGGGAAATCAAATCAATACCTGATACTAGTACATTCACAATGTCTTATCTACGACAAGTATAGGAATGAGTTGTACTACTAGTCAACAACACTACGCAATTACCTCAAATAATCAGCCAAGTCGTTGGATAACGATTACAGTACCTTGTTCCTGCACTCGTGTTCACGTTCGAGGTTGTCCACTCAACCTCGTTTATAACCTGGTAGTCCACTTAAACATTGGTATTCTCAGCACATGGAACAGATAAAGGTCACACACAAACGCAATTAGTCACTGTTATTAATTCCAACAGATGTTATTGTAACACACACATGATTACAATAACTTGGTTCACGTACCTTTTCAATTTATTGATTATCTGGTCCTCAGACAGACAGGTTTAACTCAAAGTTTGGCACCACCGTTTGTTAGTGAATTATCTTCTCACAGATAACTCGTTCCTTCTTCTGTTTCTTCTTTACCGTGCCGGTTTAATGGCGTCTTCTCCTTTCTTCGAGCCCCCCGTTGGGCGCCATTTTGAAGCATCCTCAACTGTCTTGTGGTTCCCTTTTCAGGTATTCCACGTCAACGTCTGCTCGTAGATACGTATCGTCGGTAGGTTTTCCGGCTTTACTTCCCGACGTGACAGCGACGACTCTCCGATGAGGTGCGGGCCTTGTGTTTTGGTATTACTGCGAATCTTGTAAATATCGCTTTTATTTAATAATTTGCCCGGCTAAAACTCTCCCCGGCTCTACGTCCACATTCGCAACTAACGGCACACGACACTTTCAAAAGTCCACACGTTAATATCTGAATACCGGTACTTCTGAATTCACTCGTATCAGCAGATAATTTGAGTTTCTGTCGTCTACATGTCCGTAAAGTTCCAATCTAGCACTAAAGTCCTAAAATCCCCTTAATGCTCCGTTGCTACCAACAGTCAGAGATCGTACACCATATCACTTTTAATCTCCGTAATATTCTAACAGTTGATCTTGAATCTTAACACGATAAAGTCCAATCTGACTATTGTCTCGCTGACTGACACGGGTTCCCCACCCTTTAACAAAACAATCAAGGAAAGAAGGCGGCAATGATTAAGATCAGGCCTTTTTATAGGTTTTTCATCGCAACAGTTTAAGTCACTGCCTTCTTCATGACGCAGCATCCGTGGCTTTGCTGTACTTAGACGTTAAACTACTTGCTGATATACTATAATTTTGATCTGCAGTTACCGAACTCTGATTCTACACTATTTTCCCCTCTAAAAATTCTATTCTTAATTTTAAATTATTATTTCTATAGCTTTTATCGCAGTAAACTGAACACTACAAAAATTACCGGTATTCTCCTAGTGATTCCAATTTTTTGAAACTTCAAAAATCTTGTTGTAATACCGAAGTGTGGCCAGTACAAATACTTAGTGCTAAAGCGTGAAAACAGAGGTTGGATAACTCTATTTTCCGTAAGTTGTCTGTTTTCAAGGGCTAGAAGCAGATAAAGGCATGTTATGTAGACACAGGTAAGAGATCAGTTACTTCATACTTTCATCATAAATTATAAATGAATTGATACGTTTTTAAATTATTACTGTCACCATAATTTCTTTCCTCTATTATTACAAGGAAATGGCAGACAAATCTTCAGTGTTTTAAAGCAAATAAAGCATTCTGCTTCATAGATACCGTGCCTTATAAGATATTTCCAGACTAGGGTTGGTGCCATTCTGCAATACATCGGGTCTCTGGCGAGGACAGCAAGAAACTATCGTAGGGCCTAAGTGGGCGGTAGTCTTTTACTTTGCACGTACATGTAAACCAATTATCAGGACACGTCACACAGCAGCAGATACAGTACACCTATTGTCCCAGCAACGCTGTAACGATTCTTGTGTCTCATGTTTCTTGCACGTTTCTCGTTTCTGTTGACACTGTTATTAAAATAGCTTTTCCCATTTTTTGTAACTGTCCAATATTTCAATGCAGTTGAAAGTTTATGAATAGGCATTGTAATTTTAAAAGAAGATTGCTCAAAAACAAAACAATTTATCACTATTGCTATGGTAAATTGACATACAGTTCTTTTTATCCCGTTATTACTAAAAAATAACAGCAACTGTTACAACTGAAACCAAAACGAATGCCGAATCATATTGGTTATTCAGAATTAAAATTGTGGTACTACGGTTTTTCACTTTCAAAGACGTAAATACCGGACACCCGACACTTTCGCCCAACACGAACGTACACTGAGTTGAAAAAAGTTATGCAAATATACCGATTGCGATTGTATCACGTGCAGAAGCTGTAAAGTGACAGATCGTTGGCGGATCTGTCATTTGTACTTAGATGGTTCATGCGAAAAGTTTTTGGCGCACGACGGGAAGAAACAAACTTTGAACGCGGAATGGTAGTTGGAGATAGACATATGGGCCATTCTATTTCGGAAATCGTGAGGCACTCCAGTATTGCCGGCCGCGGTGGCCGAGCTGTTCTAGGCGCTGTATTCTGGAACCGCGCGACCGCTACGGTCGCAGGTTTGAATCCTGCCTCGGGCATGGATGTGTGTGATGTCCTTAGGTTAGTTAGGTTTAAGTAGTTCTAAGTTCTAGGGGACTGATGACCTCAGAAGTTAAGTCCCATTGTGCATTTGAACCATTTGAACCAGCTCAGTTTTCCAGACATATGGGCCATCCTATTTCGGAAATCGTGAGGCAGTCCAGTATTCCAGACATATGGGCCATCCTATTTCGGAAATCGTGAGGCAGTCCAGTATTCCAAGGTCCATATGTTCAGAGTGTGCCGAGGATACCGTATTTCAAGCATTACTCCACGGACAGCGCAGGGGACGACGGCCTTCACTTAACAATCGACAGCAGCGGCGCTTGCGCAGTGTTTGCAGTGCTGACAGACCGCATACATCAAAGTGGAACTACGGCGAACGTATCCGTTACGACAGTGTGGCCAAATATGGTGTTAATCGGCTATGGTAGCAGACAACCGACACGAGTGACCTATGCTAACAGCACGACATCGTCTGCAGCGCCTCCGCTGGGCTCGAGATCATATGGGTTGGACCCTAACCGATTGAAAATTACGATCTGGTCAGGTAAGTACAGATTTCGGTTGTTGAGACTGTCAGTATGGTTCGAGTTTGGCGCAGACCCCACGAAGCCATGGGCACAAGTTGTCAACAAAGCAATTCATAAGCTGTTGGTGGCTGTATTTATATGGAACTGACTGTGTCCACTGGTCCAACTGAACCGATTATTGACTGGAAATAGTTATGTCCGGCTACTTGGAGACCATTTCCAGCGATTCGGTGACATGTTTCCGAACAGTGGAATTTTTCTGGATGACAATGCGCCATGTCACCTGGTGATTCGGTGACATCATGTTTCCGAACAGTGGAATTTTTCTGGATGACAATGCGCCATGTCACCTGGCTAATTATTCGCGACCGGTTTAGAGAACATTCTAGACGATTCGATCGAATGATTTGGCCACCCAGATCGACCGACATGAATCCGATCAAACATTTATGGAATATAATCGAGAGGTCAGTTCGTGCACAAAATCCTGCACTGGCGACACTTTTGCAATCATGACGCATATAGAGGCAGCAGAGCTCTATGAGTTTACAGTCTAACGACTTTTTGAATCCATGCCACGGCGAGATGCTGCATAACGCCGGGCAGAAGGTGAGACACGGTATTAGGAAGTGTTCTGTGAATTTCGTCACCTCACTATATGTACGATGGACACACCTGAGCAGTAGTAAAAATTGCTGTTTCGAAAAGCGCGCCGCAATGCGTAATGTAAAGCAGTCTCCCTCCGTTGCTGGCGATGGCGCCGCTCTGGCAATCGTAGCTTTGGTGTCTCCCTCTGGTGGGAAAGGGGAAAAGCTGCCTTTCACGTGCATTTAAGGGACGTTATGAGCTCCGCAGTCGGTCAGTCTGTCAGAGTCTGGTCAGGTGGTCAGCCGGGTCTGTGTGGGGCAGTCAGTGTCCGTCTGTCGTACGGAGTGCTAGTATGTGTTAGGCCGCCAGTCTGCTCGAGTTTGGTCAGGCAATGGGCATTGGCGGTTGGATCGATCCGTTGTTCGGTCGCGCACTGAGACACCAGATGACTTGTCCGCCTGGAGCGTCGGCGCATGTGAGGTGGCCACGTCAGTCCAGCGGGCCGCGCCGTATAGCGAGGCGTAGTGGCTTCGTGGCCGGCACGAGAGCGACAGGAGCCAACCTACATCAGCGTGGCCGGTACGAGTTGCGACGCCGTGAGACGGGAGATCGGCGCGCCTTCCTGCGTCCGTTGAAGCGGCTGGCAGTGGACGGTTCGCGAGAGCGTTGGGGGTGCTGCGCCAGGTCTTCGCCAGACATGACAGTTTATTGGAAATATGTTGTTTCAGTTACTTGTTAAATTCTACTTGTTTTCTTGGTCAGTCTCTCGTCCCCCAGCTTGCTCGTTTGTCTCTCGTCCACATTTGTTAGGCAGTTAGTTTCTGTCTGTCTGTCGGTCTGCCGCACATTAATAGCTGCCTCTGTCATGTTTGGCGGATTCGGTGTTAACGGATTTATAGAATTAAGGTGAAGGCCTAATTTCTGAAATATGTTTTTATCTTGCCAATCATCTTGCGAGGCGGTATATGTGTAATGTAAAGCATGTTGTACACTTTATGTAAGTCTGAATTTCATGGGTTTTATTTAAATAGTCATTTTTATAAAGTTGCCACCCTTCCACCGTAAGAGCCCTTTTTAAAAACAAATTGCACTTTTGGTGGCAAATAATTGTACCATTTCCATCTCTCTTACGGAGTGCATAGTTAATATGTTTGTGTGAGTTGTTAAAATTTTTAGTTTAAAGTAATCTGGTGTGTTGCAGATTTGCACCAGTGTAGTTTTTC
Source organism: Schistocerca americana (assembly GCF_021461395.2). Taxonomy (NCBI): domain Eukaryota; kingdom Metazoa; phylum Arthropoda; class Insecta; order Orthoptera; family Acrididae; genus Schistocerca; species Schistocerca americana. The sequence goes on along the minus strand of NC_060120.1, from coordinate 1,011,542,794 downwards.
AGAGGTGAGCGGTCGTGACTACGGCCGTGTTGAAAGGGAGCGGAAGTTTCTCAGCCCGAAGGCTCCTAAAAATTTGTTATCCTGCCTCTGAATAATTGTAACTTGATATTTAGAGGGTGCTTTCTGATTAGAATACTAAATCTGTTTTGAAAAGGCTTTTAGGAATAAAATTCACATTTGTTAAAGGTAATTTTATATTCCATCAGTTACTTCCTGGCAACTACTTCCACGCCCACCTAGTGTGATTAAATGTGTTAGTGTTCTTGGTGAATCGCTAGCAAATAAACTCTTTAAGAAAAGATTTTGAAAGTCTAAATTCACGGTTCAACACCCAGCGGAACTCAGCCAGCCCCTTCGTCGTCACCGCCGGCATCCACCTCCTACAGCGAAGTTCCAACTAACGTCGAAACCTTCCTGAGGTCTGTTCATTCGAGCAGGGGATGAGTACGTCCAAGATTCCCTTCCATTCCATTCCGTAAACTGACTCTTCAGAAATAACCGAGTGGCCCAGGTGCTGTCCTGCATTGGCAGAGGCCATAGTGCAGCTAATAAGACCGCTTCAGAGCAAAGATAGTCCAGCTGTGCTCCGCTCTTGGCAGCGTCGCAAGAGTGGAAAGTTTCTTTTTGATCTCAGAACGGCAATGTGTTTTGTGACTCTGTGGCAACAACATATGTTTTGAATACGTCTCTCATACAGTGCTATTTCAATAAAATCTTTTGTATTGTTCTTATTTATCTGTCTCTCGCCAAAATGAGTTACTACAACGTTATAAGGTAGGAGGCGGCGATAGAAGAGAAATAACAACAGAACAAGAGAAATAATAACAAATGCATCGTGTACGAACAGTGAACTGCCTCAACATTTACCCACACATTGCTTTACTTATGCTAATGAGGGTACTATTAAATTATTAGAAATTAGGAATTTTCTGTATGTAACAGGGACTGTATAAATGTAATAAGCTAGCTTCTTAAAAAGAGATTTACCAGTGGAAGGTATTGCAACTTAAGCGAAAACATTCTCTGATGCAGCTAAAACAGACAAGTTTCTCGCAGCCGAAACATTGATGTAACAATATATATTCATGCTGCATAAGCGTCTGTATGTCTGTATGTCCTCACCTCGCCACGGGACTATACGTCCCACCGCCACACCTTCACCTGCCCATGTTAGCCAAAATTTTTCTGCCTGACTCATGTAGTACTATCACCGTCAGAGGGTGGTACGGGACTACAAGTCCCACCGCCACACCTCCAAATTGAATGGCAGTGACGCAGTCACTACCCTGTGGAAATTTACTGCCTCACCAACACAGTTAGACCGCAATAGACCGGTGATGCTGTATTGTAACATATCACCCCGGACTACAAAAAAAAAAAAAAAAAAAAAAAAAAAAAAACGTCTGTATGTGATGTGTTTGGCATGTAATTTCATAGTGGTTTTTTCATTCAAAACGTTGATACTAGATCGTTAAGGACTGAATAATCTCTTGTTATTGCATAATCGGACTGTCGAGATCAACGTTTAATGCTGATCGCCGTAAGCTTGTTGACACTAGTGCTTACTAATTTAAGTTATAATTACAGAACTGAAGATGGTCGCTAAGTGACCGAAAATCGATTTTGCGATAATAAACAAAAATATACGACCAATGCTGTCTCTCCTTCCAAGTATACCCATTATCTGGTCGTAGTGCACAGGACACTATGGAGTGGCCAATCAATAAACCTTGGTACTAGATCGTTAAAGTCTGAATAATCTCTTATTATTGCATAATCGGACTGTCGAGATCAACGTTTAATGCTGATGTATGATTGGTAGTACACGGTATGTGCTAGTAAATTAAAATCATAAATAGATGTAAGTGTTACGGTACTGTGATTTCTTAAGTGCCATTAACTCCAGACCCAACAACTTAATATTAATTTACACACGTGGCCACTTCATGTATACCAGTTAGGTAAAGTTTACCTTTAAGCTTCTGCAAAGTGCTTGTGGCGTGTTTGAACGAACTAATGACCGTATATCCTCTCAGTCTACGCGTAAGAAAGGGAAGGCAGTGCTACATCACAGTTGGTTATCCTAAACATGTTAGATTTCATTATCTTTCTGTGAGTACAAGAGAGTGTAGTTTGTCCAGCATTAGATTAAACATTGAGCGGATGCAAAAGATTCAGTTTACTTGTGGAAAGATGAGAGGTTACTGAAGAAGCAGCTTATTCGAATACAACACTTTACTAAAAAGAATGTTGCTGTGTTTTAGTGAATGGTGAAGATTCAGCAGTTGTAGCAGAAGAAGTAAATTTAATATACGTTTCAACGTGGCGTAGGATAAACAGAAATTCTCAGTTTCAAATGCGTGACAATGATAGCTGCGCTGCATAGTGCGTTTATTTAGTTGCCTGCCAGAAATGTTTGATTTTACCTTTTTCTCCAGTGAATGATAATGATATTCAAAAAATGGTTCAAATGCCTCTGAGCACTATGGTACTTAACATCTGAGGTCATCAGTCCTCTAGAACTTAGAACTACTTAAACCTAACTAACCTAAGGACATCACACACATCCATGCCCGAGGCAGGATTCGAACCTGCAACCGTAGCGGTCGCGCGGTTCCTGACTGAAGCGCCTAGAACCGCTCGGCCACACCGGCCGGCTTTTCAGCAGTATTATTGTGAAATTACTAACTGAATACTAATAGTAATTCAGCCCAAACATCCACATAAACAGAAAAGAGTTTCCCTTCCATATTTGCTAAAAGGTGGCTATGGCACACATGCTAATTACACACTTGACAGGTCGCACTAAAACAGAAATGTTACAACACAATGTATGTAAATCGATATGTAAATATTCTTTTGTAGTAAATTATAAATCTGCGAAAGATCTCCACCGATTTATCTGTAATTTTTACACAAGACAGGGAAGTGCTTTATGTCAATGGGAGACGCCATGCAAGTGGTTGCACATATGTCGTTGCGGCCCCTCGCGGTATTTATTGTGTACCACTTGTTTGTTACACAAGAAGAACATGACAAATTTATTACATGAATTTAATGCCATAAAAGGTGCTGACTATAGCAATGACGTGCAATATTTTGAGATTAATAACTTGAGCTGAGACAGGTGGAGAAACTTTATTTATAATGCAGTGTGTAGACTACGTCATGGAAAAATTGTTTATGAAGGGAGTATTAGCGAATTCAGTCTGTTCGCTGAGTAAATGGTTAGGAAAACTGCGTGACTAAATGGTTAGGGAAACTGTGTGTGTGTGTGTTTGTGTTTGATTGTCTGAGGTGTTGTTGCAAACATCATTGGGACACATTTGAAACTATTTCTGTTTTCCCTAGGAGGCACATCTGTACACCACTGTACCAACATTTTTGACAAAAACATGTAAACCGTCTAACGATGAATAAGTATATTCTAAATAGGAGACAGTATTTTTGCAATAAAGTACACTAAAATCAAGCAGTGACTGGTTTCTGTTGTGTATTTTTGCAATAAAGTACACTAAAATCAAGCAGTGACTGGTTACTGTTGTGTTTTATAGATGTACTGTATCGAAAACCATGGCTCTCAAATAATGTCTTCATTCCAAAAAATGGCATTACTGGTGAAATGTCGCCTCAGAAACAAACACGTAATACTGATCGATGAAAAAAAAAAGAATGTCTTATGCTCGTACGTTCTGGGTTTGTTTTATTAAAGAGGCTGTAGAAATTAGACTGTGAGACAGTAACTTCTACTGGGACAGCGTTTTAATCTTATTGGTGCACGAAAGGAAGCGCTCGACACTGAGAAGAAACTAGAAAGGCGCCGAATTGTTTATGCTTTGACAAGAGCGGCGGCACCATTAGCGCAGACGTTGACACCATCTATGGCAGCGTGACGTAATGGTGCCGAACGCGGACATATCACAAGCTATACGAGTGATATGTAAAACAGCTGCAGCAACGGCTGCTGACGAAGGTTGTAGTAGTAATCTTCGAAAATTTGATCTTTTACCCAGAATTGAAGTGGCAAGAAGTTCGCAAATGTTTTACATCTACATCTACATCTACATCCATACTCCGCAAGCCGCCTGACGCTGTGTGGCGGAGGGTACCTTGAGTGCCTCTATCGGTTCTCTCTTCTATTCCAGTCTCGTATTGTTCGTGGAAAGAAGGACTGTCGGTATGCTTCTGTGTGGGCTCTAATCTCTGTGATTTTATCCTCATAGTCTCTTCGCGAGATATACGTAGGAGGGAGCAATATACTGCTTCACTCTTCGGTGAAGGTATGTTCTCGAAACTTTAACAGAAGCCCGTACCGAGCTACTGAGCGTCTCTCCTGCAGAGTCTTCCACTGGAGTTTATCTACCATCTTCGTAACGCTTTCGCGATTATTAAATGATCCTGTAACGAAGCGCGCTGCTCTCCGTTGGATCTTCTCTATCACTTGTATCAGTCCTACCTGGTACGGATCCCACACTGTTGAGCAGTATTCAAGCAGTGGGCGAACAAGCGTACTGTAACCTACTTCCTTCGTTTTCGGATTGCATTTCCTTAGGATTCTTCCAATGAATCTCAGTCTGGCATCCGCTTTACCGATGATCAACTTTATATGATCATTCCATTTTAAATCACTCCTAATGCGTACTCCCAGATGATTTATGGAATTAACTGCTTCCAGTTGCTGACCTGCTATTTTGTAGTTAAATGATAAGGGAACTATCTTTCTATGTATTCGCAGCACATTACACTTGTCTACATTGAGACTCAATTGCCACTCCCTGCACCATGCGTCTATTCGCTGAAGATCCTCCTGCATTTCAGTACAATTTTCCATTGTTACAACCTCTCGATACACCACAGCATCATCTGCAAAAAGCCTCAGTGAACTTCCAATGTCATCCACAAGGTCATTTATGTATATTGTGAATAGCAACGGTCCTATGACACTCCCCTACGGCACACCTGAAATCACTCTTACTTCGGAAGACTTCTCTCCATTGAGAATAACATGCTGCGTTCTGTTATCTAGGAACTCTTCAATCCAATCACACAATTGGTCTGATAGTCCATATGCTCTTACTTTGTTCGTTAAACGACTGTGGGGAACTGTATCGAACGCCTTGCGGAAGTCAAGAAACACGGCATCTACCTGGGAACCCGTGTCTATGGCTCTCTGAGTCTCGTGGACGAATAGGGCGACCTGGGTTTCACACGACCGTCTTTTTCGAAACCCATGCTGATTCCTACAGAGTAAATTTCTAGTCTCCAGAAAAGTCACTATACTCGAACATAATGCGTGTTCCAAAATTCTACAACTGATCGACGTTATAAATATAGGTCTATAGTTCTGCACATCTGTTCGACGTCCCTTCTTGAAAACGGGGATGACCTGTGCCTTTTTCCAATCCTTTGGAACGCTACGCTATTCTAGAGACCTACGGTACACCGCTGCAAGAAGGGGGGCAAGTTCCTTCGCGTACTCTGTGTAAAATCGAACTGGTATCCCATCACGTCCAGCGGCCTTTCCTCTTTTGAGCGATTTTAATTGTTTCTCTATCCCTCTGTCGTCTTTTTCGATATCCTCCATTTTGTCATCTGTGCGACAATCTAGAGAAGGAACTACAGTGCAGTCTTCCTCTGTGAAACAGCTTTGGAAAAAGACATTTAGTATATCGGCCTTTAGTCTGTCATCCTCTGTTTCAGTACCATTTTGGTCACAGAGTGTCTGGCCATTTTGTTTTGAGCCACCTACCGCTTTGACATAAGACCAAAATTTCTTAGGATTTTCTGCTAAGTCAGTACATAGTATAGTGAGAACTGAACACCACTCTAATGCATGGGATCCAAACCAAAAGAAACAAAGAATAAACCAGCAACGGTTGTGCACCGAATACATCAAATCCATCGTCCCGAATAGCCGTCGATATTTAACAGTGTAGATGTCGGAATGACGATTATTATCGGTAACTGGAATCAGGATGGCAGCTGTAACTAGGTACCCAACTGCAGGTTGTGGAGATGGTGAGAGTTGATTAGCAGGGCGGCGTGTTCATGGATCCAGGTGGATGTCCGCTGATAAATCATAAAACTAGAAGACACGTTAGTTTATTTATTTCATCAGCTACAGCGACTGTGTTATGGCAGTTATAGGCCAGATTCGGACACCGGGCTTGACAACAGTAAACAGGCTGTGGTGGAGCAGAGCCACGCCGTCAGCACTGTGATGGGTGAGGAAGTATAGCATCTGAATTCAGTCCGGGTTGTCAGGCAGCTATGCTGCCCTCTGCAGAAGTTGACCACATTGGCTAGCACAGATGCGTGGTCACGAGAAAACACTCAAGTGCCATAACCCGATGTCTGAGAAACTTCGCCGGCCGCGGTGGTCTAGCGGTTCTAGGCACTCAGTCCGGAACCGCGTGACTGCTACGGTCGCAGGTTCGAATCCTGCCTCGGGCATGGATGTGTGTGATGTCCTTAGGTTAGTTAGGTTTAAGTAGTTCTAAGTTCTAGGGGACTGATGACCACAGATGTTAAGTCCCATAGTGCTCAGAGCCATTTGAACCATTTTTTTTGAGAAACTTCACTCAGTGGAAGAGAAATCAAAATAAGCGAAAATCTGTTTCGGCTTATCTGTAGGTACTCCACCGCTCCTGTGAAAACGAAGCTTAAAGTTTTCTATGTAATTTAGATGCCTTCTAGTGCGCGATACTCTCGGTCGAAACGGTAGCACTTTGACCACAGTGATTGCCTCTCATTTCAGTGCCCCGTGTTCGAAACTTTATTTTCATTTATTTTATTTTCATTTATTTACATTTATTTTATTTTTTTATGTGCCATCCAAGTCCTTAGAAGGTTACAACTGGAAGTTTCTTACCAGTTTATGGGGTACATGGGCGTTATCTTAATTTTAAAATTACAACCGGGTTTCACCTTAAGTACCATACCTGTATTATACAGGGTGGTCCATTGATAGTGACCGGGCCAAATATCTCACGAAATAAGCATCAAACAAAAAAACTACAAAGAACGAAACTCGTCTAGCTTGAAGGGAGAAACCAGATGGCGCTATGGTTGGCCCGCTAGGTCAAACGGATATCAACTGCGTTTTTTAAATAGGATCCCACATTTTTTTACATATTCGTATAGTACGTAAAGAAATATGAATGTTTTAGTTGGACCACTTTTTTCGCTTTGTGGTAGATGGCGCTGTAATAGTCACCAACGTATAAGTACGTGGTATCACGTAATATTCCGCCAGTGCGAACGGTATTTGCTTCGTAATGCATTACCCCTGTTAAAATGGACCGTTTACCAATTGCGGAAAAGGTCGATATCGCGTTGATGTATAGCTATGTATGCTGCTCGGTCTCCTGTACGTCGTCATCCAAGTGTCCGGACCGTTCGCCGGATAGTTACGTTATTTAAGGAAACAGGAAGTGCTCAGCCAAATGTGAAACGTCAACCACGACCTGCAACAAATGATGATGCCCAAGTAGGTGTTTTAGCTGCTGTCGCGGCTAATCCGCACATGAGTAGCAGACAAATTGGGCAAAAATTGGGAATCTCTAAAACGTCGATGTTGAGAATGCTACATCAGCATCGATTGCAACCGTACCATATTTCCATGCACCAGGAATTGCATGGCGACGACTTTAAACGTCTTGTACAGTTCTGCCACAGGGCACAAGAGAAATTACGCGACGATGACAGATTTCATGCACGCGTTGTATTTAGCGACGAAGTGTCATTCACCAACAGCGGTAACGTTAAACCGGCATAAATGCACTATTGGGCAACGGAAAATCCACGATGGCTGCGACAAGTGGAACACCAGTGACCGTGGCGGGTTATTGTATGGTGTGGCATAATGGGAGGCATAATAATTGGCCCCCATTTTATCGATGGCAATCTAAATGGTGCAATGGATGCTGATTTCGTACGTAATATTCTACCGATGTTAAAAGTTGAAGGATATTTGCTCTCGTGATCCACCGACAACGCCTGACAACATGCGTCAGCGCATTGTCAATGCATGTGCGAACATTACGGAAGGCGAACTACTCGCTGTTGAGAGGAATGTCGTTACGCGTATTGCCAAATGCATTGAGGTTGACGGACATCATTTTGAGCATTTATTGCATTAATGTGATATTTGCAGGTAATCACGCTGTAACAGCATGCGTTCTCAGAAATGATAAGTTCACAAAGGTACATGTATCACATTGGAGCAACCGAAATAAAATGTTCAAACTTAACCTACGTTCTTTATTTTAATTCAAAAAACCTACCTGTTACCAAATGTTCGTCTAAAATTGTTTGCCATATGTTTGTGAGTATTACAGCACCATCTATCAGAAAGCGAAAAAAGTGGTCCAACTAAAACATTCATATTTCTTTACCTACTACACGAATATATAATAAAAAATGGAGGTTCCTATTTACGAAAACGCAGTTGATATCCGTTTGACCTATGGCAGCGCCATCTAGCAGGCCAACCATAGCGCCATCTGGTTTCCCCCTTCAAGCTAGACAAGTTTTGTTCTTTGTAGTTTTTTCGTCTGACGCTTAATTCGTGAGATATTTTTCCCGGTCACGATCAATGGACCACCCTGTGTAATATACGCCTATATGGTATTTTCAAAGGTTACAGTCTTTTTAAATTCCCATATTCTTACATTTCATTCTTATATCAACTCTTATGTTAATTCTTATATTTTATTCATATGTTTATTGTTCAGGAAGATTTGGTGCATTCCCTTGGATGAAACCTATCGTAAAAACAAGCGAAAGAGGGAAAATTGGAACGGTATGAGCGAAAGCAGGTTTGCTACAGTTACATTTCTTCGCATGAACTCCACTTGGGAAAGAATGTCGTTAACGTCGCTGAAGAATCCACGCGATGACAATAATAACGCGAAATCAGGTTATCGCACTTGTCGTATTCTCCTCGTCAGTGAAGGAAATACTCGAGGATGCTGCGATGAACCAAGGACTCCAGTATAGGCAGCAGTGACATTCGTCTGCAGTGGTAGAGCGTGCCGCGCAATACAACCCAGTAGCAACAATGTGTTCAGGTAGGAACCACGCACCCCCAAGTAGGTGTACATACTCGTCATCCAGCAGGCAGCCCATCAGCTGGAAGGTGCCAGTTCGGCTCCCAGCGGCATCTGGCCTTAGGCGCAGCTCATAGCTCCGCAGCTAGCAGAAGCAGTGTCCAGCCGGTGCAGCAGATCCACTTCAGCTCAGTGGCTAGCATCCATCTGTAGGTGACTGCAAGCGGAGACGGACACTGCATTGCTGAAGTGGGCGCTACTTACAGTGGCTCTCGTCTCACCCCTGTTTTGACAGCACATCATTCTGCATCTCTTAGGCCACAGCTGAGCTTGGGTGCGAAGCTTGGTCATGTGGTAATCTGATCGTCAGTGGTACAGTCTGTCTTCCATACTTTCGCTGTGTCAGCTGCGTGACAGCCCTGCCTGCGGCATCGAGGCTTGAATATAAGCTAACATGGCCCAGTGGTGATTCTTGAAGCATCAGCACAGCCTGAAGTAGCTTCCTGTGAAAGAACGCCGTGTGGCTCCCGTCTGCCTCACTTCTCTAATGCTTCTTGCGTCAACCGACATTGACGTTTCCTGTTAACTCACTTACGGGTTTCAGCCACCGAGGAAAGAGGCTCAAAGTTTCACCATGTCTCCCTTTTAGGGATATCTGGTCCACCGGATTGCAGGGTGGCGATATCTCTGAAAATGGCTCAGTAACACATTTTACCTTTTACACGTATTTGTACGTTCCTTTCAGATTTCCTTTATGTCAACTGACGAGCACAACGTTCATTAGTTGTATACTTATTCAACAATAACTCTCTAAGTTGACCCATTCAGTCACTTCTTGCTACACAGGAAGTTCAGGTAGGCAGGCTGTTCTCTTCTCTAAACGGAAAATTTTAGGTTGCACAAAAAGAATCAAAACCAAGAGTGCACGGAGGGTGACACCCTTATTACCACAACCTTGCGTCGTTGAACATCACGATATCGCTGCATTTACTGGACCATTACTTCTGCACTAATACATCCTTTTTGAGTTTCTATTAGCTGACTGAACCTACTATGTCTCCAAGCTACAGACGTTGCTACAGTAAATCATCATGCAACAAACTAATAAATTGACATATAAAAACTCTTTTTTTGTATCTATCTGATGGCTCCTTTACTCACTGTTTTGGTATGTCTCTCGAAACTTTGACTTTGCGATCAAATGTTTGCCTTACATTTTCCCAGGAAATGCATCCCTAGAACGATGCTGACACATAACCCACATACGATGTTAGCAGTATTCACTAAGGTAATCTCAGCTATTTCTTATTTCAGTGCTAATTACAGTCTGAATCCTTTCCGCACTGCTATGATTCCTTGTACCTTGTGGCGCTTCATAGTGCAGTTTAACTGGTTTATGTTTCATCATGTCGGGAATCTGTCTGTCAGGATTAGTCACACTCAGTCCCCTAAAAATACCATCCAACAATGATAAAAATGTGGCTGGTCCATTTTTCAAATGTAATGGGATTCCCTGATACTGGTAATAAGCCGTGTAAGAGGTCCGAGCAGATGTAATTTCGATGTATTGCTCATGCGCTGCCTGCGATATGCAAGGTCTCTGACCAGAGAGCAGTGTTGACAGCAGTAGGAACTGTGTAGCTGTAGCAGTAAGTTGTTGCTAGTCTGGAGTCTGCTCTGGCCTGGTCTGGTCTGGTGTATCGTGTTGGCTGGCCCGGTCGTGGTGCAGCGATGCCGGAGCTCGAGTATTATTGTATAAGGTAAAAAGCAGCCTCGCGCATATGTAGTAATGTTATCTCAAGTCCCACGTAAATGTTTTAAAAATCTCGTAATAATAATCTTGCTCATAAAAAGTAACTTTTAACAACCATTCATTTCAATTTAAAGAATTTACTAATTTCTCCCATCCATGATCATCCCGATGCAATAGAAAAATCAGTTGTTTCGTTTCATAAATGACAAATCTATCGGTCAGCATTGCACAGAGCTGTGCCGGAAGAATTTATTGTAAGAGCAGATATATCCAGCGACTTCATTGAGGTAAGAATTTTTCCTTTTTTTTTATTCAGAATGATCTTTCAGGGCCATGACGCAGCACTGCTGTCGTCCAAAATTTACCAGGTTAAATTCACAGTGAATTATTGAAAAAGGTCATAAGTGAGCGACAATTTAATTGAGAGGTTAGTTACAACGTATTATTACCAGGTTACTGAATTTATTTTTTATTGGGATGTTACACTGAATGTGAACGACATAATCATGATTTTTATTGTTGAGAGGTTTAGGAATTTTTCTGTTGTGAGGTTACGCTAAATGTGAATGAATTTTGAGCTTAGATTAAATCAGAAAAAATTTTGTGTGGAGGTTAATGTGAAAAGAATTTTGTGGGGAGGTTACACTGTGAAAGAATTTTGTTTTGAGGTTACACAAAATCAGAATCATTAACCAATAATAATTGTTTTATTTTGTGGGGAGGTTACACTTTGCGACAACCGGCCAGGATCGTATTTCTTTGTGAATCTCTGAGAAGTAGTCATATATCTGCTCTTATTTACTTAAATGTAGTTTGCATCTGGCGCAACGCATTTACTAATTTGTCACGCTTTCTTTCACAGATCATCGGCAATTTATTGCTCTTTGTTGTAATTGTGTTTGTTCCATTTTTGCTTTGTCTTTGTTTCATTTTGTGCTTAATTTTTATTTGTGAAAAATGTCGCGAAAAACTGTTAACAGTACATCGCGATGTGCAATGAGCGAAGTAGCCGACTCGAATAATTTGACCGATAATACTTGCGACACTCAGTGCAATAGTGATAATCGTCTAATTACAGGTAATCAGTGTCTCCCGATCACTAGTAATGATTTTGGTCCTAATGATGAACAAACAAATTCAATTATGTCCACAGTAAATGTAACAATTGATGACGCGGCACGTTCCGATACAATGAACGCTGCCCAGTTTGACACACCTAATTTGCAAAATTCACGTAGTGAACAGACAATTGTTTCTAACGAAGGTGAACAATGTACTCAAAACACGTCAAGTTTATTTGATTCCGTGCACATCCGTTTGGCAAACCTTTTCGAGAATCACAGAATGACCAAATGGTTACACAAAACGTGACAATTGCAGGTACGCCATCAAACAGCACAGAGAATAGAGTAGGTAATATTGGCAATGGATCAAGTTATGGCATTATCGCTACAACTTAATGAAAATTTCAAAGAACAAATTAATGAATCAAACAAACAACTAAATAAAAAAAATAGACAATCAGCACAAACAATTTAATGAAAAACAAGACAACTATTTCAAATATCTGAGTGAAAAACTAGACAACAATTATAAACAACTTAATGAATCGTGCAAACAATTTAATGAAAGTTTCATACAGTCGAATGAAAAACATGACAACCTTAACGAACAGAACAAACAACTTAGTGAACAGATTACAGCCGTTACCGTGTAACGTCATGATACTAACGAACAATTACGTGAGGATACTAAGACTTGTGCTAGGAAAACTAGTGAAGAAATTAGATCTGTTGCACAAGAATTAAGTAGTATACGTGTAGCCACAACGAAATTACTTAGAGATGAAAGTAGTGCAGTCACTGAACAATGTTCTGAAAAAGCAACACAGCTACGCGACGAGTTTAAATTAATGTCAGCAGAACTTTCACACACGCTGGATGCGGAAGTCGATAAGAGATTTGAACAACATATCAGCCAAATTGACGAACGTTTTAATGTGACAGAAATGAAAAATGTTTCAGTCACTAACACGTCACAGCATACGCCACGTTCCAAACATTTGTCACACTCACACAGCCAGTGTAACTTAGGTAATTTACAGAGACTACGTGACTTAGAATCCGAACAGTCACAGACAAACAGATTATCATACAATCCTGAACCTGTTCAGATATACAGAGACGATAATTTTGATGATAAGCACTTTCTAACCGTAAAAAAATTTGAGGTACTTAATAATGACAGAACACAAAGTCACGCTTTGGACTGGATACGACAATTTGCTTTTGTATTTTCACCATCTTGGCCTGTAATGCAGAAACTAGAATTGGATTGGATACAACAACTTGTTTTTGAATTTTCACCGGCATTGCCTGTAGCACAGAAACCAAAATTTATTTGCAGTGCGTAAAAGACCTCAGGGGATTCATTATGCTTCGATGAATATGTGCCGTAGCGTGCACAGGGCCCCGAGCCGTAGTAGTGCTATTTCATCTTTAGTTTTCTGCACTGCTGCCTTCTCTTTTACTATCCTTTATATCCATCAAAACAGTTCTTCAACTATCGATCTATCTAGTATTAAGAATGAGTAAAGTAAACCTGATAGGAGAAGTTTTACCTGAATGTGACAGTTATCATTATACGCTCCAGAAATGACAATCACGAGAACGTTAATACCAGACAAATGTTTAATCGTCAGTATGTACAAAATTTACAGCTATCACAGACGCATTTTGAATGATGACTTCTGAACAATGCATAAAAATGTTTAGTAACTGGCCAGTGAGTGCCAACGATTACTATAACTAAATGAGTTATGTTAATGCTATGCCATTAATTAACTCTTGCTTTGAATGATAACTTCTGAACAATGCATAAATATGGTTTGTAACTGGTCAATGAGTGCCAATATTTATTGTAATTAGATGACTCATGAATAATGTTCTGTAATACTCCATACATAGTACGGAAATGTTTAGTAACTAGGCAATGAGTGCTAACAATTACCAAATCGGTTGATAGACTAGTGTAATTCTCTATGATGACTAGCATAAGACTTAATGTCCTTCACCTTCTGACCTAATTACCAGAAATTACTGCAATATCCATTTGTCCTCTCTATCCTCATGATCATGGAGCACTATATTTGGTTTTTGCACTAATTCTACGTTGGTGTACCTTACAAGAATGTGGTGTTGACACGTCATGCTGTCCACCACCTTGAAAGATGGAAATGTTATTATGGTCCCACTGTTTGGTGTACCTAATGTACTACCAAAATGATAACATTCAATATTAATACGGCACTTCGGTGTCTTGGCTACACTGATTCATACTTGAGGGAAGAGAACTTCAGAATGTCTCACTTGGTGTTGTGCTTCTGTAGAAAGATATGGACTTTAGGTGCAGCTACGTGCAACATACTGTGCTACAACCATGATGCAATCCTTCCCTTTCCTTTCCTAGTTCTTATAAAATGGTAATATATATATATATATATATATATGTAGTTCGTGTGCACTTTATGTCATTTATTAATATGTTTTGTACTCATTGCGTATACATTTTGTCATTTCTTGATATGTTCTGTACTCAGTGCATGTGCACTCCATTTTATTTCATGTTCTGCACTTATATATATGTATATACTCTGTGTCTGTAAACTTAGTTAATTAAGTAAATTTTAGAAAAATTTGTTGCTCATGGCAAGTCCTATTGACTCACCATCGCTGCCAATTTTTTGCCCCCCCCCCCCCCCCCCCCCCACTGGAGGGTTATGTAAGAGGTCCCAGCAGATGTAACTTCGATGTATTGCTCATGCGCTGCCTGCGATATGCAAGATCTCTGACCAGAGAGCAGTGTTGACTGCAGTAGGAACTGTGTAGCTGTAGCAGTAATTTGTTGCTAGTCTGCTCTGGCCTGGTCTGGTCTGTGTATCGTGTTGGCTGGCCCGGTCGTGGTGCAGCGATGCCGGAGCCTGAGTATTATTGTATAAGGTAAAAAGCAGCCTCGCGCATATGTAGTAATGTTATCTCAAGTCCCATGTAAATGTTTTAAAAATCTCGTAATAATAATCTTGCTCATAAAAAGTAACTTTTAACAACCATTCATTTCAATTTAAAGAATTTACTAATTTCTCCCATCCATGATCATCCCGATGCAATAGAAAAATCAGTTGTTTCGTTTCATAAATGACAAATCTATCGGTCAGCATTGCACAGAGCTGTGCCGGAAGAATTTATTGTAAGAGCAGATATATCCGGCGACTTCATTGAGGTAAGAATTTTTCCTTTTTTTTTTATTCTGAATGATCTTTCAGGGCCATGACGCAGCACTGCTGTCGTCCAAAATTTACCAGGTTAAATTCACAGTGAATTATTGCAAAAATCGTACGTGAGCGACAATTTAATTGAGAGGTTAGTGACATTGTATTATTACCAGGTTACTGAATTTATTTTTTATTGGGACGTTACACTGAATGTGAACGACATAATTCTAATTTTTATTGTGAAGAGGTTTAGGAATTTTTCTGTTGTGAGGTTACGCTAAATGTGAATGAATTTTGAGTTTAGATTAAATCAGAAAGAATTTTGTGTGGAGGTTAATGTGAAAAGAATTTTGTGGGGAGGTTACACTGTGAAAGAATTTAGTTTTGAGGTTACACAAAATCAGAATCATTAACCAATAATAATTGTTTAATTTTGTGGGGAGGTTACAGCCGGAGGAACTTTAAATGCAGTTTTTGGTTGGTCCTCTGGTACAACTTCTAATTGATGATATCCACTTTTAGGTGTACTGTGGAAAAATACCGTCTGTTACGTAAGAGAGTGGTCGGTACACACAGATGAAAAAAATTTATTTCCTTTCACAGCCCAAAAGAGGAAACTTTTTTGCTTAATGCAATGCCCGTAAAGCATTAGTTTACTTTGAATTCTTGACTGAGGTACACAAGTAGGGACATGAGTGCAGCTAGGGACGAGTTCAGCTTATGTGACGCGTTCTGAGACAGAGTCACTGTAGCCACCTATGGGTCTGAAAATTAGATAAGGCACGCCGTCTAAATATATGAGGAACTCAAAGTCATTTGTACAATTGTGGGCAAGAAGCAATAAATTTGTTAAAACCGTGGATGACTTCGGCAATGCGCTGCACTCATGTCTCTTCTTGTGTATCTCAGTCAAGAATTCAAAGTAAACTTATGTTATAAGGACATTACATGAACCACATACGTACCCTCTACTGGAGTGTGAAAGAACTAAAGCGATACCTTTTACCATATGTGTGTAAAGCCAACAACGCTCTTACCTAACTGACTGTATCTAAACTGTCGCAAGTTATCTCCAAAGTTGTCCAGGGTTTAAATGGTATTCGGTATCGCATTTCATCTGTAATTGTTCCACTGCAAAGTTAGTGATACTCACAACAAATCTATATTACTTCCTACTGTTCAAAATTTTTTCGGCTCTATGGTGACAGCTGTACTTCATGGACTGGTACTTTCTTCAATAATGTCATCACGTAATTGCTGGTTAATGGGTTCTTCCATTATAGATTGTAGTTAATGGGGCACCCTATATGGCTTGTGCTCACATGTGACAAATCTCCAGTTGTATTAATGAGGTTCCTGGCAATGAGCCATGAGAATTAAATAGATCCTCGAATTCCAACGATACTTTTTCCATTGTTACTCTCTCAGTTAGAAATGTTCCACTTTCAAAGCTAATGGAGCTACAATGGCGGCTTGCTGATGACTAGGGTCCGAAATTATACTGTCTACAACATCACAATCTAGAATATCTAAATTGGCAATTAAGGATCTCTTAAACGAACTTCCACACTGGGTGCCAAACTAATCCACGCCAACGGACGTTATTCATTCGCCTTATATTACCCGTATGCGTAAGAAACTTCTGCGTATAAAACGTCGCTCTTTATCCTGTTGAGCACTCTCTCACGGTGGTTTCCCTGCGCGTAATACCTTTACAAGCAGTACCGTTCCTGCGTTACCAAATTAACTACCCAGTATTTCACCCTCAACAGATTCATTGTGAATTTGCGACGTCCCACTCAACTGTTTGCGATAGAATTTGCAGCTCCCTCACCTCTTATAAAGTTGTATCCGACCACTTACACGAGTTCCTTATGTTCTGATAGTACACCACTGGCCATTAAAATTGCTACACCAAGAAGAAATACGGATGATAAACGGGTATTCATTGGACACACATACTAGATCTGACATATGATTACATTTTCACGCAATTTGGGCGCACAGATCCTGAGAAATCAGTACTCAGAACAACCACCTCTGGCCGTAATAACGGCCTTGATACGCCTGGGCATTGAGCCAAACAGAGCTTGGATAGCGTGTACAGGTACAGCTGCCCATGCAGCTTCAACACCATACCACAGTTCATCAAGAGTAGTGATTGGCGTATTGTGACGAGCCAGTTGCTCGGCCACCATTGACCAGACGTTACCAATTGGTGAGAGATCTGGAGAATGTGCTGGCCAGGGCAGCAGTCGAACGCTTTCTGTATCCAGAAAGGCCCGTACAGGACCTGCAACATGCGGTCGTGCATTATCCTGCTGAAATGTAGAGTTTCGCAGGGATCGAATGAAGGGTAGAGCCACGGTTCGTAACTCATCTGAAATGTAACGTCCACTGTTCAAAGTGCCGTCAATGCGAACAAGAGGCGACCGAGACGTGTAACCAGTGGCACCCCATACCATCACGCCGGGCGATACGCCAGTATGGCGATGACGAATACATGCTTCCAATGTGCGTTCACCGCGATGTCGCCAAACACGGATGCGACCATCATGGATTCATCAGAAAAAATTACGTTTTGCCATTCGTGCAGCCAGGTTCGTCGTTGAGTACACCATTACAAGCGCTCCTGTCTGTGCTACAGCGTCTAGGGTAACCGCAACCATGGTCTCCGAGCTGATAGTCCATGCTGCTGTAACGTCGTCGAACTGTTCGTGCAGATGGTTGTTGTCTTGCAAACGTCCCCATCTGTTGACTCAGGGATCGAGACGTGGCTGCACAATCCGTTACAGCCATGCGGATAAGATGCCTGTCATCTCGACCGCTAGTGATACGAGGCCGTTGGGATCCAGCACGGCGTTCCGTATTACCCTCCTGAACCCACCGATTCCATATTCTGCTAACAGTCGTTGGATCTCGACCAACGCGAGCAGCAATGTTGCGATGCGACAAACCGCAATCGCGATAGGCTGCAATCCGACCTTTATCTAAATGGGAAACGTAATGGTACGCATTTCTCCTCCTTACACGAGGCATCACAACAACGTTTCACCAGGCAACGCCGGTCAACTGCTGTTTGTGTATGAGAAATCGGTTGGAAACTTTCCTCATGTCAGCATGTTGTAGGTGTCGCCACCGGCGCCAACCTTGTGTTTATGCTCTGAAAAGCTAATCATTTGCATATTACAGCATCTTCTACCTTTCGGTTAAATTTCGCGTCTGTAGTACGTCATCTTCGTGGTGTAGCAATTTTAATGTTCAATAGAGTATATAACATACGTTTTTGCTTCCCTTGTTGAGCGCAAGTTAATTACCTATAACAACTGTTCATCTGTCTAGAATCCCAGCTTTTCTGTTATCAACAGGTCGTCTATATATGCTAATACATCTATACATCTTGCCCTTTTCTGGCCGGAAAGGAGCTAACGAAGGTAGTGACAACTGAATTCAATGAGGGAGCAGTCAAACCGGTCGAGGTTTTGTTCCATATTACCTGCTTTTAACTGAGCTACTTGCACTAACAAGGACTGAACCACTTCTTGAGATAACTGGCGCGCACTACTGGCGTAAGACTGCCTGCGAGAGGAAGGGTGAGGCCAAATACGGATTGAACATCATTCGTATCTAGATTCTTACTAACACTTCTCAGCAAAATAGCTTTATCGATTAGGCTAACTGGACCTTGAGATATTAAGACAAAACTGTTCAATTAGATAACATTATTTAAGAACATTTACTGACAGTGGATCAAGAATGTTATCACATATTTCAGTGAGATTGGATAACGAAAGGTTATAGCGTTACTTCAGATACTTGCTCTCAACTCTCTAAAAATCATTTACAGGATCATGAAGTTCGAAAAATTAAATTAACAACAAATGTTATTTTCTTTCCAAAAATACACGAATATTATATGCTACTTGTTACTATTGTTGAAATGTTTACAGCAAAGAGAAAGAAGATAATATGTAACCAACTGAAGTTACATAATCTCGTCAAACATTATAAGAAACCAGTGTTCAAATAGGTGGGCCACAAATATATTTAAAACGTGTTTTATTAAAATACAAGAAATGATTCAGATCAACGTAAAAAAGGAGTACATTAAAAGGAGACAAAAACAGCTGCGTGATATCAAATCATGACGCTTCGGTGAAAGTGGCCGGGACGGAAGGGCCCGAAATTAATTAGGGCAGGCCCGATATAGTACTCGCCACACTCTTTCTTTACTAAGGAACCAGTGGGAACACGTCTCAAGGCACAAAAATAAAATGGTAGCCTGATGAACAGAGAAGTAACCTTTAAGTAAAGCGATGAAAACTCCTGTCACCAGATTATACGCTGGCAGCGTACACAAAATATTTGTGAAATGTGGATAAAAGATAATAAGGTAACTGGCCAAGGCAACCACCCCCACTCACACCTGATAAGAAAGAAGTTCAGATTGAGCTTCAAATTACGCCACCAGGTGCAATCGGTAAAAATTTAAACGTCGCGCGGGACGGAAAACGTGGGTGAAGACGCGAACAGCTGGTTGATAACCTCACCCACGTAAACACAAGGTTGGCTTGGAAGTATAACCCACCAAAACAGAAGCAACAAGATTTGCCCTGGAGAGACGCAAAAGCTGTCGGGGTCCAAATTAGTGAAGAAAGCGGTTTGGCGATTTAGTACATAGGGTACGAGGCAAGAAACAAGGTATTAGACGTCGTAAGCAATAACACTGAACATAGAAGAAATTTTAAAAACCCCGATAATTTAAAATGCACAATCAAATTATAACTCTATGACAATTAACAAATGGAAGCCGTTACATTCTGATACGAGCGACACGCTCCTCAAAGCAGCATGCACAGGAAACAACACCAACAGGATGCTGAACCGAGTTCAGTATAGAAGCAGCAGGGCACAAACACACACAGTAAGCGAACTCGACATAACCACGCCCACAGCGGGTAGGAAGACCAGTGTTTACGAATTCCATGTAGTCTCGGCGCCGAAGCAACGAACTAAAAGTAGCTCACAAAGCATACAAAGCCTCTGTGGGATGACAAAGGATGGAAAAACTAGAAAGCGCCAGGAGATGCGTGGATGAAGACAACACATCGCTCGCCTTCAGGCCTCGACGGCCAAAGGAATAATGTTCCACTGCCGTATCCAGTGCACATCCCTCGAGTCCGGAAGACTCTCAGGGAGTCCAACTTGGCAGTCACCCGTGCGGTAAACAACAACCGGTCCATTGCTCTGCAGACCTGCGCTGTCCGTGCTGCTTCACTGACTGCCTTTCGAGGAAAAATTGTCTAACGGCACTCGCGGCAAACGTGCCACGCCCCATTCAGGCCAATGATTGTGTTCCAGGAGACGCGTTGTGCGCAATCCATTTCGCTACAGTTCAGTAATCACCTGTCGTTTTGACTCAGACTTTATGAAAACTTTACCGGAAACATAAAAAACTAGATGAGAAACAAAAATATGAATAACAATAACATAGCTAATCGTGAAACTGAAATATTATTATATATACACTCCTGGAAATTGAAATAAGAACACCGTGAATTCATTGTCCCAGGAAGGGGAAACTTCATTGACACATTCCTGGGGTCAGATACATCACATGATCACACTGACAGAACCACAGGCACATAGACACAGGTAACAGAGCATGCTCAATGTCGGCACTAGTACAGTGTATATCCACCTTTCGCAGCAATGCAGGCTGCTATTCTCCCATGGAGACGATCGTAGAGATGCTGGATGTAGTCCTGTGGAACGGCTTGCCATGCCATTTCCACCTGGCGCCTCAGTTGGACCAGCGTTAGTGCTGGACGTGCAGACCGCGTGAGACGACGCTTCATCCAGTCCCAAACATGCTCAATGGGGGACAGATCCGGAGATCTTGCTGGCCAGGGTAGTTGACTTACACCTTCTAGAGCACGTTGGGTGGCACGGGATACATGCGGACGTGCATTGTCCTGTTGGAACAGCAAGTTCCCTTGCCAGTCTAGGAATGGTAGAACGATGGGTTCGATGACGGTTTGGATGTACCGTGCACTATTCAGTGTCCCCTCGACGATCACCAGTGGTGTACGGCCAGTGTAGGAGATCGCTCACCACACCATGATGCCGGGTGTTGGCCCTGTGTGCCTCGGTCGTAAGCCGTCCTGATTGTGGCGCTCACCTGCACGGCGCCAAACACGCATACGACCATCATTGGCACCAAGGCAGAAGCGACTCTCATCGCTGAAGACGACACGTCTCCATTCGTCCCTCCATTCACGCCTGTCGTGACACCACTGGAGGCGGGCTGCACGATGTTGGAGTGTGAGCGGAAGACGGCCTAACGGTGTGCGGGACCGTAGCCCACCTTCATGAAGACGGTTGCGAATGGTCCTCGCCGATACCCCAGGAGCAACAGTGTCCCTAATTTGCTGGGAAGTGACGGTGCGGTCCCCTACGGCACTGCGTAGGATCCTACGGTCTTGGCGTGCATCCGTGCGTCGCTGCGGTCCGGTCCCAGGTCGACGGGCACGTGCACCTTCCGCCGACCACTGGCGACAACATCGATGTACTGTGGAGACCTCACGCCCCACGAGTTGAGCAATTCGGCGGTACGTCCACCTGGCCTGCCGCATGCCCACTATACGCCCTCGCTCAAAGTCCGTCAACTGCACATACGATTCACGTCCAAGCTGTCGCGGCATGCTACCAGTGTTAAAGACTGCGATGGAGCTCCGTATGCCACGGCAAACTGGCTGACACTGACGGCGGCGGTGCACAAATGCTGCGCAGCTAGCGCCATTCGACGGCCAACACCGCGGTTCCTGGTGTGTCCGCTGTGCCGTGCGTGTGATTATTGCTTGTACAGCCCTCTCGCAGTGTCCGGAGCAAGTATGGTGGGTCTGACACACCGGTGTCAATGTGTTCTTTTTTCCATTTCCAGGATTGTATTTGTAATGTCTTATAATACACCATATATTATGGTGTTACAAAAAGGTACGGCCAAACTTTCAGGAAACATTCCTCACACACAAATAAAGAAAAGATGTTATGTGGACATGTGTCCGGAAACGCTTAATTTGCATGTTAGAGCTCATTTTAGTTTCGTCAGTATGTGCTGTACTTCCTCGATTCACCGCCAGTTGGCCCAATTGAAGGAAGGTAATGTTGACTTCGGTGCTTGTGTTGACATGCGACTCATTGCTCTACAGTACTATCATCAAGCACATCAGTACGTAGCATCAACAGGTTAGTGTTCTACACCAACGTGGTTTTGCAGTCAGTGCAATGTTTACAAATGCGGAGTTGGCAGATGCCCAATTGATGTATGGATTAGCACGGGGCAATAGCCGTGGCGCCGTACGTTTGTATCGAGACAGATTTCCAGAACGAAGGTGTCCCCACAGGAAGACGTCCGAAGCAATTGATCGGCGTCTTAGAGAGCACGGAACATTCCAGCCTATGACTCGCGACTGGGGAAGACCTAGAACGACGAGGACACCTGCAAAGGATGAGGCAATTCTTCGTGCAGTTGACGACAACTCTAATGTAAGCGTCAGAGAAGTTGCTGCTGTTCAAGGTAACGTTGACCACGTCACTGTATGGAGAGTGCTACGGGAGAACCAGTTATTTCCGTACCACGTACAGCGTGTGCAGGCACTATCAGCAGCTAATTGGCCTCCATGGGTACACTTCTGCGAATGGTTCATCCAACAATGTGTCAATCCTCATTTCAGTGCAAATGTCCTCTTTACGGATGAGGCTTCATTCCAACGTGATCAAATTGTAAATTTTCAAAATCAAGACGTGTGGGCTGACGAGAATCCGCACGCAATTGTGCAATCACGTCATCAACACAGATTTTCTGTGAACGTTTGGGCAGGCATTGTTGGTGATGTCTTGATTGGGCCCCATGTTCTTCCACCTACGCTCAATGGAGCACGTTATCATGATTTCATACGGGATACTCTACCTGTGCTGCTAGGACATGTGCCTTTACAAGTACGACACAACATGTGGTTCATGCACGATGGAGCTCCTGCACATTTCAGTCGAAGTGTTCGTACGCTTCTCAACAACAGATTCGGTGACCGATGGATTGGTAGAGGCGGACCAATTCCATGGCCTCCACGCTCTCCTGACCTCAACCCTCTTGACTTTCATTTATGGGGGCATTTGAAAGCTCTTGTCTACGCAACCCCGGTGCCAAATGTAGACTCTTCGTGCTCGTATTGTGGACGGCTGTGATACAATACACCATTCTCCAGGGCTGCATCAGCGCATCGGGGATTCCATGCGACGGAGGGTGGATGCATGTATCCTCGCTAACGGAGGACATTTTGAACATTTCCTGTGACAAAGTGTTTGAACTCACGCTGGTACGTTCTGTTGCTGTGTGTTTCCATTCCATGATTAATGTGATTTGAAGAGAAGTAATAAAATGAGCTCTAACATGGAAAGTAAGCGTTTCCGGACACATGTCCACATAACATATTTTCTTTCTTTGTGTGTGAGGAATGTTTACTGAAAGATGGCCGTACCTTTTTGTAACATCCTGTATTTATTTATGATTGACATGACATGTGTAAACAAACTTATTTTGTGTACAAAAGAATACGAAAAAATCAGTTGTCTCACTTTCATATATGTGAAAAGCAAATATCGATATTGCATGATAATCTGTGGATTTAGAATAATGAAACAGTAAAAACAGATTTTGTTTGGATCTTCGTATGAGAGCGACTTGGATGGAGACGTACGTATCTTGTAACGACTTCTTGTAAATAAATGGCGCTATTCATAACCAAACCACTTATTACAATAGCGGTAGCATCCCTAGACGTTTGAAAATTTAATTGTACGCTTTTTTCAGAGATAAATAACGTGCGGTACAGCGCAATTGTAATTTGTATTGTTGGCCGCCATTTACAAGACGGCAGACTGCTGATCAGAACAATACGATACTATGGGGCGTAGAGCAAAATAAAGAGAGTTTACAATTAATTCTGGAGTACACATTCTAGAGTAAACTTAATTTCATTCATTTTGCGAAGAGTTGTATAGATATTAAACATTCTTGTGGTTGCCGCTACACTGCTATCTTTTGTTCAAGTGACGAGATTTCCA
Organism: Schistocerca americana; assembly: GCF_021461395.2. NCBI lineage: Eukaryota > Metazoa > Arthropoda > Insecta > Orthoptera > Acrididae > Schistocerca > Schistocerca americana. The sequence continues at coordinate 1,011,518,595 of NC_060120.1, read as the reverse complement.
CAGTTTTGAACTGGTAATAAGTATGCCGTGCAAAAGGTGTTTCTCCACGCGAACGTACAAAAGTATAAATTATTATTCGAATGAGAAGATATTTGATTACAAGCCTGAGATATTTCTAAATGTAAAAGATTACGATAAACGATGATTACCTGAAACCCTCAGCTGCCGATAGGTGTTGTTGATATACCTCGATGTGGACAGCTGAAAATGTGTGCCCCGACCGAGACTCGAATCCGGGATCTCCTGCTTACATGGCAGACGCTCTATCCATATGAGCCACCGAGGACCCAGTTGAATAGTGGGACTGCATGGACTTATCCCTTGCACTCTTCCCGTGAGACTCACATTCCCAACTGTCCACAACTCTACATATGTAATGTACATTATAGACATTTGCCCATTCACTCATTACTCACGCTTTGGCGACTCCCGTAAGAGTTTGGGCAACCTTTGCGCATTCGCACAGACAAAGGTCAATGGCTGGGTAGCCTTTATATATATTCCAGAGAAAAGCTGCACGGTCATCAACAGTATTCCGTTCTTTCGAGAACAGTTACTGTCTTCATGTATATAGTTAAAGGCTACCCAGCCATTGACCTTTGTCTGTGCAAATGCGCACAGGTTGCCCAAACTCTTACGGGAATCGCCAAATGTTTCCTGAAAGGCTGCGGTCGGCAATGGCTCAGTTGTCAGATCGGATGCTGCTGCTACACTGGCAGGTTATCAAGATTTAACTTATGTGGAACATGGTGTTATGGTCGGTGCACGAGCGATGGGACACAGCATTTCCGAGGAAGCGATGAAGTGTGGATTTTCCTGTACGACCATTTCGCTAGTGTATCGTGAATATCAGCAATCTGGTAAAACATCAAATCTCCGATATCGCTGCGGCCGGAAAAAGGTCCTGCCAGAAAGGGACCAACGACGACTGAAGAGAATCGTTCAACGCGACAGAAGTGCAACCCTCCTGGAAATTGCTCCAGATTTCAATGCTGGGCCGTCAACAAATATCAACGAAACATCATCGATATGGGCTTTCGGAGCCGAAGAACCACTCGTGTACCCTTGATGACTGCACGACACAGAGCTTCACGCCACGCCTAGGCCCGTCAACACCGCCATTGGACTGTTAATGACTGGAAACATGTTGCCTGGTCGGACAAGTCTCGTTTCAAACTCCAAGGAGCGGACGGACGTGTGCGGGAATGGAGACAACGTCATGAGTCCATGGACCATGCATGTCAGCACGGGAATGTTCAAGCTGCCCGAGGCTCAGTGATGGTGTGGGGTGTGAGAAACTGGAGTAATATGGGACCCCTGATAAGTCTAGATACAACTCCGACAAGTTACACATACGTAAGCATCTTGTCTGATCATCTGCAACCATTCATGTCCATGGTGCATTCCGACGGACTTCGGTAATTCCAGCAGGACATTGCGACACCCCACACGTCCAGAATTGCTACAGACGGGCTCCAAGAACGCTCTTCCGAATTTAAACAATTCCGCTGGCCACCAGACTCCCCAGACATGAGCGTTATTGAGCACATTTGGGATGCCTTGCAACGTGCTGTTTAGAAGAGATCTCCAGCCCCTCGTACTCTTGCGGATTTATGTACAGCCCTACAGAAGTCATGGTGTCAGTTCCCTCCGTCACTACTTCAGTCCAATGCACGTCGTGTTGCTGCACTTCTGCTTGATTGCGGGGGGCCTACACGATATTAGACAGGAGTATCAGTTTCTTTGGCTCTCCAGTGTATACCTCCACTCCGAACCTCCACCCCAACCCCATCTAGATGGGCAAGGCAGTTAAGGTGACCACTGGATAAAATGGGTAATCTAGATTCGAGTCCTGATGCAGCACACATTTTCACTTGTTACTGTTGGATGTATTTCAGTCCCCAACTGTGGCTGATATGTTCGTTTATTTTAAAAGTTGAGATATTACTTTTAATCCATGCAGCTAACAGTCACCCACCTGTATTCATGACACAAACTAGCATAATGGTCATACCTACAGCATGTGTAACCCATTACTGGTTTTGTAAAAGTGCAACTTGTCTTAAATTACAATGTGCCCCCTCCCATCTACAGTGTTTTTTAGTCATCTCCTCTATTCCCTTGAAAATGAGTCAAGTCTAAGTCTTCATCAGGCCTAGCACAATTAATCCTCAAATTCTCACGCAAATGCAGGTGTCCTGCAACCACCCTTTCCAAAACAACACGAGAAGGAGAAAAAAAGTTCAGTTACTGCACTCATGAACTCACCCTATACTGCAGGCGATGCTGTACATTGTAGCTGTCGGCGTAGTCCCAAATCCACTCATCCCTTTGTAACAATTGTTGCCAGTAGCCACTTCTGCAAACAGTTGTGACAGCGATCAACATGGTAGGTGTTACTATGTACCCCACTACAGGTTTGGAGCTTGGTGTGTGCTATCAGGGTGGTGGGTTCACACAACCATACGGATGTCCGCTAACACATCATAGAAGGAGAAGAGACATCAGCTGTTTCACACCATCAGGTGAAGTTGTAGTGTTATTAAAGGTAGCAGCCATGGTCAGATGCTGGTCTTGGAGTCTGGAGAGCATGCTGAACTCAGCACCCTGTCTTCGATGGCCTGGCCAGCTCTCAGCACTAAGCAGGTCTCAGCAGGTCAGAGCATCATCAGAACTCTGGCGAAGAAGAAACGTTGCAAGCCGTAGCTTACTTTTATCGTAAATAGATGCCTGAGTGAAGCTAAAGGTTATTATCGCCACTTAAAAGATTATCTTGTCAGTAACCTTCAAGTTGTATGCTGCTTATATGATTCTTCTATATGAATCACTGAATTTACTTATAGCACTTTTGTTGCCCTCTACATGCAACAATTTTCTGAAATTAAATTAATAATCAAATTAACTAATTTAATAATATTGAACCGTAAGCTGTTGGAGTACCCATGTACCACCACAAAAAATAAAAACAGTGAATAGTACAGGGAGTATGAATGACGACAGTAGTGTATTTAAGTTTACAAAATACTGTCATGTTTTATTAAACCTTTAATAACTCTAACTATCCAGAGAGCCAGCTGATACACCTTACTCAAAAATGACAAACACAAATCAGTTAAAGAACGTTGTTTGATAGGCGAAGCCTACATTGGCGTGGAAGCTACACAAATTCTCCTCTGAATTAATCCCTTTTACAACGCAATCTGACTGTGCTTACGAAAATCCAGTGTGAAGTCCAACTCTTCTCCAATGAATCAACAACGATCAACTACACCACAAACTATTATTTACGGGAGAACAGGCAGCTGCGAATATCTATGGTGGTGCAGCGGTATTTTACACCCTCTCACCCTGATTCAGGCGGCAGCAGAATACGGTACGCTGTGGGCGAGGAACGCCGCGCCGCGGCATCTGTAATGTTCTAACGAGTGCACGAAAATTGGCAAACTACGTAGTCTGGCGTTCTGATTATCAGAACGCTGGAAACTTCAGAGCCCAGAAATCCCGGCAGATATCAGTCTGAGGTGCACCCGTTTGCTGGTCTGGCAAAACTAATTTGACATAGGTACGAAGGTGCATGCCGGAATGGCCAAACGTCAGACCGCCGACTCAGGACGAATAAGTTCACCCTCGTGACAACGCTACGTCCGAGATGATACGCAGTTCCACTGTCGGTGCAGTTGGAAACTGCCACTGGTTCTTAGCCCGCCACAAGAGGCAGACCACGAGTCTCACCCACTAGAGAAAGACCTGAGTTCTCTACCAGGGGAGGACCAGAAGATGAAGAAGCCAAAGAATCACAACCACTTTCCTCAAAGCCACAGTAGAAGAGACAAATTAGCAAACACGAAACAACCCACACATTGCACAAACCAATTTAACTATTGAAGTGGCTGGTTCCCAGGAGGTGCCGTATTAAAACTCGTCCGAGATTTTCAAATGATTTATTCGCTTCCACTACATCGCTTCGTTCACCTCAGTCCATGTTACAGGCTCCGTATTGCTGAGGAAGTACCCTAGTGTCCTGTGCAATGCAACACTGTGTCGTGCCGGCCTTGTTCGCCAGCTGCAGGGTTCCGATTACGCCAGGATGGCTGCGCCAGCAGCCGACTGAGAGGCCACCATCCCCGTTGATTCCGCGCTGCTCAGCCGGGAGCCGTAGGCCGGCCCACTGCTGCTTCCCTCCTCGGCGGCAACGAACGCACGCGATCCGGCGTCCGAATCTGTGGCCCCTCGCCTCCGAAGTCTCCGGCATGTATGGGGAGCCGAAACGACTGCCCGCAGTAGCGAGCCGAAGAGTGGTCCACCCTGGCTGGCTGCGGACCCCGCGTCGGCCCCAGAGGGTCGAACCAGCGACCCTCCATGGACTGGGACACTGTCGCCCCATCTGTTGCTGCGTGTAGCCCGGCGGAGTCACACGCCCCGCCGTCCAGGAGAGCTGCCACACTTGAATGAATCTCGTTAGAAAACAACACCTATTTATACTCGGCTGTGCGCCTTTGTTTCGCTAACGCATCGCTCCAAGTCACCTACGCCCCACATCCTGGTTGCGCCAGTAGGTCCCTGGCGCCTATAGCTTGCATCATGCAAACCGCTGTGTTTACTCTTTCGAACGGTTCGACGGCCGTGTGCCCTCCATTCCACTTCGCAACTGCTCGTCAGCGTAACTTACTGCAATCCGGCCCTCACTTGGCTGTAACTTGTGCTCAGAATATCGCACAAAACGTAACTTTCCCTATCCTAAACAGTGGTGACGCTACACTATGCTCTACTCATTGAATCGCCCGTCTTGACTGTTCTGTTGGCCTGGTACCCAATCCAGACACAGCACCTGGTTTCCCATGCGGGGGGAGCAATCCTCCACTTTGCATATCCGGAGGGGAGTCGGTTGGAGATTCCAAATCTCTGCCGCGTGGGGTAGCCGTACTGTCTGGGGCGCCTTGTCATGGTTCGCGGGGATCCATCCGTTGGAGGTTCAAGTCCTCCCTCAGGCGTGTGTGTGTGTGTGTGTGTGTGTGTGTGTGTGTGTGTGTGTGTGTGTGTGTGAGTTGTCCATAGCGTCAGTTAGTTTAAGTAGAGACCAATGACGTAAGCAGTTTGGTCCTGTAAGATCTTACCTACCTTACCAAATCTCCCTTGTCTGAAACCTCCCTAGTTGGAAATGATCTAATCCTTCCAGGATGACCAATTACAGTTTCTGAAAGAAGGCTGTTAAGCTTCACAGACAGCAAAATATATGTTTTTCCCACTCACTGAAAGAGCCTAGCGACTTCCTGGCGTTGGCTGGGGGGAGGGGGGTTACACATCTACCTCCTCTAGAACTGTATGCCAGCCACTCTGACTGCATCGTTTCAGCTTCTAACATGAGAATTCATGGAGTTTTATTTCCCACTGTCTGCACAAAAGCTCAGTTTACAGCAGTCTCTCTTAAATGGTTTCCTCCATCCACTTCCAGCCATCTTTTCGCCTTCTTTGATGGACTGGCACCTGGCCAATACTAAGCAGAAGGAGGGGAGAGCTTCGGCCAGAAGCCCCTCTGCAGGTAAGAACCACTGAGCGCTGTTCCCCAGAATTACTTGCAAGGCCAGGTTGCTGTACTCAGCATTTATGGCCCCCAATTCATCTCTAAAATGTTCTTGGTCACCTCCACTTGTACTTGCCGCAGTACCTCATCTCTTACATTCCAAACTTCGCAGAAACACTCAAACGAATCTTACATGACTATAGTTCAATTCTTTTATCTTGGCGGCTCGCGCATGCCCGCCCAGACGCGGGAGATTGCTGCGTTGCCAGTTGCACACGACGCACGCGCCAATAGAAGCAGCGTCATAGCATAGCATAGTTCGCAAGCTTACGTTTAGGGGGGAGCGCGCAGTTCATGAAGTAAAGCCACCACGGCCGCATTAACCCTTTCGCTGCTACAAAGACGTGCTCCCTGCATTCCGCGCTGTGCGCGATTTTGTCACTGCACTGCTTGCCTGTGCAAACACATCGTGTTCCGACTGCTTTGACACTCTTATCATTCGATTCCACAAAAAATATTTGGTCCAAAAATTACATTTTTACACATCTGCTTGACTGATACCTTCCCCCCATAAATGACTTAATTTTGTTTCGATGTTGAACGCAGTTATTATGCAGCATTAAATATAGTAAACCACTGCACGAAATTTTGAAGAGTTTGCAGAGGTAATAGTCCATAGAGTATACTTTCCATGATCGATTTTAGTTGCCAAAATGTTGAGAATGAAATGTGGACAAGATACCTAAATTTCATATAAAATTTACTGTATAACAATATCTCATTTAAGTACCACATAGGTGTCGTATGTAATATTGAGAAGTATTCCGTCTTTCGCGACTGTAACAAAAGTTTTATTTACACTGAGCACGTTTGGCTTTATTTTAAAGCACTTCAATCAATCAAAAGGAAGTAGACAAAATACATTAAACAAAACTGCGGACTTACAAAAACATTAGGACTTGAATATCCCGTCTATCAGTGAAGTGCTCTGAGCTATGTCAAATATAATTTTTGTGTGTGGCACACACAAGCATCATTTATTTGCTAAAACACTGATCAGCCAACACAAACGTCGAATATTGTGTTACCGCACCACAAAACTACGAAGGGTGACTTGGCAATGGAGGATACAAAATACTGTCCACTGAAGATGCTTCAAAAGAGAGAAACGCGTCTGTATAAATAAGTCACTTATTACAGTTGCAGAAGAGGAATATATTTCAGTACCATTGGTAAAACTACGACTGTGGAACAAAAACAAGAAAGAGAACATGAGTACCATTGTGTATGTGCCATACCTTTCATTGATTGAAGTGCTTTAAAATAAAGCCAAACGCATCCGGTGTAAATATTTCTCAATATTACATACGACACCTATGTGGTACTTAAATTAAATGAGATTTTGTTATACAGTAAATTTTATATGAAATTTAGGTATCCACATTTCATTCTCAACATTGTGGCAACTAAAATCGACCATACAGAAAGTATATGCTATGGACTTAGACCTCTGGAAACTCTTCATAATTTCGTGCAATGGTTTACTACATTTAATGCTGCATGATAACTGCGTTGAACATCGAAACAAAATTAAGTCATTTATGGGGAGAAGGTATCAGTCAAGAAGACGTGTAAAAATCAAATTTTTGGGCCACATAGTTTTTGTGAAATCGAATAATGAGTGTGTCAAAGCAGTGGGAACATCATGTGTCTGCACAGGCGAGCAGTGCAGTGATGACAAAATCGCGCACAGCGCGGAATGCGGAGAGCACGTGTTTGCAGCAGCGAAACGGTTAATGAAGAGACAAAGCACTAGAAATTTCAAAAAATTGCATTCAAACGAATATAATTCATGCAGAAAGGCACTTCGATATTATTTTTAAATAATGAAAATATTAAGCACCCTTCAAGGTTTGAACCGATAACCTTTCGCGGAGCAGCACAACACCTTAACAGTTACGCTATCGCAACTCGTCTGGTTATAGTATTCCATGATGCATTCTAACACGTCACGCAAAATACTGGCAAACACTGTTGGTATGACTGAATTACTCACGCTTCGTCGAAGTACAATAGAAAATAAACAATTACCGCTGTTCTTTATTGCGAAAAAGCGGTCCGTGAGATTGATACAAACACCATTCCTTGCTAGCGCCTGAATTAGGAGTCTTATTGCTTGTTTGGTTTAATTAATTAATAGAATATGAAGCAATTGGTATAAAGAATACTTTTTCCAAACTTTCTATAAAAGAAAGTCTGCTATCAAGATACTGCTTTTGTTCTATTACTTTATTTATGACTGAACGTTTCTAAAACTGAAGACACTCGTCCATGCTCTGCACTGCAGTCGAGATCTGGCAACGCCGTTCTCTGTTCATTGGCTGACTGTGTTTTGTGACCTCAGATGCGCAGAATGAACCTAAACTCGGCCGCCAACATAAATGACGCGCACTTTAACAGTCGAGATGACAGGCGTCTTATCCGCATGGCTGTAACGGACCGGGAAGCCACGTCTCGATCCCTGAGTTGACAGATGGGGACGTTTAGAAGACAACAACTATGTGCACGAACAGTTCGACGACGTTTCCAGCAGCATGGACTATCAGCTCGGAGACCATGGCTGCAGTTACCCTTGACACTGCATCAGAGACAGGAGCGCCTGCGATGGTATACTCAACGTCGAACCTGTGTGCACGAATGACAAAACGTCATTTTTTCGGATGAATCCAGGTTCTGTCTACAGCATCGTGATGGTCACATCCATGTTTGGCGACATTGTGGTGAACTCACATTGGAAGTGTGTATTCGTCATCGCCATACTGGCGTATCACCCGGCGTGATGGTATGGGGTGCCATTGGTTACACGTCTCCGTCATCTCTTGTTTGCATTGGCTGCACTTTGAACAGTGGAAGTTACATTTCAGCTGTGTTACGACCCGCGGTTCTACCCTTCATTCGATTCCTGCGAAACCTCACATTTCAGCAGGATAATGCACGACCGCATGTTGCAGGTCCTGTACGGGCCTTTCTGGAAACAGAAAATGTTCGGCTGCTGCCCTGGCCAGCACATTCTCCATATCTGTCACCAACTGAAAACGTCTGGTCAATGTTGGCCGAGTAACTGGCTCGTCACAATACGCCAGTCACTACTCTTGATGAACTGTGATATCGTGTTGAAGCTGCATGTGCAGCAGTAACTGTACACACCATCGAAGCTCTGTTTGGTTCAATGCCCAGGCGTATCAAGGCCGTTATTACGGCCGGAGGTGGTTGTTCTGTGTACTAATTTCTCAGGATGTATGCACCCAAATTGTGTGAAAATGTAATCACATGTCAGTTCTAGTATAATATATTTGTCCAATGAATACCCGTTTATCATATGCATTTCTTCCTGGTGTAGCAATTCTAATGGCCAGTAGTGTACTATAATTGCCATCCCAATGATCAACTCATGATGAGACCTGGAGAGCTAGAGTATTTAAAGCGTGCTAGCTTGTGACTATGGTACAAGGCTCGGTTCGAAATGACCAAAAGTGTTTTCCTAATTCTCCTATATTCACTAAACAAGCTTTAACTGCTGTGTTGGCCCCTCACTATGTAGTCTTATGAAACAGATTGAGTCTCTTGCGAAGTGGCCGTGCGGTTAAAGGCGCTGCAGTCTGGAACCGCAAGACCGCTAAGGTCGCAGGTTCGAATCCTGCCTCGGGCATAGATGTTTGTGATGTCCTTAGGTTAGTAAGGTTTAACTATTTCTAAGTTCTAGGGGACTAATGACCTCAGCAGTTGAGTCCCATAGTGTTCAGAGCCATTTGAACCATTTGAGTCTCTTGCGACATGTCTCACGAGCTAACGAATACGTTTGTTTCACCTGTTTTGCTTTTCTGTCGTCGTCTATTTTCTGCTGAATGCGTATCCTTACTTGTGAAATAGTGTCGACCTGACACACGTGCGACATACTGATTCACTTCCTGCTTCTGTGTATCTCCGGGCTGCCTTGAATTTTTCTGTGGCAACGCGAGTGAATTTTAGTAAATATTTCTTATTTCTACCCCTTACTATTCTGCGCCATAATTGCATATTACCGTCAAACGTTTCGATTAATAGAGGTCACTAATTAATTTAAAAACAATAACACTCATTGAATGCTACTGGTACTTTAGCGAACCGTTTGGCGACGTACAATGGTCAGTTGCTGTCCACTGTGTGTGTACCACAACAGCGACGTTAACGAAGCAGAAATATCTGGCACTGGGCGCAGAATGCGCTTTGGCAGCTGTCAATATCCGAACCGCACAGGCCTAACAACACCCGGTCGGTCGGTCGTATTGATCAACGAAATTTGCTGCTTTGCTGTTTCGTTGTCGTTTGTACTTAAAATGACAACACGCAGTCGGTTATTCACGTCTATTTATAATCGAATCCCTCTGTACGAAATATCGGAATACTTTGTATATGTGAAAAAAAAAACAGAGAGAACATATATTTCAATGGCAACAGCGGTGCGAAAAACGTACATTTATCAAGGTAATTTTTCAGGCTTCATCCATTCCGCTTTTTTCATTTATATTTGTAACAAAGGCGATTGGTATAGTCACCTTTCCAGTTCTACGATTAAACGCGAATAATTTCCACGAACGAACGCACGACACAGCACAAAGAATTACATTTTCAGATTGCTGTGTTAGGTATTCTTTGCCATCTTTATGAACGTGTGATAGAAGACACATAAATTTAATGGGCACCCTGTCACCGCCTTCACTGTAATGGATTGTTATTCTATGAATTTACAACGGTTCAGCTGGAATATTTGAATTTATGATTAATTAATCGCGCGAACATTGCAAAAATGAAACTGCAGTCGACTACGTGTCAGGTTGGTAAAATTTTATTCTTGTGTTATGAACTGTTTCATAAATCTTTTTGTCACTTGACATACAGGAGTTTTCTGGTGTCTTATCGCCCTTCACGTCTTTCGCTATTGTATAGGAAGGGACGGCCAGTAACGTTGTTTCTCTTTCACAGTCGATTCTAAAGCGGAAAGAACTTATTGGTTATTATCGATCGTAAATTACAGAATCATTACGTTCACTAAATAAGCGCCCCTTTGGCCTCTTTCTGTATAACCATAATTCTATAATCTATTCAACTTCTTGATTAATTTAACCTTGAATGTATTATGATACTTAACAATTTTGATTTGCTTCATGATGTTTTTCTGTCTTTCTGGCCTCGTAACTATTGTCTTTTAGCATTTTACTTGTCCACGGTCACTGGAAACTTTAAAGTGGATAGCCCCATGTGATAAAATTTCTTTATTGTTTGATAAAATATGGTCAACTTCGCTTTCAGATCTATTCAATAGGTACGAAATACTTTTCTGTTTGTTTCTTGTGGGAGAATGTGTTCCAGACAGACATTCTGTTCATCTTGGTAAATCAGACTAATGGATGACTCCGGCTGCTTCTCGTACCATATTCAAAGTTTGATTGTAACGTTCTGTATTTTTATTTTTCTGTTGCATTAAAATCCCTGATAACGATGTTCCAGTTGGATTCGTAGTCATTTGTCAATTGGTACAGAGGACGCGATTTCCTTGGTACGTCTTTCGTCAGTTTTTTAAAAAGGTGTTCTTATCCTAGCATATATTGCTATTTAACTTCCTTGTTTACAGCAAATACTACCCCTAAATTCCCTGATTTCTCTGTTCTTCTCTATTCCATCTTCGTTTTTCTTTCGGTACTTTTGATGTGTTACCTAGGTCCTCTTCCAACGACACTAATCAATCTTTGTACTTATTTGGAAATGGTGCCTGTTCTAGAACGAAATTAAAATTATATATTAATACCTTCAGCTGCTGGCGGGTGTTGATATGTATCAACGGGGACAGGCAAAAATGTGTGCCAAGACCGGGACTCGAACCCGGGATCTCCTGCTTACATGGCAGAGCCTCTATCCGTTTTTGTCTGGGCGGACGTCACAAGACATCCGTTCAAGTTGATCGTTGATTCTTTAACTCAGTTTTTTTTAATTCCAGATAGCACGTAGCCCTCTGACCGAACACGCTGGGTTACCGTGCCGGCATCTATCTAAGCCACCGAGGGCACAGAGGATAGTCCGACTGCAGGGACTATCTCACGCACGTCTCCCGCGATACCCACATTCTCACCTTATATGTCCACACACTACATTCGTAGTGTCCCTACCCTATACACTCATTAGCCGTGGAAGATATTCTTATCAAGTACCAGAACTCTTGTTCTGGTAATATATGTGCATCCACACAGAAGAGGAAGGTCATGGCCGGTATTGCCAGAACTATATACTTATTTGGATATGGTGTCTATTTTTTCGCACATGTCGTCCACGAATAATGTGTGTGTTGGGTAGGGATACAAGGAATGGGGTGTGTGGACATATAAGGCGAGAATGTGGGTCTCGCGGAAGGTGTGCGCGACATAGTCCCTGCAATCGCACTGTTCTCTGTGCCCTCGGTGGCTCAGACGGACACAGCGTCTGCCATGTAAGCAGGAGATCCCGGGTTCGAGTCCCGGTCGGGGTACACATTTTCACCTGTCCCCGTTGATACGTATCAACGTCTGTCAGCAGCTGAAGGTATTAATATATAATTCTAATTTAAATCTATCTTTGGTTCCTAATTTCTGTAATTTATCGACCATAAATAATGTTTTTTTTTCTGAAGAACGTGCTATTGCTCATTTCGCCAAACTAACAAGGAAACATTACCAACTTGATCTCATATTTTGAAGAGAAAAAAATACACAAGCAAGAAATCGATCTTGCGCGATAATTTGGGCCGTAATTCTGGTAGTACTCATTTGTGACGTCTTGAATGACATCTTTTAAACTTCGTAAGGTCCGATTGCTTGTCATTCGCTCCGCTCTACTGCAGCTGCTTACTATCCTGGTGCGAAGTACTGTAAAGTGAAGGGAGCAGGAGATTTGCGATCACAACGCCGGTGAATCAATAAGTGGTAGTGCTTTTTCATCGTGTCAGAGTGCACTGTTTTCTGCCTGTACATGGCTCTCTATATCTATTTGCTTTCATCAATGCAACATAAATTAATGAAATCAATAAGTGCGTCATTAAAAAAGTAACGTACTGCTGTTCAGTTATTAACATCGCTCTTGTGCGTTATTTTCTTTGGACTGAAAAGCTGACACTTTTATAGTGAAGGAGTTGCGTTATTCTTGAACATAATTGGCGTGATTAAATTGTAAACCTAAAATCGTTTAACACTATTTCATAATAATTCTTCAGTTACTCGGGTTTTTTTCATTTTGGTTTAGAGACATAGTACTGGACATACATATAAATGCATGCGGTTGACATATTACGTACTATTTTCGCGTTAACGAAACGACATATTTTCGAACAACGTTTCAGAAGAGGTTAAGCAGACATGTTCCTCTCCTCCCTTTTCTTCCTCGTCTTCAACATACCGCGAGTAGGAGGCCTCTGGTTGTACAGTATGCGACGCGGAGGTAAATGTAAAGAAGTGCGGTTGCAGCGTTCACAAGAATGTGCATATACAAATGTTGGTTAAAAATGTTATTGCAAGTTTTGGCTCTCACGTAAGTATCAAGGGATGATTTCCACACTTGGTGCATTAGTACACTTCCACACCCGAGCATTTGTTATAGTTTTTGAATTAATTATTCATTCAGATATAAGTACAGTTTCTGCTAGGGAACAAGAATTAGGCGATTATTATACTAAAATCAGTTTTTTCACGACACAGTTCAATCACTATCTATTGGCGTTGTCCTTTTCTTTCACATAATGAAATTAGCACTGGTGAGACGGTTTACAGTTTTACTTTAATAAGAATTTGACTCCGAGCCCCCAATAGCAGAAATGTAGGCTGCTATAAGCGAAAATTATTCAAATAATTCGAACAGAACCACAAGTCCCACTGTCATCTTTGTTCTAGCAGTTTTGGCGCGAAATCACAGATCGCCATATGTCCACTTATGCCGATGTATACCTCGTAATTCGCACTCTCACAAATAATCGTTGCACTTCCAGTTCACCAAATGTAGGCTTGCACACCTGCACTATTAAACAATACTCTTTGTCGAAAGAAATCGACGAGAGAAGAAATTCTCAAACGACCACATGGGCCACCCTCAAGTGGGGCTTGCTCGCCTCCCACCCTCCAAAACGACTGACCCTTGGCCAAGATGGCCACTCACTTATATAGGCTCTGATGTGCACCCCCTGGTTATGCAAGTACCAATCTCACCAGTTAAGGTTACAAATTTTGATATGTACTGTGGTGTCACCGCCAGACACCACACTTGCTAGGTGGTAGCCTTTAAATCGGCCGCGGTCCGTTAGTATACGTCGGACCCACGTGTAGCCACTATCAGTGATTGCAGACCGAGCGCCGCGACATGGCAGGTCTAGTCTAGAGAGACTCCCTAGCACGCCCCAATAATACAGCCGACTTTGCTAGCGATGGTTCACTGTCTACATACGCTCTCATTTGCAGAGACGACAGTTTAGCATAGCCTTCAGCTACGTCGTTTGCTACGACCTAGCAAGGCGCCATATTCAGTTACTATAAGTACTTTAAGAATGTATTCTGAACAGTTAATATTGTGAATCATGTACCGTCAAGAGCGACGTTCACCATTAATGGATTAAAGTTAAGTATCAAACTAATTACGTCCGCTTTCTGAATTCTCATTCTTTGTCATGTTCCAGACCTCACGTCAGTATAGTTCTACCCTCAGGCTAGCCTGCTTGAGCTAAAACGCGTGCATTTCGGCCTCCACTAGTAACACGGTGCTGGCTCTTCTGCTAACACAAAACATACATCCCTCGACAGAAGTAAGTACACCATCGGAACCGCGCTAAAAAGTACATCTTATTTACTATGTTACATTCATTTTTTGGATCATTCTATCGCCCGTAAATCAAGTTTTAGTTTTTGCAAAATTTCACCATTTAGCGCAAATTTGTTTGTTTACATCTGTGCGGCAAAACATTTAACATAGAACTGCATATAGCACCGTTTTTAGACGTAATCTATAGCGATTTACACATTTCGCTGCTCAAAATTTTCATATCTATAATAATTAATTAATTATGGACGATAAATGTTAATAATAATTTGCAAACAATGAAAACTATTCCAAGTTAAGTGTATAGTATAACTTAACTAATTTAAAATATGTGTGATGTCAACCAAAATATTATATAGTGCCGTTCTTTACGTCATGAATTTTCTATTGAATTTTATAAACAATTTTCCCTCAATTATGTTTATTGATCTTTACGGGCTTATTATTTGTGAATCTTAACATATGACTACGGCACTCGATCCGCTATGACGAAACGTTTTTAATGAGTGCTCGCTCATCACTATAAGTAGTTTTTTTACTATTTTTATTAATCTTTCAGTATTCCTGATATTAACCGATTTTGAGGTTACTGTAACTATTGCGTCTCGTGACTTGAAATAAAGATCGATCTTTCAGAAGGTGCATATTGCTTACCACAATCCACTGCCGCATCGCTCTTCAACGTAAGTTACATAGTTTTCGCGTAACGCGCGAAAAACCAAACAATGCCCCAAGCTGCGGGCCACCACCGACCATTGCAAATCTCGCGCGGGAGCGCCACGCGCTTCCGCGAATCGCGCACCATGTCGCGCGCTCGCTCTCCACAAAGCAATCCTTGCATAATGGAAATAATCATCTAGTAACGAGGGTTTGTACCGTCACAAGAACTTGTCACTCGAGTATTAGGCGTCTGCAGGGGGGCGGAGCTAATGACAGACGGTTGGTGCGCACCAAATGAGAATGGGGAAAGCCGACCGGTTAAAACCGAAACCGGTTTTTTAGTCGTGAATAACCGGTACTTTTTGGTATATCTTTGGTCTCGATTGTAGCAGGTATCTTTTTTTTAATTTTTACTAACAACAGTGTAAAAAACGAAATGTAAGACAGCCATATCAGCAGTGTTCAAATTAACTATTTTAAATAAACTATCTTTTAAAAAACGACTACCTTTTCCTCGTAAATTTGTCTTGGTTTGAAAAGCTATCGTTGCTGTTTTATTAAAAATGCCGACTGAAACGGCCAACAAACACATGGTATGTGAAATGATAGAACATTGCCGTGTGTACGTGCAGTGTTCGAGACTTGCCCCCACCTGGTCTGTACGTTGCTTTCTCGCCGTCGCCGCCACACATTGCAGAATGCCACCAACCCTAGCCTGGAATTATTTTTATGAACTGACGTAAAGGTGAAGTGCAATACATCTGCATAAAAATATTAAAAATTTGTCTGCAATTTCTCTTAAATAATAAAACAGGAAGTAACAAATTAAAAACTTAAAAACACTACGCTCATTCTATACAACAAAAATAGAATGTCACTAATCTATTATCTGTGTCTATATACAATATACACGCATCAAAAAAAGTTTAGCATCACCTCGGTTCCGAGAGTTCCGGAGCCTGTACAGATGAAAACCACACATTGTATGTTGTACCACTATGCAAAGACACCTTCAGAGGTGGTGGTCCAGATTGCTGTACACGCCAGTACCTCTAATACCCAATAGCACGCCCTCTTGCACTGATGCATGCCTGCATCTATCGTGGCATACTATCCACAAGTTCATCAAGGCACTGCTGATCAAGTTTTTCCCACTCCTCAGCGGCAATTCGGCGTTGATCCCTCAGAGTGGTTGGTGGGTCACGTCGTCCATAAACAGCCCTTTTCAATCTATCCCAGGCATCTTCGATGGGGGTTCGTATCTGGACAAAATGCTGGCCACTCTAGTCTAGCGATGTCGTTATCATGAAGGAAGACATTCAAAAGTCGTGCACGATGGGGGTGCGAATTGTCGTCCATGAAGAAGAATGCCTCGCCAGTATGCTGCCGATATCGGTGCATTATCGGTCGGAGGATGGCATTCACATATCGTACAGCCGTCACGGCGCCTTCCATGACCACCAGCGGCGTACGTCGTCCACCCCAAAACAGTAGAGAACCTCCACCTTGCTGCACTCGATGTAGAGTGAGTCTAAGGCCATCAGCCTGACCGGGTTACCTCCAAACACGTCTCCGACGATTGTCTGGTTGAAGGCATATGCGACACTCATCGGTGAAGAGAAACCTGATTCCAATCCTGAGCGGTCCGTCCGGCATGTTTTTGGGCCATTCTGTACCGCGCTGCATGGTGTCGTTCTTGCAAAGATGGACCTCATATGGACTTCGGGGGTGATTTTGCGCATCATGCAGTCTATTGCGCACAGTTTGAGTCGTAACACGACGTACTGTGGCTGCATGAAAGGCATTATTCGACATGGTTGCGTTGCTGTCAGGGTTCCTCCGAGCCGCAATCAGTAGGTAGCGGTCGTCCACTGCAGTATTAGCCCTTGGGCGGCCTGAGCGAGGTATGTCATCGACAGTTCCTGTCTCTTTGCATCTCCTCCATGTCCGAACAACATCGCTTTGGTTCACACCGAGACGTCTGGACACTTCCCTCGTTCAGAGCCCTACCTGGCTCAAAGTAACAATGCGGGCGCAATCGAACCGCGATATTGACCGTCTAGGCATGACTGAACTGCAGACAAAACGAGACGTGTACCTCCTTCCTTTTGGAATGACTGGAACTGATCGGCTGTCGGACTCCCTCCCTCTATTAGGCGCTGCTCATGCATGCTTGTTTTCATCTTTGTGCGTGTTTAGTGACATCTCTGAACAGTCAAAGGGACTGTGTCTGTGATGCAATATCCACAGTCAACGTCTGTCTTCAGCAGTTCTGGGCACTGGGATGATATAATACTTTTTTTTATTTGTTTACCTTCATCTGCTCGTAAGCTTTGAAAACGGACAAATTAATACTAAAAATATCTTCTTCAGCCTCAATTTTCACCCTTTAGCTCTAATTATTCATAATGCCCAAATAGTAGCATGATCCGTAACAACATGATTTTTGAGCAGCGTTTCAAAAAATTAGAACTAACATAAGAAGACTCGTGATTTTTTGTACTATTCAACCACATATCACTTTTCGAGAAAAGCAGTGAACAGTGGACGGACTTATTTGCTTATTTAATTTCATATTTTTATTTTATATATCTTGAAATTGAGGGAGTCAAAAAGTTTCAGTTTTTGCTCGATATTTGCGTTTATTACAGGAAATAATAGGAATAAAACTATTAAATAAGGTTATTTCAGAAATCGGTATTTTTAGAGGTTTCAACAGTCAGGTTAAATTGGCGTTGAAAAAAAATATTACTGAAAACCGGTTATTTTGTAGATAGCACCCATCCCTGGCGCCAAGATTAATACCTGTATGACAAGGTTTTCAAAAACCGTTACTAGTCACACAATCTTGATGGTCATCTTGTGTTCTGCGCTGCAGACTTGTTTTGTCCATCGTGCTTTAAAGACACCGTTGTGAAGTTTGTAAGCAATGGTGAAGAAGTCCAAAGGTTCCATGGAAATTACGATGCGTCAATACATCACAAGAAAATTGCCACGCCGCAAGAACGAAGATGAGCACAGCAGTCATGTAAAGAAGCTTTAATATCGGTATAAACAGGTGTTAACCGTTTTTGGTTGCTAGTATAGCCTGATGATGAAGTACACCTCGAAAGATGTCGTTAAACAAATAATTTAGTTGCCAACAAGTTTTGTGATTGGCAGCGGTATTTGAAATTAGCTCTACATTCATAAGGTCATAACTTAGTATTATCAGAATTATGAGCCAAATTTTCGCGCAAAATTAGTTGCTGGGGCTAGTGTCTTACAAATGTCCTTTTTTTTCTCTGTAAAATACGTCGTACAATTGGTGATGTTTCCTTGTTAATGTTGTAAGGTGCTTGTCTAGGACACGCTCGGCGTGCCACACGACTTGCTGCTGTTATTTTCCTCAGGCCACTATTCCCAATACACCTACGGTCATGCAGGAAGAGAGAAGCTAAGACCTGCGGCAAGACCTGCTAGAACACTGTCTATAGCGTTCCTCCCTCGGGACGTCATTCTCATAGCGAAGAACACCTGCCGTGTGGTCTCCATGCTGGTTGGTGCACGCTTAGATTCTGGCTGATACATTTCACGCGTCGTGATCTGCGACCGTAGTGCTCTCCAGTGGCGGCTGGCTGCTGTATTTGGTGCGCAATTCACGTTTACGAAGATGGATTTGCGTAAAATTGCTACGTTACGCCTATTAAAACACACATTTCCTCCTTTAATACATACGGTAGTCATGTTGTTCTATCTGCAGTTTACATTAAGAAAATCTTCAATATTCATCAACATAACAGGAGGCAACAGAAAAAGCTCCATGTCAGAGTCAGTAGGGACATTAGCTTTTAAAACTTCCTTTCGAAATAGTGTGATAAAAATTTACAATAGTCTTCCACAGAAGACGAAAATATTTCATGATTCCCACTTTCTAGTAAAACACTAATGTTTTAATCAGTAGCAGAATATTTGGAACATGTGAAATATAAGACTTAAGATAGTGCAAAATGTTCTGTAGAGAAAGCCAAAAAGTTTCTTTATTTCTTGTATGTGTGTGTGTGTGTGTGTGTGTGTGTGTGTGTGTGTGTGAGAGAGAGAGAGAGAGAGAAAGAAGGGGGGGGGGGGGGGGGGGGAGTGAGAGAAATGGAGAGCGCTAGCACCCGCGTGCATATGTGAATGTAAAAGCGTATTTGTGTACGCACTCATGTGCAATATTTATGAAGAAATTATGCGTCCCCCAATCTGGACAGTTTTTTACATCAATAAATAAATACCGAATTGAAATCTAATGAGGCAGTGATGGAAAAACTGTCATAAAATTCCCTGAACCATGTTTCGTTGCATATTCAAAAAATAAAATAATCCTACTCCCGTGGGAGAGCTCTCATATATATAAATAACGACGAGTAGTGCAAAACGTACTTGTACTAAATTAATAAGAGAATCCAAGAGTCTCTTAGAAAACGTGAAAGTGAATTTAAAAAATGCAGCTAGTAGGACGTACCTAATTACATGTCGTTAATCAACGTTTAATTATAACACACTGTGTCGATAACGACACGTTTTAGAAAAATTTTCAATGTTCCCTTCGCATGAAATGGCATACTTCCACAACACACAAGTTTTAACACGGAAATAAACATATACGAAGTCGTTAACCACCAATATGAAGTTTCCTGATATTTTACTACAAGAAATCGTACCAAAAACGACGGGTTTTCGAAAGGTCCTCAATTTGCTGATGCTTTGAAGCAGCATATATTCAATGGATATAAGTTATAACATAAAACACACCGGAAATGGGTTTTAGGTGCAAACGACATAATCCAGTGTGGCGTGTTCTAAGTTCTGCTCATGACGTGAAGCAAGAATTTGACTTTTGTTATTCCGCCTTTCACGTTCAATTCCACGTTGTGACGTCACAAAAGTCTACCAACTCCACGCCCACAAAAGCTCTCACACTTCATGTGAGACGGTTTATGCCACACAAACCTGCCACGGCCAAAGCTGACCGTGCTACAGCTCGGCAGAGGTAAATGTTTTCACACTAACGTCACTGGAGGTGTGAGAACCTGTGATGAACACGAAAAGATAGCGTGTCATTGTCATTAAAAACTTTCGACCTGAATATTTGTTGGTTTTTACGCGTTGTCAGTCTTCTGGCTAGTTTGATCCGGCCCGCCACAAATTCTTCTCCTGTGCTAACCTCTTCATCTCAGAGTAGCCCTTGCAACATACGTCCTCAGTTATTTGTTGGACGGCTGGCCGTGGTGGCCGAGCGGTTCTAGGCGCTTCAGTCCGGAACCGTGGGACCGCTACGGTGGCAGGTTTGAGTCCTGCCTCGGGCATGGATGTGTGTGATGTCCATAGGTTAGTTAGTTTTAAGTAGTTCTAAGTTCTAGGGGACTGATGACCTCAGATGTTAAGTCCCATAGTGCTCAGAGCCATTTGTTGGACGTATTCCAATCTCTGGCTTCCTCTGCAGCTTCCCTGGTGCCTTAACAGATTTTCGACCATTCTTTGCCTTCTCCTTATAAGTATTTTCCATATATTCCTTTCCTCGCCGTTTCTGCGAAGAAGCTCCTCAATCCTTATCAGTTCACCTAATTTTCAACATTCTTCTGTAGCACCACATCTCAGATGTTTCAATTCTCTTATTTTCCGATTCTCCCGTAGTCCATGCAATGCTGTGCTCTAAACGTACATTCTCAGAAATTATTTCCTCAAATTAAGAATTATGTTTGGTACTAGTACAGTTCTATTGGTCAGGAATGCCCTTTTTGCCAGTAGTAGTTCACTTTTTATGTCTTCCTTGCTGCGGCCGTCATGGGTTATTTTGCTGAGGTAACAGAATTCCTTAACTTCAAGGTGTTGACTCACAATCTGGGGCCTACTAGTCTCATCAAGTATTGGACTGAGTTGTCCGATACCATGTTGGTGAGATTCCTTTCATATCTTATGTTGTCATTCAGCATGAAAGAGTTAAAATGACAGGCCGAGGGGTCATTCGCTCTTCTGAGACGCCTCATCCTGCCCATACTTTTTGAGCCAAAAGCATCAGGAAAATCTAGACCGGTAGTAGACCTAGAGAACTTAGTAATAAGGTAGTCCACATGTTCTCAGGTGCCCAGGTGTTTACATTAAACGTCAGCGAGGCGTATTATCAGATTCTATTAGGTGGGGGTTCGAAACATGTAACAGAATTACCCACCAACGAGAACCTGTTTGCTAAATCGGATACACTTCGGTCTTGCAATCCTTGCGACAGCTATATCCCAACTCCTATATATATATATATTGTTTCCTGATATAAAATTACTTTTAGTAAGAATTGGGAGGAGTGCGCAAGGAATGCATGGCTGACGGTTAAACAGCGTACGATTGGCAGAAATGTTGCTTTTGGGTCATATTGTGTGGCTGGGAGTAGTAAGGGTCAATCCGGAACGTAACAAGGAAATTAGGGGTGTCCTCCATCAATGAATGCGAAAGATGTAGCTAGATCTGTGGCATGGTAAAGTTTCTTAGAAAGTTTGTCCCGAAATTTTTGCAGCTGTCCAGTCCGCAGAATGAACTGCACAATAAAGAATGTGAAACTGAATGCACAGAGTCACAACAGGCAGAGTTTGAGTGTCTGAAGGAGAATACGACAGGCGCAATCAGGAAGGACTTTGAAAATGAATTTATTATGCAAACTGGTGCTCCCATGGCGGATGTGTCGGCAGTGGTTCTCCCTGCGTGCTCGGGAAGGAGACAGCTAGTCTCGAATTCGTCGAGAGGACTGTCCCCTTTATGAAAAAAAATAAAATAAAAAAAATAAATAAAAAAAATTCCGTCAGTGAGGCTGGGCCTTAACGGTTTTGGTTACATTGGAGAAATTCGGGTTCTCTCTAAAGCAGAAAGCAATAAAGTTTGATATCGACAATTACGCTTTTAGCTGGACGCTGGCGCGTCCATGCGCACAACTAGAACTGCTAGGTGGACTACCTAAATTTCGGTATGTCAGAGGTGCAGATATTGTCATTGCTAATGGTTTAAGCTCCATATGTCAAAGAGATTTGGAAGAGGATCAGGTACGTTTCGATGGTCAAGAAAATTGACTTGTGATATCCACGCACTTATTTTATTCAGAAAAATATTTACGACATTATTGTGTATGGGATCTGAATGAACATTCTCGTGATATTAGTACAAAGGACTTCATCTTTACTAAAATAATAAATAATTATTGTCAGTGACATACTGTAATATTCGGTAAAAAAAACCTGTATCTCAGACGATACCCACGGAGAAAGATAATGAAAATCTCCAACTTCTATTATTTATGATTCTTCTAGAATAATCCTTCTTGTTCCAGCTGTTATACTGATAGGACGTGATTGATGTCTCGTATCACAGAGGTCTGTAAAAACTGTTTTATGTTGTTAAGTAATATTTGAAAAATAGAGATTCTGTATCATTGACATCAACCCTTTAGTCTGAAGTTTTATTTCAATATGAATCTCGTCCTACAAAAACGTTAAGTTTTCTGATCAGCTTCAATGGAGCGCAGCCATTAGCACTATTGACATACAGCGCAGTTTATCGGTATATGCTGAATAATAAGCGATTAAGCCATGAAGCCTTCAGGGTCATAAAGTAGAGGATAGAAGAAGGTGGGAGTGGTCAAGCCGTACACTAATCAAAATGGAAAAAAAACTTTCCTGGCAGATTAAAACTGTCTGCTACACCGAGACTCGAACTCGGGACCTTTGCTTTTCGCGGGCAAGTGCTGTACCATCTGAGCTACCCAAGCATGACTCACGCCCCGTCCTCACAGTTCTACTTCCGCCAGTACCTCGTCTCCTACCTTCCAAACTTAACAGAAGCTCTCCTGCGAACCTTGCAGGACTAGCACTCCTTAAAGCAAGGATATTGCGGACACACCCGAGTTCGTGTCTGGGTCAGGTACACAGTTTTAATCTGCCAGGAAAGTTTCATATCAGCGCACACTCCGCTGCAGAGTGTAAATCTCATTCTGAAAAATGGAACTGTCTGTCGTAATACCTGCAACGGTAGTAATTCTTTTAAATGTTACTGAATATATCAAAGACACAGAAAGACTTTTTAGTAGTAAAACAGCGCCTGAAGGAAATGCGTTAAGTGACTGTCTTATGTTAGCCGCCATCTTAGTGAAATATTGCAGCAGCAGTTTTAAAATAAATTTTTAAACAAACATAAGTCATAATGGTCATTACTGTAATAATAATTGTATATTAGTGGCCCAGAACCCACTCAGAGGTAATAAATTCCTCTTAGATTATGAGTAAGCTTTAAATATAGTGCAAACAACATTTCACGTGATAAAAATTTTTTTCTGCTGATTTATGAAACCTGGTTATTTCCTAACAATTTCTGTCAAATATTTTTGACAGGAATCTCTACATTAGTGTTGTGCGCGTGTGGTATTGCTTAAAGAAAAGTGTTGCCACCACGAATAACAGTAGCGGTAGCGGTAAATTGGACAGACGATCTGCAACTCGTATTGAGACTATTATGCAACAGCACTGAAAATTGCCGAAAATCATTACTCTTGTATAGTTGAGATTGCTTAATATGGATTTAGGTTATTTGCTGGTTGTATAAGATCACTTTTGTGCATGAACTTAGCGCCATTAACACTGCTTGACAGACAACATTGCTACACGTTCCCAGGTGGAGATTTCTTTTACAAAGCAACGACCATTAGCCGCTAGAAGCAGTGATTAAATGAAACCTCATGTTAACGCTAATAATATGTAACTGGTTTTTTTGTAGTTCTGCCCAGAGTTGTACAACACCGAGACAACAATCTAACATGCACGCCAGAGACTGCAGGAGTACGTCTGATATTAGATTTCCCGACATTTTAACGGAATAGCCTGGCGGCACGCCATGAAGCCTTCAGAGTCATAAAGTAGAGAATAGAAAAAGGTGGATGTGGTCAGGCCGTATACTGATAAAAATGGAAGTCTGTCGCAATGGCTGCGGCAGTAGTCGGCCTAGGACTGTGGTTACCACGGAATTCGTTGCAATGTTATTTGCGTATTAGTATCAGTAACCGGTTGAAGAACGCTTGTGAGTTTATAAAAGACGTGCATAACTCTGGGAAGAATTTATCTGGAAGGAAATCGATGGAACACGAAGAAAGTGGCTCGAACGTGTAGGACATCTTCCATAAGCAAATCTCATCAGGATACGGAACAACACATATTGGCATCAAAGCCAGTGGGACAACGGAGAAGTTGTATATTGATGTTGTGGGTTCATTTCAGAGAAAATTCCTTTCCAACAGTCGCACAAGCCGCTGTTTACTAGCTAAAAAGAGTATCGCCCACCTCTGGTCTCTGCCAAATTTTAGTGGCCAGTAACAGCACCACCAGATCTTTCAAGGAGTTTAGTTTCAGTTTGGGAATCAGACATTTGACCACCACACTCTACTACATTAACCCATTGCTCGTTGAGGGATTAACGGTAACTCTGGTATGGTTGATGGATGTGGTCAATACGGCAGAGCAAGAGAAGCAAAATGATACGCCACCGGGATTGACATTTGCATTTTGAACCAGTGGATAATTTAAGTGCAAGAATAGCTGTTGCCCAGTAAAATATCCCGTAAGGAAATCAGGTAAAATGGCGGAAACCTCGACAAAAAAAAAAAAAAAAAAAAAAGCCTCCAACGAACAAAATTCACTATTACGAGGATAATCCCAAAAGTAATGACTCCCATTTTTTTACAAGTACATTGACCTGTTTATTTCTACAATGGTTTACATCAGTTTACAGCTTGAACATTTAGCTGTTTTTCGACGTAACCACCATTTCTGTCGATGCATTATTGTAGTCGCTGTGACAGTTTTTGTATGACCATGTCATACCAACTCGTCGCCATGCTGTTCAGAAAGTTTTGAACCTCTTCTTTCACCTCGTCAACGGAGCTGAGTCGCTTTCCCGGCAAATGTTCTTTTAACCTAGGGAACAGGCGATAGTCACTGGGCGCCAAGTCAGGACTACAGGGTGGCTGGGTGATTTTGTTCCACTGAAACTGTTGCAGGAGAGCAACGGTTTGCCGAGCGATGTGTGGGCGAGCGTTGTAATGGAGAATGTGTACGCCTTTGCTCAACATTCCTCTTATCCGGTTTTGAATTGCCCGTTTGATTTTTCTCAGAGTCTCACAGTACCTGTTGGCGTTAATTGTGCTCCCAGCGATTCAGCTCCGACGCCGAGGTGAAAGAAGAGGTTCATAACTTTCTGAACAGCATGGCGGCGAGCTGGTATGACATGGGCATACAAAAACTGCCATAGCGTCTACAAAAATGCATCGACAGAAATGGTGTTTATGTTGAAAAATAGGTAAATGTTCAAGCTGTAAACTGATGTAAACTACTGTAGAAATATACAATCTATGTACTTATAAAAAAATAGGAGACCTTACTTTTGGGATTACTCTAGTAATTACTGGGGAACGCGTCCTAATGCAGTTAGTGTTTGGGAGCAAGCCAGAGACGACGTTAATGGGAAAATCTACATGACTACTCGGCAATTAACGCTTAAGTGGCCATTTCTCTATTGTTCTACTCTCAAACAGCGCGTGAGGAGAATGAAGAGTTACATCTTGCCGTATGAGCTCTGATTTCTCTTATTTCATTATGATGATAGTTTGTTTCTTTGTAGATAAACGACAGTAAAATATGTGTGCCATTCCGAGGAGGCAGCTGGTGACTGAAATTTCGCGGTAAGATACCGCCACAAAGAAAAGTATCATTGGTTTAATGAATATCCGTGATACTCTCTTTCCTATTGTGCAGTAATACAAGACGAGCCGCTATTCTTTGGACCATCCCCATGAACCATGGACCTTGCCGTTGGTGGGGAGCCTTGCGTGCCTCAGCGATACAGATAGCCGTACCGTAGGTGCAACCACAACGGAGGGGTATCTGTTGAGAGGCCAGACAAACTTGTGGTTCCCGAAGAGGTGCAGCAGCCTTTTCAGTAGTTTCAGGGGCAACAGTCTGGATGATTGACTGATCTGGCCTTGTAACACTAACCAAAACAGCCTTGCTGTGCTGGTAATGCGAACGGTTGAAAGCAAGGGGAAACTACAGCCGTAATTTTTCCTGAGGGCATGCAGCTCTACTGTATGGTTAATGATGATGGCGTCCTCTTGGGTAAAATATTCCGGAGGTAAAATAGTCCCCCATTCGGATCTCCGGGCGGGGACTACTCAGGAGGACGTCGTTATCAGGAGAAAGAAAACTGGCGTTCTACGGATCGGAGCGTGGAATGTCAGATCCCTTAATCGGGCAGGTAGATTAGAAAATTTAAAAAGGGAAATAGATAGGTTAAAGTTAGATATAGTGGGGATTAGTGAAGTTCGATGGCAGGAGGAACAAGACTTTTGGTCAGGCGGATACAGGGTTATAAATACAAAGTCAAATAGGGGTAATGCAAGAGTAGGTTTAATAACGAATAAAAAAATTGGAATGCGGGTAAGCTACTACAGACAGCATAGTGAGCGCATTATTGTGGCCAACATAGACACGAGGCCCAGGCCTACTACAGTAGTACAAGTTTATATGCCAACTAGCACTGCAGATGACGAAGAAATTGAAGAAATGTACGATGAAATAAATTACTCAGATAGTGAAGGGAGACGAAAATTTGATAGTCATGGGTGACTGGAATTCGGTAGTAGGAAAAGGGAGAGAAGGAAACGTAGTAGGTTAACATGGACTGGGGGTAAGAAATGAAAGAGGAAGCCGCCTGGTAGAATTTTGCACAGAGCACAACTTAATCATAGCTAACACTTGGTTCAAGAATCATAAAAGAAGCCGGGAGATACTGACAGGTTTCAGATAGATTATACAATGGCAAGTCAGATTTAGGAAGCAGGGTTTAAACTGTATAACATTTTTAGGGGCAGATGTGGACTCTGACCACAATCTATTGGTTATGAACTGTAGATTAAAACTGAAGACGCTGCAAAAAGGTGGGAATTTAAGTAGATGGGACCTGGATAAACTGGCTAAACCAGAGGTTGTACAGAGTTTCAGGAAGAGCATAAGGGAACAATTGACAGGAATGGGGGAAAGAAATACAGTAGAAGAAGAATGGGTAGCTTTAAGGATTGAAGTAGTGAAGGCACCAAAGGATCAAGTAGGTAAAAAGACGAGGGCTAGTAGAAAGCCTTGGGTAACAGAAGAAATATTAAATTTAATTGATGAAAGGAGAAAATATAAAAATGCAGTAAATGAAGCAGGCAAAAAGGAATACAAACGTCTCAAAAATGAGATCGACAGGAAGTGCAAAATGGCTAACGAGGGATGGCTAGAGGACAAATGTAAGGATGTAGAGGCTTATCTCACTAGGGGTAAGATAGATACTGCCTACAGGAAAATTAAAGAGACCTTTGGAGAAAAGAGAACGACTTGTATGAATATCAAGAGCTTAGATGGAAACCCAGTTCTAAGCAAAGAAGGGAAAGCAGAAAGGTGGAAGGAGTATATAGAGGGTCTATACAAGGGCGATGTATATGATGACAATATTATGGAAATGGAAGAGGATGCAGATGAAGATGAAATGGGAGATATGATACTGCGTGAAGAGTTTGACAGAGCACTGAAAGACCTGTGTCAAAACAGGGCCCCGGGATTAGATAACATTCCATTAGAACTACTGACAGCCTTGGGAGAGCCAGTCCTGACAAAACTCTACCATGTGGTGAGCAAGATGTATGAGACAGGCGAAATACCCTCAGACTTCAAGAAGAACAGAATAATTCCAATCCCAAAGAGAGCAGGTGTTGACAGATGTGAAAATTACCGAGCTATCAGTTTAATAAGTCACGGCTGCAAAATACTAACGCGAATACTTTACAGACGAATGGAAAAACTAGTAGAAGCCGACCTCGGGGAAGATCAGTTTGGATTCCGTAGAAGTACTGGAACACATGAGGCAATACTGACCCTACGACTTATCTTGGAAGCCAGATTAAGGAAAGGCAAACCTACGTTTCTAGCATTTGTAGACTTAGAGAAAGCTTTTGACAATGTTGACCGGAATACTCTCTTTCAGATTCTGAAGGTGGCAGGGGTAAAATACAGGGAAAGAAAGGCTATTTACAATTTGTACAGAAACCAAATGGCATTTATAGGAGTCGAGGGGCATGAAAGGGAAGCAGTGGTTGGGAAGGGAGTAAGACAGGGTTGTAGCCTATCCCCGATGTTATTCAATCTATATATTGAGCAAGCAGTGAAGGAAACAAAAGAAAAATTCGGGGTAGGTATCAAAATCCATGGAGAAGAAATAAAAACTTTGAGGTTCGTCGATGACATTGTAATTCTGTCAGAGACAGCAAAGGACTTGGAAGAGCAGTTGAACGGAATGGATAGAGTCTTGAAAGGAGGATATAAGATGAACATCAACAAAAGCAAAACGAGGATAATGGAATGTCAGGAGATGCTGAGGGTATTAGATTAGGAAATGAGACACTTAAAGTAGTAAAGGAGTTTTGCTATTTGGGGAGCAAAATAACTGATGATGGTCGAAGTAGAGAGGATATAAAATGTAGACCGGCAATGGGAAGGAAAGCGTTTCTGAAGAAGAGAAATTATTAACATCGAGTATAGATTTAAGTGTCAGGAAGTCATTTCTGAAAGTATTTATATGGAGTGTAGCCATGTATGGAAGTGAAACATGGACGATAAATAGTTTGGACAAGAAGAGAATAGAAGCTTTCGAAATGTGGTGCTACAGATGAATGCTGAAGATTAGATGGGTAGATCACATAACTAATGAGGAGGTACTGAATAGGATTGGGGAGAAGAGAAGTTTGTGGCACAACTTGACTAGAAGAAGGGATCTATTGGTAGGACATGTTTTGAGGCATCAAGGGATTACTAATTTAGCATTGGAGGGCAGCGTGGAGTGTAAAAATCGTAGAGGGAGACCAAGAGATGAATACACCTAGCAGATTCAGAAGGATGTAGGTTCCAGTAGGTACTGAGAGATGAAGAAGCTTGCACAGGATAGAGAAGCATGGACAGCTGCATCAAACCAGTCTCAGGACTGAAGACCACAACAACAACAACAACAACTACATTCTTTGGAATTTTTCGATGTCCTCCGTCAATCCTATCTGGTAAGGATCCGATGCAGTACAGCAATAGTCTAGCAGAGGGCGGACATGCGTGGTGCAGGCATCCTCTTTAGTTGACGTTGCGTCTTCTAAGTGTTGTGCCAATAAAATGCAGTCTTTGGTCTGCCCTCGTTTAACATGATCTATTGATCGTTGCATTTTAACTTGTTCGTAATTGTAATTCCTAGGCATTAATTGAATCGGCAGCCTTTATATTTGTGTGAATTTTACGGCTTACTTTTGCTACTCATGCAGACGCTTTCGAACTGTCCATTGAGACTTTTCGCCCCGAACAAATAACGTGTCTAAGTCGACCTGTGGAAAACCTCCCGTATCCTAATGTTCCTTAAACCTGGAAAACCGCCATCCGCCGTCTCCTCCTACCGTCCCATCAGCCTTGGCTCGGTCTTCAGCAAGGTCCTGGAATCCTTCCTCACCCGACGCATCCACCAGCATCTCCGCTAGCACCGCCTCCTTCCCGTTACCCAGTGAGGCTTTCGGCCATCCTGCTCTTCCGATGACCTTCTCCTCCACCTCGCTCATCTCCTTTCCGAACAGCTTAATTCCCGTCGCTCCACAATCTTCCTCTCCCTGGACCTCGAACGTGCCTATGACCGCGTATGGCATTCTGGTCTTCTTTTCAAGCTCCAAACCTTTGCCCTTCCCATTAACTACGTCCGCCTGATCGGCACCTTTCGCTCCCACCATCCTTCCTACGTCACCATCCATAACACGGATTCCTACACCTTTTTTCCCTTCGCCGGTGTACCCAAAGGCTCCGTCCTCTCCCCCCTTCTGTACCTTTTGTATAAAGCGGTAATGCCGCCGCCGTCATCTCCCATCCACTTTCTCCAGTTTGCCGATGACAGCGCCTTCCTTGCCCTTGCCTCCACCCTGCAGCGTTCCCAACACTTTCTCCAATCCCAGTGGTTGCTCAAGGTCAATCCCTCCAAAGCCCAGGTGATCATAGTAGGCAATACCACCCCTTCCTTCTCCTTCCTCGATTTCTATCTAACCATCTATGGCCATCCTATCGCCCTCACCCCCACCCTTAAGTACCTTGGCGTCATCCTCGACCGTCGCCTCTCCTGGAACCCCCTCTCCGGACAATCCAAGCCAAGGCACGCTCCCGCCTCCATCTCCTCAAGCTCCTTTCCGGCCTAACGTGGGGTCTGGACCCCTCCACCATCCTCCACACCTACAAATCCCTCATCCGCCCTATCTTCTGTTACGCCCATCCTATCTGGATCTCTGCCCACCCTACCTTTTACTAATCCCTTCAGATCCTTGAACGCCATGCTCTCCGTCTCACCTATCGCATCCGTCTCCCCTTCCCCATGTGGATCCTATACGACCTCATTCCGTTCCCCCACCTCCTCATTTTCCTTGAAAGGATACGGATCCTCTACACCTCCCATAAACTCGATCCTCCTCACCCGCTTGTCTCCCACATCCTCTCCCACCCCCAACTGCTCCTGTGCCTGTATTCCCACGTCCCACCTGCTCTCCATCTCTCCACCCTCCTTACCCTCTCCCAAGGTGGCTTCCCCCAGCTCCCCCTCCCTGATGATGCCCTCCTCCCCTCCATCTACCCCTCCTACCAACTGTGATCCTCCCTCCCTCTTCCTGTGTTTGTTCCTTTGGGCACCCTCCCTCCCTTCTCTCTCCCTTCCTTCCCTCCTCCATTTCTCCCCACTCCTCCCCTGGGCTTCCCCTCTCCTGTCCCTCTACTCCTCCTCCCATCTCCTCTGCCATTGGCATCTTTGTTCTCCCCTCTCGCCCCCCCCCCCCTCACCCTTCTTCCCCTCTTGGCAGGTCCTCGGACTCGCACACGCTACGTGGACATTCGCACACCAGAGATCATCGCCATCAGTGTCTCGTGTGTGCCGTCGTGTTTTGTGTTCAGAGTTCACCGTCACACCCCATCGTTCACCTGTGCCATCGACATCTTCAGTGCTTGTGCGTCGTGTCAACAGTTTGTAGTGTGGATTATCGTCGAGTGTGAACGGCTCCGTGTTTGTATTTATGTGTCTACTGTTTATTACCCGCCATTATGTAACATATGCCAAGGGGGAGGTTCCATGAGAAACAGATTGACTTAGCAACGAAAGATAACGTTTTACGAGGCGGGGCATGGAATGTCAGAAGCTTGAACGTGGTAGGGAAACTAGAAAATCCGAAAAGGGAAATGCAAAGGCTCAATCTAGATATAGTAGGGGTCAGTGAAGTGAAGTGGAAGGAAGACAAGGATTTCTGGTCAGATGAGTATCAGGTAATATCAACAGCAGCACAAAATGGTATAACAGGGGTAGGATTCGTTATGAATAGGAAGGTAGGGCAGAGGGTGTGTTACTGTGAACAGTTCAATGACCGGGTTGTTCTAATCAGAATCGACAGCAGACCAACACCGACAACGATAGTTCAGGTATACATGCCGACGTCACAAGCTGAAGATGAACAGATAGAGAAAGTGTATGAGGATTTTGAAAGGGTAATGCAGTATGTAAGGGGGGACGAAAATCTAATAGTCATGGGCGACTGGAATCCAGTTGTAGGGGAAGGAGTAGAAGAAAAGTTTACAGGAGAATATGGGCTTGGGACAAGGAATGAAAGAGGAGAAAGACTGAGTTCTGTAACAAGTTTCAGCTAGTAATAGCGAACACCCTGTTCAAGAATCACAAGAGGAGGAGGTATACTTGGAAATGGCTGGGAGATACGGGAAGATTTCAATTAGATTACATCATGGTCAGACAGAGATTCCGAAATCAGATACTGGATTGTAAGGCGTACCCAGGAGCAGATATAGACTCGGATCACAATATAGTAGCGATGAAGAGTAGGCTGAAGTTCAAGACATTAGTCAGGAAGAATCAATACGCAAAGAAGTGGGATACGGAAGTACTAAGGAATGACGAGATACGTTTGAAGTTCTCTAACGCTATAGATACAGCAATAAGGAATAGCGCAGTAGGCAGTACAGTTGAAGAAGAATCGACATCTTTATAAAGGGCCATCACAGAAGTTGGGAAGGAAAACATAGGTACAAAGACGGTAGCTGCGAAGAAACTATGGGTAACAGAAGAAATACTTCAGTTGATTGATGAAAGGAGGAAGTGCAAACATGTTCCGGAAAAATCAGGAATACAGAAATACAAGTCGCTGAGGAATGAAATAAATAGGAAGTGCAGGGAAGCTAAGACGAAATGGCTGCAGGAAAAATGTGAAGACATCGAAAAAGATATGATTGTCGGAAGGACAGACTCAGCATACAGGAAAGTCAAAACAACCTTTGGTGACATTAAAAGCAACGGTGGTAACATTAAGAGTGCAACGGGAATTCCACTGTTAAGTGCAGAGGAGATAGGTGGAAAGAATACATTGAAAGCCTCTATGAGGGTGAAGATTTGCCTGATGTGATAGAAGAAGAAACAGGAGTCGATTTAGAAGAGATAGGGGATCCAGTATTAGAATCGGAATTTAAAAGAGCTTTGGAGGACTTGCGGTCAAATAAGGCAGAAGGGTAGATAACATTCCAGCACAATTTCTAAAATCATTGAGGGAAGTAGCAACTAAACGACTATTCACATTGGTGTGTAGAATATATGAGTCTGGCGACATACCATCTTGACTTTCGGAAAAGCATCATCCACACAATTCCGAAGACGGCAAGAGCTGACAAGTGCGAGAATTATCGCACAATCAGCTCAACAGCTCATGCATCGAAGCTGATTACAAGAATAGTATACAGAAGAATGGAAAAGATATTGAGAATGCGCTAGGTGACGATCAGTTTGGCTTTAGGAAAAGTAAAGGGACGAGAGAGGCAATTCTGACGTTACGGCTAATAACGGAAGCAAGGCTAAAGAAAAATCAAGACACTTTCATAGGATTTGTCGACCTGGAAAAAGCGTTCGACAATATAAAATGGTGCAGGCTGTTCGAGATTCTGAAAAAAGTAGGGGTAAGCTATAGGGAGAGACGGGTCATATGCAATATGTACAACAACCAAGAGGGAATAATAAGAGCGGACGATCAAGAACGAAGTGCTCGTATTAAGAAGGGTGTAAGACAAGGCTGTAGCCTTTCGCCCCTACTCTTCAATCTGTACATCGAGGAAGCAATGATGGAAATAAAAGAAAGGTTCGGGAGTGGAATTAAAATACAAGGTGAAAGAATATCAATGATACGATTCGCTGATGACATTGCTAACCTAAGTGAAAGTGAAGAAGAATTAAATGATCTGCTGAACGGAATGAACAGTCTAATGAGTACACAGTATGGTTTGAGAATAAATCGGAGATAGACGAAGGTAATGAGAAGTAGTAAAAATGAGAACAGCGAGAAACTTAACATCAGGATTGATGGTCAAGAAGTCCATGAAATTAAGGAATTCTGCTACCTGGGCAGTAAAATAACCAATGACGGACGGAGCAAGGAGGACATCAAAAGCAGACTCGCTATGGCAAAAAAGGCATTTCTGGCCAAGAGAAGTCTACTAATATCAAATACCGACCTTAAATTAAGGAAGAAATTTCTGAGGATGTACGTCTAGAGTACAGCATTGTATGGTAGTGAAACATGGACTGAGGGAAAACCGGAACAGAAGAGAATCGAAGCATTTGAGATGTGGTGCTATAGACGAATGTTGAAAATTAGGTGGACTGATAAGGTAAAGAATGAGGAGGTTCTACGCAGAATCGGAGAGGAAAGGAATATGTGGAAAACACTGATAAGGAGAAGGGACAGGATGATAGGACATCTGCTAAGATATGAGGGAATGACTTCCATGGTACTAGAGGGAGCGGTAGAGGGCAAAAACTGTAGAGGAAGACAGAGATTGGAATACGTCAAGCAAATAATTGAGGACGTAGGTTGCAAGTGCTACTCTGAGATGAAGAGGTTAGCACAGGAAAGGAATTCGTGGCGGGCCGCATCAAACCAGTCAGTAGATTGATGACAAAAAAAAGTGAATGCTTTCTGTTTTTTCTCATTGTCTATTCTATGACTGAAGAGCAGCGTACAATGCTGCTGAAATCCTGCCTGTTGTACAGGTTTTAAAATAAAAATAAAGAAAAAAAGGGCATTTGTTTGATCGGCTATTATTGCTGCACTGTGCGGCTTATCCCGGCGGAGTTTTGAGTCGTCCCTCGGGCACGGGTGTGTATGTTTGTCCTTAGGATTATTTAGGTTAAGTAGTGTGTAAGCTTAGGGACTGATGACCGTAGCAGTTAAGTTCCATAAGATTTCACACACACACACACACACACACACACACTACTGCTTCAATAGGAGCTTATGAAGATTTAAGTGAGTTTGAACGTCGTGTTATAGTCGGCGCACGAGCGACTAGACACAGCATCTCCGAGGTAGCGATGAAGTGGGGATTTTCCAGTACAATCATTTGACGAGTAAACTGTGAATATCAGGCATCCGGTAAAACATCAAATCTCTGAGATCACTGCGGCCGGAAAAAGATGCTACAAGAACGGGACCAACCACGACTCAGGAGAATCGTTCAACGTGACAGAAGTGCAACCATTCGTCAGATTGCTGCAAATTTCAGTGCTGGATCATCAACAAGTGTCAGCGTGCGAACAATTCAATGAAGCATC
Organism: Schistocerca americana; assembly: GCF_021461395.2. NCBI lineage: Eukaryota > Metazoa > Arthropoda > Insecta > Orthoptera > Acrididae > Schistocerca > Schistocerca americana. Next base: position 1,011,483,800 of record NC_060120.1, on the reverse strand, counting down.
ATCGATATGGGCTTTCGGAGTCGGAGACCCACTCGTGTACCCGTAATAACTGCACGACACAAAGCTTTACGTCTCGCCTGGCACGTCAACACCGACATCGGACTGTTGATGATCAGAGACATGTCGCCTGGTCGGACGAGTCTATACCTTTACATACGACTTTCAAATGGTTCAAATGGCTCTGAGCACTATGGGATTTAACATTTGAGGTCATCAGTCCCCTAGAACTTAGAACTACTTAAACCTAACTAAGCTAAGGACATCACATACATCCATTCCCGAGGCAGGATTCGAACCTGCGACCGTAGCGGTCGCGCGGTTCCAGACTGAAGCCGGCTGATTAGACTTCCACAGGTAACAAGTACGTAAGAATCCTGTGTGGTCACCTACGTCCATACGTCTCCATTGTGCATTCCGACGGACTTGGACACGTCCAGAATAGCTACAGAGTGGTTCCAGGAACACGCTTTTGATTTTAAACACTTCCGCTGCCCACTAAACGCCCCATAACGTGCTGCTCAGAAGAAGTCTCCTCGTACTCTTACGGATTTATGAACAGCCCTACAGGATTCATGGGTCAGTTCCCTCCAGCACTACTTCAGACGTTAGTCAAGTCCATGCCATATCGTGTTGGGGCACATGTGTGTGCTCACTGGGGCCCTACACGATATTATGCAGGTGTACCAGTTTCTTTGGCTCTTCAGTGTACAAACATCATGACCTGACAGAATTTACTGATTATACGCGTCAGTCTATCTAATTATAGATCTAAATACAGATTATCTAATTACAGATTCTATCGAACTGATTTGAGAGCCACTACAAATCGGTCTCGTACGAAACGTGTAATAAAGTTAGCAGTATCTCCTATTTATGCGCTGTAGGATGATCATACAGTATTTTGGGTGCCTAACAAAGTAATTAAAAATTGGAAAGGTCATTATGTGTAGTCTGCGAAGACTACACATACCTCCATTCAGCCATCGAACTTCTGTGAGTAGGGGGTTCCCTCCATCCAGGCGCGTTTGTTAGTGCAGGCTGCGTGTATTACAGTGAGATCATATGTTTGGGGGCAAATTTGATAGATTTATCACCCCACCCCTCATCCTGCTAAATAATTCTTTGATCCCCTGGGTTTGATTTGTGACGCCCTGGGGCTAATCTCAGAAACACTCCACTTCTCCCCCATCCGCCTCCTCCTCCCCCATGCCTCTGAACTCCCCTTGCCGATACAAGCACACATTTGATATCGAATTAATCGTATAATTTATTAAATCAGTAAATTAATTAGCCCTTCCACTCATTTGAAGTACCGCAGCCCTCCCCTCGCACATCCCCGCCCCCTCCCCTCCCCCACCTGGAAACTAGCAACAAAAGGACTCAGGTTGCGCTGGAGAGGAGAGATCTCATAACCAGGAAATTTAGTTATACAGCAAAGGATATACTGTTTATTTGTAAAATTCAGTTTGCATGGGTTGGACCCCTCTTGCTGATCATTCTTTTCTGTATTGGAAGATCGCTTTTCTTTTTTCTGATGGTGCAAGGAATACTGTCAACATGACTCACTGTATGTAATTACTTTGTTAAAAATCTTGCTTACCGATCACAGTTATTTGCATGTCCAATGTCCAACCACTTCACCATACTGCACCACACGCCAGTGTCCAAGAATCACACTACACCCGCTCGTGCCCTGCAACTGCTGTTGGCTGCTGCACTGCAGTGTGGCTTCTGCGGCATGCAGACTGGAAGCCGAGATAATCCCCAAACAAATCATTAGGTGGTGGCAACCATTTGATATTGATACCTGAGAAAAGCTCTCTCTCTCTCTCTCTCTCTCTCTCTCTCTCTCTCTCTCTCTCTCTCTCTCTCAGGTGGCTACTTTATTCCCAACGAATGCCTGTCATGTGCCACACTAACCATTCCTTTGTCCTGAACAAAGTAGTGGATACCCGTTAAATCCCCATTTGTCAGACTGATTCACCAATTAACTAATTAACGGATTACTTTCTATGGTGGTTACAAGGAATGGTATGTGTGGTGGGATTCGACCTCGCTACTGCTTAGTTTTCCAAACCCATCTAGATTTTTTCCACTCTTGCTTTCTGTTGGTAGATAACGGCTCAGTTAGGTCATTTGGCAGGACGTCCACCACATTGGAGGTAGCTGAGAATTTCAAATTTGAGCTCAATTGCACCCTATCTCCTCAAAAAATAGGCAGAGGGATTGAATTGATATGTGTGCTATCGGTACTACTACTGGAAACAATAAATTGGCCAACTGGGATTTGACATCTCGATTGGAAACAGTACTGTGTAAAATGATAGTTGCAATATCAAATGAAGGCATGAATTGAGTTTGTAACGATTGTATAATTCCTGACCACTACAGACCTGCTAAGTGTATTTTATAAAGCACTATAGAATTCCAAAGTTTGTTCTCTTAGCTACATCAGAACGAAAAAGGAGGAATGGTTCTACCACATGATAGGATAGTAACAACACGTACCAGTACATGACAGGGTGTACTGCACTGCACTGAGAAGCAGTAAACTGCGGTCCTAGTAACTCATCCCTCCCCAACCCCCAGATGTTCAAATGTAGCAAGCCTATACCCTCATACACCGCCATACAGGGCATCCAGTATGTATTGGGCTGTGTCCACAATTGTGTGTGTTGCATGTATTCTCTGTCGAAAATTGAGTGAGTCTGTATTGATACTGTCAAGTGTTGGTGCTGGATGTATTGATAACCTCCTAATTCTTACCACTCCAGTGATCCCCAGATGCCTTCCATGGACAGGGTGGTGCACTTTGGCATACACATGCATCCATGACTGTGGTTGCAGTCACAGTAGCAGTTTTCTCCAACCTCTGAACAACGGAGCTGGTGGTACACAAGGGGATGAGCACATTGCATGTGGAAAACTGGAGGTGTGGGGTGTGGTTTGAGTGGGCTGTACGTATGAGTGTTTTCAGCAATTGCAGGCACATAGCTATGACAGCTACTAGGATTTTCGTTTACTGCTTCTCAATAAATTGCAGTGGACTCTGTCATGTAGTGGTATTTGTTAATGTTACTATCCTTCTTCATCTTGTTAAAGCTGAGAGAACAAACTTAGCAATTCTGTGGTGATTTATAAAATATACTTAACAGACCTGTGGTGGTTGGGAATTGCACAACTGTGACGGTACAAATTCACGTCAAAATTTGAAAATACAACTATCATTTTATACAGCACCGCATCTAGTTGAGATGTCAAATCCCTAATTGATCAGTTTATTGTTTCCAACAGTGGTACTGAGAGTACACATATCAATCCAGCCCCTCCACAGACTGTTTAAGGACATAGCAGCCCACTGACCTGAAATTGGAAATTCTCAGCTACCTCCAACATGATGCACCTCCAGCCAAATGGCCTAACTGTGCCATTATCCACCAAATCAATCTGACAGAGTGACAGAATATTTCATCCACAGCTGAGGATTTAATGGGTATCCACTACTTTGTACAGGACAAAGGAGTAGTTAGTGTGGCACATTGGCACATGATAGACACTTGCTGGACGTGAAGTAGCCACGTGAGAGGGAGAGAGAGAGAGAGAGAGAGAGAGAGAGGGAGAGCATGTGTTTCGACAGGAATTTCTGAGGTGTCAGCATCACAGGATTGCCACCACCTAATGCTTTATTTGGGGATTAGAGCGACTTCTGGTCTGCACATCACACATCTCTGCTGTCAGAGCTGCTGCTGGCAGCAGTTGCAGGGCCCAATAGGGCACAGAACTGTTCTTTGACCCCAGCAAGTGGTGCATCATGGTGAAGTGGTCAGAGTATGGGCATGCAAATCCATACTGTTGGTACGAAAGATTTTTAACAGTGTCATTATGTGTACAGAGCTATGGTATTCCTTGCACAAATGGAAAAAAGAAAAGATATCTGTTTGATTATTACTTTTCGATGTACTTTACAAGGCCTGCATCATCCAGTATAGAACAGAGTGATAAGCAAGAGAGATCCAAATCCTACATATTGAATTTTTAAACAGTATGTCCTTTGCTCCATAACTGAATTTTCTGTCATGAGATTCCTTCTCTCCAGTACAGAATGAGTCCTCTTGCTGCCAATTTCTAGGTCAGTGTGGGGAAGGGGGTGGTTGGGTGGGAGGAGAGGGTTGAGGGTTTTCTAAGAAGGGGGAGGGATTAATTAATTCATCCATTTAAGTAATTAAACAATTAACTTGACAACAAGGATATGCTCTTATCGGTGAGTGGAGTTCCCAACAGGGTAGGGGAGGAAGAGGAGGAGGGGCAAGGTGAGGGGTTGGGGGTTTCTCAGAAGGTCAGATTACCCCTGGGGCGTCATAAATAAATCTCAGGGGTCATAAACCACTTAGCGGAACAGTAGGTTAAGGAGAGGGTGAAGGGGTCATAAATCAACCAAATTAGTCACTGAATTTTGTTGGCCCTGAATGTATGCAACCTACACTAACGTAATGCGCCGGAACGAAGATTATCACGCTGCTTCGTTGGACAGTAGCAATTATCCATAGTGACATGTTTCCTTGTGTTTAGCTGCACTCATGTTTCACAAACACATGCAGGAGAAAAGGTTGTTGCTCGGCACTAGTGTCAAAGGCTGTGAAATGCAGTTGAGGACAAAAGAAGTGGAGACAGTGTTGTGAGATTTACTGCCAACAAATACTGTGTGAAACACTCATTGTCAACAAACTGATATTTTTCGAAAACTGCTCATTTAAATAAATTTCGGACAAAAAATTTCAATCATCGACTCATAAATCCATGGTGATCGATAGGTTCAATGGCTGTGCCTTAGACCATACATTGTTGTGTTGGCAGAAGAGCCAACACCGTGTTACGAGAGGAGGCCGAAATGCACGCGTCTTAGCTCACGCAGGCTGGCGTGAGGAGGGAAGAACTATACTGACGTCTGTAACATGACAGGGAATTAGAATTCAGAAAGCGGACGTAATTAGTTTGATACTTAACTTTAATCCATTAATGATGAACTGTCGCTCTTGACGGTACATGATTCACAATATTATCTGTTCAGAATATGGCGTCTTGTTAGGTCGTAGCAAATGACGTAGCAGAAGGCTATGCCAAACTGTGGTCTCTCCAAATGAGAGCGTATGTCGACAGTGAACCATCGATAGCAAAGTCGGTTGTACAACTGGGGCGAGTGCTAGGGAGTCTCTCTAGACTAGACCTGCCGTGTGGCGGCGCTCGATCTGCAATCACTGATAGTGGTGACACGCGGGTCCGACGTATACTAACGGACCGCGGCCGATTTAAAGGCTACCACCTAGCAAGTGTGGTTTCTGGCGGTGACACCACACAGATGATACAGAGAAACGTCATGACGTTGAAACTAAAATGTCGATCAACCGACTGGTGACGGAATCCATTTGCAGGCGACTTTTGGAATACTCTTCCCACTAATTTTAATATCGTTATTTTTCGAAGGAATTAAGATGGCCACCAAACATCAGTATAACAGCTGAACGACATATGCAAGAAGTACATCATTAATGTTTATACACGCATAAAAAACCTGTACAGAAAATTGTAATAGAGATCAACATAAACATCATTTCCCATTTCTGCCCTTTTTATTGCTCATGAAAACCACACACTGCATGTTGTACCACAACGAAACCTTCAGAGGTGGTGGTCCAGATTGCTGTACACACCACAACCTCTAATACCCAGTAGCACATCCTCTTTTACTCTATTACTTTATTGGTTGGAAGATGGCATTCACGTATTGGGCAGCCGTTACAGAGCCTTCCATGACCACCAGCAGCCCACGTCGTCCCCACATCATGCCACCCCCCAAAACAGCAGGGAACCTCCACCTTGCTGCACTCGCTGGACAGTGCGTCTAAGGTATTCAGCCTGACCGGGTTGCCTCCAATCGTCTCTGATGATGGTCTGGTTGAAGGCATATGCGGCCGGAGTGGCCGCGCGGTTCTAGGCGCTACAGTCTGGAGCCGAGCGACCGCTTCGGTCGCAGGTTCGAATCTTGCCTCGGGCATGGATGTGTGTGATGTCCTTAGGTTAGTTAGGTTTAATTAGTTCTAAGTTCTAGGCGACTGATGACCTCAGAATTTAAGTCGCATAGTGCTCAGAGCCATTTTGAAGGCATATGCGACACTCATCGGTGAAGACAACGTGATGTCAATCCTGAGCGGTCCATTCGGCATTTTGTTGGGCCCATCTGTACCGCGCTGCATGGTATCGTGGTTGCAGAGCTGGACCTCGCCATGGACGTCGGGAGTGACGTTGCGCATCATGCAGCCTGTTGCGCACAGTTTGAGTCGTGACACGACGTCCTGTGGCTGCGTAGAAAGGATTATTCAACATGGTGGCGTTGCTGTCAGGGTTCCTCTGAGCTACAATCATTAGGTAGCGGTCATCCACTGCAGTAGCAGCCCTTGGGCGGCCTGAGGCGTAACACCAACAGTTCCTGTCTCACTGTATCTCCCCCATGACCGAACAACATCGCTTTGCTGCACACCGAGACGCCTGGACACTTCCCTTGTTGAGAGCCCTTCCTGGCACAAAGTATCAATGCGGACGCGATGGGACCGCGGTATTGACCGTCTAGGCGTGGTTGAACTACAGTTAACACGAGCCGTGTACCTCCTTCCTGTTGGGCTGACTCGTACTGATCGGCTTTCGGACCCCCCTCCATCTAATAGGCGCTGCTCCTGCATAGTTGTTTATATCTTTGGGTGGGTTTAGTGACATCTCTGAACTGTCAAAGGGACTGTGTCCGTGTACCACATCCACAGTCAACCTGTGTCTTCAGGAGTTTGGGGAAAATGGGTGATGCAAAACTTTTTCTGATGTGTGTAGTAATAAAACAAAAATATTGATCCTGGTATTAAGGTCAAAGTGTCTGTGCTACCAGTAACAGAACATTTCACTATGTAGTACAAAAAGATACTTTCATTTAAACTTCTATAAACTGGTGGGGTTTCCTGTGTTATCCTATGGAAGTGAAAGCTCAGTTACCATAAAAATGGAAGAAAATGAAATTCAAACGGCAGAGATGGGGTTCCTAAAGAGGACGAGGGTTGGACAATAAGAGACATGATTAGATACGAAGATATTAGAACAGAATTAAATATTTTCAGCATGAATGAAAAAATTCAAATGTATTGTGAAAACTGGAGACATCACTTCATAAGAATGTCAGATCACAAAATTTCCTAGCTGGTGCTGAACTATAAGCCGAACAGGAAACGAAATACTGGAAGACCTCGGAAAAGACGGCAATAATTTTATTTGAGTTCGAAATTGGCAACAACCTAATCGTTTACAGGAAGAACATGTTGATGAGATAATGTTTCATTGTACAGGTAAAGTTGTTTCTTAAACATGACAAAATGACTAGCAGTTTTTACGCGACTTAGTGAATTTAGAGGATAAAGCTGGGGGTGATATCATTAAAAAGTAAGTGCGAACGGTCTGCTTTCGGAAATTGACTAAATAGTATGAACTGAATGATAAGGATCATTATATATCAATCTCATAAAAATGTGTTTGTCCTCTGGTGTAAACTCGATAAACGGCAAGTAGATTTTTCATATCAAGCTCATTACTTGAGTTTTCTCTATAATCAACTTTTTCTTAAATATTGTGCTTTTTTATATGTACAGTGTTTCGTTATCTGCACTTGATTAGTCAAAAGAAATCGGAAGTCATGGATAGAAGCAGATATCATTTCTTATAAAAGTATAATAGAGACCTCCCGGGTGTGTGTTAAAGCGCCGCTTCTGAGACGGGTAGGGGCCCAGATACCGCGCGTCTGGTAAATTAGCGACGATGATTCGTGTGCTGGCCAGTCTGGATGTGGTTTTTCGGCAGTTTCTCACATTCTGCTAGGCGAATACCGTGGTGGCACCCGGGCCCGCTTCAGTTACAAGATTAGCAACCATTTAGAAAACTTACGCTCACTTTCACGTGAATAACACTACACGCCGACAGCTTGGGTGCATATATTCTGTCCCAGTTTGTGACGGGGTGGCGACAGGAAGGGCATGCCAAATCCGTTCATAAACTTACCGACTCTGTGCCGATGCTGGACAAAGGCACAAGAAAAAGGAGTTAAAATCATAATAAAACATTTCGCACTTATTGTTAAGGCATCGTCGAAAACTAAAGGCTTCCTGCAAAATTGATACTTTGTTACCTTTTCACCTGGCCAAATATATAACCAACAGCATCGTATTAACAAGGGTTTTTTGACGAAGATTGGTTGTTCGTACAACTGCATGTGCAATACTAACACAACGAGTCGTTCATTTGCTAAAATCAATGCTTGGTTTCACCAGTAACTGAGAAAAAGTGTAAGTTTTGGCTCCACTTTGCATAAAGCGTAACGACAGAAACTCGGTTTCTTGGCCTCCATTACGTAATTTAGATGTTCGTTTCGCAACTTAAAACGGCAGAGACAGGGGCGTGCGCTTTCTAAGCGTCATACGTTCTGAACATTTTTACGACCAAGTTCCACTATAAAAATAAAATTAGAGGTGTCTAGAGAGAGAGAGTGAGAGAGAGACGCCATTTATTCAGTTAAATGTAGATTCACTCTGCGTGTGATGCCAGAGAGATTGAGAGGCAGCTAAAAACGTGGAAGCAGTTTAGCGAGACAGCTGTTTCCGTAGAATGGCAGAGGAGGAACGAGTTATAGCAGAACTGTGAACAACACTCGGCGCGTGAAAACTTGCTCCGAGTCTAGCCGCAAAGTTTCAGCAGGCTGGGAGGCGCCGAGCCCAGTTAGGACCCATGGCTGTCTCGCAACTCGTCAACCGCTCACACAAATTCCCCGAGAGATAAGCGGAATGCAAACTTCGTGCTCTGTGCAGACTCACACTTGAAAACGAAAGATTGCTCTACGAGAAACTTAAACCGTCTCTACTGTCAGGTAATTAGTGGACACATTTTACGTTTTATCAGTCGCGTGTGCTTATCTATCACTCTCACGGACGAAATACTGCTGTAGTGTAAAGACCACAGTGTCTGAATGTTTTGTGGCTCGCCACATACTAACGAGGGGAAGTCCCCCCCCCCCAGATTTAGTAGTAAAATGACCCATTGGATAGTCCGTCAAAAATTGAACACAGGTCAAGCATGAAAACAGGAAGAAGTTTACTGTACTGTTAAAAAAGAAGCAATACAGAAACAAGCTGAAGATGTGCACTATCGAGCGCCTCGGAAGAAGTACGGCCGTCGTAATCGTGTGGTCACCGTATTGAAGTGCAAAGTGGGAAAACCTTGTTCACATCGACCAAGGCGCACTTTGTTCTGTTTTTATTTTTATTTTTTTTTATCCGTCGCAAGTAAATGTGATATATGATAAATAAATAAATAAATAGTAGGACCAGGCGAGATGCTACATATGTATCTGTCATAGAAATGAAAAAAAAAAAACTAAACGGAACTGAATTATGTTACAAGAAAGAAATTCAAGAGTCAAAACTTTGAAAACGTAATATAAGAGTCACAACACGTGGTACTTACGTACAACGTAAAGGAGGTACGTAGGCCTGCAGGTCCCTTCCTCACATCTAGCGTTGAAAACGAACCTTACACGATGACATAGACATAAATTTGAACAGACACGTCAATGACCGGACGACAGTTCACAGTTTTGTGGACAAAGAAAAAAAAAAAAAAAGCAACTTTGAGCACGAAGGAGAATTGAACACCGATCTCCCTCTTGGCAGCCCAACACCATGACCACATAACGACGACGCCGTGAACCTTAAAGAAGCTCGATGTTAAGTATCTTTAACTCGGTTCGTTCACTATTTTGCTTCTTTTTTCGCAGTTCACTACTCCTTCCTATTTTAATGTTTGATATGTGTTCAGGTTTTGACAGGCTACCTATCCAATGGTCCATCTTACCACTAACCTGAGGGGGTGCGACGGGGTGTTTCCACATCTAGGTCGCCCAATAATTATCACCATCCGATTTTTAACGTATCTACATAGCTTTTACAAATGTTTTCTTTCTGTTATATGGCAGTGATCAGAATATATCTACATCTATAGGTTTTTTTACGAGATCATCACCGTGTTTTAATATTATACAGGGGGACTCTTTTAATCCGTAATAATGGATCGGGATGGAAATGAGATACAGCCAAATGTTGTAGATAAAAGTTGTAGGTGGCACAGAGGGTCACACGTTGTTAGTAATGGCAGTCACCTTGAACGTGATTTTCAAGGTGCTTTGGTGGTTAAAGAGATTTTTTTCTAAATAGGAACCTTAATATTTGATTGAAGACTTGAAAAGAGCTCTAAATTTTTTGACATAAAATGATACGATATTCAAGTTCAAGGCTAACTCTGTAAAGATCAAATAAGCAATTATGTTTTTAGTTCTAATAGCGATTAACTTAGAACAGAGGACGGATATACCAAAATACAATGTAAAATATAAATTGGAAGGGCCATCCCGAGGAATGAGAGGCGAGGGGACTCATTCAGCGTCTTCTAAATCAATCATCTACGTTTTATCTATGTTTGTTCTGTCCTGTAAATGCCACAATAAAGTTTATACACTGGGATTTATTTATTTTTGCCTATAAACACTTTAATGAAAACATGAAGTGCAAATTTCTGTTTGTTCTTTCCGAATATGACGCCACAAATAAGAGTTTCCATGAAGCAAAACTCAATCTTCGAATGACGTTCGATAATTAACTTTAAAATCACGCTTATTGATAATGATATGTGACGTCTTGTACCCCTTCCAGTCTACATCCAACCATGCATTTTGCCTTATCCTTCCTTACTCCGAGTTAATCCCTACAAGAACTAAAAACTTATCTGCCATTTGACCGTGCCATGATCTCGAATAAAATCACTTTAACCTCCAAATCGCCTTGAAAGCCACCTTCAAGTTCACGGCCATAGTAGCAATGCGTGACCTTCTATGCCTCCTACAACTTAACATCTTGTGTATCTCATCTCCATCACAATTTATTTTCCATTATGGATTAAAATGGTCCACCCTGTATACAAGGTGTCCAGAAAGTCTCTTGTCATTTAAAAATACATGACTTGGAAAATGATAGAGGTAGATCACCGTGGTTTGCTGTAAAAAGTTTTGAACTCTCAATTTTTTCCGTTACGCCAGAACTTTAATTTGCGTCCCATTCGTCTCTTGCTGAATAAGGCGATGCCCACGCGCGGATCAGCATTGTAGCATCAACAATTCTCACTGCTTCACTGATTTGTGCACGAAGGACAGCAATATTAACTTGTACTGTGGACACGCAGTCCTTGACGTGACCCCACAAAAGGCTATCTAATGTAGTGAGTGTGCGTACCATGCCACGCGACTGGAGTTTCAAGGCCCATACGCCTCTCAGGATAATGTGCATCCATCACATCCCACACGTTCAATTTCACTGTGGGGTTGCACCATTATGCTGTAAGATGATAAATGGCTGCAGCTCTTTGATCTGTGGTAGCAGAAACTGTTCTAACATGCGCAGGTACAAATGTTCCATCATAGTTTCCTCTCTTCTCTGTGAAGAAAAATTGGCCTATCACCCTACAGGGCATTATGCCACCCCAAATGTTGAGTTTCCAGCCATCAGGGATGTGTTCACGTGTGATGTGTGGGTTTTCTGCGATTCACAGGTCTATAAATGTCGAGCGTTGCTTCAGAAAACTGTCACTTTTTAGGTAGTCGTTGCCAGCACATAGAGAGGCCAGACTGGAACCGGCGAGTGCATACTCGGCAGGGCAACTGTTCACCTACTGTGTTTGGGCTATTTGCACTATGTACACAAAATGGTGTAACTGCTTACGGAACACTTGATGGACAGCTGACCTTGTTTCCTCCACTTCACGCGATGCACGATGAACTCACATCTGAGAGCTGTCTTGATATGCGCCTTGCACTCTGTCAACAGGTGACAGACACAAAGAGGGAAATCCACTTCTTGGGAGCTTTTTGCTACTACCTGTCTATTCAAAACTTTTGAACCGCTTCAGTATTCTTGTTTTTGTTCAGTGGTTCCACCCCATACTGGCGTCGAGAAATCCGAGTACCCTTCTCACAGATTTGGATTCTGCATACGATGCGACACATTTGAGCCTTCTCCTGATCTGCAGCCATTTTGATGCACTGCAAGTCAATTCTGCAACTAAGAGCAAAGGAAGAAAAACTGAGAGAGCTTTTTATTCATTGTTACATTATACCTTCACTGTTGAGCATCATTCTTTTGCTAAATGTTTCACTTTCTCAATACGTTTTTCCTGCATTTAAAATTTCTTACTTTCTTGTTAAGCTAGGCGTAACTAAACATGTAAAGGCTGATATTATCCGTGTATCAAATAGTTTCATCACTTAACAACTAGAAACAGTTGCTGTTGCTGTTGTGGTCTTCAGTCCTGAGACTGGTTTGATGCAGCTGTCCATGCAACTCTATCCTGTGCAAGCTTCTTCATCTCCCAGTACCTATTGCAACCTACATCCTTCTGAATCTGCTAGGTGTATTCATCTCTTGGTCTCCCTCTACGATTTTTACCCTCAACGCTGCCCTCCAATACTAAATCGGTGATCCCTTGATGCCTAAGAACATATCCTGCCAATAGATCCCTTCTTCTAGTCCAGTTGTGCCACAAACTACTCATCTCCCCAATCCTATTCAATACCTCCTCATCAATTAAGTGATCTACCCATCTAATCTTCAGCATTCTTCTGTAGCACCATATATCGAAAGCTTCTATTCTCTTCTTGTCCAAACTATTTATCGTCCATGTTTCACTTCCATACATGGCTACACGCCATACAAATACTTTCAGAAATGACTTCCTGACACTTAAATCTATACTCGATGTTAACAAATTTCTCTTCTTCAGAAACGCTTTCCTTACAATTGCCAGTCTACATTTTATATCCTCTGTACCTCATCAGTTATTTTGCTCCCCAAATAGCAAAACTCCTTTACTACTTTAAGTGTCCCATTTCCTAATCGAATTCCCTCAGCATCACCCAACTTAATTCGACTACATTCCATTATCCTCGTTTTTTTTTTTTTTTTTTGTTGATGTTCATCTTATATCCTCCTTTCAAGACACTGTCCATTCCGTTCAACTGCTCTTCCCAGTCCTTTGCTATCTCTGACAGAATTACAATGTCATCGGCGAACCTCAAAGTTTATATTTCGTCTCCATGGATTTTAATACCTACTCCGAATTTTTGTTTTGTTTTCTTCACTGCTTGCTCAATATACAGATTGAATAACATCGGGGAGAGGCTACAACCCTGTCTCACTCCCTTCCCAACCACTGCTTCCCTTTCATGCTCCTCGACTCTTATAACTGCCATTTGGTTTCTATACAAATTGTAAATAGCCTTTCGCGTCGTGTACTTTACCCCTGCCACCTTCAGAATCTGAAAGAGAGTATTCCAGTCAACATTGTCAAAACCTTTCTCTAAGTCTATAAATGCTAGAAACGTAGGTTTGCCTTTCCTTAATCTAGCTTCTAACATAAGTCGTAGGGTCAGTATTGCCTCACGTGTTCCAACATTTCTACGGAATCCAAACTGATCTTCCCCGAGGTCGGCTTCTACTAGTTTTTCCATTCGTCTGTAAAGTATTCGCGTTACTATTTTTCAGCAGTGACTTATTAAACTGATAGTTCTGTAATTTTCACATCTGTCAACACCTGCTTTCTTTGAGATTGGAATTATTATATTCTTCTTGAAGTCTGAGGGAATTTCGCCTGTCTCATACATCTTGCTCACCACTTGGTAGAGTTTTGTCAGGACTGGCTCTCCCAAGGCTGTCAGTAGTTCTAATGGAATGTTGTCTACTCCTGGGGCCTTGTTCCGACTCAGGTCTTTCAGTGATCTGTCAAACTCTTCACGCAGTATCGTATCTCCCATTTCTTCTTCATCTACATCCTCTTCCATTTCCATAATATTGTCCTCAAGTACATCGCCATTTTATAGGCCCTCTATATACTCCTTCCACCTTTCTGCTTTTCCTTCCTTGCTTAGAACTGGGTTTCCATCTGAGTTCTTGATATTCATACAAGTGGTTCTCTTTTCTCCAAAGGTCTCTTTAACTTTCCTGTACGCAGTATCTGTCTTACTCCTAGTGAGATAAGCCTCTACAGCCTTACATTTGTCCTCTAGCCATCTCTGCTTAGCCATTTTGCACTTGGCCTGTCGATCTCATTTTTGAGACGTTTGTATTCCTTTTTGCCTGCTGCATTTACTGCATTTTTATATTTTCTCCTTTCGTCAATTAAATTCAATATTTCTTCTGTCACCCAAGGATTTCTATTAGCCCTCGTCTTTTTACCTACTTGATCCTCTGCTGCCTTCACTACTTCATCCCTCAAAGCTACCCATTTATCTTCTACTGTATTTCTTTCTCCCATTCCTGTCAATTGTTCCCTTATTCTGTCCCTGAAACTCTGTACAACCTCTGGTTCTTTCAGTTTATCCAGGTCCCATCTCCTTAAATTCCCCCCTTTTCGCAGTTTCTTCAGTTTTAATCTACAGTTCATAACCAATAGATTGTGGTCAGATTCCACGTCTGCCCCTGGAAATGTCTTACAGTTTAAATCCTGGTTCCTAAATCTCGGTCTTACCATTATATAATCTATCTGAAACCTGTCGGTATCTCCAGGCAGAAACAGTAGGAGAAAAAATAATGACTAAGATGTCTATACTGTTTCGTTATAATCAAAGTGCACCTACTCACAGACGTCCAGTGTAAATCCTGCGCTATGTATGCAAAAGAGACGTATAGACATGTTTCCAAATGTAATAGATTAGGATGGGACGTGAACAGAAAATATGTACCAAGTTTGCTGCAATACGATAATTACAGCTCGCACTGGCCACGCCGTGAGTAGATGTACTTTAATTATAACCTTATAACTAGAGAGAGAGAGAGAGAGAGAGAGAGAGAGAGAGAGAGAGAGAGAGAGAGAGTGCGAGATCTTCACAATATAAAAACACTGTGACCTATGTTTGAAGAGATGCAGTTCAGTTTCGATGGATGCATCAAGTGAAAACGTGGGAGTGAAACGAAATGGAAGCACACAAAGCGTGTAATTTTATTGAAACAGTAACCCTTACGTTGCGTTTTATGCCAGTTGTAGTTCATCATGAGTGTTAATACGAACTACGATGAACGAGAGCGCACTGTGAAAAAGATGAAATGAAAGCGCAAAAATTCGCGAGGAAAACTATTGCTGTAAGAGCACGAATCTTCATTTAGGCGGCCACTGTTCTGCCTACGGGTGAAGTCGCTGGTTACAAGTCACAGATAAATAATCAAAGACAAGAATTTCATATTAAAAAGGGCTTTCGCGTTCGCTACATTAAGTATCCAAATCTTTCTGCACTAAACATGAAATTTTCGTGTGATCCTGTATCTCGCCTAGCTTCTTATGTTTTTGAAAGTAATTTTAACTGTCTTTTAGTACCGATAGCTGGCCATCAGAATTTGCCATAAACTCAATTTCTACTGTTTTTTTTCGTGAAGTATCCATATGTGAGGGTCTACCAGCTTCTTTATTGAGTTTTGGTGTTGTGTCCTTCTGTAGTAGTGGTTTTGTTGTTGGAGTGTGTGTTTCTGATGGACTTTGAGAGTAGCTGGATTTGTGTGGTCTTTTATTTTTATTTCTTTCTGGGTTCTCTTATTCAATTTTGTAACTAGAAATATTTGCACCATTATTTTTATATACTTTAAGTATTATGTCTACCTTCTTTTTGTCCTGAAAAGTATGCATTCTTATGCATTCTTGGACCTATGTTTACTGGACTTACTTCTCTTGTTTCGATGAGTACTATAACCTCTCAAAGTATTCAACACTTTTTTGGACGCCCTGTTATACACCACTCCGTCTTCAGGCCACAAATGGCCCATCGCGACCAACCGACCGCCGTGTTGTCCTCAGTTGGGCATGCAGATAGGAGGGGCGTGTGGTCAGCACACCGGTCCCCCAGTCGTTATGATGGTTTTTTTTGACCGGAGCAGCTACTATTGAGTCGAGTAGCTCCTCAATTGGCATCACGAGGCTGAGTGCACCCCGAAAAATGGCAACAGCGCATCGCGGCCTGGATGGTCACCCATCGAAGTGCCGGCCACGCCCGACTCACTTAAACTTCAGTGATATTACGGGAACCGGTGTATCCACTGCGGCAAGGCCGTGCCCCCTGTTATACAGGGTGAGGCGAAATTTGCTCACTCAGACTTTGCAGCGCGACCCCCCACATGGCAGCGATAAAAAAAATGTTTGTCACAAAATTTCGTCCGACGACTACATCCATCAGGAAAAGGACGTTAAAGAGTGGCAATCTGGCAGCACTATAACCACATGTAGGATAACGACCTCTGTCAGGATAGAACAGTCATGCTGTACAGTTGGTGCAGTAGGTAGAGTTTTCGGTTAGCTTGCATGAGGTCAATGGTTGAGTCCTGTGTTAAGGCATATGTTTTATACTTCGTAAATGTAGTCCAGGTTGTACAGTAGCTGGCATCTTAATCGTCAACAGCGATTGCAGCGGTTTCTCTAGAAAACATTTGCACTTACATACTACAATCGTAGAAATGGAAGATCTGTCAGCTTTGAAAAAAGCCCTTTCCACATCGTCGGCATGAATTTCTTCACACCACTTCATTTACTAGATGCGAAACCTGGTTTCTTTGTACCTTCCTTCAATGGCCCCATATATTAGTACAAACTACTTACCACGGTCCCACAGATTATGTCTTTCAACATTGAGTCTGTTAACAGCATGCTGTTTAGTACGTATCTCAGCACATTATTATTATTATTATTATTGTTAATGAGGATGCAGCTTTGCTGGGAAGGGTTCAGAGCTGTATGACCCGGCGGGTAGCGCAGTGTAGAGCATCTGTTGTTCTAACGACAACATATTCTGTTGTGAAGATCATGCAGTCATTAACATCGACATTATTATTGTCACTAGTTGCTTATGTGCGACATCTGAGCTCTCATATTAGATGTAATATTAATGCCAAGTAGATGTTGTGTTATTGTGCTGTGCTGTCATCTTTAGCATCTCGAAACTGATATTGTTTTTGTATTTATTCTGTCCTATGACCACCGACCTGCGTAGCCGAGCGGTTCTACGCGCTAAAGTCTGGAAACGCGCGACCGCTACGGTCGCAGGTTCGAATCCTGCCTCGATCATGGATGTGTGTGATGTCCTTAGGTTAGTTACGTTTAAGTAGTTCTAAGTTCTAGGGGACTGATGACCTCAGATGTTAAGTCCCATAGTGCTCAGAGCCATTTGAGCCAATATAAAACTCCACTGCTCCGCCTAGACAGCACAGCTAACCTCTGCTAACAGAAGTAGTCACCGTAAATGAGGTTCCAGTGTTGCCAGTTTGCCACTCTTTAACGTACTTTTTCTGCCGGATGTATTCGCCAAACAAAATTTTGAGACAGACATTTTTATATCGCTGGCATGTGAGGAGTCGCGCTGCGAAGCCCGGGTGCGCGAATTTCGCTTCACTCTGTATATGGAAATGTTTTAATAAACGGAAAAGTTGTATTAAAGTTGATTTATGGCTTATCGGCTTATGGTATACTACTACAGAATCACAATATGGAAACAACAATACACAAGGTTCAGGGTACGTGGGGAGCAATAGGAGATGAACAGAGAGGTGGGAGGAAATGGACACAGAAAGCAGAAAATCTAAAAAACACATATAAATAACCTCATATACTTTCCAATCGCCATAATACTATTCAGCGAGTGGTAATGTAATGTGAAAGGCTGCCAATATGTTCTGATAACTCAGCGAGCAGTATATCTTGATCCTAGCATATTCAAATAAAAACGTCAACCAATCCAAGAACTAACTCTGCTTACAAGACTACGTAATCGCAAGGCAAGCCTCGGAAATTAACCTGAAAATCACGTAATACAGAATTAAGCCAGTGCAGCGGGAACGAACAACGCTCTCACCAGTAAACGTGGACGATTTAGTATCGAAATACCTATCTCAATATACACAAAACACGAGTCCGTACTTTAGAGGTGGTCAGTGAACAGTACGATGTTCACAGCATCAGGCAGAGAAGAAGGGCAGAGTGGACTGCCTGTCCACACCGCCCAGTCGAATTCTAAAGTCGCCATCAAACGACATGATGTGCTGAGTAGACTCTGTGCTCAAAGTATTGCTTAAACAGATGCTTCTCACTACGCAGTGAAGGATAATGCTGGTCTAAAAGACGGAAACACCGACTACAGAGACATCTGTTTATATAAAAGGCAATGTCCTGACTGACTAAGTGATTCATCATCACCCAGCCCAAACCGCTTAGAGGATAGAAACTTGAAGTTTGGAGAGGATGTGAATCTTATAGCGTAGGCATCGTCTAAGAAGGGATTGTTCAAAATTCCATTCTTAAGGGGTGAAATAGGGAATAAAAGGCTTTTTGCAGGTATGTCGCTATTAAGGGTATTTTGAAGCTAGAACTACGAATGGTATTTGGTTTCTCATTTAGAATTTAATAACTACGTACTTCAGTATTTTTGGAAATTCAAAAAGATTTTTGAAAATAAATAGTTACTAAAGAGGTACTAAAGGATTTTTGAGGCTACACCTATGGCTTCTCGGTTAGAAATAAAATACCTCTTTCTACAACTACTTCCTGAAAAGCCAGTTTTATTTACAAAACAAGTATTTATACGCTTGCTGCAGAGAATGGCCACACAAACAAACTTGTTCTACATCTATATTTACAAGGATGCTCTGCAAATCATATTTAAGTGCCTGACAGAGAGTTCACCGAACCATCTTCACAATTCTCTATTATTCCAACTCGTGTAGCGCGCGCAAAGAACAAACACCTGTATCTTTCCGTCCGAGCTCTGATTTCCCTTATTTTTTATCGTGGTGATCGTTTCTCCCTATGTAGGTCGGCGTCAATAAAATATTTGTGCATTCAGAGGAGAAGCTTGGTGATTGGAATTTCGTGATAAGATTCCGTCGCAACGATAAACGCCTTTCTTTTAATGATGTCCAGCCCAAATCCTGCATCATTTCAGTGACACTGTCCCATATTTCGCGATAATACAAAACGTGCTACCCATCTTTGAACTTTTTTGATGTACTCCGTCAGTCCTTTATGGTAAGGATCCCACAATGTGCAGCAGTATTCTAAAAGAGGACGGACAAGCGTAGCGAAGGCAATATTATTAGAAGATCTGTTACATTTTATAAGTATCCTGCCAATAAAACGCAGTCTTCGGGTAGCCTTCCCCACAACATTTTCTACGTCTTCCTTCCAATTTAAGTTGTTCATAGTAGTAATTCTAAGGGATTTTGTTGAATTTACGGCCTTTAGATATGACTGATTTATCGTGTGACCGAAGTTTAACGAAGTTTTAGCACTCATGTGGATGACCTCGCACTTTTCGTTATTTAGGGTCAACTGCCAATTTTCGCACCATTCTGTTATCTTTTCCAAATTGTTTTGCAATTTGTTTTCATCTTCTGTTAACTTTATCAGTCGATAAAATAAGTGTCATCTGCAAACAACCTAAGATGACTGCTCAGATTGTCTCCTAAATCGTTTTTATAGATAAGGAACAGCAAAAGGCCTATAACACTACCTTCCATTTTACTCGATGACTTTCTGTCAGTTAAGTAATACTACGAACTGTGACCTCTCTACCAGGAAATCACAAATCCAGTCACACAACCGAGATGATATTCCATAAGCACGCAATTTCACTATGAGCCGCTTGTATGGTACAGTGTCAAAAGCCTTCCGGAACTCCAGAAATACCGAATCGATCTGAAATCCATTGTCAGTAGCACTCAATACTTTATGCGAATAAAGAGCTAGTTGTGTTTCATAAGAACGATGCTCTATAAATCCATGTTGACTGTGTGTCAATAGACCGTTTTCTTCGAGATAATGCATAATGTTCGAACACAGTATATATTCCAGAATCCTGCTGCATATTGACGTTAATGATATGAGCCTGTAAATTAGTAGGTGACTCCTACTACCTTCCTTGAATATTAGTGTGACTGTAAGGTGTCAGGAAAATCCAACAACTTCCATGAAAACCCTGACATGATAGCAAATTCGGCAGTATGTCACGTAGCTCCGAATAAATCCTGACATTAAATTAACCAAAGTAATACGATCAACGAGTGAGCAAATGGAATACCACAGACTAACACAAGAACGCCTAAATGCATGTCATACCTTCCCACCGTGAAACAGAGGCAGTTCCGAGGGGAGAAACGAGAACAGAAGCCAAGAGCAGAGTCGAGTAGGCTAGGAGGCCCTACGATAAGGGACGGATACCCACGTCGCCACCCGACCGCCAAGACCACCCCCAGCCCATGTTAAAAGGTAGAGCCCTCCCGACGAACAGTATAGATCTTACGATAACACTAAAAGGGCCACACCAGCTGCAAGTTTTAGCGTGAGACTATACGCGTCTTTGTTACGTAGCAAACATTAAAAACATTGTCCCATCACGAAAAGTATAACGTTTTTCATTGGATAGACAGAACTTCTGTAGGCGGAGCTTAAGGTTAATATTGAGACCCCGATTGGTCAGTTGAAAACACAGCCAGATAGCTTTTCTTAAACCAACTTCGGTAAATTGTAGTAAGGAGAAGTTAGAAAGAGTTGCTTCCAAGATGGCGAGGTGTGTGGAGCTGCGCCGCCCGCCGTCCCCTGACGCTGACTAACCACCGACAAGGTAATGAACGCACGTGATGCTGCAGAAGGCTTCACTCAGAACTGCAGAAGTCTCATCTGTTACATCCCCTTTTTGCGTAATACTAGTGTCGATCGTCAATTAAAGCTCATGGTATTCACATTTGCTACGAGAAGTTAAAATCTGAAACGCGATGATTTTTCTGTTATATAATTATTGAGAAGCCACATCAGGCACTGCAATTTACGACAAGGCAAATAAGTAATTAAAGATAATTGAGGGTCACTGTAGACCATTTTGATAGTTTTCTCTTTTATGAAATTTAACTTAAACCTAGATTATAGACGTGATATGGCATAGGTCATCCTTCAATCCATTATAGAACTTGGAAACCCATTCAGGGAATATTCGTTCACATTTTTGTTGAACGCAGTTGGTTTTTATCATCCAGTATTAAAATATTTCCTTTTTTCAATAGTACAATTTATAAACAATGTTTTGTGAGTAGAATAAAATTTCCAATGGTAAACTTAACTGCTCTTTCGACGTTATTTTACCAGCTAACTAAAAATAGGAAAGCCGTGAACCCATTCCACTAAATTTAGTTAGTATTAAGATTCTTTTACAGGGAGTGCAGTGGAGCGGAGCTGACGCTGAAATCATTAAGTATTTAATTATATCATCGCTAGTCTCACTGAACTCTTCTGAACTCTACATGTTATGTGTGGTCTGGCGTCTCCTTACCAGCAACAGGTCCCTGGTTCAAACTAGTCAATTCCCTAAAAAACACGCTCAGAGCGTCGTTGCGCGAAAGTGGTAGGGAGACACGACTTAGAACAAACAGACAAACAAACAGAAAGAGATTGTTAAGTATGGAGCTAATGCATCAGCATACTCTGAAAGGAACCTAATTGGTACACAGTCTGGACCAGAAGCCTTGCTTTTATTAAGTGATTTAAGTCGCTTCGCTACTCCGAGGATATTTACTCCTTTGTTACTTATGTTGGCAGCTGTTCTCTATTCGAATTCTGGAATATTTACTTCGTCTTCTTTTTTGAAGGCATTTCGGAAGGCTGTGTTTAGTAACTCTGCTTTGCCAGCACTGTCTCTTGCAGTGTTCTGGAAATTCAGTCCCTAAGGGAGTATGATAGGTGACGAAAATTTCTAATAAAATATTCCGTTACATTAAAAAAGCTTTAAAGCTAAATTTATGAAAATTGGTATTTCATTTCTCGGTTATATATAAGGAAATATTTGTTATAGAATGAAGAGTGCTATGGAAACATCTCCCCAAGAACACAAAAAATATGATTAAGAAATACGTTGGACTCTAGCTACCCAGAATCGCTTTTGGTCAGAAGTAGATTCGGAAAAGACCATGTTTGCATGACCTTAATTATCGTGAAAAGCTTAGAGGCTGTTGCAGTTCTGGAAGAGCAAATTCATTTCAATAAAAATCAAAATCTCTGCAGGTCATTTAGTCCAAGAGAGCGAAGCATCGACGCTAAGCTAGTTAAGTTATAAAAAGTACTTCCCAGCTCGTGTACTGATACATTACATGAAAGCATGTTTAACAGACGGCTTTCTAGCTGATATCAACATCAATTTTTAAAAAGGACTCTGTGGAAGTTCCTTTACTGTTCGCCCATAAGAGACGACAGCAAATATATTCATACATAACTATCAGCTCCTAATACAAGATACCGCAGTTCACTGGCCCAGGCAACTTTTTCCACGCTTTGCGTCGCCTCGCCAAATTATTATTATTATTATTATTATTATAGAGACCAATGGTGACGTTACTACGCCCAAATTTCTGTGTGCTGTGACAGGTTAAAATGATACTTGACTTATGTTCCACGTCCACATCTTCAGCTACATCTACAGAACTACGCTGCAGTTCACGCTTAAGTGTTCGGCAGAGGGTTCATAGAGTGACTTTCAGACTGTTGCTCGAGTAGCAGGTGGGAAAACGGATTACCTAAATCTTTCTGTTTGATCTATAATTTCTCTTGTTTTATTACGATGGTAATTTCTTCCTACACAGAAGTCAACAACATATTTCGACTTTCCATGGAGAAAGCTTGTGACTGAAATTTCGTGAAAAACATTTCGCAGCTACTAAAAACGACTTTTTTTGAATGATTGCCACCCCCGATTGCTTATCACATCCGTGACACTCTTTCCACTATTTCGCATTAATACAAAACGAGCTCCGTATTTCTGAACATTTTCGATGTCCTCCGTCAACCGTATCTGGTAAGGACCTCATACTGCTCAGAACTGTCAAGAAGAGAACGAATAAACGTAGTTTGGCATTGCCTTAGTAGATTTGTTGCCATTTCTAAGTGTTCTGACAATAAAACAGCCTCTGTTTCCTTTTCCCCAGAACATTTTCTTTGGAATGCTTCCAATTTAATTTGTTCGCAATTGTAAGGACTTCAGTTGCATCTCTAACATTTAAATTTGTGCTGTTTATTTTGCGACCAAAATTTAACAGAATTTGTTTGGCACTCTTGTGGAGGACTGTGCACTATTAATTGCTTCGGATCAACTACCACTCTTCGTACCATGGAGATACCTGGTCTAAATAATTTTTAATTCGTTCTGATCTTCTGGTGACATGAGTAGACAGTAATCTGCAAATAAGATTATCTCTTACGTTAATTTAGATTAGGAACAGCAGAGGGACTGTAACACATCCTTGGGGAACCCCATATATAACTTGGACTTGACTGCATAACATTACTGTGTGTGTGTGTATGATTTGAGGTTTTCGGGCGCTAAACAGCGTGGTCATCAGCGCCCAAACGCATAGAAACAGGAACACATGCGGTGAAGGGACGAAGACGGACAGCGAACAAGGAGAACGGCTAAAAGACACAGACCTGACGCAGTTACAAATCCTCACATACAGAGGCAAAACAAGAGGAGAAGAAACGCACTAAAAAAGGAAAGGAAACACAAGGAAAAGAGAACAGAAATCGAAGTGAAACAAGTAGGTAATCGTGACTGGCGGACCTCTTACCTAAAGCCTGGGTGAGCCAGTCACACAGCAGCACATTAAAATCCTCTCCCTAAAATCCGAGGCAACAAATTGGACAGGACACAAAACCGTAAGACCTTAACCACAGTCGTTGCGTCGTCTTGCAAAATAGAGGGCAAATCCGGTGGCAAGGAAACCACCGCCCTCTGGTCAGAGAATAAAGGACAGTCAAGTAAAATGTGGCGGACAGCAATCTGGACGCCACAAGCACTGCAGATTGGGGGGTCCTCCCGCCGGAGTAAATAACCGTGCGTTAAGGGACTGTGCCCGATGCGGAGGCGAGTGAGGAGAACCTCATCCCGCCGGCATGACTGGTAGGACGTACGCCATGGCCGCGTGGTGGCCTTGACCAGACGCAGCTTATTTTCACCGACTGCCAGCCACTCCTCTTCCCATTGACGCATAACACGAAAACGCAAAAGGGAGGTAACAGCATGGAGGGGGACGGCACATTCAACAACGTGAGGGAGGGAACATGCATCTTTGGCAGCCACATCCGCCAGTTCGTTTCCCCTAATACCCACGTGCCCCGGCACCCAGCAGAAAGAAACCTCCTTCCCCTGCCGTTGCAGGTGGAGTAGGGCATCATGGATGTTCTGGACGACCGTATCCGCTGGGTACAAGTGTTGCATGGTCTGAAGGGCACTCAAGGAGTCAGAACAGATGAGAAACTTAAGACTGGGAACACATCTCATCCGCTCCAATGCCCGCAAGATCGCAAACAATTCAGCATCAAAGATGGTAAACGCCGCAGGAAGCCGTAACTTGACGACTCGATCAGGGAAAACAACAGCACAACCAACAGAGTCCCCCTGTTTAGAGCCATCCGTAAATACTGGTACATGGTCGGCATGCTGGTTTAAAATATCGTAAAATAAGGAGGTAAAAACAAACGCAGGAGTGCAGCTCCTCCGGTACTCTGACAAGTCTAAAAGGACGCTGGGCCTCTGGAGCAACCAGGGAGGCAGGCGGGTAAAACCCTGGAGTTGGGGTGCCACACGCTCCACACCAAGGGTCTCAAGCAAATGCTTGGCACGAATCCCAAATGGTCTCGTTGCCCTTGGACGACTGGAAAAGAGACGTTCCATAGGCGGTCGGGCAACAGTAGGGTATGCAGGGGAGGTAGGACAGGCAAGGAATTGACACACCCGTCGCACCATGAGGAGTTTCCGCCGGATGGCGAGCGGCGGTTCCCCTGCCTCAGCACACAGGCTGGGGATGGGACTGGTACGGAAGGCACCAGTAGCCAGCCTGATACCCTCATGGTGTACTGCGTCAAGAATCTTCAGATACGAAGGCCTCGCTGACCCATACACAGTGCATCCATAGTCAAGACGCGACCGGACGAAAGCCCTATAAAACTGCAGCAGACGCGCCCGATCTGCTCCCCAGGACCGATGGCTCAGACACTTCAAAATATTCAGCGCCTTCAGGGCCCGCACCTTGAGGTCTTTAAGGTGCGACAACCACGACAACTTGGAATCAAAAGTGAGGCCCAGGAACCTCACAGTGTCTCTAAAAGGAAGAATGGTGCCCCTCAGACGCAATTCAGGGGAGGTAAAAGCACGTCGAGAACGATTAAAATGAACACACACACATTTGTCTGCAAAAAAGGTAAAACCCGTCTTCGCAGTCCATGCCTCTAATCGCTTTATCGTAAGCTGCAACTGCCGACTAGCAGTGGCAAGACTGGAGGAAGAACAGAAAACAAAATCGTCCACAAACAAGGAGCACTGGGCAGGACTCCGGATAGTGGACGTGATACTGTTAATGGCGACGGTAAAGAGGGTGACACTTAAAACGCTTCCCTGAGGAACACCATTCTCCTGCACGTACAAATCAGATAGCACATTACCAACCCGATATCGAAAGAGGCGGCGGGAAAGAAAGGACCGAACGAAGATGGGGAGATGGCCTCGAAAGCCCCACTGATGGAGTTGATTGAGGATAAGGCGGCGCCAAGTAGTGTCATACGCCTTATTAATGTCAAAGAATACACCTAGACAATGCTGGTTACGTAAGAAGGCCTGCTGGATGGCCGCCTCAAGCAGTGTCAAGTTGTCTATAGTTGAACGATATCTCCGAAAGCCACACTGAGAGTGGCTAAGGAGCTGCCTGGTCTCGAGCAGCCAAACCAGGCGACGGTTGACCATGCGTTCCAATATCTTCCCGACACAGCTACTGGGATGCATTCGGTCCTTTCCCGGTTTGAGGAAGGGAACCAAAATCGCTTCCCTCCACGAGTCAGGGAACGTGCCGGATGACCATATCATATTAAAACAATTCAGGAGAACTTCCTTGGATGGCAGCAACAAGTGCTGCAGCATGCCGTACAGGATTTGATCATCACCTGGCGCAGTATCATGAGACACAGACAGCGCCGAATCCAGTTCCCACATTGTGAAGGGGCAATTGTAGGGTTCAGAATTTGGAGACCGGAAGTCCAAGTGATCCCTCTCGATGGCAGTGCGGTAGCGGCAGACATCTGGATTACAGTTAATAGTGGCAGTATATTCGGCAAAATACATGGCCAGTGTCTGGGCAATGTCTCTCGGCGCCGTGAGTAGACAACCCTGATGCAGCAATGCCGTGACAGGTAGTTGGCTGCGTTTCCCGGAAATCCTCCTGATGGCTTCCCACACTTTCGTAGAACTAGTGGAGCGGGAGATGGAGTTCAGGAACAATTGCCATGACCGTCGTTTGCTCTCTTTAATCACTCGCCGCGCCTTGGCCCTTGCCACCCGATAGGCCGCAAGATTGTCAGCTGAGGGACGGCACTTGAAGCGGCGCAGAGCTGCACGGCGGGCTCGGATGGCCGAGCGGCACTCAGTGGTCCACCAAGGGACAGGGCGCCTCTTGGGATGACTTGAGGACCGTGGGATCGGAAATTCAGCAGCATGGGAGATCACGGCTGTAACATGGTCGACCCATTCGTGGACACTGGCACGGTGTTCCAAAACAGCTAAATGGCTGAAAAGTGTCCAGTCAGCTCTGCAGAGGTGCCACCTGGGCGGCACTGGTAATGCCACAGTCTCATCCAGGAGGCGAATCCAAAGGGGGAAGTGGTCACTAGAATGGAGGTCAGCGGCAACCTCCCACAGAGCAGAATCCGCGAGTGCTGATGAGCAAAAGGAAAGGTCAATAGCTGACGACGACCCAGAAGCAGTACAGAAATGAGTGGGAGCACCAGAGTTGAGGATGCACAGTTCTTCGGATGCCACGAGGCTTTCCAGAATGCGACCCCTGGGGCAAGTAGTCGTAGAGCCCCATAAGACATTATGAGCATTGAAGTCCCCCAGAAGGAGAAATGGGCGGGGGAGTTGGGTAATAAGGTCTGTGAGAGCCTCAGAGTCTATTGCATCCTGAGGCGGTAAGTAAACGGAACAGATTGTGAGCCTCCGCCCCACAAGAAGGTCAACTGCAATTGCTTGCAAGTCCGTAACGAGAGGGAGCTCAGATGAGTGGTGCATGTCATGGACAAAAACCGCAACACCACCCTTTGCCCTTTCCCCCATCAGATCATCTTTTCGATACACGGTATAGCCCCGTAAAGAAGGAGCATCAGTGGCCCGGAAATGTGTCTCTTGGAGACATAAGCACAAGGGGCGCTCTCGTACAAGGAGTTGTAATTCGGCCACATGCGTCCTGAACCCATTCAGGTTCCACTGTAATATGGGAGCCAGTGATTAGGGTGGCTGAATTTTCACCCTGCCCATGTGTTTTGGAGGAGAGCCCATACTGGCCGGAGATTTATTCCTGGGGCGAGAAGATCGCCCCCGGTCGACATCAATGTCCATCAGCTCCGATGGCGACCCAAGGGAGATGTCAGATAGTACGATGGCATCGTCATCGGACTGACCCTGACTAGTCTCCTCAGGTGGCAAAACCTTCACCTTCGGCGTCTTCGTCTTGGAGGGCTTAGAATGCAGAACCTTGTCAACAGTTGGAGCTTTACTCGCCTGGGCAGAAGGTGCCATATGGGGAGGGGTAGGAAGTACCCCAATGTCAGCAACCACGGCCTTGTCCGACGTTGTGGGGAGAGTTGCAGGTTGCAAAACAACCGCAGCAGCACAAGTGCACTGGCAAATGCAGGTATGAGTGCTGACACTAGCAACCTCCGTTTGTGTAGCAACAGTGGCCAACTGTACTGGTTTCTGCAGAGTGGAAGCGAAAGATGTTGTAAACACAGGAGGCTGCATGGCCTTAAAGAACTTCTTGGCCTCACCATAGGGGATGCGCTAGATGTTTTGATCTCCTGTATCTTCCGTTCCTCGAGATAGATGGGGCAGACCCGGCTCCAGACAGGGTGACTCCCAGAGCAATTGACGCACTTCACAGGCGATGAACAATCGGCTCCTTCATGGGCAGGCTGACCACATTTACCACAAGTGGCTATCCCATTGCACCCCAACGTAGTATGCCCAAAGCGCTGACGTTTAAAACAGCGCATTGGGTTGTGGAAATATGGCCGTACTGGCAAACGTAAGAAACCCGCTTTAACATGCTCTGGGAGTCTCGGGCAATTGAACGTGAGAATAAACGAGTCGGATTTGACTAGGTCCCCATCGACTCGTTTCATAATATGCTGCACGTCGACAATACCTTCGTCAGCCCACTCAGATTTCAACTCGTCCTTGGGGATATCCACCAAGTCCCTACATGTCACAACACCCTTACTATAGTTCAAAGTGGAGTGGAGCTCGGTCTCGATAGCGTACTCTCCGAGACAGGTTGCTTTCCTAAGAGAGGTGACTTGACGGGAACTAGAAGTTTCAACTAACAGAGTCCCATTGCGCAGACGCTTCACAGATTTCAGTGTTCCTGCAATTCCCTCAAGACCCTTGTGGATGTAAAAGGGAGAAACTCTCTCAAAGCTACCTTCCTTCCGTTTGACAGTCAAAAACACATTCTGGATATCAGCATGTGCTCTGTTACGACAGTCTGATAAATCTCTAGTAACACCAGGCGCTGGAGGACTCGCAGCACGAAGTCGCTTTTTCGATTGGGTGTGTTTTCCTACCAGTGGCCCACCCAATCCACTGGTAGGGGGAAATGTAGAGGTCGAAGGGTCCATTGTGGTCCCACGAGCAGCTAGGGAACTAAAGGTCCGCTCAGACAGAGCCCCGCGTGCCTGAGTAAGCCTTATACAACTGGGGTGCGGCAGGTGCCCCAGAGGTTGCCCGCTTGCGACTGTTCCACCCCAACAGCCATGCATCTTATAGGCGCGCAGCACACCGTAAGATTGAGGGGTTTTTATAGAGGTTTACCTTCCTCGCAATCCAGGCGGTCAAGCCAAGATTACCATTCCCCGCAGCACACAACGTTCCACCGCCGCGCCATGCGGTGGTCGCTGAAGCATGTCCGGGGGTTACGGTGACAGGAGACTGGCGGCGCTGACCAGTCCCCAGCTCAGGACCCCGGGGTCGCCAAGCCCGTACTCAGCAAATGAATGCTGAGCCCCTGGGGGGCACAACATTACTACGAACATTGACTTTTTTGACAGTAAATCACAGAACCAGTTTCACAACGGACACGATATTCTGTTCGCATGCTATTTCGTTGGAAACCACATGTGAGGAATGGTATCAAAAGCCTTCTGGATATATAGAAATATGCAATTATCTTGAGATTCCCTGTCGATAGCACAAATTACTTCGTGTGAATGCCGGCCGCGGTGGTCTAGCGGTTCTAGGCGCTCCGTCCGGAACCGCGCGACTGCTACGGTCGCAGGTTCGAATCCTGCCTCGGGCATGGATGTGTGTGATGTCCTTAGGTTAGTTAGGTTTAAGTAGTTCTAAGTTCTAGGGGACTGATGACCGCAGCAGTTAAGTCCCATAGTGCTCAGAGCCATTTGAACCATTTTTTTCGTGTGAATAAGGAGCGAGTTGCGTTTGACAGGAAGAATATTTCTGAATCCGTATTACTTATTCTTAAGTTCATCGTTTTCTTCGAGGCACTGCATATTGTTGGAATACAGATCATGCTCCAGAATCATAGAGCAAATCGATGTCAGTGATATCGCTCTGCAATTCAATGGTTTACTTCTAATACCTTTCTTGGATATTACAGTGAACTGTGCAACTTTCCGGTGCTTAGGTATTGATCTTTGTTCTAGCAAATGCATATTTATGCCTGCTATAAAAAATGGAACTATTTCCTCAGCAACTGCAAAAAGAACCTAACTGGTGCACAATCTGGGTTGGAAAACGTGCCTTTATTAAGTGATTTAAGTTACTTTGCTGCATCGAGTGTATCTGTTTCAAAAATACTCATGTTGGTAGCTGGTCTGGTTCGAATTCGAAAATATTTAGTGAATTTTCTACGGTGAAGTGATTTCGGGAAAACATTGCTGCGAGAGAGATTTTTTTATTAATAAAAGTAAAATCCGTTGACGTCAGCGCTAAGTCCTCGCATATAGCCTACACTGGACGCAATTAACATAAATTTTGCGCCATGAGTCATGCAAGGAAAATAAAGCGTGTCGCGTCTACAGCGCAACCATTAGATGTGTATCAACAGTACAGCTGGATAAGGGCAGTCGTAACCTTTCTGGGGTAGTAATGTTAGTGAAGAGATACGAGATGAGAGGTCTAAGATCGACCATGTGCTCCATATAATTTTCAAGTCCGTTTATCGGCGGATCAGAGCTGCTTTTATTTTAATGGCATACTCTTCAGTTTGCAGTCAAAACCACACGTTCTTTCTGCACGACAATGTATATCTCGCAAAGAACTCACATGAAACATTGGAATATTGGCATTCCTTCATAACCTGCGAAATACTGAAGATAAAAACGCACCACAACACCGACGTTCTAACCGTTAACTTCGTTCCGTAACAGTCGATGTTCCACCCCAGCGAGCATAAAGTGTGGCGCATGCGCAGTACGTTATCACGACCGACCCCGGAGCAAGCAATAAACTGCGCC
Organism: Schistocerca americana; assembly: GCF_021461395.2. NCBI lineage: Eukaryota > Metazoa > Arthropoda > Insecta > Orthoptera > Acrididae > Schistocerca > Schistocerca americana. The sequence continues at coordinate 1,011,453,095 of NC_060120.1, read as the reverse complement.
AACTTAATGACACGCCGCACACCGCGGACTGACGTATTGTATGTCAAGAGGCAAGCGCTGAGGCAGCTTTCACAGGCGACGAGGCCACGCCCAGTTCATGGTGGAAATGAGCGTACGGCATTGTGGGCCGGAAGTCCACTATTCAGGGAATGAGTTCATGGTGCCTTTACAGCAGACAAAAAATTTAAGCAGTGTTCCAGCTGCTTCTGCTGATGTCTTTAAAATTAACTAGCGAACCACGACATCCTTAGCAAGGCCGGTACTGTTAATTTCTGGTATAATTATTAGCGATAGAATGTCAGGCATTAAACTGAATCATAATTCAAAGATTAATTGCATGCCAGTTGAATTAAGCGATGCTTGCACTAATCGAATCAACTAAGACAAACTGACGGCGTTTTTGTCTGCTTTCAATCCCACGAGATGGAGAGTTCATTGAGATACTAGATAAACTCGTAAGGAGTAGTACATTTAATAAAAACATTGTTCTTTTCTTTCGGATCCAAGAGAAGCAAGAGGGCGGAAGGGTTGGACAGAGAAAGTGAGTTCACAACTCGTAAAATGAAAAGTAAAAGTAGGAAAATAAACTGGAAGGAAATACATTCAACAGGCAGCGTCAAAAATGTTGATTATAGCTCTTTCAATTTAAACTACAAGTTTGTCACCAGTGTTTTATTTGCACTTCACGTTTGAGAGGTTTAAACCTAGACTATCAGTCGCTTTTATGTTAATTAGTAAGACATTTATGTGTTGTGTTTTCGACTTTGGGGTAACCTGAGGCACTGTCTAGTAGTAGAAGATTAAAAACAAAACCATTATATGTTAGTGCTTGGCTCAGTTTTGTATATGTCTTCGATTGACACAACCGAAATATGAATTTATATACTTCCTCCAGCGCTCACATATGCCTTTTTCTATCGTTCTTATATAACCCACAACGTCACATGGGCTTTGTAAAAAGACGTCTACCAGCGAGCAAAGACAAAGAAACATAAAATAATAATGTTTTCAACAATGGTATAACTATTGTTTCAATGCGGAAAACTAAAAATATTAAAAAAAACATTGGTTATGTAGGGCAATTGAAGGTAACGTTTGGATGGACAGAGAAAGATACAACCAGAAGAAAAACAATGGCTTGGAATGCTTTTGGTAAATTAAACAAAACTTTCAAAACTAATCGACCTATGTAGCCAACGGCCTTGCCGCAGTGGTAACACCGGTTCCCGTCAGGTAAACGGAATAAAGCGCTGTCGGGCTTGGATCTGTGACCATCCGGTCTGCCGAGCGCTGTTGGCAATCAGGGTGCACTCAGCCCTTGTAAAGCAAACTGAGGTCTCGTAATCTGACATACGGCCGGGAGAGCGATGTGCTGTACACATGCCCCACCACATCCGCATCTAGTGACGCCTGTGGGCTGAGGAGGATGACACGGCTGCCGGTCGGTACCTTAAGGTTTGATCGACCTATGTCAGCGTGTATTTTAGCCTATGACAATCAGATCTGAATCTTTAACACGAATACCACAGGAACACTCAGTGTTGCGCAGATAACAATGGAGAACGCTTCTTAGGAATTACTTGGAGGCACAGATATCTGTCAGATAACTGCAGAAAAAGAAATGAAAATTGATGGAGGTGGACGGATTTTACAGTCTGACGAAATGATGGTGTATGCAACAAAGAAGTTTTGTACTGGACAGCAAAAGACCAAGAAAACTACTAATCCAAGATGAACGGATGAATTTATGTATGCAGTAACAAACTTCATGGGACACAAAGACCAAATTCAGAGAAACAAAGGCTTCTTTGAGCTCACCCTTGGGTAGTTCATTTTAAACTACAAAATCAGATTGATCCTGTTTATCTCTATTCATCATTCTACGCCTTTCTGAAGATACATTTGAACAACCTTGTTGAAATTTCGAATATTTCATTGTTTACCCTAATAAACATAAATCAGAGCACAGTGACCTCTTTACATTTATCGCTTCCGTGAATGATGCGCTCGTAAGACAACGAACCGAAATTTGTTTTAAAATATTTCTATTACAATACTGGTACTGTACCGGACACGATGGGAAGGACCAGGCCCCTTTGCTTTTTTCTTTTATCACTCGTTTATTACATCAGAGAAATACACATTTTGAGATAAAATTTAACTACATGAAATATTGCTCTCAGTAAAGGTTAACACAAGCAGTGACAAAACTTAGTTGTCTCAAGCGTTTCTGCTGGCAACAAATTTTAAGGAGGCAATGTAAGGTTTATATCAGTTTAACTCAGACACGTAGCTAGTGATAGAATCACGACACAGACACTTCAACAATTTCGGTAACAAATAAATAGCGTGAATTTGTACTCACAGTAACCAACTAACCGACTTCCTTGCCATTGAATAAGTAGTAGGCCATTTGGAACGAATTAGCAACACCCCGCAACTAGGGGAGTTAATACCAATAGTCTTTAAATGTCTTGCTCCACATTAAATAAACAAACGTACAGTAATTAAATAAATAACAAATCACACTACGCTCCACTCAAACTCTTCAGTGGAAGCCAAGCCAAAACGAAGATTCCATTAACTGACTAGCACTGAAGTCACACTACAGCTCATCTCTGTGTTCCCAGACACAGACACACATGGGGCAAACTTATACAAGACGAGATTTTGAAGGGAGCACATCAGTAAATCGGGTGGTGGAGCTAAATCGTGCCACTGAAAATGAAGGTACTAGACCGGGGCACAAAGTGGTATACAATGAGGTTGCCTTAGTGCTACACTGCGCTCCAAAATATTAATTCAAATGGCTAATTGAAAATTAAGTACACATAGGCTAACATTAATTAACGAGGAGTGACACCAAGTCGCTCGAAGGGATGACAACACTTAACTGAAAAGACAAATGCCGGAAGCGGCAGTAACATCACACACCTTCTCAGAGTTTTGACCAGGAGTCACTTCGCGCTATACAAGTAAACATTTAACCAAGCACAAGGAAAGAACCCCAAAGAGAAAATTCAAATAAAAGAAGGACAGGAAACCCCAACTATTTAAATTTAAAAGAATTATCTCTCCCCAAAGGCAGTGTAAACGCGAAGGCCACACTTAAGAGGCCACCAAAATTGGTTACGTAAGGCTTTATACATTTGCTCCTTTTCTTTGAGAAACACAAGACTGCTCGTGTAGGATACACCAGGCAGCAACCCAAGCTAGGCGGTCGCAAGGCACGGCGAGCAAAATCAGGAGAGCAGATAGGCAGGCAGCCAACACATATCCTCCATGCTGAACCGGCAGACCGCGTAAAACCAACTCCACATATACGTGGTTGCTTCCACCTCGTACCTCGCGGCGTCTCAGCAGGTAGCCCGAGCAAACGCAAACTGCCACTCGCCCCACGAATCCGGAAAACAAGGCAAGCAAATGTGGTGTCACCGCCAGACACCACACTTGCTAGGTGGTAGTCTTTAAATCGGCTGCGGTCCGTTAGTATCCGTCGGACCCGCGTGTCGCCACTATCAGAGATTGCAGACCGAGCGCCGCCACACGGTAGGTCTAGAGAGACTCCCTAGCACTCGCCCCAGTTGTACAGCCGACTTTGCTAGCGATGGTTCACTGACAAAATACGCTCTCATTTGCCGAGACGATAGTTAGCATAGCCTTCAGCTACGTCATTTGCTACGACCTAGCAAGGTGCCATTATCAGTTGCTATTGATATTGTAAATAATGTACAGACAAGAGCTACGTTCAACATTAATGGATTAACGTTAAGTATTCAACCATCTGCGTCCGTTTTACTAAGTTCTAGTTTCCTTGTCCTGTTCCAGACCTCACGCCAGCCTGCGTGAGCTTAAACGCGTGCCTTTCGGCTTCCTCTAACATTAGTGAGTTGGCTCTCCTGCCAATCCACAACAGCAAAGATAAGAAACATCGAAGGATCGATAATGGACATCCAAGAGACTGGCGCGCCAGTAACGAGCGCCACGGCTCAAATACGAGTAACAGAATCTGAGTAAGCAGTTAAATATGACGCAAGTTAACCTTTGTAACTCAATTAGAATTATATAGTAATACCTTCAGCTGCTGACGGGCGTTCATATATATCAACGGGGACAAGTGAAAATGTGCCCCACCAAGGACTCGAACCCGGGACCTCCTGCTTACATGGCAGACGCTCTATCCATCTCTCTCTCTCTCTTTTTTTTCCCCCGTAGGGCCTCCCATCTCCCCTTCCAGCCCTTCCATTCGCTCTCCTTCATGCGCCTTCTTCGGCGAGCTTCAATGCCCCACTTTTTTTTTATTTAATGGGTTATGAAATTGAATTGCATCTTAAAGACAATGTTAGAAAATTGTAATCCGAATTGATTACGGTGAAAATAACTCTCTCTAAAATACTATTGACTGCATTAACAGAACGCAAAATATTCTTCCATTAGAATTTAAACAAAAATGAGAGAGAAGCAAAAGTATAAATTAAGAGAGGAAATTAAACTTCTTCAGTGATGCACGTCTTATGCATGAGAATAGTTTTCCCCTACTATTTTTGTGCTGTGGCATGACTCCTGTTACTTCTTGGGAAAACATGCTTTTTCGGGGTTCTGTTGAGGCCTTCACGGCTACCGTATCGGTCCCGGGGCACCCGAAGACCCCACCGTACTTCACCCTCAACAGCAATCCCCTACTTTGGCAGTCTGTCTTGTTCGGTCGATTTCATATTATTTAGGTATTAACCGATGCCTTGTTTCTGAAACAAAATTTGCATAATATTCCCGAACTTCTTTTTATGGTCTTTGTTCCGGTATATTTTGAAGTATTCGTCTTTCATATATTCTCGATATTTTTGTAGATTGTCGTTACCTTTGTTGTTAACAACATAATTGACAAAATTTCCGAATAGCTACAAGATGACATTGTTTTTTTGTGGTGGAAAGAAAATTTCTTCTGGGAAGAGTATATCGTGTAGTGTGACTTCTTTTCCATCGGTCTGTTTGAGAAAAGCGACTTGCAATACAATGTCATTCCAAATATTCTTGTATCCATTACAGATGAAGCGATGCTTTAAGGAGTCCAAATTGTGACATTTTTGGAACACATTACTTGCATGTAGTCCTATTGAATACAGTTTTTCATTGATACTAATAATGTTGTTGACAACTCTGTACCATGACGCTTGCACTTCCGTAGTCAGTGTTTTGTTATTTATATTAGTCCATATTTTTTCCCAGTTTTTGTTGGGATACTTCAGCTCCATTTTATTTTGGTTTTCGCGTGATGGTAACTTCTCTATTATATATTTACTTGCCCTCTTATTTATGTCTGTTAAAATGCATGTCAAGTAGCTTAATTCTACATAAAAATCCTTAATATGCTTTAGGTTGTAATTTATGTTCTGAACATCTACTGGCGGCTGCATGCTTTCAGTTTTAAGAAGGTCAAATAGAGCGGCAGTTATGCTGTTCGGCTGCGTCTCTATAAGTTTTAGCGCTCTTATAATGAAGAGGGCAGTGTTTTTCCTCCGAAGGTCTGTCAGTCCTAGGCCTCCGTTTTCGGGTCTCGATGTAGTCGTTCCTACTGCTACTCTAAAAAAATGGCCTTTCCATACATATCGACAGATTGTGCTCATTATAGATTTCACTATGTCTGGAGGTGTTGGTAATCTGAGCGACATACGCAGCTTTCGAAAGAACTGCACAGTTTATTAGTTTAATTCTTTGCTTGATATTTAAGTCTCTCGTTTCATGCAGTATTACGCTGCCTCTGATTTTTCCTAACACCTGTTTCGAATTAGCAGCCGTTGTTCTTAATGGGCAACTGTAAAACGTTATGCCCAAAGCAGTGTGACGGTCCACCCTGTTTGCCCACGGTAGCTGCACATTGTCAAGACCCTGTAAATTTAAAAAGGAACTTTTCGTTTCATTTATCCTCGCACAAGTTACCCTGCTACAAAGCAATAACTTGTCCGTTAGCTGGGCGCAGTCATCATCGCTCCTTACTAGAACTCCTACATCTTCAGCGTATGCATTTGTAATCGTCTTCAGCCCAGCTATTGTTATGCATTCTAAGGTTGTGTTCAAAAGCCGTACAAGGGGTTCCAGAGAAACAACATAAAACAGCATGGACAGGGGACTTCACTGAGGAACTACACTAGATATCAACACTTCATTAGTATATTGTCCATTGATCGAGATTTTGGTTCGTATGCCTCTGACGATGTTCATTAAAACCGCTAAGTAGCCATCATTGCAACCTATGTGTTTCAAGGTTCTGAACAGATATCCGTAGTTGACTCTGTCAAACGCTTTAGCAAAATCAATGAAGCCAATGCGTCCATTCGCTGACGATGATGAGAAAATAGAAATAATGTCTCGATATTCACATACAGTCTTAAAAATGGTACGTCGACGGAGACACGTCTGGTGGCGTCCAATGACTTTTTCCAAAGTCGGTCCCATTCGTTCTTTAATTACACGTGCAACTATCTTGTAATCTCAGTGCATTAGACTGATCGGCCTCATTTTAGTAATATCTTTCGTGTCCGTACTCCTTCCCTTTGGAAGTAGTACAGTTACACTTTCCTTGAAAGCAGCAGAAATTTCCTCTCCTCTGAAGACGTCATTAACTACTTCCATGAATTGCGAAACTGTGAGATGCCAAAAGGTCCTATAAAACTCCACAGGCAGGCCGTCTGGGCCTGGAGACTTCCGTGAAGGTGAAGATTTGAGTATATCAAAAACCTCGTGATTCGTAATTACTAACGTTAAACCTCTGTTCTCCTCCTCTGTAACAACTGCCTCTATTCCGGAGTTCTGTAAAAACTCTTGTACTGAGCTGTCGTCAGTAGCATTTCCTGAATATAATTGCTGAAAAAATCTATGTGCTTCATTTAAGATATCCCTTTGTTCTGTCAGGACTCTGTTATCTTCCGTTCTGAGGCTGGCAATAAAATTTCTTTTGTGTGTTGTATCAAGTGGTAGGTGGAGGTGTTACCTGCCTCCATCGTCGTTCTAGTGTTGATTTGATTTGCAATCCCTCCAAATGTACCCTCTTGATACTAATCATATATTGATAAAGACGTCTTGAGACATTGGTTGGTCGTAAAGGTCTCTTAAGCAAGAGTAGTGAAACTCCATTGTGTGTCTTGACCACATTGCCCTTTCTTTGGCGTAAGATATCGGCGCTACTCTTATCTTTTCCTTAGCGGTCATAGTCCACCATTCAATACGTGTTCTATATTTAGTACGCATTCTTATGACAGACTGCCAAGTTTCTCGCATCTTTAAAGCTAGAGCGTTTTCAGAGAGGGTACTGATATTTAATTTCCATAGTGGGCGACCCCAATATGTCTATTGGCTCGTTAATTTGATGCTGCACGTCACTCCGAGGTGGTCAGAGAAGGCAGCTGGTATCACCTCGATACTACTGACTTTAGTGTCTAAAGTTGGGGTGACATATATTCTGTCGATTCTGCTCTGTGTAGCACCAGTGATATATGTGAAGCGAACCAGCGTCGGATATTTTATTTCCCACGTGTCAAACCACTTCATGTTGGTGACCAACGCCTGCAGTTCTTGGGAGAAGTTAAAATTTGGTCGCTGATCCTTTTTATTTAAAACGCAATTAAAATCTCCATCAATGACAATTTCTGCAGGGTTTTCTTGGAGTAGAAATAAAATGTCAATTTTAAAAAAGGCTGCCCTCTCTCGTCTCGCATTGTTGCCTGAAGGTGCGCATAGGTTTATAAAAGTGATGTTAAAAATTTGGCAGCTAATTCCGCTCCCGACTCTAAAAGGCACACGTTTGTCATCTCGTTCCCTTCTTTAGCAAGAATGGCTGTTCCACACGCGTTTTCTGGTGCTACATTCAACACCTCTTTGTAACCTGAAACATAAAATTCTTTGACATTAACTTCCTGCAGGAAGGCGATATCTGTATCTGACTGATACAGAAAGTCCTTCAGTGCAGCAACCTTTGCTTGACTCTGAATTTTGCTTATGTTTAAAGTGGTCACGTTATATGTATGTTCCACTATGAGACGCTACAAGACAGTAAATAGAGGACACGGTATTGGAACCGCGTACAATAGCTTCTGTTTAGATATATATATTGTTATTTTATTTTACTTTTATTCCATTGACGATTTTCCTCCTTTTTCCTTTTTTTCCTTTCTTCTTAGAGTTCAGTGTGACAATTTTTAATAAAAAAAATTCTTCCTCAAAAGCTCCTTCCGCCCCCGTTGCATCGGTCTGATCCTCCTTTTCGTCCGCCCAGTTAAATCGTGGCTCGGTGATGTCGTGTCCATGTCCTTGTCCAAGTCGGGTTTCATTGTCCATATCTAATGTCGTATTGTCATGCAAGGGTTCATATGTTCCACGTGGCGTGTCAGCCCGTTCTTGTCCCTTGTTCCGATCCGAAGACTCGCCGGCCGCTTCCTTTTGTGTATCTTCGTCCTTCTTTTCGGTCTCCTGTATCTTCCTCAGCCGCTCTCTTAAAGGAGGGTCCAAGTTCTCTGCAGCTTGATGTGCTCTTCGTCCCTTTTTATTTTTTGATGATTTCTGTGAAATCGTCGGTAAATCCTTTGGTGAACTTCCTGGCGACCCCATAGAAGGTCGAGGGGAAGTCACCTGACCCGCCTTCGTGGCGGAAGATATTAGAGCTCCGTTAATTTCGGAGTCGGCCGTTGCTGCTGTTTCTACGACACGTGAGATGGGTGGTGTCATTGGTTCGTCTTCTTGCACCCCCCATTTTCCTTCGACGTTTCCTGAACCTGTCTGTGGTGTCCTGTCATCTGTGTGGTTGTCAGTTTTTTGTTGTATCACTTCCTCTTTATGTCCATCCACTGTAGTTCCCTCTGGGATGTTGGCCCTTTCGTATGTAACTACCGCTTCGTACTCTTCCATGTCTACATCAGGTATTATCGATGAAGCTTGTCCCACGCTGGAAGAGTTGTCAGACTCAGAGGGCAAGCGCGGTGCGTCCTCAGTGACGTCATTACTGGCCAGATTCTGATTGTCGTCGTCAGTCAACTCCGCGGTGCTGCCCGTTTCCGTGCGCGCGTCGGGAGGTCCCACCTGCTCGGCCATATTCTGTTGATAGGGGGCCCGGCTAGCTGCCGCGGTAGCGTACGTCACTTGCATGCTAACAACTTGCCCTGGGACAGCCGCCTCGTTAGTCGGTAACTGAGGAACCCGCCTTCTATTGCACTCACTTCTGACGTGCCCTGGGGCGTTACATAACGCACAAGTCCGTGGCTGCCCATCATAAATTATGAGAGCGCGATGGCCACAAATATTCAAGTAAGAAGGGATATGTCGTAAGAGCTCAATCTTAATCTGTCTAACTTCATTCAAAACCGGAAACATATATTGCTCCGACCATTTTTCTGCAATATTAGATATAACCCTACCATAGGGCTGAAGAGCAGCATTGATTGCTCCGGCAGGGACCTCGAACGGCAGTTCGAAAACTCTCACTGTTCGAATGTCTAGCCCAGCATGGGAAACAAGAACGTCACCAACGGTTCCGTCTGCATGATTAAATTTCATTTTGCCACCACACTTGTCAACTATCGAGGAGCACAATTCAGAGGAAACCAATTTCAAAAAGACAGAATTGGAAACAAAGGGATAGGCACACCAATAATTTCGTCTCCTGTGATCTTCACTGTTTCTGAAAGCCACCTTTTGATCTCAAAAGCCTTTGGTCTTTTACAGGTCCAATCAAAAGTAAATCTAACCGTATCTCTTCGTTCACAGTTATATTCGTTCATTTTGTCATTTTAAATCACTGAAAGATACAAAGTAAACAAAGCGCTCTACTGGCCTTCGCAACATCCACACAGCCGCTGTTTACGCCAGTCCCCCTAGCGATGCCGCCACACGTCCGTCCGGCGCGGCGGCCGAGCAGCGAATGTCCATCTGACCCAACGAAGGCACAGAAGGTAATGCGACTTCTCGCCTCCCGCGAGACCCACATTCTCACCTCACATGTCCGAAAGGACAGACACCATATCCATGTAAGTATATAGTTCTGGCAATACCGGCCATGATCTTTCTCTTCTGTGCGGATGCACACCTATTACCCGAACTCTTATGGGACTTGATAAGAATGTCTTCCACGAGTAATAAGTGTGTTGGGTAGGGTGCATGGGGGCTTAATTAAATAATTAATGCAAATACTTTTTAATTTTTTAGTAGCTGACTGTCCGGTTACGCTGTCTCGTAAACGGTTGGCCCTGACTAGTTTAGTACGCAATCTGACTGCATAGAATAACAACAATGAATGAAATGAAAATTTCCGTTAATACAATTAATTAATTAAGTCCCCAGCAACTATAAAACGTACGAAACCAAAGCACAAGTGTAACTGTTCTGTGTGTGGAAGTGTGATTCAACGTACACATCTGGCACGGTTCTTCTTCAGTAAGACAAGAAATTTTAAATACCATTTAAACTGAAGTAATTAAAAAAAATAGAAATACTATACTTGCGCAAGAAAACCAGAATTACACTCTAATACAAGAACACGAGCCAGATGCTTTGTTGACTGAACCTGTAATGACGCATTATTTAAGACATTGAAATAATAAAAAGAAAAAGGAATTTTTTTTACCTTCATATATATTGACGAAAAGCACTCTGATCATTACAATATCTCCATTCGAACAACATCTGCTGTCTAGCCCATCAAACAACTGCATAAAACATGGAACAAGCACTCCCTACTACAACATCTCAACACCGACTCACTACTACTACTCCACAAGCACTGACTACTGCTACATCTCGACAAGCACTGCCACTGGAGGCGGCGGAATAAAACTCTTTGGCGCAATCTCTGACGCTGTGGCTCAGTGTAGCCACCTTTCAAGGGACACTACGAATTTAGTGTGTGGACATATAAGGTGAGAATGTGGGTCTCGCGGGAGGCGTGTGCGAGGTAGTCCTTGCAGTCGCACTTTCCTCCGTGCCCTCGGTGCCTAAGATGGTTCAAATGGCTTTGAGCACTATGGGACTTAACTTCTGAGGTCATCAGTCCCCTAGAACTTAGAACTACTTAAACCTAACTAACCTAAGGACATAACACACATCCATGCCCGAGCCAGGATTCGAACCTGCGACCATAGCGGTCACACGGTTCCAAACTGTAGCGCCTAGAACCGCTCGGCCACTCCGGCCGGCCCTTGAGTTGGGGAAAATTTAAAACGTGAGAAGGCAGTTCATTCACGCGCGAAATAATATGGTGCGGAAAAGAATGACACTAAAATAGCTAGAAAACAGCCAAATCGTTAAAATACTGATGTAGAAAAGAGGGACTTAGTACTCGTATGGCAGAATGAACGACAAACATACGGCGTTTTATTTAGTTAGCGCCCAAAAAATTGTTATAGAAACCAACGAATAAAGTCAGAAATAAAAGAACTTGAAGCACATAATTTTTAAGTGAAAAAAAAGGGAGTTACGGGGAAGTGAGTGAAACGATAGGAACAACGGGCAATAACGGGGAATGGAAAGGGGAGCGCGAATGTAATTAGCTACCAATTATCGTCATCATAAATTTGTAGGAAAAATTCAAAAGCACATTCACCAAAGTTACTATAAAATGAAATAAAAATGCGTCCATAAACATCAGGAGGTACATTATGGGCGGTTTAGTGAAGACAGATATATAATATCATACAAATCGAAGGTAAACGTCTAATTTTTATGCAACTAGATGTTGGTACATAAAAATGTTTTTTTAACTTCGACTTTTACCTTCCTTTACTACATCGTTGGGCTAAGGAAGATGACAATTGCCAGTCTGAGGAGCAAGAGCGTGCAGGGATAGCGGCGCGCAGTGGAGTAAACAGTTTTCTTGGTTACCTCACCGTTTTCTAAGGATGGTGGAGGAGAAAGTGTTGGTGCATTCTGTCCCAGATTTGCTACATTCTTCGCACTATTTCATATCAAGCGATGAGCAGAGGAAAGTATTCGTATCCCTTGATTGATTGATTGATTGGTGGGAGGGGACCAAAGAGCAAGGTCGCCGGACCCAGCGGATTGGGGAAGGATGAGGAAGGACAATCGGCAGTGCCCTTTCAAAGGAACCATACTGGTATTTGCCTGACGCGATTTAGGAAAATCACAGGAAACGTAAATCAGGGTGGACGGACGCGGATTTGAACCGTCGTCCTCCCGAATCCAAGTTCAGTGTGCTAATTGCGCCACATCGCTCGATATATTCATTCATATCGTGGGTTTAGAAATCTTGCAGATGTTGTATCCACACACTAGAGACAATTTGTATCAGTATGCGGGCATAAGAAAGTGTAAGGAGATCCCATCAACAGTTTTACAAACAATTGATCCCATACAGAGCAATGAGGTGATTGGTGGACAATAATTATCGGCGTGAAGAATGTGTGAGAACCCTTTGGAGAATATATTAAAGGAGTAATGGTATGAAACAGGCAGTCGATCTATTCGACCAATCCCAGATCATATCTGTGAAACTGCGCAATATGTTCCAAGACCTAGAAGAATAAGCCTGTAACATCTGAGGCACTACATATGTGAGAAATTACGTATGTTGATCAATGTTGTGGTGTGGGAAGCATACTGTCTAGTGTGTGTAGGGAAAATAGAGGACAATCTCGAGAGGTGAGGCTGGGAAGCTGCTTTGTCTGTGGTGCTCAGGGACACTTTAGGCATGACTACCTGCAGAAAAAACGCGATGCCCTTGTATTCTGGTGACGATAGGCATAGCTTATCCGCTTCTCGTGACATTCAGTGGTCGATTCCGCTATATGTAGTGGTATCTACACACTTCTGATCAGAGAGTGTATGTGTGAGTTAAAGACAGTAGGAAAACAAGAAATCTGTAGGTAAAAGTTAGTTCCAAAGTCGACGCTATTTTTGGAGGCAAGGGTATGTTATCTTAACAGCGAACTCTGACCCCATTTTTGTGTCTGATGTTTATAATAAGCCGCTCTATGCCCTAAGATACCCCACGCGAATGCTACGGTCGCAGGTTCGAGTCCTGCCTCGGGCATGGATGTGTGTCATGTCCTTACGTTAGTTAGGTTTAAGTAGTTCAAATGGTTCAAATGGCTCTGAGCACTACGGGACTTAACTTATGAGGTCATCAGTCCCCTAGAACTTAGAACTACTTAAACCTAACTAACCTAAGGACATCACACACATCCATGCCCGAAGAAGGATTCGAACCTGCGTCCGTAGCGGCCGCGCGGTTCCAGACTGTAGCGCCTAGAACCGCTCGGCCACTCCGGCCGGCGTTTAAGTAGTTCTAAGTTCTAGGGAACTGATGACCTCAGATATTAAGTCCCAGAGTGCTCAGAACCATTAGAACCATTTGAACCCTAAGATACTGGTAGTTGAGGGACAGTTTTAAGTGATACATGGTTTTGTTCACATCAAGTCGTGTGTGGATGGCCGGAATGAATCACTAGGCTACTTTATTCGCCACAGTGAATTCCATTTCGTTGCGAATGTTAGGCTAGGTAAAGATCAAGCTAAAGATTCGTGACTTCAAATTGCTAACTAAGCCAAGAGTCCCTCAGGGACAGCCGACTGAATTAACTTTAGATGTTTACAAGTGACAGGTTTAATCCTTAATAGGGCAAAGGGAAACTTTACTTTTGGATTCTGTTAAAATTGGAGCTCATCAATTTGTTGAATGAGATGGCCACAGCAAGACTGTACTGATCCCGTGTGTCCCAATTTAAACCATCATATAATTTGGACTGTAGCCGTGGTATTGGGCTAGCGTCTTTGATTCACAATCAAAACATCTTCGGTCCCGGATTCGAAGGCCGCCGCTGCTTAAATTTTGATTAATAAGCAGCAATGGCTGCCTAAGAAGCTCGGCATAAGAAGTCAGCCCCATTCTGCCAAAGGCCTTGTCAAAGAGGGCGGAGGAGCGTACAGAGGTTCAGGGCGCTCCCTTGTCCTAGGGGTGGGGAACTGCCCCTAAAGGCGGAAGTATCAAAAAAGATCAACGGCATGAGGATGCATAAGGCAATGGAAACCACTGCATTAAGGACACGTAACGTGTATCCACAGGACATGTGGCCGGTAACTGAAGTGTCATGATGATCGGAATAGTCCCCCACTCGGATCTCTGGGAATGCCAAGGGGGTGGCTACCATGAGAAAAAGACTGAATAATCAAAGAAATAATAACGTGCTGCGAGTCGGGGCGTGGAATGTCAGAAGCTTGAACGTGGTAGAGAAACTAGAAAACCTGACAAGGGAAATGCAGTGGCTCAATCTAGATATAGTAGGGTTCAGCGAAGTGGAAAGACGACAAGGATTTCTGGTCAGATGAGTATAGGGTAATATCGACAGCAGCAGAAAATGGTATAACGGGATTAGGTTCCTTATGAATAGGACCGTAGGGCAGACAGTGTGTTACTGTGAAGAATTCATTGACAGGGTTATTCTCATCAGAATCGATAGCAAAACAACACCGACAACGATAGATCAGGTATACAAGCCGACTTCGCAAGCTGAAGAGATAGAAAAAATGTATGAGGATATTGAAAGGGTAATACAGTATGTAAAGGGGGTTCAGTTGTAGGGGAAGGAGTAGAAGAAAAGGTTACCGGGTAATATGAGCTTGGGACAAGGAATGAGAGAGGAGAGAGATTAATTGTGTTATGTAATATACGTCAGCTAGTAATAGAGAGTACTCTGTTCAGGAATCACAAGAGGAGGAGGCATACTTGGAAAAGTCAGGGTGATACTAGAAGATTTCAGTTAGATTACTGCGTGGTCCGACAGAGATTCCGAAATCAGATACTTGAGTGTAAGGCATACCAAGGAGCAGATATAGACTTAAATCACAACATAGTAATAATGAATAGTAGGCTGAAGTCAAGAAGAATCAATACGCAAAGAAGTGGGATACGGAAGTACTAAGCAATGACGAGATACGCTTGAAGTTCTCTAAGGCTATAGATACAGCAATAAGAAATAGCTCAGTAGGCAGTACAGTTGAAGAGGAATGAACATCCCTAAAAAGGGCGATAAGAGAATTTGGGAAGGAAAAAATAGGTACAAAAAAGGTAACTGCTAAGAAACCATGGGTAACAGAAGAAATACTTCAATTGATCGCGGAAAGGAGGAAGTACAAAAATGTTCCTGGAGACTCAGGGATACAGAAATACAAGTCACTGAGGAATGAAATAATTAGGGAGTGCTGGGAATCAAAGCATCAAAAATGTGAAGAAATCGAAAAAGAAATTATTGTCGGTAGGACTGACTCACCATACAGGGAAGTCAAAAGAACCTTCAGCGACATTAAAAGCAAGGGTGATAACATTAAGAGTGCAACGGGAATTCCTCTTTAAATGCAGAGGAGAGAACGGATAGGTGGAAAGAATACATTGAAAGCCTCTATGAGGGGGAAGATTTGTGTAAGGTGATAGAAGAAGAAACAGGAGTCGGTTTAGAAGAGATAGGGAACCCACTATTAGAATCAGAACTTAAAAGAGCTTTAGAGGACTTACGATCAAACAAGGCAGAAGGGATAGATAACATTCCATCAGAATTTCTAAAACCAGTGAGGGAAGTGGCAACAAAACGACTATTCACGTTGGTGAATAGACTGTATGAGACTGGTGACATGCCATCTGACTTTCGGAAAAGCAACATCCAGACAATTCCGAAGACGGCAAGAGCTGACAAGTACGAGAACTATTGCACAACCAACTTAATAGATTATGCATCCAAGTTGCTGACAAGCATAATATATAGGAGAATGGAAAAGAAAATTGAGGATGCGCTAGATGATAATCAGTTTGGCTTTAGGAAAGGTAAAGACGCGAGAGACGCAATTCAGACGTTGCGTTTGGAAACAAGACTAAAGAAAAATCAAGACACTTTCAGTGGATTTGTCGACCTGAAAAAGCGTCAACAATGTAAAATGGTGCAAGATGTTCGAAATTCTGAGAAAAATAGGGGTAAGCTATAGGGAGAGACGAGTCCTATACAATATGTACAAAAGCTAAGAGGGAATAGTTAAAGTGGACGTACGACCAAATGTTCCTATAAAAAAGGTTGTAAGAGAAGGAAGTAGTCTTTCGGCCCTACTGTCCAATCTGTACATCGAGAAAGCAATGACGGAAATAAAGGAAAGTTCAGGAATGGAATTAAAATTCAAGGTGAAAGGGTATAAGTGATACGATTCGTTGATTATATTGCTATCCTGAGTGAAATTCAAGAAGAACTGTATGATCTGCTGAACGGAATGTACCGTCTAATGAGTACAGAGCATGGACTGAGAGTAAATCTAAGGAAGACGAAGGTAATGACAAGTAGTAGAAATGAGAACAGCAAGAAACTTAACATCAGGATCGAAGGTCACGAAGTAGATGAAATTAAGAAGTTCTGCAACGTGGGCAGTAAAATAACCAGTGACGGACGGAGCAAGGAGGACATTAAAAGCAGACCAGCGATGGCAAAAATGCATTCCTGGCCAAGAGAAGTCTACTAACGTCAAATATCGGCCATAATTTGAGGAAGACATTTCTTAGAATATACGTTTGGAGCACAGCATTTTGAGGTAGTGAAACACTGACTGTGGGAAAACCGGAACAGAAGTGAATCGAATCATTTGAGATGTGGTGCTACAGACGAATGTTGAAAATTAGGTGGGCTGATAAGAAAAGGAATGAGGAGGTTCTGCGCAAAATCGGAGAGGAAAGGAATATGTGGAAAACACTGATAAGGAGAAGGGACAGGATGACAGGACATCTGCTAAGACATGAGGGAATGACTTCCATGGTGCTAGAAGGAGCTGTAGAGGGCAAAAACTGTAGAGGAAGACAGAGACTGGAATACATCCAGCAAATAATAGAATACGTACGTTGCACGTGCTACTTTGAGATGATGAGGTTAGCACAGGAGAGGAATTCCTGGCGGGCCACATCAAACGAGTCAGAAAACTGATGACACCCCACCCCACCAAAAAAAAAAAATTACCTGATAAGCAACTTTAATATTCTGTGCCTCAGTTGCATACCTTGTGTTATAAATAGTATTTTAATGGAAGTTGTATTTCCAGTGATTATGGTAATATCATGAGTGGTGGAGGTCGCTATCAGTATGAAGGCGGAGGGGGGGAAGGTGTCTGGTCTCTGCCATGAAATTGCGATTCACGGCAGAGTTTCGCCAATGTTGGTGATGCATTTCTGCTGTGGAAGAGCGCGCAAAACCCCAAAATGCAGCACCTCAGTGAGCCTGGTGTGGGACAAGGAAGTTAGGACAACTTGGAAATAGCGTCGGGCACCCTGGACAGCAGTGGTAATGTGACAAGATACAGGGTGACAATTACTGGACTATATGAAATAAAATCGTCATAACTTCTGGACGCTTTGCGTTAAGACGTTCAAACTGTGTGGTTTGGCACGTGGTATGATGGGAATTAGTATGCGCATGCATGGGTTTGGTTTAGCGACAAAGCCCCCTTTCATTTGGATGTGTTCATCAATAAGCAAAATTGGCGCATTTGGGGGACTGAGAATTGGCATTTCGCGATTGAGATATCTCTTCACCCTCAGAAGTCTCTTCACTCTCAATGGGTCCAATCACTGAATAATCAGTGGGCTATTTCTTGATAGCACGGTGACTACCGAAGGGAACATGAAGGTTTTGGAAGATGATTTCGTCCCCATTATCCAAAGCGACCCTCATTTTGACAAGATGTGGTTCGTGAAAGGCGGAGTTCGACCCCATCAAAGCAGGAGAGTGTTTGATGTCCTGGAGGAGCACTTTGGGGACCGCATTCTGGCTCTGGGGTACCCAATCGCCTCTGGCATGGACCTCGGTTGGCCGACATATTCTCCGGATCCCAACACATGCTACTACTTTTTGTGGGGATATATTAAAGACAAGGTGTGCAGCAATATGTACAGCAGTAAACCCAAAATCATTATGGAGCTAAAAACAGCCTTTGAGGAGGTCATCTGCAGCATCGATGTTCCGACACGTCAGCGGGTCACGCAGAATTTCGCTATTGGTCCGCGCCACACCACTGCCAATGTTGGCAGGCGTATCGAACATGTCATATGTTGTGGATTGGCCAGAGCGCCAACCCACAATGAGAGGTGAAGCCGAAAGGCACGCGTTTAAGCCCACGCAGGCTGGCGTGAGATCTGGAACAGTTAAAGGAGTTGAGTCTAGTAAATAAAGTACGGAGCTTCTGGAATACTTAACTTTAATCCATAATTGGTGATAATCGGTCTGACGGCACATGCATCACAAGATAAGTATCAAATGATAATGGCGCTTTGCTAGGTCATAGCAAATGACGTAGCTGAAGGCTATGCTAACTATCGTCTCGTCAAATGAGAGCGTAATTTGTCAGTGAACCATCGCTAGCAAAGTCGGCTGTACAACTGGGGCGAGTGCTAGGAAGTCTCTCTAGACCTGCCGTGTGGTGGCGCGCGGTCTGTAATCACTGATAGTGGCGACACGCGGGTCCGACGTATGCTACCGGACCGCGGCCGATTTAAAGGCTACCACCTAGCAAGTGTGGTGTCTGGCGGTGACACCACATCATAACCTAAAGACGACTATCTGAAGTGACATTTACATGTTGAATAAAGTGTGTGCACGCCGTAGTTTGTAACTAATTCCTGTTTATTTCTTCATACACTTCAGTAATTGTCAGCCTGTATGCCTGTGGCTTCTGGCCATCGATGGCGCTCCAGTCAGGAGCTGCATCTGGGTATATGGCTGCAGTTGTCTGTTAGCAGCCGTGATAGTGGCCCCATTTATATGAAGGACGACAGCGGAGCCATGAGAACATGCAGAGAGATAGCGAGGAAGCACAACACCTGAGCGGCTGAGATGGAAGTTAGCTAAGGACGACGGAGTGGCTAGTTCGAATAGTCAGCAATGGAGCCAGTCTGGTGGGGTCTGTACCTGAGCTAGCAAGTCAAGGCATCAGTTCGTGTTCTGGGCGAGCAGACGGTGTCTGGCACCTTAGCTCTAGGCGTGGTCATGCTGACGAGATGTGGGTTGATATTAGTGGTGACGTGTGCACTTAGACGGCGGTTCACAAGAAGTGTGTTATGCCGTTTGTTCTCGGCAGAAATCTTCTGTTGTCCAGAGGCTTCTGCCTGGGTGTGTTTCGGACTAGTCTGCTAGTGGTTAGGTTGCCATTAAGATGGGGCTACTACAAGGTCCAATGTTGTAATCTGAAATACGTTTTCGTAGGAGACTTCACTACTGTACTACTACTGGTCAGAGAGATTCACCGCATGTTCGTCTAGGGAAGTGTTTCCAGCGGTGGGTTCCCGTTGCCTTCCACTGATGATTATGAAATGATAATGAGGACAACACAACACCCAGTCCCTGAGCGGAGAAAATCTCAAACCCATCCGGGAATCGAACCCAGGCCCTTAGGGGTGACAGAGCGCCGCGCTGACCACTCAGCTATCGGAGCGGACTTAGTACGAGAATGTAGTGTTTGAGTTAAATGCTAAGAGTGTGTCTTATTTGATTGTCAGTTACGTCTGTTTTACCTTTGTGACTTGTAGATTGATGTCCTGAACTGAATTAAGATCTTATTTCATTTGTCCTGTGGCCATCATTCTTCAGCCTGATTCAAGTTGCCTTAATTATTTATTACTATTTCTCTTTTTCATTAGTTTTGTTTGTAATACCTTTGGGGCACAGTGTGTCAGCTGTTGTTGTTTAATTTATGATATTTCCTGAACTAGAACCCTGTTATTTTGTTTTTCTTGTCAGTCTTTCCACTCTGCATAGTTATTAGTGATATGATTGTATATTGTTTTGTTATTTCCTTGGTTTTTCTAAAGCTAAAATTGTTTGAAAGGGCTGAAATGTTACGGTTTGGCACGTTACGCTACATGTTACGTTAATATGTGTTTGTGGATTAAGCTCTGCTCGTTTTCCTTGTTCTACTTTCATTCATACGCTCTGATTTACTGAATTCCGGTGTTAATAACTGTGTTTAAAGCATGCTAAATAATTACGCCCACACAACCCCCAGCCAATTTTCACTCCCTCTGTTTCTGCGCCACAACTGTCTCTTATTTCAATCTGTCCCAGCCTGTCAAGATTCGCAGAGGCTCAATACTATATTTATTTACATTCGACTTCCCATGATCTGTAAAAGTATCTTCATCGGTGGAGAGAGTTACTTGAAGTAATAACGTGTTGTCCTGATGTTGCATCAGAACCGAGTGACTTATTTTCGTGAGTCTTCTGTTATTCCACAGTTTTATCTGCTGCTGAATTGACGCATGGTACGGATGGAAGCTGTTAGTGGTCAAACTGCAGAAAATGCTAGGCTGAGCTATTCCAGAGGCAGTCACAATGCCTCGGAACCTAGCAAGTGCATTATGAGCAACAGCTGCCAGAACGTCTATTTCGTTCGCTCTGCCTGTTGCAGGATTGCACCTTACCCCTTGTGTAGTATCCCAGTGCCCTTCTGGCACGAATTTTTTGCACATTCCCTCAATTGTTATTCCTGTTGTCACCATCTGGAGGGATACATTTCTGGGTACAACTCATCTATTCTATACTCGCTTCTTCTACATTCTGTCTAAAGGAATAACATCTCTAGTTATTCTTGGTTTGCGACAGACATTTATTTTTTGAAACTAACCTGCACTCGACACACGTGAACGACACTGATACCTATATTTCCTCTGTGCCCCTTTTATATTGGTGCTAGCTCAGTACCCCGCATTGCCCAGGTATCTATTAAGTCTATTCTATTTCTTACCTCCCCCTATCTGTTCATAACCTCTCCCACCCCTTCTCTGTCCAAATGTTTCTCCCCCTCTTTCTATCAACCTCCTCCAACCCCACTCTCTGTTCATCTCTTCCAGCCCCCCTCTGTCTGCATCTGCTCCTCCCCTATCTCTCTCTGCAAATCTGCTCCTATCCCCTCGATCCATCTAGTCCTTCCTCTCAGTCTCCCCTCCTAGGCCATCTCCTCCTGTCACCTCTCTCTGTCCATTTCCCCTGCCCCCCTCTCAGCCCGCCCCTTCTTCCTCTCTGTCTTCCACTTCTTACAGCCCCTCCTCACCCTCTCTACATCTTCTCTGTCCATATCCACCTTTCCCCTCTCTCCATCAGTCTCCTCTACCTGCTCTCTGTCCTTCTCCCCTTCTCTGTCCACCTCCTCCACCCCTTTTTCCATCCATCTACTTCTACCTCTCTCTCTGTCCATATCCTCCTTCCCTCTGTGTTCATCCCATCTCTGTCCTTCTCCTTTCAGAGTCCACCTCCTCCTCCTCTGTACATCTTCCCTTTCCCTGGCATTTCCACCTGACCAACTCGGTGTCCATCTCCTCCTCATTCTTCTCAGACGATTCCATTCTTCCCTCTCTATGTGCATCTCCTACTCTTCCATTTCACTGTCCTCTTCCCTTCCTCTCTCTGAGCATCTCCTCCTTCCCACCCTCTGTCACTCCATTTCTTTTGCCTGAGGTCCTCTTTTCACAATCACCTCCCCTCCAATCAGTGGTTGCTGATTCTTCCCCTCAGAATATTCCTCTCCAGAAGGTAAGTAATATGTGCACCAAGATGGGTAAAAATCGATGTAGGGGTTTAAGAGAAGCTTTCCTGTAGCTTTGCCTGGATGTGTACATGTCACATATATTTCCATACCTTTAACCTATTTCACCCATATTTGTACGCATGTTTCATCTGTATCTCTAGCGAATTACACCATGTAGTTTCGTTTCCATATAACGCAATGTATATGGCATTGTATCTCCCGAAAAATGTGTCGTACAATGATACAATTTTACAAGTACATTCAATGCTATAGATGAATACTGTCCATAAAATGTATCGTGAATATAGTCTGTAGTAAAAATGGAATAAATCAAAACATCACGCATGATCAGGCAGTTTTTCACGCATCTAAGTGAATGTGACATCTTATCTACTGAACTACGTGTCGTACAATGATATAATTAAGCTCGTATATTCAGTGGTATATGTGAATACTTTCTGCAAAATTTGACGTGAATACAGTGACTAGTAAAGAAGTAATGAAATAAAACGTTATGCTTGATTCCGCAGTTTTACAGCAGGAACAGCGAAAATGTAGTAAATGATAAACTTTTCTTCTTTCATTATTTTGTGGGGATTTTCAGCGAAAAATAGTTTCGTAAAGGGTTGAAATTGTGGGTAGAGTTCGTTGCGAGTGACTTAGTGCTCTCATTCTCAAATGCTGGATGAATAAACTCTGCGAATTCGCGAGTCGTGTGGTACACTGCTCCTTTTATACATATGTGGTTCTTACCGCCACAGCGATTCTCTCCGAACAGTAAGTAATATGTATACCAAATTCGGTTGAAATTAGTACAGCGGCTTAGGAGGAGATGTGGAACAATCATACATACAGGCGTACATATTACATCCATTTTTATAATTTCTATGGACAGCAGCAGTGTTACACTCTCTTGGATCCTTATCCGATGTGATCTGTTTCGTTATTTGTGCATGAAATTATGAACTTGCACACACGACAGAAATCGCTTTCATGTTCAAAATAGTTAATTCCTAAGCTCTAAAACTATAATTATTCCAATTTATCGGATTTTGAAGAGTGAAACGCCATACCTGTTTCTCTTTTAGAAATGCGATGTTGACAACACAAACTACTACATTTCCAGTTGGAAATCCGAAGTCCATACCGCTATCTCTGTAACTAATATAACTATGAAATAAGACTATATACCATTTAGTGACAACTTCCTCACAATTCATCTTGGAAAAAGAGAACTCCGATATCTCAAACAGTTCCGGAGATATTCGAGGTGAAAGGCTTAGCTGAATCACCCGTATAACAGTTGTGGGCGACATTTTTTAATATAGTTTTTGTTTGCTGATAATTTCAAAAACCATAGACGATAGATTATACACGATATTTATCTGTGGATCACAATGAAACAGGTCAAAGGAATGAGAGTGAGTTGTGTCGTATAATTAAATATATATAGCTTACATAATACTGCATGAAATAATGTCGGCGAATTTTCCAACGGCATATTGAAGGCTACGTAACGGCCGCCGCCACATACCTGTGGTTCGCCTCTTGTATAAGCTTGTGGACGTAAGAAACGTGATAGTGTCGTGGATGTGTGGCAAATCGACGAAGTGCGACGTAGTATCGTCTCTGTTGTGCGACCGGATTTCTGCTTCTGTGTCAGAAAGTTCACATGTCGTACTGATCGACGAAAAGTCACTGAGTCAAACAGAATCTAGCGTTCTCCAAGGAAGCGTTGTAGACCACATGCCCTTTTTAATCTTCTTAAACCATTTAGGAGACAATCTGAGCAGCCGTCTTAGATTGTTTGCAGATGATACTGTGATTTGCCGCCTAGTAAACTCATCACATGATCCAAATCAATTGCAGAATGATTTAGATATGTGTATGGTGCGAAAAGAGGAAATTGACTGTGAATAATGATACCGGCTCTCAGTTCAACTTTATATTTAGGGACTACAGTTTCGAAGAACTTAAACTGGAATAAAGCGGGGAAAGTTAACCAAAGTTGCGATTTACTGGCAGAACATTTAGAAGATGCTACAGGTTTACTGAAGAAACTTGCTAGTCTGATATGAAATTTCCTGGCGAAGTAAAACTGCTGGAATGAGGCTCGAACTCGGAACCTTTGCCTTTCGGAAGCAAACGCTCCACCGATTTCGCTATCCAAGCGTACTCACGACCCGTCCTCACAGCTGTACTTCTGCAAATACATCTACTACCGCCCAAATTTCGAAGAATTTCTTGTGCGAAACTTGTAATAAAAGCACTCCTGAAATAATACATGTCTTAGCTACAGCCTGTGGATGTTTCCATAATGAGATTTTCAATCTTCTGCGGAGTATGTGCTGGCATGAAACTTCCAGGCAGATTAAAACTGTATGCCGGATCGAGGGAGCCTTGCCTCTGGCGGGCAAGTGCTCTATTGCCTTAATTAAATACCTCTGTTCCTTTTTTTGTTTTTTTTTAGGTAGTCTGGGATCCAATGCCAAGGCCTGGCCACAACTTCCCTCCTCCCCCCCTTCCCCGCCTCCCCCTCCCTGCCAAGCACACATACCACTAAGGTGCACCGTCACAATGTTTTCTCTTTTATTAACTAAAGTGGAGCCATACGCCAAAAATTATGACATCATGTGAACTAAACAGAGCCATTAAAAGGGAGGTCAGCGTTGGCCGTAATATTGATGGTTTATTGATAGCAAAATCGATTTTCAAGCACATAGTGATATCTTCAGTAATGGAAGTAAAAAGTTTCACATAGCGATCAGTGAATAAAAAACAAAAACCACAAGCACACCTGACTATAAACCAAATGCTGGAAAGAACATACCTGTGATGTATAAATTAAACTCATAGGCACTGGTATCAATTAATCAGTAACCAAAACTGAGAAACGATCACAATAACTGAAGCCACTGTTTACATTTACCTATCAGCAGACCTCGGTTTGACAGGGTCTTGGAACGTCCTCTATGTGGCGTGTGTGACGGGAAGACTTAACAATACCTTATTTGGCAAGAGATTACCACAAAATACCAAAGTACTCTTGCAAATCATTGACTGGATATTTCAGTTTTAAAATTGTACATTAAAAAACGCATAGCAAAAAGGAAAGGGGGAAATGCACATCTGGCCAACATATGCTGGCGTGTTACGTTCAAACAACTTAAAAAACATGTAAGAATAAAAATCAACAGGTAAAATTATATGGTGTCAGATTACAGGAGTAGTAAAGAAGAAAAATATACAAATAAAATGACATCAAATATAACAGAATTTGTTATAAAACAGTAACCGCCACCTGACGTAGGGAGTCAGAGATATAAAGTTCTTAATTTACGTAAAATATTACATTAAAACCAAGAAGTCAAATACATAAATAGTGGTAACTGTACAATTTATGTCACAATATAGTAGGCAAAATGCCATGAAACATTACGTGTTGTAATTTTTTTTTTAATAGGATGCAGAATAACAATTTTTATCGTATTTAATGACGTGATGATACACACATCTCATTCGTCCCGTTGGGACATGTGAACACTTTATATAAATTAAAAAATCATCATAATTATGAAAACAGAATGTTTTAAAAGCACATTGTGGATGCAGAGATCGTTTAGCGCACTCGTGAGTGAAAACTACTGTTACAAATTGTAAAGAATTAATTATATGTTGGCTAGAGACAAGTGTACGAAATACGCTAGCTTAGTAGATACCCCCAGTATCACACCTATTATTTATAGAAAAATCTCTCGTATGATACAAACAGAACTTGAGTATAAGGAAACAGTGTTCTCATGAAAGTTTAAAAGCTTTGTCCAAAAAAAAAAAAAAAAAAATACATCACACTCTAGTTATACCCTTTTGCACAAGCACTGGGTCAGAACCCATCATAAATTTACAGTTGATATAACAGAAATGAAAACTGTCAAGCATACGGTTTTGGATACTCATACAGGGTGTTTCAAAAATGACCGGTATATTTGAAACGGCAATAAAAACTAAACGAGCAGCGATAGAAATACACCGTTTGTTGCAATATGCTTGGGACAACAGTACATTTTCAGGCAGACAAACTTTCGAAATTACAGTAGTTACAATT
Source organism: Schistocerca americana (assembly GCF_021461395.2). Classification (NCBI taxonomy): domain Eukaryota; kingdom Metazoa; phylum Arthropoda; class Insecta; order Orthoptera; family Acrididae; genus Schistocerca; species Schistocerca americana. The sequence goes on along the minus strand of NC_060120.1, from coordinate 1,011,427,453 downwards.
TTCAACAACAGATGGCGCTGCGGTCTAGGAAACTCTATAGTACGATATTTTCCACATATCCACCATGCGTAGCAATAATATGGCGTAGTCTCTGAATGAAATTACCCGAAACCTTTGACAACGTGTCTGGCGGAATGGCTTCACATGCAGATGAGATTTACTGCTTCAGCTGTTCAATTGTTTCTGGATTCTGGCGGTACACCTGGTCTTTCAAGTGTCCCCACAGAAAGAAGTCACAGGGGTTCATGTCTGGCGAATAGGGAGGCCAATCCACGCCGCCTCCTGTATGTTTCGGATAGCCCAAAGCAATCACACGATCATCGAAATATTCATTCAGGAAATTAAAGACGTCGGCCGTCCGATGTGGCCGGGCACCATCTTGCATAAACCACGAGGTGTTCGCAGTGTCGTCTAAGGCAGTTTGTACCGCCACAAATTCACGAAGAATGTCCAGATAGCGTGATGCAGTAATCGTTTCGGATCTGAAAAATGGGCCAATGATTCTTTTGGAAGAAATGGCGGCCCAGACCAGTACTTTTTGAGGATGCAGGGACGATGGGACTGCAACATGGGGCTTTTCGGTTCCCCATATGCGCCAGTTCTGTTTATTGACGAAGCCGTCCAGGTAAAAATAAGCTTCGTCAGTAAACCAAATGCTGCCCACATGCATATCGCCGTCATCAATCCTGTGCACTATATCGTTAGCGAATGTCTCTCGTGCAGCAATGGTAGCGGCGCTGAGGGGTTGCCGCGTATGAATTTTGTATGGATAGAGGTGTAAACTCTGGCGCATGAGACGATACGTGGACGTTGGCGTCATTTGGACCGCAGCTGCAACACGGCGAACGGAAACCCGAGGCCGCTGTTGGATCACCTGCTGCACTAGCTGCGCGTTGCCCTCTGTGGTTGCCGTACGCGGTCGCCCTACCTTTCCAGCACGTTCATCCGTCTCGTTCCCAGTCCGTTGAAATTTTTCAAACAGATTCTTTATTGTATCGCTTTTCGGTCCTTTGGTTACATTAAACCTCCGTTGAAAACTTCGTCTTGTTGCAACAACACTGTGTTCTAGGCGGTGGAATTCCAACACCAGAAAAATCCTCTGTTCTAAGGAATAAACCATGTTGTCTACAGCACACTTGCACGTTGTGAACAGCACACGCTTACAGCAGAAAGAGGACGTACAGAATGGCGCACCCACAGACTGCGTTGTCTTCTATATCGTTCACTTCACTTGCAGCGCCATCTGTTGTCGAAAATTGTAACTACTGTAATTTCGAAAGTTTGTCCGCCTGAAAATGTACTGTTGTCCCAAGCATATTGCAACAAACGGTGTATTTCTATCGCTGCTCGTTTAGTTTTTATTGCCGTTTCAAATATACCGGTCATTTTTGAAACACCCTGTATGAAGGAGATAATTTTATTACATGTCTCACAGCAGCGGGCGGGACTCCAAGGAGTCACCAATCACTAAACAGAGCCATCTTCCTCTCTTGTGTCACCCTGCAAAGCGGACGGCCAGTAAGTGTCGGTCGTCATTTCGATGGTCCTCACAAGTCGTCAACAATCGGGGTGTCCGGGACAGCTGCACATAGTCAGAGACTGTTTCTGTTACCGTACGCACGTCGTGGAAATATCACGTCTGCAATTCAACATCTCCCCTCACTCCAGCTGCGCGGTGGATCCATGAACGACGACCCCAAATAGTTAACAAAAAGGTTGCGGTATTGCGATCTGTTCGTTAAGACCATGCACTCGTCCATCATGTATCGAGGACTTCGTTTTCGCTGTCGCAGTGTATGTAGTGTATCACCATTCTCTTTACCCAATTGACCTCATTCATTCTGGTTATTGGGAAACAGACGGCGTCAGGATGAAAGAGGTCCAGGGGAACAATCGAAAAAAAAAGGGTTCGTCCTTATCTACCGAGGCGCAACGGAGGCACATGGGATCTTCAGTTAGGTGAATCGCATGGAGCCTTCGTCCGGTCGGAAATTTCTCGTTAGTGACGACATACCACGTCGACCGCACAAAAGTGGGCAAAAAGGGCTCGTGGACGTCTCGCCAAACCCGCGTCCAGTCGACCGTGGAATGTCGTCGTACGATGTCATTAGCCCGATTCCAGCGTTGGAGGACACTATAAATCTTTGCTGTCTGATTCCGTGTTTTCGGCATAGCTCCCAACATGTAGCTGTGTTCCACAAAAACCGTCCGAATATGAGACATTGGGTGTGTCATATGTCCAACGGGTACCCATGGCCACAATGTGTGTGAGACCGCCTCTGCTAACAGGGAGCCAGTAAGAGTGTCTGTTGGTGAAAGCCAGAGTCGCCGTATGAGCGAATGTACAGTGTCAGCGCTCTGTGCTTGATGTGAGTGGAAAGGCAAAGTGAGAGTAACAAAACGGATGTTAAAAACTGCTCCAGCCTTCACCAGTATCCTGGAAGCCATAGTGTCCGTCATCGGTAATACGTGGGCGTAATGGTTAAGCTGAGAAGCCAAGAACGCATTGACGTACCGAGCTCATTGCATAAGGTCCAACGATCTAAATTTGTTGAAGCGCCTGTGTTCGGCGTCGCTGTTAGACCTCACGGTACGTAAAGACCGCCGTACGTGGTATTTGACAATGGAAGGGAATCTCTAAATACTTGAGCATTGAGCCCTTTGTCAAGCGTACATCCAGTTCCGCAGGCATGGTTCGTCTCACCTCCATGTGTCGTGATTTCCGTAAGTTCATTGAACCCTCTGACAGGCACTTAATTGTGAATAGCAGAGTTCACGTAGATGCAGATGAACTTCTTCACACTGCCTGCCACCACCCCATACTGTTGGAGCTAGGAAAGCGCCATACGTATTTCGTCACCAGTCCCTGCTTATGACAATACGCTACATCGAAAAGTCACGGAGCCAAGGTTAAGTCCTTCCAAGCGTCGCCGCAGTTCGTACAGCGCTGGTTCGTAGGCAATGGAGAGGACAGCCCTGTCTGAGGGATCTATTGACACGGAAGGGGACGGACCAATAGCCATTTAGCATAATCCTTATGACCGCCCCACGGATCAAACGAAGCACCACACACGTCGTCACGTGCGGGATACCGACTCTCCATTACCGCACGCAGGAATCCATGATCGACGCGATCGATAGCATGTTCAAAATCCTGCGCAACAAGAGCGCCTGGAGGCGGCATGTTTGCATCAGCGCCACTACGTATCTATAGATGCTCAAAATCGTAAACACAATAGTGTTGCCTCCGAGACGGGTTTCATCAATGTGAATTACCTTAGATTTGAGCCTCTCACGGAGGATGTGTGTCATCAGTTTATAGTCGGTTTTCCACATTGTCAGTGGGCGAAAATCGAGCGGACGACGTCATCCGCCGGGTTTGGGCACCGGAATCAAGACGTTCTCCGTGAATTCAGATGGTAGTTGTAACGTGGGGTTCAGGAGTTCTCAGTACATCCTCAATCATGTTGGCTCCATAAAAGCAAAAAACCGTCTGTAAAATTAGAGTCTTTTTGGGAGCATCGCGCAACATAGCGTCTTGTAGCTCCTCCAAAGTGACATCCGACGAGAGCCTACCGTCATCTTGTGGATTCCGAGAGACGGATAGGTTGGATAGGACTTCCCTGGCTACAACATCCATTTTGTAATCTCGCTCGTAGTGAAGTGTCCGTGACAGTGTGAACGCATGGACGATATTCATTTGTGTTTCGGCTTCCTCTCCATCCTCCGTCGCCGGCCGGGCTGTTCGAGCGGTTCTAGGTGCTACAGTCTGGAACCGTGCGACCTCTACGGTCGCAGGTTCGAATCCTGCCTCTGGCATGGTTGTGTGTGATGTCCTTAGGTTAGTTAGGTTTATGTACGAGTAATTCTAAGTTCTAGGGGACTGATGACCTCAGAAGTTATGTCCCTTAGTGCTCAGAGCCATTTGAACCATCCTCTGTCTCGACCTCTGTAAAGAACTGCCTCTGGCTTCGGCTTCTGTCTTTAATGATATTGGGGAGGGAAGATCGTTCTTCACTGATATTATCAGGTATCCTCGCCCTCACCTGCACATTCGCGACTCGTACCGCGGTGATACGTAGCAAGTCTGCCTTGACGTGATGTTCTGCCGGTTGTCGTTCCGGCGATGGCGGCTGCACAGCCAATTCATGGAGTGCACTGTAGAAGAAACCAGTGGTCGCAGTATACCAGCACGCTGTGTCACGTCCATAGGTGGCTAATGTTCGGCACTCCGTAAACACCACAGAATTGTGGAACCATAGGCGGTTAAACGTCATTGGCATCTGCTCCACGTGGACGCCGCGTCTGCAATTTAACTCATCAAGAAGGGCGACCCTGAGGCGCCACGGACCCCTTCGGCGTCGGTCGCGTTGGCAGGGGAGGGTGAGAGTACACACATAACGCTAGTTGGTCCATGAGCGCTGCGGCCACATCTCAGCGCCGACAACTGCCGACCGCAGGCCGCGTGTGACGTAAACTCGATCCAAACGGCTCGTGGAGTGGCTAGTAAAGTAGGTGTATGCCTTTTGATGAAGTGGTTCAAATGGCTCTGAGCACTATGGGATTTAACATCTGAGGTCATCAATCCCCTAGAACTTAGAACTACTTAAACCTAACTAACCTGAGGATATCACACACATACATGTCTGAGGCAGGATTCGAACCTGCTACCGTAGCGGCCGCGTGGTTCCAGACTGAAGGGCCTAGAACCGGTCGACCACTTCGGTCGGCGCCTTTTGATCGCCGTGTTGTATTACCCATGTGTCCAACAAAGCCAAGTTCTGTACAAGAGCCCGAAGTGCCGGGCAGGTCGGATGATATGAGCACACAATTGAAATCTCCACCTACTACCAAGTGGTCGGCAATGTCCTGCAAGAGCAGCGCTATGTCTTTGGCATAAAAGTTGCGGTGTTTTCTCCTTATGTCGGCTCCGGAAGGAACATACAGGTTCACCAGACGAACTGTACAAGCCATGAGTGCGACCTCACGGGCCGACGGTAAATAGAATGCTTCAGTAGTCATAATCCCTTCCCTGAGTAGAATAGTTGTACCTCCTCCGTCCACATCTGAAGGCTGGGCGTAGGTGTCATATCCGTAGGTATCGAGATAGACTTCTTGAAGGAAAACAACATCCAGATCCGCATCTCATAGTGTATCCTGCCGAAAACGGGTTTTGAGATCAGAAGTAACGCCGTTGACACTGATCGTGGTGAGGCGGTATACCTGCTCCATCAAGTCGCGGGGGCTGTCCTTAGTATTACAGACGGGCAGTATTCGCGGTGCGAAGCGTCTTCAGGGATAAGAGATAGGGAGCGGCGGGTGTAGATTATGCCTGTGTTGACGTATGTTGCCGTCAACGTGGAGGCGGCCAACGGCATTGGTGTATCGCCAGGGACCAGAAACACATCTCCATGTCCTGAACCCAGTCTCCCAGGAAGGTCGATAACACTAAATGTCGAGAGACAGACGTAGTTGTGGATGCAACCCCACGGACGGGGCTTGGGTGATCTCCCGCATCCCCCACAATGCGTGGTCTCTGCGGTAGCGAGGGAAGACATCGAACCATTTGGTACGTTAGGAGTGGCCGTGTCGGAGCGGTATATCGGTTGAGGCACCTCATCATCCACCATCGCTTCCTCGGACTGGTCCACTTCCTTGTTTGTTATGCGCCGTTTCTTATGTCGGTTCGTCGATTTTTGTTTACACTCGCCTCCGAGTCCGGCGCAGGGCAGGGAGTGAATGTGGCGTCCTGTTCTTCAACTTCCACTGCAACGTCGTCTTACCATTGCACCGGTGTATGAATGCCGCCTGTGTAACAGAGGCGTCGGCGCTAGAAGTTCTTCAGGAACTGTTGCAGGGGCATCCAAGGCGTGTACCAACAAAGAAGTGTCATCATAGACAGCTAGTGCCTCCCGTCTCGCCGTCACAGCAATGTAATCGGCATAGAGGTCTCTGTCGATGGTCGAATCCCTTGATTAGAGCGTGTCTGCACGAGACGGCGTTGCTGGCATTGCGTACGCACATCCAGAGCAGGTTCCCGGTTGACCGTTTTGAATAATTAACACCCAGCAACCAACGATCGTGGGATATGAAGATACATGGTGGCGAGCCCGATGTGGATCAGTCGCACCCCTTTAAAGACAGGGTAAGTTGCGAAAGTCTTCCATTTATCGCCCGGATCATCGAGGACTGTACCAAAGGGTCGAAGAGCATGGGTAACTAAATATGCTGGGAGCTCATACACTCGCACATTTTGTATCGCCAGTCCATCATGTGGAAGTGTTACCACACTCACGTTTCCGACAGGGTGGCAGGATCGGTAACCTGTCCGGCAGCTGAGAAGTTTTCCCAGGCTTCATCGTCAGTGAACTTGATATACACAACGCTGGAACGATGGTCAAGTGGATACCCAACAGCTCTTTCAGATCAATGTGTATCACGTCTCGTAAAAATTTCTCTACTTCGTAGGACTTGGGTCTGGAGTACGTTGCGTCAAACTGTAGCTTGATCGTGGCTTTCCGACATGAAAGAGCCAACGGATGTCAGGAACGTAGCCATGACACTCGATACCAGCACCGTGGAGCGGTGAACAACAAAAGACTCGAAAACGCGGCACTGAGGTCAGCACTGCTATAGAGATAGAGAGAAAGGGAGAGAGAGAGAGAGGGAGAAAGGACCATCCGTGACACTCTGTCCCCTATTCCGCGAGAATACAAAACGAGCTACCCTAGCGCGACTAACGACCCGTCCTCACAGCTTAGATATGGGGTATTGGCGGAAGTAAAGCTGTGGGGACGGGTCGTCAGTCGTGCTTGGGTAACTCGTTTTGTATTGGTTCAAATGGCTCTGAGCACTATGCGACTTAACTTCTGAGGTCATCAGTCGCTTAGAACTTAGAACTAATTAAACCTAACTAACCCAAGGACATCACACACATCCATGCCCGAGGCAGGATTCGAACCTGCGACCGTAGCGGTCGCTCGGTTCCAGACTGTAGCGCCTAGAACCGCACGGCCACTCCGGCCGGCAACTCGTTTTGTATTCTCGTGGAATAGGGGACAGAGTGTCACGGATAAGATACACAAGTCGGAGTGGCTATCATTAACGCATTACCGTATTCCTTTGAGGCAGGATCTTTCCCCGAAATTTTTATGTCCAGCTTTCTCCTCTGAATGCGAAAATATTTTGTAATAAGAGAAATCAGAGCTCTAACGGAAAGTTTTAAGCGTTCGTCTTTTCTGTACACTGTTCGACAGTGGAATGGTAGAGACATAGCTTGAATATGGCGCTATGAAACCTCTGCCACGCACTTGATACTGAAATACAGATTAGAAGTGTTGCTGTAGATATAGATGAAATCAATCTGTTCTAAAAGTATTTAAAATTGTTGTGTGACAGATCTAGGGACTTGTAAAATGGCTTCGTGTGCTCATGGGCATGAAAATGTTCTCTGTGTTAGATTTTGCGAACAATAATTCTGAAAGACAGAGTGGTGTTCAAAATCAGTAAATTCTTGTATGAGTTGGTGGGCTGTTAATATTTTCCACAGTGACTTTTTTAACGGACTAGCGATGATTTTCATGCAACACCACGAGTGAACAGAGCTTCAAACGTTTTTCACAAAGTATCCTCTTATAGCTTAAAGCACCAAAGAAACTGGTATAATCAGGTTTACTCAAATACAGAGATATCTAAATAAGCAGAATACGGCCCTCCGGTCGGGAAAGCCTATATAAGACAAGTGTCTGGCGCAGTTGTTAGATCGGTTACTACTGCTACAATAGAAGGTTATCGAGACTCAAGTGAGTTAGAACGTGGTGTTTTAGTCGGCACACGAGTGATAGGACACAGCATCTCCGAGCCAGCTATGCAGTGGGTATTTTCCCGTACGAAAATTTCACGAGTATACTGTGAATATCAGGAATCCGGTAAGACATCAAATCTCTGACATCGCTGCGGCCGGGAAAAGATCCTGCAAGAACGGGACCAACCACGCCTCAAGAGAATCGTTCAACGTGACAGAAGTGCAACCCTTCCGCAAATTACTGTAAATTTCAATGCTGGGTCATCAACAGGTGCCAGCGTGCGAACATTTCAATGAAACATCATCGATACGGGGTTTCAAAGTCGGAGGCCCACTCGTATACCCTTTGATACGTACACGACACAAATCTTTACGCCTCGCCTAGCCCGTCAACACCGACATTGGACTGTGGATGACTGGAAGCCTGTTGCCTCGTCGGACGTGTCTCGCTTCAAATTGAACCGAGCGGATGGACGTGAACGGGTATGGAGACAACCTCATGAATCCATGTCAGCAGGCGACTGTTCAAGCTGGTGGAGGCTCTGTAATGGTGTGGGGCGCGTGCAGTTGGGGTGATATGGGACCCCTGATACGTCTAGATACGACACTGACAGGTAACACGTACTAAGCATCCTATCTGATCACCTACATCCATTCAAGTCCACTGTGAATTCCGACGGACTTGGGAAATTCCAGCAAGACAATGCAACACCCACGCGGCTAGAATTGCTACAGAGTGGCTCCATGAACACTTTTCTGGGTTTAAACACCTTCGCTGGCCACCAAACTCCCCAGAAATGGACATTATTGGTCGTATTTGGGATGTCTTGCAACGTGCTTTTCTGAAGAGATCTCCACCTCCTAGCAGTCTTACGGATTTAATGACAGCCCTCCAGGATTGATGATGTCAGTTCACTCCAGCATTACTTCAGACATCAGCCGAGTCCATGTCACGTTGCGTATCGGCTCTTCTGCGTGCTGGGGGCCCTATACGATATTAGGCTGCTGTAATAGTCTTTTTGGCTCTTCAGTGTAATTCGAAAACTGAACTGTTGATAAAAAGCAAAGCATGCCCATCTGTCATTGCACTCACAGCATATAAGAACGTGTGAAATAACAAAAAAATGGTGAACTGTAGCCACTTTGTGTTGAGAACGTTTACTTGCCACTGGCTAGTCGCTTGGGGGGAAATATCAAAAGAATAATAGAGCTGTGCAACGGACATATGGCAGCCTCCTAGACTGAAACGTAGCCAACGAACACCGAAGCATTTAATAAACCCTTTCACCAACGAATTATACTGTTTGTACTGTCCCAGCATGCAGCTAACGCAGCTCTTAGCGTTGGCAGCCGGACGGTCTAGAGAAAACAGAGTTGAGAGACGGTGTGGACTTTCATTTCAGCTCATCCTCCCACCAGGGCGTCTGCCTCATTCACTAAGTAATGAAGACAAAGGGCAACATTTCCGACCGTGCCAAGTCGCCGTAATATCAGCAGCTCATTCAGAAGGAAGTCTCCGTAGTAACAAAGACGTGCCTTTGCCATGGAGCTCCGTCCAAGTTATTGTTCAGAGTAGGACGCAATTAGTCCTCTCCCGTTATCTTTCTCTGCGGGGCGAAGATTAACGGCTGAGCCGGAGTAACAAGGTGCTGGAAGCGAGCCAGGCGTGTTTCTGCAGAATAAAAGCAGGCTTCTGCGGTGTTAGATATAGCGGACGGAGGGCGTCGTGCGAAGACAGCTGGGGACTTGGTGTAGGTTAGGAGTCCACCTCCTTTCCACTGCGTCGCCTGCTTGCCTAGCCAGCACCTGCTCACTTTTAACCACCTGAATATTTTATTCAGCAGCTGCTGCAGTATCGTACCACTGCTCTAGCAAAAAGAAATGACATGAACGGTGTCCATAAATTATCTCCAATACTTAAGTCTAGATATTAACAAATGGTTTTCAGTATGTGGTAAGATAACTCAGAAAGATTTTCTTTCCTTCCTTCCAGGTGACGTAGCTGAACCGCATCATCTTCATCTTTGCCTAGGTGTGGTGTGTCGTCTTCCGGAGCCTTGGCTTTGCTCTGCCGCGATTGGTGCGTTTGCTTTTATATTTCGGAGGGCGCTGCATTCTGTGGAGAGACCTGCGGACGACGAGAGTATCGAGTGCTGCGGCCGGAGTGAGACGGGGAGTTTAGTTCCGGTTGTGTGGCAGCGCAATGTTGCGGGAAAGCTGGTATAACTTCCTGCGAACGCAAGTGATTGCTACGAGCGTTTGTACTCGGGACGGAGCAGTGTTCTGCACGGGCTGTGTGATAAGGAAGCTCGGCGTGGCAACTGTTGACGCGACGTGTCCGCGTTGCTATGGCGGAACTGGGGCGATTGACATAACTCGAGTTGGTGCTGGTTGCAACCTGTCACCGAATGCTCGTCTGCCTTCTGGACTAACGGTGAGAATTTCTTCACTTGACGAGTCTCACTCAATTTCTACCGGTGTCATCGGGTGTGTTTTGCTCTAAGGTCGTACACCATGGTGTTCCACAATTTTAGTAGTGTCAGGTGTGCCCGAAATCCCGATTGGTTCAAATGGCTCTGAGCACTATGGGACTCAACTGCTGTGGTCATAAGTCCCCTAGAACATAGAACTACTTAAACCTAACTAACCTAAGGACAGCACACAACACCCAGCCATCACGAGGCAGAGAAAATCCCTGACCCCGCCGGGAATGGAACCCGGGAATCCCGATTCAATGATCTGCTATTATATTGTCAAGTGTAACTATCACTAGAGTGTTAACTCGCTGTGCCTTAATAACGGAACCTAAAATATTATCTGTGGTTGAAATTTTATTGTAACCCAAGTGCAATAACGATCTTGTATTTTACTGAGTGGTATTATTATTTAGTACTGGCCATCACATTTACTAAGTCGAAGATTTACGAAGGCGAGTGGGCGTCATTAACAGCTCCTCCCTAGATAGGCGTTATATTTTGAACCATGTGTTTCAATGTTTAGTAATTTTTATTTTATGTGTTATAGAGAGTTGCTGTCATGCCCTATGTGGACGATTCGCCACGTTGGTGAAGTTTCTAGTTGTTCTGCTGGTCTGTGCCATATTGCTAAAGCAGGCAGTCCTAGCACAGCTGATTGTAAATTTTTCCTAGTGGTGAGGAGCACGGGCTGGTTTTAAGTGCTAACTCCCAACTTCAACCATTCTCAAATATTTATTGCTACTGATATTCAGGCCCTTCAGGCTGAGTGGCGAGTTGGTTATTAATTTTATCTTCTTAGCTTGTTTCATTTTGGTCTTTACTGCTCCTTTGGACGAAGTAAATTAACGGTTGGTTTTGCATTCTTGTAGCATTATCAAAACAGCATTTGTGGTTATATGTGATTGGCCCTTCTGGCCGAATGATTAAAGTCATTCCTTTCAGTAACTTATTGTATTGGTCAATAATTAATCAAAAGTGTTGGGTCCCTCACACCGTGATTATCTCCTTATGTTGTGAATGTTCAGCGGCCCTTCAGGCCTGGAGTTTAAAAAAAATTTTTTTGTGTTTTGTGATATACCAGTGAACAAGTGTTTTTTTTAATGTTTAATAAAATTAAATTGTGTTTGAAACTGTAACCTCATTTGGGTCTACGCTTTCACTCCCTGCAGCCTTTGAGCTCTGCTTACCTTACGTTTTGGTTAATTTATCCCATACCATGACGTTTCAGTAGCTTTGACGCTAAATTGAACTTGAAAACCTGTTAAAATGGTGGACGCCTCGGGAGAAATCTTGGTGTGTGACCTGCTTCATACAGACGACGGCCGGTACACAAGTACAACGAAACATTCGAACACGGTATGGAAGGCCCTCATAGTCTCGACACCTATTCGGGCTTGGCACACGTCATTTTAGAAGACAGGAAGGAAGATGGGATTTCGCGTCCTGTCGACATCGATATCAGAGATGGAGCACAAACTCGGAATGTGTCAAGGATGGGGAACGAAATCGCCTGTGCCCTTTCAATGGAACCATCCTGTCATCTGCCTGGAGCGATATAGGGATATCACGCAAAACCTAAAGCTCGATGGACGGACGCGAGTTTGAACCGTCGTCCTACCGAACGCGAGTCCAGTGTACTAACCACTGTGCCATCTCGCTCTGTTCGGAAAAAGGTAGTGTTTTACATAAAAACGGGCAGGGTCGCCCATCTGTTTCAGACGCTAACGTAAACAAGATACGGCAGGCGTTTGCAAGCAGTCCGACGAAATAGGTGGATACAGCGGCCAGAGAGTTGGAACTGAGGCGATCAGTAGTTCACAATGTCTTGCATAAGAGGTTGTGGCATACTGCAGTGGATATGCAAGACTGGCACAAACAATGACTTCTTGGAAAAGATATGTTGCTGCAGTGAGGCAACGTTTCTTGTATCCGGAAAATCGTCGTAATGTTTGCGTATGAGGTTCACGGCATTCTCATGTTGCATGTGAAATGAAAAAAGACTGTACCAAGGTGGTGGCCGAGTTCTAGAGAACTGATGACATCAGATGTTAAGTCCCATAGTGCTCAGAGCCATTTGAACCAGTCCCATGGTAAATGTTTGGTCAGCACAATTGGACTGATGCACAATTGCAGCATGGGTACGTTCTTTTTCATCGAGTCTGCCATTAACGGTGGTGTTTACGTGTACGTGTTACAAGAGTTTGCTCTGTCACAATCGGAACACCTGCAACCTGATGTCATATTCCATCAGGATGGCGCAGAGTCCCATTGGCCTCTAAATGACCGTTAATTTCTAGATGAAAAGTTTCTGAGTAGGTGTATTATGTGAAATGGTCCAATTAGATCGCCGCCGCGATTTTCTTACCTCACACCATTACACATCTTCCTACGGGGTTTTGAGATGTACAGGGTGTACTGAACCATATATGAAGAGAAAGGAGATATAGACTACACATTATCCATGCCACTAAGGGTGAAAACATAGGTGAATGAGGAAACAATGTTTTATGAGTTATCACTTGTTGAAAACCAATTGTTAACAGTAGTAAGGCAATGGTGGTCATGGCGTACTTTCGATGTCAAATTGATATTAGTCAATTAAACTCCCCATTCCTTAATCCATTGCTCTGCTAAGTGGTTTATGACCCTCTGAGGGATGATTTATGACCTCTGGGGATAAGCAGTCCTTCTGAGAAACCCCCAAGCCCTAAACCTCCCCCTCACCCCACCCACCCATCTAGGAAAAGGGCACTTGTTCAGTTCTGAGCCTGCTGCCCCTCAATGGAAATTCCCCAGATCCCCTTCCCTGCCCCACTTCCTGCCGCCCTCCCCCATCACAAAACTGGCTAATGCTCGATTTTGTTTTATTGGGAGAAATTTGGGACTTAACATCTATGGTCATCAGTCCCCTAGAACTTAGAACTACTTAAACCTAACTAACCTAAGGACATCACACAACACCCAGCCATCACGAGGCAGAGAAAATCCCTGACCCCGCCGGGAATCGAACCCGGGAACCCGGGCGTGGGAAGCGAGAACGCTACCACACGACCACGAGTTGCGGGCGATTTGGGAATGTGTACCTCATCCATATAGTAAACGGCGTATAGAACGCTAGTGCGACACATTCTTGAGCACTGTTCAAGTGGTTTGGAGATTCAAGTGTTTTGGAACCCCACCAGTTCGGATTAAAGGAAACATCGCAGCAGTTCAGAGGTGCACTGCTAGATTTGTTACCGGTACGTTCGATCAGCACGCAAGTATTACGGAGATGCTGCGTGAACTCAGAGGGGGATCCATGGAGGGAGGGTGGCGCAAGGCAGTGTGGCACAGGTTTAGAAAACTGGCATTTGAGGCCGACTGCAGAACGTTTCTGTTGTGTCGTCCGTACAAGACACTGCCAGGGCAAAAGCACCACAAGTGCAAAGATGGGAGCTGGTGACAGTGTCATAGAGACTGGCCACTTGCGCGAGTTCCACCAGCGCCACGAGCGGCGCTGAGGATGAAGATATCGACTTCGGCTCGGCCAGTTGCCGGCCGACTACAATCCGCCAATGACCCGACAACAACGGACAGAAGCCTACTCGGTAGGCAGAAGAGCAGCTCTCACCCACTTGGTTATAGATCAGCGTCCAGGGATGACTTAGGCAGAGAACGTCGTTTAGTGAACTCTTGGAAGTGAACGAACAGCTGTTGCAAATTGCATTTGCTACGTACTGTGAAGTCTACCTACGATCATTTGCACTGAGCCATTTGAGAGCCTTTTTGTGTTATATTACAAGTCGTGTTGAAGACTTCTTATTCGTCAAGACACAAAAATAAGTAAACCTTTTTAAACCATTTGTGTGACTTTGTTACTAATCGTTGGAGCGTTGTAGAATCTCCGTTCTCCTACCCTGTTACTTGACCCTGAGGCATAGCTGTCTAATAGTGGCAGGGAGAATTTGTCTTAGCGGTGTACTGCAACAGAAGGCGTTTCACGAGCCCACAAACTCATCCTACCGCAATTACAGCGGCAACTCGGTCTCCACAGCAGTAGCGATAAGGCCTTTACAAAACTGGCGACGAGGGTTTACAAAAGATTCTACTGCCGCCAACGTACACTTTGCGCAAGGACTGCGAAGATAACAGGCGAGAAATGAGGGCTTTTAGATAGTCGTTTTTTCCCTCGCTCTGTTTGCGAATGGAACAGGAGGGGAAATGATGTAGTGATCTAAGGTACCCTCCACCAAGCAGCGTACAGTAAGTTTGCAAAGAATATTTGTAGATGTGGGCACTGGGGATAACGCATCAGAACTGCAGCAGATGCTATCCAAATTACCGACTATGCGAAACAGAAACGATCGCATTGTGAACCCATTGACAACCCGTAGGTGATTTTCGTGGGTGTGCAACAATTCAGGAAGTATAACACAAAAAACATAAAACATATGAATATAATACTCAGTACCCAGATCATCTCTCAGGAGATTGTCAAAAATGGTGAACACGTGATAGTAAACTGGTACTCCTAATATTTACAGAATTAATACACTGTTAGAACGAATCACAGTTATGCACTTTTAATAAATTTATCGTAAACAAAATATCTTATTTTGATTGTTGTGGCCCAGTGCTGTCAAAACTGAAATCTAACACACATCTTTACTTAAACTGGTCTAACAGTTCCTGTTTTAAGATATTCGTCTATAGAGTAGGAGGAGTTGCCTATCAAAAAGTCTTTCAGACTCTGTTTAAACTATACTTCATCTGACACCAAGTTTTTAATGGTTGCTTGTAATTTATTGAAAGTATGTGTTTCTGAATATTGTACCTCTTTTTTCGACCAGGGAATGTGTCTTTAGGTCATTATGAGGATTGTTCTTATTCCTAGAACTGATACTATTTATTGAGCTATTGGTTGGAAATAGGGATACATTACTTGCAACAAATTTCATTAAGGAATAAATACACTGAGATGCAGTGATTAGAATTCAAAGTTCCTTGGACACGTTTTTACATGTTTTTCTTGAATTTTCACCACAAGTGCATCTTATTACATGCTTTTGCATGCTAAATACTTTTGCTCCATTTAACAAGTTACCCTAGAATACGATCCTGTATGACATAATTGAATGAAATTAACCAAAATATGCAAGTCTTTATATTTGTATCTCCTATATCTGACATTTTTTGCACTGCAAATACGGACTTCCTTCTTAGGCGCTTCAGCAGTTCCAATACAGGCTCGACATGGACCCCCAAACAGGAGCAATAACGGTCACGAATAAGCACAGAAAATCCGAGAACTAGTGGGTATCTACAAAAGACTGACATCTGAATTAAATAACTAGAAACACAATGACTCATTACAGCACATCAGCAGTAAAATTAATTCATGAAATTAATTACAATATCGATCTACCGTCATTGAAGGAATTCTACTACCACCATTAATAAAATCTGTTTCAGGCCGTTAGACACACAATAAAAACTGGCCTCTCAATAACTGGTAAGAATTTAGGAAACTACTGATTTCAAAATTATTCACATGTCTCTCCGACACACTATTAGTTCAGACAGAAACGTAACAGTAATGTTATTACAACTCAGAGAAAAAAATATCCAGAGAAATATTTTATCTACATATATCAGTAGTGACTGGCCACCTTAACTCCTTGGTGTGATATAAATACAATAACCAAGCGGTTCTTAAACAAGGGCCAGCAAACTGCTTTCAGTGGCGGCTAAACCTTGACAGTAGGGATCTACAACGGAATGTCTCAGCACTCCAGGTCCTTGTAGATGTTAATGGTCACACCACATACACCGTAAAACATTACGTATTAAAACAATGAAATCAACACACTGAAGGCCAGACTCAGAATGAGTAGAGACGGCCGCCCAAGAAAATACAGTCAACCGCACAGAACCCAGTAGTGGATTCCGACCGCAATTTACAGGTATAGCAAGGCCCTCACCCTCTTGCTTGTTCTACGAAGCCAGGAGCCGCAGATTCCGATGCCAGCAGACATGAGGCAAGCCGAAAAAACACCAACGGCTTCCCAATAACGTCTCTTTCCACGCCGGCGATATTTGCCACGCCGCCGTCACCCGGGTGAACAGCCCCTTGTAGATGTGGCCTGCTTGCTGGCTGACACCATACCTTAGCTGTCCGCCACAGTTCCCAAAACGCCGTTACTGCTCAGCGTCCAAAAGCAAAAATCACTCCCTCAGTTTTTCCCCTCGCTCCCAATAGGCTCGGTAGGTGTCGCCAGCGCGCGCTCTGAGCACACCGCCGGAAAGATGACCCACACCGGCGGCGGGAATATCGCTGATCGAGCCACACGGCTCATTGTTATCTATTAAATTAAGTAGATTCTCGCTGTACCTCCCCTCAATGCTGTGTCCATATGACGATGACGAATGCATTCTGAAATAGTTCATTTCCCTCACAGCCTTTCTAGTGTTGGATCTGCCTCACATGATATCAAATGGTCAGTTTCGCATAACATAGGACATTAGAAGTACTTTTGAGCAGATACTGTACATTTATATACTTCACTCTGTTTAGGTCTGCTGTTTCGTGGTCCTTGCGTAACACTCACTTGCTTCCATTTCTACCAGTCATGTGATGTACAATACCCACATAAAAACGTCCATCATACGATATTCTCAGGAGCTATTCGTTTTGAAAGTACGATTGGCAGTGAGTGCTGAATTTGGACTACGTTAAAATGCTGTGTTAATGTGTTGGTCAATGATTTTAGTGGTATTCCACATGTGAAACTACAAATTATTGAAAATCTGCCTGCAGCCAAACTATATGCATAGCAAAATCGGAGCAGCACTGAATTCATTCGAAAACTACAGACTGATGAAAATACTGGCAAAAAACACGATTCAGAGCCACGTATTCAAGCGACAAAAGATATGAATGAAGAAAATCCTGGCTGCGTATGGTAATGTGGAATCTCATTACAGGAAACTGAATCTTCAACAGCAAAGAGAAATTACAGCGATAAACCTCTGTTTCAATTCGTATTATGTGACTTCGTCGGATCAAAAAAAAAAAAAAAAAAAAATGGCTCTGAGCACTATGGGACTTAACATCTGTAGTCATCAGTCCCCTACAACTTAGAACTACTTAAACCTAACTAACCTAAGGACACCACACACATCCATGCCCGAGGCGGGATTCGAACCTGCGACCATAGCGGTCACGCGGTTCCAGACTGAAGCGCCTTTAACCGCACGGCCACACCGGCCGGCTTCGTCGGATCAGTCGCCACAGTTTTTCAGCTACACCGTTGGACTGTTATTTGCTTGTGTTAAGCAAACTGCTCTCTGTAGGTAAATATTATGCTGATTCTAACATTAAGAATTTGGTGCGATTAACGTAGCGTGATATTGCACATTGAACTATAGATAATGAGGTGTAGCAGTGTCATTCGAAAGCATGTTTACCGTTATTGATTATGTTGCTTTATCATTATCCGAGAGACAATCTAAACAAACACGCTGCTTTGTTTCGGACGTAAATGCAACATTGGATGGGTGTACAATTTGAAACTGTATACTGTGTTAGTTATCGAATGTTTGTATCGCACTTTTCGAATGGCAGGCATTCTTACTTGTGAATCTGACAGTAGTTTGTTTCGCTGCTTTAGGAGGTGTGTTTTCTATACGCATTTTATCAGTTCTGTCTTCTTGGAAACTTCTTTCTTTCACTTCTATGCGGCTGACTGATATGCGGGGGACGCAGCTTCGATTCCCGGTGCCGCCAGCGATTCTTTCTTAGTAACAGGACCAGTACAGGGTGCAGATAGCCTTGCTATTCGACCGATTGGTAAGGGCTCCAAGTTCAAGATAACCGACAACGTTCAAGAGAGCAGTGTGCTGACCACATGAACCTCCATACTGCATCTGATGACCCCACTGGCAGAGAATGACATGGCGGTCGGTCGGGTCCGATTGGCCTGTCGGGACCCGAAGGTGGAACTTTACCATACCTTACTTTACAAATACATGAGAGTAATCCATTACTGTGGTTGCGATGTCACTCATCGAAACCGTCTCACAGAGAATCAAGGTTGGTAATGGTATAACAAGTTTCCGTTAGACGCCAATAGCGGTCACGTGGGATCTGGCTGACCCAATGGTACGCGCTCACTGAGTTACGCCTCCAGCTACTGTGGATTACAAGTGCTCTCTGCTGCTGCAATTTAGGGTGGTCGGCGGCAGCCACTCAACACACATTTGGAGTATCATCACTACAATACCATCATTCGGACTTAGTTAACAGAACCTCATCATTCTTGGTGTTGTAGGGCTTGACTCTGTTTCTTGTTACGTTATCTGTAATGATTGTTTGTAAGCTTAGAGAAATAAATGCATATGTAGCAACTCCAGTTCTCGTACAGTACATCCTTCATTGGGTCAGACGCATGGAATTCGGAAGGTGCGAGATCTCCGGGCTGTAGGGTGGATGAGGAAGAACAATCTAATGAAGTTTTATGAGCACCTCTCGGGTGCGTAGACTTGTGTGTGGCCTTGCATTGTCGTGGAGATGGAGGGGTTCGTTTGCATTTTTGTGGCTACGAACAAGCTGAAGTCGTTTTTTCAACTTTCCGAGGGCAACACAATACACTTCAGAGTTGGTCGTTGTACCACGAGGGAGAACAGCAAACAGAATAACCCCTTCAGAGTCCCAGACGACCGCCGGAATAACTTTACTGGCAGAGGCTGCGACAATGAATTTTTCCTTCTAAAGAGAGGTGGTGTGGCGATACTCGATGGAATGCCGTTTTGTTTCCGATTTGAAGCGATGAAGACATGATTCTTGAAAGACATCGTGTTTCCGCCAGTGACTGTTAAACTTTTTATTTCCACTATAGCAATTTCGGCCTCAGTTTAACAGTCACTGGCGGAAACATGAAGTCTTTCAAGAAATTTCACATGACTGTGAATCCCAGTTATGAATAGTTAATTAAACACATGTTTCATCACTGACATGTTCGACAAAAAATTGTCACAATCAGCCTCGTAACACGCTGTCAGTTCCGCAGAGATGGTCCTTCGTTACTCTTCATGGTCTCGTGTTAGGCAGTGGGGAACTCAGTGGGCATTTGAGTACCCCAACTGGTGGACGAGTGAGTAAGCACTACCAACAGAGAAGTCTAGTTGTGCAGCGAGGTGTTTGATTGTGATGCGTTGATCATCTTGAATGAGAGTGTCCGCACGTTCCAACACTGCAGGAGTCACAGCCGTATGCGACTAGCCGGCACGGGGGAGATAAGGCAGGTTTGCGCGACCTTGTTGTAATGATGACAGACGCCTCACCCAACGACTCACCGTGGTTTTGTTCACTGTGAGGTCTCCGCACACATTCTGCAAGTGCCTATCAATATCTACGATGCTCTGGGTTTCCGCCGAAAGAAAATGACAATACTCTGCTTGGAACGCACCTCCACTGCAGACGCCATTTTGAAGCATACGTATAGTGCCGCCACTTGTCGGAACTTCATGAAACTATAGGAACTGAAGCAGGATATTCCAAGATATCTCATAACAAATTCTGCATTTTTCATGCGAAATTAATCGAGAAAGAATGGGTTGCATTACTTATTGAACGCCCCTAATACGTACACGGAAGGTACCCGCGAAGAAACCATTGATAATAGAACAAAATACCGAGCTCATCGACGAAAGGAGGAAATAAAAAAATGTGCAGGCAAATTCAGGAATACAGAAATATAAGCCACTCAGGAATGAAATAAACAAGAGTGCAGGGAAGCTAAGGCGAAATGGCTGCTTGAAAAAAGTGAAGAGACCGAAAAAGAGATGATTCTCGGAAGTACTGAAACAGCATATAGATATTTCAGAAGAACCTCCGGTGAAACTGAAAAGCAGAGGAGCGAGCGGATGCGTGGAAAGCTTACATTGAAGGACTCTCTGAAGGGGAGGAATCGTCTGATGACGTGATACAACAAGAAAGAAGACTTCACAGGAAGAGATACGGAATACAGTATTAGAATTATAATTTAAAACAGCTTTGGACTACTTAAGAGCAAATAAGGCTGAAGGGATGTATAACATTCCATTGGAACTTCTGAAATATTTAGGAGAAGTGGCAGTTAACAGAATAATATCATCCAAGCAATTCCGAAGATAGCAAGATCCTGTATGTGCGAGAATCATCGCTCAGTTTATCATCTCATGTATCCATGTTGATGACAGGAATAATGTACAGATGAATGGAAGGTCAAGGACGGAAAAAGATGAACGATGATGATCCTTACGACTCCAGAGTCCAAATAGCTGGTTACATCAAAACAAATCCGCTTGGTTGCAGTAGTAATTAATACGAGTATAACGAAATTTGGTAAGGTTGAATACTGTCGTAAGTAGCCTGTCGTGACCGTCGACTTAACTTGTTGATTTAATGCCTGATCCCGTCTGAACATTCCGGAACTCGGAATGCGCCTGATCTTTGCAGATGTGGTTGTTGTTGAGGCCTGCAGTCGAGAGAATGGATTGATGCAGCTCTCCATACTTTTTCATCTCCAAGTAGAAAGAGCGTTCTAAAAGTTTTACACAGTCGTCTACACTTTTTTTTATTTTTTGCAAGAGGAGAATGAAATTTTTTGTGAACATACTTGGGACATTTGGCTGTACAATGAGCCTACTCAATGTAGCCGCCATCACCTGTGACGCATCTGGCCCAACGTTCTTTCCATGATGTAAATGCATGTTGGTAAAATTCTGGGGATTGACTTT
The DNA here is from genome assembly GCF_021461395.2 of Schistocerca americana. Classification (NCBI taxonomy): domain Eukaryota; kingdom Metazoa; phylum Arthropoda; class Insecta; order Orthoptera; family Acrididae; genus Schistocerca; species Schistocerca americana. Next base: position 1,011,406,414 of record NC_060120.1, on the reverse strand, counting down.
TACACCATCGCTTGACACAGGAAATGAGGTCTTTCTCACTATCAAATGTTTTACCGCGCAGGTGCGCCTTCAGACGACCAAAGAAGTAAAAGTCAGACGGAGCCAAGTCCGGACGATAGAGAGGATGACGTACAGTTTTCCAACCCATTTTCCTGATTTTCTCGAGCGTAATAAGGGCTGTATGGGGTTTGGCATTGTCATGGTGCAGGCTGATGAACTAACCCTAAAGCTGTGGTCTGTGGTTCTTGATGGCATAACAAACAGTAACGGTCCCAGTTAATTGTGGTGCCAGGTTCCAAAAAGTCAATGAAAATGACACCACACTGATCCCAGAAGAAGTAGTCCATCACCTTTCGACCTGCTGTTCGTGGAAGTCTTCGTTTCTTCTTCCTAGGGGAACCCGGATGACGCCACTCCATGGATTGGGTTTTGCTCTCAGGTTCGGACAAAAACAACCAAGATTCATACTGGGTAAAGACGCCGTCAAAACACTGTTTCCACTGTTAAGTAAAGGTCTTCATGAGACCCTCGCACACATTCTTCCTCATCGTTTTCATTTCACTTGTCAGTAATCTAGGAACCCAACATGCACAGATTTTTCTGTACTCTAGTGACTGTACCAGTGATACCACAGTACCCAAAGACAAACGAGTCTTTTCAGCAAGCTGTCGCGTGGTCACACATCTTGTCATTTTGGATGATTTGATCAATGGTCTCCTTATTCACATCAATCACTGCCTTCGATGGTCTACCGCAACGTGGATTGTCCAGTAGAAAGAAATCACCTTCTTTAAACCTCTGGATACAGCTGCGATCCACTGTGTCCTCCCCATAAACAGGGGCCAACTTCCTGTGAATGGATGTGACAGAGTCATCGCCGGTCATGAAGAGGAACCCCATCACCGAACGTTGTCGCAATCTGACATCTACTTCACTGTCCATTATGACTCACCTGTAAATAAAAGAAAATACTTTTATATACCAACATATACCTAGATGTTCCAATTATGTTCAAAAAATTTCATTCTTCTCCTGCAAAAAATAAAAAAATCAGAGACGACTGTGCAAAACTATTTGAATGTCCTTTGTAACTACAGCAACCTACATCCTTCTGAATCTGCTTAATGTATTCTTGGTTTCCCTCTACGATTTTTACCCTCCAAGCTGCCCACCAATATTAAATAGTTGATCCTTTGATGCCTCAGAACATGTCCTACCAACCGATAGCTTCTTATAATCAAGTTGTGCCGTAAATTCCTCTTCTCCCCAAATCTATTCAGTACCCCATCATTAGCTACGTGAACTACCCATCGAATCTTCAGCATTCTTCTGTAGCACCACATTTCGAAACCTTCTCTTCTCTACTTGTCCAAACTATTTATCGTCCATATTTCACTTCCATACATGGCTAGGCTCCACACAAATACTTTCAGAAACGACTTCTTGACGCTTAAAGCTATTCTAGATGTTAACAAATTTCTCTTCTTCACAAACGCTTTCCTCGCCATTACCAGGCTATTTTATATCCTTTCTACTTCGACCATCATCCGTTATTTTGCTCCCTAAATAGCAAAACTCATCTATTACTTTAAGTGTCTCATTTCCTAATCTAATTCCCTCAGCATCACCTGATTTAATTCGACTACATTCCATTATCCTCGGTTTGCTTTTGTTGATGTTCATCTTATATTCTCCTTTCAAGACACTGTCCATTCCGTTCAACTGCTGGTAAAGGTTCTTTGCTGTCTCTGACAGAATTACAATGTCATCGTCAGACCTCAAAGTTTTTATGTCTTCTCCATGTATTTCAGTTCTTGCTCCAAATTTTTCTTTTGTTTCCTTTACTGCCTGCTCAAGATACAGATTGAATGACATCTGGGTAGGCTACAACCCTGTCTCACTCCCTTCCCAACCACTGCTGCCCTTTCATGTCCCTTGACTCTTGTAACTGCCATCTAGTTTCAGTACAAATTGTAAATAGCCTTTCGCTCCCTGTATTTTACCCCTTCGACCTTCAGAACTTGAAAGAGAGTATTCCAGTCAGCATTGTCAAAAGCTTTCTGTAAGTCTAAAAATGCTAGAAACGTAGGTTTGCCTTTACTTTATCTTCTAAGATAATTCGTAGGGTCAGTATTGCCTCACTTGTTCCAAGATTTCTACGGAATCCTAACTGATCTTCCTCGAGGTCGGATTTACTAGTTTTTCCATTCGTCTGTAAAGAATTCGTGATAGGATTTTGCAGCTGTGACCTATTAAACTAATAGTTGGTAATTTTCACACCTGTCGACACCAGATTTCTTTGGAATTGGAACTACTATATTCTTCATGAAGTTTGAGGGTATTTTGCCCATCCCATACATCTTGCTCGCCAGATGGCAGAGTTTTGTCACTGCTAGCTCTTCCAAGGCTATCAGTAGTTCTAATGGGATGTTGTCTATTCCTGGGGCCTTGTTTCGACTTACGTCTTTCAGTACTCTATGAAATTCTTCACGTAGTATCACATCTCCTATATCTTCATCGACGTCCTTTTCCGTTATACTGCCATCAAGTATATCACCCCTGTATAGACCCTCTACATACTCCTTCAACCTTTCTTCTTTCCCTTCTTTTCTTAGAATTGGTTTTCCATATGAGCTCTTGATGTTCATACAACTTTTTCTCTTTTCTGCATAGATCTCTTTAATTTTCCTGTAGGCAGTGTCTATCCTACCCCTATTGATATTTGCCCCTACATCCTTACATTTGTCCTGTGGCCATCCATGCTCAGCCAATTTTCACTTCCTGTCGACCTCATTTTTGAGACGTTTCTATTCCTTTTTGCCTGATTCATGTACTGCATTTTTATATTTTCTCCTCTTATCAATTAAATTCAATATCTATCTTGTTATCCCAGGATTTCTACTAGCCCTTGTCCTTTTAGCTACTTGATCCTCTGCTGCCTTCACCATTTCATCTCCCAAAGCTACCCATTCTTCTTCTACTGTCTTTCTTTCCCCCATTCTTGTCAATCTTTCCCTAATGCTCTCTCTGCAGCTCACTACAACCAGTGGTTCTTTCAGTTTATCCAGGTCCTATCTACTTAAATTCCCACGTTTTTGCAATTCCTGAGTTTTAATCTACAGTTCACAACCAAAAGATTGTGGTCAGAGTCCACATTCATCTACTACTTTTCCTTCTCTTCCTTTTCGTGCTATCGAATTCCAGTTCTCCATGACTATTAAATTTTTGTCTGCCTTCAGTATTTGAACTATTTCTTTTATTTCATTATACATTTTCCAGTCTCTTCGTCACCTGCGGGGTTAGATGGAATAAAAACTTGTAATAAAGTGGTAGGCGTGGTCTTCGTGTCTATCTTGACTGCAATAATGCGTTCACTATTCTGTTTATAGTAGTTTAACCGCGCTCCTATTTTTTATTCATTATTAAACCGTCTGCTGCAATACCGCTATGTGATTTTGCATTAACCCTGTATTCAAATATGTGATGTAAAAGTTTCACTTGACACGCAATACAGAAAGGCATTCGTCAATTAACCATGGGTGGCAGTCTTCCACAGATTATTAGTGATACAGGCGGGTACTAACTACAGAAGAGATACAACAATTCCAGATTAGTTCAGTTTATTGCCTCTCATCAGCACACGTATGAGGAACTAAACATAAAGTAGATTTATATATGAAAAGAAGCAAAAGCCGTTAAGAAACATCAGTTGTATGGGCCAAGCAATATGAAGGAGGATGTCAATCGGATTTGCAAGAATTGGACGGTACGCACTGCATGAAGAATCTTGCAAAAATTTGTGGACACGATTCACTAAGAGAAAGTCCATGAATAAGAGAAAAAAACCGAAATGCCTGGGATAGCAGCACAGAGCGGATTAGGTAGTGGAAAAAGGCCAAAATGAGTTCCTCAAACAAACTTTATTTATCAACACACAATATTACAATAAGGATGCAAAAGACTCAAAACTTGAATCGACCTCCTCTGATTAACTTTAGACCGGCTGAAGGCCACATTCCAAATCCAAGACATAAGGCTTAACCAAAATTTAAATACAAGGCTCTTCTGGAGGTTTCACCCAAGAATATTTTCTAAATCTTTAATCGGCTGAAGACCTTACCAATTTAATTTTAATGGAACTAGGCTGGAGGTCAGATATTAAGCAATAAGAGGAGTTTCAATCAAAAGGCAGAAGGCCTTATCTTCAAACATTTCATGTAAATTGGGCTGAAGGCCCCATTCAAAAGCACAACAATTTTATGCCTTAAGGGCAAGAGAAGAAGATTAATTTAAGAGATAATAAAACTCGGCTGAAGTTCGCTCACCAACAAATACTTTAACGGTTTAAGGCCTGGAAAGACTTTCAGTCTAAAAGGCAGAAGGCCTTATCTTCAAACCTCTCCAGTAAAACTCGGCTGAAGGCACCATATAAAAATATAACAATCTCGTGCCTTAAGGGCAAGACAAGAACATTAATTTAAGAGATATTGATACTCGACTGAAAGCCACACATCAACCAAATAACTTAAATCCATACGGGGAAATTACTACATAACACACAGTGAACGGCGCTCAGAAGTTTCCAAGGGTTGACCTGGGATTGTAACACTAACGCCCGTTTAGGTGAGACAGGCAGCCTGTCCAACGACTCCTAAATCTGGAGGCAGTCCAACCGACAGCTGACCGACCAATCAGCCAAATTAGTTTCGCTCCACGCAACCAGCAAACGACCACAAGATTTCAATACATGACAATCAGAATATTGGCACCCGCAACGACCAACAACACCTCAGCTGTCGAACTACAAGCCGCGCTGGACAGCAACAACATGATGAGGAAAATTCACTGCCTAAAACTACGACAACGACCAGGGTAGGTAACCGGAACGTCAACGGCCACTAGGCAGAAGATACCGCTGGTGAACTTCCATAACAGGGAATTAATTAAGTAAATTTTCACAGGAAGATGGCTGGAATCTTAAAATGGCTCTGAGAACTACGGGACTTATCATCGGAGGTCATCAGTCCCATAGAACTTAGAACTAGCCGGTCGAAGTGGCCGTGCGGTTAAAGGCGCTGCAGTCTGGAACCGCAAGACCGCTACGGTCGCAGGTTCGAATCCTGCCTCGGGCATGGATGTTTGTGATGTCCTTAGGTTAGTTCGGTTTAACTAGTTCTAAGTTCTAGGGGACTAATGACCTCAGCAGTTGAGTCCCATAGTGCTCAGAGCCATTTGAACCATTTGAACTTAGAACTACTTAAACCTGACTAACCTGAGGACGTCACACACACTCATGCATGAGGAAGGATTCGCGTGGTTCCGGACTGCGCCTAGAACCGCTCGGCCATCGCAACTGGCGGCTGGAATCTTAGCTGACATAAATACACACATGTTGTTGCTCCTGGGAATATCCCAAAAGCGAAAACCAGGATCAAACGAAGAAATGTAAACAGTTGAGGCTCGATAGTAAGTTAAGTGAGGACTCAACTTTCATGTCCAAGATCGCTGGGCGACGAACTTCGTAGTACTCGCAAGCAGCACCTCACACTCGAACCGCGCATGCTCGCCGCTAGCTGCTCCAGTCTGACTGCGCGACAGGAGGCTTGCTTGCTGCTCCATACCATCCGACCGACTGGACTGCTGGTCCGTCCGCGACTGCTGCTCCCTCGCGACTGCAATGCTGGTGAGTCGACCACTCACTGACCACCCGACACACGACGAACTGGAAATACTAACGGTCGCTCCAGAGATGGTACGAAAGTAGGCTTATCTATTCGCGCTGCTGCTGCCAGTCACTAGCAAGTTAGGCAGGAAGTTAGTGACCCCAGTAAATGGAATAAGAAAACGAGGCGGCACTACCGTAATAGAAGATAACAAACAATTAACGGGATGAACATTAGCCATGCATGGCCCAAAAATAATAAATCGTTGGTGTGGAACTGACTAAACAGCTCACACAAGATCAGAAAGTTTGCTGGTAACCCATCAGCAAGGAGCCAGCCTGTTGCTCAGTTCCCTTGTCGAAGAAACTTAAAATACAACCGACATGGCGGTTGTACAACACAAGAGGAACGTGTCATGACGTGGGACTCGCCACCTGTGGAGCCAGACATTCACCTCCCACATGTCGATAGCCGCGACCGGCCTCATAATTTCCTTTCCAAAGACTTAGAAACGTAACGAATTGGGTGCTCTCACAAGACAACGGAAGCCTCTCCACTGGCAGCGCTCAAGCGGGCCCGTCTATCCGGTGTCGACCCGGGATGAAGCGATGGCTGTTCTCATGTTTTCCTCTCCCTTTACAAGTTTAACTACAAAGCGGCAACTTATTGGGGTTAGTAAAGATTTTAAAAAATACTCAGCCATTGCTTCTACACGAAAATACGTGTAAATTACTTGCAGAAGATGGGGATTCAGTATTGGAACCAGAATTTATAAAAGCTTTTGAATACTTAAAATTGAATAAGATAATAGGGATAGATAACATCCCATCAGAATTTCTAAAATCATTGGGGGAAGTGGCAACAAAAGGACTGTTCACGTTGATATGTAGAACGTATGAGACTGCCGGTATGCCACAATAATTTCGGAAAACATTATCCACACAGTTTCGAAGATTGCAAGAGCCGACAAGTGCGGGAAGCACCGCGCAAGCAGCTTAGCAGGTCGTGCAACCAGCTTGCTGAACAGATTAATACACAGAAGAATGGGAAACAGAGGTGAGGATGTGTTAGAGGACGATTAGTTTGGCTTTAGGAAAGGTAAAGGCACCAGAGAGGCAATTCTGACTTTGCGGTTGATAATAGAAGTATGAGTAAAGAAAAGTCAAGACACGTTCATAGGATTTGTCGACATGGAAAAAGCGCTCGATAATTTAAAATGGTGTAAGATGTTCGAAAATTTTTCAAGTAAGCTATAGAAAAAGAAGGGTAATATAGAATTTGTACAAGAGCCAAGAGGGAACAGGAAGAGTGGAAGATCAAGAACGAAGTGCTGAGATTATAAACGGTGTAAGATAGGGATGTAGTCTCTTGCCGACACTGTTCGATCCTTATATTGAGGAAGCAATGACGGAAATAAAAGACAGGTTGAAGAGTGGAATTAAAATTCACGGTGAAAGGATATCAAAGATAACGTTCGCTAATGAAATTGCTGTTCTCAGTGAAAGTGAAGAAGAGTGACAGGATCTGCTGAATGCAATGAACTGTCTAATGAGCATAGCATGTGGATTGAGAGTATATAGTAGAAAGACGGAAGTAATGAGTTCTAGCAGAAATGAAAGCAATGAGGAACTTAAGATATGGATTGGGGACCTCGAAGTAGATGACGTTAAGGAATTCTGCTACGTAGGCAACAAACTAACCCATTACAGACAGAGCAAGGAGGGTATAAACAGCAAAATAGCACTGGCAAAATGGGCATGCCTAGCCAAGAGATTTATATTAGTATCAAATATAGGCTTTAATTTGAAGCATAAATTTCTGAGAATGTAGGTGTGAAGCACAGCTCTCTACATTAGTGAAACATGGACTGCGGGAAAACCGGAACAGAAGAGAATCGAAGTGCTTGAGATGTGGTGCTAAAGACGAGTGTTGAAAATTAGATGGACTTACAATGCAAGAAATGAGGAGGTTCTCCGGAGAATCGGCGAGGAAAGGAATATGTGGAAAACAGTGACAAGAAGAAGGGACAGGATGATATGACATCTTTTAAGGCATCTAGAAATAACTTCTACGGTGCTAGAGGAAGTTGTAGAGGGTAAAAATCTTAGAGGAAGACAGACTGAAATAAATCCGGTAACCGGTCAGAAGACCAATGACTAAAAAACAAGAAAGGAAAGTATGTGGAAGGTCTTGTCTTCTGCAGTTATTTTAGGTACAGTTTCAGTTTGATAATCATTTTTTCCATCGAGATGGGCAAATTAGTACCAAAAGGACCATTTAATGTTCATGGTTCCTCTACCGTTGTAACATGTGTTTCCTGCATCCAAACTTGAGCTTTAACGCTACCTCCCCTACTGTGTCAAAGGATCTGCCAAGTTGTTCCTTGCTGAAGTCTGCTGCTTGCTGCAGACGCCTAGATTCATCTGTCCTAAGCCTTACGTGTTTCTTTCATTTCATAAAACCATAGTAAAACCAGCTTCAATTTTTGTCTCATTGAACAGCTGCTTTATTTGCAGTTGATCTGTATACTTGCAAACTAGATTTAAGAAATCTTCTTAACTCATAGGTAATTTTGACAAGATAATACTATACTCTTTCCTTTTCAGCGCTGAATGTTATCATAAAGAAGCATTAATTCTTAAAATAGGTTTCATGACCACCCACTTTTTTTTTTTTTTTTTTTTTTTTTTGTAAAGCGTGGGTATTCCTTGGAATTGAATATAGCGCACTCACTTCACTGATTGTCGTTTCTAGATCTCTGACATTTTATACGGCTCTCTTCGTGTTAGTTTCATCCCACTTATGTCCTGAGTCCTCCATCAGTGACTGTTATAGAAAAAAAAATGAGAACATCTTGTTATGTAATCTGTTTCGTGCAGTTCAAATCGAAACTGCAGTGTCAGATACAACCCGAACATGCTGTGATGTAACTAATGTGCGGGAAAAAAATGAGATGAAAATCGTAATGACAAATGGTACAAGGGCTGACGATGAAAACAAATTTTTATTGACAGTCTGTAATTGCGTTGCATAAAGATGTACAGAGCACATTAAGATGTTACATCACTGAAGAGGTCAAAGGATTCTTATTTAAATTGAAAATTTTTAGTCTTCTGTTATCTTCTGACATCTGTTTTGTGTCCTCTTGTATTTTACTGAAATATATCTCAAGGAAGTCGAAACACTCTTTGAGAGTTATTTAAAAGGCAGTATGCAAATTCCGACCAGCGACGGAAGAGGAGGAAGCACAACTAAAATGTCCGGTCGCCGTCCATTAGGATTACACACGGCATACAAACATTACTCGGAGAACGGCAAAAACTACAACCTCCAGGGACAAGGAAAATTTCTAGAAGGTAATTTTTGTTGGACACCAGTTATAATATCAACTACGCAACGTGTGAAAATACAACAAAGAGTGTTAAATCCAACTCTAAAGACGCTTTTAAAATATACATATTTTATTTCCTTATAATACTAATCTTCCCTGAGAGGAAAGCCTTTTCTTTCTCTCTGCATACAATGTTAATAATACTACGATACCGCTGTAGTAGTTTAACATTCCCGTTGTCATTTCTTGGGCTAGAGACTGTGACAACCTGCAGTACAAGGAATAATATCAGTTGGATCTAAACACATAATACAAATATACTCACCTGCAAACAAAGCACATCACTCCAAAGTTAATTTCGTATTCCGAAAATCTCACTAGTAACTGATAACTTGTCACCACTTTGAAGCATACAACTGTTTTGCTTCAAAATGGCGTGAACGGTGTTGCTCCTCCATAGTTCACACTGCAGTGGTACGACAGGTGTCACTATTACCAGAGCTTAGAAACACATATTGTCCGATACATACAATGCGCAATTCAATGCTACTCGACTTTCCCCTGTACGATTTTACTCTGAGCTGTTTACCATTGGTTTCAAATTCCCCTCACTCTCTCTGTCTTGCCCCAAGTCAATCAATCTGTCTACATTCTGAAACGTCACTCTTAGGTTGAGTGTTGATACCGTCTGACCAAAAACGTGTGCCGCTTGGGTTATCGTAAGGATAAACGCTTGGGCTGTGCTGCGCAAATTACTTCCTTTTTCGGGCACGACAGCACCTTGATTGTCGTGCCACACTCCTTCCGAGTTTCTAAAGAGACATTTTGCACCCCGAAATGAGATTTCCCGTTATGAGCACGTTTGACATTCATTTCAGAACAAAATCCCTGTAGTTTTAAAGCATCTTTCCCCGGAGATTAAAACTCAGATGTACACGCAGCACAGCGCTACCGTTTCATTAAAACCTTTTCATCTTTAACCAAAGCATGCCTGTTCTGCTCCTTTTCTCCTCTAATCTAATCGCTTCGAGCCAAAGAGCAGGATTAGCGAGCGCTGCAGACCGCAATTAAATCTAGACGTGTTAGTCTCGGTCCGATCGTCTGAGGGCGTCGCCACTTCACCACGTGCCATGAACTGCTGTCAGCAAATACCGTTGTGCAATTACTCGTTTACCCACGTCGCACGCCTCTCATGTGGAGCGCCTGGAGCTAACCGGCAGTGCAGGGATTCAGTTCTAATTCTTTCTCTCATTTTCAAATTGACCATTTAGGATCACGATCGTTCATTTCGTTCTCTTTGTAAGGACTTTCCCCTGTTTTCAGTACTCCGTCAGACGGTTGCCATGTTGTTGCTTCTGTTCTCCTACCTACGTTCTTCCGGTCTTTCTAGTTCTTCTTTCGACTTGAAACCCTTCAAAACTTTGTATCCTGTTTCGAAACATCTTGTGTTGTAATATGAAGGCTACCGGGTGTGGGACATCACAAGTTCTTTCTGAGCTTCTTTAATCCACATCGTTGTGGTTTTCTTGTTCCGGAAGTAATCAAATGTTTGTTTCGTGCAGGTGTCCATGAAATATCAGCCAACTTTTCCTCATGATCTCAGAGATTCGCTCCACATTTTGTTGCTCCAAAGTTTCCAGACGGTCTCGGTCTGGATTGCATCACTGATCTTCCGTAGAATCTTCTCGATGCACAGCACGGTGATTCCCGTCTATCGATTTTTGTGATTTTTTGCTCTCTCACTGTCTTATAAATCTTTAAACTCCTCCTGTGTGGAACTGTAATGTCCAAATCTGCAGCACCTGTTGATCATGTGACGAGCCGCGCGGGATTAGCCAAGCGGTCTCGGGCGCTGCAGTCATGGACTGTGCGGCTGGTTTCGGCGGAGGTTCGAGTCCTCCCTTGGGCATGGGTGTGTGTGTGTGTGTGTGTGTGTGTGTGGTTGTTAGTCTTTAGGATAATTTAGGTTAAGTAGTGTGTAAGCTTAGGGACTGATGACCCTAGCAGTTAAGTCCCAAAAGATTTCACACATGTTTGAACATTTTTGATCATATGACGGCATAACATATATTAAGAATTCTCATCCCTCTCTTTTGTCATTGCCATTCATTTTTGAAGGCGTGTGACAATATATCGTGGGACTGCCTCTTTCCTTCGCAATAGGCCAATGTATCTGTGAACATCCTTTATACCATGGACAAATAGAGAACCATAAACAGCGTTGATACCACGACTCCGCTTAACTGAAGATAGCTGTGCTGACTGACAAAATGCCACATAGCAATACCAAATAAAATGTCTCGCTGTACGGGAAACTTCCAAAAAGGACCGAACGAAGCTGTGACAGGCTGCGCATCAGCCTACATGCAGCCCCCAAATCTGGCCCACGTGTGGGTTGCCAGGCTGGGGCCGGCCCTGCTTTAGTCCACTCCACTTGTAACTTTAGTGCTTGCTACTGATTTCAGGTTCGAACTATGGTACCGCAAGTGACGTCAGACACCTTGAGTATCCATGGGGTTCCCTCACCACTATTCACCCTCCCCTTTGGCACTCCCATTTCATTTCCTCGTTTCCTCTGCTTACCTTCTCTCCCTTAACCCGATAAGCAGCAATACAATGAAGAGCAAAAGAAACTAGTACACTTGCGTAATATCGCATAAGGCCCCCGCAACACGACGTGGCATGGACTCGACAAATGTCTGAAGTAACGCTGGAGAGAACTGACCCCATTAATCATGCAGGGCTGTCCATAAATCCGTACGAGGGGTTGTAGCGCTCTTCTGAACAGAACTTTGCAAGCCATCACAGGTACGCTCCCTAATATTCATTTTTGGTGAGTTTGGTAGCGTGCGGAAGTGCTTCAACTCGGAAGAGAGTTCCTCGAGCCACTCTGTAGTAATTCTGGACGTGTGGGGTGTCGTATTGTCCTGCTGGAATCGCCCAAGTCCGTCGGAATGCACAATGGACATGAGTGGATGCAGGTGATCACACAGGATGATCGCGTACGTGTCACCTGTCAGAGTCGTGTCTTAACGTATTATCGGTTTCATTTCTTTCCAACTGCACACGCCTCATACCATTACAGAACCTCCACTCATTTGGATAGTCGCCTTCTGACATGCACAGTCCATGGATTCGTGAAGTTGTCTCCATACCCGTACAGATCCATCCGCTCCGTACAATTTGAAACGAGACTCTTCCGACTAGGAAACATATTTACAACCATCAACAGTCCAATGTCAGTGTTGACGGGCCCAGGCGAGGCGTAAAGCTTTGTGCAGTGCAGTCATCAAGGGTACACGAGTGGGCCTTCGGCTCCGAAAGCAAATCTGCAGCACCTATTCAGCATGTGACGAGCAGCGCGGGATTAGCCAAGCGGTCTGGGGCGCTACAGTCATGGATTGTGCGGCTGGTCCCGGCGGAGGTTCGAGTCCTCCCTTGTTTCGTTGAATGATTCACACGCTGACACTTGTTTATAGCCAGAATAGAAATCTGTAGCAGTTTCCGGTAGGGTTACACGCCTGTCACGTTGAACGATTCTCTTTGGTCGTCGTGAGTCCCATTCTTGCAGGATCTTTTTCCGGCCGCAGCGATGCCGGAGACTTGATGTTTTACTGGCTTCCTGATATTCACGGCACACTCGTGAAATGGTCGTACGGAAAAATTCCCACTTTATCGCTACCAAGGAGATGCTGTGTCCCATCGCTCGTGAGCCGACTATAACACTACGTTCATACTCACTTAAATCTTGATAACCTGCCATTGTAGTAGCAGTAACTGATCGAACAACTGCGCTGGACACTTGTCGTCTTATATATACGTTGCCGACCGCAGCGTAGTATTCTGCCTGTTTACATATCTCTGTATTTGAATACGCATGCCTACATCAATTTCTTTGGCGCTGCAGTGTATTTACCTCAGTGTTCACCGTCACACTCCATCGTTCACCAGTGCCATCGTCTTCTTCAGTGTTTGTGCGTCGTATCAACAGTTTGCAGTGTGGATTATCGTCGAGTGTGAACGGCTCCGTGTTTGTCTTTATGTGTCTACTGTTTTATTGCCCACCGTTCTGTAACTTATGTGTCTTCTCAGTGTTTCTTCTCATTGTGTATCCTCTGGCTGAAGAGCGGCGTAGAATGCTGCTGACAGCCTGCCTGTTGTACGGGTTTAAAATAACAATAAAGAAAAAAAAATCACGGAAGATCACTCTAGCGAATATATGGGCTGCAGATGGGAAAATCCATTGAGATTCTGACAAAGGGCAGATTATTATTATGCGAAGCCTGTGAACGAGTTTCTCAAAAACGGCGTGAGGATCTACGACTCTTCACTGAACATGGGGTTCGGAGGCTTGTCTGCTCTATACATCGAGATAGACGGTAATCATTGGCATCTTTGCCGAAAGAGCACAATGTTGGTGCACGCACAACTGTTTTGGTGCACACCGTTCATCGTAAATTGTTGAACATGGAGCTTCACAGCAGACCACCCCTATGTGTTCACATACTACTGACCCAATGACAGCACAACTGCGACAGGCACGAGACATCGAGGTTCGATCGTCGATCAATGGAAATGTGTCGACTCTTCTGGTGAATTAAATTTTTGTTACACTAGGTCGCTGGTCGTCTCCATAGAGGCCGTCACTGAAATGAACGGCGGCTAGAAACATGTAGCGCGCCACGGACGCTGGTTCAAATGGTTCAAATGGCTCTGAGCACTATGGGACTTAACATCTATGGTTATCAGTCCCCTAGAACTTAGAACTACTTAAACCTAACTAACCTAAGGACATCACACAACACCCAGTCATCACGAGGCAGAGAAAATCCCTGACCCCGCCGGGAATCGAACCCGGGAAGGACGCTGGTTAGTTGGAGCATTACTACGCTATGGTAGCCATTCCTTTGCGCTTGCATGGAACCTATGGTAGTAATCAAAGACACGATGACAGTTGCGAACCACCTGCATCCCTTCATGCTTGATGTCTTCCTCAACGCCGATGTCATCTTTCAGCAGTATAATTGTCCGTGTCTCGGAGCCATAACCGTGCCACAGTGGTTTGAGTAGCGTGAACTCAAATTGATGTCTCGGCGACCAAATTCGCCTGATGTTAAACCTTTGGAATCCATCGCGGACGCTATCGAGTGCCATCAACTCGTACGCAGATCAGTGGCCTGTTATTAAGCGAATTACATGACCCGTGAGTAGACATCTAATGTCATATACTTCCACAAACTTACCAAAAAATTGTCATATCCCTGATACACAGAATCAGTGATTTATTTAATAACTCTTGTGACGAGTTGACGATAATTTTTATTATTTCCAGAATCACCCTACGCATTGCTACACTGCGTCATTTTCAAAGCCTACTAAATAAAACACAACATTGGTATCAGAAGATCTGAAAATACATTTCACCACTGATGAGAGACATAGAATAATGAATAAAATATGGCTCTCTAGTTTGTCAGTGTTAAGTCAATCACATAAAATTGTTCATTAGATACACAGTAGCCGCGCAGGATTAGCCGAGCGGTCAAAGGCGCTGCAGTCACGGACTGTGCGGCTAGTCCCGGCGGAGGTTCGAGTCCTCCCTAGGGAATGGGTATGTGTGTTTGTCCTTAGGGTAATTGAAGCTAAGTAGTGTGTAAACTTAGGGACTGATGACCTTAGCAGTTAAGTCCCATAACATTTCAAACACAGAAAGATACACAATATCTCGTCAACATCATCAATCCAAGTCAAGTGCAAACTAAAAAAAAAAATTGTCGTGTGACTAGGGCCTCCCGTCGGTTAGACCGTTTTCCGGGTGCTAGTTTTTCGATTTGACACCACTTCGACGACTTGCGCGTTGATGGGGATGAAATGATGATGAATAGGACGACACAACACCCAGTCCCTGAGAGGAGAAAATCTCCGACACAGCCGGGAATCGAACCCAGGCCCTGAGGATTGACAGTCTGTCGCGTTGACCACTTTTTTCTTTCTTCATTTTTTTCGATATTGTTCGTTCCGTTTGGCCTGGGTGGACGTGACAAGACATCCGTTCAAGTTGGTCGTTGATTCTTTGACTCAGTTTCTTTTATTACAGAGAGCGCGCAGCCCTCTGACCGGACACGCTGCGTTACCGTGCCGGCTGACCACTCAGCTACCGGGGGCGGACAAGTGCAAACTGCTACAAAGGGACAAACTGGCAGATAGGTGGATTAAACCTCCAGGCGGCGCTGGATAAATTTGTTTGTTTACAACTGCATTTCCATCATTACATCGAATAAAACAATTTAATCAGTGAACAGTTCATGTAAATCACTTTACAATGTTTTACAAAAGTATTTATTTACGAAACAATGTGTAACAGATCCTTTGAATGGTTGAAAGTAAACCCGTTGGAAGAGTACGCAGAGAGGCGTAAGGGTACACGAGGCTGTCTGTTAACAAACAATTTCTTTTTCTCTTTTAATACAACACACAGTGTATAAATTACTAGCATCAATAACAGTTTATAAATGCCATTTTATAATAATTCACAACGTCTAGAAATACTAGCTGAGGCATGCAGCATTCACGTATGAGGAACAGTTGGCGCCCGTGCACTGCTGTTTACGCCATTGGGAGCAAATGGATCTATACAGGAAATGCAGACAATTTGAAATGCGCAACCTTGGAACCCCACACATCAAATCCATCAATAGTATATGACAACCATCCATATTGCCCTATCGATTCTCCTTAAGTCCTAAACATCAGTTTAACTTAGGCACCATCCAAACTAGTCATGTGAAAACCAGTGCGGTATTACTGTTAATGGTATACTAGCAATTGTGCTACTTTACATAACTTGTTCTCATTTATTTTTGTTACATGTCATCTAATGAACAATTCTGTATGACTGACACAACACTGGTAAGCTAAACAGCCATATTCTACTCATTATGTTTTGTTCTAATCAGTGACGAAATGATGCCTGTCCCGTATTGCATTTTACAGCCTTCGAAAATGACGGAATGTCGAAACCCGTAAGGGAAATAACAAAAAGTGTGGTCAGGATATCAGAAAAACTGTTACAGTGCATGCAAATGACCGCTTCGCCTCTTAGCATTTTCGTGGAAATTGCAGCTTATCTACAATTTCTACGAAAATTAGTCTGCAGCTATAAAGCTCCTAGAAAATGAAAGGGAAACAGAAGCTGAGAAGGAAGTGATAGATGCTGGTAGCCTCTCCCCGATTTTATTCCGTCTGCACATTCAGCTATAAGTAAAGGAAATCAAGGAGAAATTTTTAAAGGCAATTAAAGTTCAGGGAGAAGAAACTAAAGTATTAGCGGTTTGGCGATGATACTGTAATTCTGTCAGAGACGGCAAAAGACTTGCTTGCGAGATCCATTGAGAGGATGTATATTATCCTGAAAAGAGCTTATAGGAAGAACACCAACAAAAGTAAAACAAGAGTGATGGAATGTAGTCGAATGTAATTAGACGACGCTGTCGAAATAAGACACTAAAGGAAGCAATTGCCTTTTAGTATTTGGGCAGCAAAATAACTAAAAATTGCAGAACTAGAGATGATACAGAAAACAGACTGGCTGTAGTAAGAGAAGCATTACTGGGCTCTTTATTAATATCAAATATAGATTTAAGCGTTAGGAAATCTTGTCCTTAAGTATTTGCCTCGAATGTACTCTTACAAGAAAATGAAAATTGGCAATTGACAATTGAAGAGATTAGAAGTTCTTCAGATGGGATGCTACAGAGAATGCTGAAGATCAAACGAGTACATAGGATAACTAAAGCGGTGGTACTGAAGCAAATTATGGAGAAGAAGTGTAGTAATGAATTCAGTTTCATACGTGCTTGTTTCTTGCAGTTGCATGCGATCTAGTTGTCTGAACGCCAGCTGTTATGAGTTATACATATATATCTGTACCTATAGAATTTTCTTTTAACTTTGTTGACTGTTGATAAGAAGTAATTACTAACTTTTTTGCACAGCTCTGGTAGATAGCGAACAGTCTGATTCTCAGACAATATAGGTGTAATATACAGGGTTATTACAAATGATTGAAGCGATTTCACAGCTCTACAATAACTTTATTATTTGAGATATTTTCACAATGCTTTGCACACACATACAAAAACTCAAAAAGTTTTTTTTAGGCATTCACAAATGTTCGATATGTGCCCCTTTAGTGATTCGGCAGACATCAAGCCGATAATCAAGTTCCTCCCACACTCGGCGCAGCGTGTCCCCATCAATGAGTTCGAAAGCATCGTTGATGCGAGCTCGCAGTTCTGGCACGTTTCTTGGTAGAGGAGGTTTAAACACTGAATCTTTCACATAACCCCACAAAAAGAAATCGCATGGGGTTAAGTCGGGAGAGCGTGGAGGCCATGACACGAATTGCTGATCATGATCTCCACCACGACCGATCCATCGGTTTTCCAATCTCCTGTTTAAGAAATGCCGAACATCATGATGGAAGTGCGGTGGAGCACCATCCTGTTGAAAGATGAAGTCGGCGCTGTCGGTCTCCAGTTGTGGCATGCGCCAATTTTCCAGCATATTCAGATACACGTGTCCTGTAACGTTTTTTTCGCAGAAGAAAAAGGGGCCGTAAACTTTAAACCGTGAGGCATCCAGAAGCTTTAAACTGCGCGTACCATCGCCGAATGGAGTTAGCAGTTGGTGGATCTTTGTTGAACTTCGTCCTGAAGTGTCGTTGCACTGTTATGACTGACTGATGTGAGTGCATTTCAAGCACGACATACGCTTTCTCGGCTCCTGTCGCCATTTTGTCTCACTGCGCTCTCGAGCGCTCTGGCGGCAGAAACCTGAAGTGCGGCTTCATCCGAACAAAACTTTATCAGTTTTTCTACGTATCTGTAGTGTGTCGTGACCGTATGTCAATGAATGGAGCTACAGTGAATTTATGAAATCGCTTCAATCATTTGTAATAGCCCTGTATTAAGCACCCGCATTCTGATCTCATGGCTCTTTCACAATTGCGTCTGACATATTTCTAATCTCTTGGTGTATGAGCTCTTTTAGCCCTTCCAATAAGATAAGCATTTTACAGTAACGTTTGTTGTAAAATGCTGTTACCGGGCGCTGACTGTTCGTATTACGATACAGCTGTCGTTTCTTCCAGTATGATGTTATAACAGCATTAGTTATCCAAATCGGTTGCGTCTTCGTATCGTACAACTGCCTGCAATTTGTAATGGGAAACAGCTACAAAAGAAGGGTTTGAAGAACTGTATTATATTTGTCGTTCAAGTCGTCTGTACTGTACATTTCTTACTAAGTTAACAACTCGAGGCTTACATTAAATGTCTGCACTGCAAGTGGACTCGTATTTCTAAATATTTTGTTTATTGCTTTTGGTTCTGCCTCTGCCTTGATCCTTTCAGTATTACTATCTATGCATCATGATTTCAGAGGCCGTTGCCATTTTTTCTCACAATGTGTCCGTCAACTAGAAAACAGTCTCTGAAGATATTTCTTTGATCGTGCTGCTGTTTTCCTGATATCTGGTTGGAAAGTGTATTGCGTGCACCTCGTAGTAAGATTCAAGTAAACTCATTAACATTCTCTTCTCTGGAAGATCAGTCAGAATGTTTATATTTAAATCTCCGCATAAAATCAACCACATATCTTTTCGAAAAATGTAGCTTTTCTCTCTGATGTTTAATTATGTATTTACCTGAAGATATACGTTTTATTCCACGATACAGGCAGTGATCTGAAAATAAAGGACTAACTACAGCTGATTGATATACTAATACGCAAGAGGACTTCAAATGTTTGATAATTACAATGTTTTGATATGTCAAATCTCTTGAAAGAGACATCACATTTGGCATAAATGGCCCCTACTCCCTTCTGCAACGAACTCCTTTCATAGAAATCTGGTAAGATGTACCCCTCTAGGCGCTTCAGTCTGGAACCGCGCGACCGCTACGGTCGCAGGTTCGAATCCTGCCTCGAGCATGGATGTGTGTGATGTCCTTGGGTTAGTTAGGTTTAAGTAGTTGTAAGTTCTAGGGGACTGATGACCTGAGAAGTTAAGTCCCATAGTGCTTAAAGCCATTTGAACCATTTGTACCCCTCCAAAGTAAGCCTTGGTATTCTTCGCGTTTTGCGTAACACTCTGAGATACAAATAATGTCTCTTCAGAGATCTACAAGCATTTGATCTATTTACCTTTAATGCCTCTCATATTTTGAAAAATAAGCTTACTCCACCTTCTGATCTTCATTCTCCATTTATTGGAATTTTTCTTCTAAAATTAAAGGAATCTTCCTTAAGCTGGGATACGTACTATCTGACTTCATCCTAAAAAAGGTAAAGCCTTTGTAAAAGTTATCACCGGAATTTGATCCTGAGTAAACCCAGCTGCACCTACATACTGTCACTTGTAAGCCTTACCAACTATCCCTCCTGAATTACATTTCAGGGTTAGTCTAGTATAGCCTATTGGTTCTCTCAAATGGCATACCGGAATATTCGCCTTGTCATCCGTCACCAGCGCATTTCAACTCTTTTCACAGCGCTATCGATATAGGACTGAACGTAACTCCAGAACAACTGTACAAAACTAAGATTAGTTGTCCGAGTTTGTTTCCTATCCTGTCCAAGTCACCGTCGATATCATAAACCCAGTCTTTGCGAAGGCTGTTCCCGGTCCCTCCTACTACCAGTACCCGACCTTCTTTCGTAAAATACTTAGAAAAAGCCCTTAAGTCTTCTTATTTTCCTTCTTTCTCTTCTTCATCATCATCATGATCTTCTTCTTCTTCTTCTGCGCTTGACTTATTAGGCACTTGTGCCTGTTCCGTCTTCCCTTTTCACTGCCGCATCGTTCTGGGTCGCCCTATGTCCCTTCTTACTCTTGTCTGGTACAGCATGGCCTTCCGTGGGATTCTCCCTGCACTCATTCTTTGTTGGTGATACTGCCATGACGTTTTATTTTCTTCAACCTACACATTAATATTACGAGAGTTGACTGAAAAGTAACGCCTCCACCTTCGTAACCCTTCAGTACTTGGCAGCATTGGTATGCGGCAGGTACTGGCTTGTTCCGTAGCCTCTTCTCTAGCGCTCCAGTTGACGGGAAGTCTTAGCATTGAACGGTTATGTTGTTACAGTGTAAAGTATGGAACCCCGAGCAGACGGTCGGTCAACGCGATTTAAGCAACGTGAAGTCATTGAATTTTTGACAGCAGGGGATTCATCAGAGAATGAAAGCATTTTATGGTGACTGTGTTGATGAGAGTACTGTGCGTCGGTGGGCGGGTAAGTTTAAAGATGTTGAGGCGGGAACATCTGATTTGCGTGACAGAGTTGGACGTCCTGTGACAGCAACCACAGAGTTTCACAAGCAAAATGTTGACAGATTGACTCAGGACGATCGTCGTATCACTCAGAGAGAAACTGCAATTACAATCGGCATTTCAGAAGAACGTATGGGTCACATTATTGCTTTTCTCGGCAAACCACACACTTCAAGTGCCACCACAGCAGAACTTCAGAGACTGAATATCACCACCGTACGGATCCTCCATATAGTCCAGATTTACCACCGTCTTACTTCCATCTGTTCCCGATAATGAAAGACGATCTCTGGAGACATCATTACGCTTCTGATGAAGACGTTGAGAGAAGTGTGAGACTGTGGTTGCGGGAACAGAGTGTCGACTTCTTCCGAGACGGCTTTATCGTTGGCAGAAATGTATCCAATTAGCTGGTGATTATGTGGAAAAGTGAATATTGGTAATTAAAGACCACATTCTAAGGATTATTTCTGCGTTATATTTATTAAAATATTCCCATCCAAACCCAGTTAACGAAGGTGGAGGTATTACTTTTCACTCAACACTCCTACAAATATCTGTTTCATTCCTTCGGTCTTATCTCATAACACCTCTCACTTTTCTAAAGAATCTCCTTTCTGCTGCCTGTTGGTTAGTTTTATCGCGTTTTTTAGGTAGCCACGACTCACTTTCATACAACAACACAGGTATAGCCATGGTTTAATAAAATTTTAATTAATTGCTTCCTTCCATATTTTGTTCAGCAATGTTTTGTTTATCATTCCGCATACTGATTGAAACCTGTTAATCGTATTTCCTTATGTCCTTGTCCATATCACAGCTTACGTCATAGACTAAAAAATTAAAGTTGGTGACCTGCTCAGTTGGTATATTACGTATTATTATTTTTGGGCGGGAAGGTATTCCTCACAATGGACCATGATTTTAGTTTTCTTTCTTGATATTCGAATTTTGTGTTCTCTTTTCCCTAATTTATATATTTCTTCCGGCATCTTATTGAGCACGGCACCTCGTTTAAAAACACTGAAGACTCGGTACTGCTTTCACATGTCTCATGAAACTGTGGTCCAACACTGCGCCCGTGACTTTTGCCTATCGGCAGAATTTTCTTTTTAATTTTCCTTTCCAACTTAGGATTCCAAACAACATTGGATGTCCTTTGCAAATTACCTGCTCCTACAAGTGGTACAAGCATGTCTCTACACTACTAACAGCGAGCTGAACCTGTTAGCAAAATTCAAAATGAAACTCCGTTACTAGATAGAAAAATACATCCGTGGTAAAGTTGTGCCAAAACGAAAGCATCGGAGCGCATTCTCTTCCTAACTGCCTTGCTACCAACTGCCAGTTTCCAGCTTCCCCCAACCCCTCCCGCCGTCATCTCTCCAGTTCCTGACTAGCAGCCTCTAAATGTGCCTGAAGTGCACCTATTCTAGCTGCATGCTCCACTGTTACTCTTTTTCTGCTTTGTGTCCTGTAGTTCCTGGAAACGGCCTCGCTAGATTCCCCACAAGCTACCCCGCAAAATTCACCTTTCTGAAACCACTTGCTACACAATTCACAGCTTACCGCACAACAGACTTCCCATCGGCAATTCAAGCACTTCTCAGTCATGGTCATGCTTTTCAGTGTCTTTAAAGAAATATAATGCAATAATGTGAAACTGCACACACACGCAAAAACACTACAAACTCTCAGCAAACCTTCTCCTACAAAAAACACGAAATATTTATATTTAAAATATCCTTCTTAAATTACAGGACGAAAAATGTAAGAAACATGTAACTCCCCAGCTATTTACAAACAAGACACTAACTCATAAAAATACTGGGTGTAACAAAAATGTACGGCAGAAATTGCGGAACACGTTCCTCACACGTAAACGGGAAAGTTATGTTATGAGAACATTGGTCTGGCAACTCTTTATTTTACAACTCATTTTCTCCAACTCATTTATCATGAGAAACACGCACGAATAGAACGTACTAGTAAACCACATGCAACTATTTCGCACAGAACATATTCAATATGTCCTTCATGGGCATCGATACATCCATCAACCTGCCGTCGTAGTTAATCTCAGATGTATCCCTGATGTATCTCTGGACTATTGCGTATGGTTTCGCAGCCTTCCATAATACCGCCACGTAGACTTTGAACACATTGTACTGGATTTCCACACACGAGAAATTTCAAATGCCCCCACAAATAGAAGTCCAGGGGGATTGGGTCCGGAGAGCATGGAGGCTAGGCAATATGGTCTATCTCTAACTATCCGCGAGGAAACGACACAGGGTTCTGCACTATCCCCACCAGGTCATCCCAGCTTTAAGCAAACGACCAATGAAAAATCGGAACTGGAAAGCCAGTCAGAAAGCGCTACGTTTCACCCCTTCCAAATAAAAACAGCTGATTTTTGTTTTCAGTCTATAGCACTGCCCCTTCTTTGAAAATTTGCCTACTTACGTGGGAAAAATTTTCCTCTGAAAATTATATTTGCGATGGTTGTACATGTCTGTGAAAATTATGTTCAGTGGTTTTTTTTTCATATTGCTGTTTTAAGTAATGAAATCAGATAAACTTTGCGTGTAGGAAGTGAAGTGTGAAGCTTCTAGAATAGTTTCTACCACGAATGTTGAACGTCAGCGCAGTGGTAAAAGCTAGCCCTGCATGATTAATGATATCAAATGGGCTCCAAATAAAGTATATGAAATGCAGTTATTTACACTGAGTGTAAACAGATATATGGAAAATTTCTCCTAATAATGTTTCATACGATATACACACACACAGCACTAATGTGCTTAGATGCATTTGTTGCAGCAGACATTTTTACATTTTGATTAACATGTTTCGTTAAAAAATTACTCTGTTATGAAATGTGGACTTTAGTTACATAAAATGGGTCTTCTGAAGTTCTTGAACTGGGTGCCTTACTTTCTCACGTTTACAGTCTTACGCAGTACACATTCTTATTCCTTTAGAATTCTCTTGCTGATTCCAAGAGGGTAATAAGAGGGAGTTGTTTAAGGAAAATGGTATTGTCTAAAATGACTAAAACAGATGAGTTAGAAGAAAGCCAGTGAACTCTTTTCAGAGTGTCTCACATGAAGTACAGTTGCACCTGAGGGAGCAGCAGAAACAAAACTAAACAAACCTAAGCTTTTGGGTGAAAATCTCGAAAAAGATCTGGTTTATTGTTGTCTTGCTATAGAACCTCCTTTCTTCATACTTACTAGCTATGACTTATGAAGAATGACTGTGCAGCTGGCAGACAGTTGAACACCATTTCAAAGACGAAATTGCTGGGAATCCTGGGTCGGGGAGGGGAGTCTTAAGCGATACCAAACCAAACTGTCAGAAATAAATCCGCTAGGAAAATTCTATAGCAGGGCTCTTGGGTTCAGCAAAGAAAACACACAGGAATTCTATAACTTTCTGGAAGATTTTATATTGTACCTACTTTGAAACTGGATTACGTTTTCTCCGATTTAACGCCGTCTTCTAATTTTCTTTAGTGTTATTTTCATTATCTGAACACGGGATCCGATTTTGGCAGCTCTTTTTGGAACTCGCTAACTGTTAATTTTTTAAAGTATCTTTTCATAATAACTTTTCGTTTATTTTCTATTATTAAAATGTAAATGGTACATAATGTTACAAACTGAGTATTACATGCTTTTAAAACACAATTTTAACTGTTTTATATTTTTTCAAATAAAAAACGAAATTGGAGTCCGCTTTTAGGCCCTTTCCAAATGTCATTGCTGCTCGTTCAATCTCAGCAACTTAAGCTGTAATTCGAAGTTGCTGCCCAACCGCACCCATGAAAATCGAGACATAGTCGGAAAAAACCGTAAAATATCCGTTACAAGCACGAATGCAATTGTCATTGCTGGTCTCAGAATTCGTTACACACGCAAAGATGTGACGTTACACACGGTAATACGATGCTTCGAAGTACACGTCCGAACGGAACGTTCGATATGAAGGAATAAAGTTATTGTTCATGTTAAGATCTCCTCAAAACTTCCTCCGACGATGATGTGTCGTTAGCTGATATTTAATTATGGTGTCTGGTGGTGACACCACAACTTTAAACAATACTAACTAACCCATCGGCGAGCTGGATGCACACTCCGACATCTTATACAAAAATTGCCAATACTTTCGCTATTGTTGCGTAACAATAATCTAACCAAATATCTATCTCTTTTACATACATTTCGTCTTATGAATGGTGCCGTTGTTTAGACAGCATGGTCGGCACCATGTAACTCAAACTCTGTGTTCCCTTGCACGACTGGTGAGCGCAACTGCACACCCTGTGGACGTTATGGCGACACGAAAAAAGAGCGTAAATTGGCTTTAGCGCTGCCTGCTCGGACATAAAGTGGCTGTTAACGCTGCACTGCGGGGCGAATACAGCGCCGCGATTTACGTGACAGGGGCAGCAACTAGCGCCTTCTGCGTCGCCACTGAAACACCAGTGCGTGGCCACAAAGCTCGCCGCTCAAGTTATCAGCGGGGATCTTACACGTGTTCCAGAGAGGCAGAGACAAATGCAACTTTTTTACAAACATCGATGCGAGAAGCTTATAACAACGATAGCGAAAGGTCTTGCCAATAATGTTGCCTTGGGAGAGCCAGTCCTGACAAAACTCTACCATCTGGTGAGCAAGATGTATGATACAGGCGAAATTACCTCAGACTTTAAGAAGAATATAATAATTCCAATCCCAAAGAAGGCAGGCGTTGACAGATGTGAAAATTACCGAACCATCACTTTAATAAGTTACAGCTGCAAAACACAAACGCGAATTCTTTACAGACGAATGGAAAAACTGGTAGAAGCCGACCTCGGGGAAGATCAGTTTGGATTCCGTAGAAATGTTGGAACACGTGAGGCAATACTGACCCAATGACTTACCTTAGAAGACAGATCAAGGAAAGGCAAACCTACGTTTCTAGCATTTGTAGACGTAGAGAAAGCTTTTGACAATGTTGACTGGAATACCCTCTTTCAAATTCTGAAGGTGGCAGGAGTAAAATACAGGGAGCGAAAGGCTATTTACAATTTGTACGGAAACCAGATGGCAGTTATAAGAGTCGAGTGGCATGAAAGGGAAGCAGTGGTTGGGAAGGGAGTGAGACAGGGTTGTAGCCTCTCCCTGATGCTATTCAATCTGTATATTGAGCAAGCAGTGATGGAAACAAAAGAAAAGTTCGGAGTAGGTATTCAAATCCATGGAGAAGAAATAAAAACTTTGAGGTTCTCCGGTGACATTGTAATTCTGTCAGAGACAGCAAAGGACTTGGAAGAGCAGTTGAAGGGAATGGACAGTGTCTTGGAAGGAGGGTATAATATAAGCATCAACAAAAGCAAAACGAGGATAATGGAATGTAATCGAATTAAATCAGGTGATGCGGAGGGAATTAGATTACGAAATGAGACACTTAAATTAGTAAAGGAGTTTTGCTATTTGGGGAGCAAAATAACTGATGATGTTCGAAGTAGAGAGGTTATAAAATGTAGACTGGCAATGGCAAGGAAAGCGTTTCTGAAGAAGAGAAATTTGTTAACATCGAGTATTAATTTAAGCGTCAGGAAGTCGTTTCTGAAAGTATTTGTTTGGAGTGTAGCCATGTATGAAAGTGAAACATGGACGATAAATAGTTTCGACATGAAGAGAAGCTTTTGAAACGTGGTGCTACAGAAGAATGCTGAAGATTAGATGGGTAGATCACATAACTAATGAGGAGGTATTGAATTGAATTGGGGAGGAGTTCGTGGCACAACTTGGCCAGAAGAAGGGATCGGTTGGTAGGACACGTTCTGAGGCATCAAGGGATCACCAATTTAGTACTGGAGGGCAGCATGGAGGGTAAAAATCGTAGAGGGAGACCAAGAGATGAATATACTGAGCAGATTCAGAAGGATGTAGGTTGCAGTAGGTACTGGGAGATGAAGAAGCTTGCACAGGATAGAGTAGCATGGAGAGCTGCATCAAACCAGTCTCAGGACTGAAGACCACAACAACAACAACAATGTGGTGGTATTCTGGCCTTGCGTAAAATCACTCGTAGAACAGTCTGGTGCGGCAAAAGAAGACAGCAAAATGTAACCTGAAGATAAACTTCGCGTTTAAAAAATCATTCACGCCGGAGGATTTTCCAGACATACTGCCGGCCAGACTAGAACACATGAGTTCCCTGACTTTGGAAAGCAGCTGAAATACTGGAAAAAATTAGTCATCTGGTCCAGAAAAGAAAACCTGTTCGGTTTCCGAAATGGCTCTATACTTGACTTGCATTTATCTCAAATATCTCTCCCAGCCTGAGGTCTCAAGCGATTAGAAGAAGCGCAGGTACTCCCGTATATATACTGCCTCGGTTTCTTTGGCTCTTTAGTGCAGAACCGTCACCATCCACACGGTATTTTATATACTCCTGGCGTTCTGAGCCAACATCGTCTTTCACAGGCCTCATTTGCTATCGAATTTTAGCCGGAGCCCTAAAAACCGTATCGATTTTAAACTTCTTTAGAAGCCGGCAAATCTTTCCTGTTATTAAGTCACGGAACGCCAAGAACGCAAGCTTCTTCGTGCCCTCCCCGGATTTCTTCTGCTTATGTTTCTTTGGCAAGATGGCTTGCGAAACCTGGCAATTGTTGCAGCCGTTTTCTTTGAAGACATTCCGAAAGTGGCTCAGTTCCTTCGAAAGGCTTTCAGCGTCTGAAACGTCTTCCGCCCGATGCACCTATGTCCTCAGATCAGAACTTTTCTGCGAAGGATGGTGATAGCAGGTAGCATGCAGATATCGGTCTGTGTGGGTGGGTTTCCGATAAACACTGTGGCTGAGACACCCATTTTCTTTCCAGCGGACGAGGACATTTTGAAATGGCAAGGCACCATGTGTTTCTACTTCCATCGTGAATCTGATGTTATCATGGATGCTGTTGATGTGGTTGAAAAATTCTCCCAGCATTTCACGCCGAACGAATGTGTTGTCGACATAACGATAAGAGCAACTAGGCTTTGCAGGAGCCGTGTCGAAGGCCGATGTTATCAAAATACTCCATGAAGAGGTTGGCCATAACTGGAGCTAATGGGCTTCCCATCGCGACGCCGTCTGTATGGTTAAAATAATGTCCTTCATACAAAAAATACGATGATGTCAGGGTGTGCTTAAATAAAGCCACAACCGTGTCATCAAATTACTGGGAGAGCAAATCTGAAGAGCCTTTGATGGGAACCCACGTGAGCAATGACACGACATCAAAGCTGACCATCATATCACCTTCTCTGAAACGCAAGCATTTAATTCGACAGATGAAGTCGGTCGTATTCTTGGTGTAGTGCTGACAAAGAGCAACGTGCGGATAAGGTGGCTCGCCAGATGTGTAGCCAGTCTGTTCGTTGGTGATCCAATGGTGCTTTGGGTGCAGAGGAGTGCGCTCGTTATGAATCATGGGAAAGCCATACAAGGTAGGTGGACGAGGTGCTTGAGGGATGAGCTTTTTAACGACATTTGCTTCCAGTAAAGACCACTTTAGAAACTCCGACGTGTTCCTCATTATTCTGGATATTGTGTCCCTTGAAAGGTTTTGATAGATCTCCTCCTCCAACATCAACCGTATCGTTGTGTCATAGTCAGATCGTTCCATAATGATGGGTTCATTGCCCTTCACCGCTGGTAAAACTACGATGGGAGAATAGTGGAGCAATTCGTAAAGACCATTACGCTCAGCTCTTGTCAAGTTCGTGATTGGTGGCTTGGATGTTGAAAGATTGCGACTCGTTTCCTGAGTGATTTGTTCTGCAGATTCACTGGTAAACTTAGCAACCGCTTGCTCCAAACCACTTACGATGTCAACTAAAAGGATGCGTCTTGGAGTTGGTACGAAGTAAAGTCCTTCTTGACAGCCGACATGGTACCCGCGTCGACGTTTTAGTCATCATGTTTATAAAGGCGTGTTCTTATCTTTTACCTTCTGCCCCACGTTGTTCCTGTGAAAGCCGGCTGAATTTCTCTTTCCGCCTTTCTGTGGTTTTCCTCTGCGATGATATATGTTTTGCTCCCGTGGCTGCATCTGTCCAGTACCAATCCAAAGCTGAGAAAATCCTCGTCAGCCGCAGGTGGACGGCCGTTTATATCCAACTGCTTTCTGGTATGATGTATCCTCTCTCGCAGCAGGGCGAAGTTGGAACAACTAAATATTCTCCTGGCCGCAGCAGTGTTGATATGGTGGCTCACGACGGCATCTTCTCTTCACCCATTATCTCCAGTTATAGCCAACCTCTTCATGAAGTACTTTGAGAACATCGTCCTGGACACGGCTCCTGCAAGGCCTTGTTGCTTTTATCGGTACGTTGACGACACATTCGTTGTCTGTCCTCATGGGCGTGAAAAGCTGGGAGAATTTTTCAAACCACATCAACAGAATTTTTCCACTCATCATATTGTTGGCAGAGATCTTTGTGTGGGCATCCGCCAGCATTCTCAGAACACAACTGGTGTAAACCTATTTCGATTTCAACTGTCTTAATATTTTGTTTACTTTCGCTTCTCCTATTCCGACTCGGACGGACCGTTTCCCGTTACACGTTTGTCAGCCTAAAGCAGATTTTAAATATCCTGCACGTTCTCGTGAGTGTCTGCCGTGGTCAGTCTTCGCTGCGCAGCAGGTCCCGAGTACTGTCGTGACCACTGTGATCGGATGACTTGCCTGTGCAGCGACTTTCAGTACAGTGAGCGAAAGCGTCATTCTCATATATCTGCCCGCATCTCGTGGTCGTGCGGTAGCGTTCTCGCTTCCCACGCCCGGGTTCCCGGGTTCGATTCCCGGCGGGGTCAGGGATTTTCTCTGCCTCGTGATGGCTGGGTGTTGTGTGCTGTCCTTAGGTTAGTTAGGTTTAAGTAGTTCTAAGTTCTAGGGGACTTATGACCACAGCAGTTGAGTCCCATAGTGCTCAGAGCCATTTGAACCATTTTTATTTCTCATATATCTGAGTGTTTGTCACTTACTCGTAACACAGGAACTTTGTAACAACACGTTGCTTCAGTCGAAGATCAATCGCAGTAGCCATCTTGATGGAGTGCTACAACAACGCGACTGGCGGAAACAGATTGAAATAAATTTTATTTCAAGTAGGAAGACTGTTTCTATGATTTCCGTGAATTGAAAAAAGCTTGTGCATTTTTCGTGGCATGACACACGCAGTTTTCACTGCTTAAGTCATTAGCACATAACAGTACTGTACTAAGTTACAGCGAAGTAAAAAAGGATTCAATCAATAAAAATTATTTTACAAATTTAACTCTTTTACCTGATATGCATCGATGTGTAAAAGTCAATGACTAAAGTAACTGTCGCATAGTGTGTCACTACCAAGTAACAGCCTCGTTGAAACTTGAATGATAAAGAGAAAGAACTTCAACCGTATAGCACTGATGATAACTGAAAACAAACGTGCAATGAGATGAACAAAAAAATGGTTCTAATAGCTCTGAGCACGATGGGACTTAACCTCTGAGGTCACAATCCCCTAGAACTTAGAACTACTTAAACCTAACTAACCTAAGTACATCACACGCATCCATACCCGAGGCAGGATTCGAACCTGCGACCGTGGCGGTCGCTCGGTTCCAGACTGTAGCGCCTAGAACCGCTCGGCCACCACAGCCGGCAATGAAGTTAACAGAAACGCCACTTTTATTCAAATAAAATAATTATAATGAGGTCACTGCGAGTTATGATGGTCCCTTGGACATTACAGAAGGCGGGACATGGTTCTTAATGGGGTGTGCGATAATCGTGAGTGGCACTGCATGCATTGCACTGTGCTCCCATGACGGCCAAGGTTGTGGTTGGGTTTTCCATTCCTCCACCAGCGGTTCACAACTACTGGAAGTGCTGCTATACATCTCCCCAATGCACACTAAAAGTGCTTGATGGGATTTAGGTCGTGGGAATGGGCAGGCCAGTCCATTCGCCAATTATACTCTTGTTTGGAGAGTTCCTCTACCTGCGCTATTTGCTAAGGTCGCACAATGTCATCAATAAAACTGAAGTCAGGGCAAAATATACCCCAGAAAATATTGGGAAGGAATATAGTGTCATGCCAGTGTTGGCGTAAGCTATCGCCAGCACACTGATCGGCAAAGAGGCTGCAAGATATCGATAACAGACGCTGAATCAAGTAGGCCTATCAGGAGAGAGGCCAAAGACAGACCGACAAACAACGTGCCTCCAACGCGCTCTCCACTGCCAGTATTTAGATCGCCGCTGCGGACTGGAGGGCACAGTCAGTCACAGAGAGTCGCCAAGTCACACTCAGTCGTAGTCAACTATTCTTGTTGGCATCTGTCAGTTCATGCCACTGGCTACATGTGAGTAGTGTGCATAGTGGGACTTGTACTTTACCAGCAGTGAGGCTAACGTGGACTATTACGGAAGAGCTTGTACGACTTCACACGGAGTAGCTTAAGTAGCTTCTCGTTCTTATGAATAAAGAACCCTGTTAATACATGGGTGCAGTTGCGTCATAGAAAGAGTATATTGGCCATCAAACAACATCCTCTCCTTGCTTCCCCTGGTACAAGACTCTAGAGTGGCAATGACGACACAAAAACACCAACACTGGTAGCTGAGCGCGCCGTGTTCTAGTACTGCCATGCAGAATTGTGCCACCCACATCATAACTTCTGGAGCACTACAACGATAGTCTTCAACATTGTTCCTTCGTCCATTACGTGTTGGAACCTCTCGCCATATGAAGAAATGTCCGGAATTAGTACTCAGACGGAATCTGTTCTTATCCGAGACCCCACTCCTCATTGGTCCGGCCCCTCTTGGCACCATCGAAAACGTGGTGTGCGTGTCAACAGCAAAGAGACCACTGCCATATAGCCGCCAGTGTTAAATGTTGTTTCAAATGCACTCGCTGTTTGACAGTCGCTGTTTGACATGCGTCTCTTCTTGCATGTTTCAGAACGTAGTGGTGATCTGCTGCTGCTTCCTCTCCCTCGGGCAGCAGCGTGTGTGGTTTGGGAAGCTCACCAATCAGGTGAAACGATGCTGTGAGCAATAACAAACACTTGGGGCGACACTCGTCAGTCCTCATCCTTCTTCCAGTTTCGCAATGATCGTCTCCGCACTACGTTGTAACGCAGAACACCACCACAGTTAACTGCAACCGCTCAGTGAATTACACATACTGCCTTTTTACTTGGAACTAAGCAACGAGGTCATTAGAGACGGAGCGCAAGCTCGGGTGAGGGAAGGATGGGGAAGGAAATCGGCCGTGCCCTTTCAAAGGAACCATCCCGGCATTTGCCTGAAGCGATTTAGGGAAATCACAGAAAACCTAAATCAGGATGGCCGGAGACGGGATTGAACCGTCGTCCTCCCGAATGCGAGTCCAGTGTGCTAACCACTGCGCCACCTCGCTCGGTTTGGAACTAAGCCAAACAGAGAATACGGGCGGAGCTCCTCCGCCGAGTAACAGAACTGTTGCCATGAAAGGTACTAAAACTGTAACAATAAAAACAAGCCGACATGAAAAAATTCGCTACGCTGTTGTCCTTTCAAGTTGTACTGACGGTACTATATTTAATGCAATAATCATTTTCAAACGCAAAACAATGCCGAAAATATTCTGAAATACTATCATGTCGCTATCATGCCGAAAATATTCTGAAATACTATCATGTCGCCGGCCGAAGTGGCCGAGCGGTTCTAAGCGCTACAGTCTGGAGCCGCGCGACCGCTACGGTCGCAGGTTCGAATCCTGCCTCGGGCATGGATGTGTGTGATGTCCTTAGGTTCGTTAGGTTTAAGTAGTTCTAAGTTCTAGGGGACTGATAACCTCAGAAGTTAAGTCCCATAGTGCTCAGAGCCATTTGAACCAGTTTTTACTATCATGTCTTGTTGTTCACGTACATGGCAAGGGTTGAATGGACGAGGCTGGTATGAAACTATGGGTTACCGCAAAAGGATGTGGGAGAGAAGAAAAGGTGCTTTATTAAAGAAGAGTTGTCTTCTTGTACAGCATCATTTTAGTAGTCATGTGAAAAATTCTGTTAAAGGGAAATAAAAAGCTTGCTGTTATTCTGGGAAGACTTACTTCATAACTGCAACCTCTTCATGTCATGATAAATAAACGAATTAAAGTGTATATGAGAGAGGAATGGAACAAATGGATGATGGATGAAACTCAACGTGAATTCATGCCGAACGCCTACAGTGAAACTAGTGTCTTAGTGGATAGAACGGTTGTGGCCTAGAGTGAGAGAAGACATTATTGTTAAATCTTTCAAGAAGTGTGGCATAAGGAACACTCTCAGTGGCAGTGATGACCCTCGTATGAAGAGAACAACGATGACAACGAAGAGGAAGAAGACAGAGAAAGTTCAAATGCCGATTTTCACGGATTTTAAAGGTCAGCTCTGTTTTATAAGCTAAGAATTTTTTTTAGTCTGGCTTTCCAATCTAATAAATAATGATTGAAATGTTATTTTTCAAAAAAGTTGCTAAATAATTAAGATATGTCTTATACTCTGTAGGGTCTTATAGACTGTAAATTATGGCAGGTCGGAAACATGTCCTCTGGAGTATACGACATTCCCTCAGAGCTATTTCACATTTCACCCAAGACACACGAGACAGGCGAAATACCCTCTGACTTCAAGAAGAGTGTAATAATTCCAAGGGGGCAGGTGCTGACATGAACCGTCAGTTTATTTAGTAAGTCATGGTTAGAAAATACTTGTGAGATACCGCTTAGGTTCAAGCCCCATTCTATTTCCTTCTTTTCCAGTTTTATAATTTTTTATGGCATCTACAAATGTCATGTAGCATTAGTGAGTAAAGAGGTAGCGCAGAATGCACACAGTCGGGAACAAGTTTTCTCTTCCCATGCAGGCTAAAAGGTGCCAGTGGATCACATGGCCTTGTCAGTGGACAATTGTATGAGGCGCTGTGGCTAGACTTGCGAACGTCGAGTTGCGCCAGCAGTGTGGTGCATAGGGAATGTAGAATTATTGTGGCTTGAAGCCTTCTTTTTTTAATTATCAAGAATGATGAGGTAATTCCTTAAGGTTTTTTTATTCCTTCGCATTCATACATAGAAAACATGGACGTAAATTTAAAAATGAACTTAATAATCGTATTAATTTCTTGAAAAATTACCGAAAAAGAAAAAAACAAAATTCAGCTTACTTTTTTTTTCACATAGTTGGCAGAATATTATTTTTTCGTCCATAGTGGAAGCACAATCGCTCCCGATTCATTTCCGTAAATTATTGGTTTTTGGCCTGGGCATATTCGTAATTTGAAGGAGGTAGCAAAGAGTCGATGTGAACAGCACGGAAACACACAAAAGAATGATTCATATTGTAATGGGATGACCAGACCGGGTGACGTGGTTGGCGTTGTATGGTGTGGCTGGGTAGAAGAAGGTGGCTGTTTTTAGCAACCTTCCTCTTTATTGTTGGTTCTTCCAATACATTTTCAGGTAGCTCAGCCCCATCGCTCGTGTCGTGATGGTGATGTGCTGATGCATGCAGCCCGGGGAATGCGACACCACGCTCTATCAGTGGCTGCGCAGGCAGTAGGAGGTTAGCAGCACAAGGCCCAACCCAGCGCGCCTCCTGCAGACCCAGTGGCTCGTGACGACGTCGGGAGTCGCCGGTGCAGCAGCGGGCAACGCCCTCCGCCGGCCGGTCCTCGAGGACAGCGTCATTGATGACGACGACCTGACAGCGACCGAACGCCCAGTCGGTTGAACCGCTGCCGACGCCCACCTCTGATGCCCTTAAATAGAGCAGACCGCTGCTGAATCCGCCGGTTACGCTGCGCCGTGTTTATTAGAAGGTTCTCGATGTGTTGGCTAACGCAACTGCGCCACACGCGGCCCGCGCCTACGTAATTCTGCTAATGCTGCGTTCTGGCTGTTGATGGCTGCCACGCACGTACACACATACCGACGCTCGTTGCAAAACTGTGTCACCTGCATAACGCGCCGGCCAGCCTTCGTCCACCGTCTGCCCTGAGGCTGGTGCATCGCGCACTGAAACACACTAAATCACAATTTCGCACCATATTTCCTAAAAATAATCCCTTGTCCTCTACAATATTCCAGAATGCCAACAATAGCTAGTAGGGCATTGTTGGCGCACTGCAGGAATCAGGTGATCGACCTGAATATGCATTAATTGCGGGCAACAGATACCGAAGCACGTTTCTACTTATATCACCCACCTTGCAACAATGAACCAACACAAGTCTTTAGCATCTTAGTCGGGGAGAATACCTAAGAGGAAAAACAAGACTATGTCCCTCCATACGCTACCCACGTTTACCTGGAAGGCTTTTTTCTGATGGCTTGTCCCCTACTGTCTCACTTTGGAAATTTATTGGCCTAATATTCTTGGAGGTTCCTGGGTTGTTAGGGAACAAAACGAACCTCAGTATGACCTCTAAATGTAAAAATATGCATCTTTACGGCCATTTCCTTTAAATATGAGAATAATATACTCAAAAGCCAAAAATATGCAAATATATGTACTTTAAATTTGAATTTAAAGTAGACTAGTACCTCCAGAATATCATAGTTCGTAAAGATAAAACAACAGGTACCACAAAAAACATGATAATCAATAAATGCAAAATCCGTGCAGAGCCTCAGCACCATCACAATCTGCCTTCGGTCAGACTCAGATATATCGTGCACCTTCCACATTCTACACAAGGTTCAGCACGCTCACTGATACTACATGCACAGTATGTGTGTCTGACTAGCAGTCATTCCTCGGCAGGTGGCGCTGGTGTCGTGTGGACGAATTTATATCGATGTAGGGTCATAATGTTCTGGTGAATCAGTGTATATTTAAATACTGCTGAGGATTTAACTCCACACAATTCCGAGCCACTTTCCGTTGCCACCGTTCCCTCTGCCACATTACGATGAGACAAGAACTTTCGCTTATATAGGCGACTAAGTGATTGGATTTAGATTGGCTTGGTTCAAATGGCTCTGAGCACTATGCGACATAACATCTGTTGACATCAGTCCCCTAGAACTTAGAACTACTGAAACCTAACTAACCTAAGGACATCACCCACATCCATGCCCGAGGCAGGATTCGAACCTGCGACCGTAACGGCCGCGCGGTTCCAGACTGAAGCGCCTAGAACCGCACGGCCACACCGGCCGGCGGGTTTAGATTATGTGTCAGAATTATCTGCTTCTATAAAGAGAAATAAATTTGGTATTTAGATAAACACATAAAGAATTTCAGAAAAAAGAGAAATTACCTTAAAAAAGGCTAAGCATGAAGAAACGTACTCACGAAAAGATACTTTATCATTTTATTGTTTTTTTAGTTGCACGGAATTAAAAATTTTCCTAATCATTTGATTTTGAATCAAGAAGAATTTCAATTTAAATGAATACTAAGAAATAACAGTTGATACAAGAAAGGAACATACCACAACAAAATAAATTGTTACTTTAATTAATTTCTTCCATCTTCCAGAATACAGAAGATAATGGAAGAAATTTTGTAATTTAATAAGAACTACGCGTATGTAATGGCATAAAATCCATGCAGAGAAAGTAACTAAAAGTGAGCTATAGGCAGGGGTGGAGAGTACGCAGATAGAAAAAAAAGGAATAAAACAAGGAGTATGGCTTCAACTAGTAATCAATATGTTCATAACCCCCACTCGAATCTAGACATTATTTACATCTTGAACACCAAATCGCACCAATGCTGGCCGAAGACTCCTGGTATAAGCAGGGCAGAGTATTGGACAAATATAGCGAACACCGTCTTGCGCCTGTGTTGGTAAACTGCAAAATTGAGGGGCATCAGAAGAATCAACACTGATCATCCTAAATCAGGACTGTCGGCCGGAAATTTGAAGCCACTACTCCAGTTCTGCGGCTTCAGGGCAATAACCTAAGCGCCAAATTTCGCGGTCCGTCCGAAGTTCAGCACGGTGGCTCGCGTAACGATTTTAGCTCTTGGCTGCAGTTTGACATCTGCCGCGGCTTCCACTTCCGCGAACTTCTCCTGTCGAATGCTCCCCCACCCCACCTCCAAGCCTCCCTAAAGCTAACTCCCCCACACGCCGTGTCCTCACAGTCCAATACAGCTGCGGCGAATGAAAGATCAACAAGAGAACAGCTGGCCAGAAACTCGGGCGGACTAAAGGATACCGACTGTGCACAGCCGGGTGGAAACTTCTCGCGCGGACGTAACGCGCTCAAAGTGCGGGAAGCAGCCCTTCGCGGAAGTTTCAGTTACTGTGTGCCACCCGATCGCCTTCTCCAACAGCGTATTTCATCGTAATTCCGCCGCTCTCTGCTCTGCTCGAGTTATAATTTCTACTTCATTTTAGCTTCAGCGAAGTACGTGATACCTGCGGTGAATAAGAATGTAATTACTACGATCCCGTTTCAGTTTTTAATTACATAAGACCAAGAGGAGGAAATCAACACATTTATAATGGGTTACTGCGTATATCTCGTGCCAGGAAACGATTCCACATCTCTGAAAGTCCACCAAAGACAGATGGACATTTAAGCAAGACAAATCAGTCGTTAAAGTGCGTTAAATAAATTACAGTACATTAATTACCCTTTCCGTCGGCGCAACATGACAGCCATATTCAAAGGAAACACCTTCTTCGAGTTCTCCAAGACGTTTTGCAATTTTTAAAAATAAACAAATAAATAACTTCTACAGACGCATTGATACCTACCTCTTCGCAGTACCCTGCAACTCACAGATATCCAGCCTTCAAATCTATGGTGCATCGCCTACTATAGTATCTACGGGACCAGATTTTCAAATAGAGTTAAGAATAAGCCAAGAAATTTGGTATAGTAATGCTTAAACACCTACCCTAAATGATACCATACAGGGGTGTGCTGGAGAGTTACGCCTCTGAATTTTTTATGTGAACACTCTCAAAAGCTTTTCAAATAAAATAAACTCTGTTAATATTCCAGATTCTTCGTATCTGCAAATCTGCAGCCCTCTGCCATCAGACGGCTCCGAATTCACGCATGCAAGATGACCGTGTTTAACGTAACTATATATTAAATGCATCCACAATTGCAGATATGTACAACCATCAGCTGTATAATGGAATGACGACAATGAAAATGTGTGCCTGATCAGGACCTAAACCGCATTTCCCGATTATCACGGGCGATTGCTTTACTATTTCGCTATCCGTGCGCGACTTATGGCTAGACCCAAACTTCCATATGTCGTCAACTACGCGCTTACAACCTGTACTGGTACATCCATTATGTACATTCCTGCATGGGTGAAACATTTTACTTGAAAGCATCTTGCCCGGTGTCGGCGGACTAATACGATATTGTCGTGCCTGTGTTATTCTGAATTACGATGCGAGCAGGCACTGCGGCGACTACAGCCGTTACGAAATACATTAAACCCAGTTGCGAATATGGGGAAATATCAGCTGTAGAATGGAATGAAGACAATGAAAATTTTTCCGGCCCGGGCATTAACGCATGTCTAAGAGAACTTTGCATCGTAATTGAGAATAACATTGGATGTTGCAACTTGAATTTTATTATTTAACATATCTAACCTGATTGTGTGATTTCTTTGCTACAAGACCGGTCGTGAAGAAAAGTTGTTTACAAGAGCAGCCAAGCAGTTATTCTTCAAGATTTTCAGCTGTTTACCAAAGCTGAAGAAGGCCTTAACAGTGCCGAAGCGGTGCTAGCAAAGGCGAGGTTGAGACTTCATCGAAACGTCAGACATTCTGTAGTGACGGTAACAACAAACTGGTCTTTCGTTGGGAGAAATGTGTTCGTTGCCAGGGTGAGTATTTTGAGAAATAAATACGTAGACATCAAGAACAAAGATATAGAAAGTTGATAATGTCTGTTTTATATAAAATGTTATAGAAGTTTTCGCATAAAAAATTCGGAGGCATTACTTTTCGGCATGCCCTCATGCTTAGTAGAAAGAAGAGGCAACACACAACAACATCCCCCTCAGAATGTACTAAATCAACTGACACCAACTGGAGCTACTTGCTTTGTATAGGCAGCACGACACAGGTAGCCAAGAAAGTACACTCATGCTCAAAAATTAAGGATAATTGCAGAATGTGGTGCCACACAACATGTCACTACACAAAACTGGTGCTAACAGCATAGGCGCATAGGGAACACACACGACACAGACCTGTAAGTCCACGGTACTGGTGATAAGTTGAGAAAACTGTCCCGAAACACATGTGCTACAAAACGCCACTGTTTCCTGCGCGTATACCCCGACGTCAGTATGGTGCACACGCACACAGGCCGCACAACGGGTTGGCATACTCTGGATCAGGTGGTCGAGCAGCTGCTGGGGTATAGCCTCCCATTCTTGCACCAGTGCCTGTCGGAGCTCCTGAAGTGCCGTAGGGGTTTGAAGACGT
Organism: Schistocerca americana; assembly: GCF_021461395.2. Classification (NCBI taxonomy): domain Eukaryota; kingdom Metazoa; phylum Arthropoda; class Insecta; order Orthoptera; family Acrididae; genus Schistocerca; species Schistocerca americana. The sequence goes on along the minus strand of NC_060120.1, from coordinate 1,011,367,606 downwards.
GCAGCGATACGTCAACCGAGAGCATCCCAGACGTGCTCGATGGGGTTTAGGTCTGGAGAACAGGCAGGCCACTTCATTCACCTGATATCTTCTGTTTCAAGGTACTACTCCATGATGGCAGATCGGTGGCGCCGTGCGTTATCATCCATCAGGAGGAAGGTGGGACCTACTGCACTCCTGAAAAGGTGGACATACCGGTGCAAAATGACGTCCCGATTAACCTGACCTGTTACAGTTCCTCTGTCAAAGACATGCAGGGGTGTACGTGCACCAATCATAACCCCACCCCACACCAACAAACCACGACCTCCATACAGGTCCCTTTCAAGGACATTAAGGGGTTGGTATCTAGTTCCTGGTTCACGCCAGATGAAAACCCAGTGAGAATCACTGTTCAGACTGTACCTGGACCCCTCGTGAACATAACCTGGGACCACTGTTTCAATGACCATGTACTGTGTTCTTGACAGCAGGCTTTACGGGCTCTCCTGTGACCAGGGGTCAGTGAAATGCACCTTGCAGGTCTCCGGGTGAATAAACCATGTCTGTTTAGTTGTATGTAGACTGTGTCTTTGGAGACAACTGTTCCAGTGGCTGTGGTAAGGTCCCGAGCAAGGCTAGGCTACCTCCAGTACTCCGTGGCAGTGATAGGGCACGGATAGTGGATAGTGAGATATAGGTCTTCTTGTGGTGTTGTACAATGTGGACGTCCCGAACTGTAGCGCCTGTACGAGGTGTGGCTAGAAAAAAACCGGACTAGTATTGGTGAAACAATAAAACGAATGCAATAAGGCTGAAAGTCGCGTGGCCTGTCACGTGACTCTCGCTCCGCCTACTGCTCGAGTTTCATCTGCCTCCTGCACTCAGTCTGCCCGTGGCGTCTGTTTTAAGTAGTTGACGTTTTGTCTGTGCGTCGGAAAATGTTGAGTGTACAGAAAGAACAGCGTGTTAACATCAAATTTTGTTTCAAACTAGGAAAATCTGCAAGTGAAACGTTTGTAATGTTACAACAAGTGTACGGCGATGATTGTTTATCGCGAACACAAGTGTTTGAGTGGTTCAAACGATTTAAAGATGGCCGCGATGACACCAGTGATGACACTCGCACTGGCAGACCATTGTCAGCAAAAACTGATGCAAACATTGAAAAAATCGGTAAACTTGTTCGACAAGATCGCCGTTTAACAATCAGAGCAGTGTCTGAGTTAACAGGAGTTGACAAGGAAAGTGTTAGGCAGATTCTTCATGAAAGTTTCAACATGAACAAAGTGTGTTCAAAAATGGTTCCAAAGTGTCTCACAATTGAACAGAAGGAACGCCGAAGAATGATTTGTTCTGACATCCTGGAAAACATTGAAAGTGATCCCACCTTCTTACAAAATGTTATTACTTGCGATGAATCGTGGTTTTTTACTTACGATCCCGAAACTAAACGCCAATCGATGCATTGGAAAACTCCTGGTTCTCCACGACAAAAAAAAGCACGAATGTCAAAATCGAAATTCAAGGCAATGATGATTGTTTTTTTTTTTGACATCAAAGGGATTGTGCACATTGATCGGGTACCAGAGGGACAAACAGTGAATCAGCATTACTACATTAGCGTCCTGGCTACCCTACGTGAGCGAGTACGGAGAAAACGGAACGATTTGTGGAGAAAAAAGTCATGGATCCTTCACCAAGACAATGCCCCAGCTCACAGTGCGTTGTCAGTGAAGACGTTTTTAGCAAAACACAACATTCCCATCTTAGATCATCCACCCTACTCACCTGATTTGGCCCCCTGTGACTTTTTTCTTTTCCCTAAAGTCAAGTCAGCTTTGAAAGGAACTAGATCTGAGACTGTTGAAGCAGTAAAAGAAAAAGCGACGGAAGTAATGTATGGACTTACCGAAAATGATCTGCAGCATTGCTATGAACAGTAGAAAATTCGTATGGAGCGGTGTAGAGACCGAGGAGGAGAGTACATTGAAGGAGATAACATGAAATTGTAAATAATTGTAAATAAATGTTTTTTCCAGCATCAGTCCGGTTTTTTTCTAGCCGCACCTCGTATGCTGGAATCGTTGCCATAATCTAGAGATCACTCTTTGTGGCACACGGAGGGCCCGTGCTACGACCTGCTGTGGTTTACGAGGCTCCAGTTGCCCTAGTATTCTACCCCTCATAACGTCATCAATGTGTGTTCTTTGCGCTATTTTCAACACACAGTCACCATTAACACGTCTGGAAACGTCTGCACACTTACTCGCTGCACCGTACTCTGACATGCACCAACACACCTCTGCGCATGTGGATTGCTGCCAGCGCCACCGTGCGACGACCGCAGGTAAATGCACCGCATGGTCATACCCCGAGGTGATTGAAACCCGCGAACCATGTATCAGCATTACTCTTAATTTATGATCATGAGTGTGTAATCCAGGAAATATACATACCGCTTTTTATACTAGAAATAATGTTATCCACATTCTGCTCCATCCTCAGAACACAGTGAAATTATTAGAATTTTCTGAAATTTGTGTGACAAATGTAGCTCAGTCATTTTAGCTTCATCGAAGTACGTGATACCTGCGATGAATAAGAATGATGACAGGTGGCGATTATCTGCTACATTTACTGAACGTGAAAAGAGTTGTAGATTGAAAACGAGAAGTCCCTCGTTTGCTGAGAATGCTCTGAGTGACATTTTTATGATATTAAATGTGATGTTCTCCATAGCGCAAATAAATACAGAAAGCTATCATTACTTGAAATTCTGGATATAAACCAATCAAAAATCTGACTTAATCGTTAGTAATCAAATACAACTGCCTTATTCAACCTTGCTAAGGCAGCAGTATGCAGTTTACATTTCCCCATCGTAAGGTAATATGTTTAATGTAAATTTCACAACTGTTGACCGCTTCCAACATTCCACTGGATTTTTGCCCTCCTCTGACCCCCAAGCATTTTCTTGTCTGTTCGTGAGGGAAGAGCCGAAGACCAAGTACGAAGTGCTCGTATTAAGAAAGATGTAGGACAGGAGCGTAGTCTTTCGCCCCTACTGTTCAATCTATACATCGATGAAGCAATTATGGTAATAAAAGAATGGTTTACGAGTGGAATTAAAATTCAGGGTGAAAGGATGTCAAAGATAAGATTCGCTGATGACGCTGCTGTCGTCATTGTAAGTGAAGAAGAATTACAGGATCTGGTGAATGGAATGAATAGTCTAATGAGTACAAAATATGGATTGAGAATAAATCGAGGAAAGACCAAGCAGAAATGAGAACAGTCTGAAAGTTAGCGTTAGGATTGGTGATCACGAAGTAGATTAAGTTAAGGAGTTCTGCAACCTAGGCAGCAAAATAGCCAATGACGGGCGAAGCTAGAGGGACATGAAAAGCAGACAAGCCCTGGTGGAAAGGGCATTCCTGACCTAACTCTACTAGCATCAGACATTTGCCTCAGTTTGAGGAAGAAATTTCTGAGAAAGTACGTTTTTAGCACAGCATTGTATGGCAGTGAAACGTGGACTGTGGGAAAAACGGAACAATGGGGAATCGAAGTTTGTGGTGCCACAGACGAATGTTGAAAAGCAGGTGGACTGATAAGGTAGGGAATGTAGAGGTTCTCTGCAGAATCGCAGAGGAAAGGAATATATGGAAAACGCGGGATGATAGGACATCCGTTAAGGCGTTTGGGAATGACTTTTATGGTACTAGAGGGAGCTGTACAGTGTGACAACTGCCGAGGGAGGCAACGACTGGAATTCACAGCCAGCAAATAATTGAGGATGCAGGTTGCAGGTGGATACTCTGAGAAGAAGAGATCGGCACAGGAGAGGAAATCGCGGCGGACCGCATCAAACCTGTCAGAAGACTGAAGGCTACAAAAAGTCCTTCTACTTTTCATCTCTCTGTATATATTGTAATATGAGGTTTATTTGTTCAGAGTTTCTCTGTGGACCTTTTCAATATGTTTATGTTTTCGTTCACATAACTTTCAAGAACATTCTCTGTAGGGATACTAGCTCTTGTTGAAGCTGTATGAACAATACGTTTCGTCTTATGCTTTCTGAGGATAGCCCAGAAAGCCAATATGAGGTTCACAAAGAAATAAAATAAATATTATTGTAACATTAATACTACGTATTTCACTTTTTAATATGTTTATGTACCTTTAAGTACCAACGCAGGCAGCCGACGCTGATCCTTGCAATGACACTCAGTCTCATAGACAACACACAGATTTCTGATTATGTCCGAGACAATGGAGTCCAGACAAAGGTTTTGGGAGGTTTCGCTTGATTGTCAGGTAAATGCCTGGACTGGTAAACCTCTCCCACCTATTCTGTTCCCATCTGGGAATCCCTCTGCCCTATTAGTAGCCCAGTCGGTAACTGGCTGAAAAGAACGTCGACTTTATAGTGGGTTCGATGCAGAACACCCCGCTGCACTATACTTGGAGTAGAGATTTAAAAGTCAAAAACAAATAGAAAATATTTGTAAGGGTGAGGTGGATGGTTCTTCTGATTAAAATTAGTGACTTGTGGTCCTATTCCATTCACGCGCTGATCGAAGTATAAATGTCTGTATGCTATATTCGGTGACTGGAGAAACGTAATTAACGACACAAGTTGAACAAAAGAATGGCTCTAATATTAGCACACTGTCGGAGGCATTCAGGAATAGCTATGTGTGTGTGCCCATGTGTGTGTGTGTGTGTGTGTGTGTGTGTGTGTGTGTGCGTGTGTGTGCGTGTGTGTATGTGTGGGAGGGAGGGGGAGGGATCGAGGGCGAAGCCCACGACATCGACATCCAACCTAGGATCACTTATCTTCTGATTCCTAGGCAGGATATAGACGGTTGCCACATGCCAGCCTCCTGATTTCCAAATGCAATTAAAAAATCTATGAGTGAAAATCTCAGTCCTCGTTTGCGTCCTCGTTTAAAGCGACTCAAAATTTCTGTGTACGGTTTTTTCCTAAGCTGTTGCTTTTGTTTTGTTTCAAGCATTAAATAATTGCCAGTAATGACCACACCGCAACGGAGAGCGCAGTGCGTGATGTGGTATACGGAAATGAAATCACCCATTGCTGTCCAAAGAAGTTTCCGATTTCAGTTTCAGAGGAGCTCATTAGAGGTTAAGAGATTAAGACTTGGTGTGACAGTTCCTAGGCACGGAGTGTGTAAAAATAAAGTTAGGTTCTGAGAAAAGAAGGAGGAGGAGGAGGAGATTAGTGTTTACCATATCGTCAACAACGAGATCATTAGAGACGGAGCATAAGTTCGAATTACGGCAGGATGCCCTTTCAAAGGAACCATCCCGGCAACTGCCTGAAGCGATCTAGGGAAATCACGGGAAACCTAAGTCGGGATGGCCGTAGTCCTCCCGAATGCGAGTCGAGCGTGTTAACCAAGGCCCCACATCGCTCTGTTAGGTACTGGGAGGAAAACGCACATCTGATGAAACGGTAGAGATCAGAGAAACTTTCCAGAGAAGTCAATCAAAGTCAGTTCGCGGAGCACGAGAGCTAATGATCCTCGCTCAACAGTACCGCATTGGAGTTTACATGTTCGTAACTTTCTGGACTGAACATTTCACTGAATATTTCCACAACGGTGAACAGGACGTAATGGACTGGTCTTCTTCTTCATGCAAAAGCATGGATGGTTCTTCTCAGGTGTCATTTCCCCCACATCCTTCCCAAAGTCCGAGACTGAGAGTCGCCTCTGTACTTATAATCGTCATCTTATACCTTAATTTTAATTCATCCCTTCTTCCCTTCCCCTCTTCCTCCTTCTCCTTCTTTTCTTTCTCCACTTTGTGTTTTTCCATGAATACAAATCAGTTTGCAGCCTCTAATTTTTAAACCTAACCGTATCTACACCTGGACTGGAGACAAATATGGAAATTCAATGAGATATGCATGCTTTAACATAAATGCTGACGCTAGCCACGCCTGCATGTTGCGCTGTTGTATTTAACCGAGTTCTAGGCGCGCAGTCAGGAACCGTGCGACTGCTACGGTCGCAGGTTCGAATCCTGCCTCGGGCATGGATGTGTGTGATGTCCTTAGGTTAGTTAGGTTTAAGTAGTTCTAAGTTCTAGGGGACTGATGACCACAGCAGTTGAGTCCCATAGTGCTCAGAGCCATTTGAACCATTTTTTTTATTTAACCGAGAACGGCATCTGTTCAATGTCCTCAATACGTTGCAAGTGTCAGCTGTGGTGAGAATAGTGTGTGAGTGCATTATGTCGGATGTAAGTGAATTCGAAAGTGGGCAAATTGTTGGTGCTCGAATTGTTGGCGATCCGTAACGAACGTAGCCGAAGCCTTTGTTGTTTCAAAAGGCGCACCATCGGAGATTTCTACCGCTGACAGAAAAATCAGGGAAAAAAAATCATCCACTAAGTCACAAAGCGGACGAAAGTTTGTGTTGAGTGGTTGCGACAAAGCGCCATTGAACAGGACTGTGACGAAAAGTATGAGGATGACAGCTGCAAAAGTCACTATAGAATTGAATGTCGAACTCGCGGACAATGAAAAAAAAAAAAAAAAGAAAAAGCCAAAGAAACTGGCACACCTGCCTAATATCGTGTAGAGTCCTCGCGAGCACACGACGTGGCATGGACACGACTAATGTCTGAAATAGTGTTGGAGGGAACTGGCACCATGAATTCGGCAAGGCTCTCCACAAAATCCGTAAGAGTACGAGGGGTGGAGAACTCTTCTGAACAGCACGTTACAAGTCATCCAAAATATGCTCATTAATGTTCATCTCTGGGGATTTTGGTGGCCAGAGAAAGAGTTTAAACTCGGGAGAGCGTTTCTGGAGCCACTCTGTAGCAATTCTGGACGTGTGCGGTGCTGCATTGTCCTGCTGGAATTGCCCAAGGCCGACGGAATGCACAGTGTACATGAATGGATGATGGTGATGAGACAGGATGCTTACGTACTTGTCAGCTGTCAAAGTCGTATCTAGAAGTACCAGGGGTCCCATATTACTCCAACTGCACACGCCCCACACCATTACTGAGCCTCCACCATCCTGACATGCCGGGTCCATGGATTCATGAGGTTGTCTCCATATCCGTACACGCCCATCCGCTCCATACTATTTCAAACGACACTTGACTGATCAGGCAACATGTTTCCTGTCATCAACAGTCCAATGTCGGTGTTAACGGGCCCAGGTGAGGCGTAAAGCTTTGTGTCGTGCAGTCATCAAGGGTACACGAGTGCGCGTTCGGCTCTGAAAGCCCATATCGATGATGTTTCGTTGAATGGTTAGCACGCTGACACTTGTTGATGGCTCAGCATTGATATCTGCAGCGATTTACGGAAGGGTTGCAGTTCTATCACGTTGATCGTTTCCCTTCTTTTGTCGTTCGTCCCGATCTTGACAACCTGCAATTATAGTAACAACAACCGATGTAACAACTGCGCCACCAGACACTTGTCTTATACAGGCGTTGCCGACCGCAGCGCCATATTCTGTCTGTTTACATAATTCTATATATGAATACGCATGTCTGTATCAGTTTCTTTGGCACTTCAGTGTAAATGACCATAACAGGAAAAAGTGGCACCGAAGCCATAAAACGGCTACTGAGCAATCGGAGCAGGTCATTTAGTAGGATGTGTCTCGTTTCACACTAACTACTGGCCGAGCCTGCGTCCCAAGAGTGAAATATGGCGGGAGTTCGATGATGATTTGGGCACCCATATCGTGGTGTTCCAAGAGCCCATGGCTGCTCTGCAACATCGTATGAATGCCAATAATTGTGTGATCAATTTGGTTGATAATGTCCATCACACAGTACAATTTTTGTTCCACAATTCTGATGCAGTGTTCTAAGACGACACGGCCCTGTTCACACTGCTCTCATCATCCAGGACTGATTTTGTGAAGACGAGGATTAATCGTAGCGTATCCGCTGGCCACCACATTCACCAGGTCTCAGTATTATTTAGCTCTTGGTGGGTTGGTTTAAAAGAGGGGGGAAGGGACCAATCTGCTTGGTCATCGGTACCTTGTTCTGAATAAAATAGTGCCATAAGAAGGAGAATAAAACAAACGATATGTACAACATAAAAAGGAGAAAAATGAAAAACCACAAGGATGAAGGAAAGGTAACAAACACTAAAAGGAATAAAAGAGAAGAAAACAACAGAGAGACGCAAGAAACAGAATAGAGCAACACAAGAAAGCAAATTACAGTGGCTGGCCAAGCACGAGTATAAATCGGAGAAGCCAGCCACTTTGCAACACATTAAAACCTCCACCCTAAAAGCGCTTGGGTGGAGGACACAGAGGGACAAAGGACATGCGCAAAAACTTAGATGAAATGATAAAACCCACCCTCACGAATAAAACGTAAATCTAACGCTGCTGTTGAGGAGTTGTCGCCCAACACCGAAAGTAGGGTGCTGGAAAAAGTTAGAAGTCCGCCGCAGAGCGGCTGAAAGTGGGTAGTCCAGCTAGAGATAGATGGCCGTCATTTGTGAGCCACAGTGACACCGAGGTGGGTCCTCGCGACACTTACGGCCAATGCGGAGCCGGCATTGAACGACTGATTCCCTGCAAGAGGCTCGCATGGAAGACTTCCACACATTCGTAGTCTCCTTAATGACACGCTGTATGTTGTGCGTACTGTTATGCCATTCCGTCTCCCTAAGCCGAAAAACCCTGCGGCGTAAGACAGAACGCAGGTCACGTTCAGAGAAGCCGATCTCCATAAGTGGTTTTCGCCTAGCCTATTTGGTCAGCCTGTCGCCAAGTTCGTTGACTGGGATTCGGACGTGAATTGGGGTCGAGACAAACACCACCGAACGACTGGACCGTTACAGGGCATAGACAGACTTCTGGATCGTTGCTACCAAAGGATGAGGAGGGTAGCACTGGTCGATAGCTTTTAGGTTACTCAAGGAGTCATTACACAGAACGAACGACTCCACAGGGCATGAACGGATGTGCTCAGGAGAACGAGATATAGCCACCAGCTCTGCACTGAGAACACTGCAGCCGTCGGGCAAGGAATGCTGTTTAATATGTCTTCCTTGGACATACGCAAAGCCGACGTGACCATTACACCGTTGGTGTATACCACTTCATGGCCTCGGTACATGTCAAGAACCGACAGGAAGTGGCAGAGGAGAGCCGCGGCGTTAACTGGGTCCTTAGGGCCATGTAATAGGTCCAGGATAAGCCGTGATCTGGCTGTACACCATGGAGGTGTACGTGAATGGACATCAAGTATAGGTGGTAAAGGCCAGCACTCCAGTTCAGGGATCGGACGCGACCTGCAATCGTAAGCCCTGACCTGGGCCACTGATGCAGGAGATGAACCACCGTGTGTGGCAAAAGGAGACGATAATTCGGATGCGCAGGAGAACTATGAACGTGTGCAACATAACTGGCGAACAGCTGTGTACAAGTAACCTTCTACGGAGGGATCCCAGTCTCCACCAAGACGCTGGTCAATGGACTCGTCCTAAAAGCTCCCGTCGCTAGTCGAACGCCACAGTGGTGCATTGGGTCGAGTAAACGCAACGCTTAGGGTGCCGTCGAACCACAAACCACACTCCCATAGTCGAGACGGTATTGAACAAAAACTTTGTATAGCTGCAGCAGCGTAGAGCGATCTGCACCCCAGTACATGTTGCTCAGGCAGCGGAGAGCATTGAGGTGCTGCCAGCACTTCCGCTTAAGCCGACGAAGGTGAGGAAATCAAGTCAGTCTGGCGTCGAAAATCAGTCCCAAGGATCGATATGTCTCCACTACAGTGAGTGGATCGTCATCAAGGTAAAGTTATGGTTCCGGATGAACGGTAGACACCGACAGAAGTGCATACGTACGACTTTGCGGCCGAAAACTGGAAACCGTGGGACAGACCCATGACTGCGCGGTGTGGATGGCTCCCTGTAGGCGCCGTTCAGCAACACCAGGACTGGTGGAGCAGTACAAAATGCAGAAGTCGTCTGCATACAGGGAAGGTTCGACAGAAGGTCGTACAGCTGCTGCTAGACCGTTAATGGCCACTAAAAATAGAGACACACTCAATACAGAGCCCTGCGGGACCCCATTCTCCTAGATATGGGAGGGGGGGGGGGCTATGGGAGGCACCAATTTGGACATGGAAAGTATGAAGCGACAGGAAATGTTGGATAAAAATCGGGAGCGGGCCTCTGAGACCTCACTCGTATAATGTGGCAAGGGTATGATGTTGTCAGGGGGTGTTATACGCTTTTCGTAAATCAAAAAAGACGGCAACAAGGTGCTGGCGTCTGGAAAAGACTGTTTGGATGACAGACTCGACGGACACAAGGTTATCAGTGGTAGAGCGACCCTGGCGGAAACCGCCCTGGCATGGAGCCAGTAAGCCACGCGGCTCCAGGACCCAACCTAACTGCAGACTCACCAAACGTTCTAGCAGTTTACAAAGGAACTTGGTGAGGCTGATGGACCGATAGCTATCAACATCAAGCGGGTTTTTGCCGGGATTGAGCACTGGTATGATGGTGCTCTCCCGCCATTGCGATGGAGAGACACCATCACACCAGATGCGGTTGAAGATGACGAGGAGATGTCGCTTCTAGTCAAACGAGAGATGTTTAAGTATCTGACTGTAGATCCGATCTGGTCCAGGAGCTGTGTCGGGGCAATGTGCAAGGGCACTGAGGAGCACCCATTCTGTAAATGGGGCGTTATAGGGTTCACTGTGGCATGTAGTGAACGAGAATACTTTCCCTTACACCTGCCGTTTGACAATGCGAAAGGCGGGGTGGGGGGGTAGTTCTCCGATGGAGAGGCTCGAGCATAGTGCTCAGCAAAGTGCTCGGCAATCGTGTTTGCGTCGGTAGATAACACTACATCGATGGTTACGCAAGGGACACCTGTTGAGGGCTGGTACCCAAAACACGTCTGATCTTCATCCAGATTTCGGAAGGTGACGTTTGGCACCCAGTGGTCGAGACATACCTCTCCCAACTCTCCTGTTTCCGCCTTTTGATAAGCTGGTGAACGTGGGCACGGAGCCGTCTAAAGGCTATTAGGTGCTCTAGGGAAGGGTGCCGCTTACGTCGCTGTAGAGCTCGCCGACGCTCTTTAATTACCTCAGCGAGTTCCGGCGACCACGAAGGTACCGTCTTTCACCGGGGACACTCCAGAGAAAGAGGGATCGCATTTTCCGCGTGGGAACGATCGTTATAATTACCTGCTCAACCACAATATCGATGGCACCATGCCGGCCGCTGTGGCCGAGTGGTTCTAGGCTCTCCAGTCTGGAACCGCGCGACTTCTACGGTCGTATGTTCGAATCCTACCTCGGACATGGATGTGTTTGATGTTCGTAGGTTAGTTAGGTTTAAGTAGTTCTAAGTTCTAGAAATTCTACATCTACATCTACATCCATACTCCGCAAGCCACCTGACGATGTGTGGCGGAGGGTACCTTGAGTACCTCTATCGGTTCTCCCTTCTATTCCAGTCTCGTATTGTTATTCAACGGTGACAGCAGGGGTGAGGGCTTCCCAGTCTCACTTGAAAACCCATCTGGGTTGGGGTCCATGGGCATGGCGCCAGTGGAGTGACAGGAAGATGGGGAAGTGGTCACTACCACACAGGTCATCAGAGGATCTCAAGTTGATAAATGGGAGAAGTCCTGATGTGCAACGTAATAAATCGATGGCCGAGTAACTACCATGAGCCTCACTGAAATACACTCCTGGAAATTGAAATAAGAGCACCGTGAATTCATTGTCCCAGGAAGGGGAAACTTTATTGACACATTCCTGGGGTCAGATACATCACATGATCACACTGACAGAACCACAGGCACATAGACACAGGCAACAGAGCATGCACAATGTCGGCACTAGTACAGTGTATATCCACCTTTCGCAGCAATGCAGGCTGCTATTCTCCCATGGAGACGACCGTAGAGATGCTGGATGTAGTCCTGTGGAACGGCTTGCCATGCCATTTCCACCTGGCGCCTCAGTTGGACCAGCGTTCGTGCTGGATGTGCAGACCGCGTGAGACGACGCTTCATCCAGTCCCAAACATGCTCAATGGGGGACAGATCCGGAGATCTTGCTGGCCAGGGTAGTTGACTTACACCTTCTAGAGCACGTTGGGTGGCACGGGATACATGCGGACGTGCATTGTCCTGTTGGAACAGCAAGTTCCCTTGCCAGTCTAGGAATGGTAGAACGATGGGTTCGATGACAGTTTGGATGTACCGTGCACTATTCAGGGTCCCCTCGACGATCACCAGTGGTGTACGGCCAGTGTAGGAGATCGCTCCCCACACCATGATGCCGGGTGTTGGCCCTGTGTGCCTCGGTCGTATGCAGTCCTGATTGTGGCGCTCACCTGCACGGCGCCAAACACGCATACGACCATCATTGGCACCAAGGCAGAAGCGACTCTCATCGCTGAAGACGACACGTCTCCATTCGTCCCTCCATTCACGCCTGTCGCGACACCACTGGAGGCGGGCTGCACGATGTTGGGGCGTGAGCGGAAGACGGCCTAACGGTGTGCGGGACCGTAGCCCAGCTTAATGGAGACGGTTGCGAATGGTCCTCGCCGATACCCCAGGAGCAACAGTGTCCCTAATCTGCTGGGAAGTGGCGGTGCGGTCCCCTACGGCACTGCGTAGGATCCTACGGTCTTGGCGTGCATCCGTGCGTCGCTGCGGTCCGGTCCCAGGTCGACGGGCACGTGCACCTTCCGCCGACCACTGGCGACAACATCGATGTACTGTGGAGACCTCACGCCCCACGTGTTGAGCAATTCGGCGGTACGTCCACCCGGCCTCCCGCATGCCCACTATACGCCCTCGCTCAAAGTCCGTCAACTGCACATACGGTTCACGTCCACGCTGTCGCGGCATGCTACCAGTGTTAAAGACTGCGATGGAGCTCCGTATGCCACGGCAAACTGGCTGACACTGACGGCGGCGGTGCACAAATGCTGCGCAGCTAGCGCCATTCGACGGCCAACACCGCGGTTCCTGGTGTGTCCGCTGTGCCGTGCGTGTGATCATTGCTTGTACAGCCCTCTCGCAGTGTCCGGAGCAAGTATGGTGGGTCTGACACACCGGTGTCAATGTGTTCTTTTTTCCATTTCCAGGAGTGTATGTGGTGGCCCTAGTATTTAAGAGGCTGTAAGCACGGTGCCACCCCATAAGGCGTTATTGAACCGTGGTTTTTACTTTCAAAATCTTTTCTCAAAGAATTTACTTTATTTACTAGCAATTCATCAGAACATTAACACATTTAATCACACTATATTAGCGTGGAAGTAGTTGCCAGTGGGTAACTGATGAAAACAAATTTCTTTCAACAAATGGAAATTTTATTCCTAAAAACCATTTCTTTTTAAAAAAAAAACCGATTAAAAAATTATAATCAGAAAGCACCCTCTAAATATCAAGTTACAATTTGTTCAGAGGCAGAAAAAACATTTTTTTTTTTGACAGTGTGAGCGTTCGGGCTGAGAACCTTGCCGTTCCCTTTTAAGACAGCCGTAGTCACGACCGCTCACAAAAACTTCTGAAAGACTACACTGGTGCAAATCTGCAACACACCAGATTATTTTAAACTAAAAATTTTAACAATTACACTTCAAGGAATAAATTCGTTAACATCGAATCCAACAAACATGACAGAGGCAGCTATTAACGTACGGCAGACCGACAGACAGACAGACAAACGCTAACTGCCTAACAAATGCGAACGGGAGACAGACAAGCAAGCTGGGGACGAGAGACTGACCAAGAAAACAAGTAGAATTTAACAAGTAATGAAACAATATACAAACAATGTATAAACTGCGATGTCTGTCGAAGACCTGACGCAGCACCCCCAAAACGCTCTCCCGAACCGTCGGCTGCCAGCCGCTTCAACAGACGCAGGAAGGCGCGCCGATCTCCCGTCTCCCGTCTCACGGCGTCGCAGCTCGCGCCGGCCAGACCGACGTCGTGGGTTGACTCCTGTTGCTCTCCTGTTGGCCGCGATGCCACTACCCCCCCCTATACGGCGCGGCCCACTGAACTCACGTGGGGACCTCACATGCGCCGACGCTCAAGGTGGACAAGTCATCTTGTGTCTCAGTGCGTGACCGACCAACCGATCGATCCAACCGCCAACGACCGTGGCTCGAGCAACTCGAGCAGAGTGGTGGCCTAACGCGCAAACTCATATGCAGGAACTCAGCCGCGACCGGGCGACCACTAGCTGAGTTCTGTTTCTGGCGGAGTGGCAAGTTTCTCATTTTCTGGCTTTAAAGTTTGATCCAAACGACAGACATACTAGCACTCCGACGACATACAGACACTGACTGCCGCACAAATGCGAATGAGAGACAGACTAGAAACTGGTGACGAGTGATTGACCCAGACTCACTCCGACTGACCACCTGCCCAGACTCCCCTCTTACTGACCAACTGAACCAGTGGCGAGCTTATCGCGCCCCTTAAATGCACGTGAACAGGCAACCTTTCCCCTTTTCGACCAGAGGGAGACACCAAACCTGCGATTGCCACAGCGGTGCCACCGCCAGAAATGGAGGGTGACTGCTTCACACAACGCGCTGCGGCGCGCTCTTCAAAACAGCAAATTTACAACAGCTCAGATATGAGCATTAAGATCTCCCAAATGTAGTAAAGGTTTAGGGAGTTGATCAACCAATGCAGCCAATGCATTCAGGGGTATTGCACCATCTGGAGGAAGATATATATTGCACAGTTATTTCCTGCATCACCTGTATCCTGACAGCCACAGCTTCAAGAGGCATTTGAAGGGGCACGGGAACGCTACATACCGAGTTCAGGACATACACGCAAACTGCACCTGACACTCTATTATATTCGCTGCCGTTCTTGTAATGTCCCCTGTAACTGCGAAGGGCAGGGGTCTGCAATGTCAGGAACCAGATTTCCTGGAGGGCAACTCAGACAGCAGGTGTGAAGCATAGCAGTTTTTGTAGCTCAGCCAGGTGGTGGAAAAAACCGCAATGTGAAGATGGGGCTGGGAATGCATGAAACATTCAGTGAGGCAGTTTACGCCTCAGGGTCACCTGCCACCACCGACTTATTTCCTGAGCAGCCTATATCCATTGAGTCTGAGGATCCAGCGCGATCTTGCTCCCCAGCCAGATGCCAGTATCTCCAACCCATCAGACTCTCACCTTGTAGGTAGCGGTGGTGTGGGTGCCACAGCAATTCCCTTGGTCTTGGGGGCCTTCTTTTTGGGTTTCTCTCGCTGCGAGGGCATCACTGATTCAATCTCAGGGACTGAGGATGATCATGAAGCCCTACAACCAGCTGCTTTTGGGCATTTCATCCACTGGCAGTTGTCATCTTTCCCGCTAACAGAAACCTGGGAAGGGAGTGACCCAAGGGATCCCTTCCTAGTGAGAGGGACCGAAGAAGACTTACGCTTCTCTAGCTGAGAATTGGGGACTGGTGTCCCCAATGGTTGGTGGGGCAGTGCTCCCAAGGTAGGTGGTGCAGGAACTGTGGTGTCACCGCCAGACACCACACTTGCTAGGTGGTAGCTTTAAATCGGCCGTGGTCCATTAGTACATGTCGGACCCGCGTGTCGCCAGTTTCAGTTATAGCAGACCGAGCGCCACCACACGGCAGGTCTAGAGATACGGGATAGCACTCGCCCCAGTTGTACGGACGACTTTGCTAGCGACTACATGGATGAAGCATTGCTCATTAGCCGAGCCAATAGTTAGAATAGCCTTCAGCTAAGTCAATGGCTACGACCTAGCAAGGCGCCATTAGTAACATTGCATGTATCTAAAGAGTCTCACTTGTGTCGCCACAAACTCCAGATGTACCAAAAGGATGGATTAAAGTTAAGTATTCCAGAAGCTATGTACTTTTCTTTATAGCATTCATTACGTATCCTGTTTCAGACCTCACGCCATCCTGCTTTAGCTTAGCGCGTGCCTTTCGGCTTCCTCTCATTGTGTCTAGGCTGTCTTGTCTAGACACAACAGGAACAATGGGGAGGGAAGTTTCCCCTTACCACCAAAGGGTCAGGTGTAGTCTTCTGGCTCTGAGAGCTGACTGGAATTCGTGGAAATGATGGAGCTACAACTGTTCTCGTAGCGACGACGTAAGATGAGGTCATAGCCACAGGATGGAGTCGCTCAAATTTTCTCTTAGCCTCATTATAGGTCAGTTGGTCCAATGTCTTATATTCCATGATTTGCTATAAAATCCTGCAGTCTGGCGAGCAAGGGGAATAATGCTCTCTGCAGTTGACACAGATGGGAGGTGGGGCACATGAAGTGCGAAGAATGTCCACAATCACGACATGTGATGCTGGAAGTACAGTGGGACAACATAGGGCCAAACTTCCAGCACTTAAAGTACCACATTGTGGGAGGGATATATGACTTTATATCACAGCAGTAGATCATCACGTTGACCTTCTTGGGCAATGTGTCACCCTCAAAGGCCAAGATGAAGGCATCGGTGGCAACCTGATTATCTCCCGGACCTCTATGGATGCGCCGGACGAAACGAACTCCTTGGCATTCTAAATTGGCGTGCAGCTTGTCCTCAGGCTGCAAAAAAAAAAAAAAAAAAAAAAACGTCCCTGTGGAATATAATACCCTCGGCCATATTTAAGCTCTTATGAAGCGTGATGGTAACGGAAACATCCCCCAGCTTGTCACAAACGAGTAGTGCCCATTACTGGGCAGGGGACGCGGTTTTTATCAAGACTGACCCTGATCGAATTTTGGGCAATCCCTCCACCTCCCCAAACTTGTTCTCTAAGTGCTCAACAAAAAACTGAGGCTTCATTCGAACAAAGGAGTCCCCATCAACTCTCATGCTTATGAGGTACCGGGGCGAATAAGGTTTGCTACCATCCTTAGCCTGGCGTTCCTGCCGTGGTGTGGCCAGGGAGGGGAATGATTTAGGGTCATACTTCCTTGCGTTGTACTGAGACTTGGAATGCTTAGAGACTGCTGGTATGTAATCACCAGCAAGTGATGACACGGTATGCTTCATCACACATCATCCGCTCTGATGCCACCCACTCGAACCAGGTACCCTTCCCATGAGCGCCACCCAGCCGCAGCAAAGGCCTCCTGGCACGATGGTCATTGCCGGGAGTCCCGATGCCCCAGGGTGATGGGCACCTACTCCTTGGTATACATGGGGAGTTAACGGTGCAGGCATCAGCAAAGCGATCCCTGTGTGGTCAGGGGCTACAACCAACAGAGTACATGGCGGCTCCACCACATCGGCCTGGCTACTGTGCTGGATATCAGGTTCTACCAAGCAAACAGGTCCATTATCATCGTCAGTGCAGAAAACGATACTGCACAGTGGATGTAGGTAAACGCACCCAGGAGGGTGACCTCGCTCAACAGCTGGAGAATGAGCTGAAGTGCAGATCCACGTCAACGAAGGATGTAAGAGGTCTCAGCGCATGATGGACATGATGCACCATGTGAGGCGCCCTTACCCAGTTGGCTCGCTCTTCGGAAAAATTTGGAAAAATGGAGGTCAAACCCGATAGGGGACCATCACATAAAGGCCAGATCGTGTGAGACTCCTTTTAATCACCTCTTACAACAGACAGAAATGCCTTTGGCCTATTCTAAACCCTGGACCCTTTGGGGGAATTTAGCCTTTCTGATCTATTTTCGAGAGAAGGATGCACGATCGCTGTCAGCCTCCATCATCGTTACCTGAACTTGCCACTGCTTTCAGGAGCTGTATTTATTCATTACTAGACGACTGGAAGCTCTTTAGAATGCCAATGGTTTTCGTTCTCCGTATTAGGCACGACAATGCGTTCTCTTTTTGGTGTTTCAATATATTTTCCACAGCCTGTGCTTCTCACGGTTACACTAGGGGGTAAAACATAACATAGAGCTGCCATCAGAAAGTATAAATACCTTCACTATACCAGTCACAATTTAAAGAAACTAAAAGTTCAGAAATTGTATAGGAATTAATCTACCATTTATTGGTCCTTTGATCACTGGCAATCATTATTTAACATTAGTTTGGTGTCCACTTCAAACACTACATCTCACTTTAAATGGCAGGTAATTAATTTCAGAGGTCGAATGTAGACAACGGCATACCATCTTCTATTGGAGCTTGACTAGTAAAACACTTTAATGTTCAAATTAACCTGAAGCCAGCTTCACCTACATTTTACATATATCGTCTGAATTACTTTGTCCCAAAAGGACTTGCAGACTCTGCAGATAAGGGCACGAAGTGACAGGGAGAGGAAGGGTTTCCAATGATGAGAGGTGAAGCATGGGAGAGAGGGCCTATACCGATAGGCACGAAGTCCTTATGTGCCTTACTGGCACACCAGATATGTAATAAAATTTAAAAAAAAGAAACAGAGATAGATCTGAAACATGTATAGATAAAAATCCTACGTCAAGATAGCTAGTTTTCTTTCGCAAATTTTCTTCATTGATTATCGGTTTCGGCTCACTGACGAGCAATCCTCAGATCAATCTAAACTGTGGTGCGGTGTGTGACAATCATTACACATCACCGTATTATTAGAGCATAGTCGCCTTAGTGTGAAAAATCGTAGTTGACGTAGGATTTTTATCCACTTTTTTTTTTTTTTTTTTTTTTTTTTGAGTCAACAGATCGTGTATCTCCCCATTGACAATGCCCACAAGGGAAAGATGTATCATAGGCATACAAAGTCACTGACTTTGTGAAAATTATAGAAGCTATCCGACACAAATTTAAAATTCTGTTATTCCATTTTTAAATGAAACATCAAAACAGTTTCGTCAGCAAAAAATTTCGTAGTATTTATGGGGTACTTACTCCAAATTAAACTATCGTATTACACTTTGGAACAATTTTGAAACACTAATTCGCTAATTCTTTTTAATATATTTTGCAAATTGTTCATTCATTCATTTACGTAGCCGGTCATCTTCTCCAGAATGCAGCAACTCCCACCTTGTTTACCTCAATCAAGTCCTCTGTTGTTCAAGGTTGTTCCAGAAGACGGCGTATTAGCAAGTCCCATGGATCTTACGTTGTTCCGCACTCGCAGGACAAGTCTGCATCAGCTGGACGACCGACGCCTTTCTGCATGTTGATCTTGCAATCCTGAGAAGTTTGAGTAAATTCCAAACAGAGAAGGGATGGTGGTTTCCTGGGACTTGCTCTTCCTTTGTAGGAATATTTGGCGTCAGTTTAATTTTCACACCCGTGGCGCAATTAGACTCCGGACCTCCCTCCAGAGGCCGCCCGCGGTGGCCGAGCGCTTCTAGGCGCTTCAGCCCGGAAACGCGCGACTGCTACGGTCACAGGTTCGAATCCTCCCTCGGGCATGGATGTGTGTGATGTCCGTAGGTTAGTTAGGTTTAAGTAGTTCTAACTTCTAAGGGACTGATGACCTTAGAAGTTCAGTCCCATAGTGCTCAGAGCCATTTTGAACCTCCCTCCAGAAGTTGAGACTTAGCGATGAAGCTCTCTCTAGATTTAAGTCGAAAGATTACTGTTCGATAGTCACGCACTGGATGTCTGAGATTATTGATCTGCTTCGACGTCTCTCCATTAGCAACAATGGCCCTTCCAACAGCCGTGACAGTTATTCTAACGATCGGATAGAGTTGGTTGACTGGTTCTGGCCTCATACAAAACGATAAGCTTCGACAGCTATTCCAACGTTCGGGTAGAGTTTGTCGCTGGAGTTGGCCTCATACAAAACGATACGTTTCGGACCGTCTCACTGACTGCAGTGTCAACGAGCTTGGTGTGAGCACATGCACTCCACACATACAGGACATGTTCTGCAGCTGACACCCACAAAGCAAAAGCAGAAATTCTCAGGACGTGATAACTAGCTTCCTTGGTAGTTCATATGAACTTCCTCCAAATATTGTTCTATGTATTGACCTTCTGCTTGATTTTAAGGCATTGTTTATAGACAATGCTGAAGTCTTAAAAGCCTCACCATGTGACATCCACTTCTCGCCGAGCTTCTCTATTCCGTAAGTGAAATACATACACCTGTGTCTACTAGTCATTTGCCCTTAGATAACTGTCCTCATGATGAAGACCAAGCGCATCCAGTGATGAACACTATCTTTCTTCCACCTCTTGAAACGTCTTCTCTTGGGTAGCCACTGCAGTATCATCAGCATATACGAACTGCCTAGTGTTCAGCAATGGGCTGATCATTAGCGTAAATCTTAAACAACACAGGAGTGAGCACAACGCCTTGAGGTAGGCCCTTCTCTTGTGCGTCCCGTCTGCACTTCTTACGCTGGAGAAAGATCTGGAATCTTCTGTTCTAAGTGCCTATGTGGGTTATCAATTCTTTTTACTGGTGAGCTGGTAACGTTTCTTCAGCAGCTTTCTACGGTTGATAATGTCGCAACCACTTCAGAAGCTGAATTAGCGTAAAAGGAGACTAAAAGACAGAAAGAAGACACAAGAGGAAATGTTTCTTTTAAAGAGGTAATAAACTGATGCTCGATTTGTATCGTATTGCCATTGTATAAACGTTTAATCTTTTTAAGAAAATTAGCGAATTAACGTATTATGGGATTGCATCGTACTCAAGAAGCATATAATAACCCCAATTACAAAGATGTGGCGTGTCAAAATCCTAGCACCATCAGCTTAGTAACACATTATTGCACAGTGCTGATACGAATTATTTATGGAACAATGAGAAGATGCAGAAAACGACTTTGGGGAAATTGGGGCTGTGGAGGAATGTAGGAACTCGCGAAACAAACACTAAGCCTACGACTCATCTTAAACTATAGACGGAAGTTAAATTCAAAGGTCGGTCAAAAATAGTAATAGTGCTTTTATAGACCGCCTGCGACATGAGCTGTAGTAATAGAACGCTTGAGAGAGAATTTGCAGAATATCGTTAGTAAATTTTCAGATCATGCTGTTGTGATGGGGGGCGACTTTAGTTTGCCAGATATAGATTGGGAGAGTCACGCGATCAAAACCGGTGCCAGAGGCAGAGATTCGTGTGACAGTATTCTGAATGTCTTGTTCGAAAATTTCGTAGAGCAGATAATTAGAGAAAAAACTCATGAAAGTAACGTCTCAGATCTCCTAGCACCTAACAGACATGAAGTTATCGAGGCAGTTAACACAGAGGAAGACATCAGTGATCGTAAGTCTGAGATAGCAACTACCGGAGCGCAAGTTGCCCAATGTGGCGTCGAATGAAATAAGACTTTGCGGCCGAACTTCCCCGAATGGTGCCTCCCGGCCAACGATGCCATATGCTCATTTTATGATAGCAACTACGGCTATGGAATGTTAAGACTGATAAGATTGATAGGTAAATATTTTTACTTAGCAAGAATGCTAGGATAAAAATTCATATTCAGTGCTGCGGATCAAAATGAGCAACACATATGGAAAAAAATCAAAAGATCGCTCAGAATGTCTTAGGTAAGTATTTTCCGAGCAATGCCTTAAGGGATGCGAAAGACCAGCTGTGGTTGAACAGCCAAGTTAAAAAACTGCTGCGTACACAAGCTTCATCAAATATTCAAGAGAAGTCAAACAGAGCTGAACGAAGCGAAAATGAGCGTAAAGAGAACAACCGAGGGAAGCGTTCAATGACTTTGAAAGTAAAATTTTGTCAAGCGATCTGACTAAAAATTCTAAATAGTTTCGGTCTTCGTAAACTCAGAAAGTGATTCGAAAACGTCCATTCAGTCACTCATTGCACACACTGACAGAGAAACGGAATATAACATAGAGATGGCAGAAATACTGAATACGGTCTCCCGAAATGCTTTCACTACGGAAGAATATAGTATAGTCGCACCTTTCAGTCATCTTACGAACCCCTAAATGACGGATATTGAGATAACCGATCGCGGGATAGCAAAGCAGCTACAATGGGTTAGTAGTGGAACGTCATCTGGACCACATGACACACCTGTAACATTCTACAATGATTATGCGAAAAAAGTTGCTCCGATTCCGGCAATTTCTCATTGTAGTTTGATGGAGCAACGAAGGGAACCTAGCGACTCGGAAAAATCGCAGGTCATCTCCGTTTCCAAGAAGGGTCGTAGGTCAGACGCACATAATTGCAGGCGTATATCGTTGACCTTATTCTGTTGTGCAATTACGGAATATACTTTACGATCAAGAATTATGCGGTTTTTGGAGAAAGAAAATCACTTCTATAAAAATCAATATGGATTCCATAAACAGAGATCTTGTGAAACTCAACTCTCTCTGTTTCTCCACGAGACCTAATGGCACTCGGATCGATGCCGAATTCCCTGATTTCAGGAAGGCATTTGACACCGTCCCGCACTGCCGTTAATTGAAGAAAAAAATACGAGGTCACCGAGTATCGTACTAAATCTGTGACTGGATACAAGACTCCCTTGCAGATAAAACTCTACACGTCACTCTTAACAGAGCAAAGTCGCCAGATGTAAAGGTAATTTCAGGAGTAACCCGAGGAAGTGAGATAGGACTGTTACTGTTAGAATAGTCATAAAAGATCTAAGAGAAAGCGTCAGAATCTCTTTAAAACTTGGAAGTTGATGCTGTTGTCTCTAGAATAGTAGCAACGCCAGAAGACGGTATCGATCGGTAGTATCGATTGACCTATAGAAGATTGATGATTGGTGCAGGCTCTGGCAGTCGACGCTGAACGTTAATAAGTAACAACTGCGAATACATAGGAAAACAAAACCTACTACTGTAGAGGTAGACAGTTCATGAGAAACTGCTGGAAACAGCAACCACCGTGTAATATCAATGAGTAACTATCGAGAGCGACCTTAAGTAGAATGACCACATAAGACGAATTGCAGGAAAATCAGCCGCCAGAGCAACGTTCATAGGAAGAACCTTAAAGAAATGTAACTGATAAACCAAATAAGTGGCTTAGGAGAGGCTTGTTGGACCTATTCGTGACTACTGTTCGTCAATCTGGAACCTCTGCCAGATATAAGAGAAAGAGGAGAACCATCAAAGAGTGGTGCATTTCGTCATGGAATCCTTTGGTCGTTGCGATCAAATTTCATTCACTGTACTTGCAATGAGCAATGCAAGACGGTATCTTACCACTTTTCATAACAATGCTTCTGCTGCACACAATTTGCGATGTGCAATGCGAGTATACAAGCACATCCATAATGGTAAAGAATTAAAATTGAGGAACTAAATTTCACGAATAGTAAATGACAACAAAGACTCCAAGTACCACTATGCTTCATCAAGCCATAACAAAATACAGATTTTCGAAAATTCAAACACCTAGACAATTTAGCAAAATATTTTTTAATAACTTTTCTGTGTACAGTTACTTTCCTTGACACTTGTTTCAAATATAAGACAAAACCGTATGTTGCATTACAAAATTTCTACAGCAAATTCCGGTCATACGTAATGTTCTAAGAATAAGAAACTACACAACTACAAATATAAAAACTGGATTACCTTACACGTTCGATTACGTAACTCCTTCATTAATACAATCTCACTTAACCAATAGTTTTCATCAAAACATATTATTACAAAATCCCTTTTTAAATAATGCTGCCTCCACTACACGGCAGGCCATCTTCCATCCTTTTCAAACTAAGTACATTGCCAGACTTTCTAAAAAACACTGACTGCTACTCTGACAAAGTAAGACTAACCTCTCTGACTAGCAAGTCTGGTCACGAATATAGTTCTAAAAATGTATGATTGTAATGGCAATGTTAAATCGGTATTACAAGGATTGAGAACATTTATCAGATACACAAATTAACTCATATTTACAGTACAAATTCTTGATAATCGTAATGGAAATAAGACAGTCCCTTTTCAAAATGACCACAACGAGAAAATTTGAGAAATTAGAGATAATACGACGCTTACAGTCATTTTTACCACGCATCATACGCGAGTGGAACAGGGAAGGGGGTGATCAGTTAGTGGTACTAAACGTACCCTCCACTAGGTCGCTTGCGGAGTATGATATAGATGTAGAAAAAAAGGGAAACCGGCATTTATAGCTGTTACAAATCTAAATAAGGCTTTCGACAGTAGTGAGTGGAATGCGGCCTTCGAAAGTCTGGCGGGAGGAAGCATAAAATGCAGAGAACGACGTTTGGAAGGTAGGAGATGAGATACAGGTAGAAATAAAGCTGCGAGGGGTCGTTTGTCGTACTTGAGTAGCTCAGGCGATTCGGCACGCAGTGTTGATACTGTCGGACAGTTTCAAATTAGCTCAAACTGCGCTACAGAATGAAAATTCATTCGCGAGAATATCTACAACTTGTGCAGAAACCAGACTGCAGTTGTAAGTCTCTTAAAGACATGAAAGGGAAGCAATAGTCGAGAAGGGAGAGAGGAAGAGTTGCAGCCAACCTCCGTGTTATTTAATATGTGCATTTGGGGGCAGACTAATCGGCTCGCGGTACATCGCACGTTGCGCCTATGTCCTCCAGCGCATATTTCCACACTCACATTGGTAAGCATAACACGCGAAATATCTTCGATAAACAGAGTACCTCCATTCATTAATAACACTGTGGACAGCATTGTTCACGTATGTAATCTACTATAGTTGGCAAAATTTACCTAAAAAAGAATGTCAGTGAGTAAGTTCATGGTTTTGTTGGACTATTGGTACGCAAGTTGCTATAAGTGTAATACATTTATCAATAACTCTACATTGAGGTTCCAGTGTTGTCCTTTCAGTGACACACTGAATGCTGCATATTTGAATGCTATGAGGAGTGTTATTTAACAGCTAGGGAACGAAGTTGTGAAATTTTGTTCGCTTGGATTTTTCATTGCTGTGAACTGTGGACATAACTCGATACATTCGTGACGTATATCGGGCACTGTAATGAGGCTGGGCTTTACTTGGTAACACATAAAGAAAAATATCACTTACCGTCTTTATCTTTTTATGCTTACATGGATCTTTGCATAGCTGTTCGCAGTGTTCCGAGTTTTCCCTTGACGAGTTCGTTCAAGTCCACGCGCTAGTTGTACTCTATGCAGGTTTAGTCGAATGTTTGGTCCCGAAACTTCTGCATGTTTCCCAAAAGTAGTAACTGCTCCGAATAGCAGTGTGCTTTAGAAATAAACATGAGCAATGTATTTCACCCATAATGACTGAGATGCGTCTATGTTTTCATTGTGAGTACAGTGCTGTCTCTTGGAAATGTTGACAACGCCACGAGGTGACCTTACATTTTCATTAAGTGACAGGTAATAAACACTTTGGCGTAGGTAAACGAATATTTAAATTCACCGTGAACACTACTTCATTTCATTAGCCATTAATGATAAAAGCTCCGATATGAAAATGAGATTGTTTGGAAGAGTATTGTAGTAATCAGCAAATCAGGAAAAAGCACAGCGTGCGACGTAGGGACGTTAAACCACTGGAGGGGACGGCAAGGTAGCGACACAGTACGAACAGAGTGATCGAGGATGTCCTGAGTGTTGGACCTGAAAGTAACGACGACGAATAATATGAGAGTGTTTTAGAAACATTCCAAAAAAATTCAAAGAATAAATTGGCCATAATGCACGTGCGACTGTTGACTAAGAAAATAAGTAATGTGTTGAACACGATGAGAAATGAGCTGCAGTCAATGGTAATATTGCATGGTAACAGCTGGCGTCGTAAAACAAAGTGGAGATAATACGTTCAAACTCAAAAGCAATAACTGCAGTTCGCTTGTTTCATTTAATGATATACTTACTACTCAACACCAGGAAAAGATTGGCTCTCTCAATTAGAGTTCGCCATCAGCTTGAAGACAACAAAAAAATGGCTCTGAGCACTATGGGACTCAACTACTGTGGTCATCAGTCCCCTAGAACTTAGAACTACTTAAACCTAACTAACCTAAGGACATCACACACATCCATGCCCGAGGCAGGATTCGAACCTGCGACCGTAGCAGTCGCGCGGTTCCGGACTGCTTTGAAGACAACACTGAGCAGTTATATACATCTATAGCAGAACACTTCTACAAAATAGGGGCTTCATCAAAACACTGTTTCGATATAAACTCTCAGATTCTCCCACTAACATTTCATTGCAATCACATTACATCAAAATACTGAACAGATTTAAAACATCCGTCGTAGTAATAAGTATTTGAAAATTATCACCTAGAATTTCAAAAACAGAAAAGTTCAGAAGCTTTCACATTATATCGTAATACTACAAGGATCCCTTCGAAAACCTGTTTCACGCAATGCAATATCCTGGAATACCGTGAAATAGGTCAGACATTATCCAAAGGCTTAAAAACGTTGAATTTGTTGCAATTTGTATTTTCGGTGCTGAATTTGTTGCAGTGCCTTTGAGTGCTTGGCAATAGTTCAGAGACACAAGATATGTTCGTCTTAGGTTAGGCGAACGCCAGGATCTTCTCTCCGCGGACTCGCTATCGATTTGCTCTCCCACCCTTGATCATCTGAGGTACAGCTCGCACTCAGGTTACTTTGATGCTGACGAGACTTTAAAGTACTGTCTTTCCTAGTATCTTAATACTCATTTCGTGTGTGTGTGTGTGTGTGTGTGTGTGTGTGTGTGTGTGTGCGTGTGCGTGTGCGTGTGCGTGTGTGTGTGTGTGTGTGTAAGAGAGAGAGAGAGGCAGAGAGACAGCCGAGAGCGGGTGGGAGGAGTAGCGGTCTTCAGACGCAGCCATGACAAGAAGACGCAGCGCAGTGTACCGCTAAGTCGAAAGTGCACAGCTGCCTGGAGAGCTACGAATTTGGCAAATTTCAGGTTTTTTTTAAAATACTTGCGGTGTGTCTTAGCAGCTAGCCATTGTGGCTTTTGGTGTGTTGTTCCTGCATAAAATATTTTAGGGCAGTTTTCGGTTTGTCGGATTGGACAGTTCCCTTATGAGTTACAGCTCACGCTCTCTCTTTGGTTTCGACGAAACGTTAAACTGCTATCTTACCCAGTATTTTTACTCCGCTTTCTCTCTCTCTCTCTCTCTCTCTCTCTCTCTCTCTCTCTCTCTTTCTCTTCCCCTCCCTCCCCCTTGTGTGTGTGTGTGTGTGTGTGTGTGTGTGTGTATGTGTGTAGAGAGAGAGAGAGAGAGGGGGGAGGGAGAGAGGGAGTGAGTGAGAGAGAGAGGGGGGGGGAGAGGGGGAGGGAGGGAGAGAGAGGGTGGAGGGAGAAATGGAGGGAGGGAGAGAGGGGAGAGGGAGAGAGGGAGGGAGGGAGAGAGGGAGGGAGAGAGAGAGAGTGGAGAGCGGGTATAGAGGGTGGGAAAGTCGGAGGGAGCGGGCGAGGGTGGCGCTGGGGTGGGGGCGAGTGTGAGCCGGAGAGACGCTTTCTGCTTCCCTTGCAGTATCAGCGTTAGAGTGCAAACAGCGACAAATCGTAGCGATCAGGAATCTACAATTCTACAGTGAATCTCTTTGATGATGTAAGTCATACTTGTCATAACTTCCACGGCACAGGCAGCTGCGGCGCCTTCTAAGTGTTGTCGTGCAGAGGTTGCGGCGGCTCCAACACAGCGGAGGAACGCCCGCGTGCTATCGACCGCTTCCGCGTGTGCGGCGCGGCGCGCCTCTCAAGCCTGCCCACTGTGCGTGGCGTCCCGTAGGCCTTTAAACCCGCTCCTTGGCACTCGCAATCACTGTGCGTTCGCTAGCCCACAGCTTTACTTCCAACTGCACTGCCCAAAGCTAAACACTCCCCCTAATTTGTAAAATTCTTGAACCTACTCCGATCTCACACCTAATGATCTAGAACAGAATGACCTCCTCCATACCGACCAGCACGGATTTCGAAAACATCGGTAATGCGCCCCCCCCCCCCCCCCCCACCTTCTGCCCACCCCCCGAGGAACAACTGTGTCTGGTTTCAGCACTTCTTGGTAGTGAGGGTGCAACAAGCTATCTTAATCGGAGAATCATTGGCACAACTAGAAATGATTTCAAACGTGTCACAGGGATATTAATGGAGGTCTTGATAGTTGTTCATGTTGGATGTTAATGGAGTGGTAGAAAACAATACTATTATTGATCTTAGACATTTCGCAGGTGATGTACACTAAAGAGCCAAAGTAACAGGTACACCTGCCTGATATCGTGTAGGGCCCTCGCGAGCACGCGGAAGCGCCACAACACGACGTGGCATGGATTCGACTAACGTCTGAAGTAGTGCTGGAGGGAATTGACACCCTCAATCTTGCAGGGCTGTCCATAAATCCATAAGAGTACGAGGGGGTGGAAATCTCTTATAAAAGGCACGTTGCAATGTATCCCAGGTATGCTCAATAATGTTAATGTCTAGGGAGTTTTGCGGCCAGCGGAAGTGTTTAAACTTGAAGAGCGTTCTTGAGCACTCTGTAGAAATTCTGGACATGTGGGGTGTCGCACTGTCCTGCTGGAAATGCCCAAGTCCGTCGGAATGCACAATGTACATGAATGGATGCAGATGATCAGACAGGATGCTTACGTACGTGCCACCTGTCAGAATCGTATCTAGACGTATCAGGGGTCCCTTGTCACTCCAATTACACGGCTGCGGTGGCCAAGCGGTTCTAGGCGCTTCAGTCCGGAACCGCATGACTGCTACGGTCGCAGGTTCGAATCCTGCCTCGGGCATGGATGTGTGTGATGTCCTTAGATTTGTTAGGTTTAAGTAGCTCTACGTTCTAGGGGACTGATGACCTCAGAAGTTAAGTCCCATAGTGCTCAGAGCTATTTGAACCTTAAGCAAACGTTAACCCACACCATTACAGAGCTTCCACCACCTTGAACATTCTCCTGCTGACATGCAGGATCCATCGATTCATGAGGTTTACCCGCGCAGGTCCATCCGCTGGATAAAATTTTAAACTCGTCCGACCAGCAATATGTTTGCAGTCATCAACAATCCAATGTACAAACTCATTAAAATCTTGATGATCTTCCATTGCAGCAGCAGCAACCGATCTAACAACTGCGCCAGACACATGTCGTCTTAGATAGGCGTTGCCGATCGCAGCGTCGTATTCTGCCTGTCTACTATCTCTGTATTTGAATGCGCATGCCTGTACCAGATTCTTTCGCGCGACAGTGTATAATGAAGTACACTCTAATAAAAGCTGCACGAAACGTGTTAGATGCTGATAAGATATCAGAGTCGTGGCAAGATTAGCGACTTGCTTTACATGTTAAGATATGTAACGTAGCGAAAAAATGTAGTGTCGTATGACCACAATACCAGTGACTCACCACTGGCATCGATCAGCTGATTGAAATATCTCGTGTAACAATTTTTAGCTATATGGAAAGGAATGATCACATAGTCTCAGTCGTAAGTAATTCAAGTGGCATACTTCTGTTCAATGAAAGGACACTAAGAAAACGCAGCGCATGTATAGGATGTAATAGGTATACCTGCAGATATTTCTATCAGTGACTGAGGACAGGGTACTAAAAAACATTATATGATTTTTGTGTCAGTTGTAGACTAATAATTATAGCGAAGTCGTATTTTTTTTAGGTTGGTTACTACCTCCAACTCTCGGCCGTTGTGACCGAGCTGTTCTAGGCGCTTCAGTCCGGAACCGCGCTGTTGCTACGGTCGCAGGTTCGAATCCTGCCTCGGGTATGGATGTGTGTGATGTCCTTAGATTAGTTAGGTTTAAGTAGTTCTAAGTCTAGGGGACTGATGACCTCAGATGTTAAGTCCCATATTGCTCAGAGCCATTTGAACCATTTTTGAAGTACCTCCAACTATACAGTACGTGACAAGAGCAAGCCACTAATGCTTGTTGGTCACTGGCCAGCAGATCAGGTGATGAAGTGTGGACACGTGCACGCAAAACTATTAGTTTATATTGACAGCCGTAGTTCATTTACTGGTGCAGTACGACCACGCAGAAAACATCAGGTGGTAAAGTTTGTGTCGTGTTGGTGGGAAGACTGTTTGACTCAGAAAAAGAAACAGCAAACTAATGAAGAAAGGAGCAGTTTCTTTTATTAACTTTGGTTATATGAGATGTGATTTAGTCTTCCTCGTCCCTCGTCCCTAATGCCTGTGCACACCTTTTATTCAAGTTTGTTTTGTTATAATTACGCTGAGTTTAGATGACTTCGAATAATGCACTGATGATAACTGCACTGAGAGCTGATATTCTGCAACAAAAGAGTCAGATGATCGTACGGCCGATGCTGACCTTTCTAAAGTGCCGTCTACCGCTCTTGATCTAGTGGCTAACGTTGCTGCCTCTGGCTCACGGAATTCCGGGTTCCGTTGCTGGCTGGGACGAAGATTTTCTTCGCTCGGGGACTGGGTGTGTGTTTCCATCGATACTCAAGTCGCCGGATCGGCATCAAATAGAGAGATCTGCACGAGGCGGCAGAAAACCGAAGATAAAGTTTCCCAACTAATAAAACCAGACGATCATTTCATTGTATTAAAAAAAAGGACAACAAAACGATACAAATCATAGAACCATATAAAAACCGCCAATTAGAAATCAGTGTAGACGTTGTTTAAATCAGCTTTATTGTCAAGCTATAAGTTTTTCGCTATACGTGGTGATAAGACTGAGGTGAACAAACGTACACTCCTGGAAATGGAAAAAAGAACACATTGACAACGGTGTGTCAGACCCACCATACTTGCCCCGGACACCGCGAGAGGGCTGTACAAGCAATGATCACACGCACGGCACAGCGGACACACCAGGAACCGCGGTGTTGGCCGTCGAATGGCGCTAGCTGCGCAGCATTTGTGCACCGCCGCCGTCAGTGTCAGCCAGTTTGCCGTGGCATACGGAGCTCCATCGCAGTCTTTAACACTGGTAGCATGCCGCGACAGCGTGGATGTGAACCGTATGTGCAGTTGACGGACTTTGAGCGAGGGCGTATAGTGGGCATGCGGGAGGCCGGGTGGACGTACCGCCGAATTGCTCAACACGTGGGGCGTGAGGTCTCCACAGTACATCGATGTTGTCGCCAGTGCTCGGCGGAAGGTGCACGTGCCCGTCGACCTGGGACCGGACCGCAGCGACGCACGGATGCACGCCAAGACCGTAGGATCCTACGCAGTGCCGTAGGGGACCGCACCGCCACTTCCCAGCAAATTAGGGACACTGTTGCTCCTGGGGTATCGGCGAGGACCATTCGCAACTGTCTCCATGAAGCTGGGCTACGGTCCCGCACACCGTTAGGCCGTCTTCCGCTCACGCCCCAACATCGTGCAGCCCGCCTCCAGTGGTGTCGCGACAGGCGTGAATGGAGGGACGTATGGAGACGTGTCGTCTTCAGCGATGAGAGTCGCTTCTGCCTTGGTGCCAATGATGGTCGTATGCGTGTTTGGCGCCGTGCAGGTGAGCGCCACAATCAGGACTGCATACGACCGAGGCACACAGGGCCAACACCCGGCATCATGGTGTGGGGAGCGATCTCCTACACTGGCCGTACACCACTGGTGATCGTCGAGGGGACACTGAATAGTGCACGGTACATCCAAACCGTCATCGAACCCATCGTTCTACCATTCCTAGACCGGCAAGGGAACTTGCTGTTCCAACAGGACAATGCACGTCCGCATGTATCCCGTGCCACCCAACGTGCTCTAGAAGGTGTAAGTCAACTACCCTGGCCAGCAAGATCTCCGGATCTGTCCCCCATTGAGCATGTTTGGGACTGCATGAAGCGTCGTCTCACGCGGTCTGCACGTCCAGCACGAACGCTGGTCCAACTGAGGCGCCAGGTGGAAATGGTATGGCAAGCCGTTCCACAGGACTACATCCAGCATCTCTACGATCGTCTCCATGGGAGAATAGCAGCCTGCATTGCTGCGAAAGGTGGATATACACTGTACTAGTGCCGACATTGTGCATGCTCTGTTGCCTGTGTCTATGTGCCTGTGGTTCTGTCAGTGTGATCATGTGATGTATCTGACCCCAGGAATGTGTCAATAAAGTTTCCCCTTCCTGGGACAATGAATTCACGGTGTTCTTATTTCAATTTCCAGGAGTGTATGTATTAACGGTGATTTCTTGTGTTTAGTTGTGTAAAACCGAGAAGAAGTCGCTGTTTAATTTGTGAACTCCTCGCTATGGTAAACCGGGGTATTTCATTAAGGGCCATGCGATTTCACGACTTATCTTCTCCACGAACGTAAACAGAAATATGGTGCAGATTTTAGGCACTGAAATTGTAAATTTATCATGACGTCAGTCGAAAGTTGCCGGTCAATGAAACTGCCCCTGGTGCTACTAACTCGTTCACTGATGGCTCGCTCATTATCCACTGTACGTCGAGTCGAGATGGCTAACACGGCTTTTTGCGTTCTCCGTTTCAAGGGGTGTAATTGAGTTACAACTTTGCAGCCTGATTTTCTGATTACGGCGCTACGCCTCGTACAGCTCAAAGCGTTGGACGATGGTATTAAAAGTTTCAAGACACTGGTTGTTTACGTACACCTACATCTACACACATATACTCCGCAAGCCACCGTACGGCGAGTGGCGGAGGATATGTTTTACCGCTACTAGTCAGTTCCTTCCTATTCCATAAGCAAATGCTTATGAGGCTCAGCACCTTGTGTCACGCTCATGTACCGTATTTTATGGACTGTAAGACACACCTTAATTTTCAAGCAATTTTTTTTAAAAAAACAATATCGTTTTTGCCACTTTTATTATTAGATCGCAAAGCCAGACTACAAAAAAATTCTTTGTTTATAAAACAGACGTGACCTTCAAAATCCCTGAAAATCGTCAACTCTACTTTCTTCTTCTTCTTCTTCTTCGTCGTCGTTATCGCTGTCCTCTTCGCATATAAGATGGTCTTCACAGCCATCGAAAGCGTTACATATCCTGCTTGTCTTGAAAGATTGGACAATAATGTCTTCTCTCATTCTAGATCATGAATGTTTTATCCATTGACATATCTGTCTGATTGCAGGTAGTTTTAAATCTCCTTTCGGCGTGAATTCATGTTGGGTTTCATTCATCATTCATTTGTTCCATTCCCCTCTAATATACACTTTAAATAGTTAGTTTATCAAGACATCTAGATGTTGCAATTGTGAAATAAGTCCTTCCGGAATGACATCAAACTCTGCATTTCACTGTCTCAATTTCTCTTTCACAGAATTTTTCAAAAGACTGCTAAGGTAATGTAGCACAACTCTTCTTCAATAAAGTACATTTCCTTCTGTCCCGCAACCTGTTAATCCATAATTTCACACCTGCCTCGCCCATCCCACTCTTTTCATGTACTGGTACGTGAACACCCCCCCCCCCCCCCTCACCCTTCTCCTCACCCTAGCGGTATTTCAAAAGGTTTTGGCACTGTTTTGGGTTTGAAAATTATCATTAGATAAAGTTTAGTACCGTCAGTACAACACGAAAGGAGAACAGTCTAGTGGATTTCTTCATATCCACTTGTTTTTATAGTTACTGTTTTAGCACTTTTCATGGAAATAGTTCTATTACTCGGCACATCAAATGTCAGAGGATTCAAACGGCTCTGAGCACTATGGGACTTAACATCTGTGGTCATCAGTCCCCTAGAACTAAAAAAATTACTTGGATGTATGTGTGAATTTTCTTCCGTGTACTTTTCAGCAATTCCTTAAATAAAAAGATTAATACGATAGCTAATAGTTTCAATCGTTTATCTTCAAGACCTGTGGCCATAGCACATCGTGAAGTACTTAGCATTTGTTGGGAATTATATTCGGTGGCGATGATGTGGAAATGGCTGTGGCAAAGATAACCTTCGAGGAAGCGACACGTTGCTAAAAATCTGAGAACAGCTGTAAGACGTTCCCCTGCAGAAGCGCTCTTCCTCATACCTGAGGAATTGTAGCTGATTTTGTCCTTGTCGCTTCTGGTTCAAATGGCTCTGAGCACTATGGGACTTAACATCTGTGGTCATCAGTCCCCTAGAACTTAGAACTACTTAAACCTAACTAACCTAAGGACATCACACACACCCATGCCCGAGGCAGGATTCGAACCTGCGACCGTAGCAGTAACGCGGTTCCGGACTGAAGCGCCTAGAACCGCACGGCCACCGCGGCCGGCTTGCACTGAAGTAGAAACAGAAATATTAGACTAAGCGTGAAGCTGTCTATCTCTGGTATTTAAGTGAAGAGAAATTACGATTGTGATGCATGAGTTAGAAACTGGAACTGGTGTTTCCGAGACGCCATATTTAACTGGGCTAGCAAATCCGCTTCAGGCCTTAACATGTAAACACGACAGCGAAAAAAGTTTTCCAAAATTCGCTTCTCGTCTTTCGGAAGATGTGTCGCATGTAAACGTCCTGATAGATGGGTGCTCTGAACCAGTAGCAGTTCCAAGTAGTTACGGCAGTGACCGAAAGGTATCAGCATCTTACGGACTTAAATTATACGTACTTAAAACAGTTTAATTTGGAAGCAAAACTGTGTCTTCGGTGAATATTACGTCTTCTATTGATTATTGTTGATTTGATATGTTTAGTTATTAGTGTGCATGAAAGTGTGATTGCAAATTAATATGGTAAATAATATAATAGTAATAGAGTAATTGGTTGTATGGGACCAGCACAAAGAGGGAGAATCATACCCTCAGGGGAAGTTTGTAAAGTGTAACTAGCAATTTCTGGGAGAAGAAGAAACATTTTACGACAATTCAGTTATTTAAAGAGAGAGTTTTTCTGATATTTCTAGGTTTCATAACTGGGCAAATGTAAAAGACTCGGGATTTTGCGGTTTCATACTGGTATCAGATTGGCCGTGTTGCATGACAGCCAATCAGAGAACAGTACGTTCGCTGGTATTTAGCGAGGTAAATAATTGCTTGGTAGTGTCTAGGAGAAGTTCGTAGCTCGGCTGCTTCCGTCACGATCGGCCGCTTGAGAGCGCAGGGGGGGGGGGGGGGTGGTTCCGGAGCCAGAAGAATATTGGAGCGAGCATCCTATCAATCACAGATAATCCGTTTTGCAATCTCTCTGGTAACTTGTTCGTTTAGGTACCATAAGCTGGCTACTTCGATTGACTGTGATTCCCTGTGAGTGCCGAAACTGTCACTTCACATAAGTACGGGCTTGGCGGAATATTTTTGTAAGAAACAATTAACAATATTTTGAATTTTTTACTCACAAGCCACCTATGATATAAATGCTGTTATCCTGAAAGAAGAAAACAGTTGTTGCCCCCTCTAGACACAGAGAGTGCGACAGTTTCCACTACTGCTTTCGAGGTCTGGATATATTATCCGTTCTTCTATGGGACAGGGATGTGGGTTCGAGCTGCAGAACACGAGATTACTGCAAGGTGAGTGGACATTTACTGTAGGTGGACGAATAAAACAACGCCGTTGCAGTATGAGCCCTAATTTCTCTTTATGTTCGTGGGCCCTAAGCGTATCGTACTTTGGCGGCAAATGGATCGTTCTGCGGTCAGCTTGTTTTCTAAATTTTCTCCCAAGAATTCCCATTTAAGTTCCCGAAGCATACCTGCGTGCTGATCAGATCTAACAGTAACCAATCTAGCATCCCGCCCCTAAATTGCTATTATGTCTTCCTTTAATCCACCTAGTTTAAAGCCACATTTGCTTGCAGAGCTTTTATTTGCAGAAAACGTTAATTGTAAGTAATGAAATAAAGGAATAATTTGAGCCATACATGTAGTCCACGGCTGTATAAATATTGTATGCAGAAGTTGGAAACATTTGAAGGTTTTTGATCGTCATATTACTGGGGGAATTAGAGACATCTGTTGTTTTCTAGGTCTTGTCCAGATCAGACGTATTTTGGCACACAGCCAAACTATATTATTTTATTAATACATTCACGACTTGCGACCAAACGGCACTCGTAATTGCATAATGTAAGTGTCGTACTTTAAATTGTGTTTTTAATTTAGAATATACTGTTATTACTAACCTATGTATGTTTTATTTTGTATCTCTAGTCATTGTAAGATTGTTGGGTGACTTGGCGTGGCAAGCAAAAAGTAGTCCAGCTCGATCCACTGTCGTCTTCAGGTGCTGTCTTATTACTGAGTCTGATTAGGGTGAACACACGGAGAGAAGAAACACTGTTAAAAGTACATGAACGGACCTTTAAAAAGAAAGCCATGCTCAAGCGGGGAGAGTTTGTATAATATGCAATATTTACTACTATAATTCATTGTATTGTCTAGTTCCAGTTACGAATGATCAAAAATAAAGAAATAAATAAACTACACTCCTGGAAATGGAAAAAAGAACACATTGACACCGGTGTGTCAGACCCACCATACTTGCTCCGGACACTGCGAGAGGGCTGTACAAGCAATGATCACACGCACGGCACAGCGGACACACCAGGAACCGCGGTGTTGGCCGTCGAATGGCGCTAGCTGCGCAGCATTTGTGCACCGCCGCCGTCAGTGTCAGCCAGTTTGCCGTGGCATACGGAGCTCCATCGCAGTCTTTAACACTGGTAGCATGCCGCGACAGCGTGGACGTGAACAGTATGTGCAGTTGACGGACTTTGAGCGAGGGCGTGTAGTGGGCATGCGGGAGGCCGGGTGGATGTACCGCCGAATTGCTCAACACGTGGGGCGTGAGGTCTCCACAGCACATCGATGTTGTCGCCAGTGGTCGGCGGAAGGTGCACGTGCCCGTCGACCTGGGACCGGACCGCAGCGACGCACGGATGCACGCCAAGACCGTAGGATCCTACGCAGTGCCGTAGGGGACCGCACCGCCACTTCCCAGCAAATTAGGGACACTGTTGCTCCTGGGGTATCGGCGAGGACCATTCGCAACCGTCTCCATGAAGCTGGGCTACGGTCCCGCACACCGTTAGGCCGTCTTCCGCTCACGCCCCAACATCGTGCAGCCCGCCTCCAGTGGTGTCGCGACAGGCGTGAATGGAGGGACGAATGGAGACGTGTCGTCTTCACCGATGAGAGTCGCTTCTGCCTTGGTGCCAATGATGGTCGTATGCGTGTTTGGCGCCGTGCAGGTGAGCGCCACAATCAGGACTGCATACGACCGAGGCACACAGGGCCAACACCCGGCATCATGGTGTGGGGAGCGATCTCCTACACTGGCCGTACACCACTGGTGATCGTCGAGGGGACACTGAATAGTGCACGGTACATCCAAACCGTCATCGAACCCAGCGTTCTACCATTCCTAGACCGGCAAGGGAACTTGCTGTTCCAACAGGACAATGCACGTCCGCATGTATCCCGTGCCACCCAACGTGCTCTAGAAGGTGTAAGTCAACTACCCTGGCCAGCAAGATCTCCGGATCTGTCCCCCATTGAGCATGTTTGGGACTGGATGAAGCGTCGTCTCACGCGGTCTGCACGTCCAGCACGAACGCTGGTCCAACTGAGGCGCCAGGTGGAAATGGCATGGCAAGCCGTTCCACAGGACTACATCCAGCATCTCTGCGATCGTCTCCATGGGAGAATAGCAGCCTGCATTGCTGCGAAAGGTGGATATACACTGTACTAGTGCCAACATTGTGCATGCTCTGTTGCCTGTGTCTATGTGCCTGTGGTTCTGTTAGTGTGATCATGTGATGTATCTGACCCCAGGAATGTGTCAATAAAGTTTCCCCTTCCTGGGACAATGAATTCACGGTGTTCTTATTTCAATTTCCAGGAGTGTAGTTCGGATCCCAAACTGTCGAGGAGTTCTCATGAATGAGTCACACTAATGGCCTACAAGTGATCTACTTCAGAGATGAATCACACTTTACTAAAATTCTACCAATAAACCGAAATCAAGCATTCGCCTTTCCTGCTGCAATCCTTATGTGCTCGTGCAATTTCATGTCACTTTGCAACGTTATGCCTAGCCAGTTAATCGATCTTACTGTGCCAATCAGCAAACTGCTAATGCTGTATCCGAACATTACGGGATTGTTTTTCCTACTCATCGGCATTAACTTACATTTTTCTACGTTTGGATCTAGCTGCCATTAATCACACCAATTAGAAATTTTATCTAACTCATCTTGAATCCGTCATTAGTCACTCAACAACGACGCCTTCTCGTACAACCACAACGTCATCAGCAAAAACTCGCAATTTGCTGTTCACCTTGTCTGTCAGATCATTTACGAATATACAGAATTATACCTGTCCTATCACAGTTGCCTGAAGCATCCTTGTCTCTGATGAACACCCGCCACCAAGGACAACGTACTGGGTCCTACTACTTACGAAGTCTTCGAGCCACTCACACATCCGGGAACTTATTCCGTGTGCTCGCAACTCTGTTAACAGTCTGCGATAGGGCACCGTGCCAGACGCTTTTCGGAAATCTAGGAATATGGAAGCTGCCTGTTGCCCTACATCCATAGATCGCACGATATCATGTGAGAAAAGGAATAGCTAAGTTTCGCACGAGGGATACTTTCTAAAACCGTGATGCTTTGTGGACAGAAGCTGTTCCGTCTCAAGGAGCTTTATTTTATTCGAAGTGAGAATATGTTCAAAAATTCTGCAGCAAACCGATATTAAGGATATTGGTCTGTAACTATCCGGCTATGTTCTTTTACCCTTCTGGTCTACAGGAGTCATCTGCGTTTTTTACAGTTGCTTGTGACTTTGCAATGGGCAAGAGATTCGAGATAAATGGAAACTGAGTAAGGTGTCAGAGCCGTAGAGTACTCTCTGCAAAAGCAAATCGTGATTCCATCCGGAACAGACGACTTATTTGTTATCAACTCTTTCAGTTGCTTCTCTATGGCCGGGGATTCCTATTACTATGTCCTCCATAGGCGAGTCAGTGCAATGTTCAAACGACAGTCTGTCCTGAACCATGTTCCTCCGCGGGTAATTTCTTAAACGGAAATTTAAAACCTCAGCATTCCTTTCTGTGTCTTCCGTTGGCACGCCAAGTTGGCCAACGAGTAAGTGGACGGAAGTCATCGACTTGCTCAGCGATAAATGTATGACCAGAATTTTCTCGGGTTCCCGGCTATATCAATTGTTAAGGTGTAACGTGGTAGTGGTATATGCTTTGCGCATCGATGTTTTTGCACACCCACAAATCTCTATTAACTTTCGCCCTTCGTCATTTGTGCATTGCCCTTTGAACAGGAAGTGCAACAGTCTTTTGCTTCCTCATCACTTTCCGAATTTTGTTACTAAACCACGATGGGTTTTTTCCGTCCTTAATCTACTTACTCGGCCCCGGCACATACTGCTCCAGAGCGCGATTTGCAATATGTTTAATCATCACCCATCATTCCCCTGCTTCCTTCGTAAGGGGGGAATCCCCGTGTGCTCGTACACGATATGATCAACACAAGTCTGTCTGTCGCGCAGGATGGTAGTTAGACAATCCTCAGCGTGTGTTGGGCGTGTTTTGCAGCGACACGTTTCAAACCAAACAACGGCTACAACTAAACATTAAAAATATGTGAAAGGTGAACGATAGGTTTGATAATAATCGTAAATGTATCTTGAGGTTGTAATGTTCAGTTCTTCAACAGAAATGAGCTTCTTGGTCACGGACGGATTTCAGAAAACCTGTGTGAACGTCCTTATCGTTGGGAATCTCTTTTCTCTATAATGTCCTTCCCCTTGCCTGTGGCCGATGTCGGCGGCCTTCCTTCCGGATCAGCATCACAAACGTCAGTGCTGCCTTTGTCAATTTGTTGTCACCATTTCACTACGGCTGGATGCGACGTTGCATTCGGTCCATATACCACCAGAATTTCACGGTGAACCTGTGTGAAAATTAGAAGTATTGTCCACACAAATCACACTTTTTCCACACTTCTACTCTCGCATTGTGACACACCTGTTATCAGTACCGCAGCAGAATTTTATCTGCATCGGGCCCAGAACATGAGCTCTCTCTTGGTAATGTTCAACTCTTGTTGCTCACTGATCTAACGATAAATCCCTTGAGTGCGAGGTCGCAAGTTCCGTCTTTACTGAGGCTCATTTGAAACTGATGTGTTATTCGTTGTAGCATGGAAAATATTAGCAGCTAATGACTAACCATGTGCATCACGAGGGCGACAGAGAATGTGTGTCCGGGACGTGCAGAGAGCAACATTCAACGGGAATCGACGTCGTCGTCATTCAAGAAGTGTTCAAGACTCTTAAAGAATGCATATAGAATCATATTGGTGTAACGGGATGATGAGAACTAATGGAATGTGATGGCATGCAACCGAATGCATAACGATCTGCTCGGAGCTTATCGTGAAACTGGCGATTCTTTAAGACGTCGCTGCAGATAGTGCGATAATATGTTTTATAGGCACGGAAAAAACATTTAGATGCTGAATTTGTCCAATGGCATGAATAACTATGTCACATACTTTTTGTCCGGCCATCCTGATTTAGGCTTTCCGTGAGTTGGTTCCTTTGAAAGGGCACGGCCGACTTCCTTCCCCGTCCTTACATAATCCTATCGGACGGATGACCTCACTGTTTGGTCCCTTCCCTCAAATCAGCCAACCAACACACTTTTCAGGAGAGATAGTTTGCCCTGAAGGAGTTGATTTTTACACACAGACCGGGAATCAAACAAAAGCAAGTTACTTTGACCAGCTATTGAACAAAACCAGTGCCCATACCGCAGCTGTAGTTCTCTTACGCCCGGATTCTCACTTTTGCTTGCTGTGACGTAAATATTCCCTACTGACCTTGCAAGATCACGCACACAAGAAAGAATCGTAGGTGGAAGACTGCGCACTTCGCTGTGCATCGTCAAACTGACGCATTGTTTCAGAATTCGTTATCTTAAGTCTTCCAATTCTGTAGCTAGCACTGTTTTAAGTTATACAACCATTCACTGCTTCCCTTTTTTTGTCTGTTTGCACTGACAACTTTACGCAAACGCCGCTGCTCTCGGTTGTTAACTAAAGGATGTCGACCACTATGTTGTCTGTGATGAGAGGTAATGCCTTAAATTTGGTATTCTCGGTACACTCTTGACACTGTGGTCCTCGGAATATTGAAGTCCCTAACGATTACTGAAATGGAATGGCCTATACCGTACGTCTAGCTCCAATTACCACTCCGTCGTGTGGCCATAATCACGTTGGAAACCTTTTCATATGAATCAGCTGAGTACAAATGACAGCTCCGCTAATCCACAAAACCTTTTATACCTTGTGTACGCGATACTACCGCCATCTGTATATGGGCATATCGCTAGCCCATTACTTTTGTCGGGTCAGTGTATGTACACACAGCAGTTTTGAATGTCAGTACGCATTCCCAGTCTGCAATACCGGCACAACAGCTTACGTCGTTCCTCATCAAAATATATTTGGTTTGATGTCCTGTATTAATTTGAAGAAACAATTTCGGCAAATATTTGCAATTTCTGTTATTTAGTGTGTAGCTGGAGCAGCCCAAACAAGTTCTGCTCATCGCGTCCTTCATGTTGCGCTCAATGTCGATGGAAGGCATCGGTTTGTTTCCTGTTGCAAACAAGATAATTATTAAAGCGGAATTTTCCGTTCGCGTTCGATAGAGCAGTCTCAGATTAATCTGGTGCCCTATTCGTTTTATCGATATGTGTAGTAGGGGACAGTAAAACACAAAGAATAAACAGCAATCCAGCAGCGACTCAATAGCACCACATGGTTGGCGGCAGCTCTCAGCATCTCAGCACAGGACAGGGCAGTGCTGTCACTGCTGAGGTACTGGCTATTCTTCACATTTTACTGCCACTAATATTATACGAGGGTCACTCCAAAAGAAATGCACACTATTTTTTTTTTAAATCCATCTCGTATTCTTCATGTTTGAAAGTTTTACAGTGTGTAGATACATCCTTTAGGAACAATATTTTCATTTCTCCACATAATTTTCATCCCTCTCAACTGCCTTACGCCATCTTGAAACCAGCGCCTGTATATCTGCATGGTAAAATTCTGGAACGACCTGTTGGAGCCACTGTTTGGAAGCGTGCACAAGGGAGTCATCATCTTCTAACCTTGTTCCACGAAGAAAGTCTTTGAGTTTTCCAAAGAGATAATAGTCACATAGAGCCAGGTCAGGACCGTAAGGCGGGTGTTTCAGTGTTATCCATCCGAGTTTTGTGATCGCTTCCATGGTTTTTTGACAGACGTGTGGCCGTGCATTGTCGTGCAACAGCAAAACATCCTGCTTTTGCCGAAGTGGTCGAACACGACTCAGTCGAGCTTACAGTTTCTTCAGTGTCGTCACATATACATCAGAATTTATGGTGGTTCCACTTGGCATGATGTCTATATGCAGGAGTCCTTCGGAATCGAAAAACACTGTAGCCGTAACTTTGCCAGCGGAAGGTGTGATTTTGATTTTTTTTTCTTTGTTGAATTTTCATGATGCCACTCCATTGATTCCCTCTTCGTCTCTGGTGAAAAATGATGGAGCTATGTTTCATCACCTGTCACAATTCTTCCAAGAAATTCATCTCCACCATTCTCATACCGTTCCAAAAGTTCGCTGCATACCGTTTTTCTTGTTTCTTTGTGAGACACAGTCAACATTCTGGGAACCCACCTGGCACAAACCTTTTTTTAACGCCAACATTTTCAGTATTCTGCAAACACTTCCTTCCCCTATCCCAATTCGTTCACTGTGATGCGTCTGTTAGCAGTCACCAATTCGTTAACTCTCTGCACATTGTCTGGAGTGTGTGCAGTACGAGGCCTGCCACTGCGAGGACAATCCTCAATATTGCTGTGCCCGCTTTCTTCACGTAACCTGCTTGCCCACCGAGTAACTGTACTGTGATCGACAGCAGTATCTCCGTACACCTTTTTCAACATCTTGTGGATGTTTCCCACTGTCTCGTTTTCACAGCACAGGAATTCTGTGACAGCATGTTGCTTCTGATGAACATCAAGTGTAGCAGCCATCTTGAAGACATGCTGTCACGGCGTCACTCACGGCAACAAGTTTAACTATGTTTTAAAACAAGCGAGAAGGATGTTTCTACACACTGTAAAACTTTCACACATGCTGAATGAAAACTGTATTTTTACAAAAATAGTGTGCATTTCTTTTGGAGTGACCCTCGTATATAGATGAAACGAATATTGCGCCAGACTAATCTGGGACCACTCTCTCTTTAACAAATGTTAGACGGTCTAAACACAAAATTAGAAGAATATGGAATGAAGATTAACAAGAAGACAACAAACAGTATTGTAATTGGACGAAAGAGGCGAAAATGCCATACAAAAACAGGGGCAGAGGAAATAGAGCAAGTGACTGAGGAAAAGACTTGCCAAATGTTATGTCTGGAGCGTTGCACTAAATGGTGTTGAGATCTGGACATTGAGGAAGGAAGATGAAAGAAGATTGGATGCACTAGAGATGTGGATATGGATAAGAATGGAAAAAGTGAAATGGGAAGACCGAGTAAGGAATGAAGAAGTATTAAGAAGAGTTGGAGAAGAAAGAAACATGCTGAAAGTCATCAGAAAGAGAAAACGGAACTGGATTGGACATTGTTTGAGGAGGGACTGCTTATTGAAGGAAGGAATAGAAGGGATGTTGGAGGAAAAAAGATATCAAATGCTGGACAGTATCAAAGGAGACAATTATTCAGAAATGAAAAGACTGGCTATGGACAGACAAAAGTGGAAGAGGCTTAACCCACGACAAGACCTGCCATCATGCAGAATACCATACTACTACTACTCTATTTAATAATCATTTTATTTGTAACGGGAAACAAAGCGACGCTTTCTGTCGACACTGGGCGTCACATGAGAGTCGTGATGAACTGTATTTGTCTGGGCTGAAGCCAGCTACATAATGCAAAAACGAAATTGCAAATACCTGCTGAAACAGCAGAGAAAATGAGCCTGACGACTCATTATATATATATATATATATATATATATATATATATATATATATATATATAATTCCTGAGTTTGCAATACTAAAAAGGAACAGATGTTATTTTTATGTTACCTGGTTCTTGTGCTTCCTGGAAATAACCTTGAGCTTGTTTCTGCACAGTCTCACTAGGTGGCAAAGCTGTGCTTAGCAACACACTGTTTGCGTCCTTGGCACATTAGTTACGGTGACGCAGCGGATGCTGGAACAAAGAGTGGACATTAAGTGCCGTGTTAAGCTTGGC
Organism: Schistocerca americana; assembly: GCF_021461395.2. NCBI lineage: Eukaryota > Metazoa > Arthropoda > Insecta > Orthoptera > Acrididae > Schistocerca > Schistocerca americana. The sequence goes on along the minus strand of NC_060120.1, from coordinate 1,011,323,550 downwards.
AAAGCTCCTAGTGAAACGTGGGCAATGATGAAGCAAGCATACGCAGGCTAGCCACTTGCAAGAAGTCGCGTTTTCTAGTGGCACAAAAGGTTTTGTGAAGGCATAAATTCGTTGCAAGACGATCCCTGGGCTGGTCGCCCGTCTACAGCACATGCTGATGGAAACTTGGAGTGTGTAAGGCCATTATTGCAAGAAGACTGTCATGTAACTGTGCGTGCGATATCAGAAAAATCATTATGTGTGTCGTAAGAGTTTACGGGAAGAGTTAGAAAAACGGAAACTTAATACAAAACTCGACCCTCACACACTAACACACGAACAGAAATGCAAAAGACGAAGAATTTATGCTAAACTACTGGATAGACCCTGACATAATCTTACACTTCCGGCAAAGGTTATTGCTGGGGATGAAAGTTGGCGCTACCAATACGTCCCTCACACGAGGCGTCAAAATGCTGAAGTCCTGCACTACCAACCTCGAAAAAAGTCAAACGACAACCTTCGAGAGCAGAGAAAATGTTGATCTCATTCTTTGACAGTAAGGGGTTGGTTCACCATGATGTCACAGAGTGCACCAAAATCTTTACATCAAAGTTTTGAAACATTTGCGACAAGCAGCTAGACGTCGCTGCCCGGATTTCTGGCATTCTCAGGACTGCACCATACTGCTTTATCTATTGCTAAGTATCTGGCCAGATATTCTGTTATTGCCACCCCACGTCCGCCATATTTCCGAGCTCTCGCCTTCCGATTTTTTCTTGTTTCCCCGAGTGAAAGAGTGACTGAAAGGAAAGCTTCATCAAGATGTCGTAGACATCCAATGGGCCGTGACAAGCAAGCTGACAATCATCATAGCTGAAAATTTCCCTACTTACCTGCTTGCTTCCAAGACACCCAGAAATGTTGGAAATTGTTTACAGATAGGAGCTGGGATCATTACTTGGTAAGTGTAATTTTCTGTTCTTAAACAAAATCTGTCATGACACTTCTCTGACAAAGGGGTATACAGGGTGACTCACGAAGACATGCGAATATTTTAATATGTTATTCTACAAGTAAAACTAAAGAATAAATTTCATATAAACATAGATCCGCAAATGTTTAGTTACGGAGTTTCGGCTAATACAAGATTTTAGCTGAAATTTAGCAACTTCCGTAATATGAAGCCATCGCAAAACTGTAGCAGGTTAAAGTAAACCACGATTTCAATCTATTTTGTTGTTACTGATCTGGTGATTCCAATAAAACATGTCCCAGACGTGTATGTGCGGTAGTTTTCCAGAACATCCAGGGAAGCAAAGAAGTAATTTCGTAAAATTTTTAATTTATTATCTACTTGGCCCAATTACTTTTTTTAAAATTCCAGACAACTGCACAGAGTTTTCAACAGAAGTCAGAGAATTTAATTTTGGAAAAGTTATGGTAATAACGTTAACTGAAACTGTCAGATAATCTGCTTTTATTAGTACCATAGATCGCATGAATTCATGTTAAACCGGAAAAAACAAGGTTCAGTGTTAAGGAAGCTGTACAGTGTACATACAGTTTCACAATACATGCACAATAAATGTTAAAAATGTCTCCACCGAGTTCAATGCATTTAGCTGCACGTGCATGAACAGCTTTTGTTGCTGTTTCAGTTTCACGGGGTTGTTTTTAATTTCGTCTATTGCATTCATAATGCGATCAAGTAATGAATGCCTCACGTGTACTGACTTTGCCCTATAAACAGTCTTTTATCCATCCCCATACACAAAAATACGTTGGTATCAAATCGGGCGATCTGGGTGGCCACAGATGGGTAGCACCACGACCAATTCATGTTCATTTAAATGTGTAGTAACGGCGTCACTGAAATGTTGAAAATACATTTGCAATCGCGTTGCAAGTGCAACATCTTCCAACAAGCGGGTCATTTCTTCTTGATGGAATTGTTAAGTACGTCTCGCCAGTTAGACGTCGTGGGAAAATTAATGGTCCAATAAAGTGTGTGTTGATTATACCACACCACACATTTATGCTAAATCGCTGCTGGAAATTGCTTTGCATTGTTGCTTCTGGGTTTGCTTCAGACCATACGTGCTCATCAAGTAAATTGTCTATAACATCTCGAGTACACTGTGCCTCATCAGTAAATAAAATATATTTGTGTAATTGCCGATTAGTACTGAACCAGTTACACAACTCCAACTGTCCCGCGTCCGGCCATCCTAATTTAAGTTTTCCGTGATTTCCCTAAATTGCTCCAGGCAAATGCCAGGATGGTTCCTTTGAAAGGGCACGGCCGACTTCCTTTCCCATCCTTCCCTAATCCGATGAGACCGATGACCTCGCTATTTGGTCTCTTCCCCCCAAACAACCAACCAACTCCAACTGAAAGGCTCGATCTCTCGGATGTAAATGATGCACTTTTTGTTTATGGTAAGGATACAGATTATTCTACTTCATTTTACGCCATACCTTAGATTGTGAAATGCCTAATCGTTGAGAGATACGTCGTGTACTGGTACCCAGGCTACGTTGAACAGCATCCATAATATCATCATCATCTTCTTCTTCTTCACGTATCGAGCGCTCGTACTGATGATGAACGCTAGGAGAGAACCTGTCTCCCGCAACATTCGAAATACTCCACTAATGGTTCGTGCATTCGGAATCCTCCGAGTTGGATAACGTACACGATATTCGTTAACTGCAGCTGTAGCATTACAATCACATTTGCCATAAATAAACACCATATCGGCGAATTCCTCTGTCGTAAATTTGAAAGGCATCCCTATTTCATAAATAATCCATAAACTACAACAGTTACTATGTGGTTTCTCTTTTTTTTCCTTTATTGTGATTTTGATTACCTTACACAAGGCGGGCTGTCAGCAGCAGAGTACGCCGCTCTTCAGCCTTGAGTTTTACAATAAGTAATACGTAAAGGTGGCACAGAGAATACAATCAAAACGGCGGGAAAAAAATGTAGACACTAAAAAACAAAAAAAATGGAGCTGTTCACGCTGGACGAGAAACATCAGTAACACTAGTTGACACGGCGCACATAACATGGATGATGGCGACGGTACACATGAACAGTGGTGGCGTGACGGCGAACAAAAACTAAACACAAACGAAGGCACACACACGAGACACTGATGGCGATGATCTCCAGTGCGCGCAAGTCCATGTAGCATGTGCGAGTCCGGGGATCTGCCAAGAGAGGAGGAGGGGGGTGGGGGGTGGGAGAGGGAGAGGGGATGTGTCATTGTACTTGCCGGTGGCGGGTAAGTGTATCCCAGTCAGAGTGCGGAGAAAAGAGCGGTAGAGGCGGCGGGACTCTCGAAGCAGAAGGACGGCCTGTGGAGGCAGGACGGGGCAGTGAGGGTGGATGGCTTTGGTGGGGATATGGGTGGCGACGGCGTCAGACAAGGTCTGGTGCAGGAAGGCAGCAGTGTGAGAGATGTCATCAGGAGATTGGAGGGTAAGGTCGCGGCCGTCAACCTGGGTGTGGATGGAGTCCCGGTAGCCATCCCAGTTGGCACAGGAGTAATCATGGACAAGTTTAGGAGGGATGTCAGGGGGGGGGAGCGTTGCAGGGATGGCGACCATTAGAGATAGTGAGGAGAACAGGAGCATGGTCACTGCCAATGAGGTCAAGGACATCTGCAGTGATGTGCCCAAGGAGGTTGGGAGAGGCAAGGACCACATCAGGAGTGGTGTTGGATTCAGGTCGGGTGTGCTGAGGCAGGGGAACCAGGTCGCCCTGGAGAGTGGTGAGAAACTGATGCCACCGCTCGAGGTCAGCAGGATCACGGCTGTGGATATTGAGGTCGGCGGCAATCACGTAGCCGGAGAAGGTGCGGTCAATGTGGGCCAGGAAATCGTATGGGATGGGGGTGCGAGGGCGGACATAAATGGTGGCACTGGTGATGGTAAGGGTGGGGAAGAAGAGGCTGAGGATGAGATGCTTGGCAGGATTGTTAAGGAGAGGTTGGGGCCGGACAGGGAGGTGCTTGAGGTGACCTATAGCAACCCCGCCACGCGCCAGAGGGTACGGATTTTCGGTGCGGTGTAGGGTGTAAGGAGCCGTGGAGATGGAGATACGGGGTTGAAGGAAGGCATCCACGCGGTGCTGATGGAGGGTGTGGAGGAAGAGGAGTTTGTGGGTGGGCAGGGAGCAAATGTTGTGGTACAGGATACGGTAAGGTTGTTGTACCATGGGAGGGGACAGTTAGATGAGGGTGGTGAGGGGGGTGAAGGTGAAGTGGGCCTGGTTGTGGGAGTATGTGGCATAGGTGGTAAGATGGTAGATGGAACGGGCAGCGAGGGCGATTTGGGAAAGAGAGTGTGAGCGCTGGAAGGGGTGGATGTTTTGGAGCACAATGGTGGTGAAACGGATGATGTCCTCGGCAGTAGGGGGAGGGCGGAGCGAGTTGTTGGGGTGGATGGGGTCATCAACAGGACGGATGGGGACAGTGAGCTCAGGAGTGACTGGTGGATGTTTCGCTTTACACTTCGAGGAGTAGGTAGGATGTGGTTCGTTGCAAGTGTTGCAGGATGGGGGAGAGGTGAGGTTGGGGCAATTCCTGAGGAAGTGTGAGGCTTTGCAGTGAGGACAAGTAGGAGGGTTCTTGCAGGCAGAGGTAACATGGTCATTGTAGGTGAGACAGCGTTGGCAGCGGTAGGATTGGACTGGGGAACGGGAGGGGTCCACCTTATGGCGCTGATTGTAGATGAGGGCTCCCTCGGTGAGGAGGCGGTCAATGGAGGAGGAGGATTCGGTGAATATCCACATGAGAAAAGTTGGCCTGGCATCACTGAAGATGCGACGGGCTGAGCTGATTTCAATGTCGGGCCGGGAGTTGAGTTCCGCCAACACCTCAGCCTCCGTGATCACAGGGCTAAGCTTCGTGATCACAGCGGTGAAGGTTGGCGGACGTCGGGGAGGTTGAGGCTGACGGGGAGAGGATGGGGTGTGGTAGGGGGTGAGGGCTGCACGTTGGCCAAATTGGATACGGGGGATGCGGGAGAGGAGATCGGTGTGGAAGGAAGCACTGGGCGATTTTATGAGGACCGAGTCCTTGCGAGGAATCAGTTGGGAGATGGGGGCAGTGGGGTAGTATTTCCGGATGGCGAGGGTGAGGGAGCGGGCATCAAGGAATTGAGGGTCAGGATGGGAGAGGACAAAGGTGTGGGTGGCAGGCGTGGCAGGGGTGGGGGTCGGGGCCGCGTCCATGGGGGTGGGTGGGTCACGGGGATTGGGGTTTTTTTTGTGGAGACTGCGGGGGTGGGTCAACATTTGGGTGCTTTGAAGGTTTCGTGGGCACGACCGGGTGGAGAGGGTGCAGGGGTATGGGTTGCAGGGGGAGATGGCGGGGGGCAGGACCACCCTGAGCAGCGGATGAAGCAGACGGAGGGGGCGTGGGTGTCACAGAGACTGTGGAACGTCGAGCAGAGATCTGTGCTGGCTTGGAGATCGTCGGAGGCGGTGCAGGGAGAGGCGGAAAGTCAGTAGCTGTCGATGGGGCGACGGTGATAGGGGAGGAGGAGTTGGGGGTGGTTACAGCCGAAAGTGGCGCGGGGGTGGGGTGGACAGGGAGAGAAGGAAGGACGGGAAGTGGGGTGGAGGATGAGCTCCATGTGATGGTGGTTGGAGCAGTGGAGGGAGAGGTGAAAATGATAGTGGTGGTGGGTTGGGACATGGTGGCGGCGCGCGAGAAGGGCGGCAGCGGTGACCAGATGGCGGCGGCGGCGAGGACCGGCAGGCGGCGGCGGCGGTGGCGGCGGCGGCGGCGGCGGCGGCGGCGGGGACGGCGGGGACGACCGAAAGGCGTTGGCAGCGAGCACCGGCAGGCGGCGACGATGACCAGGCGGCGGCGGCGGCGATGACCAGGCGGCGGCGGCGGCGGCGGCGAACAAACGGACGGACAGCAGGCAGCAGCGGTGGCGGCGGCGGCGGTGACAGCGACGGCGAGGGACAGCGAGCAGGCAGGCGAACGGACGAACAGCGACAGCAGTAAGCGGCAGGCGGGCAGACAGACAGACAGACACAATCTTCGAAGACGGAGATTCCAACCTGAGAGTAGCCCAGGCGTTGCAATCTGACGCTTTCGAATGAGGGGATCCAACCCTCTGATGTGGTGGGAAGGGCTTTTTTTTTCCTTTATTGTAATTTTAATCACCTATACAGGCGGGCTGTCAGCAGCATAATACGCTGCTATTTAGCCTGAAGTGGAACAATAACATGACATACACGTGATACAGATAATACAAAAAAACGGCGGGCAAAAAATGGAGATACAAAAAAACAATAAACATGAAGCCGTTCACGCTGGTCGATAAAAACACTAACACTTGTTGACACGGCGCACAAAACACGGAGGACGGCGACAGCACATGTGAACAGTGGAGTTGGAACTGCGAAATAACACGAAACACAAAACGAAGCACACACACGAGACACTGATGGCGATGATCTCCAGTGCGCGAATCACTATGCGTGTGCGAGTCCGGGGACCTGCCAAGAGAGGAGGAGGAGGAAGGGGAGTGGGAGAGCGAGAGGGGAGAGCAGAGATGCCACGGGCAGGGGAGATAGGGGGCAGGGAGGAAGAGGGAGCGGAAGCCCGGTGGAAGAGGGGTGGAGGGAGGGGATGGGGGAAAAGGTAAGAGAAGGGAAGGGAAGAGAAGGGAGGGAGGGTGCCTAAAGGAAAGGACACCGGAAGTGGGGGATGGGGCAGGTCAAAGTTAATAGGAGGGGTAGATGGAGGGGAGGAGGACATCATCAGGGAGGGGGAGCTGGCGGAAGCCACCTTGGGAGAGGGTAAGGAGGGTGGGGAGATGGAGACCGGGTGGGACGTGGGAATACAGGCTCGGCAGCGGGTGGGGGTGAGAGAGGATCGGGGAGATGAGCGGGTGAGGAGGATCGAGTTTACGGGAGGTGTACAGGATCCGTATCCTTTCAAGGAAAAGGAGGAGGTGGGGGAAGGGGATGAGATCGTACAGGATCCGTGTAGGGGAGGGGAGACGGATGCGATAGGCGAGGCGGAGAGCATGGCGTTCAAGGATTTGGAGGGATTTATAAAAGGTAGGGGGGGCGGAGATCCAAGCCGGATGGGCATGGGAAGGGTTTTTTTTTGTTTTTTTTCTTTATTGTAATTTTTATCATCTTACACAAGGTGGGCTGTCAGCAGCTGAGTACGCCGCTCTTCAGCCTTGAGATTTACAGTAAGTAATAAATAGAGGGGACACAGAGAATACAATCAAAAACGGCGGGCAAAATAATGTGGACACCAAAAAACAAAAAACAACACTGACACTAGTCGACACGGCGCACAAAATAGGGATGATGGCGATGGTACACGTGAACAGTGGCGGCGTTTCGGCGAACAAACAACAAACACTAAACACAAACGAAGGCACACACACGAGACAGTAATGGCGATGACCTCCGGCGCGCGAATGTTTACTATGCGTGTGCGAGTCCATGGGAAGGGCGAGTGGTTTCACTTAAATATGCTGTTTTTATTATGTTCTTTCACTGTTCAATACACAAAACTAAATCGTTTCAAGATCAGAAAACGCCTGAAACAACTCACCAACGGTTCCCAACAATGACATTAACTTTTCTACATTCTTAATGGAAAGTAAACAAATTTATTTGTATAATAATTTTTGCTTCTCTGGATGTTCTGGAAAACTACTTGTTGTGTTCCGCGTAGTCAGCGCGTACACAACTTTCCCAATAGAGCGCGCCCCGCTAAGCACAACAGCGCAGGCGCAGCGCTCGTCCGTCTCCGCACTATGAGATGGCGCTGTCAGACGGACCAAATTCTGCTTCCGCCGATCCGCGTATTAATATGTAATGCAGCCAATGAGATTGCTGCCAACGTAGAACCTTTTCTCCCCGCGGATCATATTCGCGCAGTGATACCTGAACGCGCAAGTTATTATAACGAGTGTACAGACCTCCGATTAGTCAGTCTTCATTTGTCTGCACCAGTCTGTAGTCAAGTTTCAGTCTGCGTCTAATAAGATTACCATATTCCTGTACATAGCCATGAAGATAAGTGTATAGACACTTTGTCAAGTATGAGAGATATGTGAGAATAAGATTAACGTACCAATACCAAAGGAACTTCAGATTGTCAATTGTAAATAGCATCCAGAACCAAGTTAAGTAATTTTATGATTGTTATTATTTTAATAAATCAAGTTCTGTTTAAAGTTGGTCACCGTTAATCTGCTACTCTAAGCGTGCAAGTGGCATTTCTATCGTCTGACCTAACGGCAGAAGATAAACACGCCACGATGAGACCACGAGACATATTGCTCACACTCGTCTACTTCGTTAGAGCGACAAGTCAAATAATCTGATGGTGTGTGTACCGAAGGTCTTACAGTACGCAGATACATGTCTGGGACATGTTTTATTAGATTCACCAGACCGATAATAACAAAACAAATCGAAATCGTGCTTTACTTTAACCTCGTACAGTTTTGCGATGGCTTCACATTAGAGAAGTTGCTAAATTGCAGACAAAATCTTGTATCAACCGTAACTCCGTAACTAAACATTTGCGGAAGTACTTTTTCTCATGAAATTTTTTCCTTAGTTTTACTTGTAGAATAACATATTAAAAATTTGCATTTCTTCGTGTGTGTGTGTGTGTGTGTGTGTGTGTGTGTGTGTGTGTGTGTGTGCATCTACACGAAAGACCTTAGGGAAAAGCATTTTTTTTGTTTGTTAAAGTACAAGTCTGTTAACCTTGAAAGGTGACTATTGGCTCCTTTCATGTACGAATAGACTGGCGAAATACTTAATCTGTAAAGTTTTGATAATCATTCATTGTTTGTGACATTGTTTTGGCGTTGTTTATATGTTTCCGACTAACTGATCATGTCTTACGAAATAAAAATCATTTCTCACGCTAAAGGTAGCTGCCCGTTTCCTCCAAGCCATTTTTCACCACATGTCCGCTAGAAATTGTTTCCGTTGCACGATGATCGATGATTACTATCTGGGCCGCGGTTTAGTTGCTAATGCTAATTTTTAAAGCGACACGATATGAATATTCGCTGTAGATGCATACAGAAATTTAATATCCCATTTAACCTACCACACTAGAAGCTATTTTGAACTGGTAGATGCTCGACAGAGATACCAGTAGTTAGTTTTCGAATCATTACTTTAACGACATTCGTTCCATCATATTTTACTAAGGATGCTAAAGACCTCTCGATGATGCACTCAAATAATCCTATCATTTCCGTCATCATCATCATCATCATCGTCATCAGCATCATCATCGTCATCGTCATCGTCATCGTCATCATCATCATCATCACCGTAAAAACACTGAGGTGATCCACCTTCCTGTGATAACCAAATGAAAATTTCAGACGTGTTCTATCTTCAAATGTAAATTATTTGTCTATGTGGCTCTATGTTGTTGTTAGTTCTTTGTTGAGTTATAAATTGTTTGTCTGCCAGTGTGTTTTCAAAAAAAGTGGCTCTGAGCACTATGTGGCTTCAGATCTGAGGTCATCAGTCCCCTAGAACTCAGAACTACTTAAACCTAACTAACCTAAGGACATCACACACATCCATGTCCGAGGCAGGATTGGTACCTGCGACCGTAGCGGTCGCGCGATTCCTGACTGAAGCGCCTAGAACCGCTCGGCCACAACGGCCGGCGTGTTTTCATCTGTTTATTACTTCCATCACGCCTTTCTTCACTTCGGCAAAGGTCCAACACATTTGACGTACGAATTTTCGACCCGTCATGATTTTTATTATTTTTGTCTTGGAATGTGGAAACCATTGTTGATTTTTACGCAAAGGAAACAGATATGACAACAACGCTACAGGAGATCGTCTGAGCGGCAGTGTGTGGAAGGGAGTATTAGCCCGGCAACGAAGTGCTTAATGTTTACCAGTAAAATTGCACATGTGTCCTCTGATAGCCTTCTTTAAACAATAATATGAGTTCGCTAAGAAAAAAGTTATAGTTAGTGGCTCCTCTGTACTAACACGTACGGATTGTTTTAACATTTTCTTTTTTTTTCTTCGAGGGCTTTAAATGCACGTTTCCCGGGTAAATCTTTACCGAAGGCAAAAATTCAGTGTTTTGCGGTTGGAAGGTCATAACGTTTGTGAAACTGGACGCAGAACCACAGCAAATATTTAGATCAAAAGCGAAGCGAATAAAATATTCTCTTTCCTGCTGACATTGTAGATCGCTGTCCGCGTGTAAATACGTACGACTTTTGACATTCCAGATATTTGCGCTGAGCTGCAGCACATTAGCTAAAGTGGATATTCAACTGAATGTGCTCTTGGTATAGTTAGATACGAATGCTACAGTTCCATAAATTTTTCACATGGCCTATGTGCTTTCGGCCAAAACAGTGCATATTTTAATATTTAAATTTATATTAATACACTTCGCATTTGTTAGCAGTACTTCCCCTACTCCTGCCTCTCCTCCCCCCTCTCACTCCCCTCCAACGCACCACTTTCCACTTTTTTCTGACCACAATGAGTCTCTTTTATCTACCTCTCTACTACACTCAAATTCCAAAGTTATCTTTGTAATACATCACAATATTTGTCTTCCCAAACAATGCTTCCCATTCACTATTCAGTCCTTCCTTCTTAAGAACCTTGAGGACCAGTATTGTTCAAATATTCATCAAATACTTCTAGTTTCATCTTTTTTCCCTCTGCCATATCTACTTACAATCAGTGTTCATTCATTATACCAAAAGATTTATTTTCTGATGTAAACCGTTTTCTCCTAAGTCAGTCATCCGGTGTACCTTTCCCGCTACGACCATCTTCAATATTTTTTCACACTATGATGTATCATGCAGCGTAACTTGCTGTGACAGTGCGAGAGAGAGAGAGAGAGAGAGAGAGAGAGAGAGAGAGAGAGAGAGAGAGAGACAAAGATATTGTTTATTACTCTGTGGCGGTCAGCGCTCACATAATTATTCTTGGGAGATAGAGCTTTTGTTCTTCTTAAGAGTAAAATTTTAGGGAGGAGAGCCATTCTTGTGATGTAAAAATCGACGCCATTGCGAGTTTTGATTCACATTGTAAAATATATGTGTATATGGAAGGAAATCAGTTAATAGAACAATAAAATATTGTTCATTTCAAGAAGGTACGTGTTATTATACACCCAGCGATATACTTCTATTGTGATTTACTAATAAACACCAGCTTGCGAACAGTTCCAACGGGAGCGTTCAGTTCTAGTGATATAGTTCGATGTTTTCTTCGGAAAAGAAGTCACTTCATGGATCATTCAAATCCACAATAGTACCTGGACATTTCTCAGAACTGAAAGCAATCTGATTGCTATGCAAGAGAGCCCCGAAGAATATTTCTCCGTACTTTGGTTACCACTTTCAGCTTAACACGGTATCTGCAGCATCTGGAGCAGATTTCTACAACAGCGGAAGCGTGTAATCGCTATCAGTTTCACACATCGCCCTGTGTACGCTGTATGTATTTACCCACAACAGTGAACATGCAGTTACTCACACACATAGAAAGACAATCCAAGGTGGTGTGGGGAAACAATTCAGTATAAAGGTCCTGTAGAGCTAAACAGTAATTAGCCTAGTAGTAGCAAACAAAAAAAATTTTCTTTTTTTTTTTTTTTCAAAGGAGTCTTTATAACACAGATTATATAACAGTTCCCAGCACCAGCAACCTGTGGTATAGAAGTTGTGTCTTTAGTTAATAATCGAAAGGTCTTGGGTCTTACGTTCGAATGAAGACATTGCTTAAATTTTGAATGAAAGTCATCAGTAATGGCGACCGAAGGCTTCCGGCATAAGATGTCACACTCCCTCTGCCAACAGAATTATCAAAGAGGACGGAGGAGCAGACAGACGTACAGGGGTACTCTCTTGCCCTTAGGGTACTGAAGTGCTGAAGAATGAAGATACGCATTTGAAGTTCCCTGCAATAAGCAATATCACAGTAGGCAGTTCATATGCGGAGGAGTGGACATCTCTAAAAATGTAAGTCACAAACGTTGGCCAGTCAGACACGGATACAAGGAAGGTAACTCCATAGAAACCTTGGGTAACAGAAGAAATGCTTCAGTTAATCAACGAAAGAACGAAGTACAAAAATGCTGAGGGGCAGCCAGTGCTTAGAAAAGTCAAAACTGACTCCGGTGATATTAGACTCAAGGGCGGTAACGTTAAGAGTGCAACGGGAATTCCACTACGAAAATCAATGAGCACATGTGCGGAAAGAGTACAATGAAGGGGGGCGGGGGGGGAGGAGGCGACCTGTATGATGACTTTGTAGAAGAAGGAGCTGGACTCGATAAGGAAGACGCAGGGGATCCTGTTTTATAGAGTCAGAATTTAAAAGAGCTCTGGAAGACTTGAGAGCAAATAGAGCAAAGGGGATAGATAACATTTCATTGTAATTTCTAAATTTATTGGGGTAAATGGTAACCAAACGGCTATTCATGTTGGTGTGTAGAATCTATGAGACTGGCAATGTAGCAACAGAATTTCGGAAAAATATCAACCGCAGAATTCCGAAGACATGAAGGGTAGTTAGGTACGAAAACCATCCCACAGTCAGCTTAACATCTGATGCATCCAAGCTACTGACAAAAAAATATAGAGAAGAATGGAAGATGAGACTGATCTTTACTTAGACGAAGATCAGCTTGGCTGATGACATTGGTGTCCTCAATGAAAGTAAAGAAGAATTAATCTGTTGAATTGAAATGAACAGTCTGATAACTGCAGAACATGGATTGAAAGTAAACAAGAAAAAGACGAAAGCAATGAAAAGCAGTAGGAATTAGAAGAGCGAGAAGCTTAACATGAAGTTTGGTGGGCACGAAATAGACAAAGTCAGGGAATTCTGCTACCTTGGAAGCAAAATAACCCATACGGACGAAGCAAGGACGACAAGAAAAAAGCGAATTAGCACAGGCAAAAGAGAGCATTCCTGGCCAAGAGAAGTCTACTGGTATCAAAAACAGGCCGTAATTTGAGGAACAAATTTAGCTTAATGTACATTTGAAGGACTTTACCGTGTGGTAGCGAATCATGAACAGTGGAGAAACAGGAACAGAACAGAACAGAAGCGTTTAAGATTTGTTGCTACAGTGGAATGATAAAAATTAGGTGGACTGCTAAGATAAGGAATGAGGAAGTTCTCCACATTATCGACGAAGAAAGGAACATAGGGCAGGAAGAAGGGACAGCATGATAGGACATATGTTAAAGCTTCAGGGAGTAACCTCTGTGGTGCTAAGGGGAGCTACACAGAGTAAAAACTGTACACGGAGACAGAGACTGGAATACCTCCAGCGAACAATTGAGGACGTAGAATTCATGTGCTACTCTGGGATGAACAGATTAGTGGTACAGAGGAATTTGTAATGGACCTGGTGAAATCAGTCAGACGACCGATGACTCAAAAAAAGCTATTCTGAAAAGTCTCTTTCTTCTTTTTGTTGTCTCTTGTAAATACAAGCGAAACTGACTACAGAACCTCTGCCGTTCAAAAGCCATGTTACTGCAAAGATATTACAATGGAAGATAGTGGGGTCCAGTAGCTCTGAATTCTGTCTTTTCTTAAGATAGTCACTGGGATGCTAAAATAACAGATACAGAGTCAGGCAGTCACGAAATTAGATACTTTCTACAGCTGCCAAATAGACGCGAGGTACTGAACCCAATACCTGATACCTGATACCTGTTGCATTCTGCATCGATAAAACGAAGGAGTTGTGTATTCATGGAAGCAATTGTCCTAAGTCACTGGAGCAACGAACGGTTCATGTTACTGGAAAAATGTTATTCCGATTTCAAGAAGGATCATGTGCATGATAGTTGGCCAGTATAGCTGATTTCAGGGCGTTACAGAATGACGGACCACGTTTAACGTTAGTGTATGAAGTGCATTCAAGTTCTAAGGCCTCCGACTTTTCTTCTAATTAACTACTCACCCGAAATCGATGAAACTGGCGTTACTTCTCGACGTAATCGCCCTGCGGACGTACACATTTTTCACAACGATGACGCCATGATTCCATGGCAGCGGCGAAGGCTTCTTTAGGAGTCTGTTTTGACCACTGGAAAATCGCTGAGGCAATAGCTACACGGCTGGTGAATGTGCGGCCACGGAGAGTGTCTTTCATTGTTGGAAAAAGCCAAAAGTCACTAGGAGCCAGGTCAGGTGAGTAGGGAGCATGAGGAATCACTTTAAAGTTGTTATCACGAAGAAACTGTTGTGTAACGTTAGCTCGATGTGCGGGTGCGTTGTCTTGGTGAAACAGCACAGGCGCAGCCCTTCCTGGACGTTTTTATTGCAGTGCAGGAAGGAATTTGTTCTTCAAAACATTTTCGTAGGATGCACCTGTTACCGTAGTGCCCTTTGGAACGCAATGGGTAAGGATTACGCCCTCGCTGTCCCAGAACATGGACACCATCATTTTTTCAGCACTGGCGGTTACCCGAAATTTTTTTGGTGGTGGTGGTGAATCTGTGTGCTTCCATTGAGCCGACTGGCGCTTTGTTTCTGGATTGAAAAATGGCATCTACGTCTCATTCATCGTCACAACCGACGAAAAGAAAGTCCCATTCATGCTGTCGTTGCGCGTCAACATTGCTTGGCAACATGCCACACGGGCAGCCATGTGGTTGTCCGTCAGCATTCGTGGCACCCACCTGGATGACACTTTTCGCATTTTCCGGTCGTCATGCAGGATTGTGTGCACAGAAGCCACAGAAATGCCAACTCTGGAGGCGATCTGTTCAACAGTCAGTCTGCGATCCCCCAAAACAATTCTCTCCACTTTCTCGATCATGTCGTCAGACCGGCTTGTGCGAGCCCAAGGTTGTTTCGGTTTGTTGTCACATGATGTTCTGCCTTCATTAAACTGTCGCACCCACGAACACACTTTCGACACATTGATAACTCCATCACCACATGCCTCCTTCAACTGTCGAGGAATTTCAATTGGTTTCACACCACGCAAATTCAGAAAACGAATGATTGCACGCTGTTCAAGTAAGGAAAACGTTGCCATTTTAAGTATTTAAAACAGTTCTCATTCTCGCCGCTGGCGGTAAAATTCCATCTGCCGTACGGTGCTGCCACCTCTGGGATGTGTTGACAATGAACGCGGCCTCATTTTAAAACAATGCGCATGTTTCTATCTCTTTCCAGTCCGGAGAAAAAAAATCAGAGGCCTTAGAACTTGATTGCAACTTGTACTATGAGGACATTATTCCCTGTATGTATCAGCATGTGTTCCTGAACAATGATTTTGTGTAACAGCTCCCTCTGTTCGTTTATGAAACCACTAGCTGAGTATTTGGCGTTGCCCAGGTACGATCTTATTCGGACCTTTTATTAGCCCAGCTCTTCCTCCATCTTCCCCCTGTCTGTCTCCCTCACATCCTCTCTCTGTCCACCTTCTCCACACCTCCTCTCTGCACATCCCCTCCACCCCTCTCTCTGTCCAGCTCCTCCAACTCCTTCCCCACTCTGTGTCCATCTCCTCCTCGTGTGTGTCTGTCAGTCTGCTCCTCCCCCTCTGTCCATCATTCCCTCTCCTTCCATTTCCTTCTCTCCTCTCTACTTCCATCTCCTCCTCGGCTCCTCTATTTGTCCATTTCCTCCTCCCCCACTTTCTGTCCATCCCCTCCTCACCCCTGTCTCTGTCTGAACCCCATCTTTCCTTTGTTCATCTCCTCCCCCCTTGTGACGTCCCTTCCCTCCTTCTTCACTCGCCGGGAGGAGACGCGACTCGTAACGATGTTCGTCCTCGTCGGTGTGACGTGGAACAGCACCTGTAACTCTCGTGAGAAGACAACTCCTCGAATGGTTTAGAAATATTCTGTAATCTCTCCTCAAGAATCTTCTCAGCTTGTGCGAACTGGTAAACTGCCATCATTTATTTTTATTTTATGCCCGGTTAGTTCTGTGATGAAATAAAATCTTGATTCTTGATTTCATCATTACAGGTGTTCTTCACATCACACACAGCGAGGATGAAATTTTGCTGTATACTATTCCGTTGCTATGGCGTTGCTAAGTCAAGTTATTAAAAACGGTCCGACGTAACTCCAGAGATAACTTATGTTGGAGTAAATGTTTTTTTAATACACCGTAATACTGGTTTTAACTAATCCTTCTTCACTGTCCGTTATTCATGTACTGACTTAGTCACTTAAAATGCTTAAAGAGTCAACCAACTTGTATCGTCCGTTTAATGAGTTAGGCGACACGTAAGATTTACATTTGGCTCAGATTTTATTGTCTTTCTGTAATTAATTGTTTGTCCCTACAACACACGCACACCGATATTTCATTCAAGATTAACTTCTGTTCAGTTCAGTAATCGTGACGCTGACAACTATTGACTAATCGGCGTACTTGTCTTTCTTCGTGTCATTGTTTTATTGTGTCCTACTCAAGACTACGAATTGTTTTTCTGTCGTTGATCCATTGCCATCAAGATCTGTATCTGTTCATGAGTGCGAAACCTATATCACTCAATTAAAGTCTAAAACTCGTGTCATTATACCGTCACGTTGAGAACAGTAAAGATTAACTTTCTTCAGTCGAATGACTGAGAACTACTTCAATCTCTATCTCACGAACTATCAAACTTCCAAAACTGAAACAATCTATTAGCGTCTGCATCCAGACAAAGTACTCTAGAGTGACTCAAAAGCAACTAACTAAACATTTCCATATCCGACTTGCATTGTAGTCGCATTGAATTTCCTTTTCGATGCGGCTACAACTCTCTTCCATGGTAAATGTTATCTTTGACTGAATTACTTTCTTGGATTTAACATTTGTTCATATGATTTGGAATTTATTCTATAGATATTTGATAAAGAATCTATGATAATCCTTTCCTTTTATGTCCCTTATTCTCAGTATTTGAGTGAAATAGGTGGTTAATCAAAATATTACTAGTGTAGATTTTATCGTCAATAGTTGCCGTCACTGACAAGATGACTCACTTCCCTTCTTTAAGTTTCCACAGAGTTTGTTAATTGGGGTTTTCTGTCCTTGGAGCGTTACACCCTCTGTCTGTCTACCTCACCCCATCTGACATTTCCAGCACTTTCCTTTCGCTGTCCATTTCCTCTTCCCTCTCTCTCTGTCTAACTCCTTCCGCTCCCCATTATCTGTGCCCATCTCCTCTCTCCCCATCACTGTTCATCTCCTCCTTTCTTCTCTCTCCAAGTTAAGATGCTCACCCCAACAGGAGGCTAGTGGTTCTTACCCTAACAGCATTTTTTTCCAAATTGTGACTAATATGTATAGCAAATTTAGTTGAAATTTTAACCGTGGCTTTACCCATATATGCATATGTCAAATATATTTAACATATACAGTATTTAACATATTTCGTACGTATTTGTACACACATTTGACCTGTATCTATAGCGAATTTCGCCCTGCAATTTCATATTCATGCACCCCAATGTTTACGTTGTATCTCCTGAACTATGTGCTGCACAATGATATAGTTTTGCAGGTACATTCAATGACATATGTTGCTGCATCTGCGAAATGTGTGTGCATACAGTAAGGAAGTAATAAATTAAAACGTCATGCATGATGGGGCAGTTTTTCATTCATCTCTTTATTTGACGCCATGCCTCCTGTACTATGTGTCGTACGATGACGTATTTTTCTAGGTTCGTTCAGCGGCGAAACGTGTTTCGAATGTTAGAGGAAGTAATAACTTAAAACGTCATACATAACGCCAAAGTTTATCATGTATCTAAGTATTTCACTTCATACTTTATGCCCTAATCTATGTGGCATACAATGATATATTTTTGTAGGTATAATCAGAGACATATGGATACTATGTGCGAAATTTGTTGCGAATACAAGTAGTGGTGAAAAAGTATTAAATTAAAACATCATGCTTTTGCGGCAGTTTTACTACATGAACAATCAAAATGTTGTAGCATTTTTCCTTTCCTCATTTTGTGGGGGTCGTCAGCTTGAGATAGTTTAATAAAACTTTGAAATTATGTGTAAAATTGATGGTAAGTTTCTAAGTGCTCTCATTCTCAAATACTAGATACCTAAAGCATGGGTGTTCGCGCGTCGTGAACCTCACTATATTTTTACCCGATCACTTTAATAGGCACTGATTTTTACCCCTACAGCGATGACTTCCAGATGGTAAGTATGGAGGATGATCGATGACAGTGAACCCACGGCGTCGGATTGTTGGAGATATCGCAGTACTCGTGTGTAGTCTGGCGTTTTAATGCTGAAGCACAGTGGCCTCTTTGTGTGGGCGAATGTTTCGCTATTGAAACTCTGTTAGTGCACGCTGTTTTCTCACGCACCGACACAGTTACGTTACACGCCGCCATGTTAAACACTACAATTCCGGGCCCTCTAGCGGCAGAGGGCTGCAAAACGCAGACACGAAGAATAAAGACGAAGAATGTTAATAACTTCTGTTTTATTTTAAAAAACTTTAAGAATTTTCAGATAAG
Source organism: Schistocerca americana (assembly GCF_021461395.2). Classification (NCBI taxonomy): domain Eukaryota; kingdom Metazoa; phylum Arthropoda; class Insecta; order Orthoptera; family Acrididae; genus Schistocerca; species Schistocerca americana. The sequence goes on along the minus strand of NC_060120.1, from coordinate 1,011,305,028 downwards.
AAATTGGAGTCATTACTTTTCAGGACGCCCTCGTAATAAGCTGCATTCACAGTAATACAGGGCTATTACAAATGATTAAAGCGATTTCATAAATTCACTGTAGCTCCATTCATTGACATATGGTCACGACACACTACAGATACGTAGAAAAACTCATAAAGTTTTGTTCGGCTGAAGCCACACTTCAGGTTTCTGCCGCCAGAGCGCTCGAGAGCGCAGTGAGACAAAATGGCGACAGGAGCCGAGAAAGCGTATGTCGTGCTTGAAATGCACTCACATCAGTCAGTCATAACAGTGCAACGACACTTCAGGACGAAGTTCGACAAAGATCCACCAACTGCTAACTCCATTCGGCGATGGTATGCGCAGTTTAAAGCTTCTGGATGCCGCTGTAAGGGGAAATCAACGGGTCGGCCTGCAGTGAGCGAAGAAACGGTTGAACGCGTGCGGGCAAGTTTCATGCGTAGCCCGCGCAAGTCGACGAATAAAGCAAGCAGGGAGCTAAACGCACCACAGCCGACGGTTTGGAAAATCTTACGGAAAAGGCTAAAGCAGAAGCATTTCTTAAACAGGAGATCGGAAAACCGATGGATCGGTCGTGGAGGAGATCATGATCAACAATTCATGTAATGGCCTCCATGCTCTCCCGACTTAACCCCATGCGATTTCTTTCTGTGGGGTTATGTGAAAGATTCAGTGTTTAAACCTCCTCTACCAAGAAACGTTGCCAGAACTGCGAGCTCGAATCAACGATGCTTTCGAACTCATTGATGGGGACATGCTGCGCCGAGTGTGGGAGGAACTTGATTATCGGCTTGATGCCTGCCGAATCACTAAAGGGACACATATAGAACATTTGTGAATGCCTAAAAAAACTTTTTGAGTTTTTGTATGTGTGTGCAAAGCATTGTGAAAATATCTCAAATAATAAAGTTATTGTAGAGCTGTGAAATCGCTTCAATCATTTGTAATAACCCTGTATTTGGTGGCATTGAACTGTATTTCTGTACTAAATAGAGCTCAGCAATGCGTTTCGAGAAACAGTTCTCTTATTATCAGATTGTAATACCTATCTAATGAAGTTAAGACACTAAAAAACATCAACATTAATAATTGCGGCATTCACAAGATAAAATAAAGTAAAATCACATTGGACTGTGGGCCTCGTGCTACATTAAAATCTTTGACACATGCTGAGGCCGTCCCATCCCATTCCGCAATGATATTTCGTTGCAGCTCTCTATCACTCCCGTTCATTGGTATATTGACTGCCTTGTGCAGACTACGGGGTGCTCCATCTTTACAAGCCTGTGGATAGCATGAACCATAAGGAATCACGGCATTAGTCGACGTGCGTCTTCCGTAAACGATAAATGTGTGCTTATTGCCCAGATTTTTAATGTTCAGGTCGAGCAATTGTAAACTGTTGTCAGTTTATATCTGCATGGTAAACTCAATTTTGCTATGGATGTCGTCAACAAGCAACAAAGGATCGTCTAGAAACTATTATAATGAACAATTTTTCCCATAAGGGCTTCGTCACACCTTAAAACCTTATCTTATAGATCCTTGATAAAAATGTCAGCCGTACATAGTCCCTTTCTAAACCACTATCTCGAAAAAAAAAAAAAAACTTATGATCAAACGTGAGATGGCTAAAACTTCTAATCATCTGCGAAGATTCAATGAATTCAGTGGTCTCTGGTCCTGAAATGTTACTGTTAAGGAAATTTTCTCTGATAATCTCTATCGTTTCATTAACCAGAGTATTGCAGTGTAGTTTCTTAACATCCAGTGAAACCAAACGGGAATCGTCACTGACTGGTTTCTCCAGAATTTCGTCGATCAGAACCATACCATGATGCACCGAATAGATATTCTCATAGACGTAACGCTTTTTAAGCTTATGGTCAACAGTCTCTTCATCTTATAGTCAGGGCTATTTCTCTGGTACACTACTGGACGAACTGAATGGTAATCCTTACCTATTTTCAACTGTGTCCTTAATCTAGGTATAGATGGACTCATAATAAGGCGTCTTCATTTCCGGCGTAAGCGTTTTTGGTGAAAATGACACCACTTAAATCCCGAAAGACTTAATAGCAGACTTCCAAGCTAAACTAAAAAGTATCCTTAAATGCACGCATTTACCGCTAACGAACGCCGATGAAAGGAGATGCGTTACTATGAATACAACTGCACATCAAATAATATGACAGCTCAAGTTCACATTCAGTTAGCCTACTGGAGAACTGCAAAACAGTCCAGAGTATTACTAGAGCGCTCGACCAAATTCTTAAAAACCTTACATCTATGAGAACAACTATTCGATGCGTGATGGCACGGCTGTGATGGACGAAACTGTGGAGTAACGAGTCGCTGAAGCTTCCCGTTTGATTTAACTGGGTGTTAAGAATCTGTACTCAAGTGTTCGGATTAATGAAACGATAGAGATTATTACAAAATATTTCCCTAAATACAGTAAAGTATCAAAACGAGAGACCATTCAATTCACTGAACTTTCATAGCTGATTATAACTATTTCTCTTTTAATCATGTTTCGTGTTCAGTACAATGGTTTACCCATAGGGTTTAGCATTTCGGGGACTGTGGCTGATATTTTTATCAAGGACCTATAAGACAAGGTTTTAAAGTCTGACGAAGTTATTACGGCCAAAAATCGATTATTATAAACGATACGTACACGGAATTTTGCTGTTTTTTGATGATGCCAGTGAAGGTATTGATGAAATAGTAAAAATGCTCAAGAACGGTAACAAAACTGAGTTTGCAGTGGAGAACGAAACTGACGACAGTTTATAATGCCTAGGTTTTAACATTAAAAAACAAGGCAATAAGCACGTGTTTACCGTTTACAGCAAACCGACAACAACTCATGCTGTGATTCTTAACAGTTCATGTCATCCACAACCTTATAAAGATGCAGCCTGCCGAACTCAAATGCACAGGGCTCTCAGTATTGCAATAAACTTGGACGATAGACAGATGTATAAACATCATTAAGAAGATACCGGTTAACAACGGTTGCGAAGTAGATGTTGTTAATAAATTACTGCGCGAAGGTAATCAGCACGAAAGAATAAACATAGCAGAGAGGAAATGAAATGGACACGATGCCGTAAGATGGAAGATGGAAGAAGCTCGCAAAAGATCACGAACGTTTTTACGCAGTACAGCGAGATATAACCTGAAGCATTATGTCGGTAACATGATAAATAAGTTACAAAAGTCTGGAATTTGTGAACTTCAATGCACAGTCTGTGACACACAATATATTAGACAGACAAGTACTTTTTCTATCAGGTACAAGGAACATAAAGATGCTTCCACATCAATAAATTCTGCCGGCCGGAGTGGCCGTGCGGTTCTAGGCGCTGCAGTCTGGAGCCGAGCGACCGCTGCGGTCGCAGGTTCGAATCCTGCCTCGGGTATGGATGTATGTGATGTCCTTAGGTTAGTTAGGTTTAATTAGTTCTAAGTTCTAGGTGACTGATGACCTCAGACGTTAAGTCACATAGTGCTCAGAGACATTTGAACCATTTTTTTTCAATAAATTCTGACAAATCAGCTGTTGCGAGTCATGTATACAAAACAGACCATCCCTTTAAGGGAATGAAAGAAGACTTAGAAATCTTGCACACAGAAAAGAAAAGGACGAAGTTCGACTTGCAAGAAGAACTGAAGATCATCATTCATGAAAAGTAACACGTCAGTATTCTGACCGCACCACGGAAAGGTAAAAAATGAGATATATTAGAGGGTTTGTAGACTTATTTGAGGGCAGATACATTATTGTAAATTTGTAAAATCTTTTTTCACAGAGTGGCTAGAGACTGGCGATCGCTGATTAGAAAATGAGGAAAAGTAGGTGATCAATAGAGGAGCACTAAGGTTGTGCCAGTATCTGCAGTTACACAGCAAAACCGCGGACATGTAGCTTCACAACCACCCTCAGACATCTGAAGAACCGTCAGCTGGGCTCTCTTGCGCCGCGAAAGAGAGCGGTAGGACACAGCCTGGTGTAGCGTGTGATGCGGGAAGTGATGGCCACTGACATATGCCGACGATTTTAATGTAATAAGAGGACGCACACTCCAACATATTTTTATTCTATTTTACTTTCCGAATTCCCCAATTATTACAGTTGGTAGATTTTTTTAGTGTTTTAACTTCATAAGCTAAGGTTTGCCAGCCGATGATGAGCGCATTGTCCCTCGAAACGCGTTGTTGAGCTTTGTGCAGGCCAGAAATGCGGCTGAATGCTACCAATTATTACTGCAGCAACAGTCGTTACCTGACATACATGATGGATAATACTAAAAATTTGAATGTAGTTGTGAGCAAAGAGTTGTTTGAAATTTCTTGTAATTCGAAAAAAAGACAGTGACTGGCTTTTTCGTACAGGATGTCTCAAGATTAAGATTCCAGTTTGAGAATGTTGTAAAAGAACCATTGCTCATAATGACGTGAAATTTGAACAGCTTATTATTGATGCAGGCAGAAACGTAATGGAACAAAAAATAACTAAAGAAAATAACACCAACAGATGCCGCTGTAAGCGTTTTATCGTACATGGGGCCGGCTGCAAATAGAAGCCGAAGGTAAAATACGACGGTTATGGTTTGAGTTGCACATTACACTAGTCGAGCGATGTCTTTATCCTGAAGGAACTCAATCACAAATTGTGCACAATGGGGACGCGAATTGTCTTCTATGAAAACGAATGCCTCGCCAATATGCTGCCGATATGGTTCCACTATAGGTCGGGGGATGTCATTCACGTATCGTATAGCCGTTACGGCCCCTTCCATGACCACCAGCGACGTATATCGGCCCCACGTAATGCCACCCCAAAACAGCAGGGAACCTCCACCTAACTGCACTCGCTGGACAGTGTGTCTAAGGCATTCAGCCCGACTGGGTTGCCTCCAAACACGTCTCCGACGATTGTCTGGCTGAAGGCATATCCTTTTATAATATGTTGATTTTTATCCACCTGACAACTTGGCGTCAGGTCCAACATAAAACGAACATGTTTCACAACAAAAATATTTGTTAAAACCTGAAGATGACACCGAAGTCTGTCGAAACCCATTGTTTTAACTAAAGAAATATTTATGCGATGCAGGCTGTTGAATTTTTAAAAATGAAACATCAAAAACGAAGTTCCTTACATGAGCCCTGTCAACGAAGGAAAATGGCGTGCAGTAGCAATTTCTTCTAGATTGGTAGGGAGAAGAGTCATGAGCAGCATAATAAAAATCCTGACTAGCGTCGTGAGAGCCGTAGGGTGACGGGCGTATAGAGTTCACTTCCTTATGTTTTTCTTGAATATGTCGAAAACCACGGCTTGTAGCAAAAATGTCTCTCTGTACAAAATTAAACTGCATTAAATTTCGTATTAAAAAGGTCCTGCTCACTTCTTTTCCCTAGGATTAATAGTTTCTGCGCTGCAAGGGATAGAAGAATTGCAGGTTACTAAAAACAGTGTTTTAGTACTGTAAAATTTGTGTTTTTTGTTAAATGTAGTAGGTTAAGAACAAATTGTGTACCAAAATGCAGGAGAACCGTGTTAAGCGATAAACTGTGTTCTCGCATTGTGACCGGCTGCAAGGGTGGGGTGGGGGGCTTTGAGGCGGGGATGGTGGACAGTAAATGCGTAAGGAAAGGCAGGTCGACACGTAGAGAGCAGTTAGAAGTGCACAGCATACTGTAAAATATACAGAGTGCTGAAGTAGTATTGCATCTCTTATTAAGAGTGGTCAAGATGGGGACCTGATCGAGAAGTTTACATCTCAAATACATCTGTACTACCAAGGGCAATAGGACGAAGTATGGTGTCACGTATCACATGTTTATATCAACGGGGTTAAGTGCCATTCTGGTCGACAATATATATTTTTACACAGATAGGTACAAAGTACCGACGCACATTGTATATCAATCGGGCCAAGTGCCATGACCATCGTTAGCAGTTCGCAGGAATTTCTTTTGCTGGGGTGTGTGCAAATCCACGAATCTTTGTAGTTCCAAAGTTTCTGTTTTGTGCTGGCATTCATCTTAATCTGTTGTTCTGTGATATTTACTAGCAAATATTAACGCCGTTACGCGGATGTATGTCGGAAGCTACAAGCTCTACGATATCCTTTAAAATACCTAGAGTTTCTGATTCATTTATTTCTGAGCAGGGAAACCATACTTGTCACGGAAGAAGCTGCCACTTTGTGGAAAATAAAGGCCATCTGCAGAGGTTAGTTTTTCGCGAAATATAAATGTAGCTGTATGTGTTTCTCTGAAACAATGATGCTGATATTGCTTCCTATAATAACGGCATAAAATTAATAACAATAACAACAATACGTCCGGAGTATTAATGTCTGAGGCTACGTCCTTCCTTCATGTCACATGAAAATGGCACTGTCAGTGTATGGAACAAACAGCAGGCACAAAGAATGCACTGTGTGATGAATTCTTCCAGCAGACCATAACCACCCATGGGGCGATGCATATGTGAAGAGGAGGCGGTATGGCACTAACGACAATGCAGGTGCCAGTTCTAGACGAGCAACAATAACCTACGATTTTCTTAGTCGTAAAGGCCATGTGCTTTCTGAATTAAAAAAAGTGTTTCCTGATATTTTTCCAGGATGAAAAAAAGGAATTGAAACTATTGCAAGAAAGAAGAGACTGGGAAATGTACACTTTATTGGCAGTACCTTTACTAGCGCTGATCGGCAGCTTGTCAGAGACGGCTCTCAGTCCATTCCAAGGGATATCAGCTATTACATTAGGTCAAAATCTGAAAGAGAATAGCCCACATCTCGTGGTCGTGCGGTAGCGTTCTCGCTTCCCACGCCCGGGTTCCCGGGTTCGATTCCCGGCGGGGTCAGGGATTTTCTCTGCCTCGTGATGGCTGGATGTTGTGTGATGTCCTTAGGTTAGTTAGGTTTAAGTAGTTCTAAGTTCTAGGGGACTGATGACCATAGATGTTAAGTCCCATAGTGCTCAGAGCCATTTGAAAGAGAATACCTTAGCTCTGACTTAACAGTCGTCTGTAAGCAGATTTCAAGAGAAAACTACTAAGTTTACTTTTGTCGTTCACATATTCCTATACTGTATTGAAGAAAGCTTTTCCGAATTTCGTTTAAGAAACCTAGAATGGACGCGTGTAAGCTATGCGATCGTTTCCAGCGCCAAATTAGACTTGAAACCAAATGATACTGGAGGCTAAAAGAATCTTGGAATTGCAGCTACGCAGAAGTGGTCGAGCAAAAGAAGTGATGAGAGAGAATATAGCTGCTTCCCAACAAGCAGGAAGTGGTATAGGGGCCTATGCTGTATATCTATTGACCTGTATAGTTACTTTACGCTGATGAGCCAAAACATTATGACTACCAGCTTAACAGCTTGTTCGTCCGTCTTTGAAACAAAATAAATCCTGCGTATTAAAGATCTGACTGTTTGCTAGTAGGTTTGTGGAGGTTTGTGTCATTACATGTCTACGCACAGGTCAAGTAATGCACCTAAATAACGGGCCGCTGATTTGCGTACGCGGTGAAGGCGCCCGACAGCAACCCAAATGGGTTCCAAGTAGCCTGGGTTCCTGCAATTTACATCAGGCGAATTTGGTCGCTGAGACATCAACGTGAGTTGACTATAATGCTCCTCAAACCACTGTAGAGCACAGTGGCTAGCGTGCTCGGCCATCCTGATTTAGGTTTTCCATGAGTTCCCTAAATCGCTTCAGGCAAATGCCGGAATCGTTCCTATGAAAGGGCACGCCCGACTTCCTCCCCATCCTTCTCTAATCCGATGGGACCGATGACCTCGTTGTGAGGTCGCCTCCCCCAAAATCCACCAAACAACCAACCAAACCACTGTACCACATCATAGCGTGTAGGCTTTCACGGCCGGCGTCTTCAGTAATTAAAACTTCCGGGCTAAGAGGCCGTGGTCCAATAGTAGAAATACGTACTTCTCCCTGACGTTTCGTTGCCAGCTGCGGGCAACATCATCTGAGGTGAGTCTACGACTGGCTGCTAGGCCGTGGAGGTCCTGTTTATATAGAGCCTGCAGAGGGTCAAGAGACTATCAACAGTTATTCAGAGCTACGCGTTGGGGCACAGTATTCCCTATATTTATTGTTCTAGATACTGAGTTAATCCCGATTTAATTTAGAGTTAACGTTTCCATACTGACTAGCTTACACTGCTTAAGGTTTCTCTCCCTGCCTATGTGACAGTTATTCCTGTTTATCGGGTCAGAGTCCGGTTTATAACGTAAGAATTTTATTTGTGCTGACCCTGTATCATTTATTTTTGTACTTAGGATTAATTTTACTGCATGATGTAGCCTTGTTGACGCTCTTGTTTAAATTTTATTTATTCAATACTTAGTAGAACTGGCCTGACTCATTTGCACTACTTTAAAGAGTTTAAGCAATATTTCTGTTATTCAGGTAAAGTTTATATTTCACGTTCTTTTATAATTGCCGATTGGTTGGTTTGATCTGCTAGACTTAGAGGTGTCAGTTGATGTGTTGACTAAATGTTCAATGATCCTTTATGTGTTTCCTTGGGACTGTGTGTTAAGTCAACTCCTTTCTTGTCTTTTTTTTAATAAGGTCTGAATTCATACTGTGCGTTATTAAAGATATTTGATGTGTTCAAATGTGTGTGAATTCCTAAGGGACCAAACTGCTTAGGTCATCGGTCCCTAGACTTACACACTGCTGAAACTAACTTATGCTAAGAACAACACACACACCCATGCCCGAGGAATGACTCGAACCTCCGGCAGGATGGGCCGCGCAGTCAGTGACATGACGCCTCAAACCGCGCGACCACTCCGCGTGGCAAAGATATTTGAGGCTTAAGACATACATAGTGTCAAAAAGTCAAATATTAACTGAAAATTGCTTAAAATTCAAATATTAACTGTTTGTTAGTAATCTTCTTCCATTTGACTGAGCTTGTCGAATTTCACACGTTGAAAGAAATTCATAACAACAGTTTAGAGAAATTTTTTAACAAATTTGCGTTTTCAGGATGAAACGTTATTTTTTTATAGCTGGCGCCTTACCAGTCGCAGCTCATCGCATGCTAACGCATTTAAAAGATTCCTGTCGCCTATGTACATCCACAGTCTACTGTTGCTTTCTGTAAAGGCTGAGGATGGAGTAACATTACGTCTATATTTACATCATTTGCAGACTAATAATTCCACCTATTACAAGTTGTTCGTTTTTAGATTGGATTGTACCCCTTCAAGTACATGCGGCAAAAGTGAGCCGTTAATGCTTATTTGCCCCGGGGCAGCAGATTAGGTGTGGACGCTAAACGATTAGTCTGTACTGACTGGAGTAGCCCACTTATTGTTAGTAGTACAGTTACGGCCACGCAGAAAACGCGTAGCAAAGCTTATGACGCGTTTGTAGGAAGACTGTTCGAGGCAGAGCAAAAATAACCAACACACTGACGTGTCAAAATATAAAAATATCTCACTTACACCCGTTACACCCTGTATTGTGTGTCCAGTTTAATTTATGATCCTATTAGTCGCAAGGATTGATCTTAGTTGTCAAACAATACGTTTTTGTTGTCAAATCTTATTTTTAATGTCTTCTACAATCTTCACCACCACGTATAGCCACAAGCGGACAATTAGAAAAACAACTTTCTTTACTACAATTCCTGGCATCTAAAGCTAGCTGTACGTCACTATCCACAGCCATATATTGAGTTTATTTTTTCTTTATTTCTTAATCCCCCTTGTTACATTCTTAAGAGTGATTCCTTAGCATACAATTGGAGTCGTTACTAGCGTAGACAATGATCACCTGGTCTGCAATGAACAGGAGAGAGTACTGTTTGTCATCTTACACTGACATTCCGTTCGTGGTACCTTCTCCATGTCAATTGTTCCCGATAACAATATGGACAATTCTGTAGAAGCCCTTTGCATTTTGGTAATAACGAATGACCCACATTCACTGAGCTAGTGCATCCACAGTATAAAGCTCTCACTAGATTAACGTAGGATATTAGCACACCATTATTCCTCATGCTCAGGCACAATGTATTTAAACTACGTTAAGATAATGCGGAAGCGGCGAAACCTGGTTGTTCTGCATCTCGGTGTAGCCGATCTTATTCGAAATACGTGCCACCTTTACCAAAGGAAACGATTCCGCATAACTGATCCACTGTCAGTGATATGAAGCACATAAGTAAAGTCACTAAGAAAAACTGTATAGATGTCGAAACAGGCGTATGTAGCTCGACACCAATATATAGCTCATAATATCTTCTTTGCCTATATGCACGTAAGGTGGGCCACCACAATATATCTTACCGCTGTAGAAAGAAAGAAGCAATAAAAATAGAGATATCTGATCTAACATGTCAGATGCATATCGTTAATAAATATAGTTGAGCGCCTAGGAATAATATTTCGAAAACTGGTTCACAAAAATAGCTGTAGCAAATACATGTGAAACCTGAACTCTGTCCAAAAAGAAAAAAAAATGAACGAGGCTTATCGATATTAGAGAGAAAAATGCTACACAGAACTTCAGAAACAGTGAAGGACCCTGTCAATGTGAAATCGTGATTTCGAAAAATTTAAAAGTACTTGACCTACTTAAAGAAGGGGTCTTTCTAGCAAAGACAAGACCTACAAAGATTAAAAGTATTGGTCATGCAGTAAGTCCGTAAGAAAACTTGATCACGATTATGATGGAATGATTTCCAGAGAGCAGAAGGCTAACAGGATAGCCAAGAATGAGATTCCGCACAATGTGGAAAAGGACCAAACTTTTATTTTTAAATCATCAGTTGGAGAGCTTATCTTAAAGACTAATAAATTAAGCAAATATTTTTAAGTCGGTGTGAAGGTCCTTACATAGCACGTAATTGATTCATAATAATAATAGCAACAACTGTGTGTCATTATTTAATGAAACTGGTTCAGCCGTTTTGACCGCTTTCACGAGTTAAATTTATTTCTATCGTTGAGATGTCCATTTCTGGCGCTAATAGGAAACTGTGTCAGTACCCGTCTCCTTTGCAGATTTCGCAGAGTCTACTGGGGGGCCAACGTGAGCATTAGGCAGCAGGCAGCTGGGGTCAGTCTGGGACCAGCCATTTGGAACGCGGACTGACCATGACGTAACTCGATTACAGGAATTACGTTAACTTGGCGCGCATCACAGGCAGCGGTTTGCGGCTGCGCGCCAACCGATCCAAGCCGAAACTCGCCGAAATGTCCAGCCGCGGGGACTGTGGCACTCCTGGGAGCCTCAGATAAAACTTCACCGCTTGTAGCGGGACATCTGTCAAAGTGCTGCTACAAGCGTTGCTAATTACGACAGTATTAACGGAAGGAAATCTCCGGAATGTGTTCTGCAGGGAATCCAACTGCTGATAATTGGGCGACCAACATTTGCTCAAGGTTTTAAGGGAGGCGGCTGATATCTGACTACGATTTTTAGGGAAGTTTAGAGGATATTTAGTTGTAATAAATTTTAGTTGCACAACTGCTTCGCATTTTCTTGGAATAGGTGACAATAGAAACATAAATATAAGGAACAGGCAAACTTCGCTTACTTTAAGTCTAATATGTCATAGAGAATGGTGTTGTGGGGTAACTCCACAAACCGACATAAAGTTTTCAGGGTGCGACTCAGTGTAGTATTGTAGTGGAGTACAGTATGGTAGGTATGATTACGGAAAGAAGACTGTGGAGATCGATACATTTTGTGTTGACTGTACTTGTTTTCGAGTGTTGCTAATTTATACGATCTGTCAGTACTGGCTCTCTCGAAGCGTTGCGAAATGTGGCTGTGTTGCGTTTGTCAACTGAGGAATAAACAACGTAACGAGTGAGTCTAGACATGAACGCCTCTATAATCCGCTTTCGCGAGTCCATGTCCTTCCGGAACTCATTTATACCAAAGATGCTGATCGGTAAGAGGCGAGAGGAGCATTTGTGGGTTGCCAATATTGACCGAGAAACAAGTAGACATTCTCCCTCTCACGGTGCCTCTAGACGCTTAGGTTATGTTATTCTTTCTCCGCTCTTCCCTCTCCCTTGAGCCAAGCCGTCTTCTTTCCGTAACAAACACGAACAAAGAAAGGAGTGGCGCCGTCTGAAGCCCCTTGCCCCACGGTTCACGCGGCTCCCCCGGTCGGAGGTTCGAGTCCTCCCTCGGGCACGGATGTGTGCGTTGTCCTTAGCGTTAGTTCAAGTCAGATTAAGTAGTGTGTAAGCCTAGGGACCGATGACATCAGCAGTTTGGTCCCATAGCAACTTACCACGAATTTCCAATTTCCGGAGAAAAGACTGTGTTGACAATCGTATCGATTATTATACGAAAACTTTTCGAGACCTGTCCGACAGAGAGTATGAGTAATCGATACTAATTCACAGGATTAGTATTTATAAAAGTGGTCGTTGCTGAAATATCTCGGAGAAACAGATGGTTCATGAGGGATACGGGAGAATTAATAAAAAAGATGCTATAACAAGGGAGACTCCGCGGAATACGGGAGAGTTGGTCACCCTAGCCGACAGTCAGGCACAGGAAAAGAATGCAGAATATTTTAAGCTTTAAGACACAAAGGAATTACAGACATTGGCTGCGATCGGGCATCGACTGAAATCAATGGGGAAAGTGGAAAGTTTGTACCGAACCGGGATTCGAAACCGGGTCTCCTGGTTACTAGGCAGATCCTCTGACATGTCCGACACAACAGACAGCATATGTATATTTTAAGTGCTGGCACGTGTATCAGGCAAGAATACGATTAATGATCGATTCAGTTTATGTTTAGGTTGACTTTCGTGTTCTAGCTTCATATTACCGCCTGCATGTCATTTTGATAGCTAAGCTTTCTGGCTGCATATTCGAGTGCATATTATGTATTGGGAGCATCAGCCACAAGAATGTAAGGATACTAGGCACAAACTTTATTTTTTAGGATTCAATGTCTCAGTCTGTAAAAGAGGCACCCATATGGTATCGCATGGCTCTCGGTCTATTTATCTGTTTGTCTATCCGACCTATAAGAACCCTTTTTCTCAGGAACGGATGGTCGTATCAAGTTCAAATTTGTCACATACTGAGATCTATGGTCCAGTACCAGTGTAAGAATTTTAAGCTTCTAAGTCGCTTCAATCAAAAGATATGACCACTTTTGTCACATATTTTGATACTCGAAAACTGATTCATCAAAATATGTGGGGTACTTCCCGTTGACCCAGTATCATGACATTTGCCAAGAACTAAGTAAAAGAAATAAATCTCAAAGTTGTTGATTTATAATTACATAACACTGAAAAAAATATTTTTTTCATTTTTCATCTATCTGTCTGCCTGTCTGTCCGTTGTAAGCTTACCGTATAAATAAAAAAATATAAAATAATGATGTGTAACCTTCCCGAACAAAAAAAAAATTGGATAACTAAATTTTGACGTAAGCAGCGCTACACCATGACCCTGTGAAATCGATCTGAATCTGTCCGTGAGAAATGAACTGAAAATTCTTAACTTGTGATGGTGTCGCCGGATAACTCTGTCTATATATCTGATCGTAAATGGCGCAGCTTAGTGCAATGCTGGCCTATCTACCAATACTGGATAACATTTGTCTGAGATCTGAATTACTAGAAAAACTGACTTTACTTAGTTACACAGCTGCACAGCTGGTCGTCTGATTACTAAAGAACACAAGACTATGATCTGACAAAAATTCTGGAATATTTTAATTTAGATAAATGACTGGTTCGGCGCTGGCAATGACAAGGGGAAATTATACTTTAATAGTTGACTGCTAAAAACAATTATATTCGGAAAATTTTTTATGTTATTGATAAAGATCTACAATCCGTTACACGGGAAAATTGAATACATTACATATCTGGGTCAACTGTGGTGCTGACAAATCACAAAAGAAAAGACTGAAACAAATTTATATTAACATCTCAAACAAGTGACATAACTACGCGCATGCCAATAAAAATAATAAAATTTACCTTACAGTAGGTGGTTGACTTAATTACACTGTTGATTCTTCATTATATCAACAGTTATTCATTTTTCGTCATCATCTCATTCCATGGTATCATTTAGCTCTGCGGCTGATCACAATCATTATTCAGTTCCATAAAATAAAATTTTACAATTTGTTCTGCATTATGACTTTAACAATTACTAACAATAAACTCCGCTGTAACAGAGACAGACTAAAACTACTCTGTGGCAGCGAGCGACTGAGACTGCCTCAGAGACTGCTCTGACCTGCGACTGTATTGCAGCTCTCTTTTAACAGGGGCAAAGATATTTTGTCTCAGGCAGCCCCTGTGAATTGTAGTTCTAGCAAGTGAGCAATACATCGAGATTACATTTGCTCCAGCATGGTGGTGAACCCCTTACACCGTCTATTACCACCCGTTTTTGTCCTGAACAGATCGGCGTCTCAAGTACAAATTTATGTCACATGCTACGGTCTATGGCGTCTCCTCGGTGTTAAAGAATTAAACTTGTAAGTCAGTGCAATCAAAAGATTTTGATACTAGTAAACTCAATGACCATAACTTACAGGGTATTTCCCTTTGAAGTAGAATCACGAGATTTACCAAGAAGCTAGGATTCACAGAAAAAAAAAAAAAAAAAAAAAAAATGTAAATTGCTTAACTGCAATTATGTCACATTAAATATATCTTTTTGCCATTATAACATACATTACATTCATCATTCGTCAAAACTATAATAGACGAACATTACTGCAAGCAAACATTTAAGTTGTAGTCATGTTTTGGTAACTAAATAAAAATATTTTGATTTATATAGAACTTTATTCAATCTTCTGAATCTACCTGTATAAAATGTTCTATTTTATTTGTATGCGTACCACTTTATCGATGGGGCAAGTAAAAGTCCTCTTCAAACATCATTTCTTTTGTAACGTAAAACAAAGTGACGCATGCTCTAAACAGTCTGCGTGGTGTCTGTTTGTTCTATATCGTGTCTCCCTACCACTTTCGCGCAACGATGCTCTGAGCGTGTTTTTTAGGGAATTGACTAGTTTGAACCTGGGACCTGTTGCTGGTAAGGAGATGTCAGACCACACATGACATGTAGAATTCAGAAGAGTTCAGTGAGACTAGCGATGATACAACCAAATACTTAATGATTTCAGCGTCAGCTCCACTGCACTCCCTGTAAAGAAATCTTAATACTAACTAAATTTAGTGGAACGGGTTCAAGGCTTTCCTATTTTTAGTTAGCTGGTAAAATAACGCCGAAAAAGCAGTTAAGTTTACCATTGGAAATTTTATTCTACTCACAAAACATCGTTTATAAATTGCACTATTGATAAAAGGAAATGTTTTAATACAGGATGGTAAAAACCAACTGCGTTCAACAAAAATGTGAACGAATATTCCCTGAATGCGTTTCCAAGTTCTACAATGGGTTGAAGGATGACCTATGCCACATCACATCTATAATCTAGGTTTAAATTAAGTTTCACAAAAGAGAAAACTATCAAAATGGTCTACAGTGACCCTCAATTATCTTTAATTACTTATCTAACTTGTCGTAAATTACAGTGGCTGATGTGGCTTCTCAATAACCATATAACAGAAAAATCATCGTGTTTCAGATTTTTACTTCAAGTGGCAAATGTGAACACCATGAGCTTTAATTGACGATCGACACTAGCATTACGCAAAAAAGGGGATGTAACAGATGGGACTTCTGCAGTTCTGAGTGAAGCCTTATGCGCTCAAAAATGCGGCATCGCGTCCGTTCATTACCTTGTCGGTGTTCGTCAGGGGGCGACGGCCGGCGCAGCTCCGTCCAGCTCGCCCTCTTGGAAGCAACTCTGTTCTAACTTCTCCTTACTACAATTTACCGAAGTTGGTTTAAAAAAAAAAACTATCTGGCTGTGTTTTCATCTGACCAATCAGGGTCTCAATGTTAACCTTAAGCTCCACCTACAAAAATTCTGTCTATCCAATGAGAAACGTTATACTTTTCGTGGTGGGGCAATGTTTTTAAAGTTTGCAACGTAACAGAGACGCGAAAAAGTCTCACGCTAAAACTTGCAGCTGGTGTGGTCCTTTTAACGTTATCGTAAGATTTATACTGTTCTTCTGGAGGGCTCTATTTTTTAACATGGGCTGGGGGGTGGTCCTAACGTAACAGAGACGCGAAGAAGTCTCACGCTAAAAACTTGCGGGTGGTGTTGTCGTAGCGGTTAGCTGGCGACGTGGGTGTCCGTCCCTTATCGTAGGGCCTTCTCGCTTAACACGAATCTGCTCTCGGCTTCTGTTCTCATTTCTCCCCTCAGAACTGCGTCTGTCTCACGGTGGGAAGGTATGACATGCATTTAGGCATTCTTGTGTTAGTCTGTGGTATTCCAGTTGCTCACTCGTTACTCGTATTACTTTGGTTAATTTAATGTCACGATTTATTCGGAGCTGTGTGACATACTACTGGATTTGCTTATCATGTCAGGGTTTTCATGTAAGGTGTTGGATTTGCCTGACACCTTACAATGCTATCGAAAGTAGGCGTCGCATGAAAGATGTGATTGGCAGTATTTGTTTGGGTAGACTCCAGCTAAACACTGCAAAATCTAAATCGCAAATATCTGATAAAACATCAGAGAAAATGCGATGACACTACGCTAGTACTGTGTAACAGGCTTGGAAATTGGGTCAGCTGGGAAGTGTGCACGGATGGCCGAGGTGATTAAGGCGACCGCTCACGTTAAGCGGCAAATCTGGGTTCGAATCCCGGTCCGGCACAAATTTTCACCTTCTGAGGAACTACTGTAGAGGTTTTGATACGGTCTTGAAATTTCCTGGACCGATATCTCGCCAGTATCGATATCGAAACCAAGCAGAAAGGGTTGATATTCTCGATTCGCATTATGAATGAACCAAAAATACACAGAACGCTTAGTGTGCCAGTCTTACTCGCACTTGGCCAATTATTTAGGAACAAAAATTGCTTTTGGGTCGTGGCTACAGGCCTACTTACACAACTTACACACCGAGCGAGGTGGCGCAGTGGTTAGACACTGGACTCGCATTCGGGAGGACGACGGTTCAATCCCGCGTCCGGCCATCCTGATTTAGGTTTTCCGTGATTTCCCTAAATCGCTCCAGGCAAATGCCGGGATGGTTCCTTTCAAAGGGCACGGCCGACTTCCTTCCCCGTCCTTCCCTAATCCGATGAGACCGATGACCTCGCTGTCTGGTCTCCTTCCCCACACCAACCAACCAACACAACTTACAAACTACTGTTACTAGTGAAAAAATAAAAATTTGTCCATTACCTATAAAAATATTCACAGGATCGCTACCGGGTTTCTAATTGTGGTTGTTTAGAGGGGAAAGCAAATGGCAGGTGGACTTTAACAAGAGCGCCGTAGTGCAATTTACCGGGTAACAGTCACGCTGCAATCGGTGGGGCGGTTGGGTATCGATGGTGCGCTTAGTGGTTTACTGTTTGCCGAAATTTCTCGCGAGCAATTTGACTATTATCTCGGCAGACAAGTCGACTGTGCGTGATGAGACACGTCAGAAAGAGATCGACTACCCGTGAATGTTTATTTGCTACTTGGAATTGTTAGCGCTGATCTGTTGGTAGCATTGTGGTGAAAGCTTCGACTGCCGCTGCAAAATGTTATTTACAATTCACGTTGCAAAAAACGGCCAGTACATCCCCTTTTGTTGAATATTTAATGGCCATTAAGCCCGAAACTGAAAAGGTTACGTATTTTTCAGATTATTTGAGAACGAGCTTCATAGAAAGAGTGTTTTCACGCGAGATTTGGGCTTCCAGGTTCTGAAATAACGACCAATGCTTATGAGGCATTTCACGGGGCTTTCGGCTTTAATTTTCAGAGTGCACACCACATTTGTATCATTTTGTTGACGCTGACGTCCAAACTCAGGCAACACCTATATTAAATGAATGGTACAGATAGGCCTCACCGATCTAGCAATAAACATGAAAAATATGCACAGTTTATGCAGAATTAGATTTTGAATTACAGAAAGGGATCTATGACACGTTTGAGTTTTTAAAGAAGCATTTATTATTATTATCGTGAGGATTTTTCTTTCTGCAAGCATATCGGTTTCATTCAGGCTTCCAACACACCATATTATTTCTCATTATTCTTGCTCAAAACCCTATTTTTCAACAGAGCCTCCGTTCAATGCGGCGGCCTTAAGCCGCCACACGGGCAGGGCCTATATCCTTGCATGGTGCCACTCTACTGGTCGACGTCGGAGCTAACGTCTTGCTTCATCTACAAGCTTCCTACTAACAGAGACGACTAGTTGTGGAGCGAGTGTTCATTTGTGATCCATGAGTTACCTCGAACGAGAGTGTGCAAACGTTTCAACATTTCAGGAGGCACAGCTGAGTCCGGCCGGCCGGCAAGCGGAAGATCGGACAGGCTTGCGCGATCTTGTTGTGATGATGACAGACGCCCGCCCAACGACTCACCGCGCCTTTGTTCGTTGCCAGGTCTCCGTAGACATTGGTTCAAATGGCTCTGAGCACTATGGGACTCAACTGCTGTGGGTATCAGTCCCCTAGAACTTAGAACTACTTAAACCTAACTAACCTAAGGACATCACACACATCCATGCCCAAGGCAGGATTCGAACCTGCGACCGTAGCAGTCGCACGGTTCCGGACTGCGCGCCTAGAACCGCGAGACCACCGCGGCCGGCTCCGTAGACATTCTGCAAGCGCAAATGAATAGGTACGATGCTCTGGTTTTCCGCCAAAAGAAAGACATTGACAGCTCTGTTTGGAACGCACTTCCGTTGAACAGACCATTCTGATGGCTACGTATAACACCACCACCTATCGGAACTTCATGGAACTGCAGGGGCTGAAGCGGAAATATTTCACGATGTCCCACAACAAATTCGATTAAACTTTTTAAACTTAACTGTGGCTGATCTAGTTTAGCAGTCATAGGGAGTCCTAAAGCAATGAGTACTTTGTCAAGCATTTTGAACCATACTTATTAGTGGTCCTGCATAGCAGTCGTAGAAGGTTTCTGAAAACGGATAGAAAACTGCAGTAGTGCGAATTTGTGTTTTCCTCCACGCGCAGTTGGCTTGACTCAAAAATTGATCACATGAATTTGGCCAATTTCGGAGCGTGACTACGTTCGCAGCTGTCCACTGCAAGAGCATGTAGGACTTCGGGTCTGCGCGCGGTCGACTTCATCCGGTCGCAGCAGAAGACGCGCTGCAGGTGGGTGGAAAGATTTTCGGGCGGGGGTATGCAGTCGACAGGTGAGGTGTGTTTGCAGCAGCGACCGGAGCTGGGTGCCCAGCGAGGGCGCCAGGACGAAGCAAGTTCCCTCTCGACTCTCGCCAGGAACTATCCCTTTTCTCTCTCAAACACGTTCCTCTAGGCTGATCACTTATCCAGAGCTCTCTCCCTGGGCGTGGCCATATACCCGATAGGCTAGCTGATGCTCTTATGACCATTCAAATTCAGCATCAACATTCTCATGACGAAGAGCACATGGAAGTTGTCGTACGGATTTCCTTCAGCTGCCAAATTGCATGTTGTCAGTTAAGGATGTATGTCATGTGTCCTGTCAACTCGTCCGTTTGTCTCCGCCTCCTCCGCACCTGGAACTGCAGAGCAGAAAGACCACTTAACACGCCGTCAAGAATTCTTACCCTGCTGCCATGCAGCAGCAGCTTGTGGAAAAAAATGGTTCAAATGGCTAAGCACTATGGGACTCAACATATGAGGTCATCAGCCCCCTATACTTAGAACTACTTAAACCTATCTAACGTAAGGACATCACACACGTCCATGCCCGAGGCAAGATTCGAACCTGCGACCGTTAGCGGTCGCGCGGTTCCAGACTGGAGCGCCTAGAACCGCTCGGCCACACTGGCTGGCTCAACTCTTTCAGTTGCTTCTCTATGCCAGGGATTCCTAGTACTATGTCCTCCATAGGCGACTCAGCCCAATGTTCAAACGACAGCCTTCTATACCGTATTCCTCCGCGAGTAAACGGAAATTTAAAATTTCAGCATTCCTTTCTGTGTCTTCCGTTGCCACGCCAAGTTGGCCAACGAGTGAGTGGACGGAAGTCATCGACTTGCTCAGCGAGTTTACGTATCACCAGAATTTTCTCGGGTTCCCAGCTAGATCAGTTGTTAAGGTGTAACGTGGTAGTGGTTACATGCTTTGCGCATCGATCTTTTCGCACACGCACAAATCTCTATTAACTTTTGCCTGTCGTCATTTGTGCATTATCCTTTGAACAGGAAGTGCAACAGTCTTTTGCTTCCACAACATTTTCCGAATTTTGTTACTAAATCACTATGAAGATGCCTAAATAAGGTGAAACGCATAGTTGATAAATAAAAAAACTAAAATTGCAACCAAGACTGTTTTCAATTAATACTGTATACGAATGTCTTAAGGCAATGATGTTAGTTGACCTTGGAACAAGTCTCCTGGTAGTTCCAATTTCCAGGTCTCATATCCTGTTCAAATCCCGATTTGTCGCATATGAAAAAAAATTCCTTACGGAACGATGGGTAAGGTGGTTTATCTTATCTACAAATTTTCGGGCCGATCGCGCAGTTTGCTGTGCATCGTTAACTGACGCATTGTTTCAGAATTCGTTATGACTTCCAGTTCTGTAGCACTGTTTGAGGTTATGCAACCATCCACTGCTTCCCTTGAAATCACTTTAATTTATAGCGCGCGTAATTTGATGTGCATAGCGTAGTAGGTCAGCATCAAGCACATCCTGTAATCTGTATCGAGCATCCGTGAAACGCGCAAACACTAGTTTTTGTAACCAGTTCGCCTTGTCCTCCCTTGAGTATCGGTAATTTGTCTTATGCTCTATAAGGTTATATTGCTGCATAATTCTTTTTTTCCTATACTACGAATGATCTTTGATGTACGTAATTACGTTCAGTACCCGCTCCTTGAACAACGATTATCCATTACTACGTTTCGCTGGAGACGGCATTTGTGGCTAATCTAAGGACATCACACACATCCATGCCCGTGGCAGGATTCGAACCTGCGACCGTAGTAGCCGCGTGGTTCCGGACTGAAGCGCCTAGAACCTCTCGGCCACTGCGGCCGGCAGCTGTGTGGATCCCTGGGAGTTACCTCACCCCTGGGCGGCTCGTCTGCGAAGGGTGTTGTGCGACCAGGTACTTTTCTCAGGCGGAATTTGTGTATTGGTGATGTGACAGCTTAAGGCGAACACATTACAACGTTTCACACCAGATCTCTATTCGCCTTTATGTTCTGCTTTAATGAATAATCAGCGAAGAACATTGACATAACTATGTAATCTTCCGTGGCAGGTGTCATAATGATTACAGTTATTCTGGGTGTCGTATCGCGTCATTGTATAAAATTATTTAATTATATACTGAAAACTAACGTTTCGATCGTACTGTAAAGGCGTTTCTCGGGGCAATCCTAAGGGCTCGGGTTCGATTCCAGGCTGGGTCGGAGATTTTCTCCGCTCAGGGACTGGGTGTTTTGTCGTCCTAATCATCATCATTTCATCCCCATCCACGCACAAGTCACTGAAGTGGCGTCAAATCGAAAGACTAGCGCCCGGCGACCGGTCTACCCGACGGGAGGCCCTAGCCACACGACATTTATTTTAGGGCGAGACTGGTTTTGGTAGAGCAAAGGTGCTTCTATTTATTGTACACGATGCACAATGCGCTACCCATGACGAAAGGGAGAGAGTAGGAAATAAGGTATTTATGGGGTAAGCGGCTTGTCTGCAACAGCGGATCTACGATATTTCCGAACTGGGGCAAAAACTTGATAGTGGCATCCGCCTCTCCTCCCCCCCCCCCCCCCCGCCCCCAACGAGCGTTTGAGAAAGTTGAGAAAGGACGTAAAAAATTTAAAACAAAACTCGATTTTTCAAAAATATGTTCGTTTTATATCGCACATATTTCTGAAGAGTATGATATATGAAACATATATGTTCGAGGAAATGTAACACGTGTTATTCGATCTTAAGTGTGCCAAAGTGCCATGCCACACCTCTTCACACAGTATTCGTCTATCGCACGTCGCTGTATTTCACTCAGTGGAATTCAAAAACGTGTATATTTTGTAACGGAAGCCATCAAGCCTACATTCAGGACAGTGGTTTGATACCCTACCCCTTGAAAAACTTGCACTCTTTATTGTCTCTTAACTAATAACTTTCTCTTTTGTATGACATAAAATTAAATATGGGAAACATAAAACCAGTAAAGACAAGAGAGAAGCAAGACAGTACATATTTCTTCAAACCGTAGGTCTGAATATTTTTTTCTCTCTAATCTTGCTATAGCTGCTTTACACAGCATGCTTTCCTTTCTGCGAAAGGATCTATTAAATCATCATAGTTCGTCAAAGGTTTGCTTCATGAAAAATCAAAATGTCGTTGTCTAATACTGAAAAAGCTGTTTCTACGAATAGCACCCAATACTGGCGTGGTTTCTCGATTTGATCACGTCTATTTTGTCACTGTCTGCTAGATAAAACGAAATACGCATTTCTAGTATTGCAGCAATTGTAGCACATGCCAAATAAGCAAGACTGTTTTGGCACGAACGGCCATTTTTGTATACCTCATTCATATAAATAACACGCCAGAACATAACTCACTAAGTACCAACATCAGATGCCTTTTAGACAACAACTGTATATTAGGAAATAGTTTCACATTTCATTCACAGGCTGCAGCTTCTCAAGCATGAGATAGAAAAGTAGTAGTGCGGAATTTTTATATAAATTTGGAATCGTCATACTCTTCCATACTTTAATTTGTGTAATGTCCACGTTTCTTCTCCTTCCTCGTTCTAACAAACGATCTTGTCATCACTAATTCTGTAACAATTCCTGCCACAGTCAAAACTTGTCCTCCGGTTAACTTCACTAACCCTGCCAGAAACGCAGGTACAGTTATCCGGCGTTTATTCTTCGGTTAGGCCTTATTACATGTTCGTACAACGCCTTTTCCGCGCAATTCCGAGAACGAAACTTAAAGCGGCTGCTAACTGGGGACTGTACAACTGGTAATGCAGTGATGTGGCAAAAGTTTTCTGTCTAAATTTCATTTTCTTGGATACACCGAGAAGATATGTAATCTTTCTTACCTGTTATTCCTGTTAGTCGTTTATTTTCACTCTGGTAACCTGTATCTATATATGTCGCTAATCATTATGACAACGCTGATCATTCGCACACCCAATCAACCATATAAACAAACAGCGATTGGAGTTCACGCGTTCATGTTTATTCGTGTCAGCTCGTATAGCCCGATCCGTTTTTGTCCACGGGAAAGTCTTTTATTTGAAGTATTAAACAATTAATTTCTTAATTAGTGGGAATTCGTTTGAGATATGCGCTGGTTTAGGTATTTTTTCGCCGTCTTTAGTATTCCTACAGAAACGTAAATGTGGTATATGGTACCTAGCTTTGCATTAATAAAAAGAAAGGTCGCACAAATGCAAGATTATAATTTTTTATTATTTGAGTGAAATTAACATATTTTAACGACATTAAAATTCTTCAGAGATTAGTTACAGTTATTACCTTATTATCTTAATGAGTAATCAGTAATTACAACCGAAGCACCAGGAGAACATTGCTTTAGAGTGGAAGATTTCAGTGAAAGTTCAATTAGCATACTGAGTGTTCTGTCTAATGTGACTGACGTAGGCAGGGCAGTAAGATGTAATCACAGAGATAGCACTGAGTAAAGATTTTTGCCTATAGGTGATTTAGTGAAGTTAATACACTTCTAAGAACAGTAAATGAAAATTGTACACTTGCCAGCCAGCATTCAGAGGTTACGAACAGCTATTTGCAATGAGTATTGGAGCATATGCACTGAGGTGAGAAAAGTCATGGGATATCTCCCAATGTCGTGTCGGACCTCCTTTCGCCCGAAGTAGTGTTCCAACTCGACGCGGGATGGACTCAACAAGTCTTTGGGAGTCCCCTGCAGAAATATTGAGCCTTGCTGCTTCTTTATCCGTCCATAACTGCGGAAGTGTTGCCGGTGCACGATTTTGTGAAGGAACTGGCCTCCCATCTATGTGCGATGGTATTCATATCGGATTATCTGAGTGTCCAAGTCACTGGGTCGAATTATCCAGAATGTTCTTCAAAGCAATCGAGAACAGCTGTGACCCGCTGAGTGACATGGCGCATTGTCATCCATAAAAATTCCATAGCAATTTGGGAACATGAAGTCTACGAATGGCTGTAAATGTTCTCCAAGTAGCCTAACATAACCATTTCCAGTATATTAACCGTTCAGTTGGACCAGACGACCCAGGCCATTCCATGTAAACACATCGCTCACCATTATAGGGCCACCACAAGCCTGCATAGTGCTTTGTTGACAACTTGGCTCCATAGCTTCGTGGGGTTTGCACCACACTCGACCCTAACATCACCTCTTACCACCTGAAATCTGGACTCATCTCACCAGACCACGGGTTTCCAGTAGTCTAGTGTTCAACTGATATGGTCACGAGTTCAGGAGGGGCATTGCAGGCGATGTCGTGCTGTTAGCAATAGCTCTCGCGTCGGTCGTCCGCTGCCATAGCCCATTAACGCCAAATTTAGCCGCACTGCCCTAACGGATATCATCATCGTATGTTCCAAACTGATTTCTTCGGTTATTAAACGCAAAGTTGCTTGTTTGTTAGCACTGACAACTCTACGCAAACGCCACTTCTCTCGGTCGTTAAGCGAAGGCCGTTGGCCACTGCGTTGTTCTCAGTGAGAAGTAACGCCTGAAATTTGTTATTCTCGGAACACTCTTGAACGATGGATCTCGGAATAACGAATTCCCTACGCTTTTCGAAATGTGTTGCACCATACATCTACACTACTGGCCATTAGAATTGCTTCACCACGAACATAACGTGCTACAAACGCGAAATTTAACCGACAAGAAGAAGATCCTGTGGTATGCAAATGATTAGCTTTTCAGAGCATTCACCCAAGGTTGGCGCCGGTGGCGACACCTACAACGTGCTGACATGAGGAAAGTTTCTAACCGAGTTCTCATACACAAACAGCAGTTGACCGGCGTTGCCTGGTGAAACTTTATTGTGATGCGTCGTGTACGGAGGAGAAATGCGTACCATCACGTTTCCGACTTTGATAAAGGTCGGATTGTAGCCTATCGCGATTGTGGTTTATCGTATCGCGACATTGCTGCTCGCGTTGGGCGAGACCCAATGACTGTAAGCAGAATATGGAATCGGTGGGTTCAGGAGGGTAATACGGAACGCCGTGCTGGATCCCAACGACCTCGTATCACTAGCAGTCGAGATGACAGGCATCTTATCCGCATGGCTGTAACGGATCATACAGCCACGTCTCGATCCCTGAGTCAACAGATGGGGACGTTTGCAAGACAACAACCATCTGCACGAACAGTTCGACGATGTTTGCAGCAGCATGGACTACCAGCTCGGAGACCATGGCTGCGGTTACCCTTGACGCTGCATCACAGACAGGAGCCCCTGCGATGGTGTACTCAGCGACGAACCTGGGTGCACGAATGGCAAAACGTCATTTTTTCTGATGAATCCAGGTTCTGTTTACAGTATCATGATGGCCGTATCCGTGTTTGGTGACATGGCGGTGAACGCACATTAGAAGCGTGTATTCGCCATTGCCATACTGGCGTGGTATGGGGTGCCACTGGTTACACGTCTCGATCACCTCTTGTTCGCATTGACGGCACTTTGAACAGTGGTCGTTACATTTCAGATGTGTTACGACCCGTGGCTCTACCCTTCATTCGATCCTTGCGAAACCCTACATTTCAGCAGGATAATGCACGACAGGATGTTGCAGGTCCTGTACGGGCCTTTCTGGATACAGAAAATGTTCGACTACTGACCTGGCCAGCACATTCTCCAGATCTGTCACCAATTGAAAACGTCTGGTCAATGTGGCCGAGCAACTGGCACGTCACAATATGCCAGTCACTACTCTTGATGAACTGTGGTATCGTGTTGAAGCTGCATGGGCTGTACACGCCATCCAAGCTCTGTTAGACTCAATGCCCAGGCGTATCAAGGCTGTTATTACGGCCAGAGGAGGTTGTTCTGGGTACTGATTTCTCAGGACCTATGCACCCAAATTGCCTGAAAATGTAATCACATGTCGGTTCTAGTATAATATATTTGTCCGATGAATACCCGTTTATCATCTGCATTTCATCTTGGTGTAGCAATTTTAATGGCCAATAGTGTAGCTCCAGTTACCATTCAGCGTTCAAAGTCTTTCATAATCACGTCGGAAACTTTTTCAAACGAATCACCTGAGTACAAATGACAATTCCGCCAATGCGCTGCCCTTATGTAACTCGTGTACGCGATAGTATCACCATCTGCATATGTGCATATCACATGACCTTTGTCACCTCAGTGTACAAATAAACGATACTGTTTGAAACCAGACCTGAAACGGAAGCTCATGACTGCTATTATTAACATTACTGTCAATGAGCTCTATTAAACCTCATTGCACAGCGAGGTTTCTCACTATCTTCGATATTCGGGATTTATGTAGTGGTGTGTGCTCGAGTAAAACTATGAGCTGAGGTACATTTCTGTAAGCCGGACCGTTACCTAGGAGAACCACTACATTTCTGCCTAAACAGTATTCCATTCATATTTCACAAATCATACATTACAGTATTTTAAGATCGAGGAAAAGTTGGGAATATTCTTGAGTTACTATTTGATTACATGTTAGTACTGGCAATGTATTGTGTTTGTCATATTTAGAAGTGTTACCCACATTAGACTCTGGGGTAGCTGCGTTATTCTGATCGACTTTAGTACTGTAAACAGACAAAATTTACTGTCTATTAATTTTTTTAAAGGGATACCCAGGTCGACACTGCGACAAAGCAACCTGCGTACGTTTCCTTTCCGTTTCTCATGAATCCTGGATGCAAAAATGAGAGTGGGAGAGATCGCGCTCGTTTGAGGCTAACTCCTATCTATTGAGCCGCTTGGTACGAGACGGGATAGAGAGGAACTTCATATTAGGTAGAGATTTGGGGATACAGGATAACCTAAGATGTATTTGAAATTCTGGACATCAATGTAATACAATGGTTAGATCTACAAGAGAGTTTATAGAACCTGCTTGTGTGCAGAATTTGTTGACGCCTCATGCTGTGAACAGTACTGTTCTCATTACGCGTGTAGTTTTGGTTTTTAGCAAAGAGTCAGTTGTACCAGTTCAATATAAACCACGAAAAAAATTGGATGTCTCTGGTTGGGATCGTGAAATATATAACATGACATAGTTTGGTTAGCTATTGACTTATTCTTCCTTCTGTTGTTCATCCACCCGTCATTCATGATATAAACACGACTCAAACAAATCTTAAGCCCAGTGTCTTGTAGGCTGGTGCATTTCAAACCAGTTGGCGAGAAAATCGTTACCATTTCTAAGGAGTCGAAAGATCTAAAGAAATGGAAAGTAATTATTCAGTGTGAAACGATTCAGACTGAAGTGCATTCGTAGGGCAACAGATATATCCACTGATGTAGCGAGATTAAGAATATAACTGTAACAACAGCCCTCCAGCACTCGAGGGTTCCACATTGTTCACATGTGGTGTCTGACGACGAAATTAGTCAAAGAACTAAAATAGTGTACAATCACTGAGAAAGACTAGTGACATCTATGGCTTTGTTAACTTTTGCTTTCAGTTCTCTCTGTTCTTCTATGTGGTTGGTTGATAATGAATATCTATTATAAGTTTCCTACTAGTGTTCAATAAGTTGCTTTTTATTCTCTTACATCACTGTAATTGTTTTTCTTACTGTGGTTTAACACTCCCACAAATAGTGACCCGAACATGATGCTACAGGCCTTTGACAGTGTAAAAGGCAACCTAAAGTAATGTTTTACTGTTGGCACTTACTGCACATTCCACTCCACTAGGCTCCACTAGCTGTCGTCATCAACGCCAGCCAGTCAGCGATGGGAGCGGCGCTCCAACAACAAAACACTGAATGGTTCGTGGTAACAACTTTTTTTTTTATTTCGAAAATTGGCCTGCTCACAGATCCAATGGATTGCATATAAAGAAACTGTTGGACATTTACGAAGCTGTTAGACAATTTCGGCAATATGCACCGTGTTTACAGTCCATAGATCCATAACATTTGCTTTGTTAATGACAGATACAAAGCCTGTAAAAGGTGCTGACAGGCTAGTGGCGGATTCTACGCTATACCAAGTAACATAGACTTCGAACAACTGGCGGTGGCACAAGTTGCGACTACGGGTACTCTTAAACAGCCGAAATAGTGGTTTGAAACTCAAGACGCCCGCTTTTAAAGGTTCTAAACCTCTGCTCTGGCGTGGCACCTCAAGAAATTGATCTCGTCCATTTGTGCCTCCTGCTTTTCGAAGACTTGTGTTTGGATTTAATACATGGCCACGCCTACTCTGGAGTGAACGGAACAGGTCTAATGATCATCGTATGACGCCTCTAATTAGTGGTAAAAGTAATTACAGTAATATATCAGAAAGAATATTTATCACAAGCAGTGTATTGAAACTTTAGATTTCTCGGTGACATATAGATATACCAAAAACTACCCTATAAAGGAAAGACGCCACGTTATCTCTCCCTTATCGCTTGTATTTGGTCTTGTTGCTTAATTTTTGTCTTCTCTTGCGCTCGTGGCTCTGTGTGCCGTTCGGTGTAGAGGCCTGCTGCCTATTCATGTAAGCTAAATTACCGTAAAATAATAATTATCGGTGTTTAATTTTAAAGATTTGTTCTTGCTGTGAAACGTAAACCTTTCCTCTGCTTACCATTTACGTAAATGTGCCAATGCTTTGTACGTGTGGAAACTCATGTGGTATTTTAATTTAATTCCAAAGTAGTATAAAATCAGTTTTCTTTGATTTCCCCAGCTCTAAATTCCGAACAACCAGCGTTTGAAAGTTGTTTACGAAGTCCGATTTTCATACTTGTTTTACAAATAAAACTGCCTTTTCCTGTTGCTAGTTACTTTATCCGGCAGAATTCTTTCATGGCGAACTTCTTCGATTTCCAAAGAGTTTCTCATGCAGCAACAAGCGGTTTTCATAACAGATCCTCCTTAGTCTCGTCACACGGACACGAATATTTTTCCTCGTAAAGACCTACATACTCGTTCTCACATAACGTTACGAATAGATGAATATACTGGGTAATCAAAAAGTCGGTATAAATTTGAAAACTGAATAAATCACGGAATAATGTAGATAGAGAGGTACAAATTGACACACATGCTTGGAATGACATGAGGTTTTATTAGAAACAAAAAAATACAAAAGTTCAAAAAATGTCCGACAAATGTCGCTTCATCTGATCAGAATAGCAATAATTAGCGTAACAAATAAGACAAAGCAAAGATGATGTTCTTTACAGGAAATGCTCAATATGTCCACCATCATTCCTCAACAATAGCTGTAGTCGAGGAATAATGTTGTGAACAGCACTGCAAAGCATGTCCGGAGTTATGGTGAGGCATTGGCATCGGATGTTGTCTATCAGCATCCCTAGAGATGTCGGTCGATCACGATACACTTGCGACTTCAGGTAACCCCAAAGCCAATAATCGCATGGACTGAGGTCTGGGGACCTGGGAGGCCAAGCATGACGAAAGTGGCGGCTGAGCACGCAACCATCACCAAACGACGCGCGCGAGAGATCCTTCACGCATCTAGCAATACTTTGTTTTTTTTTGGTTCTAATAAAACCCCATGTCATTCCAAGCATGTGTGTCAATTTTAACCATTCTATCTACATTATTCCGTGGTTTATTAAGTTTTCAAATTTATACTGACTTTTTGATCACCCGGTACTACCACCATACAATGACCCATATCCAGTCTTCGTGCACGGCGAACACTCATTGAAAATCATGCAGTATGTTAAACTCATTACAGTGTCATTAAGTGGGTCAAGCCCGCCTATCCATTACAGGAGGCTAATACTTCGACTCAACATACCAACCGAACGACACAAGTAACGTGTAAAGTGAAGCCTACACCATCACCATAAGAGCCTTCAGATTTCATACGATCCGTCATCGGTTGGTACCAGGGTTAGTCAAGTGGTCCATTACGAATATAGAAACAACTCTACATACCGGGAGCTCCACACTCTAACGCGTCGGGGCGGAAGGACGGGGGGAGGGGGGGTGAGCAGTCGACGAAATGAATCAGATAACTATAATACTGAAACTAGTGGTATCTATGGCTTAGTCAATCTCTGCTTCCGGTTCTCTTTGCCCTTCCACGTAGTCTATTTCTGTTGAATTGTGCTCTATTACATGTTTCCTGCCACTTAATTTTGTTGTCTCGCATCAGTATATGTGCTGTTTTTACTGTCGTCATAGCTCCAACAAGTACAAAACTAGGTGTCAGAAATATCCTCTTAATATATTCTTTCATTTGCAGTATTAATTACTGCTAATTGTACGGTAAAAATTGATATAAGCATGCAGTGATGAAATATTGGCGCACATCGGCGAAGTTGAAGGTAAGGGTAACTGTCGCCACAAAACATTACACGTAATAGAATGAAACAGCTGCAGGCATCGTTTTGATGTTATTTTACTACATGAGTGCCATTTTCGGTGGCTAAGTACAGCTTCTTCAGGCCTTAGCTGATGTTAAGGCGATGATCTCTGATAGTATACACGATTCCGTAAGTGGCCAACATCTATAAACTGACTTCCGTTGAATACTTTAAGGGCGATGTTGTGTCTGCAAGCCGCGCGGGATTAGCAGAGCGGTCTGGGGCGCTGCAGTCATGGACTGTGCGGCTGGTCCTGGCAGAGGTTCGAGTCCTCCCCTTTGCATGGGTGTGTGTGTTTGTCCTTAGGATAATTTAGGTTAAGTAGTGTGTAAGCCTAGGGACTGATGACCTTAGCAGTTACGTCCCATAAGATTTCACACACATTTGAACATTTTTTCGTAGTCTATTTCCTCCAGCATCACCTGATGTAATTCGACTACATTCCATTATCCTCTTTTTGCTTTTATTGATGTTCATCTTATATTCCCCTTCCAAGACACTGTCCATTCCGTTCAACTGCTCTTCCAGGTCCTTACCTGTCTCTGACAGAATTACAATGCCATCGGCAAACCTCAAAGTTTTAATTTCTTCTCCATGAATTTTAATTACTACTCCAAATATTTCTTTTGTTTCCTTTACTGCTCGCTCAACATACAGATTGAATAACATCAGGGATAGGCTACAATCCTGTTCACTGCCTTCCCAACCACTGCTTCCGTTTTATGACCTTGGACTCTTGTAACTGCCATCTAGTTTCTGTACCAATTGTAAATAGCCTTTCGTTCCCTGTATTTTACCCCTGCCACCTTCAGAATCTCAAAGAGAGTATTCCAGCAACGTTGTCAAAAGCTATCTCTACGTCTACAAATACCAGAAACGTAGGTTTGCCTTTCCTTAATCTATCTTCAAAGATAAGTTTTAGGGTCAGGTATACATGCCGACGTCGCAAGCTGAAGATGAACAGATAGAGAAAGTGTATGAGGATATTGAAAGGGTAATGCAGTATGTAAAGGGGGACGAAAATCTAATAGTAATGGGCGGCTGGAATGCAGTTGTAGGGGAAGGTGTAGAAGAAAAGGTTACAGGAGAATATGGGCTTGGGACAAGGAATGAAAGAGGAGAAAGACTAATTGAGTTCTGTAACAAGTTTCAGCTAGTAATAGCGATTACCCTGTTCAAGAATCACAAGAGGAGGAGGTATACTTGGAAAAGGCCGGGAGATACGCGAAGATTTCAATTAGATTACATCATGGTCAGACAGAGATTCCGAAATCAGTTACTGGATTGTAAGGCGTACCCACGAGCAGATATAGACTCAGATCACAATATAGTAGTGATGAAGAGTAGGCTGAAGTTCAAGACATTAGTCAGGAAGAATCAATACGCAAAGAAGTGGGATACGGAAGTACTAAGGAATGACGAGATAAGTTTGAAGTTCTCTAACGCTATAGATACAGCAATAAGGAATAGCGCAGTAGGCAGTACAGTTGAAGAGGAATGGACATCTCGAAAAAGGGCCATCACAGAAGTTGGGAAGGAAAACATAGGTACAAAGAAGGTAGCTGCGAAGAAACCATGGGTAACAGAAGAAATACTTCAGTTGATTGATGAAAGGAGGAAGTACAAACATGTTCCGGGAAAATCAGGAATACAGAAATACAAGTCGCTGAGGAATGCAATAAACAGGAAGTGCAGGAAAGCTAAGACGAAATGGCTGCAGGAAAAATGTAAAGACATCGAAAAAGATATGATTGTCGGAAGGACAGACTCAGCATACAGGAAAGTCAAAACAACCTTTGGTGCCATTAAAAGCAACGTTGGTAACATTAAGAGTGCAACGGGAATTCCACTGTTAAATGCAGAGGAGAGAGCAGATAGGTGGAAAGAATACATTGAAAGCCTCTATGAGGGTGAAGATTTGTCTGATGTGATAGAAGAAGAAACACGATTTAGAAGAGATTGGGGATCCAGTATTAGCATCGGAGAGGTTTTGAGGACTTACGGTCAAATAAGGCAGGAGGGATAGATAACATTCCATCAGAATTTCTAAAATCATTGGGGGAAGTGGCAACAAAACGACTATTCACGTTGGTGTGTAGAATATATGAGTCTGGCGACATACCATCTGACTTTCGGAAAAGCATCATCCACACAATTCCGAAGACGGAAAGAGCTCACAAGTGCGAGAATTATCGCACAATCAGCTTAACAGCTCATGCATCGAAGCTGCTTACAACAATAATATCCAGAAGAATGGAAAAGAAAATTGAGAATGCGCTAGGTGACGATCAGTTTGGCTTTAGGAAAAGTAAAGGGACGAGAGAGGCAATTCTGACGTTACGGCTAATAATGGAAGCAAGGCTAAAGAAAAATCAAGACACTTTCATAGGATTTGTCGACCTGGAAAAAGCGTTCGACAATATAAAATGGTGCAAGCTGTTCGAGATTCTGAAAAAAGTAGGGGTAAGCTATAGGGAGAGACGGGTCATATACAATATGTACAACAACCAAGAGGGAATAATAAGAGTGGACGATCAAGAACGACGTAATCGTATTAAGAAGGGTGTAAGACAATGCTGCAGCCTTTCGCCCCTACTCTTCAATCTGTGCATCGAGGAAGCAATGATGGAAATAAAAGAAAGGTTCAGGAGTGGAATTAAAATACAAGGTGAAAGGTTATCAATGATACGATTCGCTGATGACATTGCTATCCTGAGTGAAAGTGAAGAAGAATTAAATGATCTGCTGAACGGAATGAACAGTCTAATGAGTACACAGTATGGTTTGAGAATAAATCGGAGAAAGACGAAGGTAATGAAAAGTAGTAGAAATGAGAACAGCGAGAAACTTAACATCAGGATTGATGGTCACGAAGTCAATGAAGTTAAGGAATTCTGCTACCTAGGCAGTAAAACAACCAATGACGGACGGAGCAAGGAGGACATCAAAAGCAGACTCGCTATGGCAGAAATGGCATTTCTGGTCAAGAGAAGTCTACTAATATCAAATACCGGCCTTAATTTGAGGAAGAAATTGCTGAGGATGTACGTCTGGAGTACAGCATTGTATGGTAGTGAAACATGGACTGTGGGAAAACCGGAACAGAAGAGAATCGAAGCATTTGAGATGTGGTGCTATAGACGAATGTTGAAAATTAGGTGGACTGCTAAGGTAAGGAATGAGGAGGTTCTATGCAGAATCGGAGAGGAAAGGAATATATGGAAAACACTGATAAGGAGAAGGGACAGGATGATAGGACATCTGCTAAGACTTGAGGGAGCTGTAGAGGGCAAAAACTGTAGAGGAAGACAGAGATTGGAATACGTCAAGCAAATAATTGAGGACGTAGGTTGCAAGTGCTACTCTGAGATGAAGAGGTTATCACAGGAAAGGAATTCTTGGCGGGCCGCATCAAACCAGTTAGTAAACTGATGACCAAAAAAAAAAAAAAAAAAAAAATACTGATCTTCCCCAAGATCGGCTTCTATCAGTTTTTCCATTCGTCTGTAAAGAATTCGTGTTGGTATTTTCCGACACTGACTTAATAAAGTCATAGTTCGGTTCACATCTGTTAACACCTGCTTTCTTTGGGTTTGGAATTATTATATTCTTCTTGAAACCTAAGGGTACTTCGCCTGTCTCACATATCCTGCTCACCAGATGGTAGAGTTTTGTCAGGACTGGCTGTCTCAAGGCTGTCAGTAGATCTAATGGAATGTTGCCTACTCCCGGAGCTTTGTTGCGACTCAGGTCTTTCAGTCCTCTGTCAAACTCGTCACACAGTATCATATCTCCCATTTCATCTTCATCTACGTCCTCTTCCATTTCCATAATATTGCCCTCCAGTACATTGCCCTTGTATAGACCCTCCATGTACTCATTCCACCTTTCTGCTTTCTCTTCTTTTCTTACAATTTGTTCTCCCTCCGAGCTCTTGATATTCATACAAGTTGTTCCCACAGTGCACCACACCTCGTTGTATTGTACATGTGTTGCCTTGCTGCAAAAGAGCACATTTAGTTACCCAAGAAACATGAAGTAGTTGTAGAATCTGCACAGCCGGGCGAACAAAATATCTATCCTCTTGAGCACTTCTCTTAGTGTTTTCATATATTTGTCCAGCCGTCGTAACGTAGTCAGCTGGTTATAATGCAGTTATTAAAATTGTTCCGATGCTTTCAAAAAAACCTCCTAGGTCAATGAAATTTCGTTTTATTACAAGTTTGCCTCTGTAGGAAGTACAGTTATTTTCTAGGCATGGTTTCCTATTCAAATAGTCATGTTCTCGTCAGTCTGTAAAAATGTTAGGAGTTTCTCAGAGAAGTCGGGAAACACGGATTGCAGTACCATGAAGACAGCATTCAAAATACGTGAAACTGGGAAGAAGTGTTTCACATGCTTGAATATTAAAATAATCAGCATTTCTGTAGAACTGTACAAGGTAGGAGGGCATGAAACCACCAAAAGCTTGCAAGTAAAACCAAATTATGTAACAGGTTTCTCAATCATAAATCGTATTTGAATGTTGTCTCTTTGTGAGGAGGTAGTATTACACCTCACGTAAGGACAAAAATCTACCAGCACGCGCCAGAAATAGCCAGCGCCAAGATCGTGGCTTATCGGTACTATGGTTTATCGTTCCATGGTGCTACCGCTCGCTTTGGCTGGGATCTCGGTTTCTTAATCGGAAATCTACATCTACATCTACATCCATACTCCGCAAGCCACCTGACGGTGTGTGGCGGAGGGTACTTTGAGTACCTCTAACGGTTCTCCCTTCTATTCCAGTCTCGTACTGTTCGTGGAAATAAAGATTGTCGGTATGCATCTATGTGGGCTCTTATCTCTCTGATTTTATCCTCATGGTCTCATCGCGAGATATACGTAGGAGGGAGCAATATAACTGCTTGACTCCTCGGTGAAGGTAAGTTCTCGAAGCTTCAACAAAAGCCCGTACCGAGCTGCTGAGCGTCTCTCTTGCAGAGTCTTCCACTGGAGTTAATCTATCATCTCCATAACGCTCTCGCGATTACTAAATGATCCTGTAACGAAGCGCGCTGCTCTCCGTTGGCTCTTCTCTATCTCATCTATCAACCCTATCTGGTACGGATCCCGCATTGGTGAGCAATATTCAAGCAGTGGGCTAACAGGTGTACTGTAACCTACTTCCTTTGTTTTCGGATTGCATTTCCTTAGGACTCTTCCAATGAATCTCAGTCTGGCATCTGCTTTACCAACGATCAACTTTATATGATCATTCCATTTTAAATCACTCCTAATGCGTACTCCCAGATGATTTATGGAATTAACTGCTTCCAGTTGCTGACCTGCTATATTGTAGCTAAATGATGAAGGATCTTTCTTTCTATGTATTCGCAGCACATTACACTTGTCTACATTGAGATTCAATTGCCATTCCCTGCACAATGCGTCAATTCGTTGCAGATCCTCCTTCATTTCAGTACAATTTTCCATTGTCACAACCTCTCGATATACCACAGCATTATCCGTAGAAAGCCTCAGTGAACATCCGATGTTATCCACGAGGTCATTTATGTATACCGTGAATAGCAACGGTCCTACGTCACTCCCCTGCGGCACACCTGAAATCACTCTTACTTCGGAAGACTTCTCTCCATTGAGAATGACATGCTGCGTTCTGTTATCTAGGAACTCTTCAATCCAAACACACAATTGGTCTGATAGTCCGTATGTTCTTACTTTGTTCATTAAACGACTTTGGGGAACTGTATCGAACGCCTTGCGAAAGTCAAGAAACACGGCATCTACCTGGGAACCCGTGTCTATGGCCCTCTGAGTTTCGTGGACGAATAGCGCGAGCTGTGTCTCACACGATCGTCTTTTTCGAAACCCATGCTGATTCCTACGAAGTAGATTTCTAGTCTCCAGAAAAATCATTATACTCGAACATACTACGTGTTCCAAAATTCTACAACTGATCGACGCTAGAGATATAGGTCTATAGTTCTGCACATCTGTTAGACGTCCCTTCTTGAGAACGGAGATAACTTGTGCCCTTTTGAAATCATTTGTACCAGCATGTGTCGAAACTCGACAGCGACAGTATCGTGGTTTATCGACACTGTGGTTTACAGATACGCGATTCTGCTGCTCGCGTTGGTTGGGATCTCGCGACTGCCTTGTGAACACGGAATCAATTGGTACAGGAGGGCCATATTAAACGCCACACAGGGTCTCTCCGGTCCCACCCGACTAGTGCTCGAGAGGATAGCTATTTTTTTCCCTCGGTTGTGCAGATTCTACAGCTATTTTATGGTTCTTGAGTAACTAAATGGGTTCTTTTGCAGCAAGTCAAAACATGCACAATGCAACGAAGTGTGGTGCACTATGAGTAGCCATAACGGCGACCATTGTTATGTCCGTTCTGGACACAGAACTGGCACCATGTCGTCTATCCAAACGATGGCTTCATTTGCGTGTGGCCATCAGAAAAACAAATATAGCCAGCTTCCATTCATTATCATCACACGGACTCGGCATCTGGCATGATAGTATGTGGTACCATTAGCCTCACAATACGATCTCCTCTGGTTCGCATAGCTGGTAGTTTGGAGGAGAGCTGCTAAATTTCTTTCGTAGTAAGGCCTACGACAGTCCTGACCAGCACGTTTACCAGATGTGTCACGCCTTGAACCATC
This sequence comes from Schistocerca americana, assembly GCF_021461395.2. Taxonomy (NCBI): domain Eukaryota; kingdom Metazoa; phylum Arthropoda; class Insecta; order Orthoptera; family Acrididae; genus Schistocerca; species Schistocerca americana. Next base: position 1,011,267,650 of record NC_060120.1, on the reverse strand, counting down.
TGGTCAATAGTTGAGGACAGACCCGAACATCACTCTCCAGCCACTGCGATTGATGAACGCCGGCACAGAACTGAAGCAGCATGGAATTACTTATCCTTATCTGCCATCCAGTTCGGTTTGGCTCGGTACCCAGATGGCCTGGCTCCATTGTTACATCCAGAAGTGCGAAATTTCCCAACCAGGTTACCCCGACTGGAAAAAATGGAAAAGCTGGTAGAAGCCGACCTCGGAGAAGCTCGGTTTGGATATCGGAGAAACGTTGAAACGCGCGAGACAATATAACTTCTCTTAGAAGATAGGTTTAGGGATGACAAACCTATATTTATAGCATCTGTAGACATAGACAAAGCTTTTGACAATGTTGACTGGAATATTCCCTTTGAAATTATAAAGGCAGCAGAAAGCTAAAGGCCATTTTCAACCCATATAGAAACCACGCGGCAGTTATCAGAGGCGAGGGGAATGAAAGGGAAGCACCGATTGAGAAGGGACTGAGACGATGTTGTAGCATATCTTCGCTGTTATTTTCTCTGTACACTGGGCAAACAGTAAAGGAAATCAAAGAAAAATCAGAAGTAGGCATTTAAGTTCAGGGAGAAGAAATTGAAATTTTGAGGTTTGCCAGTGACATTGTCATTCTATCAGAAGAGGACTTGGACGAGCTATTTGAACGGAATGAAGGGTATATTGGAAGGAGAATATAAGATGAACATCAAAGCAAGGATAATGGAGTGTAATCGAATTAAATCGGGTGATGCTAATGGAATCAGATTTGGGAACGAGACGCTTAAAGTAGTAGATGATTTTTGCTATTTGGACAGCAAAATAACTGATGATGGCCGAAATAGAGATGACTTAAAATGTAGACTGCCAATAGCAAAAAAAGCATTTCTGAAAAAGAGAAATTTTTTAACATCTAATATAGATGTGTGAGGAAGTCTTTTCTGAATGTATTTGCCTGGAATGTAGCCATGTATGTAAGTGAAAGAGAGACGATAAAAAGGTTAGACAAAAAGGGAACAGAAGCTTTCGAAATGTGGTGCTGGCACACAATGTTAATTGGTAGGTACGTCTCGTAACTAATGAGGAGGTACTGAACAAAAAGGGGAGACAAGAAATTTGTGGCACAAATTAATCAAAAGAAGGGAAGGTTGATAGGACAAATTCTGAGATATCAAAGAATGATCAATTTAGTACTGGGGAGACGTGGGAGAGGTAAAAATCGTAGGGGGAGAGCAACAGATGACTACAGTAAGCAGATTCAGAAAGATGTAGGTCACAGTAGTTATTCAGAAATGAAGAGACCTGCACGTGATAGAGTAGCATGGAGACCTACATCAAACCACTCTTCGGACTGAAAACCGCTACAGCAAGAACACACCGCGAAATCACGTACCAATTTAAATGTCCGCAGCTAATGATCTACTGGTTGGCATTGTTACCTCTAGATCACGGGGACCTGAGTTCCATTCCCAGCCGAGTCGGAGATTTTCACTCGGGGACTTGGTGTTTCTATTGTCCACGTCATTTCATCTCAGCTTCAACGGCGTGCAAGTCACCGAAGTGACTTGAGATAGAAAGACTTGCAGCAGGCGGCCGAACAACCTCGGACAGGTGTCCCATTTCATTCACTTACAGATTTAATTACGTATTCTTTCTACTACACTATATAAGCACGATCAGTGGAATTTCATTGTTTACTGTTCTTTCTGGTGTTGCTGTTTTAATGGCCAGCACGTAGTCTTGGAAGGAAACGCTATGGTTAATTCAGAACGATACTGCGATGCGATGCATAAGTAATCAGCGTATGAATTCTTTTGAAAGTTACATTGATGAACAAATTTTAAACGTGACGGAGGTAGAGAAACAGAGAGAAAAAGTAAAAGGAGGGAGGAGGGGTGGAGTGTGTGTGTGTGTGTGTGTGTGTGTGTGTGTGTGTGTGAGAGAGAGAGAGAGAGAGAGAGAGAGAGGTAAAGAGAAAAAAAATGGAGAGTAGGACCTTGTTAAAGTTTGAAGACGGCTGTTCGGTACGGGATTCAGCCAGATGTGTGATTACCACCCACCCCACTTCACCGGCTACTGAACCAGGGACCATACGAGGGCGGTTGGTGATCCATAAAAAAAAAAAAAAAAAAAAAAAAAAAAAAAAAAAAAAAAAAAAAAAAAAAAAACAGTTGGGCTGCCACGTGCCAAGGCTGCTTGCGAAGGAGAACGGAGCGCCTGTGGAGTCAGACCCACAGAAAAATAATGTCTGAAAGACGTCGCCTTAGGAACGAGATTTTTAAAAAATATTCGACTAGCGGGGAGATGGCTTATCTTCGTAATAATATACCAATATTTAACAAAGAAAAGCACAGTTTAAATGAAATAAATTCTCTCTGCAAATATTGTCTCTCCCGTAATACATATTTACGATAAAAAAAGAAAGAAAAAGAAAACTGAGTATTTTTCTGCAGTGGTCAATACACGTTAATGTTCTCCTTCCAAGTGTGTGATACAAGTGAACAAGAATATTTACGTAAGGATTTCTGTTTTATAACACATTGTCAACTGATAACTAAGATACTGTTATACAATCGTCACGAATCTGTTACAGGCTGGAAGAGACAGTGATCAGATTATTACACGCACAGTGAATGTTCAACAGAAAAGAGGCGCTATAGACGCGTAGATGGAACTCTGCTGTTAATATACCAGATGGTTAAAATGAGTATCGGGTTTTTAGGGCTTTATAGTATTTATTACATTCAATGTGCAACTATAAATAACTTCCAGTTGATTGACGAAGTTTTTCATTTGTAACGTAAGCGACCATCCAGGCTTGGCGTGTAGTAATTCCATGGAAACGTCTTGATCGTCAAAAACTTTATATGTGACGTGTTTCGAGTAATCATCATCAGACAACCGTGGAAAAATTTGCTACTCAAAAGACAAATCAGGAAAGGTTATATGTAAATATTGCAACGCCAATGTAATGACAGGAACGAAGGTACATACTCATTACAAATACTAGGAGAGCTCATGCAGGTGATCAGTACAATAAAAACGTAGAATCTCACGAGCGATTACCGTTAGGCGCATTTGCAAAAGATGTACTGAAAAAAACATGGTTATTTCCTTTATAAGGTAATTGTAATGTCGTTATGTTTGTTATACAAAAAGCTTAGTGGTAATGTACCCCCTTCCTTCTTTCTTCCTCCCATCCCTCCATTCCACCCTTCCTTCCAGTTCCTCGGTTCTCCACTTCTCGCCAACCTCTGTCTATCTTCCTACATACTTCCCTGTCCCTCTAGCTAATCGAACATCTGTCTCACATGTCAATATGTCAACTACGCTGCCCTTGCAGCCCCACCACCTCCCCTCTCCTCTGTTCCCATCCATCTCCAGTCCACCCTGACACGATTGGAAAAATTACTATTTTGTGATAGATTTGGTTTTTTGACATGACCCATCTGTGGTGTCAATAGGTTGAAGCTTAGTTGCATTTTTTGGAAAATAATAATTAAAAATTTTAATGTCTTCCTTTATAATGGTGGCCTTTACAGTGCGGTCTCTCTCTCGGTGCAATAACTCGAAATTGTGGCCAGAGTACTGTGCGGTCTTTGTATATGTCCTATGACAGGTTTTGAGTCATAACTTACATGTTTTATGTTTTCATTTAGGATATTGAAACGCCTGAGCTAGCAGGACAGAGCGGATTAGGTTGTGGAAAGGGGCCAAAATGAGTTCCTGTCAGTTTCACTCAACATACAAAGTTTATTCATCTACACACAATATTACAATAAGGATGCTAACCACTCAACACTTCAATCGACCTCCTTTGATTAACTTTAGATCGGCTGAAGGTCACATTCACAATCCAAGACACAAGGCCTAAGCAAGAAATTGAATTACAAGGTTCTTGTGGAGCTTTCACCCAAGAACTTCAATCTAAACAAGCTAAAGGCCTTAGCAATTTAATTTTAATGGAACTTGGCTGGAGGACGCATATTAGGCAATAAGAAGAGTTTCAGTCAAAAGGCTGAAGGCCTAATCTTAAAACAAAATCATAACAATCTTATGCCTTAGGGGCACGACAAGAACATTAATTTAAGAGATATTAAAACTCGGCTGAAGGCCGCCTATTACGCAATGAGAAGAGTTTCAAAAGGCAGAAGGCCTTGTTTTAACACAGAAGCATAACAGTCTTATGCCTTAAGGGCAAGACAGGGGCATTAATTTAAGAGACATTAAAATTCAGCTGAAGCCACACATCAACCAAATAACTAAAATCCAAACAGGGAAATTACTACATAACACAAAATGCACGGTGCTCAGAAGTCACCAAGGGTCGGCCTGGGATTGCAACACTAACGCCCCTTTAGGTGAGACAGGCAGCCTGTCCAACGACTTCTTAATCTGGAGGCAGTCCAACCGACAGACAGTCGACCAATCAGTCAACCAAATCAGTTCCGCTCCACGCAACCAGCAAAACGACCACAAGATTTCAATACACAACGCACAGAATATTGGCGCCCAAACCGACCAACAACACCTCAGCTGTCGAACTACACGCCGCGCTGGACAGCAACAACACGACGAGCAAAATATACTGCCTAAAATTACGTCAACGATCAGGGCAGGTAACCGGAACGTCAACGGCCACAGGGCATAAGATACCGCTGGTGAACTTCCATAACAGGGAATAAATTAAATTTCACAGGAAGATGGCTGGAATCTTAACCGACTTAAATGCACACACGTTGTTGCTCGTATGTATGTCCCGATAGCGACAACCAGGATCAAACGAAGAAATATAAACAGTTGAGGCTCAATAGTAAGTTAAGTGAGGACTCAACTTTCATGCCCAAGATCGGTGGGCGACGAACTTCATAGCACTCGCAAGCAGCATCTCACACTCCAACCGCACATGTACTCCACCAGCTGCTCCGGCCCGACTCCACGCAACGGGGACTTCCTTACTGCTCCACGCCAACCGACCGACTGCCCAGGCACGGAAATGGTAAAAGGACCAAATATAAGTCGGCCGATGAGACGACCAACCGAACGACCAAGCAACGGTCGTCCCGCTCCAATCTCCCTCGGTCGGACAGTTCATGTATATTGGCAGCGGTCAGCGAGCACTGGCTGTCCACGCCTCACCGGCGCTCCGTCCCCGACTTCACTGCTGCTGCGTCCCGACTGCACTGCTGGTCCGTCTCCAACTGACTGCCAGACACACGACGACCCGGAAATACTATTGGCCGCTATTGGTCGCTCCAGAGATGGTACGACAGTGCACTTATCGATACGCACTGCTGCTGCTGCTGCTCACGGGCAAATAAGGCAGAATGTTAGTGACGCCAGTAAACGGAATAAGAAAACAAGGTAGCAGTACCATAACAGAAGATGACAAACAATAAAAGGCATGAACACGAGCCGTGCACGGCTCAGATATGACGCTTATTGCAAAAACAGATGTAATGTGCTGAGGGATATTTAAGATGCTTTGTATATTATAAACGTTTCGATCTATGAAATCAACGCCATCTGGCGCCAAGTTGAAATAATACAGTCCTCGAGTTTGCTGTCTTCATTCTAGCATCAAACGCCTCAACACAACATTTTTTGCAAATACGCCCAATGGCAACTGCAAATGAAATTTTACGATTTTCTTGTATTACTCACTTATATGAGCTTTCCTAAGCATATTGTAAGAATTTATTCTCAATAAGTACTTCTGTTGCTGATGTTACATTGGCCTTGTAATGCTTGTATATAAGTTTTTCTAATCTGTCTTCTACACTCTCCAGAAACAAGCTCACTCCCACACCTTAACAATCCCAGTGACTTGGCATTCTACCTGGAAGACACATTAACCATCCCACATGATTACATCCTTGATTACACGATGGACCCTTAAGTGTATCAACATATCCCACCTCTCGCACCACCCTTCCAGTACTTACACAGCATTCCATGAACAGGACTAAACACGCCAATAACAGCTAACAACATTACACAAACACTCGCTAAAACGCGAAACACTGCGCCCGGTCATAAAACAATTACCTACTGCCACCTCAAGGAACATACCAGAGTTTATCACGAAACCCTCGCCACCGTCTGCAATACCATTATGTACACAGGTTATTAACCAGAGCAGTGGAAAACATGGAAAGTCCTCCTCTTCCTGATACCTGATAAACCACCCTCGCAGACCTCATCATATCGACCTATCAGCATCACATCATTTTTCAACAAAATCTTTGAAACTATTCTTACCCTATAAGTCATCAGCACCTTGCATACCTCATCATATCGACCTATCAGCCTCACATCAGTTTTCAGCAAAATCTTTGAAACTATTGCTACCTTAGGAGTCATCAGCACCTTGCAACCGACCTACCCGTTCCCAACAGCAATTGTGGCTTTCGTCCCAACTTCTTTACCTTACCCACATAATCTCCCATCAACTGAATAAACGGAACTCTGCCATATTTGTCTCCGTTGATATCCAAAAAGCCTTCGATCGGGTATGGCGTTCTGGACTGCTCTTCAGGCTACAAGCCTTTGCACTCCCACTTCTCTATGTTAACCGAATAGCATCCTTTCTTCAATACCGACCGACATACGTCACAAACAATCATGCCTCCTACTGCATCTTTCACTCTGCCACAGGTGTGTCTCAAGGCCCTATCCTCTCACCCCTCGTTTACTTCCTGTACACTGCAAACATTCCCAAGGCGCCACCCCAATGTACCTCCTGCAACATGTTAACAACACTGCCTACCTATCCACTCATCATGCCCTTCAACCCTGCTATGCCTCCCTCCAGTGCCACCTGAATCTCCTAGTCGAGTAGGGTAATACGTGGAAACTTCAAGTAAACCCACAGAAAAGCCAAGCCATCCTCTTAGTGTTTCGGTCGTCCAGATATCTCTCGATCTGCAACCTTCCCATCTCTCTAACACAGCAATGTATTTAGGACTAATTCTCGACAGCAAACTAACATGGAATGCACATCTCCTTACCCTCCAACACAAAGTCCGAAACTGAGTAAAACTACTAAATCTACTAACAGGCCGCATCTGGGACCTACATCCTTCTACCATTATCCTCACCTATAAATCCCTCCTCTGCCCCATCCTAACCTAACCTAAAGCGGTCTGTATCTCTGCCGCGTCTAAATTCCTTAAGTCCCTAGAAATCCTGAAAAGATGTGTATTCTTCCTCGCCTTCTGCATCTGCCTACCTTTCCCAAGTCGATCTTGTTCCAACCCATCCACTTGCCACAGCTTCTTCTCTTCCTAGAGTACTTTCTTATCCGATATATTAATCTCAAAACCTACACCCAGCACCTAAATTTCCACCCACTAATCATGAACCCATGTACCCCGGAAGCGACACTACATCCATATTCCACCTTCCATTCACCTCCATGCCTTAACCATCCTCTCCTGCTCCCACTCCCCAACGACGAAATCCGTCCCGAGACATACCCCTCTTTCCAAACCTAATCACAACGCTACATCTCGCACAATCCTCCAGTTGTGTCCATCCCCCTTCATCCACCTTGCTGACTTCTAGCCCCTTAATCGTACTCATCATCGCACCCTTCGTCATAATTTCATCGTGTGTCACTTAGAATCATCATTACAACATGCCATCATTCACATTACAAGAGTGACTATATTTTAACTGTAATATAAAATCGTCAAACGTGTTTTAAAAACCATCAGTATTTTCATCTATGTGTATTTTTCAAATCCTCATTTATTGTCGCTTGTTTTTAAGCAAAAATCGTCATTACCATCCACTATGTATTTTTTTACAAAATCGTCCGTTATTGTCACCTTTCATATGTTTTAACCATTTTAAATACAGTTTTGGATTACATTGTTCGGGAGATTATGGAGTCAAATATTATGGGATCAAATATTATGGAATCAAAGGTGGAAGGACCTAACATGAGACAAATTGTGGATAAAACTCACGATTTGTCAACAGAACAAAAGGACGAGTTATATCAGATATTGCGAGACAATAGAAAGGTGCGTTCTGATAGAACTGGACAAGTGATGGGCTATGAACATCAGATGGTTGTTATTGAACAGAAGCTGTTTTTCAAACTGCCATATACAGTTCCTCAGACAGAAAGAGCTGCAGTTCAAATGGAGATAGGTAGGATGCTTGAATGGGGAAAAACTGAATGGAGCAGTAGTCCAAACAACAACTCGATAGTTATTTTGAGCAGAAAAGAGGGATACATGTGTTTATTGACGCTCACACCTTAACTACGATGGTAAGGGAGGAAACAGCATCATCCCAAAAACACACAGGCATTGTTCCAATGTGCAATATTGTCATATGACATGGTTGGAGACCATGGCTGTTATTTGATAACAAATGTTGATGGTGTTGAGACAGCATCCATCCACAAATTTATTTTAAGTTCCTTTGTTCAAAAGGCACCATTATTGGTTTCGAATCATTACAGTTCATCGTTACACGGCTTTCATCCTTTCATTACAACATGTGGTGCGTATTTTTATTGATTAGTTGTCCTAAAATATAAATAATACATAATTATAAGCACGCCACACAGATGGTTGCGTTACAGATTTGCATGGAGATGTGACATACGTGAAATGTCGGCCTGAAGAATTTGGTTTTCATAGTTTTCGTCCAACACAATAAGAATGTGGTGAAAACTACGAACATCATTTGTTGGACAAAAACTATGAAATCAAATACTCTAGACCGACATTTCACGTTAAGTCACATCCCAGTGCAAATTTGTAACGCAACCATCAGTGTGGTGTGCTTATAATTATGTATTATTTATATTTTAGGACAACTAATCAATAAAAAAACGCAGCACATCTGCTAATGAAAGCATGAAAGCCGTATGACAATGAATTGTAATGATTCGAAACCGGTAATGGTACCTTTTGCATAAAGGAACTTAAAACAAATTTGTGGCTGATTGCTGTCTCAACACCATCAGCACTTGCTCCTAAGATTTCATGACATTCGGTTTATGACCAATTTTTATTTGACTGCTGGATACTGGAAAGTGTAATTAGTACCCGAATCAAAGAAGTTCATTGCATTCTTGTTCACAGGGAAGTGCTATCACTATACAGCAGTGCCCTTAACACTACAGATTTCAGTATTAATGTTCATAAGAGCATTAGACAAAATTTTAGGAAATGAGCTAAGATCTCAAGTTGCCATTTACATAGACGATCTGATGATAGCTAGGAAATCTGACAAGAACATTTTGATCTGACGGGCAAAGTGTTTACGGCACTGATCAATGAGGGATGACATTGAAGTTGGAGACGTTCAATATTTTGAAAACTGAAATTAGGTTCTTGGGACATATAATGACAACCAGTGGTATTAAGTAAGATCCAAAGAAAGTGGAAGCTATAAAGAGGTATCCGATGCCTAAGACACGAAAACAAATAAACGCCTTTTTCACTCATGCGTTCATGTTACCGGAAACACGTTGAGGAACAAGCTTTCAATGATTCAATCCTAAATAATTTACTGACTAAGAATAGCGCTGTCAATAAGTTGGCTTTCAATTAGTTGAAAGGGAGTCTGTCCCAAAATATTGAATTGTTTCATCCAGATATGAATGATCTGTTTTACACGGCTATAGATAGTTAGATTTTGGTCAAAATCTTTAGATTTTCCAGGAAAAAAGGTTGGAGAGTAAGTCATTTACAAACATAACCGAAAGGCGTCACTAAAATTTGAAGCTTCATCCCCAGGCTACACCTGCAAGAAGAGTATGAAACTTTTAAAGGTTTTGCTTACGAACGTGGATCCATTTTAAATGAACAGGTGAAACTCAAAAATAGAAATTTTGTAGATAGCATCACACCTCTACTTTCGGTTACCTAACGGAAGTGGCTTGATCTACCATGATAAGTCATTTTCCTCGTCTGTTAATTCTAGTGGTACTTGTGTCTTCTTTATCATCATGTGAAAGTATTTCTAGAGCTGTCAGTGGTGCATCGGAAACAAGCACCTTGACATCTAGGAGAAAATCCATATGGTGACCATAGACGCGTTTATCGCTTGAGGAGATGTCTGCTAGAGAATGTAGTGTTGATTCGCGACGCAATTTGTGTGTTCCATCGTCAGTACGAGGGTACGAGGGTTACAGTAAACTGTCACTGATGCATTGGAAACAAGCAGCTTGACTTCCAAGAGAACATCCATGGTGACTGTAGCCGCGTTTGTCGTTTTTAAAGAATTCGAGTGCAGACGGTAGTATTGAATATCGACACAATTTGTGTGTTTCATCGTAAATTTGGGGGTTCAAAGGTTACAATAAATTGTTAGTGCTGCAACGGAAACAAGCAACTTGACTGCCAGGAGAACGTCCTTACGGTGATTGTAGACGCATTAGTAACTTGGAGAGAAGTCGACTGGAGACTGTAGTATTGAATGGCGCCGCAATTTGCATGTTCCATCATCAACAAGCGTCGGCTAGTGCTAGAATAAACTGTCAGTGGTGCATCGGAAGCAAGATTTTTGACTCCCAGGAGAACGTCCATATGATCACAATAGCCGCATTTGTGCCTTGGTGAGAAGCCGGTTGGACACCGTAGTATTGAATGGACACTCAATTTGTGTGTTCTATCGTCCATACGAGGGTGTGAGGGTTACACTAAACATTCAGTGGTGCATCGGAAGCAAGCACTTGAATCCTAGGACAATGTCCATACGGTGACCATAGCCCCGTTAGTAGCATGGAGCGAAGTCAGCTGCAGACTGAACTATTGAATCGCGACGTAATTTGAGTGTTAAATCGTCGTGGGTTACAGTAAACTGTCAGTGGTGCATCGGAAACTAGCAACTTGACTCCCAGGAGTACATCCATATGGTGGCTGTAGCCGCGTTTGTCGCTTGGAGAGAATTTGGCTGGAGACTGGAGTATTGAGTCGGGACGCAATTGTGTGTTCCATCGTCAATGCGAGGCGTCGAGGATTACAGTAAACATTCAGTGGTGCGTTGGAAGCAGGAACTGACTTCCAGGAGAAAAGTCTATGCGGTGACTGTAGTCACGTTTGTCGTTTTGAAAGAAGTCGGGTGAAGACTGTAGCATTGAATCTCAACGCTATTTATGTGTTTCATCGTCAATACGGGGGTGCAACTGTTACAACAACCTGGAGTGGTGCATTGGAAACAAGCAACTGGCCCTCGAGGAGAACGTCCATACATTGTTCGCAGCCGCGCTAGTCGCATGGAGAGTATTCGGATAGAGACAGTAGTGTTGAACTGCGACGCAATTTGTGTGTGCAATCGTCAAAACTGGGGTGCGATGGTTACAGCAAACTTTTAGTGGTGCACCGGAAACAAGCAACTGGACTCCCAGGAGAATGTCCATACTGTGACCGTAACCGTGTTAAGCGGTTTGAGAGAACTCGGCTAGATACTGTGGTATTGAATCACGACGAAAGTTGTCTGTTCCATTGTCAACAGGTGGGTGCGAGGTATACAATGCATTGTCAGTGTTGCATCGGAAGCAAGCACTTCACTCCTCGGAGAATGTCCATACAGTGACTATAGCCACGTTAGTCGCTTCAAGCGAACTCAGCTGGAGACTGAACTATTGAATAGCGAAGCAATTTGTGTGTTCCATCGTCAATACGAGGCGTCGAGGGTTGCAGTAAACATTCAGTGCTGTATCGGAAATAACGAGCTAAACTTCCAGGATAAAGTCCATGCGGTGACTGTAGCCACGTTTATAGTTTTGAAAGAAGTTGTGTGGAGACTGTAGTATTGAATGGCAACGCTATTTGTGTGTTCTATCGTCAATAAGTGGGTGCAACAGTTACAATAAACTGTCAGTGGTGCGTCGCAAGTAAGCAACTTGACCTCCAGGGGAACGTCCATATGGTGACCGTAACTACATTAAGCACTTTGAGAGAACTCGGCTGGAGACTGTAGTATTGAAACGGGACCAATTTGTCTGTTCCAGTGTTAATATGAGGGTGCAAGGTTTACAATGAATGGTCAGTGTTGCATCGGAAACAAGCAATTTGACTCCCAGGAGAACGTCCATACGGTAATTGTAGCCGCGTCTGTCGTTTGAAAATAAGTCGACCGGAGACTATAGTATTGAAACAAGCCGCAATTTGTGTGTGCCATCGTCAATAAGCATGTGCGAGTGTCAGAAAAAACTGTCAGTGGTGCATCGAAAGCAAGATCCTTCACTCCCTGGAGAACGTCCATACCGTGACCGTAGCCACATGCATCGCTTGGATGGAAGTCATCTAGAGACTGTAGTATGGAATCGCGACACAATTTGTGTGTTCCATCCTCAATATGAGGGTGCAAGTGTTACAACCAACTGTTGGTGGTGCATCTGAAAGAAGCTACATGACTCCGAGGAGAACGTACATACGGTGACCATAGAGTCGCTAGTCGGTTGGAGACTATTATGCTAGATACTGTACTATTGAATATCGACGTCATATGTATGTTCCATCCAGATTGCGAGGGTGCAAGTGTTACAATAAACTGTCAGTGGTGCATCGGAAGCAAGCAAGTTCACTCCCAGGAGACGTAAATACGGCGACCATAACTGCGTTAGTCGCTTGGAGCGAATTCAGCTGGATACTGAACTATTGAATCGCGACGCAATTTGTGTGTTAAATCGTCAGTATGAGGCATCAAGGGTTACAGTAAACAGTCAGTGGTGAAACGGAAACAAGGAGCTTCGCTTCCAGGATGAAGTCCATGTGGTACTGTAGCTACGTTTATAGTTTTGAAAGAAGTCTAGTGCAGAATGTAGTAATAGGTCGCAACACAATTTGTGTGTTCCGACAGTACACTGTCAATGGAGCTTTGGAAACAAGCAACTTGACCTCCAGGAGAACGACCGTATGGTGACCGTACCCGTGTTATATGAGGGTGCGAGGGGTACAGTAAACTGTTTGTGGTACATCGGAAACTAGCAACTTGACTCCCAGGAGAACATCCATATGGTGACTGTAGCCGCGTTTTTCCCCTTGGAGGGATGTTGGCTGGGGTATTGCGTCGCGACGCAGTTCATGTGTTCCATCGACAATACGAGGCGTTGAGGATTACAATCAACTGTCAGAAGTGCATTGGAAACAAGGAACTTGACTCACATGATAAAGTCAATGTGGTGACTGTAGCCACGTTTGTCGTTTTGGAAGAAGTCGGGTGAAGACTGTAGTATTGAATTGCTACGATATTTGTGTGTTCCATCGTCAATACGGTGTTGCTAGAGTCACAATAAACTGTTAGCGTTGCATCACAAACAAGCAACTCGACTCCCAGGAGAACGTCCATACGGTGACCGTAGCCCCGCTGGTCGCTTGGAGAGTATTCGGATGGGGACTGTAATGTTGAACTGCGACGCAATATGTGTGTGCCGTCGTCAATGCGAGCGTTACAGTAAACTGTTAGTGGTGAGTCGGAAACAAGCAACTTGACTCCAAGGAGAACGTCCATACGGTGACCATACCCGTGTTATGCGGTTTGAGAGAACACGGCTGGAGACTGTAGTATTGAATCGTACGCGATTTGTCTGTTCCATTGTCAGTAAGAGAGATGGTAGGTTTACAATGATCTGTCAGTTTTGATCGGGAACAACAAACTTGACTCCCAGCAGAACGTCCAGACAGTGAATGTATCCGCGTCGGTCGCTTGGAGAGAAGTCGACTGGAGACTATTAAATCGCGAATCAATTTGTGTGTTGCATCGTCAATAAGGGTGTGCGAGGGTTAGAATAAACTGTCAGTGGTCCATCGGGAGCAACATTATTAACTCCAAGGAGAACATCCGTTCGGTGGCAGTAGCTGCATTTGTGCCTTGGAGAGAAGTCGCCTGGTGACTGTAGTACTGAATGGAAACTCATTTTGTGTGTTTTTTCGTCAATACGAATGTGTGAGGGTTACATTAAACTGTCAGTGGTGCATCGGAAAGAAGGAACTTCACTTACAGGATGAAGTCCATGCGGTGACTGTAGCCACGTTTGTATTGAAAGAAGTCGGGTGGAGACTGTAGTATTGAATCGCAACACTATATGAGTGTTTCATCGTCAATATGGGGGTGCAACTGTTCCAATAAACTGTCAGGGGCACATTGGAAACAACCAACTTTACTCCCAGAGGAACGTCCATACGGTGACCGTAGACACGCTAGTCGCTTGGGGTGTACTCGGATGGAGACTGTAGTGTTGAACTGGGACGCAATTTGTGTGTGCCATCGTCAGAATGGGGATGCGGGTGTTACAGTAAAATGTTAGTGGTGCATCGGAAACAAGCAACTTGACTCCCAGGAGAACGTCCATACAGTGACCCTAGCTGCGTTAGAAGCTTGGAGAGAAATCGGCTGGGGACTGAAGTATTGATTCACGATGTAGTAATTGTGTTCCATCTTCAATAAAAGCATTCGAGGGTTACAGCAAGCAACTTGACTAGCAGGAGAACGTCTATATGGTGTCCGTAGCCCTGTTTATCGCGTGGAGAGAATTCGGCTGGAGACTGTAGTATTGAACTGCGACTCAACTTGTGTGCTCCATCGTCAATACGAGGGTGGGAGGGTTACACCAAACTGTCGGTGGTGCAGAAGAAAGAAGCAGCTTGCCTCCTTGGAGATCTTCTATACGGTGACCGTAGACGCGTTTATGGCTTGGAGGGAAGTTGGTAGGGGACTGAAGTATTGAATCGCGACGCATTTTTGTGCTCCATCGTCAATACGAGGGTGCGTGGGACACAATAAACTGTCAGTGGTGCCTCCAAAACATGTAACTTGGCTCACTGGAGACCGTCCATCTGTTGGCCGTTGCTGAGTTATTCGCTTGGATTGAATTCGGCAGGAGACCGTAGTATTCATTCGCGACGCAATTTGTGTATCCCATCGTCAACACGGGTCTTGTGATGGTTACAATAAACTGTCAGTGGTGCATCGGAAACAAGCTACTTGACTTCAACGAGAACGTCCATATCGCAACCATAGCCCTCTTTTCGCTTCGAGAGAAGTCGAATGGAGACTGTAGTATTAATCGCGACGCAATTTTTGTGTTACATCATCAATACGAGGGTGTGAGGGTTACAATGAACTGTCGGTGGTACAACGGAAACAAGCGACTTCCCTCTCAAGAGAACGTTCATGTTGTGACCGTAGCCACGAATTGTCGCTTGGAGAATAGTCAGCTGGAGACGGTATTATTAAATTGTGGCGCAATTTGTGTGTTCCATCGTTAACACGAGGGTGCAAAGGTTACAATGAACTGTCACTGGTGCATCGGAGACAAGGAGCTAGACTTCCAGAAGAACGTCCATATAATGACCACATCACCGTTTGTCCTTGGAGAGAAGTCAGCTTGAGATTGTAGTATTCAATCGCGACCCATTATGTGTGTTTTATCGTCAATACGAGGGTGCGAGGGCTACAATGAACCGTCAGTGGTGCATCGGAAAGAAGCAGCTTCACTCCTAGGAGAACGTCCATTTGGTGACCATAGCCCAGTTTGTCGCTTTGAGAGAAGTCGCCTGGAGATTGTAGTATTGAAGGGCGATGCAATTTTTGTGTTCCATCGTCAATACGAGGGTTACACTAAGATCATGGTGGTACATAAAAAGAACCAGTTTGACTCCTAGGAGGTCGTCCACCCAGTGACAGTAGACCCGTTTACTGCTTGGAGATAAGACGGCTGGAGGCTGTAGTATTGAATCGCGACTCATTGTGTGTTTAGATCGTAATACAAGTGTGTGGGAGACACAATAAGCTGTCAGTGCTGCATCGGAAACTGGCAACTTGACTCCCAAGAGAACGTCCATATGTTGACCGTAGCTGTGTTAAGTGCTTTGAGAGAACTCGGCTGTAGACTGTAGTACTCAATCGCGACGCAATTTCTCTGTTCCATCGTCAACACGAGGGTGTGTGGGTTACAGTGAACTGTCAGTGGTGCAGCGGAATTAAGCGACTTGACTCCCATGAGAACGTCCATTTGCTGACCGTATAAGTAGGCTGTTTAGGTTTTTATGTTGGTAACGCCACGTAGCGCTCTATATGAAAATCTCTGACTGTGCTGTGTGCAGTCTGAGGCTGGTCGGCAGTGTTGCAATATTTGCTATTGTATTGTTGGGCAGTTGGATGTGAACAGCGCATAGCGTTGCGCAGTTGGAGGTGAGCCGCCAGCTGTGGTGGATATGGGGAGAAAGATGGCGGAGTTTTGAGAGCGGATGATCTGGACATGTGTCCATCAGAGACAGCTAATTTGTAAGACTGGATGTCATGAACTGATATATATATATATTATGACTTTTGAACACTATTAAGGTAAAAACATTGTTTGTTCTGTATCAAAATCTTTCATTTGCTAACTATGCCTATGAGTAGTTAGTGCCTTCAGTAATTAGAATCTTTTATTCAGCTGGCAGTATTGGCGCACACTGTGTTCCAGTAGTTTGAGTAACGGAGGTTTTTGTGAGGCAAGTGATTCATGAAAGGTATAGGTTATTGTTAGTCAGGGCCATTCTTTTGTAGGGATAATTGAAAGACAGATTGCGTTGCGCTAGAAATATTGTGTGTCAGTTTAAGCACAGTCATTTATAATTTTTCTAAGAGGACGTTTCAACCGTAGCAGCGTTTTTCGCTTGGAGAGCAGCCTGCTGTAGACTGTAGTACTGAATCGCGATGCAATTTGTGTGTTCCATCGTCAATACGAGCGTGCGAGGGTTACACTAAACTGTCGGTGGTCCATCGGAAAGAAGCAGCTTGACGCCTAGGAGATCGTCCATATGGTGTCCATAGACGTGTTTATCGCATAGACAGAATTCCTCTGGAGTCTGTAGTATTGCATCGCGTGGCAATGTGTGTGTTCGATTGTCAATAAGAGGTTGCGGGGGACACAATATATTCTAAGTGCTCCATCGGCAACAAGCATCTTGACTCCCAACAGTACGTCCATACAGTGAATGTAGCTGCATTAAATGCTTTAAGAGAACTCGGCTGGAGAGTATAGTAATCAATCGCGATGCAATTTATTTGTTCCATTGTTAACAGGAGGGCGTGAGGGTTTCAATTAACTGTAAGTGGTGCATCGGAAACAAGCGTCTTGACTCCCAGGAGAACGTCCATATTGTGACTATAGCCACGAATTTTCGCTTGGAGAAAGGTCAGCTGGAGACTGTAGATTTAAATCGCGGCGCAATTTGTGTGTTCCGTCGGCAATACGAGGGTGCAAGGGTTACGATAAACTGTCAGTGGTACATCGCATGCAAAATCCTTGTCTCCTAGGAGATCGTCCATACAGTGACCGTAGCAGCGTTTGTCGTTTGGAGAGAAGTCAGCTGGAGAGTGTAGTATTCAAATGCGACGTAATTTGTGTGTTCCATCGTCAATACTAATGTGCGAGGGTTACAATGAACTGTCAGTGGTGTGTCGGGAACACGCAGATTGAAACCCAGAATAACGTAAATATGGTGATCGTAGATCCATTTGTCACTTTGAGAGAAGTGTGTTAAATACTGAAGTATTAAATTGCAACGCAATCTGTGTCTTCCATCGTCAACACGAGGGTGCAAGGGTTGCAATAAACTGTCAGTGGTACATCGGAAGCTAGATTCTTGACACCTAGGAGAACGTCCATACTGTGACCTTAGTTGTGTTTGTGGCTTGGAGAGAAGTCAGCTGTAGACTGTAGTATTGAATGGCGATTCAATTTGTGTGTTCCATCGTCAATACGAGAGAGCGAGGGTTAGAGTAAGCTGTCAGTGGTGCATCAGAAACAAGCAACTTGCCACCCAGGAGAACGTCCATACATTGACCGTAACCGCATTTGTCGCTTGGAGAGATGTTGGCTGGGGGATGTAGTAGTGAATCAAGACGCAATGTGTGTAGTCGATCGCCAATACGAGGGTGCGGGGGACACAATAAACTGTCAGTGGTGAATCGATAACATGTAACTTTACTTACTGGAGACCGTCCATCCGGTAGCCATTGCTGCGTTAGTCGCTTGGATTGAATTCGGTACCAGACTGTAGTATTCAATCGCGACGCAATATGTATATCCAATTGTCAATACGGGGGTGTGAGGGTTACAACGAAATGACAGTGGTGCAGTGGAAACAAGCTGCTTGGCTCCTAGGAGATCGTCCGTACGGTGACTGTAGGCGCATTTATCGCTTGGAGAGAAGGCGGCTGGAGCTTGTAGTATTGAATCGCGACACTATCTGTGTTTCGGATCGTCAATACGAGGAGGCGGGGGACACAATAAACTTTCAGTGGTGCATCGGAAACAAGCAACTTGACTCGCAAGAGAACGTCCATACAGTGACTGTAGATGTGTTAAGTGCTTTGAGGGAACTCGGCTGGCGACTGTAGTATTCAATCGCGACACAAGTTCTCTGTTCCATTGGGTGTATGGGTTACAATAAACTGTCAGTGGTGCATCTGAAACAAGCGACTTGAGTCCCAGGAGAAAGTCAAAATGTTGACCGTAACCACGAATTGTCGCTTGGAGAGAAGTGGGCTTAAGACTGTAGTATTGAAAGTCGATCCAATTTGTGTGTTCCGTCGTCAACACAGGGGCATGAGGGATACAGTATGTTGTCAATGGTACATCGGAGACAAGCAACTTGCCTCCAAGGAGGACGTCCATACAGAGACCGTAGCCGCGTTTGTCACTTTGAGAGATGTCGACTGGAGATTATAGTAGTGAATCGCGCCGCAATTTGTGTGTTCCATCGTCAATACGCATGTGCGAGGGTTACAATGAACTGTCACTGGTGCATCAGAGACAAGGAGCTAGACTTCCAGAAGAACGTCCATATAATGACCACATCACCGTTTGTCCTTGGAGAGAAGTCAGCTTGAGATTGTAGTATTCAATCGCGACCCATTATGTGTGTTTTATCGTCAATACGAGGGTGCGAGGGCTACAATGAACCGTCAGTGGTGCATCGGAAAGAAGCAGCTTCACTCCTAGGAGAACGTCCATTTGGTGACCATAGCCCAGTTTGTCGCTTTGAGAGAAGTCGCCTGGAGATTGTAGTATTGAAGGGCGATGCAATTTTTGTGTTCCATCGTCAATACGAGGGTTACACTAAGATCATGGTGGTACATAAAAAGAACCAGTTTGACTCCTAGGAGGTCGTCCACCCAGTGACAGTAGACCCGTTTACTGCTTGGAGATAAGACGGCTGGAGGCTGTAGTATTGAATCGCGACTCATTGTGTGTTTAGATCGTAATACAAGTGTGTGGGAGACACAATAAGCTGTCAGTGCTGCATCGGAAACTGGCAACTTGACTCCCAAGAGAACGTCCATATGTTGACCGTAGCTGTGTTAAGTGCTTTGAGAGAACTCGGCTGTAGACTGTAGTACTCAATCGCGACGCAATTTCTCTGTTCCATCGTCAACACGAGGGTGTGTGGGTTACAGTGAACTGTCAGTGGTGCAGCGGAATTAAGCGACTTGACTCCCATGAGAACGTCCATTTGCTGACCGTATAAGTAGGCTGTTTAGGTTTTTATGTTGGTAACGCCACGTAGCGCTCTATATGAAAATCTCTGACTGTGCTGTGTGCAGTCTGAGGCTGGTCGGCAGTGTTGCAATATTTGCTATTGTATTGTTGGGCAGTTGGATGTGAACAGCGCATAGCGTTGCGCAGTTGGAGGTGAGCCGCCAGCTGTGGTGGATATGGGGAGAAAGATGGCGGAGTTTTGAGAGCGGATGATCTGGACATGTGTCCATCAGAGACAGCTAATTTGTAAGACTGGATGTCATGAACTGATATATATATATATTATGACTTTTGAACACTATTAAGGTAAAAACATTGTTTGTTCTGTATCAAAATCTTTCATTTGCTAACTATGCCTATGAGTAGTTAGTGCCTTCAGTAATTAGAATCTTTTATTCAGCTGGCAGTATTGGCGCACACTGTGTTCCAGTAGTTTGAGTAACGGAGGTTTTTGTGAGGCAAGTGATTCATGAAAGGTATAGGTTATTGTTAGTCAGGGCCATTCTTTTGTAGGGATAATTGAAAGACAGATTGCGTTGCGCTAGAAATATTGTGTGTCAGTTTAAGCACAGTCATTTATAATTTTTCTAAGAGGACGTTTCAACCGTAGCAGCGTTTTTCGCTTGGAGAGCAGCCTGCTGTAGACTGTAGTACTGAATCGCGATGCAATTTGTGTGTTCCATCGTCAATACGAGCGTGCGAGGGTTACACTAAACTGTCGGTGGTCCATCGGAAAGAAGCAGCTTGACGCCTAGGAGATCGTCCATATGGTGTCCATAGACGTGTTTATCGCATAGACAGAATTCCTCTGGAGTCTGTAGTATTGCATCGCGTGGCAATGTGTGTGTTCGATTGTCAATAAGAGGTTGCGGGGGACACAATATATTCTAAGTGCTCCATCGGCAACAAGCATCTTGACTCCCAACAGTACGTCCATACAGTGAATGTAGCTGCATTAAATGCTTTAAGAGAACTCGGCTGGAGAGTATAGTAATCAATCGCGATGCAATTTATTTGTTCCATTGTTAACAGGAGGGCGTGAGGGTTTCAATTAACTGTAAGTGGTGCATCGGAAACAAGCGTCTTGACTCCCAGGAGAACGTCCATATTGTGACTATAGCCACGAATTTTCGCTTGGAGAAAGGTCAGCTGGAGACTGTAGATTTAAATCGCGGCGCAATTTGTGTGTTCCGTCGGCAATACGAGGGTGCAAGGGTTACGATAAACTGTCAGTGGTACATCGCATGCAAAATCCTTGTCTCCTAGGAGATCGTCCATACAGTGACCGTAGCAGCGTTTGTCGTTTGGAGAGAAGTCAGCTGGAGAGTGTAGTATTCAAATGCGACGTAATTTGTGTGTTCCATCGTCAATACTAATGTGCGAGGGTTACAATGAACTGTCAGTGGTGTGTCGGGAACACGCAGATTGAAACCCAGAATAACGTAAATATGGTGATCGTAGATCCATTTGTCACTTTGAGAGAAGTGTGTTAAATACTGAAGTATTAAATTGCAACGCAATCTGTGTCTTCCATCGTCAACACGAGGGTGCAAGGGTTGCAATAAACTGTCAGTGGTACATCGGAAGCTAGATTCTTGACACCTAGGAGAACGTCCATACTGTGACCTTAGTTGTGTTTGTGGCTTGGAGAGAAGTCAGCTGTAGACTGTAGTATTGAATGGCGATTCAATTTGTGTGTTCCATCGTCAATACGAGAGAGCGAGGGTTAGAGTAAGCTGTCAGTGGTGCATCAGAAACAAGCAACTTGCCACCCAGGAGAACGTCCATACATTGACCGTAACCGCATTTGTCGCTTGGAGAGATGTTGGCTGGGGGATGTAGTAGTGAATCAAGACGCAATGTGTGTAGTCGATCGCCAATACGAGGGTGCGGGGGACACAATAAACTGTCAGTGGTGAATCGATAACATGTAACTTTACTTACTGGAGACCGTCCATCCGGTAGCCATTGCTGCGTTAGTCGCTTGGATTGAATTCGGTACCAGACTGTAGTATTCAATCGCGACGCAATATGTATATCCAATTGTCAATACGGGGGTGTGAGGGTTACAACGAAATGACAGTGGTGCAGTGGAAACAAGCTGCTTGGCTCCTAGGAGATCGTCCGTACGGTGACTGTAGGCGCATTTATCGCTTGGAGAGAAGGCGGCTGGAGCTTGTAGTATTGAATCGCGACACTATCTGTGTTTCGGATCGTCAATACGAGGAGGCGGGGGACACAATAAACTTTCAGTGGTGCATCGGAAACAAGCAACTTGACTCGCAAGAGAACGTCCATACAGTGACTGTAGATGTGTTAAGTGCTTTGAGGGAACTCGGCTGGCGACTGTAGTATTCAATCGCGACACAAGTTCTCTGTTCCATTGGGTGTATGGGTTACAATAAACTGTCAGTGGTGCATCTGAAACAAGCGACTTGAGTCCCAGGAGAAAGTCAAAATGTTGACCGTAACCACGAATTGTCGCTTGGAGAGAAGTGGGCTTAAGACTGTAGTATTGAAAGTCGATCCAATTTGTGTGTTCCGTCGTCAACACAGGGGCATGAGGGATACAGTATGTTGTCAATGGTACATCGGAGACAAGCAACTTGCCTCCAAGGAGGACGTCCATACAGAGACCGTAGCCGCGTTTGTCACTTTGAGAGATGTCGACTGGAGATTATAGTAGTGAATCGCGCCGCAATTTGTGTGTTCCATCGTCAATACGCATGTGCGAGGGTTACAATGAACTGTCACTGGTGCATCGGAGACAAGGAGCTAGACTTCCAGAAGAACGTCCATATAATGACCACATCACCGTTTGTCCTTGGAGAGAAGTCAGCTTGAGATTGTAGTATTCAATCGCGACCCATTATGTGTGTTTTATCGTCAATACGAGGGTGCGAGGGCTACAATGAACCGTCAGTGGTGCATCGGAAAGAAGCAGCTTCACTCCTAGGAGAACGTCCATTTGGTGACCATAGCCCAGTTTGTCGCTTTGAGAGAAGTCGCCTGGAGATTGTAGTATTGAAGGGCGATGCAATTTTTGTGTTCCATCGTCAATACGAGGGTTACACTAAGATCATGGTGGTACATAAAAAGAACCAGTTTGACTCCTAGGAGGTCGTCCACCCAGTGACAGTAGACCCGTTTACTGCTTGGAGATAAGACGGCTGGAGGCTGTAGTATTGAATCGCGACTCATTGTGTGTTTAGATCGTAATACAAGTGTGTGGGAGACACAATAAGCTGTCAGTGCTGCATCGGAAACTGGCAACTTGACTCCCAAGAGAACGTCCATATGTTGACCGTAGCTGTGTTAAGTGCTTTGAGAGAACTCGGCTGTAGACTGTAGTACTCAATCGCGACGCAATTTCTCTGTTCCATCGTCAACACGAGGGTGTGTGGGTTACAGTGAACTGTCAGTGGTGCAGCGGAATTAAGCGACTTGACTCCCATGAGAACGTCCATTTGCTGACCGTATAAGTAGGCTGTTTAGGTTTTTATGTTGGTAACGCCACGTAGCGCTCTATATGAAAATCTCTGACTGTGCTGTGTGCAGTCTGAGGCTGGTCGGCAGTGTTGCAATATTTGCTATTGTATTGTTGGGCAGTTGGATGTGAACAGCGCATAGCGTTGCGCAGTTGGAGGTGAGCCGCCAGCTGTGGTGGATATGGGGAGAAAGATGGCGGAGTTTTGAGAGCGGATGATCTGGACATGTGTCCATCAGAGACAGCTAATTTGTAAGACTGGATGTCATGAACTGATATATATATATATTATGACTTTTGAACACTATTAAGGTAAAAACATTGTTTGTTCTGTATCAAAATCTTTCATTTGCTAACTATGCCTATGAGTAGTTAGTGCCTTCAGTAATTAGAATCTTTTATTCAGCTGGCAGTATTGGCGCACACTGTGTTCCAGTAGTTTGAGTAACGGAGGTTTTTGTGAGGCAAGTGATTCATGAAAGGTATAGGTTATTGTTAGTCAGGGCCATTCTTTTGTAGGGATAATTGAAAGACAGATTGCGTTGCGCTAGAAATATTGTGTGTCAGTTTAAGCACAGTCATTTATAATTTTTCTAAGAGGACGTTTCAACCGTAGCAGCGTTTTTCGCTTGGAGAGCAGCCTGCTGTAGACTGTAGTACTGAATCGCGATGCAATTTGTGTGTTCCATCGTCAATACGAGCGTGCGAGGGTTACACTAAACTGTCGGTGGTCCATCGGAAAGAAGCAGCTTGACGCCTAGGAGATCGTCCATATGGTGTCCATAGACGTGTTTATCGCATAGACAGAATTCCTCTGGAGTCTGTAGTATTGCATCGCGTGGCAATGTGTGTGTTCGATTGTCAATAAGAGGTTGCGGGGGACACAATATATTCTAAGTGCTCCATCGGCAACAAGCATCTTGACTCCCAACAGTACGTCCATACAGTGAATGTAGCTGCATTAAATGCTTTAAGAGAACTCGGCTGGAGAGTATAGTAATCAATCGCGATGCAATTTATTTGTTCCATTGTTAACAGGAGGGCGTGAGGGTTTCAATTAACTGTAAGTGGTGCATCGGAAACAAGCGTCTTGACTCCCAGGAGAACGTCCATATTGTGACTATAGCCACGAATTTTCGCTTGGAGAAAGGTCAGCTGGAGACTGTAGATTTAAATCGCGGCGCAATTTGTGTGTTCCGTCGGCAATACGAGGGTGCAAGGGTTACGATAAACTGTCAGTGGTACATCGCATGCAAAATCCTTGTCTCCTAGGAGATCGTCCATACAGTGACCGTAGCAGCGTTTGTCGTTTGGAGAGAAGTCAGCTGGAGAGTGTAGTATTCAAATGCGACGTAATTTGTGTGTTCCATCGTCAATACTAATGTGCGAGGGTTACAATGAACTGTCAGTGGTGTGTCGGGAACACGCAGATTGAAACCCAGAATAACGTAAATATGGTGATCGTAGATCCATTTGTCACTTTGAGAGAAGTGTGTTAAATACTGAAGTATTAAATTGCAACGCAATCTGTGTCTTCCATCGTCAACACGAGGGTGCAAGGGTTGCAATAAACTGTCAGTGGTACATCGGAAGCTAGATTCTTGACACCTAGGAGAACGTCCATACTGTGACCTTAGTTGTGTTTGTGGCTTGGAGAGAAGTCAGCTGTAGACTGTAGTATTGAATGGCGATTCAATTTGTGTGTTCCATCGTCAATACGAGAGAGCGAGGGTTAGAGTAAGCTGTCAGTGGTGCATCAGAAACAAGCAACTTGCCACCCAGGAGAACGTCCATACATTGACCGTAACCGCATTTGTCGCTTGGAGAGATGTTGGCTGGGGGATGTAGTAGTGAATCAAGACGCAATGTGTGTAGTCGATCGCCAATACGAGGGTGCGGGGGACACAATAAACTGTCAGTGGTGAATCGATAACATGTAACTTTACTTACTGGAGACCGTCCATCCGGTAGCCATTGCTGCGTTAGTCGCTTGGATTGAATTCGGTACCAGACTGTAGTATTCAATCGCGACGCAATATGTATATCCAATTGTCAATACGGGGGTGTGAGGGTTACAACGAAATGACAGTGGTGCAGTGGAAACAAGCTGCTTGGCTCCTAGGAGATCGTCCGTACGGTGACTGTAGGCGCATTTATCGCTTGGAGAGAAGGCGGCTGGAGCTTGTAGTATTGAATCGCGACACTATCTGTGTTTCGGATCGTCAATACGAGGAGGCGGGGGACACAATAAACTTTCAGTGGTGCATCGGAAACAAGCAACTTGACTCGCAAGAGAACGTCCATACAGTGACTGTAGATGTGTTAAGTGCTTTGAGGGAACTCGGCTGGCGACTGTAGTATTCAATCGCGACACAAGTTCTCTGTTCCATTGGGTGTATGGGTTACAATAAACTGTCAGTGGTGCATCTGAAACAAGCGACTTGAGTCCCAGGAGAAAGTCAAAATGTTGACCGTAACCACGAATTGTCGCTTGGAGAGAAGTGGGCTTAAGACTGTAGTATTGAAAGTCGATCCAATTTGTGTGTTCCGTCGTCAACACAGGGGCATGAGGGATACAGTATGTTGTCAATGGTACATCGGAGACAAGCAACTTGCCTCCAAGGAGGACGTCCATACAGAGACCGTAGCCGCGTTTGTCACTTTGAGAGATGTCGACTGGAGATTATAGTAGTGAATCGCGCCGCAATTTGTGTGTTCCATCGTCAATACGCATGTGCGAGGGTTACAATAAACTGTCAGTGGTGCATCGGAAGCAAGATTCTTGTATCCCAGGATAACATCCATACGGTGACAGTAGCAGCGTTTGTCGCTTGGAGTGAAGTCGACAGGAGGATGAAGTGTTGAATCGCGACGCAATTTGTGTGTTCCATCGTCAACACGAGGGGGGGGGGGGGGGGGGGGGGGTGACGCAATTTGTGTGTTCCATCGTCAATACGAGTGGCGGGTGTGGGAATTACTACAATTTGTCAGTGGTGCATGGGTAAGAAGCAGCTTGACTCTTAGGTGAACGCCCATTCGGTGATCGTAGATGTATTTGTCACATTGAGAGAAGTCGCATGGAGATTGTAGTATTGCATCGCGACGCAATTTTTGTGTACCATCGTCAATACGAGAGTGCGAGGGTTGCAGCAAACTGTCAGTAGTGCATCGAAAGGAAGATTCTTGACTCCCAAACAACGTACACATGGTGAGCTCAGTTGCGTTTGTTGCTTGGAACGACCTCAGCTGGAGACTGTAGTACTAAATGGCGATTCAATTTGTGTGTACCATTGTCAATACGAGGGTACAATGCTTACAGTATTCTGACAGTGGTGCATCGGAAACATGCAACTTGCGTCCAAGGAGAGCGTCCATACATAGACTGTGACCGCGTTTGTCGCTTTGATAGAAGTCGGCTGCAGACAGCGGTATTGAATCGCGACGCAATTTCTGTTATCCATTGTGAATACGAGGGTGCTAGGGTTCACTAAACTATCGGTGGTGCATCAAAAAGAAACAGGTTGACTCTTAGGAGATCGTCCATACGATGACCGTGGACACGTTTGTCGCTTGGAGAGAAGACGGCTGGAGGTAGTATTATTGAATCGCGACGGAATGGTTTTTTTTCGATCGTCAATACGAGGGTGCAGCGACACAATAAATTGCCATTGGTGTATCTAAACAAGCAACTTGACTCCCAAGAGAACGTGCATACAGTGACCGTACTCGCGTTAAGTGCATTGAAGGAACTCGGCTGGAGACTATAGTATTCAATGGCGATGCAATTTCTGTGTTCCATCATCAATACGAGGGTGTGAGAGTTCAATGAACTGTCAGTGGTGCATCGGAAACATGCGACCTGACGCCCAGGAGAACGTTCATATGGTGACTTTAGCCGTGAATTGTCGCTTGGAGAGAAGTCGGCTGGAGACTGTAGTATTGAATCGCGGCAATTTGTGTGTTCCATCGTCAATATGAGGGTGCGAGTGTTACAATAAACTGTCAGTGGTGCACTGGAAGCAATATTATTGTCTCCCAGGAGAACGTCCAAACGGTGTCCATAGTGGCATTTGTCGCTTGTAGAGAAGTCGGCTCTAGACTGAAGTATAGAATCATGACGCAATTTGTGTGTTCCATCGTCAATACAAGCGTGCGAGGTTTACAATAATGTGTCAGTGGTGCATCGGAATCAAGCAACTAGTCTCCCTGGAGACCTTCCATCCGTTGGCCGAAGCTGCTTTAGTCACTTGGAGTGAAGTCGGCTTCGGACTGTAGTATGGAATCGCGACGCAATTTGTCTATTCCATGGTTAATACAAGGTTGCGAGGGTTCAAATACAAAGTCAGTGGTGCATCGAAAATATGTAACTTGACTCACTGGAAACCGTTAATCCGTTGGCCATAGCTGTGTTAGTCGCCTAGATTGAATTCAACAAGAAACTGTAGTATTGAATCACGACGCAATTTGTCTGTTCCATCGCCAAAACGGGGCGCGAAAGTTACAATTAACTGTCAGTGGTGCA
Source organism: Schistocerca americana (assembly GCF_021461395.2). Classification (NCBI taxonomy): domain Eukaryota; kingdom Metazoa; phylum Arthropoda; class Insecta; order Orthoptera; family Acrididae; genus Schistocerca; species Schistocerca americana. The sequence goes on along the minus strand of NC_060120.1, from coordinate 1,011,240,134 downwards.
TACTCCCAGAATAACGGCCATAATTTAACTGTAACCTCGTTTGTCACTTGGAGAGAAGACGGCTAGAGACTGTAGTATTGAAATGCGAGGAAATTTGTGTGTTCCATCGTCAATACGAGGATGGGAGTGTATCACTAAACTCTCGGTGGTGCACCGGAAACAAGCAGCTTCACTCCTAGAAGAACGTCCACACGTTGACCGTAGACGCGTTTATCGCTTGGAGAGAAGTCGGCTGGAGGCTGTAGTATTCAATGCGACGCAATTTGTCTATCCATCGTCTGCACGAGGGTCCCAAGGTTACAGTAAACTGTCACTGATCCATCGGAAACAAGCAACTTGACTAACAGGAGAACGTCCATTCGGTAACCGTAGCCGTGTTAAGAGATTTGAGGGAACTCAGCTGGAGACTGTATTATTGAAAGGCGACGAAATGTGTGTGTGTGGTCATCAATACGGAGATGCGAGGGTTACAATTTACTGTCAGTGGTGCATGAGAAACAAGGTTCTTGACAGCCAGTCGAACGACAACATGGTGACCATAGTCGCAATTGTCACCTGGAGAGAATCTATGTGTGTGTTCCATCGTCAATATGGAGATGCGAGGGTTCACAATAAGCTGTCAGTGGTGCATCTTAAGCAAGATTCTTGACCCCCATTAGAGCATCCATACGTGGTCCTTGGCCGAATTTATGGCTTGGAGAGAAGACGGCTGGGGCTGTATTATTGAATGGCGATTCAATTTGTGTGTTCAGTCGCCAATACGAGGGTGCGAGGGGTGCAGTTAAGTACAATGGTGCAGCGGAAACAAGCAACTTGACTCCCAGGACAACGTCCATACGATGACCGTAGAAGTGTTTCTTGCTTGGAGGGAAGTCGGCTTCAGATGGTAGTATTGAATTTGTGTGTTATAGCGCCAATACGATGGTGCGAAGGTAACACTAAACTGTCGGTGGTGAATCGGAATCCAGCAGTGTGACTCTAGGAGAACGTTCATACGGTGACCGTTTATCGCTTGGAGAGAATTCGGCTGGAGGCTGTAGTATTGAATCGTGATGCAATGTGTGTCTTCCATCGTCAATATGAGGGTGCGGGAGATACAATAAACTGTCAGCAGTGCATCGGAAACAAACAACTTGACTCCCAGGAAAAAGTCCATACGGTGCCCAAAGACGCGTTATTAGCTTGTAGTGAAGTCGTACTGTAGCTGAAGTATTGATTCGCGACGTAATTTGTGTGTTCCATCGTCGAGGGTGCAAGGGTTACAACAAACTGTCAGTAGACCATCAGAAGCAAGATTTTTGACTCCCAGATGAACGTCCATACGGTGACTTTAACAGCACCTGTGGCTTGGAGAGAAGACGGCTGGAGACTGTAGTATTGAATGGCGATTCAATTTGTGTGTTCCATCGTCACTACGAGGGTGCGCGGGTTAGAGTGAAGTGTCAGTAGTGCACCGCAAACAAGCAAGTCACTTACAGGAGAACGTCCATACGGTGACAAACTCCGCGTTGGTCGCTTGGAGAGAAATCAGCTGGAGATTGTAGTATTTCATCAAGATGCAATTTACGTGTTCCATCGTCATTAAGAGAGGGTGAGGTTTTCATTAAACTGTCCGTGGTGCATCAGAAACCAGCAGCATGACCGTGTCCGCACTTATTGCTTCGAGAGAACTCGGCTGGCGTCTGTAGTATTGCATCGCGACATAATGTGTGTGTTTCATCTTTAATATGAGGGTTCGGGGAGCACAATAAACTGTCAGTGGTGCATCAGAAACAAGCAACTTGACTCCCAAGAGAATTTCCATACGGTGACCGTAGCCATGCTCGTCACTTGGAGAGAATTCGGCTGGAGACTGTTGTTTAAAATCGAGACGCAATTTGTGTGTTCCATCGTTAATACGAGGTTGCAAGGGTTACAGTAAACTTTCAGTGGTGCATCGGAAACAAGCAACTTGAGTACCAGGAGAATGTCCGTAGGATGACCGTAGCTGCGTTTGTCGCTTTGAGGTAAGTCAGCTGGAGGTTGTAGTATTGTATCGCAACCCTATTCTGTGCTCCATCGTCGTTACGAAAGTGCGAGGGTTACACTAAACTGTCAGTGGTGCATCGGAAACAAGCAACTGAACTCCCAGGAGAACGACCATACGGTGAACGTGGCTTCGCTCGTCGCTTGGAGAGAATTCAGCTGGAGACTGTAGTATTGAATTGTGATGCAATTTGTGTCTTCCATCGTCAATGCATAGCTACGAGGGTTACACTAAAAAGTCAGTGGTGCATCGGAAAGAAGCAACTTGACTCCCAGGAGAACGTACATACGGCAACCATAGCCATGTTAGTCGGTTGAAGACAATTCGTCTAGTTAGTGTAGCATCGAATATCGACGCAATTTTTGTGTTCCATCGTGAATATGAGAGTACAAGTGTTACAGTAAACTGTCAGTGGTGCATCGGAAACAAGCAACTTGACTCCTACGAGAACGTCCATACGGTGACCATAGTCGCGTGAGTCGCTTGGCAAGAAATCGCCATGGGACTGTAGTGCTGAATTGCGACGCAGTTTGTGGGTTCCATCATCAATACGAGTTTGCGAGGGCTACAAGAACCCGTCAGTGTAGCATTGGGAACAAGCAACTTAATTTTCAGGTCTTACGTATGAAGACTGTAGCCGCTTTTGTCGCTTGGAGAGAAGTCGCTTCTGGACTGTAGTATTGAACCGCCACGGAATTTGTGTGATCCGCCGTCAATACGATTACAATAAACTGTCAACATCCGAAAGACGCAACTTGACTCCAAGAAAAATGTCCATACGGTTACTTTAGCCGCATTTGTGGCTTGGAGAGAAGTCTGCTAGATAGTGTAGCATTGAATGGCAATTCAATTTTTGTGTTTCGTCGTCTATACGAGGGTGCGCTGGTTACAGTGAACTGTCAGTGGTGCATCGGAAACAAGCAACGTGAATTCCAGGTGAACGTCCATACGATGACCGTAGCCTCGTTAATCGCTTTGAGAGAAGTCGGCTGGAGATTGTGGTACTGAATCGCGACTCAATATGTGTGTTCCATCGTCAATACGTGGGTGCGGGGGACGCAATAAGCTGTCAGTGGTGCATCGGGAACAAGCTACTTGACTCCTAGGATATGATTTAATGTAACACTCGTGTGTCAACAAAGGAATACGAAAAACTAAAATAAAACAAATGTGTTCTTTGTTTGGAAAATTTAGCGTCTTAGATATAGGCAAATTGGACAGATGACAGCATGCAAAACACGGAATGCATCTGTATTACGAAGGAAAATACTTTGTGTGTAAACTGATAAATGAAATCATTGCGAACAAGAAGGGAGCGAACGGCAAAATTCCATGTATTGGTATGCGATTAGTCTCTGAAGCAGGAGAAGCAGCATCGTCCAAAGCACGAGAATCATCAGTGGCAGGACCAACAGCTGAAACATCAACACTTGCAGCAGAAACTGTCGCTCACCCTACATGCAACAGAAAGCAAATCCAACGTTATTTATGTTCAGCCAGTCATCCCCTTAAGAAGACAAGAACTTCACCACCATGCCATCTGAAGGAGCAGTCAACACTGGAAATTCCATCAAATGGTCGTATACTGAAGAAGAGGAAGCACTAGACCCATCCCATCTCAAGGATTTTTTTGCTGATGGGCAACAGCAAAACCACAGTAAGATAAGTACATGTGTAATGTTCTTGCATATTAATGTGCAGTCCCTAAAAATCAAATGTAATGAACTTCAGTATTGGCTGGAAATCTTAAACTGCACTGTTATTTCAATAAATGAACACTGGCTTAGCAATGAGGAACTAAAATTAAGTGTACCATTTGGATATGAATTGGCAACCAGCTACTGTAGAACAAGTATTAATCACGGTGCTGTATCTGTATATGTTAAAAATAGTGTGAACCTAATCTATGAATTTATAGATGTAAGCAGACTGTGCATAGAAGCAAAATTTGAAGCCGCAGCCAAACCAGGAAATTATAATAGCTTCAGTATACCGCCTCCCAAAACACAACGAAGACCTGTTTGTGGAGCTTCTGGAGAAACAGATACTCTTGCTACTCAAATACAAAAACTACAGAGTACTAATAATTAGTGATATCACTGTGGACATTAGGTTTCAGAATAGAAAGGTTGATCACCTGCTAAATACATTAAGATCCCTTAACTTCAGTTGTGTAAATGACAAACCCTCAAGACAGGAAGCATGTCTAGATAACATAATTTGTAATTTTCATCTAAACAAAACGGAATTCAACACAATCAAGCTAGGCATTTCAGATCCTGAGGGACTCATAACAGTAAAGCTACTGAAACTTTCACAGACTGTAGAAAAATTATAAGACCAATTAACGAATCAAAGCTAAACAAGTTGATAAGTAAACTCATTTTAATAAAATAGGATAAAATAATAACCACTGCCGGTGCAAATGAATCTACCAACAAATTTCTAGAACTGTTACTGAAAATTTTGATGTATGTTGTCCTAAACACTGCAAGAAAATATCAAGACAAAATCGTTACACCTAACCACAAAATCTAAAAAGCTGATACAGCCCATGTCTAGGTAGAATAAGAATCATAACTGAGAAGATGGTCAATGAATCAATAACTAAGCTCAGTAATTCTAGAACAGAGGATTACTATGGTCTCTCAAATTATGTTATTAAATACATCAGTAGTCAAATTGTAACACCACTGACTAAAATAATCAACAAAATTTTACATGAAGGTAGTTATCTACAATGTTTAAAAATATCTGTATTTCAACCAGTACATATGAAAGGAGATATAGCATCACCAGACAACTGTTTACCAATATCACTTACATCCATACTATCAAATTAATAGAATACTGCATGCATAAACAGATGAGTCAATATTTTGAACATAATAATGTACTCACCTCTTCATCATATAGTTTCAGATCTAGCCCTTCTACAGTCAAAGCAGTTGAGAGTATGACAGCAAAAATATGCAATTGCTTTGAAAATAAAGATATTATCTGTGCAATATTGTTGGACCTCAGGAAAGCTTTTGATATGGTCTCCCACAATATTCTCATAAAACTCTCTACCACTACAGAGTGAGAGAGAGTGCTCTATACATAATGCAGTGATACTTGGACAGTAGAGAACAGACAGTTAAGGTAAATAATCAGATGTCAGAATGTCTCCCAGTTGTAAAGGGGGTACCTCAAGGATCTGTTCTTGGACCTTTCCTTTTCATTATTTATATAAATGATTTACCAGCAGTTGTATTATTAAGTGTTTTGTTACTGCTTACTGCTATAATGATTATCTTCAGTATGTAAAAATTATGAACAGTTAGTATTTTAAATTCTTTCAACAAATTTCTGCAGGACCCCCTGACACATTTCTTTCCATAATTCTAAGTGCCTTCTTCTGTAATATAAGTACACTTTTCATATTACCTTTACTGCTGGATCCCAGTGCCTCTATCCCATAGCTTAGATGCGATTCAAATAGTGCAAAATATATTTGCCTCATAGTGGTGATGTTACAAAAATGTGTCAGTTTTCTTAGGACATATATGATAGTACATAGCTTTTTGCAAATTTCATTTACATGATCAGACCAGTTTAACTCTGCATCAAGTGTCATACCAAGAAATTTGGTCGAGTATTGTTTTTTAATGTATTCATCACCCATTAAAATTTGGTTTTCAAGAGTTTTTTGCCTCCCAAGATCAAATTCAATATAGAATGATTAATTTGTGTTTAATTTTAGTTTGTTTTCATTAAAATACTGCAGAATTAAGCCTGCTGCAGTATTGGATTCCACTTCGAGCTGCAAATAGTTTGGATTGCGGCATATTAATGTGGTATCATCTGCATATAAGATAGCTGTAGCATGGTTTGTTATGTACTGAATATCATTAACATAAATAATAAAAAGAAGTTGTCCTAATATTGATCCCTGTGGAACACCAAAATTTACGTCAGTGGTGTTTGATTTGTATGCTCCCTCTGTAGTGCTAATAGACACAAACTGCTTCCTATTTGTCAAGTAGGACGTCATCATATTATGGGCTGTGCCTCAAATGCCATAGTTCCACAGTTTGTCCAGCAATATGGTCATATCAACACAGTCAAATGCTTTTTGTAAGTCTAGAAAGAGGCCACATACATGTTCTTTATTATCTATTGCTGGCAGGTTGAGAGGGACAAAAGGAGGGGCAGGGGGAAGTAGTTGGACGATGGGTGAAAGAAATAGAAGGGGGCAGGCACTTTTCCTGAAGAGTTTTAAGTTTTTTTCTAAGTATTTTAATGAAATTGTAGCACACCTACCATCATGGATGCAGCTGACTTGAAATACTTCAAGAGTATGAAGTGCAATTTACTCTTATTTCTGCTGTTCAGGGTGTCAACCAGCTAACAGATTCAACTACAATTAGTCATACTCGATCACTAGTTTTGGTCACATTTAATGATTATCTGCAGATCTAAAAATAAAACAGAATAATATGGTAACATATAATTAAATAGATAACACAGAATGAAAATATTTGTTATTCAAATTCCTTAAAACTGTTAGTGAATAAATAGATCACATAGACTGACAACATGTAAAATAATTCTTAAAATTGTACTTGTTTAACTGGATCATGATAAATCAAATATGTTTCAAAAATAACACAATCTTAAGTTGTAAAATAAAAGGTACAGCACTATAATACTTTTGTGGCTACATTTTGTGGTATCCAGCATTTTACAAAAACTACTTTACACCATGTAGATGCATGTGTCATGTATAATTGATTAGGGGACAGGAGATGGTAAGGGGAGAGAGGCGGCATGAATACTGTGTGGTAATAAAAAATGTAACCAAGACATTGTCTGAAAGATGTAATGAAATAATGGAAAGTTTAGGCTGGAATAACAACAGCATTACTACTACTGCAACTATTTTTATTATTGCTATTATTATTCTGTGTTTGCTTTCTCTTTCATAAGAGGGCCTTTTGCCTGAAAGGTTACATGTTTAGTAGTTTTTTCATTGTGCCTGTTGGCAACTCAACATTTTCCTCTATGTGGTGAGTAGCAATCTATCTTTCTCATAGTGTAGGTGTAATGTAATTAGTTTAAGACTAAGAACCATTTGGGGGCATTTGGGTAATGCACCTAAAGCAGGTGTTACACAACAATCCACCATGAACGGTATTGATCTAGCGCAACAGCCATCTAGTGGTAGAATGGGTGAAAGCATGAAAATTAGTAGACACATTATCTGCGCACCAGAATAGACAACAGTTTTTAACTGCCATCAATCCGCGCATGCGCGGTAGGCAGAAATAACTCATGCATGCGCAGAAGGGTTTACCACAGTGCTTTCTGCCTGTTGCTTGGTTATTGTTAAGTGGATGGTGGCAAGGTTTATTGGTTGGTTTAAATGGTCGTGGGCAGGGCGGGTGGGGAAAGGGGGGGGGGGCAGCTAGTGGCTAATTTCAGATTTTCATGTTGGGGGTTTTTCATGTTGGGGATCTTCTGCATTTTTTTCAGTAAGCAGGTTTCATAAATGCAGAAAAGAAACTTGTTTTGCAGTAGACTCTTTAATACTGTTTGTGAAAGGATTTTTTTCTGTTGATAGCTTCGTATTCTAGAAATGAAATGGAGCAAAGAGGTGTTAAGCATCTTAAATCAGGCATGCAGCAAGCAAAGATGTTTTGGTTTTACGTGACATAGAACCATTATAACACACTTTTAGAGTCAAGATGAACATTTACTTCGGCACTGAACAGAGTGAATACAGAAGTGGATGTCGAACATGGTGCGAGAGAACAAAGACAGAATACAAAGCCAAAGAGAATGAACAAAGAACTGTCACTCAGCATCAGAGATCTCACAGAGTGGACATCGAACATGGTGCAAGAGAACAAAGACAGAATGCAAAGCCAAAAAGAATGATCAAAGAAGTGTCACTTTGCATCAGGGATGCTATGGCAGTGCGGAACATGGGTGGGCAATGCTAGCACAAGTGTGTAGAAAAATCTTCGTATGACGGCGGAGGCAGCATCCAATGCACGAAGTATGTGACTCAGGTGCATCATCATGGTCTCAAGCAGCGGACAGCTACACATGTGGTGGTGAGTTGACGGGGAACGCGGAGGTGGCAGCGGTGGTGGGTGAGGCATCAGTGGAGGTAGGTCAGCAGGGAGCGGCGGGGAGTGCCTCTGGGAGGAACCACATAGGCATTACTCAATGAACAGAAACTGTACTAGCTTGTAGCAATTTTGAAGCATTGAGACGTCAAACTTTGTGATGTATGGGTGGTCTGCCCATGCTACAGATTCGGTGACCAGTGCTGTTGCTGATTGCCGAGACCCGTGAAGGGTGGCACACGTGGAGGGGCAAGAGGGGGGGTCATGAGCGGCAGTGGTTGAATGACCTTGGTATGCCAGGATAGAATGTGCAGAGTGTTGACAGCAGGAGAAGACTGAGGATGCAGTGCAGTAGCCACTAAATTCTTTGGATCACAAGAAGTGAGAACATGAGTGTCTGTACCAGGCCAGAGTAAAGTGGGCGGGGCATTGGCAGCAGACAACGACAAAGGGCATGGAGTGGTGGCCACGCGATGTAAAGGGTCCTGCGAAGCCAGAACAGGAGTGGCCAGCGTCAGCACGGAACTGGCAGCAGGGAAACTGCAGCTCGACACAGGGGCAAAGCAGAGTGAAGACACAGTAGGAGAGGGAGGTGGTGTCGAAAGAAATGGCTCCGCAGTGAGGCTGCGTAAGGTACTCTGTGCATGAGCCAATTCAGCAGAGGCAGTAGCAATGCGAGAGCATAACTCCGCATTATGTGTGCGGAGCCCATCGATCTGTTTGTGGACGTCTGGTAAATCGGAGATTCAGCTGTGGAAAGCGTAGCCGAGGAGGCAGAGAGTGGAGACATGCTAAGTTCGTTCGAGGACAGAATGGTACAACCAGATGCATGATGGAGCATACCACCCTGCAGGTCGGGCGAAAGTTGATAATGGTGCAGAAAGACTAACTTGAGCACAGGTTCGTCCACGTCAGAGATGTGGAAGGTCCAAGGAAACGTCAAGTTCAGTGGCAGACGAAGCGACATCTTGATGGAGCCGAGTAACGTGGTAGGAGATTGTGTTGCAGTGATCAAATTGAGATTAGGAGGAGGACGCATGTCGCGTGCATGCTTGGCCGGGATAATGCTAACGTTGGCACAGGTGTGGCTTCGGATGGTAGGCACCATGAAGAATCGTAGCAGGACGTGGTGCCTAAGCGTGCCTGCCTGTCTCATCCATGATATATATATATTTGAAAAAATAACACAAATACACCTTTAAATATTTGTCCTTTAAAGTGTTTCAGATTGGGGTGTATATATCCACAACAACTTTTGAAGTGGTGGGCTGTGCTATTCTGTGGCTGAAACTCACCTGGAGCAAAACAAGTTTTCATTTGGCAAAAGAAGGCAGTCAGATGCATCCATGGAGTCAGAAATAACGAGTCTTGTAGACCATATTTCAAAAATCTAAAAATACTAACAGTTGCAGCCCTCTGTATACTAAGTTGTCTGATACACACAAAAGAAAACCAACACAGTCACAAACTACGAAAATCTATCCATCACCATGATGCATGTATAAAACAGCAAATTGACATCCCAGTTGCTAGACTAAAGAAAACTCAAGATAGTCACAGGTACATGGTAGTAAAACTATTTAACATGTTGCCAACAGAGGCACATAATGTGTCACTGAATGAGTTTAAAAGTGTCACAAAGAAATGGCTTAGAGAAAAAGCTTTTTGTACAATAGAAGAGTTTATAATGTGCACTAAAGGTGATCTTAAGTACCAGTACTAATATAGTTTCACTTAGATTAAACTTATACATGTAAATATAATGCAAATACCTTGTGCAGCATCAAGGACAAATTTTTGTATCTTATTAGACAATAATGATCTACAATATACACTCCTGGAAATTGAAATAAGAACACCGTGAATTCATTGTCCCAGGAAGGGGAAACTTTATTGACACATTCCTGGGGTCAGATACATCACATGATCACACTGACAGAACCACAGGCACATAGACACAGGCAACAGAGCATGCACAATGTCGGCACTAGTACAGTGTATATCCACCTTTCGCAGCAATGCAGGCTGCTATTCTCCCATGGAGACGATCGTAGAGATGCTGGATGTAGTCCTGTGGAACGGCTTGCCATGCCATTTCCACCTGGCGCCTCAGTTGGACCAGCGTTCGTGCTGGACGTGCAGACCGCGTGAGACGACGCTTCATCCAGTCCCAAACATGCTCAATGGGGGACAGATCCGGAGATCTTGCTGGCCAGGGTAGTTGACTTACACCTTCTAGAGCACGTTGGGTGGCACGGGATACATGCGGACGCGCATTGTCCTGTTGGAACAGCAAGTTCCCTTGCCGGTCTAGGAATGGTAGAACGATGGGTTCGATGACGGTTTGGATGTACCGTGCACTATTCAGTGTCCCCTCGACGATCACCAGTGGTGTACGGCCAGTGTAGGAGATCGCTCCCCACACCATGATGCCGGGTGTTGGCCCTGTGTGCCTCGGTCGTATGCAGTCCTGATTGTGGCGCTCACCTGCACGGCGCCAAACACGCATACGACCATCATTGGCACCAAGGCAGAAGCGACTCCCATCGCTGAAGACGACACGTCTCCATTCGTCCCTCCATTCACGCCTGTCGCGACACCACTGGAGGCGGGCTGCACGTTGTTGGGGCGTGAGCGGAAGACGGCCTAACGGTGTGCGGGACCGTAGCCCAGCTTCATGGAGACGGTTGCGAATGGTCCTCGCCGATACCCCAGGAGCAACAGTGTCCCTAATTTGCTGGGAAGTGGCGGTGCGGTCCCCTACGGCACTGCGTAGGATCCTACGGTCTTGGCGTGCATCCGTGCGTCGCTGCTGTCCGGTCCCAGGTCGACGGGCACGTGCACCTTCCGCCGACCACTGGCGACAACATCGATGTACTGTGGAGACCTCACGCCCCACGTGTTGAGCAATTCGGCGGTACGTCCACCCGGCCTCCCGCATGCCCACTATACGCCCTCACTCAAAGTCCGTCAACTGCACATACGGTTCACGTCCACGCTGTCGCGGCATGCTACCAGTGTTAAAGACTGCGATGGAGCTCCGTATGCCACGGCAAACTGGCTGACACTGACGGCGGCGGTGCACAAATGCTGCGCAGCTAGCGCCATTCGACGGCCAACACCGCGGTTCCTGGTGTGTCCGCTGTGCCGTGCGTGTGATCATTGCTTGTACAGCCCTCTTGCAGTGTCCGGAGCAAGTATGGTGGGTCTGACACTCCGGTGTCAATGTGTTCTTTTTTCCATTTCCAGGAGTGTATTACACCATTTCTGTTAGTTATGTAAACTGTATATGTACACAAATGACGACATCAATTGCATTTTTAATGCCTAAAGATGGATAATAAAATAATTAATAAATAAAAGACAGACTCTTAAAAGATTCCCCAGTCACCAAGGAACGTAATGTTACATCCAGCCTGCAATGTAACAGGGCATTTACCGGTATTTTATTCATGATCTAGGTTGATGTAATGACAAAATGTATAAACATATGATTTAATTCTTACTTTCGAGAATGTGAGACAGCCTCCATCATGACTCTGTCACACTTACTAATTTCATCTTCTATCATAGACTGCAGCTTCTTGAAACAGGCCATGTCCATCCTCATAAAGCTCTAAAATTCATGCAGATCTTCAAGCCTCAGTACTTTCATAAGCAGTGAATATAATCCCCTGGCTTTTCCCCTTCTTTTCAGTCAGGATTGATCTCAACAATGTCTGCCCTTTTGTTTTCATCGTTGTACTGCCCTAATTCAAAGATTTACTGTCACTACCAGTGCAATAGTTCCAAAAACAAGTAGGTCCTCCATGTGCAAAATGCTGTATAAATACATATACCTGTGTAACCAAGTGCCATAATATAAAACCAACTGTTGAGTCTGTAGTTCAGAAAAGTAGTAACCTATACAACATAATAAGAATTACTTAATAAATAATGATAAATATTTTCTTATGAAATAGGAACCATGAGTCACATAAATAATTCAAATGGGTGATGTTACAATATGTCACATGGTCCTCCTTGTGTTTTGTGCAGTACAACAAATGACTTTACAAGACATCGGACAGTTCCGTTTGCGTTTCACACATTATTGCTGTCTACTGTGCATGCACACCAGGTATATCCCACATGGATGGTGCAATAGATCTACATGAACCAGCCTTTAGTTAAAGATATGCATACTTGAGGTGCTGGTGCATAGGTCTACGGTTTAGACACATCGTGTAATACAGGCTTAATATTGATAGGTGAGATGTTGTGTTAAAATCATAATTAAATTAAAACCTCGAGTGCATGTGGTTTTCATCAGAGGCGTTTGACTTGTGTTAGTCCACCTATGTATATTGGGCTCATACTGCCCATTGCCATGCTGCCTGAAAGTGGTGCAGGCTACTAAAGTTGACTTTAACTGAGTGGGTCTGTAGCAAAACTTAAGAGTGTGCTGGTGATTGGGCTGTCTGAGTATGTTGTTAAAAGTTTTGCATTGTAGTCTTCTTTTGAAAACAAATTTATTTGCCCAGATTGTTATGTTAGTACAATTACTGGATTACTAGCTTCAGTAACATGTATTGTCATCCTTAGATCGATAAAACTAGACAGTGGTAGTTACATCATACAATGCTTACACCACTCTGTTACCGAGTGCTATACAATGTGCACTAGGTCTTAACCAACTTGTCTTTATACCATGATGCAGCAAGATGTTTTATGTATAAGTCTTGTTCATGCCATGCCTACTTAAAGTTGTATATACTTGATAACAGAACACCGGTCATGTCATTCTAATGCCTTGATATTTTTATGCATATTGTGTAGTCCTTATGTGATGAGTGGTGTAAGCATTGTTTGATGTAGCTACCACTGCCTGGTTTTGTGGATCTGAGGATGGCAAAACATATTGCTGAAACTAGTAATCTAGTAATTGTGTTAACATAGCAGTCTTGGCAAATTATTTTGTTTTCAAAAGAAGATTACTGTGCAAAATTATAGATTACCTCCTGTGCTGAATGATTGTGTCATGTAACCATAAAATTGGTAAAGTACACAGAATTCTACTAGTCACAGGAACATTATAGTGTTGTTCCATTTATTTTACAACTTAAGACTGTTCTTTTTAGGAAATTTGACCTTCCACAACTCTTTATTAATCAATTACCATTTTAGGACTCTTAAGTCCTTCTGAAGCATTTTTCTTATAGTTTTAACATTGGAAATTAATTACATAGGAATGAATCTTACTTTACGCTTCTGGGAATTAGTTATGCATGCAACCTCTTATCCAAAAAATTTGGATGACAGCCATGCTGTATATGTTGTAACCCAGTAAAAGACTTTGTGTCACTCATATTTTCATTCAGTGAATGAATGAATGAATGATCATAGGGCGGTCTGAACTTCCCAATTTTCATGAGTAATTGCCTGACTCTGCATTAATATATTCCACAGATTGTGCCAACTAAGGTTTTCCATACTGTTAAGAGAATGGTACAATTTTCCAATCAGTATGACAATATTCTCAGCAATGTGCATAATGTCAAACGCCATTGTACTATTGAGGTTGCCATCCAAACATTCACTTGCAGCTCCAATTATTATTGCATGATCCGTAGTAAAATATTTTCCCAAAGAGCTTAAATCACAAGATCTATCCTTGTCCTCACTTGTGGTGGGTCTGTCCCATCCTGGGTTCTGAATGGTGTCCCCTTCCTTTTTAAACTTCCTTAAACTAACGTTCTCTCCTCCTTGATGAAGGAACTGTTCATTCTGAAAGCTCAAGGTAATGTGACACTTTTACTATTATGTGTCTATCAGCCTCCTGAAGGTAAGTAACTATATACATTTTCTATGAGGGTCACTCCAAAAGAAATGCACACTGTTTTTGTAAAAATACAGTTTTCATTCTGCTTGTGTGAAAGTTTTACATCCTTCCCACTTGTTTTCAAACTTAGTTCAACCTGTTCCTGCGAGTGGTGCCATCACAGCCTGTCTTCAAGATGGCTGCTACACTTGACATTTTTCAGAAGCAACGTGATGTCATAGAATTCCTGCGCTGTGAAAACGAGACAGTGGGAAACATCCACAAGAGATTGAAAAAGATGTATGGAGATGCTACTGTTGATCACAGTGCAGTTAGTCAGTGGGCAAGCAGGTTACATGATGAAAGCAGGCAGAGCAATATTGAGGATTGTCCTCACAGTGGCAGGTCTTGTACTACACACACTCCAGACAATGTGCAGAGAGTTAATGAATTGGTGACTGCTGACAGACGCATCACAGTGAATGAATTGTCACACTATGTTGTGATCGGGGAAGGAAGTGTTTGCAGAATACTGAAAGTTTGTGCCAGGTGGGTTCCCAGGATGTTGACAGTGCCTCACAAAGAAACAAGAAAAACTATATGCAGCAAACTATTGGAACAGTACGAGAATAGTGGAGATGAATTTCTTGGAAGAATTATGACAGGCAATGAAACATGGCTCCATCATTTTTCACCAGGGATGAAGAGGCAATCAATGGAGTGACATCACACAAATTCACACAAGAAAAAAAAATTCATAACCACATCTTCTGCTGGAAAAGTTATGGCTATGGTGTTTTTGATTTCAAAGGACTTTTGCTTGTGGACATCATGCTAAGTGGAACCACCATAAATTCTGGTGCATATGTGATGACACTGAAGAAACTTCAAGCTCGACTGAGTTGTGTTCAACTACATCAGCAAAAGCAGGATGTTTTGCTGTTGCACGACAATGCGTGGCCACATGTCAGTCAAAAAACCATGGAAGCGATCACAAAACTCAGATGGACAATACCCAAACACCCACCTTACAGTCCTGACCTGGCTCCATGTGACTATCATCTCTTTGGGAAACTGAAAGACTCTCTTCATGGAACAAGGTTTGAAGATGATGACTCCTTTATGCACGCTGCCAAACAGTGGCTCCAACACGTTGGTCCAGAATTTTACCGTTCGGGTATACAGGCATTGGTTCCCAGTGGCGTAAGGCAGTTGAGAGGGATGGAAATTATGTGGAGAAAGGAAATTATTTTTCGTAAAGTATTATAATCAGCATGAACAGAAAGATGGTTAGTAAAACATAATTTTTTTAGTGTAAAATGTAAATATAAAAAGCGACTGGCAGTAGCAGTTTCACATTTACCATGAGAAGTAAGTTAAAAGTGACCACTAATGACTATAATAATCCACTTTTGCCCTTCCTTAACAGGAAATCATTGTTTGCGTATGGAGACGGCCGAACTCGTAAGTACCGTGAACTCAAAAGAAGAAATTATTAAATTGCTTCAAAGTGACATTGAAGCGCTGAAGGCGGAAATTTTAGCATTGAAACAACAAAATTCTGAACTGGTTATTGAAAGAAAATCCTGCGTGTGTAGAAATCAACCCATTACTGAACAAAGTGGCAAACATCCGCATTTGTGTAATACGGCAAATAATACAACAGAGAACTCTGTCAGTGAAACAAGTGATAGGTATAAATGGAAAACAGTTTCCTATAATAAGAAGGGCAAACGTAAAAGTGCAACGAACAAAGAAGATGACAAAAACGATTTTCTGTTAATAGGTGATTCTATATTAAAAAATGTTATTGTGCCGGACTGCAAGGTCGATGTTCGACCTGGAATCCGATCGCATCAGCTCAACAAACACTTTAAGAATGTATTGTCCACGAAAAGAAACACGGGCGAAACTGGTAACAAAACTTTAAGTACCGACGATTACAGAGGTGTCTTAATCCACGTGGGCACAAACTCCATCCGCAGTAACAGTGAGGAAGAAATCGTGAATGAAACGCGGAATCTGATTAGATCGGCGAAAACTGTATACCCTACAGCCAGGCTGGTAATTAGTGGAATCATTCATCGAAGATCGGTAAGTGATACTTACATCAACAGGGTAAATACCGGCATTAGGGAACAGTGCAACAGACTCGGTGCAGTATTCATTGACCCAAACAAATTCTTAAACTGCAAGTGTCTGGGAAAAGACGGCCTGCACTTGAATAGATTAGGCTCTGTGAACCTTAGTAAAATGTTCATAGACGTGTGTAAAGTCCTAAGAAGCAAGGGAAACTAATTCATTGTGATAGGGGTGACAAAGAAAAAATTCAAACTGAAAATAAAAAGTTTAGGTACCAAACAAAGGATGCACGCGAAATAACTAAAAGAAAAAATGATCTATTGATGCACTTGAATATAAATGGCTTAGGGGCAGAACTACCAAATCGTAAATTCTCAAAAATCGACGAACTAAAAATTCTGCTTTCAGAATCCGTAAATATTAAAATAATCTGCCTAAATGAACACTGGTTAACAGAAGATAGTATAAAAGTACTAAATAGTATTAATAATTTTAAGGTAGCTGCTAGCTTTTGTAGAATAAGCAAATCTCGTGGAGGCTCCTGCATTCTTGTCAATTCTTCCATAAGTTATACAGTAAGAGATAGTTTTAATTATTTAAATGAAGAGAGCGTGTTTGAAAGTTGCTCTGTAGAGC
Source organism: Schistocerca americana (assembly GCF_021461395.2). Classification (NCBI taxonomy): domain Eukaryota; kingdom Metazoa; phylum Arthropoda; class Insecta; order Orthoptera; family Acrididae; genus Schistocerca; species Schistocerca americana. The sequence continues at coordinate 1,011,223,474 of NC_060120.1, read as the reverse complement.
TGAGTGATCTGAATACATTGGTTATAGCAATCTACAGAATTCCTGGATGTGCGGTAACAAAAGTGTTTTTAACCAAATTCGAATGCCTCCTGGAAAAACTCCAGAAAGAAAGTAAGAAAAAAGTTGTTATAGCAGCAGACTTCAACTTAAATGTCTTAGTTGAAAGCAATGATTCCACAAAATTTCGTGACTTAATTCAGAAATCTGGTTTCAAGCTAAATTTTTCTGAAGGCACTAGGGAAAACAGCAGATCAGTGACCTGCATTGATAATATTATTACTAACTACATATTTGACAGTGGAAATAAGCACAAATACTGCTTAGACTTGGGTATTTCAGATCACTCAGCTCTGTTTATTGAGCTCCCAAAAGCAAATAACCTAAAGTCTCCAGAAGTGTGTATAAAAAGGGATCTCAGTAAAAGTAAAATGGATTTATTCCGCAGTAAATTAAGTATAATAAGCTGGCCTGTAGACTACAATAGTTCAAGCTCGATTAACTATGACAAATTCTTAAATTGTTTCTTAGAGGTATTTAATGAATCATTTCCTCGTAGATATAAGCAAAAGAAGGTTAATGGTAAACTCAAATGGATTACAACAGGAATAAAGATCTCTAGTGCCAGAAAGAGAGAGCTCCACAATGAGTTAAAATCAAACAGAAATCCAGATTTTGTCATTTATGTCAAACAGTATAAAGCTGTATTTAGGAAAGTTGTAGCGGCAGCTAAAAAAATGGCAAATAATAAATTCATACGAGAACACAGAAATAAGACAAAAGCAGTGTGGTCAGTTGTTCAGTCTGAACTAGGAGCCAAAGTAAAAATTCATGAGATTTTGAAAATTAGACATGAAAATGAAATTATAGTAAACCCTGTTCAGATGTCAAGTTGTTTCAATGAATTCTTCCTAAACGTAGTAAGATCGGATGTGGATATGACATTCTATCAGGGCATCACAAATTTGGAAAACAGCCAGAACACATCTTTTAAACAATTTGAAAAAATAACCCAAAGGGATGTGGAAAAGGAAATATTGTCTCTAAAAAACAAAACCTCACATGGGTGGGATGAAATAACAACATCTGTAATCAAGTATGTGTATGATATTATTTCCCAACCACTGTCAACTATTATAAATCAATCTTATGAACAGGGATGCTTTCCAGAGGTATTGAAATATGGTGAGATCAAACCTCTATTCAAGAAAGGATCGACAGAAGATATGGGGAATTACCGCCCTATCTCTCTCTTGCCGGTCTTCTCTAAAGTGTTTGAAAAGATTGCAGCAAAACAAATTAATAACTTTCTTACTGTAAATGATATAATTTTTAAAAACCAGTTCGGATTCCAACAGGGTAAAAGCACTGCGAATGCTATAAATGAGTTTATCCAAAAAATATGCTCCACGTTAGATAAAGGTAGAAAGGTCACAGGTATATTCTGTGATCTGACTAAAGCTTTTGATTCAGTGAACCATGCATTACTCCTCCACAAATTACAGATGTATGGAATCAGAGACACTGCTTTAAAATGGTTTAGCTCTTACCTGTCAGGTAGGAAACAAAGAGTAATTTTAACTTCAAATGGAACCAATTATTCATCAGACTGGAAAACAGTTCCCCAAGGAGTCCCACAAGGTTCGATATTGGGTCCCTATCTGTTTCTTTTTTACGTAAATGACCTACCACTTGCTATTGATGTTCATTCAGTCTTATTTGCTGATGATACATCAGTTCTAATTGAAAATGAGGTATCTGAAAATATTCCAGAAAAAGCCAAAAACACTTTAGAAAAACTTGAATCTTGGTTCTATCAAAATGGACTAAAACTAAATGTAACTAAAACCAAAATGATGCAATTTGAAGCTAAATCAGTAGAAAGGAGTGAAATAAAGATAACTTGCAATGATCAGGATATCACAGAAGCAAACCACGTGAAGTTCTTAGGCCTAAATCTTGACAAAAATTTAAATTGGAAGGTACACATAGATTACTTAGCAAATCAACTGAACAACTTAGCATTTGCAATGTGTATTTTGTCAGGTGCCACAAACATAGATACCAGAAAGATAGTTTATCACTGCTACTTTGAGTCAGTTATTCGTTATGGCATAATCTTCTGGGGAAATTCAGCAAATGTCACTAGGCTCCTAGTATTACAAAAGAAAGTAATTAGAAACATGTGTGTTGCAAAAAAACGGGAATCCTGTCGACCACTGTTAAAAAATTTAAAAGTACTATCTATCCCCTCACTTTACATATATGAGATGGTGGTGTTCCTATATAGAAATCAACATACACTAGACAATTTCCGTTTTGACCACAACTACAGCACTCGCCACAGAGATAACTTCAAACTTCCAACACATCGTTTAAAACTTTATGCCCAAACGCCAGAGTATATGGGGTTAAAAATTTTCAATAAAATAAACGGCAGTAATATATTTAAAATGGAGATTGGTTCACTGAAAAGATTGCTCTTTACTCTCCTGGTGGAAAAGTGTTATTATTCTGTCGATGAATTCATTGAGGACAGCTTCACAATCTGAACACAGGGATTGTAATACATTTATTATTTTATGTACATGTGTAGCTGTAACTTAGAAATGTAAAATATAATGTAAACTTTTGTAGTTCTCTTAAAAAAGTGAAAAAAGTTTCTTTTGTAAACCTTGACATGTCTCCTGTACATCAAATCAAATGATTTGAAAATTGTATGTAATGAGATGAATAAACCACATAACATAACATAACATAATCATACTGTATGAGGTATTAGATTCTTTCAAGACAGGACCATAACGTAGAAACTGAAATTAAATAAATCCTCTCATGCCCTCATTCTCTACCTCAACATGGTAATAATTATATGCAGTTCAAAGTATTGAGGAAACCTATTCATTGTCTTAAGATCGTCTTCTGGCATGCAGTAGTCTGTTCTTATTATCAGCTCAGTATTCTGTAACAAAGCAGAAAGTTGTTTTGAATAGATAAGTGAATTTAAAAAACCAAACTGTAGGATTGATTATAGTAAGTGGCATTATGCTAATGTATCTTCTGGTTTGTTGCACCTCTTTAAGCTCTGCTTCATGCTAAGATCTGTCAAAGTTAATGTGTGGGTAAATGAATAAGCAAAAAAATAATGTAGTTTACCATGTGTTTGAAAAATAATAAAAAGATACTTTTATTGAGGAAAGTGCAGTACTGTGAAGGAAAAATGCAAATGATTTTATGTGACATGAAAAGCAGTTTATGACCTGTAAATGACTGTAAGTATGAGTTATTATGTATACATTGGTTGACCAAATTTTCTGGATGATGTAAGTTACGTACATAGACAAGGGGGAAGTTCTTGTCCGATTGTAACAGTGAAAGACTGTGGTTTCAGAAAAAAAATCACATCTCTCTAGTTAATTCATTTCATCCAACAATTTTTCAAGTGGCCAGGTTTCATCTCTGAAGTGTGAATGATAAGTCTGTAAAATACCCATGTAGAAGAACATCTTCCATAACCTATTTGATTGACTCAAAAAGGTTTCCTGTCACCAATTTCTTTAGATGTGGGACGACATGGAGAATTAACTAGTAGGACAGATATTCAAACAATTTGTCATTTAGAGTGTTTATTTCACCTGTCGTACTTTGATAATATGATATATGTGCTGGATTGCTCAGAATGGCAATCAATTCAGGGAACTTAGGCAGCTGTGTCTGAGTAAGGTTTTATAGTACAGAGGGTTCCTGAGTTGTAGGCTTGTCATCTCTACTTGTCCTATAGTACTATGAATGCTGGGCACGCTTCTGCAGCCACCATAAGATGTGACTTATGTGGTGGAGAAAGGGATTCTTAGTTTAACGGTATAAAATACTTTCCTCAACAACTTGTTGAATAGGAATGGAATGTTCACTCTTGTTGAGTCACTTGAGAATATCAGAATCCAATCTACAGAGAGAATATCGGAATATTCAGAAAAATATATGGTACCTTGAAATCTATGGAAAAGCTGTAATAACAGCCTTCTCAGTGAGACTGTGACAGCATAACAGACTGCTAAACTAACAAGAACAGAAACACCTGATAATAGCTGTGTCATCTCAGAATTTTACAAAACCTTAACTTACCTAACAGTTCAGATTCAGATTCTTTATTGGTCATTCAGCATTATTACATGCAATAGACTTCTTCAGTTCACTTAACCTATTAATTTTACAAAATAAATTTTTAAATATTTAATTTGATATTGGGCACTTCTAAAAATTCTTCTAATGAATAGACTGGATTAGTTACAAAAATTATGTACATTTTCTTTAAATAATTTGTCAGGCTTGATTGATGCATTCTTATACAATTTGTTAAATATTGTAATTTCCATTTGCTAATGACTATTGTTAGTTTTAGCTAATCTATTTTGTGGCAACAGCAGAGAAGTACAGGTTCTTGTATAGTAGTCATGCCTTTGATTTGTTACACTTAAACCAGGTAGTCCAGCAAGAATGTAGTTAATGCTGTCAAGAATATATAAATTAATAACTGTTAAAATTCTATATTTAATGAACAATGGTTTACAATGTGTTCTGTTATACTGTAATATAATCAGTGTTGATGTGTAAAAGCTACTGGAAGAGTGAGTTGCTATTGGTGTCATTAGAGTGAAAAATATAATGGGAAAATAAATTGAATATTAGAGAAAATGCAGCATTTGTATTAATTTTCAACAGACCTGTATTACTGTAGAACCAGAAATCTGAACACATTAAAACTCAACTGTTTATCTCAGGCATCCTGAGATGGTCCTAATGTCACTTCATCCACCTGTTTAATTCCATTTTGGGCATGACAAGATTCTAGTACTTGCCTTTTGTCCTAAAGTATCCAAATTTGGACAAAGTGAAGAAGGTGCAGCTGAATTAATTTTACTTACCTTTTTGATGTTGTCAAAGTTCTAACAATGTCTCGAGGCTGCTGCTTGTTCTTACACAAGCTTGTAAAAGTAGATTATGGTAGTAGGTTTAAGTTGACATTTGCCTCTAAATAAATAGGCTTGGCCCTCATGTCATTTTCCACCAGATGGTTTAATTGTAGATTCTGTTACACATTCACAGCTGTTAACAACATTCATATATATTAGTGATGATATCAACTTATAGAGAGACCTTTAAACACACTTGCTCATTTGTGCATCCTTGACAACCAGATGCTTTGTCTCCATTGATACATTAAAGATCTTGTAAACCTCCAGGTTTAGGTTGGAATTGTTATTATTGTTTTAGTTTATATACTTTTTGAGGTAGGTTAATGTCATTTTAAAATTAGGAAGACGTGAAATGTACAGTTTGAGAATAACATGGACAGTAACTGTTGGTAATTATTTATGGGAATATGATGTTTATATTGTGCTGACAATGGTATAATTAATGTGATTTGGGCATGTTTTCCACTCTGATTGTCAAACAGGTGTTTTGTAGTTTTGTGTTTTTCTATGAATAGGTTACATCTGTTTTATGTTCCCTATAAGGATTTATGAATAATAAAAGTAATTTTGGAGTGAACAGTTTTGAGATCATATCATATTTTTAAATTCAGACTTAAAACACAATTTTCACATTTCAAATTTGGCTGTTTTGGGTTTGGGATAGAACTAACAAAAACAAGGAAGCATTTCAGTGTCTCTGTCTCCTAAGTTTTCAGATGACGGAGGTGTGCAGAGTATAATAGCTGTAGACATACAAGTTTCCAAAGTAAATTTAATTATTAATTTAACAATGTTGCACAGTTTCTAATTTTTGTCTTTTGGTCTATTACTGAAATTAACATGGCTGTTTCTATGTGTTAGTACTGAGTTTTGTATAAATGTAATATGCTTTTTGTCTGTTTCGAATTTTTTTTTCTTGCTAATTGTGTAGTTGCAAATTTGATTCTACTGTAAAATCTGTATTCCATTTCTTGTCTCTAGAACTTACAGGGTGTTTAAAGATGTTATCTGTCAAAATATTGTGTGAACAATTTGAACAGATTGATATAATGAATTAGAAAGTTTTACTGAATCTACTGATACCATATCCATAACGTTGTATGCTTCAAATCATTGTGATTCATTAGCAGAACAGTTAGAAGGTGCAACAGGTCTACTCAAGAGACTGCTTACACCACACTTGTCCGTCCTATTCTGGAGTATTGCTGTATGGTATGGGATCCACATCAGGTGAAACTGACGGATAACTTCAAAAAAGTTCTATGAAGGGCAGCTCATTTTGTATTATCATGAAATAGGGGGGAGAGTTCCACAGACATGATACATGAACTGCAGTCGCAATAATTAAAACAAAGGCATTTCTTGTCATGACGGGATCTCCCCATGAAATTTAAATCACCAGTTTTCTCCTCCGATTGTGAAAAAATTCTTTGGCACCCACCTACATAGGGAGAAATGATCATCACGTTTTTCCTGCATGCCATTTGAAGTGATACGGTAGAGAGACAGCTTAAAGGTGGTTCACTGAACCCTCTGGCTGGCACTTTATTGTGAATAGTAGAGTAATCACGTAGAAGTAGATGTAGATGTAGATAAAGAAGGTAGTAAAAGTGGACTGTTACCTTACATAACCTTCCTGTTTCCAGTTAATTTTGAACTGCATTTAGTCAAGGGTTGAGGTATCGGCTAAAGCAGTGCCAATTTAGCTAAGTTCTCAATTTGCTTATTGAGCTGTCTCCTTCTCTGTCCAGCTACCTTGTCTTAAGTTAAGATGAGTCATCTTACAATATTATTTAATTATTTATCTTTAATACATAAAAGTTTCAAAGAAGTGACTGACAAGATAATTTAGTATATTCTTAATATTATTATTCTGAAATATTATATGTTCATGGACCAAGTGTCCAGAATTATTGTTTAGCTCTTTCATGACTCTTTATAGATAATTACACTAGACTGTCTTTTTCACACTTGAGTCAGTATTTCACTCATCCTTTTAACTAGTATAACTGTGTTTCATATTTGTGGAAAGAAAAGCACACAATCATTCCACTTACTAGTAGTGATGACGTGTATGGTTGAAGATGAGGAAACCTTTTTCTAATCTTCCAAATTATTTTCTGTAAACTCTTTGGATTACTTATGCATTTAAAATATGTGTCTCTCTATATCTACATCTATATCTCTCTATATCTACATCTATATCTACATATGGAATATAATTAAATTCAATGTTTCTGATGGTAAACTGAACACATATCTATAAAATAGCTAAAGACTACAATGGTATATACCTACATAAAATAACTACAATTACAAAAGTATGCATTTATGTAAGAAGTTTAGAAGGTACTTATTACATCAGACATGTGGGTGACAATGAGGTAATGTTTCTTGACACTCGTAGAGGACAATTTTCTCTTTATGTGACTTGGTGCTGAAACGAACTTTTTTTCAAATACTACAGTTGCACTCTTACACTTATTTGTGGACTGCGGTGTACAGTCCCTGTTGTACTTGTACATTTATTTGTGGATTGTAGAACACGGTTCCTGTCATACTCATACACTTATTTGTGGACTGCTGCATACAGTTCCTGTAGGTTGAGTGGCTGTGTGAACCACAGTCTGTCATAGCTCGCATGGTCTTGTTTTCATATGGTAGAGACATATGTAATGACATATGATGATTCTTTAGTTGTGTATTGTATTGTGTTTATTGAACCGGGGACCTAGAAACAATGGAGAGACTTCGTCCCGCCATAGCCCTCAGTGATTCACAACCCCACAACAGGCCACAGCAGTCCACCAACCTCACCGCCGCCCCACATTGAACCCAGGGTTATTGTGCGGTTTGGTCCCCAGTGGACGCCCCCCCCCCTCCCCCCCCTTCTGCTCTTCTTACTTGTATTTTCATTCTTCTGTGGCTGGGATAGGGTGTGATCTCATAATATGTGAGTTGACTACATTGGATGTTCAAGGTGACCTGGGAGGAATAGGGGAACCAGCCCACATTTGCTGAGGCAGATGGAAACTGCCTTAAAAACCATCCACAGGCTGGCCAGGACACCAGACCTCGACACGGATCTGCCCAATGAATTCGTGCTAGGGACTGGCAAGCCTTCCCACTCGAGAAGCAGCATGTTAGACCCTGCAGCTAGCTGGGCAGGCTATTTTAGTTGTAGTGCAGCTGTAGAATATGGTACGAGCTTTGGTGACAGTGTTTTGTGTTAGACAATCTGTTAGATGTCTGTTTGTACAGACATCAGCATGACATCCATGGTAGTATTGTATTACCAGGGTCATTGCTTTGGTGACATAACAAATCATGGATTGCTAGAGATTTTGGCCCTCATTCTTGATGATTTGCCCATATTTCCACTGTATGAAGACCAGCAGCAATTCTATGCTGATGTTTACTGTTTGATGGTCAGAGTTCATACTATTGGCTGAGCATTAAATTGAAGTGTTATGGAGTTTTTGCATGGTATTTTAACATATTTGACTTTTGAGATCTCAGGAGAGGACTGTGGGAGGTGAATCTTCAAGCACAAGTCTTCTTTCTTCTCCCTCATGGCCTTTTCTTCTTTTCATTTAGCAGCTTCTGCTCTTCTTACTTGTATTTTCATTCTTCTGTGGCTGGGATAGGGTGTGATCTCATAATATGTGAGTTGACTACATTGGATGTTCAAGGTGACCTTGGTAATTCTTTGCTCAACATCATACCATTGTGTAGCACTCTTGTTCCTGTATCATTTTTCATTGTTTGTCAAAGACTGTTACCCTCCGGTGTGGCTCCTTTTTTGAAGTGAGGTTCCACACTGCTCGTCTGCTCGTTCTTGACTTTGTTCATGTTCATCCTGGCCCTTTTTGCTCCATTGCTTGTATTTTATTCCTCATAAACTATCATGTCATTTGGTACCCAACAAGAGTCATTGATGTCTCATCTTTTACTTGTGCTGTCTCTCTGATGTTCCATTCTGTTGTCCCACGATCCACCTCTGGCTCAATGTTTCAACAGCATTGTCCTGTTGCTTGTGTCTGCATCTCATATTTACATTGTTGTATACAAAGTTTATGTTTAATCTATGTAATAATCTAATTTCAAGTTACATGTCGCTCTGAAAAACAAAGACTGCCATAACAGGTTATAAGTAAAACTTGTTAAAATTACTGCATACCATTTAATGGTACCAGTTTCCTCATCTTCCTAGTTCATAGTTTATGACTGAAAAGTGTTTATGATGCATGGGTTCAGGGTTATAATTTGCATGGTGTTAGTATTTGTTTTGCTACTTGTAGTTAATTATTAGGTGTGCATGATCTAGAAGTTCTTAGTAACTCTTTGATCATGTCTCCTCTCCATCCCCCCCTGATTTTCACCCATCAGCTCTCCATCTGCATGTTTTTTCATCTGAAACAGAGTGTTTGCTGTTGCCTCTTCCTGGTATTTAAGTACAATTAGTTCTTTTTTCCTTCCTTAAGTCTAATCATCAAATTGAGTCACATTCCTGTATTTTTACTTATTACACTGGTTTTATCTACACTCCTGGAAATTGAAATAAGAACACCGTGAATTCATTGTCCCAGGAAGGGGAAACTTTGACACATTCCTGGGGTCAGATACATCACATGATCACACTGACAGAACCACAGGCAACAGAGCATGCACAATGTCGGCACTAGTACAGTGTATATCCACCTTTCGCAGCAATGCAGGTTGCTATTCTCCCATGGAGACGATCGTAGAGATGCTGGATGTAATCCTGTGGAATGGCTTGCCATGCCATTTACACCTGGCGCCTCAGTTGGACCAGCGTTCATGCTGGACGTGCAGACCGCGTGAGACGACGCTTCATCCAGTCCCAAACATGCTCAATAGGGGACAGATCCGGAGATCTTGCTGGCCAGGGTAGTTGACTTACACCTTCTAGAGCACGTTGGGTGGCACGGGATACATGCGGACGTGCATTGTCCTGTTGGAACACCAAGTTCCCTTGCCGGTCTACGAATGGTAGAACGATGGGTTCGATGACGGTTTGGATGTACCGTGCACTATTCAGTGTCCCCTCGACGATCACCAGTGGTGTACGGCCAGTGTAGGAGATCGCTCCCCACACCATGATTCCGGGTGTTGACCCTGTGTGCCTCGGTCGTATGCAGTCCTGATTGTGGCACTCACCTGCACGGCGCCAAACACGCATACGACCATCATTGGCACCAAGGCAGAAGCGACTCTCATCGCTGAAGACGACACGTCTCCATTCGTCCCTCCATTCACGCCTGTCGCGACACCACTGGAGGCGGGCTGCACGATGTTGGGGCGTGAGCGGAAGACGGCCTAACGGTGTGCGGGACCGCAGCCCAGCTTCATGGAGACGGTTGCGAATGGTCCTCGCCGATACCCCAGGAGCAACAGTGTCCCTAATTTGCTGGGAAGTGGCGGTGTGGTCCCCTACGGCACTGCGTAGGATCCTACGGTCTTGGCGTGCATCCGTGCGTCGCTGCGGTCCGGTCCCAGGTCGACGGGCACGTGCACCTTCCGCCGACCACTGGCGACAACATCGATGTACTGTGGAGACCTCATGCCCCACGTGTTGAGCAATTCGGCGGTACGTCCACCCGGCCTCCCGCATGTCCACTATATGCCCTCGCTCAAAGTCCATCAACTGCACATACGGTTCACATCCACGCTGTCACGGCATGCTACCAGTGTTAAAGACTGCGATGGAGCTCCGTATGCCACGGCAAACTGGCTGACACTGACGGCGGCGGTGCACAAATGCTGCGCAGCTAGCGCCATTCGACGGCCAACACCGCGGTTCCTGGTGTGTCCGCTGTGCCGTGCGTGTGATCATTGCTTGTACAGCCCTCTCGCAGTATCCGGAGCAAGTATGGTGGGTCTGACACACCGGTGTCAATGTGTTCTTTTTTCCATTTCCAGGAGTGTATTATCTGTGGTGTTATATATTGTCTCTGGTTTTCTTTCTCAACTGCTGTTCCTGAATGAGTCCTCCTTAGTCTCCATCTCCCATCACATATGATAGTATTAACACTACTTTATTTTGTCCTAAGCACAACATTTCATTTGCAGTCCATCCTGCTCAACATATTAATAATAATTAAGGTCCTCACATTCTGATAAGTCCTATTAAGTATTGGAATCTCATATGCTTTGCTATGAGCCCATAATTATTTTACACCTTCTGTCACACATACAAAATATACTTCACATATTGATGATTGTGGCCTTTGGGCCCACAAACCTTATTTTGTATCATTATGACAACTCTGACTACCCTTTCATTCCGTGAGCTCTTGATTTTGGTCTCTTGGGCTTCGTTGGGTTACACATCCAATAAACCATTGACAGTACTCTTAACTCCCAATAGGTTGTTCTTATTCAAATCAGTTCTCCATTCTATGTATATAAATATCTAGCCTTGAAGCAGCATTACATTTCTTCACGAACCCATTCATTAAAAAAATATAATCCTGTTAAGATTATCTGCCTCCATTTTTCCAGCTCATTCTTTCGCAACTGTTTTAAAGTGCTATGGGCGACCTATTTTTGTAATGGTTGACAATCACATTGTTGTCTCCTATCCACAGTATATTATGGAATGTTATACCTTAAACTCATGCCCTTGTACCAGAATTTATTCTGTATTAACTTTAATATTCATAGCTTACATAACAATTCTTAATATGCCTTGAGGTGGCTTATATGATGCACTATCAATGACTTTTGTGTTGACCAGTTCTACTGCATTTGCATGAGCAATGCAACAGAGTTTGACTGGTCCCCTTTATGCAAGAAAGTATTTGCGGCACTCTTGTTTCAGCATATTCACCGGGCATTGTGTTTTGATTAGTACCTTCTGGCCTATTTTTAGAACAATTACATGTTGTGTCCCCAAGTGTTCCATCTTAGGGCCCTTACTTTTTATTGTGTATATCAATGATCTTTCGTCAGTAACATCACCAGATTCCAAGTTCATTTTGTTTGTAGATGATACAAACATTACAGTAAATAGTAAATCAAGTAGAGCCTTAGAAAGGTTGGTTAATGAAATTTCATGGAAATTAATAAATGGCTCTTAGCCAATTTTCTGTCACTAAAAATTGAAAAAATATACTACATGCAGTTCATAACTCGTAAAAGGTTTCCTGCCAGTGTATGCCTAAGATATGAGGACAAGCAGATAGAAGAAGTTGACAGTGTTAAGTTCTTGGAACTACAGCTTGATAATAGATTTAACTGGGAGGAGCTTACCACAGAACTGATGAAGCACCTACTCAAATTTCTATTTGCTATATGAATGTTGTCAGACACAGGCGAAATAAAAATAATTAAAAAAAAGCTAGCGTACTATGCGTACTTTCATTCCATAAAGTCATACAAAAGTATTTTCAGGGGTAACTCATCACACCAAGCTGAAGTTTTCCGAGCCCAAAAATGCGCAGTTTGAGTTATTTGTGGTGTGAATTCAAGAACATCCTGCAGAGGACTGTTTAAGAAATTAGGGATACTAACTACTCCTTCCCAGTATATTTATCCCTTAATGAAATTTGTTATTAAATATATATCTTTTTTTCTAATCAACAGTTGAGTTCATGGAAGCAACACTAGAAATAAGATTAATTGTCACAAAGATTTAAAGTCACTTACTTTGTTTCAGAAAGGTGTCCAGTATTCAGCAATACATTTTCAATAATGTGCCAGCAGCCATAAAAAGTTAAACCAATAATAAAATTCATTTTGAAAGAGTCTAAAGTCTTTATTGGTGGCCAACTTCTTCTACTCCATTGATGAATTTCTCAGCATAATCCACTGACTTTTGTATGTTATTAGTAATATCACATAATGAGAATATCGTGTTCAGTCTCGACTTCTGTACAAATTTTGTGTAGTAATGCCATCATTATAAATAAAGGTTGTAAAATGATTTTTTACACTCATGTTCAGAAAAAAAGAATACCTTAAATGACTAGAGATAGGACATTAACAATATTATGAGAAGGAAAGCTGCTACTCACCATATAGTGGAGATGGTAAGTCACAGATAGGCACAACAAAAAGAGTTTCACTCATAAAGCTTTCGGCCAATGGCATTTGTCAACAATAGACACACAAACGCGCATAAACACACTCACACAAATGCAACTCACACACACGACTGCAGTCTCAGGCAACTGGAACCTGTTACTGAAGGGCCAGAGTTTCAAGTGTCCTCACTGACAGAATCCCTTCTTTCATTGACCAACATGTTTAGCCTATTATCTGGATTATACCCTCCTATATAAAAGATACCAACCATTTCCTCCGCCAACTCTCGGCAGTTCCTATTCCTTTACCACATGGTGCCCTGCTCGTCACTATTGATGGCACCTCCCTGTACACTAATATCCGTAGTGCCTTACCACTTTTGTGCACAATCTTTCCCAATGCCCAATGGACTACAAACCAACAACCCCCTTCCTAGTCACCATGATAAACTATGTATATTCTCATCCACAATTACTTCTCCTTTCAAGGCATTAGCTACAAACAAATCCCGGGTACAGCTATGGGCAGCCCCATGGCACAATAATATGCCAACATATTCATGGGCCATCTAGAGGAAGCCTTCTTAAACACCCAGAAAACTAAACCCCTCACATGGTTCAGATTCATTGATGACATCTCTGCAATCAGGATCGAGGGTAAGGATGCCCTATCCACATTCCTCCAAAACCTCAACACCTCCTCCCCCATTCCCTTCACCTGGTCCGACTCAACCCAAGAAGACCTTCCTAGATGTTGAACTACACCTCAAAGATGGCTACATCAGTACCTTTGGCCATATCAAACCTGCTAATCACCAGCAATACCGCTACTTCGACAGCTTCCACCCATTCCATAGTTTGCAGACTTTAAATATCCTCCCAATCTTGTACTAAGACAAACCTCCCATGCCTTATCTTTCCAGTCACCCACCACCTCCCACTGTCCAGTGATGGAGGAGCTTTCCCCTTGCAACTCAGTACCACCCAGGACTGGAGCAACTGAATTAAATTCTCGCCCAGTGTTTTGACTACCTCTCGTTGCACCCTGAAATGAGAAATGCCCTGCACACTATCCTCCCCACCCCTCCCACAGTCGTATTCTGCCATCCACGAAACCAACACAATAAACTCGTCCATCCCTATACAACCACTGCTCCCAACCAACCCCTTACCTCATGTCTCATATCCCTGTAACAGGCCTAGATGCAAGACCTATCCCATACATCCCCACATCCCCACCAATTCCAGCCCGGACACAAATGTCACCTATCCCATCAAAGTAAGGCTACCTGTGAACCAATCATGTGAACTACGAGCTGTCTGCCTGCTTAGCTGGGTGGTAAAATGTGTGCCTCTAATGTATTGGGCCCGCGTTCAATTCCCGGCTGGGCTGGAGATTTTCTTCGCTTGTGCACTGGGTGTTGTGTTGTCCTCAGTATCATTGCATCCTCCTCATCGGCCGCAAGTCACCCAATGTGGCACCGACTGAAATAATACTTACACTTTGTGGCTGGACCCAAATGGAACCTCCTGGCCAACGGTGCCATACAATCATTTCATTTCATTTTTTGTCTGCAAACCAAGCTGCAACCACTGTTCTGCATTTTATGTGGGCATGAAAACTAGCAAACTGTCTGCCTGCATGAATGGCCTGCATGTGCCCATGTAACAATTAACCACACTGTTGCTGAGCATGCCGCCCAACACGACAGTCTTCATCTTAATGACTGGTTCACAGCATGTGCTATATGGTTCCTTCCCATCAACACCAGCTTTTCTGAATTGAACACTTGGGAACTCTCACTGCACTATATCCCACATTCCCATAACCTTGGTCTCAACCTTCATTAGTCATTGTCCTCACCTACCTAGCCCCTTCCCTGTTCCCACTCCAGCACTAATACACAGCCCTTTAGTCCACCAATGCACCCAGTCTTTTCACTTCTCTCCCTTTCTGCTTCACCCCCCCCCCCCCCCCTTCCCTCATATCTTTCCCCACCCATGTCTAACCTCCAGACTGCACATAGCTTCCCTACCCTCTCTCCATCTCATCACTGCATGCTCTCCAGCAGACTTCACCATCCCCCAGCTCTATCCTGCTATCCCTCTCCTTCACCGCCCCTGCCTTCTGGTTACCCCCACCCAGCTGCCTCTCCCATCGTGCACTGCTGCTGCTTCTCATAGTCTGGCTTCAACTGCCAGAGACTGTGTTCATGGGTGTGTGTGAGTTGCCTTGCATGAGTGTATGTCTGTCGTCTATTTTTGACAAAGGCATTGTTAGCCAAAAGCTTATTTTGTGGTAGTATCTTGTTGTTTCCTATATGCGACTCAGTGTGGTAAGTAGCAACTATCCTTTTCATAATATTGTTTTTTCTTGCAAACTGTGATGTGTGGAGTTCTGTTGTGTGTCAGAAAACAAGAGCTGTAACCATTACAAAAAGATCTGCCAGTTTTGAAGTTTACCAGTTGTGATTACCAGCTTGACATACATAAACTTTATACTAATTTACTATAAAAATCTGACCACCTTATTTTGTGGTAGTATCTTGTTGTTTCCTATGTGCGACTCAGTGTGGTAAGTAGCACTATCCTTTTCATAATATTGTTTTTTCTTGCAAACTGTGATGTGTGGAGTTCTGTTGTGTGTCAGAAAACAAGAGCTGTAACCATTACAAAAAGATCTGCCAGTTTTGAAGTTTACCAGTTGTGATTACCAGCTTGACATACATAAACTTTATACTAATTTACTATAAAAATCTGACCACCATGATCACAGCCTGTGCCATATGGATCCTTCCCACCAAAACCAGCTTCATCCTACGTTCCTGTAACCCTCCTGGCCTCAACCTTTGTTAGTCACTATCATCACCCATCCAGCCTCTTCCCTGCTCCCATTTGAGCACTTCACAGTCATCATTCCACCGTCACACCCAGTGTTTCTATTTATCTCCTCTTCCACTACTCCCCACCCCTTCCCCACATCTACCCTGCCCTCCATGTAGCCTCCAGCACTTCAGTTTCCACCACCCCCACTATAGTATCCCTCCCCTTCCCCACTCCAACCTACTCCTTACCCCTACCCAGTTGCCACTCACATCATGCACTGATGCTGCTGCTTGCAGTGTGTTTCAGTTGCCTGTGACTGCAGTCCTGTATGCAAGTTACATTTGTGTGAGTGTGTGTGTGTGTGTGTTTGTGTGTGTGTGTGTGCGTGCGTGTTGTCTATTGTTGACGAAGGCCTTAATGGCCAAAAGCTTTAATTGTGAGAGCCTTTTTGTTGTGCCTGTCTATGACTCAGCATCTCAACTACAAGATGAGTAGCAACTTTCCTTTTCATAATATTGTTACATTTTGTTCTGGATTTTCCATTGTTTGATCATCAAGATGTTTTCCAGAAACAATAAATGTTCAAATAATTCTAGTTTAACTCAATTGTGTTTTGTAGCTTATTTAACAATCAGGATACAAGTCCAAAACCTTTTGGAGAGAGACGTCAAGACTAACATGCTTTGTATACTGGGACACAGTGAGCTGACTATTTTCTAGGAGCCCCATGTGGGGTTAAGAAGTGTACACGTATGTGGAAAACAGTACTCCATTTGAACTTATTGATATACTGAAGCAATGCGCTGAACAGTTCATTGAATGTCATGCAGGAGCAGTTGAACATAGTGAAACTACATTTTTAGGTATATTTATGTGTAAGTTCCTGAACTCTGATTCCAGAACATTTCTGTCCAATCTAGAGGGAGTTCCTAGTTCACTTTTTGGAGTGTGATGACTTAATTTTATAATTGACTGAGCAAGAAAAGGGTGTTGGAATATCTCCTAAATCATATCATGTGATGAAGACTGTATTCTTTCCAACTGGTGGCAGAAGAACAGTGGTACACATATGGACAAAATTTTTGTTCATTCTTCATTACTAGAGGGCATTCTGTACGTAAAAGAGTAAATGGCCTTTCAGACCATGACACACAAATTTTATTTAACAGTAAGAGAACAAGCCTGGCATAATGTTTATAGTGCTTATAGCATAGGCAATTACTATAATCCATTCCTCAACACATTCACCATGCTCTTTGGAAGTTGCTATCAACATTAAAAATGAGGTACAGGCACTAACAGGCCACCTTTATGACTTGACTAATGCAATAAGCATACCAGTACATTGAGGTGGGAATTATATTGAAACATTAACGGATAGTAACTGTTGTAACCCAATAACATCTTAAATTATTGCTTGAACAGTATAACCACTTGGTAGTGGAGGTAGAATACAATTAGCAGTACATAATTGGCTGTCAGAGCATTGTGCCCTGACTGACATATTAACTAGTTTCAACAGAAGGGTGCAGCTGACAGGCTGTGCATACAAATACTGCCATTAGCAGATCGGGTGGTCCCTAGTGGCCGAATAAAGCACAAACTTCACACATGAACTATGAAGTGGTACACACATAAAACTGGTAGTTACAGCAGTAACAGTTGTGTTGCAGTAGCCCATTAGAAACAGTACCATAAAGTGCTTAAAAATGTCATTAGGAAACCAAAAACCATGTGGTATGCAAGCAGAATAGCTAGTTCCTGGAATAAAATTAAAGCTATGTGTACCAGTCATGAAAGAAGCGTTTGGACAGCAAAATGGGGTATAGTGCATGAAGTCAATACGTAGTAAAAGTGTTTTTGTTAATGACTATTCAGATATACATTATGCGATCAAAAGTATCCTGACACCCCCCAAAACCATAGGTTTTTCATACAGGTGCATTGTGCTGCCACCTACTGCTAGGTACTCCATATCAGCAACCTCAGTAGTCATTAGATGTCTTGAGAGAGCAGAATGGGGCACTCCCCAGAACTCATGGACTTCAAACGTGGTCAGGTGATTGCGTGTCACTTGTGTCATACATCTGTACGTGAGATTTCCATACTTCAAAACGTCCCTAGGTCCACTGTTTCCAATGTGATAGTGAAGTGGAAATGTGAAGGGACATGTCCAGCACAAAAGCATACGGGCCGACCTCGTCTGTCGACCAACACAGACCACCGACAGTTGAAGAGGGCCGTAATGTGTAATAGGCAGACATCTATCCAGACTATCACAGAGGATCCACTGCAAGTACTATGCCAGTTGCATGGGAGGTGAGAAAAATTGGATTTCATGGTAGAGCTGTTGCTCATAAGTCACACATCACACCGGTAAATGCCAAATGACACCTCACTTGGTGTAAGGAGGGTAAACATTGGACAACTGAACAGTGGAAAAATGCTGTGTGGAGTGAGAAATCATGGTGCACAATGTGGCGATTCGATGGCAGGGTGTGGGTATGGTGAATGTCCGATGAACGTCATCTGCCACCGTATGTAGTGCCAACAGTAAAATTTGGAGGTGGTGGTGTTATGGTGTGGTCGTGTTTTCCATGGAGGGGGCTTGCAGCCCTTGTTGTTTTGCATGGCGCTAACACAGTACAGGCCTACATTGATGTTTTAAACACCTTCTTGCTTCCCACTGTTGAACAGCAATTTGGGGATGGCGATTGGATCTTTCAACATGAGCGAGCACCTGTTCGTAATGCCCAGCCTGTGGTGGAGTCATTACATGACAATAACATCCCTGTAATGAACTGATCTGCACAGAGTCCTGACTTGAATCCTATAGAACACCTTTGGAATATTTTGGAATGCCGACTTTGTGCCAGGCCTCAGTGACCAACATTGATACCTCTTCTCAGTGCAGCACTCCGTGAAGAATCAGCTGCCATTCCCCAAGAAACCTTCCAGCACCTGATTGAATGTATGCCTGCAATAGTGGAAGTTGCCATCAAGGCTAAGGATGGGCCAACACCATGTTGAATTCCAGCATTACCTATGGAGGGTGCCACGAACTTGTAAGTCATTTTGAGCTAGGTGTCAAGATACTTTTGATCACATAGTGTATGTACTGTATTTAACAATCACTTTCTGAATATAACTGGTAAATTAAATGAAAACTTAGTTTCTACAAGAAATCATATAACTGTCGTAGAAAATACTTTCCAAGACTGCCTCCTAAAATACACCTCTGTGATACTGACAAGGGGGGACGTTGAGTCAATAATTAAAATGCTGAAGACTAAATACTCTCATGGATATGATGAGGTATCTAGTGGGTTACTAAAGCAAAGTATTGCAAATATTAGCCCATGGTTTTCCAAAGTAGGTGTCTCAACACCCCAGGGTGTCAAATGATATTAACTTCAGAACGTAAAAAAAATGAAAACCTCATGCTGAAATATTTCCAGAATGAAATTTTCACTCTGCAACAGAGTGTGCGATCATATGAAACTTACTGGCAGATTAAATCTGTGTGCCGGACTGAGACTCAAACTCAGGACGTTTTCCTTTTGAGGGCAAGTGATCTACCAGCTGAGCTACTCAAGCACGACTCACACCCCATCCTCACACCTTTACTTCTGCCAGTAACTCATTTCCTACCTACCAAACTTCACATCACAGGAGAGCTTCTGTGAAGTTTGGAAGGTAGGAGAGACAAGATATTGGCATGAGTTGTGCTTGGGTAGCTAACATGGTAGAGCACTTGCCCATGAAAGGTAAAGGTCCTGAGTTCAAGTCTTGGTCTGGCACACAGTTTAATCGGCCAGGAAGTTTCATGGTGAAATAGTTCAAAACATCTCTGTCTTCAGTCAGTGTAACCATAGACCACATGTTAAATGAGTGACAATATGTTGAATTCCACTATTTTCTGCTGAAACATCCAGTTATGGCACCAACATGTGTCTCTTCTGTTGCTGTGTGTTTGCACACTCTGTCAGTCTGTGTCTTAAGGAGCTCTTTTACTGGTAATAAATTGTGTCTCTGTTACTTTTGCAATGTGTCATTATTTTAATTTATTAAATTTGGTTTAATGTACAGAAGTTTTCAGGAATGGATGAATTTATTGTCAGAAATAGGCAATTGACAAATTATGAAATATTCGACACAGAGCACTTCAAACAATGTATCTGAAACATCAGTAGATGCACAACGATAATCAAATAGTGTGTCTGAAACCTCTGTTTGTTCTGGATCATCATTCAGTAGCATGAATACCACAGTGAAGTTGTCTGATGAAGACTACTTAAAAAGGGGGTTCATTCAGTATGGATGTGAAGGATTCCTTATGCCAGAGTGTGTGATATGTGGAGAAAAACCTTCTAATGGAAGTGTGGTGCCAAATAAATTGCTGTGCCACATTTCAACAAAACACACACATTTAAAAGGAAAAATTTTTACTGTTTCAAAGAAATTCTAACAAGAATCAGCAAAGTTCTTCGTTTACTAAGAAATTAAAGAGCTGTGATAAAGCTCCGGAAGCTAGTTATCTTGTAGCTGTGAGTATGGGAAAAGTACATTTCTTCATGTAGTTGCAGAGAAAGTCATCAGTCCAGCTTGTTATAGCAAAAATAATGTTTGGCCCTGAGTGATTTAAAGACATATTCAGGATATGTCTGAGAACATTGATCATTCTGTTAAAACTCGAATTGGTGAAACAAATGCAATGTGTAAAATTTGAGTGGATGAATCTACCAATGTATGAGGCCTAACTCAGTTCATTTCTTTTATTCATTCCATTGATGAGAAAAACAATATCTCTATTGCAAGGAAGTTTCCTTATCTACCAAAGACGAAGATGTTTTTCAAGTAATCAATGGATATGTGGAGACAATGAATTTGTCGTGGAAGAATTGTGTTGACATATGCACAGGGAGGGCCTTTCAAGTCAAGACTTTTCACTCTATCATTTACGAGACTACGAACACAGCATTGTAATACAAGAGTCCACCAGCTACCTGAAGGGAGAATACTTAGTCATTTGTATGAACTTACAGATGCAATGCTGTAGTTAATTGAGCAAAAAAACAAACCGAGTTTATAGGCACATTAGAAGATGAGCTCTGGACCACAAAGGTAGCTTTCCTTTCTGAGTTTTTTTTAAATACTTGATAAAACAAGTGCTAGTCTACACAGTAAGGGTACAAACCTCCTTACTGTCACAGACAAAATTGCAACCTTAAAAGATAAAGTAGAGGTATCACTGAGAAAGCAATTTTTTAATGTTTTCATTGGCATCTAAATGTGCTCTTGGTAATGAAATTCAACCATTGATTTGTAACCATCTAGTACAATTGAAAATGAAGCTGGATGGATATTTCCCAACACTAGATATAAAGAGTTTCCAGCCTACTTGTGAACATCAACTTGTTGAAGAAGAGGAATTAGCAGACCAGAAGAACAATTGAGACTTTAAAAGAGCTTCTGGATTCCTATTCAGCAAGATTATCTTCACATAAGTAAAACAGCACTCATCATTTTGCTACAGTCCCCTACAACATGTTCATGTGAAAGTACATTTTCTGTTATACACTTTATTGTGGAAGTTTGAGAAAGTTAGATGGGAATTGTGTGAGAATGTCTTCCACACAGGACGTAACATAAGACAGGTTTTGTAATGCGTGTCACACCCTGATGAGTCATTGAATTCATAATAGTATTAAAAAGTCTTGTATCTATGAAAAGGTGTTTAATAAATAATTATACTGTACTTAGAAAAGACATATAAATTAATATTTCTTTAAAATATTGTTTGTTACAATAGAATCTGGTTTATTAGCTGATACTAATAAAAGGGTGGCTTGTGGATGTATGTACTAGAAGGTGTCACATTAGTGAATGTTTGGAAAGCTCTGGCATAGTCGCATTCATAATTTTTTACTTTTGGAATGGTAAGTTTCCTGAACAATTCAAGTATTCAGTAATGAAAGACGTAATGTAAACAGTTTGAGACCAATGCCATTGCTTTCTTTCTTCTTCTTCTTCTCACCCACCACCCCCATCCTCTTGTTGGTTCCAATCAGTCACAAAATGAAAATGACAGTGATAATCAAGAGAGTTTTCTTTGCAATATTTAGCTACACGTTCCATCTAGTTCCATACAAAGCCAGGGCTCCAAGTTAGGCATTTGTCATAGTATCGTACCAACTTTCCAATACCCTCATCACAGAAGGCTACCTGTACTCTCAGTGACTTCTCTGCACTGGTATGCAGCCTATTGTCTACGCCAAAAAGCTGCCCTCCTAGCCAGCATTTCATGTGAGCAAAGAGGTGAAAGTAGAAGGGAGCCAAGACCGGATTGTAAGTAGGGTGATCAAACAGTTTCCATTGAAAATGTGACAGTAGCATCTTTGTTGCAGCTGCAGTATGCAGTGAATGAAGAAGAACAATGTCTGGTGACAGCATTCCTCTTCACTTGTTCTGAATTGCCCTTCATACAAGTTGAACAGTCTGTTCTCCATCATGGTTGTGCAAGAGAAAAGTTAAGGTGTTTCCCATTCACTGGGATAGTTGGACTGCATCTTGAGAAACCATCTCACAGGTTTCATGGTACTGAAGGCTCTCACTCACAATGGCACAGAGAGCTAACATTGAAATTTCTGAAAACTGATTTCTCAATACAGAACCTGCAAACTGAAAATTTTCTCAAGTCACCTGATTCACTGATTGAATGTGATCGTGGTTGACATTTGCATCCTTCCCTGACCTCCTACATCATGTATATCTGTACGTCTTGCTACAAAGTTCACAAAGTTCCTGCACCATTACCACAAAAAAGTGGTTCAAATGGCTCTGAGCACTATGGGACTTAACTTCTGAGGTCATCAGTCCCCTAGAACTTAGAACTACTTAAACCTAACTAACCTAATGACATCACACACATCCACGCCCAAGGCAGGATTCAAACCTGAGACCGTATTGGTCACGCAGTTCCAGACTGTAGCTCCTAGAATCACTCGACCACTCCGGCCGGCACCATTACCACACTTTGCTGTTACTCACAAAAATTTCACCATGCACATTACTCATTTGTCAGTAACTTTTGGCTGCTTTTTACTTCTCAGCTTGAAGAAGTTGAATGATAGCACACAGTTTGCAATTGGTGGTAAATAACTGGAAAATAAATTGATGCTAAACACAGTGTGGTGTTGTGCATCATAGATACCACACCAGGCATAATGCATCAAAAAGTTGGCAGTAAACCATGTGGCGGCCTTGCCAGTCTGCAGCTAGCTTGAAGCCACACCTCCTACTGTACACATGAGCAGTGCCTTCACTGAGATGGCTTAAGGGTGATGCAACATCTGTCTCATGCAGTTTGGCAGTGGAGTTGCTTCAGTGCAAGAACTTACAATGTGACCCAGCCTGACAACTGAAAATTCTACAAGATAGAAGTAACCCAGAAAAACATCAGATCACATTTCAAGGTCAGTGCTTACCCACTGCACATCCTAGCACACCTCATGGATTGACTTTAAATTTCAAGCGTCTCCGTATTTCTTTCAAACACCATAATATTCTGTGATGCAGCTCTGGCACAACGAAAGTAATGAAATTTTTCATATGCTTCTAATTTCTTCCAAATTTTAAAAACACTTCCTACCATACTGTATAACTAACACCCGCAATATCAGTGCACAGTGACTGAAGCTGATTTATAAATAAAAGCATAGTGTTTCTGGAAGACAAGGGTATTTTTTAATTGATCTGTAGTATGCAAAAGGGAGTTTTATCATAAAATAAGTACTTTTATAAGTACTGTAGAATGCCCATTATAATCAACTTGATACACTGATGATAGGTGAGTGATAAGACACACCCTATAAGATTTACTGACGTCTGAAAGCAATTTGCATCTGTGGCAAATAAACATGGTCTGAACACAGCTCTGAAAATGAACTCATGTAAAAGATTAGAGTTTTCCATGTTGTATATGTGCCTATAGATCACAGAGCTTTACTCCTTTCATTATTTATATTCCAGTAAGGACTGTCCATTGCCACACTTACTAGAGAAAACAAGTAATTGCAATCAGTTATTGCCATAGAAAGACAGAAAGTGATGTGTTGAACCATTTATGTTCATCGTATCCCCAAATAATGTCCCCCTCAATATCTCCTGTGATCCATAGTATGGAACAATGTATTATAAGGTAGTAATACCATAGCTCCAATATTTATGTCTTGTTAGTGGTGTTCCAAAATTAATAACGCTACAGAAAGCTCACAAATTAATTTTATTGTGTTTCGGTCTGATCATTCTCTCCAGTATACGCCATATGTTGGAAATATCATTAGAGAAGCTATTTGAAGTAACCATTACTCTGAAAATATAATATTCTTGAATGCCCTTTTGCATATTTATTTTTCATACAACAACTCTTAAACAGATTAATTCAGAAGATATCAGCAGTCGAAGAATGGAAACTCCAGCTTGGAATATCAACAATTTAAGGAAAAAATAGATTGCTACTCACTGTAAAAAGACATGTTGTGTTGCAGACAGGCATGACTAAAAGACACTTGCACATTATCTTTTGGCCAAAGCCTTTATCAGAAAAGGAAACACATACACTTCAGTCACAGAATCAAACACACCTCACATGCTCATGACTGCCATCTCTGACAGCTTTTCTGATGAAGGCTTTGGCCAAAAGCTAATGTGTAAGTGTCTTTTTGTTATGTCTGTCTGCAACTCAACATATCATCCTTACAGTGAGTAGCAATCTATCTTTTCCTTATACTGTTGTTAGTATTCACAGTGAACCTCTTATTAGGTGACATCCTCCCCACCCACCCCTACTCTCTGAATACTTTCATTCCAAATTATAATACACAAAGTACCTAATTCATTTTAGCAATCTTAGCAATAATGGAAATTCCTGGGTGGAAAAATTTATAATCTGACTATTAAAAACTGTTGTTTAGGCAATGGAGGTAGGGAGGTGGTAGGGAAGGATGCATGAGGGAAGGAGGGGATAGTGCAAGTTGAGAATGGGACAGGAACTGTGGAAAGGTAGTGAAGGAATGAGCAGTGTCTTGAATGTAAGATGGGAGGCATTGGCCAACAAAGTCAGAGGCTTACACTGTGGGAGTGATGTACCCAGCCACAAGTGGATGACCAGTGGGGAGACATGTGAGGTTGAGTTTGTTGAGTAGATAAAATGTAGGAGTGCAGGGGTTTTCTGGTGTGAGGAGGGAGAAGGACTGAGGTGTCAGGTTTTGGGATGGGCCTAAGGCTGCTGAGTGGTCCTGTTGAACTCCTGGGATGCAATCACAAATCCTCCCTCACCTCCCACACTGCCATTGTTCTCTCCCTCCCCACTTTTACACCCCCTCACTTTCTCCTCCCCATCTATCTCTTCATCGTCACCACCTCCTACTGTAGTCCAGTCACAGGCATCTCCTACCCAATAAAAGGAAAGACCACATGTGAAAGCAGTTATGTGTTATGACAGCTTTGCTGCAGGTACTGTAATGCATACTATGTGAGCATGACAAAGTTATCTGTGCAGTTGCTAGTTTAATTTTAAAATTTCTTCTGTGTTTGAGTGCTTTCTAGGCACAGTCTTCTACTTTAATATCAGTGTACTGTGAAGTACCACCACTTGTGTCAAACCTTGTATCGTATAAGCTTTTGCTTGTTTATTTTAGTTAGAACAGCTCAGTGTCAGTAGACCATCAGTGAGACAGCTCCTTACATTCCTGAATATATCAGGAGAGTACACCATTAGCTTGTGAATTATGAGCTTCAGACAGGAACAACTTATTTTCAATCATCTTTGTGGTTACTGGCTATAGTATGTTTCTGCCATCTTTAATATGGATAGGAACTATGACTGCTGTGTTCAGATGCAAGCTGAGTTGGTGTCCCTTCACTCACAGCTCAAGACAGTATTAGTTCCAGTCACACAGTTTGAGGCTGTTGCCAATGAGCATCACTGTGAGAGGGGACAGATATTGGAATCTGAAGGAAGTCCCATGTGTCCCATCAGTTTGGCCACCCTGGGCATTGCCCACTCTGAGGTCAAGTGGAAGGTCATTCAAAGGTGTGGCAGGCAACAAGAAACTTTCCAGAAGGCCAAATGGAAGGCCTCCCTGGTTTGTCTGATGAACAGATTTCAGGTGCTATTTGTGGCTGACGGAGACCCTGAGGCAGGTGGAGTCAGTTGCCCTGTTCTAAAGGAAACCTCTTGGCCTGTGTGGTCTGGGCATTTGCAGAGGGTGGTATTACTGGTAGCTGGGAGCTCCAACTTTATGGGTGCATAATAGCTCTCTTTAGTGGATATCCTTGCCAAGGAGGGGAAGGAATAAGTGTGCACTCTGTGTTCATACCTAGAGAAGTCATTGCTGATGTGAAAAGGCTGCTTCTGGATGCTATGAAGAGCACAGGGTGCAGCCAATTGTAGACGATAGCTCATGTTAGGTGGATGGTGGCTCGTGTTGGTACTAGCAATGTGTGTCACTTTGGATCAGAAGATATTGTCCCTGGTTTCAGGCACCTAGTTGAAGTGGTAAAGACTGCCAGTTTTGCTTAGAAGATGAAGGCAGAGTTCGCCATCTGTAGCATAGTTGACAAAACTGACAGTGTTCCTTTTGTGCACAGCTGAGTGGAGGGTATGAATCACAGGCTCAGACAGTTCTGCATCTGTGTAGGCTTTAGATTCTTTGACTTGTGCTGTAGAGTGGTAGGTTTCCGGGTTCTGCTTAATAGCTCAGGAGCCAATACATAGAGGAAGTGGCTACATGGATAGTGGGGGCTGTGTGAAGGGGACTAGGTGGTCTTAAGATTAGTGACTCAGGAAAACTTCGGGAAGTGTATCAGTCTAAAATGGTGCAGGGCAAATGCAGGAAGGTAGACCTAGCAAATTAGTATTGTAGTAGTAAATTGTTGTAGCTGTGTTGTGAAAGAACCAGAGCTCCAAGCACTAATAGAAAGCACTGAAGCCCAAATCATTACAGGCATAGAAAAGTGGCATAGAAAAGTTGGAAATAAATTCAGCTGAAATTTTTGCAAAAGACTTAACCTTTTCCAGAAAGGATAGATTAAAAACAGTTGATGGTGATGTGTTTATTTCTGTCAGAAGTTGTTTACTTTGTGTGCCTTTGAAGTAGATAGTTCCTGTGAGTTTGTATAGGTAGAGGTTATACTTGACAACCAGAATATGTTAATAATTGGTTCCACTGGCCCCAGACTCGGAGGGTACAGTTGCAGAACAGCTCAAAGAAGACCTGAGTCTTATTTCATATCAGTACCCCACTCATAGTTCGTGTGACTTCAATCTACCCTCGATACATTGAGGAAAATACATGGTTATAAAGTTGATGCTGGGCATAAAATATCACTCAAAATGATACTGAATGCTTTCTCAGAGTATTATTTTGATCAGTTAGTTCAGGAGCCCATTTCCAGTGTAAATAGTTGTGAAAACATACTTGACCTCTTAGCAACAAATAATCCTGAATGTAGAGGAAGGATCATGACAGATACAGTGATTAGTGACCACAAGGCTGTTGTAGTGAGACTGAATACTTAAACTTCTAAACTTAGCAAAAATAAATGCAAAATACATCTATTTAAAAAGCAGGATAAAATTTCACTTGGCACCTTTGTAAGAGACATTCTCCATTTCTTTCAGTCTGACTTTGTATGCGTGGATCAGATGTGGTTTAAATTCAAAGCAATAGCATTGCCAGCAATTGAGGGATATGTACTAAACAAATTAATAGGAGATGGTACTGATCCCCCATGGTACATGAAACAGACCAGAATACTATTGCAGAAGCAACAAAAAGAGCATGCAAAATTTAAAAGAATGTCTGACCCCCAAGACTGGTGAAGATTTACAGAAGCTTGAAATCCAGCTCAAACTGCAATTTGAGGTGCTTTTAATAGTTTTCACAGCAAAGCTCTGTCTTGAAACCTCACAGTAAACCCACAGAGATTCTGGTCATATGTGAAGTACATCACTGGCAAGACACAATCAATACTTTCACTGTATGATAACAATGGTTATGTTAATGATGACAGTGCCACTACACCAGAGTTACTAAACACAACAATGGAAAGTTGCACAAGTCGCTCCAATACTCAAAAGGAAATAGGTGTAATCCACTGCATTACAGGCCCACATCACTAATGGTGATTTGATGTAGAATTTTGGAATATGTGCTGTGTCCATAAACTGGAACAATCACATAGCTAATGTTGTAGGGAAAGCAAACTGAAGACTGTGATTTAATGGCAGACTGCTTCAAGAATGGAGCAGGTCCAGCTGGTTTTGCATTATCACAAAATAGGGGAGAGAGTGCCACAGATATGATATGCAAATGAGGTGGCAATCAGTAAAACAAAGAAAACTAAAGTGCTTTCCGTAGTGACAGGATCTTCTCACGAAAATTAAGTCACTAAGCTTTGTCCTCTGAGTGTGAAAATATTTTGTTGACAGTCAGCTATGTGGGGAGAACTGATCGTAATAATAAAATAAGAGAAATTAGAGTTCTCATGGTAAAACTTAAGTGTTTGTTTTTCCTATGTGCTGTTTGAGAGTGGAATGTTAGAGAAATATCTTGAAGATGGTTCGATTAACTCTACACCAGGCACTTAATTGTGAATTGTCAAGTAATCATGTAGAGGTAGATGCTTCACGGCATGAGCTGTTTGGACACTCCCTTCCAGCACAAGTTTCTCTGAACTTCACAAGTGGGAACTGTCTCTTCAGCTTGCCTGCACTTCTGCAATCCCTCTGACGTAAACCTCCTCTAACCTGTTTCTCTCTGCCTTGCCTTATCTTTTCCCTCCTCTTTCTGTCTACACCAGCCCTTCCCCATGTACTGCTTTCTCCCACCATTCTTTCTCTCTTCCTCCTCCCCCCCCCCCCCCCCCATGTGGGCATCTCTCTCTCTCTCTCTCTCTCTCTCTCCCTCCCTCTATCCTCTCTCTCTCTCTCTCTCTCTCTCTCTCCCTCCCTCTATCCTCTCTCTCTCTCTCTCTCTCTCTCTCTCTCTCTCTCTCTCTCTCTCTCTCTACCCTCCTCCTTCTCTCCACTACTTTCTCCCAGTTTGCACCCCTCCCTTCTTTCTGTCTCATACATGCTCTATCTTCTGTCACTTTGTGTAGCCACCGAGTCATCTATGGAAAGACTTGTCTCACACTACACTGCTACCCCCTTCTTGCCTTGTTTGTTGTTCCTAAACCCATTCTACCTGCATCTGCTCAGGCAACTGTTTTCAATAATCAATAATATGTCTTGCTATTAGTGCAGAAGTGTGCATCTGGATGTCTGTGTGGATGTGTGTACATTTACTATGAAAAGAGCAAGAGCTTGAAAGCTAGTGGGGTGTGAATACTGTTTTCTGTTACATGTTCTGTGTTAGGTAAGTGGTTGCCTTTCCCTTATTTTATGTATACATGCTATTTTACAATAAAAATTATTGTAGTATCAGCTTTATCATTTTTCTTCTTTTTATATTAAAAAAGAAAAGAAAGAGGACAGAACACTATTAGAATGCATGACTGTCTGCAGAAATTTATCTGAGAAATCACTTGTTTCTAAAATCGGCATTTACTTTACTGATTAATTGACTTTCAAAACATATCAGGACCAAGAAATTACATTTGACAGAAAGTAAACAAAATTTATGCTGAAACTTCTTGCAAGAATATAACTGTGTTTTGTATTGAGACTTGAAAATGGGACATTCATTTTGAAAACTTTGAAACAGTTATCCACACAGTACATTTATGGTGGGTTACTTTGGTATCTATACAGTAAACATACCTCAATAGTATCTACATGCACATCTAAATCTATATTCTGCGAACCACTGTGAAGTGCTTGGGAGAGTGTACATCCCATTGTAACAATTATTAGGGTTTCTTCCTACTCCATTCACATAAGGAGCACAGGAAGATTGATTGTTTGAATGCCTCTGTGCTTGCTATAATTATTCTAACCTTATTTTCACAATCCCCGTGTGAGCAATATGTAAGGAGTTGTTGTATATTCCTAGAGTCATCATTTAAAGCCAGTTCCTGAAATTTTGATTGTAGACTTTCTCAGGAGAGTTTATGTATATCTTCAAGAGCCTGCCAGTTCAGTTTCTTCAGTATCTCTTT
This sequence comes from Schistocerca americana, assembly GCF_021461395.2. NCBI lineage: Eukaryota > Metazoa > Arthropoda > Insecta > Orthoptera > Acrididae > Schistocerca > Schistocerca americana. The sequence continues at coordinate 1,011,193,461 of NC_060120.1, read as the reverse complement.
GAGACTCTCCCAACAAACCTGTTCATGCTGCCCTACTCTGTATACATTCAAAATCCCTTGTTATTTCTATTTGGTGGGATCTCACTCCCCTGAACAATATTCTAGAACCAGTTGCATGAGTAATTTGCAAGCAATCTTCTTTGTAGACTGACTGCACTTTCCCAATATTCCACCAATAGACTAAAATCTACCACATGCCTTACCCATGACTGAGCCTATGTGATCATTCCATTCAATATACAAAGTGTTTCAAAATGTTCAAATGTGTGTGAAATCTTATGGGACTTAATTGCTAAGGTCATCAGTCCCTAAGCTTATACACTACTTAACCTAAATTATCCTAAAGACAAACACACACACCCATGCCCAAGGGAGGACTTGAACCTCTGCCGGGACCAGCCCAAAGTGTTTCACCCACGTACTGGTATGAGTTGGCTGATTAAGCAGTGACTCAGTGATATTATAGTCATAGGATACTACATTTCTTCTTTTTTTGAAGTGCACAATTGTACATTTCTGAACATTTAAAGAAATTTGCCAATCTTTGCACCACTTTGAAATCTTATCAATAACTGACTGAATATTTATGCAGCTTCTTTCAGATAGTACTTCACTATAGGTAACTGCATCATCTGCAAATAGCCTGAGGTTATTATTAATATTATCTGCAAGATCTTTAATACACAACACAAACATCAAGGCTCCCAAACACTTCCCTAGGGCACACCTGAAGTTACTTCCACATCTGACAATGACTGTCCATCCAAGATAACATGTTGTGTCCTCCCAACTAAAAAGTTTAATCCAGTCATAAATTTCACTTGATACCCTGTATGACCATAGTTTTGACAATAAGTATAGGTGTTGTAGTGAGTCAAATGCTTTTCAGAAATCAAGAAATACTGCATGTACCTGACTGCCTTGATACAAAGCTTTCAGGATATCATGCGAGAAAAGTGCAAGTTGGGTTTCACATAACCAATGTTTTCAGAATCTGTGCTTGCTGTCATTCTGTTTGAGATACCTCACCATGTTTGAGCTCAGAATGTATTGTAAGTTTCTACAACAAATTGATGTCAAGGATATTGGACATTAGTTTTGTGGCTCACTTCTACTGCTCTTCTTGTAGATAGATGTGACATGTTGCTCTTCAGGAACTGCGCACAGTTTTTTGTTCAAGGGATCTATCATTGCTTATAGTTAGAAGAGGGGCTAACTAAGCTTCAAATTCAATATGGAATCTGATAGGGATTCTATTGGGCCGTGCAGCTTTGTTCAATTTTAACAATTTCAGCTGTTTGGCAGCATTGCTGACACTAATACTTTTTACTGGTGTGAGGATTAAATTGGGGCCATTCTATTGGGTTTTCCTTTCTAAAGAAAAATTTGACGATGTAATTAAGCATTTGAGCTTCTGCTTCATAAATCTCAATTTCAGTCCTTGTCTCATTTGCTAGGGACCGGACACTAACTTTGGTGCCACTAAAAGCCTTTACATAAGACCAGAATTTTTGTCAGTTTTGTGAAAATAATTTGACAGTATTCTGCTATGGTAATCATTGAAGATTCCATATGTTGCTCTCTTGACAGACAAATATGTTTCATTCAGCACCTGTCTGTCTGTAGGCCTAAGCTTTATTTTACATCTGTTATGCAGTAAGCTCTGTTTCTTTACAGTGATTGTCTACCATAGTATATGCAAAGTGCATCATTTTACATTATTATTATGAACATGGGTACCATTTCTTTATCCCATGATGCCAAATGAGATATGAAATATCACAAGATAATGTTCACAAAATACTTGTTTTACCTACTCCAATGATATTAAGTTGACAACTGAAAATTCAAAAGCTGAAAATAAAAAAAGTAAGAATGATTGACAAAAACCTGTCACATTCAACAAAAATAACCAATCAAGAAAGCCCCTCAAAAATGAAGGAACTAGACATAAATTTTAAAAACCACTTATTTTTCTTTGATGACATCCATAATAGTTTGCTTGCTTAAAAAAGTTCACATCTGATCATATTAGCAGATTTACTGCATTACTTTTATGTTTTCTGTTTTGTTAAGTTGAGTGTAGTAACTGAAGTGGGACAAAATGTGTTTTGAAAGCCGCAGTTTCTGGGTTGTTTGGATATAGTGTAAAACAGAGCTAGTATATGTCAATATGAATGAGTGAAATCTCACAAAACACCATCAAATTGGACAGTAGGTCCAACTTTTAACAGCTTCAGACTGAACCTAAGCTGTTCTTGTCTCTGCAGTTTCTCAGTTTTTCACATTCCTGTGTAGCCACACCAGCTGGAAAATTGAATTCATAGCTCTGTGGCTCCATGTGGTGCTGTTCAGAATACTATAGCGTTTGAGAAGAATTTCAATATTTTCCCCCCTCCTCTAGTGCAGGAAATGTATGTTTATATTTTCAACTGCTGTATTGGGTTCCATGGATGAAATGCAGGTGTACAAACCCACAGTATAGTATGGCAATGTTCATCAGAGTCCTTTACAATAGCTATACTCTGTAACATTTGATGCAGAATCAGCAAGTGTTCATGACTCTTCTTTGTCCACAAACAGTGAACTACTGGTGCATTTCTCTTGATCAGCAAAGGTAGAGCTTGTCCTTCTGAGTCATGGGTTCATGTCAGGTAAGTATCTTGCCAACAATCTGATGATGCTTCTGGAACTGTGATCAGTTTCTGAAAATATTGGCAACTCAGTAAGGGCTGTACAAAGAAGCAACAGAGAAAAATTTCGGGACATTATTTTGACACTTTTCTCTGAGAGTTTGCGTACCTCTTCCTGCAGTACACCGAAAATCACCACTGAATTTTTCAATCAGCATGTTTTCCTATGAATAGTATGTCAACCAAAGGACCCAAGCTAACATCATCATATTTTCAGTTGCATTTGGCAGTGCCAAACCTGCACTTTAGTAGAGTTGCAGACAATAACTGCTAGAAATTAATTAGAATTCTGCAGTGAATAAAAATCATGTACCTAGATTCCAAGAGAGGGTATTTCTTCCATAGTGAGCGTCTTTCATTCCCACAATTTGAATATGTGTCAAATTTTTCTTCAGGACTGGTGTCCACTTGCACTGCATGTTATGTATGACAGATTCATACAGAACATTACAATATTTCGTATGTGTGCACTACAATGCTTTTAGGCAGATGGCAAGTGAGATCATACCAAATTTTACTAATTTGCTACACTACTGCAAAAATAAATGCATGACTTATACTGTTGTGATATTGGCTTTACCTGATACACTAGGATCAAGTATGTTCCTCTCCCACATCACTGTTCCCAAATAACATGAAAAGCAAAAAAGTGCATTGCAAACATCACATCTGCAGATCCAACTCTTTGGACCTCTTTTCTACTAAATTTCCTTGTGTACTCACTTTTTCACCAGATATAGCCTTTTGATATACATGGGTAGTAAGCATGCCTAAACTGAATATATTAAAAAGTTTTGATGACATTGAACCACAGTCATGTGATACTTTTTCGAAGAGTAAACTGCCATTTGACTGTGTATCATTATGAGTATATTTATCTTTTGTACTATCCAGATTTCGGCTTTTTCACAATTATCAAGTACAATGCTAAAAGTTGTTAGACCATTATTAAGTCGTGTTTGTTAAGGCAGCCCAAAGCAAGACTTGATAATGGCATATAAGCTGAAAACTGAATAGTAAAAATGATAAATATAATAACACACAGTCAAATGGTGGTTTACTCTTACAAAAAATGTATATATGAATTGCATGTATATAAATTTAACAGTTTAAATATATTTAAATTTTGTAATTAATGGATTGAAATTGCCAGGAATAAAATAAAATGGAAAAAAGGTGGTAGCAATGAGAACTGAACCCAAGCTAATGAACTGCCAGTAGCTACACTTGACCACTGCACCACAACACCAATATATTAAGTATTTTACAAAAACTCTTCATACTCTACTCATAAACCCTTAGAGACTTTTTACCTTGCCCTACTGTCCACTAGTACGAAATATTCTAAGAACTTGAAATGGGCTTCTACCTGCCTCTACTGTCATAGTTTGAGCTAAATTTGTGAGCCCTATCCCTTGCACTCCTCTTGCTAGATTTAAATTTGGAGTAGGTGTACCTGACTCTTCAGCTGTCACTTTCCCTCTCAAACATCTCCTGAAAAAGCGACTCTTTAGCAGATCATCTGCAGAACTCACCATGTTACTTGCACAATACTTTACATGCACTTTCAAAGAAAAATTTTGACTTGTTCCTGTGAGCAATGCAGCACCCAAGTGCCAGCAGGAATGACGCCACGTCAGAGCATGCACAGTCAAAAGCAGACATCTGTGTCTCTTCTCTAGTTGATCATAGCATGGTGGACCATCATTTCAACACTCAACATTGGTTTCTAGTCATCGTTTAAAGAGTGCTACAAAACATGTTTTCGTCCATTTCATTTGCAAACCAGCATGCATTTGAAGAGAAATGGTGTAATTTTAGTACAATTTCTGGCTTGCATTAAAAGAGAAATGATATAATTTTAGTGTGATATTTAGTGTGCTGCACCACATTAGCACACGATCAATGGCCAACAATGCAAGTGAGGTATTGTTTGTTGTGAAGGTGAATAAGGCAATCTGTTGAGTCCAGGCCAATGAATGACCAATAAGACACTGTGCAACACTGAGCTGCATGTCTGTTTCATCATACATAAACCTGTTTCTTGGCGCTTGTCCAGATCTATCCAGAAAAATATAGTGCACAAACAAAACAATTGAACATTCCATTTCCAGTTTCTGGCATGTAGAGGTTAGCACCTCCAACACTTAACATGAGGGCATCCATATCTGGAGAGCAAGGGGGAACCCCCCCCCCCCCCCCCACACACACACACACCCCTGCCACCCTTCCACCCATCCTAGCTCTCAGGCAAAGGAAAAATATAGTGTAGTCAGGGGTTTATCTGTTAAGAAACTGATTTAAAAGTTCATATTGCATGGGTTTTAAACTGGATCATAGCTGGAACTTTTTTTGGCTACTTAGAAAAGACCATTTGTATTCTAAAATATTAAAAATACTCCATACTTCCTGGTCTAGGCCTCCCTACAGACTATCATTTACTATCATTTGGGTGGTGTTGGCTGTACAGTGACACATTGCCTGCATGGATATTGAAGTATTGCCAACCTGGTACTCCTATTTCCAAGACTTATTCATTATTAACTGGATCCTCCTCCAACATATCTTATGTATTTCTGATGCTGAAATTTGTTCTCCATATAAAGTGGTAGCACAAACCAAATGATACCATTCTCTTGTGCGTTTTTTCTTTCAGTATAGAAGCTGTAGTAATTTTTTCCCTTTTACTGCTTCTTATCTGTGAATAGGGTTAACAAGAAAGGAAGCAGTGGTAGCTTCAACATGCAATTAAAGATAGGGTAAAAAAACAGTCTTCTAAAATTTTCTCAGGGCAGTTTGTTTCAGATTTAAGAAAGTCTAGTATGTGGCAACCATTTGCTTTTTAATGTGTAGTGCTTAGTTACACATAAGAGAAAACAGTAGTAACTAGCTTTTTTTAAGCCCTGGGTCTTCTTCTGGCAAAAAGCACACATATTCACACACACAACCACACAGAGACCCAAATGCACACCACTGCAGTTGTGGTGATACTGATTATGAGAGAGCAGTTTACTGGGCTGATGGATATGGGGAGTGGGTAGGGAAGGATGTACTAGGCAAGGAGGGGTTTGAGGGAAAGCACAAGTCAGGAGCACCAAAGACAGTTGATGCAGTGATTGCACAATAACTTGAGAGGGAAGGGAGACAGGGAAGGGAGAGGGATGGAAATGCGCAGGGGGCACCAGCGAGAGAGGGAATGAAGGCCCACGTGGGAGGAGGGAGGGGGAGGAAGCGTGATGGGAGAAGGCAGAACATGAAATGGACTTAGATGGAGTGCTGTGTGCAGGGACAGCTGAGAAGAGGGAAAGGGTAAGGAGAGACAGTGGGAAACAGGTTAGTGGAGGTTTAGGCCAGGGGGTTTGTGAGAATGGAGCTTGTGCTAGAGAAACACTTTTCACCTGTGTAGCTCAAAGAAACTTGTGCTGGAAGAGAGTATCCAAATGGCATGTATTGTGAAGCAGCTGTTCTGTTGTGAAGTGCCAGACATTCTACAACTGGAGCAGTGGTCATTGTTGTGAGTAGACAGTTGGTTACCTATCATGCTCACGTAGAATGTTGTACAGTAATTGCAGCAAAGCTGATAAATAATCTGACTGCTTTCACATGGGGTCCTGTCTATTGTTCCATTTAGGAATTTCAATTATTGTTACAAATTGTAACATTTTTTACAAACAAATTAAGTTAATGGGATAACGTAGTTGACAGAAAATAGATTTCATTCAGACCATAAAATCTCCATTACTATGTGACTATCCTGGGGCACAGAACCCAGATTCAGGAGCAACAAAATTTGATTTTCGGTATTTCAGGCTTAATTGCTTGCAAAAAACTTTACATATAATTTCAAATCTCTGCAAAAATTTTCTCACTGCCAGCCCCCACAAAATAATGATAGCAAAAAGGTTTATCACTTACTATATTTTCACTGCTCATACAGTAAAACTGGAGCACCAGGCACGAAGTTTTGATTTATTTCTTCTTTACTACAAAGTATTTTAGCAACATATTTTGGATCCAGTGTCCACAGATAGTGCTGAATGTACCTGTAGATGACATACAGTTCAGGGGGTGTGACATCATAAACATTGAGGTGTGTGAAAAACTAGTTTTTTCTTAAAAAGAGTGCAAATTACACAGAATAGACATCCAGTGTTTGATAATGAGAGAGTTTACTACTACCAACAACAGTTTTTTTAAACATAGTTTCAAACCCTTTTGAACTTTCTCCACCTTAAATACTTTATACAAACTTCTAGCATGTTGTAGTAGCTTCGGTCCGCCACTTCTGTTAGCCAATAGAACGAAAAACCGGTCCAAGCCGCAATTTTTTTACTTTTTGTTCATTTAGTGACTATTTTTGGGCTGAGTCAAAAATGGCTTTTCCAAAGATGTCAAACAATGGAAAATCCAGGATGAAATGTAACAATACCAGAGAAGGAAAGTTGCTACTCACCATATAGCAAAGATGCTGAGTCACGAATAGGCACAACAAAAATATTCACACAATTATAGCTTTCGGCCATTAAGGCCTTTGTCAGCAGTAGACATACATACACACACACACAAACACACACTCACACAAACGCAACTTGCACACACGTCTGCAGTCTCAGAGAGCTGAAACCATACTGCGAGCAGCAGCACCAGTGCATGATGGGAGTGGCGACTGGGTGGGGGTAAGGAGGAAGCGGGGGTGGGGAGGGGGGGGGGTAAATAGTGGACAGGAGAGAAATAAAAAGAAATTCAAAGACTGGGTGTGGCAGTGAAATGATGGCTGTGTAGTGCTGGAATGGGAACAGGGAGGGGGCTGGATGGGTGAGGACAGTGAGGTTGAGACCAGGAGGATTATGGGAACATAGGATGTATTGCAGGGAAGTTCCCACCTCTGCAATTCAGAAAAGCTGGTGTTGGTGGGAAGAATCCATATGGCACAGGTTGTGAAGCAGTCATTGAGATGAGGGATATCATGTCTGGCAGAGTGTTCAGCAACAGGGTGGTCCACTTGTTTCTTTGCCACTGTTTGTCGGTGGCCATTCAAGAGGACAGACAGCTTGTTGGTTGTCAATCCTACATAGAATGCAGCACAGTGGTTGCAGCTTAGCTTGTAAATCACATGACTGGTTTCACAGGTAATCCTGCCTTTGATGGGATAGGTGATGTTAGTGACCGGACTGGCATAGGTGGTGGTAGGAGGATGTATGGGACAGGTCTTGCATCTAGGTCTATTACAGGGGTATTAGCCATGACGTAAGAGATTGGGAGCAGGGGTTGTGTAAGGATGGATGAGTGTATTGTGTAGGTTCGGTGGACGGCGGAATACCATGGTAGGAGGGGTGGGAAGGATAGTGGGCAGGACATTACTCATTTCAGGGTACTATGAGTGGTAATTGAAACCCCGGTGGAGAATGTAATTCAGTTCCTCCAGTCCTGGATGGTACTGAGTTATGAGGGGAATGCTCCTCTGTGGCCAGACTGTGGGACTTTGGGAGGTGGTGGGAGACTGGAAAGATAAGGCACAAGGATGGGAGGATAATTACAGTCAGTGAAGGCTTCAGCAAGACCCTTGGTATATTTTGAGAGGGCCTGCTCGTCACTACAGATGTGATGACCGCGGGTGGCTAGGCTGTACAGAAGGGACTTCTTGGTATGGAATGGGTGGCAGCTGCCACTGAAGCCTTCACTGAAATTTGCAACTTGGACTGGTTTTCATTCTATTGGTTTACATGCTTCACATCAAATATTTAACACATTAACTCTTCTGTAAAGCACTCAGAAGTTTGAAGCTGATTATACTTGGAAGTTCAGTTCCTTAAAGAACCAGGTTTACCAGTATATTAGAGGTAAGGTAAGGTAACACTTGGTAGTATATTTTTACTACCATTGCAAAACATGCAACAGTCACAAGTACCACATTTTCCTGGTTGTGGCCACCAAGGCAAACTACGTAATCTTATTTGTACAAAATTATTTTCGGTTGTAGATTGTGCCTTGTTATAGAACAATATATTTGTCACTGCTGCAAGTGGGCTTCATCAAGATATGCAACACAACTGTAATTCTAATATACTGCCTTTGCTTCTGTCCCTGTGATTCAGTAAAAGAAGCATAAGTAACACTTGTCACCTGAGTGGCTGTTTCTACTTGAGGTAAAGACATCTGTGGAGGGAACTGCTTTTGTGATAGGATGTGTAGTTAGCAAGTATTACAAGAAACTGTTCCAAGTAACAAAAATATGGCTATATTCATAAACCTCTGAACAATAATGGAAATAAGCCTCTCATGACTCCACACATAAGAAGACAAAAGAATCATAAAGAAGATGCAACATAAGCAATAGACAGAACAACTGATGTGAGTGCTAAAAACTAAAAGAATACAGTGAGGGTGAGTTAGCACTGATCCTTGCATATATAGGCAAGAGTCACCAGTAGATGGCATGGTGGAGATGGTGGCATGTGCATGCTTCCTACAGGTGGCCTCTAATTGCTGACCTAGGCTGATACAGCTGGCAGTTTATTTAAGTATGCGGTAACACTACACTCAGTGCACTCACATGCACATGCACTTTCAGAAGGATACATTACGACTCTCCCTCATGTGAAGAGGGCAGCCAAGTGATGTAGGAGACGCTGGTGGTCCAATTAGAGACAAACCTATTCGATCCAAGGGGAGGCGGGCTGGTGGCAGCTGTTGACTACAAGAGGGAGGGGGGGGGGGCAGGACAATGTACCAGGCAGCCACCTGAGCATAGTGTTGGAACACTCAGAGATGTGGGTACAATCAAGGATGTTGGGCCTGCATGGCGCCCGACAACAGCACTGGAGAGGAGGTTGCCATTGCCATCTCTACATCATTATCAGCAAGCAGGTCCCAGTGCAGAGTAGGTGGGGCTGAACCCATTTGCAACAATGGCTGAGGAGATATTGGTGAGGGGGGCTTGCAGAGGCGACTCTACCACAACAACGGGCCACAGAAATGTACCCGAGGTCAGAGACAGAGCAGCACCTGCCACCGGGAAGCTGGAACCCCAGGGCACTGCACGTGAGGAGGCACCAAATTGGACAGGGATGCCTCCTTAGCAGGTTATGATAGGCCTGAGGAGGAGGGTGGCAGGGAGGGCTGCAGCAACGGGAGCTGCACCCATGAACCAGTAGCTTTCGGCACAGAGCGGGACTGCAACTGATCAAAGCGGATTGCTCCTAGCTCATCAACAGTATGGACGTCACTGATGGGAGGCAACAGTGGCCAGTATCCACTTGGGCCAGCAACCAAACCCCCGTACCCACACCAGCAATCCTGGCGTGAAGCAGCTGGATGAACCTCACCACAGCAGTTGCAGCCCGGCAGCAGAAGGTGGAGGAGTGTGCATGATGCTGCCTCTGGAGCAACTCAGCCAGGCTTCACTCCCCCATAGGCTTGAAGAAATAGGTGCTCAGAAAATGGAGAAGGATTTTGTCTGGCAAAGAATCCACATCAAATATTTTCATTTGGGACTTGAACATATGCGCTAGTCATTCCACCTTGCCATTTGATTGAGGGTGGAATGGCAGAGCTGTAAGATGATGAATGCCGAGATGGGAACAAAACAACTGAAAGGTGTGAGAAATGAACTGGGGCCTATTATTGGAAACTGAGGTACAAAGCAACCTCTCAAAACACAGTGCACAAACTTTTCAAGTGATCAGCCATGGAGAAGCCTGTGACAACAATATCATAGAGATAATTAATGCAACCTGAGACAGGCATAGTTAGTTGCTCTAAAAATTGTTGGGAAATATCAGGGGCGATAGCTACATCAAAAAGAAGGTGCAAATCTTGATAGAGACCAAAAGGAGTATTCAAATCCAGAATTAGATGAGATCCTTTGTCCACAGGAACCTGCAGATGCGCTTCAGCCAAATCTATTTTAGAAAATTACTAGCCATCAAATATTTTCACCAACAGATCATCCTTGCATGGAAGAGGATACATACCCACAATCAATTATGTGTATACAGTAGTATTGAAGTTGCCACAAAGGTGAAGTTTTCCCAATGACTTCTGAATGCAACCAGCACAGATGACAGTTCACTAGTCATAACAGGTTGCATCACCCCTATAGACTGAAGTCCCTCAAATTGTGCTTCCACTTTATCTTTCAAGGTGACAGGAATAGGATGCACATGACAAAAACGAGGCAGAGTCATGAATGGCAAAGAAATATGAGCAAAAAAATTCGTAGCACCCTCTATACCTTCTGAAATCAAGTCCAAAAACTCTTCACATTGTGTTTCCAATTACAAATATGGCACCTGACTAGACACAAAGTTAACTGCATTGATGACAGAAAATCCAATACCTGAAATCAGTCCATCCCAAGCAAGTTCACAACACTGGTATCAGCAACCACCAAAAATGTAATGGGAGAAATCACTGGCTTATAAGTATCAGCTGCCATAAATTGCCCAGCAGCACATATTCTTTTTATTATAACTGACCAGCCTCTACTTCACTGGTGTTAGTAGGTTCCAGAATGCAATAATGTCACTGCAGCAACTGTGTCAATATGCAGCTGGAACACTTAGCAAAAGATATTTAATTCAATGAACAACTTGGACGAAGTCACAAGCGTTGGAGTCACATGATTTACCTCTATGTCCATATCCTGAGTAATCTTTGGGGAATGACACATGGAGGCAATGTGGTCCTTCTTCTGGCAAGCACTACAAGTAGCCCAGTGCTTATGGCATGCTGAACATTTGTGCTGGACAAAACACAAAGGACAAGATGGAAACAGAGAACACTCACAGTGGTGCTATGGCCTTGGTCTGCTCAGTGCTGGGTTGCATGTTTACTGCTGCCACTGCCACTTCCTCACGCAAGCTATCTGGTGGGCACATCTTGTGACACTACTACCACATCACCCCATACTCCAATTTGAAACAAATACTAACAAAGAGATAGAGGGGCTGGCCAGTACTTACCTCAGCTCAGTACAGCCGATAGATACACATAAAACAGAACTGAAAATTTACGTTCCTAGCTTTCGGAACAAATGTTTCTTCATTGGGGAGGAGAGAGGGGAAAGAAAGGGGAGAAGGGAAAGGAGATTCAGTTACTTACAACCCAGGTTATGAAGCAACAGGGAAAGGAAAATAGGGAGGGTAGCAAGGATGGAGGCATGGTTGTCAGAGGGAAGCCAAAGATATTCTACTGTAAGTACTGTGCCAGCTTCAAACCAAAGAGGATGCATACAGAAGTAAAGAGGTATATAGTATAAAGATACACACAAATATGGAGGATGAAAAGATGCATGAATGGCTAAAGAGGAAAGGGAAAGAGGAGAAGACTGAAGAGTGAATGGGAGTGAGGTTGTTTAAAGTAGGTTCAGTCCAGGGGGATGGCGGGATGAAAGGATGTGTTAGAGTGCAAGTTCCCATCTCCGCAGTTCAGAGGGACTGGTGTTGGGTGGGAGAAGCCAAATGGCACATACGGTGTAGCAGGTTCCTAGGTCCCTAGAATTATGCTGGAGGGCATGCTCCGCTACTGGGTATTGGGCATCTCCTAGGCGGACAGTTCGTCTGTGTCCATTCATGCGCTCAGCCAGTTTAGTTGTTGTCATGCCGATGTAAAGGCTGTGCAGTGCAGGCATGTCAGTTGATAAATGACATGTGTAGTTTCACATGTAGCCCTGCCTTGAATTGTGTATGTTTTACCAGTAGCGGGGCTGGAGTAGGTGGTAGTAGGGGCATGCATGGGGCAGGTTTTGCAGCGGGGTCGGTTACAGGGTTAGGAACCGCTGGGTAGAAAAGGTAGTCTGGGAATATTGTAGGGTTTAACCAGGATGTTACGGAGGTTAGGGGGGCAACGAAAAGCAACTCTGGGTGGTGTGGGGAGAATTTTGTCAAGGGATGATCTCATTTCAGGGGTTGACTTGAGAAAGTCATATCCCTGGCGGAGTAATTTGTTGATGTTTTCGAGGCCAGGATAATATTGGGTGACAAGGGGGTTGCTTCTGTGTGGTCTGGAGGGTAGGAACATTGTTGTTGGACGGGGAGGAATGTATTGCTCGGGAAATCTGTTTGTGGACAAGGTCTGCAGGATAGTTGCAGGAGAGGAAAGCACTGGTCAGGTTATTGGTGTAATTGTTGAGGGATTCGTCACTGGAGCAGATACGTTTGCCACGAATACCTAGGCTGTAGGGAAGGATGGCAGCTATCAAAGTGAAGGTACTGTTGTTTGTTTGTGGGTTTGATATGGACAGAGGTGTGGATGTGAGCTTCAACAAGATGAAGGTCAACATCCAGGAAGGTGGCTTGGGTTTTGGAGAAGGACCAGGTGAAATTCAGATTCGAAAAGGAGTTGAGGTTATGGAGGAAATTAAGGAGTGTTTCTTCACCATGAGTCCAGACCACAAAGATGTCATCTATAAACCTATACCAGGCCAGGGGAAGCAGCTGTTGGGTCTTCAGGAAAGCCTCCTCCATGCAGCCCATGAAGAGGTTGGCATAGGACGGAGCTATCCTGGTTCCCATGGCCGTTCTCCTGATTTGTTTGTAGGTCTGGCCTTCAAAAGTGAAGTAATTATGGGTGAGGATGAAGTTGGTAAGTGCGATATGGAACGAGGTTTTTGGAAGATCTTCGGGTGGGCATTGGGAGAGGTAGTGCTCAAGGGCAGAGAGACCATGGGTATGTGGGATGTTTGTGTAAAGGGATGTAGCATCTGTGGTGACAAGAAAGGTTTCAGGTGGGAGAGGAGTGGGAATGCATTTGAAGCGTTCTAGGAAATGGTTTGTGTCTTTGATGTAGGATGGGAGTCTGCGGGTGATAGGTTGTAGGCGCTGGTCTACCAGAGCTGAGATACGTTCGGTTGGGGCTTTGAAGCCTGCTACAATGGGACGGCCAGGATGGTTCTCTTTGTGGATTTTGGGTAATAGGTAGAAGGTAGGGGTATGTGGCTCAGGTGGAGTGAGTAAGTCTATGGAAGCCGTTGTGAGGCCTTGTGAGGGACCTTGGATTTTTAGGATTTTTTGCAGCTCAGTCTGGATGGAAGGAATGGGGTCCTGGGTAACAGCTTTGTAGGTTGAGGTGTCAGAGAGTTGACGCAGTCCTTGTGCCACATACTCCACACGGTCAAGTACGACAGTTGCGGAGCCTTTATCCGCTGGGAGGATGACAATAGAGCGGTCTATTTTCAGCTCCTTAATGGCACGGGATTCAGCTGGGGTGATGTTGGGTGTTGTCGGGATGTTCTTCAAGAAGGACTGGGAGGCAACACTGGATGTGAGGAATTCCTGAAATGTCTGCAAGTGATGGTTTTGGGGGAGGCGAGGAGGATCCCTTTGAGAAGGCAGTCGGAACTGTTCTAGACAGGGTTCAACACTGGGTCTAGTATTTGGGGGCTGTGTTTGGGTAGTGAAGTGATATTTCCAGTTGAGGTTCTGGGTGAATGAAAGGAGATCTTTAACCAGGGCAGTGTGGTTGAATTTAGGTGTGGGGCTAAAGGTTAAGCCTTTTGATAGAACAGATGTCTCTGGAGGAGAGAGGGATCTGGATGAGAGGTTTAGGACTGAATTGGGACTGGTGACATGTGGCATTTGACTGTGGTTATAGTTGAGATTTGGTCTGTGTGGGGTATGTGCTGGGATGGGGAGATTGAGTAGGGTGGCTAGGCTAGGTTTGTTGGCTATGAGGGGGGTTTGTTGAAGGTTCTGTTGTGGTTGGTGTTTGTGAGGGATAAGGAGAGGGACCCCACTTCTTAGGTGTTGCACTAGCACTGTGGATAGTTTTTTCAGGTGGTGTGTGGCATGGAACTCAAGTTTGCAGCTGGCTTCTAGGATGATGTTCCTGAGTGTGTTCTCCAAGCAAGGGTTTGAGAGGTGGAGGACTTTGAAGAGAGATAGGAGCTGTTGGGAGTGGTGGTTACATGAAGTAGTGTAGAGATTCAGGACAAGTTGGGTAAGGGCTGAGGATTGAAGGTTCTGGAAGTCCAGGAGAGACTGGTGGAAGGAGGAATTGCACCCGGAGATGGGAACTTTTGAGGTAAGCCCTTTAGGGGTAATTCCAAAGGTTAAGCAGGACCAGTGGAAAAGTATGTGGGGTTGCAGTTTGGCTATGGTGAATGCATGTTTCCAGAATGAATGTAAATAATGTAGTATAGGATTAGGGTACATAGTGGGTAACTGGTGGGTAGGGAAATTAAATAACTAAAGTTGAAATAGTAATCATAAGAAGGAATAAAACACGGAGGGAAGGACGAGAAGGAAAGAAATTGTGTTGGTAATGTTCACTACCAAAGGAAGACCACTAAATAAGAAAAATACGGAAAAAGTTGACCAGACCAAGCAAGTATGTCCAGATCAGGGGAAAAGAACACACGTTGCTCAAAAACAGAGATAGCGAGTGGCGAAAAAAGATCGCGCGTGCCGCAAAAAAGATTGCGCGTGCCGCAAAAAGGTGGCACAGAAATGTCCCAAGAAAATTTTCTTCTGGCAGAGAAAGATAGCCAATGGCACAAAAATATCGCCGGCGACAAGAAATCGACAGAAATGGATGATACTGGTAGGTGTGGAAGAGATGGTTGGCAGTGATTGTTGGCTGGGAAACAGCGAATAACGAACGTTAAAACTATTGAATGTTGAATAAATAAATCAATAAATAAAAAAGAGAAGAGGACTATAAACGGAACAAGATAATAGGAGGAAGATGAAACTAGCACAGTTGGTGACGAAAATATTTATTTATGTATACAGAAAACACTGAAGAAGAGAAAGTGTTAAGATTACAGACGTAAGTGATAGCTAAAAAAAGGGACAAAACAATGAAGGATGTGGACCAACCTCTTCATGGGCCACATGGAGGAGGCTTTCCTCAAGACCCAACAGCTGCTTCCCCTGGCCTGGTATAGGTTTATAGATGACATCTTTGTGATCTTGACTCATGGTGAAGAAACACTCCTTAATTTCCTCCATAACCTCAACTCCTTTTCGAATCTGAATTTCACCTGGTCCTTCTCCAAAACCCAAGCCACCTTCCTGGATGTTGACCTTCATCTTGTTGAAGCTCACATCCACACCTCTGTCCATATCAAACCCACAAACAACAGTACCTCCACTTTGATAGCTGCCATCCTTTCTACATCGAACACTCTCTTCCCTACAGCCTAGGTATTCGTGGCAAACGTATCTGCTGAAGTGATGAATCCCTCAACAATTACACCAATAACCTGACCAGTGCTTTCCTCTCCCGCAACTATCCTGCAGACCTTGTCCACAAACAGATTTCCCGAGCAATACATTCCTCCCCGTCCAACAACAATGTTCCTACCCCCAGACCACACAGAAGCATCCCCCTTGTCACCCAATATTATCCTGGCCTCGAAAACATCAACAAATTACTCCGCCAGGGATATGACTTTCTCAAGTCAACCCCTGAAATGAGATCATCCCTTGACAAAATTCTCCACACACCACCCAGAGTTGCTTTTCGTTGCCCCCTAACCTCCGTAACATCCTGGTTAAACCCTACAATATTCCCAGACTACCTTTTCTACCCAGCGGTTCCTACCCCTGTAACCGACCCCGCTGCAAAACCTGCCCCATGCATCCCCCCACAACCACCTACTCCAGCCCCGCTACTGGTAAAACATACACAATTCAAGGCAGGACTATGTGTGAAACTACACATGTCATTTATCAACTGACATGCCTGCATTGCACAGCCTTTACATCGGCATGACAACAACTAAACTGGCTGAGCGCATGAATGGACACAGACGAACTGTCCGCCTAGGAGATGCCCAATACCCAGTAGCGGAGCATGCCCTCCAGCATAATTCTAGGGACCTAGGAACCTGCTACACCGAATGTGCCATTTGGCTTCTCCCACCCAACACCAGTCCCTCTGAACTGCGGAGATGGGAACTTGCACTCCAACACATCCTTTCATCCCGCCATCCCCCTGGACTGAACCTACTTTAAACAACCTCACTCCCATTCACTCTTCAGTCTTCTCCTCTTTCCCTTTCCTCTTTAGCCATTCATGCATCTTTTCATCCTCCATATTTGTGTGTATCTTTATACTATATACCTCTTTACTTCTGTATGCATCCTCTTTGGTTTGAAGCTGGCACAGTACTTACAGTAGAATATCTTTGGCTTCCCTCTGACAACCATGCCTCCATCCTTGCTACTTGCTACCCTCCCTATTTTCCTTTCCCTGTTGCTTCATAACCTGGGTTGTGAGTAACTGAATCTCCTTTCCCTTCTCCCCTTTCTTTCCCCTCTCTCCTCCCCAATGAAGGAACATTTGTTCCAAAAGCTAGGAACATAAATTTTCAGTTCTGTTTTATGTGTATCTATCGGCTGTACTGAGCTGAGGTAAGTACTGGCCAGCCCCTCTATCTCTTTGTTAGTATTTGTTTCACATCTTTATGTGAGATTTTCCATACTTCAATTTGGTCACTCACTGTCCAAGAAACTTCAAAAGATTGTGCTATTTGCGAAACTTCTGCCAACGGGGGTTTCCCCAGAATAAAATCTTCTGGTGCACTTCCTTGTCCAGAGCTAAACAGATAATTTCATCATATACCACAAAGTCCATATAACACACATTATGTGACCAGTAATGAAGTGATACAGCTACAACTGTGAAGTTTGGCTGCCCAGCCATTCTGTGACTGGTTTGTTTTCTTAAGGCACTGCTGTGACATACATACATTTGCAATGGTGTATATGTAATCAAAAGTAAGAGCTGACAGTTCTTGTAAAGGGGAAGCTGACTCAGTAATTTATAAACGTTAGGCATAATCCATGACAGCAATAAGGCTTTGCACAAATTTGAGTCTGTCACACCAAAAGCCAAAAGATGCTGTCTGAGTCTTTTTTTGTAAGCTTCCCAATTCTCAGTGAATCATCATAAGCCAGAAAAGTGGGTGGATAGACCAGTGGGATGTTACCCTGTCTGTTAATGGAAGCTGACAAAGTGGCCACTGCTGACATAAGCTGTTCAGTCAGGGGTAGTAGGATGGCATCTATAATGACTAAACCTGATGAAAATGCCCTTAAAGACTGATCACATGGGAATGATTCCAAACTCATCATCAGTCATGTGGTAACCAAGTAATACAAGAAAATGATCCAAGTAACACACAAACACGGCTTTATTCACAATAGCAGAAATAAGCCTCTTGAGACTCCATATGTAACAAGAGAAAAGACTCATACAGAAGGTGTAACATAAGTGATACACAGAAGAACTGATGTGAGTGGTACAAACTAAAAGGACATAGTTAGGGTGAGTTAGCACTGCTCCATGGGTATATAGGTGCAAGTCATTAGTAGATGGCACAGCAGAGATGGTGCCGTGTGCACACTTCCTATAGGTGGCCTGTAGCAGTTGGCCCATGTTGACACAATAATGGTTTATTTAAGTACACATGTGCAGCAACACTACACTCAACGTACTCACACTCACATGCAGTAGTAGCAGGATACAGCAGGATGCTACTACCACAGTGTCTGGTGGCAGTTAGACTAAGACAATATGTTGTGTATTTTCTGTGGCAGTGTCGCCAGATGACAAACTTTATTCATGCTCCTTTTATGGGATTATAGAGGTGAGAATGAAGATAGAATATTAAAGATAAATTTTCATTCCTGAGTAGTGATACATACCCTGACAAACTCCACTTTGAAGCATAGAAAGGTCTCTGCTTCATACATAGCACACATACTGCGCAAATATGAAATACCCTAATTATTAACCAAGCTGTATTTTTCAATACCTTATTATTCAGTGTATATTTTAAGGGAATCTGATAAGAAGAGTGTAAATACTTCTTGTGGAAACATTTTGTTTAAAGAAATATTCAAAATTTACAATTCACAAAGGACAGGTTCACTTGAAAATTGGACTCTGCTAGTAGTTTGCTGCATGAGTGACCTACAATGTCTGACAGCCCCCATAGCTTTTCTGAAAAGTTTATTTCAAATTGTTGGTTACCAGAATGTTCAGTCTTAGAATGTAATCCTTTTGAAAATTTGGTGTCATAGTATTGTGGCCATATTTTTTTATTTTATTTTCTGAGATATATTCTTTTACAGGGAAAACATTTTAGTTATTAAAACTTCTCAATTAGAAAATATGAGTTTCCAGAAATTTCTTGGTGGGCTTTGCTGTACTTCAGTGATGAAAGTACACATCCAAAATTCTGTCATGTAAAATAGAACAAGTCATTTCTGTCATTTGAAGAATACCTTGTTTATTTTTAAGCAAAATAATTTATTTATCTAAAGTACATGTGTATTAACTATTATTAATTTTAATTTTAATAATCAGCAGCCTCAGTTACACTTTTTACCTAGAATTTACCTAGGTTTCAGTCAGGATAACCCAACCTTCTTCAGAATAACAGTAACTACCATTTGTCCATAGTGGACATCGTCAAGCTAAAACTACAAATCCATAAATTATCGTCAGACTATAAAACTTATCTGGAACTGCCTCAGCCCCACTTCGCGACCACAATGCGGCAGCCACGAGTGCTGTACTGGAACTTGACTACACCTTGACTACGGAAGTATGGTTTATGGTTCAGCGGCACCCTCAGCATTGTGTTTATTCAACCCAGTGCACCACTGTGGCATTTGGCTAGTGACAGGAACTTTTAGGATGAGTCCGGCCACCAGTGTCCTGGTGGAGGCCGGAATCCCTCCGTTGCAGGTTAGGTGTGCACAGTTTTTCCCCAGTTACGTTGCACATGTTCGTAGTTCTCCTGTGCATCTGAATTACCATCTCCTTTTCCCACCCATGGCAGTTCATCTCCCACATTGGCAGCCCAGGTTAGGGCTTACAATTGCAGTTCATGTGTTATCCTGTCTCTCCTTTACCACCTATACTTGAGGTTCATTCACAAACACCTCCACAGTGTACACATAGGCCGCGGCCTTGCCTGGACCTTTCACATGGCCCTAAGGACTCAGTTAACCCTGCGACTCTCCACTGTCACCTCCTCTCAATTGTCAACATGTACCGGGTTCAAGAAGTGGTTTACACCAATAGCTCAATGGCTGATGGTCACATTGGCTTTGCCTATGTTCATGGAAGACATATAGAACAGCACTCCTTGCTAGATGGCTGCAGTGTATTCATTTCAGAGCTGGCAGCCATGTTGTGCTCTTGAGCACATCCACTCATGCCCAGGCGAATAATTTCTCCTGTGTACTGAGCAGCCTACAAGCTGTTGACTAGCGCTACCCTCATCATCCTTTGATAGTGACCATTCAGGAGCCCATCTATGCCTTGGAATGGTCCAGTTGTTCAGTGGTGTTTGTCTGCACCCCAGATCACGTTGTAATCCCAGGCAACAAACTTGCCGACAGGCTACCCAGAAACCGCTTATGGAGATCAGCTTCTCTGAAAGTGACCTGTGTTCAGTATTACACTGCAAGGTTTTGTGTGTTAGGGAGACAGAATTGCATAGCCTCAGTATGCACAACTAGCTGTGTGCCATTAAGGAAACTACAAATGTGCCAAAGACCACTGTGCACACCTCTTGCAGGGACTCTGTGGTTCTCTGCTGGCTCTGCTTTGGCCATACATGGCTGACGCATGGTTACCTCTTCCATCGTGAGGACCCAACTAGGTGTCACTGTGGCTCACAAGTGACGTTCATCCATCTCTTGCTGGACTGCCCACTTTTAGTCACTCTGCAGCATCCTTTTAACCTTCCCAGCACCCTACCTTTGGTATTTGGTGACAATGCCTCAACAGCAGCTTTAGTTTTACATCTTATTCATGAGGGTGAGTTTTATCATTTGCTCTAAGTTACAGCACATGACCTTTGTCCCTGTGTGTCCTCCACCATAGTACTTTCAGGGTGGGGGTTTTAATGTGTTGCTGAGTGGCTGGCTTTTCCTTTTTATCCTCATGGTCAGCCAGCCATGGTAACCTGCTTTCTTGTTTTAACCTCTTCTACCTGTTTCTTGCGTCTTTGTGGTTTTCTTGTCCCCTTTTGTCCATTTAAGTGTTTGTTGCCCTTCAGTCGTTGTTGTGGTGTTTCCTTTCATTTTGTTTTGTGTTGTCTCATTGTCTTATTCCCACCCTTGTGGCATTGTTTCCTCTGGAACAAGGACCAATCACTTCATATTTTGGTTCCTCTCCCTCTCATTTAAACCACCCAAACTTATGAGACACAGTCCATTCCATTCAACTGCTCTCCCAAGCCCTTTGCTGTCTCTGAAAGAAATGCAATGTCACTGGCAAACCTCAAATTTTTAGTTTGGCAAACCTCAATTTTTTTTTAATTTCTTATCCTTGGACTTTAATTACTACTCCAAATATTTCTTTGGTTTACTGAAAGTGCACCATTTGTGACAGGAATAGGAGCAGAGTTTGAATGGGGGAAATTAAACAGTAATTATGCGTGTTGTATATGCCCTCTTGTGAGATGTAAAAATACGAATACTGATGAGATATTAAAGAAAAAGCTTTACAAAACTATGAATTTCATAATAAAATCAGAATGATTTTATTCCTGTGAAAATAAAATACCTGAAAATTCCATGTAACATAACACAACACCATCAATCATTGAAGGTACATAACATAAAACTAAGAGGGTAAAACATCAGAATGAGCAATCATTGATACTTTTGAAACTGATTGTTTCTATTCTGTAAAATTTGATCTTCCTGAAAAATGTAAACATTATAAATAAATAGGGTGCAACCAATCAGTTTTAGTTAAATATTGTATATTATGTAGTATAGAGCTTCAAAATAGAACTCACCATCATTTCCCCTGATTAATGAAAGACAAAATATTATTGCCAGACATAATGCTGTTATCTGGTAATAATGCAGAAGGAAAGCATTTTTTCAATAAATTAATCTCCTCTCCTTATCACCACTGCAGTGCTGAAACTCTGTTGCACACATACATTTAGGGACTGGGTAAAGCCTCTTCAAAACAGTTAAAATGAAGCAGTGTGAAAGCATACCTCATTACAGTAGTGCGCCCTCCTCAGAAAATTATCCCTTATGGTTACTAAAGTATGGTAAATGTAACTTTTATATTAAAAATATACAAAAGTTTAATGACCTTTTTTGTTACACATGTTGGATGATTGTTAATTGTAATAAATGTTCATGGAGTAAAAATATTGTTGGCCAGGTCTAGTGGTACATTTAAAGAAAAAATACTCATCTTGTTTTTTGAGGATCTCCTTAAATCTGTTGCTTGAATTTCTTCTGTCTAGGAGCCAGGTTCCCTTGAAGGTCTGAAAGCTCTCCAGGTTGATGTGTTTGTAGAATAATGTAGTCAACAAAACTGATTCATACGTAATTTTCATATTTAATAGCCCTAGATGCCTTGCTCCCATAAATTTACAATATTCACTCAGTGAAATACAGTCCATTTATACGCAACTCCGGAAAACTTTACATTTCTCCTTCCTTCATTCCCACCACACGCACAACATACCAGCAAACCTCACTCAGTTAACATCATTCCAAAGTACAGCAGTAAAGATATAGTCATACTAAGGTCAAAACATAGAGCATTAAATCAAAAATAATTATGAAAAAATGCCATTTGCTCAACAGCACAATAGAAAAATTTATGATAAATATGTCTGCTTGTGTCTGTGTGTGTGGATGGATGTGTGCGTGTGTGCGAGTGTGTACCTGCCCTTTTTTCCCCCAAAGGTAAGTCTTTCCGCTCCCGGGATTGGAATGACTTCTTACCCTCTCCCTTAAAACCCACTTCCTTTCGTCTTCCCCTCTCCTTCCCTCTTTCCTGATGAGGCAACAGTTTGTTGCGAAAGCTTGAATTTTGTGTGTATGTTTGTGTTTGTTTGTGTGTCTATCGACCTGCCAGCGCTTTTGTTCGGTAAGTCACCTCATCTTTGTTTTTATATATGATAAAATATATTCACATAAAAAATATGTTTTTGTAGTACAGTAATTAATGAAATTTGTTTTTTAATAACTGGGTTATCTGTGTCAGCATGACATACACTGCTATACAGTCAGAGTTTAAAAATTTTCAAATAAGATAAAAAAAGATAAGATCATAAATTTGATAATATATGTGGTCAAAACGGCTTATTGCATGTTACAATCCACAATGCTTTACAATTGCTAAATGTGTATTGGAATTGGATATACATCCTAATCTTCTCTGCCAGCTCTCTCCACATACTCTTTTCCCCTTTCTTTGTCCTAATCTATAAAGTGAACCATGTATAAGATACTAGTTTGGTGCATTCTTGAGTGTTGGTCGAGTGTTTGTGATCTCTACCAAGCTGGATTAAAGGTTACAATTGAAGCAATTCAGAAACATGCTGCTAGATTTGTTATTAGTAGATTCAATCAACATACAAGTGTTACATAGATGCTTTGTGAACTCAACTGGGAATCCCTATGGGGAAGACTACATTCTTTTTGTGAAATGATACTGAGAAGATTTAGAGAATAAGCTTTTGCAGCTGACTGCAGAATGGTTCTACTGCTGCCATCGTACATAAAAAAAAAAAAAAAAATATATAGATGTTGTTTTTGTCTCATTCCATTTTCAAGAGACCAGAAGTGGTACATAGCACCCGCCCCTGTACACCACACAGTGGTATTCAGAGAATGTATATAGATGTAGGGGATATTTCTCATTTCAGGGCATTATAAGAAGTAGTTGAAACACTGGGGGAGAATGTGATTCAGTTGCTTGTGTTACTGAGTCACAAGAAGATTCCACCTTTATTCTCAGACAGTGCATATGTAGGGGGCGGGGGGGGGAGGTGTGGCAGGAGGGTGACATGTTATAAGGCACAGGACATCTGTTTCTTGACAATGCTGGAAGAATAATTTCAATCTGTGAAGACCTCAGTGAGAACTTTGGCATATTTGGAGAGGAGATAGTTGTCACTACAGATGTGATGACCACAGATGGGTAGACTGTAAGAAAGAGACTTCTTGGTGTTGAATGTGTGGGAGCTGTCGAAGCAGAGGTATTGCTGGTCATTGGTAGATTTGATGTGGGTGGATACTGATGTAGCCATGCTTGAGGTGAGGTGGAGGTTAGCATTGAGGAAGTTTGCTGGTTGGGCTGAGAAGAATCAGGTAAACTAAATACGGCAGATGGTGTTGACTGCTCCCCCCTCCCCACCCTCCAGCGATGCTGCTGCTAGCAGCCCTATCCCCACCATGTCTTTGCCTGCCCTCACAGGCTGCATTAGCATCTTTCCTCACCCCTGCTCTGCTACCTCACACTGCCACATACCTCTTCCTTATCCCCACTACCCATCCCAGCTACACTGCTGTTCATGCCAGATTTACTCTCTTTCTGGCCTTAGTACCCAGACACAGTGGCCATGTGTGTGTTTTCATGAACATGTGTGTTTTACACCTTGAAAGAAGGAGTGTATCTGAAAACTTAATATTCAGCATTCTGTTTTGCTGTGACTGTCTTTGACTCTACAGCTCCTGTATGTCGTGAGAATTAATCTACCCTTTCCAAACTGTTAAAATCTTTTCATGTATATTTCAGTCTTAGTTCACACAGTTACCAGATTTGGCTTTATAGTAAGTCATCATCAGATAACTGCTTTGCAAAGAAATAAAATACATCATAGTAAAATACCAGGAAACTACATAAAAAAATCAATAAACTACATACAAAATCAATAAACTACATGCAAAATCAATAAACTACATACAAAATCAATAATCTACATACAAAATCAAAGAAAGTTCTACACACAATCAGGATAATTGTGTACAGAAATTCATTTGATTGTGTAATTTACTTTTCTAATGTTCCTTTACTATCGTCTTAACTTTTTTAATAATAGATCATGTGATGGTGATTTGCTAAGAAGACAAAATTGTTAATGATACCATCTGTGTGATCTCAGGCTAAGGTATACAATAAAATATGTTTGCCTTTATGGAGAATTATTATTGGTCTGATGCATAAGAGAAAGATTAAACATCTTTTGGGTCACAAAAAGTCATTAACATGGAAGTATCAGTGCATAAGCAGTGTTAAGTGTAGAGAAAAGAGTAAGAAATGGAGAAAATACATTGAAATCCTGTATAGAAAATATAATTTGTCCAACAATGTAGAAAACACGAGAAAAACTGATAAGAAAGAAACAACTATTTTGGTGTATCGTTTATTGCTTAAAGAGCACAAGATAAGAATGTGAAATGAAATAACTTAAGAGATTATCTAGTTAAAAGCAGTATGCTAATCTTTTATACTACATATCATGTTTTAGGAGGAATGATTTGATTATGAGGTAGTTGTAGGGGCAAATAAGAGTTAGGAAATTTGTATAAAAAATGTACCTAAATTTCAGCTCTTTGAAACTGAGTTGAACCGTCTCACTACATGTACTTCAGTCTAAAACAGATGACCAGTACTCTGATCTCTGAATCAAACTATTTTGCAACATATAGCTTATTGTTTCCAGTATGTGTACTATAATGCCACATATCTTCCATTATACATGCTAACATATTTATTTACAGATTTTTTAATGAAAACACTTCTGGTTCTTGTGAAGAACACTATAATCAGTTTGTAAAAAGTGAATATCCATCATTGTGCAAACAGGTTACTCCTCAGTTGTAATATTTTATTTTCATTCATCATTTCAGTAACCCTCACATAGTGTAATAATTATTTTCTGACAAGAAAATGCAACACCTCAGAAATGTATATCTTCTGAAATTTTTAACTGGAAACTGTGTTGAACAAAAATAATTCATTTAAGTGTAGATGGTGTCATACATATTTTGTGTTCACATGCTACTGTACTACCACAGTTGTCTTACAGGTATCAGCCAGGAAACCTCCTTAGCAAGGAAATGAACTATTCCACACAGTTCACAAATACACCAGTTCCTTAAATGAATTTTCACTCTGCAGCAGAGTTTGGAAGATAGGTGATGAAGTACTCATGGAAGTAAAGATGTGTGGGCAGGTCAGGAGTCAACCTTGGATAGCTCAGTCAGTAAAGCACCTGCCTGCAAAAGACAAAGGTTCCAGTTTTGAGTCCAGATCCAGCACACAATTTTAATCATTGAGAAAGTTGCACACAAGATCTTTTCCTTCACGTTTCTCAGGAAAATTACGAAGTGGAACCAAACGAAAGGAGAAAACGGATGAAATTATGTTGAAAACTGAAGGATGCACTTATACACAGTCTTCTCACAGAACAGAGACCATTTATGTTGTGTTCTACCCTTTGTTGTTAAGTAAGACTACAACTATAACTATTTATTTATTCCATGTGATCTGATGGTACACAGTGTGTTGCAAATGTCGAAAAATATCATTTAACATCGTTAACATATATTAACATAGGCCTATAGTATCCTAATGTATTATATTGCTCAATGTTTTCAATTTAACACAAACAGAAAGATTACTATTCTAAGTATTCATTTACGGAGTAAAAACAGTGACACAACAAATATGACTTCACGGCTTTGCTAAATTTTATTTTGTCTTCGATGGACTTAATATTATTGGGAAGATTGTTGAACAGTTGGAGGCCCATGTCGAAAATTTCCTTTTTACACAGTTAAGTGTTTGTACGTATAACATGCAGGTTTGCATTTTTCCTGGTGTTACGTTCATGTATTTCACAATTTTTTACGACTCTGGGGTCAGTTGGCACTATGTGTTTTCTGAAAAATTTTAGAGTCTCAAGAATGTAGAGGCAAGGCAGTGTAAGGATTTCCAACTTCCTGAAGATGGGTTTGCAGGAGTCTCTGGGTTTGCTGCCAGTAATAATCCTCATTGCTCTCTTCTGGATTCTGAATGTGCTCAGAGCAGTTGGAGAATTTCCCCAGAATATTACACCATATTTTAGGTAGGCTTGTATGTAAGCGTAGTATGCAGTGGTTAATGTTTTCAGGCTAGCACATGTTTTCAGTACACTCAATGCATAACAGCCAGTACAAATCCTGGCATTTACCTTTCCTGTATGTGTATTCCATTTCAGGTTATCTTGAGCACACAGACTTAGGAATTTGAAAACAGTGTTGGTATATATATTGACTGGTTACTTATAGTGACAAATGGCTGAGAGGAATTTGCATTTTGTGTTGTGTGGAAGTTCATGGAAGCTATCTTTTTGGTGTTGATAGTTAATCTGTTGATTTTTGCCCAGTTCCTAAGTTGATCAGAAGCCAAGTTCACAGCTTTTTGCACAGCCTCTGTATTCTCCCCTTTGAGGAGTACAGCTGTGACATCAGCAAATATTATTGTTTTGTGTGCATCAACATTCAGGCTCAAGTCATTAATATACAGGAGGAAAAGTAGGGGTCCCAATACTGAGCCCTGTGGAACACCTTGCTTTACAGTTTTATTACTTGATAGTATTTCGGTTGTTGAGTTGCTTTGTCTGTTAGTATATTTCATGCTGACTCTCTGCATACAATTGGTTAGGAATGTAGCAATCCAGTTGTTTGCAATTCCTCTGATACCGTAGTGTTCTAATTTTTCCAGTAATATTTTGTGGTCAACAGTGTCAAAAGCCTTTGGCAGATCCAGAAATACGCCTGTTATGGGTTGTTTTCTATCTAACAGTTCTAAAGGCGTATTTATGCAATCATATACTGCAGTTTCAGTAGATTTGTTGCTTCTGAACCCATGTTGAGCTAAAAATCTTTTTTTTTTTTTTTTTTTTTTCAGTGAAGTCCATCATTTTTTTGGACATTATTTTTTCAAAAACTTTAGAAAAGCAGGATGAGATTGAGATAGGCCTGTAGTTATTCATATCTTTATTATCACCTTTTCTGAAGACAGGAATTACTTTAGAAAGTTTCAGAGCTTCAGGGAAGATACCTGCCTGGAAAGAACAGTCACAGAGGTGAGTTAATGGTTCAGCAATTGTGTGTTCACAATTTTTGATTACAGCTGCTGGGATACCATCAATTCCAGCTGAATATGAATTTTTTAACTCTCTGAGGGCTTTTGCAACATCATTTTCAGTGACTTTGGTAATGAAAATTGACTCTGCACATGTGTGATATTTTTGGTTTGCTGGGTGGTAATTTGTGTTAGGATTATTTTCGACCAGTTTTTCAGCTATGCTTGTAAAGAAATTGTTGAATGAGTTCACCACAACTTCGGGATTAGATATAGATTCATTGTTGAGTTTGATTTCTATGTTTGTGTGTGAAGCTTTCATTTCCCCTCTTTCCCTTTTTATGATATTCCACATTGCTTTTACTTTATTGCTGGATTTGTCAATGTAATCATCATTCTGCATCCTTTTTGCTTGTCTTATCACTCTTCTTAGGATACATGTGTAGTTTTTATAGTATTCTGTTAGTTGGGGGGAGTCACTACTTTGTTTACATAACATGTGGAGTATTCTTTTATGTTTGCAAGAGATTTTTATAGCTGGAGTAATCCTACTCTTGTTTCTATTATTATTATTATTATTTATTCTTACTGGTTTTTGAGAAAAGGCCTCTTCAAAGTGGTGAATCATTTTGTCAAGAAATATGTTGAATTTCATCTTGAAATCATTGGCTGTGTACATATCTGTCCACTTTTCTTTACTAAGGAGGGCATTTAGCTTGTTCAAGTTCTCTTGGGTGAAAAACCTTCGTAAAGTTTTAGGTTAATATTTTCAGTGCAAGAAAATGGAAATTTTCATGAAATAAGATGTTGGGAGAGTGGCAGTGTCGTAAAACTCCACATAAAAAAAATCCTGCCATCAGAGCTCTATACAAGAAGAACTGCAATGTTGGCAAAGAGATTTTATATTAACTCCAAATGCTTCAGTAATTTCCTCTGTAGATAAAGGACTTCATATCAAGTATAAGCGAAATGTCCTTCATTGATCTTCTCCTGATCAAATAATCTGAAAGAAGTGTCTGTAGATGCAGCAGATTAAGAAAAATCCTTAAATCTCCACCAACAGTTAGTTGAAAAAAATTAAGACAGTTTGCTCTAATACTGTACTACATCTGCAGCAAGAAATCCAGAACTTTAGTTGAATATAGCTGTTTAAAGCACATCTGACTATACAGAGTGAGTCAAAAAAATGTTTACAAACTGACATGGTAAAATAAATAAATAAACGTCATGTGACGAGGGCCTCCTTTCGGGTAGACCATTCGCCGGGTGCAAGTCTTTCAATTTGATGCCACTTCGGCGACTTGCACTTTGAACTGACATGGTACTTTGGGCATACAATAGGATTGGCAGTCAGATAGGAACTGGGGAGTTACAAACACAATGAGAGGGCACTGTGCACACATGAGGACATTGTTATACAAACACAGGTGAAGTGCATGGAGATCATTCATTGCCATTCATACTGTGGAACCATTGGGAGCAACATGGCCTAGCTATATGTACTGCAAACTTGCTGAGTTGCATTTGATTTGTGGCATGGCCAACTGAAATGGATGAGTAGCCATGAGATTGTGTTGTCCAAAATATCTCAATACAAAGGTACTGTACCACACATTACTCTTTACCTGCATTGCCAATTGTGTGAAACCAGCTCATTCCATGTTCACAAGCCGGATGCTGGTTGCCAATGAACAACAAGGGCAGTTGCAGTGGAAGAAAGCATTCTCAAAAGGGTGCAGTGTTTGCTGGAAACAAGTACAAGAAGTGTATCCCTTGCCACAGATATCCTCCAACCTTCTGTCTGCTGCATACTTCATTATGTATGACTGCAAATGTTTCATTTCCAATGCATCCAGGTATTGCAACCTGGGGACATCTACAAGTTCATGGAATTTGTGATGGTTTCTGCAGGAATCCACTGCAGGCCAAAGCTTCACAGTGAGTGTCCTCTTAATTGTTGAGGGTGTGTTCTCACTCTAGTGTGTGGTGAATGATCACAACTTGCACACATGGGTAGATGTAAACCCACTTGCTATATGTACACATGCCTCACAACATTGGAAACTGTTTATTTTGGATATACATTCTCCTAGACCAACTTAATGGTTGCACATATCTTGTAATCCTGGAAAGGGTTCTGCTGGAAATTCTGAATTATGTTACCTTGGCTATTTGTCAGCTCATTCAGTTTCAGCATGTTGGAGCCCCTGTACATTTCAGCAGACAAGTGAGGGTACATCTACAGACAATCTTTCCAAGCTGCTGGATTGGTTGTGATGGGCCAGCAACATGGGCACCACAATCACCTGATCTGTTCCCAACTGATTTTTTCCTGTGGAGTTATCTGAAGGGCCGTGTGTATGAAACACTTGTTATATTACCAGAGGGCTTAGTGGGGAGGAATGTTGCAGCAGCAGGATGTCTTTTAGATACACCAGTTATCTTTAGGAGGGTGCTCTGTCCAATGCAGTATCAATGTCAGATGTGTTTTGATGCTTCTGGACAAAACCTTGAACATCTCTTGTAGTGGGTGTCCATTTGTAGCATGTAATTAAATAACTACAATGCCATTTAATAGCACTGGATGGCCTTTGTGAACCCCTGGTCCTGTGTGTTTGTGGATCCTTAATGAGATTTTCGCTCTGCAGCGGAGTGTGCGCTGATATGAAACTTCCTGCCACTTTAAAACTGTGCGCACACACAGTTTTAATCTGCCAGGAAGTTTTATGGATCCTTGTTGTATGCCTGATGTGCCATGTCAATTTGTAAATGTTTCTTTGACTCACCCTCTATAACAAGTTCTGTAATGCTTAAGGGTATGGCAAAGACTGGCTCTTCTTAGTAGACAAAAAATGTAACCTCCATCAATAATTATTTTTAATTCTTTTTTGTGAATTCTGTGAACATTGTGGGCATGTCTCAGAGTCTTGCAATGGCTATTGGCCAGATACATGCAGCCTGACTTGCTCTCATGATGTGCCATGTAATGCCTGCATTAGCCACTGATATGTGACAGGAAAAAATAACAACCACTCCTGCAGTAACATACACAAAACAAATTCAACAACAAACACAATGTACATGCAACTCACTCCATCCAAAAACCCAACCAAACAGAAAAATTATACATACATACAGCTGGTTACAATAAACTGGTGTTTGGTGGCACTATATCTTCTACTTCCATCCAAAGAATATACACACTTAAAATTAATAAATGTCATTTTGACATAAGCCAGAAGGTGTATTGGTGGGTATGAATCTGGGTACATGTAAGCCTGTTTCCAGTAGAGGCTATACAACTTTCCATTTTGTTGTGCATTTACACTTTCCAATTTATCCTTTGAATTACTGCTACACCATTCATCAATTTCTGTGCAACCATTATTGCTTGTAACCTTTATCTACTCCAAACTTGTTTTATTATATCATTTCACAGTTAAAATTCAAATGATTTGGTGAGAAATTCTTATTATTCATATTTTAAAAGTTCATAGTTTCAACATACTGAACGAAAATGAAATCTGGAATATCTACCCATCATATCATTTTTACTGGTAAAATCAGTATTTACAACAGTCTCCTCACTAACAGTAGTTTCTAGAATCCTTTAATTTGTGTTGTATAATCTGTATTTGTCCATTCCTTCAGATAAAATTCTCAGTCCTATGACAAAATCATTCTGCTATGGACCAGGCAAGATGTACACAACAGAGACAATGAGAGACCACCACCACACAGGCACAACCACTTGCCTGGCACCTTTCAGCTTTGTGCAGCAGTTTCCAGATGGCACTTACTGCTGCCATGCCATTTTTTGCAGTGCGGCATATGTTGACCAAAAGTGGAGACAGCCAATAGGAAATGTTGTAAACTATGGAGACACTTTGGCATGACATACTTTACTCCCACCTTGTACTGGCAGACATATGAATTCTTCTGCCTATAGGCTTGAAACACAATATGTTGTGGACACTCAGTCATATACTGAAAATTGGGGTTCACCATTCAGTGTCTGCAGTTAGCTCAGCACAGTACTGTGAAGGTTACCTCCTGACTAATCTGTCACTATTTACAGACAACTATGACTAGTAACTGCATGTCTGTGAATATAATAATCAGTGATACAATATCACAGACTGCCACAAGACACCAAAGTTATTAGATATAATTGTATTAGGTCTAGGACATCAAGTGTCATGCATCAAATGCACCAAAATCAAGTACTATTTATAACAAGAATGAATGAAAACAGCTTGTGTAATCCCATTGAGGGCAAAGGCCTCCTACAAGTAGGGGTAGCTGCTTTTAAAGACTCGCTTGGTGAGCTAGTCTGCATAAGAGGGTACTGCACGTAATTACACTTGATCATTTAGTTGTAGTTGTAGTTCTTTCCACTCCTTTCTGTTTCTGGCTATGCTGGTCCACTTTCTTCCTGCTTGTTTTCTGAATAAGTCTGACCATTTGTGTCTTGGTTTTCCTGCGAGTCTCTCGCCAATGTAGGGGTCCCATGTGGTAGCTCATGCCACCCATCTGTAATCTTGCAGCCTCGACACATGGCCGCCCCATTTCCATTTGGTCTTCATGTGCTATGTCCATTGTTGCTTACATCTTGTGTATCGAGGTGTTCAATATTCTGTCTTTCAGAGAGATTTCAAGGATCTTCCTCTGCATTTTCCTTTGGCATACCTGTAGAGTGTTTCTCTCTTTGGCTTTGAGGGCCCATGTCTGACACCATTTGTAACATACTTTTAATAAATGTTATTTATTATTGTGTTGCCACATCTTTGTCACAGTGCCACCCTATCAGAAAAGTGATTAATAATCATAATGTGCAATGACCACTGTAAAGCAATTTTAAACATAGCAAGTTGGAGTCTAATCCATCTCCTATGTTTTCCATTCACATGAGTAACTAAATTTTTTTTACTTTTCATTCTGTAACTGAAACAGTGCACATGTAATACACCATATGTACAGGAATATGTATTATTGCTGTTTATGCAAAACCTCATTTAAGCTTGTAGCTCAGTTGTTCAAGTTCATGAGTACAATGATACAGTTAGTTTCCCTAGAACTCTGAATAATTATAAGTGACAGCTGATTAATGTTACAACAACATCACATGATGGAAAAACCATTGTTAGCAAATAAACAGCAGAGGAGGTATTGTTAGCACTCATGGAAAAGCAGACACTTCCAGCCTTTGGAGACTGTATTTAGAATTATCTAAAATTAATCAACTCACAAAATAATTGAGAGGTATTTCAATAACCCATTTAGCTTTAATGACCACAACATTCTGAACTTTTGTGTTTAAAGACTCTCAGGTGAGCCAATGAATATCTAACCTGAAGATGTTAATTATTTGCAAACTATGTGTGCTGCACAATATTACTTAGGCTGGTAACAATACTGCAAACCCTTTTGTGTTCACTGATACAATCACATTTCTGTCATATATTCTGCCATGTGAGCTTTAACCAAGTCTTTGACACAGCTTGATAGTCAGGTGATTTTGCTTCCTTATGAGACTGTAATGAAGGAGATGCACTTCTGTTTACCTGAATGTACTGTGAATTGTGAAACTTGAATTGCCAATGAACCAGCTACAAAACTCGTTCCATGTCTGTTGACATCATTTGAATCTTTCTTACGTGACCTCAGTTTCTCAGTACGTTATCTCAGTTTGATGAGATATGAGGCTTCTTTGAAACTGAGTGCAGCAAAACAGCATGTAAATAGAACATTACATATTGTGCTCCCATGTGAGGATTTGTTCCATGAGGGCACAATTGATGAGAAGTGATGCTGTGTGGGGGCATCTCCCTTTTTGATGCAATGTAACTACTCATAAGCATATGAAGCAATGGTGTAATGACATTGCATCAGAGTGACGAAGTATGTGGAATAAACTAACTGTGAAAGACAGGAAATAGAAATGCTGACTGCAAACAGACACTACCAGCTATGGGACTGACTACAGCAGCCAATCAGTGTGCAGAACCAACCAGCTTCACATCCTAGAGCATGACAGTCTAGCAATGAGAAGCAGACCTGATGTAAACATCACAGAGTGGAGCAGGATTACCTGCAGCTAAGCAGACAATGTGGAAAGGGGATAGCAGTCCACAGCAACATCTGGTATCAAGGAAAAAACAAGCTACAGTTTTCTAGTTATTCAATGGTGAACTATCCTGTCAGAATGAATGATTGAGGGGAAGAGGACAAAGTGTTTAGTAATGAGTGGCCTGTAGTAGATGTGAAGAAAGAGTCTTTTGAAAACAGTATGCCAGAAGATAAAGTGAGAAAATTAAGGATTGTCAGGGAACCTAGAGTACTAACAAACAGAACATGAGGATGACAGTGGATCATATTAGGGTTAATCTAGATTCCATTTGATAAAGTGAAGATGAGGTTAATGGTAGCCAAATCATGTATGAAATGTCCAGGGCCTCACCCACCGATCACAAGTGTGCATGAAGAAGTGAACAATGTAATACTGGTGGAAAAAGACAATGTTAGGCAAGAATAATATGATGGGAAATGGGGAGTGACAGCAAAGGAAGATTTTCAGTCTGAAATTTTGAAGTTAATGTGGTAATTAAATTAAGTAGGAGCAACTGGAAAAAACACATAGGTAGTTTAAAATCAAACATGTGCTACAGAAGACATTACCAGTTTATTTTCAGAAATAACCATAATGAATAACTACCTCAGAACTGTAAATTCAGATATACACAACATGAACAACAAATTGAATAATGGGGTTGAGAATATACAATTTGATGTAAATGTAACAGGAAATTCTGGTTAAAATTTAGAAAACATTTTCATTGATGAGTTGTCAAATGCAAATGTAATCAGTAACAATTAATCCAGAAAGTGAATGAAAGTTGTCAAATTTTTTCAGTATAAATTAAGTGATGTAGTGGAAATCTGTTTTGGTGATAGTACTGAGATGATGTCCAATACAAAATAAATAAATCTTGTTAACAAAAGAATGGACGTAACTACAGAGGATGTTGATGTATGTACTGATGTTTTTCATGATGTGGGAATGGAATGGTACCAATAGTTAAAGTTAGTGATCTGTTTATCCAAGAATATATAGATTTGGCAATCAACAGCAGTAATGTAAGATAAATGCAGATGCTTAAGATAAATATAAATTATGTCGCAGGGGAATGTGTTTCATTTAGAGAAGAAAATTCATCAAAATAATGGAACCTTTTATTAAGTGTCAACGAGTGATGCATACAGAGATGAGTGAAGTAATGAACAGTTTGCAAAGAGTAGTATTTTGTGAGGCTGTGTAAAGAGCTACTGACAATGTACAAAGGACAATTTTTAATACTTGTGTGCAAAGGACAATTTTAAGTGAGAATGTACAGATATCAATCTGTAGTAATAATGTCAAGGCAATAAAGTTCAATGTAAATATGATTTTTAAAGTATTTGTGTTTGCTGGGGGTCAAATATTCAAGGATTTTAATGTGTTCTATAGTGTAATGGCAAATGTCTCAGTGTATGAGAGTGAAATTACACCTCATGTTGCAAAGAGAGATAGAAGTTAGATTTGTAGTGAATCTAACAGTCAGTAGGGGGATCATTACACTTTGATGAACACACTATTTGGAGCATTGTGCTTCTCCAAGCTTGGTGTTTCTATGCTTCCTTTCTAGAATTACTCCATTCTCTGGCTATCCTGACTATCCTAACTTTAGTTTGTAAGAAGAAAAAGACAGTTATCTCCTACTATTCACCAATGGGTATAATAGATCAGTATGGTAAGGATTAAATTCTCCATGAATACTTTTAAATTAAAAGTTGTGTATGTTAATGTATATTGAAAGAAAGGTAAGAGACTGGAATTCTATTAAAGGTCGGATAAAGTTCATCAAGAATTGTCTTGTGTCCTGCTTTAGTGTAATTTTTGTGCTAATAACAATGAATTTATATCAGATAGGAACGAAACTTAGAATAAGAGGTAAGCCAGGGTTTGTGGAAATCCTGATTGTCAGAAAATACTGGGAATCTTTAAGTACCTTAGGGAAATGAATTGAAAATTTTGTAGCAGCAAGAGGGAAAGATCTTTAGAGTGTGTGTAATTCAATTCCAACTGTGTAATTATATGAGTAAAGAGGTAAATGATTGATGAAATAATTTAATATTATGAAGTATATGTGAAGCAGTGGACTTAGAAGCCTCGTCTTAGTAGTAGCTTCTTTTGGAAATACATATCTTCAGTTGACAAGAAGTGGAATAACAGGCACTGATGAGTAGAGTGTGAGGAGGTACAGGAGAATATTGTTGTAGTGACACATTTAAATAATGACGTAACTTGCTGAGAAACTAATTATAAGTTTGGCACTGTAATCAATAACCATTTGGTATTACCTGCAAGAAATAATGGTACTAATGAAAGTTTGTGCAACATTATGAAGTCTAACTAACTGAAATACTAATTTATGTAACAACTTTTGAATAAAAACTGCTACTAAGTTCATTTCAATGACACTTTCCTGTTTACATCACACATAGTGTGATTGTTTTTCTGACATAAATTATAAACTGCTAAGTTTCACTCACTAAATTTTACATTTCAAAATCTCAGTTTTACATTTTTCAAGTAAGTTAATTGGTTATACTTCAGAAGAGAACACTTGAGTAATTGAAACAGCTCTTTGAAGTTTTTGGCATATATAATAATAAATTTTCATTGTTGTACTATATTGCCAACTGAATATATCCAGAAGAAGTAACAAATGTGTATCAAATGAGAAAGCATCTTTGTAGCAGCTTTAAAGATATAAAGTGCTATTGTATTAATATAAAAAAAAATTGTTTGTCTTTTCATGTTTACTAACACTAAGTATTGACTTGTCAATGAATACAAGTGAATATATAGGAAGGACTCACAGAATAGATACGAAGAAGGCAGTGAGTGTGGTTTTTGTAAACACAGTGAGTAATAAATCTTGTTGGTAAAGTGACAAAAAATTATGAAATAACTCATAAGCTGAAGACATGAGGAAATATGAGATATATGAAGTGAAATATTGTAAATTCTTATGAAATGTACTTCTATGCTTTGAAGTTTTGTAAAATAATGTTGTAAAAATGATGCCAGTAAAGTTTATTTGGTAAAATCAATTTATGATAGCTAATTTGAAAATTAGTCTCAAATATTATTATGAGGTTATTTCTTTTCTGTTTTGCATAAATAGAACATACTTTTATAGGTCATTGAATTGCACTGTCTGCTCTTTGTCAGTGATTGGCTGTTCAGGGGGTGTTGAGATGTATCAAGCTGGAGTCTAATCCATCTGCTATGTTTTCTGCTCCTAAGAATAACTTTTTTTCACTTTTTGTTCTGTATCCAATGCAGTGCACACATAATACACCATATATACAGGAATATATTTTGTTATTATTTATGCCAATCTCATTTTAATATTCATGTTCACAAGTATAATGATGGAATTGGTTTTATTGGAAGCTTGAGTAATTAAAATTGACACCCAATTAAAGTTACAACAATGTTGTTTGATGTAAAAAGCATTGTGAGCAAACAAACACCAGAGAAGCTACTGTTACCAATCATTCAAAAGTATACACTCCAAACATTCTGAGAGCATATTTAGAATTATCACAAATTAATTAACTCATAAAATGATTTACATTAAAAATTTGAGCCCTCCAAATTTCAGTTGCCTATTTTGCTTTAATGACTGAAAGATTCTGAACGTTGACAATATAATTATATTGTTGTATTTGTTCTGAATCATTTAACATGTTACTAATTAATTCAGTCAGTAATTAAGATTTGAAATAATTCGGAATCCTAAAATATCCATTTCAAGATGAAAGCCATACTCGTAAATAAGGGACTCCAAAAAGTGCATTATAATAATATACCTCTACTGTCTTAGAGCCCCTGCAAAATAGTAAAACCTAACCTAGCTGAATTTCAAAACATTACATAGTTTCAGAATTCACATCATTTTTTTACACCTGTCATCAAATAGCCACCCTCAACCTAATGTGCCTGAGCCAGACCAGCATCAAGGTAACATCTCTGTGTCAGTAAAAGTGAAAGTTTGCACCAGGAAGTAAATGCTAAACATATATGTGCATTAAAGTCTGCAACAGGGGTTCAAACTTGTAGCGTAATCATGACAGATTACATAAGAAAGTCAGTGACTGGCTAACATACTATTAACATCCATATGTTGGTTCATGTTTGAGCTCATGGTTGATCAGAAATTTGGTAGTGTTTATATGTTAGTAAAGTATTTGCCCAAAGTTTATGACATTGACATCTCTATGTCCAACCATACTGTTTGATTAACATCAGTGTGTTGTTCTTTATGGGATGCTTCACAGTGCTATTATTATGTTGGAAGGCTCTGAATGTTGTGAACTACCATAACCATCTCAGGCACAATTCCACAGGCACTCTTACAGAATTTGGAATCTGTTTTCAAAATTCTATAAACGGCCAGTTTGAAATGCAATGAAGGTAAGTGCATCTTCTTTCACTGTGAAGTACAATACAAGGGAGATATACTGTCTGCAAACTGCATCAAGTTGATGCCACAGCGTACTTATGCCATTAAAAATCTGGCTCACAGGGCCATCAAGTAATTATGGTGGGACAAATAAATTATAATCAGAAGTTCCTCCTTCATGCAGCTTCCATCAGTGAACCCCTGCAGAAGTTGTTGTGTAAGGGCTCAAAATCAAACTGGAACAGTAAATTCCAACATGCATTTAAGAAGGTGATACAATGTTTGCTTGATGCCAGATGTCTTACGACATATAATCTGATCAAAATGCTCCATTTTTGCTGATGCTTCAGATTATAGCACAGAACAGACATCATGGTTTTGAAAGACAAACTGCATTGGCTTCAAGGGCTGTGACACAACACTGGCACAAAGAAAATACAGTCAGATCTAGCAGTATTTGCTGTCAAGAAATTTCATGATTACATTTATCCTACTTCCACACCACAAATCTTTACTGGCTATATTTGGACCAAACAGTACTGTTCCTACACAGATAGCTCAAAATCTGCAGTGATGGATGCTACTTCTGCTGCATAATGATTCTGAAATTATATTCAGGTCCACAGCACAACAGATGAATGCTGATTCCTTTCATGTTTGTCAAAGGGCAAGACA
Source organism: Schistocerca americana (assembly GCF_021461395.2). Classification (NCBI taxonomy): domain Eukaryota; kingdom Metazoa; phylum Arthropoda; class Insecta; order Orthoptera; family Acrididae; genus Schistocerca; species Schistocerca americana. The sequence goes on along the minus strand of NC_060120.1, from coordinate 1,011,154,721 downwards.
AAAAGTTTGACTCATCAGCTGAAGTCATTTTTCAGTAGATATCAGTAGTGACAACAGAAAAATTTCCCAGTAAACTCAAATTTAGTTTTCAAACTTGTACCTAAAGATCCTGTTTTGTCGCATGTTCAACAGTATTTTCAAATGGAATGACCTAATGAAAATAAGTTAATTAAGCAGCCAGAGATTAAATCTTATTGCAGTATCAAGCATGCACTATATGAGGCATGTAATAGTGTAAATATATGGAATATGGATTGGGTTGGTGTGATATTGATGGTGAAACATAACACAGCCTCAACAATATTGCCCATGGCTAAAGGTATGAGACTCCAGGTCATATCTGCATGCTGATTTTGTATGACCATTGTATTAAAGCTACTGGCTCATCTTCATTGATGCTTTCTTCAGGTTTCCATTTTCAGAGTACAAAGGTGTCACTCTGGTACATTCATAATCAGGCAAGACGAGTGGTCATTCCTGTGATGTTTAAATATTGGGTACTTCAGATGCCAATTAGTGCCACTGGTACATGGTTCACACCAAACACATTGCCAGAGGGCATTGGTACTGGAAGAATATTGACAAGGACACTGAAATGATGTTGGCTACATTCTGCTTATGTAAAAAATAACAGTCAGTTTCCTATCTGTTTGGTCATCCTCTGGTGGATGCCGAGGTGTTGGTGGTTGCTGTGACATGGAGCAAAAGAATGAGACCCGTTAATAGTGTGCGATGAACTTCATTTACTTAACTCAGTTTCCAGTGACAACTCCAAATCAATAAACAGCACAAATGCATGAGCTAGTCCAAGTCCATATTACCACAGTAGTGGCAAAGGCTGAGTGCCATCCACCACAATTATACGGTGAGCTAGACCAGGCAGGTGTGATAGCCTTAAAGTGCCTCTGGCCACACTGCTGGTCCTGCATACTGATGAGGACATGTCTCAGAGGTGGCCACAGATTGGCAGTGCAATCACATGCTTGCTGCCAACTTCAGAATGTGAACTGGCTTGGCAAGGTATTGATGGTGAATGATACCACAGCCTCAACAACATCATCCACAGCCATAGGTATGAGAACCCTGGACACATTTGCATACTGATTTTTCTTGATTTCATTCTCATCAATGCTTGCTCCAAATTTCCATTTGTGATACAAATGTCATCAATGCATTATAAACAACAGCCAACCGGCTGCAAAATGCAGGTTTGTTAAACCTTGAGAACGATTTTAATGGTTTCAAAACTATCTTCTTCAGAAGATGTAGGACGTAAAATCACATTACCTATAGTCAAAGTGGGAATCGTTGACTGTCTAGTAAATGTCATTCAGTTAATCACCACGTAAATACATTATACAAAAGTAGCAGCCACCTGCTGTATGGTTTTATCTCCTTTTTCTTAAGACAAAGCCCTACAGCAGACAGCTGCTACTTTTATATAATTTATTTCTGTGGTGATTGAATGGATGACATGATGTGTACCAGCCAGACAAAACTCCCACTCTGACTATAGATAATCAGTTTTACATCATACATCTTCTGAAGAAGATGATTTTAAAACTGTCAAAACAATGCTCAATGTTTAACAAACCTGTATTTTGCAACTGATTCCCTATTATTTCTAATCCATTGAAGCTCTTACATGCACAGTTGTTGATGTGCACCCATATTCAAAATCTTACAGATGTCATCAATCATAGATATCTTTATCAAAGGGTGTTCAGGCTTTGTTTAAGGTTTTATTTTTTGAAGGACTACCAAAATCTGTTGTCACTGACAATAGATTTTGGCAGTCTGATGTTCTTCTAAGGAATTTGAACTATTTTGTGAAACCAATAGCATTTTATACTTCAGGACTACACCATTTCATCATGAGGCTAACAGATTCACTGAAAGGATCATATGAACTTTCAAGTCACACATGATGAAGCTGGTTCAACAATAGAATAACATCAATGCCTTGCTGATCTTCTAGTCTCAGTATGGAGGCACTCTATGCCATGCACAGTCTCCAGTGCAGAAACTCCATGGGAGACCACACTGAACATTAACACCAATTTTAAAGCCACTCATGCTTCCACATGCCAAGCATCAGACACTGAGTAGATGACAATTTTTTAAACTGAAAGATCCAGGACTCATTTCAGCGTACAAGTACTAAGACATGGGTACCAGGCACAGTCATAGAGAAGCTCAATAATGCTGCCTTTAAGATTAAACGAGCACATAGTGTTGGAACACACCATAAACATCGAATCAGGCTGCACCACATTCACATGCATACAGGTATAACTTCTAGGTTCTTTTCCTTTACAGAAGTAGAAGACCTGTATGGACCGAGCTACCTGAGTGATCTTCCACTGCAGCCAGTATCCGCTCCCACCAACTACTCCAGCAGCAGGCCCCAACTGTATCCACCCTGTGTCGAACTGATGGAAGTGGACATCATGCTTGCCACCTCAGACCAGCCTACGGATGTCTAAATGGCAAATACTTGACTGGCCACCCCATCAATGTGACTTTGTGTGGGTTCAAGTACTGTGCACCCACCTAATACACATGGCTGCAAGCGAGGAAGCAGAAAATTAATGAACTACTGAGACTAGGTACACAACAAATACCACAAGAGGGCACCACCACATAGGCACAACTGTTCACCTGGCACCTCTCAGCACCTTGCAGCAACCTCTACATGGTGCTTTCCACCTCTGTGCCATTTCCTCCAGTACACTGTATGTCAGTTGATAGTGGGGATAGCCAATAGGAAATGCTGTCAACCATGGACTACTTCACTTTTACCATGCGCTGGCAGTCTTATCAGTTCTTCCATCAACAGGCTCGAAATACGACATACCACAGATATTCAGACAGTTCTGCACCAGCAATTAGACAGCACCATTCAGTGCCTGCAGTTAGCTCAGTAGAATACTATGAAGACTACCTTTTGACATAGCTGTTGCTGTTCATGGAGAAGTACAAGCAGTAGCTGAGTGTCTGTAAACGTTATTACCAGTGATACTTACAATATCATAGACTGCCAAGAGACAATAAATTTGTTAGATATCATTGTATTATGTCTAGAATATCAAATGTCACCCATTGAACTTTACCAAATTTAGGTACCATTTGTGACACTCTCTTAACAAATGTTATCTGTTATTTCTTATTGTATTGCCACATATTTGTTATCATGTCATCCTATAAGATACTTGTTTAATAATCATAGCAAACAACAACCATTATTCAGGAAATGTAGCCTGGAAACAGTTTTCTGCTACTGTAAATCTTTCAGCTGAATTAAGAGTAGCATTCATTCACTACATTCAGAACACATTTCAGTTAAATAAAATTTGACATATAGTATCCATGTTGAGAGTCTTACTTGGTTATTTTTACTTTGTTTCTTGGTATTACTACTAGTAGAGGAACCACAAATTCATTAGTACCATCCATCACCCATCACATTTTACCTTTAATTACAGTTAAAATTATCTCTCAGTTCTATCATCATATAAGTTCACTGGTACTATCAGCTATTCATGGTGCTCACTTCTTGTCCCAGATCTTGTCTTCCAATGTGCTTTGTTTTAATATCTGCCTAACAATATTTTTCATGATATTATTTTGTAGGATGACAAAAAACTATTGCTATATGTGATCCATCTCTACTGTAAAACATAATGGAGTAACACTAAGCACTGCCATAGCAAATAATTAAATAAAAATGCCAATTTGACAGGTGCTTTTTGACCATGAGAATTTCTATATCATATGGTGATGGCATAGCCCTATCTGAAAGGCCTGTTGAGAACCATGATGTCCTGAGATTTGGCATTAAAGGGTAACTGGCGGTATGCCTCAGCCAGGTCGATCTTTGAAAAATACTCTCCCCCGGCAAGCTTGGCGAGAAGGTCTTCCTTTCGGGGAATGGGGTCAGTGTCGACGAGGGACTGAGCACTGACATTAGTTCTGAAGTCCCCACACAGCTGAAGGGACCCATTGGGTTTACGCATGACCACCAATGGTGTCGCCCAGGCACTGTAAGTCACAGGCTCCAGAACACCAGCAGCCTGGAGCCGATCAAGTTCTGCTTGACTACTGGCTGTAATGACACCAGAAGGGGCCAGGCCCAGAAAAAGTGAGGCTGTGCATCCGGCCAAAGGGTGATGTGTGCCTGACAACCGGAAGCACATCCGAGATCCGTTGCAAACAACGAAGTGAAAGCGGGAGCACAGATCGTCCAGGTCCTGAAAAGGAACAGCTGTGGAAACGGCCTTAACTTCACCGGAAATTGAAAAGCCAAACAGTTGAAAGGCACCCAGCCCGAAAATATTCGAAGCTGGTGCATGGTTGACGACAAAGAGGGTAAGGAGCTGCGTAACATGCTTGTACATCGCCTTGACGACGTTTTGTCCATGAAGGGGAATGGAATCGTCTCCATAGGTGACCAAATGGCGAGAGAGAGGTGACAACTCAGGAGAGCCCAGCCGGGTATACGTCATCATATTAATCAGGGAGAGGGTGGCCACAGTGTAGACCTGAAAACTGACATCCTCAGTGAAAAGGCGGAGCGTGAGGGAAAGCTTCCGCACCGACATATCATCCTATGGGACAACTGATTGCAGAGAATGGATGGTATCTTGAGGCCCAGAAGGGGTAGGACTGGAGTGAGTTGAGCGACTACGACAAACCAATCAGATGTAGCCCTCCTTGTTACACAGGTTGCAGGTTTTCCAGCTGTGGGGACAATCAGCTCGAGAATGTGCAGTAAGGCACTGTGGGCAAGACGGAAGTGGGCCACGCAACTGGCAATGAGGGGTGACAGGAGGCACCGATGCCATAGAGACATTGGACAACGAGGAGTCTTGACGGCGCTGGCCTCTGTCGGTCGGGCCACGTTGATGGTGCGATGGTGGGACCCGCCGTGATGCCTCAGTCGCCGCCACTGGCGGCCACGCCATAAGACGCTCATTAGCAGCTTGAGCAATTTCAAATGAGTGGGTAATGCAGAGGGGTTATCGAGTTTCAACACCACAGTATGGACATCACGATCAGGAGCCAGCTGAACCACCACATCTCAGATCAGAGAGTCTGCATATGAAGCCTTACACTGCTGATTGGTGGACGTAAAATCGCATTGACGGTTGAGGCCTTGCAAGTCCATGACACAGGAAAGATATGATTGACCAGGCTGTTTATGGTACTGGTGGAATTCCAGCCGAGGGGTGGCCACAGGGTAGCGTTGGGAATAATAGTTTGTCAGCAAAAGGAGATCTTCTGGAAAGAGAGAGCCAACTTGCGGAGAAGAAAGAACATGTCTGGGGAGGCCCAAGACTAAAACAACAACTGCTGCAAGGAGTCGTCTGTGACTTGAAAAGCCGTGAAATGTTGTTTCAGTCAATGTAAGTACATCTCCAAGTCTTCTTTAGCGCCATTAAATGGTGGGAACACATTGGAAACCCATGGACTCAGAAGCTGTTGTGGTAATCTGTCCTGGGCATCGACTTTGTCCATTAGCAAATGCAGCGACTGCTGTAAGATGTCTAACTGGAGCTGCTGCTGCTGCGTGAGCTGCTGCTGCTGCTCCAGCAGACAGACCAACTTCACCTCCATGCCAATAACGACCACCATTTACATCGTCGCCAAAATGTTGTAACTGCAACCGGACCAGCGGGACCCATGGAGTGGCCCGCGAACAACAACATAAACGGAAAAGGGTGGACATGACCAACAAAGGACCTAATGAACAACAACAAGACTGATATGACTGAATCACAAGAAATACATGTCCACTCATACACCGAACAAGTAAATATGCTGTCTAAGGCAAAGTGATACTTTCAGAGATGCACGCAAGATTACACTGGCTGGCTGAGCGAGAGGCAGGCCCTTAAATAAATGATCTGGAGTGGCGCTATTGGCTGCCAGAACCATGTGTTCCACTGTGGTGCCCTCACACTAAATGTGGCCCAGGAGGCGCGCCGCCACAGCTTATAGCTCAATGGTGCGCAGACCTCTAGGGGTCTTCGATGTCCAAGCTTTCTGGCGTGGATTCAAATTGCGCGGCAACGGTACCAGAGATTGCAGTAGAGGAGTAGGATAAGCCTGTGACAGGATTGAAATAGGAAGTGGTGTGTGTGTGTGTGTTTGACAGGTCTGGGGTCTTCCATAGGGATCCCTGTAGCAATGGGTTTGGACTGGGAATGGCATAAAGATGGATTAGATATTGTGGAGGTTGGGTGGGCAACAGCACCACTTTAGGAAGGGTGGAAAGGATCTTGGATAGGATGTTCCAAATTTTGAGGTATTATGATAAGTAATCAAATGTCTGGTGAAGGATGTCACTCAGTTGTGCTAATCTGGAGTGTACTGGGTGACAAAGGAGGTACTCCTTGGTAACTGGTTCTTGGTGTGGAGGATTGGGGGTGTGGAGGGCAAGAGCAGGGGAGATCTGTCTGAGGACTATGTCCGGGGGATAGTGCCTTTCTGTGAAGGTCTTGGTGAGATCCTCAGCATTCTGGGTAACAGAGTATTTGTCACTACAGCTATGCTGCCCTTGGGTCGTGAAGTTGTATGAGCAGGATTTTTTTGTGTGGTGTGGATAGAGCCATCAGTGAGGAGGACATCAGTGTACTGGAAGGTGGTGTGGTGGCTTGAGGAGGACCAGATGGAGCTGATGGGAGTAAAGGTGTTGAGATTGTGAAAGAATGAAGATACGGTGTCTTGGCCCTGAGACCAAATCATGAATATATCATCAGTGAACTTGAACTAGATTAGGGGTTTGGCGTTTTGAGAGGCTAAGAACCTTCACTAGATGGCCTATAAACAGGTTGAAATAGGAGGGTGCCTGAAGGTGCCCATGGCTGCACTATGGATTTGTTTTTATATCTTCCCTTCAAAGGATCATGAGTTAGGATAAAGTTAGTAGGGTGTATGAGGAATGAGATAGTGGGTCTGGAGTCTGAAGGATGTTGGGAAAGATACTGTTCAGTAGCAGTAAGACCATGGGCATGAGGGATGTTGTTATTTGGGGAAGTGGCATCAAATGCTGCAAGTAGGGATCCAGGAGTTAAAGGGGTGGAGATGGCGGGGAGTTGGTGATTGGTGAAGTAAGTGGTTGGTATCATTTATGATGTTGGAAGCTAGATTATGGGCAATTGGTTGGAGGTGTTGGTCAATCATGGCTGAAAGTCTTTCTTTGGGGGGACACATAACCAGCTATAATGGGGTATCCAGGATTGCAGGGTTTTTGGATTTTAAGGAGCATGTAAAAGGTGGGTGTACAGCATGTCATAGGGGTGAGGAAGGAAATGGATTTAGGGGAGAGGTTGTGGGAAGGACCTAAGGTCTTAAGCAGGCAGATTGGAGGTTACTTTGGACCTCTGGGTTGGGATCACTCAGGCAGAGTTTATAGTTGGAGGAGTTGGATAGTTGGCAGAGGCATTCTGCCACTTAGTTACTGCTATTCATGACAGTAGTGGTGGAACCTCTGTCTGCAGGTAAGATGATTAGGTCATGATTTGTTTTGAGGTTGCGTATGGCTATCATTCCTTCTGCTGAAAGTTTGGTGTTCTGCGGAAGTGGCCTAGGGAAAGAAGGCGAGGCAGGCTTGGAGGTAACGAATTCCTGGTAGGTGACCAGAAAATGGTTAGGTCGAACTGTGGATGATCATGGTTGGAGGCTTTGATTGCATTGCAGGGATCCAGAGAAGGAGAGTACATCTTTGACAATTCCAACATGGTTAAGGGGGGTCGTGGTTAGTGTTTAACGTCCCGTCGACAACGAGGTCATTAGAGACGGAGCGCAAGCTCGGGTGAGGGAAGGACTGGGAACGAAATCGGCCGTGCCTTTTCAAAGGAACCATCCCGGCATTTGCCTGAAACGATTTAGGGAAATCACGGAAAACCTAAATCAGGATGGCCCGTCGTCCTCCCGAATGCGAGTCCAGTGTGCTAACCACTGCGCCACCTCGCTCGGTCAACATGGTTAAATTTGGGTGTAGGGCGAAAGGTGATTTCTATTGATAGGACTGAAACTGCTGTAGGGCATAGGGTTTTGGTGGAAAGGTTAAGTACAGTGTTATGGGAATATTCCAGCTCTAGCTTTGGTGGAGTGCTGGTAGGAGGTTTTGGGGAATGTGGCAAGTTGAAAAGGTCAGCTAGCAGGATATGGGTGCTAGGAGGGGTTAATAAGCAGGAAATTTGTGGATAGGATAGGGGTTGGACGGCAGTGCCCCAAGGCACCGGAAGGATGTCAGCAGGTTGGATAACTTGTGGAGGTGGTATTTGGAATGCTCCTCCAGGTGCTGGACTGCAAGAGATTCAGTTTCAGAGACGTGATGTATGTAGCTGGGATTGCACAGTAACAGTATCTTACAGAGGGGGCAGAGGTGGTTCTATGATGCTTGTGCTATGGAGATGTGTTTTTGCAGTATTAAGTTTTTGAGGACCAGGGAATGTCAGAATCTGAAAGGGTAGAGGTTATTATGAAAGGAGGGGTGTGATCAAGGAAAGGAATTTTTATGGTTACACAACATTTAAGAAACTATCCCATGATTGGACTTTTGCCAGGGAAAGGGATACTTTTCTGAACTAGTGTTGAAAGATGGACTAGGGATCCATTGTGTTAAGGATGGTGTAGGAAAAACAAGAATGATGTGTAAACGGGCAAATGAAGATGTTATGTAGTCCATTAAACTAAAGGCATGCAGCCGTCCAGATAAAATTTCTTTCACTGATATTTCGGCTGCATATTGTCCGGCTGTCCTCATAGTGAGCTGCAAATGTTAGACGGTTTTGAGGGGGGCTGGATAACAGAAAAGACATGTAAAAATACTCAAAAGCATGCACAGGTTCATAAAAATGTGCACAAATGCATAAAAATAGGCAAACTGCATGGAACTACATAAATTATGCACAAATGTGTTAAAACGTACAGAAACGTGGGAGAAAAGTAATGGATGAGGTATGGGAGTATGTGTGTATTGGGGTAAGGGAAAAGAGGGGGAAGAGGGATGGGTTAGGTGGAGGATCATGTGGCACAGGTAGGATTGGAAAATAAAATGCTAAAATACGTGAGGATGTGGTAGGAAGTGGTATCAATGGGATCAGAGGGAAGAATCTGGGGCATAAGGTGCTGCATCAACAATCCATATGGTCACAGAGACATTGCTGTGAATCGACGAGATCATTGATACAGTGTGGCTAGGACATGTATGCAGTTTATAAGGCAGTGAGTAAACACAGGAATGTAGAGAAAGGATGGTCATTACAAACAGTAATGCTGTAGAGAATAGTAACAAAGAAAAAGATCACAGGGTTTTGGGATGGAAGAAAAGCTGTAGTCTAAATCAAACAATGGAAACTCCAGGTAGGAATATCAACAATGTAAGCGTAAGGCAGATTGCTACTCACTGTAACAAATTGAGTTGCAGGCAGGCACTTGCTTGCACATTAACTTTTGGCCCAAAGCCTGCTGGTACCTGTAATTCATTTCTACATCTACATCTTCATAATACTCAGCAAGACACTGTACAGTGTGTGGTGGAGGGTGCCATGTACCACTACTAGCCATTTCCTTTTCTGTTCCACTCCCAAACAGAGCAAGGGAAAAACAACTGGTTATATCCATCCATAGGAGCCTTAATTTCTCATGTCTTATTGTGACGAAGCAAGCTGGGATCTCTTTACTTCCTCTCTTGTTTTGCCATCTGCCTCCTTAAATTAATATTTTCATTTTTGCCTAATTACCTTTAACATACATGAGTATTATCTGCATTTCCATAAAACAGAAAGGTTGGCTCTCTGCCTTAAAGAGTATAGCACCAGATCTAATTTTGTGCTTAGTTTTGTGTATGTAATCAATTTCCTAATTTATTGTTACTATTCAGAGTTAATATCTTTTGTTATAGGATGAAATCAGTCATTGTTCCTTGACTTAGATTCTACTGTTGATGTATAGACAGATATAAATTCTGTACTAATTATATACATTTGGAAGAAGAACCGCTAGGATTCTGTAAGTATTCATTTGGCTCCATTTGAAAACATATTAGCAAAGCCAGCCCTTAATTCCAAAATAATTACCAGATTTGGCAAAAACATTGTTTGCATAACTATATCTATTAATTTAATTATTTAAACAAATAATTCGGCTTAACTTTGGTGATAGAAGAAACTGTTAAAAAAGAAATAATTTTTCGAGGTATTCAGTTAATCGAATGAGTTATATTTTATTGTAATTTCTGTAAATTGAACATTGGACAATGTATAGTTTCAGTACCTACTATTGCGAGGATATATAAAGGCCTGATTTTAGGTCCTGAGACAGTAGGCCCACAGACGATATTCAGATATGAAGCATGTATTAATTTAGAGTAACAGCAATGCATCAACTGAACAGTGGAATTAGTGTAACGCTAATAGGTGGTGTATTAAAACAATGACAGTGTCTGCTCAATTTATTTGAGAAGTAGTGTCACGCATACCTTATTATTCTGAAAGAACTGTGAACTATGTAGTTAGATTTTTACTGCTCATAGATATTCAACAGTAAAGTATTGTAGCAGTATACTGATGTTTGCTTGCAAACAATTAATGAAGCTTAACAGAAGTTAACCAATAGTGAACTGGCCATATAACTGTGTAATATTGGGGGGGTTGTGAACAGTGAAAGTAAAGAACTGTGATATTCAACTGTGCAGTTGTCAGCTACATCATTTGCAGTAGTCAGTGTTGAACTTCCAACCCCCCCTCCCCAGCCAGTATAACAATGCCTTATGTTGACACTGACAACTATCAACGGAGAAATAAAGCAAGCAAATGTCACATTATCTTCGTGGTCCTCACATGCAGTATATGTTGACAGCAGTAGAATTGTTTGGCAGTTAGCTTCAAATGTTGTGAACCGTGAATTTACTACTTTCAAAATATTTTCTTAAAGTATTTACTTTAATTACTAGTGATTCATCAAGAACATTAACACATTTAATCACACTAAGGTGAGCATGGAAGTAGTTGCCAGGGAGTAACTGATGAAAATGAAATTACCTTTAACAAATGGGAATTTTATTCATAAAAGCCTTTTCTAAAACAGATTTTAAATTTATAAGTAGAAAAGCACCCTTGAAATATCAAGTTACAAATTTATTTAGAGGCAGAAAGAAACACAAACACATTACCTATGCACCCCTTAAGAGGGATGGAAATTGTACAAACACTCACACTAAGAAATTATTTGCCACCGAAAGAGAAATTTGTTGTTAAAAGGACTCTTATGGTGGAAGGGTAGCGACTTTATAAAAATGACTATTTAAATAAAACCCATGAAATTCAGACTTACATAAAATGTACAACATGCTCTACGTTACACATACACCGCCTCGCAAGATGATAGGCAAGATAAAAACGTATTTCAGGAAATCGGCCTTTATGCCTTAATTCTATAAATTTGTTAACATCGAATTCGCCAAACATGACAGAGGCAGCTATTAATGTACGGCAGACAGACAGACAGATAGACAGACAGACAGACACTAACTGACTAACAAATGTGGACGAGACACACGAGCAAGCTGGGGACGAGAGACTGACCAAGAAAACAAGTAGAATTTAACAAGTGAAATGAAACAACATATCTCGAATCACTTAACTTCTAATAAACTGCGATTTCTGGTGAAGACCTGGCGCAGAACCCCCAACGCTCTCCCAAACTGCTTCAACAGATGCAGGAAGGTATGCCGATCTCCCGTCTCACTGCGTTGCAGCTCACACCGGCCAGACTGACGTCGTGGGCTGACCGCTGCCACTCCCGTGTGGGTCGTGAAGCTTCTCCTCCTGCTACATGACATGGCCCACTGGACTGACGTGGCGACCTCACACGCCCTGATGCCCAAGATGGACAAGTCATCCCGCGTCTCAGCACGCGACTGACCAACCGATTGATCCAACTGCCAACGACCACTGCCCGGACTAACTCGGGCAGACCGGTGGCCCAACACACACCTGCACTCCGGACGACGGACAGACACTGCCCGCCCCACACTGACCCAGTTGACCAACTGACCACACTCGCCCCGACTGCCAGACTGAACCGACTGCGGAGCTCATAGCGCCCCTTAAGTGCACGTGAACAGGCAAATTTTCCCCTTTCCCACCAGAGGGAGACACCAAAGCTTCTACTGCCACAGCGGCGCCACCGCCAGAAATGGAAGGCGACTGCTTTACACTATGCACTGCGGCGTGCTCTTCAAAATAGCAAATTTTACCATAGCTCATGTTAGTTCTTTAAATTTTCTCAATAGTGTTCCTCAAAAAGAATGTCACCTTCCCTCCATGGACTCCCATTTGTGTTCCCAAAGCATCTCTGTAAGTTGTATTGTTTGAACATACTGGTAACAAATCTAGCAGACCTCCTCAGAGTAGTTGTTACAGGCTTCGCGCATAGATCTTCTCACTTTTTGTGGGATTGTACAATATGAATATTTGTAAGATTATGACTAAGCTGTTTGCCATCAACCAGTTGTATGCTTGTTCCACTATTCTCATAACTGTGGCTAGTATGGATGTGTTTGTGACATTTATCAGTATATTTGCATCAACAACAAACATCAGGTTTTGAAGAGTGCCACTCATGAATCATTTACGTGGGCTGAAAATAGGAGCACCCTAACGCTGAAAATTTAAGGTACAGTATGTAATATTTCTACACTATGAATTTACCTCTAATGCAATGGAATTATTCTTTAATATGACTCTGTACTTTCTACTTTTATGTTATGAGTCCTGTAGCACAGATTGAATTTAATTAGCAACATAACACCTTAGTTTCTCTGGCGGAAGTTTATGATGTTTCGGAAATATAACAGAAAATGCCAATAAAGTACTTTCTTGCTTATTGTTTAAGGACTGTGCTTGTGAGGTCATATCATCTTTTCTTTTAGAAAATTGTTTTTGGATGAGAAAATTAACTTTTGTTAAAAAGTTATTCTTCAAAACATGCTTCAGTATTCTGTTGTGAACAACAATCTCAAAAACATTTGTGAGAACATTGGAAAGAAAAAGTATGATTAAGGTAATTAGCTTCTCTGCCTGTTATGAATGGGCATTACTACTGAATATTTCAGTCTCCCAGCAAATACATCTTCACTGACTGATCGATGAAACAGGTAGCTCAAAAAGTGGGAGATCTCTATAATTCCAACACAAGATGGAAGCAATTTAATTGAAATACCACCACTGTAAACAGAAGACACACTACATTTCAGTGACACAATGATTTTTGTGATCTCTTTGATAGTTTAGCAACCTGTTTTTCATTTCAAGAGACAAACAATAATTAATATGAGGAACTTCCTGGAGCTTAGTCAGAAGGAGTCTCCTGGGTTTGGATCCTCTACAACATTAATCTATCTATTTGACAGGTACTGGTGTCAAAGATGAAGTGGCATGTCCACTGCTTCCAAGAGCAGATAACTGATTGGCATTGAAAACATCACCACAACACAGACTCTAATACATCAGTACTATATTTTGTCTAATTTGGTGAGTGATAGCATCATTCCACTGTGATAGAAGATCACACTGTAATCTAGTTCATATTACACCAACAATCGGTACAGTGTGTGCACTGTGCTTATGTGGGCACTCCACTAATTATGGACCAACAGATGGAGGAAGTTTAAAACTTGTCTTAACTTCAGCAGCAGATTCTGATGTGGGAGGCATCATACTATTTGTGCATTGCCAATTAGTCCCAAGAAATGTGCAGATGAGTTTATTGCTGTATTGAGAATAGTTGCAGTGACCAGTGGCAGGAATCCAAAATGATCTGTACATAATACTTTCAAAGTAAAGGACACTTTGGAACTTCCTGGCAGATTAAGACTGTGTGCCAGACTGAGACTCGAACTTGAGACCTTTGCCTTATCTCATTCTAAAGGACACATTATTTATAAAAAGAAGAGGAATGTAATATAACTTCTCATTATGAAGTGGATTTATTGGCGTCCTGTGCTGTGCCTCTTGCATGCAAGTATTTGTGTACAATATTACTACTCGCAGATGCAGGCTAGGTACAATTTTCCTATTACTCAGTACTAAGGCCCTCAAAGTCTGCACTAAACTGTGGTCAACCAGTGATGGTTGACTGGTTGAGTCAGCATTGAACTCTGTGTTCCTGGAGGTGTGGCACTGCCCGTTCTTTCCATTGGTGAGTGGGTCAGCACCTTCTTGACGCTATTTCATGGCAGTATTTATTGCATATAACTGAAATGCAGTAGAGAACTAGTGTTGAGTGGAAAGATACTGAGCCACAATGAATTTATTAATTTTTCCAAAAACACAAATGAATTTATTTTTTAAAATAAAAAATCCAAGAATAACATTAACTGAAAAGATTAAATTTTGATATCACAACTGATAGCAAACACCTTAAAATGGCAGCAGTATAAAATCACTTCCTTTTAGTAAAGAATATTAAATGAAGTAGAAAAAACATTTACATTACAAACAGCAAAACTTATGATCAAATGATTATGTCACAAATATCAACCATCGGCTATTGCCAGTAATTATCACAGCACCATTGCCTTTGAACTAGCTGAAATGACTGACAAATGTGGTTCAAATTTATGATGGTAGAGGTGGTGGCAGAGGCAATGCCAGTAGCAATAATTCCTCGTTGTCTACTAACATAGGAAAGTGGTTGCCGCTACCACAGTACAAGAAACCTTCGTTAAAAATTTCAATCATGGTACACAGGCATTTTCAACTTAATCATAGTTAACAAGAGATACAATCATCTATCCTGTAACACAGAGACAACTCATTAATTACTTAGTAAAAATTAAACATACTACAAATGCAGAAATTCTTCTTTAATTTTTTTTGTAGATGCAACAATTTAGTAAACAGCTCAGGCTCTTGGTACTAGCTAACAGGTAACTACAGACATGCCTCAGAAATAAGGTAGGCAGATTCAACAATTTTCACTGAGTATAAAGCACAATTCGCAAATCAGAAGAATTACATCTGCATTCTATACCCTTAGATTCTAAAATCAGTTTGGAATAGTGACAGCCACAAGCCCACACACATTGACAAAAGTGAACTCCAGTAGTACCAGGCAAAACCTTTGTAAATACCACATTTATATATGAAGTCAAAATAGCCACCACACAACACCAAGTGATGTGCACACTAATTGGATGCTCACCGTGATTTATCATAAAATCCAGTGCCCATGCTTGCTTAGAGGGTGCTGAGAGAAGGATGTAACAAAAATTACTCATAGTCGGAAACCCACAGGTATAATCCAGCAAACGCCACTGCATCCAGTGCTTGCAAAGGTCAGACCAGACTCCTACCTGGCACCATAATGGACACAAACTGCTTGCAACTTCAATAGCAGAAGACACGCTGAATACTGTGCGTCCTACCAAAGTAGCCTTTAACAAGCAATGTTCACAGCTGCGACCATCACTTGGCCCCACCAAACCCACAGTGAACAAAGGTACCCATCTTGCCAAAAGGCCATGGCAGACACTTGGCCATAAAGCACACCTCACTTGCACTCCTCGCCACCCGTGCCACACTGTCTCCTCTCCTCCAGGTCACGGCTGTCCTTAACTAACTTCTCCTCTGGCCTGCCCTCTACCGGCAATAGTAATGCTTGATGCTCTCTTGTTGCTAGAAGGATTCCAAATCCATGGGAATTATGCAAAATTAAACTTGGGCCCATGGAACAACAATGTTCTGCTAAAGACTGTTCCTTGAGGGATGGATACCCAATGATTGTGAAGCAATGTATATCCATAGACATTTTATAATGGTATCTGATATTCCAAGAGAATTAAGATACATCAGTAGAGGCAGTTGTACACATGTGAGATATTGAAGAAGTGAAGTGGCAAGGAAACACCACCAAACCAACACAGCTATCACTTTTTACTACTGAAAAATCTGATTCTAAAGGCATTTTGGGTGTATGGCAGTAAATAATTGTGTTCCAGTCACCATTAGAGTCCTGTTTTAAGAATAGATTCCATTGTTTTTCTTAAACATGAGATCAGTGTAATTGTCCAATAATACAAGGTGTGTCAAAACTCTGTCTCTTTAGTTCTGGTACAATGATTTGTGTGACTTGTGTTATAGAGAGTGGTTCTATTTGAGAATACATAGCAGGAATTGTAATGGCTCTCACGGTAACAGAGTGATCATGGCAAAAAATATTGTCTACCCTGGTTAAAGTATTAGAGATGGGCTCAACTGCCAGCTGGAGCTCCCTCATAGTAATGAGATTGCATAGAAAGTGATCTTTTACTGAGAAACCAAGTGAAATGGTTGGGAGGGGGGACAAATTACTCTGGTCATCAGTAGTCTGAAAAGACTTCTAGTCAACCTGTAACTTATAACATTATATATGCTAGCTATGAAATATATTCAAAATGGTTCAAATGGCTCTGAGCACTATGGGACTTAACTACTGTGGTCATCAGTCCCCTAGAACTTAGAACTACTTAAACCTAACTAACCTAAGGACATCACACACATCCATGCCCGAGGCAGGATTCGAACCTGCGACCATAGCAGTCGCGCGGTTCCGGACTGCGCACCTAGAACCGCTAGACCACCGCGGCTGGCATGAAATATATTAAAGCATTCCCCCATGAAACTATGTAAATGTATCAGGAATAAAAAAATGGTATACCAATGAAAACATATTACTACTATAATACCATACAAATTTCTATTTTACTTTTCTTTGTGAAATATTTCATGTAATTAAAATCAACTTAGTGATGTTTCGTCAGAGACTTTTGTTAAAGAGGCCAAATTAAAAGGAACTCTGCATATCTTTTTGTTTAAAACAAATGAAATGCTGTACTTCATTTATTCTTGGGCACATTCTATCATCTTGCTGTTATAACAAAAGCATCCACATTTCTGTATACCCCTATTTTGATGTAATAAAGTGTATTGTTATAACTGTGTACAGAAAATTTTTGTTTGATTGTTTGGTGAGTTATCTCTGAACAATGATTCAGTAATTGCTTCATTAGCCTGATGTGTCTAGCCTCGCAATATGAATGGACAGTGGCCTAACATATTATGGTAATGTGTAATTATCTAATATCATCAGCAATTATTATTTTCTTTTGTCTAAAATTTTTCTGTGAGGTTCATCATAATTGTGGGTTTCTCTCTCGTTCACAGTGTTATATTAAATTCGGTGCTTTGACAATTACATTTCATCATTCCCTTGATTTTCTTATAAACTTTCATTTAAAATATCTCAGCATTTTTCTTCTTTGCCAAAGAATTTGAGACATGAACAATGTGGTTGAGATAAATGACAAACTGTGTTAGATGTGTCTATATGATTTTCTTCACTGTTGCGTGTAACTATGTGGTTGGAAACTACAGATGTAAATCTAAACTGTGATAACAAGTTTTAAGAGGAAGAAGTTATGAAGGAATGACATTTTTTGCTATTGAAAAGCAAATAACATTACTGTATGAATTATGCAACACATTACAATCAGGTAAGGGCCTCACTGTTATGTGCTTGCATTTAGCATTGCTGTGACTCCCAGACAGTGCCTTATGTGGTCCATGTTTCACTCCTGCATTTGTTATTATTTCAAAATTTTTAACTGAGAAAATTTGACATTTGTTAAATTTGTTATTGGAACAAAGGAAGTCAAAGCAATGTGGCAGATATTACACTGTGTGTGAACAGGGAGGAAGGAGGATTTCTGTCTTACATTTGAATTAGAAACTTACACCTTGTTACTGTGTATTAAGTTAGACATTGCTGTGTGTGATTGCTTGAAGTTATTTGTCTATGCTGAGTAGCTACAACCTGTAGAATTACTTGTCATTCTATAGTATGACAAGGATTGGAAAAGTAGCTGACGATGACATTGAAAATATCAAAACAAGTTCAAATGTCAATGGTGATGATGTAGTCAATCTGACACTTTCTGCTCTAGATTTAAATAATGTAGGAAATGAGATAAATATGCAACCTGTTTTAATGAAAAAAAAAAAAAATCCACAGATGAGTGCTGTTCCAGATCCTTTCATAACTTTATTTGATGAATTAGCAATATTGAGAGCAACAGTTTCAAACACTTACCACAGAAATAGTCAGAACAATTAACATCTAACTTTGACCACATGTCTCATCAACAGAGAATGCAAATAAATCAAACTTTAAAACATGTATTTAAAGAACAATCTGAAGAATTGCAAAATGATTTTGATCACACTTCACAAGAATGATTAATAGAAAATTTTGATAAACTGTCACAGCAGCAGGCAATAGAGATCAACACAACTCTTGATTACATTTTCAAGGAACAAGCATCAAAAATTGATGAGAATTTGTTGTGATACATACTGAAATTACTGAATTAGAAATACTTAAAGGAACACATAAGGCAGAAAAAGATTGTTGGACAATATTGGTACACTAAAAACTGTTCATGACACACTACTGAGAAATGTAACTCAACCCTCATATCAGTTGAATGAATTAACCATTACACAAGAATAAAAGATAAGTGAAGGGCTTGCAGAATAGCTGATACATGATTTCAATCACTGGTTATGGGATAAGAATACCCTAATCAATGAAAAACTTGAGACTGAGTTACATGTTGGCACACAATCTATAGCTGCAGCATTATCACGTGTATCAGGTGCTGGAAATGTAAACATCCAACATGACCTGCCAGAAATTAAACAGATATTGAAGAGTGAATTATCAGATCGGTTCAATAGTGTAAATGCACAGGTCTCTGACCCTCACTGTGAAGTTGCTGCCATTAAGGATACCAGACATTATGCATATCTGGCATCTACACCTGAACATGATGAGTATGGAAACACAAACTTCTATCATTGAGTTCACTGAGATGAGTCGAAGCAGGCTAGTCCATACACTAATTATTCAACCAAATTGTAGGGGCAGCTTTGACCTAAACAACTGTACTATTAGAGTAAAACCTCTTAAGGAACCAGCAGTTCCAGGTTTTCTTGCTAGAGAGGAAATCCGCTTACCAAATTGTATTCATAAAAGCTCTTAGAGGAGTACTGGAATGAGAAGCAGAAAATTCATTTTGCCATATATCACATCCTGGATGATGCAGTCTTATGGGCAACTGACACAGCAAAAACTTGTACAACATATGATGAATTTGAGAAGATGTTCCTCGCAGAGTATGGTTGATATGTTCAAGACAGGTTGAAGAAAGAAGTTTACAGTCAAATTCAATTCAAACCAGGGAAGCCTTCAGAAGTACTTTGAGAGATATGTAACAAAAACCTGCTATTGGGATGAATCAGTAGTGAATAATGATATTTTGAAAATACTCAAAACTAAACTGCCAACACCATTATGGGAAAAACTCATTCGTATGCCAGACAATAAAAATATCTTATCTGTTTTGGATTCAGTTGATTTGATCCAGGAAGTCTGTAAAAGGGTGCAATGGCAATGGTGGAGTGCAGTATCCACCGGCCAATAGCCACAACAAATGAGTACATTACATAGGGTGGCAATGGTGCAGCACCATACCACATGAGCAAAAATCAACATATAGAGAAAATATGCACTGTCTATCAAAAGCAGACAGGTGACAACAACATCAAAATAATGAACATCATTTTACTTCAGGAAACAATGGTCATCAGAGCAACAGAAATAATGGATGATGGCAACCAAAGTATTTGAACCAGTAGCAGCCAGATTTCAGGCACTTGCCACCAAGTAACTATAATAATAACTGCCAGGGTATAGCTGTACAAAACATGGGGCTTACACCTAACTGGCCACCACCCTGCAGGGTCAGACAGTAAGATGGTAGAGGTGTCCAAGGAGTGGCCCTCAGACAACACTGGCATGTAAATCAAATATAAATTTAGAAAGGGCAGCTAATCAAGTTTTTACTGACATTAATAAGTGATTCACAACCATGTATGGAAGTGAAACATGGATGATAAATAGTTTGGACAAGAAGAGAATAGAAGCTTCCGAAATGTGGTGCTACAGAAGAATGCTGCAGATTAGATGGGTAGATCACGTAACAAGAGGAGTTTGTAGCACAACTTGACAAGAAGAAGGGACCAGTTGGTAGGGCATGTTCTGAGGCATCAAGGGACGACAAATTTAGCATTGGAGGGCAGCGTGGAGGGTAAAAGTCGTAGAGAGAGACCAAGAGATGAACACACTAAGCAGATTCAGAAGGATGTAGGTTGCAGTAAGTACTGGGAGATGAAGAAGCTTGCACAGGATAGAGTAGTGTGGAGAGCTGCATCAAACCAGTCTCAGGACTGAAGACCACAACAACAACAACAACAGCCAATTCACTGTCATTGAACTTTGAAAAGACCCACTATATGTAGTTCAGAACTTCCAAGAGATTTCCTTCTGGTGTGTGTACAAAATGTGATGACATGGAAATAGGAGAAGTTGAGAGTGTAAAATTCTTGGGCCTACAACTTGATAATAAATTCAGTTGGGAGCAACATACTAACGAACTGCTAAAGTACCTAAACAAGTCTGTGTTTGCAATGCGAATGATGTCAGACATAGGAGACATAAATATAAAAAAACTAGCGTATTTTGCTTATTTTCACTCCATTATGTCATATGGTATCATATTTTGGGGTAACTCCACAAACAGAGAAAAAAGTTTTAGAGTACAGAAGCATATAATAAGAGTAATGAGTAGTGTAAATCCAAGAACATTATGTCGAAACCTATTCAAAGAATTGGGCATATTAACCACAGCTTCTCAGTATATTTATTCCTTAATGAAGTTCGTTGTAAATAATACATCTCTTTTTCCAACTAACTGCTTAGTACACAGTACCAATACTAGGAATCAGAACAATATGCATAAAGATTTAAAATCACTTCCTCTTGCCCAGAAAGGAGTCCAGTATTCAGCAACGCATATTTTCAATAAGTTACCAGCAACCATTAAGAGTTTAGTTTCAGACAAGGCTCCTCCTTCTGTTCCATCCATGAGTTTCTCAAGTGCAGTAGACCATTTTAATGAAAATTTATTACACTTTAATTTTTGACAATTCTTGCTTGTAACAGCCAAGTAACTACTTACTGTGTGAATGATGGATGTATGGAAAGCAGATGTAAGTCTTAAGTCTGTAAATAGTGGAAGTTTAATTTTAAATCTTGTATATAATCTGACGGTTATTAACTGACAATCTCTGAAATGAATAATTTACTTTAATATTTGACAATACTTGGTCGTAATAGCCAAGAAACTAGCAAATGTCTGAATGATGGATTTAACGAAAGCAGATGTTAAGTATTAAACTTGTAAATATTAGAAGTTTTAATTTAATTCAGGTACATAATTTTACTGTTTATTGACAGAGGATCATTAAAATTAATGAAACTCAAGTTTTTCTAATTACATTTCTGTAATGTGTTTATCTGATCTGTTCCACACCCAAGAGGATTCTCTCATTTATGGGTCTATGGAATGAATAATTAATCTAATCTAATCTAATCTAAAACTAAAACCAACCCCATCATGCTCCCTGATGATGGTCGGATAGGGATGGAAAGGGAATAACAGTCATTTGGAACAATTTCACATACTGAAACACAATGAAGATGTTGACATTTGAGAAGAACTTTGTGGCGATTTTGAGTCACTTACAGAATCTAAGGAAGACTTATTTCAGGCAGCGGTGAATGCTGTAGTGGGAAGTATACTCATGACAGTTGTGCTACACACAGGTGTAGGTGTACATGTCATTTGTTCAAATTTTTTTAAGGGAATTACTGATAAAATGCCAGTACTGACATTTCCTGTCCAGAATTTTATAGTGGCATTATTTGCGCCAAGGGATAATTAATTAAATGGCAAGGGCAGATAGGTATTGAATTCAAGGATGGAACAATAGAATGTATATTTGCCATGCTAAAAAGTTTGTCTGTGACCTGTTCATTCCTAACAAACAGGTCACAGACAAACATTTTAGCATGACAAATATACATCCTATTGTTCCACCCTTGAATTCAACAAGGCAGGGATCCAAAGATTAATTTTCTAAGCAGAACATGTCTTTTATTTATGAGTTGCAGGGAATTAATTTTAAATATGTTAAGGAAAAAAGCACTCATGGCTGGTACTGCTGGAAGGTAGAGGTTACAGTATTAAAGGCTGAAGTGCTATACAGTAATGGTGACAATCCTGTGCATGCAGTGCACTATAGTATCAGAATGCAAAAGACGATAAAGCTATCTTATTCTGTATCAGATGAAAATGGGAGAATCAGAGTGTTTGCCTGACCAACAGAAAGCTGAACTAGCCAACTTGCTACCCAGATACTAGGCGATTATAATTAAAGTGCAACTGCTCATGGAGGTCTATTGTGGGATGCAATTATCATCTGTCAGTGAAATGTGGTAGATATTCTAATGCATTAATGAGGGGCCGATTTTCAATGAAAAAAATTAGTTCCAATATTAACCACCAGGTGCCACTCTGGCACTGTACAGCATCTCAACGATGTCTCCAGTAAGTGGCAGTTAACGATAAAATCAATGTTGTACCTTTCTCACTTGTTTGACCTTTTCTGTCCATGTCCCATTCCTAATCCATTACATATGGGAACATTTTTAAATGTCTTCATTGCATTCACAGTACCAGATTTGTACATGGCCTCCAAAATCGGAACTAATTTTTTTTCAGCATAAATCAGTTCCACATAAACACATTTGAATACCTACCAAATTTCACTGCCATATGATAATTACAGCTCACTCTGGAACTCTTTGGGTGGCTGCACTTTAATTATAACCACCTGGTATATAAACTTCTTCTAGAATAAGCCTGGTATCGTTAAGGGGTACCATCATCACAGACTGGTAGTTCCATATACTGGTAGTCCAGCATCAGACATATTGTTACATTTCCTGGTTACAAAGGGAGGTGGTAAAGAGCAAACTAGGAAAGATGTTAAAAAGTAGCTACACAAGAAAGATATTTTCCTACATTGATCACTGTATATAATAGGTTTTAGTCAAGGTGTTAAAGTACATGAATACATGTGTAATCTTGTTGTGTAGATGTGTACAAAGTAACCACTTAGTGCACTGATTTGGAAAGTAAAGACAGTACTTAAGCATGACATTTGTTTCATAGCTAAGTGTGAAACACAAGCAATATTTGGTATTAGTACATAAACACATTTCAGTGAGTTACGCTGGAATCTTGTGGTATATAAATCTGAAGAATACTTGCTCTAAACTGAAAGAACTTTTGTAAACACACTGTAAATATTTAGAGGAATATGAGCAGTTGTGCTACTGAAATGGACTTATGTATATAGTCATAATAGAGGGAAACATTCCACGTAGGAAAAATATATCTAAAAACAAAGATGTAGTGACTTACCAAATGAAAGTGCTGGCAGGTCGACAGGCACACAAACAAACACAAACATACACACAAAATTCAAGCTTTCGCAACAAACTGTTGCCTCATCAGGAAAGAGGGAAGGAGAGGGAAAGACGAAAGGATGTGGGTTTTAAGGGAGAGGGTAAGGAGTCATTCCAATCCTGGGAGCAGAAAGACTTACCTTAGGGGGAAAAAAGGACGGGTATACACTTGCACACACACACACACACACACACACACACACACATATCCATCCACACATATACAGACACAAGCAGACATGATAAGACTGAAGGGTAGTTCAAAAGATTTGGTGTTAATACAGGTATATATGCCAACCAGCCAGCATAGGGTAGAGGAAGTGGAAGAATATTACGAGAAAATATAAGAACTCATTGAGAAAGAAAATAGTAATGCCTGCGTTTTCATTATGGGGGACTAGAATGCAATGGTGGGTGAAGGAAGAGATGAAGATACAGTGGGAAAATTTGAATTAGGAATAAGAAATGAGAGAGGTAAATGACTAATTAGCTTCTGTAAAGAAAATTCATTAGCAGTGGGTAACACATTATTTGAACACCACAAAAGGAGACGTTACACATGGATATCAAATTTGAATGAAGAAAGATATCAGTTGGACTAAATCCTGATACAGAAAATGTTTGGAAATTGTTTGAAGAATACCAAAGCTCATCCAGGAGCAGATATAAATTCAGATCGCAACCAAGTATTGGTAGAAATACAAGTGAAGTTGAAAAAAATCTGCAGAGGTAAAGCAAAAGAAAGACTAAACATAGAAAGACTCAAAGAGGTAGGAAAGGCATCAGATTTTGAAAACAGATTTACGGAAAATGGGAAAGAGGTAGTGTTGATGAAAGTGTTAATGACAAATGGATAAAAATGAGGGAAGGACTTATGGTATCTGCCAAAGAAGTAATAGGAATTAGAATATCCCAAAGTAACGGGAAAGATTGGATAACAGAAAACATGTTGAACATGATCAAAGGCTGGAGAAAGTGAAAAAATGTAGGAACTGGAAAAGGCAAAAAGAGGCACAGGAAACTGAATAATGAATTAAGAAGAGAAACTGAAGAAGCAAGGGAAAAATAGATGAAACAGAAATGCGATGAAATAGAGAAAATGGAGAAAGAGAGAAAGCATGAAATGATGTATAGACTGGCTAGTGAGATAGTTTTTGAATATAAAAGAAAGAGGAATAACATGAAAATAGAAAGAGTGGATGGTCCTCTAGGAGAAGAGCCACAGGAGTTTTTGAACAGATGGCAAGAATATATTGAATGTCTGTACAAGGGGAATGAAATACAAAGCAAAATGAAGGTTTAAGAGGAGCAATATGCTTTGGAAGATGGGAAGGGCTTCACCATCTTGAAAGCAGAAGGAGAAAAGGCGCTGAAGGAGATGAAGAATAGGAAGGCACATGGAATTGATGATTTGCCAGCAGAATTGTTGAAGGGTCTGGGAAACAAGGCAAGAAAAAAAATAGTCTACCTCTGTAACGAGATATATGACAAAGGGGAATGGCCTGAGGATTTTCTTGCAACACTTATGATACCAATAGAGAAAAACAGAAACACTAAAATATGTGAAGAGCATAGGACCATCAGTCTAATTTCTCATGCAGCTAAAGTGTTGCTGAGATTGTTGAATAGAAGGCTATATGGCAAGCTGGATAGAGGAATTGCAGAGGAACAGTTTGGATTTAAAAGAGAAAAAGGAACAAGAGATGCTATTGTCCTGTTAAGAACTATATGGGAAAGATATATGGAAAAAGGTAGAGAAATCTTTGCTGTTTTTATAGATTTAGAAAAGGCTTTTAACAGAGTTCAGGAACAAGCTGATGGATATTTTGAAGAGGAAAGGAGTGGATTGGAAAGAGGGAAGACTGATACAGAATCTATATTTACACCAGAAAGTAAGGATAAGGATTGGAAATGAAATGTCAGAATGAATCAGCATTGAACAAGGTGTTAGACAATCTTATTGCCTTTCACCACTCTTGTTTAATGCATACCTTGAACAGATTATTGCAAAAGGCTTAGATGGGAAAAGAGGAATATGTTCTGGTGGAAAGAGAGTAGAATGTATAAGATTTGCTGAGGATATGGTTTTAGTGACAGAAAATGAGCAGACAGTGAATAACGTGCTGAAAGATCTGAATGAAGCTTGTGTGGAATACGGGATGCAAATAAACACAGCAAAAACAAAGAGCATAGTCATCAGTACAAGATGCAGACTGTCCAATATTAAAATAGGACACTCTACCATTAGCCAAGTAAGTGCATTTAAATATCTTGGAAGCACAACAACTAAAGACTTGAGATGTCACTGTGAGGTGAAAATTTTCATAGTGAAGGAGGGCTTCAACAGAAAGAGGAGACTCTCACGTGGCAAATTAGATAAAGGTCTACGGAAAAGGCTTGGCAACTTTTTTGTCTGGAGTGTGGCACTATACGGCACAGAAACATGGATACTAAGATGAGAGAATGAAAAAAGGTTAGAAACATCTGAGATGTGGATGTGGAGGAGAATGGAGAGAATAAGCTGGATGCTAAGAGTGAGTAATGAAAGAGTATGGGAAAGGGTTGGTGAGAGAAGATGTCTGCTGAAGGTTGTAAGAGAAAGGAAAAAGAACTGGTAGGGACATTCATTGAGAAGGGAGTGCTTGCTAGCATATGATTTGGAAGGATTGGTTTGTGGGAGAAGACTGAGAGGAAGAAGGAGAAACAAGATGATAGATGACATACAGGGAAGATGAAATTATGTAGACCTGAAGAGGATGGCAGAAGACTGGACAGCCTGGAGAACTACCATGTGAAAACCTGCCTTTTGGCAGAACACTGATGATGATGATGATGATGATGATGATGATGATATAAAACATGCTAGCTATGAAATATATTAATGTGTTCCCCTGACAAACTACATAAACATGTAAGGAATAAAATAAATCATTATCAATGAAAACATATTATAACTGTAATACTGCATGATTTTCTGTTTTGTTTCTCTTTGTGAAATATTTCATATAATTAAAATTAACATTATGATTTTTGGTGAGAACTTTTTGTTAAAGAGGGCAAATTGGAAGGAACCCTGTGTATATATTTCTTTAAAAGAAATGAAATATTGTACCTCAGTTACTCTTGCCACAGTCAGGCACCTTTATTGTCTTTGCAATTACTAAAGGAAGCATCCATGTTTCTATGTACCACAATTTTGACTTACATAGAGTGTGTTGTTATAACTATGTATGCAGAATTCTGTCAGTAATATTAGATCACAACAACTCTCAAGTTAACAACCATAATTCTGCAAGAATTTTTAAATTTTTTCCAGAGACAGTAAGAAAAGTGTTGGTGATCAATTGTTTATAGGTATAATGACCAAACACAGTATCTGTTCTTTCATTATTCATGTTTTATGGCTAAGCTGGACCTCTATCAGATTGACTTGCATCATTTCTTTCAGTTCTTTGCATATATTTTTTTGCATGATAATTTTTGTTTGGTTGATTGGCCAATCACCTATGAACAATGGCATCAGCAGCTGCTTAACTAGCTTGACTTGTCTAACCTAACAATATCAACATATTACACTAATGTGTAATTATCATCAATTATTATTTTCTTTTGTCTAAAATTTTTGGATCAGGTTCACTGTCACTGTCGATTTCTATCTCTTGTCACAAAATAATATCATATTCAGTGCCTCTGTAATAACATTTCATTGATGGTGTGGTTTTCTAAGACAACTTTCATCTAAGGAATCTCAACTTTTTTCTTTATCATTAAATAATTTGGGAGAGGAACACTTCAGACTGTATGTATGATGTTAAGAACATACATTTAGTTTATAAAACTTTTGGCTTTCTGCCATATGCCTGTCATTTCAGCACCTCTCCCCTGCCTATCCCCCACCCAGTGAGGCACAGAATTACTTCCAAGCATCACTTTTGCAGTATTTATAAAATGTTTGAAACTGGCAGAGACAAAGATTTAGTTTAGGTTCATTTTTCCTCAATAACAAATTCAGAAGAATCACTGAAAGAGTGCAGGACAACACTCCTAATGACAAGAAAACTAACAAGTTAATAAAAATTTCTGAATGATTTAATAGGTTAAGTAATATTGCTTTATTGCAGTTACTATATGCAAGGAAGAAATGACCTCTTTTCTGCTCCCCTTGCACTGATATATGCTGTCCTGTTACGTCTGTGTTGTCATTACTATCATCCCGTTTCATCTGGCTGTGGCATTTAAAATGTGGAATGCCACAAGGATCCATCATGGGGCCATTATTGTTTTTTATCTTTGTGTGAACACTTAGAGAAAATTTACTCTTCTTGCTGATTACACTACTATACTGCTTGAGAGCAACACAGTTAGTGTAATGCTGTCCTTGTAGATATTGTACACTGGTTTAAGTCTAATGGATTAACACTAAATAATGAAGAAACTCAGTATATTCAGTTTTATGTATCTCAACAAGAAAATGAAGTAATCCACTTGAACTGTGATAACCAAAATATATTAGATGTATGTTGTGAATCTTCTAAGGTCCAGGGCATTTTAATTGATGGCAAGTTTAATAGGCCTGGACACATTCTAGACATTCAAAGCAGGCTTATTGTGGTAACTTATGCTCTGTGGGTAATTACCCCCATTGATGAGACAAATGCTATCATTCTGTCATGGTATAATTTTTTAGGCTAATCAACTTTTAGCCAAAAAATACCTTTATTGCACAAAAAAGAGCAGTTAAGAGTCATGATTGGTGTTCATCTTAGATATTCTTGCAGAAACTTGCTCCATAAGCTCAAAATATGAGCCACAACATCTCAATGCTTATTTTTTCCATGACTTTTGTCTCAATAACCTTTCTCTTTTCACATCTAATAGTGCATGTCATGATCACAATGTGAGGTCTAAAAATGATGCACACTGGGATCTAAAAAACCTAAATCTTTTGCAAAAAGGTGTTCACTATACTGTCACAAAAGTTTTCAGTTTTTCAGTTCTGTCCTTTCAGATATTAGTGTCCTTATTAAGCCCCCCCCCCCCCCCACACACACATTTCAACCTAAGTTAAGAAAATATCTTACAGACAAATCATTCTGATCTCTTCATGAGTATATACAGATTAATCAATGACTGTTTTGAAAATTTGTATTGTGATTTGTATTTATGTTTTGAGACATTCTATGCTAACCTATGCAAACCTTTGCTCCTGAGAGTGAGTCAGTGGGAAATAATAGTCAAAAGTGCGTTAAAAACCACTCAGACTTACAAGTGGAAATAACGGCCAAAACAAATCAAACAGACATACTAGTAGGCCTACTAGTGTAAACAACAGAGGACAATGTGTAATAATATCTAACACAGAGTCTAAAGTAGGGAAGAAATTACCTGTAGGAAATGTGCAAAAAAATAGCATGGCTTCTGGATAAATACATGTTTCCATAACATCGAGTGCGAGAAAAGTAAAAAACGATTTTTGTGTGTTAGGTGATAGCCACGGATGTGGAATTTTGCACTTTTGACAGAAGAATGTAATTTAACGATATAAGGCAATGACAAACCAGGAGCACCTCCACTTAAATACATTAGGAATAGAACTTTTAGCAGAAAAGCTATTCACCAGTATCTGTCTCTTGAGGACACATACACCAAGCTTAAAAATCGCCAGAAAAACACGAATTATCGATTGGTTTAAACCAAAAACTACAATCTTGTTAGCAGAAGTAGATCACTCTCACCAACTTGAAGATATATTATATACTGATGCAGCAGGAGAAACCATCCCACCTTCAACAGCCAGCCCAGCAGCAGAAACCAATCCACCACCAACAGCCAGTATGACAGCAACAACCACCCGACTCCCAGCATGGGAAACAATTCCACCATCAACAGCCAGCCCAGCAGCAGAAACCAATCCACCACCAACAGCCAGTACGACAGCAACAACCACCCGACTCCCAGTGTGGGAAACAATTCCACCATCAACAGCCAGCCCAGTAGCAGATATCAATCCACCACCAACAGCCAGTATGACAGTAACAACCACTCAACTCCGAAATAGAAAAACCAAAAAACAACGATTGCATTTAAAGGATTTTTTTAGTGCCAGTGAGCTTAAGGCAAATACAAAGGTAAGAGACGTTTTTATTCATGATTGTACTGGTTCCCAAACATTTCCAACAAAAACTGTCAATAAGGAAAAAGAGAATAGGAAGTGTAAAAATCCTATAAAGAAATGAAAGAATGAATAAAATTTATGAACTACAAATTTTACTCTCAGAATGTAAAAGTATTAAAATGGTTTTTTTAAACGAGCATTGGCTTACAAAAGATAGTATTATAATTTTAAATAAGTTAAAAAATTTCAGTGTAGCGTAAGGTTTTTGTAGAACAAATAGTAGCAATGGGGGCTCGTGCAGACTTGTAAATAACTCTGTAGAGTATAAAGCAAAAGACGATATCAATTTTCTAAATGAAGAGGGAGTATTTGAAAGCTACTCAATTGAATTAGAAACACAAAATATTATTATTGTTTCTATATATAGAATCCCAGGTGTAGAGATAACCAAACTATTTTTACCAAAATTAAAAAATCGTTAACAGAAAGTCATCAATGAGAAAAAGTAAAATGTATTAATAGCAGCTGATTTCAATATAAATTTATTAAATCAAACAAATGACTCAATAAAGTTTATGGACTTAATCCATAAATTGGGTTTTAAGGTAAACTTCATGGAAATCACAAGAATGAACGAAAATACAGGAAGTTGTATTGATAACATTTTAACAAATTATAAATTTGATGGTGCAAAGAAGTTATGTGTGGAATTAGAACTCTCAGACCACTCTGCTCTGTTCATTGAAATAGCAAATGCAAATGAACCAAGCACTAAAAATACTTATAGCAAAAGACGTTTTACTGCTGAAAATTTAAAACTGTTCTACTGTAAATTAGAAGAGGTGGAGTGGCAAGCTGAAAATGATACTTCAATCTCTGTACAATTTAACAGGTTTCTAGAAAGTTTCTTACATGTTTTTAATGAAATATTTCCACTTAGAGTGTTCCACACAAAGGTGTCAAATAAGATCAATCACCACTGGAATAGAAATATCCAGTTGGAAGAAAAGACAACTTCACAAGGAGTTGAAATACAACAAAGACCCATTTTTCATAAATTATGTCAAACAGTATAAAGGCTTATTTAAAAGGTTAGTGCAAGCTGCAAAAGAGATGGTAAATAATAAATACATCTTGGCTCATGAAAACAAAACAAAGGCAGTCTGGTCTGTTGTAAAATCAGAACTGGGGATGAGAACTAACAGCAAAGTAATCTCCAAAATTAAGGTGGGAAATAAAACTATAGAAAATCCTGCTCTGATTTCAGAATCTTTTAACAATTTTTTTTATGAGTTTATCGAAATCTGTTGCAGATGTAAATGGTTATACCGAAAAAGTACAATTAGGTCAGAAGGCGGAAGAATGCTTTAACAAATTTTTTAAAAAAAGTCAGCCAAAGATGTAGAATACACTATATTACAGCACAAAAACAAACATTCCGCAGGGTGGGATGGCATACCTACTAAAGTAGTTAAATCAGCTGCCTGGATAATACCTCACCCACTTTGCTCAATAATCACTCGAAGAAGGCCACTTTCCAGATGCCCTGAAGCATGCAGAGGTAAAACCTTCGTTCAAAAAAGGCTCAAGAGAAGAGAAGATATGGGGAACTACTGCCCAATCTCTATTCTCCCAATTTTCTCAAAAATATTTGAAAAAGTGGTAGTAATGCAAATCAAAAAAATTACAGAAAAATCTAACATCAATATGGCTTTTAGAAAGGGCAAAAACACAATAGACGTCATAAATAAGTTTGTGGAAAAAATTTATTCTGCCTTAGACAAGTCTAGCAAATTTACAGGATCGTTCTGTGACCTCACAAAAGCATTTGATTGTGTAAACATAAATTGATCCAGTATAAAATGGAAAAGTATGGTATTGGAGCTCGTGCTTTAGAGTGGTTCAGGTCATACATCACAAAGACAAACCAGATAGTAGTTATATCATCAAGCAATAGAAATTTCTTCTCAGAATGGATGATTATTCCACAAGGAATTCCACAAGGCTCAATTCTGGGTCCAATTTTATTCTTATTTTACATAAATGACTTGCCACTAAACGTAAATTCATACTCAGTTTTATTCACTGATGATACGTCTGCCCTCATCGAAAGCAATCACTCAGAACAAATTCCCTCAACTGTCACAAATTTACTAGACAGTTTAGAAAACTGGCCCAACTAAATGGGTTTATACTGAATATTGAGAAAACACAATTACTACAGTTTGAAACTAAAAACTCTAAGATAAAAGAAATTCATATTACCTGCAGAAACCAGGAACTGAAAGAATGAGATTGTGTAAAACTTTTAGGAATACATTTGAACAAAATTTTATCCTGGTATTCACATACAGAATCCTTAGCAAATAAGTTAAACAGCCTGACCTTTGCTATGAAGATTTTCTCATGTTAAACTAGCATGGAGATAAGAAAAGTAGTTTATTACAGCTATTTTGAAGCTGTTATAAGGCAGGGCATTATCTTTTGGGGTAATACAAGCAAAATCATTAGAATATTAAAATTAAAGAAATCAATTGTTAGAAATATGTGTAAAGCTAGACCAAACGAATCTTGTCACCCACTTTTAAGAAATCTAAAAATATTAAGCGCCCCTGTTTGTACATCTATGAACTGATTATTTTTGTATACAGTAACCCTTTGTTGTTCACAGACAACAATTTTAAGCATCAATACAGCACTAGGAATAAGACAAACTTCACAAGTTAAAGTTATATGCACAAACCCCAGAATATATATGCATGAAAATCTACAACATGCTAAAAAAAGAAACAAATAAACAACATGGAGCTAGGGCAATTGAAACAAAAGCTGCACAAATTGTTAGTGGAGAAATGTTATTACTCCATAGAAGAATTTATGAATGATGGTGTGGAAGTCTGAGCAAGGAAACATCACCTGTAAATTAAGTGTGTGTTATGTTTTGCGTCAAATAAATGATTGTAAAAATATGTTCACAATGTAAATGCTGTTGTTATATATATTACTTTGTAATACATGTAAACTGGAGTGTTGATATATTGTTATGCAAATTTAGTAGAAATGTAAATGTAATGTTGATGAGTCCCCAGTACATCAGATCTGTGATTTGACTTTGTATGTTAGGGGATAATAAAAATTTTGATTCTGATTCTGATTCTCTATGTGATAGCCATAATTTGCCTTCCTTTTTCTTCTGTACCTTATGTCATTTTCAGTAATTTGTCATGTTTACTTGAACTATGTTTTTGTAATATTAGTTCAGCTTTAAAGCATACTCGACAACTTGCTACATTTTTCTTATTTCATATTTGTTTATTGTATTTCTATAAGGACTAAAACCTGACTCATTACACATCCTTGTAATTCATTGCAATATGGCTTCACAGAATATGTAATAATAAATAAATTAGAATGAGTCATTTGCACATCTTACCTAATTTCAGAGCTGAGGTTTATGATGCAGGCCTCTGTGGTGGTGGATGAAATTTTCACCTCCACTATTTTGCCAGCAAGAGGAGGAGAGATGGTGGCATTTAATTTATGATCACCAAACTTTGTGTCAGTTTGCTGGATTAAATTCCAAACTTCTCTGCAGTCTCTTGTGAACTAAGGTCATGTGGCACAGGTGGCTGTGTCGATGATGATTGGTCTGTCAGATGAGAATGTTAAGCTCAGTGGCCCCCTTGGTGCTATTGAAGAAGCATGGCAGCACCAGGCTGCTCACCCTCCCTCATGTCATCATCAGTTAACACAATTATGACATAACACTACACACCAAGCCATTGCTAGATATGTTACTTGAAGCATAGCTCTCACACATTGTGAGGAAAGAGGTCTATTGTGTGTGGAAAAAGAAACATTTTGAACCAGGCATTTGAAACTATCCCTCTGTATCTTCCTGCCACAATGCCAAATGACTACCTTTCTTTTCTTTCTATAATGCATTACCTGAACTTAGTTACTCATCATCGCTGGCTGCAGTGCGTCAATGACCTAGCTTATGACTTACTCTTAGATTTCCTCCTTATGTTACACTGCATTAGTGTGCTACATATTGTCATATTTTTTTCTTTGCAGAAACACCCTAAAATGACATAAAAATTTGCCTTTTTTAGTTGAAATTATGCCAAATAGCAATACTTGCTGAAAAGTGTTTGTGGTCAGCACTCCATTATTTAAATCCAAGCTCTGTCCCACATCAATACCTGGTGGCATGTAAAGCACAGTTTGGAATCTACAGCTTATTTTATTTTTTCAACTGTATACTATTATTTCACTATACCCATCAGTGACTCCATTTTAAATTCCAGTATCACTGAATGAGGTCACACACTTCATAGAGGTTGTGCATTTGGGAGGAAAAAAATGGATCAAATGGCTCTGAGCACTATGGGACTTAACATCTGAGGTCACCAGTCCCCTAGAACTTAGAACTACATAAACCTAACTAACCTAAAGACATCACACACAACCATGCTCGAGACAGGATTCGAACCTGCGACTGTAGGGGTCGCACAGTTCCAGACTGAAGAGTCTAGAATCGCTCGGCCACATCGGCCGGCGTTTGGGAGGACAGTGATTCAAATCTGCATCTGGCCATTGTGGTTTAGGTTTTCTGTGATTTCCCTAAATTACATGTGGAAAATGCCGTGATAATTCTTGTGGAAAGACATGGCCAATTTACTTCCCTATTCTTCATTAATCCAAGTTTGTGCTCTGCCTCTAATGACTTCATTTGCAAGATCACCAATCCCTCTTCCAGCATGTATTTCGTTTTGTATATTGTGTAGAAGTTACTCACTAGTCAATTAAACAGAGAATTTGTGATGATAACTAGGAGTAAAACTGCACTCTTAAACTAATACATTTGAGCTAGGTATACTATTTAATAAAACATTATGATGTTTTATTACATCACCAACTCAAACTCATTTTCTGGAGTATAAATAACTATAGAAACTATTAAAAACGGTTAAAACTGGAACCCCTATACCTCTTCCTTCAAAGTTTCATTTCTGTGTCTGGTGTACACTGCAACAGAATAAAATTAATGTGCACTAATTGGCTTTGTAATCTCATCTGCATTCACCAACCTCAAATGCAATGAGACGCTGCTCTTGAATATCTTTTGCTGTCAATTGATCAACTGTCTAAGGGACTGGAAATTGACAGACTGCATTTGAGGACCTCCTCCATATTTATAAGGCAGGAAACTTATTTCTGACAATTTTAAAAATCCTTAATGTAGGTAAAAATTGTGTAAAATGACTTCACCAAAATGTGTCTGTGACCTTCCCTGCCTCACAGAAAAGTCCTTGGGATTTGAATTACACTAGAAAATATGCATCACCCTCAACAGAGTGCAAACAAAGTAGAGCAGATGTGTGGATTCACAGCTCTGAAGAAATGCTGTTTCACCAAAATCTCAGAGTGGTGACAACATACAAACCTCAACCATACTACAGTAGAAGACACTTCATGAACTTATACTGGTCAGCAAGCCACTCTCTTCACTGTGAACCAAACTGTAATAAAAAATAGAAAATAAATTTACTGGTGTGACTCTTACAATTATGTCCATTTTTATATGAACTTGTACATACTCTTAGGCTAATGTTTGTATTTTATTTTCCTTAGTAATCGAAGCTCCTTTGCTGAATTTTGAAGCTAACACTTTACTCTGAGTGAGACTTTTACAATAACTGAAACATAATCAATTGACTTTTGCTGCTCACTGCAGCAAAACCTTCATTTGAAAATTCACTAAAATTTTGATGTAGGTGAAGCAGTAATACTGGATTTTTAATGCTCATGATTGCATATTGTAATTTTATTCATCATCTGCAAGAAACTCACATTTATTGAATTTAATGCGAATAGACATCTCTGGTATTTATCATAAAACATATTACAATACTAACAACATCCAAACTGATATCCAATATCAGAATAGCTATTAAAGTGTGTAACAAATTCTCAAATTATGCCCAATGTATGCCTCCAGATTATTCATTAGAGTTCCTTCATATTTCCAATATGAGTATAACATTCTAATACTGTATTTATGTAAACTATCATATTCAGAAATATTAGTACTGTAGATTAAGTATACTGATAATATCAACTGCATATATTTGTATAAAATGAATAATAAAGAAACTCAATTTGAATATCGTTATGATGCTTCAGTCTTAAGGTATGAGCTAGATTCATACAATGAATATTATCTTTTGTAGGTCAAATAATCTAAGCTACCAACATATGTTGTCAAAAAACAAGAAAAATCTAAAGACCTTACTTCTCATTTTACCTGAGAGATGGTAATGATTTTGTAATTTGGATGCTAAACAGCATTGGCACTACTACCACTGCTAAAGTAATGTGTGGCCTCTGTGGGAAAAAATTATATATCCATAAAGTAAAAATCTTCACAAATACTGTTTATTTATCATTATCACTTTCTTTTGCTTACACACAGTCACAGAAACATACTGTTGCTGCTGTAGTCCTTGTACAAAATTTCTCTAAAAAATCAAGTAGTCAAATTTGCAAAGATTAAAATTATAAACTACAAAATATGACCTACTGACCACTAATAATCACACTGGAAGTACACAATAAAGGCTTCTACGGAACAAGTGCTGGGCAAGGCAAAATATCAAAACTCATAAATATGTCCCAGAGCCAGATAGATTAGCAGGCATGTGTGGCGGAATACTAGCAAGCTCTCCCCCTGACAGAACATGAAATATATTCCCCAAAAAGTAGTATACAGGTACTTAAATCAGTATTGCGAGAATGATAGTTGCTACTCACCACATAGCAGAGATGATGAGTCGGTGATACGCACAACAAAAGACTGTCAGAACGTGAGTTAGCAGCATTTTATAAACGTCAATGAGACACGCCTTACTGCAGATACTTTTTCTGTAATGAAGTACATTTATGTAAGCTTCATGTTCATTTTGAAAAATACTTTCCTCAAAGCGTGATAGGTTTCAGTGGGTTCAAGATCCCTTCCGTCATAATTATCTTCCTGAGTTCAGTGCTATACAAGAAGAAGAGTTGATGGAACTTTCGTCGGATTCTTCACAAGACGCGAAGTTTTCGTCAATGACATTGCCACAATTTCGGTATTCAGAAAGAAAATATTTTCCAAGCTTGAGATAGGAAGGGCATTATTTCATTTTGAAACTTTCTACCTTTTTTGAGAGTGGTTGTCATTAAAACCAAATACAGATAAATGCTTTATGAGAAGGAAATGAGGGTAGCTGTAGCTTATTTGGTGCCGAATTTGAGAAGAAGCCAGCTTAAGTGTCGCAATGAGGCGATAAGGATTTTATTCGTAACTTTTCTGATTAATAATTTCATTAAGGTATCTCCAGAGGAGCACCGGAAACAATGTAGTTGGTCAGGGGGAGCTATGAAATCAAAAAGGTTGAAAACCATCCCTTCAAGGAATCGGAGGTATATGGCAGTTGCAATCAGCAACATTAACAATCGCCCTCTATGCAAACTCAACGATAAACAAAAGGTCACACTAAGAATTACTGCTGATTTGCCTTCTGTTTTCAAACTACACAACTTTTGGCCAAATGTATCGAAAATAGTTGCTGTTCGAGATCTCTCAGCATTCCCATTCCTGTCGGCACCATGCATACAGTAGGCCTACACGTGCGAAGCCACAAAGGCGGTCCAGACAAGTCCCCATATTAAAGAAAGAGAGCCAAAAAGTTCGCAATTTCAATCATGGATTCTAGATGCCTGCAATAGTCACAGTTCGTTACAGATAGACCTTACTGTTAATCAAATAAAAAAAATTAAACTAATCATTTTAAGATCAATTTACTCCGACAAACGGGACCGACGGAAGGTTTGGCTGCGTGGAGGAGCATCGATTAGTGATGGAGAAATAAATTTCACATTCACCATTTAATTAATTTAGGAAGTTCGGAAGATGATGAAAATCAATAAAATTCAGGACGTTGGTTCTAATTTAAGATACAGCCGAGCCGTGGCGGAAGGACACTTGTGTCATTTGCTTTCGGAGAATTGGCACTAAGCAGCGATACACAGAATGTCGATTCAATCAAAATTCAGATTTCTTGTTTCCGAACATTAGAAAGTCATTGTTCGTGACACAAGACAATTAAAATATTCTTAAATCCTGAATGAAACCTCTAAAGAATTTCAGACAGCTCATCATACAACGAACATTTATCAGGCGTTTTCAGAAGACACATCAACAAACTTTAGCGGCTTGTTGCCTAGCGAACATGGAGAAAGTGAGACAGAGCAGAGAAGCTGAGATGTTGAGGTAAGAAAGCATCTGTGAAAAACATTGAAAACCCTTGTATATGACAACAGTAAATCTCGAGTGAGTCCAGTTGTCGTCTGTATACCTTGGGCAGCAAGCGATATGCAAGCCAATTTAATAAATTTTTCAACAAACAGTTGTGCAACTATTATATTTGTCTGCATATTAATGTTTTTATGGAATATGTTGTTGTTTCACAAGATTTCTGTGGGTTTAGCAAGAAGTTTACACAACGGAAGGTCGTTTTTAACAAGCGCACAAACGATTCTCACTTCTGTAAAATTAGATTGATTTCGTACGCCTTCCCATGTTAACGCTTCTACTGCCAACGAAATATCATATCCGACAATAGTTACCCCGCAGTAGTAAGTTGTATTTATCCTAAATATTTTGCGCGACTTGGCAGCACTGTTCATTCAAATATGTAGATTCGTCAGTTTAGGAGATCGAGATATAAATACTGCACTCATAATATTTATCTGAAGCTTGCCATTTTTCGCACTATATTCTGAGAACCACAGATGAAGGGTAACATTCGGATTCCTTATGTCTAGATTTCCGGAAAGCCTTTGCCACGGTGTCACACTGAGACTGTTAAAGAAACGTCCAGGCTTACGGAATAGGTTCTCAGCTATGAGAATGACCTGAAAAAGTTTTAAGTAATAGAACCCAATGCGTTGTCCTGGACGGCGAGTGTATGTCGGATACAAGTTTACCGTCAGGAGTACCCCAGGGAAGTTTGATAGGACCGCTCTTGCGATCTATGTATGTATGTAAACGACCTGAAGGATAGGATAAGCTGCAATCAGCGACTGTTTGCTGATGATAATGTCGTTTACGGAAAGTGTCGGTGCTCGGTAGGTGTAGTAGGATACAGGATGACTTGGGTGGAATTTCTAATTGATGTGATGAATTGCAGCACCCTGTAAATGTGGAAAATGTAAATTGATACATTCGAATAGGAAAAGCAGTCTTATAATGTTCTAGTTTTATGGGTGGTGTGCTGCTTGACACAGTCTTTTCCATTAAATATCTGCAGGTAAAATTACAAAGCAACATGAAATGGAATTTACGTTTGGTTGCAGGGAACATTAGTGGTCGGTTTCGGTTTATTGGGAGAATTTTAGGGGAGTACAGTTCATCTATAAGGAATACCTCGTGCAAAGTTGTTGTGAGACCCATTCTAGAATACTTCTAGAGTGTGTCGGATCTGCACCAGGTTGAATGTGGTTCGATCAACATGTATCACAAAAGTACTACGTGAACTCAAATGGGAAGACGTTCTTTTTGCGTAATACTATCGAGAAAGCTTAGACAACCGGCATGTGTAGCAGACGATTGTACTGCCGCCAACATACATCTTGCCATGCACCGTGTAGTGTTTTCGAAATATGCATTTAGATGTACACAGATACGCAGAGTGACTGAGCTGCAGCTACCAAGACTTCTTAAAACATGGGCAACACACGTGAAAGATTCCGGTGTAGACGTTTACCTGCAAACTTCTGGTCTCAAAACACCACTTATTTTCGAATTTCCAGCTAGGTGGAATAACTGCAGGTCAGCAAATTCTGTTAGTCTATGCTACGGGAAACCAGCCAGAGTTGCAAATTTCACTTAATTTTGATTTGCTTGACGATTAGTTTCGGGCCGGGACCCATTTTCAGATTATACCACAGGCCAGCAAACCAAATTTACCATCATGTACAGTAGAGATATTACCAAATTTTTTAAGCGCATGCCAAAAATGTATAACGTATTGTTTCAAGATTTATGAACCAGATACTCAAAGTTAAAAAGTTGAAAATATACGTCGTATGAAGTGCAAATTAACAGTTACAGTGCATACTGGCAGTCTAGTCCTCCCCCTGTCTTAAGGAAACCTCGGGAAGAGGGAGCCATATCAGAATCTAGGAAACCTTTTGTATTTATTATGATATTCTCCAATCATCAAAAATGTAACAGTAACAGTAAAAGTCAACTATAAAAATAATACTTTTAAAATCTATACCAGAAACAGTGAAATACCAGTAGGCCTACTTAAAATCACTGAAAAGCAAAGCCACATACGGCGCGTGTGACAAAGTTATGTGCCATATTGGCACGCGAAAGACAAATTTGTGGTTTAGTGTCTGGTTGTATCTGCGACATGTCAGGAAAAAAAACCTGTTTCATCTTCATATAATTTTGTAAGATTTGTTATGCTAAAGTTTTTGCACTTGTACAGGGTTGGAAGTGATGAAGCTTTTTTAATGTTCCATTATTTGTTTTCTTTTAATATTAATGCTACGGTTCACATTAACGACTTTTTACGTGCCAGCATGGCATACAACTTTGTCATATGCGCCGTATGTGGCGCTACTGTCCTATACTGGTGAGTGATTTTAAGTATTTGCCTGTTTCTGGTAAAGATTTTAAAAAGTATTAATTTTATTGTTGACTTTTATTGTTATTGTATTAACTGTTGTATTTTTGATCACTGGACAACAAGGTAACAAATACGAAAGGTTTTCAAGTCCTGCTGCGGCACCACCTTCTCGCGGTTACAGCGTGATTACCTGTAAATACCACATTAATGCAATAAATGCTCAAAATGATGTCCGTCAACCTCAACAGATTTGGCAATACGTGTAACGACATTCCTCTCAACAGCGAGGAGTTCGCCTTCCGTAATGTTCACACATGCATTGACAGCGCTGACGCATGTTGCCAGGCGCTGTCGGTGTACCACGATAGCAAATATCCTTCAACTTTCCCCACAGAAAGAAATCCGGGAACGTCAGATCCGCCATTGTATGGTGCTTCGACGACCAATCCACTGTCATGAAATATGCTATTCAATATCGCTGCAACCGCACGTTTTGTTTGTGATTGTTTTCTCCAACTGATAATTAAGTAGTGCAAGAAGAGTGAATGTTATACCAAAAATGCTCTTAATTTTCTTGCGTACTGGTTGGAATGGAATATTACACTCTACATTACTCAGGATAAATTTTAAAAAATGTAAACGGTTTTTATGAAAACCTGTATTTAAGTAGAAAAGTAAGGATCTGCTTCAATATGGTTTCAGACAGCATTTTGTTTTCAATGAGACTGTGTTACCTCAACAAATACAGATGGCAGACATGCCGATGTACCAGATCAGTCACCAGTCTCTGAAAAACAATATTGCCGGCCGTAGTGGCCGTGCGGTTCTAGGCGCTGCAGTCTGAAGCCGAGGGACCGCTACGGTCGCAGGTTCGAGTCCTGCCTAGGGCATGGATGTGTGTGATGTCCTTAGGTTAGTTAGGTTTAATTAGTTCTAAGTTCTAGGCGACTGATGACCTCTGAAGTTAAGTCGCATAGTGCTCAGAGCCATTTGAGCCAAAAACAATATCTCTTTAAAGACACTTTCATCCTTTATTGTGTACTTCTTTCCAGCTTCTACAATAACAAATTCATAACTGATATTACCTACTAGTAATATTGAAATGCTGAAATAATTCTTAAAATTAAAGTGACATGTGCCGCTATCAGCATGCTTTGTGATCTGATTGTTTATGCTGTCCATCAGTTCCAAAAAATTAGATATATTTGTTGTTCAAAACCACTGACTATTGCTTTCCAGTCATTCTACCTTTTTGGCAACTTTAACACCACAGAGAAAATGAGCAGTGCAACACCAGTTATCGTCATATTATTTCTTGATGTTATTGTAGTTTTCTTTTTGTTTACTGATACAACAGAAGCTGCATTGTTGTATTCTTGGCATACTCGCAAAGTAAGGCGTGAAGTTATGAGGGGGTGGGGGCAAAGTGATAAGCAGCACAGTTGACATAACACCGCAAGACGCACAACATTAATCTGTACAGAAAACTGTAAAAAGTAACTCAATAGTTGACACTTCACGTGTTGTAGCTAGTTTCCTCCAATCGGATCACTCAATGTCACGGACGAACCGTGCGCCGTTGCCCAACTGCCACAACAGTCAATTCACTTTCAAATCCTTGTCCTTTCTCTCTTTATGTGTTTGGACCCCGTATCGTGGATCTGGATCTTGTACTTGGTATTACATCGCACATGATAACCGTAGTTTCTAGGAATCCTGTGTACTCGATTTGCTAGACAAACAATCAAACAGCCCGTATTAATGAGTTTTATTACAACAAGACAAGTACAAATACTTAACTTTAATTGATGTGCCGCAAGCAAAGGGCGACATACAAAATAATCTTCTTCAGAATAGACAAAATAATCTCCTTCAGAATAGACAGACACAAGTCTGTGCTACCTAGAGATTGCTAATGATAGAGGCTACGATGCGTCGGCTAAACGAAGGGGCTAACGTTGAAGCTGCTATTGAAGTGGGCCACTACCAGTCGGGTGCGGCGCTTTTGTCGTCTTCACCTAGGGGCCACTGCTGTCGGTCGTTCTGGAGGGAGATCGGTCAGCGTGCGATTGGCTGACCTCTTCTCGCAGTCGCCTCCTCTCCGTCGTTCCCGACTGGCGTGCCAGGGCTGACTTTACACCGTCACAATAACCACACACACACACACACACACACACACACACACACACACACACACGCACGCATAAACATACATACATACATACACCCCCCTCCCCCCCCCCCCCCATAATGCTAACGAAATACCCACGTTTCATACACAGCACTAGCCAAACACTACTGGATCCTTCCGCACAATATGCTATTCTGCGACATATATACAGTTACTATAATCACATAGAACAGTTTCATTAGACAAGCTTTGCATGGCATTGCATTTCTCAGAAATGATTAGTTCACAAAGGTACAGGTATCACATTGGAACAACCGAAATAAAATGTTCAAACGTACCTACGTTCTGTATTTTAATTTAAAAAACCTATATGTTACCAACTGTTCGTCTAAAACTGTGAGCCATAAGTTTGTGACTATTGTGTTCAAACGTTCAAATGTCTGTGAAATCTTATGGGACTTAACTGCTAAGGCCATCAGTCCCTAAGCTTACACACTACTTAACATAAATTATCCTAAGGACAGACACACACACCCATGCCCGAGGGAGGACTCGAACCTCCGCCGGGACCAGCCGCACAGTCCATGACTGCAGCGCCTTAGACCGCTCGGCTAATCCCACTCGGCGTTTGTGACTGTTACAGCGCCATCTGTCACAAAGCGAAAAAAGTGGTCCAACTAAAACATTGATATTTCTTTACGTACTACACGAATATGTAACAAAAATGGGGGTTCCTATTTTAAAAAACGCAGTAGATATCCGTTTGACCTATGGCAGCGCCATCTAGCGGGCCAACCATAGCGCCATCTGGTTTCCCCCTTCAAGCTAGACAAGTTTCGTTTGACGCTTATTTGGTGAGATATTTGGCCCGGTCACGATCAATGGACCACCCTGTATAATACTTATGGAAATTTTAGGCTCCAAACACGCATTGATAGTTCCAGTTGTCGAGATTGCTCAATGTAGCTTTCAAGTTCTTTGTGTTGTGCTGAAATGTTGCACAATGCATTTACTTAAGAAGTGGTGTAGAAAGTGTCAAGAATTTATGGATAAATAAAAGAATTAATTGGAAAACATAAACAGGACCTGATATCACAGACAACGAGACAGCCATAGCAGCATAAGTAACATCTATCTCCGCAACTCGTGGTCTTGCGGTAGCGTTCTCGCTTCCCGCGCACGGGGTCCGGGGTTCGATTCCTCGCGGGG
Organism: Schistocerca americana; assembly: GCF_021461395.2. Classification (NCBI taxonomy): domain Eukaryota; kingdom Metazoa; phylum Arthropoda; class Insecta; order Orthoptera; family Acrididae; genus Schistocerca; species Schistocerca americana. The sequence continues at coordinate 1,011,111,097 of NC_060120.1, read as the reverse complement.
TCAGGGATTTTTCCTGCCTCAAGACGACTGGGTGTTGTTGTGTTGTCTTCACCATCATCATTCATCCCCACTACGGTCGGAGGAAGGCAATGGCAAACCACCTCCCCTATGACCTAGTCGGCGGTGTGGTTCAAAAGGGCTCTGAGCGCTATGGGACTTTACTTCTGAGGTCATCAGTCCCTTAGAACTTAGAAGGACTTAAACCTAACTAACCTAATGACATCACACACATACATGATCGAGGCAGGATTGGAACCCGCGACCGCAGCGGTCGCGCGGGTCCAGACTGAAGCGCCTAGAGCCGCTCTGCCACTGCGCCCGTCTAGACGATGGCATGAACAATTCAGAGAAACAGGTTATCTGTGTAAATGAAAATCGCCGGGCCGTCCTCAAGTGTCTGACACAGACGTCGAACGCATCCACCATAGTTTCACAAGGAGTCCGCAGAAATCGGTTCACCGTGCAACTCGACAGCTCAATATGCCCCCGATGTCCGTCAGGTGTGTGTTGCGTCGACGCTTACACATGAAACTATACAAAATTCAGCTACTGCAAGCTCTTCGTGAAGTGACAAACAAAAACGTGTGGAATTCTGTAATTTCGTTCTTGGCAAGATAGAGGATGACAGTTTTCTTTCATGCTTAGTGTTTAGTGAGGAGGCAACGTTCCATTTAAATGGAAAGGTGAATCGTCATGAATTGTGGATATGGGGTACGGAAGAACCACATGATGTTGTACAACATGAAAGGGACTCTCCAAAATGTAATGTGTTTTGTGCAGTTTCAAGGGAAAAGTTGTGTGGTCTATTTTTCTTTGCTGAGAACACTGTTAGAGGAAACACCTCGATATACTTGAGAACTTTCTTTTTCCACAGATGGAGACTAATTCGAACGAGTTTATTTACCAACAGGATGGGGCACCGCCACACTTGCATCTGGAAGTGTGGGAATTTTTAAATGAAAGGATTACTGAACGATGGATTAGTCGTCCTGGACCAAATGATTCAGCCTTACATTACTGGCCTCCAAGGTCACCGGACCTGACTGTATGTGATGATTTCTTGTGGAGGTTTGTAAAAGACTCTGTTTATGTGCCTCCATTACCAATAACTATGAATGAAATGAGACACCGCATAACAGCAGCTGTGGAAGCTGTAACTCAATACAAGCGCGTTGCAGCATGGGAACAATATGAATACTGCTTTGTTATATGCCGTGCATGTCAAGTGGGGTATATTGAACACTTTTGAAATGGTATGAAAAAAATTTTTGAGTTTCCCATTCATCAAAAAAACAAATTGTATACATTTGTTGGTTGCGGAAATGTAGACGTGCCAAATCGGATGATTCCTTTTTGATAAACCCTGTATAATATTTCTACCCTTATGAAATAATGCAAATGTTGATAACACTGGAATAGTTGGTTCACCAAAGAATATTTAGTTTCTGTATGTCTACTAAGATTTTGATGGTAACGGTTACGTAGCATCATAACCCACAACTCCTTCTCAGAAAAGAAAGATGAACACCCAGATTGACAGTGGACGCTTGTTACAAAACATGCTTCGTCTGCTCCAGTCCGCTCCCTAGCGGCACATCCCTCACTCACACCATGCCCCTTCATTTAACCTCATCCAAGGTAAAATGCGTGTAATATACTTGTTGTTTGCTGGAATCCTTATTTCTGAATTCACAGAAATTCAAAGACATCAGACTGCCAATGCTCTGTGCCTAACCACTACCATTAGTCACAACAACTGTCAGCTTGTTTATTGTTGTGAAATGAATAAGCAAGCAATTTCTGGTCCATTTCGGGTCTTTTCATGAGATATTTAACCTAATGTAATGTAAATGTCTCCATTTTAGCATCATAGATGTTTGGCATAAAGTAAAAAGTATATGTGTAAAGGGTGGGGTGCAAGAGGGAAACGACGATCTCATATTCGTTTCACAAGCTGTAACCTCCACCACATGGTGTCACATGTTGATTCTAGTATTTGTAAAAATATAAGTATTGATAATGACCATCACAGTCCTTCAAAATAATGACAATAGTAATGATAGTTTAAAAATAAATTAGTTTCATTAGCAAAACACGACTGAACAATTTCTCTTTCAGTCCTCAGAACATTACATTTTACCATTGAGAGGTAATAACCCCCCAAATTGGGAATCACTGATGCAGTCGTATGTTGGCCACCGGTTACAGTTTACCCCAATAACCCAAAAATGTAGCTTTCTAAGAATATTTCGTTCAATTTTAGTTATGCAAGTCACATTAAATGAAAGAAGTTCTAAATAGAAGCCAATGTATTCGTTACCATGGTCAGATGTTAAGTTTTGTAAGTAAAGAAAGTCTTATCGATGGCATCACATTTGAGCATGTTTTTTTACATTCATTTAAGGAGTATTAAGACAGTATTACTTTGGTGGCTGTCTGAGTTGCAGCCCAATACACTCTTCTCATTCGTTCTAACTTTTACTCTACAGGGTCTCCCACATAAAAGGGATACGCCTCATGTATCGGTTGATAATCTCTATTCGAATTGCTTCTGAAGACGCCACACTGTCTCGAAAGTTAGCTACTCTGTATTTTATTGGAAAGTTGAGTGGAGTTGTGTGTCCGTGTGTCAGACGCTGTGAGAAGCTCGTGTTGTTGATTGGTTGCAGAAATGAGGCAGTTTGCATTAGAACAGCGAATTGATATTGTGAAGCGTTACGTTAAGACAGGCTCCATCAAGGAACGTTAAGAAATGTATCAAGCGAAGTATCCTGATAGGAAATCCCCCAAGAAAAGCAATATTCCAGACATGCACTTCAAAAAGGAGAGCTGTAGGATCCGTTCAGAATGTGCAGAAAAATAGGCGACGTACAGTGAGGACCTCTGAAACTATATAAAGAATTTGTTTGGACATTACGAGAAGGTCCGCAAGGCGATAAGGAGGTTATCACAGCATGCTGGTGTATCTCGTATATCGTACCATTATGTACTAACAGATATGAAATTGAAAGCATATCGTACGAGTTTGGTGCAAGAGTTGAAATTTGAGACTCAAGAAAAAAGAGTGCAACTGGCTTTTAACGTAAATTGATAACGGTTACTTATGCCCTTTTACTTTACTTCATGTCAGAGGACGCCTGGTTTAATTTGTCAACTCATGTAAACTCCCAGATTGCAGATACTGGTGACAGGGCAATCCAGCATGAAGAAGCACCCCACTCAGAACAAATACACTGATGAGCCAAATCATTTTGACCACCTATTTAATAGCTTGTTCGTCCGTCATTGGAACAAAATACATTACTGATTCTGTCTGTCAGGGATCCGGCAGTTTGTTGGTAGGTTTGTGGAAGGATGTGGCGTTAGATCTCTACTCACAGGTCACGAGGTACGCGTAAATGACGGACCGCTGAATTGAGTAAGCGGTGATGGCGCCCAATAGCGACCGAGATGGGTTCCATAGAGTTTACATCCGGCGATTTTGATCACCGAGACATCAACGTTAGTTCACTATACGAGGTGCGGCTAGAAAAAAACCGGACTGGTGCTGGAAAAAACATTTATTTACAATTATTTACAATTTCATGTTATCTCCTTCAATGTACTCTCCTCCTCGGTCTCTACACCGCTCCATACGAATATTCCACTGTTCATAGCAATGCTGCAGATCATTTTCGGTAAGTCCATACATTACTTGCGTCGCTTTTTCTTTTACTGCTTCAATAGTCTCAAATCTAGTTCCTTTCAAAGCTGACTTGACTTTAGGGAAAAGAAAAAAGTCACAGGGGGCCAAATCAGGTGAGTTGGGTGGATGATCTAAGACGGGAATGTTGTGTTTTGCCAAAAACGTCTTCACTGACAACGCACTGTGAGCTAGGGCATTGTCTTGGTGAAGGATCCATGACTTTTTTCTCCACAAATCGTTCCGTTTTCTCCGTACCGCTCACGTAGGGTAGCCAGGACGCTAATGTAGTAATGCTGATTCACTGTTTGTCCCTCTGGTACCCAATCAACGTGCACAATCCCTTTGATGTCAAAAAAAACAATCATCATTGCCTTGAATTTCGATTTTGACATTCGTGCTTTTTTTTGTCGTGGATAACCAGGAGTTTTCCAATGCATCGATTGGCGTTTAGTTTCGGGATCGTAAGTAAAAAACCACGATTCATCGCAAGTAATAACATTTTGTAAGAAGGTGGGATCACTTTCAATGTTTTCCAGGATGTCAGAACAAATCATTTTTCGGCGTTCCTTCTGTTCAATTGTGAGACACTTTGGAACCATTTTTGAACACACTTTGTTCATGTTGAAACTTTCATGAAAAATCTGCCTAACACTTTCCTTGTCAACGCCTGTTTACTCAGACACTGCTCTGATTGTTAAATGGCGATCTTGTCGAACAAGTTTACCGATTTTTTCAATGTTTGCATCAGTTTTTGCTGACAATGGTCTGCCAGTGCGAGTGTCATCACTGGTGTCTTCGCGGCCATCTTTAAATCGTTTAAACCACTCAAACACTTGTGTTCGCGATAAACAATCATCGCCGTACACTTGTTGTAACATTACAAACGTTTCACTTGCAGATTTTCCTAGTTTGAAACAAAATTTGATGTTAACACGCTGTTCTTTCTGTACACTCAACATTTTCCGACGCACAGACAAAACGTCAACTACTTAAAACAGACGCCACGGGCAGACTGAGTGCAGGAGGCAGATGAAACTCGAGCAGTAGGCGGAGCGAGAGTCACGTGACAGGCCACGCGACTTTCAGCCTTATTGCATTCGTTTTATTGTTTCACCAGTACTAGTCCGGTTTTTTTCTAGCCACACTTCGTAATGTTCCACAAAGCACTGTACCACGGTTCTGGCTTCGAGACACGGCAAATTACGCTGCTGGAAGATGATATCGCTGACGGGGAAGACATCAAGCATCAAGCATCTAGCATTTGTAGACTTACAGAAAGCTTTTGACAATGTTGACTGCAATACTCTCTTTCAAACTCTGAAGGTGGCAGGGGTAAAATATAGGGAGCGAAAGGCTATTTACAATTTGTACAGAAACCAGATGGCAGTTATAAGAGTCGAGGGACATGAAAGGGAAGCAGTGGTTGGGAAGGGAGTGAGACAGGGCTGTAGCCTCTCTCCGATGTTATTCAATCTGTATGTTGAGCAAGTGATAAAGAAAACAAAAGAAAAATTCGGAGTAGTAATTAAAATTCATGGAGAAGAAATAAAAACTGTGAGGTTCGTCGATGACATTGTATTTCTGTCAGAGACAGCAAACGACCTGGAAGAGCAGCTGAACGGAATGGACAGTGTCTTGAAAGGAGGATATACGATCAACATCAGGAAAAGCAAAACGAGGATAATGGAATGTAGCCGAATTAAGTCGGGTGATGCTGAGGGAATTAGATTAGGAAACGAAGACACCTAAAGTAGTAAAGGAGTTTTGCTATTTGTGGAGCAAAATAACTGATGATGGTCGAAGTAGAGAGGATATAAAATGTAGACTGGCAATGGCAAGGAAAGCGTTTCTGAAGAAGAGAAATTTGTTAACATCCAGTATTGATTTAAGTGTCAGGAAGTCGTTTCTGAAAGTATTTGTATGGAGTGTAGCCATGTATGGAAGTGAAACGTGGGCGATAAATAGTTTAGACAAGAAGAGAATAGAAGCTTTCGAAATGTGGTGCTACAGAAGAACGCTGAAGATTAGATGGGTAGCTCACATAACTAGTGAGGAGGTATTAAATAGAATTGGGGAGAAGAGAAATTTGTGGCACAACTTGACTAGAAGAAGGGGTCGCTTGGTAGGGCATATTCTGAGGCATCACGGGATCAACAAATTAGTATTGGAGGGCAGTGTGGAGGATAAAAATCATAGAGAGAGACCAGGATATGAATGCACTAAACAGATTCAGAGGGATGTAGGTTGCAGAAGGTACTAGGAAATGAAGAATCTTGCACAGGACAGAGTAGCATGGAGAGCTGCATGAAACCAGTCTCTGGACTGAAGACCACAACAACAAACAACAATATTTACACCAACTGTTCTGGTCATCAGGACATAATCCCTGACCAGGGTACTCATTTGTAGAAGCAATGTGGAAAAAGCAGTGCCCATACGGCTTTCCTCGCAGTATGGATGTCATTTGTATTTTGTATGATTGGTAGACCATGACAGTCCTGAACAGTCTTTTGCAGCATCAGTTAGCCTCCGTTTACCATCTAATTTTTTTCCTTCATTTAGCATTTTTTATTTCATTGTCGTCTTCAGACGTCTAAGTTTAGTTCCCATTCCTTTGTGAATGTGCCCCACACACTCGATCTTCTGTATCTCAACATTGTTTGCATATGGTTTGCTCTGCATAGCAGGTTTGAAGGCTCTTGAATCACCATCTCCCAAATAATGGAAGTAATGTGCATTATACCACTGAGAAGTCGGTCAAATATTGTCTTTACTCTAAGCAACCTCCATACCACCACTGCTGCCTGTACACTTATCGCTATTTTCATTATTCACTTTAGTAGCACAGCGACAGTATTTTGACACAACAGCCACGTCAATCGGGTGTCAACACTTGTAGCTGTAACAACGCCATTGTTGGAAGTATGATCTAATTTCTAGCATGTGTCATCGAAAGAGAATTTTCATTTTCTCTGACTGCTTCTTCTACAACTTCCCGCACAGTTCTGTGGGCTACATTCTCAGCTGCAGAGCCTAATGCATAGTTGTACATGTCAAATTTTGAAGGTGGTGCAGGAAGACTTATAACACTCAACGGCATAGCTCCAGCTGCTCTTCCTTTACCTACAGCGCACGGCCCATACACTAATCTAATATTCACATCATAAACTTCAGTGTCATTGATTTTCACTGAATCAGAGCTGGAAAACTACCACTGTCATTACATTCACTGCTGATTAGTACAAACGAAGCAGCTTGACTGATATAGCTTTCAACATGTAGAGAAGCGTTCCCTTTTAATGCTTCTCGCAGCACTGATTCTGTTAAAGAACTTCAGACAATTTACTGATGTCAATAATCTCAAACACTTCCTTGCCATTTTCAAGTAATGTATACATATTTTCAGCGTCCTTGAGCTTCCTACTGGATGCACTTGTAGCAGGGGAAGGTGTACAACATTCGCTGGGGTTCTGTGGATCAGCTGCGTAGGCACATCTAGGTTCTTCCACCACTGAAGACACTGAAACAATGTTTCCTACCATGCGTAACCTACTCTTCACTCTCTTCTGCCAATTCACACATTGTTTGAACACTTTTCCACTACCCCTTTCATTTTCACACAAAAATACAAATAATATGCTGGAATTTTCTTTGTGTATTCACCACATGTTAATAAACACTGAAGTCAAAGATATGAGCAGAATACCAGGGAGTATGTTTTCAAGCTGGCAAACAGTGAAGCTGCAAATATGTCACATAACTCAAATTCATCACTGGAAACTAGTATTCTTGAAATCGTGATGAAAGACAGACAGATCCCCAGTCAGCCATGACAGGGAGAAAAACTGAGCGCATCACTTCGGAAAACTGGTAAATTAATATGGGTAGGATTGGAGTACAACAACGTGCAATACATCATGTAAAGAGGAAGTCCTGTGGAATATCTTAAAACACTATAAAAAAATCGAAATTTTCATCGAAAATACGATACACGCCCCCTAACTATCATCACGAGAGAGAGTACTATCAGTATTACCACAACATACATACTCATATATACCAAGCACGTGTCAGATAGTTTACTATGGCAGGTAGCAATTGCTTGGAAACGTCTTGATCGCTAAATTCTTCAGCGATAACTCGTTTCGAGTAGTCGTCAGTCGATAAGTGCGACAAAATTTACACAAAGAACAATTTCTTTCTTCTGGCAGCAGCACAGTCCACCACTCTTCAGTCAAACGGCTTTATAAAATACAGAAAGGGGGATTCTTACATAAAAAGGGAGGTGAAAAAAGTGGACATAAAAAACACTGAAAATAGAATTGTGGGGAGTTAAAATACACACTAATATGGGGGCATGCACTGCGGGACAGTTAAAGGTCGACAGAAAGTTAAAAGAACACAGCTGCCAATTTGAAGTGCACTTAAAAAAAACACTCAAGTCAAAAACAACGTAAAAAGGGGCCACAATATAAAAAGCACATGAACAAGCACACAATTAAAACCACATCACTAGACGACTATAACAGCACCAAACACAACACTAACGCAGCACACTTGATAATGAATATAAACCTGGGAGGATCTGCCAGGAGGGGGGAGAGGGACAAGGGAGTAGAGAAAAGGAGATTAGAAGGAGGGGAGAGGAAGGGGGATGAGGTGGGGGCGCGCTGAAGGAGAGCTGGGGAGGGAAGGGGCTGGAGAGGAAAACAGCTCAGGAGGGGGTGTAGCGATTCAGGGAGGGAAGGAGGAAAATTCGCTCTGGGAGAAGGAGGGGTGAGGAAAAAGGGGCCCCTGGGGAGGGGGGGGGGACAAGGCCAGGTTACAGTTGGAAGGAAGGGTAGAGGTCACAGTGAAGTTCAACATCCAGGAGGGGGAGGTGGTGGAAATTTCCCTGATGAAGGAGTTGCAGGGTGTGGAGGCGGAGAGAGAGAGGGATACAGTGATAGACGGAAGGAAATGGGTGGGAGGAAACCAGGGGTGGGGGGGATCATGCCTGTAGACATTGTAACAGATGCGGAGATGGAGGAAAAGGAGGAGGTGATGGAAGAGGATGAGGTCATACATTAGTTGTGTGGTGGGAGGAAAGCAGATACAGAAGGCAAGGTGAAGCACTTGGCATTCGAGGGCCTTGTAAAAGTGGGGTGGGGGGGGGGGGGAGGGGCGGAGATCCAGGCAACGCTGGCATAACAGAGGATAGGACGGATGAGAGATTTGTAGGTGTGGAGGATGGTGGAAGCATGCAACCCCCATGTCTGGCCAGACACAAGTTTCTGCAGAGGCAGGAATGGGCTTTCTGCTGGATGGTCAGGAGATGAGGGGTCCAGGTGAGGTGACGATCGTGGGTGAGGGCGAGGTATCTCAGTGTGGGGATGAGCTGGATGCAATGACCTTAAATGGTGAGGTAGAAATCGTGGAGATGGAAGGAGTGGGTGGTATGGCCTATGATGATGCCTGGGTTTTGGAGGGATTGATACGAAGGAACCACTGGTTACACCAGCTGGTGAACTGGTCAAGGTGGGTTTGGAGTGTGCGTTGGGACCATTGAATGGAAGGATAGAGAGCGAGGAATGCGGTTTCATCAGCATATTGGAAGAAGTGGACAGGAGGGAGTGGCTTGGGCATATCAGCATTGTACAGGAGATAGAGGAGAGGGGAGAGGATGGAGCCCTGGGGGATGCCAGCAGTGGGATAAAAGATATGGGATTTGGTGTTGTGGAGGGTGAACAAATAACAAATTGCAAAAGCTTATATATAAATATCACAATACTAACGTAATATCAGGAACGAAATTACATTCTGAGTTCAAATACTTCCAATATGCTTAGGAAAGATTATACAAGTGAGCAGTACAAGAAAAATGCTCACTTTCAAGTAAAATTGCCGTTAGGCGTATTTGCAAAAGTTATTCTGAGACTTCAAAGACCAGAATGAAGGCAGCAAACTTGAGGACCGTATTATTTCATCTTGGTGCTAGATGTCGTCGATAACAGGGATTGAAACATACCAGGACATCGCCTATTCTGCTGCAGGGTATGTTTGTCCTGTTTGATATAATGCACCACGTGCCAAACAGTTAGACGTACACTATGTGATCAAAAGTATCTGGACACCCTCAAAAACATACGTTTTTCTTATTAGGTGCATTGTGTTGCCGCCTACTGCGAGGTACTCCATATCAGCGACCTCATTACTTATTAGACATCCTGACAGAGCAGAATGCTGCGCTCTGCAGAACTCACGGACTTCGAACGTAGTCACGTGATTGGGTGTCACCAGCCCTGGTGGCCAAGGGGTTCTCGGCGCCTCAGTCTGGAACCGCGAGACCGCTACGGTCGCAGGTTCGAATCCTGCCTCGGGCATGGATGTGTGTGATGTCCTTAGGTTAGTTAGGTTTAAGTAGTTCTAAGTTCTAGGGGACTGATGACCTCAGATGTTAAGTCCCATAGCGCTCAGAACCATTTTGATTGGGTGTCACTTGAGTCATAGGTCTGTACGCTAGATTTACACACTCCTAAACATCCCTAGGTGCACTGTTACCTATGTGATAGTGAAGTGGAAACGTGAAGGGACACGTACAGCACAAAAGCGTATGGGCCGACCTCGTCTGTTGACTGATAAGAGACCGCCAACAGTTGAAGAGGGTTGTAATATGTAATAGGCAGACATCTATCCAGACCATCACATGGGAATTCCCAACTGCATCAGTATCAACTGCAAGTACTATGACAGTTAGGCGGGAGGTGAGAAAACTTGTATTTCATGGTCGAGCGGCTGCTCATAAGCCACACATCGCATCGATAAATGCCAAACGACGCCTTGCATGGTGTAAGGAGCGTAAACATTGGACGATTGAACAGTGGAAAAGCTTTTTGTGAAGTGACGAATCACGGTACACAATGTGGCGATCCGATGGCAGGGTGTGGGTATGGCGAATACCTGGTGAACGTCGTCTGCCAGTGTGTGTAGCGCCAGCAGTAAAGTTCGGAGGCGGTGGTGTTATGGTGTGGTCGTGTTTGTCATGGAGGGGGCTTGTACCTCTTGCTGTTTTGCGTGGCATTATCACAGCACAGGCCTACATTGATATTTTAAGCACCTTTTGCTTCCCACTGTTGAAGAGCTATTCGGGGATGGCGACTGCATCTTTCAACACGATCGAGCACCTGTTCATAGAGCACGGCCTGTGGTGGAGTGGTTACACTACAATAACATCCCTGTAATGAAATGGCCTGCACAGAGCCTTGACCTGAATCCTAGAGAACACGTTTGGGATAGTTTGGAACGCCGACTTCGTGGCAGGCCTCACCAAGCAACATCGATACCTCTCCTCAGTGTAGCACTCCGTGAGGAATGGGCTGTCATTCCCCAAGAAACCTTCTAACTCCTGATTGAACGTATGCCTCCAAGAGTGGAAGCTGTCATCAAGGTTAAGGGTGGGCCAACACGATCTTGAATTCAAACATTACCGATGGAGGGCGCCACGAACTTGTAAGTCATTTTCAGCCAGGTGCCCGGATCATGTAGCGTACCATTCAACGAAACCTGCAGAATTATAACGGGCTGTTTGAAATTTACTCCTGTCGAACGGATTTACCACCTTGCAGGAATAGCACCACCTCCAAATCGAAGAGAAATTTCGGCCAATAAGGAATGAAAGAAAGTTGAACAAGAACAAACCCATACCCTGTAGAGGCATAAACCGCATTGAATAGCAAAGGTAGTTACTACCAGTGCTGAAAATATCAGGGTGCATCTTTGGAAGAATAAGACCTCCCTTCCCTCTGATATGTTTCAGTGTCGACTGTGTACAGCCTCCTGTCTTGGAGAAGGCCTCAATCAAGTGACAGGAAATGGACTGGAAGTGGCCAAATTTTGGTCATAGACGATGTGAGACGTATGTGAACCTTGCTTCCAGGACGTGACGAGGAATGGATTACCCGGAAATCTTTGAATAGGCTGAGATCAGGAGTGGGTAGATGAAGATTTAACCTGGCAAGATGGGGCTATAGTACAGAAAACATTGTTAATTGTGATTGTGGAGAAGTCCAGACAACCCAACAATATGTTTCAGTGTCGAATGTTTACAGCCTCCTGCATTGCAGAAGGCCTCAATCAAGCGACAGAAAATGGACTGGAAGTGGCCAAATTTTGATCATAGACTTCATGGGACGTAAACTGTACACCTTTGTATCTTTCTGACACGAGAGTAAATTCTGTTTTTTACAGTAAGCTTCAAATCGTCTATGAAAAAATGAAACGTAAATATCGTTCTGAGCAGAGCCTGTCGTGGACCATATACAAAGAACCTACTGTGCACCAGGCGCAATGTGCAATTATTTCATTGGGAGTGAGAGCAATGTAAAGGCTCTCATTATAAAGGAAGCTATTACAATTTTTAATTACTATTTTACAAACAACCCTATTGAGACTGGACATGGTCATGTCAAAAAACAAAACCGTATTACCAAATAATAAATTTTCCAACTGTGTCAGAGCGCTCTGAGGACAGACAGCGATAGGCGGAGGGGGCGAGGGGCTCTGGAGCGTTGCGGGAAGATGAATCACTTGTTGAATTAGACTGAGAGGGGAGCGGTAGGGGGTGAAGGAGGGACAGGGAGACGAGAGTAGGAGAACAGGCAATTCCCCCACGAATGTTACTCCAATGCTACATTTTCACTAAATATTATACAATGATATTTAAAATGACATTATAACAGAAAAGAGCATTGTTTTTTATTCAGTACATTATTCTATTATTCTCCCTCCAGTTCTTCGGTTCTCCACCCCCACCCCCTCTCCCCGCCGTCCTTGCTTTTGCTCCAAGTCTCGTCTCCCTGTCCTCTCTCCCCCTCTCCCCCCTCCCCAAAACTACTTCAACATGTGTCTCATCTAACCCCTACCCCGTGCTTAGTGCCACCCTCGCTCCATCCCATAGACCCCCTATCTCTGTCTATGTCTAGTCCACCCTGACAAGGCTGGAATATTTATTATTTGGTGATAGGGTTTTGTTTTTTAACATGGTCCATCTCTGGTATCAAGGTTGAAGCTCGGTTGCTTTGTTTGAAAAATAGTAATTAAAATTTGTATTGATTTCCTTTATAATGAGGGCCTCTTTATTGCTCACTCTGTCGATGGAATATTTGGACATTGTGCCAAGTGTACAGTACGGTCTTTGTATATGTTCCATAACAGTTTTTATTCACCACAGTTTTATGTCTTATTTTCCCACTGACGATATGTCGCTTATTGTAAAAAAAAAAAAAAAAAAAAAAAAAAAAAAAAAAAAAAAAAAAAAAGGAAACAGATGTAATGTGGTAAGGGATAATTTCGATATTTTGTTTATTATAAACGCTATGTGCTAGTATGTTTCGATCTTTGAGATTAACGCCATCGGGCGCAAAGTTAAAATAATCGTTCCTCGAGTCTGTTGCCTTCAGTGTGGCATGCGAGGTCTCAGAATAACGTCTTTTGCAAATACGCCTAAAGGCAGTTGCATATGAGAGTGTGCATTTTTTTGTGTTGCTCTCGTGTACGAGTTTTTCTAAGCATATTGCAAGCGCTTGTACTCAATATGTACTTTCGTTTCTAACGTTGCATTGGTCTTGTAATATTTATGTGGTATCGATAGCTACGATGCCACGACGTGGATCCGCTCTGCTAGGTCGGCTCTACAAGAGACACCGACGACAGCGCCCTCAAGCCGGTGCTGTCGAGGTCTACGAGCTCCGCGACTGCTTCAGCCCATTTCGTCAGGTGCAGCCAGCCAGGACACTTCGCTTCAGCATCGCACCTACGTACAAAGTTATCACCTTGTTTTTGCACCAGTAAACCATTTTCTTGCAGTACCGACTTGTATTACCTTTTCCCATTCCTACCCACGCGCCGCCTCCCAGGCTGGATACAAAAATTTACCCATAAGCTTCTCTAATTTGTCTTTCATGTAAATTTTGTCACAGTGTTCTCAGGATGAGTATTCGGCACTCGTTATAAATAATGTATTTAATGCTCGAACAGCCCACAGGTGTACTGCCGGTCCATAGTGCCCGTGGGCAGTAGAAGCAAAAAATACGCCGGGAGAAACTGAAGAATCACAATGCATTTAATGATCAAGACATTTTCAAGAAATTACTACATGCCAAGTCTGAAAGGACGCATACCTTACAAATCGATGATTTCATTGCCGGCCGGAGTGGCCATGCGGTTCTAGGCGCTACAGTCTGGAGCCGAGCGACCGCTACGGTCGCAGGTTCGAAACCTGCCTCGGGCATGGATGTGTGTGATGTCCTTAGGTTAGTTAGGTTTAATTAGTTCTAAGTCCTAGGTGACTGATGCCCTCAGAAGTTAAGTCGCATAGTACTCAGAGCCATTTGAACAATTTTTGATGATTTCATCAATAAAATGGAAGGAATAGTTTATTTTATTTGCAACCATTGTGGTTTTCGTAGCATTTCAAAGAATCTATGAGGAGTCTCAACTCCTCCTATTCGACTGATGATCTCAGATGTTAAGTTCCGTAGTGCTCAGAGCCATTTGAACTCCTCCTATTCAGTTCCAGATTCATTTGTCTAACTGCCAGTGTCTGAGCAGTAGTCTGAGAAAATGTCTGCTCTCTTCTGCTACCTTCCGTATGTAAATATTTGTTCTTTTTCCGTTTGAAAAGAAGCTGTTCAGATTTTTCTTTCCATAGATCCAAACCGTTAACCAAATAATTTTGCTCTGTTCGTGTAAAAACTTTGATTCTAAATAGTTCGAAGTACAATGAAACTCGCCATAAGCTTATTCAGCCGTATCAGACTGGATATCACTACAAATAACCGAGATAACGTTATCAAAACTGTTGGCGGTTTAGAAGGCGAAAGACGTGGGCAAGTCCACTGCCTGAATGATCGCCAGAAGGTTAGAGCTGCTTATAATCCCACCATGTAATTCGAATAGCTTGTTGTTCGTTTTTGACTTTCTCTGACACATACACAGTGTACTTCCCTGAACCACCATCTGTATTTGAAAAAAATTACGGGAAATGGATTTGCTTTCTTTAAAAAGTCTATGAGTTTCCTCTTGTGTTTATTAATCACAAAGTCACCACAACTGTAATAAAACCAATCAGGACAGTCTTACAGTTCAACTACTGTGCTAAACACAAGCACTAGAAGGCAAAGAAGTGATATTACATTTTTACAAAATGAAGACCTGTAAATAAAGAAGAAGTGCCAAAGGAAATGTCATAGTAAGTACAATACATAATAACCAGTAAAACCATTACAATCAAAGTTTAAACTGCAAATAAACTGCAAATTATGAATTGAAAAGTTTATATGTAAATTGTAAAAGCAATGCAATATATATATATATATATATATATATATATATATATATATATATATATATATATATATAAAATATGGAACATTAATTGTCAAAGCAATGCTGGTTAACATAGATTTTTTGATATTATGTTACAATAAGCTTTATCAAGGTATTTAAACGAATATCTGTCATCTCATTTAGATACTGTGAGCCATGATCTTTTTTGTATGTCTTTCTTTCTTTTAATATGTATGTCTTTGCCTTGCCTGGTTCACATATGTAACTGTTTTTTGTATGCTGTACACTAATGAGTGCAGTAAATTGTTCAAGTTCTTTTCGACATGAAGTGTTCTGATAAATTGTTTTGTAATCAGCGTTCTCAGCACAGCGAAACAGTGGCGCAGTCCACAACATGCGAATCACTTAAGTAAGAGAAAGAAAGTAATGATCAAAACCTTGCTTCGCAAGATGGTAAAGTGAAAAAGTTTAGGCCATAACGGCAGTACAAATCTAATAAAAGACATGATGACTATGAGACTTATTTTCAGCTGGAACTTCAGATTAATCGTTAAAACCAACAATCATCCATGAGATCCTTTCGAGGCTTGGTGCAGAAAAATGCAGATATGCTGTGTGTAGAGATACAAACGTTTGAAAATGACGACACTAGGAATGTGGCATTGTTGTGACATGTAAGTGCATGTTCAAAAAAAAGGTCAACACTGAAGGTAAAATATACCATTGTGCTAGGTTAGTAGCAAGAAGATTCATTTAGAAACCTGTAACTGATTACGATGAAATCTTTCTTCATGTGGCAATACACTGAAGGATTTCTGTGTATTTATCTGTTAACTAGAATTAAAAATCACACATCTTAATGTGTAGATGACATTTTCAACTGTTGTTGCTAAAGAGGAAATTTTCCTAAAGCAAAATGAAGGGTTTAATCTTTTTAATGATTAACGAAAAGTTTTGAAGTTCAAAAAGGTTATATATGTCTAAAAACATCATACAGAGTGTGGAATCAAATGGAAAATGTATTTTAAACTGATTAGGTTCAAAATCTCTAATTGAGAACATGGCACATTTATAAGACTTAAGGACTTAATTACTATGATAGTTTTATTTGGTGACGATTTCTACATTTCCTCAATTCTTGAAACAGAAGCTAAGTTTGGAGTTCAGTGTAAAAGATTTATGAATACCTGAAGATTGATTAGGGATGAAAATCAAAATTTTCAGAATGAAAAAGAAAATAAGGTTCATTACATTCCTTATCAAGCGCTAATAGGGAACTTGGTGTATTTACTATACCACATACTTCTCTGGTTTGAGCTGTTTAAGCCAGAGTAATGATCCATAATCTTAGAGAAATTAGATATTTGCTAAGAAAATTTTGAAATATTTGAGAGAAAGTAAGACTTATTGTCTGAAGTTTACAAAAGCTGGTTCAAAACTGCGTGCCTTTGGAGATGCAGACTGGACGAACTGTGCCTGCAGTTTCGTGGAAAAGTGCTAAGCAGAGAACAGAGTCTGAGTATGGCTGTTTCTAAGGCTTTTCCTGAGGTTTTTATGTAAGAAACTTGTTGCACGAACTGACAAGGTATAACATGTGTTTAGCATTATTCAATGATAATCAGAGTGTATTAAATTTAATCAAAATATCCACGGGTGTACTGCCGGTCTACAGTGTCCAACGGGCACAATATTTTGGCGAACATACATGTCGCCATCATCAGGTGAACTGACGGACTGAGCTCCCGTGAACGTGCCGGCACGGAGATCCGTACGCTATGGCTGCTCAGAGGGAACTGGGTTCAGTCGCGGCGGCGGCCGATTTTAATACCCTCCGCCCGCGGCGCGCTCCCTCCGTTGTCCGCGCCCCGCGCCACGGTCGCGCGGTGGAACGGATTGCGACGGCGTGTGAGAAGACGTCGGGGTGATGGCTCTGTCCGCCGTGCTCGTCACAACTATACGTCTGCTCGATTTACTCTTGATTAACCCAATCGCTGGTTCCCAAGCCTTGCTAAGATTATAGCCACAGTCACGGTTTATGAGGTCGTCATTGGTGCGAATTTCGATGGCCTCTCTAACAACGCTGTCCCAGTATCTCGACGTCTGTACCAGAATCCTCGTGCGTTCATACTCCATAGCGTGATTTTCCGACAAACAATGTTCAGCGACCGCCGACTTGCTCGGATACATCAGTCGAGTGTGCCTCTGGTGTTCACGGCATCGATCCTCGACGGTACGCATCGTCTGACCAATATACGACTTGCCACATTGACACGGAATATGGTACACGCCGACCTTCCTCAAACCGAGGCCATCTTTAGCGCTCCCCACCAGTGCACGAGTTTTATTCGGAGGACAAAACACAGTTCCGACCCGGTGTTTCTTCAAAATGCGGGCGATTTTCCCCGAGAGTGTGCCTGTATATGGAATAAACACAGTGCCTACCTCCTCCCTCGTGATTTCATCCATCTCCACAGGTCGTGCTGTAGTGGTTGGGCGGAGAGCACGTTGAATCTGCCACTATGAGTACCCATTTTTTCGAAATACAGTTCTCAGATGTTCCAATTCCTGGGGTACACTCTCTGCGTCAGAGATAGTGCGCGCCCTATGTACTAGAGTTTTAAGTACCCCATTCCTCTGTGAACAGTGGTGGCAGCTGTCTGCGTGCAAATACAGATCAGCGTGCGTTGTCTTCCGATACACCCCTTGACCTAGGGTGCCGTCAGCCCTTCTCTTGACCAAGACGTCAAGGAAAGGTAATTTACCCTCCGTTTCAGTCTCCATAGTGAATTTGATGTTGGGGTGTATGGAGTTTAGATGTGTAAGGAAGTCAAGGAGTTTATCCATACCATGTAGCCAGATGACGAACGTGTCGTCCACATAACGGAAAAAGCAAGTAGGTTTCCATTCGGATGACGACAGGGCTTCCTCCTCGAAGTTCTCCATATACAAATTCGCTACCACCGGTGAGAGTGGGCTACCCACGGCGACTCCCTCCGTTTGTTCGTAGTATTCTCCATTAAAAAGAAAATACGTGGAAGTCAAGACATGCCTAAAAAGTTCAGTTGTCTTCTCGTCAAACTTCTGACAATTCTAGTGACTCTCGCAGGGGTACCATCGAACGTCAGGGATAGAAGAGTTGCATAGACCACGGCCATACAACCCGGAAGAATTCTCGGCAGCCGAAACATTCGGTCGTGAAAGCCTTCATTGTATGGTTCTGTCGTTTGCCAAAATCTCTTTTAGATATTTAAAAACGTTTATGAAATATGAGGAATGTTATGGATATTGCAAAAAATGGTTCAAATGGCTCTGAGCAGTATGGGACTTAACTTCTGAGGTCATCAGTCCCCTAGAACTTAGAACTGCTTAAACCTAACTAACCTAAGGACATCACACACATCCATGCCCGAGGCAGGATTCGAACCTGCGACCGTAGCGGTCACGCGGTTCCAATCTGAAGCGCTTAGAACCGCACGGCCACACCGGCCGGCATGGATATTTCAGTCTGGTTTCATGTATGGCGCAGCCCGATCGCAAATGAGTGTGCCGAATCAGATCAATTTTCTGGAGATTTGTGGCAAATTGAGTCCTCCACCCAAATGAAAAGAAAATTCGATATTTTAGCTAAGTATCATACGCCGCAACATATTATGTACTTAGCACCAAACGCAAAGCCTTAGCGACCCCTGTTTTTCATTACAAACTTCTGCGAATTTCACGCAGTCTCTTACTTCCATGCAAATAACTAGGACCATGGTGACATCATCATGAACCTGACATATAAAGCTACAAGTAACGAGAAAACGAAATTTTTTACCGGATAGTTTCAATGAAATCTTTCGAGAAAGATTGCAGGGCTTACGTCTCGACCGGCCGAGAGGTGGTAAACACTGCCGGCCTCCCTTTCTAAACAAATGAATGAACTCGTCCAGCTCTTTGAACGAAAATTGGGCACTGTGAATCGGCCACCGTATCTTGGGTGGAGTCTACCGTAGCGAAGCACCAGCAAAAACTCACATAGTTGAACATGAACAAGCTGTGTAGACGGCAACTGTGTGAAACACGCTCAGTGTTGCCACAACCATAGTACATATAGTATGTACTTCTTTACGATGCTATATAGACGAAATAACACTGACAATAGAACACGTTTTTAATCGCGGGCCGACGTAAGGGATTCTTCTTGTGCTCGGAATACAGGTATACGAAGGGCAACACAATTAACGTTTCTCTCCCCGTTAATTCTTAATGTGTCTGTTTTCGGCCGGTTGTTGTGTTCCTTTGTGACTGTGTCCTTAGAGGAAGCCTATCTCGACACCCCTCGGTGCGGCCCTGTATCCAGCATGACGAGCGGCGTGAAGATGCGAAGAGGTGAACAAAAGAGAAAAGGAAATCTTGAACGGAAATACGAATACGTTTTTCAAGGTAAAAGGTTTGGTGAATTCATTCCTAATCGTGAAAATGCAAATCAGAACCGCGGGGTTAGTACCAGTAACATTGAGTCAACGTGAAATTTTAACACCATTTAATGAAAGCGTTGACGGCTGTGAAATGCGCAGTGAGAGTGGTGGCAGAGTTTAAAAGTTTAACACTTGTCTGTGTTGATGACCAGGAGGCGCTAGAGATGAGGGTTTGTGATACGAGCACGGAGTTTCGAACATCTGGGAACGAGGAAACAAAGGAGGCAAATGGTGAGGAGAGCTGTCACGAATAATGTCTGGATGTCAAAGAACAAATAACGCATGTGAGTGCAAGTTGCAGATGTGGAAATAAATATGTTTGTGAGAAATGTAGACAGTCAAGGACATTCAAATGGCTCTAAGCACTATGGGACTTAACATCTGAGGTCATCAGTTCCCTAGACTTAGACTTCTTAAACCTAACTAACCTAAGGACATCACACACATCCATGCCAGAGGCAGGATTCGAACCTGCGACCATAGCAGCAGTTAGTAGTTTCATACACTCGCTTTTCACAGAAACAGAAAATATTTGCTTGTGGCTCATAGGCTTATGATTAGAATAGTTCTACAGAATATGAATCTGAAATAACCATTAGGAGGTTCATTGTGAGGTAGACGAGGGAAGAGAAGATGAACGGAGAGAGAGAAAGGGGGGTGGGGGAATAAATGGACATAGACATCGGATGTATAAAGAGAGGTAGGTGGAGGTGACAGACTGGGGCAGGAGGAGATAGATGACGGAGGACAGAGAGAGCGTGGAGGAGTAGGAGATGAACCAGTTTAGGGTGAATAGGGGATGAACAGAGGGAGGGGTGGTGGGGTAACGAGTGTAGGACACACATCTAGTTTTAATACATATTTAGCAGTTGCGAAGCATAACTTCAGAGGGTAGGTAGTAGATCAAGTTTTACATAGGAACCATGTCTAAAAACGTTATCTAACGACGCTACAGAGCGTTAAAATTATAGGTGCCGGTGCCTGTAGTTGTATGTATACACAGGATGATTCCGTCATGAAGTTACAAACTTTCAAGGATGACGGAGACGGATGAATGTTTTACTTTGAGGTAAGGGCCCCCCGTTCGGAAACGAACGAATGGAAAGTTACAAGCGAAAATCATTCCGATACATCTCACAGTGGAATACATGTACAGATACTGCTGTTCCTGAGAATGTAGGGTATGCAACTTTCCAAGGGCATAGTGTGGACCAAAACAAGAGAAAATCTTGGTAAACATGGGCTCAAAAATATATACCTGAGGAGCTGTGAGCACCTGTTCATCTTGGCTGGAGTGAAACTCATGTCCTCTATTGAACAAGTGCTGGTAGCTCTTACGGCATGCATTCCAGAGCCCATGTTCATCACACATTTTTTTTTCTGGTTTTGGTCCACTCTACGACCTCTGAAAGTTTCCTGTCCTACAGTCTTATCAACAACAGTACCGGTACATTTACTCCACTGTTAGAGGCATCTGAACAGTTTTCGTTTATAAATTTCGACTCGTTCATTTCTGGTACAGGGACCCTTACCTCAAATTGATACAACTGTCCTTCTCCATCGTCCCTGAAAGCTGGTAACGTCGTCACGGAATCGCATTGTACACACATAAATTTATAGCTACCAGCGCCTATAACTTTGACGCTGATTGACACCATTGGATGACATTTCCTGACATCGGTTCCTGTGATCTACTAAATAAAGTCTCCTCTAAAACATCTAGAAGTGTGTAACATGAATTGTGAAATACCATGTATATGGAGAATAATAGCGCTCCTGTCACACTTCCTTGGGGCACAACTCACTAGACCTCGTCTCTGTCGAGGACAATGCGCTGGCTTCTGTTACTTAAGAATTCATCGAGCCACTCACTTTTCTGGGAACCTATTTAGTATGCTCATACCCTCGTTAACAGTCTTCTGTGGGGCACCATGTCCTACGCTTTTCGGAAAGAAGCTGGAAACAGGGAATCTGCATGGTGCCCTTCATCCACAGTTTGAGGAAAGGGCAAGCTGAGTTTCGCGCGAACGATGCTTTCTAAATCCGTGCTGGCCTGTGGACAGAAGCTTTTCTGCCCAAGGTAATTTATTACATTGGAATTGAGAATATATTCAAGAACTCTTCAGCAAATAGCCGTTAAGTATACTGATCTGTAATTTTATGGGTCCGTTCGTTAACCTTTCTCGTATACAGGAGTTACCTGTACTTTTTCCAGCTAATAAGAGGCTAATACTCTAGAGTACTCATTGTAATACCGAATTGGGATTCCACTCGGACCTGGCGACTTTATGTATCGGAGAAAAGGTAAGCAAGTCACACTATAATCCAAAACGTTTTGAATAACAAAGTGCTTGTCTGTAACGAAGTCAGCACCAGTCTGAGTAAAAAGAACAAAGCAGTACTGTGCCTTCTGGTTGCAGCTGCGATAAAATATATTTCTCATTCATTTATTCTAATGAAATGAGTACACCTAGCTGCATACAAGAGTTGAAATAAGTCAATGGAGACAGTTGAAAATGTGTGCCGCGACCGAGACTCGAACCGGGGATCTCCTGCTTACATCGCAGACGCCCTATCCATCTTTTTTTAAATTAAAAAATCACATTTTATTCGCTTTCGTACGTTGCATCTGTTCGGGGTGGACGTCATAAGACACCCGTTTTAAGTTCGTCGTTGATCGATTAACTCAGTTTTTTTATTACAGAGGGCAGCTAACCCTCTGACAGAACACGGTGAGCTGCCGTGCCGGCTGCTTATTGTCCCGCACTATATTCATAGTGCCCCTGCCCGTTATACTCATTGCTCGTGGCTTTTTTCCGATTCCCGTGAGTTCGGGCGTTGTTTGTGCATCCACACAGAAGAAGATGGTGAAACGGCCGGTGAGCCTTTTAAATAAATAAATATATATATATTCGGACGTGACCGAAAAAACGGATATCATCTTCATATATATAATTCCTTCACAAAGTATACATTTCCAATATTTGTTTTTCTGCATTTATAGTTAATTTCTTTTTTTCATTTTTTTATAACTGAACTTTGTGGTGACGTCATGACTGAAGCTTTTATGTTCTTACCTCTCAGAAGTTTTGATGTTACGATGTGATGGGTAATTAACGCTAGTTTGCCAACTACTGCTTTAAGGGCAGACGGTGCCAGAAATCATGAAAAAAAATCACAGTTTTTTTATTTCCTTACTTGAAAGTAAATGTAATTGAGATTATTATCCCACATTTTTTCTTTGAAATTCGAACTACAAATGCTGTAAAATAACTGGTTTCATTAATTGTCGACAGACACTACAGCTCAATATAACGTACGTTCGTTGAAATGAATGGTGCAAATTTCTGAAAAGCGAGAAAAGTCGGGTAGCTTCCAGCCATGAAAATAACCTCCGTTATGAGGTTGCAATGGCCATTAAACCAACTTTTCGAACACTGGCCCTAGCAGAATTGCTAGAAAAAGTGTCTGCATGGCAAAATGCAGAACCCAAATGAAAGTTTCAACGCTGTTATTTGGAAGAGATGTCCAAAGATTGTGTTCGTTGCCAGTTTGGTAGTGAAGATCTCTGCTTTGGAAGCTGTGGCTGTGTTCAGTTACGGGAATTTTGCAAGACTTCACCTCCATAGCATGTTGGGCTTCCCAGGTGGAGTCTTCACAGAGCAGATACTGCAGATCATCGGTGAGCATCGAATCGCGAAGGCGGAGACTTCAAGACAGAACTTAGAAAATATTGCTAGGACAAGGATCAGAGGAACAAAGAGAGCTGCAGAGGATGATAAGGAGGAACTGGAATATGGATATGGTCAGTTTTGGCTAAGCTGTCATTTTTAAAACGTTTCATTAAAAATTCAAAACGATTTTTCTGCAACTTAAGGTTTTCCCCTTTCAGGAACATACACATCAGAAACTATTAGAAGGAATTAATTGAAAACTGGCACATCTTTTATTTCAGATCGAATCAATATTTAAGCTGAACAAAATTTTAATGTCGACATTATAGACATTGTTATGGTTGATAATATATGGAAAATTTGTCGTAAAAATATTCAAATCCAAAACATAACACAAAATAACAGAAACAATTTCCCTAAAATTACTGCTCTTAACTGTACACTTATTGGTGCAGATTAGTTTACCACAGAAAACATTTGCCAAAATTGCCTGGAAATAATGAAAAAATGTACCTTAAAATAATAATAATGTAAAAAACAAATTCAAAATTCTCTCAGAACATTAAAATATTAACAATTCCCTTAAACTTATTTAAATCATATTGGATTCCAATACGTAAGTACGCAAAATTTCAGTGAGGTTGAACAAAGAGTGACATAGATATGAAGATACCAGTGAGAAAACTGCCACCGTCTCCGCTTACGGTAGGCTGTTGCAGCTAGCGTACCCGCTAGTGGACACTTGTTAGCAAATGTGCAGGCAGCTGAACAAGTAGCCTTGCAGCCTCGGTGTAGTGTATGTGATCATACTATACCTCCCGTGTATCCGCAAATAGGGGTGGCTATGTAGTTAGCGCGTGTGCAGATCACGTGCAATGGGTCCGCCTAGTGAGTTGCTTACACCAGCTGTGCTTGCTTGTGAGTATGCTGATGGGCAACCATGCCCCTATGGGGCAGTATTGGAAAAGCCCTCCTGAAGGTCTAAATTCTCAGAATCCATTGTATCTACGTTTTTTTTTATCTCTTTTAATTCATTCAAGATATGTCAGCATAAGGTATACCATACAGGACTGGAGTCACGCACAGACAGCACAAAAATTAAAAAAAAAGTGTCACTTTGTATTAACGCCTATGATCGTAAAAGACCTAGATATAATTAATTTGTACAGTCTCATTCGACTGAATTTTTCAGTTCTTAGCTGATACGAAGTAAGTCAACATCCACTCTCAAACCTCCCCCCTCCCTTCAAATTCCCAATGACACCCAGTCAAATGCGTGGTATTTCATTTGGAAAAACTGCCAACACCTGTAAACGAATGGTTAATGGACTGGATGTATAGACATATAGATGCTCTCTGGAGTTGTGGCGGCTGTTTACTTTACTCGGTTGGCTACCAGATACCGCCTTCTCTCCAACTGGTCAGCTCATAGCTCCCATCAGTGCTACCAGATGTCACACCACACATCAGTTAAATATGGAACAGATAACACTACCTAGATTCAACAGTCATCGCTACTACTTATAAATTAGGTACAGAAACCAGCTCATCTATTAGTGAAAACGATATCAGAATTTCTACAGTAATTCCTATTATTGTCCTTCACATAGAGACAGAAAGATGCAGTGGTAGTTTTTAATTTAGTAATATGCACAGATTGCAAGTAACTTCATGTAGGCACAAACCAGTTAGCAAATAAAATTATTTCAGTCTTTCATTTTAAGGTTGATTATTTGGGAAAATACTGTATTTACATAAATTTATGTAAAATTTTTCAGTTGATTAACAAACATGTTTACTTATAGTTACAATACCATATTTGTAAAACTGAAATTCTGATATTTCTTGGACTTGAATTTCAATATATTGCTCTTTTCTTTAATTACTTGTTTACAGTGACTTTAATAAACCGTATTAAATACCTTGTTCTGATCCGTTCATACTTGACTTCCGTAAGGCATTCGATACAGTTTCACACTGTGTAACACCATAACTCTAATACTCTACTGATTTATTTTGCCTTTTGTTTTATTTAATGTTACATCGTTGAGCTTCTGTAAATGTGTTTGATTGAATAGATAACACTAAGTTGTATATTCTTTTCTGTGTAAGAAACTTTGATGTCATGATTTGATTCTATGCAATGTAGTTTATCTGTCATTTAAATTCTTTGTCCCAATTGGAGGGAGACAAAACTTACTGTATATATTTGGAATTTGTTTAAATAATTTTGTGTAGAACTGCCAATATATGCAAATGTTCTGTTTTATTTAAAATGTTTATTTGCTGTTATGTAAACTGCTGACCTTCACTTAGGATTCTTAGTTAGTTTGTATGAAAAAGGTGTTGTCGTTCCCCTCGGGAACGGAACCTAGTAGCGCGCAAATTGTGGTTGGCCTAGGTAGAAAAGGTGGGGACGAGCTACCAAACTGTGCACTGCCCATATTGTATATTATGCTGGTTCCGAGAGAGGCTTTTCCTGCCACTTTCCAATGCCTCGGATGGACGGATAGATAGCTGGACTTATTCTGGAATTGGTATCTATCATCACCACCAACAAATGACAGAGTCCAGCAATTCTACCTGCATTTCCACCTACCAATATGCAATCGCCACCACAATGCGCAATCACTATAATGGAGCACTATAGTAATGTACAGTGAAGGATCAGCTTATTGGATGTTTTAGTATGCTCAAGTATAAGGTAACTTAGAACTGAATTTATGTACCTACCTTGATTTTTTCCGTATCACAACACCTCTCAGGTTTCTCTACGTTTGCACTATGATTACCGAGTGTCCTAGTTTGTGGAAAAAATGAAAGCCTCTAAGCCAAATAGTTCATATAATTATGTTATTTGAAGGGAGTATTCAGATTTACTGTGTGTTTTAGTGAAATTGTGGGAGGTAGTAAATGTAGCTTTGTGAAAGCCTCCCAGTGATGGAATCAGTCCAATTTAAAGTTTTGTGGAGTTTCAAACTCATATATTTAATCATTTACTTGAAAGAAGAAGACTGTGGTAATAAAGACAATTTGCTGTTTCTTTTAGAAATTAAAAGTTCTTAAAACTGAGGCTTATAAAGTTTTACTTCGTTAATGATAATAGTGCTGCCTGTAGTAAATTTTAAAAAGGTGAGTCAGTTTCTTGCAAATTTGTCAACATTGTATCTCACTGTAGTAAAAGTCGTGAATTGCATTTGTGGATACTTATATACTCGTTTGCTAAGTGTTTGTCTCTGTTGTGTATTGGAAGTGCATATTAATAGTATAACAGGATCCACAGGTTATCCTTTAGCACTATTTATGAAAACAATAATTTCTTCATTCAAAAGACAGTGAGAAGTAACTTGTTAGGGAATTCCATTTAACTTTCATTCTAAATAGAATAGTATTTAGTTGAGAGATATTTAACCTGTGACCAGTTCATAATTTTGCAGTGAACTACATTTATAATTTTATGTCAGCTAGGAAAATGTTTGAACAATAATACTGAACCTATGTCCAATTAATGATTCCGCAGTGAATATTAATGTTATAAAGACCATTCAGTTTGAATCAGCCCTGAAAGTAGTAGTGTATTTTGTTACCTGTTATATTTATGCAAATAGTTTGTTCTGCTCTGTCAGCTCAATTCTTATCGTGAACATATGCAGGTGTCAGAGTGCATTGCACTCGCATGCAGCAAAGTATAGGTAGTGTTTGTCCGTTAAGGTTACTTGTACTTAATTTCTTGAACAAGAATGACAATCATTCTCTTGCCTAATTAGGCTGGCGACCGTTTTCTTTGTTCTTTGAACAGTGTAGCTAGGTAAAATATTGTTTGTACTGTTCAAATATTTACGTAATTCTGACTTCCGTTTCCGATAAGCCACCCCAGTGAAGGTACAACACGGTCAACGTAACAAAATTCCTCTCAGAGGGTAACACTGCTCTGCTGCTTTATGCCATATGTGCTTTAACTAGATAGTTTTATTTCACGACCTGCCTCCAACTTTAAGGTTATGGTATAGCAGTAGCAGACGGTAGTGTTATGACTGCTGCCTACGGTGTGAGAGGTGCTCGCTACCGTCCGGAGAGGAGCTCAGAGATGGCGCACCTTGCTGAACGCGAAGCTGAAGCGAAGGGTGCGGCGGGTCGCCGATCGGGAGAGCCCTCTCTTATCGACGGCCCCATCGGGCCCCCCCAACCGAGATGGACCGGCTGTGTGATCCGGAAGTCGAGGTGGCTAATTTCCTGGGACTAGAAGACGAGCACAGAGTCGTATATCGCCGCCCGGCGGGGTTTGCTCCGTCCGCGGCCCCATCCGACCCTCTGCTCACGACGGACCGGCCAATGAAGATCCAGGAAGAGGAAAGAAGGGAGACGAGACGGCATTATGCGGCCAGTGCCTCAGTGGAGGCCGCAAGTAGCGGGGGAAGTCGCCGCCCGGTTATACCGGCGGTTACGGCCTGTCCGCTACCTACGACGTCAGGCTCCGGGAAAACGACGGAAGATGAAGACGGAAAAGAACGAGACGACGCTGATGGAGCGGGTAGGTGTTATGCGACCTCGGTAGAGGAAGCTACTAGCGGGGGAGTCGCCGACAGGGAGGTAACGCATTACCGGAGGCCATACCCTAGCCGAAAAAAAAAAAAGGTTCAAATGGCTCTGAGCACTATGGGACTTAACTTCTAAGGTCATCAGTCCCCTAGAACTTAGAACTATTTAAACCTAACTAACCTAAGGACATCACACACATCCATGCCAAAGGCAGGGTTAGAACTACTTAAACCTAACTAACCTAAGGACATCACACACATCCATGCCCGAGGCAGGATTCGAACCTGCGACCGTAGCGGTCACGCGGTTCCAGACTGTAGCGCCTAGAACCGCTCGGCCACCCCGCCCGGCCCCCTGTCCGCAACCTACAGCAACCCGTTCCCAGAAAGGGAACAAGAAGAAGCAAAAGTGCAACATTACCATCGCAGGGGGCATGCCCTCTTACGCAGCAACGAGCGCACTTGACGTGGGCAGACCAAAGAACGCCAGTGTCAAGATCAAGACACCCGAAAGGGTAACATCGCCCACTGAAGACCCAGTCTCCGGGCCAGAAGTCGGGTCACGAAAGCAGATAAAAGACGTCATCGCGACACCGTTCAACAGACGGCCCAGTTCATGCTGGGGAACGACGGAGAGGTAGCTGAAGACACGGAGGACATGGAGGTGGAGGAAAGTCGCCCTAAGAAGGGCCCGGCTGAAACGAGTCCGGGAAGCTACCGGAAACGTGCGATTACCGACGCTCACACCACCGCACCGACGCTGCAGACAGAAGAAAGGCGTCGTCGAAAAGGTTCAAAGCCCCTAAGACGACCAATGTGCAGGATGGGTTTCAAATACCCAAACGCAAGAAGATTGGAAGAGCTGTTACAGGTGGCCACTGCTTCAGGCATGGTTCTAGAAAACCGGTTTGCTGAGCTCGAAGGGAGGGAGGAGGAGACAGCAGACCAACAACAGAGAAGCAAGGCTCCCCCGCCGCCACCCATCACGGTTAAATGGTCGGGCTCCTTTAAAGAAGCAGAACAATCGATCCTCGCGGTCGTCAAGAACAACTTTTCCACGAAGACAGCAAGTCACGATATGTAGAGAATCGTGACGCGAACCGCGGAAGACATCAAAAGCGTTACTGACCTCATTGACAGCCGTGGTCTAAAGTGGTACACGTACTCGTCGGAACCTACAAAGACGCTCAAAGTAGTCTTCCGACGCCTGCCCTTCATTATGGACCCCCGGTACCTCAAGGAGCTTCCTGAGGTCAAGGGGTACACCATAAAGACAGTATCCTGGATGAAGTCGCCGACAGACAACGCAGTCATACCGCTCTTCCAGGTCCTACTGGACGACACACCGGAGCATAGGAGGATCTTTCAAGAAACGAGAGTGGGAAGCGTCAGCGGAGTCACAGTTGAAAAAATGAGGAGGCGGGGGGCCCGCTTCAATGCTTCAACTGCCAGGGAATCGACCACCTGGCAAAATATTGCAAAATGTCCCCACGCTGCGTAAAGTGTGCTGGGGAGCACCTACGTACTGTAACTGCAATGAAGAACACGTCGCCAGCTTTTGCGGCTGCAAAGCCTTCAAAAAAGCAGCTGAAAAAGGGCGGCAGGCACCAGCGAGGAGAGTTCAGCCGGGAAGAAACGTCGCTACTGCAGCAGCAGTGGCGACCTCGGCAGTGGACGCAAGGGGAACGCCTGCAAGACGGGCACAGCAACACGCCGAGCAGGCGCGGCAGGCGGAGCGGCCTAACCGCGCAGCGGAACGCGTTCCCCGACCGCCACGAGAGGAGCACGAGCCGTCGAGCAGGGCCGACCGGACGTGTTGGCGCAAAGACGCGAGGCCGCCACCTACGCCCGCCCCACTACCTCTGACACCTGTAACCACCGAGGCTTCAGAACTTCGAGAGATGCTGCAGGAGTTCAAACAGCAGCTACTCAAACTACCGCAGGTGATCGTGTCTGCACTGATTGCAGCCAACCAGGCCAACACCACAAGAGAAGCCAACAACACCCATGATGCCTAATCACATTTTAGATCTCACTGTCTGCGTATGGAACGCAAACACATTAAGACAGCAGGAGGGCGAATTTAGGCAATTTTTACGCGACGACGCCGTGGATCTGTGCCTAGTGTGTAACATGGCTAAAGCCCAGAGTAAATGCGAGGGCACCTAACTATAGGTGCTACCGCGTCGATAGACCAACAGCAGACGGCGGAGCTGCTGTCTACGTAAGAAGAACGCTACGACAACACCAAATTCTGCTACCAGAGCTGACGCAACTACAAGCAACACCTTAGCGGGTCAAGAGCCGCGCAGGTTTAGGCGACCGGTCTCAGGCGCTGCAGTCATGGACTGTGCGGCTGGTCCCGGCGGAGGTTCGAGTCCTCCCTCGGGCATGGGTGTGTATGTTTGTCCTTAGGATAATTTAGGTTAAGTAGTGTGTAAGCTTAGGGACTGATGACCGTAGCAGTTAAGTCCCATAAGATTTCACACACGTATGAACATTTTTGAGTGGGTCAAGTGATCTTCATCGCCGCATACCGGACGCCAAGATGAGTCCTACGACAACAGGACTTGGAGACGCTGTTGTCAATGCGTGGCAACATCTTTATCGGCGGCGACTTCAACGCCAAGCACTCGGTGTGGAACTCCAGGGTCACCACAACCAGCGGCAGGAGGCTTTTTAGGGCAGCCACAGATAATGACGGGATAGTGATGAGGCCTTACGACCCTACACAGTATCCCAAGAGAGGCCGTCCGGATGTCCTGGACATCGCGATCATCAAAGGGGTGACACACGGCGCAGTCGCTACCGCACATGTGGCACTGTCCTCAGCTCACCTGCCAGTGATCTTCGATCTGAGCACGCACGGGGCCGCACCACCTGAAGGACGCAAGACCTACGTCAACACCGACTGCGAACACTTCCGGGTGCACCTGTCAGAGACGCTCGCCGTGGTGCCGGATCCTGATGTTGATGGCGTGGACGCAACACTCGCAGCGTTCTCGCATCTCGCGATAAGAGCGGCTGATGCAGCAACGCAGCACAGACGTCAGAAGCCGCGGGATTTCTTCCACCAGCTACCGCCGGACACCCTGCAGATCATCCGGGAGAAGAACCAGCTGGTCCGAGAATGGCACGTCACCCGCCAGGCCGCGACGAAAAATCGGATCAAGCGAATGCGCCGCGCCATACAGTACGCAGTCGCGGAACGCGGGAACAGGGACTGGGCTGGGAAGATAGTGACACTGAACATTGCAGACGGCAGTGCTTGGCAAGCAACCAAGCAGTTGCTTCGCAGGAGGCAACGAGTCCCGCCGTTACACGTCGGACAGCATGTAGTGGCCGAGCCTGACGCCAAAGCTGGAGTACTGGCCGATATCTTCGCGGCCAACTTCACGCTAGTTGAAGAAGATGTAGATAACGACCACATCCGAATGGCACCTCGACCCGCGCAAAGCGATAACGTTGCAATCCTGTGGGAGGTCCCCCCAGAGGCTGTGAAACCGCTCACGAAGATATTCAAGGTCTGGCCACTACCCCCACTGGAAACATGCGGCGATGGTGGCGATCCCTAAGGCTGGCAAAGACAACAGGCTGGCGCAAAATTACAGGCCTATCAGCTTGCTGGCAGAGCCTCAAAGGCATTTGAGCGAATATATGTCAGGAGGCTACACCGTCACGTCGGAGAGGAAGGCCTGCCTCCTGACGAGCAGTTCGGCTTCCGGAGGGGGCACAGGACAACATACCAACTGCTGCGAATAGTGGAGCAGGCGATGGAGGCACTGGAGAGAAGGGAGTACCTTGGGGTGGTACACCTAGTCTCCCGCGCCTTCGACACTGTGTGGCACGGCGGAGTAGTCTACAAGTTACTAGTACAGGGAGTTCCGGTGTCACACGCCCACCTGATCCACTCTTACCTGGCAGGACGTACCTTCCACGTGAAGATAGAAGACGGTATCTCAACAGCACGAGAAATAGCCACCGGAGTCCCATATGGCTCAGTATTAGGGCCCCTCTTGTATACCCTATTCACGGCAGGCATGGCGCGAACGCAACGGGTGCAAACGGGGCTGTATTTCGGTGATACAGCCCTGTATACCAAGAGCATCAACCCACATATGACGCCAGGAAGGTTACTAATAGCCTGCAACGAGATGGGAGCTTGAGCCACCAAGTGGCGGCTCAAGTTCAATAGGGCGAAGAGCCAGGCCGTGATTTTCACAGAAGAAACGCATACCTGAAGCTCTGCCACCAATCCTCATCATGGGAGGCCCCATCCCATGGACGAACACCGGCCGCTACCTGGGTGTCACACTGGATCGGTGCCTTACGTAGAAGACGCACATCACCGAAATATGGGGTAAGTCGCGTGGAAGAATGCGCCTCCTGTGCCCCTTCCTCAATCCCACGACCACACTGTCTCCACTCTGCGGAAAGACACTGTATGTGGCACTTATCAGGCCCGTGCTGGAATACGCCGCCGTGGTGCGGGGGAATGCCGCCGAGACGCACATCAGCAGTCTCCAGAAGATCCAGAACAGTTGCCGCAGACTGGCACTACATCTCTCGCGTGACTTCAGCACGGCCGAACTACATCGGCTAATGCGCGTGCCGATGGTGAAGGACCGCTTCAAGCAATCGGCGAGACACTTCTATGCCGACAGGAGAAGATCCACAAATTCTTTCATCAGGAAGCTGGGAAACCTGATTCACTGGCGAGAGACAACAAGATGGCCGGACTTGCTAAGAGAGTAGCAACGCTGCTCAGGCAGCAAGAGGAAAAAACAAACCAAGACACGGTGAACAGAAAATCAAACCAGAGGAACAAGAAGGAAAAGCAGGTAGACCTGCTAACTCTTCAACCCAACGAAGCAGCAGCTTTGAGATGACACAAAGCAAGCAAGCAAGCACTGCTGCCTATTGAACAAAATACGAGAGTATGAAGTATCAGACCATCAGTGTGGTCGGGTTGGTGAATTTCAAGCAAACAGAACACAACATGTAATTCTCCATGGAGAGAAGACTTCACACATAAAAGTAACTTCGGGAGCACCCTAAAGTAGTGTTTTAGGACCGTTACCTTTTTTACAATATATATAAATGCTATAGTAGACGAGATCGGAAGTTCAATCCGGTTTTCACGGATGATGCTATTCTACATAGAGAAGTCGCAACGCTAGAAAATTTTAGCGAAATGCAGCAACAGCAGCAGAGGATCGATACTTGTTTCAAGGAGTGGAGTTGACACTCAACATAAACAAACGTAACGTATTGCATATATATTCAGGCAGAAACATCCCTTATTGTGTCTCGGAAATCTGCGGTAAGTTCCCATGGGACAAAACTGCTGAGGTCATCGGTACCTAAGCTTACAGACTACTTAATCTAACTTTAACTTAAACTAATTTACGCTAAGGCACACCCATGCCCGAGGTAGGACTCTAACCTCCGACTGGGGGGAGCCGCGAATCGTGGCAAGGCGCCTCAGACCGCATGGCTACCCCGCGCGGTTTTATTGTGTGATTACACGGTTGCAGAACAATGAATGGAAGCAGTTACTTACATAGAATTTTCAAGAGTATGCGCACTGAGAAATTTAAAGTGGAACGAACACAGAACTAATCGCAGGAAAGGAAGCTGCCAGGCTGTGATTCATTGGAAGAATCCTCAGGAAATGTAATCCGTCAATAATGGATGTAACCTGCGAAACACTCGTTCGGCCAATACCTCGTTACTACGGGATTCATATCAGAGGATTGATAGAGGATCCAAAGAAGAGTAGCGTGTTTCGTTACAGGTTCATTTGGTAAGCACGAAAGCGTCAGAAAGATGATCAACTAACTCCACTGACAGACGTTGCAAGAGAGGCGCTCTGCATCCCGGTGTCGATAAAGCTCCGAGAGCGTAAGTCCATAAAGTGTCAACAAACATATTGCTTCTTCCTACGTGTATCTCACGAAAAGACCATGAAGATGAAATTAGAGAGATGCGGTCCCACACGGAGACTTACTGGCTTTCGGAGTATAGCCGTGTAAGTACACTGCTGTCCAAAATTAAAGCAACAAACAGAAATTTTGCAAGGTTGTGTTTATTTTGCCACGAAAGAGTATAAACTGGTAAAGTAGATACAATGAAAATAACACAGACCCTAAGCGAGTGCAATATGTATAACGGAAGACAAAAACGTTCTTCGTTTCACCCAACTTCACGGATTTGCACAGACATTCCGGCATTGATTACGAGCTCATTACGGCATGTGACCACTTCTGGCAGCAGTACAGGCCTGACATCCACAGATCATGCCGTGAATGATGTCATCAATTTCATATTGGGGCAATAACGCCTATTCTTCCTGCAGAGCTGCTCGCAAGCCTTGGAGAGTGGTTGGTGGATGCTGACGAGATGAAACATGCCTCTGTAGCGCATCCCAAAGATGCTCTATGGGATTCAAATCTGTAGAGCAAGCAGGCAAAGCCATAAGCGCAATACCTTCCAAGAAAACATCAACTACCCATGCTCCATGGGGTCTAGCTTTATCGTCCATCAATACGCAGTCTGGGCCCACAGCAGTCTGATACAATCGTACATGAGGTCCCAAGATCACGACGTGATACCTGACACCAGTTAAACCTTGCCGTTTCCCCCATACAATTTCGCGAACAGGTGTTCGAGTGGTCAACCCCATTAACGATCCTCATCGATATCGATGTCCGCCCCCGGTAGCTGAATGGTCAGCGTGACGGGTTGTTTATCCTCTGGGCCCGGGTTCGATTCCCGGCTGGGTCGGGGAATTTTCTTCGCCCAGGGACTGGGTGTTGCGTTGTCCTCCTCATCATCATCCTATTATCCTCATCGACTGCAGGTCACCGAAGTGGCGTCAAATTGAAAGACAAGCACCCGGCGAACGTTTTGCCCGATGGGGGACCCTAGCCATACGATTAAAAAACGAAAATCGATATCGATCTCTTTCCACAATGTCTGGATCCCGAAATCGCGTTTGGCGTTCACTCCAAATGCGAATTCATCAAGAAGCACTCTCCAGACCAACTCGGGACTCATCTGCGTAAAGAGCATTGGCGCACATTTCGACCGTCCAAATGGAATGCTGACGACTCCATTATAGACGTTCCCTTCTCAGAAGACGCATCAGAGGTACACATAGAGAAAGTCTCTGGCAATAAAAGTCACTCTGCCGAACCCTTCTGTACACCGTTTACTCGATGCAACACATCCAGTGGATGTTGCGAGGTCAGATGCCGGTTGCCGTTCAGTATTAAGGTGGTACTGTTGTGCCCTTACGGACATATAACGGTCCTCTCCTTTTTTTATATCACACGTGGTCAGCCCTGGCCTGGTCTTCGGGATACGGTTCGGGCTCTATTGTCACCACTCCGAGAAACAACAAAACGATGCACATTAACCCTTCGGGTAGCTTCTGTTTGCGACTGTCCGGCTTCCATTCTTCCCATAGCCCTCCACCACAGAGAGTCTGGTAGGAGTTCTCTGTGTGCCACACTGCACCGTCTATGACTGTATACCCAAATGTCTCTGAGCACTATGGGACTTAACATCTAAGGTCATCGGTCCCCTAGAACTTAGAACTACTTAAATCTAACTAACGTAAGTACATCACACACATCAATGCCCGAGGCAGGATTCGAACCTGCGACCGTAGCAGTCGTGCGGTTCAGGACTGAAGCGCCTAAAACCGCTCGGTCACAGCGGCCGGCTATCTGTATACCCAGTGATTGTGGATGTGGGACTGCCCGGCAAACACTACTCCATATAATAGGTGCGCTGATGTCATGGTTGACGTGGTTGTCCATTGATCAGAATGCCATCTTCTGTGCAGAAGACTGTTCTACGGACATCTGTTTATATTTGGTACGACTATATCGTGAATTAGACACAACATGGGGAAATAGCGCTGTGTTGCTTTAATTTCGGACACCAATGTAGAATAATAAAGTATAATTCATTAAATAAAATCCCTGAAACGCAGCGTCAGAAGCTTTTAATCGGACCACTACCCTAACATGATTTCTTTTTAATTATCACTCAAGCTTCCCCTGCGAGGGGCCCATAGAACAGGTGTAGCCTGCGGATCTATGGATCCTATGTACGAGCCTGGCACGAATCGTAAGTTATCCAAGTGCGTCATGTACAGGTCCAGCGTTCCGTGTAGCCGCCAGGAAGTCGAGAGAGCAAAGACGGTAAATTCCGTGGGAAGCAGAGGAGCCGGCGAGCGCCCTTTATAAATATTTCACGGAAGGCAGTCTCCTGCTGAAAGGACGGTTTCCTGCTTTATTTTTAATGCTTCCGCTGCTAGTGGCCCCAGACAAACGCCTACAGTGTAATCTAGTCTTTGGTAAAGAGTGAAAAACTCTTTACAGGTCTTTGTTCTCTCCACGTGGAACTGCTGCACTTTTTTTAATCATGCCGCTGAGGAACACTAATTTACAAAATTAATAAGTATTTATACAGTCTAAAATGTTTTAAAATTTGATACTACGCAATTTATTCGGCTATGTACTGGCTCCAAAATCACGCATTCAGTGCAACTACTTTTATGTGAGAGAAAAAGTAAATATTTTAAGAACACCGGAATATTACTGCATTGTGTGTTAGGACTACCATTATCCATGATTCGTTTGTTTATTTTTCCAAACCACGCCTTTATCAGAGTTCTATCAAAACAAGAATGAACGTCATCTTTACAAATTACAAAAATGGATGTACGTTATGTATGTATGTGTGCATGTTGCACAAGTACTCTTACGCCACTGGACCGATTTCAAACAGACTTGGTACGTTATGACACTTACTGTCTGGAAAGAATCAAAGTGGCGATAGGAAAGCAGTTTAGCCCACGACGAGACAATTCCCGTACTTCACTCAGTCAGTACTTGAAAACACTTAAGAGACTTGTAGAATGCAGAGTCTCGCGGAGATAACATTGAATAAAATGTTCTCGGGTTTCCAACCGCGTCAATTGCTTATAACTACACGAGATTTCGGCCAAGCACTCCTTGGCCATTGTCAAGTGTTATGACTGCCAGTGGGCGGTTGGTGCGCCCTTATATACGCTAGCTGCCGGCTGTGACGTCACAGGTGCCCGTGACATTGCCATATATAGGCATGTTTTGAGTCGGCGTTCGATGTGCCCTGTTCAACCGCGCGATAGCTGGATCACACGCAGCGCTGAGCTGCAAGCCACCGTCTCTATTCAGGGTGCTTCAGGTAATTTTTATTTCAATAGCTTCCTTTATTAAACTGTCCCAGAAGCCGTTAGTGCGAGCCACGACAGAGGTATCGTCAAATTTCATGTGGTGACCGTTTTCTAACGCATGCTCAGCTAACGCAGATTTCTTTGGATAGCGTAGGCGATAATACCTCTGATGTTCTTTCCTGCGTTGTTCCACAGTGCGCACTGTTTGTCCGATGTACTTCTGGCCACACCACTTGACAATGGCCGAGGAGTGCTTGGCCGAAAGCTCGTGTAGTTTTAAGCAATTGACGCGGTTGGAAACCCGAGAACATTTTATTCTCTTAGTGACTTGCATCAAACTTTATACATAATTTAAAACCTTCAAGAAGCTTTTCTCCCTGACGAGAAATGATGAAAGAAAGAAAGCTTATTGGATACCACTTTTTCGCTGCTCATGCAGAAAAACTGCGGCATGAAACATGACTTCTTAATTTATTACTTCTTTATTATAAACTGTATTAGAGACAGATTTTGCAGTCTGTATTCACTGAATGTGTCTGTAACACTGAATGTTCCAGAAAAATTGCATCATTGTACAACACTTAGTTCAGGAAACATGACGACAAATCACTGAATGTGTGAAAAAATTCCGCATCGTGCAAGACGTTTAAATCTATTACTTTGTTGTTACTTATTCTATTCGTCAAACGTTTGGTGCACAGGATTCACATTTACCGATGAGTGGACCTAGAAAAATGTTTTACTGTACGACAGATAATTCGGGAGATGTCATGAACATTGAGATGGGTATGGAACAGCCGCATCATGCATGACGTTCTAATTTATCACTTCTTTACTACTAACTCTATTCAAAACACATTTCGCGGACGGTATCTACATATGCCGTTGAACGTATCTAGAAAAATGTATCACTGCACGACGCATAATTCAGGTGGGAGGAAGTTATGAACACTGAGATGCTTGTGAAACTGCTGCATCATACATCACGTTTTAATTTATTACTCATTTACTACTAACTCTATTCACAACACATTTCTCAGACAGTAGGCACATATACCACAGGGTGTACCTGTAATAGTATATCACTGTACAGCAAATAGTGCACAAGATACGACGTCATAGACACTGAACTGCGTGAAAATGGAACTGCTTACCTAACGGAGAACGGAGATCCATGTGTTGAAATACGCACGAAATATATTAAATTTGTGTGAAATATGTTTGGCATGTGCGTGTGCGAACAAGGCCACAGGTAAAAAGTTCAATTAAATTTGGTACACATGCACTATGTGATCAAAAGTATCCAGACACCTGGCTGAAAATGGCTTACAAGTTCGTGGTGCCCTCCATCGGTAATGCTCGAATTTAATACGGTGTTAGCCCACCCTTAGCCTCGATGACAGCTTCCACTGTCGCAGGCATACGTTCAGTCAGGTGCTGGAAGGTTTCCTGGGGATTGCAGCCCCATTCTTCACGGAGTGCTGCACTGAGAAGAGGTAGCGATGTCGCTCGGTGAGGCCTGGCACGACGTCGGCGTTACAAAACATCCCGAAAGTGTTCTGTAGGATTCAGGTCAGAACTCTGTGCAGGCCAGTCCATTAGAGGATGTTATTGTCGTGTAACCCCTCCGCCACAGGCTGCGCATTATGAACAGGTGCTTGATCGTGTTGGAAGATGCAATCACGATCCCCAAATTGCTCTTCAACACTGGGAAGCCAGAAGGTGCTTAAAAAATCATGTGGGCCTGTGCTAATATGAAAAAATAATAATTATGTAGTGTGTAAAGGGGAAACTTTCTCACCAAAAATCACAGAAAGTTTTAGACCGATTTACATCAAACTTTTACAAAATACTCTAATAAACATTTGGACGGAAAGGGCTATATTTTTTTCAGTATGTATACTACGTAAAAGTATGTGTGAAGTATAAAAATGGTTCAAATGGTTCTGAGCACTATGAGACTTAACATCTGAGGTCATCATACCCTAGAACTTAGAACTACTTAAACCTAACTAACGTAAGGACATCACACACATCCATGCCCGAGGCAGGATTCGAACCTGCGACCGTATCGGTCGCGCGGTCCCAGACTGAAGCACCTAGAACCGCTCGATCACCGCGGCCGGCTGTAAAGTATAAATGGAAAACTTTTTTACTATGTATCTCGAAACAGTTACTTAAAAAATTTGCACGATACTCTAAGGAACATTCAGACATAGTGTTGTTAGCAAAATGTCGAAAAGTTCTCGACTCACTTATTTTACATTTTCAAATTTTAAATGATATTCTATTAAATATTGAGATGGGCAATGACTTTTTATTAATAACGTGTGCAGGTTTTCTGTTAAATCGGATTTCGAGAAAGAAAATCGTCTGCTGTAAAAAGGTATTTTTTTTCGCTTGTCGAAAGCAGTTTTAACGATGATAGCAAAATATTGAAACCACTAGACAAAACGTTTCTCTTATATTCTTTGTCGTTGTATATATGTGTAAACATGCCTGGTAAACTGTATACAAAACAATGTGCTGTGTTGTGTTCTTCCTCACAGATGGTTTTCGCAGACGGCTTATCGGTTTATGATTAGACTACTACTACTACTACTACTACAGCATCTGAAGGGTCATGGCAAGAGGGGGGGGGGGGATGAGATGGACAGTGGGATGGGAGGAAATGGATGTGGAGAGCGGAAAGGAGACGGTGAACAGAGAGAACGTGTAGAAGGAAATGTAGAGAGAGGGGGAAGACAAGGTAACAGTGAGAGAGGGAGGAGGTGATTAACCGAGAGAGGGGCAGAACCAAGAGATGGACAAAGATTGGGGAGTATGAGATGGAGAGAGACATGGGGGATTAGTTAATGAGAACTTATATCTATTTCTCATACGTATTAAAACGGTACTTTCTTTCTTTTTGATTTAAACAGTTTGAGCCACAACAATGCGGGGCCGGGAACAGCTAGTTGATAATAAAAATTACAAAATGACACCATGAACCCACTATAGAGTCGAGGCGAGCGAAAGAGAGAGAAATACTAGCAACGAGGAGTAACAGAGGAGCATTGTGACGTGTTACTTTGCCCGCACGCTGTAGCATTTCGTCCGTTGTATGCAGACGGTCAACCTTTCGGTTATGTGAATCACGTAAATCATATAAGTCCCGCTAATAGCAAACGTCACATTCGATTTTCAAAGGATGTCAATAAAGCTATACGTGCGCGAGGCCTTAGATCCCAACTTTCTACATTTAAATCTGCATCTATACTCCGCAAGCCGCCTTACGGTGTGTTGCGGAAGATACTGTGTGTCCCATTCTCACATCGTCCTTTTCCAGTTCCAGTCACGTACGGCTCATGGGAAAAACTATTGCCTGTAATCCTCCACGTGGGTTCGAATCTATATAATTATTTGGTCACGTTCATTTTTCGAGAGACAAGAGGGAGCAATGTATGGTTGGTGTTTCCTTGGGCTGGCCGCTGTGGCCGAGCAGTTCTAGGCGCTTCAGTCCGGAACCGCGCTGCTGCTACCGTCGCAGATTCGAATCCTGCCTCGGGCATGGATGTGTGTGATGCCACTAGGTTAGTTTGGTTTAAGTAGTTCTAAGTCTAGGGGACTGATGACCTCAGATGCTAAGTCCCATAGTGCTTAGAGCCATTTGAACCATTTCCGGGTCGTCTTGTGTCGAGCTTGGGGAGTTGGAACGGTGCAGCAGTGAGGTCCGGACAGCCAATACTCGCCCGACCGCTGGCGACACACATACACTCTCAGACGGAAGGATGTGGTCGCGAGAGCCCACGACCACGTCAAGGACCGGATTCAGCGAGTTTTAGTTGAACGGACCGTGATATTCGAGTAGTGCCACTTTCACTTGTGTGTGTGTGACCGCCAGTCGAAGTGACCTCATGGCAATAAGTTGCCAGTCGACGATTTATACTGGGGTCTTTCCCGTGCCTGACTACAGTTGGGACGACCGCTGGTTGGTCGTTCGGTCGGTCGTCGCAGCGGACGACGTGCATTTGCTCTTCCGACCGCTTCTGGCTTCTTTGTGTCTGTGCCGACTCATAATTCGTCCATGTTGTGTGGCAGAGTCTGGTTTTAGTATTGTGAGTTGTTGGTGGAATTGTTTTCCCGGATCTGTGTGTATCTTGTGGTTTTGAATGAGCAGTTATTTTAATGCTGTTGGCGTACTTGACGTGGTCGTGGTTTCTCGCGACCACATCCTTCCGCCGGAGAGTGCATGTGTGTCGCCAGCGGTCGGGCGAGCACTGGCTGTCAAGACCTCACTGCTGCTCGACACACGACGACCCAGAAACAGTAGAGGCCGCTCTAAACATCGTACCGCCGTACGCGCTATCGATAAGCGCTGCTGTTGCCACTCTCGGACTGACAAGGCGAGCAAACGTAATGGCGCCAGTGAACATACTAAGAAAACGAGACGCCACTATCGCTATTACAAGACGCCAAGCTATGAACGGCATCAACGTGAGCCGCCCATTTGGGCGGTTAGCTGGTACTAGTTGTCTAGTTCTTCTGTAATACTAATGACTGTCGTGTTGGGCTTTTTGCTAAGAATTCTGTTCTTCAGTTTTCTGTATTAAGTTTTTTGAAGTTGTTGACAGTTTCCCTTTTGTGGTTGTCATTTTTGACGTTTTTTGACTTGTGAAATAAACGTCGTTTTTGCGCTGGTGGGGGAGGTGGTCGCTGGTTAAGCTATCAGTACTTCCACTTCAGTGCAGTGACTAGCAGCTTGTGATGTACAGGTAATGTGATCAACTGTGGAGGTTCCAGTGTAATTGATTTAAGTAGGTGAATGATTCTTCAGGTGAATGAGATTGTCACTTAGGGCTGCAGTGAGGAGATCGCCGTTTTTGTTGCTGGTTTTGT
The DNA here is from genome assembly GCF_021461395.2 of Schistocerca americana. NCBI lineage: Eukaryota > Metazoa > Arthropoda > Insecta > Orthoptera > Acrididae > Schistocerca > Schistocerca americana. The sequence goes on along the minus strand of NC_060120.1, from coordinate 1,011,069,308 downwards.
CGCCTAGAACAGTGAATCTAACATTTAGGTATCCTGTGATGATTAGTTGGCCAAGCGTAGAGATATAGTCAAAGAGATCTGTTGGTAGATCCTCAGTGGGAGGTACATACACAGTTGCGAAGAAGATCGGTTTCCTATATTTTCCTACTATTTTTAGGGTAATAACTTGGTGGGTGTTTAGTCCTTCTGGTAAATCAAGTCTTACAGCGAGCAGTTGTTTTGTATGAACGATGGCGCCCCCTACTTGTGAATATCTTCCTTTGTCCTTTGACCTCCTTGTCAGAGAGGTTATAGTTAGTAGTAACAGACAGAAAGTCAGAAGTGATTTCTGGCGTTCTCCAAGGCAGTGGTGTAGGCCGTCTGCTGTTCCTTATGTTGTGGACTGGCAAGACAGCCAATCCACAATGACGGGTAGCATAAAGGCATGCGTTTAAGCTCACGCAGGCTGGCGTGAGGTCTAGAACAGTTAAAGGAGTTGAGTCTAGTAAAAAAGGTACATAGCTGCTGGAATACTTAACTTTAATCCATAATTGGCGAACATCGGTCGGACGGTACATGCATCACAAGATAAATAGCAAATGATAATGGCGCCTTGCTAGGTCGTAGCAAATGACGTAGCTGAAGGCTATGCTAACTATCGTCTCGGCAAATGAGAGCGTAATTTGTCAGTGAACCATCGCTAGCAAAGTCGGCTGTACAACTGGGTGAGTGCTAGGACGTCTCTCTAGACCTGCCGTGTGGCGGCACTCGGTCTGCAATCACTGATAGTGGTGACACGCGGGTCCGACGTATACTACCGGACCGCGGCCGATTTAAAGGCTACCACCCAGCAAGTGTGGTGTCTGGCGGTGACACCACACCTTATCTATATAAACGATTTATGAGTGAATCTGAGCAGCAATCTTAGATTGTTTGCAGATGTTGCTGTTGTTTACCGTTTACTAAAGTCATCAGAAGATAAAAAAATCGCTAAACGATTTTAAAAAAGATATCTGTATGGTGCGAAAATTAGCAATCGATCCCAAATAATGAAAAGCGTGCTATCATCCACATGGGTGCTAAAAGAAATTCGTTAATTTTCGGTTACACGATAAATGAATCAAATCTGAAGGCCGTAAATTCAAATGAATACCTAGGAATTACAATTACGAAGATGGAAAATATTGTGGAGAAGACAGATCAAAGACTGCAATTTATTGGCAGAACACTTAGAAAATGTACCAGATGTAGTAAAGAGACTGCCTACACTACGCTTGTCCGTCCTCTTTTGGAGTACTGCCGCGTGGTGTGGGATCCTTACCAGATAGGATTAACGAAGTACATCGGCAAAGTTGAAAAAAGGGCAGCACGTTTTGTATTACCGCGAAATAGGGGAGAGACATGGTACAGTATTTGGAGTAGACGTCATTAAAACAAAGGCGATTTTCGTTGCGACGCTATCTTCCCACGAAATTTCAATCACCAACTTTATCCTCCGAATGCGAAAATGGTTTGTTGACTCCGACTTACATAGGGAGAAACGATCATCATAATAAAGTAAGGGAACTCAGAGCTCGAAAGGAAAGATATAGATGTTCAAAAATCGGTCAAAAACCGGTCTATATCGCGATGCTTATTTTGTTCAACTGACCGGATTCGGCCTAGTCTTCGGCCATCTTTAGACAGCAGCATCAGCTGAAGTAGACGATGTGTAGAACAGTCAGTTGACCTCAGTCGCTGAAATGAACTAAATGTGTGAGGAATCGTCAACTTCAGCTGGTGATGCTGTCTGAAGATGGTCTAAGCTGAAACCGGTCCGTTGAATAAAATAACCGTCGCGGTACGGACTGTTTTTTTCGTTGATTTTACATAGCTTACAAGATCGCTGTTCCCCAAAAATGTTACCAGAAATTCTGATATAGGTGCTCGTTTTCCCCGCGCACTGTTCGAGATTGGAATAATAGAGAATTATTGTGAAGGTGGTTCGATGGACTCTCTGCCGGGCACTTAAGTGTGATTTGCGGAGTATTCATGTACGCTGTGTCGTTCGAACAAGACGCAGCCAGGGCAAAAGCACCGCAGGCGCAAAGATGCGAGCTGCTGCCAGTGCCGTAGAGACTCGCCACTTGCGAAAGTTCCACCAGCGCCATGGTCAGCGCTGAGGATGAAGATATCGACTTCGCCTCGGCCAATTGCCGGCCGAGTACAATCCGCCAATGACCGGACGACAACGCACAGAAGGCTACTCGGGAGATAGGAGACCAGCTCTAGCCCACTTGGTTGAAAATCATCGTCCAGGGCTGCGTGAGACACGGAACGTCGTTTAGTGAACTCTTAGAAGTGGACGGACAGTTGTTGTAAACTGCATTTGCTACATACTGTGAGGAACATGGCACATTGAGGGTCTCTCTTTGTTATATTACAGGCATTGTTGCAGAATACGCTAATCGAAAAGTCACAAAGATAGGTGTACTTTTTTAACTTATTTGTGTGACTTTGTTACTAATTGGTTGGAGTGTTGTAGAACCTTCGTTGTCCTATCTTGTTACCTGACTCTGAACCATAGCCGTATATAAGTGGCACGGAGAAATTGTCTTAGCGGTGTACTGCACCAGAAGTCGTTTCACGAACTCACAAACATGACCCACTGCCACAAATGTGGCAACTCGGCCTCCACAGCAGTAGCGACGCGGCCTTTACAGAACTGGCGACGAGGGTTTACAAAAATGTAGATATAGATGTAGATGGGTTTGTCTAAACTGTGATATACACAATCAAGATTAATTATGTCTTAGCCGATGCATTTGTTCAAAAATGTGTGTGAAATCTTATGGGACTTAACTGCTAAGGTCATCAGTCCCTAAGCTTACACACTACTGAACCTAAATTATCCTAAGGACAAACACACACACCCATGCCCGAGGGAGGACTCGAACCTCTGCCGGCATCAGCCGCACAATCCATGACTGCAGCGCCTTAGACCGCTAGGCTAATTCCACGCGGCCGATGCATTTGGTTTCTGCAGTTCCAGTAATTGTAATGTTTTGATCTCGAACCAGTTTTTCTTGGAGCTCTTTTTTAGCACAGAAACCATTTGCGTTGACAAAGCACGAAGTTACAATGTCTTTTCTGGACGTGAATGTGAAAAGATTACCAAATTTGTAGAATGTAGGGATAGGTTACCCTTGGGTTGATGAGTCTGGTGGCTTGCAGATATGTAGATATGTATGTTGTTCCAGATGTGCTTAATTTCTATATTCCTCAGGAGTAACTTTCTGGAAACCACTTTTATCCTTTCAACAACGAGGGATTCCCGTTCCGATTGTGTTGAGTAGTGCAGTGGTGATTTGCACGCAATAAGTTTTAAATTTGTGACCATTCCTGCACAAGGCAAGTAGGTGATGAAACAATGCACTTCATCTTCTCTGTTCTGTCGCCGAAGACAGGTTGCTTCCTCCTTTCTGAGCAATTTAGATCGGTAGCAAGGTGAGTACCATCGCAATTACTGCGTTTAGGTCTTTCCTTTTTAAAATCTAGTTTGTAGTAGAAAATCAGGTGAGGTCCGCTACATTTACCACAGTTTTTGGAGGCATACTGAAAAGTCTTGCATTTTTTGCACTGTGTGGGTTGCAGAGTTAGTGGGTTCAATGGTTCAGTGTGTTGTAGTACGCGATGCGTCCTGGAGTGGTGTGAAAGGAGCTTGTCATAGTTTTACTTGTGGTCAGAGATATGTATTGTTTTGATAGGTCGTTTTGTGAGTCGCCAGGGGATGCACTTTGCAATTTTGAATTGGTATCCTTGCATCTTTAGATCCTCTTAGAATTCCCTATTGGTGACCTCGTGATGGACTTTAGTGATAATTACAGTGATGATTACACTCAGGAAGAGTCCACATGGCTTCCAATCATGTTGTGATTTAATGTGTGAGTTTATTATCATGATAGTTGTTTCCAGTCTGCAATTGGTGCCAACAGTTTTTTTTTTTTTTAGTTTGATTTCAAAGTCGGTTTGGTAAGTGGTGACTTTGACACTGCTCCTTCTGAAATTCATTTCAATCTGAAATCGTGCAAGGTTGATCTGTTTAAAGTCCTGTATTAAAGACTTAGCGGATTCCTTGAAGTCCTGATATTCAGTGACAACAATTGTAGGTTGAATGTTCAGATCAATCTTTACTCGGTTCTCGCCAGATTTTGTGGATGCAGACTACGAAGATTTCCAACACTAGACGAAATTCACCTGTGGACGCAGTGGTTTTGTCTCGAGTTACGCCTGAAGTGTAACTTTTTAAAGTCTTCGTCGTCATGTATCTCAAGGGATACCGTTTCATGAGTAGATTCGTTGGTTTCGCCTTGAGTACCTAGCTGTGGGTCGAACTGAGACTTCTGAGGTTGCTGCGATTGTTGCGGGTCGTTTGGTGACTGTTGAGATTCGGCCAGTGTGGTTACGTCAGATTTGTTGTTTTTCATCAGGTTTCTTGTTTGGCGTGTAGAACTTTGATTCTGCATGGAGATGGGATGATCCAATAGCCTGCAAAACCTACTCTCGTTTTCTAGTTCTGGCCCTAAACTCTGCGGCTTAGCCTTGGCGAACGTGAACCGACTACCCCCAGACAGGTCCGTGGCCTGCAGTGTACCCTAACTATCCGTTCCTAAGTCTGGCTGTCCAGACTACTAAGCCTGACTCCAGTTCGCCCTAGCAGAGGACACCACCATTTTGCTTCTCTTATAGAGCAGCGACAGCGGACATGTGAACTGACCGAGAGGTACTGCATGAAGGTTAAGTGATGGTGCTGCGTCCTATTTAAGAACTCAGTCCCAGCAAGAAAGCAGCAGACTGACAATGTAGTGACTGTTTTCTGTCGCCGCTCTAAACGTTCATCCCTGCAAATAACTTTGGCTGTCTAAAGCAGTGTTTACACTGAATTTGGCAATGTTTCTCTTAGAAAATGCTTCCAATACTGTTTGCAACAAAATGATTCCAAGATGGCTGCCGCATTAGCAGTGTGTTAACTTTCGTTCCGGTCTTATCACGAATTTATGGGTGAAAAGGGAATCTACTAACATTCGCGCTCGGTTGGCGAGTGCATGTAGTGCCACTGATGCCGCTGTGAGTGATTACGGTTCGTGAGGTTGATACTGTAATCACAAAAGATGTGTAAATACTCTTCGTGATTTCGTCTGTATGTAACAGCCGTTACTCCACGGCCCTGGGGCCCTGTTCTGTATCGTTCATACCGATCGGTGCAGTAGGTTACCCTCTGTAGTGACGTCATTTTTGGTTCTTTATCCGAAGTTCCTATTCAGTAAGCTTCTGAGACCTGATACCGATCGGTCTGCCAGCCAATTTTTCGTCAACTGTACCTACAGATTTTAGATTTCTGTATGGCCCTCTTGTGGTTTATTTCTATCTAGAATTCGTTATTCAAACATATTGAGCGGTCTTAGCTTCAGATTTAGTGACTGTGTTTCTGAAGAATCAAGAGGGCGCGTCCGGGTGGAAAGTGAGTTCTTGTTAGAAATATGGTTTGTATTGTTGTTACTGTGACTAATTGATGATGATGAAGTCCCATACTCCGTGACGGAGCGTTGGGGAACGATGCGGGAGACCCACGCCGCCGTACTAGGCAAGGTCCTAGTGGAGGTGGTTTGCCATTGCCTTCCTCCGACCGTAATTGGGATGAATGATGATGATGAAGACGACACAACACCCAGTCATCTCGAGGCAGGAAAAATCCCTGATCCCACGGGAATGGAACCCGGGAGCCCGTGCTCGGGAAGCGAGAACGCTACCGCGAGACCACGAGTAGCGGACTGTGACTAATTATAACATGAAAAAACAGTGTCGGTCAATATTCTCACAAAATAACCGTTATTTTTACGTAGTTAAGAGTTTAAAATATCATTAAATTTCTAAAGGTCGGCTCTGCTCACGTATATCACACGAGTGTTACCTGAAATTACTAGTGACTTCGCGTATATTTCTAAGCAATTGGTTTACTTATTAGCTATCGAAAAGAGTTTAAAACTTTTAATAAACAAAGGAAAGGAATTTTGTGAAGCCTGATAGAAGAAACCTTCCAAAATTTAATGCATTTACGGCTTACGCCGGAATCATTCGGCAACGAAGTAAGGTGGCAGCCTGTCTCTCTGTCGACTGGAGTTATGTGAAATAAAACGCAGAGAGCATGTGAGTTGTAGCAGCTGCGCTGATAGGGCAACAAACTGCAGAGTCAAAAGTCGGAGGTTCGTTTACTGCTGGGTATGAAAATATTTGTTTCCTCTTCCAGTTTGTAACACATTCTGAGACTTCGTTAATCGTCAGAGTTAATTATTTTTCTGAAATAATCGTTATTTATACGCAAGGGCTCGCTTTCTCACTAATGAGTAACTTCGGTTTCGTGACATACATATGCTTAATAAATGAAAGATGAAACTGCTGTACGTGAAACAACTGGCAGTGACATTTATAGTTTTTCTCGTCATAAATAATTCGCCATTTTTTCTGAATACCTAGCGATTTCCGAGTGTGTCGTCAGACAGGAATCTAGAAGCACAACTTTAATAACTGGGAATGAAACTATTTGGAATCGTCTTTATACTCTTGCTTGTCACAAGTAGTTATTTGCGATAGAATCCTTAACAATACTAGACAGAGATGAAACATGCCCGCCATAATATTTTTAGACTATATTACCATATATGAAACAGTTTTGATTCATCAGATGCATGTTACAAACTACAAGGAACTTCAATAGCTGCACTTGCACTTGCCCTCGAAAATGAGTTTTTTTTTAAATTTTGTCGTTAAGAACCAAATCGTTGATGTATCATGTAGGGAAGTAGGCTACTTCATCATTTGGATCCCTAGGAGCGAGTTACAACCACATTCCATGCATCTTCTTATGCTTTGACACTCTCTTAAACAATTTTCTGGATTCATGGAGGTATGTTCCGTCTATGCAAATAATTGAGGGCAGTTTTTTTTCCATACGCGTTTCGCTTCTTTTATTTGTGAAGCATCTTCACAAATAAAATAAGCGAAACACGTATGGCAATATAAGAAAATTTCCTTCAATGAGTTGCATAATTGGAACGGACCTCCATGAATTTTGGACCGACTAAGGAACGACAGAAAACAGATAAAATTTTTCGGGTCTCTCTCTCTCTGTATATATATATATATATTTGTACAGTGTGGTACTACATTCCTAACTCATATTCTGAAATGTAAAATTGAAAGTGAGGCGTCGAAGTGAATGAGAATAAAAAGACATGTTGTTGTCTTCTGTCCTGAGACTGGTTTGATGCAGCTCTCCATGCTACTCTATCCTGTGCAAGCTTCTTCATGTCCTAGTACTTACTGAAACCTACATCCTTCTGAATCTGCTTAGTGTATTCATCTCTTGGTCTCCCTCTACGATTTTTACCCTCCACGCTGCCCTCCAATGCTAAATTTGTGATCCCTTGATGCCTCAGAACATGCCCTACCAACCGGTCCCTTCTTCTTGTCAAGTTGTGCCAAAAACTCCTCTTCTCCCCTATTCTGTTCAATACCTCCTCATTAGTTAGGTGATCTACCCATCCAATCTTCAGCATTCTTCTGTAGCACCAAATTTCGAAAGCTTCTATTCTCTTCTTGTCCTAACTATTTATCATCCATGTTTCACTTCCATACATGGCTACACTTCATACAAATACTTTCAGAAACCATTTCCTGACACTTAAATCTATACTCGATGTTAACAAATTCCTCTTCTTCAGAAACGCTTTCCTTGCCAGTCTACATTTTATATCCTCTCTACTTCGACCATCACCAGTTATTTTGCTTCCCAAATAGCAAAACTCCTTTACTACTTTAAGTGTCTCATTTCCTAATCTGATCCCCTCATAATGTGGCATTTATGTGTGTTTTGAGAACACAGACAAAATCCTATTGTTATCATGCATTGTATGGGATAAGTTCTAATTTTTTTCCTTACAGCTGTGTGGGCCGTTCCGAAACGAACATCGATTTCCTGGGGGAGTTTTCTTACTGACTTGTTGGCACTCATGGACATTTTATCGGAAATATCGAGTGGTTTATCCTACATCTATATCTATGTGATTACTCTGCTATTCACAATAAAGTGCCTCGCAGAAGGTTCAATGAACCACCTTCAAGCTGTCTCTCTACGGTTACACTCTCGAACGGCACGGGGGAAAACGAGCACTTACATTTTTCAGTGCGAGCCCCGATTTCTCTTATTTTATTGTGATGATCATTTCTCCCTATGTAGGTGGGTGCCAACGGAATGTTTTTGCAATCAGAGGAGAAAACTGATTATTGAAATTTCATGAAAAGATCCCGTCGCAACGGAAAACGCCTTTGTTTTAATGGTTTTAATGGTTGCCACTCCAGTTCACGTATCACGTCTGTGACACTATCTCCCCTACTTCGCGATAATACAAAACGAGCTGCCCTTCTTTGTACTTTTTCGATGTCATCCGTCGGTCCCACCTGATGCGGATACCACATCGCACAGCAATACTCCAGAATAGGGCGGACAAGCGTAGTGTAAGCAGTCTCTTTAATAGACCTGTTGTACCTTCTGTGTTCTGCCAATGAATCGCAGTCTTTGGTTTGCTCTACCCACAATGTTATCTATGTGATCGTTCCAATTTAGGTTATTTTTAATTGTAATCTCTAAGTATTTAGTTGAATTTACAGCCTTCAGATTTGTGTGACTTATCGCGTAATCGAAATTTAGCTGATTTATTTTAGTACCTCTGTGAATAACTTCACACTTTTCCTTATTCATGGTCAATTGCCACTTTTCGCACCATACAGATATCCTATCTAAATCATTTTGCAAGTCTGTTTGATCATCTGATGACTTCACAAGACGGTAATGACAGCATCATCTGCAAATAATCTAACACACGGCTACTCAGATTGTCTCCTATGTCGTTAATATAGATCAGGAACAATAGAGGTCCTATAACACTTCCTTGGGGAACGCCGGGTATTGCTTCTGTTTTACTCGATGGCTTTCCGTCTATTAGTACGAAATGTGACCTTACTAATAGGAAATCACGAATCCAGTCGCACAGCTGAGGCGATACTCCGTAGGCACGCAGTTTGGTTAGAGGATGCTTGTGTCGAAAGCCTTCTGGAAATCTAAAAATATGGAATCAATTTGACATCCTCTGTCAATAGCACTTATTACTTCATGAGTATAAAGAGCTAATTGTGTTTCGTAAGAACGGTACTTTCTGGAACCGTGCTGACTATGTGTCAATAAATCGTTTTCTTCGAGGTACTTCATAATGTTCGAATACAGTATATGTTCCAAAACCCTACTACAAATCGACGTTAGTGATATAGACCTGTAATTCGGCAGATTACTCCTACTTCCCTTTTTGGGTATTGGTGTGACTTGAGCAATTTTCCAGTCTGGACCGGAGGCCTTGCCTTTATTAAGTGATTTAAGCTGCTTCGTTACTCCGAGGATATCTACTTCTATGTTTCTCTTCCAGGCAGTTGTTCTTCACTGGAATTCAAAAATATTTACTTCGTCTTCTTTGGTGAAGGAGTTTCGGAATACCGTGTTTAATAACTCTGCTTTAGTGGCACTGTCGTCAGCGACTTCACCGTTGTTATCGCGTAGTGAAGGTACAGATTGCGTCTTGCCACTGGTGTGCTTTATGTATGACCAGAATCTCATTGGGTTTTCTGCCAGATTTCGAGACAGAATTTCGTTGCTGAAATTATTAAAAGCATCTCGCATTGAAGTACGCGCAATATTTCGAACTTTTGTATAACTTTGCCAATCTCGGGGATTTTGTGTTTCTTTAAATTTGGTATGCTTTTTTCGCTGGTTCTGCAATATCGATCTGACCCGTTTTGTGTACCATGGGGGATCAGTACCACCACTTATTACTTTATGTGGTAATATCTCTCAATCTATCAGGAGGGAGGTGCGACCCACTGCACCCCTGAAAAGGTGGACATACTGGTGCAAAATGACGTCCCGATACACCTGACCTGTTACAGTTCCTCTTGCCAAAGACATGCAGGGGTGTACGGGCACTATCTCTTTGAAAACATTCCACAACTTTTCTACACTTACATGTTCAGATCGGAAGGAGTGATGACTGTCTCTTAAAAAGGAGTTGAGAGCATTTTTATCAGCTTTTTTAAATAGAAATACGTTGCGTTTCTTTTTGATGGTTGTAGGTGTTACGGTATTCAGCCTAGCAGCAACTGCCATATGGTCGCTAATCCCTGTATTCGTCACAATACTCACTATTTGTCCAGGATTATTTGTTGCTAAAAGGTCAAGTATGCTTTGGCAACGATTTACGCTTCGAGTGGGTGCATGAACTAATTGTTCAAAATAAGTTTCTGAGAAAGTATTCAGTACAATTTCGGATGACGTTTTATGCCTGCATCCGGCTTTAAACATGTGATTTTTTTCAGCATATCGAGGGTAGATTTAAGTCACCAACGACTATAATTGTATGAGCGGGGTACTTATTTGAAATGAGACTCAAGTTTTCTTTGAACTGTTCAGCAACTATATCTTCTGCGTCGAGAGGTCGGTAAAACGATCCAATTAATAGTTTAGTCTGATTGTCAGGTATAACCTCTACCGATGCTATTTCACACGAACTATCTACTTCAGTTTCGCTACAAGGCAAACTACTTCTGACAGCAACAAATACTACTCTTTATGAACGCTATTAGATTGTCTGAAAAAATTTCGACTGAACTTATTCCGGCTTCAGCCAGCTCTCTGTACCTACAACTATTTGAGGTTCAGTGCATTTTGTTAGGGCTTAGAGCTCTGGTTCTTTCCCAACATAGCTACGGCAATTTATAACTACAATACCAATCGTTTCTACAACTACCTTACTATGTTATACCTGCCCACTTTTAGACGGACGTCTCTTCTGTGGTTCCCAGAGACCCTTTAACCTAAAAAAATGCCCAGTCCCTTCCACACAGCCCCCGCTACCCGTGTAGCCACTTCCTGTGTGTAGTGGACTCCTGACCTATTAAGCGGAACCCGGAAACCCACCACCCGATGGCGCAAATCAAGGAGTCTGCAGCCTACACGGTCACAGAACCGCCTGAGCCTCTGATTCAGACCCTCCACTCGGCTTTGCACCAAAGTACCACAGTCGATTCTATAGACGATGCTGCAGATGGTGAGCTCCTCCTTAATCTCGGAAGCAAGATTGGCAGTCTTTACCATTTCCGCTAGCCGCCCAAAACCAGACAGAATCTGCTCCGATCCAAAGCGGCAAACATCATTGGTACCGACGTGAGCCACCACCTGCAGTTGGCTGCACCCTGTACTCTTCATGGCAGCCGGAAGCACCCTTTCCACATCCAGAATGACTCCTCCCGGAATGCACACGGAGTGCACATCGGCTTCCTTCCCCTCCTTGGCAACCATGTTCCTAAGGAGCCTCATTACGCCTAACGTTGGAGCTCCCAACTACCAGCAATCCCACCCTCTGTGAATGCCCAGACCTTGCGGGCCGAGAGGCTTCCTCTGGAACAGGGTGGACGACTGCATCCGGCTCAGAGACATCGTCAGCCACAGATAACGCCCGAAACCTGTTCGTCAAACGAACTGGGGAGGCCCTACGATTGGCCCCTCGGAAAGTCTTTCGCCGCCTGCCAGACTTTGGAGTGATCTCCCACTTGACCACGGGTGAGGGGTCAACCTCAGTGCAGGCAGTACTCGGGGCGGCCACAGCAGTGGACCGATCGGAGAACATGTGGGACGTGCTCGACATCCCGCGCATCTCCTCCGGCGGGAAGGACCGCACAATTCGTAATATGGCACCTCAAACCGCGCGGCCACTACATGCGGCGTGTGTAAAAAAATATGCATTATAGTTAGGCGCAAATACACAAACACAAGCGCACAACATTGATAAGAAGCGCCCTTCGGGGAGACGAGACTCGAGGTCACTTGCCAAGGCACATCTTCCGCTTAAGGCGCCGTTAAGTGGAGGAAGCAATTGTAGTAACAAATAGTATTGTCATATTTTATACACACATCGTGTTGAGTTAATATCACAACATACATGCATCTAGTAGTATCATAGTAGAACAGAATATGCTAATTCAGGTGAGACAGGCTCGAAGTGTTTACTGAAGCCCTCCCGCTTGAAATAGTTAAGTAAAGGGACCTCTTTTGCTATTTGTCTTTCCCGTCATGTATTTTTTTCTTGAGAGCAGCAATTTTTCCCCACTTTTACTTCATGTATCAAGTTTCTTTTGTTTTTTTTCCTTCTTAAATTAACAATTTATTTATATAAAAATCAAAAAAAGTACTAAAATTTTCAAAATTATCTAGTTTGCAGTAGCAAACGACCCGCTACAGTTACCAAGGTGTTGGGTCACTCTATAATGTTAATAAATAAATAAATAATAAATAAAAGTTCGCAATATTGTTTCTTGTTTAAGGTCTCCGTCCACACTGGCAGCAAACGTTCCTCGTGGCGTATTAACGTCTGCATCTTCATTGCTTATAGGGTAGTCGCATCGTATGCATCGCTGTCTAGCAACGAGGGATCGATGTTCATATGTGGTATTGCACTGTTAATGTCAAAAATTTTGAGCAAACGAGGAGAAAGGCGTAGTTGCTTCATCGTCGTAAACATGCTACATAAAAAGTGGCACAGATACCGTACTACAGCATCTTTCCGCCACTCTTCGTTTTCCATCAACTGGCGATCCTTTTCAGAACCTAGCATACTTACTTTACGTTTTTAAGCGAGCCATGTCTCAAACTAGTACGAGAAGTTTTAGGAGCACTGACTGAGAGTGTGAAGGATTACGTAATTGTAAATGAACTTTAAGATTATGTCGACGTATATACATTATAGAATTTTGTCAGTAAATTATCAATAACAACTTCATTTATTTCGACAGTATGTGACAGGAGAATCGCTACTTTCCGATGTCCCTGCCACATCCACACTCACTGATGGCACTGTGTATTCGACAGTATGTGACAGGAGAATCGCTACTTTCCGATGTATCTGCCACATCCACACTCACTGAAGGCACTGTGTATTTGCTGTATGGAATAGTGACAGTTTCCGTTATTTGCTTGTAACATACGTCGGAAAGCCACCATACTCGTCTGTCTCTTTGTTTTCATCGTCGACTTTCTCCTTCAGTACATTAGTTAGTAAATTACAAGCTGTAAGCTGTTTGGGTTTCCACCCACCTGCTTCTGCCGTTTTGGCAGAGCAGGAGGAGGAGGAGGAGGAGGAGGAGGAGGAGTTTGCATACTGAAAGGATCAGGCCCTTCGACTTCTTCCTTTTCGAAGGCAAAATCTTCCGAAACCTAATATCATATATATCACTTTTGGAAAACAGCGACTGAAAATACAGTGCAGAATACGAATAACGACTATCAAGCGTATACCTCTTTGTCCAGTGTACACTTTGTTTCTTCCGGTTTATGTATATCACCGAGATCCACAGGCTACGTAACCAAACCACGGCAGCTTGCAAATCTGTCGATATTATACTTCCAGTGAACCAATCTTTTTGTCTACCGAGTTGCTGCTGATGTGAAACGCAGCAGTAACTTTGTTTCCAGCGGGTCTTGTTTCGCGTTGCATTTTTATTACTAGAATTTCTTACGTTCCATAAGCACTTATCTTCCTCATATCGGTACACTGATATCAATTCCAACACTAGTTGCCTCCTCTACTGCAAACAATAATCAGCGCAACCACAAACATGGACGCCGGCCGTAGTGGCCGTGCGGTTCTGGTCGCTACAGTCTGGAACCGAGCGACCGCTACGGTCGCAGGTTCGAATCCTGCCTCGGGCATGGATGTGTGTGATGTCCTTAGGTTAGTTAGGTTTAATTAGTTCTAAGTTCTAGGCGACTGATGACCTCAGACGTTGGGTCGCATAGTGCTCGGAGCCATTTGAATCATTTGAACAAACATGGACGAAACGCAGAGCATCAAAAATAAATCGGCGACGGTATGGAATAGCTGCCTGGAAACAGTTTCCTTTGATCTTCACCGACATTGCTACGGATAGCCGTTTTCGTGTGTTACACTTGTTTGCATCATGGTACAAACATCAGCCATCCAGTAGCTGTCAGTAACATTGTTGTAAGCGTTATATGAAACATATTGCAAACTCCAGTGTAAATGCGCCTTTGCTCTGGAGTTCTTAGGAAACTCTCTAGATCTGCTAGGTTGCCATTACGTGGATACTGCTAACCGACAGCTACCTTCCAGGAAGGTAACCAGGCGCTGCTGTTGCCTTCTAACGAAGAAGACCTCTCTGACGGTCATCACCTTCTTAGCGACCACCAATAACCACAGTTTGAAAGACGTTGCATTAATGTTAACCTGGCCCAAAAATACGCCTGGGCAGACAGAATGATGATTCGATATGTAATTTATGTCTCACTCTCATCTCGGCAGTAGATAGAAAATCGGTAGGAAAGTTTTTTTCTTTTTCTTAAATTTTGGTTTACAATCTGTTACAATGACAGTGCCGGTCACGTTTTAAAAATCCATTTGAGATTTTCGCTGATGTATCAAGTTCATGAAAGTGACATATAACAGTAGGTGGAGACTACGCTGACTACCAGTCGAAGTTGCGATATTATGTTGGGTAATATTGTTTTGTGAGACCAAATGAAATTGCATTTGGGTTAATAGGTAGTAGGACGATCGTGTCCCCACAATCTTCTAGAGACATTTCTTGAATAAACCATACTACGTTGATTGAATAAGATGTATGTGAGACAATGCCTGCACAGAATGTGGGGGATGCCAACAGCAGTTGAGACGTAGCAACTTGTGCAAATTAATAAATTTTACAAAATCGTATCTAGTTGAATTCTTACCGTCAGAAGTCGTCATCATCATCATTATCATCATCGTCGTTATCATCCTGTACGGCATGCATTCCGTTCCAGATCCATTGTACCCTGGGACGACCTGTGACCGTTAGCCCTTTTATATTGCCAAGGGTCGTTTATGATATCTGCCTTGATCCTTCCATTTTTCAAAAACGAATTAAAAACAGTCTTGACCGCAATAAAATATTTTCTGGTCATGGTAATCGGTTTCGGTGAAAGTGCGAACACCTTCAGACCATATTGCGCCATGATGGCAGGCAGTGGCAATGAACAGGACGGGTATCGTGGATCCACTATGATCAACAGCTTCAAGCAGGTCCATGGTTCTTTATAAGGTGAGTGACCACCTTTGACGGCACCGCATGCTCTGCAATGTGCTCCATTGCTGGACACAAGGTAGGTAAGGAGTTTCTGGGCTACGGCGTTCCAGTCCTCTTCCAGCGCTGTTGACAACGACTGCATGGACGGTGGGACGGTGGTGCATGTGGACGTACGGCAATACATTTCCCCAATGTATCGCAAACGTGGTCGATGGGATTTCAGTTGAGAGATCTGGCAGGTCAGTGCATCCGCCGAATATTCTCTGGTTCCAAGAGATCCTTCACCAGCACTATTGGATGCGGTGCGCGGTGTAGCCGTGCGGTCATAGGCGTCTTATCACGGTTCGCTCGGCTCCCCCCCTCGGAGGCTCGAGTCCTCCGTCGTGCATGGTTGTGTGTGTATTGTCCTTAGCGTAAGTTAGTTTAAGATAGATTAAGTAGTGCGTAAGGCGAGGGACCGATGACCTCAGAAGTTTGGTCCCATAATCCTTACCACAAATTTAATTTTTTTTTTTTTTGGATGTGGTTGAGCATTGTCATCTAAAAAACTGAAGTTATGGTGTCATAATAACGCTGACCAGTGGGTGTATTGTGTTCAAAGATTTGAACACAACTTGACACTACACAAAACTTGCGCTAATAGCATAGGCACACAGGGAAATCACACGTCATGGATCTGTAAGTCCACGGTACTGGTGATAAGTTGAGAAAACCGTCCCGAAACACATGTGCTACGAAACGCCACTGTTTCCTGCGTAAGTACTCCGACATCAATATTGCGCCATGATGGCAGGCAGTGACAATGAATATGACGGATATCGTGGATCAACTATGATCAACAGCTTCAAGCAGGTCCATCGTTCTTTATAAGGTGAGTGACCACCTTTGACGGCACCGCATGCTCTGCAATGTGCTCCATTGCTGGACACAAGGTAGGTAAGGAGTTTTTGGGCTACGGCGTTCCAGTCCTCTTCCAGCGCTGTTGACAACGACCGCACAACGGGTTGGCATACTCTAGATCAGGTGATCGAGCAGCTGCTGGGGTATAGCCTCCCATTCTTGTGCCAGTGCCTGTCGGAGCTCCTGAAGTGTCCCAGGGGTTTGAAGACATCAGCAGTACGTTGACCGAGAGCATCCCAGACGTGCTCGATGGGGTTTAGGTCTGGAGAACAGGCAGGCCACCCCATTCGCCTGATATCTTCTGTTACAAGGTACCCCTCTACGACGGCATCTCGGTGGGGCCGTGCTTTATCATCTATCAGGAGGAAGGTGGGACCCACTGCACCCCTGAAAAGGTGGACATACTGGTGCAAAATGACGTCCCGATACACCTGACCTGTTACAGTTCCTCTGTCAAAGACATGCAGGGCTGTACGGGCACCAATCATTATCCCACCCCACACCATCAAACCACGACCTCCATACAGGCCCCTCTCAAGTACATTAAGGGGTTGGTATCTGGTTCCTGGTTCACACCAGATGAAAATCCGTTGAGAATCACTGATCAGACTACTTGAGTTCGTCCGTGAAGATAACTCGGGACCCCTGTTTCAATGACCATGTACTGTGTTCTTTTACACCAGGCCTTACAGGTTCTCCTGTGACCAGGGATCAGTGGAATGCACCCTGCAGGTCTCCGGGTGGATAAACCATGTCTGATCAGTCGTCTATAGTCTGTGTGTCTGGAGACAACTGTTCCAGTGGCTGTGGTAGGGTCCTGAGCAAGGCTACGTGCGGTACTCCGTGGCCATCTGCGGGCACTGATGTTGATATGTCGGTCTTCTTGTGGTGTTGTACACTGTGGACGTCCCGTACTGTAGCGCCTGCACACGTTTCCTCTGCTGGAATCGTTGCCATGACCTTCAGATCACACTTTGTATCACACGGAGGTCCCGTGCTACGACTTGCTGTGTGTGACTAGCCTCCAGTCGCCCGAGTATTCTACCCGTCATAACCTCATCAATATGTGTTTTTGAGCCATTTTCAACACACAGTCGCCATTAGCTCGTCTTAAAACGTTTGCACACTTACTCGCTGGAGCGTACTCTGACATGCACCAACACACCTCTGCATATGTGGACTGCTGCCAGCGCCAATGTTTGACGACCGCAGGTCAAATTCATCGCATGGTCATACTCCGTCGCACCAGAGCGTTGTATTACCATGTATCAGCATTAGCCTTAATTTAGGAGCATGAGTGTGGTTCAATAATTGTCACTCTTTAACAAACGAACAATGATGCAACGTTGACAGAAAGCAAAAACTGACGAAATTGTGCGTAAATGATTGAAATGCTACCCACATTGCGCTTTTATTACGGCTGTTAGCAATGATTCGTTGTTAGAGCATTTTCGTTGCTCAGCTCTTCGCTCTGCTCCTCTAACTTGATTGGATCAAACAAGTTCGCCTCCCGTGACGCTCGCCCTTACGGGCCCACTAGGGCAGACCCTTAGCGGGTCGGCCCTCGAGTTGGTCGGTCTGCCCGCGCCTTTGATCACTGGCTCGCAGCAGCTCGGCGGGGCTTTCGTCTACGGATAAGGGGTGTTAGTTGTCTGCTCGGCTGGCGCTGCGGCATTCCGAGAGGGAAGCTGGCCAGGTCTCCGCCGGCTGCATGTTTACCACCAGACTGCGCTTTACATTCCAGTGATTCAGCTTCGTTCCACAAGGATTCTTTCACAAGCACGAGCGCGAGTGTTGTTTTTATGTGTACAGTGTGCCTATATGCAAATGATCTTTAGTGTCGGCTCAGTGGCACCAACGAACTACTCATTGACAAGAACAGAACTAAATCACTATCGAATAATATCTTAATTTACTTTTTGCCGTGACTGTAAAGTTTCTGTAATTCACTTCATTGTGCAGCACATCCAAAGAAATTGAGTGTTGCTTTTTTTGTCGAGTAATGTCAGGTGGCATTGTCTGATTGCCAAAGGCAGTTTGTCATTCTTCTTAGAAAGACATCTATTAGGTGTATGTGGTTAACTATCCCTACGAACCTGTATGAAAGACATAAAGTACTCCTACTGCTATTTGTTTGAATTATCAATCTTCTGGTTTTTTGTGATCTGTGCTAAACTCATCTACTCAAAGCAGCACTTGTACACAAAATCCTCAATTATTTGTTGGATATATTCCACATTCCAATATCCGACTTCCCCTACAATTTTTACCTTCGCCAGCTCCCTCCAGTACCATGAAAGTTATTTCTTGATGACTTAACACGTGACCCGTCATCCTGTTCCTTCTTCTTTTCAATGTTTTCCGCGTCTTCCTTTCTTCGCCAGTTCTGCGTAAAACTTTCTCATTTCGTATCGGTCCATTTAATCTCTTCTCAAGCACCACATCTCAAAAAATTGAATTTTGTCTTTTCAGGCATTCCCATAGTCCTTGATTCACTTCTATACAATCCTGTGCGCCAAACATACTGCCTCAGATGTTTACTCCTCTACCTGAGCCCGATGTTTGATATTAGTAGACTTCTTGTGTCCAAGAATGTCTTTTTTCACTGTGCCTCGCTTTGTCGCTCAAGTGTTTCTAATGTAGCAGTATACACCTTCACGTTGTCTACTTCGTGAACCGCAGTCGTGATGGTTCTTGTCTCATGAATCTCATTTCCGCTACTCCTCATTACTTTCGCCTTCCTTCGGTTTAGTCTTAATCCATATTCCGTGATCAGCAAGCTGTTTGTTCCATTCAAGAACTTGTGTAATTATTCCTTGCTTTCACTTGGGAAAACAATGAAATCAGAAAATCTTATAACTGACATCCTTTAGCCCTCAGTTTTAATCTGAACCCTCAAAGTTCCTTTTATCTCCATCATTGCTTCATCGACTTAGCTATTGAACAGTAGGGGAGAAACATTGCACCCCTATTTTTACACCCTTTTTAAGTGCAGTCATTTCGCTCTTGATCTTCCATCCTTGTTGTTCTTTCCTGGTTCTTATATATACATACTGTATATTAAGCGCGTTTCCTTATGGCTTACACAAATTTTTCTGCGAATTTCGAACATCTTGCACGATATTACTTTGTCGAAGGCTTTTTCTAGTTCGACAGATCTTATGAACCCGATTTTTCCTAAATCGTGCTTCTATTCATATGCGCAATGTTACGACTGCCTCTCTGGTGTCTTTACCTTTCCGATAGCGAAATTCATCGTCGATAGCTAAACTTATCGTTATCTAACAGATCCTAAACTTTCCTCCGTATATTAATTTTGTTAGCAACTACGATGCATGATTTTTAAGCGACTGTGCGATAATTCTCGCACCTGTCCACCTTTCCTCTCTTCAGCATTGAGTGGATTATATTTTTTCGAAAGTCAGATGGAATGCCTCCTGTCTAATAAAGTCTATACGACATCTTGAATAGCCATTTGATTGCGACTTCCGCCATTGATTTTATCAATTCCGAAGGAATGTTATCTATACGTGTTGCCTTACCTGATCGCAAGTCTTTCAAAGTTCTATAGGTCTCTGACTCTAATACCGGACCTTCTGAGTCTGCCATACTATTTCTTCTTCTAGCACACTACAGACCTCATCGTCTTAGAAGCCTTTAGTGTACTCCTTCCACCTACCTGATCCGTCCTCTGTGTTTGTCAGTGGAATTATTCTTGCACTCTTGGTGTTGACACCTTCGTCTTTACTTCCACCACACGTTGTTTTGCCTTTCCTATATGCTGAATTGGTTCCTTCACGGCCGGCCGCTGTGGCCGAGCGGAGACGTTAGAGAATATTTTTAAAACCGCAGCCATTTAGACGGCCGGTTCTAGGCGCTTCTAGACGCTTCATCCTGGAATCGCGCTGCTGCTACGGTCGCAGGTTTGAATCCTGCCTCGGGCATGGATGTGTGTGATGTCCTTAGGTTAGTTAGGTTTAGGTAGTTCTAAGTCTAGGGGACTGATGACCTCAGATGTTGTCCCATATGCTCAGAGCCATCTGAAACATGCCTGTTCTTCCAACGACTTTGTTTTTCGATATCCCCATATTTTCCCTTCAACCATTTCGATTTTATTTTCCTTATTACCCTATGTATTCCCTTCCAAATTCATTTATATTGTTGTTTTCTTCTTTCTTTCCGTTAACATGTTTATAAAGCCTTTTGCCAGTAGAAGTATTTCTTCTGTTACCTATGGTTTCCTTGTAGTTACCTTCCGTGTGCCTTATTTGTCTGTCCATCTTCTGTGATTCCCCGTTTTATAGATAACTATTCATTTTCAGCTTAATCGCCCATTGTAGCATCTGCAGCTCTAGAGGACATCAAACCCACCTCATAACTCCTCATTACTACAGAAACCCACTGCTTTTCGCATTGATTCTTCCGAATCATCCTCTTAAACTTGAATCTTCTCTTCTTCTTCATTACTAATTTGGGATATAGGGTGACAATTAAAGAAGACGTATTGCTGTCTATTTCCGTAGCGAAAAAAGTTACTAGAAAGGTTGCCATATTAGGTAATTTCCGCCTGATAGCCAAACGGCATGAGCTTCACGTATTTTTAATTTTCTTTCCCAACAAAAAGTTATTCCGGGTAATCAATAGAGACGGGATACTGTAACTGCTTCTATATATGAAGGTAGTATCTGTTCTGGAAAGAACAGATATCATTGATGACCGCGCAGCTTCTCTAGAATGAAATGATAATTAAATCGACACATCATTGGGGATATGTTGAAAATGTGTGCCAAGACCGGGACTCGAACCCGGGATCCACTGCTTACATAACAGACGCTCTATCCATCTGAGCCACCATAGGTACAGTAGACAGTGCGCCTGCAGAGGGACGTAGCCCTTGTACTCTCCCCATGAGACCCACGTTCCCAACATGACCACATTCCTACATTCGCAGTGCGCGTAACAGATGTTTGCCCATCACATTTCATTCTAGAGAAGCTGCACGGTCATGAATGGTATCTGTTCTTTCGAGAGCAGATATTACCTTCATATATAGTTAAAATATGGCTACCCGGCCGTTGACTCGTACGGGACTTGTTAGATTAATCTGCCACGAGCAACGAGTGTGATGAGCAAACATCTATTAGGCGCACAGTGAATGTAGTGGTGCGGACATGCTGGGAATGTGGGTCACACGGGGAGCGTGCAAGGGATAATTCCCTGCAGGTGCACTATCTGCTATGCCTTCGGTGGCTCAGATGGATAGAGCGTCTGCCATGTAAGCAGGAGATCCCGGGTTTGACACCTGTTTGCTGGTAGGGTGTCGATTTAGTTACCATTTAACGGTTTCTGTTACAGCGGAGAGTGAAGCGCCGGCACTCCAGCCGGGAACGAGGGGGCACAGAGGTCTGTGAAGAAGGCGTCAGCCAATTGCACGGTGACCGACCCCTCTCCAGGACGACAACGCGACAGCAGCGGCCTCCAATGAGAAGAGGACGTAAGTACTGCTCCGACTGGTCGCGCCCACTTCTACAGCAGCATCAAGATTAGGCACTTCAGTACCAGCGACCTATGAACTGTATATACTGAAGAGATTTCTTATTTTGTCCGTCACCCTTTGCTTGCAACACATCTACGTAATTCTCAAAGTTTATCTTATTTTAAGAAAACTCATTATTTCGATTTGTTTGACTGTTGTCTAGCGATCCGAGAAAGTAGGTTTCCTAGACTCCCCGTAGTTGTCAAGTAAGCAGGATTTAACAGTTTCTCCAATCTTTTTCCAACTGACACGTTCCACATCATGAAGTTTACCGTCATATGATCTAAGAAACATGGGGCAGACTAACTAGCCTTGGGACCATTAATGAAAATGTTTGACATGCGCCCGTTAGTCATTTTCCAACTGCAACCCCATTTCGTTCTTAAGATTTACCGACCAGTTGTAAAGCAATAGTCATCTTCAGAACTTCTGGAAACTTTATAACGCAGCAACGATGCAGCACCAGGAATACAAATAAAAGAAGAGAATGCTTCATGTGACCGAGTGCGCAGAACAAGTCAGTAGACATTCCAGGCGTTCATGGATGCACATGCGGTTAGCTTTGGGATAAAAGGGGGGCTAAAGAAATGTCTTAACTCGTACAAAATGTAACGTAGAAAAAGGTAAACTTTACAGAAAGTACAGAAACTACTCGATAATTAGTAATGAAATAAATAGTATTTTTTGATTATTGTATTACATGAAAACTCAAATGTATCTTGTGTTTGATACATTTATTGAGATAAAATAAATAAGGGCAAATGGTGTAGCTGATAATAAAAAACTTTGAATGAACTGTTGGATTGTTCATATAACTACATTTCAGTTAGTTAAAGTATTATTCCAATCTTCTGCAAATGAATTATAAAACTAAACATATAAATAAGTAGTTTTGATCATTGCATTACGAAAGAATAATTACACCAGCATATCTAGTTGCAATGGAAACTGATATGTTCCGCGCCAGTGAAGATGCAACAACACATCCAAGGTAAACACGTAAAAAAACCCTCCTCCTTGGAGTGAATTTTTACAAGATCCGTTCATGGTAAAGCTTTGGCTCTCACCTGATCGACACAAGTCCGTAACTGCTGATGAACCCAATAAACAAAGAAGTTAAAACCTGAGTTCAAAAGTTGAAAAGTTACAAGACAAAGAAACGTCAACGACCAACACTGGGGTCCACTGCAGTCTCCAGTTTAGGGGCCACTTCCTTTCGATTCCCAAGGTAGTCACTGGTGGCTTCACATTGCAGCAGCAATCGACGGTATCTCGGCCCCAGAGATTCTGATGATTTCCTTAGCGTGACCTGTGATTGACGGGCCACTACAGTGGTTGGCGCGTGGCCCCGAGGACTCGAATGAATGAACTGGCATTGTACAGCTGAATGCTGGCGCCAGGATACGGCTGGACCTGTTTGTGGACACGTGACCCCATGGAATTAAGCAAGTCAGAGGAGCCAGCGACCTTTGGTGGTGCTCATGCTGCCATCTGTCAGCCCAGCGGGAGTGTGAGGGCTTCTGGCAGTAGTCTACAGTGTGGCCCTTGGGGCTTCTCCATATAGGCTACCCACAGGAGGTAGTGGGAGAGGGGTTGTTGGTAGAGAGGGCGAATGGCCCATAAACCACATTCTTCCCCTCTGATGGCCGATCGCATTCCTGCCGGCAGCTCACAGAACCAGTGAACCAGGAAAGTTGTTCTCGATGTCTATGGAAGTGGGCGCCTGTTAGAGGAGCGTTGACCCCACTGGAATTTGGAGGGCAAATGACATTGTGAGGCGGTGGCTGGACGGTGTTGTAGATGGTTTTGGAAGGGGAGGTGTCCAAATCTGAAACAATGGACTATAAACGATAACTGGTTGCAGCGCCCAGTGTGCTATGGGAGCACACCTGGTTTACATGTCTGTAACATGTGGAGCCATCCTGAAGTTGTTTTTGCAACTTGCCATGACCCAACAGATGCGGATCGCATCTGGCAACCAGCGTTGGTGGTCCTTGGAGGAGAGCTGTGATGTGACTGCCAAGAAAGGTTGTGTGTTCAGGATAGATAAAGGATGGCAAGTTGTAGATGATGTGGCGTATGATGAGTTTTTCGGCCACGGTAATTCAATCTTGTATGGTGGAGTGAATTACACTTGTGGGCTAGGGATTGAGTCTTTGATTACTAATCAAAACGTCCTTGGTCCCAGGTTCTAAACCAGCCATCACGTAAACTTTCAATAGAAATCATCAGCAATGACGATCAAAAACTTCTGTCACAAGGTCACCCTCACACTGCCTATGACCTTGTCAAGGGGGGGAGGAGGAATGGGCAGATGTTCAGGGTACTCTCTTTGCCTCGGGGAGGGAAACTACCTCTGTAAGGCAGAAGAATGAGCAATGATCAACTGCATGAGGATACAGAAGGCAACGCATTGAAGATACGTAATATGTATCCACAGTGCTTGGCCTGAAACTGAAAAAGAGTCATGATCTTTCCATTCGCAAAAGATTTCAGACTAGTCCCCCTTTCGGATCTCCAGGAAAGGAACGTGCCCATGAGAAAAAACACTGAATAACCAACGAAAGGGTAACGTTCTATGAGCATGAGCATGGAATATCATAATTCTGAACGTGAAAGGGAAAATAGAAAATGTGAAAACTGAAATGCTAAGGCTCAATCGAAACATGCTGCGGGTGAGTGAAGTAAAATTGAAAGAAGACAAGAATTTTTAGTTAGACCACTATATGGTAATATCAACAGCAGCATAAAACGGTATGACAGGAGTAGGATTTGTTATGAATAGAAAGGTAGGGCTGCGAAAGGTAGGCCCGAAGCAGGTTCGAAACCTGCTTCGGGCATGGATGTGTGTGATGTCCTTAGTTTAGTTAGGTTTAAGTAGTTCTAAGTTCAAGGGGACTCATGACCTCTGATGGTAAGCCCCATAGTACTCAGAGCCATTTGAACCAAGTTCAATAATGGGGTTGTTATGCTCAAAATCGACAGTAAACCAGCACCGACAATAAATTTCATGTATACACGCCGACATAGCAAGCCGAAGATGAAGAGGTAGAGAGAGTATATGATATTGAACTGGTAATTTTCAGTACATAAAGGGGGATGAAAATGTAATAGTCACGGGGTATTGGAATGCGGTTGTAGAGGAAGGAGTAGAAGAAAGGCCTATTGCAGAATGTGTGCTTGGTACTAGTAATGAGAGAGCAGAAAGACTAATTGAGTCCTACAATAAATTTCGGCTAGTAACAAGAATATTCAGTTCTTGAACCAAAAGACGAGGTGGTGTACTTGTAAACGACAGAGATTCCCAAATCAGATGTGATTGTTGTGGTCTTCAGTCCTAAGACTGGTTTGATGCAGCTCTCCATGCTACTCTATCCTGTGCAAGCTTCTTCATCTCCCAGTACTTACTGCAACCTACATCCTTCTGAATCTGCTTAGTGTATTCATCTCTTGGTCTCCCTCTACGATTTTTACCCTCCACGCTGCTCTCCAATGCTAAATTTGTGTTCCCTTGATGCCTCAGAACATGTCCTACCAACCGGTCCCTTCTTCTAGTCAAGTAGTGCCACAAACTCCTCTTTTCCCCAATTCTATTCAATACTTCCTCATTAGTTATGTGGTCTACCCATCTAATCTTCAGCATTCTTCTGTAGCACCAAATTTCGTAAGCTTCTATTCTCTTCTTGTCCAAACTAGTTATCGTCCATGTTTCACTTTCATACATGGCTACACTCCATTCAAATACTTTCAGAAACGACTTCCTGACACTTAAATCTACACTCGATGTTAACAAATTTCTCTTCTTCAGAAACGCTTTCCTTGCCATTGCCAGTCTACCTTTTATATCATCTCTACTTCGACCATCATCAGTTACTTTGCTCCCCAAATAGCAAAACTCCCTTACTACGTTAAGTGTCTCATTTCCTAATCTAATTCCCTTAGCATCATCCGACTTAATTCGACTACATTCCATTATCCTCGTTTTGCTTTTGTTGATGTTCATCTTATATCCTCCTTTCAAGACACTGTCCATTCCGTTCAACTGCTCTTCCAAGTCCCTTGCTGACAGCATTACAATGTCGTCGGCGAACCTTAAAGTTTTTATTTCTTCTTCATGGATTTTAATACAGACTCCGAATTTTTCTTTAGTTTCCTTTACTGCTTGCTCAGTATACAGATTGAATAACATCGGGGAGAGGCTACAACCCTGTCTCACTCCCTTCCTAACCACTGCTTCCCTTTCATGCCCCTCGACTCTTATAACTGCCCTCTGGTTTCCGTACAAATTGTAAATAGCCTTTCGCTCCCTGTATTTTACCCCTGCCACCCTTAGAATTTGAAAGAGAGTATTCCAGTCAACATCGTGAAAAGCTTTCTCTAAGTCCACAAATGCTAGAAACGTAGGTTTGCATTTCCTTCAAAATGGCTCTGAGCACTATGGGACTTAACTACTGAGATCATCAGTCCCCTACAACTTACAACTACTTAAACCTAACTAACCTAAGGACATTACACACTTTCATGCCTGAGGCAGGATTCGAACCTGCGACCGTAGCGGTCGCGCGGTTCCAGACTGTAGCGCCCAGAACCGCTCGGTCACTCCTGCCGGCTGCCTTTCCTTAGTTTTTCTTTTAAGATAAGTCATAAAGTCAGTATTGCCTCACGTGTTCCAACATTTCTACGGAATCCAAACTGATCTTCCCCGAGGTCGGCTTCAACCAGTTTTTCCATTCGTCTGCAAAGAATTCGTGTTAGTATTTTGCAGCCGTGGCTTATTACACTGATAATTCGGTAATTTTCACATCTGTGAACACCAGCTTTCTTCGGAATAGAAATTATTATATTTTTTCTTGAAGTCTGAGGGTATTTCGCCTGTCTCATACATCTTGCTCACCAGATGGTAGAGTTTTGTCAGGACTGGCTCTCCCATGGCCGTCAGTAGTTCTAACGGAATGTTGTCTACTCCTGGGGCCTTGTTTCGACTCAGGTTTTTCAGTGCTCTGTCAAACTCTTCACGCAGTATCGTATCTCCCATTTCATCTTCATCTAAATCCTCTTCCATTTCCATAATATTGTCCTCAAGAACATCGCCCCTGTATAGACCCTCTATATACCCCTTCCACCTTTCTGTTTTGCCTTCTTTGCTTAGAACTGTGTTTTCATCTGAGCTCCTGATATTCATGCAAGTGGCTCTCTTTTCTCCAAAGGTCTGCCGGCCGAAGTGGCTGTGCGGTTAAAGGCGTTGCAGTCTGGAACCGCAAGACCGCTACGGTCGCAGATTCGAATCCTGCCTCGGGCATGGATGTTTGTGATGTCCTTAGGTTAGTTAGGTTTAACTAGTTCTACGTTCTAGGGGACAAATGACCACAGCAGTTGAGTCCCATAGTGCTCAGAGCCATTTGAACCATTTTCTCCAAAGGCCTCTCTAATTTTCCTAATGAGATAAGCCTCTACATCCTTACATTTGTCCTCTAGCCAACCCTGCTTAACCATTTTGCACTTCCTGTCGATCTCATTTTTGAGACGTTTGTATTCCTTTTTGCCTGCTTCATTTACTGCATTTTTATATTTTCTTCTTTCATCAATATTTCTTCTGTTACCCCCGTCTTTTTACCTACTTGATCCTCTGCTGCCTTCACTACTTCATCCCTCAGAGCTACCCTTTCTTCTTATACTGTATTTCGTTCCCCCATTCCTGTCAATTGTTCCCTTATGCTCTCCTTGAATCTCTGTACAACCTCTTGTTTAGTGAGTTTATCCAGGTCCCATCTCCTTAAATTCCGAACTTTTTGCAGTATCTCCAGTTTTAATCTACAGTTCATAACCAATAGATTGTGGTCAGAGTCCACATCTGCCCCTGAAAATGTCTTACAATTTAAAACCTGGTTCCTATATCTCTGTCTTACCGTTATATAATCTAACTGATACCTTCTAGTATATCCAGGATTCTTCCATGTATACAACCTTCTTTTATGATTCTTAAACCAAGTGTTAGCTGTGATTAAGGTATGCTCTGTGCAAAATTCTACCAGACGGCTTCCTCTTTCATTTCTAACCCCCAATCCATATTCACCAACTATCTTTCCTTCTCTCCCTTTTCCTACTCTCCAAGTCCAGTCACCCATGACTATTAAATTTTCGTCTTTCTTCACTACCTGAATAATTTCTTTTGTCTCATCATACATTTCATCAATTTCTTCATCATCTGCAGAGCTAGTTGGCATATAAACTTGTACTACTGTAGTAGGCATGGGCTTCGTGTCTATCATGGCCACAATAATGCGTTCGCTATGTTGTTTGTAGTATCTTACTCGCACTCCTATTTTTTATTCATTATTAAACCTACTCCTGCATTACTCCTATTTGATTTTGTATTCATACCCCTGTATTCGCCTGACCAAAAGTCTTGTTCCTCCTGGAACCGAACTTCACTAATTCCCACTATATCTAACTTTAACCTATCCGTTTCCCTCTTTAAATTTTTTGACCTACCTGCCCGGTTATGGGATCTGACATTCCACACTCCGATCCGTAGAACGCCAGTTTTCTTTCTCCTCATAACGAAGTCCTCCTGAGTAGTCCCCTCCCCCCCCCCCCCCCCCCGGAGATCCAAATGGGGGACTATTTTACCTCCGGAATATTTTACCCAAGAGGACGCCATCATCATTTAACCATACATTAAAGCCGCATGCCCTCGGGAAAAATTACGGCTGTAGTTTCCCCCTGCTTTCAGCTGTTCGCAATACCAGCACAACAAGACCGTTTTGGTTAGTGTTAGTGTTACAAGGCCAGATCAGTCAATCATCCAGACTGTTGCCCCTGCAACTATTGAAAAGGCTGCTGCTCCTCTTCAGGAACCACACGTTTGTCTGGCCTCTCAACAGATACCCCTCCGTTGTGGTTGCACCTACGGTACGGCCATCTGTATCGCTGAGGCACGCAAGCCTCCCCACCAACGGCAAGGTCCGTGGTTCATGGGTGTGTGTGTGTGTGGGGGGGGGGGGGGGGGGGAGGGCAGCCTAAATAAGATACTGGACTGTAAGGCATACCAAGGAACTTTTAAGAAAGGCCATAAGTCAAATTCACATAATTATAGGTCTATATCGTTGACGTCGTTTGAACAATTATGGAACAGGTTTTATGCTAAAGAATTATGACTTTTTGGAAAATGAACAGCTCCTCTATAAAAATCAACATGAATTCTGCAAACAGAGATCCAGCGAAACAGCTCGCTTTGTTCCTCCATGAGATCTCCAGTGGAGTGAGCAACGGCGCTCAGGCTGATGCCGTGTTCCTGATTTCAGTAAGGCATTTTACACCGTCCCGCATTGCCGTTTAATGAAAAAAATTCGAGCTTACGGAGTATCGGAGCAGGCCTGCGACTGAATTCTAGACTCTCTTGCAGATAGAACTCAACATGTCGCTCTTAACGGAACTACATCGATAAAGGCAAAGGTAAAATCCAGAGTGCCACAGGGAAGTGTGATAGGACCGTTGCTGTTCACAATATATAAAAATGATCCAGTAGAAAGCGTCGGACGCTGTTTGAGGCTATTCGCAGATGATGCAGTTGTTTGTATCAAAGTAGCAACGCCAGAAGATAGTAAGAATTCGCAGAACGACCTGAAGAGAATTGATGAATAGTGCAGACTCTGGCAGTTGACGCTGAACGTAAGTAAATTAACATATTGCACATTCATAGGAAACGAAATCCACTACTTTACAGCTACACTATTGATGACAAACAGCTGGAGACAGCGTCGGCCGGAAAATATCAAGGCGTAACTATGCAGAGCGTCCTTAAGTGGAATGACAAGATAAAACAGGTAGTAGGAAAAGCAGACGCAATACTCAGATTCATCGGGTGAATCTTAAGGAAATGTAAGTCATCCACGAAAGAAATGGCTTACAAGGCGCTTGTTCGCCTGATTCTTGAGTATTGTTCATCTACCTGGGATCCCTATCAGGCAGGAGACAGAGAAGATCCAACGAAGAGCCGCGCGTTTCGTCACGGGATCGTTTGGCTGGCGAGAGAGCATTACAGAGATGCTAAACAAACACCACTGGCAGACGTTACAAGAGAGACGTTGTGCATCACGTAGAGATTTACTACAGATTTCGGGACAGCGCTTTTCAGGAGGAGTCAGACAACATATTACTTCCCCCCACATACATCTCGCGTATTGATCACGAGGAGAAAATTCGAGAAATTAGAACCAATACAGAGACTTACTGACAATCATTCTTCCCACGCACTATTCGCGAGTGGAACAGGGTTGGAGAGATCAGATAGTGGTACCAAAGTACCCTCCGACACACACCATTAGGCAGCTTGCGGAGTATGATGTAGATGTAAAATGCCTGAAGTGCAGGAGAGCACAGGTGACTGCAAATCTCCCAGTCAGTGATGGTCGTAAAGAGCTGTATCAGTCTGAAAAATCTGAGGTGTTGTATTGACGTCCACTGTAAGAGTCTGCCCAAAAGAGGGGGCATGGCCTGGACATGCAAGACATCTGGGGAGTAGGCGTCGGGCAATCTAAGCCAGAATACAGAGGGTACAGAAGGGCGCAATCGACGTTCATCTTCAGGAATGACTGTCCCGTTTTGCCACAAGTCGAGCACAAGCACTGTTGATGCTGATGGATTTTGGAACAGTTGCTGAAGAGGGCAGCTGATGTGGGCATCACGTGCCTGCAGGAGATTTTGTCCATGATGGACGAATTGGATCAAAGAGAGCTGCGCCCAGAGACTCAGGTGGGCAGCCAACTCAGGCGGCCGGCAAACACCTGGGAGGGGTCTTGCAATGCTGCCAAGGATCCAAGAAACTGTTCGATGGCCCTAATGATGAGAGCCAAGTATCCAACTTTGGATCGGATCTTTGAGATTGAGGAGGCCATTGGCGAGCGGACGAGGTTCATGTAGAGGTTTAGGGATGCTGCCCATCATTGTTTGAATTGAACGTTTGTACAGTGGAACTTTCAATCTCTGAACAGACCCTGCAACTTGGCTACCCACTCCCTATGAGCTTGTTTGCTGAGCTTACGGCTGCTGAATAACTTGTGATGGGAAGCCGCAGCGTTTACATGAAATATTCTAGACGGCATTGAAACGTCCCCTTAGAAAAATTTATTAATTACTGTGCTGATAAACCTCTTACATTGTTTGCTTTTCAAACAGCTGAGCAAAACTGAACGTACTCAAACATTCACTAAAGCGACACACAATACTTTTAGCGCAATGCAATCTGACTTTCAACAATCCCTACAAAAGAATGGCCCTGACTAACATTAACCTATACCTTTCACAAATCACTTACCTCACAAACATCTTCGTTACCCAAGCTACTGCAATACAGCGAGCGCCACTACTGCCAGCTAAATAAAAGATTCAAACTACTGAAGGTACTAACTACTGATAGGCATAGTTAGCAAATGAAAGATTTTGATGGAGAACAAACAATGTATTTACCTTAATAGTGTTGAAAAGTCATAATATACATAGCAGTTCATGACATCCAGTCTTACAAATTTCAAAACTCCGCCATCTCTCTCCCCACATCCACCACTGCTGGCGGCTCTCCTCCAACTGCGCAACGCTATGCGTTGTTAACAGCCAACTGCTCAACACTACAATAGCAAATTCCAACAATGCCACCCAGCCACAGATTGCACACAGCACAGCCAGTGATTTTCATACAGAGCGCTAGGTGGCGGTGGCGTTACCAATATAAGAACATAAACAGCCTACTTACATAGCCCCCATGCTCCCCACAAAAAATTTTACAAATTGTTTTGGGCAGTGGCAATTTGATAAAATTTTTCATAATTACAATAAAAAAGATATCAAATGCACACACTTATTGATACAATGTTGGTCAAAAGCTAAAATTTTCTCATAGTCCATAAGGACAGTCCTGATCATTCATCACAGTAAAATTACAGTGTTTTTCTCAAAGTCTGAGCAGTAAAAGAACATGCACATGGAAGTAATGGATTTCCATGCAGTCTTGAAGAAGTAGTGTTGTCCTTCAAACGGAAAGACAGTGCTGACTCTTGACATGCAGACAGGTATTGGTCCACAACAAAGCAAACCCACAGCAGAGTCAGTCGAAGTTTTGAAGAATATTGGTAGGTAGGTCATTACAGATTAGACCCACTGTAGTCCTGGTAGAGAGTATGTCGTTGGTGGGTCACCAGAGGTGCAGACCCACTGTAGTCCTGGTAGAGATTGTGGTATTGGTGGGCCACCAGAGGTGCAGACCCACTGCAGTCCTTGTAGAAATAATAGTACTGGTGAGTCAGCAAAGGTGTAGACCCACTGTAGTCCTTGTAGAAATAATGGTATTGTTGGGTCATCAAAGATGCAGACCCACTGTAGTCCTTATAGAGACGGCCAGCAGCCATCTGTTGCGACTGTGCAGGTGCACAGTCACCATAGAAGAGTCTTGTTGACAATATAGCAAGTCCATGAACCACCACTTGGGCACTCACAAAAATTTTTTTGAAATACCCTTAGAACCAGCAATGCTGTTATCCAGTCCCTTGCTGAATTATTAACACACATCCAAACACTAACAGTCCTCTTTTTTTCACATATTGTGCATATTCTATGATCAACAGAAATATGTGCAGTGAAATGAATGCTTACAAGTTACTTAATTTGATGAACTGGTGCCAATTACAATATTATAACATAAGAATACAATTACAAAGGTACAAAATACATCATTACAGAACATAACAATACTGATAACATTTGTAGTAAAACAGGCTTTACAAAAGAACAGAAATAAACATGTACATCAGTTTACAAGAATTATGACATAAGTACATACATAAAATATCAGAATAACTTTCGAAACATCAACTTCACACATGAGCATTAAAACAAAACAGAATAAATAATGTCTAAACATCTTTACAAAGTAAATAACATATTATCAAAAAATTCTACAACGTAAATCTTATTAGCTAAACACATAAAGACGGGAAAAACACGAATTCACATAGCGTAATAACACAAAATTACAGGACAGGGTCTGTTTTCGTACTGCAGTCCAACCCAAAACTTCATTCCATAGATCTTTCATCTTATTTCAACATTTGTTTCCACCAAAAAACCCTGTCCAAGCATGCTTTCTGTATTTATATGTTCAAATATTTCTTACCTCATTATTTATTTTCCATTATCTTACCTCATCATTTATTTCCAAGAAAATCCTACCTATACCTGCTTTCTGTACATTTTCGTATAACTTCTCAATGCATTTCTTCCAAATCATCGCAACTCATTCTCTTATATAGTCTACCCCCTCTTAAGCTAACTTAAATCTACTGAACTCAGATGCTAAACTAAGGGACAAGGCAATGCAGCAGCACGAAACAATTAATGGAAACAGCAATGACACAAAAAATGGAAATTGTCAAAGCAAGCAGCATAATTTAGCACAAAGCAAATGCAATATTACAACTAATATAAGGCAATGTGCAGCAAACAATAAAAATAAATCAGTACTAAAACTGGCTTAACAGAGGAATGCAAAGTCAAATTCGGTAACATTATGCCTGGCAAAGAGCAGCAGCAAATGCAGTAACTTATATCTAAACATGACAAAGCTCAAGCAGAAGAAATATTACAGTAAAGATGGCCACGTCTAATACCTGTGTCACATCTTAGTGTTTATGTAATTAAAGTGGTGCACCACAACAACTCATTGTAAAAAAATATTACCATGTACTTGAAAAGAAAATTATGTATGCAGTTACTGTTACTAGTCCCTTCTTATTGTTCTTTCCTTTCCAAGTGCTCCTTTTTTGAAGAATGTGGACCACAAAATTATTATTTAATAGATCTGTTGACAGAAAGTGTTCACATTAGCAAATGCATTTTATTTTATTTTATAAAACCAATGCTGCAACACAGCTGGAAACTTGATATCAAATGAAATAAGCAACTATGAAAAGCAAAGCATAAAAATATCATTCAATAGTCATGTGACATTTCATAAGTTAGTAGAAGTTCTCTCAACTCTCGTAGAAAGACGTTTGTCATAATCAGGTGTGCAGATGTAAGTATCTTTCCAAGTAATGAGCGTGTCGTATTTGCGATGCTTTCTCTAAAGGAATGTCAATGGCGAGGATAATGGCCTCTTTTTTTCCACCTAATGGCTTTCTTTTGTCAGACGACTACCTCTCAGCTGGGCGCCCAAATGCATTACGTAAAGGTCACTTACTTTTCTTACTGAAATATTTACGACAGCAGTTTCTGCTACAGTGGCAGTCTCATATAAAAAAATTCCACAGGTTGAGAATTTGCGTTAAAAATGTGCAGAAACAAAATCCTTTTGATATAACAGTATCCAAAAAATTTTCGTTGACATTGTATTACATTCACGCATTTACATACATTTCATAACTCTTAAAGTACGATTCTTGGTTTCCAACAACCTTTTTCACAAACCAGAGTACCTAACCACTAATCATTATTCCTTACCTTATTGCACATACACATATTCGTCAACACTTCTTCAATATTTCATCATAACAGATACGTAGCATAATCAGATAACTCATATAGCATCAGCTTATTAATCATAAACATACCTCATCAGCATAATACACATTGTCGTCGTAATAATAACATCATAACACCTCAGTCAAATCTCAAAAAAATGTCATAGCTTTCTGCAATAATTTCAAAACCTAAAGAAAATTCTCTGCTCATTTCAATAGCGTCATCTACCTCAAACGTACTTTAAAAATCATGATCTCATACCAAATACATCATTCAAAGCTCTCATAGTATCACAATGGTTCCGAAAAAATATGAACAGTTCACAAAGTACAGACAAAATACAATTTCA
This sequence comes from Schistocerca americana, assembly GCF_021461395.2. Classification (NCBI taxonomy): domain Eukaryota; kingdom Metazoa; phylum Arthropoda; class Insecta; order Orthoptera; family Acrididae; genus Schistocerca; species Schistocerca americana. The sequence goes on along the minus strand of NC_060120.1, from coordinate 1,011,034,812 downwards.
TAAGTGTGAAGTTATCCAACTGTGTAATTGCTAAACATCTGTCAGTGACGTAGTAAAAAATTGCGTTTTTCTCTGTTTAAATAATCAGATAGCTGTGTATTTTATGTGTTAGAGAAATATGGTACCGATGTGTGAAGTTGTATAAACAAATACCATATTAGCTAGGGCTCCTTGTGCTTGCCAAACACATGGTACACAAAGTAAGCGTGTGCCCCCCTGAGGATTAATGTAATTATACCCTCAGGTGTTACAGATTACAGCAATGGAATGAAATGTACCAGGGAAAACCTTTGTATCATTGTAATTCAAAAATCTTTAAAAGTAAATGTTCTAAGTACAAAATTAATCACTCAAATACGTGTACTGTAGCGCTAAACTGTGTGTCTTGTTGTAAGATAATCTCTGTGGAAGTGTCGTAGTTATCGTCCTCCGAAAGCTAAGTTCTGCAGAAGCCAATTTACTTACCTCATGATAAACAAAAGTGAAATGCTTTACATATAGATATCTTAGTTATTACGCTTATTGCCATGATGAAGAAAGTACTGTGCTGTAACGTATTGTTGTGCTACAGAAAAAGCTGTCACATTGTAGCTATACCACAAAAGTTACTATTAAAACATGTTTTACTTCCCAGAATAATTCAGAAAAACTGTGGAGATATAAAACAAAAACACCGCAAAAGCAACAATGTAAATTGTGTCAAATATTAGCAGCGTCATGATATAATCGTGTAGCTATCAAAGAAACGAAATACTAAGTCATCTTTAAAGTCACAGAAAGTACTTCAAATAAAGAATGTCTTTTCAACTAAACCAAAATGTTGCATTAAAATCTCATTAGGAGTATATGTTCTAAGTATATAAGCCTTATAGTCGTTACATAATTGTGCAATTAACAAGCAAGAATGTACACACACAATAACACGGTGATGTCTGTTCACTATAACAATGCATTCGTAATTTCTGTTTAAATAATTTCTCTTGGTTCTTGATTGGATATTTAACTTCAAACATTGTTGCATGGTAACCGTTTCTCAGTGTGACAAATTGTACTAGTAGCGTGAAGTGAAAAGTTTTATGGCAAAGAATAAGTTAAAAAGCAGATTATCTTTCAATAAACGGTTTTACATGTGAAATGTGGTGTAAACCTTTGCTCTTCCTAGTACGCAGAGTTTCAACTTCAACGCAATTATCATGTGGTATACGTCGGTAAAGAATACTGGAATTTTTCTCAAGGTTACCGTCTATGTTATTTTTCACTGAGCCAGCCGGCGCACGTGGGTGCCTGCGGTGCGAGTCACTGTCTGTCTCTTTGTTGGCGTGCGTCGTTATTGGGATTAGGAGACCTAACTGCTACAAATTCACCTTGTCGAGAGTGCCCTGCTCTGTTTCAATCCCACCAGTTCTGATGGAATTCAGGTCTGTCGTTTTGTTGGTAGTTTACATAGTTTCTTGTTTGTCGGTCATGTGGTGGAGAATTTCTCCCGGAATCGTAACTGCGCGCTGAACTGTTGCGTCTGAAGTTATTCTGTCTCCCTTGATAATAATTGTTTTGGTTCCCATATTGTCTGTTTCTATGGTTATCTCTGTAATATTCATTACTATGGAAGTGCGATCTTTCTCTGTAGTTATTACTACTCTGCCAATGGTTGTCATATGGGTGGTGTCTGTTTTGGTCACGATTTGTGTTGTGAGAATAGCCTTGTCGTGTCCAGTTATTATTTCTTTCATCGCGGAATTGCGACGGATGTGACCTGTAATTATTGTGTTCCTGTCTTCGCGTTCCGCGATTGTCAGTGTCAATTTCTAATTCTTGTAAGATTCCCTGAAAAGCTTCAATGTCGGCTTTGCAACGTCCTGCCAAAAAGAATATGTCGTAAATTTTAAGGTAATTTGATTAAGCAAATGCGGATGAGTTCTGAGGGGCTGTATGGGTTTGACAAGTACTGATTCTTGTGCAACATGTCTTCAAAATATTTCACCAGACTATAAAATTCAGATTGTTCGAAATGTTTCATCATTATGATGCAATGTTTTACTCGGTCTTGCGTAGCTTGAGACCAATATGCTGAGAGGAAGGCATGGTAAAATTCTCCTTCACTGTGACAATCGTGAATGACCGATCGCATTCTTTCAGCTGGTTCATTCTCTAAATAGCCACACATAAATTCTAATCTGTGCTCTAGTGACCAGTTGGGAGGAAAACAATGAGAGAATTGATGGAGCCACGCTTGTGGATGAATGTCGTTGCCAGAATTCTTAAATGTTTTAAACTTACGTGTAGTAATGAACAGCTTATAGTTAAAATCATCATGTCGGCGAGTCGCATATCGGTCACTGTTACGTCGTTTCGGCGGCTCCATTTCAAAATTCCTTGCACCTTGCCAATTTCTTTCATAATTTCTGAAATGCGCTGTTATTATTTTGTGGCTGTTCCGTATTTCTATGTCCCTCTTCCCGTATTGGAGCACGAGTGTGCTCTGAAATACGTAATTCTTGTATTACCTGTGAAAGCTGATCTTGTACTTCCCGGATTTCTCTTTGGTGTTGCGTATTAATTTGATTCTGATTTTGTTTGAATTTCCTAATTTGTTCGCACTCTTCTGTGTCATTAAAGACTACCGGTTTTGTGTCATTCAGATTATCATCTACCTTCGTAGATAAATTATTTAGCTGATCCGAAAGTTCAACTACTTTCTCTGATAATGAACTAATTTCCTCCGTGTGTCTTTCTGAACCAATTTTCAGCGTATCTACTGTGTCCTTTAAGTTTTCCTGAGTTTTTGCAATTTGTGTAACCGAATCGATAGATGCAACTGGGTCAATTTTAGCTTGCAAGGTCTCATGGTTTTCATGAACAGTAGTTTGCAGTTCTTTTATGGCTGCTTCGTGATTCTGTAATGCATTTTCATGCCGCGAAAAAATAGGTTGAAAATGCTCACAAATTTGTGTTTTTACGTCACTGAAGACTTTTTGACATTTCGATTCAATGTTATGTAACTCAGTAGTTAAATCTTCACGTGTTTGTTCAAGCTTACGTTCCACTGAGTCTAACATTTGAAGCTTTTGTTCCATTGCTTCTAACTGTTGCTGTGTTTGTCTCTGGTGTTGTTCCATTGTGTCTAACTTCTGAAGATTTTCTTCCATTGTGTCTAACTTTTGAAGATTTTGTTCCATTGTGTCTAACTTATCAAGATTTTGTTCCATTGTGCCTAACTTTTGAAGATTTTGTCCCATTTGTTTCTGATTTTGTTCAAGCGTTGTGTCTAACTTTTGTAGCCTTTGTCCCATTTGTTGCATTAACTGTAATAACAATGCACTGGTGTCTGAAACATGTTCCTCAGTGCTTTTCGGCAGTGAAGTTGCACCGGCAACATTCACATTTTGACAAGCAGAAAATGTGTCTTGACTTATTTGAGAAAACTGTGAGGACCCAAAACCTGAATCTACAGTATTTGCAAGATTGTGTCCTGTTATTTCGGATTCCTGGGGCGAGCTGTTGCCGACCGATCGATCGATAATGCTTCCCTGTTCAGTATTTGTTTCACTGTCTACGCCATTGTTTGCCGCCCGCTCCATTTCCCTATGCACAATTACCAAATTACTATGTTGAACATTAGTTAATTCATTACACGGTGGCGCTAACACACTGATTTCGTCTTCACTGTCATTTCTCAGTTTACTTCGGAGCCTAGTATTACGTTTTTCACACGCCATAATTGTCAAAATATTTATTTCACACGTTAACACAGAAAAGCACAATTTGAAGAGCAAAAATAAGAAAACATATTAACATAGCACTGAAAATAATATCTAGTTAATCGCAAGCGCAGCTGCGAAATAGTTGGTGCAAATATACATGCATGCCACAACTGTTTTACTGTACAACAATGAAAGACTGCAACTACAAAGGAGATTCTCTCTACAATTACGCGCTAGCAATAAACAATAGCTACACTAATTACACAAACTTCAAGCAAAAATCAGAAGCTTCCAGTGAGGTATCCTCGGCTAAGGGTCGACATAGGAAACGTCCCCTTAGAAAAATTTATGAATTACTGTGCTGATAAACCTCTTACATTGTTTGCTTTTCAAACAGCTGAGCAAAACTGAACGTACTCAAACATTCACTAAAGTGACACACAATACTTTTAGCGCAACGCAATCTGACTTTCAATAATCCCTACAAAAGAATGGCCCTGACTAACATTAACCTATACCTTTCAGAAATCACTTACCTCACAAAGAGCTTCGTTACTCAAGCTACTGCAATACAGCGAGCGCCACTACTGCCAGCTAAATAAAAGATTCAAACTACTGAAGGTACTAACTACTGATAGGCATAGTTAGCAAATGAAAGATTTTGATGGAGAACAAACAATGTATTTACCTTAATAGTGTTGAAAAGTCATAATATACATAGCAGTTCATGACATACAGTCTTACAAATTTCAAAACTCCGCCCTCTCTCTCCCCACATCCACCACTGCTGGCGGCTCACCTCCAACTGCGCAACGCTACGCGCTGTTCACATCCAGCTGCCCAAACTACAATGGCAGAGAACAATGCAAACTAGCCACAGACTGCACACAGCACAGCCAGTGATTGTCATACAGAGCGCTACGTAACGTTGCCAATAAGAAAACGTAAACATCCCACTTACAGCATGACTTCAAACGTTGATACAGGAGGCCACGCCGCCGCTAAGTAATACATTTCAGTCCCTCTATATGCTAAAATAAAGCGTGCTGATACCACGAGCCGTAAAATGTTGCTACATCCTGGCCACATATTTTACCCTTGTGTCGACCTTTTATTCGAGCAGCTCGAATCGTGGAGAGGCTGTCTGGAATCCTTGCACCATGGAATCGACGGGTGACAAGTGGATGGTGTGTTCAGGAGGCGTCATACCGATGGTAGCCATCCTGCCCACCATTATTTGCACGGTCTGTTGTGTATTCTGCAGCAGCAGTAGTAGGCCCTACTTGCGCAGTAACGACCGGCGGCTTAGCCATGCTGCAATGAAAAAGTCAATATCAGACCGCACACACAGTAAAGTCACATGGAAGGAAACATTGTCTATCCGGAATGTAGGATACATGTGAAATACTGTGGTCATAAACAAACACTTCATCACCAAAATGTCAAGTAGCAATGGAAAATGCTGTGTTCTGCACTACTGGAGACGCATTGGGAACACAGGTCAGGTAAACGTTGCAGAGTAAGTTTATTAGTAGAATGGTATTCTGTCTTACGGCAGGTCTTGTCATGGGTTAAGCCTCTCCACTTTTGTCTGTCCATAACCAGTCTTTTCATTTCTGAATATTTTCCTCCTTTGGTATTGTCCAGCATTTGATATCTTCTTTTTCCTCTTCCCCTTTTTCCCTCCTCCATTCCTTTTATTCCTTCCTTCAATAAACAGTCTCTCCTCAAACAATGTCCAATCCAGATCCGTTTTCTCTTTCTGATGACTTTCAGCATGTTTCTTTCATCTCTAACTCTTCTTAATACTTCATTCCTTACTCAGTCTTCACATCTCACTTTTTCCATTCTTCTCCATATCCACATCTCTAGTGCCTCCAGTGTTCTTTCATCTTCCTTCCTCAACGTCCAGGTCTCCGCACCATATAGTGCAACGCTCCAGATGTAACATTTGACAAGTCCTTTCCGTCACATCTTTGTTTGGTGGTCCACAAAGTAATTTCTTTCCTCTTGAATCCTTCTTTTGCCATTGAAATTCTTTTCCTAATTTCTGCTAAGCAAAACATATAATCCATTATTACACTTCCCAAGTAATTGAAGTTATTCATTTCCTCTAATTCCGCTCCCCCTATTTTCATATGGCATTTTCTCCCCTTTCCTCCAATTACCATGCATTTCGTTTTCTTCACCTTAATCTTCATTCCATATTCTTCTAATTTTGTGTGGTGAGTGAAGAAATTGTACTGGGAAGAGGTGGAAGACAAGGTCGTTGTTTATCACCAACACTGTTCAATATATATCTGTAGGAAATTATTAGTGAAAGTTATGATGGGAGGAGAGGAGTTTGAATAGGTGGTCGGAGAGTGGAGTGTGTTTATTAAATACACATCAATAAAATGCTCCTTCTTGGGGTGGTTATCCCTTGATCGACGCAAGTCGGAAACTAGGCAGGCGGCCGCAATAAATGATGTACCCTGAGTTCATTTTAGAGCTGACAAATTACAACGCAAATAGCGACGGCGATACCGAACTCCACTGCAGTCTCCTGTGTAGAGGCCACCTCCTGGCGATGTATGCAGTAGTCGCTGGCAGATCCACATTACGGCAGCAACTTATGATAGCAAGACGTCAGGATCTGTGACGGTTTTCATAACGAGAGCTGTGACTGACGTCGGCTCCCGGCCCAAGGGACGAAAAGGAATGAACTGGTCTGGCACAGCTCAGCACCGGTTGCGGCCACATGACCCTGTACAAGCAAGAGGGTATGCGGGGCCAGCGATATCCGGTGGTACTCACACTGCTGCCTGTCAGCCCGGCTGGCGTCCGAGGTCTTCTGGCTGACGTCTGGAAGTGCGACCCCTGTGGCATCGTTTGGTACGCCACTCACATGACGATGGTGTGAGAGGGGCTGCCGCTAGAGAGGGAGAGCAGCACATACACGGCAGAAACTAGTTGAATGTGGGATGCTACACCGTAATTTCACCACGCAGCTCTTACGTATAGTAATCAGAGAACATGAAACTTCCTGGCCGATTAAAACTGTGTGCCGGACCGAGAATCGAACTCGGGAGCTTTGCCTTTCGCGGGCAATTGCTCTACGATCTGAGCTACCCAAGCACGACTCACGCCCCATTCCAACAGCTTTGGTTCTGTCAGTACCTCGTCTCCTACATTCCAAACTTCACAGAAGCTCTCCTGCGAACCTTGCAGAACTAGCACTCCTGGAAGGAAGGGTATTGCGGAGACATGGCTTAGCCACAGCCTGGGGGATGTTTTGAGAATGAAATTTTCACTCTGCAGCGCTGTGAGGACGGGGCGTGAGTCGTGCTTGGGTAGCTCAGATGGTGCAGCACTTGCCCGCGAAAGGCAATGGTCCCGAGTTCGAGTCTAGGTCCGGCACACAGTTTTAATCTGCCAGGAAGTTTCATATCAACGCACACTCCGCTGCAGTGCGAAAATCTCATTCTGGAATCAGAGAACCTGTCGATACTAGGGCATAAAGTCTTCACGAATTTCATTCCGTGTTCTCATTTGTACAGTAACTATGAGCCATAGCCGCGTACGTGAACAATATACGCAGATGTCTGCTCTTGAGAAAGGATGTGTTATTGGGCTCAAAGAAGTCGGTTGGAGTAATTGGCTAATCGCTCGACATTTGGAAAGGAGTGGTGCCACTATTTGACGATGTTGGCAGGAATGGATGAACCATGGCCGAATACAGCGTCAAGAAGTAAGCCGCCGACCCGGAGATATGATAGGTTGTGGGGACCGAGCAGTGTCACTCAGGGCAGCGGATTCATCATTATCACCTATCCGACGTGCGACCTGTACTTCACTGACAACAGGGATCATTAATAGGCGGCTATTAGTGAGGGGGCAGAGCTAACATCGCCTCTTGTGCCCACTGCTGTTGACCTTCATACACCAATAAACCCATCTGCACTGTTGTCAGGCACCTTACGCATGCGATCTCATGGACTGGGTAAAATTGTCTTCGGCGATGAGTCCTGCTTCGGACTGAGTCCCAGTGACCAGCGAGGACACGTCTGGAGACACCTGGACAGCGGTGGGATTGTCGCGCGCCGTACGGCCCAACAACCAGTAGTGAGGGTCTAGGGTGCCGTTTCATTTCGTTGAAAGGACCTCATTATTTGTCATCCGCGGCACCCTTACCGCATAGCGGTACGTCGACGATATTCTACGACCTGTTTTCTTGATCTATATGGAAAAACATCCGAGGTTTATATTTCAGCAGGATAATGTCCACCCTCATACGCCAAGGATTCCTACTGCTTGCCTTTGAGCCCGTCAAACCATACCTCCGCCAGACTGAGAACGTATGGAGCACTGTGGGTAGGGATGTTGGAGGTCTAACGCGCTAATTGGACAGGATCCGGTCCGATACCGTTCAGGAGGACATCCAACTACTACATCAATCAAGTCGAATAACTGCTTGCATAAGCGCAAGAAGCGGACCAACGCGTTATTGACTTACTCAATTTGGAAAGCTCTTTCTCTTGAATAAATCATCAAAATTTTCTAAACTTCTATTCATCTGTTTGTCTGTACATGAACATCGCATCAATCGTTTTACGTCCTATTCTGATAATTCCTTCGTTGTGGTTGCTTTCTTTTGTTTTAGAGTACACCTTCCCCAACGGTAACGCAAATATAACTGTTTGATTAGTTAATGTGGTACACACAGAGGCCAAAGTGTGAAAGTGTGAAGTAAGGAGGCTGACATGTTTCGAAAGTTGGCGATCCAATGGTGCTCAGGATGGGATGGACAAGTGTGTTCTTCTTCTTAATCTTTGGAAGGGCGTACGAGGTAGATGATTGAGATGCCCAAAGGAGGGGATTTCTAATGACATTCTCTTCCAGTGAAGGCGTCTTGAGAAGCTCCGACGTCTTCCTCACTATTCTGGATGTTCCGTCCATTGATAATTTTTGGTGCGTCTCCTTCTCCAGCATCAACTGAATCCTCTCACCATAGTCGTTCGATAATGAAGGTTGCGTGGCCCTTGTCAGCTGGCAGGACTACGAAGAAAGGATCGTTACGCTGTTCGGGGTCCACCATTACGCTCAGCTCTTGTCCTGTCGGGGTTGGTGCTTTGGTTTTTGATAGACTACGCTCGTTTCTCAATTAATTTCTTCGGCATTTTCACTAGGCATCTTGCTAACCACTTGTTCCACACCACTTATTATGTCAGCAAACTGGATACCCCGCGGCGATGGTGCGGAAAGGTCCCTTCTTACGAGCCGACACTGCATCCACGTCGACGTTTCTCGTTGTCATGTTGACAACGGCATGCTAAATTCTTTACCGTTATGCGTCATCCTTTTGCTGCGAATACCGGCTGATTTACCCTTTCTGCTTTTCCGTGGTTGTCCTCTGTGATGATATTTGTTGTGCTGCGGTGGCTGCATCATCCCATTCCCAACCCAAACCTGAGAGCCGCAAATGGACGGCCATTAGTTGCGGCCTTTTGTATTTGTGAAGTGTTCTTTCCCGCAGCAGGGCTCTCTAGTCATCTAACTAAGCTGCCGTGAAGATGATTCAACATTTTGTTTTTATGAGCCATCATTTGAACACTGCTGCAGCCAAGAGAAAATTTCGTCGTGCCAGCTTCGCCCTTCAGTCGGTGTGAATTTCGTAAAATGGTATGCACACAGAAGCGTTTCATTAAAACGTCAAAGAAGGGCAGTGCTCCACACATCTAAGACCGTATGCAAAGAGCAAACGTGTGTGGTTATAAAACGACCCCTGGTGTGCATTTGACGAGTAGTGTTTGTAAAGAAATAAATTCCTGGTTCTGGTAAGGAACTTCGTTTGATCGTGTTGGGAGAGTTTGTGAAGGTGTTGAAAATACAAAAGGGCTTTGTAGGCTCCATTACGTACGGAGTTAATTTAGTGGGGATGACGTTTAGGGCAGTTTGTTACCACCTTGTATAGAAACCAAACTGCGATTGTAACAATCTAAGAACATGAAAGTGGTAGTTGACGAGAGAGTGAGACAGGCTTGTAGCCTATCCCCGATGTTATTCTGCCTGTATATTGAACAAGAAGTAAAGGAAACGTAGGAAAAATTTGAAAACTTGAATTAAAATTGAAAAACAAGGAATTACATCTTTGAGATTTGTCATGACATCGTGATTGTGTCAGCAAAAAAAAAAAAAAAAAAAAAAAAAAAAAAAAGGATACCAGCAAAAGTGAAAAGTGAAGCAATGAATATAGGATTATGGTCAAATTAAATGAAGCTACAGCGGGGGAATTAGGTTAACAAAAGACACACAACACACTAAAAGTACGTCAAAGATATACGAATGCATGCTTTCGCGACGATATGGACTGAAAAAATTCTGTCGAGTTTCCAGGAGCGCCAAATGGTTTAAAATACATGAGCTTTCGGCTGAATACTCCTCGTATATAGTCAAGTGGCGACTGTCTTTGGATTGCTGGTACTGTCCTTGTATAGTCTCGCTACCTTCTGTGACGTCGCTGGTAGTCACTCCAGCGCCATACAAGGTAATGTTTTCGTTGCGCGACAGCCGCGCCCGATTCAACTTTCCAATGGCAGGGTCCCGAACGGTGCTTAGCTGCAGGCCCCCGTATTTATTCAGGGTACTGTCACAAATTCTTGTCTCGATGTCTTCTCTTATTACGCTATTCCAGGAACTGTTAGTCTAAGTAGTAATAGACGTCTTTGCGAATGCAGTACGATGTCTGTTTTCTAGACCATGTTCGGATACAGCTTGTTTCTCAGGGTACCGAAGGCGAAAGCATCCCTCGTGCTCTACACAGCGCTGTTCTATAGCACGCTCAGGCAGCCAGACATAAATCTCTCCACACCGACACAGTGTTTTGCATACTCCTGGCATTCTGAGACCTGCATCTTCTTTCACAAGCGCCATGAGCAGTCGTATTTTTGTTGGAGCGCTAAAGGCCGAATCGATTTTATGCCTCTTTTGCACCCGGCTAATCTCTCCGTTAATGAGCCGCAGAACGGCAAAAACGCTAGCTTGTTAGAGTACTCCTCGGAGTCTTTCTCCGTCCTTGTTTTCGGAAAGATGGCTTGCGAAATCTGGCGGTTCTTGTAGCCGTTTTCCTTGAGTACTTTTCGTAAGTGGCTCGGTTCCTTCGGCGGGTTTTCAGAGTCTGAGACGGCTTTTGCTCGATTCATCAAGGTCCTCAGAACAGAACGTTTTCGCGACGGGTGATGATAGGTGCGGGTGGGCTTCTGGCTGACACACCCACTTACTTTTCGTCGTACGACGACATCAAGGAACGCCAAGTCACAATCTGTGTCCACCTACATCGTGAACTTGATGTTGTCATGGATATCGTGGCCCAACAATTCTCCCGGCTTTTCATGTCCATAAGAAAAGATAACGAACCTGTCATCGACGTAACAACAAAAGCAACTAAGCCTTGAAGGAACCATCTCCGGGGAAATGTCCTCAAAGTGCTCCACAAACCGGTTGGCTATACATGGTGCTAACGGGCTCCTCACTGAAAGACCGTCCGTCTCATTAAAATGTTCTCCATCATACAGAAAATACTATGACGTCAGACTTTGCTTAAATAAATCCACGGCAAGTGGAGCAGATCTCTGCAATCATTGACTAGAACGCGCGAGAATAATGACAACACATCACTACCGGTTATAATAGCCCCTTCTCCAAGACGTGGGCATTTAATTCGACTTTTGAAGTCGGCCGTATTCTTGATGTGGTGTACACAGTGGGCGACGTGCTGAGTGAGAGGGTGGCACATTTCACGAGTCTGTAAGGCGGCGATCCAATGGTGATGACGATGGGACACAGAGGTGTGTTCTTCTTCTGAATCTTCGGAGGCCCTTGCAAGGTAAGTGGTCGAGGTGCACGAGGGAGGATATTATTAATGACATTCTGTACCAGTGAAGGCCTCACAAGAAGCTCCGGCACTTCATTGTTATTCTGGATGTTGGGTCCCTTGATAATTTTTGTGATGTCTCCTGCTGCAGCATCAAACAAATCATTGCGACAAAGTCGGCTCGTTCCATAAGGACGAATGCATTGCCCTTGCAGCTGGTGTTACACTGGCTACATCAATCCATTCCCAACCCAAATCTGAGAGCTGCAGGTAGACGGTCAGTAGCTCGCGACCGTTTGTATCCATCTCCTTTCTGGTGTGATGTATCCTTTCTCGCAGCAGGACGAAGCTGGCACGACGAAATTCTCTCTTGGTTGCAGCAGTGTTAAAATGATGGCTCATAAAAACAAAATGTGGAATCATCTTTTCTTCACGGCAGCTTAGTTAGATGGCTAGAGAGGCCTACTGCGAGAAAGAATACGTCACACCAGAAAGAAGATAGAAAAGGCAGCAACTAGTGGCCGTCCATTTGCAGCTCTCAGCTTTGGGTTGAGAATGGAGTGGTTCAAATGGCTCTGAGCACTATGGGACTTAACTTTTGAGGTCATCAGTCCCCTAGAACTTAGAACTACTTAAATCTAACTAACCTAAGGACATCACACACATCCATGCCCGAGGCAGGATTCGAACCTGCCACCGTAGCGGTCGTGCGGTTCCAAACTGTAGCGCCTAGAACCGCTCGGCCACCCTGGCCGGCAGAATGGGATGATGCAGCCACCGAAGCACAACAAATATCATCACAGAGGACAACCACGGAAAAGCAGAAAGGGAAATTCAGCCGGCATTCACAGCAACAGGATGACGCATAACGGAAATCAGTTTAACATGCCGTTGTTAACATGACAACGAGAAACATCGACGTGGGTGCCGCGTTAACTCGTAAGAAGGGACCTTTTTGCACCATCACCGGGGAGTCTCCAGTTTGCTGATATAATAAATGGTGTGGTAAAAGCGTTTAGCAAGACGCGCAGTGAAAATGCAGAAGAAATTCGTCGAGAAACGAGCTGCAGTGTTTCAAAAGCCAAATCACCAGCCCCGAACATGACAAGGGCTGAGCGTAATGGTGGCAACGAACTGCGCAACAACCCTCTCCTCGTAGTCTTGCCAGCTGACAAGGGGCATGCAGCCGTCATTATAGAACGAGACGACTATGATGCGAAGATTCGGTTGATGCTGGAGGAGGAGACACAAAAAAATTATAAAGGGACCCTACATGCAGAATAGTGTCAACACGTTCTTTGTCTGGTCTTATGGACATGAAGAGCTGGGAGAATGCTTGGACTTTTAGTTACATACTAGTCACAGGTACATTCCGTTCTTAACTATGGCGTTCTTTTTTGGGGAACATATGCACAAATTATGAACACAATTTTCAAATTCGAGAAAAGAGCCATAAGAATAATAACCAAAAATAGTAGTCGAGCTCATTGTAAAGATCTGTTCGAAACACTGGGGATTTTAACTGCTCCGTGCACATAAAAGATAACGTTGGCAATTACTGCACAAAGAGCTCTGTCCATGATCATGGAACAAGAGCTAGACTCAACTTATATTTACCAAGAAAAAAATAAACATAAAGCACAAAACAGATTTTCTGACAAGGAATCAAACTGTACAATAAATTATCAAAAGAGATTAAAGAAATTGCAAAATACACTTATTTAAGAAGGTAGCTAAAAAGTATCCATTATCCAATACATTTTATACATTGAAGGATTACTTAGATAAAAGAGAGTATGGGTTTGGTAAAAAAAGTTATACAAATAAATAAATAATAGTAATGATTATAAAACGTCCAACATTCCATATAGCACCTTCACACTGTGTTTTTTTCCTTCTTTTTTCCTTTTCTAGAAAAACTTACCCCCAAGCTATGCATAGCACAATACTAATACCTCTTCTTCTTTCTGAGCTCAACATCTCACTCATTATACGGAGATGATGACTCAGTTTTTCAGGATAGCAAATGGGAAGTTGCGGTACAGAAAATGGAACAGAGATCACCAGTGTGTGTGAGTGTGTTTGTGTGTGTGGTTCAACTGGCTCTGAGCACTATGGGACTCAACTTCTGAGGTCATTAGTCCCCTAGAACTTAGAACTAGTTAAACCTAACTAACCGAAGGACATCACACACATCCATGCCCCAGGCAGGATTCGAACCTGCGACCGTAGCGGTCTCGCGGTTCCAGACTGCAGCGCCTAGAACCGCACGGCCACTTCGGCCGGCTGTGTGTGTAGTGTTATGCAGCAATGTGTGTATAGTGTGTGCAGTGACCGATAGTGAGATACGGGTGAACGGTGTGAAATTACATTATTTAATAAGTTACTGGTAAAAGAAGTGAACCAGAAGTAAATCTAATGATTGTCTCTAACTAGTAGTCTGTAAATGTATGTGTATAACAATTAGCTTATTTTAAATTGGTCTACACTTGTAAATACTTACACGCGTTCCATACACTTGTAAAAAGATATCTACGAATCAATGAATCTACTGCTACTGCTGCAACATCCATGACAGCATCAAGTTCACGATGGAGGTAGAGCCAGGTGGGACTTATCGTTCCTTGGTGTCCTCGTCCGTCGTAAAGTAATTGGGTGTCTCATCTGTAGTATTTAAAGGAAGCCCACCCACATAGACCAATATATGAACTCTAGCACCTACCATCATCCGTCGCAGAAACGTTCTGTTGTGAGGACCTTGTTGAATAGAGCGGAAGCTTTCTGAGACACGGAAAACCTGCCGAAGAAACTCAGCCACTTACGGAAACTATTCAAGGAAAACGGTTACAACAATTGCCAGATTTCGCAAGTCATCTTTCTGAAAACACGGAAGCAGAAATATCCCGAGGAGTATTTCAAGAAGTTTAAATTTTTGCCGTTCTGCGGCTCAGTAAGAGGAAAAATTGTGGTGTCACCGCCAGACACCACACTTGCTAGGTGGTAGCCTTTAAATCGGCCCCGGTCCGTTAGTATACGTCGGACCCGCGTGTCGCCACTATCAGTGATTGCAGACCGAGCGCCGCCACAAGACAGGTCTAGTCTAGAGAGACTCCCTTGAACTCGCCCCAGTTGTACAGCCGACTTTGCTAGCGATGGTTCGCTGTCTAGATACGTTCTCATTTGCAGAGACGACAGTTTAGCATAGCCTTCAGCTACGTCATTTGCTACGACTTAGCAAGGCGCCATATTCAGTTGCTATGAAAGTATTCTGAACAGATAATATTGTGAATCATGTACCGTCAAGAGCGACGTTTATCATTAATGGATTAAAGTTAAGTATCAAACTAATTGTGTCCGCTTTCTGAATTCTAATTCCTTATCATGTTCCAGATCTCACGTCAGTATAGTTCTTCCCTCCTCACGCAAGCCTGAGTGAGCTAAAACCCGTGCATTTCGGCCTCCCCTAGTAACACGGTGTTGGCTCTTCTGCCAACACAACAAAAATTACACGGAAAGAGGCAAAAATTCGATTCGGCTTTCAGGGCTCCAACAAAAATTCGACAACTCATGAGACTCGTGAAAGACGATGTAGGCCTGAGAACGGCGGGAGTATATAAAATAACGCATGGGTGTGGACAGTTTTATGTCGGACTGACTGAGCGATCTATTGAATAGCGCAGTGTGGAACACGAGAGATGCTTTCGCCTTCGGTATCCCGAGAAATAAGCTGTAGCAGAGCATGCGGTAGAAAATGGACATCGTACTGCTTTCGAAGAGACATCTATTATTACACAGGCTAACAGTTTCTGGGATAGCATAATAACAGAAGTGATCAAGTTAAAAATATCTGATAACTCCCTGACTAATGATGGCGACCTGCAGGTAAGCACTGCTTGGTAAGTTAAAGCGGGAGCGGAAGTCGCGCAACGAAAACATTATCTTTATGGCGGTGGAGAGAGCACAAGTGCGTCACAGAAGGCAGTGAGAGCTATATAAGGACGGTAGCAGCAACCCAAAGATGGTCACCACTAGACATTGTCCGAGGACTACTCGGTCGAAAGCTCGTCGATTTAAAAACCAATTTACGGCTGGAAGTTCTATAAAATTTTCTTATTAAGCGGTTAGCTTTACTGTTTGGGCACCAAAGTAGTTGAGGATGGCTGAAGAAGAGAGGATATAAAACAGAAGCTCGAAATAGCAAGCGTTCCTCAAAAAGAGAAATTTGTTAACATAGATTATGGGGTATTTGTGTGGAGTGTATCTCTGTACGGGGAACGAGGCTAATAAACAGTCCAGACAAGAAGAGAATAGAGGCTTTTGAAACGTGGCACCGCAGAATAATGCTGAAAATTAGATGGATAGATCGAATAACAAATAAGGAGGTACTGAATCAGACTGGGAAAAAACAAAATTTGTGCACACTTTGACTAAAAGAAGGCATCGGCGGATTGGATGGTAGGTCACTTCTTGATGGATCAAGAAATCGTCAGTCTGGTAACACAAGGAAGTGTGTGTGTGTGTGTGTATGTGTGTATGTGTGTGAGTGTATATATATGGGTGTGTGTGTGTGTGTATTGGGGGGTGGGGGGAGGGTTAGTTGCACAGGAGTAATTTTAGAGTGGGACCAAAGCTTCACTACACTAAAGTCTCAAATCGCTGTCGGTTTCAGTAGTTATGCAGAGAAGAACAGGCTAACAAAGAATAGACCAACATGGAGAGCAGCGTTAAACCAGACTTACCACCAAAGAAAACAACATCAGCAGTAAGCTTCTTGCGGTTCTTTGGCAATCAATCGAGGACCATGGGACAGTGCCCGGGCATGAAGTAACTGAATAATGATAATCAAAATCAAAACTGTATTGTAATCCAAAGTCATGTATTCAAAACATGTTACAACTTTCGATTCCAAAAAAAGTCGTCTTCAGGCCCTAAGCTGAATCTGCTCTCAACGTACGGACCGCAGTGACAGAGACCAATGGAGTTTTTCAAAAGAAAACGGTACAAATTATTAACAATGTACGCCAGCACGCGCAGCGGGGCCAAAATAAACTCCATACGGTATGAAACTTCCTGGCAGATTAAAACTGTGTGCCCGACCGAGACTCGAATTCGGGACCTTTGCCTTTCGCGGGCAAGTGCTCTACCAACTGAGCTACCGAAGCACGACTCACTCCCGGTACTCACAGCTTTACTTCTGCCAGTACCTCGTCTCCTACCTTCCAAACTTTACTGTACTGGCAGAAGTAAAGCTGTGAGTACCGGGAGTGAGTCGTGCTTCGGTAGCTCAGTTGGTGCGCCAGTCGGCTTTTGGCGGCCGTGGTGTGCGGACCTCCGGCGTGTGCTGTGCGCTGCGGTCTGCTGCGCTCCGCTCGGTAAGTCAAGCGCCTGTTGCAGTAGTTACTGCGTTATTTGAGACTCTTGATGGATTCATATTAGAAGGAGAGATGGATCAGCCTAATAGGAGAGACACATTGAAATTTGTTTTTGACCAGAAAGGGCAGAGACCGAATTCGTTCGAAATTGAGACGTGGTTAGAAGAAGTTGTGAAAATTTCGTTTGAGGATATTATAGATATTCACCTTTCAATTGTGAGTAGTATTGTGTATGTCAAGCTTAAAAACACGGAATTGTGTGACAAAATTGTTGAATCTAGTGGCGGAACATTTAAGTTCAAACATCACGATGGCAATGTTAGTGAAGTTCGTGTTACGCATGCTGGCTTTGGATTAAGAACTGTCCGTATCTTTGAGCTACCATTTGAAATCACCGCTGAGCAGATCAATTCCGTGATAGCTCCTTATGGGAGAATAATTAGCAATTTTGCAGAAAAGTGGTCTCCTGCTCACAAGTTCCCCGTCTTGAATGGTATCAGGCAACTGCGAGTGGATTTACACAAGCACATACCCTCGTATATAAATGTTTGTGGTTATCGGGCTATAGTAATATATGATGGGCAGCCAAGAACCTGCGCGTCTTGCGGCGGCACAGGCCATGTCCGCTCGCAGTGTATACAACGCCGAGTGGCCCAGCTACCTGCGGGCGAAGCAGTGAGACCCCCGGCCATGTCAACGTTGCCTGTAACTTACGCAGCGGCAGCCGCTGGACAACTCCATACGCGTGACGCTCCTGACGCTACTCGGGACGCTACCCAGGATGATGCAGCTCGCGACAATGAAGTGATAATGGAAGTTAGCGACTCGATGGGGACAACACAGCCAAAGAGTCAAGAAAAAGAACCAAATATCTCTGTTCAAATAGAACAAACTCCTGAACCGGTTATAGTCCTTCAGAATGAGCAGTCTCCAGAAAACCACAAGGAAACCAACCCATCACTTGCCAGAGAACAAGACCGAGCGCAAGAAACCCAAGATGTAATGGAAAACGATGAAACCTCCCCAAGAGTCAGTCCTCCAAGGAAACATAAAAAGAGGAGACTAGCTCATAAGGGAGCTGAACAACTGGCACCCCCTTTGCGAGAAAAAGCAAAGCGGATTAGCAACAAACTGCATGAAGAACAACATCGTAATCCGGTTCTGAGTATGCAGGCACCTGACCCCTTGCAAGCCAAATCAAATACACCATGCCCCATGTCAACGGAGCAGTCGTCAAACGAGAGGTTGAAGCTGATAGTAAATTTCGATGCAGACAAGGTTTTCCCTGATACTAGAAATGCAGAAAAAGAGACATCGAAAGCTAATCAACACAAAACCTGGGCTGGTGAATCGGATGAAATGCATCAAGATGAAGAATTGAACGAAACTGGAGGAACGGAACAGACTTCTGCCCCAAGAGATCAACTGAAGGCGACGAATACGTCATTGCCGGAACATACATGTGAAAAAGGATTTTCCTCCGACAGCACTTCGTATGACGAATACTGACTTCGGTAATGAATAGGACAATATGAACGCAGCGCAAGCCTACAAAATCGCTACGTTGAACATTAATAAGATACGCTCCTCCTTGCATTTACAACATCTGCAAGACTTTCTATACGCTGCTGACGTTGATATACTACTGTTACAGGAAGTGACAGATATTAAATTAGAGAAGATACGTGGATACAACGCCACAATAAACCCCGGTTACGGTGCAGAGCTGGGAACCGCAATTCTCACGAAAGAAGGCATCCGTGTCACACAAATAGCAAAACTTGAAAACAGCAGAGAGGTTGCAGTGACTGTTAACAATGCCCGGATCATCAACGTTTATGCACCGTCAGGCAACAATAACAGGCGTGCTAGAGCGGATTTTTTTAGAAGGGAAATCGTTCATCTCTTCGGTACACGTCAAGATTATATAATTCTAGCCGGCGATTTTAATTCTGTACTTAGCCCGAAAGATCAGACACCGAATTTCAACAAGTCCGTAGAACTGGAAAGAATAGTCCACCAAATGCAGTTAACCGATACCTGGGAACATACCCATGGCGCACAGGCCGGTTTCACATATTTTAACAGTCACTCAGCAAGCAGGCTAGACAGAATTTACGTGTCGTCCAACCTTAAGAACCATGTACTCCAGTCTGAGGTCTGGCCCACTATGTTTTCTGACCATGCCGCGTACATCACCACAGTAAATTTGGAAAAACAAGAGACTTACCGAGCGAGGGGCATATGGAAACTCAACATTACACATCTCCAAGATGAGGAATGTCGCGTAGCATTTACTAATGTGTGGCAAGAATGCGAGAAACGATTCCCGCGATACAGTTCTGCCATAGCTTGGTGGTTACAATGTGCGAAGCCTAAAATAAGAAGAATGCTGATGGATTACTCGCGACAGAAAAGTTTCTGGATTAAAAAGACGACTGAATTTTATTTTAGCTGCCTTAGAGACCTGTACACCTTGGACACACGATTAATGGAGAACTTTAGCCGGATTCAGAAAGTCAAAGCAAAACTTTTGGCGCTGAAGCGGCGACAGTCAGAAGGTTTTAAAGTCAGAGCGAGACTACACAACATTGTAGAAGGGGAAGAAACGGCTATGTACCATGTAATGCGTGAGAATAAGAGAGGAAACAGAAAAATACTGACAGAAGTTAAGTTACCTGATGGGACCAGGCACACAAAACAGCATGAAATTCAAAACGCTGTTCATAAATATATCTCAGATATGATGTCCATCAAACCTACCGTCGACGAGGCGCGGCGTGATCTTGTTAGAAACGTATCAGGACGAATTAGTACAGAGCAAGTAGAAAATCTCATGACCGAAATAGAAGAGGACGAATTGAAAGACGCAATAGCACAGAGTCCTAAAAATAAGTCTCCAGGACCTGACGGTATCCCCGTGGAATTCTACCAAGTGTTCTGGCCTCAAATGAAAAGCAAGTTGCTATGTATGTACAACGAAATCATGAGTGGCACTGTTGCCGCTCCCAAAGAATTTCCTGAAGGGATCATAGTTCTAATTCCTAAAAACTCACTTAGCAAAGCGATTGAAAACCTTCGCCCAGTAACATTACTCAACAGTGATTACAAAATTATGGCCCGCGTATTAGCAAGAAGAATAAAAATGGTTATTAACTCTGTAACTGGCACGTACCAAACATGTGTAGGCAAAGACAGAAACATTTATCAGAATATATGCGAATATAGGGATATAATATCAACCGCAAATGTATGCCGAATAAAATGTGCTTTAGTGTCATTAGACTTCGAGAAGGCGTTTGACAGGGTCGATCATAAGTATCTTCTTGGTATCATGGAAGTAATGGGATTCCCACCACGATTCGTGAGGATTATTCAACAAATTCTGAAAAACAGTGTAGCACGAATAATGATAAACGGCCAACTAAGTAGAGAGGTTGAATTGACTGGATCCGTACGTCAAGGTGCCCAATGTCAATGGCCCTTTTCGCCATAGCAATAGAACCTCTCCTCGCGACACTCACGCATCACCTGCAAGGATTGTGTACAAACGGCAAGAAAATAGTGTGCAACGCCTACGCCGATGATGTGGGCGTCCTGGTTATAAATGAAGATGATGTGGCGAAAGCTCTTCAGATTGTACACACATATGAACTTGCTTCTGGCGCCAAACTAAATAAAAGGAAGTCAGGCATCATGAACCTAGGCAGAGGAATATCCATGCAAAATCGGGGACAATTGACGGAAGTATCCACATTGAAATGTTTGGGTATTGAATTTAGGAGCAACATCCAACACACTATTGCCGTCAATTATAAAAAACAACTTGCAAGCATATGAGCATCTGTACAAGGAAACAGTATGAGGCAACTGGACGAGATACAGAAAATCAAACTAGTAAATGTGTATATAACATCCAAACTTAACTATGTTGTCCAAGCTTTTCCGATGCCATTAGAAACAGCCAGAAGAATTTTATCCGCGATAGGAAGCTTTGTATGCCAAGGCAACATTTTCAAAGTGAAGTTCAATACACTAACACTCCCAACAAGGAAAGGAGGTTTAAACCTTGTTTATGTCAGTTACAGGTCACGAGCGTTATATGTGTGTCGAATGTGCAAGCAATGGAAACAGATGCCCGACAGCTTAACGGCCCACTTGCTGAATGAAATTGCTCCAACAAGCATGCAGCCGCCTATAGATGTGAAGCATATACCAGCTGGTCTTTGTCACCTGAAAACTTTTCTCGTTGAGTACAGTTATATCTCCTCGAGGCTCTCAGAACAGCGGTTGAAGAGAGTAAAGGACATCTATACATATTTGATGGAAGCTAAGGACGGAAATATTATTGAAAGAAAATACCCCAACAACGACTGGTCTGCAATTTGGAAAAATATCGACGATCGGAACTTACCCTCTAAGGTGAAAGCAACTTGGTATAATGCAGTCAACAGGAAAATTTCAACTAATTCCAAATTGCGCGCTATACATCTCACAAATTCGCCCTTGTGCGCGTCATGTAACCTTCTTGACACTGAAGAACACCGATTCGTGTGTGAAAGAGTAAGAGACATATGGCATATAGTTAAGCAGAAATTAGCGACCGTTAACAGAACATCTCCAACCGTTTTCACCGCCGCAGATTTTCTGACTCCAGACGCAGTGCCATACCCTGATACGAAAAGAAATGCTGTTAACTGGCTAAAAGGGCACACTGTGCACTATATCTTGAAGGCAGAAAATAAAAGCAAAGAAGATTATTGGGTGTATCTAACGACTCAGCACCATCATCTCATGCGGACAAAAAACTACAAAAAAAATTACGCATGCTTCCTAAATAGAATCATGGAATAAAATTAAACAGAGAACAATAGACAGATTAAATTGGTACGGAATTCAGAGACGTCAGCCTTGCACGATTACAGATACCTGGAACCGGAATGTCTTCGATCCTTTCACGGGACACAGCAGAAAAGAAATCAAGTCTGTGGCAAGACGCACAGGACTATATCCTCATGAAGAAATTAGACATCAAGTTTTATGTATTGTATTTTTTTTTTTTAATTATCTTATGCCATACTCGGAGAAGTTTTAAGTTCTAAAAAAACGTTCTTCAAGGGGTTGCAAGATTTTATGTTTTCCTTATGAAGATGAGAGACTTCACGTATCAGTTTATTTTAATATACTTATCTGTCCATTAGCAAGAGGAAGATTCATTACCTTTAATTAATATTAAGAAGAAACATTTATTTCTCATTTCTGTTAGCTAAGGTAATTTAGACATCCAGCTTACAGAAAAAAAAATTAAGAAGCCGAAATAAAAATAAAAAATAAAAAATAAATAAAAAAATAAAAAATAAAACAAAACAAAAAATACAAGACAAGAAAAAGTGGCCGAGCACTCGCAAAAAGTACAAAAAATGAGGACTTGGCATCAAAAACATAAAAAATACATACAATAAAAAAAGCAAAAAAAAAGTTGGTAGAAGGATGGACTCATAATAACAATGATAATAATAATAAAAACGACAAAAGCAAAGAGGCTAGCCGAAGAAGGCAAAGCAAGGTGAGCGTTTGGAAGGGCTGTGAGGGGAGAAGGGAGGCCCTAAAAAAAAGAAAAAAAAAAAGTTGGTAGAGCACTTGCCCGCGAAAGGCAAAGGTCCCGAGTTCGAGTCTCGGTCGGGCACACAGTTTTAATCTGCCAGGAAGTTTCATATCAGCGCACACTCCGCTGCAGAGTGAAAATTTCATTCTGGATCCATACGGTATATTCGTGGTCGTAGGCCCTGTTCGCACTGGAATACGTTAGTCGTTAAGTGTGTGAGATACTCTGCAACCCGACATGTGTAAATAAATGGGGTCATTCAGCCTGGGATACTTCAGTACCGGCGTCCCAGAGCCGTCGCGATTTTGATATCGCGCGATCAAGTCCCTCAGTTCCATTCGTACCATTGGTGCCAACTGAGGTGGCGTAATGGTTAGCACACTGGACTCGCATTCGGGAGGACGGTGGTTCAAACCCACATCCGACTATCCTGATTTAGATTTTCCGCGAATTCCCTAAATCGCGCCTTTCAAAGGGCATGGGCAATTTCCTTCTTCATTCTTGACACAATCCGAAATTGAGCTCCGTCTCTAATGACATCGATGTCGATGGGACGTTAATCTTCCTTCCTTCCTTCTGCCTTACCACTGGGTTGTGCAATGCGTGAACAAATGTTTAATTTGAAATCAGTGGCGAAAGTGGAGTAACATCCGGAACTATACAACTGCAAAAGTCGTTCAAATGGCTCTGAGCACTATGGGACTTAACTTCTGAGGTCATCAGTCTGTAGGGAAGCAGCCTACTCACGCTGTAGTAAATTCACATCAGTTTCCATTGTGTGCCAGCCAGTCTGCTGTAACTAGCTCTGACGTCATAAATGTTGCGCAATACCTTAAAAATCAAGCAAATGAACTAAAACTTTTCTAGCATGTCAGGTATAATACTAAATTAATGTGTGTTAAATATCAGTTCGATAACTTCAGTCATTTTCGAAATTTGGACGTTTTTCTGAAAAAATCATTGGCGCAACAGAAAAGAGCTAGAGACTTCAAAATTTATTTTTAGATTCATCTTTCATAATGATTTAATAAAAACAGTACTTTGGATTTCACAAATTAAGATTTTAGTGGAAATTCATGATTTTCTGGTTTTCATCTCAAAACTGAAGGAAGCAAGATAGATTAAGTAGGCTAATAAATAAGGCTAGGATGTTTAGATTTAAATAGGTTGGAGGTCCGCTATGACTATGAAGATGTGTAAAGTTTCTTTTGAATACCTATAAAATTATAGCGATAGCGGATCTCAAAAGGGCCAGTTCAGAGCTCATCTACTGCGTACAGTGTAATTTAATTAATTCTCTCGCCCAGAATATTTAACTTAGCCACGTCAAAATTTTATTATCAATACTTACCTGCGTGCTGAATGCACATTTAAATTAAGAGCTTCTTCGGCCATCAGCAAAAGAAGCTATAAATTATTATGTAACTTGAAGTGGTGCGTTACTAGCCCAGCGGCTAGTCGGGAGAGCCGAAAAGATCAGGCGTTCCCTTAGCCGTCCGCACCGCGGCTTTCTATATAAGAACGCAGCGCGAGGAAGCAAGGCCCCAGTTCTCTCCAGACGCTGAATGACACGCCATCTGTGTCGGGAGCCGCGTCGCATCAGTGTCACTGCTACAAACAGCCTCGGATGCCGTATAGTGTTAATTCTGGGTTGACTTTAATTATCGGTATTCAGTTTGCGTATTGTCGTAATTTCACGTGCCGTCACAGGACAGACATTCTACCAAATATTTAGCATGGCGTTTGATGAAATATTTTCATCAAATTATGGCGAGCATTTTTTTAACATTTAATTCGGACATTTATAGTTGCATCAGCGCATTAGACTCTGAACTGCTCTGTTAGTTAGGTTGTAGGGATTCTTGTGGTTTTTATCAGTGAATTTCAGAATATACTCAACTATTTTGGAAAACCGTTTTTGATTAGAAATCCCGGACAATCTCCTAATTCCTCAGAGCTATAAGCTGCAGCTATAATAACATTCTCAGATAAAGTGGGCACTAGGATCTCTAATTACTGGTTCCATGTTTTATTAAATCGCTTTCTGGGTGCCAAAAAGTAAATAGAGAGCCAGTGTTGAGAACGGCGAAAGACAGCATTAACAACATTCTAAAAGCCAGAAACTGATTCAACATGCAAGCATTTATGCAGTAGATTATGTAACAAACTCATCCGCCGCCCCACATATGGTGCATCGGCCGGGAAATCAACTAAGTGAAAGTGATTTTTAACTATTCGGATTCGCGAGTGAAATGCGACACGCAACTGAGTATAGAACAGTGAATGTGTTACGTGTGTATGTGGACGACGCAATTGGATTAACAACGCATCTGGATTGACGGAGCTGGCACTGAGTCTAGCGGTGCTGCCGGCATCGCGAGAAGCCAGTTTCGCCTCACCGCAGTCGTCCGCTGGAGCAGCCGGCGCAGCGCCTGCATTTGCGGGCCACGCAAACACACAACAGCCGTCGGAGAGCCGTCTGCAGTTCAACGTGCCACGTCGCATCAGGAATCCTGGTACGCCGCGCCGGCAACGCCATACGTCGTGCAGAAGGAACTAAGTTAAGTGAAAAGCTGTTAAAAGTTTTACTAACCTGCACTAAAAAACTGTCGGCGATGGAACCGTCAAAAGAAGCTGAGGTTAAACTTAAATCAGAACCTATGTCTGTTGAGGGAACTGTAAATCCAGACAACGGTTCAAGTGTAAATATGCATGAAAGTAGTAATGTTAAAGTGAAAAATGAAGTATTGTCTCCTGACAGTAGTGTGGGAAGGGGCAATGATTCAATAATAGAGACCCCTGTAGTAAAGCGGAAAGTAGAAATTGTAAATTTATGGGATGATAGTTTCTCTGATGAATTAAAAATGAAACAGTCATCAGAGATGGTAGAGTTTAAGAAGGAGAATTTAGATATGACTAATCAATCAGAAGTTTCATTTAATTTTGATGATTCTGGTATTGGAGCTAGTTTTTTGTCACCTGAGTGTGATAAAAAGCCAGCTCGTGAGCAACCCAAAGATGCTGGGGCTGTTGATTTAAATGTTATATTACAAGCAATAGCTGCCAGAAATGCTGAATTAAAGTCTGAAATTGTGGCCAGTCAAACAAATTTTAATAAACGATTGGAGGTAATGGACGATACCTTCAAGGCTGGTTGCAATAAGTTGAAAGAGGATCTAGACAGTTTGAATTATAAAATTGATTACAATCATGAAGATATTAAGAAAAATGTTGCTCAACAGTTTTCTGAAATGTATAAAACAGTTAAATCCGAAGTTGCTGAGGTTCGCAAAGACTTCCAAATGGAAGATGCGAACCTGGAGCACAAGTTAACAGAAAAGATCGAGGCGGAATCTGAACTGTGCTCAGATAGGTTTAAAGATGTTAACGTAAAAGTAAACATATGTCAAGCAGAAGTAAATGCAATCAAAACTGATACTACTCATATTGTACAAAGAGTAGATAATGTTGAAAAGAAAGTAGAAAATATCAGTACTAACATTGCTAACATTGAGAGTAAAGTAGCTTCAGTAACTTCTGGTAATGGTAGTATACAACAAGTTGTAGCTGCAAATGCCGCTTTTATCGGGTGTCGGCAGTTCTTGCGGTTTGATCCAGGTAAAAATATCCACCCGCTAGATTTCTGGAACGATTTTGAAGATGTGATTCCACCAACTTGGTCTGAACGAGAGAAAATCTCGTTTATTAGAAGCCATTTAGCAGGTGACGCCATGCGTTGGTCAGCTGATGTTATGTTAAAGTGTAAAACATTAGCGGAATTTAAAACAGCTTTCATTAATGAGTATTGGTCTAGCAATAAGCAAAATGAAGTGTTGAGAGAATTTTGGAGTGGAAAACGCTTCAATGCAGGCAAGGAATCAATTAAAGAGTTTGCTAGGTCATGGATTTCACGTTTGTCACATTTGGACGAAAAGCTAAAACCTGAAATGATAATACTGGGTCTTGAAGCCAAACTGCCATGGTATTGGCAAACTAGAATTATATCTGCCACTAGAGGCAATCTGGATCGTTTCATTGAGTATTTGGAACGTGTAGAACGTGTTGCTGCCAATGAGGAGCAAGCACGTAATAACCGAATTGCCAATAACAATAATAGTAATTTTAGGAACGAGCAAAATGGCAATGTAAACATCAGAACAGTAGGTGTTCGCCATCCTAAGAGAGGTAGGAATTGGGGAAATAATTATCAGAACCAACAATGGCATCCAAGGGATAATAATTTTGTTCCAAACAGAAATATGCATGTAAACAACAGTACGGAAAGTAAGGCTATGCCAGCTAACTATAATGAAACTAAAGGAAACAGTAGTATGCCGAGGCAGGAAAACTAGTTCCCGTCTATGAGGACACTGGCGCTCACCAGGCGGTTACTTTTCCTATGCCAGTAGTTAAGGGAATTGGTAAGACAGATCAGAATACTCAAACTGAACATGTGGATGAAGAGTCGGTAGCACCTAAGGATACAACAGAAATATTAGATCACTCACAGTATTTGATAGATACCGTATTAGAGACGCTTTCTAAGTGGGAAGAGAAAGAGAAGGCGCAGCAGTGTAACAGTAGGGAAGAGCTACAAAATACTGAATTGTCAGGTGAAGAAGCAGAAGAAATTCATGCTTATATTTACGATGAGGATGATGCGCTCTTATCTAAAGTGCCTGTGCAGGATGTTGATAATGTACTAATAGATTTAGGACAGGAGATAAGTGGGAATGTAGAGGGTAGGCTGTTAAGGGTCGATGTACCCAGTAGCTGTGACCAGTTGTCACTTGAGAAGGAAACCGACGATAATGGTGAAAGTGGTTTAGCTGTAACTAATGTTATGCCCGGTCTGGAGGCGCAGAATCGCTCAGACTACAGTAATTTGGGTTATGTTCAGCAAACTAAATGTAATGAAGTCATGCGGTGTTTCGATTTAAAATTAATAGGCCGACTGGAAAAAGCAGCTGAGAATGTAATTCAGGAAACCCCTACATCCTGTGACCTAAATGTAATGAAGACAGATGTCGATCACTTTAGTTGGAGACAAATCCAAAAGGAACTACTAGATGAATTTGAGGAACCACCTGTACAACCTAGAATAAGCCACCCTATAATAATAGTGAATATGTTGGGTATCAATGTACGTTGTCTCTTAGACAGTGGAAGTGAGGTGAGTGCAATATCTCAGTCCTTCTTTGATGCATTACCTGTTAAAGACAAGCTTACAGTAATGAGGGTATCAGGACTAAGAATAATTGGTGCTACTGGCAAGGTTTCAAAAACGGTAAAGCAAGAAGCTTTACTACCCTTTAACATTAATGATAATTTAATTGATCATCCATGTTTAATTGTAAACAATCTCAGTATTGAGGTTTTAATTGGCATAGATTTCTTGTCAAAATATCAGAGTGTTGTTGACTTTGAAAGAAGCCAGTTAAAAATGGTCTTGCCAATAACCCGAGTAATTATAGTACCTTTAAGTGATAAACATGTAGTAACTGATCATGAAAGTTGGGAGCTGCCTATACGAGTTCTGAAAAACAGGAGATATTGGGACGAAGGTGTTAATCTTAATAACAATAAGCTGAACACAGAAGAAGAAGAAGAAGCAATTATTTTAGACAAAATAGAAGCTAAATTGCAGGAAATCGATAGGATTTCAGGCAATCAAAAGGAAGAACTGAGACAGGTTCTAAAAGGGCATCATAAGGTATTTTCAAATCGACCTGGCATAGTTAAAGGTTATGAATGTCAATTAAAGGTGAAACCTGGCCAAGTGTTTTTCAGGAAGCCATACCAAATACATGTAGCTAGGAAGGAGGCAGTTCGGAAGGAGATACAGAGAATGCTAGAGTGGGGTGTGATTGAAAAAGCGGTCAGTGAGTACAATAATCCTCTTGTTGTTGTACCAAAAAGAGACGGGAGTGTCAGATTGGTCTTGGACGCTCGTTGGTTGAATGAAATAGTGGTTAGGGAAAGTGATAGACCGCAGAACATGGACGAGTTATTGCAAAAGTTCCGGGGAGTAAAATTCTTAACTTCTATGGACATCACGTGTGGGTATTGGAATTTGCCACTGGCGGAAAGTTCAAGGAAGTACACAGCTCTCTTGTATGAAGGAGTTTGTTACCAATACCGTGTGGTACCTTTCGGACTTAATATCTCTGTTTGTGCCTTCGTACGTGTGATGTGCCATGTTTTAGGACCAGCTTTAAGTAATAAAATAACAGTCTACGTAGATGATCTGTTAATAGCAACTCCTACCTGGGAAGAACACATAGCTTTATTAGAGGAAGTGTTAGAGGCTATTGAGAAAGGTGGCATGAAACTAAAGATTGAAAAGACAGAGTGCGTTAAAGAGGAAATAGGTTTCTTGGGATATAGGATAAGTGGAAAAGGTATTCTGCCTGACCCAGGCAAGCTAGCAGTCATTGAAAAGTTTGAGGCTCCCAGAAACAAGAAGCAGTTGAGATCAATGTTCGGTCTTTTCGGCTTCTATAGGCGTTTTGTTAGTGATCAGGCTTTTAATGCTCCCTGTCTTCACCTCCTGCTGAAAAAGAATATCCCTTGGGTTTGGACAGCAGAATGTCAACAGGCGTTTGAGGTGCTTAAACAGTCTTTAATTAATAGTCCAATTTTGCATCATCCTGACTTTGAGAAACCATTCTGTATGTCTGCTGATGCTAGTGGGTATGGTATAGCTGTGGAGATATTCCAAGTAGAAATAGAGAACGAACAAGAAGTGCACAAGACTATAGCTTTCGCAAGTCGATCTTTACAGGCAGCAGAGAGAAATTATGGCATCTCAGAACTAGAATCGTTGGCAATTGTATTTGGGGTACAGAAGTTTGAGCAGTATCTATTAGGCCACAAGATAATAGTTTACAGTGACCATAAGGCATTGACCTTTTTAAAGACCTGTAAATTGAGGAATGCTCGTTTGGTAAGATGGTCATTGTATCTCCAGCAGTTTGACCTTGAGGTTAGATATATTCAAGGGAAAGACAATCTGGTAGCTGATGGGTTATCTAGAAGTGCGGAGCTCTGTGATGACGCGGGAATTACAGCAACAGACCCAAATGAAATTCGAATGTTTGCATTGCACGAAGTAAAGGAAGAAAGTGCATTAAAGAGAGTGATTAAGAACTTGAGACGTGAGCAGAATGCAGATGACCAACTGAAATTAGTGAAGAGCTATTTAGGAAATGCGAACTATCCTAAGGTTTCGCAATACTATTGTTTGCATAAAGGTATTCTGTTTAGGAGGAAAAAGGTAGGTGTTTCTGAGTGGAAGCTGTGCTTTCCCTCACAACATGTAGACTTACTAATCGACTATGTACACCAGAGGTATGGGCACTACGGTGCAAAGAAGTGTATTGCAAAATTACAAGAGAAGGTTGTGTTTGACAACATGTACCGCCGTGTGGCCAAGCGTCTAGCATCGTGTGTAGTGTGCCAAAAAGTCCGTGCTGCCAACACCAGAATACAAGGGGATATGCATTCAGTAGAGCCAACTGAAACCCTAGAATTACTGGCTTGTGATTTGTTTGGCCCTCTTCCTGTTTCGAGAGGTGGTTGCACCCATGTTTTTGTTATTGTGGATGGATTCAGTAAATATGTTAAGCTATACCCAATTAAAAGAGCAAATGCAAAAACGTTGGTAGAAAAGTTGGAAAAAGATTTCTTCGTGAACGTTGGCGTTCCGAAGAATTTGCTGTCAGATAATGGACCTCAATTTACTTCTGATAGATTTAAGGAATGTCTAGATAAGGCCGGCGTGAAACATCTGAAAATATCTGCGTATTTCCCCCAAGGAAATATGAGTGAACGTATTATGAGGGAATTGAATAGGCTTTGCAGAACTTATTGTGCTCGGAAACACTCAAGTTGGGCAGAGCACATTAAGTATTTTGAGAATGTAATTAACAACTTAAGACATGATGCAACTGGTTTTGCACCTTGCGAATTGATGTTTGGCCAAGAACCGCACAATGTGATTGCAGATATGGTAGAATTCCCTATTCTAACGCAAATATCCACAGACGAGAAGAAACTAAAAGCTAGGGTAAATATGAGAAAAAGAGCGTTGGAAAGGAAGAAGCGTCATGACGCAAAAGCTGTACCTACTAGCTTTGAAATAGGTCAATTAGTCCTTGTTAAAACCAAAGAAAGATCAAAGAAAGTAAATGCTGAAACAAAGAAATTCATGTTCGTATACCAAGGACCTTTCAGGATAATAGGAAAACCACATGCCAATGCATATAGGCTGGAGTATCCTAAAAGTAAGAAGCTATTAGGTCTCAGGAACGTGATCGACCTAAAGAAATTCATAGGTAGTGAATGAAGGCTGTAGGGAGGAGGTTGTTCTGTAACCTCTACACAGTGTGGCAGCTGTGCAGTCCCAGCTGTGTGAGATCTTCTTTCCCTTTCAGGTCTCACTCACTCTTCCTCTTTCCTATCCACTAAAAATTTTCGACCTTTTCTTTCCAAATACTAAAATTTTCCGTTATGGTTATCAAGCCAGCATTAAACCAATGAATGCTGTAGGGAGGAGGTTGTTCTGTAACCTCTACACAGTGTGGCAGCTGTGCAGTCCCAGCTGTGTGAGATCTTCTTTCCATTTCAGGTCTCACTCACTCTTCATCTTTTCTATCCACCTACAATTTCTAACTCTTCTTTACGGCATTAAACCAATGAATGCTGTAGGGAGGAGGTTGTTCTGTAACCTCTACACAGTGTGGCAGCTGTGCAGTCCCAGTTGTGTGAGATCTTCTTTCATTTCAGGTCTCACTCATTCTTCGTCTTTCCTATCCACAAAAATTTCGACCTCTTCTTTCCAGACATGAAAATTTTCTGTCATGGCTATCAAGCCATGAGTTATGTAACCATTCTATCTACCGATTAGTGAAGAAAAATACCTAATGCGACAAACCTAATAGTGACAAACAATAGAGAAGTATGACGTAATTAAGATAAAATGCATTTGAGTAGCAAGTATGTATAGAACCCAGGTAATATAGTAACTACAAAGTGTTGTTTTATTGGAAATGGTCCACCAACAGTAAGTTAAAAAGATATATATTAATTCATGTACAAGCGGGATCTGAAATGGTAGTGAAACCTAGTGTATGCATTAGAGCTAACTAAGAAATAGTAAAAGAGATTGCTTAGTGTTAGGAAAAATATGCAGATAAGTTGTAAGATTAAACTCACCTGATGTAGCAAGGAAAGGCAGTGTAATAGAATTGAGCAGTGTTTGTGGTTGAGACGTGAAGGACACGTCCCTGAAGTATTTATAAGGTTGGAGCTGGCCATTATTTTAGTGTAGTGTGTGACAGGATACACCTACACATATTGAGGTTATGAGTTGGAGGCGTGAATGCGACCATAGGTACCCTTATGTTAGATGAGACAGAGCAGCTCATGGTGTCCTATAGGTTTAAGGAATTTAGCATTACGCTCGTCCATAATTACTTGATGCACTTTGGTGGTAGGTCTGAGAGAGACTACCTGAGGTTTCAGCGTCCGATCGAGTGGAAATGGATTGCCACGTGAGCAAACTAATCAGCTGCAGTACACTATGAATATGAAAGAAATGTGCTATCCTATGCTTTAAATATTAATAGAGTGAGTGTTAAATAAGTACATACACTAGCAAAATAAATAAATAACATACTGACAGACGTGAAACATTATTTTAGCTCAGCATAAATACACTTCAAAGTAAGTAAGTACCTAATTGCAGATGTGGAACTGACAACAGCAGAGGACCAATAAGTGGCTTTAGTAGTCAACTAAACGTCGTGTGTTTTTAACACTCACAACTGTACTATTACCAAAAGTTACTCATATGTACAAAGAAGCTGAGAAAACTACTAATCAAATATACTCATACTATCTCTAAGAATAAGGTAATCGAGGATGAGTCAGCTAAGTGAGTAAAATACAGATTTGTCAGGAATGTACCGAGCATTGGTTCAGTGTTCCGGCCCAGAAATAATAAATTCAGATTAAATATGATTTATGATTGTATGCCTTAGGAGCGTAAATTTTCTCTAGTACATGACTAAAGGCGTTTTGAGCCATTTGTTTAACGATTTTATGACAATTAAGTAACCGCGAGAGTAATACTGAAAAAGCTCTGTTAACTTTGTTCCAGCGAAATATTGAAGGATAAAATGTATATATCCCCATTTCATTGTGACCCACCCATAGATATTAAGTGAACAGAGTCTTAGGCACTCTTTTTGTTTGTTCTACAGGACAAACCAGATTATGGCAGCCTGGTAGCTGTGTGAAAGCGTGGAGTGACTTGGACACTACTCACAGTGACCCCTCCCCTTTCCCCCATGTAATTTAGAGAGAACGTGAAGGACGCACACCATAGCAACTTCCCCTCCTCTACCCTTGTGAATGAAAGTGTAGGACGCCAGCCAAAGCGGCTACAACCACGTGTGTAAAAATTATTTGTGAACTTCTCTTTCAGGTTTAGAAAAGACTGCTAAGAGATAATCATCTGTCTATGTAGCATGTTATTTTCTTTGAATTTGTGTATGTAAAAATGTATTTAATGTATTTAATGGATCTAAGATTTTCATAATTTTTCAATTTGTATGTGTTTGTTTGTCTAAGGCAATATGTATGCCAAAATATTTCATTGACTTTGGTTAAAATTTTGAGTAATGACATTGTTTAAAAGGCAGTGAACATGCCTACAATTTAAATAATTAATGTAGGTAATCAGTTTTCTTTAATGTTTCTACAGGTTTATATTTCAATTTTGATTTTCATAGGGAGTTAAACTGTACTCTTGCTTCCCTTTTTGTAATTAAATTTTTTTCTCATTCATTAACATTCATAAACAAAAAAATTTAAGTAGAGGGTGATGTAGGGAAGCAGCCTACTCACGCTGTAGTAAATTCACATCAGTTTCCATTGTGTGCCAGCCAGTCTGCTGTGACTAGCTCTGACGTCATAAATGTTGCGCAATACCTTAAAAATCAAGCAAATGAACTAAAACTTTTCTAGCATGTCAGGTATAATACTAAATTAATGTGTGTTAAATATCAGTTCGATAACTTCAGTCATTTTCGAAATTTGGACGTTTTTCTGAAAAAATCATTGGCGCAACAGAAAAGAGCTAGAGACTTCAAAATTTATTTTTAGATTCATCTTTCATAATGATTTAATAAAAACAGTACTTTGGATTTCACAAATTAAGATTTTAGTGGAAATTCATGATTTTCTGGTTTTCATCTCAAAACTGAAGGAAGCAAGATAGATTAAGTAGGCTAATAAATAAGGCTAGGATGTTTAGATTTAAATAGGTTGGAGGTCCGCTATGACTATGAAGATGTGTAAAGTTTCTTTTGAATACCTATAAAATTATAGCGATAGCGGATCTCAAAAGGGCCAGTTCAGAGCTCATCTACTGCGTACAGTGTAATTTAATTAATTCTCTCGCCCAGAATATTTAACTTAGCCACGTCAAAATTTTATTATCAATACTTACCTGCGTGCTGAATGCACATTTAAATTAAGAGCTTCTTCGGCCATCAGCAAAAGAAGCTATAAATTATTATGTAACTTGAAGTGGTGCGTTACTAGCCCAGCGGCTAGTCGGGAGAGCCGAAAAGATCAGGCGTTCCCTTAGCCGTCCGCACCGCGGCTTTCTATATAAGAACGCAGCGCGAGGAAGCAAGGCCCCAGTTCTCTCCAGACGCTGAATGACACGCCATCTGTGTCGGGAGCCGCGTCGCATCAGTGTCACTGCTACAAACAGCCTCGGATGCCGTATAGTGTTAATTCTGGGTTGACTTTAATTATCGGTATTCAGTTTGGGTATTGTCGTATTTTCACGTGCCGTCGCGGGACAGACATTCTACCAAGTATTTAGCGTGGCGTTTGATGAAATATTTTCATCAAATTATGGCGAGCATTTTTTTAACATTTAATTCGGACATTTATAGTTGCATCAGCGCATTAGACTCTGAACTGCTCTGTTAGTTAGGTTGTAGGGATACTTGTGGTTTTTATCAGTGAATTTCAGAATATACTCAACTATTTTGGAAAACCGTTTTTGATTAGAAATCCCGGACAATCTCCTAATTCCTCAGAGCTATAAGCTGCAGCTATAATAACATTCTCAGATAAAGTGGGCACTAGGATCTCTAATTACTGGTTCCATGTTTTATTAAACCACTTTCTGGGTGCCAAAAAGTAAATAGAGAGCCAGTGTTGAGATCGGCGAAAGACAGCATTAACAACATTCAAAAAGCCAGAAACTGATTCAACATGCAAGCATTTATGCAGCAAATTATTTTTACAAACTTATATCCGCCGCCCCACAAGTCCCCTAGAACTTATAACTATTTAAACCTAACTACCCGCGGTCTAGGGGTAGCGTCTTTGATTTATAATCAAAACGTCTTCGGTCCCGGGTTCGATCCACGCCACTGCATAAATTTTGATAAATAATCGGCATTGGCGGCCGAAGACTTCCGGCATAAGAAGTCAGCCTCATTCTGCCAACGGCCTTGTCAAAGAGGGTGGAGGAGCGGATAGAGGTTCAGGGCACTCTCTTGTCCTAGGGGTGGGAAATTGCCCCGAAAGGCGGAAGAATCAGCAATGATCAACGACATGAGGATGCAGAAGGCAATGGAAACCACTGCATTAAAGACACGTAATGTGTATTCACAGGACATGTGGCCTGTTTTATTTGAAGAAGTGTCATGATGATCTCTCCATTGGCAAAAGATTCCGGAATAGTCCCCCATTCGGATCTCCGGGAGGGGACTGCCAAGGGGGAGGTTACCATGAGAAAAAGATTGAATAATCAACGAAAGGATAACGTTCTACGAGTCGGGGCGTGGAATGTCAGAAGCTTGAACGTGGTAGGGAAACTAGAAAATCTGAAAAGGGAAATGCAAAGGCTCAATCTAGATATAGTAGGGGTCAGTGAAGTTAAGTGGAAGAAAGACAAGGATTTCTGGTCAGATGAGTATCGGGTAATATCAACAGCAGCAGGAAATGGTATAACAGGTGTAGGATTCGTTATGAATAGGAAGGTAGGGCAGAGGGTGTGTTACTGTGAACAGTTCAGTGACCGGGTTGTTCTAATCAGAATCGACAGCGGACCAACACCGACAACGATAGTTCAGGTATACATGCCGACGTCGCAAGCTGAAGATGAACAGATAGGGAAAGTGTATGAGGATATTGAAAGGGTAATGCAGTATGTAAAGGGGGACGAAAATCTAATAGTCATGGGCGACTGGAATGCAGTTGTAGGGGAAGGAGTAGAAGAAAAGGTTGCAGGAGAATATGAGCTTGGGACAAGGAATGAAAGAGAAGAAAGACTAACTGAGTTCTGTAACAAGTTTCAGCTAGTAATAGCGAATACCCTGTTCAAGAATCACAAGAGGAGTAGGTATACTTGGAAAAGGCCGTGAGATACGGGAAGATTTCAATTACATTACATCATGGTCAGACAGAGATTCCGAAATCAGATACTGGATTATCAGGCGTACCCAGGAGCAGATATAGACTCAGATCACAATATAGTAGTGAGGAAGAGTAGGCTGAAGATCAAGACATTAGTCAGGAACAGTCAATACGCAAAGAAGTGGGATACGGAAGTACTAAGGAATGACGAGATACGTTTGAAGTTCTCTAACGCTATAGATACAGCAATAAGGAATAGCGCAGTAGGCAGTACAGTTGAAGAGGAATGGACATCTCTGAAAAGGGGCATCACAGAAGTTGAGAAGGAAAACGTAGGTACAAAGAAGGTAGCTGCGAAGAAACTATGGGTAACAGAAGAAATACTTCAGTTGATTGATGAAAGTAGGAAGTACAAACGTGTTCCGGGAAAATCAGGAATACAGAAATACAAGTCGCTGAAGAATGAAATAAATAGGAAGCGCAGGGAAGCTAAGACGAAATGGCTGCAGGAAAAATGTGAACATCGAAAAAGATATGATTGTCGGAATGACAGACTCAGCATACAGGAAAGTCAAAACAACCTTTGGTGACATTAAAAGCAACGGTGGTAACATTAAGAGTGCAACGGGAATTCCACTGTTAAATGCAGAGGAGAGAGCAGATAGGTGGAAAGAATACATTGAAAGCCTCTATGAGGATGAAGATTTGTCTGATGTGATAGAAGAAGAAACAGGAGTCGATATAGAAGAGATCGGGGATCCAGTATTAGAATCGGAATTTAAAAGAGCTTTGGAGGACTTACGGTCAAATAAGGCAGAAGGGATAGATAACACTACATCAGAATTTCTAAAATCATTGGGGGTAGTGGGAACTAAACGACTATTCACGTTAGTGTGTAGAATATATGAGTCTGGCGATATACCATCTGACTTTCGGAAAAGCATCATCCACACAATTCTGAAGACGGCAAGAGCTGACAAGTGCGAGAATTACCGCACAATCAGCTTAACAGCTCATGCATCGAAGCTGCTTACAAGAATAATATCCAGAAGAATGGAAAAGAAAATTGAGAATGCGCTAGGTGACGATCAGTTTGGCTTTAGGTAAAGTTCTGGCAATTCTGACGTTACGGCTAATAATGGAAGCAAGGCTAAAGAAAAATCAAGACACTTTCATAGTATTCGTCGACCTGGAAAAAGCGTTCGACAATATAAAATGGTGCAAGCTGTTCGAGATTCTGAAAAAAAGTAGGGGTAAGCTATAGGGAGAGACGGGTCATATACAATATGTACAACAACCAAGAGGGAATAATAAGAGTGGACGATCAAGAACGAAGTGCTCGTATCAAGAAGGGTGTAAGACAAGGCTGTAGCCTTTCGCCCCTACTCTTCAATCTGTACATCGAGGAAGCAATGATGGAAATAAAAGAAAGGTTCAGGAGTGGAATTTAAATACAAGGTGAAAGGATATCAATGATACGATTCGCTGATGACATTGCTATCCTGAGTGAAAGTGCAGAAGAATTAAATGCTCTGCGGAACGGAACGAACAGTCTAATGAGTACACAGTATGGTTTGAGAGTAAATCGGCGAAAGACGAAGGTAATGAGAAGTAGTAGAAATGAGAACAGGGAGAAACTTAACATCACGATTGACGGTCACGAAGTCAATGAAGTCAAGGAATTCTGCTACCTGGGCAGTAAAATAACCAATGAGGACGGAGCAAGGAGGACATCAAAAGCAGACTCGCTATGGCAAAAAAGTCATTTCTGGCCAAGAGAAGTCTACCAATATCAAATACCCGCCTTAATTTGAGGAAGAAATTTCTGAGGATGTACGTCTGGAGTACAGTATTGTATGGTAGTGAAACATGGACTGTGGGAAATCCGGAACAGAAGAGAATCGAAGCATTTGAGATGTGGTGCTATAGACGAATGTTGAAAATTAGGTGGACTGATAAGGTAAGGAATGAGGAGGTTCTACGCAGAATCGGAGAGGAAAGGAATATGGGGAAAACACTGATAAGGAGAAGGGACAGGATCATAAGACATCTGCTAAGACATGAGGGAATGACTTCCATGGTACTAGAGGGAGCTGCAGAGGGCAAAAACTGTAGAGGAAGACAGAGATTGGAATACGTCAAGCAAATAATTGAGGACGTAGGCTGCAAGTGCTACTCTGAGATGAAGAGGTTAGCACAGGAAAGGAATTCGTGGCGGGCCGCATCAAATCAGTCAGTAGACAAAAAAAAAAAAAGGAAAAATCTTTAGGACATCACACACATCCATGCCCGAGGCAGGATTAGAACCTGCGATCGTAGGAGTCGCGCGGTTCCAGACTGTAGAGCCTAGAACCGCTCGGCCACTCCATACAATTGCAAATGAAAAGAGTATTCAAGGTAGGAGGTGATAGAGAGCATGGCACGAAGTAGGCAAGGAAGTTAATCTATAGCATGGCACGGTGGAGCCAAGGAAGTTAATATACCAAGTGTGTTCATTAACAACAATTAATATTTTAACATAAATATGTCCGACTCACAATGCCTTAAGATCCATTTTGCCAATCAGGAGGTCCCACACTCCAAAGAGCGTAGGGGACGATGCGGGAGACCATCACCGCCGACTGAACGGGGTCCTAGCGGAGGTGGTTTGCCATTGCCTTCCTCCGACCGTGATGGGGATGACTGATGATGATGATGACACAACAACACCCAATCATTTCGAGGCAGGGAAAATCCCTGACCCCTCCGGAAATCGAACCCGGGACCTCGTGCGGGACAAGCGAGAACTCTACGGCAAGAGCACGAGCTACGGACATTTGACTAAGAAACTGATCAAAGATTTATTAACACCCACTACACAATACCTTGAATAAATAGATAACTGAACGTTTTTAACTAAGTAATCATACGTAAATAAACATTATAAATAATTTTTTTAAACAAAGACAGTTATATAGATCCTGATTATTGTTGATACAGTGCTTCCACTGCCGTGGGAGGGAAGCACAAGGTGTCAGAAAGTAGCTGTCTACATAATTTCTTACTTCATCAACGGTTGAATGAGTATGGAGTGCAATGCCTGTCCGTGGTTTTATTCAGATGGTTGGCGTTACGGAGTTATTGCAGTACTTCCATGTTTTCTAACGCATTTATGCGAAATGCCCTCTGATTTAATTGCGTCAGCAACTCTTTCTGTAGTTCGAGAACAAATAGGAAAGCTCAGGACTTGGTACTTCTGTATCATCATTTCAAATCCATATTCCATAGATTTTTGTGCTCTTCTTATTCTATAATTATAAATTCTCTTCCCATTATCAGGTGGTCTTTGTGGGTACGGTCTAATCATGTAGCGTGATAATGGAAACACTTCATCTCATACAAAGTAATTAGGAAAATCAGTTTGATCATCTGGTAATCTCGAAGGCAATGACAAGTTTAATATTCCATTTTTAGCCCCGTGTTTGGTTGCTCAAGCACGAAATATCCCTCCATCACTGTTCCTACCTGTGTAAATAGTTTCAATGGTAAGGAATAAACCATCAGCATCACTGCTTGCCAATAATACTATGGAGTAGTACTGTTTATAAGTGGAGTTAGCTGAGCCCGTCCCAAGTAATTTTTCAACGTAGGTATGTTTCACGTCCAATGCGCCCGAGGAATTAGGTAAATAGCCAAAGCGAAAAAAAAAGACGTTGAGATATCTTTGTTCACTTCCCTTCGTTTGGTATAGGCAGGTGAGGTTGGATTCAGCTCTTCCCAAGTGATTGTGGTAGTTTCACGGACAATGTATGTAGTTGTACTGTGCCCTCTAGCAAAATACACTGACAGCGACGCAAAACTACATCCCGTTGCCACGAACCTGCAAGAGATAACACAGTTGTACTACACTAACATCCGTACCATAATTACGTGTGTGTATGTTTGTATTTGATAACACATCTGAAATGTACATGGTTAATTATTATGTTTCCAGAATGAGATTTTCACTCCGCAGTGGAGTGTGAGCTGATATGAAACTTCCTGGCAGATTAAAACTGTGTGCCGGACCGAGACTCGAACTCGGGACCTTTGCCTTTCGCGGGCAAGTGCTCTACCAACTGAACTACTCAAGCACGACTCACGCCCCCTCCTCACAGCTTTACTTCTGCCAGTACCTCGTCTTCTACCTTCCAAACTTAACACAAGCTCTCCTGCGAGCCTTGCTATATCCTTTCTTTCAGGAGTGCTAGTTCTGCAAGGTTCGCAGGAGAGCTTCTGTTAAGTTTGGATGGTAGGAGACGAGATACTGGCAGAAGTAAAGCTGTGAGTACCGGGCGTGAGTCGTGCTTGGGTAGCTCAGTTGGTAGAGCACTTGCCCGCGAAAGGCAAAGGTGCCGAGTTCGAGTCTCGGTCCGGCACACAGTTTTAATCTGCCAGGAAGTTTCAATTATTATGTTACTTATCCATAACACATTTTTCGTGCAGCGAACGTGCGCAAGGAGGAGTGGTGAAATCTACGATCCGTATTTGTACGCCATCTGAAGCCCCTGACCAGTGGTTCCCGTAAAAGTAAGAAACCGTGTTATTTGTCAGGCGTGATGAAGTTCACTCTTCCGTTTATCAGAATGAAGCTACACATGACGGAAATTTGTCGGAGGAAGCAGAAATTACACATACTGTGTCGCAGCACTTGTGTGAATTATCTCACAAAGAATATCTGGCAGAGGAGAAAGAATATATCTCCACGCCCATATCGTTCCCGCTGCCGCCGCCACCACGACCACCTCTACCACCATCACTACCACCACCACCACCACCAACAACAACAACAACAACTTCGCTACCGCAGCAAGACGTGCTCCATGTGCATGAATCAGACAGCCCGCGACGACTTAAAGAAAACAGTAGTCTCTCACAGATGTGGATAAATCATTCAAGGAATATCTTGATACCAAAGAAAGGACGCTTGCTACTACGGCCAGCGATTCCAAACCCAAAAGAAATATTCTTCTCGGTTTTCATCCAGAAATGAAACAAAGGACAGACAATCGTAGAGTCCTGCAAGCAGTTGACGACGTAATATATTGCGACCAACCCGAAGTACACAGCCGACAGGCTCTTACGGAGGCATCCACGTATTCTACGCAGAGACAAGTGGAAGCCAAATGTCAGTGGAGGAGGATAAGGAACAGGACTCTTCAGTATATTACGAAGTTGTGTGTGACATTTTACATTCCACCGATACCACCGCGGAATTTGTTCTTGCAGAAGCACTAGCTAAATAATCCCTATGTTTCGTTCAGTCTGTACATAATTTTTACACTGATCATTAAATTAATATTTTGTTTTCTTTAATGAAAATATACATCTGCATTGTTCGTTCTTGTGCAAAACTTAAATTCAAAATATCGCTAGTATGTCGCCCATCAGGGCTCATGCCCCCATGTTAGTGTCAGTGTAATGAATGTAAAGAGTAACCGTCCGCGTTAGTTCTAGGTAAGTTTCCTTTTCCATCCGGTAGAACATGAGGAATTTGGTAGAGGAGGAAGAAAATATCTCCATGCCCAAACCGCCGCCACCTGCTGTTCTTTTGCAGCAACTTGTTCAAATGTGTGTGAAATCCTATGGGACTTAACTGCTAAGGTTATCAGTCCCTAAGCTTACAAACTACTGAACCTAAATTATCCTAAGGGCAAACACACACACCCATGCCCGAGGGAAGACTCGAACCTCCGACGGGACCAGCCAGCAACTTATAACCTACAAGTTATACTATTCTCAATTTAAAGTTGAACCCAGAATTTCTTCACTTTTATCCTACTCTACCGGCGGTAATAATAACACTGTATTATACACTGGAGCGCCAATGAAAATGGTATAGGCATGCGTGTTCAAATACAGATGTATGTAAACAGGCAGGAAACGGTGCTGCGGTCGGCAACGCCTATATAAGACAATTAGTGTCTCTCGCAGTTGTTAGATTGGCAACTGCAGCTACAATGGCTGGTTACCAAGATTTAATTGAGTTTGAACGTGGTGTTGGCGTACGGGGGATGGGACACAGCATTTCTGAGGTAGCGATGAAGTGGGGATTTTCCAATATGACCATTTCACGAGAGTACAGTGAATATCAGGAATCTGGTAAAACATCAAACTCCGACATCGCTGCTGCCGGAAAAACATCCTGCAAGAACGGGACCAACGACGAACGTGACAGAAGTGCAACCCTTCCGCAAATTTCTGCAGGTTTCAATGCTGGAGCATCAAGTGTCAGCTTGCGAACCATTCAACGAAACATAATGGTTATGGTCTTTCGGAACCGAAGACCCATTCGTGTACCCTTGATGACTTCACGACACAGAGGTTTACACCTCGCCTGGGCCCGTCAACACCGAAATTGGACTGTTGATGGCTGGAAACATATTGACTGGTCGGACGAATCTCGTTTCAAATTGTATCGAGCCGATGGACGTTACGGGTATGGAGACAAACTCATTAATCCATGAACCCTTCATGTCAGCAGCGGACTGTTCAAGTTGGTGGAGGCTCTGTAATGGTGTGGGGCAAGTGCAGCTGGATAATGTGGCACAGCTAGTATGTCTAATATGATTCTGACAGGTGACTCGTACGTAAGCATCCTGCCTGATCACCTGCAACCATTCAAGCCCATTGTGCCTTCCGACGGACTTGTGCAATTCCAGCAGGACAATGCGACACCCCACACGTCCAGAATTGCTACAGAGTGGCTTCAGGAACAATCTTCTGAGTTTAAACACTTCCACTGGCCACCAAACTCCCCAGACATGAGCATTACTGAGCATATGTGGGATGCCTTGCAACGTGCTGTTCAGAAGAGATTTCCACCCCCTCCCACTCTTAGGGATTTATGGACAGCCCTGCAGGATTCATGGTCTCAGTTCTCTGCAGCACTATTTCAGACATTAGTCGAGTCAATGCCACGACGTGTTACAGCACTTCTGCGTACTGGAGGGGCCCTACACTATATTAGGCGGGTGTACCATCTTCTTTGGCTCTTCAGTATAATATCGTCATCTCTACTAGAATCACTGGACATTGTACTACTGGGGGCAGAGCACACAAAAAAGCACGCTACATACGTCGTTCGCAGGCATCTAGTGAAGCTAATTTAATCTTTTATTCACTTCGCAAGTGATTTGGCAGTAGGGGACACTCATTTCGAGCCTGTGTGAATGTGATCGGTTACTCGAGTCATCCCGTCCCCCAGTCACCTGGCTGCCAGGTATCTGGAGGCATGACTAGAGTATCCCCGTGTGAATAGGGCCGTGAGAAGCTCAGCAAAGGTTGCTAACCACTACTGGGCTTGTTACTGCTGCGAAGAAACGGAGTCCAAATGATTTTGTGATTTTGGCCCGGTTGCAAACGGCATTGTTGGTCTCACATGCCGGTGTACATGCTTAGTAAGTTGTGCTGTTTACATTTGAAGATTGCGTTGGTCTTTGTCACTGCAGCTCGCACGTTCATGGCAAGTTACTCTCGGGGCCTGAAGACGAAGCTTTCTGGCGTCGAAACTGGTAGCATGTTTGGAATAAACGACTTTGGATTACAATAGTGGTGTTTGTTTTAATTATCATTATTCGTGTATTTCTTGTGATACTTGTCGACGGAAGTACGGTGTAATATCGACCATATTCGCTGAAGCCCTCGACTATACTAGGGGAGATGCGCACAGACTGCCCTGCAGTGGTGGCCTCTATTGGCTGTCACTTGTTGATACCACGTACTGTATTAACAAGGGAAACAAATTTTCTCAGTCTGAGAAGCCTTGCCACGGTTCGGGCGGCTCTCCCCGTCGGAGGTTCGAGCCGGCCTCACTGGTCTAGCGGTTCTAGTCGCGCAGTCCGGAACCGCGCGGCTGCTACGGTCGCAGGTTCGAATCCTGCCTCGGGTATGGATGTGTGTGATGTCTTTAGGTTAGTTAGGTTTAAGTAGTTCTAAGTTCTAGGGGACTGATGACTACATATGTTAAGTCCCATAGTGCTCAGAGCCATTTGAACCATTTGGAGGTTCGAGTCCTCCCTCGGGCATGGGTGTGTGCGTGTTGTCCTCAGCGTAAGTTAGTTTAAGTTAGATTAAGTGGTGTGTAAGCCTAGGGACCGATGACCTCAGCAGTTTGGTCCCATAGGAACTTACCAAAAATATTTAAAAAATCCTGAATGAGCTTCCGATTATTGTGGAATTTTGAAAAGTAAACCCGTCTATATCACATACCGTATTTCTTTATTGATAATGACATTTCGGCTAGTTCCATCATCAAACCAAAACATAGAACTAGTAAAACTACTTTGCGTCACTTGTAAGCAAAATGTCTATTTTATTGCGTCTGGCACTGGACGTACTTATACAAGTTCAAAGTTTTTATGATGGCAGTAGTCAAAACGTCGTTGTAAATACCTGTATGAAGCAATTAAGTTGGCTTTATTTACAAAAATTTAGCATTGTAGATGTATAGCTATTTATGATGGGTGGAGCAAATAGCACGGCGGATTGATGTTAGATCGCGAAGGAAATACCTTACTATATCCCACTGAGTAAGGAAAGGCAGAGCTGACAGTGTAAGAGAGGTAGCAAATGTGAGAAAATATGTTAGAGCAGCATGGTTACATATCGTTGGAGACCAGAATTCTTGGAGAAGTCTGGAGAGGAAGCCTGTACTCAACAGTGACGTC
The DNA here is from genome assembly GCF_021461395.2 of Schistocerca americana. Classification (NCBI taxonomy): domain Eukaryota; kingdom Metazoa; phylum Arthropoda; class Insecta; order Orthoptera; family Acrididae; genus Schistocerca; species Schistocerca americana. Next base: position 1,010,990,149 of record NC_060120.1, on the reverse strand, counting down.
AACTGATTCATTCTGCTGCTGCTGGTAACTTATTTTACAATTTTCGTCTAAATAAGAAGAGAAAATTTCGAATGAAATTAAGTAAAGGAAGTGTGCAAGCATGGAGAGCAGAGAATAAGGAGACTTAGAGCAAATTATTTTCAATTCAAGTTCCTGACGATATGCACAGTCAGAAATTTCGAATAATCCAAAATATACTGAAGAAAATTGTTCCTGTAAATGTAAGTGATGTCTGTTTGCGTATAGACCGCACCATACTCACAGTGTTTCCGTTGTCACGCAGCCGCTAAGTATGGTAACGGTGTTTTTGCTCATAGCGCCCACGGGTGTTTACGGGAAGTATGTGGGGAAGATCGATGAGGCGTCCAGCTGTTTTTCCCGTCCCTGTATTTAATGACTCCACTGAAGAGCGGAGGGGATCCTTTACCCACGTAAACAGTCTATATTTAACGATTCCTCGCAGTAGAGCCACGTATCGGCGTTCGAGAAAGAAGTGAAACTGTGTCCCTTCCCATAAACTGAAGCTGTGGTATAATTTACTGGATTCTGAGGCTGCAACTGCAGAATTGATTCCGGAAAACTTGTAAGTGTAGGAAGCTCGTAACATACCAACAGTACAGCAGATTATTTTTGTCTTGTATGTTCTGCGTAACTTACAGTCAAACGATAATTAATTGCTACGGTCTTCCACGCATGTTGTACACGTCTCCTCACTCCCTTACAGAAACCAACAGACACCAGTTAATGTAAAAATACCCCTTGAAAGAAAATGCAGAAATCATCAAAAACCATCTCCTCACATGCAAAGGATAGCACAAAGAGAAGTGATTGAGCTAGTGTAAATTTTGTAAGCATATTTTACGAAATATACCAGAACAGGAAAGCAAAGACCCAAATTGATCTTTCTTGTTCAAAGAATTCGATTTTTAATATATTTTTCACTTTCAAGTACTTGGACATTTACGTAGAAATCTACCGCAGTCAGTTGATGGTGACTGCTAAATCTACCTTCCTGACTGTCGTTCTGAAACTTACTCAGTTATATGTAATATGGTTTAAGATGTTCAAATTCATATTAAATCGACGGGAAACATCCATCAATTGTGTCGTTTAACTGCTGAAGATTCCGAGAGCCTCAAGATAGGCGTGTACTACCTCCAGTTTTCAAATCATAATGACATTTTATATTAAAAAAATATCTAAATGTAAGGAGGTATCCACCCTAATAGCTTGTCTATGTTAATTATTAAAACCATCACCTTCATATAAACAATGTGCCACCAGTTACAAACGATTTTATAAGTGGTATTGTATGTTTGTTCCTAGAAGCTAGGACCTCTATAGAGTGTACGTATCTTTAATTAAAATCATTAAGTCCTACATCAATATTTTTCTTCTGAATATTGGAAGGATATAAGGCCATAAACGAGAGAAACTGAATGTCTTTTACTAATGAAGCGGTTTAGGATAGCAACTTTAGAATTTTCATTATAATAGCTAAACATAATAAGAAGTAAAACACCAATTAATCCGAAGTATAATAAATTCTGCTGTCCATACTCGAGAGAACTGTTTGACCCATGGGCAAAAATATACTATGCTTGCGTCACGAACAGGATGGCTTCCAGCACTGTTGTCAGTATTTTTAGTCGACCGTGTGATCTACTATGCTTACGCTACCAACAGGATGGCTTCCAATACCGAGGCCAGTATTTTGAGTCCGCTGTAAAACTGCCTCCAGTGACGTCACTGCATTGGTAATACGTAAAAGAGCAGCCGTGACAATGCCAAGAGGAGATTTTCCGATTTGCAACATGAGATGGGTCCATAAAGCTTTAAACGCTCTAATTCCGTGAAAGCCATGTGGGTTTCGTCACACCCGACGTAAAACTAGGAAAGTAAATTGAAAAGTAAAAGTAGTAAACTCGAATAAAATAAACATTCTGTTAAAAACAGAAAACTAACGAGCTAGACAACTCTACACACAGATCTATATTTATTTGAAGAACACACCAACTTTCGTTCGCTACAGTATAAACTAAGATGGTCTTTTAAAATAAGAATTTTGGAAAACATCCCCTAGAATTAGAAACGTTTCGGCCCGGCTTCTGTCGTATATTTGCCACATATAAGGTCTTAGAAATGCAAAAACATGTAACTTCCATTGCATTAAAAATTATCGGGTTTCCGTCGACGCAAGTGATTAAAACTACATGACCTTTCAGCCAAGCATTCCTTGGCCAGTGTCTGCATTCTTACATTACGTAACTGCCATATGAAGACCTTTTAAGGATCGCCTTTTGACTAGCAGGCCGGACGGAGTAGCCATGTGGTTCTAGGCGCTACAGTCTGGAACCGAGCGACCGCTACGGTCGCAGGTTCGAATCCTGGCCTCGGGCATGGATGTGTGTGATGTCCTTAGGTTAGTGAGATTTAATTAGTTCTAAGTTCTAGGCGACTGGTGACCTCAGAAGATAAGTCGCATAGTGCTCAGAGCCATTTGAACCATTTTTTTTGACTAGCGGTGCTTAATGAACTTTCAGTTTAATCTCATAAGAATACTGAGGTAACGAATAGCCTCCAACAACAAATTTAAAAACGGAATCAGGTAGTTGCCTAGTATTTATTTAGCTTCATGACTTACGGTTGCTTCTAAACAATCACATTTTACCTTATACACATTAAAATCAATGTGCCACGTTTCTTTTTTATCAAAGTGTTTCACGATCCCTACCTCTTATTCAATATGGTTTCCAGAGAAGTAAATGTCAGGTAATTTGCAAAGTAGTCGTCATACAGTAAAGAACCTATTTTTGAAACATTCATTAATATCCGCTTTTTTCCGCGTCTCAGGCCTACAATACCGGCACACTAAATTATGTACCTCATGCATGTTTATTTACACCAAACTTACTTTGTAGTAGATTCATTTAGAACTAGCACTAGCAACCATAATATGTACTGGAAACACACAGTTAAATGAACAGTTGTTTGTTCTAAGAAACATTTGATGGTAAACACATCTACGGCATTCACAACTTGACATTATTGCTGAAGTAATAATTTACACCCACTGAGGTGCAACACATACATTTACTACATAGAAAATATGGATACACTACAATCACTTCGTGGTTTACAATTCCATATTCGTATATTGCAGAACATCGAGAATTGTAGAAGACAAAGATATGTGATGAATACCGGTACCATAGATACACATACTGACTCTTGCAGTGAACCTTTTATGTGATAATCAGTATAAGAACGAATGTTCACAAATTTCCATCAAGAAAGAATAACGTGAACGGATTCAGAAGAGATTGCTAAATATAGCTCTTCGAAAATTGAGGACATAGTAACACGATGTTATCACTATAACACGCACTGTCAAACAGACAAAATTATTTGAGGAATGTATTACTACACTGATGTTAGTTGTAACTCGAACAGTTTTCCCTTTATATTTAACTGAATTAGGGTAACCACAGAAAACCGAAATCAAAATAACCGAGGCTTCATTCTGATTCAAATTTTCCGTGGTTTTCCTAAATTACTTCAGGTAACTGCTAGGATGCTTCCTACTGTAAGATCCTGATCGAGTACCTGTCCCATCTAATGTATCTATAACTACCAAGAAACGAAAAAATGCGAAGAAACCTGCAGGACAGATTCAGATGAAGATCTCGTTTGGTGAAGTAAGCTGCTTTCAGTTAGATTTATAGTTTGCTAAAATAACCAGATCGCTATTATAATTTATATCACGGGATAACTTAACGTGGCTCCCTTTTTAATACCTGACTGCAGTATAGTCAGAAGGCCCAACTCTTTAAACAGATGCCTACAAGATGATCGTGGGTGAGCACCACATATTATTCTTACAGCATGTTTTTGGGCAATGAACACCTTCTTTATTAAAGAAGAGGCAGCTCAGAACGTTATTCCATATGACATTACTGAGGGAAACTAAGCAAAATATGTCAACTTACTGATTTCTCTCTCCCCAAAATTTGCTATAATTCTAAGTGCACATGTGGCTGAACTAAGTTGTTTCAGGAGTTTCAAAATGTGTTTAATCCAATTTAAGTTATCATCAATATGGACACCTAAGAATTCTGTAGTTTCCACCCTATGTATTATTTCATCATCATGTGTTACACTTATCAGCGATGCAGTACCCCTAGAGGTGCAGAACTGAATATGGTGTGTCTCTGTGCAATTCAGGGTGAGACCATTCGCAGAAAACCATTCAATGGTACTTTTGAGAACTTTGTTCACCTTTTCTTCTATTTCTGTATGTGTACTGGGAGTGCTTACAATACTGGTGTCATCTGCAAAAAGCACTAATTCTGCTTGTTGTACAACAGACGGTGGATCATGTACATATATGAGAAACAGTACTGGACATAAGATCGAGCCTTGGGGAACTCCATACGTGATTTCTCCTCAGTCAGAATTGTGTCCCGGGATTCTGTTGGTTGAATTACTACTAAGCGCAACTTTCGGTTAGGTATGACATGATCAGTTGGTTGGATATACCATCAGTCCCATAAAACTTCAATCTATCTGGGAGTGTACTATGATTCACACAATCAAATGCCTTGGATAGGTCACAGAAAATACCTACCGGTGCTATATTGCTATTTAATACTCGTAATATCTGGTTCATGTAAACACCTTCATGTTACTAGACTATATAGAAGAAGCATTAGACCATAGAAAAGGGTATAAGGTCTCCGAAATTCTCGGGAAAATAGCTGTAAGTTACAGGGAAAGACGTGTACGCAACTCTTCACCTGGAAGTCACCGGTTCATGCGTTGGTACATTACAGTTACGAGAGCAAAGTGCGAGAGGACTCGCTGTCGTGCCATTATTTCTAATCAAATGATACACCATAACAAGAGTTATCTGGCACAAAGCTCCTTTATAGCGTTTAACGATAATATAGAATGTGGTCTGGTCACTGCGAAGTTTGCCAGGTTCAGACATACATCTGCTCGCTGCGATGTCTCTAAGCTACCTGTCTGCCCTTAATAAATGCCCCAATGGCCCACGCAGGCGAACCTAACGAAGTTACTGGAGATCCCGACTGGCAGCAATTTTACTGGACAGTTTGTCCTGTCCAATTGTAAAAAGCAGCAGTAGTGCCAGTAGGAGCGCCAAAAGTGAGTAGCATAACTTAATCCCATGTTCTCATTTTACCCACGAAGCATAATTTTAACACAAGAACAAAATGGAAATGTAAATTCCAGATCGGGGAAAACAATATAAAATAAATATTTCTATACACGACATCAAGGTGTGCAAAATGAGAACGGCACTAGCGTTTGTTGGTGATGTGTCGTGTTCAATTTGAAAACTGGTTTGTTGAAGCTCTCCATACAATTTCATCCCGTGCAAGCCTTTTCGTCCGTGAATAACTGTTGCAACCAATATACATTTGAACCTGCTTATTGTACTGATGTCTTATTGTGTACATGTCTATGTCTCCCTCTACAATTTTCACCATCCGCACTTGTTTCCATTATGAAATTTATAATTGGATGTTTCTTATCAACGAATCCCTTCATTCAGTGAAGTTGTTCAACAAATTTCTTCCTCCAATTCGATTCAGCACCTGAAGCGTCAGAATGATTTCTTTCTTAGCCTGTGTAACTTATCTTTAATAGACAGTGATGTCTTATACAGATAACATTACTTTTATGTCGAGGAAAGAACTCGCATAATGTTTCCACTTGAACCGTAATAACCCTGACTTAATTTTTATCTCCACGAGTAAAAGGGAGGATCTCTGTCGTCTTTTGTTACGTGTTTCATTCTTTTCTTGCTAGATGTTCTAATGGTCTCCTTCTTGGTTGTATGTGCACGGACGTATTGACCATAAAAGTCATATTGAATAATAAGTAACGATAAATGAATTTCGTTGTGCTTCTTTATTTAAATGTCAACATTACGTTTTAATAGCTCATCTCACCGGTCAAGCGGTGACTTTCTGTGATCAAAATTAGCCGGCTTGGTCGTGATCTGTTCAGCCACCACTGTGGCCATCTCACTGAAGTAATTGATATTTATATTTGTTACATAGAACCTTGACGAAATCTGATTTGTCACTGCAAACAGAAATTGACACACTTGTAATTGTAAATTTTACGTCCATAGAACTTTTAACCAAGCCAGATAATTCCAAAGGTAATGCTTCGTGTTCTCATTTCTTAGCTATAGCGTGAGAGAAAGATATTTTATCGTAAAACTTTTGGTATGAGAAACCGTCTGCCTCCTTAGTTGAATGATCGGCGCTTAGTGGGTCCGGATCCGATTCCCGGTCGGGTCGGAGTTTTCCTCCGTTCGGTGACTGGATGTCGGATTGTCCTCATCTTCTTTTCATCATCATCGATGCGGCAGTCACCCAGTGTGGCGTCAACTGAAAAGACTTGTAACTCTGCTGCCGAACTTCCCCTCGTGAGAATTTCCGGCCACAATGCCATACGATCATTTCATCTCATTACCAGAAACTTCAGTTTAGTTTTGTCAGTCACCGATGAGACAGACGTTCTGTGTGATCTGAAACCACTATTCAGCAATAAATCAGTCCGACTTTGGACATTATTGAATCTGAAAGATTTATCGTGTTTCCTTCTTGGCTCTGACCGCATTTAATGGACGACACATAACTCCTTATTAGATATCCACTCCACCCATAAAATCTTCAGCTTTCTTCTGTAACACCGCATTTCAAAATGGCACTTAACATCTGTGGTCATCAGTCCCCTAGAACTTAGAACTACTTAAACCTAACTAACCTAAGGACATCACACACATCCATGCCCGAGGCAGGATTCGAGCCTGCGACCGTAGCAGTCGCGCGGTTCCGAACTGCGCGCCTAGACCGCATTTCAAAAGCTCTCGTTCTTCTGAACTGGCGTATCTGAGATGTCGTGTTGCGCAATAATGCAGGTTAGATGGGCAGAACAAGAAACTAAAGTAGAGCTACGGATATTGTGTTGAATTGGGGAGAAAAGGTGCTTTATGGCACAATCTGAGTAAAAGAAGATGTAGGAGATGACGTAACAGAAAAATACCTAACACTTGAATAAAGAAGAAAAAGAAAAAGAAGAAGAAGAAGAAGAAAACGACGGAGCCGTAGGGTGATGAGACATACCCTGCTACACAGAAAAAGTTGATTTGCTGATAATACAGGGCTCAGAAATTAATATGCTCTACATACAGTAATGAATATCTATCAATATAAAACTAAAATTAAAACACTGCAAGACTGTGGGTCGACCAGAGGTGAGGTACGGTAGTGAAACGATTTTAAAAATCACCCAGAAAAACAGAACCGATAAAATCCTGAAATTAGAGAGAAGAATAGCTACATCATGCATAAATATGAAATATGAGAAAGAAGGACAATGGAGGATAGTGTCAAATGAAGTGGTGTACAGAGAACTGGAGCCTGTCGCAGTTACTCAGCGGAAAAAAAGGATCTCATTTTTTGGTCACGTTATGAGCACACCAGAAACCAGATTGCCGAAAAAAATGATAGGGAAACATTTGAACACGAAGCAACAAATAGGACAGGTAAAGGAAATCAGAGAGGACATGAACGATCTAGAATTAATATTGGATGATTTGCAAAACGAAATAGAAAATTTAAAGGAACTTCAAAACATAAAAATAAGATTTAAATCGAAAATAGACAAACGACAATCAATAAATAGGGTATTTACAGATGAGAAACGACAAAAAAAAAAAGAAAAAAAAACACAGGACGAATGGAAAGATATTGGGGTATTCGGAAGGAAAACCTATTGAAGAAGATGACCAGAAAACGATTGAAGTGCCCAATGAGGTCGCAAAAGGAAAGAAGAAGAAGAGGGAGGTGTATGGGGTACAAATGGTAGCCGAAGGTCAAAGTATGAATGTAGTAAACCAGTTCAAGTGAATGTATGTTGGAATAGTGAAGCAGATATCAAAAACATGCATACACTCCTGGAAATTGAAATAAGAACACCGTGAATTCATTGTCCCAGCAAGGGGAAACTTTATTGACACATTCCTGGGGTCAGATACATCACATGATCACACTGACAGAACCACAGGCACATAGACACAGGCAACAGAGCATGCACAATGTCGGCACTAGTACAGTGTATATCCACCTTTCGCAGCAATGCAGGCTGCTATTCTCTCATGGAGACGATCGTAGAGATGCTGGATGTAGTCCTGTGGAACGGCTTGCCATGCCATTTCCACCTGGCGCCTCAGTTGGACCAGCGTTCGTGCTGGACGTGCAGACCGCGTGAGACGACGCTTCATCCAGTCCCAAACATGCTCAATGGGGGACAGATCCGGAGATCTTGCTGGCCAGGGTAGTTGACTTACACCTTCTAGAGCACGTTGGGTGGCACGGGATACATGCGGACGTGCATTGTCCTGTTGGAACAGCAAGTTCCCTTGCCGGTCTAGGAATGGTAGAACGATGGGTTCGATGACGGTTTGGATGTACCGTGCACTATTCAGTGTCCCCTCGACGATCACCAGTGGTGTACGGCCAGTGTAGGAGATCGCTCCCCACACCATGATGCCGGGTGTTGGCCCCGTGTGCCTCGGTCGTATACAGTCCTGTGTGTGGCGCTCACCTGCACGGCGCCAAACACGCATACGACCATCATTGGCCCCAAGGCAGAAGCGACTCTCATCGCTGAAGACGACACGTCTCCATTCGTCCCTCCATTCACGCCTGTCGCGACACCACTGGAGGCGGGCTGCACGATGTTGGGGCGTGAACGGAAGACGGCCTAACGGTGTGCGGGACCGTAGCCCAGCTTCATGGAGACGGTTGCGAATGGTCCTCGCCGATACCCCAGGAGCAACAGTGTCCCTAATTTGCTGGGAAGTGGCGGTGCGATCCCCTACGGCACTGCGTAGGATCCTACGGTCTTGGCGTGCATCCGTGCGTCGCTGCGGTCCGGTCCCAGGTCGACGGGCACGTGCACCTTCCGCCGACCACTGGCGACAACATCGATGTACTGTGGAGACCTCACGCCCCACGTGTTGAGCAATTCGGCGGTACGTCCACCCGGCCTCCCGCATGCCCACTATACGCCCTCGCTCAAAGTCCGTCAACTGCACATACGGTTCACGTCCACGCTGTCGCGGCATGCTACCAGTGTTAAAGACTGCGATGGAGCTCCATATGCCACGGCAAACTGGCTGACACTGACGGCGGCGGTGCACAAATGCTGCGCAGCTAGCGCCATTCGACGGCCAACACCGCGGTTCCTGGTGTGTCCGCTGTGCCGTGCGTGTGATCATTGCTTGTACAGCCCTCTCGCAGTGTCCGTTGCAAGTATGGTGGGTCTGACACACCGGTGTCAATGTGTTCTTTTTTCCATTTCCAGGAGTGTATGTAGGACCAGTGCGGGTTACTGCATCAAACCAGTCCTCGGACTACGATAGGGACAAACAACGAGGCCGGCGTTCTGCAACTGTAGGTTTAAAACCCAGTTAGGAATACGCTCACAGCTTTCCTCACTTTAATTTCCCTGATTGTAAGCGCTGTGACCCTAATCGGAAAGCCAGTCGTCTCTCTGCAGTATGCATAGTCCTCGTAGGCCAGAACTAGCTTCCCTTCAGTACAGAGGTTGGCTGTCCCCTCTGTGAGGCTACGACTGCCTGAGTCTACCTCTCCGCTGTTTGCATATTTTACCCCTCTTCTGTTGCGGTGCAGTTTCTGCTCCGTGCTCCGCTTTTAACGTTAATTTGCCATGATAAGCGTACTCGGAAATTAAATAGGATTCCAGGCTGACTTCCAGTGCGTTCGCAGTACTGTCGTTCTGTAAGAGCACAGAGGCGAGGACGCACAAACGCACACACGTACTTTGCACACTGAGTCCTTCCTTCCGGTTCCTAACCTAATATCCGCCTCGCTGTTAACTGAAATGTGCAATTATTTTAAGCCTGCGAAGCAAAACTGAAGCGTGCACGTGAAATGAAATTAAAATCTCAGCGTCCAACACAAATTTGACGAGGTCTGTTGGAGTACTGCCCGTGTGTGGCTCACGTTTGCTGTGAGAAGTCTCCACGAGAGATAAGGCACTGTATTCCTGCAAATGTTTCACGTCTAGAATTTCGCGTAGCGGAGAATCACCAAGCATTTTTACACAGATACCCAGCTTGTATGGGAGTCATGTTGAACGTTTACAGATAGAACTGGACGTCGATATTACTCTTTCTAAACGCAAATAAATACATTCGCTTGCCTACAGTTTTGCTTAGATTTGCGAAGATACAAAAATTTCCTCTGTAGGCCTAGAAATGTATTACAGTTCTTTTCTCTGAAAGTGATAACACTTGAAATTCAAGTAATTTATTGTGATTATTTTTTGTGTACTATTTGCTTCCTTATCACCTTTCAAAGACTTGCAGGAAACGTATGTAGAAATCACGCTTACCTGATTAACATAACTGAACAACAACGTGATGTGGATACCGTCAATTTATCCTCAGTGCCACAGAAATCACGCTTACCTGATTAACATAACTGAACAACAACGTGATGTGCATACCGTCAATTTATCCTCAGTGCCAAAATCGCTGTTATGTTTTGCCTGAGGGTACCAACACTCAAGAGAACCTTATTCGATCGTCATCGAATATAGACACATTTTTTCAGAACAAGGCATTTAAATCTACTCGTAATGAATACATACAATACCTTATCAAAAGTATCTACATACCCTTATGTATTGCGGAAATGACGCCCAGATTTCACAAGTTGGGTTGTTGCTAGGTTGTTTGGAGGAGGGGACCAAACAGCGAGGTCATCGGTCTCATCGGATTAGGAAAGGACGAGGAAGGAAGTCGACCGTGCCCTTTCAAAGGAACCAACCCGGCAATTCCCTGGAGAGCTTTAGGGAAGTCACGGAAAACCTAAATCAGGATGGCCGGACGCGGTATTGAACCGTCGTCCTCCAGAATTCGAGCCCAGTGTGCTAACCACTGCGCCACCTCGCTCGGTATTTCACGAGTGCCTGACCTGTCAGGATAACATGAGGCGAAGAATACTGTACTGTCAATAGAGAAGCAGTACTAGCAGAGTGGGTCGGTAAGGAGAGCTCAGTTGACTTCGATCTTAGCCATTGGATGTCATCGGAATAACAAATCCATCAGGGATATTTCAATCTGTCTCACATTTCTGAGGGTGTTTGTAAGTAAATCGTTTGAAATCAGTGGAAGGAATCAGACGTGAATCCCAAAATACTGAAAGTAGGATGTTCGTATTCGTTTTTGGAAAAGTTGGCTACTGATTCTGCTGTTGCGAGCATACACAATCTCTGAGTCTGCGATATTATTATCACGAGTAGCAGCGAGCGAACAGTCGTTGGTAGTAGACATACACAGAGGGGCGTGGAGAGAAGCCGCACATCTCGAAAAGTCGCAGCCTGCCATGACCGTGCTAGTAGCGCCAGAGGAGATTTTTGTATAATTAAATATTTTTGGTAAATTGCAATTTTGGTGCACTTAGTTGTTACTTGCTTGCGCACTGGAGGGCATTTGTCAGATTTGTGTACTGTATGCATACATTGAAAGTAATATTCACATCTTTCTTGTGACTAAATACGTGATTATTGACTACAGACATTGTGGAATAATTAAAGTTTTTGCTAACCAAACTGCCCAAGGGAAAGAAAGGTCTGCGTAAAGTTTGACAGTGTATGAATCTTCAAGTTTTAGACTACAGTCAATTAAAAGCTTTTATTGATTCACTTCATTTTTTACACTGTATAGGCGTGTCGACTAAAACCGTCCTGATCATTTAATGTTTATAAAAATATAACAAAGTAATTGTTGCATCAGTAGCTGTGAGCATGCATTGCACTCTGCATGGATCGCAGTATTTCTTTCGAATTATTTTACCACGTTGCTGGAAGCAATATACACTACTGGCCATTAAAATTTCTACACCACGAAGATGACGTGCTACAGACGCGAAATTTAACCGACAGGAAGAAGATGCTGTAATATGCAAATGATTAGCTTTTCAGAGCATTCATACAAGGTTGGCGCCGGTGGCGACACCTACAACGTACTGACATGAGGAAAGTTTCCAACCGATTTCTCATACACAAACAGCAGTTGACCGGCTTTCCCTGGTGAAACGTTGTTATGATGCCTCGTGTAAGGAGGAGAAATGCGTACCATCACGTTTGCGACTTTGATAAAGTTCGGATTGTAGCCTATCTCGATTGCGATTTATCGTATCGTGGCATTGCTGCTCGCATTCGCCAAGATCCAATGACTGTTAGCACAATATGGAATCGGTGGGTTCAGGAGGGTAATATGGAACGCCATGCTAGATCCCAAAGGCCCCGTATCACTAGCAGTCGAGATGACAGGCATGGCTGTAAGGGATCGTGCAGGCACGTCTCAGTCCCTGAGTTAACAGATGGGGACGTTTGCAAGGCAACAACCATCTACACGAACAGTTCGACGACGTTTGCAGCAGCATGGACAATCAGCTCGGAGACCGTGGCTGCGGTCACCCTTGACGCTGCATCACAGACATCGCGGTAAACGCACATTGCAAGCGTGTATTCGTCATCGCCATACTGGCGTATCACCCGGCGTGATGGTATGAGCTGCCACTGGCTACACGTCTCGGTCACCTCTTGTTCGCATTGACGGTACTTTGAACAGTGGACGTTACATTTCAGATGTGTTACGACCCGTGACTCTACCCTTCATTCCATCCCTGCGAAACCCTACATTTCAGCAACATAATGCACGACCGCATGTTGCAGGTCCTGTACGGGCCCTTCTGGATACAGAAAATGTTGGACTGCTGCCCTGGCCAGCACATTCTCCAGATATCTCATCAAATGAAAACGTCTGGTCAATGGTGGCCGAGCAACTGGCTCGTCACAATACGCCAGTTAGTACTCTTGATGAACTGCGGTATCGTGTTGAAGCTCCATGTGCAGCTGTAACTGTGCACGCCATCCAAGCTCTGTTTGACTCAATGCCCAGGCGTATCAAGGCCGTTATTACTCCCAGAGGTGGTTGTTCTGGGTACTGATTTCTCAGTATCTATGCACCCAAATTGCGTGAAATGTAATCACATATCAGTTCTAGTGTAATATATTTGTCCAATGAATACCCGTTTATCATCTGCATTTCTTCTTGGAGCAACAATTTTAATGGCCAGTAGTGTATATAACCAGTTGCAGCGGCAAGACGGCGTAGGCGTCTATTGCGTGTAGCAGGATTGCAGTATAGTTGTCGGGAGACGTTAGAGAACATTTTTAAAATTGCAGTCATATACTAGAGAATTTGGTTTTTCGTGATTTATAGGAAGAGTAATTAATTTCTGTTTTATTTCTCTGTCATAATACTAACATGTCGAAATAAGGGTTTTCATAATTCAAGTTGTAGGGCTACATATCAGATTTAATAATAACGATAATAAAGTGTCACTAGAAAAAATATGGGTAACAATAATTTTGTCAGAGACAGAGCTTCACACATTTCCTTATGTCTTTCACCAGCATAGCTACCAGCAGTCCAGCTAGCACAACGCCTGTGCACAGGGAGTTAAAAAGAAGAGAGTTTAATGGTGGACCAGCTCCTCCTAAGCCACACATTTCTGTAGTGAATGCTACGTGACACTTGAGGGGGGTAACTGGGAAATGAGTGATTTGGAGTGACGAAACACGCTATAAGTACGGCAATCCGATGGAAGGGTTTGGGTTTGGCGAATTCCTAAGGAACGTTATCTGCCGTCATCTGTGACTCCAGCAGCGAAGTACAGGGGAGGTCGTCGTACGGGAGGGAGGTGGTTTTTGTGGTTAGGATGTGGTCCCTTATTGCGTTTATGAAAACACTAGATATGGGAGGATATGAACAGATTTTGCACCATAATGTTTACAGTCAAGGAAAAATTCGGAGACGATCGGTTATTTGTATCAGCATGAAATTGCAACTTGTCATAAAGTAGCGACTGTAAGGCAATTGACTGTGGACAATAACATTTCTAGAAAGTATTTGCCTGCCCAGAGTCCCGATCTAAACCCAATAGAACACCTTTCGGATGATTAGAATGTCGATTTCTCTTCAGACCTCCGCATCCTTTCTCTGGTTTCAGCTCTTGAGGAAGAAGGGGCTGGTATTCCTTCATAGATGCAAACAATAGTGTCGGAGGAACATCCGCAACAGACCATTATACCAGAGGTTGAAAATACCGCTACAATTGTAAGATGCTGAATAAAAGAACGTTACAACTGTAGTGGTGTTTAAACATCTGGCTCTTCATAAATAGTCACAGACCTCAGTGAAAGTGTCCCCACCAAAATTCAAGCTGTCATAAAGTCGAAGTGTGGACACAGCCTTCATTGATATTTCCACTAATAGATTTACGGATACTTTCGTTGAGATCTTCCAAGTAATGTTGCAACAAGCTGGTAAAAATTTATCGAACTGAAGTCCGGGTCCTCTGTTAGTCAACCTCTACTTCGAAGTATTTCATAAACTTGTACTCAAATGTAGGTGACAGAACAGTTTGCTAAGAATGTTAGTATGAAATTAGGGTGGTGTTTAGCAGAAGCCTCTCACTTTGGCACTTACATTTCTGTACGATGGCAGCGAGGTCGCATTTCCATTTCTAAGCATATCTTATTGTTCAGTCTCAAAGACACCACTGAATTGCCCGTATCAAGCACACAATATTCTGAGTCCACCCTGGCTCTGATTAGCGTCGTTATATCGTAATCGCAATTTTACACATAAAAGCGCGGTATGTTCGCGCCACTCGCGGTATCCCAGATACGTACATATACTAAAGGTTTTACAGATTTAAAAAAATGTAGAAAGAGCACAAGTGCGAGTAGGACCTGATCTCCGTCACTTCCGCACATAGAGGGTGTTTCCGTAAGAGCGTCCAAAAAGGACAGAGAGAATGCTCAACTGGACAATTTGAGGTATGCAACCCGGGCTCGGAGAAGCTAGCCTAAGCTGATCTACCGCTTTGTGTGGCATTACAGTTTTCCAATTTATTTACAGCTAACATGCGTAAGAGTTTACACGTACACTGTTGTTTATTTATAGGTAACTTCTTTATTTCATGCAAGGAAACAAGGATGATTAACCTGATTACTAGAGAGTCATGATGCAGGTTTTGTTCCCTTTACTTGTCAATAAGGTGGCTCTGTCGCATCGTATTTACATTGTCCCATGACAGAACGTGCTATGAGTCAACGACAGACCCATTCATTACTCGGTGCTATCAGAATATAATGCAATACGATGGAGCAGTACCGGTACAGTTTCGCAGAACTCAGTGGCATGCACTTCGTGTTTGCGGAACTACGTTGCAATACTCTCGCTGCTGAAATGCTGTACAGGGAACGATTTCCTAACAGGCATCATCCGTCAGGGCGATTGTTTACTTCTCTCGAACGACGAATGCGGGAGACTGGCAACGTAAGGTTCACTCGCACACTCGATTTTGAGGACGTGGCATGTGAGCTCACCTGACCTGAATCCCCTTGATTATTTCCTATGGGATATCTTGAGTCACTTGTGTATGAGACCCCAGTGAATACGGATATGGAAATAATTGCCAGAATTGTAGCTGCCTGCGATGTCATTCGAAACGTACCGGGTATATTTGCCAGAGAGTATCAAAATCTTGTACGTCGATGTCTTGTTTGCACTGAACTTGATGGCCATCAATTTCAGCACATTGTGTAAGATACAGTACAAATGGTACGTTCATTATGTCAGTGATGGTATTTGAAGTTAACTGTAACTAATGTAAATAAAACAGTACACGGTAATGTGATTTTATTCCTGTTATCTCTTTAAACTGGATTCTCCGAACCCCAGGTTCCCTATCTCAAATTGTTCAGGGGAGCATACTCATGTCCTGTTAAATTTTTGCATGCTTTTGCCGAAACACCTTGTGGTTAGATGAGTATACAGACAGTTCATGCATCCGAGGAACCTAGAATCTCTAAGACTTTTGCCTGTTATCGACATCGATACTGGAAAGATATTGGTTCCGGGAAATTCAAGACTTTCGAGAATGTTTTCATTTAAAATTTAAATGTTTTGTCCAATTTCGCATTCTCTGTTGTAATTTTTCCTTCATTTTGTTAGTTTGGAGTTATATTAACAATCTATGCAAAATGGCAGTTGCAGATGTATTGAATTCGTCTGCGCTCATCCATGTTGCAGTTACTGGTAAAATCTGACAGAAGTTAACTAGAGAAGAAAACGGTACTGGCGCCATAAGTATATTGTTGTTATGAAAATGAATTGTTCAATGGAACGCTTCTGTGGATATTTTATAGGATGCCGAGGCCTCTCCCCAAACTATGGAAATGTAATCCCGCATCAGTTGCCAATAGTGCTTCTCTTCGATAAGTTACAGATGCCGTTCGTGTCATAGGCATAGAATGTCTGGGAATGTTTGTATGCAGAACGACCAGTTCTTAAAGGACCTGTGATGCTAGTTGTGGCGTTGTGAGACAGTCGGGCGGACTTAAGCCAACAAACGCCAGGTGGTAAAGGCACCTTTTCGACTGCGGCAGGTCACATCACTATATCGTAACTTAGTCAGTTAACACGAAATATAACAGTAAATTTTATACAAAAACCTTCCTCTTGAATCACTCTACTTATTACTTAAAACCAGATCTAAATGCCTACGGCAGTTCCTGAAACTTTTGACGGATTAAGAATGCAATGCAAGTTTGCTATGGCAAAAAGCATTTTTATTTGACATAATTATAAATCACCAATTTTAGGATATTTTTCTTTACTTGTATTTGAAACCTTGATCCTTGCGAAAATTCATGATTCTAGGTTAACGGGAAGTACCCTACAGGTTTTGTTGAGTGAGTTTGGTATCAAGAAATGGACATATATTTTGATTGCACGAACTTAGAAGCTTAAAATTCTTACACTGTCAAGGGCCCGTAAACCTTATTATGTGAGATGGATTTCAATTTGATAGCCCTAACCTTTCCTGTGAAAAAGGGTCTTAACTGTCGCACAGCCAAATACACACCGCTGCTATAAGGGGTCCGTTTTTACCGAATGAAGTACTGAAGCTTTAAATACCTATCACTGAAACATTCTCTTAACGTGATTGAAATCATCATTCTTTGGTTTTTTTTGCTCTTGCAGCATCCATGTTTGCAGACCAAACAACCGGAATTGTGTTCTGTCTGGATACGCAAAGAAAAAAGTCTGCTTACGGCTCAGTCACGATACGGTTCATTTGCGCTAATATCAGCGGACAATGTTAGACTGAAGTCTTAGTGCACAGAAGATTGCGTTTTGTAGAAGGTTCTTAAATGAGTTTACGGAAGTGGCATGTTTCTTATTTTTGTGCCTCTATCTGGAAGACAGGTCCACACTTTTGAGGATAAGTACGGAACAACTGTGACAACACACGTGACCATTTAATGAAGGCCTACGAAGTCCAACTTTGAATCAATACACGTTTGGACAGTAAGAAGATTTTGTTGTTCACATAACTTCCATAAACTGCTTGAAATGCTGCTTCAGAGGCTTCTTTTAATTACGTTTGCGATGCTCTCAGAATAATTTTTTTTCTCAAATAGGCAACTTTATGTTAATTCTACCTGTTCCGGAACAATTCATTCAGTTATTGGCTTAATGTTCTACTCCCTAAATTCAAGAATTGGTGTTAAATCCTCGATTAGAAATTGGATCTCTTCTGCCGGCAACGTGACAGTCTTTTATGGCCCTCTGCTAAATTTAACTTGTATCGTGGTTCGAATTCTAAGTTAAGGTTACATATGTGGAGTAGCGGCTACAAAAATCAGATGAAGGGGTGAGCGCGTTACTTTCAAAATAATCGTGTTGGCAGCCATTTAAACGATCATTAATAGGAACTTTTTTCATTTCATTAATTATAAGAAGAATAGATAAGAAGCTGTTGGGGAAAATGTGAAATGAGACATTGTGAGATTCAACCAAAACTGCTACTGAGTATATTGATACGATAAAGAATAAAAGCAATCCCGGCCTCAGATAGTGCGTCATTATAAATACAACAGGGAAGCTTCGGCCTCATTTCGTCACTCGGCCGCTACTGTTGATGTATTCTGTTTGACGCCGCACCTGTGTATGGGAACTTCGCACTTTAGTGCACCAGTGCTTTACGGACGCAGGACGCTAGCAATCTCGTACAGTGTTCTACCGGTTAGACTCGAAGGGTTCTACGTTACAGTAGAACTTCCACAATTCAAGACTTCGTATCACTCCAACAACTTGTAGTTTTTAAATTAAAATAGGAATTTTAATTCCGCCAAAGACTATGACATTAAATTCTGCTTCATCGTCGCAGTGATAAAGTGCCGTCTACAGCTGGCCCAGTCGTAAAACTGCATAAATTTCGCGTTTCTTAGGAGACAACTCTTGGAAGGCCCCAACGTAATTACTGAAGTATGAATGACGTCAAACACATGCGCATAAAATAAAAGTGGGAAGAAAGTATGCTGGACATTTGTACCTAACTTTGGGCCGCGCGGGGAGACACGTGGTGAGGGCCGCCTTCTGACGGTTCGCGCTGCCTCCCAACCCCATACCACCCCCCTCGGGCATAGGTGTGTGTGTGTGTTGTCCTTAGCGTAAGTTAGTTTAAGTTAGATTAAATAGCGTTTAAGCCTAGGGACCGATGACCTCAACAGTGTGGTCCCTTAGGAACTTCCCACAGATTTCCAATTTCCTAATTTTGGCCAAATATCGTTAGTTGTTTATTCATTCAGAGATTATTTACAAAGTGATGTCAGACATGTCATCTTAACTGAAAAATGTACCAAATTCTTAAAATGTTAATTAACTAATTGGTACAGTAATATTATCTTATATGGATCTGTTAATTTTGATATATTGTGTACAGTGTTTACTTATGCGTATTTACAGGAAAGTTTACAATAGGTCTAAGGGCGCCCATAAACTCCAGTAAATCCGAAAAAATACTTATAAACTGTTCATTTGTATCATTTCACTGGTCACCGTCCACATTATGTGCAAAAACACACTGTACTGCATTGTATTGCACACACGCAAACGCACACACACAGAAATGATCTGTTGGCATCAGGAACTTGACGGAAGTTCTGCCATCCTCTCAATTCTTCGTGTTGTCCCCTTGGCCCGTCTGAAAAAGCTGATTCCTCAGCTCACCACAATGCATTGTTTCAAATATTTCCCAAGACCTTGTTACTTTGGAAAAGTACGGAAGGAGAAGAAGAAAACTTTATTTTATAAGTAATATTGACAAACAGATCGTCAGGTGACTGACAATTTATTTCCAACTGATACATGTTCCTTGTTTTACATTGTCTGTGCTGTAGTAAATGTGTCCTGAGCTGCATTTTTATCTCTTCTTTGTTATATGTGACTCCTTTACTCCTATCTGACAGTGTGTGATCGATTTCTTTTGCTTTGGTTGATCCTTTATTTATATTACTCGTAGCTGGGTAACTGGCATTCCTCAGCTATGTATTTATTCGAATCCTTCCATATATCTCTGTCCATCTCCTTCTTCCCCCCTCCCCTATCCATCTCCCCCTCCCTACATCTCTGTCCATCTTCTCCATCACCCTCTATCTGTCCATCTATTCCTCTCCTTCTGTCCTGCTCCATGCCCCTCTGTCCATCGCCTTGTACCAAGTCCACCATTTTCTCTCCCCTTACCTCCTCCAATGCACCCACTCTGTTTATCATCTGCTCCTTCATGTTTTCGTCCATTCTTTCTCTCTCTACTCTTACCCCCCCCCCCCCTCCACCACCCCACCTCTCTGTCTACCTCCTCACCCTCTCTACCTCTTCCTCACTCTCTCTTCTTCTCCTTGCCCTCTCTCTGTGCTTCTCCCCCTTCTATCTGTCCATTTCCTACTGCTTCCTCTCTGCTCACCTCCTCCTCTGTCTCTCCATCTCTTCCTTTCCGTTTATCTCCGCCGCTAACCTTCCTCTGCTGGTCGGCTCCTCCCCCCTCTTCCCATCTGTCCTCCTATACCCTCTGTGCACCAGCTCTTTCCCTCTCTGTCCATCTTCTCCTTCTCCTTCCAAGTTGTTCAAAAATGGTTCCAATGGTTCTGAGTACTATGGGATTTAACATCGAAGGTCATCAGTCCCCTAGAACTTAGAACTACTTAAACCTAACTAACCTAAGGACATCACACACATTCATGCCCAAGGCAGGATTCGAACCTGCGACCGTAGCGGTCGCGCGGTTCCAGACTGGAGCACCTAGAACTGCTCTGCCACTACAGCCAGCCTCCAAGTTGTAGTTCCCTCTATCTCCTCTTCACCCCCAATAAATCTATAACCTCCTTCACTTTTCTCTGATCATCTCCTTTCTTTGTAGTTCAACTCCAATAAACAAAAGGTTGTCAACTGACGAGATTTACTACGCGATAATTTTGCATTTTTATTTTGCATATTATCGTGCGTACAGTGGCTCTGAGCACTATGGGACTCAACTGCTGTGGTCATAAGTCCCCTAGAACTTAGAACTACTTAAACCTAACTAACCTAATGACATCAGACACATCCACGCCCAAGGCAGAATTCGAACATGCGACCTTAGCGGTCGCGCGGTTCCAGACTGAAGCACCTAGAACTGCTCTGCCACTACAGCCAGCCTCCAAGTTGTAGTTCCCTCTATCTCCTCTTCACCCCCAATAAATCTATAACCTCCTTCACTTTTCTCTGATCATCTCCTTTCTTTGTAGTTCAACTCCAATAAACAAAAGGTTGTCAACTGACGAGATTTACTACGCGATAATTTTGCATTTTTATTTTGCATATTATCGTGCGTACAGTGGCTCTGAGCACTATGGGACTCAACTGCTGTGGTCATAAGTCCCCTAGAACTTAGAACTACTTAAACCTAACTAACCTAATGACATCAGACACATCCACGCCCAAGGCAGAATTCGAACATGCGACCTTAGCGGTCGCGCGGTTCCAGACTGAAGCGCCTAGAACCGTTCGGCCGCATCGACCGGCAATGAAGGGTAGAGCCACGGGTCGTAACACATCTGAAATGTAACGTCCACAGTTCAAAGTGCCGTCAATGTGAACAAGAGGTGACCGAGACGTGTAACCAATGGCACCTCGTACAATAACGCCGGGTGATACACCAGTATGGCGATGACGAATACACGCTTCCTATGTGCGTCCACCGCGATGTTGCCAAACACGGATGAGACCATCATGATGCTGTAAACAGAACCTGCATTCATCCGAAAAAATGACGTTTTGCCATTTCGTGCACCCAGGTTCGTCGTTGAGTACACCATGGAAGGCGCTTCTGTTTGTGATGCAGCGTGAAGGGTAACCGCAGCCATGGTTTCCGAGCTGATATTCCATGCTGCTGCAAACGTCGACGAACTGTACGCGTAGATGGTTGTTGTCTTGCAAACGTTCCCATCTGTTGACTCAGGGATGGAGACGTGGCTGCACGATCCGTTACAGCCATGCAGATAAGATGCCTGTCATGTGGAGTGCACATGGGGGTTTTTTAGGTTAGAGAATTCCCTCCCTAGGCCCGACAAGACGCCTCCTGAGACGCGGCATGGTAGGAGTAGGCAAAATGCAACAGGGAATAACAATATTAATGTGCTAATAGTAAACTGCAGGATCGTCTATAGAAAGGTCCCAGAACTGCTCTCATTAATAAATGGTCACAACGCCCATATAGTACTAGGGACAGAAGGTTGGCTGAAACCAGATGTAAACAGTAATGAAATCCTAAACTCAGATTGGAATGTATACCGCAGAGACAGGCTGGACAGTGAAGGGGGAGGCGTGTTTATAGCGATAAGAAGTGCAATAGTATCGAAGGAAATTGACGGAGATCCGAAATGTGAAATGATTTGGGTGAAGGTCACGGTTAAAGCAGGCTCAGACATGGTAATTGGATGTCTCTATAGGCCCCCTGGCTCAGCAGCTGTTGTGGCTGAGCACCTGAAGGATAATTTGGAAAATATTTCGAGTAGATTTCCCCACCATGTTATAGTTCTGGGTGAAGATTTTAATTTGCCGGATATAGACTGGGAGACTCAAACGTTCGTAACGAGTGGCAGGGACAAAGAATCCAGTGAAATTTTTTTAAGTGCTTTGTCTGAAAACTACCTTGAGCAGTTAAACAGAGAACCGACTCGTGGTGATAACATATTAGACCTTCTGGTGACAAACAGACCCGAACTAATTGAAACAGTTAACGCAGAACAGGGAATCAGCGATCATAAAGCGGTTACGGCATCGATGATTTCAGCTGTAAATAGAAATATTAAAAAAGGCAGGAAGATTTTTCTGTTTAGCAAAAGTGACAAAAAGCAGATTACAGAGTACCTGACGGCTCAACACAAAAGTTTTGTCTCAAGTACAGATAGTGTTGAGGATCAGTGGACAAAGTTCAAAACCATCGTACAATATGCGTTAGATGAGCATGTGCCAAGCAAGATCGTAAGAGATGGAAAAGAGCCACCGTGGTACAACAACCAAGTTAGAAAACTGCTGCGGAAGCAAAGGGAACTTCACAGCAAACATAAACATAGCCAAAGCCTTGCAGACAAACAAAAATTACGCGAAGCGAAATGTAGTGTGAGGAGGGCTACGCGAGAGGCGTTCAATGACTTCGAAAGTAAAGTTCTATGTACTGACTTGGCAGAAAATCCTAAGAAATTTTGGTCTTATGTCAAAGCGATAGGTGGAGCAAAACAAAATGTCTAGACACTCTGTGATTAAAATGGTACTGAAACAGAGGATGACAGACTAAAGGCCGAAATACTAAATGTCTTTTTCCAAAGCTGTTTCACAGAGGAAGGGTGCACTGTAGTTCCTTCTCTAGATTGTCACACAGATGACAAAATGGTAAATATCGAAATAGACGACAGAGGGATAGAGAAACAATTAAAATCGCTCAAAAGAGAAAAGGCCGCTGGACCTGATGGGATACCAGTTCGATTTTACACAGAGTACGCGAAGGAACTTGCCCCCCTTCTTGCAGCGGTGTACCGTAGGTCTCTAGAAGAGCGTAGCGTTCCAAAGGATTGGAAAGGGCACAGGTCATTCCCGTTTTCGAGAAGGGACGTCGAACAGATGTGCAGAACTATAGACCTATATTTCTAACGTCGATCAGTTGTAGAATTTTGGAACACGTATTATGTTCGAGTATAATGTTTTTTCTGGAGACTAGAAATCTACTCTGTAGGAATCAGCATGGGTTTCGAAAAAGACGGTCGTGTGAAACCCTGCTCGCGCTATTCGTCCACGAGACTCAGAGGGCCGTTGACACGGATTCACAGGTAGATGCTGTATTTCTTGACTTCCGCAAGGCGTTCGATACAGTTCCCCACAGTCTTTTAATGAACAAAGTAAGAGCATATGGACTATCGGACCAATTGTGTGATTGGATTGAGGAGTTCCTAGATAACAGAACGCAGCATGTCATTCTAAATGGAGAGAGGTCTTCCGAAGTAAGAGTGATTTCAGGTGTGCCGCAGGGGAGTGTCATAGGACCGTTGCTATTCACAATATACATAAATGACCTGGTGGATGACATCGGAAGTTCACTGAGGCTTTTTGCAGATGATGCTTTGGTGTATCGAGAGGTTGTAACAATGGAAAATTGTACTGAAATGCAGGAGGATCTGCAGCGAATTGACGCATGGTGCAGGGAATGGCAATTGAATCTCAATGTAGACAAGTGTAATGTGCTGCGAATACATAGAAAGATAGATCCCTTATCATTTAGCTACAAAATAGCAGGTCAGCAACTGGAAACAGTTAATTCCATAAATTATCTGAGAGTACGCATTAGGAGTGATTTAAAATGGAATGATCATATAAAGTTGATCGTCGGTAAAGCAGATGCCAGACAGATTCATTGGAAGAATCCTAAGGAAACGCAATCCGAAAACAAAGGAAGTAGGTTACAGTACGCTTGTTCGCCTACTACTTGAATGCAATGTGGGATCCGTACCATATAGGATTCATAGAAGAGATAGAGAAGACCCAACGGAGAGCAGCGCGCTTCGTTACAGGATCATTTAGTAATCGTGAAAGCGTTACGGAGATGATAGATAAACTCCAGTGGAAGACTCTGCAGGAGAGACGCTCAGTAGCTCGGTACGGGCTTTTGTTGAAGTTTCGAGAACATACCTTCACCGAAGAGTCAAGCAGTATGTTGCTCCCTCCTACGTATATCTCGCGAAGAGACCATGAGGATAAAATCAGAGAGATCAGAGCCCACACAGAAGCATACCGACAATCCTTCTTTCCACGAACAATACGAGACTGGAATAGAAGGGAGAACCGATAGAAGTACTCAGGGTACCCTCCGCCACACACCGTCAGGTGGCTTGCGGAGTATGGATGTAGATGTAGATCTGAACTGCTAGTGATACGAGGCCTTTGGGATCCAGCACGGCGTTCCATATTACCCTCCTGAACCCACCGATTCCATATTCTGCTAACAGTCATTGGATCTCGACCAACGGGAGCAGCAATGTCGCGATACGATAAACAGCAATCGTGGTAGGCTACAATCCGACCTTTATCAAAGTTGGAAACGTAATGGTACGCATTTCTCCTCCTTACACGAGGCATCACAACAACGTTTCACCAGGCAACGCCGGTCAACTGCTGTTTGTGTATGAGAAATCGGTTGTAAACTTTCCTCATGTCAGCACGTTGTAGGTGTCGCCACCGGCGCCAACCTTGTGTGAATGCTCTGTAAAGGTAATCATTTGCATATCACAGCATCTTCTTCCTGTCGGTTAAATTTCGCGTCTGTAACACTTCATCTTCGTAGTGTGGCAATTTTAATGGCCAGTAGTGTGTCATTGGAGATACCTCCAAAGTTATAATTATCATTGTACAACATATATTTCAGGAGATAAGACATCATAAAAAATGAGCTGCGTGAAAAGAAAATTGTGGCGCGGAATTCGCTAGAGATTCAGATGAGATATGTGTACAAGTAAGTGTGAAATATGTTACATATATGTGAAATACATGCGGCACGTTCGTACACGGGACAAGTCATGGGTAAATAGTTACAGCCAAATTTTCAGAAAAATACTGTAGGATAAGAACCAACATATTATTGGGGTTGGGGCAATAACCGGGATGGAGAAGTGGGGAGGAAGAAATGGACAAATAGAGAGGGTGAAGGGGAAGTTGAACACAAATAAGGTGAGGTAGAGATGAACAGAGAGAGGAGAGGGAGAAATTGACAGAAAGGGAATGGAACAGGATGGACAGAGGTACGGGAGAAGAGGAGACAGACAAAGGAGAGACAGGTGGACAGAGTACAGGAGGGGGAATATGACAAGATAGACAGAGAGAGGGAGTAGAAGATGGGCTGAAAGAGAGGGAAGAGACAATGGACAGATAATGTCAATAGTAGGAGACAGAAAGAGGGTAGAGAAGGGGATGGACAGAGAGAGGAAACAAGAGGAGATGAATAGAGAGAGGGGAGGGAGGAGATGGTCAGAGAAAAGTGAAGGAGGTTATAGATCTATTGGGGGTGAAGAGGAGATAGAGGGAACTACAACTTGGAGGCTGGCCGGAGTGGCAGAGCAGTTCTAGGCGCTTCAGTCTGGAACCGCGTGACCGCTACAGTCGCAGGTTCGAATCCTGCCTCAGGCATGGATGTGTGTGGTGTCCATAGGTTAGTTAGGTTAAAGTAGTTGTAACTTCTAGGGGACTGGTGACCTCAGATGTTAAGTACCATAGTGCTCAGAGCCATTTTGAACTGTTAGACTATAGTGTGGGTACACTTATTTTTCACTGTCATCCTCACCCCTTTGAGTGGTAGGTGCGTCTATGCCCCCCATAGTAGTTCTTTCCAGACATTAAGTAACATGTGTAGCAAGTTTGGTTGAAATCGGTCTTATAATTTAGGAGGAGATACGGAACATACGTACACATATCCCCTTTTATAGTATGTATGATTTTCTGTTTGGATACTCTAGGAGCAACTATCGAAATTATATCTGTAGAATTATAGTTTATACTGACAAATGTTAATGTGAGCATTTGCAGACTCACTAGCTGCAGGCTACAAGTTACGCAAATTATACTTTCATGCATATGCTTCAGCTGTTGACTTGCACCAGCCCTACCACGCCATGGTCTTTCACAAAGGAACCTCCACTGTTGTCCCATCCTGAAACGTTACAATACAACGTATGTACCTCGACTGACCAGTTCAGACTTTGTCGACATCAGTACTGCAATTTGCTATTGCCACCTCTTCATAATGGAGATCCTAGAATATTCCTATTTTTGTATAGAAAGACAAATGCCATCTAGTTTACTTTTCTAATTTGATGCATAACTGGTTTCGACCTTACTCTAACTAACACTCAGATGTGTTAATTATTAAATGGAAATTAAACGGCTGTGATATAACAAAGATAGTAGTAAGGTGACAAAATACTGTATGCACGATAATATGCAAAATAAAAAATGCAAAATTACCGCGTAGTAAATCTCGTCAGTTGACATCCTTTTGTTTATTGGAGTTGAACTACAAAGAAAGTGACGCACATATTGCCACATGGCAGACAATATACGTCAGCATTCTCATACGATAAATTAGTTAACATCTTAAAATAAAAGCTTCAGCATGCTAAACCCTGAATGTCTAATGTCTCCCTGACTCCACGCCTACGTGATGTGTTTTACAGACCACCACTCTTTAGGGGCTCACCGGGAGTAATTTATTAACAATTCGAACTTTATTTGTTTCGCCCTTGGAGTTGCGTTCCATAATCGGTTCGCTTTCTCGTCGCCTACTTGACAAAGTGAAGCCAGAAGCAGTTCTCTCTAGTGTTTGGCCCATCACAGATCAGCCATGATGGCTCTTCTGAGTGCTTCGTGGCTAGCGTGTCTTTCCTAATGCCACCCCCCCCCCCCTCCCCGTACACAGTTATTGAGAATATACGGAACTTTTACCTTCTCCTCCCTATGGTTGATTGAATAATACCATGGAAACCAACATCCTCCAGTACCCTGATAACTTCTTTTCAGTCAGCACACCATGCAGTGATACACTGTGCTATCAGTGAAGTGGGATATCCCATCTTTCAGTCTGTGAGGATGGCTGCATTTTCATACCTGTACACCACGGTTTACATTTTACGGTTGTTTGGGAGTGAAGGAGGCCTGGGCACAAGCCAGCCGTGGTTGGCCTTTGTCAATCATCACTGTGTTTGATTGCAAGCCTGCCTGTATGGCCAGGTACAGTCTGTTGTGGCCAACCAGTGACAGCAAGTGATCCGAGCGCCACCAGAAGATGTCGTGCAGCCAACATGCTGGCGGCCGTCGAGTCCAGGCACTCGCCAGCAAGATGTCATCTTCTCTCGCCAGTCCTGGCATCGATACTGGAGCACCTTCATTTGACCATCGTCGCTACTGCGCCACTGTTCAGTCATGAGCGTCATAGTTTCATCGCTATCATCGTCACTTTGTATGATGTCGCACCGCCAACTCATCTCGATTCAGCCAATGTAAGTGTCACCTGGCAATATACTGCAGCCTATGATCTGCCAGTGGAGAACATCGAGATTATGGCGAACAAGATGAGAACTATTTTTCCTTTACAAACGTTGCCTTCCAGAATGGTGTAGCTCTTTGCTTTGCTTTGCTCTGCGACATTTTCAAAAATGGTTCAAATGGCTCTGAGCACTATGGGACTCAACTGCTGAGGTCATTAGTCCCCTAGAACTTAGAACTAGTTAAACCTAACTAACCTAAGGACATCACAAACATCCATGCCCGAGGCAGGATTCGAACCTGCGACCGTAGCGGTCTTGCGGTTCCAGACTGCAGCTCCTTTAACCGCACGGCGACTTCGGCCGGCTCTGCGACATTTTGTTAGCTGTAAGTTTATCCTTTCTTTAGTGAAAATGTCTATCATACGTTCACAGTTAGAGTGTAGAGCAGAGGCTCGTAATGAGAACTAAAAACTTTGTGGGATCAGGCAAACTCCCTTGTACTCTAAAATTATGAGTTGCTGGGACGATTTAAGGCATACGGGCATTTCGTCAGCACTAAAAAGTGGTTTAAATGTTCGGGCTCCTACTGAAGGGCCTAGGGAATGTGAGGCTAGCGCATCTACTGCACTACATTTTAGTATAGTACGCAGTTTTCCTGTGGTAACTTACATTTCCTCCGTTTTGGGAAAACCTACCTTTGTTTGCAGAGTGTTTGAGGTGTTTGTCGTGTTTGTTCATGGGGATTTGGGTTTCAGTGGACTGTGGAACATTTAAAACAGCCAGAACATGCCTGAATGCTTGTAGAATTGGCCGACACTTTAAGAAAAGCGACTAGGTTTGACTTGCTGGTCACCGAGTTAGCAGAGAGGTGCTCAGATAAATGAGCTGTGAGTTACTTCGGGAACAAGTTATCTACTCTTATGCTGGGAGAAGATTTTGAAACATTTGCTGACTGTTTTTGCAGAATCTCGTGCCACACTTACGCACTAGGGACGGATAGACAAAGAAACAAGGTCATGTTTTCAACATTTCGTGGCCCTGTCAGCGACAGTATAGATATTAATTTTATTTTTAAAAACCAACAGTCTCAGTTGCAAAGTTTACCTAGGTTTCAGTCGGGATAACCCAACCCTCTTCAGAATAAAAGTAACTACCGTTTGTCCATAGTGGACATCGTCAAGCTAAAACTACAAATCCATAAATTACCGTCAGACTGTAAAAACTTATCTGAAACTGCCTCGGCCCCACTTCGCTACCGCGATGCGGCAGCCACGAGTACTGTACTGGAATTAGGCAAAACTATATAATATCGTCAAATTCCCTTGGCTGTCAGGACCTACTGATGTGTTTCCTAGGTATAGTAGCATCGGATGGACGGGGCGAATTAATTTTAATACCTGCCAAATAATTTAAGAAAGCCACAAGACTGTGCAGATCGGTAAAAAACCTGGCTGTTTCTCTCAAATTGTAGACACAAACAGGAGAGAGTGGAAGGAGAGTTGATCCTCGTTGGAGGGCCAACACAACAGGTCCAACCTAAGTGCGAGGAAGTGTTCCTAAATGGCTCTGAGCACTATGGGACTTAACATCTGTGGTCATCAGTCCCCTAGAACTTAGAACTACTTAAACCTAACTAACCTAAGGACAGCACACAACACCCAGCCATCACGAGGCAGAGAAAATCCCTGACCCCGCCGGGAATCGAACCCGGGAACCCGGGCGTGGGAAGCGAGAACGCTACCGCACGACCACGAGATGCGGGCGGAAGTGTTCCTACCCCACCGGCCAGAATGCCGCAGATGAAGTCATCGCTATCCTCCATATAAGATTGGTTGCAGGATATTCTTTTTCTCTAATCAGACACTCTACTGTGTTTCCGCTGAGCCATTAAAAATACAGAGATCTTTTTCATGACGCAAATCGTACTCAGGATCTTATCGGTTTTAGTGTGGAACTCAACGTCATCTTTAATTAACATGCACTGGCTTCCATTTCTTGGCAATCAGTTCTCTGTTAATCCTCATTTGTGAAAAACTGTCGCTGGAAATGCATGAATACAGCAACATACATCACTTAGGAACGCAATAAATTGGAAGTGCAGGGAAGCCAAGGCGAAATGGTTGAATGAGAAATGTGAAGAAATCGAAAGAGAAATGATTAGGGGAAGGACAACCTTACACAAAAACCACACAGGAAAGTCAAAATAACATTCGCTGAAATTAAAAGCAAGGGCATTAACTTTAAGAATGCGTTATTAATTCCACTGTTAAATGTATGGGAGAGAGCAGACAGGTTTAAAGAGTACATTAATGGCCTCTGGGAAGGGGGAAATTATCTCATGACGTGATAGAGAAAGAAAGTGGAGTCGATATGGAAGAGGTACGGGATCTAGTATTAAATTCACAATTTAAAAAGCTTTGGAAAACTTGAGATCAAATAAGGCAGAAGGAATGGATAAATTACGTCGGAATTTCTCAGATAATTGGAAATGGCAAATAAACGATATTGAAGCAGGTGTGTTAAAATCTGTGAGAAGGGCGGAATACCATCAAACTCTCGGAAAAACATCATCCACCGAATTCCGAAGACACTAAGAGCAGATCAATGCGGAAACTGTCGTACAATCAGCTTAACATCTAACGTTTGCAAGTCATTGACAAGAACAATATTCAGAAGACTGGAAATAACCAATGATCTATTAGATGACGATCAATTTGGGTTAAGGAAAGCTAAAGCCACTAAAGAGGCTGTTCTGGCGTTGCGGTTGATAATGGAAGCAAAATTGAAGAAGAAACAAGATACGTTCGTAGAATTTATCAACCTGTTCGACAACGTAAGATAGTGCAATATGTTCGAAATAGATAGAAGTAGAGGTAAGGTTGAGGGAAAAATGGTTAATATGTCATATGTACAAGAACTAAGACGTAACAATAGGACTTGAAGACCAATGGAGAAGTGTTCGGTTTAAAAAGACTTTGTAAGCCAGGGATGTAGGCTTTCCCCCTGTTGTCAGTCTACACAATGAAGTAGCAATGACGGAAATAAAAGAAAATTTCTAGAGTGGGATTAAAATTCAGGGCGAATGATATTATACTCTTATTCGCTGATGACATGACTATCCTCAGTGAAGATAAAGAAGTATTGCAGGATCTGATGAATGGAATGAACAGTCTAATGAGTGCAGAATATGCACTGAGAGCAAAGCGAATAAAAATTAAACTGTAGGGAAAGATGAAAACAATGGCCAAATCAGTTGCGATATTACAAGGTTTATTGGAAATCCCTTGACCTAGGTTTCGACATCTTTAAAAACGTCCTCTTCAGAACATTCGTTGATATACTACTGCTGTGTAAGCAGTGATGCATTACAGTGCTGCATCAGAGGTAGTATGTCTTTCACTCTCGGACATACTTACTTAATACTGTGCAAAATGCTTATGGCTACATATTTAACGTGCCTCTGCAACATCATGTAACCACCGTTAATCATTGATCCTTCTGAAGAGGACGTTTTTTTAAGACGTCGAAACCTAGGTAAAGTAATTTTCAATAAACCTAGTACCAGTGCAACTGATTTGGCTGTTTTTTCACCTCTTCCTACACCAAGAGTACGTTACAGATGATGCCTCCAGCCATGTTCAAGATTTCAAAGACAAAGCTGCTGGGAAGTAGCAGAAATGGGAATAACGAGAAACTTTGCAACCATATGAATAATCACGAAGAAGACGAAGTTAAACAATTCAGCTACATTGGGAGCAAACTAACAAATGACGGACGGAGAATGGGGGAAATAAAAAGCAGACTAGCTCTGACAAAAAGGGCAATCGTGCTGAAGAGGAGTGTACTGGTATCAAATATAATATAATATAATATAATATAATATAATATAATATAATATAATATAATATAATATAATATAATATAATATAATATAATATAATATAATATAATATAATATAATATAATATAATATAATATAATATAATATAATATAATATAATATCAAATATAATATAATATAAATATCAATGAATGTTCTGAAGAGGACGTTTTTAAAGATGTCGAAACCTAGGTCAAGGGATTTCCAATAAACCTTGTAATATCGCAACTGATTTGCCCATTGTTGCACTGGTACTAGGTTTATTGAAAATTACTTTATCTAGGTTTCGACGTCTTAAAAAAACGTCCTCTTCAGAAGGATCAATGATTAACGTTGGTTACATGATGTTGCAGAGGCACGTTAAATATGTAGCCATAAGCATTTTGCACAGTATTAAGTAAGTATGTCCGAGAGTGAAAGACATACTACCTCTGATGCAGCACTGTAATGCATCACTGCTTACACAGCAGTAGTATATCAATGAATGTTCTGAAGAGGACGTTTTTAAAGATGTCGAAACCTAGGTCAAGGGATTTCCAATAAACCTTGTAATATCGCAACTGATTTGGCCATTGTTTTCATCTTTCCCTATTTGAAGAACAAATTTCTGGGAATGTACGTTTGGAGCACATCATTGTATGGTAGTGAAACATAGATAGTGGGGAAACCAGACCACTAATGAATCGAAGCATTTGCAATGTGGTGCTACAGAAGACTGTTCGAAATTAGATGGACTGGTAGGGTAAGTAATAAGGAGAATTTCTGCCCTTCCTGACCTTTGTCTTCGTGTCTCTCATACGTGTATCTCCTGTATGTCACTTCCGATGTTTTGTGAACGTTTCAGAAGTTAGGAGTCTCTAACTATTGGACAGTGTATTTGAGCCGTGCGTGGCTCATGTTCGTGCCATATCTCATTTAACATACTGCTTTTACTGTACTACCATTTCGTTATGTTAATATCTGTTAGTGGTGTCACTGAGTTGCCGCCTTGCCTGCCCGTGAGCGCCAGCAGCGATGCTTATCGATATAAGCCCTGGCGTATTATCTTTGCTGAGTGCTATTACTTCTCTGTTGTCGTGTGTTCGGGGTTAGTTCGGATCTGCCAGTGAGTGGGGTGGCGGTAGCATTGTAGTTCGGACCTGGCAGTGTTTGACTCAGGACGCGGCCCAAGTTCAGTCGGGGCGCGGCTGTAGTGAGGTCCGGACAGCCATGACTCGCCCGACGGTTGCCGATACATATCACTTGAGTGCGGACCACCTTAGTTGGTCGTCGGTCGGTCGTATTGTCGGATGACGTGTATGTTGGCCGGCGATCGCTTATGGGTTGCCTGCGTGTGCCGACTCGTGATTCGTCCTTGTTATTGGACAGTCGCTGCCGTTAGTATTGTCTAGTCCTTCGTACAAGTGTTCGTGGAACCATTTGTGGTTTGTGTGATTTTGACTGACAAGTTATTTTAAATGTTGTCTGAGCAGTCTGTGGGTTGGTGTGGATCAGCCAGGAAATCTCCGCGCGGTGCAGTGGGCCGCGCACACTGGCGGTCTCTACACAGTGTCAGAGCGTGTGGGAGCTGTTCCGATTGCTACGGGGTTGGTGACTCACCGATGCAGGACATCAAAGTTGAGTGGTGATTTAATTACCGAAGCCAGACTGTTCACATTTTGCCGTTGGTTTTCATGGTTGGCTGTTGGGGGTATTCCCGTGAGCAACAGCGATTGTTAGAGTTGGCGGAAGTTCGGCCAACATCCGGTGCAGTTTAACTGTATTTTGGTTATTTAAAGTCCAAGTGCACCAGCGGAGTATTCTGCCTTGTGGTCGTTGGCGTTCGGGTTACCTGCCCTGGCCGCTGACGTAACATTCAGGCAGTGTTCTTTTCTCACCGTGTTCTCGCTGTCCAACACGTGTGTGTAGTTTCGCCAGCTTATGCATACTTGGTTCTGGGCGGCTACGCCTTTTACGTTTTGGCTTGGGAGTTCCTTGTGCACCGGTCGGTGGAAAGCAAGTCGTCTTGTCGGTGGGTCCGTTGACTGTCTCTTGGTTGGGTTGCCGGCGGATCTGATATAGTTGGGCCGACTACCTGTCTCCCCTAAGAGAACGTTTATATTTCAAGTGCAAGCCGACCCCCGGAAACTTCTGAGAGCCACTGGCTGTACTGAATTTTCTTATTAGTGTTTGATTGTGTATTTTATTGGCTTATAGCCGATAGTTTGAATTTGTATGCTTTTAGTTGGGTTTTAAATAATGGACCCTGAGTTGCTTTAAAATTGAAAGTTCCTAACTTGTCAAGTCTTGGATTGTCTGGGCCTTCAGTGTCATTTAAAATATTTTGTGGATAAAGCTTTGGGTCTTCCGCATTTTGAAAATTTATTGTAGTTGTGGTTGTCAATAATGGGCTCTCAGCCGCTTTAAAATTTAAATTACTTACTTGTTAGATTCTTTGGGCCTTCAGCCTGTGTAAAATATTGTTTAAAGATAAAGCTTTGGGCCTTCTGTCTACTAAAAATTATTTTAGTTGTTTTAAGTAATCGGCCTTCAGCCGTTTTTAAATTAAAGTTCTTGTCTTTCAAGTATCAGACTGTGTGGGGCCTTTAACCTAATTGGAGATAAGGCCTTCGGCCTTGTGGTTTTTTTAAATTAATTTTACCTGCTGTCTTAAATCATGGGCCTTTAAATTAAACTTGTTTGCTTTTCAAGTGTTAGATTTGTTGGGCCATCAGCCAAATTATAGAACTTACTTACGTGAGGCTTTCTGTCTTCTAAATATTCTGGTTTGAGTCTAAATTTTAAGTTGATAGCTTTCAGCCGTTTTTTAAATTTAAGTCGTAAGACAGTGTGGCCTATTCAGCCGTTAACTAAGTTCAAAGACTTTTGCTGTATTGTTTGGACAACTAAATAAAGTTATATGTGTTTGAGTGTAACTGAAAGACCCCTTTTGGCCTCTTTCCACAATTCCAACTACCTGTCCTGTCCTGCGGATTTAAGCAGGGCGTCTCACTATTATTTCTTGTTCAATTGTTTTTTCATCCAACAGAGGAGCGGCTATCTGTCGAGTAAACAAGAATTATGCATTTATGTCGTCCCATGCTGTATCAAGGCTACCTCTTATCGAAAATTGTTTCTAAAAATTAAATATATAATTATTCCTTAATTTATTGTTTGCTGGTTACTGGTTTGTGGCATTGCCACTGATTTTTTTTAAAATGACGCAGTCTGGCGGAAATAAGTGCCTTAGGGTAGTCATCCAATGCTGTCACGGTGAGTGGGCATAAGATCTCTCCTCTTGATGATCGACATTTTTCGCAGACGCTACAAACGTGTTATTTATGAGGCTGCCGGCTATGGTGTCCGAGCGGCTCTAGGCGCTTCAGTCCGGAACCGCGCTGCTGCTACGGTAGCAGTTTCGTATCCTGCCTCGGGCATGGATGTGTGTGATGTCCTTATGTTAGTTAGGTTTAAGTAGTTCTAAGTCTAGGGGACTGATGACCTCAGCTATTAAGTCTCATAGTACTTAGAGCTATTTGAATTTATGAGGCGGTAACAGAAGCTCATACATTTGACATTAAGGGTTATTCAGCTGAACGAACACGCTGCATCCTTCACCAAATGATTGAATGTTAAAATGTTCTGCAGGTGCCGAGACTGGTGACTGTGAAGCAACGACAAATGTGAAGGAGTATTTCGGCTCATAACCTGGCAATGTTAACTCACACTCTGTAGAACTTTATGAAATTTGATACTGGGGGTCTTACTCTTGGACTTAAAAAGTTATCGAACGGGACAATCGTTAAATTAAATAATACTTAGTGCGGGACTGCATGCAGTTTTACTACGCACTTAACATCACTGTCGAAGACATGACGGTGGCGTCAGGTTGTTCCCTAGCTCATATTTAACGCAGGAGATGCAGGTTGATGCCTAGGTACACCCCTTACAAGTTCTGTTCCACTCACCTCGAATCTTGAGAAGATGTTGATCACAGCGCACGGCCAGAGATCGTTTTATGTGTTTACTCTCTTTTGATGATGAAAGGATTACTGTAAAGCTTTAGACTGTTATTTGACAGGTCTGATTGGCAGTGATCACGAGCAATTATTATTGGATACCACTACATTTTTATTTAGTACAAATGTTACACAATCTCGTTTGCATATGGAAACAACGATGGTATCTCAGCGTATCGAAAAACTTCCACGCGAAATTCATATGTATAATACTAGTATGCTCTATTAACACTATTTACACACTTAATGAAAATTATGCTTGATTCTAAAGTTCGGCATCGAGCAAGACGTGTACCCACGAAATTATGATCTGACACAACCATCTTTACACTCCACTCGACCTTTCCCGACAATTGTCTTCAAGTTGCACCGGGGTTCTTTATTTTCTACCAAGAGTCAATCAAAAGGCAGGATTACCTTCACCTGCATATACAACAACCAATTGGTGTCTTGAAACATGTTGCTGTGTACCCTTTCATGTGATCGCCCACGCACCAAGTGCGTGTTAACGATGCCGAATGCTGTTTGCACGTCATCTGATTCCATGTACACTATTTCACATTATGCACTATGTGATCAAAAGTATCCGGACACCTGGCTGAAAATGACTTACAGGGTTCGCGGCGCGCTCCATCGGTAATGCTGGAATTCACTATGGTGTTGGCCCACCCTTAGCCTTGATGACAGCTTCCATTTTCGCACGCATACATTCGATCAGGCTCTGGAAGGTTTCTTGGGGAATGGCAGCCCATTCTTCACGGAGTGCTGCACTGAGGGGAGGTATTTATGTAGGCCGGTGAGGCCTGGCACGAAGTCGGCGTTCCAGAACATCCCAAAGGTATTCAATAGGACTCAGGACAGGACTCTGTGCAGGCCAGTCCATTACATGTATGTTATTGTCGTGTAACCACTCCACCACAGACGGTGCATTATAAAGAGCACGATCGTGTTGAAAGTTGCAGTCGCCATCCCCGAATTGCTCTGCAACAATGGGAAGCAATAAGGTGCTTAAAACATCGATGTAGGCCTGTGATGTGATAGCGCTACGCAAATCAACAAGGGGTGCAAGCCCCCTCCGCGAGAAACACGACCACATTATAACACCAACGCCTCCGAATTTTACTGTTGGCACTACACTTTCTGGCAGATGACGTTCACCGGGCATTCGCCATACCCACACCCTGCCATCAGATCGCCACAATGTGTACCGTGATTCGTCACTCCACGCAACCTTTTTCCACTGCTCAATCGTCCAATGTTTACGCTCCTTACACCAAGCGAGGTGTCGTTTGGAATTTAGCGGTGTGATGTGCGGCTTTTGAGCAGCCGCTTGACCATGAAATCCAAGTTTTCTCTTCTCCTGCCTAACTGTCATAGTACTTGCAGTGGATCCTGATGCAGTTTGTAATTCCTGTTTGATGGTCTGAATAGATGTCTGCGTATTACAAATTATGACACTCTTCAACTGTCGGCTGTCTCTATCAGTCAACAGACGAGGTCGGCCTGTACGCTTTTGTACTGTACGTGTCCCTTCACGTTTCGACTTCAGTATCACATCGGAAATAATGGATCTAGTGATGTTTAGGAGTGTGGAAATCTCGCGTACAGACGTATGACACAAGTGATACCCAATCACCTGACCACGTTCGACATCCAGGATTTCCGCGGAGCGCCCCATTGCCACATTGCAACAGTTGAAAGGCGGCCGTTTCGTCGCGCACGCATGTCGTACATTGGGCACTCGTGCGCAATCACGTATTGATTCACAGAAAATCATTCACTAGGCATTCCTTTCTGCAGGATCGGTATATCTGTGCAAAAAAAAAAAAAAAAAAAAAAAAAAAAAAAAAAAAGGGGAGAGCAGGGTTCTCTTGCTGCCGCTTTGATCGACACCGGCCAAAGTGAAGAGCGCGCATAGTTCGGTTGGTTACCCCAAAGAGTTTGAAAAGCAAAGGTGCACTCGACTCCCCTCTCAACGTGGGCGGCATGCCGAAACAGAGGTATTCAGACATTTTCTCCTGTGTATCTGATGCGGGCTATTAGGGCAGCAACATTCAACACAATAGTGACGTTACAGCAAGCACCGAGTGTTCCAGTTGCACTCACACGACTGGAAACAGCAGTAGCGTTGATATAGGGTACAATCGTGTTCTTTTCGAGTGGCCTTTTGCCTGTAGACTTGCCGTGTACAATGCTGCTTATTTGTTCTCGTTTTTAACTGCTTCAGAACAAATGATGATCGGTAACTTTCTCTGAGTTAACCATCCAATAATTAAAGTGACCTACTAGCTGTTTCTCTCTGTTGCAAGTCTATTTATACCCTGTTTGAAAAATTATTTTTCCGTCATTTTGTGCCATGGGGTTCATATGGGATTTTAAATGTTCTGATGTAATGTTTGTCCTTAATCATAACGGCTGACTATATATAACAAATGTTCACGTATTACAATGGATTTTTCGTACTTCAGGACATCGTGAATTCTCTTCCTTATACCTTTACTTTCTTCACAAATTCTGCTCCATGTATCTTATCTCCCTGTTTGAATACGCAAGATTTGTTTCTCACGGAACGTGCTCGTGTCAAATCTTGTAGTTTGCACAGGGGCTACGTTACGCGTGCTTGCATTTGTTTACCGCAAGAGGTTGCAGCAATCCAGGTAACGATGATGCAGTTTCTTCGAGTTATACGGCGGCGACAACTATTGCTCTCTCCACAACCGCTGTCTGTCTTTAGATTATTAGGTTTTGTGGGAAACAGTTGACAAAAATATTCGTCCTATACAAACAGAGCTAATAAGAGACGGTTTACTCCAGTACGAGGCAGTATCGATTGGGATTTGCTGTTAATGGTCTAGTTAAATATTCAGTTGCGTTACTTCCGAGTAATTGGCCCACCTCCCCACCCCTCTCCCCTCCATTTCTTTGCGTTTTTAGTATGCTTTGCTATTGTCGAACTTAGTTGGTGAAGTCAGACTGCATGATTAATGGGCATATTCATTGTCTTGGGATAGATTTCAGGGCAGAAATCAGGTGCATAATTTTGTATGAACATTCAGTATAGTTCATGAAGTAGTGACAGATTGTACATTGATTATAAATATTTAAATCCTTGTTTTGAAAACCTTACCAAAAATATCAGATCATTTCAGCTCGTTTTTTTTTTCTTTCTGTTGCGCATTCAGTCTTAATAGACACTAATAAATTCCATTAAGATTTCGTTTATCGATCTGGAAAATCGACATATGATTTCCAGAATTCTAAAAAAGTTTCCAGTGAATGAAGAAATATTTTCAAATAGTGAAAGTTGAGCCAAAGTACAGTTGCTTTACTCATCAAAGGCAACACACTTGATTTCAATATATCGTGGGATTGTTGGTGTCTAGTATCCAATATTACCGATAAACAACTTCAGTTTATTACTTTCATTCAATTTATTTTCGACTATGGCAACAATGAGCCAAAGCAAGAAAGCAAATGAAGTTGCACCGTTACAATAAGAAACAAAACCGAATGTAAAGAAAAGGCAGTTACAAAAAGGCAGCACCTAACGTCTCATTGTCTCATTATTAATTTTTTTAACAAAAAAAGTCACAGAAAAACTTGTGGGATATTGGTTGGAACAATAATTAAGCGTTACTCATCATTTGCCAGTATACAAATGGAAGTATCACAGCTTCCTCCCCATCTCACCAAGAATAAAGAGACAGATTAGTAAGGTGATAAACTTTGTTGATTGTACTGTCCGGTAGAGCACCGACTGACCAATTCACATACTTCTGCTCAATGTTACGATTGCAACTGGCTATTGCCATATGTCCATGATCGAGAAGGTGATCCTGGGAGACATAAAAGACGAATTCTATGACACCTTAGAGCAGATGTACTCCAGACTACCACAGTATGACATTAAAACTATGCTGGGAGACTTACAGGGTGTTTCAAAAATGACCGGTATATTTGAAACGGCAATAAAAACTAAACGAGCAGCGATAGAAATACACCGTTTGTTGCAATATGCTTAGGACAACAGTACATTTTCAGGCGGACAAACTTTCGAAATTACAGTAGTTACAATTTTCAACAACAGATGGCGCTGCAAGTGATGTGAAAGATATAGAAGACAATGCAGTCAGTGGGTGCGCCATTCTGTATGTCGTCTTTCTGCTGTAAGCGTGTGCTGTTCACAGCGTGCAAGTGTGCTGTAGACAACATGGTTTATTCCTTAGAACAGAGGATTTTTCTGGTGTTGGAATTCCACCGCCTAGAACACAGTGTTGTTGCAACAAGACGAAGTTTTCAACGGAGGTTTAATGTAACCAAAGGACCGAAAAGCGATACAATAAAGGATCTGTTTGAAAAATTTCAACGGACTGGGAACGTGACGGATGAACGTGCTGGAAAGGTAGGGCGACTGCGTACGGCAACCACAGAGGGCAACGCGCAGCTAGTGCAGCAGGTGATCCAACAGCGGCCTCGGGTTTCCGTTCGCCGTGTTGCAGCTGCGGTCCAAATGACGCCAACGTCCACGTATTTGCTGTCGTGATCCACCGACAACGCCTGACAACATGCGTCAGCACATTGCCAATGCATGTGCGAACATTACGGAAGGCAACCTACTCGCTGTTGAGAGGAATGTCGTTACACACATTGTCAAATGCATTGAGGTTGACGGACATCATTTTGAGCATTTATTGCATTAATGTGGTATTTACAGGTCATCACGCTGTAACAGCATGCGTTCTCAGAAATGATAAGTTCACAAAGGTACATGTATCACATTGGAACAACCGAAATAAAATGTTCAAACGCACCTACGTTCTGTATTTTAATTTAAAAAACCTACCTGTTACCAACTGTTCGTCTAAAATTGTGTGACATATGTTTGTGACTATTACAGCGACATCTATCACAAAGCGAAAAAAGTGGTCCGACTAAAACATTCATATTTCTTTAAGGGTTACACGAGTATGTAATAAAAAAGGGGGTTCCTATTTTAAAAAACGCAGTTGACATACGTTTGACCTATGGCAGCGCCATCCAGCGGGCCCACCATAGCGCCATCTGGTTTCCCCCTTCAAGCTAAACAAGTTTAGTTCGTTGTAGTATTTTCGTTTGACGCTTATATCGTGAGATTTTTGGCCTGGTCACCATCAATGGGCCACCCTGTATAAACAGATAAAGAAGGTTGAGGAGAACTATAACCAGAACAATAGTAAACAGTTTTACAGGACAATGATTAGGTATAGAAAAGAGTACAGAGTTAAGTCTGTGATATTGAAGGAGGAGAATGGAAAGTGATCTCTACGAATGAAGGAAATTTAGAGAACTGGAGAAAATACTTCAAAGAACTGCTGAACAACGCAGTAGATACCTACAACAACGAAAACAAGGCAGAAAACAATCAGAACGTACAACCATTAGTCGAAGGACCAAATCTGATGGAGGTGAAGGAGGCAGTAAAAAGACCAAAAACTGGGAATGGCCCTGGCATCGACATAATATCAGGAGAGCTCATCAAAGAAGGGGGAGAGAAGACACATGACTGGTTAGCCATAGTGATAAAAGAAATGTGGAGAAAAGAAGTAATGCCGGAGGAATGGAAAATTGCTGCTGTATGTCCCATACACAAGAAAGGAGACAAAATGCTGACACAGAACTATAAAGGGATATCTGTCCTATGCACAAGTAATATAAAGAATTATACTGAACAGACCCAACCCATACATTGTGGAAATATTAGACACAGCACAAGCAGGGTTCAAGAAAGGTAAATCAGCAATTGAGCGAATATTCACACTAAGACAAATGTTAGATAAGAACTGGGGGCACAGTCATGATACCTTTTGCCTGTTTATAAATTTCAACAAAGCATATGACAGCATAGTAAGAGAGGAAATGTAGAGGACAATGGCAGAGTATGGGATATCTGACAAGCTGATAAAGCTAACTAAAATGGGTGTATTGGAATCAAAGTGTAGAGTAAAAGTACAGGGGGAGTTCTCAGAAGCATTTGAAGTAAAATCAGGAGTGAGACGGGGAGATATTATATCACCAACCCTGTTCAATTTGGCAGTCAACAACACCCTGAGAAGGGTAACATGTGAAAGTGCAGGAGTCATCATCGGAAAAAAGGTATATGTCCTGGCTTTCGCGGATGATATTGTGCTGACAGGAAAGAACGTGTAAGACCGGGAGAAAATGGGGACTGTGCTAACGGAAGAAGCTAAGAAAGTAGGTCTAAGTATAAATGAAAGTAAAACAAAGTTCATGTTAGTAGGAAGAAGAGCTCATTTAGGATCAAACCATCTAAAAATCGGAAATCTAATAATAGAAAAGAGAGACACATTCACGTACCTCGGTGTCAACATCAACCAACAAAACCTTATAGGAAAAGAGATAGTAACAAGAATTCAAGCTGGGAGAAGATGTCTAGGAGCTATGCGCAACATCATAAGATCGAAGTTACTATGTAGGCAGGCAAAAATAAGACTGTATCAGACCATCTGTAGCCAATATTGTGATATACAAGTGAGACATGGACCCTGACAAAGAACACAGAGAAAAAACTCGTCATTTTTGAAAATGAAGTACTGAGAAAAGTATATGGACCAGTGAAAGAAAATGAACAGTGGAGAATAAAGAAAAACAGAGAACTCAGACAATTATACACACTGCCTGACGTCGTAGCGAGTGTGAAAATTAAGAGACTAAGATGGTACGGACACGTGAGGAGGGACGGGGAGAACACGGTAATAAAGGCTATAATGGATGGAGAAGCTGAAGGAAAGAGACCACTTGGATCGCCGAGAATGAGATGGAAGGATAATACCATGGAAGACATGCAGATACTGGGTCTGGGAGACGGAGACGCAGATGATACGATAGTGTGAAAAGCTGGACTGAGTGAGGCCAAGGACCGGCTGCGGTTTCTGTGGCCAGTATAAGTAAGTAAGTAAGTAAGGCCCTCTGAAGAAGTGGATGTGGAAGTCAGCCTGCTGTGTGTGTGACTGACGTATATTTGTCAGTATGAAAACGGAAGAATTTTTATATCCACCAGTCTCAAGAGGATGGGCGTCGATACTTTGGCACAAGGGTTACCGAATCCTACTTTACTTTAACCTTTCTGTATACACAGGTTACAAAGAAACACAGCAGAGGAAAGTGATATGGTCCTACTCAAGTCTGGGTTTATTGACTGGGATAGGAGTGGGAGGCTGGGCCAAGTTCCGTTGGATCGAGCAGATCAGGCTCCGACGGAGGTAGCGAATGGCGCGCCTCAGAATAGGCAACTCTCTCAACCCAAATACGCGCCCAAGGTACAGGGTACAAGATCACGGTTTGGTGCGGAACATCGGAAACCAATGTCGGTTTTGCAGTGATCATAAATACCGATGATTCTTGTCTTCTCAAACCTTAAGTCGGAAGAATGTATATAAAAGGATATACCAAAATTATGGTCACTACGCAATCAAACCAACAACCGGGGCACAATTCTCAATAATGACAAGTCAATTCTCAGACATGTTGCGACCTAACATATATATAGAGGGTGGTCCATTGATCGTGACCGGGCCAAGAATCTCACGAAATAAGCGTCAAACGAAAAAAACTACAAAGAACGAAACTTGTCTATCATGAAGGGGAAACCTGATGGCACTAGATCAAACGGATATCAACTGCGTTTTTTAAAAATAGGAACCCCCATTTTTGTTAGATATTCGTTGACTGACGTTTCGCTGCCAATTGCGGGTAACATGATCCGAGGACCATCTGAAGGCGTTCCGTCAAAACCAAGAGGCAGCTCCGAACGCGGACAGACGACACAGTCCGACCACCAATCACGAGCACCGCCAAGTCCACGCTCTGGACATCTCGAGCGTCGGGTGCTATGACTGGACATGTACGAGGATCGTTCAATAAGTAATGTCCCGTATTTTCTTCCACAGTACGTATTAATTGCTAAGAGTCAGAATTTGTCGACAATATACATCAACATGTGTTGTCCATATCCTATTTTTCTACGTAGTCTCCATCACGTTCTACGGCCGTACACCAGCGTTGTGAAAGAGCGTGTATTCCATGCTGGTAAAAGCTCTTGTCCTGTAGGCGTAGTCATGTTTTGACTGCATGACTGACACTCTCGTCATCATCAAAGTTTGTTCCCCGTGGAGATGTAATTCCGAGGGTGCCAGGTCTGGGGTGTAGGGTGGATGAGGGAGAGATGTCCAACCCAGTTTGGCGATGTGTTCCCGGGTTCTCAGACTTGTGTGCGGGCGTGCGTTATCGTTTTGGAGCAAGATTTCTGCTGGATTCTTGTCCTATTGAACACGTCGGAAACGATTCTTGAGTTTATTCGGGACCTTCACGTATGCCTCTGAATTGATGGTTGACCCTCTTCGCATCAAATCCAAGAAAATGACGGCGTCACAATCCCAGAGAACTGTCACAATGCCTTTTCCGGCAGAGGGTATTGTCTTGAATTTCTTCTTTTGTGGTGAATGAGGATGATGCCACTCCATGAACTGCCTTTTTGATTCCAGCGCAAAGTCGGGCACCCACCTTTCGTCCCCCTTAACGATTCTCGATAGAAAGGCCTTTCCGTCGGTCTCAAAACGCTCCAACAATTCAGATGAAATGGCCTTTCTTTGAATCTTGTGGTCCGCTGTGAGCATTCGTGGAACTCATCGAGAGCTCCTACTTGAATATCCGAGAGTCTCGATCATCGCAAACACACTTCCAATGCTGATCGACTATAGAGCCAACTGTCGAGTTGTGATCCGCCGGTCGGCACGAATAATGGCATCCGCACTGTTCAGCATGTCTGGAACAGTGGCTGTGACAGGATGTCCCGGACGTGGCTGATAATGGAGCTCTGTTTTTGTATTTCCTGAGGCTGTAACTTTCTTTACCCATCGATCAGCTGTACTTCAATCAAGTGCCGCATCGCCAAACACTTCACACAAAGGTTTCTTTTTCTGTACCCAAGAATTCAATAACAGCATACTGCTTGTAACCTGAGTCGCATGTAGACGCCATTTTGACGCTTGACTACGGCTCTGCCATCTTCTATAACGGTTCTAAACTTCATCAGCGCACAGAACAAACATCAAATGTGAAGCACCAACAAGAACGTTTATCTATGAATATTAATGGATTAAAAAAAAACTGTGGGGCATTACTTACAGAACGACCCTCGTAAGTTTGCTGATCTGCGTGTGGTGCTTCTCTGGCGGGCGTCCCCTGGAGCCAGAGAGCAATTTCCGCGAATTGTACCACACCAAGTAGCGCCTGCACCGCAGCCAAGCACTCTGCTGTATGGAAAGAAAACAAGGCTTCCAGGAGCACAAAGAGCGAGCTGTCAACCGATTTAGCGGGAGCCCA
Source organism: Schistocerca americana (assembly GCF_021461395.2). Taxonomy (NCBI): domain Eukaryota; kingdom Metazoa; phylum Arthropoda; class Insecta; order Orthoptera; family Acrididae; genus Schistocerca; species Schistocerca americana. Next base: position 1,010,945,335 of record NC_060120.1, on the reverse strand, counting down.
GGCGAGGCAACGCGGCGCCAACTTGAAGGACGGACTGTTACTGTGAAGCCCGTCACCGCTTTCACGTATTGTCCTTGCGTCCTTCAGGGAAGGTCCACGACTCGCCACACTCACACGACCCCTGGCTACCCTGCCTTGGTCGGATGCAGCTGCCGCTTGCAGCGAGCAAAACGCAGTACTGAGAAAAGAAACCAATCCCCTCACCGATGACATTCATTCCACAGACATGCAGGTACTGTGAGCCAAATCACCGATTCATGCCTCGCATCCCATTACAGGAATAAAATGAAAACACGTAAATTATGACCTATTTGCATGTTGAATTGCGAACAGAAAACAAAGTACAAATGAACAGGAAAGGCCCTAGCAAGCCTTCCAACGGCAGTGGACGGCTGAGAGAAGGGCCTAAGGGCCTGTCACGTTTTAGACGAAACAAAAGTGACCCGTCTCGGCTCGTTTTCAGAGTTGCTATATTGTTGATTACTGGCGCGATCCGTTTTCCTGTCATGTCACCAGGTGGCGCTTCGGTGGAGTTGGCTCTTTGGTCAGAGGAAGTTGAAGGCAGGTTGTCGACAGACAGTGGGGCAGTGAGAGAGAGGAACGGGTGACGAACGGTGAGCGTATGATTACGGGACCTGATAGGCGGTCGTTCGTCCAAGTGGGCGGCTACTTGTACGCGTCCGTCTTGGTGTGAAGCGTTGGGCTCTACGCTGTTGCGTCCGATTGGCGATCCAGGTTTGCGAGTGACCGTCGGCTGATGTGGGCGTCCTTATCACGTTGACTTTTCTGGTAAGCGTGTTCCGGCGTAACATCAAGCGGCGGCACGTCGGCCTGGAATGTAACAGCCGAGATGGCTGTGGGATGACGTCAGCCTGTCGAACTCTGTCTAGGGCCGCACCACAAGAGCGACCTCTATAGGAAGAGAATATAAGCACCGATAAACTCTATAGCAGTGACTTATGAACTTGTGTGATTTGCTTGCATGGACGTTGTGTATCTCGAAGGGCATTGGTTATTTGCATGTCGCCATTTGCTTACATCCCATCTTTGTAGGAATACAAGTTAAGTACTGCCAATTTAACCTATAGTAGTAAACTCCATTAATAAGATTTGCTCGAATTGTTGTTTAGCTATCCGAGAAAGCAGCTTCTTAGGCACCCTGTATTACACGTGTGGGCAAGATCCCACAAAGAAGATGCCGAATAAAATAAGTTTGGGAAGTAGAAGACTGAAAGGTGTTTAATTTGACATCCTCTATCGAACAGCCGAGTCCCGCAAGAATATCTAAAAAGATCGACATACAGAGACTTCCCTTCTAAGCTTATCCGCCCTACATAATTTTTGAGTAAGGTGCTTCTGCTAGTAGCTTTTGGCATCAGTGCTCCGGTGCTGGACTTTCCCCCAGTGGGCTGGTTTCCCCGCTGTTCTCCCTCGCCGTACTGAAGCTACGAAATCCACCTTCACCCTCTCTGCGTGAACTCCCCTTCTGCATGGTATATTTGAATGTATTGGCACTAAGTTTTCCTTTTATTGCGGTTTGTTCAGCATTTAGACCTTGTCATTATTGCTTGGGTGTGAAATTAAATTGGTTGTAATGTGTTGTAGATCATATATTAGTGACCACCGAGGTCAAATGTCGAACCTAACCCTGAAGGTGGCAAGTTCTTGCTTGCAACATCGGGCTTGGTCGCGATGAGCAAACGCCAGCAGCCTGATGAATGTTGGCTCGTTTCCTACACTCACGCTGAAAGGTCTTGGTGAGATCCAGAGCTTCTCTTAAAAGAAGGGATTTATTGCTTTATTGTGGTATATTTTATTACTACTGTGATCTCGTGCTGTCCGTCCGTGGTAGCTGTGTGCTCAGCGCGACGGAATGTCATACCTACTGGTCCGGGCCGGCCGGAGTGGCCGAGTGGTTCTAGGCTCGGGCATGGATGTGTGTGATGTCCTTAGGTTAGTTAGGTTTAAGTAGTTCTAAGTCTAGCGGACTGGTGACCTCAGATGTTAAGTCCCATAGTGCTTAGAGCCATTTGAACCTACTGGCCCGGGTTCGATTCCCGGCTGGGTCGCAGATTTTCTCCGCTCAGGGACTCGGTGTTGTGTTATCCTTATCATCAACATTTCATCCCCAGCGGCAGGCAAGTCGCGGAAGTGGCCTCAACTCGAAAGGCTTGCACCAAGCGAATGGTCCACTCGACGGGAGGCCGTAAGCACGTGGCATTTCCATTATCTCGTGCTTAGTTATTTAGCGCTTAAGCATTTCTTCTTACTTTTAACCTTGCTTAAGTGAATTTGTTTTGGTGGGGGGGGGGGCATGATTAACACTTGGCTGTTTAATCAAATTAATTCCGTGTTTGGTAATTACTGTCAAATGATTAACCGGTTAAAGTTTGTTTTAATTATGCGGACATTGTAACAGATTTAGTTCGGTGTCTGGGGCGAGGTTTGCATTTGCTATTCTTGTGTCCGGGCTTGGGAATTTAATTATTTGATGGTCAGCCTTTGTAACATCCACGAGATAAATTTTAGCTTCAGTGCGACGAGAGGAAATTATGCCTGTAACAATTATAAACATTATCTATTCGACATATGAAAAAATAGTGAAAACGATGATAAATATTAATTATTTATATAATATTCTATGATGTAATTGGACATATCGATGTGTATCATACAAAGACAACGATGATTGTAAATTCCTTTTATGATCTGCGTTTGTCTTCCTTTGTTTTTACCTTTTGGTGGTTGGCTTTTGTAGGTTGCGGACGCATATCAAACCAAGGTCTGTTAAGAAATTGTAATTATTTGTTAATTATTACTTGAGAATAGAGTTCATCATTATTATAAATATGAGTGAATAATTATTTGTAACTTTAATTCCTCTCTCAGTAAGCATTATCTGTGTTAATTATTTCTTTCCGCTGCAAGGAACGTAGCCATTGATGATACCGATTTGTATCGCGTTTTTGTCTGTGTTTTCCTTAGAAACAAATCCAATGTTTGCTTGATGAAGTCTAAATAGTGCACAATACGAAAATAGATTTGATAGAGTTTAATAAGCATTTTAAATATTTACTTATTTGCTCTAACAATAGAAAGTCTCTATCAATTGTCTGCCGCCATCTTAACAATTATCTCAGCGGCAAATTCAAATTTAAATTATGCAACTCTGCAGAATAAATGACGAAGTTAATACAAATGTGTGAAAAGAAATGTGCACTGGTGGTCCCGAACTCATTTTAGCGAAAATGATTCGAATCAGATTGGTTCTTTAAAAACAGTGCTCATAGCACGAGCCTTATAAGAAATTTTTCTAGCTGATGTATGGAGCCGAAATTAATTACGCACGAGTTGCGAAGAATATTGTTTCAGGTAACATATGTCAGTGTTGTGCGCGGCTGATACTCTATGGTTTTAATGATCATTTTGCTGAAGATAACTGTTTCCATCATAATCCATAGTTGCATAGAATCTGTTATAAGAACTGTGATTTAGCGACACTTACACAACTTACAGACAACACTTTAACACAACGTTAACTTGGAGTTCTTTAGCAACTTGACCAAATTTTTAGCCGGGAGAAAAATTATTTAGTAATTACTCAATGTAATAAAATATGATTATGAATCAAACTATGGTGCCAAGGCTCTGTAAAATCTTTAAGAACTAGATTTCCCATAATCAACTGCTAAATAATATTACAAAATATATGATGAAAAAACACACAAAATCGCCAAACCTCACTGTAGGAAGGAAGGAAGGAGGAAGGTGTTTTTACGAGATTGTTTTTGCGATGTAACACTTAAACCTCATATTCTCGTCATAATACGAAACGTTTACATTTTACAACATATGACCAAAGGTGGTAGTGGAACAAGACAGAAATGAAACTTTGCCAGAGATAAAGGTGGAACAAGACAGTGACGTGTGTCTACCGTGGACTGTCTGTTGTACTTCTTGGTGATGGGAGTTGGCAATTGTGTTGTATCGCATTGTTATTCTAGCCAATGCGTTATTTCTATCACACGACGTAAGAGCTCACCTGATTTATTTGCTGATATCACCCTGATTTTGATCGAATTTCGAAAGTGAATTTTGTGCCTAACCAAAGAGTTAAACATCTTAAGTTTTTCGAGCATGTGAGCTACAACGCAAATACGGTGTACGAGGGTCGTTCAGTAAGTAAAGCACCCCATTTTTTAAAAAAAGCCATCAATATACGTAGACAAACGTCTTTGTTACTGCTTCACATCTGATGTCTGTTCTGCGCGCCTGTGTCGTTGCGAACCGTTCTGGCAGTTGGCAGAGTGGTAGTACAGCGGCAAAATGGCGTCTACATACGAGTCACGTTACAAGCAGCGTGCTGTTATTGAATTATTGTGTGCAGAAAAGGAAACCGTAGTGAACATCCATAAAGGTTTGTGTGCAGTGTTTGGCGATGTTGCACTTGATTGGAGCACAGTTGGGCGGTGGGTAAAGAAAGTTACGTCCTCAGGAAATGCAGAAACAGAGCTCCACGCTCGAGACGTCCTGTCACAGCCACTGATCCGGACATGCTGAATCATGCGGATGCCATCATTCGTGCCGACCGGTGCATCAAAACATGACAATTGGCTCTATACCTGTCTGTCAGCACTGGAGGTGCATCTGCAGTGATCGAGACTCTCGGATATTCTGAGAGGTGCTCACGATGGGCTCCACGAATGCTCACAGCGGACCACACGATTCAAAGAAATGTCATTTCATCTGAATTATTGGAGCTTAAAGATTCTCTACGGGGAACAAACTTTGAAGATGACGAGAGTGTCAGTCATACAGTGAAAACATTGCTACGTCTAGAGGACAGGAGGTTTTACCAGCAGGGAAAACATGCTCTTCCACAAAGTGGGAGTACAGAAATGGAATGTGATGGAGACTGTGTAGGAAAATAAGTCATGGACAAGACATGTTGATGTATATTATCACCAAATTCTGACTCTTAACAATACATATGTTCCGAGAAAAAAAATGGGGCATTATTGATTGAACGACCCTCGTGGGTCCTTTTTGCGTAAGAAGTTTTAAACCTCTTGAATGATACTCAAGTTTCCTAGCATTCGCAGCCATTATTGATCAAAGTTGGTATCAAACAGCGTTTTTCGAAACCCAGTTCGAATAGACACTTCTTCTTTCAATCCAGATGAGGACGTTTCTTGAGAGGTACTTGAAGCATTTCCCGTCTTTGTGCAAAGCTTTCACAAATTGTTTAACTAGGTGCAATTTATTTTTTAGAGGTGGTAATGGAATTTTCTTTCGGAAGGTTCTTGCGCAAAAAGGGTCAAAGATCTTGACGTGTTCCAACGACGGCCACCAAACTTCACGTTATTACTACTTGAAATAGTGTATGAAATGCACATGATTATAGTCGCTAAACATGCATTTATTTTACGAATACTGAGTGTCTTCCGGTGCTGAAGAAGTTGTCTCGTTGACATCTACACCCATGCTGTCGGCTGGCCCTCCTCCTAGCGCGCACCCCGTGTTGGAGACGACGAACTGCAGCAGTATGATGGAGTAAGTGGCGACGGTTGACATGAACCCCGTCAGCAGAGAGGCGTCCACGCTGAACAGCGAGCACGCGCTGAACACCACTGGGTTATGACGCACCTGCCGAGACAGCTGCCGCAGCTGCTGCGAGAACGCCTCGCTGCCGCCCACTGCGACGGGGGAAGAAGAACCACAGTAAACGAAAGCTCATCCCACGAGTGCTGCACAGTAAAGTGAAGTTTAAGAAACATACAATAGTATCAAAAATTGCAGAAAATTGGAAAAGTTATGAGAGTAGCGAAAACAGTTACAAAACCAATGTAAGTCTCCCATAACAAGTAAAATTATGTAATGTGATGTGATGTTTGAGACCTGAGTCCAAAGGTCTTTGTATTCAAGCGTATCTGGCAAATGCCACAAGTGCAGTAATATCCATATAGACGTTAATGAAAAGCTGGACGAGTGTGATTAGCACTGGCTCTCCAAGAGTTCTGTAGAAACTTCATTGTGCACACAAACAGTTCGACCATCCTGGGAATCGATAATCTCGACAATTTTTACCTGCTACCGATGTCGCACTAGCGAGATATCGGTCCCACCAAGTCCAAAACTTTAGAGACAGTTATAATTTTAAGATTAAATTTTTTGTTTTACCTCCCATCTACTATGGTATTTTTTCATTTATTTCATTAATTCCGGAGATATGGTAACATCCTATGCTAACTACCAATTTCAGATGCGCTGACTTCGTTTGCTGTCTCCCTGTTGCGACTTTGTTTAGTCATCACTTCTGACTGGTTTAATGGGGCTCGCCACAAGTTCTTCTCCCGTGCAACCTTTCCATTTCAGTGTAGCACTGGCAACCTACGTCCTCATTTATTTGCTGGATGTATTCCAGTCTCTGTCTTCCTCCCCAATTTTTACCCTCTACCGGTCCCTCTAGTACAATGGAAGTTATTCCGTGATGTCTTGGCAGATGTCCTATCATCCTGTCCCTTTGTCTTGCCATTGCTTTCAATATATTCCTTTTCTCGCCCAATCTACAGGAAACCTCCTCGTTACTTACTTTATCATCCACCTAATTTTCAACATTCTTCTGTAGCATCATATCTCAAATGCTCCTATTCTCGTGTGTTCCGGTTTTCCCACACTATCATACAATGCTGTGCTCCAAACGTACATTCTCAGGATTTTTTTTTCCTTCAGTTAAGGCCTATGTTTGATGATTGATATTAGCAGACTTTTCTTGGCCAGGAACGCCCTTTTTCCTGGTGCCAATGTACATTTATGTCCTCCTTTCTCCGTCCGTCATGGGTAACGTTGCTGCCTCGGTAGCAGTACAGCTTAACTTCATCTACTTCGTGACCACAAATTATGATGCTAAATTTCTCATTCTCTTCGTATCTACTACTACTCATTACTCCGTATTTCTTCGATTTCCTCGCACTTAATACTCTGTGCTTATTAGATTGTTCATTTCAATCAACAAAGCCTGCACACCGACGAGCGAAAACATTATGACCACCTGTTTAATTGCATGTTGGCCCACTATGCAAACACAATATAGCAGTGAATCTGCTAGGTATGGATTCTACAAGTCCTTGATAGGATTCTAGAAGTATATGGCACCAGTAGTCTAAGCAGAGGTCAAACAATTCCCGCGAATTACGGGATGGTCTTTTACGGACAAGCAGCTGCCGCCCGATGTACACTGAAGAGCCAAAGAAACAAGTACACCTACCTAATATCGTATAAGGCCCCCCGCGAGCACGCAGATGTGCCACAACACGACGTGACATGGATTCGACTAATGTCTGTAGTAGTGCTGGAGCGAACAGACACTATGAATCCTATAGGACTGTCCATAAACCCATAAGGGTATGAAGGGATGGAGATCTCTTCTGAACAGCAAGTTGCAAGGCATCCCAGATATGCTCAGTAATGTTCATGTCTGGGAAGTTTAGTGGCCAGCGGATGTATTTATGCTCAGAACAGTGTTCCTGGAGCCACTCTGTAGCAATTCTGGAAGTGTGGGATGTCGCATTGTCCTGCTGGAATTGCCCAAGTACGTAGGAATGCACAATGGACATGAATGGATGCAGGTAATCAGACAGGGTTCTTACGTTCATGTCACCTGTCAGGCTCATATCTAGACGTATCTGGGGTCCCACATCACTCCAACTGCACACACCCCACACCATTACAGAGCCTCTACCAACTCGAACAGTCTCCTGTTCACATTCGGGGATCATGAGCTCATGAGGTTGTCTGCATCCACTCGATAGAATTTGAAACGAGACGTCCTACAGTAGAATGTCGGTGTTGACGGGCCCAGGCGAGACGTACAGCTTTATGTCATGCAGTCATCAAGAGTACACGAGTGGGCCCTTGTCTACGAAAGCCCATATCGATGATGTTTTGTTGAATGGTTCCCACGCTGACGCTTGTTGATGGCTCAGAAATGAAATCTGCAGCAATTTGCGGAAGGGTTACCCTTCTGTCACGTTGAACGATTCTTTTCAGTCATCGTTAGTCCCTTTCTTGCAGGATCTTTTCCCGGCAACAGCTATGTCGGAGTTTGATGTTTTATCGGAATCCTGATATTCACGGTACACTCGTGAAATGGTAGGGGAAAATACTCTCTCCATCGCTACGTCGGAGATGCTGCGTCCCATCGCTCGTGCCCCGGCTATAACACCACGTTGAAACTCCCTTAAATCTTGATAACCTGCCATCGTAGCAGCAGTAACCGATATAGTAACCGCACCAGACACTTGTTGTGTTATATAGGTGCTGCTGATCGTAGCGCCGTATTCTGCCTGTATTTGAAGACGCATTTCTATACCAGTGTCTTTGGTGCTTTAGTGAGTGTTCCAATGAGTGCAGAGCAGGCACAGTTGCAAACCAAGACATCAATAAGAGAATTCAATATAATGCCCCTCAGACCACTGTAGCACGTTTCTGCCTTTGCACCACGGACAGTTTTCCTGCTGGAAGATGTCGTCGCCGAATTGGGTGATTTCAAGCAAGAAGCGATGCAGGTGGTTCGTAATAATGTTCACGTAGCTCACTGCTGTCATGAGGCATTCGATTACCAACCCAGATCCATTGGAAGCCTAGCTCAACGCACCCCATGGCATAACTCTGCCCCCAACGGCCTACATCTGTGGCTCGGTCCTTACTTCGTAGATGACGGCGTGTAAGGATCCAACCATCCACCTGGTGTAACAAGAAATGTGATTCATCCGACAGGCGACAAGGTGAAAACTCAGTGATGCTGTGGCCACTGCAAACTGACGATGTCGTTGGTCAACACAGGTACACATAGGGGTCGTGTGACGTGGAGCTCGATGTTCAACAATGGCCCTTGAACGGTGTGCCCTGAAACACTTGTGCCTGAAACAGCATTGTCTTCCTATCCAGCCTCTACATTTTTTTATGAGACGTGGTCGTCCAGTACCGTACAACCTACTTGTTACTTCATCATCCTTCAACCACTTCCCATAGGAGCTCACGACAGTAGTACGCCAACAGGCGACCAGCTTCGACGTTTCGGAGATTCTCGTTTCCAGCCACAGCACTACAACAATTTGTCCTTTGCCAGAACCGCTTATATCAGTGGATTTCCGAATTTTCGGGCCGTATCTTCGCTCCAATGACTGCCCAATTGCCTCTCTTCTACTTACATTCTTTCCTTACTGTTTCTCTGCGCGTCATAATGTTTTCGCTCATCACTGTAATTCTTCTTCACTTTCACTGAGGACAGCAATGCCGTAAGCGAATCTTAACACTGATATTGCCGGCCGCTGTGGCCGAGCGGTTCTAGGCGCTTCAGTCTGGAACCGCGCGACCGCTACGGTCGCAGGTTCGAATCCTGCCTCGGGCATGGATGTGTGTGATGTCCTTAGGTTAGATAGGTTTAAGTAGTTCTAAGTCTAGGGAACTGATGACCTCAGATGTTGAGTCCCATAGTGCTTAGAGCCATTTGAACCATTTTAATACTGTTATCATTGCATCTTGAGTTTTAATCTCACTATTTCACCTTTCTTTTATTTTCGTCATTGCTTCTACTATGTACAGACTGAACAGTACGAGAGAAAGGCTATATCCCTGTCTTACACCATTTTGTAATCCGTTCATAGGTTGCGATTATTGGTAAGGTATGGAAGTCTCTATAGAAGAAAACACAACGCTATCCCTAGACCACGAGTCACGAATGAGACCGTATTTGTCATTGAACTGAAAAGTTCCTGCAAACAGAACATCGAAGAACATCCTTAATGGAGAGAAATTATAGATTTGAAAGTAACTTCTGGAGTATCCTCAGTGCCTGTTACAGGACCACTACTTTTCATATTGACACAATCGATAACGTTGTAGCCGGCCGTAGTGGCCGTGCGGTTCTAGGCGCTACAGTCAGGAGCCGAGCGACCGCTCCGGTCGCTGGTTCGAATCCTGCCTCGGGCATGGATGTGTGTGATGTCCTTAGGTTAGTTAGGTTTAAGAAGTTCTAAGTTTTAGTGGACTGATGGCCTCA